>NC_086319.1:261697292-264502292 GCF_036172605.1 Pelobates fuscus | reverse complement strand
ATTCAATTGTATTCCACCCTGTTTAGACATCATAATCTGTCTAGCTATAGGGATTTTAACCCTTTCTAGGGCAAGGAATTTCACTATAGATTTTTTGGATTAATTCTACATTGAACACCGTCACCGCTCCTCTTGGCCAATGCAATAAAGCCAGCTTGGTGCATGCTGTTCTAATGCTTTAATATTATCTCCTCGCTATGCAGTGGTATTAGGTGGATATATGGTTTAATTGTATCTAATGTATTATATTTTGTTAACCCCCCTTTTTTCTTTTGTTGCATTTGTTTTCTACTTATTGTAGCCATCTACCATTTATTTGTTTAGGATACAGTAACATATCCAGGGGTCATCTATCTCACAGTTTGTAAGATCATTTTCCCGTTAGTTGCCACCTGCTGGAAGAAATCAATATTTCCAGACCACCTAGACCTAATTATGATCATTTCAAATTATATAATTTCAGCATTATTGCTTTGTCTTATCGCTTGTATAATGGCTCCTTATATATAAGATATAATATCAAAGTGTACATGCTAGGGATATATAAAAAAAAATATAAAAATAATAATTGAAAAATATAACAAATAAAAAGAAAAAGAAATATAAAGAAAACAAATAATAAATAAAAAAATAAAAATATATAATAATATAAAAGAAACTGTAAAAAAACTACCATCACTTCAGTCTAATCCGCCTCTATTCAGTTCTCCATGCTTAAAGCCATGGAGTCTGAGGACATGGAACCAGTGGATAGAGCTAATGTTGGCTCTGTGCGTACTGACAAACACACTTTTGCTTGGGAAGAATGCAGGCTCCGCTTCCTTAGCTCAGTGGAGTGCTGTGCTGTGTGCTTAAAGGGATTCTATAGTGCCAGGAAAACAAACCCGTTTTCCTGGCACTATAGAATCCTACAGCGCCCCCCTACCATGCACCCTCCCCTTCCTCCTCCCCCGTGTGTCTGAAGGGGTTAAAACCCCTTCAGTTACTTACCTGAATTTAGTGCCATTGTCCCTCTGTGCTGGGTCAGGCTCCGCCCACGCTTCTTTAGTATCTCCCCATAGGAAAGCATTATTCAATGCATAGCGTGAGGGAGGAATAGCAGAGAGGCAGTCAGAGACACTAGTCAAGAGGGACGGGAAGAGATCAGGAGATGACAGATAGATTTGCGTGTCAACCACATAGAAATGATATTGGAAGCCAAAGGAGCTATTCACACACTACGCCTTACATACACTGCACCAATAGGCGTGCACAGTTCATTTTATAAGGGTATGCACCAGAAAATGTTATTTTTTAAAGTTATGTAATGTGAATATTTATTCAAATATTGAGTCGATGTATGGTGTGATTGTGGCTTGTGTAGGGTGTCTGTAATTGTAGCTGTGTGTGAGGTTTGTTGTGACTTTCTGTGTGTGATGTAGGCTGTCTGTAATGTGTGAATAGCTGTTAGTGATGTGTGGGGCTGCAAGTGGGTAGCTGTGAATGATAAGTTTGGTCCACTGTGAGTGATGTGTGTGACAATGTGTAATATGTGGATAACTGTGAGTGTATTGCGGTGCATGATTAGCTGTAAGTGATGTGTGTGGCTATATGCAACTCTCAGGGTCAGGGCCGTTTGAAGGAATTTGGGGGCCCCAAGCAAAATGGACATGGAGGACATCCAATATGTACAGATCAGACATTAGCCAGCCCAAAACTCTTGTTCCAGGCTGACTGAAAACCCCAACGATGTTACTGGTGATAGAGATACACCTCCAGCAGCAAAGGAGTTAAACTCTATATGTACAGCATTTCATAGCGAAGTCCTGCACAAAAGGCTCAAGACACCATGACCACTTCAATTCAGTGAGGGTGTCATCATTGGATTGTCATCAGCCAGCCCAGAACAAGAGTTCAGGGATGGCGTATGTCAATTCTGTGCAACTTTCATTGCACAGTAATCAGGAGAGTAATCAGTAGGACAGCATCGCTGGACCAGCAGGGAGCATTGGAGCGTGGCGGGGACCCTGTTAAGGGGGAAACCTTTGCTAAACGGTGTGACCCATTACTGGGGAGCAAGACCAGTGTACTCCTCACATCATAACCACAGTAGTGTTTTGTTATAATGATTTGAGCAACACTTTAACTTTTCAGTCCGAATCTAGAGCCAATTCAGGCTAATTGAAACCCATCTGGATCAGTTCAAACAGGCTCTATTCTGGGGCCAGTCCTGCGCTAACCCAAATCAATTTAAATTTGGGTCTGTAAAAGTCAGACAAAGAAAGATGTATCAAATATCCTCCAAATTTTAGCTTCGAAATGGCTCTAAATAATTTCTGAAAAAAAGTAACTACTGGTCTTCTATCAAGGTGCTCAGATCCAGTATGGTAAACACTTGTCAGTATCCTAATAGGAAAAACAACAGAATAGATAGGGATATTGCTGGTTCTTAGATCAGTAATTATCTGCCTAAAGCAGACAATTTAGGAGACAAACAATGTTCCATACTCTTTAAGTGGCACATAAAGAGTTAATAATCTGGGTGGTTTAGCAATACCAGTGATTGCGGACTGCCACGTAGGTTTCAATCTCTGATAAAGGGATTTTTTTTCTCCTTTAATGTGAAATGGAAAAGAAATCTGTAGCCTCCTTTAGCTAATAGTAAAACGGAGGTAATGCTTTTCAGAGTTTATTTATTTCTTATCTGACTAAATTTCAAAAAGTAATTTGATTTCAAATGTTTCTTTCAATTTAACGTTTTATTGTGTAATGTAGTGTAAAACATATACGCTTTTGAAACAATCTACCGGTCAGTAAAATCACAGTGTAAAGAGAAACCCACTTCTAAAGTAAGAATTTAAGGTAAATTCAAAGTGAATTTCAAATTTAAGGTCATAAGAGTAAAACTGGAAAAATTCTCTCAGTCAGTTATGCTTTCCATTCAGCTACTCTGGCCTTAAATTTGAAACTCACTTTGAATTCTTACTTTAGTGATTAACCCTGCTAAAGATAGCTATTGGTTGTGCTAATATTTTTTTAATTCTTTATATTTTCTTTTATTTTGATTTACATGCTTTGCCCAACAAGCTATGTAAATTAACGTGTAATATGCATTGTTCATGACAGCACTGCTGGAAGAATTGCTTCATTCACCACTTGTCTCTGTTAATATTTTGTATGTCAATTACTTCTTGTTAAATATCCCCATTCTGTAATTGTAAAGTGCTGTAGGATATGCAATAAAAATGCTATTAATAATAATAATTATAAAAAATATTGAGCAATATGTCTGCACTTCTCCATTGTATAAAAACAGAGAATATGAGAACCCTGAGAACGGACAGAAGCTTAGAGAAACTCAGTAGCTAGCCCTTTGGTAAATCCCCGCTCAGCTCTTAAAATAGTTTTTGTTCACTTGTGCCATTACAGAGAGAACATGTTCTGAAGCATATCAGACTTCCACCCGCAAGCGCAGGCCACAACCGAAATGCCGACATGTTCTCTGTGAGATACAGCAACCCTGGTCGATCATTTCGGCCTTCTTTGTGCCTCGTCAGCAAGGTCTAGCGGATACCTCTCTAGGCACAGTGAGCATGAGGTCCACATCTGGATTACACTTTTTTTTTTTTTATTCTTTATTTTTCGTTGTGCAAGTGATAACAATGCATCTTACACTGCCACAACGGCATATGCAAGTACAGTTTTGACACAATTGTACATATATATGACAGTTTGGTCTCGGCACAATTTCTATATTATAAAGATAGTCAAACTATTATAACACGTCTGATGCGGGTTTCAACAATTTTAGCATTCAGAGTTACACGAGTAAGAGAGGCAAGAGACATGACCCGCTTAAAATAATGATTTGCACGCTATGTAGCACGTTTAAGTTTCATGGGATTAAGTCCCCGGCCATAGGTCTCCATGCGTTCTGCCAGTACGTTAACATATTGGCTGGAGCAAAATGGGCTTGGGTGGAACATGCATATTGGTAGGGCCATTATCATTAAGTATGTTAAGCAATGGTGTTAGTACAGTACCCTATCTCCTGGAGTGCATGGTCAGGTAACATACAATTCTAGCATAGGATATAGGTATTGTGCAATTGTGGGTGCTTTAGTTGTGATTTAAGAGTTATGCTCACATTCACTAAAGATACAACATATTTATAACATAGGAGAAAACGATAAGTGATGAGAAACAGGATAGCGTTCGTTTTTATGTGAGCATATGCCGTAGCCCTTAGTTATGGTGGGTGGCCATATAGTCTTACAGTATACCCTTTACCCGATGCCTGCCTGTGGGTGTCGTCTCCGGCGCCATTTTCTAACACTCCTCTGCTTAGGGGCTGTTTGTCGATGGCGGGAGCTGAGTGATGGTGTGTCGGGCAGGGAGACCCCCTGGATTGCTTGTTGGCTAGTTTTTCCCAAAAGGCTGCAAAGGTGCGTTCTAGCCACTTCAGGATGTCAGGCTCTTCTGTGCTGTGGCTTGTTAACCACGTGGCGTCCGCCATTGTGGTTTGCCCTGTTGTTACGGGCTGTCCGCTTGATCTGGTTGTCTGCCCGTAGTATGGCCGGACTCTGTCCCATGATTGGACCGGGATAACCCCCACCGGTCCGGGGGGAGTGTCGTGTCTCACGGGCCGCAAGCAAGAGGACGGGGAAAGCGGCCGTCTCTCCCCAAATCCCATGCCCGCAGGCCGCGGTCATACATCTCGGGTTGCTGTGCTACGATTTTCAATCGAGAGGTATCAGGAGGTTCAGCAAAGCACTCTGAACTCGGGTATGGTGTACTCGTGCAGGTGCAAGCCTTTAACAGCATTTTTCGGGCGATTTATTAGTTTTAGCTGCAGGAGCTCAGCAATCTTGCATCTGCTCAGGAAGCCAGTCAGGCTCCGCCCCCCTGGATTGCACTTTTAACTTGGCAAGAGCCAAGTTAATGCATTGCAACAAAAACAGAGAATATGATAGTAGACAAAAGCTTAGAGAAAGTCAGTAGCTTTTACGGCTAGGTAGGCAAACTCAACACTCACAGATCCTAATCTGCCAAAAAGTTATATACCATGTATTACTGGGCCTTAGAATGGCCGGATTTAATGTAAAGAGTAGTCAGAGAGAAAGCCGAAGTCAAACGTAGGAGAAAACAGCATAAACAAGCAAAGGTCGAGAACACAGAGAGTGGAGAGATGAATAAACAATCCAAAGTCGGTAACAAGAAATCCAAAATACAATAAAGGGCACTCGTGGCAGTGGCGGATCCAGAGCCTGATCTCGGGAGGGGCACTTGTAGATTATTTAAATAAATAATCCAGACACAATAACCACTACAGCTCAGTGTAGTGGTTATAGTGCCAATAATGCCAAGACCCCCTCCCAGAGTAAGTAGTCAAACTGTTTAAGAACTGTTTGACAACTTACCTGAGGTCCTCTGGGAAATGGGGCTGTTGTAGGGCAGAGGAGCAGTGGTATGTGTGAGTGGTGCAATGTGTGAGGGGTGCAGTGTGTGTGTGTGTGAGGGGGACAGTGTATTAGCAGTGTGTGTGTGAAGGTTGCAGTGTGTACGTGAGGGCGGCAGTATATGTCAGGGGTGCAGTGTGTGTGTGGATCAGTATGTGTGTGTGACAGTTACAGTGTGTGTGTGTATTGCAGTGTATTTGTGGGGCAATGTATGTGTGTGGGGGCAATGTGTTTATGGGGGCAGTGTGTGTTTGTAGGGGCAATGTGTGTTTATGGGGGGCAGTGTATGTGTATATGGGGGCAATGTGTTTATGGGGGCAGGGGCAATGTGTGTATATGGGTGCAGGGGCAATGTGTGTATATGGGGGGCAGGGGCAATGTGTGTGTGTGTGTGTATGGGGGGCTGGGGCAATGTGTGTGTGTGTATGGGGGGCAGGGGCAATGTGTGTGTGTATGGGGGGCAGGGGCAATGTGTGTGTGTGTATGGGGGCAGGGGCAATGTGTGTGTGTATGGGGGCAGGGACAATGTGTGTGCGTATGGGGGGCAGGGGCAATGTGTGTGCGTATGGGGGGCAGGGGCAATGTGTGTGCGTATGGGGGGCAGGGGCAATGTGTGTGCGTATGGGGGCAGGGGCAATGTGTGTGCGTATGGGGGGCAGGGGCAATGTGTGTGCGTATGGGGGGCAGGGGCAATGTGTGTGCGTATGGGGGGCAGGGGCAATGTGTGTGCGTATGGGGGGCAGGGGCAATGTGTGTGCGTATGGGGGGCAGGGGCAATGTGTGTGCGTATGGGGGCAGGGGCAATGTGTGTGTGTATGGGGGGCAGGGGCAGTGTGTGTGTGTGTATGGGGGGCAGGGGCAATGTGTGTATGGGGGGCAGGGGCAATGTGTGTATGGGGGGCAGGGGCAATGTGTGTGTGTGTATGGGGGGCAGGGGCAATGTGTGTGTGTGTGGGGGGCAGGGGCAATGTGTGTGTGTATGGGGGCAGGGGCAATGTGTGTGTATGGGGGGCAATGTGTGTGTATGGGGGGCAGGGGCAATGTGTGTGTGTGTGATAAGAAGGATTTTTTTTTTCATGTGTGTGTGTTTTTTTTTTTTTATTTAATTCAATAAATGTTATGTCCCCCCTCCCTTCTTACCTTTACTGGGAGGAGGGGGGACATCTTTCGTTCCCTGGTGGTCCCAGTGGGGTTCATTGGTGGTCCCAGTGGGGTTCATTGGTGGTCCCAGTGGTAGAACTGAACTCTAGCCCGCGCTCCAGGGCTAGAGTTCACTCTCGCGAGATTTGGAGCGTTGCCGTGGTAACCGCGGCAATGCTCCAAATCTAGCGAGAGGAGGACCCGGAGGAGCTGCTGGTAACAGCTCCCGGGTCCTCTCTCCCTCCCCTTCCGGTCGGCTGTCAGTAATGTGCCTGCGGACCGGGGAGGGAGATCACTGATCTCCCTCCCCGGTCTGCAGGCACAATGCAGGGCTGGCACTTGGGCAATGTCAGCCCTGCATTAGCCGGCAGGGGAGAATCTCGGGGGGGGGGCAATTGCCCCGTTGCCCCCCCCCCCTGGATCCGCCACTGACTCGTGGGTAATTAAGAATCACAACAGGACAACTACAGAAAGCCCTGGCTTTATATAGCCAGGGCACTAACACTATTGGTTGGCGTCATCTTGGAGCGCCTAGAGACCCGAATTCGGCAAACACCAATAAAGCATTACAGTAGATTGCCCTTTGATAAATCCAAGCTCAGGTCTCAAAATATTTTTTCATCACTTGTGCCATTACAGAGAGAACCTATTCCAAGGCACATCAGGCTGATCTCACCCATAAGGGCAAACCAAAATGCTGGTTGCTTCTCCATTATATGCCTGAGTGCTCAATGGATCATATGGATCATAGGACAGGAAAATCCCTGCAGCATAGAAGTACAGCCAGGGCAAGTTTCCCACTTGCCTTCGCTACATTATTCACTCCAGGAAATGCTGCAATGGTGTCTACTGGGGTGAATGAGCAAAGAACTTTAACTTTCCTGAAAGTTACAGTAATTCTTTAAATTGTAGCACGCAGCATTGTGTAAGTCAAATCAGCACACAGAGTCTTAGAAGAAAGAACATCCAATTTATTAGTTTATAGCAATCATCCTAACCGAATTCAATTACATTCCAGGGAGCTAAATCTGAATGTTAACTCGCATGCAACTTTATGGCTCCCACTGGAACTAATCTACATACTGAGACATTCCAGGTATTTATAATGTTTTATAGACATATAAATGTTTAACCCACAGCAAAAATTAAAAAATCTTACTCACATGAGTTAAATTGTCAAAACATTTTGAAACTGTACTTTAGTTATTAAAATGTCCCAATCTGTTTGTTAGTTTCCTCAGTTACGCTGTAACACTTGGGACGCAGAGTAGAATAATGATGAATAATGGGACAGGTTTCTATCTGGAGAGCACCCTACAGATTGGGAAATATAATTCAAGCTTCTGAAGAAGTATTTTCATTATACTTGGGAGCATTTTAAACACTTCTGGATTATTTACCCAGCACTTCTGGTCCCTGATCATTGTGCAAGGGATAGATGCTTTCCAAAACGTTTTAGGAAGATTTTACACTTTCACTGCTGGATAGAATATGATGCATTGGTTCCAGCAGCTGATCTATACCTGGTGGCTAAATACAAACTACCACAATGCTTTGTGGAAAAGAAGGATATGGCATCTGATCCAACTTCAATCCTAAATTCTGTAAATCAGGAAGCTGGTTCTTAAAATAAATAAATATCAAAACAAGTGTGATATCAACTATTTTTGAGATCAGACCTGGATTAAGGTTGTCCAGGGTGCTAGGCAGGATGACAGGTTGGGGTCCCTTTCTAGGGCCCTGAGCTCTGTTCTGTGAGTGTTGTTTGTGTGGTGCCTAAATGTTGTGTGTGGAGGAGAGCTCTGTATGAGGGAGAGTCTGAGTGTGCCGTGTCTGTGTGTGCTTTTGTATGTGCGTGTTTTGTGTGTTTGGTGGTTGGATTGTGTGTGTGGGATTGTTGTTTGTCTGTGTGTGGGAGAGTCTTTTGTGTGTAGTGTCTGAGTTATGTTTGTTTTGCCCTCTCCTACATACCTTGTCCTGAAAGCACACTGAGACCATGATACCTGGTGGGCCAGTGGGGAGCATTTGGGCTACACCAATACAGGGTGCAGATCACTTTAAAAGCTCCCTCGCAGTTCCCTCGCAGTTCTGGTGCTCAGTTTATTTCTCAGAGCGCTAATTGTGGCTTGCCGAGTCATTGAGAGTGAAGAGCAGACCACAGCTTTCACTCAAATCATAGGCGATGCGGTGGGTCTTAATGAGTATTGGTCAATAGGGGCCCGGTCAGGTGTCACAGCTCAGCACGAGTGAGCCCCTGCAATATCAGCAGTGTCAGTATATGTGTGTGTGTTCATATCTGTGCATCTAGATGTTTGTGTCTGAGTGTGTGTCAATGTGTCAGTGTGTGTGTGTTTCAAAGTATCAGTGTGTGTATGTGTCAATGTGTATGTATATCTGTATAAATATGTATATATGTGGCAATGTATGTATATATGTGCATACATCCCAGAAATCAAACATCAACAATACGTGCAAACACACCATTGCAATCAAACACAAACATTACTTACAAACACCCTCCTTCATTCAAACAACAATAATACACACAAATGTACACAACACTATATACATACACACCTCTGCATTTAAATGCAAACATTACAAACAAACACATCACTGTATTAAAATGCCAACATTATATACAAACACATCTTCATTTAAGCCCCAACACTACACACAATATTACACCTGCATTTAAAAGCTAACACTACTTACAAATACACCCCTGCATTCAAACACACACATTGCAAACAAGTACACCAGTGTATTCAACTGACAACTGTTTTTGTTTTCCTATTTTACAGCTTCATTATTACAAATAATAAATAGATGAGAGAATAAAAAGGTGGTGGGATTCCACATCCTTCTTGTCTGCTCTCTCTAGAGTCCATTAACATATGACATTACAACCCAGCATTATCAGCCTGTAGTAGTACCATGTCCAAGTGGCACTCTAACCATCCCGGTGGGACTGCCCTAGGTGACAGACAGCAGGGGGAGTGCACCCACCAGAGCAGGCAGAGATTTACTGATTGTATGTATGTATTGCATTTGTTGGAGGTATCAATAAATATAATTTTTATTTTATTGATTTTTTTTACATTTGTATTCCTGTGAGTGGTTGTGTAGGCAGGGTCCCAATGCACTACCTTGCCCGGGGGCCCATAATGATGTTAAAATGGTTGTGTGTGAGGAGTGCAGTGTGTGTGTGAGGAGTGCAGTGTGTGTGTGAGGGGTTCAGTGTGTGTGAGAGGTGCTGTGTGTCTGTGAGGGGTGCTATGTGTGTGAGGGGTGCAGTGTGTGTGTGTGAGGGGTGCTTTGTGTGAGGGTGCAGTGTGTGTAAGGGGTGTAGTGTATGTGAGGGGTGCAGTGTGGGTGAGGGGTGCTCTGTGTGTTGTGATGGTTGCTGTGTGTGTATGTGAGGTGCTGTGTGTGTATGTGAAGGGGGCTTGTGTGTATGTGAGGGGTGCTCTGTGTGTATGTTATAGGGTCCTGTATGTGTGTGTGAGGGGTGCAGTGTGTGTGTGTGTGGGTGCAGTGTGTGTAGGGGGTGTAGTGTGAGGGGTGCAATGTGCGTGAGAGGTGCCGTGTGTGTGTCAGGGGTGCTTTCTGTATATGTGAGGGGCTGAGTGTGTGTGTGAGGGGTGCTGTACATGTTTGAGGGGTGCTCTGTGTGTGTGTGATGGCTGCTTTGTGTGTGAGGGGTGCTCTGTGCGTACATGAGGGGTGCTGTGTGTATGTGTGTGAGGGGTGCAATGTGTGTGTGTGCGGGGTGCTGTGTGTGTATGTGAGGGGTGCTGTGTGCGTGTGAGGGGGGGTGCTTAGCAATGTAATTTTTATAATATGGTTAATTTGCAAAACGATTTAATCATTAATTATACCTTTACTTGGAAAGTGAGGCGCAAAAACCTTTTTCTGCGGCCCAAAAAAGTTAAATTTTGCACTAAATATTCCTATATTCCAGATTGTTGAACTAGATAACTATGTGTATGTATTGCAGCATAACAAAAGTAGTTTATGCTTCAGTATATTAAGTTGTTTTAATGTTTAATTAAAAAAATGAGCAAATGATGACAGGGGGATCAGGGGAGATGGTGATATAGGTAGGTAGGTGAATTGGTGACACTGTGATACAATGATGCAGTTTTTGACACTGGGAAAGTAATGCCAATAGGTATTGTGTAGGGATTTTCTGACTGAAAGAAGTTCTGCATTGTATAAAAAATATTTATTTAGTAAAAAAAAAAAACTAAAAAAACTATCAAGCTCCATAGCAGAGTAATGTTCTGCAGATCTGGTATATAAGGGGTTACTTTTAGTGCGACCTCTTTAAAAAGTTTATAAGTGATCCCATTCTTGAAAAATTTGTTGAGTATGAACAAACACTATGCAGTAGAAGTGGAGAGCACTTCAAAGTAATTAGTCTGCTCCAGATATTGCTATATATATATATCAGATCTTCGCCAAGAGAACCACACATTTCTACTCTCCAAAAGGACCAAGCAACATGGACCAGAGCAAAGCCGTCTTAATGGACCGACCCCCAGTAAGTTATCGGAAGTGTCCAACTATTCAATGCACTCTACTATGCAATCTTTAGCTAGGAAGCATATGTACATAGTGCAAAAGATGATCTGAGAAGGTTATAGATGCAGATCTTTGTCCAGGGAGCAGATAATGGAAACATTAGATCTTTATTCAGTTTTCTCTCTATGTCCCAGGTGTACTCTGAATTGCTGCCACTGCCAGGCATCCCATGTCTGGGCAGCTTCAAGAAGCTCTTATGCGTGGTCCTCGTTGTGGTGGTCCTGGTCGTGGTCCTTCTTGGAGTCCTGCTGATGGGGCTGCATATGAGCCAGAAGCACACAGAGACGGTCAGTACTAATAAATCAATCATTAATCTTTAAATAAGGAACAGTCAGCTTTGTCAATAATTTCCAATTCAATAGACACAGTCATTAAATAGATTATGATCACGATGCATTATTACATTCATGAGCTAATGTATAATTAATTAATACGCAAAGGCTAATATGATAACAGCTAATAAACAAACCACAAAGCTCATTGGCACCTGGTCAACAAACAGTGGAAGCTCCTGATGTAAATATTAGAAATATAGAAAGGATCAAAATCACTATAGCCCGCCAGGCAATTTAATTCTACAGGGCACATGCGGCTGCAAGTCCTGCTTTCAAACATCTCGCTTTAGGAGAATCCAGTTAGCTCAAAAGAACTAAGCAAGGATCACTGACTGAGAGCAGGTCCGGATTTAGATGAAAAGAGGCCCTAGGCTATTCCACTTATGATGCCCTTTCACCTCCCATTTTTAAGTTTGTAAATTACATGAGAGACAATAAAATACATCATTACTGTGATATATATCAATATGTTAAATGAAACATGTTATGATTGGTACTAACCTTTATAAAAAAATGTGGCACGGATAATAAATAAAAAAAAAGTCGAGATGAGGAGAGGGGGGGGTGATTGTGAGAGGGACGGGGGTGATGAGAAGAGAGGGGGTGATTGTGAGAGGGAGGGGGGATGAGGAGAGGGGGGGTGATTGTGAGAGTGAGGGGGTGATGAGGAGAGGGGGGGTGATTGTGAGAGTGAGGGGGTGATGAGGAGAGGGGGGTGATTGTGAGAGGGACGGGGGTGATGAGAAGAGAGGGGTGATTGTGAGAGGGAGGTGGGGATGAGGAGAGGGGGGGTGATTGTGAGAGTGAGGGGGGTGATGAGGAGAGGGGGGGTGATTGTGAGAGTGAGGGGGGTGATGAGGAGAGAGGGGGGTGAATGTGAGAGGGAGGGGGGTGATGAGGAGAGGGGGGTGACTAAAAAAATTACCTTAAATCCCTGGTGGTCCAGTGGGGGCTGCCTGGTGGTCCGGTGGGGTCCCTGGTGGTCCGGTGGCCCTCATTTCCGGTCTGCAGCTCCGCAGAGCTGCAGACCATGGATCTCGCGAGACCCAATCAGAGCGTTGCCGTGGTAACCCGCGGCAACACTCTGATTGGGCAGTGCATGCGAGATCCATGGTCTGCAGCTCTGCACATTGCGGAGCTGCAGACCGCCGGTCTCGGCGATCGCGGCAGGAGGGGCATTGCAGTCTGCCCCGGGCACCCCCCTAGTAAGTGGCACCCGGGGCGGACCGCCCCCCCCTTAGTACGCCACTGGTCATATCATATGCGTAGAATTTCTCCTTATTTTCGGTTCAGTGTTTTAGTGTTCACTGTTTTTAGAATAGTGTAATTTTAATTTTGCTAGCAATTTGAATGTAGGCCCCTCTTGATCTTGAGGCTCTAGGCTGAAGCCTAGTTAGCCTATAGGAAAATCCGGCCCTGACTGAGAGCATTAACTGAGCACGGGTCCTGTATCTGTCAGGCTTTTCTTAGTGACATCCAACTTCTCCTTCAGGAGAAGAATGGATACAGAACAGGAATGCAGGTATGTTTCAAACAATAGTAAAATAGTTTGATTATTTACTGTGAGCAGGTGCCAGGGCCGTCATGGCACCAAAATCACTACAGCGTGCTGCAGGCAGTGTTTATGGTGCTTGAAGTTTTTCTTTAACTAAATATTAATTTAATGGAATAAAATAAACTATGAGTATTGTGCCTCCCAAGACTCACAGTTAGCCTTTTGAGATTAATTACTAGTGTGTATCTCAGTCATAAACACTGGTTATTCAATATTATTTAGAGAAAGCATAAGTTGTTTTTTTTTTACAGATTACAGCCTTCAAAGACCAAGATTAGTATCTGTCCAAGAATAACCATGCACTGTCAGGACAACATTTAGGGAGAAATATATCAGAGCATAACCGGTGCTATTCTAGGGCAAAGTACTACATACTCTGGGGCATTTTATAGACATCCACGGCGATTGCTCCCTTTTTAACACTATGCCCAATATTAGCACTTGTTTTGCCTTGATAATGCTCACCCTTAATGTTCAGGAAAGGTTACCTCTGCCACCAGCATCAAATTCACAATCATCACAACATATTCTACACTCATAATAGTGAATACACCTTCATTGATATTAGTGTACCATGCCTTGTCTGGTTTAGGAGAGTGGTGCACTGTCCTACATAACATATATATACATACATAAACATAGTCCTCATTATGTTTCAATAATTAGCTGTTACATGATTTGCTTAGTTCTTTTGATATGACAGTCTGTGCAGCGCTGGCCCAGGGGGCACATAGAGTGTGGCGGTGAACACCCCTAGCACTATTCTCAGTTGAAGTGATAAGAACTGGAAGTGGCAGCAGAGTGGGGAATGAATTAGGGAAGAAAATGAAGAGAGAATCATTTTAGGGATAGATAACATTTATTTTATTTGTAGAGTGTGGGAGTGCACTGTATGTGTATGTTCTTGAGGTGCAGTTTTGGTGGGGCAGTATTTTGTTCTTGGACCCAGGCAGCACAATGCCTTTGAGAATTGTGGAGTATTTACTAGAGAACATACCATTTGTATGCCACCAAAGTAAACCTGGAAAGAAAACAATGTTACTCCATCAATATCACACAGATATGTGTATGTATGTATATATATATATATTGTTAAATGGACTCCACCTACTTTGGACTACACTGGCATTAATGTGACACAGAGTCTTTGTTCCCCTTTCAGATATTCCAGATGTCTCTGCATGATGGCACCGAATCTGCCCTTCGCAAGGAAGGGGTTGCTACGTTTCACCTGGACACTGGGATCAATTCCTCAGCTACTGTGGTGTATGACTACAATAAGGTAATGAGAGGGTAGTACTGGTAGACGTTAATAAAATAAAGTAAAGCTTTGAAACTCTAGGGTTTATGGTAGAACTGGACAATGGGTTGTATCAGATATGAGTTGTTGTCCAAAGACAGCAAGCTACCAGAAGCCTTAGTTTATGGCAATCGTGGCTAACCCTGATCTCTCCAGATGTTTTAGAATGAGTTTCCCATGAAGTTTAAGGCTTTTCGCAGCTGAAACTAGTCTACATCAGCTGGAGGGCCAAAGAATTGCCATTACTAGTCTTTAATAAGAAGAAAAATGCTATAATGTGATTTGTTAACATATCTGTTGTGCCTCTACAGCTGCTGATCAGCACCCGCCCTCGCCCTGGACGTGGATGTTACATCACACGCATGGATCCAGAGAATGTTCCAAGCCTCCAGAGTATTGCAGAGAATGTGCTGAGCAAGGTGAGACAGTGGGACACTTTAAGACACATATAGTCCTAAACGCAAACAGAATATAGAAACAGACAATAAACAGAGACATGGCAGAAAAACATAGACATGGAAGAGAGAATGCACACAGAGACAGGGCACAAAGAGATAGACATAAAACAGATAATGGACACAGAGACAGGGCACAAAGAGGTAGACATAAAACAGAGAATGGACACAGGGAGACTGTGAATAGAGAGAGGAGATGCAGATAGAATACAAAAAACTGATAGGAAACAGATGCAAATGAGAGATTCATTCTGGAAAAACAGAGATACAGTATCTCACAAAAGTGAGTACACCCCTCACATGTTTGTAAATATTTTATTATATCTTTTCATGTGACAACACTGAAGAAATTACACTCTGATTCAATGTAAAGTAGTAAGTGTACAGCCTGTATAACAGGGTAAATTTGCTGTCCCCTCAAAATAACTCAACACACAGCCAATAATGTCTAAACCGTTGGCAACAAAAGTGAGTACACCCCTAAGTGGAAATGTCCAAATTGGGCCCAATTAGCCATTTTCTCTCCCCAGTGTCATGTGACTCATTAGTGTTACAAGGTCTCAGGTGCGAATGGGGAGCAGGTGTTAAATTTGGTGTTATTGCTCTCACACTCTCTCATACTGGTCACTGGAAGTTCAACATGGCACCTCATGGCAAAGAACTCTCTGATGATCTAAAAAAAGAATTGTTGCTCTACAAAAAGATGGCCTAGGCTATAAGAAGATTGCCAAGACCCTGAAACTGAGTTGCAGCATGGTGGGCGAGACCATACAGCGGTTTCACAGGACATATTCCACTCAGACCAAGCCTCGCCATGGTCGACCAAAGAAGTTCAGTGCACATGCTCAGCATCATATCCATAGGTTGTCTTTGGGAAATAGACATATGAGTGCTGCCAGTATTGCTGCAGAGGTTGAAGGGGGTGGGGGTCAGCCTGTCAGTGCTCAGACCATACGCTGCACACTGCATCAAATTGGTCTGCATGGATGTTGTCCCAGAACGAAGCCTCTTCTAAAAATAAATGTACAAGAAAGCCCACAAACAGTTTGCTGAAGACAAGCAAACTAAGGACATGGATTACTGGAACCATGTCCTGTGGTCCGATGAGACCAAAATAAACTTACTTGGTTCAGATGGTGTCAAGCGTGTGTGGCAGCAACCAGGTGAGGAGTACAAAAACAAGTTTGTATTGCCTACAGTCAAGCATGGTGGTGGAAGTGTCATGGTCTGGGCCAACATATGTGCTCCTGGCACTGGGGAGCTACAGTTCATTGTCACATGTACTGTGACATACTGAAGCAGAGCATGATTCCCTCCCTTCGGAGACTGGGCCGCAGAGCAGTATTTAAACATGATAACGACCCCAAACACACATCCAAGACAACCACTGCCTTGCTAAGGAAGCTGAAGGTAAAGGTGATGGACTGGCCAAGCATGTTTTCAGACCTAAACCCTATTGAGCATCTGTGGAGCATCCTCAAACGAAAGGTGAGGGAGCGCAAGGTCTCTAACGTCCACCAGCTCCGTGATGTCATCATGGAGTGGAAGAGGACTCTAGTGGCAACCTGTAAAGCTCTGGTGAACTCCATGCCCATGAGGGTTAAGGCAGTGCTGGAAAATAATGGTGACCACACAAAATATTTACACGTTGGGCCCAATTTGAACATCTCCACTTAGGGGTGTACTCACTTTTGTTGCCAATGGTTTAGACATTAATGGCTGTGTGTTGAGCTATTTTGAGGGTACAGCAAATTTACACTGTTATACAGGCTGTATACTTACTACTTTACATTGTAGCAGAGTTTCATTTCTTCAGTGTTGTTACATGAAAAGATATAATAAAATATTTACAAAAATGTGAGGGGTGTACTCACTTTTGTGAGATACTGTGTATCCAAAAGGAGTGAGATAACGAATTATAAACAATAAAACCAGAAAAAAAAACAGATGGGAAACAAAGGTAATTAAGACAATACACCAACATATAGAGAAGGGTATTAAACGGACACCGAAGACCCCTAAAGCACTTTAGCTTTCTGAAAAATGTTATGTGTGAAGAGTGTATCCTCTTTTTTTCATTTTGCAAAAAATGCAGATTTCAATAGAAAGTGGCACTTTTATAAATTAACATAGTTTGAACCTCCTGGCTTTCAAGCAGACAACTGGTCCAGTTACTTCCTGGTTTAATTAGCTCAGTGGAGCTAAACTCAAAAGGCAGGCACTGCTCAGAGCAACTGCCTTGCAAAGACTTCTCATTGACCTGCATTGGGAAGTCTGTGATTGTACAGCCACAGAAAGTCTGATTGGGGTTAGAAGAGGAGGGCTTGCAAAGGCAGCAGACAAGAAAACGGCAAGTTTTGCAAGCTGTTTTTATATATAACTCCAATGAAAAAAATGCATAATTAAATGAACGCAAGTTTTTATTTGGGGTATATCTATTAAACATTAAATTTGATTTATGTTTGTATTTGTGTAGGGGAGTATCCCTTTAACATTACATCTTGGTTCCTATTTGCAAAATATGTAATGAATAACTAATAATCACATATGCCTATATGGGTATATGGTGATCATGGACCATCACTAGACCCTATTCTTGCATGGCATTCTCACAGACAGACTAAAGTGGAACATCGCAGAAAGAGGCTAAGCCAAATATGACATAACAATTCTGTTGAAAGGACTGCTTTGTTCCTTGAAATGGACATGGATGGACAGGAATAAAATTTGTTTCCATTGATGTTTTCATTAAAAAAATATGTGTGGCTTGACTGCTCCTTTAAGCAAACAGTGGTTCAGTCATTCCACATGGCCACAAACAACTGTTTCACATAAATTTACATCCAAAACACATTACACTGGAAAGCTTGGAAAGCTTTTAAAACACTGGAGATTTCACTCATTTAAAATGTATAAAGTTGCTCTATGAAGTCTTGTTTTCTAATGTTCTAATGTTTGAAAATCCCTCTTGTAATACATAGGAAACTTCACTGAAGTGAAATCCCTTCAATTTATATCATTTACTAAATGTCCCTGAACAGAAATTAAATTAAGCTTACTGTGCTTCCGCAATTAATGGCTGTATTTGCTGCCCGCAAGTGCAAATGGGTCCATTCAAAAGGCATATTTTTAAACTCGATTTATTTTTGCTATTCAGAATCATTTTATTCAGATTTAAAGCTATTTACAACTCCAGATTGTTTTCAATTATAGTGTATTGTGGGTTTCCTTTTCTGACATTCTATACACATTAATATAATTGTGTATTATCACTGCCTGAACCAGAAATAGATCCAAAAATAGTGTAATCCATTAAAAGCAGATGCCTATGACTAAGTATATATGATGAAACCACTCACATGACACAGAGCCTTCAACAGACTCTGTAAAAGTCGTTTTAAAGAGGCCTTCCATGAATTCCAATTTAGCCACTACAAACCCGATTTTATGTAACTGTCCTGATGTCATGCTGCCTTTATGAATGGAGAGCTACTGACTGGCTTAGAACATCAGCTTGAGCTCTCAGCCAATCAATGAAGACCTTGTCCAATGCTGTCCAAGGTTTTCTATTTCAAGAACCAAAAAAAGTGGAAGGAAAAGGAAAGAGCTTAACAGCATTGGATTTTGAGATATTGGGGTGAAACTATTCATTAACGTTTTAACTCCTAACGGTAAGTTGGCACCAAAGACCTTCTGGTACCATAACAACTTTATTCTAATGATGTTATGTTTGTTATGATGCTGAGAGCATTTCTTTAAGACCAAAATAGCCAAATTAGAAAAAGTCAGTTATGCTTCCAGTTAGACTATTTTAGCTTACAATTTGAAATTCAATTTGAAACCACATTGAATTCTCCCTTTAGTCATTAACCATGTGCATTAAAACCACTTACATAATAAAATAGTAAGGCATTTCTCAGTAGGGTAACTCACAAACTGCGTTTCAACATGAGGGGGACACCATTCCATACTTTTTTTTATTATTTTATTTTAGATTGGACAGAAAGAAGGTACCTCCCAGCAGCTTGTATCTGACCTTTCCGTGCTGGGAACGACCAGTCGAGTTTTGTGTGGACAACTTCCCGTGTACTGGGCCTGAGCATGCATTATTCCATTTGTACTTAAACACATTTAAGATTCTACAATCGTAGTGTGAGTTGTTGGACTCCTCCATGCGTACAATGAAATGATTCTGTCATTGGGACACTGTGTAACCACTTTACCTGAAAACCTCATAAATCCTGAATAAATTATCACCTTCAAGTAATCTGTCACTGACATGTGGTGGGATCTCACTGTCACCTCCAGATGTACAGCATTACCTGCCTTCATATAACCTCCACACACTTCATTACACTTCTACCTACCCTGAAATTGTGTTTGTCAAATATCTAATCTGCATTTGTGGTGTCACATCCTATATCGTGACCTATCACTGCTAGATGCAATATGATGTATCTTGTCACAGATATTCGTCTTCTGAGCCCTAGGTCCTGCCAACTCCAAACACAGAAACCTATTTTTCATCAAAGTGTCATATCAATATATATATTTTTGGGGGTTTTACACTTTTGTGTCATATCCCCCCACATCGCACAGAGCATAGCTCCACCGTGTGACCAACACCAAACACATTGTAGTCCTTCTATGTCCCGAATTTGTTCCCTATGTCCTGTCACCCATGTTAGACAACACAGTGCATCTCCTCGGTGTCCAGTCAGCCCACACCAAACACAGAATAGATATTGCACCACTGTTACCACTCATACTGTATGACCCACATCAAAGTTTATTTCCTGTCTTCCTAGCCACAATGTAACCCTTACAATTTAACTTGTGCTCTCCATCCGTGTGGCCCTCTTCTTAATGTTCTTAATCTTCTGCTTGTCTCATTCCCCTTTCACAATCTGTTCCCAATTATAGACTGCCTCTGGGTTCTGTATATACTGGATTAGCTGTAATGGTTTTGGGATTTCCTTACCAGTGATTTTATATTGTCTGTCGTTGAAATAAATCATATTTCTGAAAAAATAAAATGTTCAGCATGCAGAATGGGCTCTATATTATTTATATATGATATGTGCATATAACTGTATTAGAACTAGCTTAAGGGAAATAAAATAATGTCTTCTCTGTTGTTATCTAAAATACCTATTACCATATATACTCGAGTATAAGTCGAGTTTTTCAGCACAATTTTTGTGCTGAAAACCCCCCACTCGACTTATACTCGAGTTAATGTCTGTATTATGGCAACTTACATTGCCATAATACAGACAAGGACCGCCGGGCTCATTACAAACCCGGCGGTCCTGTTGGGGGCTGGCAGAGAGCAGTTACCTTTCCTGCAGCTCCCTTCTCTCTCCTCTGGTCCGGTCAGCTCCCACTGCAAGTCTCGCGAGAGCCGCAGGGTCAGAGCGTTGCCACGGGTTACCGTGGCAACGCTCCGCGCGGCACTCACACAGCGAGACTTGCAGTGGAGCTGACCGGAGGAGAGAGAAGGGAGCTGACAGGAGTGCACACCACTGGACCACCAGGGAATGAGAGCCCCCCTCCCTGGCCAGGTATTAAGCAGGGAGGGGGGGACAAAAAAATACAAATTTAAATAATAATAAAATATTAATAATATAAAAATAAAATAATAAAATAAAAATAAAATATTAATATAACAAAAAAATAAAATATTAAAATAATAATAATAGAAATTAGAGCTGCGGAAGAAATACATGCGACCCTGAGGGAAACTCTTACAAAACATGTAGACAAATGGCAACCATGGATAATATACACGGCGAGAAGGGATCGAAGGGGCGCGGCCGACGGAGGGGGGGGGGACTAAAGGGACGGAACAACTCCCACTGCAACCTGCTTACCCAGTACCCCCACAACTCCCCACCCCTATACACCTCACACAGACACGCACACAACAGCATACCCTAACCCCCACAAACACCTTCGTCACACACACTTCAAAAATGTAATACCACACAAACGCCACACAAACACACACCCCCACGGCCACACAAGAGACACCGCACACTCGAACTCAGGCCGACACGACAACTGGCAAACACCAAGATACGTTAGAACAACGCCAACATAGCACCCAAACAAACGCCTTCTACGACTGTCTCACACACTAGCCTTGTAAGGCCCTCACACCCACGACCAACACAATCACATGGGAACCACACCCAGGAGATCACCTCAATCAACAATGCTCCATAACCACGCAAGGACAAACCCCCAAAACCAACCACTCACCCCCACATACCACACAACACACCTAACCAGATTGACATAGCTGTCAACAGACGAAGATTACCGCGCACACACGGCTATTCATAGGGACACCACACCACCCACCCAGACCGACACACATACCCAGAAGCCCAACACACAACGCCAACAAAGAATGACGACACAACGTCCAGACAGCTAATGATACACCCAAGCACCAACCACACTAACAACAACGTTTTAGCTGATGTTAACATTTAAGGAGGCCTGCGAGCCCCGCGGTTTTGTAAAGTTCCATTGTTACCAGTTTACAACGATCAGAATCATAACAACACGAAATAACGATACATATAATTCCTTTTTGAGGTAATAACGATACATATAATTCCATGGTTGAAAGAACATAACCCTATTATTGATTGGGAGTTAGGGGAGATACTCTCGTGGGGCCAGGGCTGCCAGGATCGGTGTTTGTGCAAGGTTTCTCCATTAGCTAATATTAACATACAGGAGAATCCTACTCAGTCCACAGAAAGACAAATACCAGACCTTTACCTAGACTTAAGGGCAGTGTTTGACAAGAAGAATGCCGATTCTTTGCCACCACACAGGTCATTTGACTGTAAAATTAAGCTTCTACCCGGGACTATGCCTCCGAGGGGCCATGTATATCCTTTGTCTGTTCAGGAAAACTCGGTTCTAGAGGAGTATATTCAGGAGAATTTAGAAAAGGGATTCATCAGGAGGTCTTCTTCTCCGGCCGGGGCGGGGTTCTTTTTCATTAAGAAGAAGGATGGCACGCTGAGACCTTGTATCGATTAGCGAGGCTTGAATAAAATAACTGTCAGAAATGCCTATCCTATCCCACTGATTACCGAGTTATTTGATCGTCTTAAGGGCTCCAAAATCTTCACCAAGTTAGATCTCAGAGGGGCTTACAATTTGGTGAGAATCCAGCAAGGTCACGAGTGGATGACGGCATTCAATACTCGGTATGGCCATTACGAATACACTGTTATGCCATTTGGACTATGCAATGCTCCTGCAGTATTTCAAGAGTTGATTAATGAGGTACTTAGGGAGTTTCAGCATGATTGTGTTATTGTTTACCTGGACGACATACTAATACACTCTAAGGAGATTGAGACTCACCATAGACAGGTCAGAAAGGTGTTACACAAACTTCTGCAACATGGTCTATACTGCAAATTGGAAAAGTGCAGTTTTGATCAGTCTCAGGTAGACTTTCTTGGGTACGTGATTTCTGGGGAAGGTTTTAAAATGGATCCTGGTAAACTCCAATCTATTTTAGACTGGCCTTTGCCCAAAGGACTCAAGGCTATCCAAAGGTTTATTGGTTTTTCCAACTACTATAGGCGCTTCATTAAGGGTTACTCCTCTATCATTGCGCCTATTACCAATATGACCAAACAAGGGGCTGATACTAAGTTCTGGTCTGAGGAAGCTCTTGGTGCTTTTAAGACTCTCAAGGACCTTTTTGCCTCAGCTCCCATTCTAGTTCATCCTGATACGACTCTGCCTTTCTTGCTCGAGGTCGATGCTTCTGAGACAGGAGTTGGGGCTGTTCTGTCTCAAAGGTTAGGGGTGGATAAACCGTTACACCCTTGTGGTTTCTTCTCTAAAAAAAATTCTGGGCCTGAGAGCAGATATGACATCGGGGAGAGGGAACTGTTAGCGGTCATTAAGGCTTTAAAGGAGTGGAGACATTTACTGGAAGGGACACTACACCCTGTTACTATCCTAACGGATCATAAGAACTTGTCTTATATTGGGGAGGCTAAGCGCTTGTCCGCCAGGCAGGCTCGCTGGGCTTTGTTCCTCACTCACTTTAATTATGTACTTACGTATAGACCTGGTTCTAAGAACTCTAAAGCCGATGCTTTGTCTCGTCAATATGAACCATCCACTATAACTGAACCACTTCTGTCCTCCATAGTTCCTAAGGGGAATATCATCACGAACACGAATCTCAGGATTCACTCTCCATTGCTTTCTGAGATCATGAAGTTTCAGCATTTGGCACCCAAACAGACTCCTGGGGATCGACACTTCATTCCTGCCGCTCTCCAACTGGAGGTGCTACGCTGTCTCCATAACAGCAAGGTGGCTGGGCATCCTGGCATCCGCAAGACCTATGCGCTGGTCTCTAAAGATTTTTGGTGGCCTGACTTACGCAAGGATATTAAAGAATTCATCGGGGCATGTGAAGTTTGTACCAAGACCAAGCTACCCCATTCGCTTCCATGCGGATTTCTGCACCCTTTAGAGGTTCCTGAAAAGCCTTGGTCCTGCCTGGCAATGGACTTCATTGTTGATTTGCCTGTCTCTAAAAAGCAGACTGTCATCCTCACTGTGGTAGACAGATTTACTAAAATGGCTCACTTCATTCCCTTACCTAAACTCCCATCTTCGCCCGAATTAGCGGAGATATTCGCCAGGGAGATTTTCCGTTTGCATGGGATACCTTCCCAAATTGTCTCTGACAGAGGCTCCCAATTTGTTTCCCGTTTTTGGAGATCATTCTGCTCCCAACTAGGCATCAAATTGAATTTCTCCTCTGCCTATCATCCTCAGTCCAATGGAGCTGCTGAACGCACTAATCAAAAAGTTGAACAATATTTACGTTGTTTCGTTTCAGAACACCAGGACGATTGGGTCGGTTTGATTCCTTGGGCGGAGTTTGCACATAACAATCTCATTTGTGATTCTACGCATTCTAGCCCTTTTTTCTTGAATTATGGCTTTCATCCTTCCATCCTTCCTTCGGAGTCTTCTTCTCAAGGGATACCGTCGGTGGATGTTCATGTTGCCAATTTAAGAGAGTTGTGGGATCAAACTCGACAAATCCTTCTGCACAATTCTACGCTGGTTAAAAAACACGCTGACAAACGTAGAGGGGCAGCACCGGTGTTTGTTCCAGGCGATAGAGTATGGTTAAGTACTAGAAACATTCGGTTAAAAGTGCCGTCCATGAAGTTTGCTCCTCGGTATATTGGACCTTACAGGGTACTGTCTCAAATTAACCCAGTTGCGTATCGTTTAGCGTTGCCTAATGCCTTACGCATTCCTAATTCATTTCATGTTTCCTTGCTAAAACCATTAATATGTAACAGGTTCTCCTCCACGATCTCCCCTCCCCGCTCAGTTCACGTGGAGGGTCAGGAGGAGTATGAGGTCAATTCCATCGTTGATTCTCAAATCTCCCGGGGGAAACTGCAATATCTGGTCGATTGGAAGGGTTATGGTCCTGAGGAGAGAAGTTGGGTACCTCAGGAGGAGGTGCATGCTCCCCGTCTCCGCAGGGCGTTTCACTCTCGATTCCCTTCTCGCCCTGGTGTATTCCGCCCGGTGGGCGTATCTGAGAGGGGGGGTACTGTCAGGGTACCTGCGGTCTCTACCTCCGAAAGAGGTAGAGACTTAGCTGTTCCTCCATCCAGACGGCCTGATGGCTCCCTTTCCCACGGTCTATCCGGTCATGCAAGGCCGGCCGCGAGGGAGTGACTGCCTTTTACAGCATCTAGGCAGGAAGTTGTCATCAGGACACTCCTCCGGAACGACCTGTCACTCAATTGCTGCAGGACCAATCAGGACGCCTCGGAGGCGTGGTTACTGCTCTGAACAGGGTATTTAACAGAGCTTCTTTCATTAGCTCATTGCCCTGTCGTGGTTCTAGCTTGTTCTAGTCACTCAGTGCTTGTGTATTCTATTATCCCTTTTGGTTTGGACCCGGCTTGTTTACCTTACTCTGCTTATCTCTGTTACCCTTGATTCGGCTTGTCTCTCGCTTACCTGTCTTCTGTTACCCTCGACCTCGGCTTGTCTTTGACCATTCTATACTGTACTACTTACGTTAGTCCGGCCATTCTAAGGTCCGGTATACGTATCTGGCTACTGTTTGTACTCTGCGTGTTGGATCCCTGTCCCGATCCTGACATCCACCAACCATTTGACATTCGACCACTGGGAGAATTATACCCGGATAGACCGCACACATTCGCACACGCCCTAGCAAAAGCACAAATTGCTCAATACGCTAGATCCATCCCGCAAAAACCTTCCCTCCTGAGGGGCTTAACGCAATTTGAGCTTCTCTGCACGCAAGACAGGGAACCACCTCGAGCCGTCTCGCAAATCTACACTACCCTTGTCGCGAGTAGATACTTGCTGGCACCACCATGCATCGGAAAATGGGAGGAAGACCTTGAGGAAACAATGACAGACGCGGACTGGGACAAAAGCATTAACCTGATACAAAAGACACCGAGTTCGGCACGCTCCCAAGAAAACTCCTACAAGATCCTTACCAGATGGTACCTGACGCCGACGACGCTACACGCAAGAAACCCTGACCTCCAGGACACATGCTGGCGCTGCGGGGAGGAAGCAGGAACGTTTATACATCTATGGTGGACATGCACCCGCATCAGACCGTTCTGGGACAAGATCCGGACAATAATACACGAGGTCACGGAGGAGCTCCTGCCACGGTCCCCGGCTGCATTCCTCCTGCATCACACTACCATGGCGGTACAAACATACAAGAGATCGGTTATCCCTCGACTCCTGAACGCAGCCAAGGTGACCATACCTATCTTCTGGAAACAGACAAATGCCCCCCCCATAACAAGATGGTTAGAGGAGGTGGAAGCCACAAAGTCATTTGAGGATATGAAAGCAGACACCCCGAACCTCAGAGACCGTCATAACAAACGCTGGTTCCACTGGACGAGGCTAACTACATCGAACTCCTTCAGGCACCACCTAAACACTCCGTAACCAGAGGCAGGTGGAGGTGGCCAGGAGAAACAAGGAAGGCGAAAGGAGGCCGGCGAGACGCAGCGGCTCGGGCGGGAGACAGGGGGCGAACCACAAAACATCTGGCCCACCAGACCATATCACATACACAGACACCCACTCGCTACAGCACCTACCACAACCAACTGCGCAGACCGTGACACCCACGGACAAGGCGACGTACTCACGACATACACACGACCTCAGGCCAGCCCACGTCTGCGCATGGGGATGACCGGACTGATGGCCCTCACGCAAAC
Source organism: Pelobates fuscus (assembly GCF_036172605.1). Taxonomy (NCBI): domain Eukaryota; kingdom Metazoa; phylum Chordata; class Amphibia; order Anura; family Pelobatidae; genus Pelobates; species Pelobates fuscus. Next base: position 264,476,167 of record NC_086319.1, on the reverse strand, counting down.
AGCGGACTGCTAACACACCACATTGGACCATACCCTTGACCCAACAAGGTGCAGTACCCTACCCCAGGACATATATAACGTGTACGGAGTATGAAGGCAGGGGGTCGACCAGATAAGAGAGTCAAGACGACAATGACGAAGTTGCTGACAAAATTAGCAATGGAGCGAGCACACAGCACTGTTTGTTAGTACTGAAGCATAGACCCTCCGATCTAACCCACCAGCGGACCTCTTAGGGGCCTACTAGCACCTAGAAGACGTTCGGCTGGAATAGTTACAAGGCCAAATGCTACACAATACTAGACTGGAATATAGGACCCCTGCGCAGGCCATAACTTATAGACTCGTTCAGGAGACTATAACCAGACCTCTGCGCAGGCACTGACCCGCTAAGCAACCATTACGTTAGCAGTGTAAACTATTAGGAATCTATTACTCGCGTACAACAGCTCGGAGAATAGGATTCAAAATAACGAACTGCGAACAAAACAGCTACACCATATAGCCCCCTGCACAGGCAATCATATGCATACACGGCTCCTAACCGCAATACACGCTCACACGTAAGCAATCTCAAGCCTTGGTGTCATACACAGCGACCAGATTCACGTATCACTGAGGTGAACACAATAGACATTTTCGAAACAGAACAAACACATGAACAATACGAACCTGATCACGCAAAGCACTTACACATACCAACACACACGCAAAGCAATGCGCACACCAGCCACTCCGATGAGATTACATAAACCGATTAACATAACAAACCTACACAAACAGACCCACGTACTGCAACGAGAGGGTACCTCAGACCTATTCTTACATTAAAATATGTATGGGTGCTGAATCTTAAATACCACGTTCTTGTTTACTGTTGACCTGTATTTGCACTATATCTGTTTACTTGCAGTTCTATGACAGACAATTATTGCTTAATCGCTAGAAAATGCGTATGACACTTGTAATAGTGCCAAGCTACACAGGGCACTTCACGCCGCAATGCTTGTAAGTTTAACCCTGCGAAGTTTGTTTAAATGCGATTCTATGTATTCGCCGAATTCGCCTCTGCGTAGGCGATATTATGCATTTCTCCTCCTCTACTGATAATTAAGCCTCTGCGTAGGCTACTAATCGTCTTATTGAAAGTTACGGCATAAGCCCCTGCGAGGGCATCCACTTGCCTTACTATGACTCAATTCGAAATACACGCATATGTTATGAAACAATAAAAATATTTAAAACAAATGCCGAGGATCACTTACTCTCCGCACCAGACACCCCACACCAGGGGCGGACTGACAGGTCGGGCAGATCGGTCACTGACCGAGGGCCCGAGTTAGTCAGGGGCCCGGCAGCACAGCCATGCTTCTGCTGTGGAGATCAGAGATCTCCACAGCAGAAGGAAGTTAAAGAAAGTGCTGTAAGAAGGTTGCAGTGGGCCCATAATGAGTCGAAGGGCCCCTGCAACCCATCAATCTGCTAATACCTCCCCCCGCATCATTCAGTGAGAGACCTGGCAGCATACCTCTCACTGCCAGGTCTCCTCTCTCTCTGCCTGTGTTCTATCAAAAAACCCTACCCCGTGAAAATTCCCTACCCTCGTCACTTCCGGTGACGCAGCCGCACCGGAAGTGACCCTCATCCAATGGAGGAGGAGGGTATGCGCCGCCGCGCAGGCGCACAACAACTAGGCTAGGTAGGGATTTTTCACGGGGTAGGGGAAATTAACGCCACAGTGCGCACGCGCGGCAAAGTACTCCCGTCGGAGGTACAGCGCGCGTGCGCACTAGTGGCAAGGGAGAGAGGCTTTAATCCGACGATCAGAGATCGCGCGTGCGCAGTATAGGGGTAGGGAATTTTGATGGATATTAGCCCTGTGAGATCTCCCTACCCCTATACTGCGCATGCGCGAACTCTGATCGTCGGATTAAAGCCTCTCCCTGCTCCCAACACTCTCAGCCATCCAAGATTGAGGGTGAATTATGGTGGGACGGTGGGTGTTTATGTGCATTATATTGGGGGGGTCTGCGCAGAATTGGGGGGTCTGTGCAGAATTGGGGGTCTGCACAGACCCCCCAATATAATGTACATAAACACCCACCGTCCCACCATAATTCACCCTCAATCTTGGATGGCTGAGAGTGTTGGGAGCAGGGAGAGGCTTTAATCTGATGATGAGTCCGCGCATGCGCAGTATAGGGGTAGGGAGATCTCACAGGGCTAATAGCCATCAAATTTCCCTACCCCTATACTGCGCATGCGCGGTTTGTGAAGCGCTCCCTTGCAACTCGTGCGCACGCGCGCTGTACCTCCGACGGGAGTACTTTGCCGCGCGTGCGCACTGTTGCATTCATTTCCCCTACCCCGTGAAAAATCCCTACCTAGTTGGTGTGCGCTTGCGCGGCGGCGCACACCCTCCTCCTCCATTGGATGAGGGTCACTTCCGGTGCGGCTGCGTCACCGGAAGTGACGAGGGTAGGGAATTTTCACGGGGTAGGGTTTTTTGATAGAACACCTGCTCAGTGCTCCGTGTGAGGATGGGAGGGGGGCAGGAAGTGACATCACCCGCTGCTTCCCTCTCACACGGAGCACTCACAGCATGAATGGAGGGTGAGAAGAGGAGCCTGGCCTGACAAGTGCTGCTTCAGGAGATGGAGGGAGAAAACATCAGATTGTACAGGTAAGCAGGCCCACACTGCCCCCCCCCCATACACACACTGCCCCCCCATACACACACTTCCCCCCCCCTCCCATACACACACTGCCCCCCCATACACACACTGCCCCCCCCATACACACACTGCCCCCCCCATACACACACTGCGTCCCCCCCATACACACACTGCGTCCCCCCCATACACGCACTGCGTCCCCCCCATACACGCACTGCGTCCCCCCCATACACGCACTGCGTCCCCCCCATACACACACTGCGTCCCCCCCATACACACACTGCGTCCCCCCCGTACACACACTGCGTCCCCCCCGTACACGCACTGCGTCCCCCCCGTACACGCACTGCGTCCCCCCCGTACACGCACTGCGTCCCCCCCGTACACGCACTGCGTCCCCCCCATACACGCACTGCGTCCCCCCCATACACACACTGCCCCCCCATACACACACTGCCCCCCATTCACACACTGCACCCATACACACACTGCCCCCCCATACACACACTGCTCCCCCTCCCCATACACACACTGCTCCCCCCCATACACACACTGCTCCCCCCCATACACACACTGCTCCCCCCCCATACACACACTGCTCCCCCCCCATACACACACTGCCCCCCCATACACACACTGCCCCCGGCCCCCATACACACACTGCCCCCCCATACACACACTGCCCCCCATACACACACTGCCCACCCATATACATACACTGCCCACCCATATACATACACTGCCCACCCATATATATATATACATACACTGCCCAACCATATATATATATATATATATACATACACTGCCCACCCATATACATACACTGCCCACCCATATACATACACTGCCCACCCATATACATACACTGCCCACCCATATACATATACACTGCCCACCCATATACATATACACTGCCCACCCATATATATATATATATATATATATATATATATATATACACACTGCCCATCCATATACAGTATATATATATATATATATATATAAATATACACACACACACACACTGCCCACCCATATATACACACACACTGCCCACCCATATATACACACACACTGCCCACCCATATATACACACACACAGCCCACCCATATATACACACACACTGCCCACCCATATATACACACACATTGCCCACCCATATATACACACACATTGCCCACCCATATATACACACACATTGCCCACCCATATTTACACACACATTGCCCACCCATATTTACACATACACTGCCCACCCATATATACACATACACTGCCCACCCATATATACACATACACTGCCCACCCATATATACACACACACACTGCCCACCCATATATACACACACACACTGCCCACCCATATATTCACACACACACTGCCCAACCATATATACACACACACACTGCCCAACCATATATACACACACACACTGCCCAACCATATATACACACACACACTGCCCAACCATATATACACACACACACTGTCCAACCATATATATACACACACACACTGCATACACTGCCCACCTATATATACACCATACACACACACACGGCCCGCCCACACATACACTGCCCCCACACACACCATACACATACATACATTGCCCCCACACACTGCCCTCCCCATACACACATTGCCACACACACACACACACACTGCCCCCCATACATACACTGCCAAAACACACACACACCCTACACATTCACTCACTACACCCACCCCCCCCCCCCCCCCCCCACACACTGAACCTTTCACACACACTGCACCACTCACACACACCACTGCTCCTATGCCCTACTACAGCCTCATGTCCCAGCAGACCCCAGGTAAGTTGTCAAACTGTTCTCAAACGGTTTGACTACTTACTTTAAAATTCTTTTTAACATTTACTTAGTCCTTAAAGGACCACTATAGGCACCCAGACCACTTCAGCTCAATGAAGTGGTCTGGGTGCCAGGTCCCTCTAGTTTTAACCATGCAGCTGAAAACATAGCAGTTTCAGAGAAACTGCTATGTTTCACTAAGGGTTAATCCAGCTTCTAGTGGCGGTCTTACTGACAGTTCGTTAGAGGCGCTTCCACGATTCTCACTGTGAAAATCACAGCGAGAAGACAAGCTGGACGTCCATAGGAAAGCATTTAGTAATGCTTTCCTATGGGCGGTTTGAATGCGTGCGCGTTTCTTGCCGCGAATGCGCATTCGAATCTGACGTCGGCAGAGGAAGGAGAATTCCCCAGAGCCGAGGGAGCCCGGCGCAGGAGAAAGGTAAGTGGCTGAAGGGGTTTTAACCCCTTCAGCCCAGCGGTGGGGGGGACATAATGACCCTATAGTGCCAGAAAAACAAGTTTGTTTTCCTGGCACTATAGTGCTACTTTAATATTTTGTCCTCGAAGGGCCCTGGATCGAATTTTGTCCGGGGGCCCAGAATGCTGTCAGTCCACCCCTGCCCCACACTATACCAGACGCACCCTATTAATGACCTATACAGAGATCCCTATATCCCTAATGTTATGTATTGAGGTTTATGCAGTCCACCACCTTATTAGCTTCCAGGAAAAACACTAACCTGTCAGCATATGAGTCCCATGAGGCTGGATTAGCCAGATCAAATTCCTCCATGTGTCCCAGAGAAGCCATGCTGGAAATATTTGTAGATAAAAGAATTCCAAAAAAAAGTTTTGCTTCCTCACTCAGGCTGATTTCATTTCCTTTATATATATTCTGCAGTGTCCATTTATTGGAATCCCATCCTCGTCGCCAGTTTAGTGTATTAGCATGTTATATATTCACAAATGGCTCTCAGACATTGTAGTAAAACAGAACTTCTCTTTACTTCAGAACACACATAATAACATAACACCAAAGAGACTAAACACAACAGAACAAGTGCATAACTTCACTATGCTGCCATCTACTGGAAGGTGGACTGCATAAACCTCAATACATAACACCTAAAGACACTACAGAGAGGAGTCAACCGACCTATGTATACTATATATCTCATTACATGTATAACAATGCACGGATCTGCGTATCCACACAATGTCAGATGATTTGAGAGACCTGCGAGTCTCAATGTTGACTGAGATCGTAACTAAAATGTCGATAAAAGCGCAATAAAAACATATTTACAAGAAAATAATAATAATAATAAAAAAAATAATAAAAATGCCCACCCACCCCCCACCAAGGCTCTGCATCCCATACATATACAGAAACACACTCTGCATCACACACACACACTGCACTCATACACACACACACACTGCACTCATACACACACTGCACTCATACACACACACACACACTGCACTCATACACACATTGCATTCATACACACACTGCACTCACACACACACACACTGCACTCATACACACACACTGCATTCATACACACACACACACACACTGCATTCATTATATACACACACTGTAAATAAATATTCAATTAATATAATTTTTTGGGGATATCATTTTATTTAGAAATTTACCAGTAGCTGCTGCATTTCCCACCCTAGTCTTATACTCGAGTCAATAAGTTTTCCCAGTTTTTTGGGGTAAAATTAGGGGTCTTGACTTATATTCGGGTTGACTTATACGAGCATCGAGTCGAATATATACGGTACTTACGTTCATACCTGGAGGATGCAAGTTTGATTTACCAAACTAGAAAATGCTATCTCTTTCCTTCCAATGTTTATTAAACTGATTTCACTGAGTTTAACAATGATAAAATCTGTATCGCAGTAGGGTGGGGAACCTTCGGCCCTCCAGATGTTTTGGACTACATTTCTCATAATGCTCTTACAGGCATAATGCTAGCAAAATAACTCGGCAATGTAAAATATTGCAGTTTTTTAGAAACTACAATGTTTATATTACAGGGTTTACTCTTCCTCAAATTCATAAGCATGCCTCCTTCATGAGGACGCCTGGGAAGGAGATTTGAGCAGCACCTGCCAAGGGAGCCTCGGCACTAGAAACAAAGTGAGTGAAAAGTGTTTTTAATCCTTTTACTGCCAAACTGGAGGAGAGCGACACAGAGAAGAACGTTATAGCGTTAAGAATACAGATTTGAATTCCTAACACTATAATGTTCCTTTAAAAAGGGTTAAAACTCATCTTTATTATAGCGACGTGCAGGTCCACCCCCTTGGCTGAGATCAAGAGAATTGACAATCTCACCCAATCCAACGCTTTCATATATGAAAGCATGCAGAGGGTATTGCACATTTGTTTGCAAAACGCTGCGCTGTGCCAATCGGCATCTTCTCATAGAGATGCATTGAATCAACAAATCTCTGCACACTGCAGCAGTGATCCTGAAGCACCTATCATGGCTGTCACTAGATGTGTTAATAGGTAGTTTTCTCTGAAAAGACAGTGCTTACATTAAAAAGCCTGTATCTGTTAATCTGTAGTTCTGTTGACTAGAGCGTCCCTTTAAGGTTTTAATGACATTTCAGGCATCCAGATAACCACATATTACAGTTGTAAATTAATGCCCACATTATAATCTTATTCTGCCTGTTGCAATAGCATCCTTAAAGGGATACTTTAAGGATAATAACCACTAAAGCTCACTGTACTTTGGCGTTCATACTTCAGCACTAGCAATATAAATTTTGTACAAGTTTGGACATTACTCATAGGCTGAAAGTGTTAGATGACACTCTCAGCCTATGAACAATGTCCAAAGTTGAACAAGTCACATTCTCCAATTAGAGTTGCTACATTTCTTGGAAAGAAATACCAGCCATGCTAATTGGACTAATTATACACTAAAATTCTCAATCTCTCTCTCTCCTCTGGCATATTTCCATCGCCCTTCAAACATGCAACTATAACCCCAATTCTAAAGAAGCCCAACCTTGACCCTAACTCCCCATCAACTACCGTCCTATCTCGCTACTGCGTCCAAGATCCTTGAAAGAGTTGTGTATGCGAGATTGACAGACTTCCTCGAGTCCATCTCTCTGCTAGACCCGCTTCAGTCTGGTTTCCACACTAAGCACTCTGTGGAAACGGCACTGACCAAATTATTCAATGATCTACTCACTGCAAAATCTCGTGGTCACTACTCTATCCTAATTCTCCTTGACCTTTTTGCGGCTTTTGACACTGTTGATCATAAACAGCTTCTTCTCATCCTCCGCAATATTGGTCTACAAGATATTGCTCTCTCCTGGTGCTCCTCCTACCTCTCCCAGCACTCTTTCAATGTTTCTTTCTCTGGCTCTGCTTTTTCTCCCCAACTCCTCTCTGTTGGTGTTCCCCCTCCTTTGGCTTACAATATAATTTCTATGCGGATGACACGCAAATATATCTGCCCTCTCCTGATCTCTCCCCGTCCCTCTTGACTAGTGTCTCTGACTGCCTCTCTGCTATTTCTAACTGGATGGCTGCCCACTTCCTTAAACTAAACTTGACCAAAGCTGAAATTCTGGTCTTTCCTTCCTCAAGTGTTGCTACTCCTGTGTCTGTCTCCCTCCAAGTCAACGGTGCTACCATCCACTCCACCACGCAGGCTCGCTGCCTAGGTGTTCTCTTTGACTCCGACCTTTCCTTCACACCTCATGTTCAGTCTATCGCCAAATCCTGCTGCTTCCATCTCAAAAACATTGGGCGCATCCAACCCTACTTAACGCCAGATGCGACTAAGGTGCTGGTCCATTCCACTGTCCTTTCTCGCCTTGACTACTGTAATCCGCTTCTCAGTGGTCTTATGTGCTCCCAACTTCCACCATTACAGTCCATAATGAATGTGGCGGTGAGGCTCATCTTCCTGTCCGCCACACCTCCCACGCCTCACCCTTCTGTCAGTCCCTACATTGGCTTCCAGTAAGATAAAGAGCTCAATTTAAAATTCTGGTTCTTGCTTTCAAATCTCTACATAATGCTGCTCCCACCTTTCTATCCTCCCTAATACACAAGTATGTCCCGTCTAGGCCCTTACGCTTTGCTGAAGACTTGCGTCTATCTTCTGTCCGTACTCCCACCTCTGATGCTCGCCTTCAAGTCTTCTCGAGGGCTGCGCCGTTCCTGTGGAACTCACTTCCCTCCTCTGTTAGATGCTGTTTAAATCATTAAAAAAACACTTCTTCATAAAAGTGTATCAATTAAACTGTTAATAGCTCCCAACTGTTTCCTCTCTTGCAACTGTCATTAGTCTAATACTATCCTTACCTTTTCTGTTACTTTACCCAAGTCCCTCTAACAGGGAAGCTCATTGAGCAGGGCCCTCAACCTGTTCCTGTGTTTCAACTTGTCTGGTGTTCGTCCACCCACTGTAAAGTGCTGCGGAATTTGTTGGCACTATATAAATAATAACATAATAATAATAATAGAGGTGCTGACTAAAATGCTCCCTTATTAGACCATGAGTGCTCCTGCACTCCACTAGACTACAGGGAGTGATACCCTATCCTGCCAAGAAGTAAAGGGGGGTGGGACAAATTAAAATTTCCACAGACACTACATGAACAAACAAAACACACACACACAGACATACAACACTCACAGAAACAAAGCCCAGGGTTCTATGAAGCGACCCCAATATGACAATCTGCTTAGTGCCCTGGGTAATCTTAATCTGGCTCTGCTTCAAACACGTACAATAATATAATATGAGTGCATACTGGAGATTTCACTGCCGTCCCAAAGAAGTGTCACACCAGAGAAATACCCTAACATGACAAGCACAGGTCCAGATGGGTTTCAGGACACATATGTTGTAACTGAGTGCCAGATCCATGGGCGTCCGCACTTGCCCCCCCATGGATTTTTCAGCTTGTTCTGCTATTTTTCGTGTGAGACTGAAAATACAATGCAATACCGGCACTGGCCAGTAGGTGTGTATGGAGAGAGACAGGGATAGAAAGTTAAATTTTATTCCAACTTATCTCTACTGACTGCATCCCCAGGGGAGCAGCACATGCAGCCAGCAACTCCCAGCATGCAGAGACAGCCTACAGATCAGGTAAGTGAGGCATGGGGGGGCAGCATATAGATCAGGGAAGTGAGGCATGGGGGGCAGCCTATAGATCAGGGAGAGAGGCATGGGGTGGCAGCCTATAGATCAGGGAAGTGAGGCATGGGGGGAGGGGAGAAATACTATAGATCAGGGAAGTGAGGGACGGGGTTGGGAGAAAGCCTATAGATCAGGAAAGTGAGGGATGGGGGGAAAGACAGCCTATAGATCAGGCAAGTGAGAGATGGGGGATCCACCTACAGATCAGGTAAGTGAGGGATGGGGGGGAGACAGCCTATATATCGATCAGGTAAGTGAGAGATGGGGGGGAGGCAGCCTATAGATCAGGTAAGTGAGGGATGGGGGAGACAGCCTACAGAAAGGGTCAGGAAGGAGCTGGTAAGGACAGCAAGGAGCAGGAAGAGGCAGAAGGAGCACAAAGGTAAAGTAGGAGAAGGTACAGAAATGAGCAGGAAGGGACATCAAGGAGCAGGAAGGGTCTGCAAAGAGCAGAAAGGGACAGAAGGACCCCAAAGGTAAAGGAGCAGAAAGAATCAGAAGGAGCACAAAGGTAAAGGATCAGAAAGAATCAGAAGGAGCACAGAGGTAAAGTAGGAGAAGGAGCAGATAAGGGTAGCAAGGAGCAGAAAGGGACAGCAAGGAGCACAAAGGTAAAGTAGGAGAAGGAGCAGAAAGGGTCTGCAAGGAGCAGAAAGGGATCAGAAAGAGAAAGGAGTAGAATTGTGTAAAATAAGCAGAAAGGAGCAGAAATGTAAAGGAGCAGAAGGAGCCAAGGAGGAGAGAAGACAGTGTCAGGAGAAAAAAAGACTGTGTCAAATGAAGGAGAAGAAAATGAGATTGGAGCAGGAAGGACAAGTGAAGTGATCCCTCCACTTCATTCTGTACACCACATCATAAGGCGTAGGTACCTGGGCCTGGCAGGGAAAGCTTTGACCTTCTCATCTCCCCAGGTAAAAAAAATATCAGTGACCACTCTAGCCAATCTGCAGCACCCATGCCTGACGTCAATCTGCACTTCCTGACACTCCGTTTCAGAAGCCGAAAACCACTGAGCGACCTGGAGATCTGGAGCTGGAGGAAGCCTTTGGGGTTAAACCATTTGAGAGCGGTTTAACCCCTTAAAGGAAAGAGAGCACCCAGTGGCTTCCTGGCATCATAGCATTTTAATTTAGATGAAGTTGTTATGGTGACCAGAATGTTCCTTTAATTTGCTTAAAGGAACACTATAGTGTCAGGAATACAAGCATGTATTCCTGACACCATAGTTGTGAAAACGCTATTCACTCTGGCTTTATGTGATAATGACTATGCCCCTTCCCTTTCATAACACTGTCAAAATGAGACCAAGTATGGATGTCATTACAATTATGCCCCCTCCTCTCCCCGGAAAAGATCCTGCGGATGTCCATGGACAGATCTATAGTAAATACTGGCAAAGCATCATGGGTGTTGCAGTTTTGCAACAGCTGAAGGATAACTTAAAGGGACACTAAAGTCACCAGAACAACTACAGCTTAATGTAGTTGTTCTGGTGAGTATACTAGCTCCCTTCAGGCATTTTCATGTAAACACTGCCCCATAGGGACACCTCCAAGTGGTTTACAATACCCCATAGGGACACCTCCAAGTGGTCACTCCTTAGATGGCCACTGGGGGTGCTTCCTGGCTCAGTGCTGCACAGCAAGCAGCCTTGCCGTTCAGCGTCCCCACGTTCTGCATGGGAACGCTGAAATTTCCTCATAGAGATGCATTTATTCAATGTATCTCTATGAGGAGGTCCTGAGTGGCCAGAATGGCAATTGACCCTGCCCCAGTGTCGATTTTAGCCAGTCCAATGCTTTCTCTATTGGAAAGCATTGGATTGGCTAAAAATTGACCATTTCGATTATGTCACAAAGTGGGCGGAGCTAGCGCACCCACGCGACGCTGGAAATAAGGTGAGTTTAAACTTTTATAGGGTGGCTAAGGGGGGGCAAGCTACCTAAATGGTGGGTTTAACACTATAGGGTCAGGAATACATGTTTGTGTTCATGACCCTATAGTGTACCTAAGTGCTGGGTTTAATAAGTGAAGAGTTTGCAGTGTGTCTCATTCAGCTGAATCAGTCACTTATTGACTGATATATAAATATTGTGATAAAATAAAACTGTTAATGTTTGCATATAATACACACAGTAGGAGTGGTGCTGATGATTTTTATTTAAGAGATGTTGCATGGTGAGTGGGGGCTACAGGCATTGAGTGGGGGAGCCTCTTCCTAGAGAGGATAATAGAACAATGTGCAGATTTGAGTTTAGGAGATGCTAAACCTGGGAAAATGCTGACAGACGGAAATTAAAGAGCAATACGGTTTTTTGCTTCCAACAGAAGGCTATAAATTATAACTGATCTGTTGGAAAGTGAGAGCTTCGTCTCCTACGGTGTGCTAATACAGGGGAATTTAGACAATGGGAAGAGAAGCCACAGTAGGGTCATAGAAGGATGGCTTTGTGCTTGTGAATATATTTTCAGTCTTCTAGTAAAATACAGAGAACATAATGGTGATATATCTGATCATCCTAGAGAGGGAATATACATTTATAAAAGGGACAGTCAGTGATGAAAATGACCCCCATTTTATCAATGTCCTATACAGATAAAGCACAAACATTTCAAAATATTTTTTTAAACATTTTAAAAGTTACTAACAAGTGAAGTTTGTGTGTTTGGTATAAATTTAGCAGTTTCCTCTAGTAAATTCTGCCATACTAAGAACTAACAATGGGAGTGAAAGATGCTATAAAATTATAATTGCATGATCCTCCTTCCCCCCCCCCCCCCTCACAATTAAACACATTTGTAGTGTGTTCCACTAGGTGGCACTCTCTTCCCATACCAGTAGTTCATGGAACCTCTCCAAAATAGTGTTTCTCATAATCTTACTATGTATTTGTTAAGAAAATATATTTTGGGTGTAGGCATAATCTGATATAACATACGAGTGACACCCTACACATTTTTTGTAAATTGATGCCAGATGTTATGAACTTTGGTTCTAGATTTGTCATACGTAATCATTTGACCTAAGGCATCAATATCTAAATTTCACATGCTATGAACGGAGATGAAACTGGCCCTTGGGCCGTAATCGACCCAGTTGTACAGACATGACATGTAGAGTCCTGTAATAGTCTTTATTACTGGAAGGTGTATGTGTAACTAGGCCAAACCCACTCCACACTCTCCTGTGCAGCTGCTAGAATTACCAGATTTTACTAATTACATGACGTAAAGTCATGATTTTATAAAGGACACGGAGGCGAATATTATGCTTATCTCTTTCTTTATTATACCTCAGCAGCAAAGAGAAGGTATAAGATATTCATAGAAAAAAACTTCAATAAGAACAGGATCTCAAAGGGTTAACATAACATTCCACCCTTAACCAATAGGAACAGTCCTCTTGTCCATAACCACCCATGTGACCTTTCCTCTCCCTCTTTCTTTGGTCATGCCGAAGCTGGATCATCATAACTTGAGAAGAACAATTTGGAAACTTTATCCCTTGTAACGAACACTTCTATGCAACTGGACTGTAGAAGTTATCCGTTTGAACTGTGCTGACAACTGGTCATCTGAAGGTTTCGATATTAGATCTTCAAGCTGAAATGGGATAGAGAAAAGAGGTGGTAAAATATGGTCTCGCAACTGTTTGCCACATTGGTATTGTTTAACTCTATGTATTCGTTATCTGTACAGATTAACTTGCCCGTAGTATGTGCTATGGTATGTAATAAACTTATGGTACATAATCGACTCGTATTTAGACAAACTCAACCTTACCTGCAATGTCAGGATATATCGGGTGGGCATACAATTCTGTCTTACAATTGTTGAAATTACATACTTACCGGGTGGGCGAATATTCGCCTCCGTGTCCTTTATAAAATCATGACTTTACGTCATGTAATTAGTAAAATCTGGTAATTTTATTAAAGGACACGGAGGCTCATATTATGCTAGTTCAAAGCTGTGCAATGACTGTCGATGATATGTGGTCTGTAGGGTGAAAATAGTAATCCTTAAAGGTGGACTCACGGGACCAATCCGCTGTCCGCAATAGGTCTTCCAACCTGCCTCCCAAAGTGAACGCTTTGGACGCCATAGCTCCCCTGGTGGAGTGTGCGCCATATATGGACGTGTCTATATTAGCGGTGGTCATTATCCACTTCACCCATCGGGCTATTGTTACTGAGGATACTGGTTGGTGTGGCGTGTTGATGGCCAAAAACAGTTCGTGGTGTCTCGGATTTCTAAATGCCTGTGTCCGTTTTTCGTATTCCTTCAGGCAGGCTATTGGACATAGGTTTACGTTATGAGGGAATGCAGGGTATGATATTGATGAAATCGTTGTTTTGGTACGTCTGGATATGTTGAATGTTACTCCCGTTGGGGTGAACGAGCGTGCATCAACGTCTAGTGCCCGAACATCCGAAACTCGTTTGCATGAGATCAGGCAGAAGAGCATGGCCAGTTTTGCTGATAGTTGTTTCAGTGTGAGAGAAGAGTTCTGTGGCCATCTTTCTAATAAGTTTAAGACTAGGTTCACGTCCCACACTGATGTGTATCGGGGTTGTGGGGGTCTGGAAAATCGAACCCCACGTAGGAGTCTGCACACCAGTAGGTGTTTGCCCGCTGGGGATCCTTCCCAGCCTTTGTGTCCAGCGGAGATCGCTGATCTGTAAACGTTGATCGTCCGATACGCCAGGCCTTGGTCGTATAGGAGTGTGAGGAAACGTAACATATAATTCACAGAGGCACATACGGGATCCACTTGTTGTTCCATGCACCAACCACTCCAGGCGTTCCAGGCCGTACTGTAGGATCTCCGTGTTCCTGGAGCCCAGGCTCCCGCCAGTAGTTCGAGAGTCGTCTGTGGAACATCTGGTATGACCCAGGGTCCCCTGAGAGGAGCCACGCTAGCAATTTGAGTTGACCCTGCATCACCAGTGGATGTGGATTCCCTTCGGGATCTGAAAGGAGGTGTAGATGCTCTGGTAGCAATCTGGGAACATCTATGGACATCTCCATGAGTGAAGGGAACCAAGGCTGTGTTGTCCAGAATGGTGTTATGAGGACCATGGACGACCGCGAGCGGTCGAGGTGTACCAATGTTCGTGCCAGTAGAGCGAATGGGGGGAAAGCGTATAGTCTTCTGACCGGCCATGGATGTAGGAATGCATCCGTAGCTACTGCTTCTGGGTCCGGTCTCCAACTGAAGAATTTCGGAAGTTGAGTATTCAATCTCGACGCGAACAGGTCCATGTACATCGGGCCCCATAATGTCTGAAGTTTTAAGAACGTTGCGCGGTTCAGGTGCCAATCGCTGGCATCCCGTAGGTATCTGGAGTTCCAGTCTGCTACGGTGTTCGAAAGTCCCGGAATGTATTCGGCTTGAACCGATATGTTGCGTTCCAAACAAAATTGCCAGAAGTCTGTGGCTAAGTCTGCCAGGATTTTGGATCTGGTGCCGCCGAGGCGGTTGATGTATTGGACTGCTGATATGTTGTCCATCCGCAGAATGATGGAGCAGTGCGTTTTGGGGCCCAGGAGGCTCTTCAGCGCGAAAGAGCCTGCCATAAGTTCCAGGCTGTTGATGTGTAGTGCCTTTTCCGGTTGGGACCATCTTCCTCCTGTGGAGATAGGACCACAACGCGCTCCCCAGCCCCGCGTGCTGGCATCGGATTCTATTATGCAATCTGGGGTGGTGCCGAAGATTGCTCTGCCATTCCATGCTTCCATGTGCTGGAGCCACCACCTGAGCTCCTCTTTGGCTGTGCGATCGAGTGGCACGGAGTCTGAATAGGAGTGACCCGATTGTAGTTGTGCTGTTTTCAGTCTCTGCAGGGCTCTGTAATGTAGGGGGCCCGGGAAGATTGCCTGTATGGAGGCTGAAAGGAGTCCGATTATTCTGGCTAGTTGTCTCACGGTGAGCGTTGGACGAGCCAGTGTTCTGCGAATCTCCTTCTTGATAGTCTTGATCTTTGAAGGTGGTAGGCTTAGGGTCCCTTGGACTGCCTCTATAGTGAATCCTAGGAATTCCATGGACTGGGAGGGGATTAAAACTGATTTCTCCCAGTTGATTAGGAATCCCAGGTTGTGAAGGAGGGATAGTGCCCAGGATAGATGTTGTTGAAGTATAAGGGCATCCTGCGCCATGATCAGCATATCGTCCAGATATATGATCATGCGCACCCCTCTGCTGCGCAGCAGTGCCACTACCGGTTTTAGCAGTTTTGTAAAGCACCATGGTGCTGACGAGAGGCCAAATGGTAGGCAGCGGAACCTCCATGTCTGGTGGTTCCATATAAACTGGAGGAGGTGGTGACACTCCTCTGCGATGGGGATGGTGAGGTAGGCATCTTGGAGGTCCAGTTTGACCATCCAATCCCCCAGCCGGAGAAGGTCTCGTAGGCAATGGATCCCTTCCATTTTGAAGTGGTGGTATCGTACGAATGTATTGAGAGGGCGTAGGTTGATCACCGGCCTCACGCCGCCGCCCTTTTTGGGAACCAAGAACAGGTTGCTCAGGAAGCCTGGGGAGTGAGGCGCGACCTGGTAGATCGCGCCCTTCTCCGTCAGTGTTTCGATTTCCTTCGACACTAGTTCCCTGTCTTGGGGGGCAAACACCATCCGCCTTGGTATAGTGTATTGTATCGGGTTTTGCACAAACTCTATGTGGTACCCTAGCACTGTGTTGAGGATCCAGGGATCGGACGTGAGTCTTTGCCATGCCCCGAAAAATTGGGATAATCTGCCTCCCACATGTGTTATACCAGAATAAGGTAGGGGAAGGGTACTTACCATAAGGCCGTCGGCCGTATGTGGCACCTCTGTGTCCTCTGGACTGCCATGATCTGCCCCTGACAGGAAAGAAGGGTGTAGGATTCCTGACTTCTGTCTGTGGGAACCTGGATGCAGTGGAGCCTCGGTAGCCCCGGTAGGAGCCCCGTGAAGAGCGGCTGGACAGACGGCCCCGATGTCTGCCAGCCCCCCCAAAAACCTTTGGGGAGAACACTCGTTTGAGATTTGTTTGCGCCTTGTCCAGGGCTGTAAATGTGCTCACATAGGTACCCAACTCTTTCACAAAATTGTCTCCAAAAAGGAGGCCTTTTGCCTGTGTGCCAGGCTCAGTTATGGCCATGTTGACCAGTTTCGGGTCGATCTTCATGAGGATCGCCTTTCGTCTCTCTGTGCTTAGTGCAGCGTTGGAATTGCCGATGAGGCAAATAGAGCGCTGTGCCCATTCTCGAATAGCCAGGAGGTCTACAGGTGTGTCACCTGAAAGTGCCACTTCGACCATGTCGAAGATTTTTGCGCTGGGGCCCAAGGAGTCAAGCACCTTGTCCTGGCAGTGGCGCAGCGAATAATCCAAACCCTTTTTGGCCTTCCAGCCAGTTTTGCCCAGGAATTGGGCGATTTTTGGGTCCACTTCTGGTGTGGCACAGGCCATATCAGGGACCGTCGGGCGTGGGCATTCTGCCCTTAGTTTGTTCCTGGTATGTTTATCCAGGGGTTTCCTAATCCTGGCCGCAATATACTGGGCCACATGGTCAGCCGGAAACCATTCGGTAGACCTAGGGTGTTGTAGGTCGTCCGGGTTAAAGAGGGGCTCGCCCTGAGGGTCCAGGATGATGGAGTCATCCTTAGCCGCCTTGCCCGTGTTAGTAGGGTTTGCTGCCAGGCTGCGCTCCGGAGAGGAGTTCTCCGATTCAAAAGAGTCTATTTCTTCAGACTCGTTCAGTACCTCCTCCAGTTCCGAATCAGAGTCGGATGTCTCAGTTTGGGCCTTAGCCCGTTTCCATTTCCTCACCGTTTTTGCCCGGTGGGAGGCTCGTTTACGTGGGGGCCCCACGTCCTCATTAGTGACAGGGCGCAACCTGTCCGTCATATGTGTTTTGGAGGTTTGTCTGCCCACGTGGTGGGTCTTTTCAGTGGCCTTGCGACCGGTGAGGGAAGCAGGCTTGTCATCTTGGGCCTTGGGGTGGAGGCCGCTAGGGTTGGTATTAGACGCCATGATGGCGTTACTAATGGATTGTGTCAGGTTGTCTGACATTGCCCCTATAGCCGTGTATATGGCCTGTGTGACCGACTTGGTCATGGTCGCGTCCAGGAGCGTATGGAACTCCTCCGAGTTCAGCTGCTCCATGGAGGCCGCGTCCTCTCTCTGTGGAGAGAGTGGGCGCGTGGCAGGGGACACCTGGAGCTTGGTGTTCTTGCTGGCAGTAGTAGGAGTGCCAGTCTCCTGGACTCTGGGGTTCAGCATGCTAGATAAATAGGCTGAAGGGAGTGAGAGAAAATTGTGTAATATTCAGTTTGCACAAGCAACTGAATAACTACAGAGTGTATGTGTAACTATTGTGAATGTACACTGATAAAGTGGTTGGCTGGGAGTGATAGGACAAGGCACAAGCAAAAGACTGTTAGCTTACCGAGTGTTCCCTCCGGAATGGCCGCAAGGGAGCACTGGTAAGCTGCAAGTCCCAGCCAGCAGCCAATCCGCGTATTCCCGCCCGCCCCTAGATCACAGGGGGGTGTCGGGGAAAAAGGCGGGAAAATCCTGTCAGCCGTTAGTGGAAATGGCTGTCACTCTGTGCGGCTGCCAGTGCGCGTGCGCAAGCGTTTACCGGCCGCGAAACGCTCGCGCCGGAGAAAACGGTCGCGGGGAGCGCTCAGGGGGGGAAGGATGGGATATGGAACGGGTAATAAACTACCCGGAGCAGGGAGGGAGGGGGTGGGTTTACCGCCGGAGGCGGTAAACCGCTGAGTGAAGGAAAACCCCAAAGCGTGTGGACACGCTGGTTTAAAGGGGGTATACCTAATGAGGGAAACTGTGGAAAAAATACATAAACAGTACATAAATTCAAGCAAATAATCAATAAAATTCCTCTGACTAGAGAGAAGAAAATTAGGTGTTACTTAGCTGAGGCAGCAGCAAAGAAAGAGGGAGAGGAAAGGTCACATGGGTGGTTATGGACAAGAGGACTGTTCCTATTGGTTAAGGGTGGAATGTTATGTTAACCCTTTGAGATCCTGTTCTTATTGAAGTTTTTTTCTATGAATATCTTATACCTTCTCTTTGCTGCTGAGGTATAATAAAGAAAGAGATAAGCATAATATTCGCCTCCGTGTCCTTTAATAAAATCAGAATTAATATACACAAGTCCTGCGTTTAACCCCTTAAGGACACATGACATGTGTGACATGTCATGAATCCCTTTTATTCCAGAGGTTTGGTCCTTAAGGGGTTAAACTCCCACTACTCTTGGGCGGCAGAAAACTACCAATAGACACATCAATCCCAATACATACGGTAAAAAACAAAGAAAAAAGTTAACTGTGCACTTTCCAAATCCCTATGCATATTTAAATAAATGGAGGTTATTTAGTTACTACAATGGCCATTGGCCAAGTGCGCAGGTAACTTTTTTTTCTTTAGAATCAGAAAAGATCACACTACAAAAAATGCATTATGGGGATTATCACACATAATAACACTTTCACCACTATAATAGCTCCTAGAGCCTAGGTTCCATGGTATTGTAATATGGAAGCTGTAATTTATATTTAAAATACATTAGGCACAGTTAGCACATTTAATAATGACAAGACATTGCAATCTTACTTTATGGACATATCATCTCGCCAAACTGTAGTGGTCTTAACATCCAGGAGTGAAGAGTGAATTTACTCCTATAGAATGTAAGCTCGATTGAGCAGGGTCCTCTTCAACCTATTGTTCTCGTAAGTTTTTTGTAATTGTCCTATTTATAGTTAAATCCCCCTCTCATAATATTGTAAAGCGCTACGGAATCTGTTGACGCTATATAAATGGCAATAATAATAATACTCAGGGAAATGCAACGTAAACATGTGTCGATAGCTTTGCTCCAGCAAATTCACTTTAGGAATGGCGCAGCACCTAACCCACAATATAAGTATTATTCTGTACGCTATTTCAATAATCATCCTAATGTTTGCAGGGCTGGATAAGTCATTACATTTCTGAGAAAGTAACAAAGTGTTATATCCGGAAGTCACGGTGTCTGAGCACAGAAGTAAAGATTCATGTATGTACCATTGAACTGTAACCAAGCTCAATTCATATGCAAAATTATATATAGATCATTCCCCTGCAATTTCACTGCTCAGTTCACTGTCATTTAGGAGTTAAATCACTTTGTTTCTGTTTATGCAGCCCTAGCCACACCTTCCCTGGCTATGATTGACAGAGCCTGCATGAAAAAAAAAGGTTTCACTTTCAAACACATGTAATTTACCTTAAATAATTGTATCTCAATCTCTAAATTGAACTTTAATCACATACAGGAGGCTCTTGCAGCGTCTAGCAAGCTATTAACATAGCAGGGGATAAGAAAATCTTAATTAAACAGAACTTGCAATAAAGAAAGCCTAAATAGGGCTCTCTTTACAGGAAGTGTTTATGGAAGGTTGTGCAAGTCACATGCAGGGAGGTGTGACTAGGGTTCATAAACAAAGGGATTTAGGAGGTCCCTTCATCTTGGGTTGTGCAGTTTGCCCTGGTTGGGTTCGTGTATCCCTCACATTAACTTCTTGTGTGTCGTGCGTGTATTTAGAGGTGTGCCTGTGTCGTGGGTTTTGGGTTCCACGGTTCCGGATGGGTGGTTGTGTGCATTTTGTGTTACACCCGGGCTTTTCGGAGGTTATTATGTGTATCGTTGTGTGTGCTACAGGGGTCGCATCCCCGGTAGGTCGGCGGATTCCTGCGGTTCCGTATGTGTTTCTGTTCAGGGCTCGAGTATCCGTTGTAGAGGTAGGTGCGTTAGAGTGGGTTGGGGTAAGTGTACCGCGTGGGTCGTTAGGGGGGGAAGGATAGTCGGTGGGGGGTCTGGGTTAGTCAACTGTCTGTCGTCTTTCGTCTGGAGTGTGTGTTCTGAGTCGGTGTTGTGGTGTCCGTCGGTTCTGAGTTCCAGTTGGAATCCTTCCTTTGCTGTCTCAAGGATCCAGTACGTCCATATGTCCATGTAGGCCGTTGGGGTGGTAATGACGGAATTATTGAACCGCAGACATTATCACAACATGCAGCATTCTAAAGGCTTATTTTACATGCATGTGAAAAAAGGGTGCAGACTCTCGGCATGCATGCTGCTGGGACAACAAATGCATGCCCAAGCTCATGGGATTAAAATGGCTTCTGGGAGATTGACACAATTTCCTGAGGAGATTGCGAAGGAGTTTCGGGACTATTATGCAGCTCTAGGACATTTCCTCTCATGATATGACTACCCTTTTGCAGAGCGAGCCTGGAGGGCATGAGAGATACCGTCAAGAATATTCCCCTGAGGCCCTAACTAACGAAGAAGCGGAGTCATTGGATGCTCCTATCACTGAGGCTGAAATCCAGGCAATGATAAAATAGTCGAAAACAGGCAAAGCTCCTGGCCCAAATGGGTTCTCTTTAGAATATTATAAAAAACAGGGACATCTTCTCATACCAAAGTTGACAAAGGCGTTTAATGCTTTGAAGTATGAGGATGACAGCTTCACCAATAATCATTAGAGGTGACAATCACCATCTTGCCTAAACCAGGGAAGAACCAGCAGTCTGCAGAAACTACAGGACAATTTTATTGCTCAATGCTTACATTAAGCTTTTGCCTAAAATTAAAGCAATTAGGCTACAAATGAACCTCCCGGGATTAATTCACACTGATCAATTGAGTTTCATCCCAGGGAGAAAAGCAAGGGATAGCACTCTCAGGATATTGGCCATACAACATTTGGGTAGAAAAGAAGGCCGATACTTACTCATGCTATCGACAGACGCAAAGAAGGCATTTGACCGGATGGACTGGTCCTTCATGATGTCAACACTGCATAAGATGGGGTTCAATCATGGGCTGTTACATTGGATAATACATACTAACATACATGGGCGTCCGCAGGGGGGGGCAAGGGGGGGCACTTGCCCCCCCCCCCCCTGGATTTTTCAGCCTGTTCTGCTATTTTTCGTGTGAGATTTAAAATGAACTGCAATACCGGCGCCGGTAAATTGCAAATTAAATAAATAAATAAAAGGCTAGCTCGACGCGCGTTTCGGCGTTTCAGCACGCCGTCGTCAGGAGCAGTAGTAGTAAATAAATAAATAAATAAAAGGCTAGCTCGACGCGCGTTTCAGCGTTTCAGCACGCCGTCGTCAGGAGCAGTAGTAGTGACGACGGCGTGCTGAAACGCCGAAACGCGCGTCGAGCTAGCCTTTTATTTATTTATTTATTTAATTTGCACTTTATAGGTAGCACTTATGAATTAATTTCCTTTTGATTTATTTAAGTTATTTAGACAGGCAGGGACTTGGACTTCAGTAGGCACTAGTGGATTATCCACTGTGCTGAGGTTCTTAGGGACAGTCTACCCTCTACAGGGGCTTCTGTTTGGGCTGAGCAACTTGGGGGTTTATTAGGGTCTCTCTTTAGAGACCGTTTTTTTCTCTGGTCCTACCCTATTAAGTTCTCTCAACTACTTTGTACCATTTTACGGTGAGACTTTAAATCTCTGGGGGGATTACTTTCTACCTTTAAATTAGGTTATTAATCAGCTTGCTTCTTTTTCAGTGAGTAGCTGCTTTTGTATATATTCCCCTATGACTGGCCTATCACTACCTTCCTGTCTATCTATTTTATTTACCTGTGTTTTCCCTTAGGATTATTAAAAGGTAGGGACTCCCTTTATTAAATTACTCTCCACATGGGCTTCCTTTAGCCCTTTCTCTTTCTTTTTTTTTTTTCTTACAAATATCTGAGGGTTATTCCCTTTTCTGCGGGAGTAATCTTTAGGGCTTTTTTGGCACTTATTCATTGGCCACTTCTTCTGACCTCTGAATCAGAGCCATCACTATCTCATTTTTGCAGACATACTGACATACATACATAGATACATATTGACATACACACACACATACATACATACATACATACTGACACACACATACATACATACTGACATACATACAGACATACATAGATACATACTGACACACACACATACTTACTGACATACATACTGACATACATACAGACATACATAGATACATACTGACACACACACATACTTACTGACATACATACATAGATACATACTGACACACACACATACTTACTGACATACATACCTAGATACATACTGACATACATACAGACATACTGACATACATACATAGACACATATTGACATACACACACACATACATACATACATACATACTGACACACACATACATACTGACATACTGACACACACACATACATACTGACATACATACAGACAGACATACATACACAAATACAGCTAATTTTGCTTAGCTTTTTTTTGCAGGTGGAAGGCTGTGGCTGATGGGAGTCGGCGTGGCTCCCACGACCTGGCTTTCTTACCTCCCACGCGGCGCGGAGGGGAGCAAGCTGGGAGGAAGTGACGGCCACTTTGCGACTGCAATTTTTTTTTTAAAGGGGCCCGGTCACGCTATTTCACGGCCGCCGCACTGACTGGGTCCCTGAATATATAGGGCCCATCGGTGGGCCCTAAGTGCGTGGGCCACCCGATAGGCCCCAACAGCGTGTGGGCCCTGGTGCAACTGCACCGGCGGCAGTTCCGACGCTACACATGGGGCCTGGGCGGCCGGGCCCCCCAGGGCCTCGGGCCCGTGACAACCGTCATGGTTGTCACCCCCTGATGGCGGCCCTGTTCCCAGATTCCCAGAGGTGTCAGACAGATGATGGAGGTGCAGTAGTGCAGCAGGAATGGTACGACACATTTGGTGGGACTGTGCACAGATTTTCCATTTTGGGAAAATATAAGGGACATGATTACAAAGATCATGGGAGAAACACCACAATCTGGCCTTGAGAATGTGCTGCTGCACTCTACACAGTTGCCACTTTCCAAATACAAAAAGTCTATTCTATAGCATTTCTTTAATGCCGCTAAGTCATTGGTATCTGCACTCTGGAAGCAAACAACTGCACCCACCCTGGAACAGTATATGGCGCAAGAATACGAGATTTATTTAGCTGAAGCGATGCAGGCGAATATTGTTGAATGTGGCACCAAGCACGCAGAGACATGGTACTCTGTCCAGGGGAGGGGGGCATGTGTGCTCTCTCTTATTTTCTTCATCTTCTTATTCACACCACTATTCCTTCTTCCCTTCTTTAAGGAATTGTAGAACTTGATCTGGTTTTGACACATACACTAAGTTACGAGTGACAACATGGTGTGGTATGGAGCCATCCCATGTTTTGACCCTATTGGAATGTGTTCAATTCTAGGTTATGGGAAGTGTCAGACCAGCGTTGATTTCTGACAGGTGTACGACATTCTTAGACCTAGAAGGGAGTCTGGGAAATGATCTAGGGGTGGGGGCAGGGTAGAGACCCACTGTACGAGATTTATCATCACTAACAGCCTTAATAGGTGGGTAATCTTATAAGACAAGCACACAGTGAGGAGGAAGATCATAACTAGCTCATAGAGTGGTAGATAATGTGGGCTGATAACCCTGACATTGCTGAACTACTTTCATGAGACCCACTAGTGATGTAGGGGCATGGGACCCGGACCAGAGATGTCTGTCATAGAGTCCTCACTTGAAGGATGTTAGAATTACCTTGGGCTCCTACACGTGTTGTTGTGAGAGACCCACTGTTGATGTCAAAAGTGATTGAGAAAAAACTGAGAGAGCTGTGCCTGGTAACCCTGTATTTAGAGCACTGAAAGACGGGATGATGTAAAATGCTTTCTGGGTCACACATTTTTTTTAATGGTTAATATGGTACTTAGACCATGTTCATCTACTGGGTCCTGTGAGACCAATTACTGTTGTACTGCTGTTTGGTTGCAGAGACCTGCGTGTCTCATGAGCTTTCTATTTTCTGATATATCTGTGAAAATTAAAAAAACAACATGATTTACAAAAATATTTTATAGTACTGCAATAGCGTAAGTAAAACATACAATAAAACATTATCACACTTCTGCAATAATATTGCAATGCCAGCAAATGTTCCATTTTGTTTACATCTTTCCCTAATGTCAACAAGGGATGACTTGGGGGGCGGAGCTTAACCAGCAACCAGAGAGGACGTGCACTCCACGAGCTCCGGCAGAACAGGCACGAAAACGACAATTAAAACGGACAAAAATGCCACTAACCTCCTGCAAGGGGGCCCATCGGTCGAGGAAGACCATACCGAACCGACTGATACCAGACCCGATGCCCGGAACCACCGGTCACAGCAAAAGAAGCGTGGGGCCTACCGCGGGAGGCAGCAGGGAAAGGCGGCCGTCCTCCAGTAAGCTGCACATAGCCACCTGCAAGCATGGAACACTCCCTCCCCCCCCTATGGACCGGTGGGGGACATCCCGGTCCCCGCCAACAGTGGAGCCCTACGCCCGGCACCACCCGACTATACCTGCGACCAACCCAAGCAAGGCGGGCGGTGGGGCCTCCAAAATGGCGGAAGCATATGGCGCAGCACCACAAGACTCCTACAAGCCTGCTAGGCAAACGACCCCAGTTGCACAATTAGCAGGGGCTCATCCACAACGACCGCCCAGCAAGAACCATAGAGAGGGAAAAATGGCACCCATCTCCAATCACACTCCCTGGAAGCCCTAGACCTACTCTGCTCGAGTTTCCACACGGCACTGTGTGACAGGGGAATGTCCTACCTCCAAGCAGCCCAAACGGTGGCATCATGGCTACGACCGGTGACTCGCCGACGGCTTTACGGATCCCCACTGCAGACCTTCAGGGCGGTAATTCGTAAACACATGAATAGACAACCGCAAAGGCGGGAAACTTTGGGAGCCGGCACCCACGCTTCCGCACACCAGTGCGGGGCCCGCCAACGTGTACAACCTGCTCCATACACAGCGGCCCCGACAGCATCCGACCAGCAAAGTGTAACTCGGCAGTGGAGAAATGGAGGTGCCACAACACGGAGATCTACCCCTTTGCCCAGTGCTGGAGCTAGACCCCAGCCACGGTACGCCATGGCAGAGGCGCGACTCAAAGCTTGGACGGAGAGCTGGAGGGGGAGCCTGGAGAAGCCTGGGCCAAATGACCGAGAGGCCAGGACCCGAGAGAAAGCCCCCATCGGAGTAAGCAGGGGTAACAGGAACTATCCCTCTATGGGCATCGGCTGAAGGACTGATGAACTATACTTGCTACAGAGCAAGTAGCTTAATGTGCCATCCATTTTATGTTCATGGTTCCTAAATTGTTGTTCCCACATTGTTGCCTCACTGTTCTTTAGCACACACTGTAGCTCTGCCTAGCTTGCCTACCCACAGTAACCATTGACTAACTTCTCTTTCATACTAATGTTGAAGCCGTCAAAGACAGCCTATTACCCATACACTTGTATGTTTACCTACTGTAACCGAGACGCATCCCTCTAATTTTACTTAAGAGGCTGACGACAAGCCTGTACTAACTCACCTAAAAGCGTCACCCTCACCTATATGCCCGCTAGTTTGCTAAATAACATACTCAAGTAAGTCTACCAATCTGTCTAATTAACGCTGAAAATGCTCTACACACACTATAGTCACGTTGGAAAACATGCAGCCATCCTACTTACCCTTTAAAAATACGTGCAACTGCGACACATAGTCTATAGGCAAGTACCTGAATATGTTGTACAATATCACTTCTACGCCTAAATTATAAGCACCTACTAGTTCCTGACAAGCATAGTAACGTCATAACTAGATAATAAAACGCTATAGCATCTTGTAGTAAGATTACCTAAGCACCCAAAGCGACGAACGCATATAATGTTCAACATCCACCTTTTTCTTATATAAAAATGTGCTGGACTTAACATGTATCCTTATGTTCAACTGTTGATTATCAGCTGGAGGATTTCCTTTGGGGTACCTCTCATGCATCTGTTCAAAGCTTATGCACTACAAAAATAAAGAATTAAAAAAAAAAAAAACAAGTGATGACTTGTCGGAAAAACTTGGATCCAAATTCACACAAGACACGGCCATTTTGGATGGCCTAAAATGAAGTCTACAGATCACGAATGGTTAAATATTTACTTGTTCCAGGCAACCTTGGTTACATTTCAAATAGGGTTATCTGCTGTTATTGTTGGAAATTATAAGTGAATTTCAAATCTGAGACCAAAGTAGCTGAAGTGGAAAACAGGTCATTTATGTTTCAGTTGAGTTATTTTTGTCTAAAATTGAACTTCACTTTGATTTGACGACACTTCTCATTTTGGTGTTAATCTTTTGTCCCATATTGACAATAAGGCGCAAACCTTTAGTTAAATTTGGTAGGAAAGATGTTCAAAAATAAGCTGTTAAAAGATGAGCACAGATCAAAACATTAGATCTTTACAGAATATATTCTATTTTCTATTATTTTTCTGCCTCATTCAAGGATTATTTCCTTCAGCAATGTTGGTATAATCTTCTTTGTCTTTTATTACCCAAAAACAGGTGCAGAAAACAGTTTCTAAGACAGCTAGCCCTCATTACTAACATCACACATCATATAGAAAGCCACTGGGATTGAAGTGAAAACATGTGCTCTATTTTTGACTTTTGGTGAAAGTCAAGTAAACCACATTGCTAAATGAATAGTATAGTGTTAGTAATACAAAGCTGTATTTTTAACACAACATTGCCCTCTGCCAAGTCCCTCCCTGGTGTCATACCCCACAACCCTAGGTTTGCAAATAAAGTGTTAAAAATCCTGTTTTTGCTTACCCGATTCAAGCGCCGAGGTCCCTTGATGCTGGGTTGGGCTCCTCCACCACTGATGTCACAGCGATTCGGGATCCTAATGTGCATGCATGGCAAGCGCCTTGTCAGTATAAGCCTTCCCCATAGCATTAACTCATTACTGGACTTTTCAGATCTTTGACACCAGATCTAAACTGGGAAATGATCCTGCAGGATATAGTGCATAGGGGTGTTATCAAGCCCAATCTATGACACTGACACTCATAGACAAACATGGCCGATATGACCTATAGAATGAACACAATTGAGACACTGAGCGTAAAGGCGTGAATTTTAATAATGTTTTATGATGTTATTATTTTAGTTATAGTTCTTTTTCCTTTTCATTGTCACATGGATACACAAGACACTCAGGCTCTCATAGATAGTGCAGCGAACTGCGCTGACTACACTAACCTTGCCTTACATGAGTAAATGACACACCACATAAGGTGATGGGGTACTAGCACTACGAGAAGAGATTTGTGCCTATCCAAAGAGGCACAAGGTCACCTTATGCTCACGGTATGGATGGGTAGTCTATTATTATGATGAATAGCAATACCGTTTTGTTTTTGCAGTAAAGTGTGTTATTTAGAAATATTGTATAGGTCCTGAATTTACTATTGTTGGAAGTATGACGTGATATGTATTGATGTATTGACCTGAATTGATGTGTTGACATGTCTTGCTACATTATGCACAAAACGCAAAACTAAGAAAAAATTAATAATAAATAATAATAAAAAACAAAGCCGATATTATGTGTAGTGCAGGACTTGCCCTTCGGGGTACTGGGAAATTCCTTGGTGGGCAATAGAACCTGAGGCAGTGCTGACAGGTTGACAAAACAGTAGTATACCCACTAACCACAAGCAATAAGTCTGCTAAATTGAAAATGGTCCCAGGTGAACCTCACTAACACCCAAAGTAGAAAACAAATAGCAACAAAGTGGAAACCACATTCAAATAGACATAGAGTTGAAATACAACCTGAGGAATATATCCAAAATGGTAATATTCTATATAAGAATGTAATAAAATCTGGAATGATAAAAAGTGTATAGCATAGCGTAACACAGTAAATATATAATAGTGGAATATGGAGTAAGTAATGCACTCACAAACAAAAGTGCTGACAGGTTATTTCAATCATTCTTTATTAAATCATTTTTCTCCATGGGCTTTGTGTTGGTTGCTGGTTCCACCAAATTGGCGGTCACATTGAGGATGCCGATACACCGGCAATATTGTCTGCCAGCTAATAGCAGAGGGGAGTGTAAGGGTACTGCGAGTCTCTCTCACAAATGCCCCTTTGCCTTTTTCAGTCCATCCTCTATGCCTGCAATCTGGACATTTTAATGTAGCTGCTAGATACAAGGCGCTCCTTGCAGAATGCAGAGTTGAAGGATCATGACGTCATATCCGGGCAGCTGGGGACAGGCATCACCACTGCGGTACTACTCTGCAGTTACACAGCTTCTGCCAAGAAAGGGGGGAACATGACTAATGTGTTATTATGCCTCCCTTACAGCTTCTGATAAGGAAGCTGGGCCAGTGTGTGAATGTCAGTTTTTGTATGGGTCAGTGTGCCAGTGTGTGTTAATGAGTGTATGTAAGTGTGTTTGCATGGGTCAGTGTGTGTGTATGTCAGTTTGTGTTAATGAGTGTATGTGAGTGTGTGTCACTGTGTTTGTATAGGTCACTTTTTCTGTATGTGTGTATACCAGTGTATATCAGTAAGTATGCATTGGTGATTGTATGCCAGTGTTTGTGACAGTTTGTATGAGATATATTGTGATTATGTTTGTGTGCCAGTGTGTGTTAATGAGTGTATGTGATTGCGTGTATGTGTGAGCATCAGTGATTACGTACCAGTGTGTGTGTGCCAGTGAATAATAATCAAAAATTTCATTTGATGTGTATATGTTTTTCTTTAAAATTATAAACTTAATTTTAAAAAATAGTAAAATATAGTTTTACTTAATATATGTAATTCGTGAGGAGTATTATGCTTTTATTCATATACACAATTGTATATTAAAGGGACACTATAGTCACCAGAACAACTGCAGCTTATTTAATTTGTTCTGGTGAGTAGAATCATTACCTTCAGGCTTTTTGCTGTAAACACTGTCATTACAACCTAGTGATAACTTCACTGACCACTCCTCAGATGTCTGTTAGAGATCCTTCCTGGGTCATGGCTGCCTAAAATGCATCCAAAACATTCAGTGTCTCCTCCCCCTGCATGCAGACGCTGAACTTTCCTCATAGAGATTCATTGATTCAATTAATCTCTATGAGGAGATGCTGATTGGCCAGGGCTGTGTTTGAATTGTGCTGGCTCTGCCCCTGATCTGCCTCTCTGTCAGTCTCAGCCAATCCTATGGGGAAGCATTGTGATTGGATCATGCTACCACTTCTGCTGATGTCAGCAGGCAGTGGGCAGGTCTAAAGGAAACAAGATCAAAGTCAGAAGCTCCAGTCTTGAATACAAGTAAGATTTACTATATTTAGGGAGGCATGAGGGGGACAGGGTGGCTAGATGGTGGTTTTAACCCTATAGGCTCAGGAATACATGTTTGTGTTCCTGACCCTATAGTGCTCCTTTAATATATGTGTACTATCACAATATATGTGTATATATCACAAACATCATTTATAAATTATTATGTTTATTATATTTACAAACATGAATACAACACACACAAACATTAATAGACATGTACATATGCTTAATACACATACATATTTATAAAATGTAACAAGGATTTCACATTTGTCACAAGTTTATTCACTAAATGTTTAATTTAATGAAGTGACGACTAAAATCTGAACTAGATATTTTAGACCAAAATAGCAGATTTGGAAAAAAAAAACAACTGAGCTATTTTGATATCTTGATTATTTTAGCCTGTCTTGTAGTTTTTCATGCAGTGGTGTCAAACTATATTCATTGTACAGTGCACTCATAGGATTATGGTCTATACAAAACAACGTGTTTATTTAATCAGACTTCAAAAGCATACAGTAAATGTTTCCCTCCCATTACTGTCCTTTTCACAAGATGGCAGAGTCATAGGGCTGAAACGTTGACTGTAAGATGATTAGAATAAAGCAGCTCATTTATTTTAAGTCCTGTGAGTACGTTCCTTCTTGTGGTTGAATACTTTTCAGTTTATGATTTTTTTTCCACCTGTATATGTTTCACAACTGGCACAATTCATGATAGGGTTGGTAAAAAAAATTCCAAGGCTGTTTTTTAATCTCAGTCCAGCCCTGACGATGCATCTGCAGATTAGGGAGTATAAATTCCAATCAATTGTCCATAATACCAACTCCAGGATAAACATTCTCTGGTTCCTTGTCACATGAAACACTTTGCTCTATGGATGTCCTGACTTGGTCTGATCATACCCCTTTCAATGGCAAGTGGTTTTGTCTGCCGCATGGAGTTAAACTAGCAAAAAGAATGTATAACAAATGTAGGGATAAATAAACATTAGAATTCTGGAAAGTGACAGTTCCCCTTTATTATAATTACTATGATAAATGTGCATGCGTTTAATTATATACGGCAGACTCTGTTTATTAAATTCTCTTAAAGTGATGACTAGCAATCTAGTTGCAGTATAGTATTAACAGAGAACACCTCTGTTTAAAAAAGAGTGACGAGGGATGGAGGGGGAGAAAGAGAGTGACAAGGGAGGGAGGGAGGGAGGGAGAGGGAGAAAGAGAGTGACAAGGGAGGGAGGGAGGGGGAGAAAGAGAGTGACAAGGGAGGGAGGGAGGGGGAGAAAGAGAGTGACAAGGGTGAGAGGGAGAAAGAGAGTGACAAGGGAGTGAGGGAGGGAGGGGGAGAAAGAGAGTGACAAGGGTGAGAGGGAGAAAGAGAGTGACAAGGGAGGGAGGGAGGGAGGGGGAGAAAGAGAGTGACAAGGGAGGGAGGGAGGGGGAGAAAGAGAGTGACAAGGGAGGGAGGGAGGGAGGGGGAGAAAGAGAGTGACAAGGGAGGGAGGGAGGGGGAGAAAGAGAGTGACAAGGGAGGGAGGGAGGGGGAGAAAGAGAGTGACAAGGGAGGGAGGGAGGGAGGGGGAGAAAGAGAGTGACAAGGGAGGGAGGGGGAGAAAGAGAGTGACAAGGGAGGGAGGGAGGGAGGGGGAGAAAGAGAGTGACGAGGGAGGGAGGGAGGGAGGGGGAGAAAGAGAGTGACGAGGGAGGGAGGGAGGGAGGGGGAGAAAGAGAGTGACGAGGGAGGGAGGGAGGGAGGGAGGGGGAGAAAGAGAGTGACGAGGGAGGGAGGGAGGGAGGGAGGGGGAGAAAGAGAGTGACGAGGGAGGGAGGGAGGGAGGGGGAGAAAGAGAGTGACGAGGGAGGGAGGGAGGGAGGGAGGGGGAGAAAGAGAGTGACGAGGGAGGGAGGGAGGGAGGGAGGGGGAGAAAGAGAGTGACGAGGGAGGGAGGGAGGGAGGGGGAGAAAGAGAGTGACGAGGGAGGGAGGGAGGGAGGGGGAGAAAGAGAGTGACGAGGGAGGGAGGGAGGGAGGGGGAGAAAGAGAGTGACGAGGGAGGGAGGGAGGGAGGGGGAGAAAGAGAGTGACGAGGGAGGGAGGGAGGGAGGGGGAGAAAGAGAGTGACGAGGGAGGGAGGGAGGGAGGGGGAGAAAGAGAGTGACGAGGGAGGGAGGGAGGGAGGGGGAGAAAGAGAGTGACGAGGGAGGGAGGGAGGGGGAGAAAGAGAGTGACGAGGGAGGGAGGGAGGGGGAGAAAGAGAGTGACGAGGGAGGGAGGGAGGGGGAGAAAGAGAGTGACGAGGGAGGGAGGGAGGGAGGGGGAGAAAGAGAGTGACGAGGGAGGGAGGGAGGGGGAGAAAGAGAGTGACGAGGGAGGGAGGGAGGGAGGGAGGGGGAGAAAGAGAGTGACGAGGGAGGGAGGGAGGGAGGGGGAGAAAGAGAGTGACGAGGGAGGGAGGGAGGGAGGGAGGGGGAGAAAGAGAGTGACGAGGGAGGGAGGGAGGGGGAGAAAGAGAGTGACGAGGGAGGGAGGGAGGGGGAGAAAGAGAGTGACGAGGGGGGGAGGGAGGGAGGGAGGGGGAGAAAGAGAGTGACGAGGGAGGGAGGGAGGGGGAGAAAGAGAGTGACGAGGGAGGGAGGGAGGGAGGGGGAGAAAGAGAGTGACGAGGGAGGGAGGGAGGGAGGGGGAGAAAGAGAGTGACGAGGGAGGGAGGGAGGGAGGGGGAGAAAGAGAGTGACGAGGGAGGGAGGGAGGGGGAGAAAGAGAGTGACGAGGGAGGGAGGGGGAGAAAGAGAGTAGGGAGGGGGAGAAAGAGAGTGACGAGGGAGGGAGGGAGGGAGGGGGAGAAAGAGAGTGACGAGGGAGGGAGGGGGAGAAAGAGAGTGACGAGGGAGGGAGGGGGAGAAAGAGAGTGACGAGGGAGGGAGGGGGAGAAAGAGAGTGACGAGGGAGGGAGGGGGAGAAAGAGAGTGACGAGGGAGGGAGGGGGAGAAAGAGAGTGACGAGGGAGGGAGGGAGGGGGAGAAAGAGAGTGACGAGGGAGGGAGGGAGGGAGGGGGAGAAAGAGAGTGACAAGGGAGGGAGGGTGGGGGAGAAAGAGAGTGACAAGGGAGGGAGGGAGGGAGGGGGAGAAAGAGAGTGACAAGGGAGGGAGGGAGGGGGAGAAAGAGAGTGACAAGGGAGGGAGAGAGATTGACATCCATCACACACACACACACACAATCATGCAACCCTTACACACACAGAAACACACAATGCATTCCTTACACAGACTCAATACACCCCGTGCACACACAAACACACAATCATGCAACCCTTACACACACAGAAACACACAATGCATTACTTACACACACTCAATGCACCCCGTACAGACGCACACACTGCATCCCGTACATACACAGGAGCACACCTTGCAGCCCTTACACAAACAAACACAGATTCACACAATGCATTCCTTACACACATATCAGGACATCCCCTACACACTCCACCCCCTGTGAACAAACTCATTGGTGGAACATGAAGGTGGACCCTGAGACCCAGACCTTGAGCTGTGTAAAGGGCCCCCAAAAAATGGAGCTGCTTCCCGTTCTCCCAGAACATTGATTTTTGTGACCACAGTTACAAACAGCCTCCAGAGAGCCTGTTCTACACCAACCCAGTGGAGCCAGACTGCAGCTAGAGCCCATCATCATCCTCATCTGGTTGTAAGAAGGCAATCTAGCATATTATTCGTGGCACTAATCTCTAATTTACCTCACATTAAAGAAACACTATAGTCCCCAGAAGCACTGCAGCTTAATGTAGTGGTTCTGGTGTCTATAGCCTGTCCCTGCAGACCTTTTAATGTAAACACGGCGGCACTCCAGCACTGGCGTTAGTTAACATGGCAGAAAAATAATTGGAAAGGGTTAGCGGGGCTACTAATAAGGAAAGGGGGAGAGGGGTAGGTAGAAAAATAATTGGAAGGGTTTAGGGGGGCTACTAATATGGATGGGAGGAGGTAGAAAAATTATTGGAAGGGGTTAGGGGAGTACTAATATGCATGGAAGGGGTTAGGGGGTACTAATGTGCATGGAAGGGGTTAGGGGGTACTAATATGCATGGAAGGGGTTAGGGGGGGTACTAATATGCATGGAAGGGGTAGGAGGCTAATATGCGTGGAAGGGGTAGGTGGGGTTCTTTTGTGCATGGAAGGGGTAGGGGTGGTTCTAATATTCATGGGAAGGGTAGGGGTGGTTCTAATCAGGAGGATCCCGGCGCTGTATCCGGGTAAGTAAAACCCCTTCCCTGTAGTGACCCTTTAATGTTATTATTTAATCATTTATATTGCGACTGCAAATTCCGTAGCGCTGTACAATGGGATAAACAACTCCTAGTTTACGGAATAAGAATATACCCGGCGAGTAAAAATGCTATCCTCCCCCAGATTTTTTTGGGTTCCTACGCCCATGCTTTACAGCCGTTCAGTCATGGATGAAAACACAACTGAGACTGAAGTCATAACCTGCCATTGATCATAATTTGCTCATTTTTATCGACAAGAAAAAGGCTTTATTTTCTTACAAGGGAAAAGATGAACCACTAACCGATTCCAAGGAGAAATTCAAAATTGAGTTCTTCTATACTGTGGTGGATACCACTATTATATCTTTGGATGAGTGCTTTGGCCAGCTGGAAATTCATAGAAAGTTATGGGGATTCCTGTAAAACATAAAGTGTCTGCCAGCAAGGGAAAATTTAAAGGATTACTGCATGCTGTTGATGTGGGATTATTTAAAAATCCTTATTGTACTTGTATTGAATTATTGCACTAACTCCATTTTAACTTTATACTGTGACAATCCTCCATTTTGTCCTCCTAACCTGACTTCTTCAATCCTCCATTTTGTCCTCATAACCTAACTTGTTCATTTCAAAACTACCTTACATGACAGAATTTCCCAGCACATCTAATACAATAGACAAAGACTGTATTTTCTATAAAGACATGATTAACACAGGAATTGCTGACTTTTCCTTAAACTTGCAACATAGTATAATTTGAAGGCCATGAGAACACAGTAGTAATGAAATGTTCTATTCATAAGAGACCTTGCACCTGGCCACGAGGCCTGAGATCACCGACCGTGTAAAATGACGCTCAAGACCCCCTTGTCCCCACCCGTGTCCAGAACAATCCCACCTCTTGGTGGGATGGACACGGGACTAACCACTTAGTTTTTGAGCCAATTAATAATATTGATAGGAGGACACTAATCCCGACACTTAACAATTAATCCAATTAATGATGTTCATTTGCTGATATTCTAATAATCAATGATGACGTAAAATGTCTCTTAAAAGGGCTTTTTAATCACTTGCCAATAAATTTTCTCGAAGTTATTTTAACCTGAACCTCGTGTGTCAGACTTAATTACTTCAGCGTATATACGCAATTTCATTTTATTGATTTGGACAGGAACAGATAGACATTTAAACATTTTGGTTTACTGCTAAAAAGTACCATAACAACTTTGGCGCCCAACGTGGGGCATCGGGCTATGTCCGGCCGGTGAGCCGTCCTAAGGAAGACAAGGGTGGACGGAGGAATCCAGGGGGAAGGAAAGGAGATTGATCACCTCCAGGTACACGGTAGAGACTTCTGCAGAGCCACCGGTATGTTCCGGCCCCTTTGATTGACCCGTCCACGTGTCTGTGACTGCTTCCCGGGAGGACATCAAAGACAGGTAATATCTTGCCCGGTGCCTCGTTACTCACTTGTTTACCTGCATTGTAGTCTATCTGTTGCCTGGGTGTGTTTGAATTGTTTGCCTGTTTCCCCATTTTGAGATAAAGGGGGGGTGGACCTGCAGGGGATTTGCCTGGGGTTCTGTCTTGCTTGTTTTCCCCTTTTTGGGATAAAGGGGGGTGGACCTGAGGGGACTTGCCTGGGTCTTCAGTATATCTGTCTATCTGTTTGTATTTTACCCCCTTTTGGGATAAAGGGGGGGTGGACCTGAGGGGATTTGCCTGGGTCTTCTGTTGCCTGTTTTACCCCTTTTAGGAACCACGGTGCTGTGGTTGTAGGGAAAAAGGGGGGTTGACCTGTGGATGTGTTCCTGGGGGTCATCTTTTCCTGTTTAACTCTTTTAGGAGCCTCGTGGCTGGGGCTGTAGGGAAAAAGAGGTGTGTTGGATCTGTGGAGATTGTGTAGACTCATAGTTTCCTGGGGATCCTTCTTGTGTCACTTTGATAGCCTAGCTAGCTTCTCTGTGCACGTTACTCTGCTTGCAGAGTGGTGGTACCCTCCAGCTTTGAGCGCTGAGCTGGAGCCATTCCAATTTTTTATTTGTGGTGGATGAATTCGGGCAGGCATTGCTGTTTTCATCGCCACGGAGTAGTGAGACTTATAAAGTGGGTTTTTATAGGGGCACTACAAGGGTGAGGGTAGCGCAGACACTATTAGTGGGCTGCTGTGTCGAGGGAGGCTGGCGGAACTCGGACCGGTGTCAGTTGTTTTCCGCGGCTGCAGGTAGTGGAGACACTACGGGATTGAGGGAGGTGACTTTGGAGTAAGCACACGAGTAAAGGAAAGGAATTACTGTTGATTTCATTTGAACTGTGATGCATGCACTGTATTTCAACTGTATTGTTGTCTTGTTTGTTTAATGAGGAGTCTCATGAACTCCTGTGTCTGTCTCTAAGGATTTTTTTCCTTGCCTTTCATCTTTTCTACACTTTCTATATTATTATACTATCCACTCCCATTCCTCTTAAAAGAGAAGTGATTGGTCACACACTTCTCACCTCGCTCCAATCCGTGTCTACCACCCCGGGTAGGCGGATTCAGTGACTGGTCTACGTTTTGGGAAGACGCACCTGAGAAAGTCCCACGGTTCTCGGGTGGCAGTCGAGCATTGTAGACGTTCCTGTTCAATTTTCCTTCTCTCTCTCTATATCTAGGACGCTGGTATAGGGGTAACGGGACTATGGGACAGGATTTAGATAAGCCCAGCAAGGGCTGGTTAGCATGTGATTTAGTAGAGAACAGAGAGGGTGAAGAGATGGTTAAAGGTGTTGAAAAGATTGCAAAAGTATGTAAAATGTGTCTGTCTCTAAGGATTTTTTTCCTTGCCTTTCATCCTTTCTACACTTTCTATATTATTATACTATCCACTCCCATTCCTCTTAAAAGAGAAGTGATTGGTCACACACTTCTCACCTCGCTCCAATCCGTGTCTACCACCCCGGGTAGGCGGATTCAGTGACTGGTCTACGTTTTGGGAAGACGCACCTGAGAAAGTCCCACGGTTCTCGGGTGGCAGTCGAGCATTGTAGACGTTCCTGTTCAATTTTCCTTCTCTCTCTCTATATCTAGGACGCTGGTATAGGGGTAAAGGGACTATGGGACAGGATTTAGATAAGCCCAGCAAGGGCTAGTTAGCATGTGATTTAGTAGAGAACAGAGAGGGTGAAGAGATGGTTAAAGGTGTTGAAAAGATTGCAAAAGTATGTAAAATTGCTGTACCGACACGTGGAAGATTGCAACCAGAAAGTTGGCGCAAGTTACTGGCAGAAATGAAAGGCAAGCTTACAGATAATGGTTTATTAAAGACTGCTGAAGCATGGTACAGAGTAGCGAAGGCTATTCAGTTAGAAGGTTGGGTTGAGGAAGAGATAAATCACAAAGGTGTGAAATTGTTTGTGTATCATAAGAATTGTGTTGCTGGGGTTTACCCTCAGCCGGCGCCCCAAAATGGCGCCCAGGGGATGTCTATCCCCAAGGTTCAGTCAGCAATAGGTGATAGCCAGCTGACTATGTTCCCCACTCCCAATCCTCCCGAATCCCATCCCATCACCTCCCCTGTCTGCCCGGTCCTGAATTCTGACGGATCTTTCTTCACCCCTTCCCCTTCTCTAACAGTCCCATCATCCTCATCCATCCCCACGCTCCCTTCCATGCCTAATCCTAACATCTCATCTGCCATTTCCTCCCTGCAATCCCTCTCCATGGCTAATCCCCTCCCGTCAGCATCCGCCCAACTAACTACCCCTCCCTCCCTTGCTCCGACTCCTCCTTCTACACCCATCCCTACCAATCCCGTCCTGTCCCCTCCCATAACCGGCTCCACCCCAGTCCAATACCCTACTTCCTTAACTGTACCTACCCACCCTACTCTTCTGCCCTCCCCTGCCTGGCCCTACCCCTTCCCATATCCCATGGCCCTGCCCTACCCCGGTTACCCTACCTTTCCCCAAACCACTCCCCAGGTTCCGGTCATGCCCAGTCCGGCTCAGTCTGCCCCGGAAGTGCCCATATCAAACATGGCCACCACTTCTTCCCTTAATCCTAATGCAACTCCTTTCCCCGCCTCCAATATGGCGGCCCCCAGTTCAGCCCTGATGCCGGTAATCCCCGGTGACTACCTGTCCCCAGGTTATGACTCGCTAGCCACCCCTGCATCTGGGGCTCTTTCCCAACCCCCGATCCTTTCACCTCACGCGGGCCCTGCACCGCGTAAGAGAGCCAATATCATAGAATTCGATGACGAAGAGGAGGACAGGGTGTCCCA
Source organism: Pelobates fuscus (assembly GCF_036172605.1). NCBI lineage: Eukaryota > Metazoa > Chordata > Amphibia > Anura > Pelobatidae > Pelobates > Pelobates fuscus. Next base: position 264,437,601 of record NC_086319.1, on the reverse strand, counting down.
TGTCTCATCGGAGGTTGCTGCGGGAGCCTCAGCTCATCGTTCTATCGATGACCCCTTCGGCCACAAGGGTCGGGGAGAACGGGCCCCTCCTAAATATGTTGCTTTCAACCCCACTCAAGCTAGTGCTCTAATGAAATCACTCCCTGACCCAGAAAAGCAGCCTATGCCCTTCTACCGAGGGATAGTTCAAATTCAAAAGACTTATTCCGCCGCATGGCGTGATCTACTGAGCATTTGTGCTATTAAAGCAGGGGATGCATATTGGCCAAGCATGGCCCGACACCTCAGTACAGATCTGCTCAGCAGTGACGTTGATTACCCCTCTGGAGTAACTTTTTGTAGCCAATTAAGAGACTGGGCCAAGGACAAACTTGCAGATCAGGCTGCTGGCCTTACTGATGTTATGCAAGATAAAGGAGAATCAGTGGAAAGGTTTCATGCAAGACTGTATCAAATGTTTACAGATTTGGGGTTTGATCTTACTGACAAGATTCATTCACAAATGCTGTCTGGTGCGTTTGTCCAAGGTGTTAAAGACTCTATACGCAAGGGAATTATTGCTGCCCGCCCAGAATATAAGGTTGTTCCTCTGGATACCCTGCTCTTAGTTGCCAGAGGGTTAGAATCTGCTCAGACCCCAAGAAGACCCACTTCAGCTCCTCTCATGGTCTCCCGCTCTACCCCTGTTCCCAAGGGCGTCCGATCGGAGGATGGCCATTGCTTTAATTGTAAGGCTAAGGGACATTTTAAAAGTGATTGTCCAGAACCCAAGAGAGAGCCAAGAAAGCCATCCAGGCCTGTCCCGGCCCCCAAGGCCGAGAAAGAGGTTCCGATAATTGAGGAACCCGATGATTAGGAAATTGGCAAGCCTGTGTCTGTAACCCCTGTAATGGCAGTGTCTACAGGGGATAAGGGGGGGCCACTTGCCACAGTGACTTTGCCCATTGAAGGCCACCCTACCACATTTCTGGTTGACACAGGTGCAGCCCGTAGTGTTCTGCGAGAACAAGACCTGCCAGACCCATCCTTCCTGTCCAATATTGATGTTTCTTGTGTTGGAGTGGATGGCCAGCCAAGGCATAGCCCTCTAACAACTCCACTACGAGTTGGATCTAGCCTGCTTGCTCGCTTTGTGGTATCCTCCACATGCCCAATTAACCTGTTAGGTGCTGATGTTCTCTCACGCCTGCAAGCATCCATCACCTTTACCCCAGACGGTCAGGTAGAAATGTCTACACCCCTATCTGAATCAGACACCTCAGCCTTGTGCTCATTGCCTCTGATGCTGCATTTATAAAAGCCCCGTGAGAAAGCAGCAGAATTAAGGTCCAATTTCCCAGAGGTACTAAAAACACAGGTGCCCGCCAAGTTATGGTCCTCAGGCCCAGAGGACATAGGTCACCTAAATGTTCCCCCTGTGGTGGTAAAGCTTATCCCAGGGGCTAAGTTACCAAGAAAACCACAATATCCTTTAAAACCAGCACAGGCTGCAGCCATTTCTACCCAGATCAAGGCACTCTTGGAGAAGGGTGCCTTGGTAAAATGTAAATCTGAATGCAATACCCCGCTATTTCCTGTGAAAAAGAAAACTCCAAAAGGTGAGCCAGAGAAGTACAGGATGGTTCAGGATCTCCGTGCCGTCAATGAAGCCACTGTCCTGGACACCCCTCTTGTACCAAATCCCCATACTCTGCTCTCTGGAGTCCCACCATCTGCAAAATTTTTCACAGTCATTGACCTAGCAAATGCCTTTTTCAGTGTCCCACTGGACCCATCCTGCCAATACCTGTTTGCCTTCACCCATGAGATGCAACAGTATACCTGGACTGTCATGCCCCAAGGGGCACAAAATTCTCCAAGTCAATTTGCAAAGGCCATGGCCACCATCCTTGACCCATGGCAAGCTGAGCACCCAGAAGTTGTTCTGCTCCAGTATGTGGATGATTTGCTGCTCTGTGGAGATGATATACCCACTACTGAAAAGTGCTCAATTAGTCTTCTTTGTTATTTGGCAGAACAAGGATGCAAAGCTTCGCTCATCATGCTACAATTCTGCCAACCCTCAGTAGTTTTCCTTGGACATTGCCTATCTCAAGGTACCAGACATCTTACTCGGGACCGGGTAAGAGCTGTACTGGATATTCCAACTCCAAGGACTTCAAAATCTCTCCATGCCTTCCTAGGCCTCATTTCCTATTGCAGAGCATGGATCCCAGAAGCCTCCCTGCTCATCCAACCTCTCTATGACGCACTTAAGTCTGACCCTTTCTGTTTGTCTAATGAAGCTCTGGACAATTTCAATGCTCTCAAACGTGCCATTGCTTCTGCTCCTGCCTTGGGCCTACCTGACTACTCCAAACCTTTCAAATTATTTGTCTCTGAAAGACAAGGCCACGCAACAGGAGTTCTCACCCAAACTAATGACTTAAGAGGCCGCCAGAGGCCTATTGGATATTTCTCATGTCAACTGGACATTGTGGCCAGAGGGACTCCTTCCTGTCTCAGGGCTGTTTTTGCTGCAAGAGAGCTCATAGAAAGAACCTCAGACCTGGTCCTTGGCCACCCTCTGGTTGTTTTGGCCCCTCATGACATTTCTGCCATCATCAACCAAGTCCAGCTCAAGCACGTGTCTCCAGCCAGACACCTACGCCTCCAGTGCCATCTTCTTCTACCTGACAACATTTCCATCCAAAGATGTCAAGTTCTTAACCCATCCACTCTTCTTCCACTCCCTGAGGGGGGTATCTATTATGGATTTATCACGGATGAAACCTACATTTACCTGCTTTGTGGATGTATCAAGAAAGTCATGCATCCACATTTGACATTTTATGAAGATGAAAAGCCTCTCTGTGAAGGCCCAGATTACGCCTTCTGTACCATGTGGTACAAACCAAACATTACTCCCGAACCTTGCTATGAAGATGAGCTTTACCATTGGACTGATGTGAAGCTCACTGCTCAAGATTTCTATTGTGACTCTGAAGGCAATAGCATGGTCTTGGTCCAACTACCTCAACAACTTAACTACCTCTACCGCCATTGGGATGCTGCTATCCCACATATTCCTGTTACCAAATTGAAGACAAGGTCATGGAATGATCTTGGGCCCATGGCAAAGTTATGGGCCACCATGGATGAAGAACAGCTACAGGAAAATGGTATTGTCAAATACCCAACAACTGACCTTCTGGAAGCATGGCCACGCCACTTCCTAGAAAAAGAATTTCAAGATCTGGTCATAGTGAATGATTATGACCCCGAAACACCTCATGACTGTTTTGAACAGATGAAAATGGAGACAGTGCACCTACCAACTGTGCATGAGAATCCGTTACCAGATCCAGATTTTACCCTGTTTGTGGACGGCTCAAGATATGCTGATGAAGAAGGAAGATATCATACAGGATATGCCGTAACCACAACAGATGAAGTTATCAAATCATCATCCTTACCGCCAGCAATGTCTGCGCAAGAAGCTGAATTACAGGCTCTGACTTCAGCATGCAAAATTTCCGAAGGAAAACGTGCCAACATCTATACAGATTCAAGATATGCTCTGGGCGTGGCACATGACTTCGGCCTAATTTGGAAGACAAGAGGATTTCTTACCACCGCCGGTACACCAGTCAAGCATAGTACTGCAATCAAGGAGCTAATGGATGCCCTCCTACTCCCTAAAGAAGTGGCCGTTTTGAAGGTAAAGGCCCATGGGAAATTGGATACAGATGAAGCAAAGGGCAACCATTTGGCTGATCAGGCTGCTAAGCTAGCAGCCAGGGATCTGCAGGAAGTGGATGAAGAAGTGTCCGGACAAGAAGAAGAAGAAGTCCCTATTTTTGCTCTGCAAACTCTTCCTACTGATTTGCGAATTTTGCGAGAACAGCAAGCTGCAGTCACTCCTGAAGAAATCCAGAAATGGAAAAAGAAAGGAGCTGTCCAAAAGGACGGAGTATATTACAACAACTTCAAATTTTGTCTTCCAAAAAATTTATATCCAGCAGTTGTCCAATGGGCACATGGGCCTGCACACCTGTCAAAGGAATTGATGGCCGCCCTCATACAGAAGTATTATGAAGCACCCGGAATCACAACATTGATCAGCAGCTTCTGTAAGGCCTGTGTCATTTGTGCAAAATGCAATCCAGGAAGACCAATCAAGGTGCCTGCAAAACACCTGGCAAAGCCCATGTACCCCTTCCAGCGAATCCAAATTGACCACATCCAAATGCCCAAGAGTGGGCCCCATGAATATGCACTAGTCATAGTGGACATGTTCTCAGGATGGCCAGAGGCCTACCCAGTGGCCAATATCACTGCAAAAACAACCGCAAGACGCCTACTTACAGAGATAGTATGTAGGTTCGGACTCCCAGAAGTCATTGAAAGTGATCAAGGCCCAGCCTTTACAGCAACAGTGACTAAAGAAATTTGGACTGCTCTAGGGGTGACCCTAGCCTTCCACACCCCTTACCACCCACAAAGTAGTGGTAAAGTAGAGCGCATGAATGGCACTCTAAAAGCCAGAATGTTAAAAATGTCGCAAGAAACGAAAATGCCTTGGCCAGAAAGCCTGTCAATAGCTTTATTTAGTGTTAGGCACACACCTAGAGGGAAGCATTCACTGTCCCCATATGAGATTCTATTTGGGACAGCACCCAGACTAGGTTGTTATTATCCGCAGCAGTTACAGCTCCAATCAGATGTTTTAGTAGATTATGTAACTGAACTTGCAAGTGCCTTGAACAAAATACATGCCCAAGTTTTCTCTTCAATTCCAGATCCCGAATTGGATACAGGTACCCATAACCTGCTTCCCGGAGATTGGGTTCTGGTCAAGAAATTTGTGCGGAAAAATACCCTGGAACCAAGATTTGACGGTCCATTCCAAGTCCTCCTGATTACCGCAACCTCCGTCAAACTGGCCGGTAGGCCAAATTGGATCCACGCTTCCCACTGCAAGAAATCTCCAGCCCCCGAGGAAGCAGATACCGCACAAGCATGTACCTCTGGTACACCTTCTCCTTAATTAGCCTCATAAAGGCCCAGCAAGTAGCCATCACCAAAGATATTAGTGGGTATACCTTCTGGTACAATTCATCATGCACCCATGTGGCTACTTACACCTTTGACTATTGTGATATTGTAGAATGCCCGTTCCCCACATCACAAATCCAGAGTATCTACAGAGATATCCCTCATTCAAAAGACCCATATGTTTGTGTAGTTGACAAGCAATGGGGGCACAATTGTAACCATTGGGGGGCGGCGGGATGGAATGCCGGGCCTGCCTGGGGTTACAAACCAAAAAGTGCCTTATCTAAAGTAGATGATCAAGGTAGATCCCTTCTCCAGAGAATGACTTTGAGAAAGCCTGGGGGGGGGTACACCAATGAAATTAATCCTTAACATTGAGCATCCAAGCCCAACGGATGCAGACCAGTATGTGATGGGAATGTATTGGAAAAAGGGTTCCTACCGTAAATTAGGGCATTTCTTCCTAAAGGATATGTGCAACTCTTCTGAGTGGCAAGGGGCTACCCATATGGTCCCTAACCCATTAAAACCTCATATCCAGACCTTTCAAGACATGATGGCCATTGCTAACCCCACCTTTGAAGATACCATGGCCGCTGAAACAGGTTTTAATGATGTAAATTTATGGTTAGAATGGATGAAATATAATGCTAATAAGCATAATAAGACTGCATGCTATGTGTGTGGCGGTGCCCGGCCTCACCTGGGTACTGTACCTCTAATCCTGCCAGTAGATGTAGAGGAATGTGTTTTAAGCCTTTTTGCCTATCACTATGATTTTAACAGGTCCATATGTATTGCATGGACAAAGGAGTATCCTCTCCTAACCAAGGATGTCAAACCCCCAGATGGTATTACCGTGTATAAAGGTAATTACACTTGTTATGCTAATTATGATGGAATTGGTAAATTCTTGGGTAACTTCTCTAAGGGGTATTGTGCTACCTACAGAAGTGTCTCTATGAACTTGTTGCAGTTTCACACCAGGTCATTAGGGGATATCTACTGGTTGTGTGGGGATTTACAGCTAAGATCCAGAATGGACAAGGAGTGGTGGGGGGAGTGTACTTTGGCTAAAGCCATTATGCCTATACATATCATCTCTGACACACACCTCGTCACCCATGAGTCCAGGCACACTAAGGTTAAGCGTGACGCCCCAGTGAAAGGAAGTTTTGATCCTCATGTGTATATTGATGCCATTGGAGTGCCTAGGGGGGTGCCCAATGAGTTTAAAGCAAGAGATGAAGTTGCTGCAGGATTTGAATCACTTTTTGCCATAGTTACCACAAACAAGAATTTAAATTGGATAAATTACATTTATTATAATCAACAGCGTTTTGTTAATTATACCAGAGATGCCCTCCAGGGGTTGGCCGAACAGTTGCAGGCCACATCCCAAATGGCTTTCCAGAATAGAATGGCCCTAGATATGATCTTAGCCGAAAAAGGAGGGGTTTGTAAAATTTTGCCCGACACCATGACATGTTGTACCTATATCCCAGAAAACACAGGCCCTAATGGTAAAGTTACATTAGCCATAGAGAAATTAAATGACCTGTCTGAAGAGTTAAAAAGGAATTCTGGGATAAAAGATCCCTGGGAAAGATGGTTTGGTTGGATGACAGGATGGCAAAAGGCTTTAATGCATATTGGTATGGCTATACAAATTTTTCTTTTTATCTTTGCTCTTCTCTTTTGTTGTATCCTCCCATGTCTGAGAAAATCCCTCATGAAGACTGTTGACCAAGCGGCACCCACTTTCACCCATCTCGAAGTTGATGACCAAGATTTCCAAGACATCAACTCACCCTGTCTGCCGCTGCAAACAATCCCTTTTGTTGATAAAGTGCAGGAATTCTAGGAAGGGACTAGCTTAGGGACAGCATCTGTCAGTGAATGGTAAAGGCCCCGTGTGGAGAAGTGGTGGGTTAGCCGCCATGGGACACCCATGGGTGTGAAGTGTTCGAGAGCCATACTGACGGATGAGTTAGCCTATCAGGGTCAGATCTAGGGACAGTCTTGCACTTTGCATTAACACCTAGCTAGTGGCCACGGGGTTTCTGTGCCTTTGGGTTAACACGTCTTCCTGGTACTAACTTAATAAAGTTTTATCTCTTAGAATCTAACATTTCATAGGGGGGACTGATGTGGGATTATTTAAAAATCCTTATTGTACTTGTATTGAATTATTGCACTAACTCCATTTTAACTTTATACTGTGACAATCCTCCATTTTGTCCTCCTAACCTGACTTCTTCAATCCTCCATTTTGTCCTCATAACCTAACTTGTTCATTTCAAAACTACCTTACATGACAAAATTTCCCAGCACATCTAATACAATAGACAAAGACTGTATTTTCTATAAAGACATGATTAACACAGGAATTGCTGACTTTTCCTTAAACTTGCAACATAGTATAATTTGAAGGCCATGAGAACACAGTAGTTATGAAATGTTCTATTCATAAGAGACCTTGCACCTGGCCACGAGGCCTGAGATCACCGACCGTGTAAAATGACGCTCAAGACCCCCTTGTCCCCACCCGTGTCCAGAACAATCCCACCTCTTGGTGGGTGGACACGGGACTAACCACTTAGTTTTTGAGCCAATTAATAATATTGATAGGAGGACACTAATCCCGACACTTAACAATTAATCCAATTAATGATGTTCATTTGCTGATATTCTAATAATCAATGATGACGTAAAATGTCTCTTAAAAGGGCCTGCGCGTCCGCTTTTTAATCACTTGCCAATAAATTTTCTCGAAGTTATTTTAACCTGAACCTCGTGTGTCAGACTTAATTACTTCAGCGTATATACGCAATTTCATTTTATTGATTTGGACAGGAACAGATAGACATTTAAACATTTTGGTTTACTGCTAAAAAGTACCATAACACTGTTACAAAGGGCTTTGAAAGGACAGCCAGTTGCATATAGATGGTATAGAGCTAGCAGTAGCACTGTGGCACATTCAAAGCCATTGTTATGTATTGGGCAATTATGCAGTCCACCTTCCAGCAGATGGCAGTGAAGTGAAGTTATGCACTTGTTCTGTTTGTGTTAGTGTCTCTTGTGTTATGTCATTATGTCTGTGTGCTGAAGTAATGAGAAGTTCTATTTCACTACTTGTCTGAGAGCCATTTTGTAAATATATAACATATGTCAGTAAATGGACACTTCTGAATATATATATAAAGGAAATAAGATCAGCCTGAGTGAGGAAGTAAAACTTTTCTTTTGGAATTCTATTATCTACAAATATCTCCAGCATGGCTTCTCTGGGACACATGTAGGAATTTGATATGGCTAATCCAGCCTTATGGGACTCATATGGCTGAGCAGTTAGTGTTTTTCCTGGAAGCTAATAAGGTGGTTGATGCTATTGTTACTATGTTGCTGAGTGTTATTGGATCCAAGACTTTTGATACTGTCCGCTAAACCACAAGACTACTCATTTGAAGAAATACTGGTACTGTTAAAAAATCATTTAGCACCCACCCCATCTGAAACAGTGAGGCGTTTCCATTTCAATAGACAAAACCAGAAACCAGGTGAAAGCATTGCAGCATATATTGTAGAACTGCGCAGGCATTCTGAAAATTGCAATTTTGGTACTGTGGTGGAATCTCGGTAAAAAATAAATTTAGTAGGCCGAGATTACCACGTGGCATGTGTACGTGCATATGCTGACGTATCGATCAGTTGGTTGCACGTGGCAAGATACGATCAGTAGTGTACGGAGCATGTGCGAGAATACAGGATGTAGTATTCCCCTCCTCCATTGTGCTGGACAAGCCATGCGGTCAAACAGGAAGTTAATTCTTATTTGTATTGATTGGTCAAGAGAATGTGCGGGTGGAGCTTAATATGGGAGGAGTTATATGCCTATATAAGGAGCCTGTACTATTGTCCGGGGCTCAGAACTTGCTGTATTTTGGTGACATTAGTCCCTCTGAGTCCCGATCGGTGAACCGAATAAAGAATCTCTTCCTTCCTGAAGAAACCTGTGTCCATCTCTCTGTGCTTGGCTTCCGTCAGTTTCTCCGGTATCATTTGGTGCATTGGCCGGGAAGCTCATCGTTCAACGGTAGCTGAGAAGCAGAGGCGTGAGACGGTCTATCTTTGCCCACGTTCTCTACGGCTGCACCCCTGAATTTCTGCGTGGACCTCCCTTCGTCTCGGCGCCACTGGTCTGTTGTCCAGGAGATCATCGGCCTCTACGTAGTAAGTGCTGGGGTGTCCCCGTCGATGAGTGTGAACTCATGTTCAGGAACGAGAAGGTAAGACGACCGCTGTTTTAGACGGCGGACCCACTAGGGGTATACCGATTGTGCGGTAGGCCCATAAGGGGTTAAATCTGTGTATGGAATCTGACCCCTCTGTCGGAGGGAAGGAGCGAAGGCGCACCGCTCAATCGAACGCTCTTTAGTAAGACCGTTTGATTTGGTTTGGAGTCAGGCGGGGTTCTGTGTAAATAGCCCTAGCCGGACACCGGTGTCTTTTCTAGACTAGCGTTCTAGGGTGTACAATTTGTTCGCTAGGTCGGAGGGACCGGGAGACTAAGCAGACTCTGATGTACATTATCGTTTGCTAGCTCTCAACCTATCTTGGCTAAGTGGGAAGGCGTGTAAATTTGGAACCCACTAGACTATTGATAGAGTAGAAAGATTAAAAGGGTTCTGTTGTAAATTCCGCCCTCTAGTTCGCTATATGTGGTGCTTGGGCAGTGTGGCTAACCAAAACGGATGTAGATAGTTTTAGGTAGTCCATCAAGGTACTGGCCAATAGTTTAGTTGGGATTGTATATGTGTTAAAGATTGTTAGTAAAGTGTATATCTTGTTAGATAGCGCGAGCTCAGCCGTCTAGCGAGAGTGTTAATAGTGTGTTGCTGTATTATAGTGCACGGTACCATAACCCTGTATATTTACTGACATTGTATATAAGTACTAATCATTGTCGTCTAATGCATGTCTAACACCATAACCACTAATAATTGTATTGTGACCTTAAATTGTACTTTGACCTATGCTAACCGTACTGTAACCGCTGTTTGTAAAAGACGATGTTACTGGGGTGTGTTATAGACGGGTAATTCGTATATAGAGAATTATAGCGTGGGTGACTGTAGAGTTTCGCCAAAGGGCATAATATCGATTACTTAGTGACTGGTGTAACAGCTGTGTGTGCACGGGAATTCCCTGAGTGTTCATTGTGTTATTGTGTACGTTTCACTTGGTAACTGTACCACGTGGTGCTGTTGCCGGAAGAAACGGGTGTGACTGTTGAATAGAGCGTGTGTATAGTATTCGTTGTCAACGACGCTCCATTGATAAGTATGGGCGCGTCGGAGTCAACGATTTTGGATCCCTTAGGTTGTATGGTGAAGAATTTTAAAAAGGGATTTACAAAATGTGATTTTGGGGTGAAAATGTCTTCTGTACGTTTGGTCACTTTGTGCACTAGGGAGTGGCCTACTTTGGTCGCGGCATGGCCGCCACGTGGCAGTTTGGATCCAAATCTGGTACAGCGTGTACACGTGGCTGTATCAGGTAGGCCTGAACTTTACGGACAGTTTCCATACATTGATTGTTGGAGGCAGGCCGTAAACGACTCGCCAAGTTGGATCCGGATATGCCACGAGGAGCAATGTCGCCTCATGGTGGCTAGGACTTGTTTGTCCACTAGGACCATGGTTAAGCCCATTTTGGACACGCCCCCTGAGTCCGAGATCCCTATGCCGCCCCCTTACTTCCCTGTAGAGGGAAGTGATACAAGTACAGGAAATTCCACACCCACTCGCCCGTTGTCCCCATCCACATCCGCTTCCTCCTCCAGTTCAGAATCCATCCCACCCGTTACTAAACCTCCCCTTCCGGTACCAACCCCCGCTAAAACCATGTATCCTGATTTGGCGCCAACTCAAGCTTCCGGTCAGGCTTCTTCTAGCCCGGCCCGGAATATTCTATTCACCGACCTTCCCCAAAATCAAGCTTCTACATCCTCATGTCTTACTACCCCCCGACCGGAACCTCTAACCGACGCCCCTCCGCGTAGCCCTATACTAACCCGACAACTGACCGGTACCCAACGACCCAAACATTATCAGATGCCTCTTCGTTTGAATCCTGGGTCAGCCTATCTTGATGCCACAGGTCAAATGGTGTATGCTGACCCAGTCTTCGTATATGTCCCGTTCACGACTACCGATCTCTTGAATTGGAAGACCCACAATTCCTCGTATACTGAGAAGCCACAAGCCATGACCGACCTGTTCACCTCGATAGTTCAGACGCATAATCCGACTTGGGCTGATTGCCAGCAATTATTAATTACATTATTTAACAATGAGGAGAGGACTAGGATTAACCAAGCGGCCATTAAAGCACTAGAGGAAGAAGCCCGTACTTTAAATCAAGCCAATCCAGCAGCATGGGCCGCAACTCATTATCCAAATACCGATCCCGAATGGAACGTTAATGGCGCAGATATGCGTCACCTAAAAGCCTATAGAGATGCTATAATTGCTGGCATGAAAGCCGGAGGAAAGAAAGCCATTAATATGTCGAAGACAGTTGAGGTGATTCAGAAAAGTGATGAAGCGCCCAGTGTCTTTTATGACCGATTATTGGAAGCATACCGTTTGTATACCCCCTTTAATCCGGAAGACGCTGATAATTCCCGAATGGTAAACTCTGCCTTTGTCAGCCAAGCTTACGGAGATATTAAGCGCAAGCTACAGAAGTTAGAAGGGTTTGCAGGAATGTCCATCACCCAACTAATGGAGGTAGCAAATAAGGTGTACATGAATAGGGAATCAGAAAGTAAGAAAGAGGAAGAGCGCAAGATGCGTAAAAAGGCGGATATGTTAGCGGTAGCGATCGCAGGCGTAGATAGACGGGGCCCAGATAGAGGCGATAGTAGGTGGAATAGGGAGCCCCTGAGTAGGAATCAGTGCGCGTATTGCAGAGAAGAAGGGCATTGGAGAAGCGAGTGTCCGAAAAGAGAGCAGTACGAGAGAGATCCACCCAGGGCAGGTTATGGAAACTTTAGAGGCAGAGCGAGAGGTAGAGGAGGTCCCGGAGGGAGTAATGGTAATAGAGGAAGTGTAAGAGAGGTTAGATACTATCCCGCAGCGCAAAGGTCCCGCGATAGAGAAGGTAGGGACTTTGTAGGATTGGCTGACACGGTCATGGAGGACTATTGATACCAACCGGGCTCCATCCCCCTTGGTCGAGCGGAGCCTATGGTCGATGTATCAATAGGGGGAAAAAGGAGTGCATTCATGATCGACACTGGTGCTGAACACTCGGTGGTGACTAACCTAGTTGCTCCTCCATCTGGAAGAACTATTACCGTGATAGGAGCAACTGGAAGAAGTGCTGCAAAACCGGTTCTTAAAAGTCGACTCTGTACATTGGGAGGCCACGTAGTAAAACATCGATTCCTTTACATGCCTGAATGTCCAGTCCAATTGCTGGGACGTGATATGCTATCCAAATTACAAGCGCAGATTACGTTCCTACCAAACGGAACAACATCCTTAAAGTTTAATGGACCTTCAGGTATTATGACATTATCCATACCAAAGGAAGAAGAGTGGCGACTTTATACAGTGTTGACTAGCCAAAACCCTAGGAGTGATGAATCCTTATTCAACATACCAGGAGTTTGGGCAGAGAACAACCCACCAGGACTGGCCCGCAATATTCCACCTATTAAAATCGAACTAAAACTTGGGGTTTATCCAGTGAGCCTACGACAATATCACATTCCGCAGAAGGCTAAGAAGAACATTCAATCTTATCTGGATAAGTTCATACGGTATGGTATCCTAAAATTCTGTACTTCCCCCTGGAACACCCCATTGCTGCCTGTTCAAAAGCCCGGTACAGATGAGTATCGCCCTGTGCAGGACTTGAGAGCAGTCAATGATGCGGTTGTTAGTATACATCCAGTTGTGCCCAATCCGTATAACCTGCTTGCTTTAATTCCGGGCGGGGCTACATATTTTACAGTCTTAGACCTCAAAGATGCCTTCTTTTGCCTCTGAATTGCCGCAGAAAGCCAATGTATCTTCGCTTTCGTAACGGGCTCGAAACGCCAAATGACTTGGACAAGACTGCCCCAAGGGTTTAAAAATTCACCTACCCTGTTCGGTTCAGCTCTAAGTCAAGATCTACTGGATTTCGAGTCCATCCCAGGAGAGTGTGTATTGTTACAATATGTAGATGACTTGTTGATAGCCGCAGTCACAAGGGAAATATGCCAGCAAGCAACGCACGATCTACTACACATTCTCTGGAAGGCAGGATACAAGGTGTCTAGGAAGAAGGCTCAGTTATGTCTGCCAACTGTCAAATATCTGGGATTCCATATCTCTGAAGGTCAAAGGATAATGGGGCCAGAGAGAAAAGAAGCTGTGTGCCAAATACCAACACCCAAGAATAGAAGACAAGTGCGAGAGTTCTTGGGGGCAGCAGGCTTCTGTAGGATATGGATTCCCAGTTACGCGATATTGGCAAAACCTCTGTATGCAGCTATTAAGGGTACAGAACACGACCCCTTCCTATGGACCCCAGAACAGCAAAAGGCATTTGAAGATGTGAAGAAGGCTTTGATGAGTGCCCCAGCATTAGGTCTGCCTGATCACACACGACCATTCTACCTGTATGTACACGAGCAAAGAAGAATGGCTGTGGGAGTATTGACACAGTACTTGGGATCATGGCAAAGACCTGTTGCCTATATGTCTAAGCAATTGGATGCAGTGGCCAGCGGACTTCCACCTTGTCTAAGAGCCGTAGCTGCAGCCGCCCTGCTGGTAGCTGAAGCCGATAAACTCACTCTGGGTCAAGAACTTTATGTACGAGTCCCACATGCAGTACAGACGTTGTTGGATTACAAAGGAAATCATTGGTTTAGTAACAGCCGTATGACCAAGTATCAAGCAATGTTGTGTGAAAACCCAAGAGTGCATTTAGAGACTGTAAATACCTTAAATCCAGCTACCCTTTTGCCACAACCTACTGAAAGTCAACATGATTGTTTGGAAGTGATGGATGAAGTATTCTCAAGTAGACCAGATCTTCGTGATTTTCCCATGCAGAACCCCGATGTTCAATATTACACCGACGGCAGTAGCTATGTGAAAGAAGGGATCCGCTATGCAGGATATGCAGTAACAACGATAGACAAGGTGATAGAAGCTCGGCCACTGGCAAAAGGAACATCAGCACAAAAGGCAGAATTGATAGCACTGACACGAGCGTTACAATTGGCTGAAGGTTTAAGAGTGAACATCTACACGGACTCCAAGTATGCGTTTTTAACCACTCATGCCCACGGAGCTTTGTATAAAGAAAGAGGACTATTGAATTCAGAGGGCAAAGAAATCAAGTACGCAGCTGAAATCCTACAACTATTGGAAGCAGTATGGGAACCGAAAGAAGTCGGAATTATACATTGTCGAGCGCATCTGAGAGGAGATGGTGATGTAACCAAAGGAAACCGGATGGCAGATAATGCAGCTAAGCGTGCTGCTGAATCAGGAAGACAGGAATATGTGGAACATATAGCTGCTCTTATACCAACCCCACTGTCTCAATGGACTCCAGTTTATACAGCTCAAGAAGAGGAGTGGTTAAAGACTGAACCTGGAAAGTATTTGGAGAATAAATGGTATCAGTTAGAAGATGGGAGAATAGTTATTCCAGCATCACTAGTGTTGTGGATCAGAATGTTGATCTTTGTTATATTCAGAGGAAACCCAAATTGTTGTTACAAGTGCACTCGGAGAAGCAAGAATTAGACACCAGACACCTGTTGGTATTCAAAATAAGCCTCTGACGTTTTTTTATTCATCAGCTGGGTTTTATACATTTAAAAAGTAAGTGCTTACGTGCAAATACTCTTAGAACAAAAATAGCAAGGGAATACAGATAAGACATAGGATAAGGACATAGGATAAGACATAGGAATGAGCGCCATGTATACATAACAAATAAGTTTCTGGGTAAGAGAGAACAACAAGATTAGAGTAGAGACATCTTGGGTGGGGGCTCTCTGCTCCCGGGACTTAGACATATATGGTCTTAAGTGTTGTTCAAGCATCAAGCAATCAATCCTGATTGGAATCAATCCTGATTCCAAGTTAGCCAATTTTAATATAGGATATCATTATATGACACCTATAAGCTTGAGCCTTGGAATCGAGATAAATTCTATCACAATCCCCTCTTTTGATCCAAGGGTCACCCAAATGTCCAAGGTATATCCAGGCCTGCTAGCCAAAGCCTGTGGGACTTTCATTTATTGCTTCACCACGGTTCCCTTGGACTGAGCGACCACCAGAATCAGCGGAGGAGAATTCCTTCATTTGTTAGGCGAGGTAACATCATAAAACCTTTCCGAGGTCGGAGCTGGAATGTAAGTTAAGGTACGACCAACAGTAGGTTTGCTTTTACATAGAGAGGTTAGTAGACATGAAAAAAATCTAAAGGTTAGAAAAATAGCCATAATGACAAATATAGCTAATAGCAAAAAGTACAAAATTTTCTTAATTAGTAAAGTCAAACATGTTCCTAGCCCAAATGTCCAATCCCAATCCTCAAAGAAGCCGTTATCTTGTTTGATATCCTGTACTAAGTCATGTAAATCTTTTATATGTTTATGGATCATAGTGCCATGGTCAGATAGGTTAAAACAGCACATACCTTCAATAGCTTCACATCCTAAGTCATGTTTCATTAGTAAGTAGTCAATGGCTGCTCTATTCTCAAGGATTGCCTTCTTATTTGCCTGGTTGTCCATAAGTAGCTCTTCTAGGGCCTGTGAAGTGGCATTTAAACCTTTTGCAAGGGAACAGGCTACAGCATTAACTACTCGGGTATTATACAGTGCTAAGCCTGGGACTCCTACCAAGGTGTACGCTAGGGCAGAGTATTCGGCTTTGGATAAGAGAGTGATTTCAGAGTTACAATCAGAAGTATGGGTGTTTTTAACATCTCTCCTGTCTCTCAGCAGTTTGTGTAGCTGGGTGGTTTTAGTGATCAGGTCAGATTTGGAAAACATGGTCATGGTTAGTCGAGAAATTGCACAGGGACCTCCTGTAATGTTACCTGGGACATAAGCATAAGTAATATTTCCACAGGAGAAAGTCCATCCTTTAGGAAGATAGACATTGTAGTGGTAACTCATAACTTGGTGAGTTTTGGTACAATTCATAGTGGTGCTCAGGGCTCTACAATTCGTGGATTCGTGGTATTTTTCCACCATGTGGGGCAAAACAGGGATTCAGTATTAGGGTCTCTTGAACAATTACATGAAAAAGACCAACATAGTTCAGCGCCTGTCACATTAATTGTCTTCAGGGATAGGGGGGGCATGCCTACCAGTGGTTTGAAGGCATAAGAATATAGTTGTAGAGATTTATGGGGTCTATGGGTATGTAGGTACTTCCTCAACAGTGAGATTGGTGTGGGGACAGCTATAAGACAAGATTCTATGGCGTTTTCAGTACTAAGGAGAGGGTTGAGGCAAAAGGAGGTTAAATTGAAAGCCTTTGCTATCTGCAACCATATATTTTCCTGCCATGCATTATTATTTTCTGGTCTCAAGTCAGAGTAGCATATCTGAACAGAGCATAATATGGTAAAGGATATGAACAGCTTCATGTTGGTGGATCAGTCGGAGTGACTTGTTTACAGTGACTGGCGTGTATCCACGTGGCTTTTCCTTCTAGTTTTACCGAGGTAGCCGTAGTCAAGAGCACTTGGAATGGACCGTCAAAGCGTGGTTCAAGTCCTTTCCTCACATGCCTCTTTATCACCACCCAATCACCAGGCTGCAGTTTGTGAGTTGCAGAGTCAGAGTCTGGATCTGGAATAGAATCAAAGACTTGTTTATGCACCTTGTCTAATATTTGGTGTAGGGCCTGAACATAGGCAGTCATACTACCATGCTGCATCTGGAGGGTTTGGGGAAAATAGAGGCCTGTCTTTGGGGCACATCCAAACAGGATCTCAAAAGGGGATAGGCCATGTCTGGAATTGGGGGTGAATCTCATAGAAAAGAGTGCTAGGGGAAGGCATTCAGTCCAGGGCTTCCCTGTGTCTTGCATGGCTTTTGCAATCTTGTTCTTTAAGGTGCCATTTGCCCTTTCTACTTTCCCACTACTCTGGGGGTGATAAGGGGTGTGGAAGGCCTGACTGATCCCTAAGGCTTTCATAATTTCTTGCATTATTTCCCCAGTGAAATGGCTACCTCTGTCACTTTCAATCACTTCAGGTACTCCATATCTACATACCAGTTCCTTCAGAAGCTTACTCGCTGTTATCTTTGTTGTGGCTTTTGACACTGGGTAGGCCTCTGGCCAACCTGAAAAGAGATCAATGCACACCAACACATATTCATACACTCCTACCTTAGGTAGTTGAATATAGTCTATCTGCAGTCTTTGAAACGGGTAAAGTGGCCTTGGTGTGTGCTTACTCGGTGTTTTGACAGCCTGTCCTGGATTGTTTCTAGCACAAATCATGCAAGCTTGGGTGTGTTTAGCTGCTACAACAGTAAATCCGGGTGCTACCCAATGGGTGTTTACTAAGCTGTTCATGTGCATCTTGGATAGATGTGTAGGTCCATGGGCAATCTGGGCCATCATGGGGTACAATACTCGTGGCAAACACAGTCTTTTACCTTTTCTCCACATTTTGTCATCATCAGGTTCTGCATCTTGTTTCCTCCAGAGGTCATGTTCTTCCTTGCTTGCCTGTCTTTGTAAGCTCAACAGTATATTGTAGTCAACGGCGTCATCTGTAAGAACAACTTGTAGGAAGGTTTTACCTTTAGAGGGATGAACTTGAATTGCTGCTTGCTTGGCAGCTTCGTCTGCTCTGTGGTTTCCTCTTGAAATTTCATCTGTGATCTTCACGTGAGCTGCCACCTTGATGATGCCTACTTGAGTGGGTAACAGGATAGCGTCCATAAGTGCACTCACGGCTTCAGAATTCTTGATTGGAGTTCCTGCTGAGGTGAGAAAATCACGAGCCCGCCAAATAGGGCCAAAATCATGGGCTATACCAAAAGCATAGCGAGAGTCTGTAAAAATATTAGCAGTCTTACCAGAAGCCATTTTACACGCTTCAGTGAGTGCCTTCAGCTCTGCCTCCTGTGCAGAGCAGTGAGGAGCGAGTGGTTCAGCTTTTATTATCTCATGTGCAGAGACTACAGCATATCCAGTGTGGAAATTACCCTTCTCATCAGCATATCTGGAACCATCTACAAAAAACTCAAAATCTGCATTAGATAATGGAGAATCAGTTACATGCAAAAAACCTGCTGTTTCTTGTGCCATTAGTGCTGCACAATCATGGGGTACCTGGGCATCAGCTAACTCATCTCAATGGTACAAGTACCATTCCCACTCCCCTCTTTTAAATCCAGGGGAAGTAATGTAGATGGATTTATTACCATACACCTTTTAAGAGTAACATTAGGTGGCATAAGCAAGGCACATTGCATTCTGAGATGCCTTGCAGTATGTATGTGTTTTAGATAATCCGGTGACCATATACACACCACATGATATCAACAGCATACTGTCACAAGTTCAACCAAAACACATACATACTGCAAGGCACTCCTAGCTGTGAGGTATGCATTAAGACTACAAGAACAGGTAATCATGTGTCCCAGACCCTAATTTGGCATTCGCAATATGAATGTAAAGGAGATGTATCTAGGTGTAGATATCTAAATATAGAGTATAGTGTATGCCATCTAGGGGTAAGAGAACCTAAGTGCTTCAATCCAGAGTATCAACCCCGTACAATTTGGTTGACTCTCAGGAATGGAGATCCTCAGGGGACCCTAATAAATAAAACGGTATTAGAATCTGTACATTCTTCGGGTGTTCTGCTATTTGATGCAAGTAAGGCGATATCAAGTGGTAGAAAGCCGTGGAATGTATGTGGGGATCTTAGATGGGAGAGAACGTATGGGTCTAATGATAAATATATTTGTCCCAGTAGTAAAAATAAGTATGTGAGTCCTAGATGCCCAAATAGAGAATATAACTTTTGCCCATATTGGTCTTGTGTGGGGTGGGCAACTTGGGGACAGACAGCAGACAAAGATATGATTGTGACTAAGTTGCCTACCAATCCATACTGTAAGTCTATGGAATGCAATCCAGTCCATATACTTATAAATAATCCTGACCAATTCTTAGATAGATATGGTAATTTATTTGGGTTTCAAATATACGGGACGGGTTTAGACCCTGGGACAGTATTGTTTATAGGGATAGAGACCGATACGGTAACCTCCCAAACTCATCAGGTATACCATTCCTTTTATGAAGAGATGAGTATAGATAATAAGATCCCCCATAACGCTAAAAACCTGTTCATTGATTTAGCTGAAAGTATTGCCGGTAGTCTTAATGTTACCAACTGCTATGTGTGTGGAGGTACTAACATGGGAGACCAATGGCCTTGGGAAGCCAAGGAGGTAATGTCTGGTTCTGAGGCAGTTGAACAATTAATATCTTCGCAAGCCGATTATCAGATGAGTGTTAGAGGTAAATCTGAGTGGAGATTAAAGACCTCCATCATAGGTTATGTTTGCATAGCAAGGAAAGGAATGATGTATAATACTTCTGTAGGAGAGTTAACTTGTCTAGGGCAAAAAGCTTATGATGATGATACAAAGAATACAACTTGGTGGTCGGCTTCAAATGTCTCAGAACCATCTAACCCGTTTGCAAGATATGCCAATTTAAAGGACGTGTGGTTAGATTTATCCATCACATCTAGTTGGAGAGCCCCAGCAAATTTGTACTGGATCTGTGGTAAGAAGGCCTATTCGGAGTTGCCACAGGACTGGGAAGGGGCATGTGTGTTGGGTATGCTCAAACCATCCTTCTTGTTACCTATTGAAACAGGTGAGACTTTGGGTGTTAAAGTGTATGATGTGAATCATAGGAAGAAAAGGGGACCCATAGAGATAGGCGCCTGGGAAGATAATGAATGGCCTCCCCAGCGTATTATAGATTATTATGGGCCAGCCACATGGGCAGAGGATGGTACTTTTGGTTATAGAACCCCAATTTATATGCTCAACCGTATTATAAGATTACAGGCGGTGGTTGAGATTATTACTAATGAGACCTCACAAGCGCTCAATCTTCTAGCGAAGCATAATACCAGGATGAGGACAGCAGTGTACCAAAATAGATTAGCCTTGGATTACCTATTGGCAGTAGAGGGAGGTGTATGTGGGAAGTTTAACCTGAGCAATTGCTGTCTTCAAATAGATGACGAAGGGCAAGCAATAGCTGAGCTTACTAGCCATATGGTTAAACTAGCGCATGTGCCTACTCAGGTATGGAAAGGGTATAATCCAAGCAGTTGGTTTGGTAGCTGGTATGAGCAGTTTGGAGGGTTTAAGCCATTGGTAGGCGGAGTCCTACTGATTTTAATGTTGTGTCTACTCCTGCCATGTCTTATCCCCTTAGTAGTTAGGTCTGTGCAAAGCCTGATAGAAAATATAGCAGAAAGGAAGGCTGCAGCACAGATAATGGCCATATATAAATATGAGGCTCTAGATCAGGGAGAACCAATGCAGGAAGATGAGTGTTGAGGGATTCACATCATAGGAAAAGTCTGGTCTGGTTCATGGTAACCTGAGGTGTATGCAAACCAAGGTTAAGTGATGCCTCAAGTAATTGTGAAATATCAAGAGGCATCAAAGGGGGGAATGTGGTGGAATCTCGGTAAAAAATACATTTAGTAGGCCGAGATTACCACGTGGCATGTGTACGTGCATATGCTGACGTATCGATCAGTTGGTTGCACGTGGCAAGATACGATCAGTAGTGTACGGAGCATGTGCGAGAATACAGGATGTAGTATTCCCCTCCTCCATTGTGCTGGACAAGCCATGCGGTCAAACAGGAAGTTAATTCTTATTTGTATTAATTGGTCAAGAGAATGTGCGGGTGGAGCTTAATATGGGAGGAGTTATATGCCTATATAAGGAGCCTGTACTATTGTCCGGGGCTCAGAACTTGCTGTATTTTGGTGACATTAGTCCCTCTGAGTCCCGATCGGTGAACCGAATAAAGAATCTCTTCCTTCCTGAAGAAACCTGTGTCCATCTCTCTGTGCTTGGCTTCCGTCAGTTTCTCCGGTATCAGTACCAGTTTAGAATTTTTGTTAAGGTAAAGGCTTGTGTGGGGTGCAAGATGAAGCACTGCAGAGGAGACTTCTTGCAAGACATAATTTAACTTTTATTATTGCACAAGAGGAAGCGCTCGCAAATGAGGCTGCATATGTCCATTCAAAAAAGATACAATCCTCCTCCAGCAAAGAGAACTCATGTATTGGAAAAAGGGTTCCTACCGTAAATTAGGGCATTTCTTCCTAAAGGATATGTGCAACTCTTCTGAGTGGCAAGGGGCTACCCATATGGTCCCTAACCCATTAAAACCTCATATCCAGACCTTTCAAGACATGATGGCCATTGCTAACCCCACCTTTGAAGATACCATGGCCGCTGAAACAGGTTTTAATGATGTAAATTTATGGTTAGAATGGATGAAATATAATGCTAATAAGCATAATAAGACTGCATGCTATGTGTGTGGCGGTGCCCGGCCTCACCTGGGTACTGTACCTCTAATCCTGCCAGTAGATGTAGAGGAATGTGTTTTAAGCCTTTTTGCCTATCACTATGATTTTAACAGGTCCATATGTATTGCATGGACAAAGGAGTATCCTCTCCTAACCAAGGATGTCAAACCCCCAGATGGTATTACCGTGTATAAAGGTAATTACACTTGTTATGCTAATTATGATGGAATTGGTAAATTCTTGGGTAACTTCTCTAAGGGGTATTGTGCTACCTACAGAAGTGTCTCTATGAACTTGTTGCAGTTTCACACCAGGTCATTAGGGGATATCTACTGGTTGTGTGGGGATTTACAGCTAAGATCCAGAATGGACAAGGAGTGGTGGGGGGAGTGTACTTTGGCTAAAGCCATTATGCCTATACATATCATCTCTGACACACACCTCGTCACCCATGAGTCCAGGCACACTAAGGTTAAGCGTGACGCCCCAGTGAAAGGAAGTTTTGATCCTCATGTGTATATTGATGCCATTGGAGTGCCTAGGGGGGTGCCCAATGAGTTTAAAGCAAGAGATGAAGTTGCTGCAGGATTTGAATCACTTTTTGCCATAGTTACCACAAACAAGAATTTAAATTGGATAAATTACATTTATTATAATCAACAGCGTTTTGTTAATTATACCAGAGATGCCCTCCAGGGGTTGGCCGAACAGTTGCAGGCCACATCCCAAATGGCTTTCCAGAATAGAATGGCCCTAGATATGATCTTAGCCGAAAAAGGAGGGGTTTGTAAAATTTTGCCCGACACCATGACATGTTGTACCTATATCCCAGAAAACACAGGCCCTAATGGTAAAGTTACATTAGCCATAGAGAAATTAAATGACCTGTCTGAAGAGTTAAAAAGGAATTCTGGGATAAAAGATCCCTGGGAAAGATGGTTTGGTTGGATGACAGGATGGCAAAAGGCTTTAATGCATATTGGTATGGCTATACAAATTTTTCTTTTTATCTTTGCTCTTCTCTTTTGTTGTATCCTCCCATGTCTGAGAAAATCCCTCATGAAGACTGTTGACCAAGCGGCACCCACTTTCACCCATCTCGAAGTTGATGACCAAGATTTCCAAGACATCAACTCACCCTGTCTGCCGCTGCAAACAATCCCTTTTGTTGATAAAGTGCAGGAATTCTAGGAAGGGACTAGCTTAGGGACAGCATCTGTCAGTGAATGGTAAAGGCCCCGTGTGGAGAAGTGGTGGGTTAGCCGCCATGGGACACCCATGGGTGTGAAGTGTTCGAGAGCCATACTGACGGATGAGTTAGCCTATCAGGGTCAGATCTAGGGACAGTCTTGCACTTTGCATTAACACCTAGCTAGTGGCCACGGGGTTTCTGTGCCTTTGGGTTAACACGTCTTCCTGGTACTAACTTAATAAAGTTTTATCTCTTAGAATCTAACATTTCATAGGGGGGACTGATGTGGGATTATTTAAAAATCCTTATTGTACTTGTATTGAATTATTGCACTAACTCCATTTTAACTTTATACTGTGACAATCCTCCATTTTGTCCTCCTAACCTGACTTCTTCAATCCTCCATTTTGTCCTCATAACCTAACTTGTTCATTTCAAAACTACCTTACATGACAAAATTTCCCAGCACATCTAATACAATAGACAAAGACTGTATTTTCTATAAAGACATGATTAACACAGGAATTGCTGACTTTTCCTTAAACTTGCAACATAGTATAATTTGAAGGCCATGAGAACACAGTAGTTATGAAATGTTCTATTCATAAGAGACCTTGCACCTGGCCACGAGGCCTGAGATCACCGACCGTGTAAAATGACGCTCAAGACCCCCTTGTCCCCACCCGTGTCCAGAACAATCCCACCTCTTGGTGGGTGGACACGGGACTAACCACTTAGTTTTTGAGCCAATTAATAATATTGATAGGAGGACACTAATCCCGACACTTAACAATTAATCCAATTAATGATGTTCATTTGCTGATATTCTAATAATCAATGATGACGTAAAATGTCTCTTAAAAGGGCCTGCGCGTCCGCTTTTTAATCACTTGCCAATAAATTTTCTCTAAGTTATTTTAACCTGAACCTCGTGTGTCAGACTTAATTACTTCAGCGTATATACGCAATTTCATTTTATTGATTTGGACAGGAACAGATAGACATTTAAACATTTTGGTTTACTGCTAAAAAGTACCATAACACTGTTACAAAGGGCTTTGAAAGGACAGCCAGTTGCATATAGATGGTATAGAGCTAGCAGTAGCACTGTGGCACATTCAAAGCCATTGTTATGTATTGGGCAATTATGCAGTCCACCTTCCAGCAGATGGCAGTGAAGTGAAGTTATGCACTTGTTCTGTTTGTGTTAGTGTCTCTTGTGTTATGTCATTATGTCTGTGTGCTGAAGTAATGAGAAGTTCTATTTCACTACTTGTCTGAGAGCCATTTTGTAAATATATAACATATGTCAGTAAATGGACACTTCTGAATATATATATAAAGGAAATAAGATCAGCCTGAGTGAGGAAGTAAAACTTTTCTTTTGGAATTCTATTATCTACAAATATCTCCAGCATGGCTTCTCTGGGACACATGTAGGAATTTGATATGGCTAATCCAGCCTTATGGGACTCATATGGCTGAGCAGTTAGTGTTTTTCCTGGAAGCTAATAAGGTGGTTGATGCTATTGTTACTATGTTGCTGAGTGTTATTGGATCCAAGACTTTTGATACTGTCCGCTAAACCACAAGACTACTCATTTGAAGAAATACTGGTACTGTTAAAAAATCATTTAGCACCCACCCCATCTGAAACAGTGAGGCGTTTCCATTTCAATAGACAAAACCAGAAACCAGGTGAAAGCATTGCAGCATATATTGTAGAACTGCGCAGGCATTCTGAAAATTGCAATTTTGGTACTGTGGTGGAATCTCGGTAAAAAATAAATTTAGTAGGCCGAGATTACCACGTGGCATGTGTACGTGCATATGCTGACGTATCGATCAGTTGGTTGCACGTGGCAAGATACGATCAGTAGTGTACGGAGCATGTGCGAGAATACAGGATGTAGTATTCCCCTCCTCCATTGTGCTGGACAAGCCATGCGGTCAAACAGGAAGTTAATTCTTATTTGTATTGATTGGTCAAGAGAATGTGCGGGTGGAGCTTAATATGGGAGGAGTTATATGCCTATATAAGGAGCCTGTACTATTGTCCGGGGCTCAGAACTTGCTGTATTTTGGTGACATTAGTCCCTCTGAGTCCCGATCGGTGAACCGAATAAAGAATCTCTTCCTTCCTGAAGAAACCTGTGTCCATCTCTCTGTGCTTGGCTTCCGTCAGTTTCTCCGGTATCATTTGGTGCATTGGCCGGGAAGCTCATCGTTCAACGGTAGCTGAGAAGCAGAGGCGTGAGACGGTCTATCTTTGCCCACGTTCTCTACGGCTGCACCCCTGAATTTCTGCGTGGACCTCCCTTCGTCTCGGCGCCACTGGTCTGTTGTCCAGGAGATCATCGGCCTCTACGTAGTAAGTGCTGGGGTGTCCCCGTCGATGAGTGTGAACTCATGTTCAGGAACGAGAAGGTAAGACGACCGCTGTTTTAGACGGCGGACCCACTAGGGGTATACCGATTGTGCGGTAGGCCCATAAGGGGTTAAATCTGTGTATGGAATCTGACCCCTCTGTCGGAGGGAAGGAGCGAAGGCGCACCGCTCAATCGAACGCTCTTTAGTAAGACCGTTTGATTTGGTTTGGAGTCAGGCGGGGTTCTGTGTAAATAGCCCTAGCCGGACACCGGTGTCTTTTCTAGACTAGCGTTCTAGGGTGTACAATTTGTTCGCTAGGTCGGAGGGACCGGGAGACTAAGCAGACTCTGATGTACATTATCGTTTGCTAGCTCTCAACCTATCTTGGCTAAGTGGGAAGGCGTGTAAATTTGGAACCCACTAGACTATTGATAGAGTAGAAAGATTAAAAGGGTTCTGTTGTAAATTCCGCCCTCTAGTTCGCTATATGTGGTGCTTGGGCAGTGTGGCTAACCAAAACGGATGTAGATAGTTTTAGGTAGTCCATCAAGGTACTGGCCAATAGTTTAGTTGGGATTGTATATGTGTTAAAGATTGTTAGTAAAGTGTATATCTTGTTAGATAGCGCGAGCTCAGCCGTCTAGCGAGAGTGTTAATAGTGTGTTGCTGTATTATAGTGCACGGTACCATAACCCTGTATATTTACTGACATTGTATATAAGTACTAATCATTGTCGTCTAATGCATGTCTAACACCATAACCACTAATAATTGTATTGTGACCTTAAATTGTACTTTGACCTATGCTAACCGTACTGTAACCGCTGTTTGTAAAAGACGATGTTACTGGGGTGTGTTATAGACGGGTAATTCGTATATAGAGAATTATAGCGTGGGTGACTGTAGAGTTTCGCCAAAGGGCATAATATCGATTACTTAGTGACTGGTGTAACAGCTGTGTGTGCACGGGAATTCCCTGAGTGTTCATTGTGTTATTGTGTACGTTTCACTTGGTAACTGTACCACGTGGTGCTGTTGCCGGAAGAAACGGGTGTGACTGTTGAATAGAGCGTGTGTATAGTATTCGTTGTCAACGACGCTCCATTGATAAGTATGGGCGCGTCGGAGTCAACGATTTTGGATCCCTTAGGTTGTATGGTGAAGAATTTTAAAAAGGGATTTACAAAATGTGATTTTGGGGTGAAAATGTCTTCTGTACGTTTGGTCACTTTGTGCACTAGGGAGTGGCCTACTTTGGTCGCGGCATGGCCGCCACGTGGCAGTTTGGATCCAAATCTGGTACAGCGTGTACACGTGGCTGTATCAGGTAGGCCTGAACTTTACGGACAGTTTCCATACATTGATTGTTGGAGGCAGGCCGTAAACGACTCGCCAAGTTGGATCCGGATATGCCACGAGGAGCAATGTCGCCTCATGGTGGCTAGGACTTGTTTGTCCACTAGGACCATGGTTAAGCCCATTTTGGACACGCCCCCTGAGTCCGAGATCCCTATGCCGCCCCCTTACTTCCCTGTAGAGGGAAGTGATACAAGTACAGGAAATTCCACACCCACTCGCCCGTTGTCCCCATCCACATCCGCTTCCTCCTCCAGTTCAGAATCCATCCCACCCGTTACTAAACCTCCCCTTCCGGTACCAACCCCCGCTAAAACCATGTATCCTGATTTGGCGCCAACTCAAGCTTCCGGTCAGGCTTCTTCTCGCCCGGCCCGGAATATTCTATTCACCGACCTTCCCCAAAATCAAGCTTCTACATCCTCATGTCTTACTACCCCCCGACCGGAACCTCTAACCGACGCCCCTCCGCGTAGCCCTATACTAACCCGACAACTGACCGGTACCCAACGACCCAAACATTATCAGATGCCTCTTCGTTTGAATCCTGGGTCAGCCTATCTTGATGCCACAGGTCAAATGGTGTATGCTGACCCAGTCTTCGTATATGTCCCGTTCACGACTACCGATCTCTTGAATTGGAAGACCCACAATTCCTCGTATACTGAGAAGCCACAAGCCATGACCAACCTGTTCACCTCGATAGTTCAGACGCATAATCCGACTTGGGCTGATTGCCAGCAATTATTAATTACATTATTTAACAATGAGGAGAGGACTAGGATTAACCAAGCGGCCATTAAAGCACTAGAGGAAGAAGCCCGTACTTTAAATCAAGCCAATCCAGCAGCATGGGCCGCAACTCATTATCCAAATACCGATCCCGAATGGAACGTTAATGGCGCAGATATGCGTCACCTAAAAGCCTATAGAGATGCTATAATTGCTGGCATGAAAGCCGGAGGAAAGAAAGCCATTAATATGTCGAAGACAGTTGAGGTGATTCAGAAAAGTGATGAAGCGCCCAGTGTCTTTTATGACCGATTATTGGAAGCATACCGTTTGTATACCCCCTTTAATCCGGAAGACGCTGATAATTCCCGAATGGTAAACTCTGCCTTTGTCAGCCAAGCTTACGGAGATATTAAGCGCAAGCTACAGAAGTTAGAAGGGTTTGCAGGAATGTCCATCACCCAACTAATGGAGGTAGCAAATAAGGTGTACATGAATAGGGAATCAGAAAGTAAGAAAGAGGAAGAGCGCAAGATGCGTAAAAAGGCGGATATGTTAGCGGTAGCGATCGCAGGCGTAGATAGACGGGGCCCAGATAGAGGCGATAGTAGGTGGAATAGGGAGCCCCTGAGTAGGAATCAGTGCGCGTATTGCAGAGAAGAAGGGCATTGGAGAAGCGAGTGTCCGAAAAGAGAGCAGTACGAGAGAGATCCACCCAGGGCAGGTTATGGAAACTTTAGAGGCAGAGCGAGAGGTAGAGGAGGTCCCGGAGGGAGTAATGGTAATAGAGGAAGTGTAAGAGAGGTTAGATACTATCCCGCAGCGCAAAGGTCCCGCGATAGAGAAGGTAGGGACTTTGTAGGATTGGCTGACACGGTCATGGAGGACTATTGATACCAACCGGGCTCCATCCCCCTTGGTCGAGCGGAGCCTATGGTCGATGTATCAATAGGGGGAAAAAGGAGTGCATTCATGATCGACACTGGTGCTGAACACTCGGTGGTGACTAACCTAGTTGCTCCTCCATCTGGAAGAACTATTACCGTGATAGGAGCAACTGGAAGAAGTGCTGCAAAACCGGTTCTTAAAAGTCGACTCTGTACATTGGGAGGCCACGTAGTAAAACATCGATTCCTTTACATGCCTGAATGTCCAGTCCAATTGCTGGGACGTGATATGCTATCCAAATTACAAGCGCAGATTACGTTCCTACCAAACGGAACAACATCCTTAAAGTTTAATGGACCTTCAGGTATTATGACATTATCCATACCAAAGGAAGAAGAGTGGCGACTTTATACAGTGTTGACTAGCCAAAACCCTAGGAGTGATGAATCCTTATTCAACATACCAGGAGTTTGGGCAGAGAACAACCCACCAGGACTGGCCCGCAATATTCCACCTATTAAAATCGAACTAAAACTTGGGGTTTATCCAGTGAGCCTACGACAATATCACATTCCGCAGAAGGCTAAGAAGAACATTCAATCTTATCTGGATAAGTTCATACGGTATGGTATCCTAAAATTCTGTACTTCCCCCTGGAACACCCCATTGCTGCCTGTTCAAAAGCCCGGTACAGATGAGTATCGCCCTGTGCAGGACTTGAGAGCAGTGAATGATGCGGTTGTTAGTATACATCCAGTTGTGCCCAATCCGTATAACCTGCTTGCTTTAATTCCGGGCGGGGCTACATATTTTACAGTCTTAGACCTCAAAGATGCCTTCTTTTGCCTCTGAATTGCCGCAGAAAGCCAATGTATCTTCGCTTTCGTAACGGGCTCGAAACGCCAAATGACTTGGACAAGACTGCCCCAAGGGTTTAAAAATTCACCTACCCTGTTCGGTTCAGCTCTAAGTCAAGATCTACTGGATTTCGAGTCCATCCCAGGAGAGTGTGTATTGTTACAATATGTAGATGACTTGTTGATAGCCGCAGTCACAAGGGAAATATGCCAGCAAGCAACGCACGATCTACTACACATTCTCTGGAAGGCAGGATACAAGGTGTCTAGGAAGAAGGCTCAGTTATGTCTGCCAACTGTCAAATATCTGGGATTCCATATCTCTGAAGGTCAAAGGATAATGGGGCCAGAGAGAAAAGAAGCTGTGTGCCAAATACCAACACCCAAGAATAGAAGACAAGTGCGAGAGTTCTTGGGGGCAGCAGGCTTCTGTAGGATATGGATTCCCAGTTACGCGATATTGGCAAAACCTCTGTATGCAGCTATTAAGGGTACAGAACACGACCCCTTCCTATGGACCCCAGAACAGCAAAAGGCATTTGAAGATGTGAAGAAGGCTTTGATGAGTGCCCCAGCATTAGGTCTGCCTGATCACACACGACCATTCTACCTGTATGTACACGAGCAAAGAAGAATGGCTGTGGGAGTATTGACACAGTACTTGGGATCATGGCAAAGACCTGTTGCCTATATGTCTAAGCAATTGGATGCAGTGGCCAGCGGACTTCCACCTTGTCTAAGAGCCGTAGCTGCAGCCGCCCTGCTGGTAGCTGAAGCCGATAAACTCACTCTGGGTCAAGAACTTTATGTACGAGTCCCACATGCAGTACAGACGTTGTTGGATTACAAAGGAAATCATTGGTTTAGTAACAGCCGTATGACCAAGTATCAAGCAATGTTGTGTGAAAACCCAAGAGTGCATTTAGAGACTGTAAATACCTTAAATCCAGCTACCCTTTTGCCACAACCTACTGAAAGTCAACATGATTGTTTGGAAGTGATGGATGAAGTATTCTCAAGTAGACCAGATCTTCGTGATTTTCCCATGCAGAACCCCGATGTTCAATATTACACCGACGGCAGTAGCTATGTGAAAGAAGGGATCCGCTATGCAGGATATGCAGTAACAACGATAGACAAGGTGATAGAAGCTCGGCCACTGGCAAAAGGAACATCAGCACAAAAGGCAGAATTGATAGCACTGACACGAGCGTTACAATTGGCTGAAGGTTTAAGAGTGAACATCTACACGGACTCCAAGTATGCGTTTTTAACCACTCATGCCCACGGAGCTTTGTATAAAGAAAGAGGACTATTGAATTCAGAGGGCAAAGAAATCAAGTACGCAGCTGAAATCCTACAACTATTGGAAGCAGTATGGGAACCGAAAGAAGTCGGAATTATACATTGTCGAGCGCATCTGAGAGGAGATGGTGATGTAACCAAAGGAAACCGGATGGCAGATAATGCAGCTAAGCGTGCTGCTGAATCAGGAAGACAGGAATATGTGGAACATATAGCTGCTCTTATACCAACCCCACTGTCTCAATGGACTCCAGTTTATACAGCTCAAGAAGAGGAGTGGTTAAAGACTGAACCTGGAAAGTATTTGGAGAATAAATGGTATCAGTTAGAAGATGGGAGAATAGTTATTCCAGCATCACTAGTGTTGTGGATCAGAATGTTGATCTTTGTTATATTCAGAGGAAACCCAAATTGTTGTTACAAGTGCACTCGGAGAAGCAAGAATTAGACACCAGACACCTGTTGGTATTCAAAATAAGCCTCTGACGTTTTTTTATTCATCAGCTGGGTTTTATACATTTAAAAAGTAAGTGCTTACGTGCAAATACTCTTAGAACAAAAATAGCAAGGGAATACAGATAAGACATAGGATAAGGACATAGGATAAGACATAGGAATGAGCGCCATGTATACATAACAAATAAGTTTCTGGGTAAGAGAGAACAACAAGATTAGAGTAGAGACATCTTGGGTGGGGGCTCTCTGCTCCCGGGACTTAGACATATATGGTCTTAAGTGTTGTTCAAGCATCAAGCAATCAATCCTGATTGGAATCAATCCTGATTCCAAGTTAGCCAATTTTAATATAGGATATCATTATATGACACCTATAAGCTTGAGCCTTGGAATCGAGATAAATTCTATCACAATCCCCTCTTTTGATCCAAGGGTCACCCAAATGTCCAAGGTATATCCAGGCCTGCTAGCCAAAGCCTGTGGGACTTTCATTTATTGCTTCACCACGGTTCCCTTGGACTGAGCGACCACCAGAATCAGCGGAGGAGAATTCCTTCATTTGTTAGGCGAGGTAACATCATAAAACCTTTCCGAGGTCGGAGCTGGAATGTAAGTTAAGGTACGACCAACAGTAGGTTTGCTTTTACATAGAGAGGTTAGTAGACATGAAAAAAATCTAAAGGTTAGAAAAATAGCCATAATGACAAATATAGCTAATAGCAAAAAGTACAAAATTTTCTTAATTAGTAAAGTCAAACATGTTCCTAGCCCAAATGTCCAATCCCAATCCTCAAAGAAGCCGTTATCTTGTTTGATATCCTGTACTAAGTCATGTAAATCTTTTATATGTTTATGGATCATAGTGCCATGGTCAGATAGGTTAAAACAGCACATACCTTCAATAGCTTCACATCCTAAGTCATGTTTCATTAGTAAGTAGTCAATGGCTGCTCTATTCTCAAGGATTGCCTTCTTATTTGCCTGGTTGTCCATAAGTAGCTCTTCTAGGGCCTGTGAAGTGGCATTTAAACCTTTTGCAAGGGAACAGGCTACAGCATTAACTACTCGGGTATTATACAGTGCTAAGCCTGGGACTCCTACCAAGGTGTACGCTAGGGCAGAGTATTCGGCTTTGGATAAGAGAGTGATTTCAGAGTTACAATCAGAAGTATGGGTGTTTTTAACATCTCTCCTGTCTCTCAGCAGTTTGTGTAGCTGGGTGGTTTTAGTGATCAGGTCAGATTTGGAAAACATGGTCATGGTTAGTCGAGAAATTGCACAGGGACCTCCTGTAATGTTACCTGGGACATAAGCATAAGTAATATTTCCACAGGAGAAAGTCCATCCTTTAGGAAGATAGACATTGTAGTGGTAACTCATAACTTGGTGAGTTTTGGTACAATTCATAGTGGTGCTCAGGGCTCTACAATTCGTGGATTCGTGGTATTTTTCCACCATGTGGGGCAAAACAGGGATTCAGTATTAGGGTCTCTTGAACAATTACATGAAAAAGACCAACATAGTTCAGCGCCTGTCACATTAATTGTCTTCAGGGATAGGGGGGGCATGCCTACCAGTGGTTTGAAGGCATAAGAATATAGTTGTAGAGATTTATGGGGTCTATGGGTATGTAGGTACTTCCTCAACAGTGAGATTGGTGTGGGGACAGCTATAAGACAAGATTCTATGGCGTTTTCAGTACTAAGGAGAGGGTTGAGGCAAAAGGAGGTTAAATTGAAAGCCTTTGCTATCTGCAACCATATATTTTCCTGCCATGCATTATTATTTTCTGGTCTCAAGTCAGAGTAGCATATCTGAACAGAGCATAATATGGTAAAGGATATGAACAGCTTCATGTTGGTGGATCAGTCGGAGTGACTTGTTTACAGTGACTGGTGTGTATCCACGTGGCTTTTCCTTCTAGTTTTACCGAGGTAGCCGTAGTCAAGAGCACTTGGAATGGACCGTCAAAGCGTGGTTCAAGTCCTTTCCTCACATGCCTCTTTATCACCACCCAATCACCAGGCTGCAGTTTGTGAGTTGCAGAGTCAGAGTCTGGATCTGGAATAGAATCAAAGACTTGTTTATGCACCTTGTCTAATATTTGGTGTAGGGCCTGAACATAGGCAGTCATACTACCATGCTGCATCTGGAGGGTTTGGGGAAAATAGAGGCCTGTCTTTGGGGCACATCCAAACAGGATCTCAAAAGGGGATAGGCCATGTCTGGAATTGGGGGTGAATCTCATAGAAAAGAGTGCTAGGGGAAGGCATTCAGTCCAGGGCTTCCCTGTGTCTTGCATGGCTTTTGCAATCTTGTTCTTTAAGGTGCCATTTGCCCTTTCTACTTTCCCACTACTCTGGGGGTGATAAGGGGTGTGGAAGGCCTGACTGATCCCTAAGGCTTTCATAATTTCTTGCATTATTTCCCCAGTGAAATGGCTACCTCTGTCACTTTCAATCACTTCAGGTACTCCATATCTACATACCAGTTCCTTCAGAAGCTTACTCGCTGTTATCTTTGTTGTGGCTTTTGACACTGGGTAGGCCTCTGGCCAACCTGAAAAGAGATCAATGCACACCAACACATATTCATACACTCCTACCTTAGGTAGTTGAATATAGTCTATCTGCAGTCTTTGAAACGGGTAAAGTGGCCTTGGTGTGTGCTTACTCGGTGTTTTGACAGCCTGTCCTGGATTGTTTCTAGCACAAATCATGCAAGCTTGGGTGTGTTTAGCTGCTACAACAGTAAATCCGGGTGCTACCCAATGGGTGTTTACTAAGCTGTTCATGTGCATCTTGGATAGATGTGTAGGTCCATGGGCAATCTGGGCCATCATGGGGTACAATACTCGTGGCAAACACAGTCTTTTACCTTTTCTCCACATTTTGTCATCATCAGGTTCTGCATCTTGTTTCCTCCAGAGGTCATGTTCTTCCTTGCTTGCCTGTCTTTGTAAGCTCAACAGTATATTGTAGTCAACGGCGTCATCTGTAAGAACAACTTGTAGGAAGGTTTTACCTTTAGAGGGATGAACTTGAATTGCTGCTTGCTTGGCAGCTTCGTCTGCTCTGTGGTTTCCTCTTGAAATTTCATCTGTGATCTTCACGTGAGCTGCCACCTTGATGATGCCTACTTGAGTGGGTAACAGGATAGCGTCCATAAGTGCACTCACGGCTTCAGAATTCTTGATTGGAGTTCCTGCTGAGGTGAGAAAATCACGAGCCCGCCAAATAGGGCCAAAATCATGGGCTATACCAAAAGCATAGCGAGAGTCTGTAAAAATATTAGCAGTCTTACCAGAAGCCATTTTACACGCTTCAGTGAGTGCCTTCAGCTCTGCCTCCTGTGCAGAGCAGTGAGGAGCGAGTGGTTCAGCTTTTATTATCTCATGTGCAGAGACTACAGCATATCCAGTGTGGAAATTACCCTTCTCATCAGCATATCTGGAACCATCTACAAAAAACTCAAAATCTGCATTAGATAATGGAGAATCAGTTACATGCAAAAAACCTGCTGTTTCTTGTGCCATTAGTGCTGCACAATCATGGGGTACCTGGGCATCAGCTAACTCATCTCAATGGTACAAGTACCATTCCCACTCCCCTCTTTTAAATCCAGGGGAAGTAATGTAGATGGATTTATTACCATACACCTTTTAAGAGTAACATTAGGTGGCATAAGCAAGGCACATTGCATTCTGAGATGCCTTGCAGTATGTATGTGTTTTAGATAATCCGGTGACCATATACACACCACATGATATCAACAGCATACTGTCACAAGTTCAACCAAAACACATACATACTGCAAGGCACTCCTAGCTGTGAGGTATGCATTAAGACTACAAGAACAGGTAATCATGTGTCCCAGACCCTAATTTGGCATTCGCAATATGAATGTAAAGGAGATGTATCTAGGTGTAGATATCTAAATATAGAGTATAGTGTATGCCATCTAGGGGTAAGAGAACCTAAGTGCTTCAATCCAGAGTATCAACCCCGTACAATTTGGTTGACTCTCAGGAATGGAGATCCTCAGGGGACCCTAATAAATAAAACGGTATTAGAATCTGTACATTCTTCGGGTGTTCTGCTATTTGATGCAAGTAAGGCGATATCAAGTGGTAGAAAGCCGTGGAATGTATGTGGGGATCTTAGATGGGAGAGAACGTATGGGTCTAATGATAAATATATTTGTCCCAGTAGTAAAAATAAGTATGTGAGTCCTAGATGCCCAAATAGAGAATATAACTTTTGCCCATATTGGTCTTGTGTGGGGTGGGCAACTTGGGGACAGACAGCAGACAAAGATATGATTGTGACTAAGTTGCCTACCAATCCATACTGTAAGTCTATGGAATGCAATCCAGTCCATATACTTATAAATAATCCTGACCAATTCTTAGATAGATATGGTAATTTATTTGGGTTTCAAATATACGGGACGGGTTTAGACCCTGGGACAGTATTGTTTATAGGGATAGAGACCGATACGGTAACCTCCCAAACTCATCAGGTATACCATTCCTTTTATGAAGAGATGAGTATAGATAATAAGATCCCCCATAACGCTAAAAACCTGTTCATTGATTTAGCTGAAAGTATTGCCGGTAGTCTTAATGTTACCAACTGCTATGTGTGTGGAGGTACTAACATGGGAGACCAATGGCCTTGGGAAGCCAAGGAGGTAATGTCTGGTTCTGAGGCAGTTGAACAATTAATATCTTCGCAAGCCGATTATCAGATGAGTGTTAGAGGTAAATCTGAGTGGAGATTAAAGACCTCCATCATAGGTTATGTTTGCATAGCAAGGAAAGGAATGATGTATAATACTTCTGTAGGAGAGTTAACTTGTCTAGGGCAAAAAGCTTATGATGATGATACAAAGAATACAACTTGGTGGTCGGCTTCAAATGTCTCAGAACCATCTAACCCGTTTGCAAGATATGCCAATTTAAAGGACGTGTGGTTAGATTTATCCATCACATCTAGTTGGAGAGCCCCAGCAAATTTGTACTGGATCTGTGGTAAGAAGGCCTATTCGGAGTTGCCACAGGACTGGGAAGGGGCATGTGTGTTGGGTATGCTCAAACCATCCTTCTTGTTACCTATTGAAACAGGTGAGACTTTGGGTGTTAAAGTGTATGATGTGAATCATAGGAAGAAAAGGGGACCCATAGAGATAGGCGCCTGGGAAGATAATGAATGGCCTCCCCAGCGTATTATAGATTATTATGGGCCAGCCACATGGGCAGAGGATGGTACTTTTGGTTATAGAACCCCAATTTATATGCTCAACCGTATTATAAGATTACAGGCGGTGGTTGAGATTATTACTAATGAGACCTCACAAGCGCTCAATCTTCTAGCGAAGCATAATACCAGGATGAGGACAGCAGTGTACCAAAATAGATTAGCCTTGGATTACCTATTGGCAGTAGAGGGAGGTGTATGTGGGAAGTTTAACCTGAGCAATTGCTGTCTTCAAATAGATGACGAAGGGCAAGCAATAGCTGAGCTTACTAGCCATATGGTTAAACTAGCGCATGTGCCTACTCAGGTATGGAAAGGGTATAATCCAAGCAGTTGGTTTGGTAGCTGGTATGAGCAGTTTGGAGGGTTTAAGCCATTGGTAGGCGGAGTCCTACTGATTTTAATGTTGTGTCTACTCCTGCCATGTCTTATCCCCTTAGTAGTTAGGTCTGTGCAAAGCCTGATAGAAAATATAGCAGAAAGGAAGGCTGCAGCACAGATAATGGCCATATATAAATATGAGGCTCTAGATCAGGGAGAACCAATGCAGGAAGATGAGTGTTGAGGGATTCACATCATAGGAAAAGTCTGGTCTGGTTCATGGTAACCTGAGGTGTATGCAAACCAAGGTTAAGTGATGCCTCAAGTAATTGTGAAATATCAAGAGGCATCAAAGGGGGGAATGTGGTGGAATCTCGGTAAAAAATACATTTAGTAGGCCGAGATTACCACGTGGCATGTGTACGTGCATATGCTGACGTATCGATCAGTTGGTTGCACGTGGCAAGATACGATCAGTAGTGTACGGAGCATGTGCGAGAATACAGGATGTAGTATTCCCCTCCTCCATTGTGCTGGACAAGCCATGCGGTCAAACAGGAAGTTAATTCTTATTTGTATTAATTGGTCAAGAGAATGTGCGGGTGGAGCTTAATATGGGAGGAGTTATATGCCTATATAAGGAGCCTGTACTATTGTCCGGGGCTCAGAACTTGCTGTATTTTGGTGACATTAGTCCCTCTGAGTCCCGATCGGTGAACCGAATAAAGAATCTCTTCCTTCCTGAAGAAACCTGTGTCCATCTCTCTGTGCTTGGCTTCCGTCAGTTTCTCCGGTATCAGTACCAGTTTAGAATTTTTGTTAAGGTAAAGGCTTGTGTGGGGTGCAAGATGAAGCACTGCAGAGGAGACTTCTTGCAAGACATAATTTAACTTTTATTATTGCACAAGAGGAAGCGCTCGCAAATGAGGCTGCATATGTCCATTCAAAAAAGATACAATCCTCCTCCAGCAAAGAGAACTCACCTGATGTTAAATCAAAGGACTTTTCACGACGCACAGATGTCACAGCTCCATTTAAAGGAACTTGTTATAATTGCGGTGGAAAACACAGGCATAATACATGTCGTTTTCACAGTTTGCCACACATGTAAACGTACAGGTCACATACAGACAGTTTGCCAAAGACAAGCCAGTGAAATTCAAACCCAATATCAGAACGCGAATACAATACCAACTGCAGCACACTCTGTTAATACTCCAAATACCGTTTCAGATAGTGAAATAACTACAGGTGTTTACTCAAATGACTATGTGAATAAAGTGGAAAATTCACCATCAGGACTGAAGATTTACACTGAAATTGTGCTGCAAGATGTTCCGTGCAAAATGAAAGTAGATTCTTTGATTTCAGAAGAGACATTTACATTGTTATGCGCTCATAATGGCCCTTCAATAGTATCTTGTGATATTCATCTGGTGGACTACAACAAACAGGCTGTGGATGTTAAAGGGTCTTGTTTTATACCAGTAAAATATGGTAAATTCAGAGGACACTTGCGTTTAATAATTACTAAGGGACAAAGAGCACGTTTGCTAGGTAGAGAGTGGTTTAAACCCCTAGGAATTTCATTAACTGGAGTTAATAATGTATCCACAGATATTTTACAGAATGTGATTGATAAATTTAGTGCGGTTTTGAAGAAGGTCTTGGCATGTTTAAAGGCCCTCCTCTTTCTTTTGTATTAGATTCAACAGTACCCCCAATTTGTATGGAACCTCCCAGAATTGCATTAGCTCTCAGACCAAAAATAGATGCTGAGTCTTGTGGAACAAGGTATACTTGAACCCGTAACACACCCTAAGTGGTGTACACCCATAGTTCCGGTGATGAAACTAAATGGGGATGTTAGAATCTGTGCTGGCTACAAATGTACAATCAACAAAACATTGCAAGAGCATACCTATAATATTCCAGCTGTTAATCAAATTCTTACTACTTTGGCAAAAGGAAAAGTATTTTACAAGTTGGATATGGCTCAAGCCTACAAACAGTTACCTGTGGATGATGAGGCTGCTGATGCACAAACGATAATAACACACAAAGAAGCCCTCCGCTCAAGACGTTTGCAGTTTGGAGTTTCCATTGCTCCTGGCATATTTCAGAATTTAATGGAGGACCTCTTATCTGGACTTCCAGGTGTAGTGCCTTATTTTGATGACACTCTTATTAAAGCAGATTGTATACAGTAATTGGCTGCACAGCTACAACTTGTTTTGCAATGTTTTCTTGATGCTGCTCTAATACTTAAAAAAGAAAAGTGTGTTTTTGGTGTAAGTAGCGTGAATTTCCTTGGTTGCAGAGTTGATGCACATGGCATTCATCCAACTGATTCTAAGCTTGAAGCTATCCATAGAGCCGGAATCCGGTTCCAACAAACAAACAAGAACTACAAGCTTTCCCTGGGTTCCTTAATTTTTACCATTCTTTCCTGCCTGATAAAGCCACTGTTGCTGAACCTCTGCATTGTCTACTAGATAAAGATACTCCAAGGAGGTGGACTGATGCTCATGCTACTGCTTTCAGCGCTGCAAAAAAACTGTTGTCTTCTGACAGTGTACTTGTACACTATGATTTGGAGAAAGCAGCAATACTCCCACTCCTCAAATTATTTCCCCACGCATGCTAAGGTGGTCCCTTATGCTGAATGCCTATGATTGTGAGTTTCAGTATCGTCCTGGCAAGGATAGCACATATGCTGATGGATTAAGCCGGTTACCTTTACCTTCTCTTGACTTCCTTGCTCCTACTATATCTGAGATCCTCATGTTGGAATCAATTCCATACCCACCGTTACATGTGAGTGACATTGCTTGTATGTGTTCTGCTTTAGCCAGAAGTTATATTTGCCTCAAATGGATGAAGTTATTGAGAAGTGGGTAAAGAACTCGTCATGCTCCACCTAAAGCCTCAGTACATCCTTGGGAAGTGACTAGGTCACCTTGGTTCCATTTACATATAGATTTTGCTGGCCCTTTTCATGGACAGATGTTTTTTAGTTGTTGACTCCTTTTCGAAATGGCTAGAAGTTGTTCCAGTTACATCTGCTACCTCAGTCACAGTCATAAAGATCCTAAGGAGCTTGTTTGCTACACACGGGTTGCCAGATACATTTGTGTCCGATAATGGAACATAATTTACCTCATCAGAATTCAAAATTTTCATGGCAAGTAATCTTATTCAACATGTTACGATTGCACCATTTCACCCATCATCAAATAGTCAAGCCGTATTTATATCAGACCACCAAAGACTCATTAAAGAGAATTATTGAAGGAGATTGGAATTGTAGACTTGCACATTTCCTTCTGCAACAACATGTGATACCATGCTCAAGCACTGGTAGTAGTCCAGAAGAGCTCCTCATGAACCGGTGTCTTAAAACTTGTCTGGATCGTTTACATCCTGATTTGACATCTGAGTTATAAGAGAAGCAAGAATTGCAATTCAATAAGAACTATAATGCTTGTACTGTAATAGTATTTGCATCTGACAGTGCTGTCTATGTCCGAAACTATGTTTCTGGGCCTAAATGGATACCTGCAAAAGTACTTGTGGCCACAGGACCTTTGTCATACAAAGTATAAATTCCTGATGGTAGAATATTACGAAGGCATGTCGATCAGATCCGGGAATGGAGTGATGAGATTGTGCCTGCTGCCGGTCCCAGTCATACCGGGTTTTCTGTGATGCCACATGATGGTGAACCAATGGATGATACAGATGTCAGTTCTCCAGGAGTTGTTGTTGCAGAATCAGTTCTGTGCAGTCCATTGGACAGAGCACAGAAAGAAAGGATAGGCACAACTGAAGGTCCAGGAGAAGCAGCACCAAACTTGGTTTTGAGGCACCCAAGAAGAAATATTCACCTTCCCAGTTATCTCAAAGACTTTGAGGTCTAGGGGGGAGGAGTGTTATGTATTGGGATGTTATACAGTCCACCTTCCAGCAGATGGCTGCATAGTGAAGTTATGCATTTGTTCTGTTTGTATTAGTGTCTCTTGTGTTATATCAGTATGTGTGTGTGCTGACGTAAAGAGAAGTCCTATTTCACTACTTGTCTGAGAGCCATTTTGTAAATATATAACATGTAAATATCCAAAAGCCATATTACAGAAGTAGCACATATGCCCCTCCACATACTTAATTTCATTGCTAAGTATGGACTCTTTTCCAAATATCTGGATTGCACTACACATTTCTGTGAAATCAGGAGAATGTAGCTTTTCAAAATTAACGCTGATTAACACCGTACTCAGATCTTTAATGACCAATGACAGACTAACGTCATTATCAGTGCTGTCAATTGAAAGTTGTGTTTTGAGTGTTCATTTATGTTTAATCATTTAGGTACATATATTACATGTACCAATAGTTTTTGTACTTAGTAAGTTGAGTCTTGAATGGTGAGTGCCCATTTGCCTATGCTTCTTTCCTAGTGGTGTGCGAAGAAACTACGTGTTCCGTACGTTTTTTATTTTAATTGTTTTAATAAAAATTAGAAAATAAAATAGAACAGAACTAGCTGATTGTTAATGTGTGCCAGCTGCCTTAGCTAGTGGTTATCTTAGTTGGCAGCTTTGGAGTATACAAATATACCACTGTGTGGTGAAATGGAGCTATGCAGTCGTGTCGTGTCTGCGCCTTGTTAATAATGATTACACCCGTTCTTGTTGACAGGCGGCGGGGGGGTATTGGTCGGTTATAGTGACTGGTCTGGTTGGGGTCGATTGGTTCCCTGGTTGGACTCCTTATCTAGCGTGAGAAGCGGAAAAATAAACGGAAAACGAATATAAGTCTGGAGGCAATATAGTATATACAAATCTGTGGGCATTGCTCCAGGTGTGTTTGCATACTTGTTTCCGTGTAGCTAATAGTTTCGCTAGAGGCGGTATGTAGTAAGATGGTGGTCTGTGTAGTGAGGAATGCGATGATAGTACAATGCCCCCCATGTCCAAGTCAGAAAGCATTAGGAGCGTGAATAGCCGTCTCCGGTATAAACATCAATATGAATTAAAACTTTAACAAAGAAGGTATATAAGTGGAATAAAATATTTGCTTTGGATTAATGCATGCCTGTCTCTGCATCTGGGGTCTCCTCTGATATGCCTCTTATCTTGAGGTTTAGTCTGCGCCTCTGGTCTTCAAGCACCGCAAACCTTTGGTCTGTTTTGGCCTATTGAAGATGCAGTTCTTGTATTGCCTGTTGCAGTTAGGCTGTTAGCTGTGCATTTTGGTAAGTATCCCGCTCCAAGGCCCCCACAGAGCTTGTCAGACCCTGCAGGTCCTTTCGAATATGGGCCATGTCAGCCTGGATTGTGTGCTGGAGGTCTGCGAGCAGCTCCTTCGTTGTTACCATTTTATAGCAACAATAAAAATACATAAAAATATACAATTCCCAAACTACTGAACAGAATCCCCAGATAGCTTAGATCTGAGCTCACAATATCACCGAATAGCGCTCAGATCCCATACACACAGTTCAATCGCCATGGAGCTAAAGTCTTTCACATAGTCTATTCGTCATACAAATGAGCTCCATGGGATGGATATCTGGGGTGGCTCTGTTCATATGATCCAAGTACTGAACGGCAAGGCATTCGTATGAACCGATGAAAAGGATGAAGGCAGGTCGGCGACTTCAGCGGGCATTCGAATGTCCAAGATGGCCACCGCCACGTGTTCGTTCATACGAACGACGACCACCCAGCCGACTATTCGACAGTAGGAAGTGTCTGCGGTTAACCACAACGTTCTAATGAGGCCAAGAGGTTAACAAGCAGCACACTTCCTTGCTGGGTGGCCGGTCATTCGGTAGTTCTTTCGGGAAAAAGGGAATTAAACGTAGGGGCCGTACGGACAGGGCAATAACTAAACAAACAGACGAACCAAGGTAAAATAAAAGTAATCCAGAGACAGAGAGGTCTGTCACAACCGCGCAGCATTTCTCCGCTTATAATACACACGAGATGAGCAACTATAGTTTAAGATAGCATTGTGGATAGAGTACAGCCAAACATTACGCTGATCTGACTGCGCAGGCAAGCCTGGTCGTGTGGTACTAAGGAAGCTTAGCAGCGGTGGAATTCATTAATCTCAGCACACAGTGTTAGTTAGGCATGACAGTCTACACGTCCACAGGCTTCATAACATACTTGTCTGTTTCTCACACCTCGATAAGCCGGGTACTAAAGTTAGACCTGGAAAACTAGCAAGTAATCTCTTCTTACACTGATGCAGATTGTCCTATCTAACCTCATTTATCTTGTCCTTAATAGCTATTATCACAAGCATGTAACGAAACGTATATATACTACGCCAGTACTCCTACTAACACCTAACCTACCGTATTCCTACTGGCACCTATTTTATTTTATATTATTTTATTTTATCTCGCACTCACTTTCAGACACTTATACATGCCAGTTACTCCGCTATTGTTTAGCGTAAATTGTCTAGCCAGGTATATTTGTTGTTATCAAAATTATTTCTACACAAAAATGTGCTGTATACTCGACTGCCCTTTACTGTTGAACTGCGTATACTACTCACTTGTCACCGCTGTCGGGGCAGTGCAAGACTGTTTGTTACTCTAAAGCACAACTAAAATTAAAATTTACAAAAAAAAGAAAAGTAATTCAAAATAAATTCATTTTGTTGTCCTGATTTATTATGATTTTCATAATAAAATGTCTATGATTTTAGTTTATTTTTTGTAGTTACAGGTCAATGTGGAGCGATCTTAGAAATTGGTATGTTTGACTTGTAAGCTTAATAGCCGTCATAGAAAACAAAATTGTCACACAAAGCTATATATTTATATAAAGCAGACATCACGGGCTATTTACCTAAGGGTATTTTCACACTTTTTATAAAGCCATTTAACAGCCAATCTCTGCGAAATACTGTAGTAAAATTGTGTTTTTGTTTGTTTTTAACATACACACATATAACAAGGTTATTTAATGTGTATTTTGTAAACCTGATTGATACTACCCCTGTAGAAAACTCCATATTGTGTTCAAACATTGTGGTACTTTTTTGTTGTTGCAATTTTTACATACACATTTCAGATTTGCTGTCAATTTTTCAAATCTGATATGTGCCACTGTGGTCAAACTCCACAAATTATGCTCAGCAAACTCTTCTGAATAAAACAACACCCTGAATGTATGTCTTTGCCACTATCCTGTGAAGTTACAGTGCCATGAAATAGACCTGACCATTTCAGTTTTTATAATTAGAATTTTGATGAGTTTGATGGGATCTAGATATTGTTTTGGGGCATTGTAGCAGTTTCACAGTTC
The DNA here is from genome assembly GCF_036172605.1 of Pelobates fuscus. NCBI lineage: Eukaryota > Metazoa > Chordata > Amphibia > Anura > Pelobatidae > Pelobates > Pelobates fuscus. Next base: position 264,393,860 of record NC_086319.1, on the reverse strand, counting down.
AAATTTCCCCATAAATGCATACCATTAGTGAAAGTAGACACCATGGGGTATGTCATATCATATCACACTGCATCCACTACACACACAAACACACTGCATCCACTAAACACATACACACTGCATCCACTAAACACACATAAATATTCTTGAAAACATTAAATACGGTACCTAACAGGTATGTATAGTTTTCGTATTTACCTCTCAATGAAATAAAAATTCATAAAATAATATAATAATAAATATTAAACATGTTCAGTTAATGGCAGAATTGTGTAGAAATGGTTTCTTTTTTCAAAACTGTAAAAATGCACAGAATATCGGTACAAGTTATAGGCTATCGGTATCCATATCGACCCTAAAAAAGCAATATCGGTCGATCCTTACTCTTTATTATGCTCAGCCCTGTGTATTGATATCTCCTTATTGTACTCATTTGTATTGTCTGGGTATCTCTGTGTTGTACTCAGTCCTGTGTATTGTATAGGTGTGATGGACCAGCCAGACACTTAGGACTTGTACAGAACTTCCAAGTATAATTACTCACATATTTCCCCTTCAGACCATGCTTCCCAGTTCTACACCCTCTCCAGCAGTCCCAAAGACATCAAAACCCTGAAGGAGACTCTCAGAGGCATGTCACGCTGTGATGGTAGTCACCATCACCTGGGGTTTCATAGGGACACTTTATGTAGGACCCTGGACTACGCCTATGTCTAAGTCACCCTATACCCATTATAGGTGCAGGGTGTGTATTGTTTTATTTTTATATGTTTTGTTTATACTCATATGATTTTGTTTTATGTATTTATTTGAGTGTCATCATAAGCTCTTTTGTGATGATCCTATGGGCTAGTCAAAAATAAAAATAAAGCTATGTATTTTAAAACTTTACATCCAGACTATTTGGGCTAGGCAACCCTAATACGAGCACTTTTTGAAGAGAATTGGCGCTCCAGGGAGAGCTATACAGGGGTGGCATTTGTTTGGGGATGCAGGCACGGTAACCCAGTTTTTGATGTAAAAATGTTATTCGGATCAAAGGTGTCTGGCCACTAATAAAATTATCTGGTCAGGTACAGACACCTAGGTGTCAGGTATATTGCAATAACTACTGTTCTCCTGGTAATCCCCTGTTGGGGACACAGGTATAAAAGAGAGACATTCAGTACAATTCATTAGTTCTTCTTCACCCTACACTAAGTCTTGGCTAATGTATGGGTAAGACAGATATGACAGTTATAATCACTCTATAATCATTAAGGGGGAAAGGGATTCCTTAGCGGCAACGCGAATATGCCATCACAAAAGGAGCTCTGTATTGTATCTAGTTTGAGTAATGTATGGATAATGCAATAATGAATGCAGCTTTGTGTATTATCATTTGGTGTTGAGTACATGAGGTTAAGCAGACCGATGCCACTGGTCATATGATGGAGACTACAGAGTAAAAAAGGTTGGAGTCAGATTCTGGTGGAAGAGTCTGGTATCCCATCATCTTAAAACTTCACCATACCTGCCATTGTTGGTTATACCCAGTAGCTCTATATGAGGCTTGCAGGGAACAAACTAACCACAATAGTTTCAAGAAAGGAGATACATTTATATTGCTGTATTTAATTTCAAATATGACAGGGTAGTATAGGCAAAACTAACTTACACTTAAATATGCAAAACTTGAATCTTGAAAGTTATACCAGGCATAAAGCTGGGAAAAAGCCAAGTAAATGCAAATGGGTACTGCTTATTTTAACAAAGTGTTACAGGTAACTACAGGTTTAAAGTTAAAACAGGCAACAAGAAATGGCAAGTCAAGAATACAGGTAAGTGTATACTAGTATTCTCCAAAGGCACAAAAAATTCATCTAGTAAAAAAATGGTCATGCAACTCTGGACTTACAGAGTTCTGGGTTTGTATTTAATGTAAGATGATCACCTGAATGCATCTTATCAGGAAACGGTCATTGTATTGTTGTTAAAGTACTGCCTTCCCAAATCATTATTCTACCTATATAAAAACCTCACCAATTGTAAAAGCATTTGCACATTGCCTAGATAATCAGCTGTGTCATAAATAAATATAGAAAATGAAAGAGGCAAAAGGAAAAACTAGACTAGTGTTGGTCTTTATACCATAGTCTAGTGTATGTGTTCCTAGAGCAATAGCACTTTATGAAGAAAAAGCCTAAGATGAAAAAATAAAGAGAAATTAAGATTTTGCTGTCAAATCACAGCTTTGTCAGGGTCCCTACAAAGAATTGGTCACACGCTGTTTAGAGTGTTTCAACACGTTGAATTAATTTCACATATACACCTGACAAACAGTTTAAACTACATTGAAAATAATGACTCCTGATTGGCTGTGCCACTTCCTGGTGTGAATGGGGTTTGCATTTGCAACAATGGCAAGAACTAAACAGGATGGACTGGGCAGAGGACAGGGGCAACCCTGGGGGTAGGGGTGACGCCATTGCCTGTCAGACATCCATTTTGCAAAGAATTGACATTACTTAGCCTGGAACTTAGTACTCGGCTGGTTAATGATACTGCCGGCACTAAGCTAAGAGGTTATTTTAATATCTGTATGCGCAGCTTTTCATAGTGAAAGTGCACATACAGACTCCAGGCACCATGACTTCAAATCACTGAAGTGATCATTGTGTTTGGATTAACCATTTAAATGCCTGCGAAGTAGGATATCAGTCTCTCTTTTAGGGTGCACCCACCCCTCATTGCTGCTTACAATATTACACATCCACACCTGGGAGGTATGAGAACCAGTAAGAAGAAAACATTTTAGAATAAAGATTAAGATGCAATATACTCCAAACAAAAAGAAAAAAACAAATAAGATGGTGCATGCAAATATACCATGATTCATGCTATACAATACTTAACATTTCTGTCGGTTCCTGGTGTGTTGCTTTAATGTGTCACATAGTATGTTTAATACTCTCCAGTATTTTTAGTCTTATGCTTTGAAATTAGCAATACCTGGGATTATTCAGGAAGGAAAAAGATTAACGCAAGAACAGAGACTTTTAAGGGGTATGGGTAGTCTGATGCATTTTATACATAGAGCACTGCAGTCTAAAAACACTTTCATAATCAAATGCTCTGTTACATGGTTATTCTCTAAATTTGAATTGTAGAAAACCAAATGGCAAAAAGTAGGCTAAAATTGCTGATTCAGAAACATTTTTCAACGCTGTGTAGTTACAGCAGGGTCACTTCAATATTGAATTCATATAATGAAATCTAAGAATTTTTCAGATTTACAAAGAATAGTAAAAAAGAATCTATGAATAAAAAGTGTCGCACAAAGTTATAATTGTACATCCCGATTTTTCCATTTTCCCAATTTCCATTTATAGTGTCCCATTTATTAACAGTGATTTACAGGAACATTCCAAGCACCATAAGTACTGTAGTGATTATGGTGCCATGCACACCATGGCTTTCTCCCACAGTAAGTAGCTAAACCATTTACATTTGGGACTTTACAGAGATTCCGCCTGTAAATCCAAACTCTAGCAACACCATTGATGTTCACTGCTTAGGTATTTCTGAGTTTTAGGTTTCTAATGTTCAATGCTCACAGAAAGCTTTTTTTGTGCCCATCAGCAGGAGTCTTGCATGGAGATTCTGTAAACTCACTGTGCTAAGCCATGCCATGCAGGGCCAGCTCCTTGGCTGAGAGTGTAAGCTGAGTGCTCTCAACCACTGAGTGTCTCCCTGCAATGACAGGATAGCTTGGTTTGCAGAGAAAGTGATGGCGGGAACCTGGACAACCTTTATGTAAGTTGGACAGTGGGAGGGTACCGGGCCCTCTTGGTATTAGAACCACTACCACTTTCCTGGAGAGGGTGCTTGGATGGGTGGTTCATATAAATAGTTATTAAAATTACTCTTCAGGTTTTTATATAGATAACACATTAAATATATATATTACAAAAAAAGATTATGATTATTCACTAAAGTGAGAATTCAAAATGAACTTAAAATAAAAATAGATGAACTGATAAAATGAATTCCTGTTATGTCCCAGGTGTAAAGTTTGTTGAATTGATAGTCTAACCAAGAAAATCATTATACATCATAATACAAGAATTCTCAATACTTCTCTGTGAAAAGCATCTGATTGGATAAAAATCATCAGGACTGATAAATATAACAAAAACTATGCTTTCTAGTTTTAAAACATTATACATGTCTCATACAAATATCCACTCCACAGTATTAGTGGGTAAGTCCCCCCTTTTTTCAATTTTCCTTGCAGTTGTCAGCAGGAGTGTAATCATGCAAAAAAAAGAGATGGGAAGGGAAACATGAATCATGGCATTACACCATTGAACACGAATCTTGGATAAATGTGTTTGGTTATTTATTTGCATGACACTCGGCACCAGGAGGATCCTGGACAGAAACGCTTAGCAAAAAGCAAGTCCAAGGAACCACATGTACACCAGTGCATACAGACAGAGCTGATACTGAGGGGCACCTGGGCAGCCTGCACCCCCTCAGAAACATCTCTGTCTGTATGCATTGGTGAACCTTTGGCTTCTTAGACTTGTTTTTTCACCATCACCATGAGCATAAGACGGACTTTTTATGTAAGTCCCCAGTTTATTCTCATGTTCTAGTCACCCTGTGACCATTATAGGTGCAAGGTGTGTATAGTATATTATTTATTGTTAAATGTTTTGTGTGCTCTCCTGTCCTGTTGATGCTCTCAATCAACCAGGTGGATTTGGCTGCGGAGCCTGTACAGTGACATCTGTTGGTAGTGAGGATCTTGAAACACATATATGCACTATCTGAATAACAAGTTGCATTAATTTGCATATTCAGGTAGATTTGCATATTATGAATTCTGCAGGCAGGGGAGATATTTTGTGTTAGTTATTGTCTTCCACACCCCTGTTATTATGAGTGCCTGTATGTTTCCCCATATGATTTAGTTATTTGTATTAGATTGAATTTGTCACCATAAGTTTGATGTACTGCGCATATGGGCTAATCCTGAGTTAATATAAAGCATTGCAATAGTTCCATTGGGAACTGTGTGTCCTGGTATCCTAGGAATTCCAATAACATAGTCTTTGGACCTGTTCACTGGCTGTTTCAGTCCCTGATTCTTGGAACAAGTCAAAAAGAGGTAGGTCTGAGAGCCACACGTGCCTTTGTAAAGGCAATAGTTGATCACAGCCCAGGCAGAGGTGTTGATACCTGCCTAGGGGAAGAACAGAAGAAGCAAAGACAGAGGGTACGAGACCTGCCTGGAAGAAGAGAGCTGCAGCCTGATTGGGTGGAAGATTCCTGAGAGACCCCAGTGAAGCTTCCGCGACAGAGTTCAAATGCTCCTGAGTTCCCTCTTGCAGCTAGGAAGCTGACTTGCTGGAGGTACTCTGTCTGACTATGGGAACTCCGTCACAACCGGGCTGCCATGGTAACCCACACTATTTCTCAATGTTGTATGCCATAAAGAACTTTATTTCTTTATGATTTAAAATGAAAGGACATATCAAACATGTTACTCAATACTTAGTTAATAATACTCTTTCATTCTGTACCCCAATGTTTCATATGTTGATGGCAAAAGGGAGTGGACTGCCTTTGGGGCACCACAAACCTGATTGTTAAGCCTATATGCACGAAAAATAAAGAATTTATAAAAAAAAAAAAAAAAAAGGAAAGGACAAGCTGAGCCTTTTGTCTATTGCTGATCTTGTTGGGGGGGGTTAAATTGTTGTAAACTTGTATTACTGGAAAACGCAGGTTGTCGTAGAAACCCGGTATAACTTTAAATAAAAAAAAGCAAACATTTAATTTCGTTAAATTTAAAAAGAAAAGAAAATGATGATTCTCCTGCAAAGATTATTTTGGGAAGATTGTACTTGCGAGAAACTAATGTTTTTATCTTTCCAATTTATTCATGGTAATTTGGTTGCCATAGGAACCTATGTTCTCATAGCGAGCTTATCTTTTTGGTTGTATTTTCAGTGGTATTTTATTGGAGTTATATTAATTTGATAGACAGAGATCTCTAGTATGTGTCCCAGCTGTCACAACTCTCCTAGGGTTACTAATTAATCTATTTGTTGCTAAACTTCGTAATTATTATTCAAAGGAAAACATTTGGATACCATGTAGTTATTATGTACATTAACAGATGATGAATTTTATGGCAAGACAGGAGGCTTCATATTTGCTTATCTTTCTTTACTGAAACCTCCCAGCAGCAAAGAAATAGTTAACAAAAGTATAAAAATTTCAACCAATCAGAGTATATATCAGTATTATATAGCATTATGGAGCTCCTCCCAATTCCTCTTTCTTTGCTGCTTGCCTCCCAGGTGAGTCTATTCCAATTACTGTGCTATAATTTTATCCTTTAACACTATTTTGAGTTAACTTGTATATTATTTGATTTATTTTCCTTATTACATAGTCTATTGATTCCACATATGTCCTTTGGTGTGCTTTCAATACAGCAGGGACTTTTGTCCTTACTTTATTTTCATTTATTTCCTAATGTTATTTATCCAGTATCTCTCTTAAAACCGCGGTTTCTTTAAAAACCGCGATTTATTTATCAGGCTATCACTAATCTCTAGTCTGATTTGCTTCCCAGCCGCGGTTTTTTCCCGTTTTTAAACGCCGCGGCTGGTTTCTCTCACTCCGTGCAATAACTGCCGCGGACTCCATTTCCCAGGAGTCCGCGGCTCAACCTTTTCGCGCCTTTTCCCGGCTCCCCCCCTTCCCGCGTCTGTATACTTACCAGACACACTCCTTCCCGCCTTCTGTTATCGGCGGCCATCTTCTGCGCGGTCTCCTCGTCTCTGCGGCGCGCTTGCACCCTCTACCGCCGGATCCGGTAAGTACAAGGTTATTTATTTATTTATTTTTTCTAGCACTTTTAAAGTGCCAATACCCTTTACAGTTTTTCATTTAGGTTAATTTTCTCCTTACAGGTTACGAATTAACAAGATACCAGCAACATTACTATTAATAAAGTGGCCTCTGTGGGTGACCCCCACCTTATAATTTACTCTGTATTTGAGTTTTTCTTGTGGGTGACCCCCACCTCGATAAACATTCAGGTGTCATAATACCGCCATTCAGGGGTGAACCCCCACGTTTAGTACTCAGTATTTAAAAGTACTCAGTATTTAAAGTGATACATCATTCATATTAAAGACATAACCACCTGTCTAATTACTTTAGTAGTGAAATCCACCTACTATTATTACAGTGGTACAACCCACTTGTGTATGTTAGTGGTAACCCCACTATTTATTATTGTGCCGCCCTTACTCATTTATTGCGCTAATAGCTTGGGTGACCCCCAATCCAAACTTTTTACTTAAAAACTGTTGGGTGACCCCCATTTTACCCGATATTCTCTAATATTTGACTACTGATCATATTTGTACAAGACAACCATGTCTGATACTACCGAACCAGCAATCTCACAAGAGCTTAGAGCTTGGCTGGTCTCTACTATTATCACTCGCTTGCCCTCTGATTCCGAGGACTCTCAGCCCTCAGACCAAGAAACCACACGCAAGCGCCCCTGGAAAGGGGATAGTAGGACTGCTGGCAAGGGCAAGGCTCCTGCCAAATCCCTGAAAATGTCTGTCTCCCACTCCGCCCACGTAACCTCCGATCCCCTAGAGGGCTCTGCATTCCACACGGGCGATAGAGTTGAGGACTATTACCTTGGCTATTCCGATGAGGACCCCTCGGTGAATGCGCTAGGGGATACCCCATCGGAATTTGTCAAGGAGACCTTCCTTATTCCAAAAGACATTGACACTAAAACAACACAGAAAGGAACCGACTCAGACATCCTTCTGGATGCTTCGGGTGCCCCCTTTTTTGATCCCAGAATCATCAGGCATCCACGATCAGCAGAATGGTCCCCACCGGACCACATCGCTAACTTCTGTAAAATGTGGTTACGCAAACCACTTGATAAAGAGATCAGGGCAAAACTCAGAGCCGAGTGCCCTCGACCTACCATCCCAAATAAAGTAGCTCTCACACCAGAGTTCGACCCGTTACTTGTAACCTTCCTCACTAAGACGGGGAAGGACCCCCGTAAAGGAATTGAACAGGGCCTCAAGACAGCCCAAGATAAACTTCTGGACATATCTGGCCCAATTGTCCAAATATTCATTCTGGCTGACGAAGCCTTAACCAGTGGGGAATTCGACCCCAATACAGTTAGAGAATGGGCCCAGAGAGCCTTATGTCTCCTGGGCAATGCAAATGTGGCTATGTTCACTGAGAGGCGCAGGGCGGCACTATACAAGCTAGATGCTAAACTAGCCGATCTCAGCTCCCGAGAACTGGGACCAGAGGCCAATGGACTATTATTTGGAGACTCATTTATGAAGGATCTCTCCAAACATGTGGCTGTATTTACCACATTAAATAAGGCCCAATCATCCCTACGCAGGGTTTTTCGCTCCCAGTCAACCCGTTTTTCTGGGAGAGCTGGACGTTTTAGAGGCCGAACGAACAGCAGAGCTGCCTTCACAGGCTACAGGCCTCGCCCAACAGAGAGCTATTGGCAATCGGGACAGCCCCGACCATATCACAGGCAGTTATTCAATAACAGAGGAGCCATCCGGGGACGTGGTTCTGCCTCCTTACGCGGACGAACTGCTCAAGGTAATCAACCTTCCTTCTTTAAACACACCTATTGCAGGCAGACTAACCCATTTTTTCCCACAGTGGGAGTTACTGTCACAAGACCTTTGGGTCCTACACACAGTCCAAGGGTTCACTATAGACTTTCTCAACACTCCCTTCCAGGACACAACTCCTACACCTCTACAGATGTCCACATCAGACAATCTGACACTGCAAACAGAATTGCACAAACTCTTACAAAAAGGGGCGATAGAGAAATCCCCCTTTCCTCAAACATTTATCAGCAACATATTTTTAGTCCACAAAAAAACTGGAGACCTGCGCCCAATCATCAATTTGAAGGACCTGAACCGATCCGTCAGGTACCGCCATTTCAAGATGGAGGGCATCCATCTTCTCAGGGACCTCCTTTGCGTGGGAGATTGGTTCTCCAGATTCGATCTCAAAGACGCATATCTCACAGTCCCTATTGCTCGCAATCACCGAGCCTTCCTCCAATTTCTCTGGCAGGACGAAATCTGGCAATTTACATGCCTCCCGTTCGGCCTTTGCTCCGCACCATGGTGTTTCACCAAACTGATGAAACCAGTAATGGCGCTACTCCGATCTCAAGGGATTCGGTCCATCATATATTTGGACGACATCCTGATAATGGCTCAGGATCCACACCTCTTGCACAAACACACGAACATGACGACAGCCTTGCTCCAAAATCTAGGGTTTGTGATCAATTTCCAAAAATCGTCCCTCGAACCTTCTCAAAAGGTCCAATTCCTCGGATTCCTAATAGATTCCGTACAAGCGATCCTACAACTCCCCTCCACAAAGGTAAAATCTATAAAGAAAGAGATTCGCAAACTACTGTCAGCCCGCCAGATTCGCCTACGCGATCTGGCCCATACCATAGGCCTTTTGTCCGCCTCTATCCAGGCCATTTACCCGGGACCCTTACACTACCGAGCCATGCAACGGCTCAAAACACACTATCTACATCGTTCCACTTCCTACGACCAGTACATCTCCCTGACAGACGAAGTTCGCATAGAACTCCACTGGTGGCTTCTCAACATGGAAGCCTGGAATGGCAAAGCCATTTTCGGATCGCAACCGGATTTCGTGCTGGAATCCGATGCCAGTCTCCTGGGATGGGGCGCCACGTGCGCCGACAAGTCTACCGGGGGTCTATGGTCCCCCTCAGAACGAGATCTACACATCAATTGCCTAGAATTGATTGCAGGATCTTTTGCGATTCGCAGTTTCGCAAAAGATTGTTTCAATTGTTCACTAGTACTGCGCATGGACAACGTCTCTGCAGTGCGTTATGTGAATCGGCTAGGAGGCTCCCGGTCCAAACTACTATCGGACCTTACCAAGGATCTCTATCAGTTCTGCCTAGAACGGAATTTATCCATCAAGGCGGAATACCTGCCAGGCACGGACAACTTAGTCGCAGACTGGTTCTCTCGCCATTGGAGAGATGTGAGCGACTGGCAACTGGATCCCCGCTTGTTCTATCAAATTCTCTGTCTTCGCGGGCCTCTCACTCTGGACTTGTTCGCATCGCGACTGAATCGCCAGACCGAAGCATTTATCAGCTGGCTTCCAGATCCCCAATCCTGGGCAGTCGACGCCTTTCAGCACCCTTGGCCGGAGACAGGAGCCTATGCGTTCCCGCCTTTCTCCATGATCCAACGCACCCTTTACCGGGTCAAAGCCCTAGTAGTGACAATAGTCATTGTCACCCCGTTATGGAGAGCCCAGACTTGGTTCCCAACCCTGTTGGAAATGTCAGCGAATTGTCCGATCCTACTACCCCGGTCTCCCGACATTCTCATGAACCCAGCGGGACATTGTCACCCTCTCGCCCTCCAAGGACGGCTCCAACTTGTAGCCTGGACCGTTTCAGGGGATCCTGGAATGTCTCAGGACTTTCGGAGACAGCTCAGGCGCTCCTATGGGACTCCTGGGCCCCAGGCACTAGACGAGCTTATCTCACTGCATGGCGAGCATGGGCCGGCTGGTGTCTGGAAAGGGACACCGATCCCTTTTCAGCTCCTTTGACAATTATCCTTAATTTCCTGTCTACCTTATTCGATCAAGGCAAGTCCTATAGATCAATTAATGTCTTTAGATCAGCCATATCCGCGGCTCACAATCCTATTGACAACGCATCAATAGGAAAACACCCCTCAGTTTGTAGACTATTACGTGGGATCAGGCTAGCCAGACCCCCTCTCCCCAAATACTCCAATTTCTGGGATGTTGCACAGGTATTTGCCTTCTTAGAATCCTGGCCCTCTAATGAGCACTTGACCTTACGTCAACTCTCTGCCAAACTAGCCTTACTCCTATGTTTAGTATCCCTCCGTAGGGTCTCCGACATTAGAGCTTTCGACTTCCATGCTATAGTTTTCTCGCCGGAAGGCGTTACCTTCCGCATTACTAGGCGAACTAAGACCAACTCTGCCTCTGTATTCTACCCCTACTTTCCCAGTAGACAGTCACTCTGTGTGGCGCTCTGCTTAAAGCACTATATAGCTGCCACAACCACTCTACGCCCCCCTACAGGACCCCTTCTAGTGTCCTATGTCAAGCCACATAAACCAGTATCCAACCCCACAATTGCACGGTGGATCAGATGGATACTAACCCAAGCTAGCATCGACCCCTCCTTTGGGGCGCACTCAGTCAGAGGAGCAGCCGCATCCTCAGCCTTTCTTGCAGGTAGTTCTCTCTCAGACATCTTATCGTCGGCAGACTGGTCCAGAGAATCCACTTTTCGGACATTCTACTTCAAACCTAGGCCACACGCCGCATTGTCCATTATACAAGAGCGTTAAAACAGCAAATATGAAGCCTCCTGTCTTGCCATAAAATTAGGGATTATTCTAGCCCTAGTGACTGAATAATCTAAATTTTATTAACTACAGGAGGCGAATATTTTCCCACCCTTGTCTCCAGCACAAGTTGGACCCACCCTGAGGTAAGTTACTATCTCTTCCTACTCGAGATGTCTCACACACATCCATTCATCATCTGTCAACTGTCAGGTTTACATTTCACCTCTCTAACATTAAATTCATATACTTCACAACATTTCCATGAAATGCATTGAAATTATCTGTCAATCTCTACGATACGTGCTAAATTTGCAATCAACTAGTATGAGAACCTATACTCTCATGATTTTCTTTTTTCCTCCTTTAGTGTGAAGAATCCTACCGCTTACTTGTAACATCTGGATTCACCAACCCATTCAAGGTTTACATGGTTGAATGCATCAGGACCACGATTTAGTCCACAGTTCCAGTTTCAGTTCCAGTTTACATGGTTGATACTCAATACTGTCGGCTACAGCAAGAAAGAGGAATTGGGAGGAGCTCCATAATGCTATATAATACTGATATATACTCTGATTGGTTGAAATTTTTATACTATTGTTAACTATTTCTTTGCTGCTGGGAGGTTTCAGTAAAGAAAGATAAGCAAATATTCGCCTCCTGTCGTTAATAAAATTTAGATTATTCAGTCACTAGGGCTAGAATAATCCCTAATTTGACTGCAATCTTTCATAGAATGGATACATTTGTGCAAGCTAGAAGGTTTATCTTAGAACTCCTACTCTTGGAAATTACAGGATTCGATAGGAACCCAATCTTTCTAAGTGAGTAGTATATCAAGTATATCTCAATTCCTTAAATTGGTTACTATTTCTAAGGTGGAAAAACACAAAGTTAAAACGTAACAAAACCTATATCTCTATACAAATGTGTATCCAAAATCTTAAAGGTTCCCTCAACAAGACACATATGTGACTTTTACAATATATGTCCTAAAATAGTTACCGTAACTCCTCTCCATTTTCTAGGGACGCTGCAAGTAGCTCCAAAGTCCAACAGGCCAGCATCAGCGTTATGTTTTTCAGTTCTGACATTGAGTGCAGAAGAAATATTTCGAGATGTAGCTCACATGTTCCCTTATCCTTAATGATAATTTTCTTGTTTTACCAACATATTGTAATTCACAAGGACATTGTAGACAGTAGATTATATTAATACTGTACAAGTTAAAAAATGCTTTAATTAAAAAAAATAATAATAATTTTTAATAAAATGACAATCTCCTGTATTACTTTAATGTTTTAGTTTTTTTTTTCTAGTCTTGCATGCTAGGCACTGATTACATGCAAGACAAAAGTCAATGTTCTTGCTGTTTTTAAAATTATTTTCATTTGCTCTATTCCTTAATAGTTTTCTGTGACTTTTGACTATTTTTTTCTTATAGATTGTGACGGCAGATAAGAACTGTTTGACCTAGCTAGTCTGCCAAATTTTCTAAATACTTTCATTAGTCCCTGGCCTTATCTTAAGTCTAGGATAGCCTTATGCCTATATGACACGTGTAAACTATCTCACTGTGTTAAACTCTACCACTTCAGTTGGAAGGCTATTACATGCGTGCACTACCCTCTCTGTAAAGTAATACTTCCTAAAATTATGTTTACACCTTTACCCCTCTAATTTAACACTATGTCCTCTTGTTGTGGTAGTTTTCCTTCTTTTAAATATAGTCTCCTCCTTTACTGTGTTGATTCCTGTAATGGATCCTGCTATCCCTGTAGGACCGATTCCTGCAGCTTCTCCCGAAATCCCAGCTGAATAAAAGCAAAATAGTGATTACAGCTCCCAATCCCCCAAACATGAGTGGAGACTTCATGAAGGGGTAAAACGATCTGCTTTAATGTTGGCCACACTCGGCCTTTTATGATGGTCTTCCAGCAAGGGTTACTCCCACAGGGACCTTGTGGACAACTATGACACAAAACACAGTAACCAATCATTTCACATTACAATAATAAACACACGCACACCAACAGAGTAATCCCTCCTCTCTATCCTGGAGATAATTTGCTTAAGTGGTTGGCGTAAACTTAATTATCTCCAGGTAGAGAGAACATTTTCTTTTTTCATTGTAACAAAACTGTAAAATATATAACTCATATTTTGCCGAACGGAGACCCATGTTCAACATACCCCCAGATAGCTTGGGTCTGAGCGCATATTATAGTCGAATAGCGCTCAGATCCCACGAACACAGTTCAAATGCCATCGGGTTAAATATTTAGTTCACCGGTTGTTCGTGAAAAATGTATCCGAGAATGGCTCCATGCTTTCAGCTACCTGGGGTCGGTCTTATTTTGTGTGTTAAAAGTCCCGAACGGTATAGTGTTCGTGCATTAGAAAACAAATGGGGTGGATGTGGGTAAGCCTCAGCGGTGCTTGTCTAAATATGTGTCCGAAAAGATTTCCATACAATTTACCGCTGAGCGTTCGACGATTTAAAATGCCCGCCGCCACGCATTCGACAAACTAACGCTGACCACCCAACCTTTCGACAAATACTTGTGGTTAACCGCAAAGGCTGGGTGGTTAATGAGCTGCACATGACCAATGTAGGTGGTTGGATTGTTTGGGAGTTTGTTCGGTTATTTTAACAAAAGTACGAAAGGGCCAAACATACGAATATAGAAACATAGAAACATAGAATGTGACGGCAGATAAGAACCATTCGGCCCATCTAGTCTGCCCAGTTTTCTAAATACTTTCATTAGTCCCTGGCCTTATCTTATAGTTAGGATAGCCTTATGCCTATCCCACGCATGCTTAAACTCCTTTACTGTTTTAACCTCTACCACTTCAGCTGGAAGGCTATTCCATGCATCCACTACCCTCTCAGTAAAGTAATACTTCCTGATATTATTTTTAAACCTTTGTCCCTCTAATTTAAGACTATGTCCTCTTGTTGTGGTAGTTTTTCTTCTTTTAAATATAGTCTCCTCCTTTACTGTGTTGATTCCCTTTATGTATTTAAATGTTTCTATCATATCCCCCCTGTCTCGTCTTTCCTCCATGCTATACATGTTAAGATACTTTAACCTTTCCTGGTAAGTTTTATCCTGCAATCCATGAACCAGTTTAGTAGCCCTTCTTTGAACTCTCTCTAAGGTATCAATATCCTTCTGAAGATAGGGTCTCCAGTACTGTGTACAGTACTCCAAGTGAGGTCTCACCAGTGTTCTGTACAATGGCATGAGCACTTCCCTCTTTCTACTGCTAATACCTCTCCCTATACAACCAAGCATTCTGCTAGCATTTCCTGCTGCTCTATTACATTGTCTGCCTACCTTTAAGTCATCAGAAATAATCACCCCTAAATCCCTTTCCTCAGATGTTGAGGTTAGGACTCTATCAAATATTCTGTACTCTGCCCTTGCAGAAAGGAACTGTCTCCAGTAATTCAGCAAAACAGGGGTTTTGTCACAATTCCCTTTATGTATTTAAATGTTTCTATCATATCCCCCCTGTCTCGTCTTTCCTCCAAGCTATACATGTTTAGTTCCGTTAACCTTTCCTTGTAAGTTTTATCCTGCAATCCATGAACCAGTTTAGTAGCCCTTCTCTGAATTCTAAAGTATCAATATCCTTCTGGAGATAAGGTCTCCAGTACTGCGTACAATACTCCAAGTGAGGTCTCACCAGTGTTCTGTACAATGGCATGAGCACTTCTCTCTTTCTACTGGTAATTAGTGATGTCGCGAAGATAACATTTTCGGTTTGCGAACGGCGAACGCGAACTTCCATAGACTTCAATGGGCAGGCGAATTTTAAAACCCACAGGGACTCTTTCTGGCCACAATAGTGATGGAAAAGTTGTTTTAAGGGGACTAACACCTGGACTGTGGCATGCCGGAGGGGGATCCATGGCAAAACGCCCATGGAAAATTACATAGTTGATGCAGAGTCTGGTTTTAATCCATAAAGGGCATAAATCACCTAACATTCCTAAATTGTTTGGAATAACGTGCTTTAAAACATCAGGTATGATGTTGTATCGATCAGGTAGTGTAAGGGTTACGCCCGCTTCACAGTGACAGACCAAACTCCCCGTTTAACGCACCGCAGACAACCGCAAACAGTCCATTTGCACAACCGCAAACTCCCCATTTGCACAAGGTTGGATACCAAGCTAGCCATGTCCCGTTCCTTGTCCTCACTGATGTCATTGAAGGTCTCTCTTCCTCCACCCAGGAAGCGGATATGGAAAAAGATGCTTGGTCGGTCCTCCTACTTCAAATTTGGGGCACTGCGCATGCAATCTAATGTGCCACCAGATAGGAATAGTACTACTTGACACACCACTCCTATCAGTTTAATCCCTGTTACGTCCTCTATCAGGGGACTTGTATATAAGGCATCGATTTTAGGAAGCGGGAGATGGAAAAAGATGCTTGGTCGGTCCTCCTACTTCAAATTTGGGGCACTGCGCGTGCAATCTAATGTGCCACCAGATAGGAGTGGTGTGTTAAGTAGTACTATTCCTATCAGTTTAATCCCTGTTACGTCCCCTATCGGGACGTGTATATAAGGCATCGATTTTAGGAAGCGGGAGATGGAAAAAGATGCTTGGTCGGTCCTCCTACTTCAAATTTGGGGCACTGCGCGTGCAATCTAATGTGCCACCAGATAGAAGTAGTGTGTTAAGTAGTACTATTCTTATCAGTTTAATCCCTGTTACGTCCCCTATCAGGGGACGTGTATATAAGGCATCGATTTTAGGAAGCGGGAGATGGAAAAAGATGCTTGGTCGGTCCTCCTACTTCAAATTTGGGGCACTGCGCGTGCAATCTAATGTGCCACCAGATAGGAGTGGTGTGTTAAGTAGTACTATTCCTATCAGTTTAATCCCTGTTACGTCCCCTATCAGGGGACTTGTATATAAGGCATCGATTTTAGGAAGCGGGAGATGGAAAAAGATGCTTGGTCGGTCCTCCTACTTCAAATTTGGGGCACTGCGCGTGCAATCCAATGTGCCACCAGATAGGAGTGGTGTGTTAAGTAGTACTATTCATATCAGTTTAATCCCTGTTACGTCCCCTATCGGGACGTGTATATAAGGCATCGATTTTAGGAAGCGGGAGATGGAAAAAGATGCTTGGTCGGTCCTCCTACTTCAAATTTGGGGCACTGCGCGTGCAATCTAATGTGCCACCAGATAGAAGTAGTGTGTTAAGTAGTACTATTCTTATCAGTTTAATCCCTGTTACGTCCCCTATCAGGGGACGTGTATATAAGGCATCGATTTTAGGAAGCGGGAGATGGAAAAAGATGCTTGGTCGGTCCTCCTACTTCAAATTTGGGGCACTGCGCGTGCAATCTAATGTGCCACCAGATAGGAGTGGTGTGTTAAGTAGTACTATTCCTATCAGTTTAATCCCTGTTACGTCCCCTATCAGGGGACGTGCATATAAGGCATCGATTTTAGGAAGCGGGAGATGGAAAAAGATGCTTCGTCGGTCCTCCTACTTCAAATTTGGGGCACTGCGCGTGCAATCTAATGTGCCACCAGATAGGAGTGGTGTGTTAAGTAGTACTATTCATATCAGTTTAATCCCTGTTACGTCCCCTATCAGGGGACGTGTATATAAGGCATCGATTTTAGGAAGCGGGAGATGGAAAAAGATGCTTCGTCGGTCCTCCTACTTCAAATTTGGGGCACTGCGCGTGCAATCTAATATGCCACCAGATAGGAATAGTACTATTTAACACACCACTCCTATCTGGTGGCACATTAGATTGCACGCGCAGTGCCCCAAATTTGAAGTAGGAGGACCAACCAAGCATCTTTTTCCATCTCCCGCTTCCTAAAATCGATGCCTTATATACACGTCCCCTGATAGGGGACGTAACAGGGATTAAACTGATAGGAATAGTACTACTTAACACACTACTCCTATCTGGTGGCACATTAGAATATGACGTCATGACGAATATGACGAATATGACGGATCGTAGAGTCGGGTGGACCATGGTCGTTGAGGGTACCGTTGTTCTGGTTCCAGAGTGTCATTCCGGGTGGGTCTGCGGGACCTGGATACCCAGGGCTTTGAAGAATTGAGGCGCCTCAGCTAGCGAAGAAAGTTTATGTACAGTCCCTTTATGAGTGACCACCAGGAACCTGGGGGATATCCAGTGGTATTCCAACCCTGCTGCTCTTAGATGGCTGGTGACTGATTGCAGGGATCGACGCCATTGCAGTGTGGACCTCGTAAGGTCCTGGAAGAATGAGAGGTTGGACCCTTCAAAGGGTAGTGGCGTCTTGCCATGCATCGCTGTCATCAGGAGCCTTTTATCCTGTGAGGTGGAGCAGCGGACGATCACATCCCTCCAATGTAGAGGTAGTGCCACCTGCCGCCGGTAGGCGGTATATCCCGTCTATAGAGAATTTCTTGGCTTGGGGCTGGGGCAGTATGGAGGCCACCAGGCGCCTCATATATTGAGGTAGTTCGTCCGGCGTGATTGTGTCAGGAATCCCTCTAATTTTCAGGTGGTTTCGCCGAGACCTGTCGTCTAGGGCTGTGTAATGAAGTGAGAGTGCTTGTTGATGCGTTTGCATGGTCAAGACTGTGGCTTGGAGGTCTGAGAGTCCCTGCTTAAGTGTGACTATATCCTCTTCCGAGGCCTTCACCCTAGTGTCCACCGCCTGTATGTCTGCCTTAATAATTGCCACGTCTGCCGCCAGGAGGGACTTGATCTCCTGTACCAGGTTGTGGAAATCCCGCTGAGTGACCGGCGCCGATCCATCCACATTCTCATCTGTGCCCGGTACCTGCTCTGGTAGTGGGTCTGGGCGAGCAGACTCTGCAGGAGAGATTACTGGTCTGTGATCTGCCTTGTCCGCCATCTTAGCTGCCTGGTTTCGCTGCAGTAAGGCCCCTATGTCCCTGGAACCTGGAATACCTACTATCTTATCTCTGATCCTAAACTCTTGTAGTTCAACTTAATATAATTCAATATAATATAACATACAATAACTATAATACTTAAAAATAATTTTATATGAAAACAACAATCTATATAATAGTAACATAATCAGTGCTCATACAACACCTAACAAAACAATTGCCTCAAACATGTCAGAATATAATTTCCAGAGTAGTAGATGATGATTAGTTATTGACTCAAATTATTTATCACCAAATAATGCAATAAGTCGACATACTATAGTGCACTACCATGTAATATTCTTCACTATAATATGACTGGGTACCACATTGAAATATATCCTGCAAGAAAGAAGCATAGACCACATTTGCTGCTTCTACAAAGTATTAATTACTTGTTTAGAAAAATCTCTAATAATAACCCACGATTTCCACAAATGGTTGCAAACCAAATTAACTTTTCAAAATGCATTCGGCAATTAACTCTCTCATCTTGGAATTGCAAACTTACAATATGCAAATGCATGAAAAAAAATGGTAATACAATTAACAATATCTTGATATAATGGAACGCAATAATATTATGTAGAACAAACCAATAAAAAGAAATATTGACAAGTATTGCATAGAAATACTTGGAAAAATGTAAGTAACCTTTGTATCAGCACCAAGCAAACTTTACAGGTATTTATGAGAGAATAGGTTTTGATCAATATCTGAATTTCAACTAATGAATGTATCAATAATGACATATTTATACTTGAAGAATTATTGCATATTTTCAATCTGAGCTGCAGTAGTGAGTCATGAACAAGTAATGGTAGGGTGATAAATCCAGAATTCACATTCAACAAAGAGATCACATTCAAGAGAGTCATGATTCAGTAGAGCGATGATTCAAGAGAGTAATCTTATTCAAGAGAGCTGGCATAATATATCTGACACTATTGACATCCACTATACAATATATTGGTGTTAGTGCTGTTCTCTATTGTGTAAATAACTAGTCTAAAAATTCTACTTCCTCATCACAGTATTTGGTGTTGAGGTGTTCTCCTCGTGTATTCCCATTGAACTAGGTTACAAAAGTCCTGCAATAGTGCGGCACTACCATGACAAATTAATAAGATGTCATCTATATACCTTTTATGAAGACGGACATTGCCATTCCACTTGTGTTTGCTCCAGATATAATGGTTTTTCTAATCACTATAAATAGATTGGCAAAAATCTGAAGAGACCACCAGGTATACGGATTATTTCCAAATTTGACTCATTTACATCAGGCCTGTCAGAATATATTGACTACTTCCTATAGTCATATAGTAAGGATACGTCTGAAGGACACCACCAACATCATAAGGGATTTGACTAATGGTCAGAAGGGTACCTGCACGTGGTACCAGATGTGTCTATTTTATACACCATACTAGACAACAATAAAGGATGTAATGCTCTGAAAAAGACAAGATCTTGATGACCTTCAGATAGAATTCCTACCATAAAGGAATCTCACTTATCCTCACAAATAATTAATTCTGTTTTGAAGATAAATATCACATACAAAAAAAAGGCACAGCTATGTGGAATAAAATTGTCCCTAGCTTTGCCAATCTATTCATGAGTGATTGAAAAAAGCATTGTATCTAGAGCAAACACAAGTGCAATGGCAACATCCATCTATATAAAAGGTATAAACAGGTAGATGATATCTTATTCATTTGGCATGGTAGTGCCGCACTATTTGAGGAATTGCATATGTTCCTTAACCTATTGTGACCTTAAAAAACAGATAATGCTGAGCGTTTTTACTTTCAGTGACTGCGGCAGGCTAATGTGCCACACAGTTTTAAAGGAAGAAGCCGAAGAGAGACAACAAACTATAGGCAAGGAAGAACATAGAGAAGATGCTGTGGAAAATATGGACAATCTCTTTCTCCCAGAGCTTCATCTTTCATCCATAAGTCCACCTTTAGAATTTGTAAACTTTACTCCTGTCAGCCTCAAGCTACACCCACAAGGGACATTTCACTAACATTTTTACAGCAAAGTCAGTCACAGCCACAAGGGAGATTGCTGCTTAAATTATTAAATGGAAATCACCCTAGTAGATGTGTCTAGATGCAATAAGAGAAATTCTGTTTTGAAAAATTTTAGGTGACTTACTAATTAAAATGTATGCAATTAAAATATAATTTAGAACAAGAACAATATATCTTGACTACTAAACATATTTATTGTAATTTATCTCCTTAATACAGAGGCAACTATACAAGTTCTGACCAAAAAAAAACCACAAGAATTTCAGCTATAAGTTTGTTCCACCATAATTTACCTAGAGAAAACAAGAAAGAACTGGGGTAGAGCCTATTCTAGGTACACTAAGGAGCACGGGGGTAACCCCAAATAGAAACTTAAAAAACAAGAGAGGTGTACCAGAAAGGGCCCAGATTAAATAGGATACTAGAAGTAGATACCAGATACCCTCAAGGTACTGCCAGACTAGGAGCTAATTGTTAGTAAAAAATAAAAAAATACTTTATTGGTACTAAAAACACTAATGCAAAAATGTGTGCTCGTGTACAAAAAGGTGAACTAAGTGATAGGTGAAAACCAGTAACACTAACTAAAATATACCAAAACCACTAGGAGTTCTAAGACTATATAACAGATCAAAGTAGCTCTGATAGGCTGGTTTAAGTGGTATATATAGAGATAGTGTCACAAGGAGTAGTATTGATGTACTGGTATAAATATAGTTATATAGCAGGGTTTAGCTGTAAAGCAAGCTAGGCATTATACTAGGGACATGAGAATAGATGTCACCATAGATACCAAAATCGATCTCTGAGTACAACTCATTTAAGTAACTCAGAGCAACTGTCTCAAATAGTATATAGAGCAGCAATAAATAGTTACTAAGTATTGGAATGGAAATAGAACGAATAACGAAATAGTAGAATACTGTGGAGCTGTGCTGATGGCGTAATAATCAGAGATATAGATCACACTATACTCCTGGAGTGTCTATTTTGAGAAAATGATATATCTGAAAATCTACTGTGTCGAGATAGCAGATAAAACTATGCACACTCAATAGCAGGTGAACGGAATTCTTGCTGAGACTCTGCCTCAGATAGTGTCTGGGATGAATTTAGGCAGACAAAGAGGGTTGAAATAAAGCGTCACAAGGAACTAAATAGTGGTAGTGGTGGTCTCAGGTAAATAGGACACTGCTGTAATATAATACTAAAGTCAGAACCCGCCAAGCACCTTCTAATACTGAGCTATAAACCCGCTAGGCTAAGGTATCTAATAATTCAAATCATATACCAAATAGTGGAGGTGATAAAGAAAAAATAAGTAATAATAAGTTAATTTATATATATAAAAAAAAAAAAGCATGGTAGCAAGTCCCCGTGCTATTTCTAGATCATGAAGATGGCACGGATAGGACCCCTTGACGTGCATGTTTCGCCCGACCTGGCTCGTCAGAAGGGAACCGGCCAGTACAGAGCGCTGAATTAAAATAGGAGGAGAAATCCTCTCATTGGTTCAGTGTGAAGATTTTTAATTGGTTGGTTTAAAATATGTATCTGACGATGTAATTGAGTCACTTAACTCAGGAGGGGAATCACCTAAGTGAGCTGAATTAACCCCTTCCTGGTTGTAGAAAAGACATTAGTAAGCTTTTATTAGTCACTTGCAGTTAATGGCATACTTCTATAAGTGAAATAGTTAGGACTATAAATGTGTCGGCATTAGTTTTATTTTGGAAATTACCAAACAGATAATGTTTAACGGAAACCTAAAGATCTTTTTGTTAGGAGATAATTGTGTTCTTCTCATTGTCGTTTTTTGTAGAAAGAAAAAAGGGATTTTTCTATATATAAGTTGATATTAATGACGAAGTAATGCTTAAACCTGAGAAGTTTTTTTTTTTTTTTTTTTTTTTTTTTTTTTTTTTTTTTTAATTCTTTATTTTTCTTGTGCAAAGATGGACATCAGGCTTGCAGAGCCACGACAGCTTCCGCAGACATTTTTCATAACATTTCAAAAGCGTGGCAGTCTAGACATCACATTTTTATATTTTTATATAACATGAGGAAAGCAGGCAATTAGACATTTATGTTTGATATGTTAGCATGTTAGGTTAAATTTGCATATAACAATGCTAGTTGCGCTGATGCTTAGACTTATCTAGTGTTACATTGTTGAGGGAAAAGGCTTTAACGTTTAAGGTGTAGGTTGCAAGGTATGAGTAAGTATCACATTAGGTTAACATGCTAGTACAGGCTAATATTCCACTGGTTACCATACACTGTCCAGATAACATCAAGAGAAAACTTTAAAAAAGAAACAGACTGAACCTCCTGCGGAAAAACAGAATAAGAATGGCTACCCAGCTGAGTCTAAATTCGATTAATACGACCAGAGTGTGAATGTGAGAGCCTGTGGGTATGTCTACTGGGCGCAGCCAGAAAACAAATCGGGTAGGTGGTTGAGTGTCTCTGGATGACAGGGTGGTCAGGCGACGAGCTGTTCTTCCATGCCCCATGCTGATCATGTTGTGTCATCTCTTCTCTCTCCCAGTCTTGAGCTCAGATGTGGAGTAGTGGGTGGTCAGCTGGAGCTGAATGTGTGTCTCATGCGTTCCCTGCTTGGTAGATGAGCTGCAGATCCCATCCTTGCCAGGGGTTAGACTGGTGGCGGCCTGGTGCCGTTGGGCCTCCCTCCAGAGTGTAGCGCTACCCTGTGGGGTGTCATACCGGCTGGCTAAAGGCTTGGGTAGGTAGAATCTGGCAGCTGGTTACAGGTGTTGCTGGGGCCAGGGGTTCACTCAGTCCCCTTGTTGGTAGCTAGGGGTTTCTCTGGGTGCCGCGTGTCGGCTAGTCAGTGCGGCGGCCATTTTAGATTGGGGCATTTGGAGTTCGCCCTGCAGGCTTCGTTGGGGGCCGCATTGTATCCTCCAGTGGAGACCGGGATGACCCCCCCGGTCCAGAGGGGGGGGGTCGGGACCGGATCCGCCGGTGTTCCATTTGGCTGTCGGGTTCCGTTGGGCAGGATAGTGGAGTGGCGGCCGTCCACTCCACTCACCGCCAGGCAGGCCCCCACCTGGTGCATCAGGGACCTCTCCTCCGAGGGACTAGAACCCCAACGGCAAGCCTCTCCTCGGCTCCGGTAGCCCGCGTGCATTGAGGTACGTGAATGCTGAGCATCGATTTCCTCCCATAACCGGCGATTAACGGGTCTATTAAGCCATGTTGTGCGGGAGCTGGTCTCCCATGCGACCGCTCGGCTTGGCGGTCCGGCCCCGCCCCCCTAAACCTGAGAAGTTAAGGATGCCACAAATGGCAACTGTGTATTGAAAGATTTAGAAACATACTAAATGTTTTATGTGAATGTGATAATAACCATTTAGGGAGATATGATAATAACCGTTTAGGGAGATACATTTTGTCTCCCTGGTAAACGGCTAGTGTTAAGTGCTGAAGGAATGATCCAATTGGTCCTCCCGCTGGTCCCAGCTCCGCCATGATGGGACTGAAGCGCCGCATGGATCTCGCCCAACAGCCTCTCCACGAACGGATCCACCGCTGGCTTCATGCTGCCTCTACAGGTAAGACAAAAAAGGGGGAGGAGAGAACACACAAAGAACCAACACACAGAGCACGCACACAGAACTCACACACAGAACCCACACACACAGAGGACAAATATACCAGGAGAAAGAGAGACAGAAAGGAACCAAGGGGGACAGCACAGAAGACAGATACAGAACAAAAGAGATATATTGACAGATTTACCCTTAAAATGGCTGCCGTGTAATGGTCCCTAGCCCCTTATACCCTTCACCCCCCTAACGTCCCACACCCTCACCCTCTCTACCAATCCCTACTGTCTTGCTCAGTACAAGCTGTCAAGGCCCTCCTCCGCCTATGCGTCTTCATGGGGCTGCAGTAAATGTGAGCAAAGTTGATTGCCATTAAAGAGCAAGGATAACATTCATTAAAAAATAATTCAAGGAAAGCAGATGTAATATTTTATTATTAATATATACAATATTTTTAAGTAATATAAAATTATCACTTTTCCTGGAGCACATATTTTACAAAAACAGACATAAGTAACGGAGGGACTGGTCTCACTACACTTAATGCTTGACAGTTTGAGCTGCAAGAGATCAAATTTTGTGAAATAAATTGTTCAAGTGTTATGTTATAATCTATCCAAATAAATAAAAAGTACTGCTGATCTAAATCCAAACACAAAATCCCACAGCTACCCATCAAAAGCTATCAGCAATGTTCTCCAGAGCTCCTTGTTACAAAAAAACTTTTTCTTGAACAAGTCCATTTAGTGTTAAACTCAAGGCTTTATAGCTGTTGGCTGTCCCAAGGAAGGACTTGAGCCTTGAGGAGAGGTGTGATAATCATGAGATACCTGGGATTATTGATCATTTGCACATACCTGCCCAGGAAATTAGGACGGTTTTGAAAATACCTGTCCAGGGTTAGAAAGAATGCATACTCTGCAGATATATATCCTGGATTGTCTGTCCAAAGGGGCTAGAGATGTGCTCTTTGGATACCTGTATTTGGTAAGAAAGGATACATGCTCTGCAATACCTATCCTTAGTGAGAAGGATTGCATGTTCTCTAAATACTTGCCTTCAGTATGAATGGAACTGATGCCAGCTTTGTGAATATCTGTCCTTGGTTAAAACAGATACATACTTTGCAGATACCTGTCCAAGGTAAGAAGGAATGTATGCTTGGCAGATACCTGTCCAGTGTGATAATAATGCATGCTCTCTACATACCTGCATGTGTGAATGTATGTATTCTCTACCAGTCCAATATGAGAAAAAAAATGGGAATGGATGCTGTGTTATGGATAGAAATTATTGTAGGTAAAATGTCTACTTACTTTGTATACCTGTATTCAGTATTTACTCAAAATGGCTGCTAGAGCACCCCCCCTCCCATCGACTGAATACCTCGTGTAACAAGATGGCGTCTCCATCCGGAGTGAAATCCCGAGATGATGGTGACATCACACTTTGGAGGAAGTGCATTAGATAAGACGCTTAACACTTGACCAATTAAAGATGTATTCTCTGTAATCTTGCATATGATGTATTTCTGCCTTTATAAGGGGCCTGCCGCCCCCCTGATTAAACATTCTGGAGTTTTTCATTTATCTGAACTTGTGTCAGTGTGATTTACTCAGCGTGCTCGCATTCTATTTTAAGCAATCTGGACAGGGGGCAGATACTCACGCAAACACTTGGTTTGATCTAAAAGAGCGGTTCTTTGGATACCTGTTCAAGGAGCAAAATGATATGTATGCTATGGATACTAGTCCAATGTGAGGTGGGATGTATGCTTTGCATACCTGTTCACTATGAGAAGGAATGCATATTCTGTGGATGGGAAAGATTCTGTGCAAATATTTGTCCTGTCTGAGAAAGGATGCATGTTCTACAAATATCTGTCCTGCGTGAGAAAGGATGCATGTTCTACAAATACCTGTTCTGCATTAGTTTTGCAAAAACTTAACAACTCAGGCGTTGGTTATCGTCCGCTAACCTGGTTTTGATCATATGTTTCAGACCGATTGCAATATGTGGCCATGTCTGATAGCACTTCCCTCCCTCTCGCAGTACTCGGCCCCCTGCTATTCACATTATTTATAAATGATCTGCCTAAGGTCTGCAAATGCTCAACTGTACACATGTATGCAGACGACACTGTAATCTACGCTAGTAAAACCAAGCTACCGCAGCTTGAGGCTGTGCTCCAAAACCAATTCACAGAGGTAGAAAAGTGGAGAGCGTCTAAAACTTTTCCTAAACACTGACAGCACTGTTACAATGATCTTTGGAACTGTACCTAAATTACATAAACTAAAAAAATCAACAATTGTGTATCAGAACAAATTTAAATAGCACACGTACAGCAGTCTGCTCTTTTAAATATCTAGGTACATTGCTAGACCCCAATCTTTTGGCCTTCACATTGAAAAAAATCTCTTCAAAACTTTACCCAAAACTAGGTGCCCTATACAGAAACAAATCCTGCCTACACCCTACAGTAAGAAAACAGATAGTGAAACAAATGCTAATGCCGGTTGTAATGGATAGACGGGCACCCCGACTGGGTACCTCAGTTGATAGATGCTCCTAGCGCTTCCTGAGGGCTCCAAGCACTCCAGCCGACACCATAACCACCTTAGACTCCTCCAGAGAGCAAGGCAGGAACAAGCTCTTACAAGAGCTTAGTAGTAATTTAACAAGGGAGTATGACAAGCATTGAAATCCCTTGTAGCAGATTCCCCCAATAAGAGACGGCACTCCAAATTGAGGGTGAAGTAGAACTGATTTACTGAGGCTACCTGCCCTGCTTTTATGCAGGTCTCCCACCTGGTGGACCAGATGGAAGACTGGGAAACATATTGGACATTGACCAATCACAAGCTTACAATCCCACAATGCATCACAATCCCTCCTCTCTGTCCTGGAGATTATTGGGAAGTAATCCAATTATCTCCAAGGACAGAGGCAAAACTCCATTAACCACATGGCAGACAAAAGGACAATAAAAGACATACAAATACATACTGTTACATTTATCACATAGAACATACACATTTTACCTATCCGCAGGTAGCTTAGATCTGAGCGCACATTATTACCGGATGGCGCTCAGATCACATACATACAGTCCAATCGCCATGGAGCCAAAGTCTTTCATACAGTCTTTCAGTATACGGCTGGGCTCCATGGCATAGCTATCTGGGGTAGCATGGTTTAAACAGTAAAGTACCGAATGGACCGGTGTTCAGATAATTGACTGCAGGTAGGAGAAGGGAGGTCGGCGGCTCAGCGGTGTTCGTGGCTTTAACAGTCCGCAGAAAGGCACGAACCAGCCTTTCTGCAGGGAAAAAGAACAGTGTTAAACATGGGGCCATAGTCCAGCGGCAGGAGGCGGGCGACCAGGCTCCTCCAGTGGCCAGGTTGGTTCCACCACACCGGTATAATGACATGAAGGGGTGCTGCCCTGGAACAGCACTGTCCCTTTAAATGTGGGAACCAATTTAGCAAAGAAATAATGCAAAGACACGATGAATGGATTATATCAAGAAATATATATTAAAGAGAACCAACGGATATAAGAACAAAACAACATATAATAAATATATGCAATGCCACAGAATAATATATACAAAAAAATTCAAGATAACCACAATTAGTGCAGGCAGAGTATACTTAAACAGTCCTTTGGTAAGTAAAGTACTTGGGCAGGATTGTGTAGTCACCACTAAAAATAGGTGGGACACAGATCCTAAGCCACAAAGCAAAATATATGACACCAGGTAACAAAGTCCAAAACATGTCAAACAAAATAAGGCAGCAGGGTCAGAATCACTGGAAATAAGGTAGAGGCAGGAACACTGAATCAGAATACAGGATCGGAAGGCACAGGAACGCAGGACCCAGAGGACATGGGACCGCAGGACCAGGTGGACACAGAAACACAAGACCAAGAAGACACGTGAACATAGGATCAGGAAACGCAGGACACAGGATCAAGGAGCGAAGAGTCAGAATCTCAGGAACCAGAAAACAAGAAACAGGAGACAAGATACAATGATCTGACCAGGAGTGAGGGGAGAAACCAGACTATATAGGTGCTAAACAAGGACCAGGTGAAGTGCTAATGAAAAGAAATTAGGAACAGTGCCAAACAGTGATAGTGGTGAGTGTGGGTACTGCATGAGGGCAAATCAACTAAGGAGTGTCGTGACAGCCGGTCATTGATTATGGGGATGTAGTGTATGCACCCGCAATGCAAACCCACCTTAATAAACTTAATATGTTATATAATTTGTTCTTTGTACTAGAATGTAATTTGTTACCCACCACTGTGACATGTTAAAAGAGCTAAACTGGCTGTTGCTGGAATCTCAACGCACTCTTCATCTTTCCAGTCTTGTGCATAAGAGCTTTTCTGGAAAGCTCCCACCCTACCTGAGTAGAATGCTCTCCGCAGCTGTTCCTACCTCCTATAACCTCCGATCCAGTACTAGCACGATATTTAGCATATCGCAATGCAAAAATAAAGTGTCTCGATCCTCCTTTTCCTACAAAGCACCGCAATTATGGAATAACCTCAGGGACACAGTCAAATCTCCATTAATTCTAAAATCTTTTAAGAGATCTATGGCAATATACCTCAGCAAAGAATGCACATGTCATGGTTGAATATTTTTATTACATACTATGTACTACATTTATATATGTGTGTATATATATATATATATATATATATATATATATATATATATATATATATATAGTTTGTATATTGTATTTTTGTAATATTGTATCCTATTGTAACAATGCAATGTTTTGTGGACAAAGACCCAGGGCATACTTGAAAACGAGAAAAATCTCAATGTATCTATCCTGGTAAAATATTTTATAAATAAATAAATAAATTAGAAAGGATGCATGTTCTACCAATATCTGTCCTGGGTGAGAAAGGATGCATGTTCTACAAATACTTGTCCTGGGTGAGAAGGGATGCATGTTCTACAAATACCTGTCCTGGGTGAGAAGGGATGCACTCTTAGCAAGTAATGCAAAGAATGGTAAAAATGGACTCATGCTCTGAAACTCCTGCTAGTAAACTAGGTAGGGGCGCTAAGAATTATTATAATAAAATCATACATACAAAGATAGCAGCAAATTTTGCAATTATGTTTCTTACTCTTAAAAAAAAAGGAAATGAAAGTACAGTGATAGTGCAGTATGTTATGAATAATATGGTGATAAATATATATTCCAAAGGGGCACTCACGTTTTCCAGAGCTTAAAAAGCTCTATTTTAGGAGCCTGGACGGAACAATCCCCGTCTAAGGATTTATTTTTGCTGGTATCAGCTTCCCAAGGTAGTGCAGTTCATCATATGAAAAAATAAGGATGTATACCAATGATACAGTACGTATGTAAAAGTAGTATAATTAAATAATATTAGACCTACTTACATTTGCTAGAGCAATGACCTGATCTAGTGTATGGAGCTTTAGGTGGAACAATCCCCACCTAGGGATATATGTAGATCCAGAACAGCAGAGTGATGGTGAGAGTATTAAGAGCTCAAGAGTGACTAGGTATTAAAACAGAATCTTTATTAATAAACAGAATGAATAAAACTACTGTATGTACTCGAGTGTAAGTCGAGTTTTTCGGCACATTTTTTGTGCTGAAAAACCCCAACTCGACTTATACTCGAGTCACTGTCTGTATTATGGCAACTTACATTGCCATAATACAGACAAGGGGCTGTTGGGGGCTGGCAGAGAGCGTTTACTTACCTTTCCTGCAGCTCTGGTCAGCTCCCTTCTCCTCCAGTTTAAGTCTCGCGAGAGCCGTGGGGTCAGAGTGTTGCCACGGGTTACCGTGGCAACGCTCCGCGCGGCCGCGAGACTTACACTGGGAGCTGACAGGGGAGCTGACCGGAGCTGCAGGAAAGGTAAGTAAACGCTCTCTGCCAGCCCCCCTCCTACACAGCCAGGGCCGTCTTTAACAAGGGGCAAACTGGGCAGCTGCCCCGGGCCCTGTTGCTCCTGGGGGGCCCAAAGCAGCTGCCCTGTGGGCCCCCTGCCCGCAGCCAGGTCTGAACAGCCCACGGGATACTAAGAAATATTCCGGTGGGCTGCTGCAGGTGAGGTAATCAAGGCCCCCCGGCCCTTTAAGAGAGCTCCAGACCGGGCCTCTGTCTTCCTGCCTGCTGGGAGGAAGTGTTGTGAGGTCACTTCCTCCCAATTAACTGAGTGCCGCTGGGGAGGAGGAGGCATACAGGGAGAGAAGGTGACCAAGAGAGAAGGTACAGACCAAGAAGAAGAAGACTCCCATCAATCTCAGCCATCCAGCTCCCACTGGACTACAGGGAAGCCACACTTCTGTAAAGGTAAGGAGGGTGGCTAAACTATGTAAATTGATATGTGTGTGTGTGTATCTGACTGTGTGTGTATCTGACTGTATGTGTGTGTGTGTGTGTGTGTGTATCTGACTGTGTGTGTGTGTATGTGTATCTGACTGTGTGTGTGTGTGTGTATCTGACTCTGTGTGTGTGTATCTGACTCTGTGTGTATCTGGCTGTATGTGTGTGTGTGAGTATCTGACTGTATATGTGTATATCTGACTGTGTGTGTATATCTGACTGTGTGTGTGTGACTGTGTGTGTGTGTGTATCTGACTGTATGTTTGTATATCTGACTGTGTGTGTGTGTTCTGACTGTGTGTGTGTATATTTGACTGTATGTGTGTATATTTGACTGTATGTGTGTGTCTAAATGTGTGTGTCTGACTGTATGTGTGTATATCTGTGTGTGTGTGTATATCTAACTATGTGTGTGTGTGTCTCACTGTGTGTGTGTGGGGGGGGTGTGTATCTCACTGTGGGTCTGTGTATCTCACTGTGTTTGTGTCAGTGTTTGTGTGTATATGCGTGTGGAAATGCATACATCCCATCTAACATTGCACACAAATACATTCCAGGGGAGAGGGGGTGGCGGGGGGGGGGGGGGGCAGGAAAGGGGGGGTGGCAGGGGGCGGCGGGGGGGGCAGGAGGGCAGGATCCAGGGAGCCCAAGCAAATGCATGCCCAGGGTCCAATCAATGTTAAAGACGGCCCTGTACACAGCCCATCCACTGGACCACCAGGGAATGAGAGCCCCCCTCCCTGGCCAGCTAACAAGCAGGGAGGGGGGACGAATAAAAATAAATCAAAATGTAAATAATAAAATAAAATATTAATAATATTTAAAAATAATAATAATGCAAAAAATATTACTAATATAACAAAAAATAATATTAAAATAATAATAATAATACAAATGCCCACCCCCACCAAGGCTCTGCATCACATAAACAAACATACTCTGCATCACACACACACACCGCATTCATACACACACACTGCACTCATACACACACTGCAATCATACACACACACTGCACTCATACACACACTGCATTCATACACACACACTGCATTCATACACACACTGCACTCATACACACACTGCATTCATACACACACACTGCATCTGTACACACACTGCATTCATACACACACTGCACTCATACACACACACTGCATTCATACACACACTGCACTCATACACACACACTGCACTCATACACACTGCACTCATACACACACTGCATTCATACACACACACACTGCACTCATACACACACTGCACTCATACACACACATTGCATCACACACACACTCTGCATCACACACACACACTGCACTCATACACACACTGCATTCATACACACACTGCATTCATACACACACATTGCATCACACACACACTCTGCATCACACACACACACTGCACTCATACACACACTGCATTCATGCACACACACTGCACTCATACACACACACTGCACTCATACACACACTGCATTCATACACACACTGCATTCATACACACACACACACACACACACACACACACACACTGCATTCATTATATACACACACTGTAAATAAATATTCACTTAATATAATTTTTTGGGGATATAATTTTATTTCGAAATTTACCAGTAGCTGCTGCATTTCCCACCGTAGTCTTATACTCGAGTCAATTTTCCCAGTTTTTGGGGGTAAAATTAGGGGTCTCGACTTATACTCGAGTATTTAAAAGTGAACTATATAGTAAAAAGAACTATAAATAAAACCAGTTCTTGTAGGCATTCCTTAATCTCCACTTTCACTATCTGAAAATCCTGGGCTAGTGTGAAAAGAAGACCACACAATGTGGATGCCTGTGCTGAGGAAGGGGGCATGCTTTCTCTGCAGATACCTGTCCTGGGCCATGCATTCTCTGCAGATACCTGTCCTGGGCTATGTACTCTCTGCAGATACCTGTCCTGGGCCATGTAATATCTGCAGATACCTGTCCTGGGCCATGCATTCTCTGCAGATACCTGTCCTGGGCTATGTACTCTCTGCAGATACCTGTCCTGGGCTATGTACTCTCTGCAGATACCTGTCCTGGGCTATGTACTCTCACAACCATTGATAACACATGAAACCTTACCCATTAATATTTGCATTGGTGCCATACATAAGGAAGAGATTACATTTCAGGTGATTGCATCTCCTTCTTGTCCTATCATATTAGGATTTCCATGGCTTAGCAAGCGTAACCCTCATATTGACTGGGCTAATGGGGAAATATTAGAATGGGGTAAGGATTGCTATGAAAGGTGCATATTGCATGTCACCAAAAGAGTGGGCACTATTGAATTACCCACTAGTACACCTCAAAATCCCAAGATCCCTATACAATACCAAGACATTAAAGAAGTATTCAGCAAGACTCAGTCTAATACTCTACCTCGTCACAGACCATATGACTGTTATATGACCATTAACTTACTACCAGGCGCTATGCCACCTAAGGGATCAGTCTATGCTCTATCTCCTCAGGAGAGTAGTGTAATAGAGGAATATATTAAAGATTCATTGAATAAAGGCCATATATGAAAATCATCCTCGTCTGCTGGTGCAGGATTTTTTTTTGTATCATGCATCAATTACAGGGCATTGAACAAAATCACCATTAAGAACGCCTACCCCATTCCTCTTATTACTGAATTATTTGACAGACTCCAGGGCGCTAAAGTGTTTACTAAGCTTGACCTTAGAAGCGCTTACAATTTAGTGAGAATCAAGGAAAACCACGAGCGGAAGACTGCATTTAATACCAGAAGTGGACACTATTAATATCTGGTGATGCCATTCGGGTTGTGCAATGCTCCAGCAGTTTTCCAAGATTTCTTTAACGATGTACTCGGGATTACATTTACTCGTTTGTCTTGGTCTATGTGGATGATATCCTTATTTATTTTCCTGACCTCCAGTCTCAACACGATCACGTTAAACAAGTTCTGCAAACCTTGTTAAAAAAACAACTTTATTGTAAATTGGAAAAATGTATCTTTGACCAGTCTGAAGTACAGTTTTTAGGATATAATATTTCTGCCTCGGGGTTTCAGATGGATCCTAAAAAACTTGAGTCTGTTCTACAGTGGCCTTTACCCACTGGGTTGAAAGCCATTCAAAGGTTTATTGGTTTCGCCAATTATTACAGAAGATTTATAAAGGGATTTTCTTCAGTAAGAGCCCCCATCACCAGTATGACACGCAAGGGGGCTAGTAGTACGACATGGTCTAAGGAGGCTATTGAAGACTTTGAAACTCTCAAACAGCGGTTTGCCTCCGCCTACATATTGATACATCCTGACACCAGTAAGCCTTTCATACTGGAGGTTGATGCTTCAGAGACAGGGGTAGGGGCAGTTCTCTCCCAGAGGGAGAGCCATGAAAGTCTGTTACATCCTTGTGGTTAATTTTCTAGAAAGTTGTCTCCTGCTGAGTGCAATTACGATATTGGCCATAATTGTTGCCCATTATTCTAGCTCTCAAGGAGTGGCAACATATTTTAGAGGGATCCAAGGACCCCCTTTTGATCATTACTGATCACAAAAACTTGGCTTACGTAGGAGATGCCAAGCGATTATCTTCTAGACAAGCTAGGTGGTCTCTATTTCTTTCTCGCTTTAATTTTCTTGTCACTTATAGACCTGGTTCTAAAAATGTCAAGGCCGACGCCATGTCCAGGCAGTTTGATACTGAGGCTATACTAGAGCAAGAAACGTCCCATATCATTCCCCTGGAATGTATCAGTCTCAGGCGCCCTGCGGTAAACCTCAGGACAAACTGTTTGTTCCATTGGGGGAAAGGGTTTATATTGTCGGGATTCCGCGGGTGGCTGCGAGGGGAGGCTGCACTCCGCTCGCAGTACTCACCCTCCAGCCGTCTGCGGTCCCCTCCTCCACATGGGCTCGGCGAGCGGTATCCCTCCAGCCTCGGATGCCGCCCGCGTCTTCCTCCACGTCCCCCAGCGGCATCATGCATGACGCTGCACGCTGGGAGACCGCCCAATATATGACACGCCGGGGTCAGTCACCTGACCCGGCGTTAAAGGTACAGTGCCTCAATCACAGTGGGAGGTTTAGATATCTCCCACGTGTGATTGTTAATTCTGATTGGAAATTATCCAATCAGAATTAACCTTATGGTTTAAATACTTACCTTTCCTGTTCCTCCGTGCCCTGTTGTGGTCTTTGCTTGCTAGTATTGCTACTGAAACTTGATGTATGTGATTCTGGTTACGTACTCTCTGGCTTGTTAATCTGACTTTGTGACTTTCTCCTACCCTTTGACCTCGGCTTGTTTCTCGTTATTCTGTCTTCTGGTTCCCCTTACTCGGCTTGTCTCCTGACTATTCTCTGTGTGCTTAGCCCGGCCACTCTAAGGTCCGGTACTGCACCTTTTCTGTGTGTGTGTGTGTGTTAGCGTGTTGGGTTCCCCGAATCGTGACAAATATCATGAAGGTGTTTCACGACAATGTGTCTGCTGGTCACCCAGGTATTAATAAATCCACTTCTGCTATCATGAGGTCATTCTGGTGGGATTCCCTCAGAAAGGATGTTAAGGAGTATGTGCAGGCTTGTTCTGTTTGTGCGGTTTCCAAAGTGCCTCATAATCTCCCTTGTGGCTTGTTACAACCTCTTCCTATTCCTGAGGTCCCATGGTCCCACTTGTTCATGGACTTCATTGTTGAACTTCCTAGTTCTAACAGTTATACCACTATTCTCATGGTTGTGGACCATTTTTCTAAAATGGCTCATTTTATTCCTCTCAAGAAATTGACGTAATCTCAAGACCTGGTACTAATCTTTATACGAGAAATTGTCCGTCTGCATGGCATTCCTCACAATATAGTATCTGATAGAGGTTCTCAGTTTGTGTCCCGGTTTTGGAGGGCCTTCAAGAAACAATTAGGGATTGAATTGTCTTTTTCATCCTCTTACCTCATCCAGACCAATGGTACAGCTGAGAGGGCTAACCAGTCCTTGGAATTATATATGCGTTGTTTGTTAATAGCACTCAAGACAATTGGTCCGAATTACTACCATGGGCCGAGTTTGCTAGGAACAATGCTGACCATGACTCCTCTGGGCATAGTCCATTTTTTGTTAATAATGGCCGGCATCCTACTGTCCTACCGGCTGTTTTTTCTGGTATGGCTATTCCTGCTTTGGATGACCGTCTGGCTTCCATCCGTGATACCTGGGTTAAAGTTCAATCTGCACTGGGTACTGCTGCTGACCGTTTCAAACATTATACTGATACACGTCGAGGTGCCAACCCTGTTTACCAAGTGGGTGAGAGGGTTTGTTTATCTTCTCGTAACATCAGGCTCAAAATTTGCTCCTTAGTTCCTTGGACCTTTTCGTGTCCTTCGTAGGTTCAATCCTGTTGCGTACTCTCTGGCCCTTCCTCCCTCCTTGAAAATTCCTAATACCTTTCATGTGTCCTTACTCAAACCTCTTGTTTGCAATAAATATACTGTCTCAAGTGTCCCTCCTCCTCCCTTAGTTGTCTCTGGACAGGAAGAGTATGAGGTCTCCTCCATAATTGATTCCATGTTTTCTCGAGGCATTTTACAGTACTTGGTGGATTGGAAAGGTTATGGACTAGCCGATCGTTCTTGGGTTCCGGCATCTGATATACATGCTGGCCGCAAGATTTGCTATTTTCACGCCAAGTTTCCTCTCAAGCTTGGTCCTGCCTGCCCGGTGGGCGTTCTTCAGGTGGGTGGTGATGTCACTTATCATTGTGTCTTTTTCTGTGTCCCTTGACCTCGGCTATCCTGACTATTCTTTGGTACGTTAGTTCGGCCATTCTAAGGTTCGGTATATGTTACCTATCAGTCCTCTGTCTTACACAATTCTATGTGCTGAATCATACTGTAATCCTGACAGGTATGTAGGTACCTGTCCAATATGAGAAGGTATGTAGTTACCTGTCCAATATGAGAAGGAATGTATGCTCTGCAGGTATCTGTCCAATATGAGAAGGAGTGTATGCTCTGTAGTTACCTGTCCAATATGAGAAGGAATGTATGCTCTGTAGTTACCTGTCCAATATGAGAAGGAATGTATGCTCGGTAGTTACCTGTCCAATATGAGAAGGAATGTATGCTCGGTAGGTACCTGTCCAATAAGAGAAAGAATGTATGATCTGCATGTACCTGTCCATTATGAGAAGGAATGTATGTTCTGCAGGTACCTGTCCAATATGAGAAGGAATCTGCTCTGCAGGAGTCCAATGTGTGATGGGATACTTCCTCTGCAGGAACGTGTCCAATGTGGGAAAGGATGCATGTTCTGCAGGTTTCTGTCCAATATGAGACAGAATGTTTTCTCTGCAGGTACCTGAGCAATATGAGAAGGAATGTATATCAAGTGAATAGATGCCTTCGGTTGCAAGGGACAGATGGTCTGCAGATCACTGTCCAGGAAATTATGCAAGCTTAGCAAAAACATGTCTATGTGTGAAGGGATGTATGCTTGGCAGATACTTGTCTGATTTTAAAAAAGATGCATATTCTGCAGACACCGGTTTAAGTTAAGTAGGGAGGTACGCACTGCGTGTACCTGTATAGTGTAAAATGGATTTATACTGTATGGATATCTGTCCAGTGTGAAAAGGGCAGTAAGCAGAGCAGATAACTATCTAATGAGAGAAAGGGTTTATTCTCTGTGTAAAAAAAAACCTGCATGCTCTGTGGATACCTGTCCTAGGTGAGAAGGGTTATATACCAAGCTAGTAAGGGATGTATGCTTTGCAGATACCTGTTCTGTGTAAAAAAAAATATGTATGATGCCTGTCTGATGTGAGTATTTTAAGAAGAGTTTTAAGCTATGTGGATATTTTACCAATGTGTGAATTGATGAACTCCCTAGGTATACCTGTGCAAGGTGAGAATGGGTACATGCTCTCCAGATACCAGGACTTTGTGAGAAAGCATGTATTTTCTGCAGATACCTGTCTAAGGTGAGGAGGGATGTATGCTCTGCATTTACCTGTCTAAGGTGAGAAGGGATGTATGCTCTGCATTTACCTGTCCAGATAAGAAGGAGTGTATGTTCTGCATTTACCTGCCCAGGTAAGAATGGATGTATGTTCTGCATTTACCTGTCCAGGTGATAAGGGATGTATGTTCTGCATTTACCAGTCTATGTGAGAAGGGATGTATGTTCTGCATTTACCTGTCTAAGGTGAGAAGGGATGTATGTTATGCATTTACCTGTCCAGGTGAGAAAGAGTGTATGGTCTGCATTTACCTGTCCAGGTGAGAATGGATGTATGTTCTGCATTTACCTGTCCAAGTGAGAAGGTGTGTTTGTTATGCATTTACCTATCTAGGTGAGAAGGGATGTATGTTATGCATTTACCTGTCCAGGTGAGAAGGAGTGTATGTTCTGCATTTACCTGTCCAGGTGGTGAAGGGGCATCTTTCTGCTATTCAGTCAAGATGAGAAATGAACGTCTTCAGATAACTGGTGACAATGACAAGTGACACTACTCAGAAGATGACAATGAGGATCCAACCAGGTACTGAGAGGTGTGGAGTCTGTGCCTTGATACACATTATGGATGCCATGCTCTGCATCTAATCAGCAGCCTGAAGC
Organism: Pelobates fuscus; assembly: GCF_036172605.1. Taxonomy (NCBI): domain Eukaryota; kingdom Metazoa; phylum Chordata; class Amphibia; order Anura; family Pelobatidae; genus Pelobates; species Pelobates fuscus. The sequence goes on along the minus strand of NC_086319.1, from coordinate 264,355,783 downwards.
TGACCTCGCAGTTCTTCAACTTTTATTGTTAGAAAGTTCCCGGAATCTGTCGGACAGCCTTCACAGAAAAGAGAAGACAAGCCGTCCTCCAGCTATCTCCAGCACAGCCGAGTGGAAGGGGTAAGAGGTCCCAGTCCTCTCCCCTCCCTCCCCATCAGCCTGGCTCCTTCCCAGGGACACAGTGATATCCCACGAGCTGTAGGGGGCTGATCTATGAGAATCCCGCCTCCATGAAACATCCCATCCCAAAAAGAGAGAGAGAGAGAGAAGGAGAGAGAGAGTGCACAGGCTGCCCAGAGCCCAGTGAGAGATAGCTGTGCAGCCGGGATGCCCTGGTCAGGCTGCTCCACTCTGCTCCCATGGCTGCTCATTGCCAAGATGCTACTTCTGGGACAGGGGCAACAGAACTTTCTAGATTATGGATATGATGAGGAGGCAGAGGGACTGCTGGAAGAAAACATTGATTACAAGGACCCCTGCAAAGCTGGTAAGAGAGAGGGGGAAAGAAAAAAAAGAAGGGGGTGGGGAGGGAGAGAAAGTGGGGATAGTGTGAGAGAAGGGGGAAGGGATACAGGGAGAACTAGAGGAGGAGGAGAGAGAACTTTGGACAGTTCAGCTGAGATTTGCACACTCCACAAACTGGAGATCTGAGGGAGAAAGAATGTTTGTAATCTGTCTACCTGTGACAACAGTCTACAGCTCTGTTTATATGTGGCAATTATGTATCCATCTGGGCTCAGGGCTCATAATAAGTGTTTGTGTGGATATCAAGAGAGTGCTTTTGACTACCAGTGTGCAGACCTATGTGTGAGGCCAACTAAGTGAATATGTGGCTTTTCTATTGTAGTTTTAGGAAGTATATATATATATATATATATATATATATATATATATATATATATATATATATATATATATATATATATATACACACACACACATATACATAATCACATGCACATGAATTATATGAGAGAATGTGTGTGTGTATAGTTTTTTTTTCTTTTTATTATTAATTTTTTCAAAACTTTAATAAAGATATTTGTGTGTCTGTTTCATGAAGGTGGTGGATGTGGATAGTGATATTTGCTCTAGGGATGCTTATGCATAATATGCAATAATGCATCCCCTCAGGATCCATCTTAATATCTTAATAATCGTTGTTTACAGGAAAATATAGTCCTCATAGGCAAAAGCAGGGGACTAACAGTTTGAGGGAAGGAGGGGTTACGTAAAAAAATGTATTGGAAGATAAATAAACTGTTACATGGCATGGCTATGTGAATTGTCAGGAATTTAAAATGTATTTCAACTTCTTGGTCAAAATAGTCAAACTAACTGCAAAGCTGACTTGGAGATTTTTTTAAATTCTATTTTATTTTTTTCAAATCAACTATTTCAGCTTAAAATTTGAAAGTCACTTTGAATTTCCAACAATTCACATTTCTCTATACAATGGATCTCTGATGTGAGTACAATTTTTTTTTAATAATGGGATGATATACATTTTGAGCAGAGCTGAGCACAAACTAAAAGTATGTTGAGAGTTGTAGTCCAGAGGTTGTTCATGTGTATTTCCATCAGGTAAGATATTACTCCCTATACACTGTGTACAAATAATCCAGCTGTCTTTGCCACGTGCTGTTGTCCTGTTGTCCTTGGCTATTGGAACTTCTAGCACTTTGTAATGTTGTCGCTTTTAGGACAGATGCCATTTTATAATAATAATGGATTTGCCGTACCCTGGTCCTTAATGGGTTAAGACAAAAATGTTTTTTATTAGCTGTACATGTATTTAGTAATTTCTTTCCAACTGAAGGCCCCTAGGCTGATGTGACCTCTGTCCTACCTGAAAAGCCTGTAGGCTGTGTTATATTAGATAATTAATAATATCCAGCCCCGCTGAAGCTTCAAAATGGTATGCAGCCCATCACAAGTACTGAAAGACAGCCAGAGGGAAGATAAGCAGGCTGTCACTCTATGTGGGAGGATGCCCCAAACACATTGACCATGTTCTTCCATGATTGTTTTGCTCCTCCTGCTCTCTGTGTTATCACCTGTAAGACTGTTACAGCAGGGATTTTATCATCCACACTTTGTGACAGCTCATCCTAAATTATCTACTCTTTATTGCTGTTCTTTCTGTCTAGACCGCACTCTTTCATTGCTCCTCCTCTATTGTCCACACTCTATGTTTGTCTCTCTATTGCTATCCCTCCTCTGTCATCTGTACTTTATAGCAAATCCTCCCAAAACGTTCCCTAGTCCACATCCTCATCTATTGAACACACACTGCTGCTATGCTTCCTCTATATTGGGCACTCTGGTGTGACTTTTCTACTATATCATGAGCATTGATGCTGCTCTTCCTCTATATTGTGCACTCTAAATCCTCTCTGCCTCTATATTGTGCTCTCTAAAGCCGCTCTGACTCTATATTGTGCACTCTAAAGCCGCTCTGCCTCCATATTGTGCACTCTAAAGCCGCTCTGTCTTGATATTGTGCACTCTAAAGCCGCTCTGACTCTATATTGTGCACTCTAAAGCCACTCTGTCTTTATAGTGTGCACTCTGAATCCTCTCTGCCACTATATTGTGCACTCTAAAGCCGCTCTGTCTTTGTATTATGCAATCTAAATCCTCTCTGCCTCTATATTGTGCACTCTAAATCCTCACTGCCTTTATATTGTGCACTCTAAAGCCACTCTGCCTCTTTATTGTGCACTTTAAATCCTTTCTGCCTCCATATTGTGCACTCTAAAGCCATGCTGCCTCTACATCGTGCACTCTAAAGCTGCTCTGCCTCTATATTGTGCACTCTCATGCTGCTCTTAGCCTATGCTGTGCACTCTAAAGTAGCTCATCCTCTGTATTCTGATGCTGATTTTTTTTAGTCTGTTCTTCATCAGTATTGAGCATCCTAAAGTCACTCTGTCTCTAAATTGTACACTCTAATACTGCTCTTTCTTTATACTATGCACCCAGATGCATTCTGATTCTACATTTTATCTTTATCATGCACTCTGATGCAACTTGTTACTGCTCCCCAGCTATCGTATATACATTGCTGCAGTTCTACCTCTGTACCGCACACTCTATTAATCCTATTTTATACGTCTCACTATTTTGTGCTACTTCCTTTATGGCAGGCTTCCCCAAACTCCGGCCCTCCAGATGTTGCTGAACTACAACTCCCATGATTCTCAGTCTATCTATTTAATTCATAGAATCATGGGAGTTGTAGTTCAGCAGCATCTGGAGGGCCAGAGTTTGGGGAAGCCTGTTTTATAGTGTGCACCTTTCTTGCCTGCCCTGTTCTGTCACTGCTCCCACCTCTGTAAGTAGTAATGGGTACAAGTACATTGTTGTTACTCCTACAGCTTCACTTGTTACCAGCCCATTGTAGCTGCTTTCCTGTTATCATGCACTACAACTATTGTTGCGATTGCATTTTTCTCTGTTGCTTCAGCTGCTTTCTTAGATCTCTCCTGTACACACACACTCCAGCTCTAAAACACATATATCTTACTGCGTACACAGCCTTATACAAAATAGTCAAAGACTCACAAAATAATTCTTTCACACATGCTTAAACAAGGAATCCCAAAGTAGCACTATCTCACTCATAGACATTAGGAGTCAAAATGCAACACTCTCTCAGAACTCTAATGCATCATTTTCACACAATGACACCAGCAGTCATATTGTAGCACTCTCATACAATTACTGTCACTATGAAGCATGTGATTGAACATAGACTCGCAATGCAGAGCGTACAAACTGACATAGAGTCACAATTCAGTGCGCACATCAAGAATCACAATGTAGAACTCACACACTAACACAAAAATCACAACGCAAAGCTCACATACTAACACAAAGAAGCACAATGCAGCACACCTATACTTACACAAAGTAGTGCAGTGATCATATACAAAAAACAAAGAATCACAATGTAGCAGTCATATAGTGATTAGTGACACAAAGACTTAAAGTGCAGCATTCTCTCAGACAATGATACAAATAATCACAAATCCCAATCAATACACTGACAAGAAATCACATCTTACACAGTGACACAAGTAATCTCATTATTGCCCTCTCCCTCATACTGGCACAAGGAATCCTATTGCTTCACTCTTTCACACACTAACACAAGGAATCACATTGTTGCACACTCTCACACTTTGAAACAAGGAATCTCATTGCACCACTCAAACACACACAGTGACACAAGGAATCCCATTACAGCTCTCAAACGCACACTGACACAATGGATTCCATTTCATCACTCACATACACACACTGACACAATGAATCCCAATGCCGCACACACACACATACATACTATAACAAGGAATCCCATTGCAGCACTCTCTCATACTGACACATAGACAGCTCTCCTCTCCCCTCCCCACACATGTGGAAAGATTCACTGCCACATAAACACAAAGGCAGACACGCAGACACATGCATTCTGACACACTCATTCATACATAAAGCAGTGAATCACACACTGACTCATGCCAGTGCTCCACTATAGTTCATGTAGATCATGTACATAGGTTTGATTTGGGTCATGGTTCACAGTGAAGTTAAAAATATGCAAGATTTGTGTTCGGCAGGGCTGGACTACCTGTACCCTTAAGCCTGTCATTAAAAATCACCATCCACAGCTGGACATAAGGTTACTGTTAAATTTCAACTTCATTAAACTTTGCCAGATATTGAAATATGGGATGGCTAAGGGTGGTGGGAGCTGTGGTCTGACAACAGACTAGAGAGATAAAGGCAGCTTTGCACTGTATTTCACTGACAACGTGACTACCATTACCAGTAAATGAGTATCAAATGGACTGCAAAGCGGAAGCTATGTATTGGCATAGTATGTGTATGATGCCACAGATGAGTTTAGTATCCATCCCAAATGTACATGTTTGTGCAATGGATATGGGCTTACAAATCAATGTGTGCAGTCTATAATCTTGTGTACCATGTGTTTATGCTGTCTGAACGCATGTACAGTGTGTGTGCTTGTGTACAGTCTGTGTGTTTGTGGGGGGGAGGGGGATTAGTTTACACAGATCACTCTGTCTGCAGCTCACATAGCAAAGTCTGTTCTCCAGCACACAAACCGGGGCAACCTAACCACTCTGCCACTGTTAGTTACCTGAGACATAATACACACACTGCAACTCAAACTAGTCACATCTTTATTACACAGAGAAACATGAACATAAAAATGTTCTAATGTACAGACTATTGACGGGGTTTTGGACCCTGGAGTTGTGGTCTGCTTAGTCAAAAACCCATAGATATGCTCCAAAAGGCACACTTTTGCAAAATCACACCTCTCTGAGGCAGGTTACCAGATATGACATGGAAGTAGCTTATTGACAATCAACACAGACGCATGATCAGATATGTTCTACTTGACAACATAAATTTTGTGGTGTTCTGCATGCAGAGAAGAAGGGTGGTCAACTGTGGGTCTAAATGAGGAGTGAAGGTGCATGGTTAGTTAGGAGATAAAACTAAAGAGAATCCAAACAAGAAAGTATCACAGGGAACAAAGTTAAGATATGGAAAAGCAACTCAAACAAAGACATGTTTTGTACTGGAAAGCTAGAATTATTACATACTTTTGAACTTCAAAATTTACAGTGTTAATCAGTTAAAATGCTAAGTGAATTTCAAATCTAAGGTCAAAATAGCTGAACTGGAAACATTCTCTAAGACAGCTATTCTTTTGGTTCAGCTACTCTATTCTTAAATCTGAAATTCAATTTGAATTCCCCTCAAATTCTTACTTCAGTGAAAAACCGCTGTTAGTCTAAAACAGTCAAGCTGTAGATTATAGCCGAGTTGGAGAACGTTTCCAAATGATCATAAGTTTTCAAATTGGGCTTTCAGTTTACTACAATTCTGTATTTAGTTAATAAACTCGAACGTTTGAACTTTATTTGAGGAAACTATGAGGTGGTCAGTTGTCAATGCACATCTAAACCCTGAGTGTCTCTGCAAACTTCTAGGAATGTTGCAAGTTGGAATACAAAATGGAAGTTTGCCTGTGTATGATCCATATCTATCTGTAGGGAGTCACACACAAGAACAATGGCTTACCACCATGGAGTCTCTGAGTCTGTTAAATAAACTAATTACCGACCGTTGATTATTTTAAATCCCCAGACTCCAGGACGGCCAAATAATAAAAATGTAACTTAAACATAACATAGACATATAAATCATACATTCCCGGATAGGTCTTGTCCCCCCAAGCAAAGTGTCCAAAAAGCACTTGGATCGATGTGCCTAGCCCTAGAAATCGTCAAATGAAGTTTGACCAGACTGAGGCTACATTGCGATCCAGGATGGAGTTCCAGGCTGCTGCGGCTAAGTGCCAGTCACAAAAATTTGCTGTTTTTGGTGTGGAGAAGGAGGGATCCCCGTGGCTCTTAGGTAGTGATTGGGCATCTTTCTCTCCTCTACCTCCCCTTCAAAAAGTGCACTTGTAGCTATTAAATTCGCAGAGTAAGACCGGGAGACCAGGCCGAATTCCATTAAATTAGCATATTTTCCTGCTGAGTGTTTATCGGCAGTCCCGGCCTCCTGGAACATTTTTACAGGTCAGTCTTGAGAACACTCTATGTCGTGGATGCTAGGAAAGGGATATAGCAGTGGGGTGATTCAGCTCTTGTTGTAGAGTGAGTGTTTAGAAGTCCTGCACCAGTTATCCTCGTGAATCTGTAGGCTCTGCCACACCATCTATATACAATTTTCTAAATATATAACAAACAGTAGCTGTAGAGTAGTTCACACAATATAAGGATAATTTACATGATATTATGTGGTATCTTTGCAAAGATATTGTTATTGTGACATTATCGCAAGATGCCAAGTTTGTCGGCATCATTTCAGTGTGCGCAGCTCACTGTGATTCAAGACAGACACTTACATCACTATAGTACATATACAGAATGAGTCGTGTCTACACACTTGATGTTATTGTTAATTGCATGGAGAAGACCACAAGAATGAAGGTATGTGGTCCTTCAGCGCTCTGTGACCATGACTCCTACTTCCTTACCATTTCGCGATCTGTAACATCCTTCTCATACTGACCGTGTGCAACTCCAAATACACTTCAGATATTTATTATCCTTTATAATGTATTATCTGTGTGTATTGAACTTCTGTCCTTGATTTTCTGGCAATTTCAAACTCGGCCACTCACATTTCTGATTCTTCCTTATAGAACAGGGACATTTGAAAGCTTGCTTTTGTTATTATTTTATTAAATAATAACAAGATCCAGCATTCTGTACAATAGTTGTGTAACACAAAGAGGCGAATCAGTCAATTGTGATGAAGGCCTTGCTCAGATGAGTTTACAATCTACTCTAGACTATAGAGGAAATGTATTCTTGCACAAATGATAAGGCACCCAGTATTACAGTATCCCACTGTAAAGCGCTACGGAATTTGTTGGTGCTATATAAATAATAACATAATAATAATAATAATAATATTAGAATTGATTAACAGTGGTGTAATCCATATCTAACTGTATATAATATTCTATCATATTTCATAGTTAACAAACTCTTTTCTGTAGCTAAAACTTGGCTCATATGAACATGAACTGTCTCCCCTACTGCCCTCTCCGTGACTTGCTCTTCAGCCACTCCTCTAAGCCAAGTGATATATGAAAGAGAAAGGAAAGAGAGCATTCACAGGAAGCTACAGTATGATGTGAGAAAGATGCTAACACCACCTCTTTGTCTGTCTTCTCTCACCATTTACTATGTGTTTCTGTTTCTGTCATTTATACACCCACGTCACAATTGCTCTCCATTTTCCAACAGCCCTATACGTCTACAAAAAGTTTTACAGGGCTATTTACTAAACTGAGAATTCCATGTGCATTTCAAATTTTAGATCAAATAGACAAATAGAAAGAAATCTCTAACTCAACTATGCTTTTAGTTTGGCTACCCCTGCCTTAAATTCACTATGAATTCTCAAGTCAGTAAATAGCCCTGTTAAAGTGGTAATATTGCATTGCCTAAGAAGCTATAAACTAAATACATTCTTTCTATAGTGGAAATCAAATATTGTTCAGAATGTTCTCCAAACACTGTTGTTGAAGTCCGCACAATTGTGTTGCACCCGTAGGTTAGTTTGCTTTCACCTCTCTGCCCTGTTCATCATAATCCAGTTCCATGGAGTTTATGTTGGAAAACTATGCTGGCCATTCCATGTTCTTTTTTCTGAGATAGTTCTGACTAGCTTGGCGGTAGGTATATTTTGGGACATTAATTTTAATGTAGAATGACCCTGGATTCAGCAAAAGAACCCCAGACCATCATGCTTCCTCCGCCATGTTTAATAGTTAGTGTCACACAGCGAGGAGCCATCCTTTCTCCTTCATGATGTTGTACAATGGGTATTGTAACTGTCACCTACTTCATGTTCTGGACTTTCTTCCAATGTTCAGTAGTCCATTAACAGTCCTTCATTGACCCAAGCAAGACTACTTTTCTTATTTAAAAAAAATAAAATAAAATGGTAATAGGAACCACACTCAATTCCAGCAGCCACCCAGTGCTCCGGAGAAGGACCAGTAATCCCACAACGACAAGGCAGCACAAGAAATTCTTCAGAAACTCAAGGTGTTAAAGCCGCAGGCAGTTTTGACAGAACAAAAGGAGCAGCAACGTTTCGACCTGCTATGAGGTCTTTGTCAAGCTTGAAACAAACTGCCTGCGGCTTTAACACCGTGAGTGCCTAGAGAATATGTTGTGCTACTTTTCTTATTTTGACATCTTTGCACTGGCTTTCTTACTCACACTCGGCCTATCATGCATGCAGCCAGGTCATTTCTCAATCTCCAGTGGCAAGCGGATAAGTGGAAATTTTGAGCACTGCCTGTTACACTTGCATTTAAGACCAATGTTAATTTCCATTGCTGGAGAACAGCTGTACGTTTTTACTTGTTCCCTGAAAAAAGCTATTGTTGTTCATTATTCGGTTTTCATTAACCTCTGGCAATTTACCTCTTACTGCTGCTCCAACTTCAATAAAAACTAAATAAAAAATCAAAGAATTTAAATTTTGGACCAGTAGTGTCAAATGCCTTCCGCTTTGGCCTTGCAGACTGGACTAACTTTCCTTGGTGTTACAGCTACTCCTTCTTCTCCTCTTTCCAGTCTCTCTCATTCTGATCATGATCTTCTAACGTGCTCTCTTATAATGCATCCCCAGCATCTACCTAAACAGCTGCTAAACACAGAAACCTCAGACCTACAAGTTTGCCATTAAATACTTATTTTCTTCTTCCGCATCACCAAACTTGCCAGTGTCACTTCCATAAAATGTAATAATATTTTGGCATCAGTTCAACCAGATGCTGCCCCTACCAGTATAATAATACTCTGGCATCAGTGTTATTTTCTTTTTTTTGTCCCTAGCACCCTCCCTTCTGCCTGTTTCACAACTTGGCCAAACACCTTAACAGTTGGATCAAATATAGTTCTTTATAGAACTTCGACCAGTGGTTTTATATCAAGCTGTTTGGATATAAATTAAAGCTCTTTGCAGTACCCTTTTAAATAGTTTGTTATGAAGATGGGGGACAGTGCCAGGGCACTCTAGGAAACATAGCCACGACCCACGAGAGCACGTAGTAAAGACTTGCAATGATCGTCAATATGAAACACTTTAAAGCGGTACTGTCACTGTCTGGAGGTCCGGTGGCCGGGGGGATAACCCAGGAAAGGGTGAGATATACTTACCTGAACCTGTCCCTCGCGGACATCATCTTTCGGTTTGTCCTCTTTTGCTGGGCAGGAATCCGACTTCACTCCTGCCAATCCAGGAGCCGATGTTACTGCAGTACTGCCGCACATGCAGACAAATACAGCATTGAGGTCTGTGCAGGGTCCCGCATCCATAGACACAGCTAATATCTCTGCAGCCGTTACTTGTGAGAGAGATTGACACTTCTAGACGGCGGTAGCTTCGCCCAGTGACTAGAAGTGTTAGGCGTAGAAAAAATACTGAAACAAAGCAGTCCTAATTTGTCTCAGTATATCTTTTGACTGGGTTGGAATTTCATTCCAACACAGTCAGTATCAGTATTTCATAAATATTTTAAAACAGAATTATAACATAAAGAGTTAAATGGGAAGTATCCTGAGATAATATTGATTTAATTATCTGTAATAGTGTAATATGAAACATATGTTTTAATGTTGTGACATTCAGTAGCAATCACGGGGAGCATAGCTGAAGGTGGCAGCCATTTTGTTAGTGTTATTATTTATATAGCAGACATTAGCTGAGGGAGCTTGAGATTGATGACCACAAGATAGCAGTACATTATTTTAATCTCATTTACGATTAAGTATTTTGCAACCTAATGTGTAAACAGGATAGTGGTTAACCTCTACAACATCCCTGTTTACATAGCACTTTATAAGCAAATGTCTGAGAACAGCTGTACTGCAAATTGTCTCATAATATCCCTATGTAACCTGGTATACATTTATATGTACAGAAAAAAAAGAATAAGCAGTTAGTTATCCAACAGAGTGTCTCTCCTCCTTGTAAAATGAGGATTCTGCTTCAAGATGGTTTTTTTCGAGGCTCATGTTCAAACCTTAATTACTACTTCTCCTGCCCATGAATTTCCCTGACTTTAGTTTTTTATTTTTTATTTTAGCACATTGCATTTCCTTCAGCAAAACCATATACAAATATCTACAAAATGACATCAATCAGACATTTTCCAATTACCAGATCCTATCTCTCCCAATCTGCACAGACAGACCAGGTTACTCTGTCTTTATCAAATGCGTACTGGCTTCCAGGGTAATCTCGAAAGCTTCTCAAATATGCTGAGTGATTCAAATACATTTTCTTGTATATACTGCTCTGTACAGACAGACTGACCATCAGCTATACTGCTCTGTACAGACAGACTGACAATTAGATACACTGCTCTGTACAGACAGACTGACCATCAGCTATAGTGCTATGTACAGATAGACTGACCATTAGATACACTGCTCTGTACAGACAGACTGACCATCAGCTATACTGCTCTGTACAGACAGACTGACAATTAGATACACGGCTCTGTACAGACAGACTGACCATCAGATACACTGCTCTGTACAAACCAATTGATCATTAGCCATACTGCTCTGTACAGATAGACTGACCATCAGCTTTACTGCTCTGTACAGACAGACTGACCATCAGATAAATTGCTCTGTACAGACAGACTGACCATCATCTTTACTGATCTGTACAGACAGACTGACCATCAGCTACACTGCTCTGTACAGACAGACTAACCACCAGTTATAGTGCTCGGTACAGACCAATTGACCATTAGCTATACTGCTCCGGACAGACAGACTGACCATCAGCTATTCGTCTCTGTGCAACATGCTGTACACCACTAATGTCAGTTGTGTTGCAGTGTGTACAGGAATATATACTGATAATAAAATGCTCCAATTAATAATCACAAACATTTAAGGAAAGATGTATTTTTCTTCTTCTCTTTTGGACTGTTATGCCATCACCTTCTTGAAGGCATGATCTTTTCCATCAGATCATCCCCAGGCCTCAACTCCGCCTACCCCTTAGTCTGACAATACTCAAGTATAATCTATTGTTAATGCATGGGGGTAGCAGTAGGGGAGAAAGAGCTACTGGATATTTGGATTATAACTTGTAGGGACGTTTTCCAAAATCTTAGCTGAGCTAGAAGCCTAAGCCAGATGTGGAGAATTGTGCCACGATATTGGAGAGAAGAGAAATAGAATGTTGGGTCATGAGGGTTTCATACCAACATGACAGCACTTTACGAAAATGGTCATGAATGTTACACATTTATGATGCTTTATGGATAAGAATAAGTTGTTAACTTCTAGGAAAAAAGAAAAAGTATATCCCATGCATTTGGAATTCTTATGCAGGGCCATGTAGGACAATGCACAGCCATGCATTACTTGTGCTTTCTTCTATTGAGGCATCTGCTTCTCCTGCAGAAGAATCTTAGATGTGGAATGGGTGCCTGGGGGAACCTGGTAAGTTGCCATACTGTTCTTAAATGGTTTGGCTTATAACATGGAACAACGGCAGGGCACTTCTGGCTCCATAACCACTGCCAAGGGCTATAGTGCTTATGGTACTTGTATGTTTTTTAACATAGGGATATTGGAGCAGTAACCCCAGCTCTAAGTAGTCACAATATAATTGTTCAGCTGCTTTTCATTTCATTTAGTCATTATGAGATAAATTGCTCCCACTATATTGGCACTGCACTCATTATGTATTGGAACTGTCTTTCTTTCTTTATTTATTAATAGATTCCCAACTGCTGATTTGTGCACAGAGTGTACCGTGTGCAGTGAGTGGGTCTCTTGTTGTGTGCGTAGCCTTTAAGTCAGCAAGGCAACATTCCAATTGTGCAAGTGAGAGCTTCCATAGGCAATGTGTACCAGTAGTAGGTTTGCTATACATCACAAACATAGTCCATAACATCTACCATGACAATGGAACAATTACTGCTCCTACTTGCCAGAATTGTGAATGCAGAATTTTGACTTCTGCATTAACTATATCAATTTAAGTGGGTCAGCTGACTCATAACTTAATGGCACCAAAACCACTACATCACCATATAGTGCTTATGGTGCCTAGACTGCTCTTTTAAATATTCTGCAAGCACAGCTATTTGTTGATACACCTCTGTCTCCCTGAATATGTGTGTGCAGTCAGGTATAGAAAAGTTATTTTCCTGTAGTAAATAAAAGCATTGATTATTACGACATTTAAAGGTTAGTATAAGCACAAAACAGTCCAAACGGTCAGTTGAGACATCTCTTTTTAAAGCAGTATATTTTTTAACCTATTACTACATCAAAACAAGTAGTTGTATCATTGCCAACACTTTTTCATGAATGAATCTCTAAATTGCACCCATATATTATGATAGCCAAATGCTAGAAAATATATAGGTTTCTTGACACTCATTTCTATGCTCGCTGCATAGAAATTAATGTTGTGATTGAATGACAGCTCATTAACCCCTTAAGGACACATGACATGTGTGACATGTCAGGATTCCCTTTTATTCCAGAAGTTTGGTCCTTAAGGGGTTAAGCTTTGTAAGCTGGGGAACCTACTGTGAAGTATCTGTAACCATTCCTTTCCTCATTCCTTGAATCCATCATTCATACTGGCAAGATTTAGATTAAAAACGCAAAATATGAGAACTGATAAAAGCTTAGTGAAACTCAAAAGCTTGCCCTTCGGTAAATCCCCGCTCAGGTCTTAAAATAGTTTTAACTCACTTGTGCCGTTAGAAAGTGAACCTATACCATTGCACCTCAGACTGATCCCACCCGTAAGGGCAGTCTAGGACTAAATTGCTGGCAAGCTCTCTCTGCACATGAGATACAGAAACATTGGATGATCATTTTGGCCTTTTTGGGGGCCTCATCAGCAAGGTATAGCTGATACCTCTGTAGGCACAGTGAGCACAGGGTCCATGTCTGGATTACTCTTTAAACTTGGGGAGAGCCAAGTTAATGCATTGCAACAAAAACAGAGTAAGAAAACTCTGAGAATGTACAAAAACTCAGAGAATAGCAATAGCTTTCCCTGTGGTAACTCTCAGGTCTCAAAATAGTTTTTGCTCACTCGTGCCACTACAGAGATAACCTACCAATTACCATTGCACATCAGACTGATCCCACCCATTAGTGCAGTACAGAACCGTAATGCCGGCAAGTTCGCTCTGCTTGAGCGCTACAGCAAACCTGGATGGTCGTTTTAGCCTTCTTTGGGCCTTGTCAGTGAGGTGTAGCTGGAAACAGAGAATATAAGAACACTGAGAACAGACAAAAGCTTAGAGAAACTCAATAACTTGCCCTGTTTCTGTTGCAATGCATTAACGTGACTCTCCCCAGATTAAAAGGGTAATCCAGATGTGGACCCCATGCTCACTTAGACTTTCTCCTGGAAACCATAAAATTGCAGAAGAGTCTGTATGCATACAAAATATTCTCTTATGAAAGTGCTTAAAGGACTCAAGGCTGGATTTAAGCTAATCTTTTAAAGTGAACATTCCAACGCATAATGCACTTGCTAGTGTGTCCCCTTTTTTCATTTTATAAATGTGCCAATTTAAAAAAAAAAAAAAGTAGGCACTTTTACAAATGAACCTTGTTACACTATCCTCGCTATTAATCAGTCAAAAAGGGCACAGTCTGCACCATAAGCCTAATAACGAGGGTAACATTGTTATGGTGATAAAGTGACCATTTACAAAGTCGTTGCAGTTTCTTCTAATCTCTGCTATTTTAAATAAAAATGTCATGGCTAAAGGGAGAAGGGGGGTTGATCATATTAGTTCTTGACAAAAGTTTGTACCACAGAGTCACCGTAAGCAGCTATCAGGTGGCATTGAGCAGCAATGAACAGCAGAAAATAACAAGTCCATTATGACAGATACTTTCTTTTGTCAGTCCAAGGTTCTGAAACATATGTCAGTCACTTACAGAACATAAACGCACAAGTTGTAAAGCAACATGTATTCTGAATTCTGAAACATTCGTAGTGGTTTCATACTGCCGAGGCAGCCAAAAATATATATGTAATTTTCACTCCTGTCAAACAGGAGTGTTACATTGATGTAGAGTCACTTTAATGAAAAATAATTATGATACTTCTAATTATGAACATGCACAATTAATCATTCAGGCACAAATTTGCCCTTGGAGACTAATTTAAAACAAAGTGGTTGCCAGAACCCCTGATTACCTGTAGTTTTGTTGTAATCCACCAACAGTTTGAGTGACTGTTTCTGCCCAGTCCTGAAAATGGTAGGTTCATGCAAGCGCACACTATACTATACACTGGCTAAACATTGGGCGTAACAATAAAAATAGGTTTTGCCAAAAAGTTAGACAAGCTTTGAAAAAAAAAGCTAAGGTTTTGCTGCTTTACATTAAACAGGGAGGCACAAGAAAAATGACTAATTTACCAGGACCTTCAAAATCAAGGCGGTACACGGCCATCAACGTGGCTCCAAGAACTCTGGGTGTCATAGGTTATTCCAAAATGTATAAATTAGAAAATCAAACCCAATTTTGTCAAGGTGTAAAATAAAATACTATGTTAGAGCTCTCACCTACAACTATCTTTACTGATATAGCATACCACAGATGTAAGCTCATTGAGCAGGGCCCTCCACCTCTCTGTTCCTGTACGTCCAATTGTCTGGTTAAAATTACATGTCTGTTAGTCCACCTAACGTACAGCGCTACGGAATGTGATGGCGCTATATAAATAATAAAATAATAATAATATACAATAGCACGGCTTTTAAACATGTCAAGTGTGTGTGCTGTGTTACTAACCATGTGAGATCACAATTAATGAGTCACAAAGAGTTATTCAATTAAAGTTTAATAGAAAATGATAACAATATAGGAAACACAATTATGGCTGCAGATATAAAAAAAATAAAATGGAATAAAACATAATTTTCAAATATATAGTCTTTTGTGTTTAAAAATTATCATGAAGCACGGGTCAGCAGCCGGCTTAGTAGTAGGAGCTATGTCCAGGGTACTTTGATGAAATGTATTTACTAGCCTCTGCTCCAGTAAAAGACACAAAACTATCTTTGACTATCTACTTTACTTTACAAGTACATTGTCTCCACCCTGGATCACTAGCTCTAATTGGATTGTCCCATGCTGAGATGTTAAGCCAAGGCACTACAGGAGGCAATTGATGGTCAAGTTCAAAGGAACATTCTAAGCACCATAACCACAATAACCTGCTGTGGTTGATATGGTGCAGTCTCCCAGGGTAAGTAGTCACACTATTTGTGACCAGTTTTGAAAATTAAGCAGGATTAGCTGGGCACAGTCACCTCTTTTATTAAAAGTTGAAAGCTCCCTGCTTCCTTGGGAGAAGATGCATGGTGGGCCCTAGGTAAGTTGTCACATAGTATGACTGCTTACCCTGGATGATGCCACCATAGTTACACCTTGAAAGATTGCACCATAGTTACTACAGCGGCTTCTAGTGGTTATTTTGCTTAAAGTGTTCCTTTAATGTTTAGTTTTTACAAGCCCATTAGCATTCCTTAGGACAGATGTGTCCAAAAGGTAGATCCCCAAATGTTGTAGAACTACAACTCCCATGATGCTTTCCATGCCTTTAGAAGGACAGAGAATCATGGAAGCTGTAGTTATAAAACATCTGGGAATCTACCTTAGGGCACTAGCATCTCTCGCTCTTTCGTTAAAGATGCTATCAGAAACCTTTAGTTCCCAGAATGCAGGAGTGCAGCAAGTATAAGGTAGTGTTTCTGCCCACCACCTATATGTGAATGTTTTACCGTTGATCAACAAGACACACAACAGAAAACAGGTGTCTATTTTGTTAGTCACCATATTACCTTATGCTGGTTAGAAAAAATACAGGAGGAAGATAAGAAAAAGTAGTCTTTTCTCATGAGCTTCCTGTGTAAAATAAGAGCATATCTCCCAAATCTTCAAAAAACAATGGGGCCATACCTTATTCAATTATTGTCCTGCATTCTCTTATTTTTTTTCTTTATTGCCCCAAATTTGATGACACCAAATTCTAAAAAGTGTAGTATGGTGTGCAAAGCTAATGCAAGCCATTTCCCCCTCCATGGGTGTGGAGCTGAGATGCCCCCTTTCCCAGCTGCTGAACATCATCACATTGTTGCAGACTAAACTACGGTACTGGCTTATCCACATAACTTTGCCAACCTTTCATACTCATTTTATGTGTTTCAGTGGTGGGAGGAGAAATAGTGGCTGCTTAGTTACAAAAACAATAGTAAGTATAGGAATTATGAAGTCAGTGCAGTGCGGTCTTGCCATCTATGCACTTCTTTAGCTGACTGTTTGAACTTGGTTGCACCCATGATATTAACATTCTCATGGTACACAGTGTACCTTTCCTTATTAAATGGCCATTTTAGATGCATGCTAGCTGTAACTAAGACATTATGTACTGCTTATGAATGTTAAAGAACTAGAAAATAAGGTAATACAAATATATAACAAATATTCAACTGGACCTCTCAAAAAAAAAATGACTACACAAAAATAGTTACACAAATATATGTCTCTCGTGTTTAGAACAAATTTGCTGTTTTTAAAATTCAATATGTTGTAGTGCTGGATTTCTTCCCATAATCATGTTTAATGTCTTAATGAAAAGATTGTGTTGTTCCTACATTTATTCTACTCCAGGCCTCTCCATCAATATTGTTGTTTTGTCATAGAGCTAGTGGTGTGTGTGTGTGTGTGTGTGTGTGTGTGTGTCAAGCAGTATGCTCATTGCTGTTCGTGTCTGTTATTGCCCATAGAAATAAAGAGGAGCTGTTTGTGAGTTTACAGCACAGCTTTGATTAATTTACACTGAATTATGGAACAATTAAACTTTTGTTTTTGGTGGCAATTATGAAGAGAGTCTTCATAATACAGAAAAAGAACACAAAATATTGCACCATCAGAATAGCAACCAGTGAAGACATAAGTATTACCAATTATAACTTCAGTACAATGCTCGAAAATATGCAAACATTCAATATTCCAGATTAAGGCTCAAAATAGTGGTGTATCTCCATTAAGTTATATTGACAAGTTGTGCAATATCAACAGCTAGTTATTGGGAAACCAATTCTATCTCATGAGAGTGCATAGCGTAGAAGGGGGGCCATGGCGAGGCGGCACGGCAGCAGAAAAAGGAAAATGTGGAGTAAGATTAAAAAAAAGAGTGCAGGAGGTTAGGAAGAGGGGACGAGTCATAAATAAAGGTACATGTTAAAGTGGAAATCATGTCCAGGCAGGGCCAGTGCAAGGATTTTTCGGTAGATGATTTTGGCGCCCCCCC
This sequence comes from Pelobates fuscus, assembly GCF_036172605.1. Taxonomy (NCBI): domain Eukaryota; kingdom Metazoa; phylum Chordata; class Amphibia; order Anura; family Pelobatidae; genus Pelobates; species Pelobates fuscus. The sequence goes on along the minus strand of NC_086319.1, from coordinate 264,337,819 downwards.
CCCTAAAAGCATCTTCACCTGTGTGCCCCTTAACCTGCATTTTGTTTCTTATCCCCCCCCCCCTTTTTTTTTATTCTTTATTTATAGAGTGCAAAGAAATAACATAGTGTTCAGTAAGCCACAACAGCCTCTGTACACAGATTGATAACAAGACATATAAAACAGAGTTATGGCATTTGTATATATCGCACATTTTTTAGATTTTATGGTATGCTTAAATTTCAGGCTAACTAGCTTTGCATATACATAGGCATGTTACTAATCATTTTAAAGTAGTACGGTAGGTAAAGCATGAGGAAATGCATAGAGCTAATAGCTAATAGAGACATACTGAGTTGTTATGCTGAACAATACTGTTATTGTGCCACTGGGTACCAGTAGCAAGCTTCTTAGTTGAAAGTAGCTCCGTTTTGCCCAAAGCGCATAATAAAAAAAAAAAACATAAGCAAACGGACACAAATACTGTGCCACGACAGCTCTCGTATGCCACCCCTCAATAGCCTTAGTACCGTATAGAGCAGTAATGCACTTTTTTAAATTAGAGGGCAGTAAACACTTCGCGAGTTAGCATAATATTACACTTGGTGCTAGCGTCAGGTAAGAGTACACTGGCAGAGTGGTATGGTACACTAGCGATATATAAATGATGTAAGTCTTATATTTACATGTTATGTTAAGTAATGTAGGGCGTGATAATTTTGCCGAGACCTTGGGCCTAGGAGCGTGACCCAGCCCTTTGGGTCTTATGTAAGGAAGCAGTAGTCCTGTCTTACACTTGGGTAATACTGTGGTCATTCGGGTGTGTTGATTGTCAATTTACACTCAATTGCCCCAGAGTGTTGGGGAGAGGGGTGGAGGGGAATCTCCGGTGTCTGTATCCTCTTACTGAGACATGTTGTAAGAGGTGTGCGATCTCCTGGGGTCATCTGTGTTAACTATGACCCGGGAACTCTAACAGTGCCGGGCAGTGCTGCATACTAACGAAACATTAAAACAATAACATTTAAACATCAAAGGTTGACCGGCATCTGGGTCTTATCCCCCTTTTTAAATGTCTTACCCCCTTTAGTGTATCTAATCCCTTTTTTTACCATTGTGTGTCTTACATCTCCCTTGTGTATCTCTTACAACCCCTCGTTGTGTGTCTTACTCCCCCCCAGCCCCTTTGTGTGTCTCCTTCTCTCCCAGCCCCTTTGTGTGTCTCCTTCTCTCCCAGCCCTTGTGTCTTTTACTCTTACCAGCTCCTTTGTGTGTTTCTCGTTCACCACCAGCCCGTCAATCTCCCCACAGCCCCTCTGTGTCTCTTTTTCCTCTTCTCCAGCCCCCCTGTGTCTATTTCACCCTTAGCTCCTTTTTATTTCCACCCCCAGGCGCTTCTGTGTGTCGCTTTCATCCCCAGCCCCTCTGTGAACTTTCTTCCCCCTCATGTCCCTCTGTGTGTCTTTCTCCCCACTCAGGCCCCCTTGTTTGCCAATCTCCCATCCATGTCCCTAAGTGTTCCTCTCCCCTCCCCTCCCCTTCCTGTCCATTAGTGGTACTCTTCCCTGTCCCTTAGTGTTCCTCTCCCTTCCATGTCCCTTAGTGTTCCTTCCCCCCCAACTTTCTCTTAGTGCACCCCATTCCCCTTAATATTCCTCCCACCCACCCTCTTCGTGTTCCTCTCCCTTCTCCCCCAGTGTTCCTTTTCCCTTCCCTCCCCTGTACCTTAGTGCCCCTCCTTAATGTTCCTCTCTCTCCGCTCCCTAGTGTTCCTCTCCCCTCCCTCTTTTTTTGTGTTCTTCCCCCCCTCCCCTATCCAATAGTGATTTTTTTCCCCCTCCCCTGTCCCATAGTATTTCCTTCCCCTCCCCTGTCCCGTAGTGTTCTCCCCCCTTCCCTGTCCAATAGTGTTTTTTTCCCCCACCCCTGTCCCATAGTGTTCTTCCCCCCCATTCCGTCCCATGGTGTTCTTTCCCACCCTCCCCTGTCCCACAGTGTTCTCTCCCCCCTCCCCTGTCCCATAGTATTCTCCCCCCCATCCTATGGTATTTTTTCTCCCCCCTCCCCTGTCCCATAGTGTTCTTTCTCCCCCCTCCCCTACACCGACTGGGTGACTGGCAGGAGGGAGCGCTGTGCGCCCATCTCCTGCCAGTCACTCCAATCTAGCACCCCCCAGGCCGGTGCGCCCTAAGGGAGTGTGTCCAGGAGGGGCTGGCCAAGCAGAATGCCAGGGAAGACACTCGTAATTATGATTTAATATAGTTAATCCAGGGTCACAAGTAAGCTAAGCATTTAACACATTATTTGTATAAGGAGGATGTTACTTCCTTCATTTATCTAATGTGTTCAACTTATTATGGTGTCTTTAAAATAATAATAATAATAATAACGTAATTAATTTGTACTTGTTAACGTAATTGTATTGTATTATGTAGTACGTAACCTCCTATCAGTGGACCATTATCAACCAACAAAGTCTAAACAAGTGCAACAGTCAAGGTTGATGGTACTTGCCATCATAGCTTATTGCATTCAGAGCAGAGTATCACTGATAGGGCCATTCACTAATGTAAATTCAAAGTGAATTTAAAATTTAAGGCCCAAGTAGCTAAACTTGAAGCATAGGTGACTTAGAGATTTTTTCTAGTTTGGCTATTTTGGTCTTAAAGGTTACTCCAACCAAAACCAGTGTTTTTTTTTTATAAAAGTAACCCTAAAAATAAAATAAAAAAGACAAAGAAAACTCACCTTTCTTCCATTACCAAGTGTAAATTCTTTCTGCAGCCTAATCCTCCATGGCTGTTGTCAATCCCCGCTCACCGGAAGGGAACATACTCAGGGAAGGACTGGGACAATATGGGGGGATGCTGATGCTGGCATCAGACTCCAAGTTTTCAAATAATTGACATTAGCCAGCTGGAACCTTGTTCTAGGTTTGCTAATAATGATGCCAGAGGAGGAGTTACATGTCCAGCAGCTAACAGGTTAATCGCTGTATGTGCAGCATTTCAGAGCAAAACACTGCACATACTGACTCCAGGGACCATGACCACATTGAATCAGTAAAACAGTCATGGTGCTTAAAGTAAACCTTTAAATCTGAATTCACTTTAAACTTAAACCTGGATGAAGGGGCTCCCTGTGTAACATCTGTTGCAGATGGGTGCAGTTAACAGAAGAGCATAGCAATGTGTAGTTTATCTCTCACAAGCTCCATATAGTACAAAAAAGCAACACGCAGGAATCAAAATTCTTTGTATTCATATGTCCTCTTTACAGTCCCTTTATGACACTACATTTTGCGGAGACATGGTTTGGATCACTTAGTGCACGGACAAGTTTCACTAGAGTGCTGATGAAGGCAAAAGGTAAAACTTCAAGCACGATGAACACTACAGCTAGATGTAGTAGCTATGGTGCTTCAAGTGTTCCTTTAAACATGAAAAACACACAGATTGACAATATCTGCCAACTTTGAGGATTGCACCTAAACTGATCTTTAAAGGGACTACACTTTGAATCTCCACCACTGAAGATGTGGATCACTTCCTACAACAGGGGTAGGCAACCTTGGGCACTCCAGATGTTGTGAACTACATCTCCAATAATGCTTTTATAGCCACAATGCTTGCAAAGTATCAGGGGAGATGTAGTCCAGAACATCTAGAGTGCCAAAAGTTGCCTACCTCTGACCTACAATCTCAAGACCCCCTTAACTTAAACTTGCCTATCTTTTACCATGCCAGTTTGGGCAACAGCAGTACCTCTACCACAACATGGAAATTGTTCCACAATTATGAATTTATAAATACTTCCACGTTGCAGATATTTCCCCTGCTTTGTTTGGGACTGTGTACTCATTAGTAAAGTTTCAAGATTAAACAACATAAATACAGTACAACTGCCAATATTGATGGAAAAAAATTAGGCTTTATGTTCAACTCACCTACCACATTTTAACGGTGCACATCATGTTTTACTTGAGCCCACTCTAGAAAAAGTAGTAACCTTCAACTTATAAATGTTTTATTGTGGATTTGGCATAATAATTGCATTATTTATTTAACAGTTCCTATATAGTGCTCATATCCAGAATGCTTTACAATTTATGCAAAAAACAATATTGGTAAGTATACAAACATGAAGCTAAATAATTAGACACACTGATTCAAAAGAAGAAACGTGAATTGGCCATGGGATTCAACCTCATATTACATACTATGCAATAGTTTCTTTTGAGATCACAATAAATAATGAGAGAGAGATTTTTGAAGTGGTATACCTAATACATTTATTAAAGATGACTACTTATATGTGCTGGAATTTGGCTGTTCTCCAGGGAACTAAACTAACCTTTAGAGTCCATCCTTTGTCTCCCACCCCATTTGTTTCAGTTGCAAATATGCCTGGTGTACCCTCCTTGTCCATATGACACATTGCTCAGATCGGTGTTCTCTTCTGACTGTTAGCAGCATTCCTACTTCATTTGATTCACACATGTGATGCAAAGGCAAAAATTAAGGTTAACTTTGACTAGAGTAAGTCCCTAGGCCTGCTTTTGGAGGCTATTGCTCAGACCTTAGGATGTGTCAAGACATATTATTATATTATAACTATGGCCATTTTGCTGAGAATTCTTTTTCGCCTCCAAAAACTCCCTAATTTAGTAAACAAAACAATCAAATTGTAACATCAGCCGCTTGCCTGAGGCAACAGCTAACTCCACTAATATACATTCTATGGGAGAATTACATGTCGGCTATATGTTAAAGCACATATCAAAGTATGGTAAATCATATTTGTAACGCATCACCTGGCACTCCGACTGGGATAGCAATCCCTGGTAGTGATATAGCAGCTCCCTACAATAAGAGACAGAACTCAGTATTGAGGGTGAAGAGGTCTGAAGGTTTATTGGTACAGGTTGGATTTATATAAAATTCCTCAGGCCAGGGGAACACCTCCTGGACCTGATGGGGAACCGAATTACAAAATGTACAGACCAATAAAAACAATGTAACAATGAACGGCACTCCCACATGCAGTAAACAATCCCTTCCCCTCTGCCTGTGATATAATTGAGGTAGTTAATGTACTAACTTAATTATCCCCAGGTAGAAAAAAACAAATTTTTACACAAAGTATAGAAAACACCCCAAAACATAAAATATCCCCATAAAAGGGATATATCTGATAGCCCTAATCTGGGTGAACAACATATCCAAAAATCACCCAGATCAGATCAGGGGTTCAGGAAATTCATGGAAGTCTGTTTTGGCCGACCGCACGCATGGTTTCATGCCCAAAATAGTTCCAGAGAACTAAGCTGTGCGACCGGTCTATTTAAAACATTCGAATTACCAAACGGAATGGTGAAAGGCCATAGTTAAGGTGTGTCTCTTGTTCGTGGGCTACGATTCACCGAACGTCGTTCGACTATACGAATGAATAGTCGAATTTCTCTGGAAGGTAACTGTTCAGCGGTGTTCATGCCATCACGTATCCAATTTGAGTTCCATGAACTCGACGACAAAACACCTCTGAACATGTTCGACTAAATAAGATGGCCGCCGCCACGTGTTCGACTACTTCGACAGTTCGACTGTATCCGAAGTGCCATTTTGCAGAAAGGGAATGGAAGGGGTTTTAGGTGAATAAATAGACGAACCAGCAAGGGAATGGAAGAGGTTTTAGGTGACTAAATAGACGAACCAGAGGATAGATTTATAACCCAGAGGATCTGTCACAATATTCAACTGAAATTAAATTAAGAAAAGACCAGACACATAATATAAAAGAAAAAGTATTCTTTAGTTAAGTAAAGTATGTGTCATTTATCAATTGATTTAACTAAGTTATTAACTCTGTGTTCTCATGATTCCATGACCTCCAGTGTTTTTTTGTTTTTTTTGCCTCTTGTAGACACCTCCATATTGCACATACTCATTATTGCTTGGCAACTGCTTCATTAAGCTAGTGTCCCGTTAAAGCAGGAAACATGAAAATAGGCTAAAATCTTGTCTTTATTAGTCACGCTGGAGAAAAATGCGGACATAATTATCCTCTCACAGGAGAGATTAGTAAAAATTGCTACAAATATAAGCATAACAATCCATTAAATAATAAACGCATTTTTGAAATAGGCCAATTTTATCTGCATTTTCCCATTGAGGCCTTTTACTGTGTCCACCCTAAGGCACACCTGTGCAATAATCATGCTCTCTAATCAGCATCTTGATATGCCACACCTGTGAGGTGGATGGATTATGTTGGCAAAGGAGAAGTGCTCACTAACACAGATTTAGACAGATTTGTGAACAATATTTGAGAGAAATAGGCCTTTTGTGTACATAGAAAAAGACTTAGATCTTTGAGTTTAACTCTTGAAAAATGGGGGCAAAAACAAAAGTGTTGCGTTTATAATTTTGTTCAGTGTAAAAACAGACCATAGTGTAGTATATTACATATTCATTGTAAAAATCATGTATTCATATGATTATCCCACTCACATGTTGCTGAGTCAAGTTTATTAGGCTCAGACTCTGAAAGGGACAGTTTACTAAGAATAAATCCATTGTGATCAGTTGGCACCTTAAATAAATATTGTCTCCTAAAAACGGGAAGGTTAAAAAAATATTTTCATTGGGGTATTTGTTATTTATTTTCTTAAATCTCTTTTCATTCTGTTCTGACCTAGTACAGTATCTTCTTTATTTAAATCCCTTAAACACTGCACTATAGGCGGCCAGACCACTTCATCTCGTTAAAGAGGTCTGGGTGCAGTGCCCTTTTCCTCTTAACCCTGCAATTGTATTTATTGCAGTTATTGCGAAACTTTAATACTTGCCTTGGTCTGTTAACTGATGCTGGACATCCTCATGTTTTGCGCGAGGACATCCAATGTCAGCTAAAACCCCATAGGAAAGCACTGGTTCATTCCTTTTCTATGGGGGAGTTCTAATGCATATGCACTGTGTCCCATTAGTGTTAAAATTACTATGTAGCCACCCTGCCCCCGCTTTCCCTTCTTTAAAAATAAAACTCACCTTTATTCCAGCGCAGTGCGGTTGTGCCTGTGCTGCCCCTGCCCCTGATTCCCCTCCATAATCAGAGTTAATGATCTCAGCCATGGGAAAGTATTGGATTGGCTGAGAGCGTCAATTTCTCATTATCTCAGCCAAGGAGGTGGGGCGGGGGTGGAGATAAAAACGCGCTGGCCAATCAGCATCTCCTCATAGAGATACACTGAATGAATGCATCTGTAAAGTTCAGCGTCTCCATGCAGAGCGTGAAAAGGCAGCGTGCAGGGACATACTATACTCATCAGAACAACTACATTAAGCTGTAGTTGTTCTGGTGCTTATAGTGTCCCTTTAATGTTTTATCTTTGGGGTATTACGTGTATTCTTTCAAATGATTGATTTTTCAATTTTTGTCTCCCAATTTCCTACTCTATTTTTGATTTATGATGGTATACATTTCTTTCCTTATTTTATTTTTATAATGTACCATCATCTAAAGAAACAGATAGCTTAGCACGATAATGGGATGCATTTTGCACTTTGCTTTTTCTAAAAAAGTAGAAGGTATATTGTGCTTTAAATGTAAGAGTGGTTACAAATAGAATAATGATTGTTCATATAGATTTTAGGCAGTAGAGGATATATTTCCCATTCTACAATGTCCTATTTCAAAGCATAGTTAGTAGGGACACTTACTGTGTGTTGTCTGTAGGGTAAGGGTTGCAACGAGAAAGCGACATAAATTGCAACATCAGTCAAGTGTCTTACTTTAAATGCCAGCAACTTGCCTTCCTTCTAAATATTCAGTTTTTCTTCTTCTCTTCCCTACAGCTGCCTTCTGGGGGGACATCGCTTTGGACGAGGAGGATCTGGCTAATTTCAAGGTGAATCGGATCATTCATTTAGGAAGACGCTCAAACTCTTCAGGTAAATCTCTTTAAGTTTTATATTCAAACCCTTGAATTTATGGTTATTTCAGTAATAATTGTGTCTTCTCCCTATGTGTTCATCTGCAAGGACACCCTTGCAACTAGTAGGTATGACTCAGTGAAGATAGAATGTACAGAATTCAGATCCCATTTCTGGTAAACCTAATATTATAATAATCTAGTTTCATAAATATCCCTGCTATCCCCATCCTATGGTAAACAACACTTCCATATACAAATCCTAAATTTTCCTCTTTCTGTGTACAATTTAAAACCTTGTGTTTTTTCCAGCAACGTACAAGCCAGTCTCTTCCTTATGTAAAGCATTTTAATTGATTCCCTAACAAGAATTTGAAAGTGTTGACTTTATTTTCTTTTTTTTAAATGCCAAGCACATTTTAGCCAAAAAACTTATATGCAATATGTTACATAAATGTGACAAAAATTGTATTTTTGAGTCAACACAATTTACTTTAGGTATTTCTGAACATTAATCTATATGTTAAATTAATACTTTATTGTACATTTATGTATTAGCTATGCACCACATGTTTTCACTGAAGGCACCAAGACCACTTCATCTCAATGAGATGGCCTGGGTACAGTGGTCCTGTAGTTCTAACCAGGGGTGTTGGCAGAACAGGGCTAGGGGGCCTTGAGTGTGGGTATCTAAAGCCCTGGTTCTTATTCTCCCCTATATGCAGGGCCAGCACTACCTTAAAGTGTTCCCCACTAGCCATGTAGATAGGTTCCTTTATGGCCTGCCCATTGCACCCACTTTTGAGAGCAAGGGGGAACCAAGAGAGCTTCTGGTCTCTCCCTCTGTCTGGTGCATAGCTGGTATACAGCTAAAGCTAACTCCTGTCAGTTCTCAGCATTGATGCTAATTACCACAGCAACATCCTGAAATTATGAGCCCTTAGCTTGTAAAAAGCCATTACACATATGGTTTGTTCCCAGCAGTTAGACTGACCAGAGGCTCTACAAACAATCACCAGGGATCATCATGATGTCCCCCATACCTACCCCAATGGTAACGAGAGGGAGGGGGGGAACAAACAGTATTTGTCTTTTGTTACACAAATGTAAGCCACGTTTCACCCTCTACCACAAGCTACAGTCCCTGTCCAATAATACATCCCACACACAGCACTCCTACACATCCCCAGCACAGACCCAAACAGTCTCCATTCCCAGCTCACACACACCTCATCACCAGCACACACACTGCATTCCCTACACACACATTGCATCAATAGCACACACAATACCTTTCTTCAACACATACTAAGTCCCCTACACACACCACATCTATTACACACACAGCATCCACTACACAAACTGCATTCTCTACACACAGAGACACACACACACTACATCCCCAGCACATACAGAGCTATAAGCAGAATCTACAGCCCCTATACACACACATACTTTCTCTTACAGACCCTAGATAGACAGCCACTAAAGACTCTTCCACTCTTAAAATCAGTGAAACCCAGGCTCATGTGATCAAATTACTCTCCTTGTAAACATTTGATTGGTGCTTTTTCTGCACCAATGTGTACTAGCTTCCTAATTTTTCCCTATGGGGAAACATTGGATTGGCTGAGAACATCTATCTTGATTTTCTCAGCCACGGAGGCGTAGCAACAGTATGAATGCGCCCTGCACAGCGAGAGTGGAAAGGTAAGTAAAACTCACTTCTTAAACCCTCATGGGTGTAAGGGGAATGTAAATGTGTATATTAAGACAGACAGGGGCTTGAGAGGAGAGGCACTCAATGTGACTGAGGGGAGAGACACACAAAGAGGCTGGGAGAGAACGTGACATGTTCTCTCCCAGAAAGAAACACACAAAGAGACACACAAAGGCCCTGGGAGGAGAAAGAGACACACACATGAGGGATAAGGTGTGCTAATGAGGAGTGTCAGACAAAGGGGGGAGAAAATGCACTAAAGGGGTAAGACATTTAAAAGAGAGCATAAGAAACACAAAAGGTAAGTAAATCAAGAGGGGGATTAAGGGACACACAGGGGAAGATGCTTTTTTGAGGGGGTGTCAAAATGCATCTTTGGCTGTTTAGCCAAAAAATACTTGCACCTGTTTTATTAACTCTCAGGTACAAATCATCATTGTTTCTATTTATTTGTACATATTGCTTTTTATATTTCACACATCACTTTCATTTGGTTTTCTGTGAGGGTCATGTACAGGCAGAAAGCTAGCCAGCCTACTAGGTATTGTAACGTAAAGAGCACTTCACTCTTACACATCTGCTGAAAAGCCAGTGAGTATCCTTGGAGAGCCACAAGTGCATTTCATTATGGATTCTTTTACTAACTGGATGGACTGCAACAGAGCTAAAATGAACTTAGTGACAGTGTAATCTGCAGAGACAACCATTACCAGGAGGGTTTAAATGGCATAAACTAAATCCTGAAGGTGTATCTGCAGCCTACCTTCATTTCTAAAAGTGCTCCTTCACCTTACTGATTTAACCTGTAATATTCTAGACGTTGCAACCTTTCCGTAGTACTGTGCCAAAATAAGATTTTGAAGTCTCTCTGCATGCCGTATTCATTCATGAGTAGTTTGTGGTATTGTATATGATCCCTGTAAAAGTGGGCTGTGTATGAGGGTTGCTTGTGTAATATGTCACAATGTGTGTATGTGACAGGCTGCTTGTGGGGCTGTGTGCATGTGTGTGGATTGTCAGTGGTGTTGTGGGAATGTGTTTGTGTGTGGGGGATGTTTGTATCATTTGTATGAGGGGGAGACTTATTCAGAAGCTCAGTGTATACCTATCAGTGTGGGTGGTTTCCCTGCGGTCCAGTGGGGACCGGGCTGACCAGGTACAGGTTAAGGGCAGGAGCTGCATTAGGTTCTGTGGGCTGCTCTAATCCAGTGCACATTCCTATTCATAAGTACTGGGATAAAGTGATCTGAGGTTACTTCTTATAAGTGCTGAAATGCGTAAATTGAGGATTGCCCCTAACCACTCAGTTTGTACTAAGGACTCTTGATGGGCCAGAGCCAGTTTAGCTTTGGCAGCCTTTAGTGCCATTTAAAATCACCTAGCGTGCCGTGCATGGCACACGTGCCGTAGGTTGCTGACCCCTGGTATAGAGACATCACTTGTTACATCAGATTCTCCACATTTGCTATTCAATGTGCCCTGGAGGTCCAGCAATTAGCTAGCATAATTCAGGGGCAGAAGCCAGCTATTCACAGGAAACCCAATGAGCTCTGCAATTTAAAGTTATTGGTATCTACTTTAAAAGGATTTGAAACCTTTAAAAAGGCTATTCTACTAAATAAATCTTTCTTAAATCAATGTCCTTATAAAAGTATGTTACATTTTCTATAATGCAATATTTTATTCATATTTTCACTGTGATACATTTATACAGAATATGTAAATGCAACAAAGGCTGTACGGACAGCCATGCATTTTTAATTAGTATGTAAAAAACAATCTGAAAAAGCTGTACTTGAAAGAATATGTATTTATAAAGTACAAATATTAAAGACAGTTTTATACAAAGTTCATTTTAATTCAGAGTATGCCACGCTGCACCCGCTTCTCTGAAATCGCCACATGTGTGCTCACAGTAGGGCACACTGCCAAAGCATTATATGGAAAAGAACTCGGACTGGTGCAACACCAATTTTAGAAGAGTGGGATGATAACTTTATTTATATAAAGAGGACAGAAAACACATTGCCTAAAGGAACTATAATTTGAAAAGTGGGACAGTGTGCTCAAATACAATGTAGCTGATTGAGTGGTTGAGGAATGGATACGAGGTAATAAATACCTAAGTAGAGAGCATGAGAGCTAGGAGTTGATCATCCTAAATTCAAATTGAGAACAGGGGGTGCTGAAAAAAGAGCTGACAATTGAAAGGTAGAAATAAAGGGCAGGTAGTAAAAAGCCTGCAATTCATTTCAATTAAAGAAAATCTAAGGTTCTAAAGAGAAAAAGGGATATAACATGAGGACTACACTCAAAAGCTGGAGGAACAGAAGTTACCAGTCACTGGTATATAAATACTGCAGCTAAGACGTATGTATGCTGTGCTATGTCCTGGGGTGAATGTGTGGTCTGTGGACATACAAAGCTTTATAGTCTCATGTTGACGTATAAGGCATGGGAAGTGATTATTTCAACCCCGAGCAGTTTTAGTAGAGCCATGGTAATTCTGATTGTAAAGAAAGCAATATAAGTTCAACCGCAGAGTTGTGTATAGGCAATGAGTCAGGATGACATGTCTGTATCATCTACTGTAATTTGGTTGTGACGAAATGATGGTAGGCGTTAAAGTGTAGGTATGCACTTAGTCATGATGAATGAGATATAGCTATAGAAAGCATTAAAATTAAGGCGTTATCTCCAATCTAAAAATCTATTTGGACGTATCTATTTTATATTAGGTATACTGTACACTGGTTGACATTTTAGTGTAAAATAAATGTTTATTACTGATTCAAATGTGTTATTCTTTACACTCAGTGGGATCCACTCAGATATTGAAGAACATGAGTTATGAGACCTATGCTTCATTATTTTATATGAGAAACTAATAGTAAATAAATTACAGGAATGCAACTGATAGCTTGCACTTTATTATATGAAAAGACTGCTGACATTAACGGGCCACTTTAACATTATAAGTGTCGATATGACCCTTTTACCTGGTGCCGCCGGGTGCTGAGCTTCCTGCTTTGTAGGGTGACACACATCCAGCTTCTGCAGAAATTGGTCATAAATTGGCTGAGAGCACTAATAATGCTTGGCTAATGACACCCTAATGACGCTGCTGGAGGTTGACAACAATATGAAAAAATGTGTGTGCAGCATATTAAACTAAAACACAGACTCCAAGCTCCATATTCACTTCAACTAACTGTAGTGGTCATGGTGCTTGGAATAACCCTTGAATAAGCACTACATATTATTGCAGTGGTTATGGTGCAAAATGTTTTTTCATAACTTTTTGATCAGTTTTACAAAACAAAAAATAGGGCTCTCCTGACACCCACGGTCCAGCCTTCCCTGCCAACATGATAATTTGGAGTATTATCTGCACAAATATTTTAGTCAGGTCAGATTAATTCTAGTGTGTTGACATAGGAAAATAAAGCCATTTCTTAAATGTTTCAGTTCTACTTTATACAGGACTGCGAGCATATAGGGCCTTGTGCAGTATCATTCTAATAGAAATCACAATAATAGCCATACATCACAAGTGTCTTATATGTGTAGGTTATACTGGAGGGACAATTGCAAGTTGCATTTTTAAGAATACACAAACTCTATGTTCATCTCTCTATTCCATCTCTCAGGCCAGTCTACCTGTCCATCTTACAAGCCCCACAGCTCTCATTTCCTCTCCGTCACTAATCACAAACTCTGAATAATTTTCCTGCACAGTGCACAAAGTCAGTTTTAATTCTTTAATGACTAGTCTGTCACAAATGTTTTGCTCCCCTGCATGCCATTTAAGTTCTCATTCTCATTCCCTTTGCACAACATTTTAGAGCAAGCACATGTGAGTAGTAGTGAAGCCCACCACACCCCCGCCCCAATATAAATAAATAATATTATAATTGTTAAGGATCAATGGTCCTATTCCAAGTGTATGTGCTTGCAGCTACAGCTCCACTAGCTCCTATGTTACAGCGGCTCTGTCACCCAATACTTACCTTTCTTCAATCTATTCCTCTTTTCTTCCTCACTCCTAATCTATTCCCATTTTCTTACTTATCTGTTCATCTTTTCTTACTTATCGTAGCCCCTTCTTACCCTTAGAAGGAACGTAATACATTCTACTGGTAACAAGGGACTACATTGCCTAATTTATTTTTCCTCCGCTTGACAAAATGTGGAGATATCGTTATCAGATGTTGTCTTTGCAAGACAATACCTATGGAGGCTCCTACGGTCTTGCAGAATCCTCCATTGATCCTAGTGTCATACTCTTGCGCTTGCGTGATAGTACAGCAGTGGCCTGGGCTTCTGGCAGATGAAGATAAAGATTCAGGAAGGTAAAACGTCAAACCTACCTTCCCCTGCACCATGTGGCCACCTGACACCAAGTGGTGGATTCACCATCAGAGGCCTTTGCAAATTTTGCAAAGATCCTAAGAGGTGAGAGAGGCTCTTAAATCCGGCCCCAATATTATAAATGTACACATGTGTTGCATGGTATGTCAAGTTGTCAGTGGTGGTAGTGTTTCTTTATTCCTGTTTGTTTTACAGTGTCTGTGTCTAGTTTCCCCATCTGAAGTAATAGTGTGAATTAATGTAAGCCCGCAAATCATTCTGGGAGAGTTTGCTACACATTATGCTTTACAGACTATTGTTGTGTGAGACACAAATAAATGTTGTATTTAATCAAAGTGAAAGGATGTTCTAGGCTAGGGTAATGGGTGTGAAACATATGGCCTGATCCAGTCACCTGTGCTCATAAATCAGAGGAGCTTTTTCCTGTTTTTCTTGTGTTACATATGGCTCTCCATTTGTATTTTGCTGTAAGATTTGGCCTTCAATATCAAATGACTTTGTCACTCCTGTTCTAGGTAGACAAGAAGAGCTTGCGATTACAGGGTTGTATAGGGATTATTCACTAAACCTTAATCACAGTGAATTAAAAATACTTTGCAAAATCTAGGCAACTGTATTCACAATTTGACTATTTCTATTTGAATTTTCATTCACTGCAATTCAATATTTAGGGAATAAGCCCAGTGCATGCATGTCTGACTCAGTTCCCCCAATGCCCAGGTAAGACATAACTTGTACAAAGTGTAAATTATAGTTTTGATGTGTCACTGCAAAGATTGATAACTGCACCTATAGTAGGATCATAGGTAGTAATGAGGTTGTTAGCTATCGCTGTTACTGCCATATGGTACTGATCTGCTTTATAATAGTCACTTGGGCAGTGATTCATTTAGTGGAAAACAACTAAACTTTTCTTAGAAACAAATTAGGAACCCGTAAAGGAAATGTGAGGGATTGGTTGAAAAGGAGTAGAAACACAGATTCGTATGATTTAGTACAACAAAAATGATGCAATGTCATAAACAGGATGTCAGTGTGGGATGTGTGCACCTCTGCTTTAAAGGGACACTATGTCCTAAAAAAACACAACAAAAACAAAACATGTATGAGTCATCCATACCTGCTTTTAAACATGCATAGTTTTAAACTAATATAATCTCACACACATATTACTTGTTCCTAAGGGATATATATTTTTATTTTCGCAGAGACTCATATAATTACACCATGTGTTATACATATTACTTAGAGTTCTAATGATCAGACATGAATTCCTATCAACTTAATACACTATGATAAGAATCATTGCGTAGAATGTCAGCTTGTACAAGAAGGGGCCACCTCACTGTCTACTCCAGTGTGTCTTAACTTGTCATGTCAACAATTATTTGCTGGCAGCGAAAACATGTTCCCTTTAGCAGGGAAGTAAATATAAATGAAGGATCTGTGCTTATTCACTTTATTCACTGGGGGCATCGTGCATTGAACAAATAGTAGGTGATATTTGTGCACCGTGTTAAATATACTATATTAGCATCTATAGCTATTTCGTATAGTATTGCTATATAAAATAAATTACAAATTACGGATAAGAAGATATATTGCAAAGCACTATAGGTGGGCATCCATAGTTAGAGCTAACAGTATGTAAATGCATTTTTGTTGAGTATACTCAAAGGAAATAGCATTTTAAAGAAATAATCTTCTTATATTGTTCCGACAGGGAAGGCTTTTATTAGAAATTTTAAAATGGACTATGGTGAAGCCTAGTGTCACTAGGTGCACCTCATGTCAGGCAAGTGCTTTGTCCATATCTCTCTCTACTGGGACCAATGGTGGACTATTCAATACATTTTTTTTATGATTCTATTCTACACTGGATTAACCCATTCAACTAAAGACTGCAGGAATGCATAGATCTGCTGAAAAAGACAGACCTTCCATGCTGCCATGTGTTCTTTAGAGACCAGATTGTGATCTCCGAAGTGTGTGCCACTTGGTCCCTAATGGGCAAAACCTAATGTTTTCGAAAGTGATTAGGTACTGAATGAAATTAACATATGTTTAAGAAAAATGTTAGATATTGGAATTGCATTGTGTTACTGGAAGTACCTGGTAGTATAATTTTTTAATAATGAAGAATAAATCTCAAAAGGTCAAAACTTTGTTGGAATTAAGATTGAGAACAATATTGTAGGGGGATTCTTTCTAGACATAGATAGCTGAGTGAATTGGTATCTGCTGAGGATCGTGTTGTGGTTTAAAGTCTCCCAGATAAGTCACCAACAGGCCAGTTTTCAGTTTTCTGGTCATTTAGTCCAAACCCAAGGCTATGACTTGTCACACTTGGGCCAGCTGCTGTGTCCTAGTGTACTGAACGCATAACACAACATGTTGTGAATTAATATAAGATTTTACTAATCCTTAATATTTATCAGGCAACAGAGTTTTCTGTTTTGTTTTTTTAAGTTCTCATTGAATTGTAATAACAATTTGCGTGCTAAATAAAATTTGGAAATGTGCCAGGACATAAAGAAGAGTTATAGGTACAACTCAGATTAGTCTCCATAACAAGAAACTGCTAGAAGGATGTGAGATGAACAATGTGAGTGAGCAGGAACTTGGATAAGAGAACTTTAGGAATCAGTGTTTAGGAATCAGAACTTGAGGTTGCAAGGGAAGTTTGGGAAATTGCTATGGAGGCCTTGCACTTGACCTTTGAAGTGCTCTGATTAAAAATAAAAATTATAATGAAACATAAAATAGTGTCTCTGGTATATAAAAACTGCCAGATTAACCTGAGGGAATAAAGTAGGCAATTTAAGATATTTTTGATATACCAAAATGCCTGCTATGTCTAATGTGACCTGTACTTCCAAATGCTGTCTGAAATTTTAGACTACTCTTGTAGTAACTGGATATCATTTTTTTTTTTTTTTTTTTTAAGACTAATCCCAAAAAATATATTGTGGCTCTTGAACCTCTAGCATCAGGGTTACAGTGTCTTCACAGCATTTCCTGAACCAAGTGATTTGTCACTACCAAGCCTGTTCTGATAAGAGAGTTCATGGCTGAGTGACAGGGATCTGTACATGCACAAACTATCCCTGAGTACTTGCTACATCAGCAGAAATGTGTTACTGACAACATCTTCATGTTATCTATTTCACTGTCAGAGGGTTGTATGTGCTGAACTCTGCAGTTGCAGTTGACATTCTTTTATTTTTAGCTTTTTAAAGTTTTTCTTAAAATTACAATTTAATCATGCTTGCTAAACTCAGTTATCTCCTGCTTGCAATTCTCCTGTTTCCATATCCCTGTAGAATCCCTATTCCCACATCCTCACAGACACAGACAAGGCCTTAATACCTACTGTGCCAACAGGAAGTCCAAATTGGTTAGAAATACGTGAATAAAATCTGTACCTCAGGATATAACTATTGTAAGTTATATTTATCCTTGCAGGTTAAACCATTTATTATTATTATTATTATTATTATTATTTTATCTTTCTTATCATGCAGATAAATAGACCAAAGATCATATTCGCACCATTTTTTAAAAATACAAGTAGCAAATAAAATAATCCTTGTAACAGGACAAAGTAAAGCAAAGTAGCCCTCTGATCAGCAGGCATAAAGTAGAGACAGCAGCTTAATTGTGGGAGTGTTAGCCAACTAGACTAGATTAGTAAGGAAGGGTGCTGTTACTAGGCTAGAACTGTCACGCTTACATAGATTGAGGTGGAGCTCAACTGCAGATTTCTTAGGATTTAATTGAAGATTGAGAATTATAGAGAGTAATATAGGAACTGGCAATTCAATACAGGAAATACTGGTACTGTATCTTTAAATATTTGGTTGAAGGAGAATATAGGTACTGTAACTTTAAATACTTCAGTATTGGAAAACGGCTTCCTATTTGCAATCTAGTACATTTGCTTTTGCAAGAGTTAAGTTAAATGAAGGAAGCTATAATGAAGTTTAAAACAACAGTGATTTGTTTTAGGGTTTGTAGTTAGCAGGATACGTTATCAGCTGGAGCCTGAATGTTTAATGAGCAGGTTACAGCAGTAATGATTGGAGAACTTGAGAGCAGACCAATGAATGATTGCTCAGGAGTCTTTGAGAGAAAAAGTTCGTATAACAGATGAAACGATTAACTTAGCTTCCAGAGGGTGAAGTTTAGGTTCCAGAGTTCCCCTCCGGGGAGGATCTTTAGGAGACAGGACGAGAGGAGTCCAGATACTAGCCGTGGTCGAGGAGAGGAGAAGGCGGTTAGACGAGTTTCAGTCCGGTTCGGTACACAGGTAAGTTGCAGAGAGAGTTTTCAGCCGGTTAAATTCCGCAGTACGCTGTTCATTAATCCAGCGTCTTGTGTCTGGCGCAGTCGCATTATGTAGCGTGATGAGACCGCGTCAGAGAGAGGGTGTGGCTAAACTCCGTCAACCCGGAAGAGACAGGAATTACTGGTAACGGGCATGACAGTACCCCCCCTTTAAGGAGCACCCACCGGGTGCTATCCACGTGGTTTGGATGGATAACGTTTGTGGAATGCTGTAAGTAACTTATCGGCATGGATCACAGAGGAGTTTTCCCATGTATCCTCATCAACTCCGTAACCCTTCCATCTAATGAGGTACTGTAAAGAGCCACGATGGATCCGTGAATCCAGAATTTTTTGGACCTCGTATTCTTCTTCACCACGTACCAATATAGGATCAGGAGAAGTGACTACATCTCTTTGGAAAGGGTCAGGATGATGGGGCTTGAGTAAGGAGACATGGAAGACGGGGTGAAGTTTAAAAGTAGGTGGAAGCTTCAATTTCACAACGTTAGGGTTTATGATACAATATTTGAAAAGGACCAAGGAAAAGGGAACTTAGTTTCTTTGAAGGACGGTTGGTGGAGATGTTTTTTGAGGAGAGCCAGACAAGATCGCCAATTTTATAAACGGGAGGAGGTTGTCTTTTAGCATCAAAAAACTTATTTTGGTTGGAGGATGCTACTTCAAGATTTTCATGCAATTGTCGAAATAGGGAGGACATATGAGAGATTTGATCCGAAACGGTGGGGTTAGATGAAGGAATTATATGAGCAGGAAATGAGGAAGGATGAAACCCATAATTGGAGAAGAAGGGAGTCATTTTGCTGCTTGTATGAACTGAGTTGTTGTATGCAAATTCGGCCATGGGCAACCATGTCATCCAATCATCCTGTAGGTGGGAACAATAGCATCGTAAATATTGTTCTAAGCATTGGTTAACTCTTTCAGTTTGCCCATTGGTTTGAGGATGATAAGCGGAAGATAGTTTACGTTGAATACGAAGAGAAGCACACAATGCGTTCCAGAATTTGGAGGTAAACTGGGTTCCACAGTCCGATATGATTTCGTCTGGAAGTCCATGAAGTTTCACTATATTATCGAGGAATGTTTTTGAAAGTTCGGATGATGAGGGTAATTTCTTCAAAGGAATGAAATGGGACATTTTTGTGAATCGGTCTACTACTACTAAAATGGTAGAATGATGTTGAGAAAGTGGAAGTTCCACCAAAAAGTCCATGGAAATGGATTGCCAAGGTCTTTCCGGGATCGGTAGATTCAACAATTGACCAAAGGGTTGATGATGGTCAGATTTGGATCTTTGGCAGGTTGAACAAGTTTTGACATAGGATTCGATGGTGGTGTCCTGGTGAGGCCACCAATAATATCTTTTGGATAATTCTAGGGTCTTTTTTATACCAGGATGACCAGCCAGAGGAGAATCATGAATAAATTTGAGTATTTTATTTCTGAATGGGGGAGGAATGTAAATCCTATCATTGAAATAATAGAGACCATCTTTCAGTGATAACTTAATTGATTTAGGAAGTTCAAGAGAATCCGGAATTAGGCCTTTTATGTCATCTATAAGGGATGTTAAGACTCCGATGACTGCATGTGGGGGTTCCAATTCAAGGTCTTGGTGAATTCTGGAAAGGGCATCCGCCTTTTTGTCCTAGCCCCAGGTCTAAAAACAATTTGAAAATTAAACCGGGAGAAGAAGAGGTTCCATCTTACTTGCCTCGCAGAGAGAGTTTTGTTGGAGTGAAGATATTCAAGGTTTTTATGGTCAGTATAAACTATTATAGGAGTTTGTGTTCCTTCAAGAAGATGTCGCCAGGTTTCTAAGGCTGATTTTATACTCAATAATTCTTTTTCTCCTATAGGGTAATTCTTTTCGGCATGAGACATGGAACGTGAGAAAAAGGCAACGGGATGAAGAGGATCTTGAGGAGTTTTGTGTTGGGAGAGGACAGCTCCGATGGCTGTTTCTGAAGCATCTGTTTCAAGGACATAAAGACATGTGGGGTCTGGGAGTTGAAGGATAGGAGCAGTTGTAAATCTTCTTTTTAATTCATCGAAAGCCTTTTGAGCCTTTTCATTCCAGTTGAAAGCATGTTTTTTGCTGTTAAGTGAATGAGCTACGTCAGAGTCATTTTTAATACATTTTCTGTAGAAGTTAGCAAACCCCAGAAAACGTTGTAATTCTTTTACATTAGAAGGAATGGGCCAGTTGAGGATACAATTGATTTTAGAACTATCCATGCCAATCGAATGAGGAGTAATAACGTAACCTAAGAAGGTTATTTCATTAACATTAAAGAGACATTTTTCTGGTTTAGCGTATAATTTATGAGTTCTAAGTCGGGATAACACCCATCTCACGTGTTTTTTGTGTTCCTCAGGAGTATTAGAATATATAAGAATGTCATCTAAATAGATGATAACACAGACGTATAGAAGATCCTTGAAGATGTCATTTATAAAATGTTGAAAGGTTGCAGGGGCGTTGCAGAGGCCGAAAGGCATCACAAGATACTCGTAGAGGCCATATCTCATTCGGAAGGCAGTTTTCCATTCATCGTTAGCCTTGATTCTAACGAGGTTATATGCCCCACGGAGGTCAAGCTTAGTGTAGATGGTGGCTGTTTTTAACCTTTCGATCAGCTCGTTTATCAGGGGAAGAGGATAACGATTTTTAACTATTATTTTGTTTAAGGCTCTGTAATCTATGATGGGACGAATGGTCTGGTCTTTATTCCTCACGAAAAACATACTGGAGGCAGCAGGTGAGCTGGAGGGTCTAATGAACCCTTTACGGAGGTTTTCATCCAAGTACTCCTTGAGGAATTTTAATTCAGATTCAGAGAGAGGGTAGATGTGCCCAAAAGGTATGGGGGCACCAGGTATGAGGTCGATAGGACAGTCGTAGGGACGATGAGGTGGGAGTGTTTCAGCTTCCTTTTTACTGAATACATCAGAGAACTCAGAATAGCAGGAAGGTATAGTTGGTTCTTCAATAGTCTGAAGAAGTGGAATATGTTGTAAGCATGTTTCTTTACAATATTCGGAGTTAAAGGTGAGAGAGAAGGGAGACCAAGTAATTTGTGGGTTGTGGTCCCTTAACCAGTTGATTCCTAGGATGACCGGATAAAGAGGAGAAGAAATAACATCAAATATAAGATATTCGATATGAGTATTAAGGGTGGTTGTTCTTACAGGAATAGTTTCATTTATTATAGGGCCCGAGGCTATGAGGGAGCCATCAATCACTCTGACAGAAACAGAAGTGCTTTTACGAACACAAGGAATTTTATTTTTGGTTACAAAGGATGAATCGATGAACACCCCGTTAGCCCCAGAATCAATGATGGCTTCAGTCGTAATTCTTTCTTTGTCCCACTGTAATATGAGAGAAATAGAGAAAAATTGAGTGGTTGATTTAGAAGGAAGTGGACTTAGTATAGAAGTGGTATGAGCATGCTTACCACCCCTTGGCCGTTTCAATAAAGGGCAATCTGGGATCAAGTGATCTTGTGAGGCACAGTACATACAGAGGTTTAGTAGACGTCTTCTAGTTTTTTTCTTCTAGTGTGAGAGGACTTCTTATAGTGCCTATTTCCATAGGTTCATTAGGTGATGTTGGTTTTTCAGCTGTTTTTGGAGGAGCAACTGGTTTCTCCATGATGAACCTGAGAGAGCTTTTTCGGCCTTTCTTTCTCTAAGCCTTCTGTCAATGCTGATTGATAGTTGAATAAGAGCGTTTAATGTAGGAGGAAGTTCAGTTCTAGAAAGTTCATCCTTTACTCCTTCGGATAACCCAATTCGAAACTGGTTGCGCAGGGTTATGTCATTCCATTGAGTTTCTATTGCCCATCTTTTAAACTCAGCTATGTAATCTTCGACAGGTCTATGTTTTTGCTGAAGGGTTCTGATGGTTAAATCAGCTGTAGACTGTTTGTTAGGATCTTCGTAAAGGAGAGACATAGCTTCAAAAAATTCATCCAATGAGTCTAAGATGGGATCGTCATTTTCCAAGAAGGAGTGGGCCCAGGCCATAGGTTCACCTCTTAGGAAGGAGATAACTGAACAAACCTTAGATCTTTCAGTGGGATAAGATCGAGGTTTTAGAGCAATCAATAATTTGCAGGAATTAAGAAACTCCCTGTATTTTGATCTATCTCCAGAAAACTTTTCGGGATTACAGACAGCAGGGTCGCTAGCTGAGTGCATAACAGTATGAGGAGTGTGGGTTTGTAAGTCTCTGACATAAGTAAGAATCCATTCATTTGTAACCTGGAGATCTTGCATGCCTTGGGCAAGTGTATCGACTCTTTGATTCAGCGTAGTAAATTTTGAATCGAAATCCGCTGGATCCATTACAAGGGCTGGATTAATCTGTCACGCTTACATAGATTGAGGTGGAGCTCAACTGCAGATTTCTTAGGATTTAATTGAAGATTGAGAATTATAGAGAGTAATATAGGAACTGGCAATTCAATATAGGAAATACTGGTACTGTATCTTTAAATATTTGGTTGAAGGAGAATATAGGTACTGTAACTTTAAATACTTCAGTATTGGAAAACGGCTTCCTATTTGCAATCTAGTACATTTGCTTTTGCAAGAGTTAAGTTAAATGAAGGAAGCTATAATGAAGTTTAAAACAACAGTGATTTGTTTTAGGGTTTGTAGTTAGCAGGATACGTTATCAGCTGGAGCCTGAATGTTTAATGAGCAGGTTACAGCAGTAATGATTGGAGAACTTGAGAGCAGACCAATGAATGATTGCTCAGGAGTCTTTGAGAGAAAAAGTTCGTATAACAGATGAAACGATTAACTTAGCTTCCAGAGGGTGAAGTTTAGGTTCCAGAGTTCCCCTCCGGGGAGGATCTTTAGGAGACAGGACGAGAGGAGTCCAGATACTAGACGTGGTCGAGGAGAGGAGAAGGCGGTTAGACGAGTTTCAGTCCGGTTCGGTACACAGGTAAGTTGCAGAGAGAGTTTTCAGCCGGTTAAATTCCGCAGTATGCTGTTCATTAATCCAGCGTCTTGTGTCTGGCGCGGTCGCATTATGTAGCGTGATGAGACCGCGTCAGAAAGGGTGTGTGGCTAAACTCCGTCAACCCGGAAGAGACAGGAATTACTGGTAACGGGCATGACAAGAACACTGCCAGCAAGAATCACAGGTAGTATTAAATGACCTGAAAGTAGACCATAGGGAGCTATACAAGTGACGAAATAATATAAATGTGGTTCAGCGAGCAGGCCCCCCAGGTGCCACAGAGGAAGAAGAACTGTGAAAAGGCATCAAAGAGTTAAGACTCTCTACATCACAGTGATGTTTGGTAGGAGCTGTAGACTGAGACCTTTCAACAGGTCAAATGCAGAGGCTTTGTAGAAAACTGTGTATTCCGTTGAAACTGTAAGTTTAAAGAGTATCGCGTGTTTAGTGATATGGTGAGCCCTGGGAATGCCCCAGAAGTATGGGATATTTAGGTGTCGTAAAATTTTGCTCACTGGCCAAAGTTATAGCTGCCACAATAAAGTTGATTTTGGGAGGTTAGGATAGAAATATAATATGTGATTCAAACAAGTAATTGGGTGAGCATCATTCTGCAGACATATGTAACATCCTATCTAAATGAGTAACAAACTTGAAATCAAACCCCTCAGGTAGGGTGATGTGGCTTTACCAGATTTAGTTATACAACAGTAGCCATCTAAGATAATATTTTGGCCTGTGTCTTGATAAAGAGACCCTAAAATAAGTGGTGTAGGAAGTGTGTCATTTCCCCCCTATCGGAAGTCTCTGGAATGCCTCTAGCTTTTATCATCTTTAGATGACTCCTATCCTACTCGTCCAACAATTTCATCAGAACCTCACCATGAGCTTTAAGTGTCTGCATATAAGTGTCACGGCCCCCGGCTCGCCCCGCCCCCCAGGGTCACGACGTTGACGCACACGCACATTCTGGGGTCAGATGTGACCAATCATAGCCAAAGGAGGGAGATTTAAATCCCTGAAGTTCCCTGGTTCATTGCCCTGTCATGGTTTCCGTTCCTGGTTCCCAAGATTTTCTTGTCCTGTCTTTGGTATTCCCGGTATTTTGACCTTGGCTATTCCTGACTATTCTGATTTCTGGTTTCCCTGACTTGGCTTGTTTAACGATATTGTGTATTTCTGGCTTCCTTGACCTCGGCTATCCCTTGACTATTCTCTGTCTTTAACGTATAATTCCGGCCATTCTAAGGACTGGTTTACGTTCTATCTTTTTCTGTTCTGTCTATGTAGATCAGTGGTAGTCAACCTTTTTTTACCTACCGCCCACTAATGCATCTTTTTGGTTGAAATAATTTCTTTACCGCCCACCAGTTTTCGCGCAAATGCAGAATATTTTTTTAGAAAGGAGGGTGTTTAAAAAAAAAAAAAAATGTACGTACATTTATCTTTTTATTTCTACTTAATGCAGGTTTATAAGGTTTTAACTTTATAAAGTTTAATGAGAAAACAATAAAGTAAATTGAAATTACCTTTACTAGTGATTAATGAGATCCTTGAGGTTGATGCTGCGAGACTAAATATTTGATATCTGGTTCGATTTTCGTAAGGAACAAACGAAGGTCTCTTTCAGTGATATTCAGACGACTTCTCTGTTTGCGCATATGATTTCTCATTTGTGCGTCAGCTCATCTCCTCTCCCTCCTCAATTCTCCTCCCCACCTTTTTTTCCCTTTTTTCTATTTTTTTAACCTTCCTTGTAGCAATGCCCAGTATGAAGGCTGAGCTAGGTAGCCCACTATAACAGACAGGCACACATACAGACACACATACAGACACACACATACAGGCACACATACAGACACCCACACACACACAAGACACACATACATACACACACACAGACACATACAGACACACATACACGCACACACACACATACAAACACACAACACATACATACACACATGACACATACATACACACATACAAAGACACATACAGACACACACATACACATACACACACAAGACACACATACAAGACACATACACACACACACATACAGACACACACAAGACACATACATGCACACACAGACATGCACACACACAAGACATACATAGACACCCACACATGCAGACACACACATTATATTTAAGTCACCCTCCTGTTTCCTACATTTAAGGTGCAGGAGGGTGACTTATTTTTATTATTTCACTTTTGATAGGCTGTATATTGCGTCATCGAAAGATGGCACTCCTCTGGTCATTTTTATTTTCAATGACTGTGTTTTTGTATGGCTTTTAAGGCTTCTGGTTATTGTCTGTCCCAAAGTGCAGACGGGCTTTTACTGCAGATGGAGGCACAGAGGTTATCTATGACAAATAAATGTTCTAAGATGTAATTTCTAGCAAAGCAGACATATCCAAGAGGTTTATATCAGAATGGCGTTGACAATATGGCTGGAATAATTCACATTTTTAGGTTGTGAAAACTTCTAGACGAGGCATGCGTTTGTGATTATTTCAAATGGAAATTCATTGGAATTTCTTAATTTAAAACAGAAACAGACATACACACACACAGACATACAAGACACACGCATACAGACACACAGACAGGCACACATACACACATACATACACACACAAAGACACAGACAAGCACACCGACAGGCACACATACACACACACACAAGACACATACATACAAACAGACAGGCACACATACAAACAGACACACACAGACATGCACACACACATGCAGACACACAAGACACACATACAATGACACATACAAAGACAAGACACACATACATACAGACACACATATATACAGACAGACACATACACACACACAAGACATACATACAAAGACACATACAGACAGACACACACACACGACATACAAAGACACACACACACAAGACATACCTACAAAGACACACACACACATTATATTTAAGTCACCCTCCTGTTTCCTACCTTTAAGGTGCAGGAGGGTGACTTTCCCTGGGGTCCAGTGGTGGCTCAGGTGGATGGGAGTCACTCTGACTCCCTGGTGTTCCTCCCGCGCGGCTCTCAGTTTTAGCTGGGAGGAGTGACCGGGGAATCACTTCCTCCCAGCTCTGTGATGTCATCACAGGGGGCCCGGTCGTGCTGTTAAAGCGCCCAGCGCTGACCGGGCCCCCTCACAATCCACATCCATCGGGTGGCCCTGACAGCATGGGCCACCCGATGGACACCTCCATATGCGGCCCCGGCGGTTTGCCGCGCGGGCCGGGGCCGCAAATGGTCACGGCGGTACCCAGTCGCACGAGTACCGCCGGCTGGAACCCGCCGGGCGTCAAAACCTGGAAATCCCTACCGCCCACCTGGAATCCTAAAACGCCCACTAGTGGGCGGTAGGGACCAGGTTGACGACCCATGATGTAGATACTACATAGTTCTGCGTGCTGGACCACACTAGCTGTCGTGACAATAAATTGGGAGGATGGCGATCTGTTAGGAGCAGCCATCATGAGCCTGTTCCTCTTAGGTCTTCACTCTACCCGCTAAAGTGTGGATTTCCTCTTTAATTACTGAGGGATCCACTTGAAAGAGTTGTCTGATTTCTTTCAATAAATATTTAATATCTTTCTTTGTTGCTGGTGTATCTGTCATCTTTGAATAATGTGTGGTACAGTTCACCTATTTATGGCATGATATTGGTTGCATCAAGCAAGGTTTCTTCTGAGAATGACATGTCTTATGACATGTGGAACTGCCATTTTAAGCATGGAGAAGAAAACCCCAATATCTTGTGGTCTAGCTAGGAGAACTGCCTCTTTTTCGATTTCTTCTCCATTATAAAGCAGAAAAATGAGTATGGTTATGAGGTAAGTAGGTATCCAAAAAATGCTCAATATTGCATTCCGTTACCAGAGCTTGCTGAAAAGACATCTTCAAAAACCAAACAACTATAGCCTTATGGTATAATCTCGGTTCTATATGCTCATGCTGTTTGTTCCTGATTCAATTTTAAAACCAAAAGTGGGGGATAAAGGTAAATAGAATTTTTTACTTCATTTGAACTTCAGTTTTACTGTTTTTCTTCGGGTTGTGAAAAATCTCTGCATCATTAAGCTGTTGCTCTGTCCCTTAATTTTATTGCTCCGCCCCTTAACTTTTTTAAACTTAAATACTGATCAACATATTTCAAAGTAATGCATACAGCGTATAGTAAAACAAGTCCAATGATAAACGACTTTACATGTCTCCTCACTCGTTCATAAAAACGAAATGATCAGGTTTTCATGTAGTACAACAATGGGCCTCCTCCCAGTTCTTGGATCCAGTGCTATCCAGGGGTGGGAACTGGCATTGAGAGAAAAGGTTTTTGAAGGGATCCACATTTTGACAAAGGGGTTTGATGTTGCTAGGAACTGTTCTCTCCAAAGTAGTGCCCTTCATCACATCCCCTCCACAGGCTTCAATGTGTGGAAGATTGTCACTATGCATATTTATTATGTGAGATATAGGTGTTCTGAACAAGACCCCTACCGTTCTGGTACACAAGGTTTTATCTAAATGGAAGACGGTACCATGAGAAACCATATTGATGAAGCAAGGCATACACCTATATACGCACAATGTGATATTATTCCTATTTGTCAACAAACAGGATCGGGTAGATGCCATTCAACTCATTAAACATATTTGTAGCTTGAAATGATATATACATCCTTTTCAATTAGTTGTTCAAGTGCCAGATTTTCAAATTATTATGGTAGGTGATCATATACAAAACATTTATTCCAAAGCACCTTCTTCTGGCTGGTAAGGACATGTTCTCTATGTCTAGTCTAGTGTATTGGCTTTGGCTGTCCTGTATTCAAGATTTAACTTCTCTCATAATGCATTCCAGCTGGTTACTGCTATACCCGTGCTAAGCCCTTTTCTAAGACATTCTTAATCCCTTAGTAAATCATGGTGTTTAAAGACTGAAATTATATAAAGGATTATGCCTTATACTTGTCATGAAGGTGTTATTGGTTTCTCCTCCAATTATACATGTCATGCTGTTATTTCCTCTTAACCCCTCATTAGTGCAGATTGTAAGGTTTCTTACAAATATAGAGGAGGATTTGTCCCAAGTGATATATGATCCAATTGTGTACATGCTATATGTAGAGCACTGCTGTGTACATGCTATATTTAGAGCACTATTGTATAAATGCTATATTTAGAGCACTATTGAACAGCATACTCTATGCAGAGCACTATTGTAGAGCACTATATGCTGAGCATGCTCTATGTAGAGCACTATTGTAAATCATGCTATATGTAGAGCACTATTGTAGAGCATGCTATATGTAGAGCACTATATGCTGAGCATGCTACATATAGAGCACTATTGTAGAGCATGCTATATGTAGAGCACTATTGTAGAGCATGCTATATGTAGAGCACTGTTGTAGAGCATTCTATATGTAGAGCACTATTGTAGAGCATGCTATATGTGGAGCATTATATGATGAGCATGCTATATGTAGAGCACTATTGCAGACAATGCTAAATGTAGAGCAGTATTGTAGAGCATGCTATATGTAGAGTACTATTGTAGAGCATGCTATATGTAGAGCACTATTGTAGAGTATGCCATATGTAGAGCACTACTGTAGAGCATGCTATATGTAGAGCACTATTGCAGAGCATGCTATATGTAGAGCACTATTGTAGATCATGTTATATATGGAGCACTATTGTAGAGCATGCTATATATTGAGGGCTATTGTAGAGCATGCTATATATAGAGCACTATTGTACAGCATACTATATGTAGAACACTATTGTAGAGCACTATATGTAGAGCACTATTGTAGATCATGTTATATATGGAGCACTATTGTAGAGCATGCTATATATTGAGGACTATTGTAGAGCATGCTATATGTAGAGTACTATTGTAGAGCATAGAGTATTATTGCAGAGCATGCTATACGTAGAGCACTATATGTAAAGCATGCTATATGTAGAGGACTATTGTAGAGCATGCTATATATAGAGCGCTATTGTAGAACATTCTATATGTAGAGTACTATTGTAGAGCATGCTACATGTAGAGTATTATTGTAGAGCATGCTACATGTAGAGTACTATTGTAGAGCATGCTACATGTAGAGTATTATTGTAGAGCATGCCATATGTAGAGTACTATTGTAGAGCATGCCATATTTAGAGCACTATTGTAGAGCATGCCATATGTAGAGTACTATTGTAGAGCATGCCATATGTAAAGCACTATTGTAGAACATTCTATATGTAGAGTACTATTGTAGAGCAAGCTATATGTAGAGTACTATTGTAGAATACTATTGTAGAGCATGCCATATTTAGAGCACTATTGTAGAGCATGCTATATATAGAGCACTATTGTAGAACATTCTATATGTAGAGCACTATTGTAGAGCATGCCATATGTAAAGCACTATTGTAGAACATTCTATATGTAGAGTACTATTGTAGAGCAAGCTATATGTAGAGTACTATTGTAGAATACTATTGTAGAGCATGCCATATTTAGAGCACTATTGTAGAGCATGCTATATATAGAGCACTATTGTAGAACATTCTATATGTAGAGCACTATTGTAGAGCATGCTATATATAGAGCACTATTGTAGAACATTCTATATGTAGAGTACTATTGTAGAGCATGCTATATGTATAGTACTATTGTAGAGCACTATATGTAGAGTACTATTGTAGAGCATGGTATATGTAGAGTACAGTTGTAGAGCATGCTATATGTAGAGTACTATTGTAGAGCATGGTATATGTAGAGTACAGTTGTAGAGCATGCTATATGTAGAGTATTATTGTAGAGCATGCTATATGTAGAGTACTATTGTAGAGCACTATATGTAGAGTACTATTGTAGAGCATGCTATATATAGAGCACTATTGTAGAACATTCTATATGTAGAGCACTATTGTAGAGCATGCCATATGTAAAGCACTATTGTAGAACATTCTATATGTAGAGTACTATTGTAGAGCATGCTATATGTATAGTACTATTGTAGAGCACTATATGTAGAGTACTATTGTAGAGCATGGTATATGTAGAGCACTATATGCTGAGCATGCTACATATAGAGCACTATTGTAGAGCATGCTATATGTAGAGCACTATTGTAGAGCATGCTATATGTAGATCACTGTTGTAGAGCATTCTATATGTAGAGCACTATTGTAGAGCATGCTATATGTGGAGCATTATATGATGAGCATGCTATATGTAGAGCACTATTGCAGACAATGCTAAATGTAGAGCAGTATTGTAGAGCATGCTATATGTAGAGTACTATTGTAGAGCATGCTATATGTAGAGCACTATTGTAGAGTATGCCATATGTAGAGCACTACTGTAGAGCATGCTATATGTAGAGCACTATTGCAGAGCATGCTATATGTAGAGCACTATTGTAGATCATGTTATATATGGAGCACTATTGTAGAGCATGCTATATATTGAGGGCTATTGTAGAGCATGCTATATATAGAGCACTATTGTACAGCATACTATATGTAGAACACTATTGTAGAGCACTATATGTAGAGCACTATTGTAGATCATGTTATATATGGAGCACTATTGTAGAGCATGCTATATATTGAGGACTATTGTAGAGCATGCTATATGTAGAGTACTATTGTAGAGCATAGAGTATTATTGTAAAACATGCTATACGTAGAGCACTATATGTAAAACATGCTATATGTAGAGGACTATTGTAGAGCATGCTATATATAGAGCGCTATTGTAGAACATTCTATATGTAGAGTACTATTGTAGAGCATGCTACATGTAGAGTATTATTGTAGAGCATGCTACATGTAGAGTACTATTGTAGAGCATGCTACATGTAGAGTATTATTGTAGAGCATGCCATATGTAGAGTACTATTGTAGAGCATGCCATATTTAGAGCACTATTGTAGAGCATGCCATATGTAGAGTACTATTGTAGAGCATGCCATATGTAAAGCACTATTGTAGAACATTCTATATGTAGAGTACTATTGTAGAGCAAGCTATATGTAGAGTACTATTGTAGAATACTATTGTAGAGCATGCCATATTTAGAGCACTATTGTAGAGCATGCTATATATAGAGCACTATTGTAGAACATTCTATATGTAGAGCACTATTGTAGAGCATGCCATATGTAAAGCACTATTGTAGAACATTCTATATGTAGAGTACTATTGTAGAGCAAGCTATATGTAGAGTACTATTGTAGAATACTATTGTAGAGCATGCCATATTTAGAGCACTATTGTAGAGCATGCTATATATAGAGCACTATTGTAGAACATTCTATATGTAGAGCACTATTGTAGAGCATGCTATATATAGAGCACTATTGTAGAACATTCTATATGTAGAGTACTATTGTAGAGCATGCTATATGTATAGTACTATTGTAGAGCACTATATGTAGAGTACTATTGTAGAGCATGGTATATGTAGAGTACAGTTGTAGAGCATGCTATATGTAGAGTACTATTGTAGAGCATGGTATATGTAGAGTACAGTTGTAGAGCATGCTATATGTAGAGTATTATTGTAGAGCATGCTATATGTAGAGTACTATTGTAGAGCACTATATGTAGAGTACTATTGTAGAGCATGCTATATATAGAGCACTATTGTAGAACATTCTATATGTAGAGCACTATTGTAGAGCATGCCATATGTAAAGCACTATTGTAGAACATTCTATATGTAGAGTACTATTGTAGAGCATGCTATATGTATAGTACTATTGTAGAGCACTATATGTAGAGTACTATTGTAGAGCATGGTATATGTAGAGTACAGTTGTAGAGCATGCTATATGTAGAGTACTATTGTAGAGCATGGTATATGTAGAGTACAGTTGTAGAGCATGCTATATGTAGAGTATTATTGTAGAGCATGCTATATGTAGAGTACTATTGTAGAGCACTATATGTAGAGTACTATTGTAGAGCATGCTATATATAGAGCACTATTGTAGAACATTCTATATGTAGAGCACTATTGTAGAGCATGCCATATGTAAAGCACTATTGTAGAACATTCTATATGTAGAGTACTATTGTAGAGCATGCTATATGTAGAGTACTATTGTAGAGCACTATATGTAGAGTACTATTGTAGAGCATGCCATATGTAGAGTACAGTTGTAGAGCATGCTATATGTAGAGTACTATTGTAGAGCATGGTATATGTAGAGTACAGTTGTAGAGCATGCTGGTTCTATTAGCATTTTAGCCACACACAATGACCTTTGCTTACTTTACTTTCTGATTTAAACTACGTTTTGGTAATATAAAACTGGGATTGCATCTATGTACCTGGAAACATTTGTTTGTTTCAATATGATCTAAATACCTTTTGCCCCTGTACCTGTCCTATGTTGCTGGGAAACATGGTCCAGTCTTTCTCTCTGTGGAGATGTCAAAATTTTGGTTATCATCATCACTTTCTTGTAGATCCTGCACTACATACTCTTATGTTAAAAAATGGTTTTTAGTTTATGTTATTCACATAACATTTTAATCACTAAAACCAATGCATAAAATATATACATTAAAAAGGAAAATACATATTGTCGTTCTACCAATATAAATGAGCATGTCATTCTGTATTTACCTGAAGCCAATAGAGCTGTGGGTATCTTACCAATATACTCCTATACTAAACATTGTTTATATTGCAGGTCACTATGCTATATATTGCACTATTATAGATTGCAGGTCATTGTGTTGTACATTGCAACATATTGAAGGACACGGCTGTACATTGCAGTCTTTTGTTGCAGGTCAGCGTGCCATATGTAGGAGAGTTGCATATCCCAAGTCATTATGCTATACACAGAAGTGGTTTTATGTAGCAGGTTACTGTGCTATACATTGTTTATTTTGTGGTCATTGCAGTTGCAGAACACCTGTGGTCAGAAAGGTTGCAAGTGTAACCAGGCCCTGTGTGTTCCACCTTTTATACATTGCAATGCTATATATTGCAGGAATTGTGCTATACATTATAGTATTATATATTGTACTGTGTATATTGTCACTGTGCTGTACTTTCATTGAAATGTATATTTTGGAGTCACTGTTATACATTGCAGCGTTCTCTATTTATAATCACTTTCTATACTTTGTAGTGTTTATTTGTGTCCTGTCACTGAATTCTCTTGGTTTTTCTGTTTTCAGTCTCACGTTCTACACAGGATGGCTCTACACGCCACCAGGGAAGGCAAGGTCAGACAGTCAGAATTGTCTCCCGTGGGAAGCGAGCAGCGACCTCTCGGCCTGAACGAGTGTGGCCAGATGGAGTTATACCTTATGTCATCAGTGGAAACTTTAGTGGTGA
Organism: Pelobates fuscus; assembly: GCF_036172605.1. Classification (NCBI taxonomy): domain Eukaryota; kingdom Metazoa; phylum Chordata; class Amphibia; order Anura; family Pelobatidae; genus Pelobates; species Pelobates fuscus. The sequence goes on along the minus strand of NC_086319.1, from coordinate 264,304,084 downwards.
GTGGGTGACTCTGCATAAACAGAAAACATGGGGAACGGGGAAAGTGGTAGGTACTAGATTCACAGAATAACATTTTATCAATCTGATCTACCTCTTTTAACTGCATTCTTTTTCTAACATTTCCTTTTGCTATGTTAGTGTGCTGTGTCCCTGCTTTTTTCCCCCTTTTGCTCATTCTTTGTCCTAATATAAATATTTCCTTCTATTATAAAACAATTGCTATTTTGATTAGTTATACAACAATATTACACAACTGTTGCTCTGTTTGCTGAATTTCGACCTCTCCTTTAATGTATATTTTCTTAATTATTCAGATCTCTCTTACTGCCTCTCTGTACTTACTCTCATTTTATCATATACTTATTACAATGTATTTCCCCTATTTCCCTATGGATACTCCTGGATTATCTTCTTCCAAACATTCATCCTACTCTTATCCCATTTCTACTTAACTTTACTACCCATCTCTCTTACTCACATGTCACAGGCAGCCAGAGAGCAATATTTCGTCAAGCCATGCGACACTGGGAGAAGCACACGTGCGTCACCTTCCTGGAAAGGACAGATGAGGACAGTTACATTGTGTTCACTTATAGGCCATGCGGGTAACTCATACTACTTCTCCCAAAACTATGCTTTCTCTTTCACTCAAGTGTGACACTGCAACAATTGGTATACTAGCACTTGTTTATACCAACACTTTATCTATCACTGTATCTCTGCTTGTTCTCCAGAGATGATGGATATTATCTATCATCCTAATACAGATGCTGTTCATATGTTGGGCGACGTGGGGGTGGCCCTCAAGCCATCTCTATTGGAAAGAACTGTGACAAATTTGGGATTGTGGTTCACGAGTTGGGTCATGTCATTGGATTTTGGCATGAACATACACGACCAGACCGAGATGACCACGTGGCCATCATGAGAGAAAATATCCAACCAGGTACTTGTGAAGAATAAGAAAGAATTGATTCTACATGAAGTCAAGGGGTAGTCAAAGGGATAATTAGCTATGTTTTAGTAGGAAAAAGAGAACGTGCATGAGGAAGTTCTCATTGGGTCAGTAAAGGTCAATCCAGTAGGTATTTGAGAAACCAGGGAGAAATTCAATTGGGTAGTTTTTCTTTAGCCTGTATAATGATCATCAAAACAAATATTTGGGAAGGAGAGATATTCCATTTGGGGATATTTGCAGGATATGGCCTATAAAGTTAGACTCTAATATATTGAAACTAGCTGTATAGGTCAGTGCATCTGGTATTGTACAGTGGAAGGGAGAGCTGATTGTCATGAAAATGTATAGAGATGAAGATATTTCACAATGAGGGCCCCATGTGTTTGTGAGAGAAGTGCCTGTTAGAACTATGTTTTATGTTTTGTTAAACAGACAAGATTAAGTCATACTTAAGTAAGAACTTTATCAGTCTGATTTATCTCACAACATTTGCCTTAAATGTATTGATATGTATCATAATAAATCATGATATTAATTATTAAGAGGTCTGTCACAGTACATCTGTTTTTTTTAGTTTTGTGTTGACAATCATCCTGGATAATTTGGGAAAAGAATATCATAGATGGAATTAATATCAGTTCATTTGAGATGGAGATATTTTCTAACTCTGTTTTTGTTTTGTTTTTAAATGTCCCAAGCTGACTTTTCAACTCACTACAACATATTGTTTAGTGAATAGTCCCATAAGCTATAGGAAGTACTTTTTTGTCTGGAAAGATTTTTTAATTAGAGGTAGCTTGAACTGATAAAAACTGTTTGTTAAACAAGGAAATCCTAAAGCACTTCCTGTCCTTAACACTTTGATAATAGTAAAAAAACACAAGTTTTTGTTTTGCTCGTTCTAGGAAAACTGACTTTTAATAAATAATCTGTGACTTTTTTGGCATCGCTGTTTATTTCTTTTCAATTTTACACCACTGATGAGAATGATTAATGACAATATACCTTTAAAAAGAAGAACATTGCGCCAAACTAGAGCTTTGTTTCCTTTGAAGCAACTAGTTTCATATTTTATCTTATGGGTTTTTTTTTTATTATTTGGCAATCTGCAATAGCTGACCTGAGCAGAATAAAAAAAAGTCAAGACCTTTTAAACCCTAATCGTTTTGCAGTATGTCTACCTAATATCCTAAGTATTTAAATATGTGTTCAGAAAATGTTACTATTCACTAATGTCTCTTGAAGAGATATATTCATGCATTCTTTGTTATGCTAATTGTCAAACTAAGACAAAGAACAACATTTTATAGTCAAAGAATAGCACGTCAAGATTACAGTTACATTAACATTAATCTCAGCATTACAAATAGGAGAAAAGAGACACTGTAACTTTAAGAATGTGTGGCTGGAGGTGTTCACAGTGGTTTCCTTTACTTCATGTCCTACTAACTGCCAATTTATAACATTAAAAGTAAGCTACTTGCATTTTAGCATTTTGTCTAAACAGCACAAAACAATCTGACATTGTAGTTTAGTTAAGGTTAAGGTCTTAGGGTAAATGGTTAGTGTTTAGAATTTAGAACACTGGATACAAAATGTGTATTAAAATCTTAAATAAAGCAGTCATTTTAAGTTAGATCTAGACATGCGCAATTCGTTTCGTTCCGAATGTACATTCCGACAAATTTCATGCAATTCGGACATTCGGATGCTTACGAAGTGCCGAAGTTCGGTAGTTCGGAAGTGCCGAACAGAATGACATTGGTCTGAATTGCCGAAGATCCAAATTGCTTAAAATTTCTGAAAACTGGCAACACATGAGAGAGGGAGGGAAAATTATGTGAATGATGACAGGAATCTTGACCAATCAGCTAATTCCTGGCACTGGTAGCCCTATAGACATGAAAGTGGTTGTGGTGGCAGTCCAGGCACTGGGAGCCCTATAGATGTGTAAGTGGTTGTGGTGGCAGTCCGGGCACTGGGAGCCCTGTAGATGTGTAACCACTTGCACATCTGTAGAGCTCCCAGTGCCAGGATTGCCACCTCAACCACTTACACATCTATAGGGCTACCAGTGCCCGGACTGCCACCACAACCACTTACACATCTATTCTATAGGGCTCCCAGTGCCAGGAAGCACTGCCACCCCATCCACTTACACATCTGTAGGGCTCCCAGTGCCAGGATTGCAACCACAACCACTTACACATCTATAGGGCTCCCAGTGCCCAGACTGCCACCACAACCACTTACTAGACTTGTGCCATTGGTTTCATGCAATTTGGACATTTGGATGCTTACGAATGTCCGAAGTGCAGAAGTTCCAAATTGCCGAATTTACTGCCAGATTATAATTTGACAGTTACTTGCTGTTCTAAGCGGCAGTTCTGAAGCTGTATTTTCTACCGCCTTTTATTTTCCCTAAGATAGATCTGTGCTTCTGAGAAAGATTTGGATTTACTCATAAAAAAAGGATGACTAAATAAACCTTTGGGACTCCTAGGGAGCAGGATATAATGATGTCCTTCTGATTGGCTGTTATTCCCTCAGGGCAGGAGTATAACTTTTTGAAAATGGAGCCAGAGGAAGTGGAATCTCTTGGAGAAACATATGATTTCGACAGCATCATGCACTATGCGCGCAACACTTTTTCAAGGTAAGGTTTCTCTTCACTTGCTCCTAGATTAGATTATAGTATGATAAGTAGAGGTACACACCAACTGGCTGTTGATTTCAGAGGCAGACGTGTTACTTTCTCCCAATAGTAATTTAAATCCAGTAACTTTTAATCAGAAAAACTGCATTATATGTGGAAGCTTACAATTAGTAGTTTGAACCAATTAAAATAATTTTGCAACACATTAGAGCCTCTGAACTTTTCAAGCAGAAAGTGAACGGTCCAGCAAAATTTGGCCATATTTAACCATAGCAGTTAGGTTAGTAATAGCCATCTGGTTAACTAAATGTTGGGAAATTGATTAAATGATATCACAATAAAGTGGGTTTTATAGGTGACAAATCTATGAAAATATTTTGAGGGTCAATATGTGTGATTACTGATTGTTTTCTTTCTTGGGTTTTCTACAGGGGCATTTTCCTGGACACAATTGTGCCAAAATATGATGTCAATGGAGTAAGACCTCCAATAGGGCAGAGGACGCGGCTCAGCTCTGGAGATATTGCCCAAGCCCGAAAGCTGTACAAATGCCCAGGTACCTCTTGGATGCTAGTGTCCTGTGGCTGGCTGATTATTATTATTATTATGATATTTAATAATGGAATGGGGCTGATGGAATGGGGCTGGGTCACAGTTTGAATGTTCCCGAATCTTCTAAAGAATCTAAGCATTTTTTTTCTTTTCAGTAACATATGTGGCCAATGGAAGTGTCTGAGATCCTTTGCACTCATTTAAAAGGCTTTACTCTTTTGTTATGCTATTACTCGCATTCTGTATGCATTTAAACTCAAAGAACAGCAACAAAAGTTTCCAAATTCTAGTTTTAAGTTTTATTCTACATTATAGATTTTATTGCATGTATTTATTTGAAAATTGTCAATAGAAAATGCGTGGAGGTAGTCTTTAACATTAATACTTTAATCACCATAGCCATTGCAAGATTTGACATTTCCAGTCTGACATCGAGTAGGCACATAATTTGAGACAAGTACGTACTACTTCTCTGAGGCATAGCTGGCTTCCACAGAGTTCCACTTCAAAAAGGTTATCTTGTAAATGTCCTTATTATAGTTATGTGAATCATTGTATATGCATAATTGAAAACAGTTAGCATTTGAAGGTGTTTAAAGGGAGGTTGGGCTTATTGTTAAGATGCTTAGAGTTAAACAGTTACCTTCCTTCAAACTCTTGTGGACTGTGACATTCATGATTCTCAGCTAGGCACAGACACTCCAACCATAAATACTCATAAACCTGCAGACCTTCAATTAACCTTAACCTACCTCGTAACAGCCTCATGGTGTTGTTATGAACACAGCAACTTTACTGCATTACTATAAGCAATTTCAACATTTAAAAATACTTGGTACCATATCCATGTTTGTAATGTATGAGGAAGCACCCTCTAGGAAGTGGTAGTCACCTGTCCTACGTCTCCATTCTCTGTCATGGGCACCCAAAGAAAGATGCAGTTTTTCTTCCATCCACACATGTCCTATAGAGGTATCTAGCAATTCATGTCCTATGGTACTAACTTTAAAGTTCATAGCCGCAAGTAAAATATTTTCACATCAATGGCTACCTGTTTAACAAGTAGGCTGGCCCATGAGGTGTGATGCCCCTAGGCAGCTTTCTACTCTTCCCTACAGGACACTCATCGACCTGGCTACAGAAGCCAAGTCCTAGGGCGTTTTAAATCCAAGTAGAGAGTACGGGCCCTGTTCCAGGTCAGGAGCACATGATTGGTGTATCTGTGTGTTTAGCCTTTCTTTATTCGGCCCTGCTCTTTCTCACTCTGCTTTGTTGCATTTTCCTCCCCCTTTAGTATTTCCCCTGGTTTCTTTAGTGTTTCTCCCACCAGCATTGATCCTGTCACTCCCATACAACTCTTTCTGCTTTTCTGTTCCCCCTTTCATACTTTCTAAATGAAAGTCTCACCTGTTTCCATGGCAACTGAAGAGTTTGTTTACCATCGTGATCAGCTATGTGTGAAAGACCCACAATGTGACTCCATGTCTCCCCTACATGCATAGCACGGATTCATTAACCCTTCCACTGACAAAGCCTAAAAGAGCATTAGTTCTTAAAACAATATTTTCTACGGACACCGTACATAGAGCTACATTATCATTAACTCTTCAGTGTTCAGGGTCCTCCAATGTTTTTCATTTCCAGTGGCCTAAAGTAACATAGATTTCACTGACCACAAATAACCTCAGAACATCTGTGTGACATCTGGAGGTCCTCAACGTCACCACCAGAGCAGAGACCATGCAAGCGAGAGAAGGTGCTGTAATCTGCAAGGAAGGAGAAAGAGGGAGTAACAGGAGGAGGGAAGGAAAAAGAGACTGCAGGAGAGAAAACATAAAAAGGAAGGCAAAATATACCACAGGAAATGTATAATTCAGTGCTAGATATAACTCACACGGCCAACCCAGCTTTTCCATTTGCTGCTGGCCAAGAAAAGATCAGTTGTAGAATACCACTTCATCTGTCTCCATGTTTAACAGGAACTAAATAATGTTTACCTTCACCATACATAGTGCTACAACCTCCGCCATTGCACCTGTCGTTTCAATATTCTTCTTTATAGTTGTTTGCTTGCATATAGACAAAATAAGACAAACAATTCTAGCAAAACACATTATGGTGAAGAGCGCTTTGCTGAAACGAGCTTACACTACAAGAAATGTGATGTGCCAAGATGGTAGCCACTGCCTTGATATATACTTCAATGCTAGCAGCTTCAAACATGCACCAAATCACTTTCAAAATATAGAATGTTTAGTGGCAGTCTTCGAGTAACATCGTATGATGTAAAGGCCAGCATGACGGAAAATGTCTGTCGTGTTCTTGAGGGGTTAAAGAACAAAAAACAGCCGGAAGTATGCCAGGAAACTTTGCCCCTGTTTATGGCATATTTGTTTTCTCTTACCTTTATATTAGCTCATTATGTGGATTAGTTTGTTTAAATAATCTTTATTTTTGGTTTTATATTGTAAACTCTTGAGTTGAACTTTTAAAAAATGTTGTTGCTTTTATTAGCTGTTCATTAATATCATGCCAATTTCCTGTGTCCCACCATACATTTTAAATAATTAATTGTGACATCGGGGGCACAAAAAGATGCTTTTTTCTCTACACAAACATAGTTTACATAATTTTTCACCTTCTGTCCTGACTGGAATAGTGGATAGCGCCATCTACTGGATGTGTTTATAAGCACCTCAATCTGTATCTATGCAATAATAAACATCTACAAGGCTTTATTTTAGTACAATCTGCAAACTTGCTAATAGATTCAAATTCTACATTTAACTTATTTGTATTAATTGTAATGCTGTTTTTTTTTTAGTGGGGGTGCCTGTAATCCAAATATTTCACTGCAAATTTGTTATACTGTAAGCCAAATGTTGTTTGCATGTTTATCAGTTCAGCAGTTAGCTTAGTAGCTTGTAAATGAAAAAATTCTGGTGGGGTAGACCTGTATATAACTGTAGACCTGTCAATTATCAATAACTTTCAGCCACATGCAATTGTATCACATGTCACCACGACAATGTAAGCTGTTTAAGAGTCTTTATTAATTGATTGGTCATAATTCTCTGACTGTTAAAGACTTGTTTTGCATCAGTAAATATATGTTGTTGGGAAGGTTGAACTTGATGGAATCTGTTAAGATTTGTAATTGTGAAGATGATGATAACCCATCTCTATGTCTGCAGCCTGCGGGGAGACACTTCAAGACAGTCAAGGGAATTTCTCATCTCCTGGATTCCCCAATGGATATTCTGCATACGTGCACTGTGTGTGGAGATTGTCTGTCACTCCTGGAGAGAAGGTATTTGTCCTTCTGTCTTACACAATTATGGCATACAATGAAAAGAGGAGGTATATTAAGTCACAGCCTTACCCTCTCTATTACAAACACCACCAAGAAGAGTGTCATTATCCACTGATTCTGGTCATATTACAACAAAAGGGTAACTAGGAGCCACATTTAGATAATATGGGTGATACACTTCTTACAGCCTCTGGCCCCATGCATTCACAGAAACCCACTCATAATTACCAGCAGTGAGATACCTGGATGGATGGTCAGGGGAACTTTTCAGATTTCCATATCAGCTCATAGATTTGAGCATCCTGGCAAGTATCAAAAGCCATAATATTAAAATAAAACAATCACAGTGGAATCCAGTCAAATTGCTGCTGTTTGTCCACTAGTACTTTTGCTAATTTCCTTGATATAAATAAATCCACAGGTGTTTTTACTGCACATTTTAATGACTTGCTGTCACATTTTACATTCTGGGTGAATAATTTCCATAGGCACTTGCTGAGTAGGAGGCTCATGAAAGATGAGATAAAATGTCTTTTGCTGGTTAAAAAACAACCTTTTATCCTTGTACTCATACAAATAGATTACTGAAGTTACCCTTTTCCGGTCAGTTTGACACTATTGCTATATTTTATGTTCATATTGTGTCTTCAATACTGACAATCTATCAACCACTTCATGTCTGTGTATATACCTTGCCCATTCTTCCTGTCCATTCCATTAACCCTAGCTATGAGAACTGGATCTTCATTGTTCAGTGTTGCATGTTATTCTTTCTCCTGGTTCTAATATCACTGCCTTTCCTCAACCCTTTAGATAATGCTGAATTTTACCTCTTTGGATGTGTACCGTAGCCGCCTCTGCTGGTATGACTACGTTGAGGTCAGGGATGGTTTCTGGAAAAAAGCTCCACTTAGAGGTACTGACTTGTCAAGTGCACTGCATTTTAAATTTAAATAAATGTACATATGTTTGTATACGGCTGCAAAAGCAAGTCATATTAGGTTTAGGAAAGACGTATAACAATTAACATATGACAGCATATGCCACATATACGCGAATAATGAAGAGGTACAGTGATAGACAAGCAAACCTTATAAACTGGGATAATTGGTCACTCTATGTTATATCGTCTAACCTCTGGTTTTCAGCTTGTATTTGTTCCTGTAATGGGTTTTTGATATAATGTGTCCTAAGCATGCCACTATTGCACCAATTAAATTGTAGTTTTATGTAAATATATTTCCTGCCCAAGCTTACTCAAAGACCATCTGTACCCCTTGAAAAAATAATAGTGGGGCTTCTTTGATCTCCCATTCACAGGTCGCTATTGTGGCGATAAAATTCCTGAACCCATCATATCCACAGAGAGCAGACTATGGATTGAGTTCCGGAGCAGCAGTAACTGGGTGGGGAAGGGATTCCAAGCTGTTTATGAAGGTATGAGAAGAAAGTGATCATAAGGAGAAAGCAATGGTGTATTTTTCCATACTCTCTAAAATGTTTCCTGTCGTAATTCTTTCATGATTCCCCTTCTGAGACTGAGACTGAGACTGCCAGCTTCACTTATCGTGGTCCGCTCTGTCCAACATCTACTGTTCTGAGGCTCTTTCACACCTCTGTCTGAAGGCTGTTACCACCTTATCATATGGCATGACTCTAATTTTTCCTATCCACACTTCTGCTGTAAGTCATCTCTCCTTCTGTCCCTTTTTGGTTATTTCTTAGGTCCTTACACATGCTCTTATCACTTTTGCTTTTTGCTCATTTCTTTTTTCTCCTGCTTCCTTCTTTTTTTTTCCTTATTATTTTGTATGTGTCTTGCTGCAGCTCTTTGTGGTGGAGAGGTAAAGAAAGATGCTGGTCATATCCAGTCCCCCAACTACCCAGATGATTACAGACCTAACAAGGCCTGTGTGTGGAGGTTGAGTGTGGCTGAGGGTTTCCATGTAGGTGTCTCATTCCAGTCCTTTGAGGTAAGATCAACAAAGTAACAAAAATGCAGTTCACTACAAAGCAACACAATCTGTAAATAAGTCATAGTGTGTCTTTGCTCAGAGTAATAGTACGGTGTGAGGGAAATGTAGTAAGGATGGGAAAGAAATAAGTCTGCTGGAGTTGCTGATCTGTGAATATTTGTTAAATAGGCAGGAATGTTATGCTAATGCATAGACAGCTGATTTTCAACTCCTGGTTAAAAACCCAAAATTGAGTCTTTATACATTTTCAATGGTCCCCAGCATTTAATAGAGGTTCATCATATTGATCAGGTCCCAAAAAACCTCCCTTAATAAACCAATTCATGTATCAGGACTGCCTTCTCCAATGTTATTTATAACACTGGGTAGAGTCTAAAGAATACATTGTATATTATATGAGTTGGAGATTGGGTTAATTCAAGTTTATGCCATGTGTGCAATTTGGATCCCTATCAAAATATATTAAAAACACTGCTTTAGACATTTTGTATCGCCATCATGTTCTGTTAGAATTTAGGTTGTGCTGCAATGTTCTATAGAGCTGTAGTGGATAGTGGTGATATTGTGCTCTATTCCATACCTCCACACAGAGGCAGACACATTACTCCACACCTGATTACAGACACAGGCATAAAAATTGTAAAGGAATATGTCTCTCTAGTTCATGGCTAACATCTACTTTTCCCACAGATTGAGCGCCATGACAGTTGTGCTTATGATTACCTGGAGATCAGGGATGGCAATACTGAATCCAGTACTTTAATTGGTCGATTCTGTGGCTATGACAAACCAGATGACATAAAGAGCTCGACCAATCAGTTGTGGATTAAATTTGTGTCTGATGGTTCCATAAACAAGGCTGGCTTCTCTCTTAATTATTTCAAAGGTTAGTAAACCACTCACCACATCAAATATTTGATAGAACACTCATTCTAAATACAACAGAGGTCAGCAAAATCCTCTGTAGGCAGAGTTTACAAAGTCAGCAAAGTTTTACCACTTCAAGGGTAAGCCGACATCACCAGACATTAGATCACCAGGGCAGACACCACACCAGAAGACTGCAAAGTGATCAAATCTAAGGTCAGCCGGACACCCACAGCTTGCCAGCCATTCTTTCACTGCTAAGCTCTGTTCAGCCATAACATTGTATCTAATGATACACTGTGTGTCCCAGATATATTTTATCCTCTTTGTGTTATTCTTTATGGTGATTCCTTCAGCTCTGAAACTTCTCATAACTTTTATTTGTGTTCCCTCCACAGAGGTAGACGAGTGCTCACGCCCTAATAATGGTGGCTGTGAGCAGCGTTGTGTGAACACTTTGGGGAGCTACAAGTGTGCCTGTGACCCAGGATATGAGCTGGGACCAGACAAGAGGACATGTGAAGGTAAGAACAACTCATTACTGTTGTTAAATTAAGTTTACCCTATACATGTCATAATCATGAGAATACAAAATTATAAGTTTCATGTCATAAATATACAATGCCACTTTGTTATCCCCATCCTATACTTGAAGGTGAATTATTACTCTGTCGGCACATTCAATATACCAATCAGTCATAACATTAAAACCACTGACAGGTGAAGTTAATAACATTGATTATATCGTTACAACGGCATATGTCAAAGGTGGAGATAAATTAGGCAGCAAGTGAACAGTCAGTTCTTGAATTGCATGTGTTGGAAGCAGGAAAAATTGGCAAGTGAAAAGATCTGTGTTACTTTGACAAAGGCCAAATAGTGATGGCTAGATGACTGGGTCAGAGCATCTCGAAAATGGCAAGTCTTGTGGGGTGTTCCTGGTATTGTGCAAGGAAGGACAACTGGTGAACCGGCAGCAGGGTCATAGGCGCTCAAGGCTCATTAATGCACGTGGGTAATACAGGCTGGCCCGTCTCGTCCAATCTCACAGAAGAGCTACTGTAGCTCAAATTTCACGTTCAGAGATGTCGCTGAGACCATACCATAACACATCAGAGCTGTTCTGGCAGCACGAGGGGGACCTATATGATATTAGGCAGGTGGTTTTAATGCTGTGGCTCATCAGTATATATCAGCAGTGCCTCTACGTCAGAATTGCATTGTTACTCTGTTAATTCATTCCCTTGCCATTCCTATCTCGCATATTAGAGTTCTGCCATAGGGATGTAGAACTTTATTTAACCCCTTGTGTGTTATAATCCTGTCACATGAATTGTTGGATTAGAATATTATTAGCAGCTACAGATCTGCCATCTATGCTTGATGAAACATATTGATAAGGGAATTTGCAGTTTATTTTTATAATGAGCATGCACCCTAGTGCTACATTACAAAATGTATTTCTTTATTCTTCCTGTGTGTTTTTTTTTCTAACAATGCCAATAGCATAGTTCCAATAAGTATCCAATTATTTTCAGCGGCTTGTGGCGGTTTCCTGACTAAGCTGAATGGCTCAATCACCAGTCCAGGATGGCCCAAGGAGTATCCCCCAAATAAAAATTGTGTCTGGCAGCTGGTTGCTCCAACACAATATCGAATCTCCCTAAGATTTGACCAATTTGAGACAGAAGGCAATGATGTGAGTACTTGCATATTGTACTGAACCCGTGAGTATGAAACATTATTTTGAAACAAGTTACAAACTTAAGGCTCTTTTGCAATCTTTTTGTAAAATATCCGCTGTACTGTTGTTATTACTAACAGCCAATAGATATTTGCAGCTAAAAATGCCAACTGGTTTCCATCTCTGACAGCCTTCAGTTCCATCTTGGTGAGATTTTAAAGAATGAAGAATTTTACCAGCTCTGGTTACTAATGATAGTGACACCCATTCTAGCAATTAATGACTTGTTGACAAAATGACATCAGACATCAGAATTCCTTTGTTCTTTTTTACCCTCTAACTAGTTGTTAATCATTTTGTTCTCTGCTATTCCTCGTTTCCCCTTTCTCCCATTTTTCTCCTCAAAATCTATTTCCTTCTTTGTTTTTCAGCCTATATATTCACATGTATTAAAGGGACACTGTAGACCCCCATACCACTTCAGCTCATTGAAGTGGTCTGGGTGCAATGTCCCATGTCCCTTAACCCTACAGTAATAATTATTGCAGTTTCTGAGAAACTGCAATAATTACTTTGCAGGGTTAAGTCCTCAAGACAGCCACCTTGCAGGGTTAAGTCTACAAGAGAGCCACTAGAGGGACTTGCGGGTGCTTAGACGACTTTTGCTCTGCATGAGGACTTTCAGCGTCACCAGAATCCCCATAGGAAAGCATTGAATAATGCTTTCCTATGGGGAAATCCTAATTTGAGCGCGCCATTGCCACACATGCGCATTAGGTCTCCCTTGACGGCTGACGTTGGTGGGGAGGAGCATGGGCTGAGCCTGACCCAGCGCCAAGGGATGGAGGGGGCACTGTACGATTCTACAGTGCTAGGAAAACGGGTTTGTTTTCCTGGCACTAGAGAATCCCTTTAACATTTCTTGCCATATGTCATGATTTATTCTACATGCCATATTTCATTCTCCGTTTTCAATACCTAAAAGGACACTCCACTGCCAGAATATAAAATCACTATTTAGTAGATATACCCAAAATGAAAACATGATTGCATTTAATTGTGCATTTTTTCATTGGGGGTATATCTAAAAAAAAGTCTCTTGTCTGAAGCCTTTGCAAGCCCTCCCCTATCTTTCCCAGCCCAGACCTTCTGTGGCTGTCCAATCACATACATCCCAGTTCAACTCAATGAACTTTGCAAGGCAGGTGCTCTGGGCAATTGCTGCTTCTTGAGTTTAGCTCCACTAAGCTAACAAAGCCAGGTAGTAACAGGACCTGTTGTCTGATTGAAAGCCAAAGGGGTGTAACCAGGTTCATTTATAAAAGTGTCACTCGCTACTGAAATCTGCACTTTTTGTAAAATGAAAAATAGGACACACTCTTAGCTGAAGTGCTTTAGGTGTATGCATTGTCTCTTAAATTGCGTATGCAATATTTTATCCCATTTGTTACTTTTCATCTCTTATTTATTTTACCAAGAAACAGAGAGAAATGTAATTGCTCTCTCCTCACAGTATGATAATTTTCTACAGTGCTGATAATGTTCTTAGAATTCTTTGAAAATAACCCAGGCAGTGATTTACAGATATGTACAAACTGCAATATTAATCTTGCTGGTTTTAATGACAGTGCTGTACAGTCACCATCTGATAATTAATTCTGCCTGCCCTCAGGTGTGCAAATATGATTTTGTGGAGGTTCGCAGTGGGTTGACGTCAGACTCCAAGTTGCATGGAAAATTCTGTGGCTCTGAACTCCCTTCAGTTATTACCTCTCAGTACAACAACATGCGCATTGAGTTCAAATCTGATAACACAGTTTCAAAGAAAGGTTTCCGGGCTAATTTCTTCTCAGGTGAGCTTTCGTTTGCATGCTGCCATTCTTTCTCTCCTCTTGCATTTCCACTTAGGGGATGTTTGATTGTCTGATGCTTTCTGGGCAATACGGTGACGTTTGTCATGGCATGATGACACTAAAGTCTTGGTCATATGCCTGCATTGCTTGGTGATGTCATCTTCTCCTCTTCCCCTCCATAACACAAAATTACATATAAGGATTTCAAAGAGATGGAGCAAAAAGTGACAATTCAAAACCACACTTCACAATTACACAACACGACTGTATATTACCGAAAGATGGTATAAGGACACACAAAAAAAAAATAGATATTATAATAAAACTTGGCAAAGATGCAATATTTATAATTGTGGAGACTTTAAAAGAAGTGTTTTCTGGCAGAGCTGCCACGGTTTGGATTGTGCCTGAGGCAGGTTGATGACCTGCCCTTGTTACCTCCCTGGACAGTTGTTAGCTGGGGAAAAATACTGAATATTTTAATTTCAATATACAAAATAATCAATCACAACATTTCAGCACTAGAGGCCTGCCTCAATATCCAGCTTCTGAAATGGGGTCCACATCTACTGTAAAAGAGGTATTTTCCTAGTTCTTAAGAGAGATAAAAGACAGTTTGATTTGATTTATCTGACATGGTGTCTGTACATTTATGCTGTTGTTGGTTAATGATGCTAGAAGTAATGGCTTGTTATTTACACCTGTCACATAATGGCTAGTGCAAGGATTTTTACTTCTCTGGGAAAATATCCCAATACTTACCTTCTCTTTCTGCTTTGCCTCTCTAGTTCCTTGCTCTATCAGCCTTACTCTTCCATCATTCTCCCAGTCAGTCTTTTTCAAGTCTGTCTCACCCAGTGCTTGCCTGTATTCTGTAATCCCTACAAGCTTTAGATACAGAAATTCCAGTACATGGAGTCACACATTCCTTGCATCACACATATGCAGACCATTTTCGGTGCTCTGTTCTTCTGTACTTCTGCACAAATCCGAGCTCTAATAGGAAGTGCCAGTTTGTAAATAATCAGTGCCATTGATGTGTACCAAATAGAGGCTGTAGGCTGGTCACAGAGATGTATTGATGGCACCACCAGCCCGAAGGACTACAGAGTTTTCCCCTTAGGCCAGTGCACCAAACAAATGCTGCAGTGCTGTTATTTCATTTTGGGACTATTTTGTATATTGAAGTAAAATTACTGTGTTAGTTTTTTTTTTTTTTATTAATGTAGGTTTCATTTTTTATATCATTATAGTAGGTGACTCTAGAGGTCACTGTAGATGGCTGCACCCACCACTGTCTTTCACCATAGTCAATTTATGTGTGCATCTATAATAATTTTTCTATTCATGGAGCAGGCCAGGAGAGAGGTGTAATTTCCTATGAAACCCAAGCATATCTGCATATTTTATTTCCCAAAGAGCCGATGCAATATGCAGTTATAGCGGTGAGCATTAAGTTGTTGTTGTGCTCTTTAACAAACCTAGGATATGTGACAATGACAGAACTTGGGAATGAGTGTCTCTTACCAGGCAAACACAGTATGAGCTAAAGAGACATGTAGAAAGATATTTAATTATTGAAAGGCCATGGCCACTGTTTCACAGTAAGCTTTCAGAAACACTACTTCTCTCAGTACAAAATAATGACATTCCACCTGCAACAGCAGTGTGTAAAGCAGGGATGCATGTTGATATAATGACTCAGATTTACACAGTGATACAGGACTACTGTAGTTTACATGGTGAACATATTAACATCACTAAGGTGGCAAATCAGACCCACAGAGACCGAATGGAGACATTGGGTTTTACTTAGTAGTGAAAATGGGTTTTGGTGAGGTGAAATATATTATCTTAACAGCTCTGTCCTGCCTTTTGGTTTGGTTGCATGGGGTGCTTGGCATGTTCATTGCATGACAACCCTGCATCTACTATCCATGCACGATTTTATTTTGGCTTCTGGCTCCCAGCTCTGCATTCTGGATTATCACAAGGAAACAGTTACCCCCTATCTCCCGCTCACTCCTTTCTCTGTCTGTCTGTTTCTCCCCATCCCTCAACCTACTTCTTTGTCTCTACTTATTTCCCCTCTAATCTGTTCTGATTTCTTTTTTTTCTTGCCCTTCTCAATTCATACAACCTTCTTTTTCTTCTGTGCCAACACACTTATATTCTATATCTGCTCTTTTTCATTTCCTTGTAATTTCCCTCACTTTTTACCATCCTTTATCCGTCTCCATCAAAACAATGCACTTAATTATTTTCTCCTAATTCATTTACCTCCACAATCACCTGTCCTCTACCTCAAATCATCTTGTATTGCTTTTTCTTCTCTAAATCTCATTTTAAATTGCTATTCCTCTATTTTCCTCAATTGGTTCTGCTCATCCTTTACTTACCCCACTTACGCCTCCCTTATATTTCCTTTCACACTGCCTTTTCTCTTCTTTTCTTACTTGGTTATACATAACTTCATAAAAACTGCTTGGCTTTTACTTTTATTACTGTGTTCCATCACCCACCCCATACTCTCCTTTCTATTCTTCTCTCTTGCTTCCTTTCCCTCGTCCTTAAATCAAATTTATCCTCCATCTATGATTTCCTAAATCTCCCCAAACTGCTTGTTTTCTCTCTGTATTTGGCTGACTTCCTTGTTTCTCTTCATTCAAACTGTCCTACCTTTTTCACTCTTAATGTCCCCTTCTTTGTCCATCATATTCTTCTCGTTCTCTCCTCCACGTCTCCTCTGTCCCACCCCATCTTTCATTACAGAGAAGAAGAACCTACAGAAGTTATTACAGTTGAACGAAGTGAACCAGAAGCAGAAGCAACAACCGGCTCCTCGTAGGAGCCGCCAACGAGTGAAAACCCGGACTACGAAAAAGAATCGCTCCCCTTAACGAAAGCTCCCAATGATATTTCCTTACCTTAAATATCCCCAATGCTCATCTTTACTCTGCCCTACCCTCTTTCCTACCAAACCCCTTTCCCCCCATTTTTGTCTGTCCAGGCCTCTAAACTACAGAATACAATCTTATCCACTGGGGAATCTAGCCCTCCCAATTCAGAGACATTTGGGTTTGGGGAGACTGTTTTGGCAATCAATTGTTTCTTTTTCGTTTTTTTATTATTTTAGTTAATAAATATCTATTTTTATTGGTTTTTTAACCTGCAGCATTAATATGTCAGTGATTATGCAAAGGTAAAGGGTATGAGGTATATAAAATGGTACATATTTTCCACCTCTCCCAACCCCTTTCTAAGTGGGGACACATACTTGGCTTCTCAGGTAATGCTTATTATCCATACTCATAATTGGCAATGTGGTCACTGAATGTCATCCATGTTTGCACTCTGCATCTTCACTCTGCTCTCCTGGTCTATGTGGATTCCCCCTTCTGTCTCTCAGGTAATGGTGGTGGTCTCTGTGTGCCAGGGGGGTGGGGGTGGATGAGGATTCTGCCTTCACTTCACCTCACCAGTCTCTTCATGAGCTCTTCGCCTCCTTACCACATTGCTGACATACTCAGTTCCCTCTACATATATTTCAGATAAGGATGAATGCTCCCGTGATAATGGAGGTTGTCAGCATGAATGTACCAACACAATGGGCAGCTATTCCTGTCAGTGCCGCAGCGGGTTCACCCTGCACGAGAACAAACATGACTGCAAGGAGGGTAACTCCACTATATGTCTGCCCCAGTACTGTATCTGTATATATTTCTAATAGATGCATACTTCCACCATATGTAATAAGTATTATGTGCCTCTAATTTTAAATTATACTGACCTCCTCTTTATGTTTTACAATACAGTGTGCAAATAAGTGTGCAAATTTATGCATGTCGCATTCCATTAAATAGATACCCTCCATATATATATATGTATATATATATACCAATACTTTATGCTTCTAGCGTTCTATGACATACACTCCCTTCATAATTTACTCCAATACTCTGTGCACATAGCATTCTACTATACAGATCTCATATTTACACAACTCTGTGTGTAGGTAGACTCCCATACTGTATGTGTATGTCTCTAGCTTATACAATGCAATCAAAATAACATAATCAAAATAAGTACTGTGTGCATATAGCCTGACCTGTCATACACACTCACTATGTATATGTATTTATATATATATATATATATATATATATATATATATATATATATATTTCCTAAAAATGTTTCTCTATTCTTGTCTTTCCTTATCAGCTGGTTGTGACCATAAACTGTCAGGCAGCACTGGGATTATCTCCAGCCCCAACTGGCCTGATAAATACCCCAGTAAGAAGGTCTGCACTTGGCAAGTTACAGCCACACCGGGCCATCGTCCCAGATTGGTAAGAGTTACACCTGTTCTTTTCCAATCAGCCAGGTAATGCTAATAAATGCAAACTTAGAATTCAATCAGATACATTTTGGATGATCAAGACGTCCTTACAGGATTATTCAGTAAAGTCTAAATGCCCTCCCGTCCAAATTAGAAAAAAACATATTGGACCATCTGTGGTAATTCGGTCTGCAAAATCTGGATATTGTTTAAAAGATTTGCAAAGCAGCCTCTGAATTACCTTGAGTGTAGCTTGAATTTCAGCCTGTCCAGAAGCAACTAAGTGGCTCAAATCTGCTGTCATATTGTGGGTGGATTGCTGTGCAATTTATTTTTGTTGAATTCGAAAAGCTATCACATAGATTGCGATTCCTGTCCTGTGTGAAATTGGATTATCATACATTCTAACATTTCAAATAGACAGACACTTTAATTTTAGGGGTGTTCAAGCGGGTGTGGCAAGGAGCGGGGCTGTTCTGAGAAATTACTTACTAATAACAATTTATGGAGCTAAAATATAATTTAAAACAAGAACAATGCATCTTATTTACACAGACTGATTTATAAACACATTTATTTTAGTTTAAAGGCACACTATAGCCACCAAAACAACTTCAGCTTAACAAAGCTGTTTTTGTGTATAGATCATGTCCCTGTAGTCTCACTGTTGAATTCTCTGCCATTTAGGAGTTAAATGACTTTGTTTATGAACCCTAGTCACACCTCCCTGCATGTGACTTGCACAACCTTCCTAAACACTTCCTGTACAGAGTCATCTAAAGTTTATCCTTCCTTTATTGCAAGTTCTGTTTAATTTAGATTTTCTTATTCCCTGCTATGTTAATAGCTTGCTAGACCCTGCAAGAACCTTCTGTATGTTAAATAAAGTTAAATTTACAGAGAAAGAGATACAATTGTTTAAGGTAAATTACATCTGATTAAAAGTGAAACTAGTTTTTTTTTCATGCAGGCTATGTCAGTCAGAGTCAGGGGAGGTGACTTAACTCCTAAATGGCAGTGAATTGAGCAGCGAAACCTGAGAAGCATGATCTATACCATGGGTCGTCAACCTGGTCCCTACCGCCCACTAGTGGGCGTTTTACGATTTCAGGTGGGCGGTAGGGATTTCCAGGTTTTGACGACCTGACGACCGGGCGGGCGGGTGCGAGCCGGCGGTACCCCTGCGACTGGGTACCGCCGTGACAATTTGCGGCCCCGGCCCACGCGGCAAACCGCCGGGGCCGCATATGGAGGGTTCCATCGGGTGGCCCATGCTGTCAGGGCCACCCGATGGATGTGGATTGTGAGGGGGCCTGGTCGCGCTGGTTAAGCGCCCAGCGCTGACCGGGCCCCCTGTGATGACATCATCTCTGCTGGGAGGAAGTGATTCCCGGTCACTCCTCCCAGCATACTGAGAGCCCACGCGGGAGGAAGGAGGAGGAGGGAGTCAGAGTGGGAACTCTGACTCCCATCCACCTGAGCCACCACTGAACCCCAGGGAAAGTCACCCTCCTGAATCTAAAAGGTAGGAAACAGGAGGGTGACTTAAATATAATATGTGTGTGTGTGTGTGTGTCTTTGTATGTATGTCTTGTGTGTGTTTGTGTGTGTGTGTCTTTGTATGTATGTCTTGTGTGTGTCTGTATATATGTGTGTCTTGTGTGTATGTATGTATGACTGTCTGTTGGTATGTGTGTTTTGTGTGTGTCTGTATGTATGTGTCTTGTGTGTATGTGTGTCTGTCTGTGTTCCTGTATGTGTGTGTGTCTGTATGTGTCGTGTGTGTCTGTATGTGTCGTGTGTGTATGCGTCGTGTGTGTGTGTCAGTATGTGTCTGTATGTGTCGTGTGTGTGTATGCGTCGTGTGTGTGTGTCTGTATGTGTCGTGTGTGTGTATGCGTCGTGTGTGTGTGTCGTGTGTGTGTATGCGTCGTGTGTGTGTGTCGTGTGTGTGTATGTGTCGTGTGTGTGTATCTATGTGTCTGTATTTGTGTATGTGTGTGGCTGTATTTGTGTATGTGTGGCTGTATTTGTGTATGTGTGGCTGTATTTGTGTATGTGTGGCTGTATTTGTGTATGTGTGGCTGTACGTGTGGCTGTACGTGTGGCTGTACGTGTGGCTGTACGTGTGGCTGTACGTGTGTCTTGTACGTGTGTCTTGTACGTGTGTCTTGTACGTGTGTCTTGTACGTGTGTCTTGTACGTGTGTCTGTCTGTTATAGTGGACTATATAGTAAGTGGGCTACCTAGCTCAGCCTTCCTACTGGGCATTGCTACAAGGAAGGTTAAAAAATAGAAAAAAGGGGAAAAAAAAGGTGGGGAGGGGAATTGAGGAGGGAGAGGAGAGGAGCTGACGCACAAATGAGAAATCATATTATGCGCAAACAGAGAAGTCGTCTGAATATCACTGAAAGAGACCTTCGTTTGTTCCTTACGAAAATCGAACCAGATATCAAATATTTAGTCTCGCAGCATCAACCTCAAGGATCTCATTAATCACTAGTAAAGGTAATTTCAATTTACTTTATTGTTTTCTCATTAAACTTTATAAAGTTAAAAACCTTATAAACCTGCATTAAGTAGAAATAAAAAGATAAATGTACGTACATTTATTTTTTGTAAAACACCCTCCTTTCTAAAAAAAATCTGCATTTGCGCGAAAACTGGTGGGCGGTAAGGAATTTTTTTCAACCAAAAAGATGCATTAGTGGGCGGTAGGTAAAAAAAGGTTGACTACCACTGATCTATACACTAAAACTGCTTCATTAAGCAAAAGTTATTTAAGTGACTATAGTGTTCCTTTAAATACACATTACTCATCCTAAATAGGGACAATTGTGAGGTATGGAGTATGGCTATTGCTCTGTAGTCGTTATATCGATGTTTTTTACTGTATCCGCAGAATTATCAGCATGGGTATTCAATAATTATCTTAATTGGTGACATCCCTGAATATCTAAAAGCTTTCAGAATTACCATTAACACAGTCAATTTGTATTTTTTATGATTAATAAAATTGTAGTAAAATTAGGAACCGAGATGATCTGTTTTAAGGGAGTGCTGGAAAAAAATGTCAAATAGCTAAATCATTACTGCCCAGGCCTGTGGTGGTTCAATATCAGTTTTGGTAGCTTGTTCTTGATTTGCTCCTTTAAAAAATAAAGTTGAGGGGGGCGGAGCCTAGCAGCCGCCGACCGGCCGCACATCAGAGGAGCTCCGCACAAAAAAGCCTGAATTGGGGGGCGGGGCCGGACCGCCATGCTGCATGGACGCACGGGCGGGCAGCTCCGTCGGCTTTCCCACTATAAACTGCACCAGAGCGGAACTTTTACCGGAACGAAGCCGGGAGACGGCGGCCCGTGCTGTGCCGGTTCCAGGAGTGGACCTGTGTATTGTCTCTCAGTCTCTGGGAGGGAGATCCTCGGTCCCTGAGGCTGGGGCCTTCTCCGATGGTGAGCGGAGTGCTTTCCTAGCCTGTTATTTTCATGTTAAAAAAAAAAAAAAAAAAGTGCTGTTTAACCTGCCACACCGTGAAATGCTATGAAAACGCTTGCAGCAGCTGTCGTGGCTCTGCACGCTTATTATTTTATGCACAAATAAAATAAAGAATTAAAAAAAAAAAAAAAAAAAGCCTGAATTCAGCCCAAAAAAGTGAGGATAACCCTTAAAATTGCGTACCTTTCAGCCCGCTGGTACAGGGCTTACCAGAGAGAGAGTGCCCCAGCGAGTCGGCGGCGGACCACGAACGAGACATCGGGGATCGATCTGAGGCCTATAGGCGGCCTACACGGACAGCACGGGGGAGGCGGCCGATCCCTCTGTGAACCGCTGCCAAACTGTTTGGAGGTCTCCCCGATACAATCTCTCCCCCCCCCCCTGCCGGAGAGGGATATCCCGGCGCACAACCCATGCCTCAGCTGCACACCAACGCTCCAGACTAGTAGCCCTGCAAGCCCAGCACCACACAACATGGCGGACGCCACGTGCCAGCCAGAATGCAGAGCCACATTGCTGCCACTCTCGGAACGGCTGGATCGCCTACTGGCCGACTTTTGGGCAAAGCTCTCGGGCCGCGGGAATGCCCCAATAGCGGCACCATCAGCAACAAACACGCAGGCCACCAAGCACCGACCAACGGCTCCAAGAGAGGACCCAACTACGGCCTGGAAGGCGGGGAGGAGAAGACGGGAGACCCGACACAAGCCACGGCGGGCCAGCAACAAACCGCCAGTGGTGAGTCAACCACCTGACAAGCAACGAGTCCTGGGTCTGCCCGCTCGAACCCTCCCTTCCCCCATGGTGACAAACAACCCTCCAGAGCGAAGACATAAGCGAGAACAGCCTGACCCAGAGACCCACCGCTACAGATATCGGGTGAGCAAAAGAAATGTACCGCCGAGGCTAGTCCCTGGCAAAACCTGGGATACCACCCTGGAAAAAAGCCACCTGGACTGCCTTGGGGTCTGGGCCAGAAGGGGGAGCCTCACTGAAGAGACTAGTTGCGGGAAAGACTGTGTGTCTCTACCTCTGGGCATTGGTTAGGTGCTCTTAAAATCTTACCTGCTGATCTCCTGTTAATGACAACGGCTTGTTGAAAACCCAATACCAGATTATACGTGAGAATTACCCAGCGGTTACTCTAAGCTTACAGTCCCACATCTTGATTTACATTCACGTTTTAGTTTAATCTACCTTGTTACATCTCAGCCAGTGTGTATTTAAAATGTCTTTTCTCCTCTCTTGAACAAACAACCACTGGCAAGATCACTTTAAGCATGCTTAATATAAAATAGTGCATGCTCCTACATATGTATAACTAGTCTAAGAATATATTACTATTTTGTTTTAACATGACTTAGCTCCTACCTAGCATATATCATGCTTCAAGCGATACATTACTTTTCTTTAAACTCGTAATCACTCAGATCATATTTTTAGATCCACAGTTAAGATTGTTTTATCGTACCTATACAAGGTGCAAGCTACCGTTAAACCTGTTTTATCATGCCTATACAAGGTGCAAGCTACCGCCATGCCACATTTACAACACACAAGCCTTGATTCTCCTGACTTATAACTGTCAA
The DNA here is from genome assembly GCF_036172605.1 of Pelobates fuscus. Classification (NCBI taxonomy): domain Eukaryota; kingdom Metazoa; phylum Chordata; class Amphibia; order Anura; family Pelobatidae; genus Pelobates; species Pelobates fuscus. Next base: position 264,280,799 of record NC_086319.1, on the reverse strand, counting down.
AATCCAAATGATGTTTCGCTTCTGGCACTCAACATTATCATAAGTCTTATCGTAAGCTTAAAAAATATAAAAAGAGGCAGTCCCTCATGGGAGTTGTTGTACTGTATAGATGTGACCCTAAGCTGTATGAAAATCGTACCTCCTATCTTTGTTCTGTACCCCACTTAACTATTGCCTCAATAAAAGAAAGATTTACAAAAAAAAAAAAAAAAAAAGTTGAGGGACTCTCTGAGAGATTCTGTGTGCATGTGTTAACTCAGTGATATTTAACTTCTATTTCACTATTTGGCCTGCTCACTGCATGTCCTTACTTACCCTTCTGCCCCTCCCCCCACCCCCATTCTTTGGTGCTTCATTCAGAATTTCTTAATTTTAATTATGACTCATACATTCCCAGATTGTGACAGAGCTGGATCTCGAGTCCCACCAGGAGTGTCTCTATGACCATGTTGAGGTCTACTCTGGTACTGATGCTCAGTTTCCTGTCCTTGAACGTTTTTGTGGAAGTAAAATCCCAGATCCCATCACCGCCCCCAACAACACTTTGTTCCTGAAATTTGTGTCCGACAACTCCGTTCAGAAAAAAGGATTCCTTGCAGAGCTGTCATCAGGTGACATACCCACTATACTAGTATATGATATTTCTAAAACATCTCTTCATATAGCCTTTTGGTCCACTCATTGTATATGATTTCTTTATAAAAAAATTCTCACCACTATCTAGTGGAATGGAACACTGTTAGCTATGCACTTTCAACAACACATACCAGTTATTGGCATTACATTTGTACCCAGCATGACTGCACAATATTTGCGCAATTGCACTTTACCCTGTTGACTCCATTTCCTACAACACCACATTATTTATACAGCTGCAGTGCTCAGTAACTAGTCTAATAGGTAAACAGAAGGGTCACGTCACATAATTGCACAACTTGCTCACACTGATACACAGCAATTCATTGGGTTTGGGGATCCACCTAAAAATTATCTCACAATTATCTCACATATTTACAAGAAACCAGCTATGAAAATTATGCAACAACTACCCATCTGTTTAAACACATTGAAAAAGACAGCACATATATAATTAGTTACATGAACAATAAAAATAATGTCCAGGGGCACCTAAAAGATATGAGCACAATGAATTAATAATTAGTTAATGTGTTATTCCAACCTTTTCAATGTCAAGTGACTTTGCCATACCCTATGTATACATGTATAAGTGAGACTTTTATTATGGGAAAAACATTGAGGTGTCCTGGGGACTTCATATTAAACATTGATATGTCATTCTTTTCTTCTAATACACTATTTTACATTACATAATGTTTTAGAGTAAGGGCTAGGGTAGGGCTCCTTTAATGTTAAGGCAGCACTTGGACATATGTAGCACAGTCTGCCCAAAATTAGTGTGAGTAACAGTTCCAGGCAGCAGTTGCTATTTGTTCCTGTCATTCAGCTTGTCCCAATAGTGACATATCAGGAGAGGAGCTGCAAGATAGACAAAATTGTCCTGTTTTTGTCTCCTTCTGCAACATCATTATCTAGATGTTGCCTGTATTAAAATACTGGAAACTGCAGATAACTAATGCCTGATGCTAATGCCTGAATGTAACTCACTCTGAACTTGTGCTAACTCAGAATGATTGTTCTATCATTGTCCTGAGGTTTGGAGCCCTTCACACAGCAGGGTGTTAGTCAAACTGTGCATTTCAGAGAATAACTTACGGATGACATCATCCACCATTTGGAACAGGATATGAAAACATGATAACCAGCGGATCATATAAAATATATACATATATTACTATATATATATATATATATATATATATATATATATATATATATATATATATACAGTCTTATCAATGAGGAGAATTACAAACATGAGCAAAACAACATACATAAAAAAAATAGAATTAATAAGAACACTTACACAATTAAATACAGGGTTCTAGACTATAGACTCTATTTATTACCATAAATTAATGATTGCATTTTAACAAGAAATAAGTCCCACACCTCTTTGTTATGCTTTTATGCTTCTGTGTAGCACATTTTATATTGGTTTACAGGACTGTGATGCTGTGTACGTGGATGTATTGTTGTGTACCATTGCGTTTCCCTCTCACAGTGTGTGGAGGGACTCTGTATGCAGAGGTTCGCACAAAGGATCTGTATTCTCACGCCAAATTCGGAGATGACACACATCCTACAGCTACCGAGTGTGTGTGGCATGTGGTGTCAGAACCTGGTTATGGAGTAGAGCTGGTCTTCCAGAGCTTTGAGTTGGAAGAAGAGCCAGATTGTGGATATGATTATATGGAGTTGTACGATGGGCCGGATGAAGGAGCCCCCCGGCTGGGGAGATACTGCGGGTCAGGGGTATGTACCATCTAAGGATTATATTGTATAATTTCTATATTCTTTCCTCTTTTTTTTCCCAGTGTCCTGATGGCAATTCTATCACTATTATTTAGCAGAAAAGTAAATTTTGTATGGGTGTATATATTTATATATATATATATATATATAGAAGCTTGGCACTCTCCTTATTGGAATTTTAATTATAAGTGCCTGGGTGCTATCCGTGTCCAAAATATAATAATATAATAATCCGTGTCCAAAAATAATTGTAACTAACATCATCCGATGCTATAAAATAGACACACACATATATATATACACACAAAAGCAATGATCCAGGATGCACTCACAAGTCTTTCAGTTGAAAAAATTTTATTTAATGAAAAAAGTTACATACAGCAAATAATCGATGTTTCGACCCTGCTGGGTCTTTTTCAATCTTGAAAAAGACGCAGCAGGGTCGAAACGGTGATTATTTGCTGTATGTAACTTTTTTTTATTAAATCACAATTTTTCCACTGAAAGACCTGTGAATGAATCCTGGATCATTACTTTTGTGTATATATATATATGTGTGTGTCTATTTTATAGCATCGGATGATGTTAGTTACAATTATTCCCCTGTTATTATTGTTATTAGTAATTTATTTTTATTATTGTGTTATTATTGGAAATTCATTCATAAAAACATTTGAAGTGAGAAAAAAAAAGTACATTTATGCATCATTTTTTTATCTCACCTCCATAAATAACTGTCCTAATGACTCTAGTCAGGTTAATTTGTGATGATTGGTCATTTTAGGAGGATCCTTTGCCACAGCCACTTATCCGTTTTAATTCTTCAAATGTACTGTAGAAGGTATGCCTTAGACAGCACCATCAACTTTATTCATAAAATTCTGAATTCACAGTAGCAAATTTGGATGAAATTATTTGAAGTAATTCAGTGGGATGATTTCTAAAGTCATTTACTCACTTTACTATCCTCCAAAATTATCAGAACACATGAAGTGACCCAAATTAGCACCAAATTGGAGACATTCCAGAATAAAACAAAAGAATAGTTAAATGGACACTCCACATCCCTGAAGCACTTTGGCTTACTGAAGTGCTTTATTTGTGAAGTGTGATCCCTTTTTTTCATTTTACAAAAAGTGCAGATTTGAAAAAATTTTACACTTTTTAAATGAACCTTGTTACACCCACTGGCTGTCAATCAAACCACCTGTTCTGTAACTTCCTACCTGTTTAGCTCAGAGAAGTCAAACTCAAAGAAGCGGCAATTGCCCAGAGCTCCTGCCTTGCAAAGACTTCTCATTGAGCTGCATTTTGAGGTCTGTGATTGGGCAGCCACAGAAAGTCTGAGTGGGGTTACAGGCTTCAAAAGGCTGCAGTCAAGAGATCTGCTGCTTTTGCTAGCTGTTTTAGATATATCCCGATGGAAAAAAATGCATCATTAAATGCATGCATGTTTTCATTTTGGGAATACTATTAATCCCTTCCCGTCCGCGAACGTATCAGGTATTAAGGAGGCCTACCAGTGGGTACCTTCACCCAGTGGGCATTTGTAAGCAGGGGCCCGGTCGCTATTAAAGGGCCAGAGCGTGCGACCTGGCCCCTGCTTACAAAATGCAAGGGCCCCTTGCTTTCCTGTAGCTGGCTGGGCGGCGCGTAGCTCTCTGTTCTCTATGGGAGGAAGCGACTTGCAGCTGTCACTTCCTCCCACAGAGAGCCGTGTGGGAGACAGCAAGGATGCAGAGAGGAGAGGGACTGAGCCAGGCAAGGTAGGAAACAAAAGTATACATTTTGTGTTTGTGTGTATGTCTGTCTGTAAGTGTCTGTGTGTGCCAGCATGTCTGTCTGTCAGTGTCTGTGTCTGTGTGTGTGTGTGTGTAAGTATGTCTATCAGTGTATGTGTGTATATGTCTGTCTGTCAGTGTCTGTATGTGTGTGTATGTCTGTCTGTCAGTGTCTGTATGTGTGTGTCAGTATGTCTGTCAGTGTATGTGTCTGTGTGTGTGTGTATGTGTCATTATATCTGTCAGGGTATGTGCCTGTGTGTGTGTGTGTCAGTATGTCTGTCAGTGTATGTGTCTGTGTGTTTCAGCATGTCCGTATGTCTGAGTGTGTGTGTATGTGTGTGTGTCAGTTTGTCTGTCAGTGTATGTCTGTATGTGTCAATATGTCTGTCAGTATTTATTTGTGTGTCAGTGTATGTCTGTGTGGTAGTATGTATCTGTGAATGTCTCAGTATGTCTGTCAGTGAATATGTGTGTTAGAATGTCTGACTGTGTGTGTATGTGTCAGTATGTCTGTCAGTGTATATGTCTATCTAAGTATGTCTTGAATCGTTCCACTGTGTTGGGGCGAAAGGCATGATTGGGGGTGGGAGGGGTGCAGGATCCAGGGTGTCCAAGAAAAAGCTTTGCCCAATAATAATTAATATTATAGATGGCTCTGATGCCTCGATGTCGAGGCATCGTGGAATACCTCTCCTTACTGCCGGGAGTCAGGTGATCGCTCCCCCCCCGGAGTGTTCACTTCCGGGTGGCTCCACGTGGCACCTGGCAGTTAAGCAGGGCATCAGAAGCCATCGGGCAGGCTTCCGATGCTCTGCCTGTGCTGAGTGCCTCGAGGGGTCGAGGAACTCAGTGAAGATAATACTTTTTGTTTTTTAAAACATAAAAAATGTTTTTTGAATAAATAAATGTAAGCTATAACCCCCCTCCCTTCTCCCCTCACCCCCTGCCATGTGGCTTCCAAGATGGTGTTGCCTTTCTAAAGACAGTGCATCATGGGGCTCCCCAGAGGCAGACTAGGGACATCCAATCAGAGCTTGCCCCTATAACAATGTTTATCCTAACTATGACCCCCATTTGTCTGATCAGGTCAATATTAGTAATCAGTATGGATCTCCCTCCCTCTCTTCACTTGTATTTTAGTGAGAGAGGGAGAGAGATCTGTGTTTTAGGTAGAGAGATTTAGCTAGTTTTAGGTAGGGATTTTTTTTTTTAAATTGTGAGCCCCAAAGGCTCCTTTCAGAGCCATTAACCCCTTTCTTGACAGTGATCACTATAATAACTGGCTCTTGCACAGCAGCACTTTTTTTTGCTGCCTGTGCATTTTTTTAGGGGTTCATTTTTAGTGATTTTTTTTTTTTTTTGAGAACCAAAAGCTCTTTTCAGAGCTATTAATCCCTATCCTGCCAGTGATCACTGTATAGATCACTGGCTCTTGCACAGCAGCACTTATTTTGCTGTCTGCATTTTTTTAGGGGTTAATTTTTGTTAGTGTAAGTAAAGTGATTGTGATCATGTCACAGAGGTCGTATAGCTCTGAGGAGGCGTATGCCATCCTTGCGTTAGAGTCTGAAGCGTCTATGTCTGACTCCGACCCTGATTTTGACCCTGCCAGGTGCTTAGATACATCACTAGATACAGTGGCTGCTGGTAGTGATGTATCTAGTTATGATGTATCTGTGGCTGCTAGTCCACCTGCCAGAAGGAGACGTGCTACTCCAGCTGGCAGTGCTGCTGAGCAGTGGGTAGTGCCTCATTGCCAGAGGTCAGATATCCTACCCTTCACTGCAACTCCTGGCATCAATGTGGGTATCGCAGGATTTAGCCCTCAGCAGTTTATGGAGGTGTTTCTGGGCGATGATATATTGTGGAAAATTGTCACCCAAACTAATTAATATGCCCATCAGTTCCGTACTTATAAGCCTGAGTATTTTTTGGCGAAGCAGCATCGATGCGCCAGAATCTAAAAAATTCTGGGCATTGACTATGCTGACGGGCATCATAAAGAAGCCCTCCATCCGCTCCTACTGAAGCAGTAGCCCCATCTGCTTTACACCCATTTACTCCCAGTGTATGTCGAGGAAGAGGTATGAAATAATTCTACATTTCATACACTTCAGCGACAACAGCCTGTGCCCCCCTAGGGAGCATCCCCAGTTTGACAGGCTGTATAAAATCCGCCCCCTGATTACCCACTTTGCTGCCAGGTTTGCAGAGGCTTATACACCTGGAAGGAATATATGCGTGGATGAATCCCCGATGAAGTAAAAGGGAAGGCTGGGATTCAAGCAGTATATTCCTTCCAAGCGCTCTAGGTATGGTGTAAGGGTGTATAAGCTCTGTGATAGCGAGACTGGGTATACTCAGGCCTTCATGGTGTACGAGGGAAAGGATGGCCACCTTGACCCTCCAGGTTGCCCAGAACATATGGGAACCAGTGGCAAGATTGTCTGGGACCTGATATTTCCCCTGATGTACCACTTGTATACAGACAATTTTTATACAAGTGTCCCTTTGTTCAAGCTACTGTATTGTTTTGAAACAGTAGCTTGCGGTACAATAAAAAAGAAGCGCGCAGGTTTCCCAGGACAACTTGCACGTACCCGGCTACAAAGGTGAGAGACCTTAGCTCTGCGCCAAGAGGAGCTGTTGGCAGTTAAGTACAGAGACAAGAAGGTGTTCCTTCTTACCACCATCCACACTGAGAGGACTGTGGAGGTCTCTGTACGTGGCAGAGCTGAGAGCGCAAGGAACCCAGTGTGCATCAAGGCCTATAACCGGCATATGGGTGGGATTGATCTGGCAGATCAGCTGCTGCAGCCCTACCTAATTATATGGAAGACAAGGGCCTGGTACAAAAAGGTTGAATTCTACTTAATGCAGATTGCAAACCACAACACTTTTTTGTTGTGCACAAAAACAAACCCCGGAATGCAACTGACTTTTTTACAGTCTCAGGTCCAGATCATTTCGGGGATTTTGTACCGTGATGTACCAGCTCCCCGGGCGGTGATATGAGAGAGTAGAGTTTGGGCTACACATTTTATTTGTAAAATCCCCCCTATCACGGCAAAGCAGAATCCCCCAAAAAGATGCAACGTCTGTTTTAAGAGATGGCAGAGAAAAGATACCGTATATTACTGTCATGATTGCCCTGAACAGCCTGGACTCTGCATTGGGGACTGCTTCAAATGATACCACACACTGGTCCATTTAAAAAAAAAATTTAACATTTGCCGTTCAGTTTTTTTGGGGGTTTTTTTGTTACGTTTACCCTATGTATGAGGGGTATGGGTTTACTCAGGAGGCCTTGCAGAAAACAATCTGGAGTGTTTTCTTGCAATAACCAACAACAGGCTATCCTAAATCACAGTCAAAAAGCAATGTGTGTGTAAAAATGAAAACTGAAAAATTACCAACACACACTTTCTCCAAATTTTTGGGCTAAAATGGTTGGATCAAAGCGCTCCATATACAATACCTCGGGGTGTCTACATTTGAAATATATACACTTTCATGGCAATTAATAAAACTGGGGTACGTGATAAGCCCGAAACTAAAGATAGGCCTATCAGAGGAAATACTCTCAATTTCAACTCAAATTACAAATCATACAATTGTAATTGAACCTTCCCAAAATCCTGGCAAACCTCTGCATGGGGGGCATGGGTGTACTCAGGAGGCATTGTAGAAAACAACCTGGAGTGTTTTCTTGTAATAACCAACAAAAAGCTCTCCAAATTCACAGTCAAAAAGCAATGTGTGTGTAAAAATGAAAAGTAAAAAATGACCACCACACACTTTCTCCAATTTTGTGGGCTAAAACGGTTGCATAAAAGGCATCAAAGCATTCCTTATACAATACCTTGGGGTGTCTACGTTTCAAATATATACACTTTCATGGCAATAAATAAAACTGGGGTACATGACAAGCCCCAAGCAGGCTCCCCTAAATCACAGTCAAAAAGCAATGTGTGTGTAAAAATGAAAATTGAGAAATTACCACTACACATTTTCTCAAATTTTTTTGATTATTGCATAAAATACTGTGGGGTGTCAACTTTTCAAAAATATGCACGCTTATGGCAAGAAAATAAATTGGTATATCTAAAAATCCCCCCAATAAGAAGATAGGCAAAGAAGATGTCAAATTTGAAAAACACATGTCAGAAGTCTGGCATTACACCCCACAAACAACCCAACAAATCTATGCATAGGTGTTATCACAGTACTCAGGAGATGTTGCTGAACACATATTGGGGTGTTATTTGGTAGCAATACATAACAGAAGCTGAGAATCCATGCCTAAAGTAGAATGTGTGTGGAAAAATAACACAAAAAAATGACTACCCAAAGTTTGACAAAGACTGGTGTTAGAATTAGTGAATGGAAAGTGTTAAAATACCACCATTTGAAATACGCTAGGGTGTCTAGTTTTCAAAAATCAATGGTTTGATGGGGGTAAATTACATTGGCCGGCTTCAAAAATGTGCATGATAACCAGATAAATAAGGTATTTTAGCCCCCAGAGAACCCGATAAACCTGTACATGGGTGGTATCATTGTACTCACGAGATGTTGCTGAACACATATTGGGGTGTTCTTTGGCAGTAACCCTTAAAGTTCTCAGTACATGTATTCTTAAATTGCTATGTGTGTAAAAAAAAAATCTCCAATTATTATTTTATTTTTTTTATTTGGCATAGGTTGGTGGTAAAATGGTTGCATGGAAAGAGTCAAAATACCCCAAGTTTTAATACCTTAGGTTGTCTTCTTTTAAAAAATATATACATGTGGAGGGTTTTATTGGGGGATTCCTGACAGATATCAGTGTTACAATGTAACGCATTAATTTTGAAAAACAAAATGGTTTGAAAAAAGTGCTGCTTGTACTTATTGCCCTATAACTTGCAAAACAAAGCTAAGAACATGTTAACATTGGGTATTTCTAAAATCAGGACAAAATTTAGAAACTATGTAGCATGGGTGTTTTTTGGTGGTTGTAGATGCGCAACAGATTTTGGGGGTCATAGTTCAAAAAAGTGTGTTTTTAAAAAAAAAATCATCATATTTTATAATTATTTTTAAAGTAAATTATATGATATGATGAAAATAATGTTATCTTTAGAAAGACCATTTAATGGTGAGAACAACGGTATATAATATGTGTGGATACAGTAAACGAGTAAGAGGAAAATTACAGCTAAACACAAACGCCACAGAAATGTAAAAAGAGCCCTGGTCCCAAACGGTAAGAAATTTGAAAAGCGATCTGGTCACTAAGGGGTTAAACAGTGATTTTTATTTATTTATTTTTATAATGGCAGTGGAGTGTAAAACAACCATAAACTTTTTGTTGGAAGAGTAAGTTCACCAATTAATAGTAAACCCTAGCCAGTTTCACTAGTGCATTATTTGACCCTTGCAAATGTTGTGATTTTCTGCTTTTTCACCTGGAAAATGCTCAAATGTCTGAAAATGCCTCCTAATGTGACAATTGCGTATTAAATCTAGAGGACTCTGAATTGGCCCAAGTTTGAATAAGAGTGGTACAGTCTCCCTAATTTACGTGCAGTGAATTTAGGGTCAAACTTAGTGATGTTCAATAATGGCTTAGTAAAAAAACCGCACATGATGATTTTGCCAGGAAAACATGTTGTTAATGCTAATGCTTTTTTTTTTGTCAATCTTTCTTTTATTAGAGGCAAATAAGATGGGATACAGAAGAGAAATTGGAGGAAACGGTCAAATGAATTACAGTATAGGGTCAATACAGCAAGAGTAAATGACATTTCCTGAATTACAGTGCCTCAATTTTTTAGTTTTTTGTCGTTAAAACCTTAGTTAGAAAATACAGGCTAAGGATCACAAGATCCGGTAGGTAACATGCTAACCTATTAGAGGTCCTACAGTTAGCTGTAAATGCTTATACGAGAGGCTCATAGTTTAAAGTAACAGCGGTGGAGCATTAGGTTAAAAGTTGGAAGTATCGATCAGTGAGCGATAATACAGGCTATGGATCAGAAGATCCAGTTGGGAACATGCTAAAATATTAGAGGTCATACAGTTGGTTTCACCTGAGTAGACAGGAGGCTCGCAGTTTAAATCAGAATAGGCAGAGAAGTAGAGAGTCTATAATGCCTAACCCATCACTATTCAATCAAGGTACATTTATCTCAGTATTGCTATGTAACTAGGCGTAAACTATGACTAGATGCTAAGAGAGACACAAACATGAGAAATGATTACCAGCAATCGAATAAAATAATAATAAAAATAAAATATAAAATATAAAGAGCTGGAGGGACATAATCTGCAAAATACTAAACCAGGCACAAGGTAGTCTGTTGATGTTATGAGAAGGGGCAAATACCACCAGTGGTCTGCCACTCGGGCTAGTCCTCATCATGTCCAGTGGCAGAGGGCCAGGTCTAGACCCAGAGTCCCGCTTGCTTTCGCCGACGTTAAACCGCTGATCTGAGTCTCTGTGTTGGCTATGTTGCTTTTGAGGGCCGCTCGTCCTCTGCCTGAGGCCTTGATGGGCACTCGCGCCTGTGTGCCATTGGACCCGTCGTCAGGACCGTGGGCCCAGGGTTCCGCCGGGCCCCTAGCTTCTCCCTGGGTATATGGCAGGCTGTGGGGGGGGGTTCCTCCCGATGAGCACCCAGCTCAGATGAGACGCGTGCGGACCTCTCAGCAGCGAAGTATCCGTGAGCGGTATCTGTTAGGCTCTCTGCCCCGGGTGTCTGTGTCTGTACCTGAGAATGTCTCGGGTGCCGGCGCTGATGGTGACTGCAGGTCATCCCGCGGGTCTCCGCCATCTTGTGCGCGGGTCTAGGCTGCATGTTGGTGCACGTGTGTGGGACTGGTAAGCGTAAGCTCTGCATCTGCTATTCTTTGGGCATTAACGCTGTTTCAGAGTGTGGGTCGTGAGGTTCAGGCGATCCTGCGTACCACGCCAGGTCGTTTCTGTAGTCGGCTATAAATGATCACCGCTCTTGTGACCTCCGCCATCTTAGCCACGTGTCTGAGGCCTGCATGATGCTCCACCAGCTCCTCCGCTAGTAGTCCAAAGCTTGGACCGGGATCACCCCCCCGGTCCGATGGGGGGGGAGACAGGGCCGGGTCCGCCGATGCGCCCTGCGTGCTCCGGGCTCCGTAGGGCAGGATAGTGGAGCGGCGGCCGTCCACTCCACTCACCGCCAGGGAGGCACCCTTTGATTGCTGCGGGGCACCCCTCCTCCGGGGGACTAGAACTCCTCGAGCAAGCCTCTCCCCGGCTCCGGTGGCCCGTGTGCTTTGCAGGTCGAGGTTGGTGGTAATTGTTTGCAGGTTAGGTACCGATTTTCGGGCAAATTTTGCATTTTGTGCAGGAGCTGTGCTTGCCTGCGACCGCTTGGCTCGGCGGCCCGGCCCCGCCCCCCTTAATGCTAATGCTTGACATGCCCAAGGTGTGGGTAGGAGTTTAGTGCATTAAACTGACATATTAAACGCCTTAAGAGTGTGTTTGCCATACATTACTTTCTAATAGTTTGCAATTGAGGCAGTTTAAATAAGATGTAAGAGACACATAGCAACCTAAACTGCTCACTAAGCATCCTATGAGTTGTGTTGTAGTCCGCAGCTGCCTGACTGCTTGTATGTGTTTGTCGAACTGCATGGTAAAGAAGACTATTATGTAAATGGAATGCATTTGGATGAAGGATCAGTTTGTAGTGTAGAAATGGTAACCTAGAAGGCTGATATTCCAAATAAAATTACTGCCATAACTTGTATCAATGCAAAGATAACTTCACACATCCAGTGGTATAACCTCGTGAAATTAACTATCTACATTTCTATGATATAGCACCTCTGTTTAACTCTCAACTTGCTTAATAGATTTGTGTTCCTGATGTTTTCTCTTATTTAACCCCTTAAGGACACATGACATGTGTGACATGTCATGATTCCCTTTTATTCCACAAGTTTGGTCCTTAAGGGGTTAAAGGGACACTATAGTCACCTGAACAACTTCAGCTTAATGAGGTTGTTTAGGTGAGTGCTACAGCTACCCGGAGCCTTTTTCTTGTAAGCACTGTATTTTCTGAGAAAATGCAGTGTTTACATTGGAAGCTTGGAACACCTCTTGTTGCAGTCAATCAGACGGCCACCAGAGGGACTTCCGAGTTCAGAGGCCCTAAAAAGGCCTCTCGTCCGATGCATTCTGGGTGAATACATCAGACGGGCTATCAGCACACAAAGCACTGTGAACGCGCTTTGTGTGCTGGTAGCCTGTCAGCACTGCTGTGGGCGTGGCTTCAGCTGACAGCTGAAGCCCGAACCCACAGGGACGCTATCTGGCCACAATAGTGGTTGAGGGGGGGGGGGGAAGCACTGTGAACGCGCTTTGTGTGCTGATAGCCTGTCAGCACTGCTGTGGGCGTGGCTTCAGCTGACAGCTGGAGCACGAACCCACAGGGACGCTATCTGGCCACAATAGTGGATGAAACGTGGGAAAGTTCTTTGGAATTTTCCCACGCTTGTAAAATGACACAGAGCACTGTGATTGGATGGATTTCAAGCCATCCAATCACAGTGCTCTGTGTCATTTTACAAGCGTGGGAAAGTTCTTTGAGTCAGACAGCTCAGCTCGCGAACGCGCATTCCGCGCACATGCGCGGTAAAGCGCTGAGGTTCTTCATAGGGCGGCTGTCAATGCCGCTCTATGAAGAACGCGATTGGTGCAGCGCGAAGCCAACACATCGCGATGACGCTTCTCTCTGAGAAGCGTCCTATTGGGCCCCGCGATTTCGTCATTTTGACGAAAAAGGGGGCGCGGCATGGCTGGGAGCTCGGCGCTGGAACGGAGGTACGTTTTTAATATAAAAAAACCTTGAAAATAATTTTTAATCCATGAAAGTTCATATAAAAGCAAGAAGGAAGGCTGGGGGACCTGTCTTTCTTGCTTTTATATGTTGACTATAGAGTCCCTTTAAATGTAAAATAGTGCAGTGACCTTGACATCTTGACATTCCATGTACCACCCACAACTCTTTCATTGTCATTTATACTCTTGTGTAATGTATCTGCATGCTTGTTTGGGATTCTGTGCACTGCAAAAATAAAGAATGTGAAAAAAAAACTATTGGCATAAAGGAAGAGGAATTTCACTGGCTGGATCAAAAAAACAGTCTCATTGGTCAGTTGCAGCTAGCTACTGCAGATATATATATAAACCCAGTGTAGTTCTTAATTTTGAAGTAAGCTATTGGGCAGTAGGAGTAGCTGGAAGGTTGGGACATTAATATGTGTCATTGTATTAAAAGCTTTGTTTATTTACATACTATGGAGCTGATACTGGATGGAGGCATGGTACTGGATGGCAGTTTGAGGCTTCTTTCTTGTGTATAGGATAGGGGGTACTGGACCTACAAATTTACAGGAACACTATAGTAACCAGAACAACTACAGCTAAATAGTCAGCCCCTGCAGGATTTTTGCCTGTTTAGGGGTACCTCCACTGGCCACTCCTCAGATAGCCATATTGCACTGACATTCAGTGTCTACAACCTCTCCATGGAGATTCTGAACTTTCCTCATAGAGATACATTCATTTAATGCATCTCTATAAGGAGATGCTGCAGCTCACCTCTTTGGCTTAGATCATGATAATTGACAATAGCAGCCAACCCAATGCTTTCCTATGGGATTATGATATTAATCGGCTGAGATCATCACTTCTGATAATATCAGCCAAGGAGGCAGAGCCAGCAGCAGCAGATTGGAATAAAGATAAGATTTTACTATATTTATGGGGGCAAGAGGGGCTAGATAGTGTTTTTAATACTATAGGGCAAGGAATACATGTTTGTGTCCCTGGCCCTATAGTGTTTCTTTCATTTATTAGTCTCTTACCCATGCTGCATAGCTCTGACTTGTTCAGCCAATGGGCATTTAGTTATTGGGGAAGATCTTTTTTTGGTAGATGTGTTGCTGCAAAGCTAATTTAACCCCTTAAGGACCAAGCTTCTGGAATAAAGGGGAATCATGACATGTCATGTGTCCTTAACCCCTTAAGGACCAAACTTCTGGAATAAAAGGGAATAATGACATGTCACACATGTCATGTGTCCTTAAGGGGTTAAGGGGTTAAAGGCTTTTCACATGTGTTAAGACTTTAGGCCTGCTTTTCAATTGACTTTGCCACCTGTAAAATCATTTGCATTAGATATTTAATTTTCACGGGCACCTGACCTTATAATCTGCAATTTAGCTAACCCAATTTATCTCACTTTGAATAGTTCTGATGCGGAAAATAACAAGCATTAAACTAAAGTTTAAATATGCTAAGATGCCTTTTTTCAGATGCAATAGAATATTAAACAGTCAAAAAGTAATAACTTTAGGAATTGTAGTAGAATTTGTCTTTAATTATCTTGTAAAACACATTGGATTCTTGTGTCTATTATTCAGCAGTGCTTTGTTATTTCTGTATTTCTGTTTCCCAACGGGCGTGCACGTGTGTGCGTGTATATATAAAATCACTTAATATGTATCACTTAATTTCTGATCTCTCTGATCTTATGTGGTATCTTCTCCTTATGTCTTTATCTCCTTTCTTGTCTCTCATCAAGAATTGTCTTATCCAAATCATTCTTTTGTTCCTAGCTATCACCGCCTAGTGGTCAAAAAATGTGTACCCCTCATCAATGTTTACACCTTGTCTATAACCTCTGCCTAACAGATTCTGTTGGAACTATTTTTCAGGATCACTACTAGTGAGCTAAAATCTCTTTCTGACTCATTTTTTCAGCCCCCCGAGGAGGTGTATTCTGCAGGTGACTCCCTAACTATCAAATTTCATTCTGATGACACTATTAACAAGAAGGGATTTCATGTGCGATACACCAGCACCAAATTTCAGGACACGCTGCACAATCGGAAGTGATATCGTTATGTTCTGTCAGCTGACTCATGTGTATCTGGGACCATAACTGTATAAGGAGACAACTTCTGAACTGCCAGACCCCAAAACCTGTTCAATGGACATGGGCTAAGGGACATGCAAGAGTCTCAGGGATGATCAAGGATGCAGACATACGTTGGCAATTTCAGATGCTACCAGATACCCATTCTACAAAAAAGCAAAATAATCCTGATATACATAAATTCACACACTAACATGTATGGCACAAACCGGGTCCTTAATTACACATCAATACCAGAACAAATAGTACTGATACACAAGTACTGCATGAATTGCTCACACTGAGTCTGTGCCAAATGATGGTTAAATATATGATAATCCTCCTGCTTTTAAACTCTGACTTTTTGCTCCATTAATAATTTTGCTTCACATTTAACCAATAAGGGCACAAGTGCTATATGGGAACCCTCACTTAAATATTCTTTCATGCCTGTCCTCTTGATTTGACCTTTTATTTCAAACTAATCCTTGATAATAGAATATTATTTTCAAAGCTACACTAATGCCATTCTCTCTGTTTGCAGTCCTAAAATTGGTTCTCTTCCATGCCCACTGACTTCAATCTTATGAATATGTCTGATCGCCTTTAAAACTGACTGCTGATATTTTAATACCACTATACAGAGAAGAAAGTAACCCTTTTTTCTTCTTTTTCTGCCAAAAGACATTGCCTTTATCCCTGATACTTCCCATTTAAAAGGCAATGTTCTGTCTGAAGAGGTCTCCGAAATATCAAAGGTTTAGCTTTTCAATGAATGCACAAGTCTCAGTGACCATGTCTGCCAGGATTGTGTAAAATATGGACTCATTAAAGATGACCACCACTGTGAATCTGAGTGTTGGGAGTGGTGTTGTGACTGCATCAAGCTTTCCTGGGTCACTGTTGTGGTGCTGTGACAGTGGGATTTCCTCGCTCATTATGGTAACAATGATAGCCAGATCTGTGAATTCAAGAGTCTCTGTGATGCTGTGATTACAAAGGTTTATCTAAGCCATTAATAATTAGCCCTATGATTCTGAGTGCTAGGGTTGGGTTGATTAATATACTAGTGCTATGAAACAGAGCGTTGGGAGTGAGGCTATGATTACACTGGTTTCCATGCGTCAGTATGGTGAGATTAATAACTTGCACTATGAATCTAAGTTATGACACTTCATGAACTCTAGGCGCAGGGAGAAGGATGGCCAGAGAGCCTTAGGGTGCCAAATGCTACATTTAACCTAGCACATCACCTTGAAATTTAGTCATTTGTGTGTGCTCATCCACCCTTATATATTTGACTTAACGGCATCTTGTTATACTAGCATGCAAGTAGACTTTGATAGTGTATATTATTCTCCTTACTTGCATTACCTGCCTAGATGATAACCTATAATGGACTATAGGTACGGTATATAAAGTCTCTACTAAAACTAACATTGCAAAAAAACAAAAAAAGAACCCAGGGCAATAACTTGAATTGCCTGGGGCAGGTGGTCAAGTTTTAAGATGGTGGTGAAATGATGAAATTTAACTTGACCAAACCTCCTGATATGTTATTCTCATTAAATGTCAAATGGCTGTTAAAATAATAGTTTTTAGAAAAAGCTTTAGTGTACTTGTTTAACCCTTTGAGTGCCAGACAAAAGGCCAGCACAGTGCAAAGCAATGTGTGTGCACATGTCTGGCACTCGTAAGGTTATAAAACATTGAAATTATTGATGAATCAGAATACTGGAAACTGCTTAGAATGATAAGTTAAACCATTTCTCCTCTGATACAATAAATTATGGTCAAATATTCAATTATTATAATTGTCAGCATAAAAAAAATCCAGTTTAAAATAAAAAGACGAAGATACAGGAGAAGACAATAAGAAGTTAAAACCTTGGACATTCAGGCAGTATGCTTCAACAAACACATACAGTGCTTGGATTGGGGGATACATTTTCAGCAGACTTGCAATACTGGTAATGTAACAGAACTTTACAACTACATGCTTGCCCTTAGCCTAGTGGTTAAAGAGAAAGTGTCACTTCCAGAAAAGTGGCAATTCTTAATTGTGCTATTTGGCTGTGCCAAAAGCTAGAAAGTGACAGTTACTCTTTCAATGTTTTGCTTTTCAGCCTGGCAACTAGCGTTCAGTTCCTTGTAGAGGCAAAAAACATTTTATTTTTTGTTAACATTAGTTTTGTTAAATTAAAGGACCACTATAGGCACCCAGACACCCTTCAGTTCAACTTCAGTTCTCACTGACAGCCACTAGAGGCCACTTCCGCGCTTCTCACTGTGAAAATCACAGTGAGAAGACACTAAGGTCCATAGGAAAGCATTGAGTAATGCTTTCCTATGGGCGGTTTGAATGCGTGCGTGGCTCTTGCAGCGCATTCGGCGCTGACGTCGGCAGGAGGAGGAGAGGTCACCAGCGCCGAGGGAGCCTGGCGCTGGAGAAAGGTAAGTGGATGAAGGGATCTTAACCCCTTCAGCCCAGCGGGAGGTGGGCCATGAGGGTGGGGGGGACCTAAGGACTACAGAGTGCCAGGAAAACAAGTTTGTTTTCCTGGCACTATAGAGGTCCTTTAAAGAAAAATAAACCTAGTTTGAGATACCAAATGCAGTGAATATATTGTTGTACAAGAACTATCACATAAATAAGTAGACTTTTTCATTCACCCAACAGAAAATCAGTAATGCAACTGCGGTTTGTCCAAGTTTCAATAATTGCATTCACAAAATAAATTAAGACAATATTGAGAGTTATTTCAATATACAAATTTGCTAATTACAATACACCTGGAATAAAATAAAGATCTGAAATTAGAAATATGTAGGATTGAACTGATGACCTTCATATTACAAACCTTATTCTCTACTATACGAGACTACTTTTGATGTAGCAAATTGATACGTAAGATGGTAAGACCTGTGAACTGTGATATAGTGGACTTCCTGGGTTACATCCCTACTGGAGAATAAATGTAGCAGACTGAGTTTAGCAGAAGTGCATTTAGCCAATATCAGTAAGTCACTCTGTGCTCTGGTGGATGAAATGTTGGGGGCAATTTAGTATTGTTTGGTGTATGCGAACCATTTATTATGGACATCTGCAAATGAACCCCTTCTCCCTCAGGGGCACAATGTCTGTAGTTTACACTTTTACCACTTGCAATATAAATATATATATATTTTTTTTTTATTATGACAACAATTATGTTGTGGAGCATGGCCCTAAGTTCCCCTATGGAGGAGACCCACTGTACCCAGGTACTGTATATCTATAGGAAATGTCTAATCCTATATCTGAGAGTCTGCAAATCTTGCACCACTGACCGTGTGCATGCTGTATTGGCATAGGTAGCTTGAGTACATTAATTACATGTATGCAGTGTTTAACATCATTGTGCATTGTAAACAATTCTGTGTATGTGAATATTTGGTCATAGAAGCACACATAATACTAGAAATAAGTAAATCCATGACGACTATTAGGGCATTAAAGGCTTTCTGCACTGGGGTCAGTTCAAGTAATAGTGCCCTCTAGGGACTCATTATTTATATGCGCTTGTGGCAAAGTTGCCTCTACCATGAGCTCCTGGAGGAGCCTGCTGGCTAGCCTCCTGCCCAAGGACTATGGGCCATGTAAAATACTTTTTAAAAGACTTGGTTTGTGCGGTTTCCCTTTGTTGTTCGGGAACCGAACAAATCCACAAACTAAGGACCACCCGGATGCTCGTTAACCCCTATTGACACATTGCTAACGATTCACACCTCAGTGTTCTAGTGTTCGGCTGGGTGGCCGACGATCGTATGCACGAACACGTGTAGCGGCCATCTTGTTCGCACAAGCGCAGGCAGCGGTGTTTTGTTGTCGAGTGCATGGAACTGAAATCGGACACTCGAGCTCCCGAACACAGCTGAACTTCCATCATCACCTGTGTTAGTTTCTTTACATCCTGGAAGGGCACTGTTCGGTGTAATCGTTCGCATGGATTAAGGGAACAAGCTCCCCATTACAACTATGGACTACGATCGTTCGTTTGGTTTTGGACTCCCGAAATTAACAGACTGCTACCACTTTTCTTATGGAACTATTTTGGGCAGAAGCCATGTGTGTGGTCGGTCAAAAGTTGGAAAAGTCATGGAAAATCTGAACCACTGAACAGATCTGAGTGATTTGATATGTTGGTCACTCAGATTGGGGCTATCCGAGGATGTAACTCTTGTGGAGTTTCCATGGATTTTGGGGGTACTTTGGGGTGTTTTAAAATTGTATGTGTTTCTGTACCTGGAGATAATTGAGTTTGTACAGTTCCTGACACAGTTATCTTTCAGGCACAGGAGAGGAGTTTACTTTTTGTATAAATTCTGTGACTGTGCCTGCATTACATAGATGAATTACCAGCATTAACCCTCTGCTCATGTGTGTGGGGAAATGCTTTACCTACTCTAATTACTACTATACTGCTATACTCTCTGGATGAGAGCTCTAACCACTGGGAGCTGGATCCAGGACTCCAGGGTGGGAAAAGGAGGCAAGACCCCAGCCAAGCTGCGGCAGCTAAGGGGCTGAAAGTGCTTATGGTATCCCAGCGATAACTAGGAAGCATATTTGGAGGAGGTACCCAGTCGGGGTACCAGGTGGTCCGTCACAGCGCTGAAATTGGGGAAATAGAAATACCTTTCCAAATTGGACAGCATACCAGATCAGTGTGTGACATGTATCTGTGTGTGGCAGAGCATGGCTTGGGAATGTATATTTAAATCTTTGTATTTGTCTGACGTGTTTGCATCCCTGCAAATGTATTTTTCTGAATTTGTTTAGAAATATTGTGTGCGAAAGAGTATAACCATGTGTGTATGTCTGGGAATGTGAATGTGAAATTGTATGTGTGAGGCTTTGTAAGGGGGACCGCAATTGCTGATGAGTTCCTTCAGTAAATTGGTGCATTTTATTTATTGTGTAATACAGATCACATATACCGTAGCTACATCAATCACACAACATCAACTTATCATAACACACCCTTATTAACTTATTTACAACTCTTTTTTCTTGGTTAAATGCACATTAATACCTTCTCTACTTACCATGTAAGGTAGTATTTGACTGTTTTCACTGTGGATCTTACTACTAAGAAGCCATGGGGTTAAATTTACCACAGGCAGAAAAATGCAAGACAATTATTGGGGGTTTGCAATTAGACACTACCCACAAAAACATACAATGGCTACCATGCTGTCTTACTGCAGGGAACACTTGTTAGGTGAGGGAGATAGAACCCAGGAGGCTGTGTTCCTCCTGTGAAAAGGCAGGTCAGAGCATTGCCGCGCGTTACCATGACAATGCTCTGACCCAGCGCTCTGTTTGCGGGTGAAGTAAAGGCAGCGTGCAATCAGAGGAGCTGCAGGCTAAACTTCAATCACTACCACCGGACCACCAGGGCTTGTTTCCTACACCCCCTTGTAAAAGGCAAGAGAAAGGGGTGAGGGGGCATATGGGTTTTATTTTTTTTTAAATAAAATTATAATAAATATAAATTTTCTCCCTCCCCCTCACACACACATTGCACCCCACACAAGCACAAACTTAACCCCTCACGCACACACTGGACACTGCACCCCTCACTGCAGTGTGTGTGTGTGTGTTCAGCAGTCTGTGTGTATGTATTATATGTATGTATTGCATTTGTTGAAGGTACCAATAAATATAAGCTCGTACTTATCGATAATTAAAAAATTTATTCCTGATAGTGGTTGTGTTGGTAGGGCCCCAGAGCACTGCTTTGCCAGGGGGCTTAAAATGCTGTTAAGTTAGCCCTGATGGCTGCTAAATATTATACTCACAAAAATCATACTGGACCAAATAAAACACACTTTGCAGAGCAACATGGTACTTGTAATAATACCTACACTTTCACATGTTATCTGTCCAGGCCCATTGTTTGCAAAACAGAATGTTCTCTAGAGATGCAGCCTTACATTTGTGTATGATATTTTATATATTTATGGGCATTTTGGTATGGCCTTGTTATGTCAGATTACTGAATTAGCGCTTACCTATTGATGCTGGCAATTCTACTGATATTACCTCCTACAGACACTTCTGGCTATGTCAGTCAACATGTCCTCTCACTCACTGTACATGGGGAGAAAGGTTGTTACCAGTGGACGTTGCTGGAGCAGACTCCTTACTTGTTCATCCTCCTGCAGCCAGCCATATTCAATATGTTACCTACATTGTAGGTCTCACAAGGTTTACAACAACCACAACTTGCCATTAATCATACCTTCTGCTCACTGCATTGTCAGTCAGTATGCTTCTAACCATAAACGTTGGGTCATCTGTTTCTAACTCTGACTGTATGTGAATTTACCTCCTTCACACTTTATATGTCACCCCTGTGCCTGCCTGCAGTCTACCTGTCTCAGTTGTCCTCCTAGGTCTTCCTTTCCACCTTCCAGCATCAGTTCTCTTTACAGACGTCCTCCACTTTCATCCCTGCCCCTACCACCTCACCCTCTCACTCATTGTTTGTCTGCCATCTTATCTCATCCACACTCAACCCATACTCAGTCTCTCCACTATGCACACACACAAACAAGCCCTATCACTCACAAATGATGAATACAAATAATATAGTTAACGTGTAGAGTTGGAAAAATGTATGTTGATGAATGTGTGTGGTATGTGGATAAATGTATCTTGATATTTTCCTTTTGGTGATGTCACATTACTTTGCTCATTAGCCTATTGGTTTGAGATATTATATAAAAACAAAACACTAAGCCCTCAGTGAATAGTATTCTAGCAATCCCCTTACCTTCTGTGTCACCAGGGCTGGACTAACCCATCGGGATACCGGGAAATTTCCCGGTGGGCCGCAGCACTTGGGGCTGGGGAGAAAGCCTTAATACCTATAACTAATACAATTAGGTAAGTTTCCCCTCAGTCTGTGAGAGTCCGAGGGGATATTGGAGGGAGGAGTTTGGTGCTGGTGCAGCTGCATTGAGGATGTGGTGGCAAGAGGGAGCACTGCATGGAGGGAGCTTTCTGCCACTCAAGCTCTGCCTCCAATTACATACTCCGCCCCCAGGCTCGAGCTCCGATCTAAAGTTGCTGACCTCGGGGCAGGAAAAGACCAGGAAATGGAGTCCTCACCTCTTAGGGCCTCCACAGCAGCAGCCTGCAGTGCCAGGTAGGTTTCAAATACACTGCAGCTAGTAAGTGAGAGTGGTCTTTTGTGTGTGTGTGTGTGTGTGCGTGCGTGCGTGCCTGCAGTGAGCATGTATGTAAGGGTCAGTGAGCATGTCTGTAGTAAGCATGTATGTGTGTCAGTGAGCATGTCTGTAGTGAGCATGTATGTGTGTCAGTGAGCATGTCTGTAGTAAGCATGTATGCCTGTGTCAGTTAGCATGTCTGTAGTAAGCATGTTTGTGTCAGTGAGCTTGTAATGAGCATGTGTTTGTTAGTGAGCTTGTCTGTAGTGAGCATGTTTGTGTCAGTAAGCTTGTGTGTCAATGCACTTGTCTGTAGTGACATGTGTGTGTCAGTGAGATTGTCTGTAGTAAGCATCTTTGTGTATATCAGTGAGTTTGTTTGTAGTAAGCATGTCTGTGTGTGTCAGAGAGTTTGTCTGTACTAAGTTTGTATGTACTGTAAGCTTGTCTGTGTTTGTCAATGATCTTGTGTGTGTCAGTGAGATTGCCTGTCTGTAAGACTGTGTACCAGTGAACTTGTAAGCTTGTGTCAATGAGATAGTCTGTGCCTGCATGTGAGTATGCTTACTGTATAATTTAATTTTTTACCCTGAATTACTAATATTTATAATTAAAAAAAGAACATACCAATAATAAAAGTATATATTTATATATCCTTTAGTGATAATGTTAAAAATCCCTTTATAACATTTAAAATATAGCTACGTCTTGCAACCTCAGATTGAGTAATTCTAATTCATAAACATAGATTTTACATATATATTTTATATATATATATATATATATATATATATGGGAAAAAAGATATGCTTGCTAGCCCTATAAGGTCATTGTGCCATGGTAGTGTTTGTGTATATATACAGTGGGACCTCGGTTTACGAATTTAATGCGTTCTACGGGACGTTTCTTATTGCAAAACATTTGTAAACCGAAACGTGGTTTCCCGTATGAAGCACTGAAAACCAATTAATCCGTTTTGGTGGTCAGAAAAAAGTCAAAATGAGCTGGCATGGAAACCAACCCACAATGCAGAACACACAATAAAAGGCATGCAAACGACGAAGCTCAGCTCCGTACCTTTCCACAGCTTGAGAAATGCACCAAAAAGCCCTAAAACAACTGCAAACAATTTCCAGAATGGCTCCAAAACTTTATGCAAAAGCCGCTCCGCCACCTTCACACTCGACGCCACGTGCTACCCACAAGCTCTGGCATGCATCCTGGGGAAACTAGCTTTGTATTACGAAAAAAAATTGTAAACCGAGGCATTATTTTCAATGGATTTTCATTTGTAAACCGAAAATTATGTTAACCGAGGCGTTTGTAAACCGAGGTCCCACTACCGTCGCAGAATGGTTGGCATACATATTTTTCCAGGGCTGCTTTGCATTCCCAGTCCAGCCCTGTGTGTCACTATACCCCACTCCCTCTAGAATGTGAGCTTGTTTGAGCAGGTCCTTCAATACCCTCCCACAGATGTCCCTGTGCGTCCGTCTTGTCTGGTTACATATGCATGTATGTTAGTCCACCCATTGTACAGCGCTGTGGAATTTCTTGGCCTTTTATAAATCACATGTATATATATTTGTGGTCGGTTAATATCGTATTGTGAAATACCTTGTGATTGGAATTAAGTTGGTGTGATCTGCCGGAACCGACGTAGGAGGTAGGCCTATAAAAGAGGGCCCCCCGAATGGATTGTATATGAGGGAGAGGTGGGTGGGGTGAACAGCGTGCGTACGGCAAGGTAGGAAGGGGGGAGTAGCGTTTATATAGTAACGCTAACTCCTCCCACAAATACAAGCCTTTCGGCCTTAAACTTGTGGTCTGTTAATATCGTATTGTGAAATACCTTGTGATTGGAATTAAGTCGGTGTGATGTGCCGGAACCGACGTAGAGGGTAGGCCTGTAAAAGAGGGCAAAAGGGAATGCAAGAAAACACACTTATTGCAATATAATTATCCCATGAAATTAGTTTGCCTTACCTCTTATCCGTTAGGAATGTTTCTGTATAACGTTGCTGATTCCAATGACTAATTATTATGTATACCGGCGTACTGCTACTGGATGCTGTACTCGCTGATAGGATGTTCTAAATAGGAGCCAGAGGTCCCAACCTAATCTAATGCAAGGAGTATTAATGTAGAACCGCATTTAGAAGTAGTTAGCGGAATACTTAGTAGATCAATTGTCTTGATTGTCTGGTTTGAATGTTGTCGTGACATGAGGTAGTGTCTGTGCCTTCTTAATTCCCTTGAGGAGACATGACTTGCCAGTCTGATTAGCTGTGATCGTGAAGTTGTAGGGCCCCGGAACCCTTGGAAGGTTAAAGGCACAGAGGTTTAACCTCTTAAGGACACAACTTCTGGGATAAAAGGGAATCATGACGGAATATTTCCGTCATGTGTCCTTAAGTGGTTAAGACCGGGTGTGTGTGGTACGGATGCTGTTTCTGGAGTCTGATACTGCCTGGAATTCCCATCTGTGGACGTATGTAATTGTAGAGTGATGAAGCAACTATTTTTACCTTGATCACTTATGTTAAGCATTTAAGAGGACGGGGTATGGTTTGGAAGTCTTGTCAGAATGTGTTGTACTATGTCTGATTGGTATAGTGCGATAGTGTTGTATGAGGGTTTGACTGAAAGGTGGCAAAAAATGTAGAAAAGACTACAAGTTGATTGGTATGCCTGTGGATGTTGTGTTCCACTGAGTCTTGGAAGAATGTCACGACTCTGTCGTATGTATCTTAGTGCAAGCGAATAATGCTATAGGTAATAACTTGTTGTCGAGCCCCAATATCCGGGTGACCGGATGGGGATGATGAAATGCGGATTATGCTTGGGTGTTATCAGTTGGGTAAGGTACGAGACCGAGTGTCTCTTGGTCAGTAAACCCTAATAGTTATGTAAATGCTGCAATCCCTTGTCCGATGTATGTTAGGACATACTGAAAAAGAATATGACAACAACAATGAACTGATTAACAACAATACGGTTAAGTAATATAGAACTGGCTGGCTAACTAGTGCCGAAGCGAAAATCTCTCTACCCCGTGACAAGTGAGGCCCTGCTAGTTGCCAAGCGGCTGGTGAGAGGCTCTACCTATGATTTGGGCGTGGGGCTTGAGCCACTAGCGTGATGGCAGGGTGTCGGCCTCTTGGTGTAGAAGATCCAAAATGTGTGGCCGTGTCAGGTGAGGCCCTAACTATAAACCCGATAGGTGGGTGAATGCAAGGCTCTAACTATGATTTGGCCCGAGGGGTGAAAATCCACATGTTGAGATTGGGGAGTTGGCCTCGCGGGACCAGCTACGTTGTACAGCTAAGGCCAGCTCGTAACCCTAGATAGCCAGTTCTCTGACCCTAGACGGGGGCTTGATAAAGGGGTAACGTAACGTGCTTGGCAAACCCAAGTTGTGGTTAATGACAGGTACCTTGAGATTCCAAGTCGGAGAAAGAGAAAAGAAGGGAGGGAAAGAAGGAAGGAAGGAAGAAAGAAAGAAGAGGAAAGGAACTGTGGTCGAGGGAAAGAAAATTATATGCAGTATAGTGCAGTTCTTGGAGATATAGCTGATAGTACAGTATCCTTAGACCCTGAGGGTGCTGAAGATTCTCGTGATGGCTACTATATATTCCTGAAGGGAGATGTAGGAAGGCGTTGTGCCAAGAAAGCGTGATAGTACCTGACGGAGAGAGGAGGGTGAAATTAGCAAGGTTGTGAGTAATAGGACGAATGTTATGGATAGTGAGTTTGCATGAACGTATGACGAGTTGTTGAGTGAAGCCGTGGCCTGACGAGGCAAGGCAGGAATCAAGCCCCCGTACCCCAATACCCAATCGTGTAGAGGCAGTTGTTTGGAATGTGAACGAAAAACTTATTTATACCTGATAGAAACAGGCGACAACCGCGAACCAGTAATTTGTCTAATGGTAGCAGATGACAATTTGCAACAACAATAGTAATTTGTGAAACTAATGTATAACCTTTTTTTTTTTTTTATTAAAGTTTGGGCTGCGTGGAGGTACAGGTGATTTCAATTAGGAAACTGCAGTCTGAGTCAGACAATAGGCAGCTGTTGAGGAGAATAGCTCTCAACATATTCAGGCAGCCACATTATACTCCAAATTAACTGTTAATATAACTCAAACATAAGTCTTATCACACTCAGCTGCTGTATTTTTTTCAGCTTTGCTTAGGATCTTTGTTTAAAGACTTGAGAGGTCATGTTAACATTTAACAACTCATATAACCCATTTTACCATTAATGAATTATGGTACTCCTCAGAAACATGCAGGGCAGAGACAACCAAGAGAGATACTACTTTACTGTCTAATGTTAGTTTAACTTTTTCCAGCTCCACCATTTTAAATCAAGTTGGTACCCTAATTGAGACATTTCCATTCCATGGGTAAGGAGTAATTGAGCTAACCCACCAACAGAGGGATTGGACTGAAAGCGCATTTATGCACACTGTTCTGGTCACCAGATTTAACAGACTGCTATATATATTGTGGTCGATAATGAATTGACCTGGTATGACAGGTCTGACAGATATTCGTACTGGATCAATATTAAATGTGAAGTAATTGTATATGTGAACGGCGGGAATAGCCTGAATGTGGCTATTCCCGCCGGTTACCTGGGTGTTTGTGTGATTTGCGTTCCGTCGCTGGAAGTGTTCGGTTAGGTTTCCCCGAACGGAGGGGGGGCTCTGAACTTGGTGGGAGGTATGTCAACCGTGTGTCCCATCTGGCTAGTTTTAGAGTGATGAAGTGCCAGAATGTAATGGTCTAAGGATTTGTTGATATCGATTATTTTAATGTAGTCTGTGGCTGTTACATTACTGGTGGTGAATTCCTTTGGACGTAAAAATCCATAATAGGCTAGGTAGATGGATGTTTTTTTTTTTTTTTTTATTCTTTATTTATGTTAAAGGTTATTTTCATTATCTTTGGGGAGGGGTACAGAAAAAAAAGAAGGGAGCAGGGTGATAAAGTTTTTGATACAAGTCGTACACATTGTGTCATTATAACTGGTGACAAACATACTTTAAAGTTATGTTAGGTACGATACATCTTTGGTTACCATATCTGTTATTCCTTAAAGTACCATTGCTTTGTGCGTAACCTTTAGTATTGTTCTAGTTCTAAGGGTAGGGAGGGGGTACAGAAATAGAAACAGGAGGGTGTAGGGGTGCCCTGTCGGTTTCGTTCACGTTATCATTCAGTATCTTCCTATAATTAAGCTATGCGTCGGGTTGTGCACCGAGCTAGGTGGTTGTGGCATAGCAGGTGGGGGGTTGTGTGGGAGGGGATGGGGAAGTCGTGCTTTTATGCTGTTCTGTTATACCGTCTTGTTTGTTTCCCCGTATGGGTACGTGGTAGTCTTTTGTAGCTATGATCGGTACTTTCGTCCGTTGTAAGTTTGGTTTTTGTAGCTCTTATCTGTGTGTGTCTGAGTTTGCTTATCACGTTCAATAGGTCTGTTGAAGATTATGTTTATTGTACAAAAGGTGAGGTGGTGGGGTCAGGAGTGGTGGATTAATCTTAAGGTGGTTTGTCCCCACGGAGATCTCTTTTGGCCGTTGTATGGGACAGGGCAAGGCACGGGGCCCCGGTCCGGAGGGGTTCGGTGGTAGGCATGCTCTGGGTATTTCTTTTGGTTATAGGACTACTCCCCGTCCGTGCACTTTGGGATGTTGCAGGGGCGTTAAGTCCTTTATTTGCTTTATTACATTTACCAGGGTAAAGATGTGTCTCCCTCGATCCATGGGTCCCAAATTTTGTGGAAGCGTTTAGGTGTGTCGTGTAATAAGGATGTGAGTTTGTCCATTTGTATGTGCTCTAAAAAATTTTTGTGATAATCTTCGGGGATGGGATTCGGGGAGTCGACCATAGTTCCGCTATTGCTCTCCTAGCTGCGAGGGCTATGCGAGCGCTAAGTTTATTTTCAGCTCTTGTGAGGTCTTCCAGGGGTTTTGATAGTAGTAACGCCCATGGGTCTAATGGGTATGGTTTATGCAGTATCTTGGACAGTAGGTTTGTGACTTTTGTCCATAGGGGTTTGAGTTTGGGGCAAGTCCACCAACAGTGGATAAACGTCCCTTGTTCACCGCACAGTTTCCAGCAAGTGTCGGGTGTTTTGTGTATGATTGCTAGTCGTTTAGGTGTGAGGTACCATCGGAATAGCATCTTATATGCTTGTTCCGTATGTGTTACACAGATAGATATGGTCGCCGTAGCTTCCCATATTTCTGCCCAGTCTGTGTTCTCTCCTGGAGGTCCCAGATCCCTCTCCCACGCCGCGATATATGGGAGAATGACCTGGGTGGAGTGAGTTGCTAGGGTCGTGTATAAGTCGGAGATTTGTCCTTTTCTGGTCGGGTGTTTCATGCAATCTTTTTCAAATCGGGAGAGTGTAGCTGTGCCTGCTTGTTTTATCATCGGGTTGGAGGCGAAGCTCCGTAATTGGATGAATCTAAAGTGATCGAATGTCGTCAGTGTGTCAGCGTCTTTGATTTCTGTGAATTGAATCACTTTGTTGTTTAGGTATAGGTGTTTTAGTCTCTCTATGTCTCTTTGATCAAAGCTGGCAAAATGTGTTGGGGTAAGCCCTGGCGGGAATAGCTTGTTCCTCCATATTGGGGTCATAGGAGAGAGGAATGAGGATAGGTCAAATGTATCCTGTAGCTTGTCCCATAGGTCTAGAGAATGAGTGATGGTCGGAGCGGTTGGGGGGGGGGCAGTGGTCGATGGGCTCTGGGGACCCACATGTAGAGGGATGGAAGGTCTCTTCCAAATATAGTGTGTTCGATATCTACCCACCGCTTAGTTTGCGGGGGTGCGTGCCATTGTTGGATTTGGGCCAGTTGGGCTGCTGCATGATAGTGTGAGAAGTTTGGTAGCCCTAGGCCTCCTTGCTTCTTAGGGACATAGAGTGTGGTTCTGCGGACCCGGGGTTTACGGCCATTCCAGATGAATTTGTCAACCGCTGTTTGTAACGTTTTGATGTCTTTTGTGCGGAGAGGGATGGGTAGTGTCTGAAAAAGATATAGTAATCTGGGGAGTAGGTTCATTTTTATAGTTGTAACTCGGCCTAGCCACGATATTCCCAGGGTCTCCCATTTTCGGAGGTCGGCATGTGCTTGGCGTAGCAGAGGTGTATAGTTTTTTTTTTTTTTTTTTTTTTAAATTCATTATTTTATTTGTGCATAATAAGAATAACATACGTTTGCACTGCCACGACAGCTGGTGCATACAGATTCGTAAACATATTATAACATTGGTATGGCATCAATATCATAGCACTTTTTGTATTTTTAAAAGTCAAGTTATGTAATAAGTTGAATGGTAATCATGTATATACAGTTCGAGCTACTGCACGTTTTTAAATCAAGAGATAATCTAGTAATGATTTTTAGTAGTATGTGACATGTAGTTTAACAAAACATTGTGTAAACATGTGTGTAGATCAAGCATTAAAACCTGTATAATATATGCAGTATGACTAGTTGCTGATATTCAGTTATGCAAAGGTTTGACACTCTGACTAAACAACTTAGTTAAGTAGGCACAGACAATTCAAGAACATTATAAAAGTTAATAACATTAGTTTAGCAACGAGGGGTAAAATAAACAGTTTAAATGATCTCAAAAACAATTGAAGATTAAACGCCCACGTGAGGAGTGAACCCTCTAGGGCTGAGTAGGTGTATGAGCATCGTTTGTCATTAATACCAGTTGCTCTGTGCCATATAGCTAACAGGTGGGATTATCAATGGAGTGAATGTGTCAGCCAATCGGCATGTTGTGTGTGATATGCGGCTAGGTACACGTGATTCTCTATCACTAGGCGGTTAAACTAGGCAGGGACTAATCAGA
This sequence comes from Pelobates fuscus, assembly GCF_036172605.1. Lineage (NCBI taxonomy): Eukaryota > Metazoa > Chordata > Amphibia > Anura > Pelobatidae > Pelobates > Pelobates fuscus. The sequence goes on along the minus strand of NC_086319.1, from coordinate 264,250,573 downwards.
TAATAATATTTTCACTTGCACACATTTTTAGAAGTAATACACAAAAATGGTTAACTGTAGCTTCATATTTGACTATGGATAGACCCACTGCGGAGGATAATGTAATATAGAGGTCTCTAGCTAGGACAACTGTGCTTGTAAATGAACAAGGTAAACCATGGGTTAAACAAATAACAGTTTGCACAGTCAGGTAAGGTGGCCGCTATTAGTATATACCGGGTCTGGCAGCTTAGGCACGGACTGTATATTCAGTTCAAGTTCAGCCGACTCCTGACACGGGGGACGTTGATGATCTGTTGGGCAGTCCCTCAGGGGCTACTTTTTAGAGGAGTATAGTGTGGTTCAGGTCAAGAATAAAACAGGTGTATTTCTACAGCTAGCTGAGTAAGGTCAACAAATAGAAAAAGGAAAGACAATATGAAAAAACAATGTCCGTTGGAGTGTCTTTCCTTAGATGAGCGTCCAGGGCCTTGCCTGTGTGTCATGAGTGTCTCTGCGGGCCGCTTAGCCGATGCCGAGAGATGGGAGGCTGTAAATGCTTAAAAGCCAGAGTCCCTTGAGCCTTGTGTGAGGGCCCCGCCAAACCTGGACACTGATGCGCTCCTGCGTTTCTCCGCCCGGACTCCGGAGCGGACCCCCTCCTTGCCCGTGGTGTCTGGGTCCGTTTGGTGTGCGCAGCCGACCTCCCTGGGCAGGGGCCTGTTGATGGTGTAGCCTGCTCGCACGGGTGCTGCTCCGCCCAGGGTGCTGTGTCGTGAGGCGGACGTGGAGTGGTGGGTAAGGCCGTCGGGTAGTGAACCCCTGGTTCTTCTTTTTCTCTATGCTGTTAGTGGGCCTCAAGGGTTGTGTGATGCCTGTCAAGCGGTCGGTTCTGTGCTCTACCCTGGGTTTCAGGCCGGTCTGGTAGTGCCGTCCGCGTGGCAGGTGCGTGGTTGGCTGTCTGTGTTGCCTCCATTTCCTGCAGCCTCCGCTCCAGGCTGCATTGGGCGCCCCCGCGCCTAGGTCTCTGATTCTGCCTCTCTGGATTGCAGGACCATGGTTCCCGGGGTTTGCCGGTCTGCTCTTCGTCCTGTGGGTGGTTGGGTTGTGCCTTGGAGGCCTCCCTTGTTGGGTTCCCGGCCCAGAAGGGGGGCATGGGACAGGCACCACTTCTATCTTCCAAGACCCAGGAGGGTTATGCAGCTTCTGTCTTCTGGCCAGCCGGTCCCAGAAGGCCTGGCAGACCGCCTCAAATCGGGCTTCGAAGGCCTCTTGCCATATCTGGGCCGTCTGTCTCGTGCGGGTTTGTCGAGGTGTCTGCGCGGCGGCCATCTTGGACAAGCCGCGTGGTTTATCGGGTTCCCAGTCTCCTCCCGGACTCACCACCGCTTCGCGCTTAGATGGTGCCGGGATTTCCCTCACCGGCAGGGGGGGGGGGAGAGAGTTGTGGGGAGACTTCAGGCTGTGTGTTCAGCCGCAGGCTGAAGGATCGGCCGCATCCCCCGCCCGTGCTGTGTGTGGGCCTCATGTGGGTCGCAAGTCTGCCCCGGCTGTTACTGCCAATCTCTGTCCGGTGCTTCAGGTAGGTTGATGCTGCAGGGTCCTGTGGCATTCAGGCTGCTTCTGCCAGAGGAATTTTGCCCAAATCTCTTGCTTATTAAGTCGATTTAGAGCCCTTTTACACGGAGCTCTCAGGATATGCGACCGATCAGGTCGACAGTTAAGCTCCGCCCCGCAGAGGTGTATAGTTTTTCTCGTAAAGGGTGTGTAGGTCGGCTGGAAGCTGGATTCCCAGGTAAGTTATGTCTGCAGGGCATATTCGGAACGGGTATTTGTGTTTTAGATCAGTTAGTTGTGTTTCTGAGATCTGTATAGGTAGTATTTCTGATTTCGCGATGTTTAGTTTGTACCCTGCCACTGCTGCGTATTCGTTTATGGTGTCTAATAATGGGTCTATGGAGTGATCTGGGTCGGTGAGCGTGAGGAGTATATCGTCTGCGTATGCGGATATCGTATATGATTCACCTCTGATATTTACACCCTCTATACTAGGGTTGTCGCGAATAGCCTGGAGAAGCGGTTCCAGGGACAACGCAAACATGAGGGGCGAGAGTGGGCAGCCTTGCCTTGTACCGTTGAGGATTGGGAATCTGGGTGGTGAGATGTTGGGGAGCAGTAGGGCTCCCTGTGGTGAGTGGTACGTGGCCCGTAGAAATGCTAGGAATGAATTTGGAAAGTTCATGTGTTCCAATGTGCGATAGAGGAAGGGCCAGAGAAGGCGATCAAACGCCTTCTCGGCATCTAAGGCGATTACTGTGGTGGTGATTTTGCGGTGTTGGGCCAGCCATATGATGTCTATATTTCGGTGTGTGTTATCTAAAGCCTGCCTGTTGGGGATGAAGCCCACCTGATCCGGGTGGATTAGCTTATCTAGGTATGGGTTAAGTCTGGTGGCCATCATTTTGCTCATGATTTTGAGGTCTACGTTAAGTAGAGAAATGGGTCTATAGTGATCCGGTTCTGTGAGGTCTTTGTTTGGTTTGTGGAGCAAACATATGTTCGCCATTGTCATGTCAGGTGGGAGGTGGTCTCCCTTCAGGGTAGCATTAAATACTGCGCAGAGATGTTTAAGGAGCAGAGGGCTAAATTCTTTATAGTAGAGGGCGGTGTATCCGTCGGGGCCTGGGCTTTTGTTAGGTTTACATGCTCCTAATGCTGTCGCCATCTCTTCCACCGTCGCTTCAGCCTCTATGGCTTGTCTAGCGTCTTGGGACAGGGTGGGTAGTTTTATGCTTGTAAATATTTATCCAGTAAGTCCCGGTATGTTGTGGACTCGTGGTTCAGGTGGGGGGAGTGGTTGTATAGTGATTTGAAGTATTGTTGAAATGTATCTCCTATCTGATCTGGTATATCGCTAATGGTGCCTGTCTTTGTGCGTATAGATTATATTTTTTTGGCTTCTATGCGTTTTTTGAGTCGTCGGGCAAGCATAGTGTCGGCTTTATTGCCCTTTTCATAGTATTTTTGTTTAAGCCACATCATTGCTTTGGTCGTGTCTGTGAGGGTAAGTCGTTTGAGGAGGTCCCTAGTGGCGGTTAGATCGCGTAGTGTTTGTGGCTGAGGGTTGTATTTGTGGTTCATTTCTAGTCTTCGTAGGTCCGTTAGCGTGTCTGTTATTTGTTGCATTTTCCTTTTTTTATGGGCAGAGGCTATGCTAATGAGGGTTCCCCTTATCACTGGCTTGTGCGCCGCCCATAGCGTTATCGGGGAAGTTACCGAGGTTGCGTTGGTGTCGAAGTATTCTTTTATGGATTGAGCAAGTGAGAGTCTTATTTGGTTATCATGGAGAAGTAATGGGTTCAGTCTCCAAGTCCAAGGCCTTTTTAGGTCCGGTATGCGGATGGTAATTGATATGTCCGCATGATCCGACCATGAGATATTGCCTATGGATGTGTGGGTTATCTGAGTTGTCATGTTCGGGGAAACTAGGAAATGGTTTATGCGTGAGTATGTATTGTGTGGGTTCGAGTAAAAGGTATAGTCGCGGTCAGATGGATGTTGTGCCCTCCATATATCTATCAGTGTTTGTGTGGCTAGAAATTGTGCAAAGTATACGTCGTTTCTGGACGGTTGAGGGGCAGTTGCCTCGCGAGTCGACCTGTCTATGGCCGGGATATGTGTGGCGTTACAATCCCCACCTATTATCAGCCTCTTGCCTGCGTAGGCTTGTATGTGTGATGCGTAGTGGCTCCAGAACGTGCCATTTGGCACCGAAGGAGCATATACCGAGCTGATGACATAGGGGGTTGCGCCTAACTTCCCTTCTATCGTGACATATCGCCCTTGTGGGTCCGTGGTGCACCTGATGTCCGTCAGGGGGCATGTGGATTTAAGTAAGATCGCTACTCCCTTCGTTTTTGTGCCTGGGGAATGGGCCATGTAGCTCCGGTTATAATATCGGTTGGTGAGAGGGAAAGATCTCTTAGTCGTGAAGTGTGTTTCCTGTAGGAGTAGTATATCTATGTGTTGTCTGTGCGCCCATCGCAGTAGGCCGCGTCTTTTGGTGGGTGCGTTGAGACCCCTGGAGTTGATGGAGACACATTTCAGTGAGAGAGGCATTATGGTGGCTGTGTGCCCAAGGTGGTACTGCTATTCGCCTGGGCGTGTAGAGCGTTGGCAGGCAGTAACCAGAGTGGTGGTAGAGCTGAGGAGCGGGCCGGGGTCCCGTGCCCTGGTTATGGGTTAGTAGGGAAGGTGTGTGGTAGGGGTGTGGGGTGGGAAGGGTGGGGGTAACAAAGAACTGGAGGTGGGGTTCTATCTATGAGGGCCCTGTAGGGCCTGTCTACTGGTCTTATACGTTGCCAGTAGGTGGTGGGACTGTTCGCCTGACGGCTCCTTGAGGGGTAAGGGTGGTTGTGGGTGGTGTAATGGTCTATAGTGGCGGGTGGCCAGAGTCGCGTTCCGGTCCTTTGGTCAGGTTATTGCAATTATCTAGTAGTGTGTAGTTGTATGTGCCAGGTGTCGGTTACTGAGGCATCGCCCCCTCCCCCCCGCCGCCCCCCCATAGGGTGGGGCAGCCGGGGGGGTGGGGAAAGGCCCCTTGTGTGTTTTGCCATGGAGTGGGCAGTGGAGTTGTTTACAGTACCCAGATTCCGTCGTCAGTTAAGGGTTGTGGGTCATCCCCAGGGGATGGTGTGTTTCAGTGCGGTTGTCTTCTAGCGTTGCTGTCGCCACAGGTGTGTATAGTGCCTCGAGAGGGGGCCACTGGGTAGGCAGTTGTAGTCCTGTGCGAGATAAAGCAGTGAACATCTAAGCATCATCACATATCATTAGTACAGTTTAGATTCATAACAGTGTTAGTACATCCCCGTTGTATTCTATTTACAGTCACATTCCCATCGGTATTACATTTTAACCATATTTCTATCTCATGTCATTTATGTTATCTATATGGGCGCTTCCTCCAGATGAGTTTTCGTGGTAGCTATGTTGAGGAAGAACAGGGCAATACTTGAGCAATACTTGTATGCTTTAGGCTGCTAGATGGCAATATGCTAGGAGATCTAAGGTATCCCTTCTGCTCGTGATATTAGGCCACCAGGTATGTCCTGGTTGCATCAGTACCCCTATATAGTTATGCTCCTGTTGTGTTTTATTCGGTTTCTCTGGTATCCCTGAGTATCGCCCTTTCCATAGTGCAGTCTGTGTGGGCTGGAACATTTCTGTGTTAATTAATATTTTGATTTTTAATATTAGAATGCGTGTGCGTCCTAGGGATCTTTTGCAAGCATCTAGGGGTCACAATGCCTGCCTTGTTAGCCCTGTATCCATGTGAATGATGTGTGTCTTAGGGTCGAGCCCCATGCTGGCACCTGTATGCGGCGTGCCTGTGCCATGCTGAGTAAAATTATTGCATTATTGCATTGTGTGGGGTACACCAGCCGTGGTGGCCAAACTTGCCGTATACCTTGCGGATTAGCAGAGTAGCCTATATGTTATCATCGTGTGTACAGGTTAGCAGCGGTAGGGCGGGCAATGATTCTAGGCCCTGTCCCGTTTTTGTTTCATGCGAGTATTTAGGTCTGGGAGATGACATTCAAAGGGACTGTAGAGAGAAATTACGTTCTGTTCAAATTACGCTAGTGCGGGTAATCTGCTGTTATGGTGGTCACATAAGTGCGGTGGTTCTTAGGCTAGCATACCTGAGCCATATCTCTCGGGTGTTTCATTTCCCCTTGAGTTCCATGTATGATACCTCTGTGGTGATACCTCAGTAGGGGGATGATGATTGGTACAGGCCCATATAGTTGGAGGTGTCATGGGTTTTTTATCATAATTTAATTTTTAATATTAGATTGTGCGTGCGTCCTCGGGATCACTTGCAAGCGTCTAGGGATCGCAATGCCTGCTTTATTAGCCCTGTAGCCATATCAATGATGTGTGTCTCAGTATTGAGCCCTATGCTGGCACCTGTATGTAGTGTGCCTATACCATATTGAGTAATATTATGTTGCATGCGAGTATTTAGGTCTGGGAGATGACAATCAGGGGAGCTGCAGAAATAGAATGCGTTTTGTTCAAGTTATGCTAGTGCGGGTAACCCGCTAAGTTGGGGGTCACATAAGTACGGTGATTTTTAAGCTAGGGTACTTGAGCCATATCGCTCGGGTGTTTCATGTCCCCGTTAGATCCCTGTATGATACTTTTATGGCGATACCTCATTAGGGGGTGCTGGTCGGTGCTGGCCCATGTAGTTGGAGGACTCATGGGTGTATAAGTGTTCGGGAACGTGTAGGTACTTGTACTATGTGTGTATAATACTATGTGGTTGTGTCACACAAAAAAATAACGATACTTAAGTGTCCGTAATGGGGGATCATCTTCTGATTGCTATGTTAAGGATGGTGGCGTCGGAGGCAGTCGGTTCTTCTTCTCTGGGTAAGGCTCAGCGTGTCGAGTCGGTTCTTCTTCTCTGGGTAAGGCGGTAGATGGATGTTTTAATTACCATATTGGTTATATGTTCGAATGGAGCTGTATCTAACAAGTCGGATAATGATTGGAACATTTTATTGTGGATGTGTAGTCTTTGAGAGGGTAGATGTGTATCTGTATTTTGGATTCTCTTCAGTAAAGCCTTTATCTGGTATGATCCTGTTTTATTAGGATGTTGTAATAGCATGTGGTGTTGGATGCCCTTTAGATAAAGTTTGATCGTGTTAAAAGATAATTTTAAGTTAAGGTGGCAAAAAGAAGTAAACCCCAATATAGTTTCCAAAGCAAACATGTCCTGAACTTGAAATTCCGCTATGAACTTGGTGAAAATGTGAAAGGCCCTATCCTAGGTTTTCCTAGAGTTAGTGCAAGGTGGGAAAGATTACGTGCATGAATCAATAAGACATCTAATCCAGGAGCAGCCAGGAAGCGGTGGGCAGAGTCTGGAGGAAGGCCTGAAATTCAAACTAGTGATCAGCTGATATACTTGTGACACCCAGAACGTGAATGCAGGTGATGAAAAATTTGCAAGTGGCCACTACCCATGTGAGCTTCCTTAAAAACCTCATAATTACCAAAGATAATGACAGGCCTTTAATAAGAATGTGGCAAGTGGCTAGGTTGTCGAAAAAACATCTGACTGAGTGACCAGCCCAGTCTGGCCCCCAGGCAATTGAGCAGTGGCTGAGGGCCCTAAATAACAAAAAGGGGGGGACCTACTGTCCTCCTCCCCGGCCCCCACCCCTGCGCGGCTGGTGGGGGCCCTAAATAACCCCCCTGGCCACCACCACCTGCGCAGCTGGTGGGGGCCCTGTAAAATGACACAGAGCACACTGATTGGTGGATTAAGTAACCAATCAGAGTGTTATGAGTCAAATTACACAGCGTGGGAAAATTCCAAAGAACTTTCCCACGCTGTGTAAAATGACACAGAGCACTCTGATTGGTGGATTTCAAGCCAACCAATCAGAGTGCTGTGACAGGTAAATGTAGAGACTTACCTGTCAGTCTCTTCATTTACCTGCGAGAGCACTCTGATTGGATTGCTTAAACCCACCAATCAGAGTGCTCTGAGCCTAATTGCAGGGGGGGGGGGCAAGGCTTTATAAGCCTTCCCCCGCCCTGCAGAGCTCAGTCTGCACGGAGCCCTCTATGGGTGAAAATGTTTATTTTTGTTTGTTTTTTAAAGTGTGTCGGTTATTATGGATTTTTATTTGGCCTTTTTTGGGGCTGAAAAAAGAAGAGTTTAGAAGAAAGAAGACATCAAATGGTAAGTCTATTTTTTTTTTTTTACAGGTATTTAGATAAGGGTCCCCCCTCACTATTTTTAGGATGAGGGGGGTAGGTAGGGGTTATTTTTTGGGGGGAGGGGGGTGACTAGGGGTTTGGGGACTTGTGTATATTGACGTTGTGGCAGGCTTATGCAATGTATGATCATATACTGTAACTAAACCCCCACTATTTTTGCCTAGATTCTGTGTTTTTAGAAAAACAAATAAAATCTGTGAGCTTTGAAGTTGCTGTTTAGTGGATGTGTGAGTGCGCTGGATCTTGTGTATTATAAAAATATATATATATATTATACATACACACATGTTCATATGTGTATATATAACATATATATATATATATATATATATATATATATATACAGTTGCAAGAAAAAGTATGTGAACCCTTTGGAATGATATGGATTTCTGCACAAATTGGTCATAAAATGTGATCTGATCATCATCTAAGTCACAACAATAGACAATCACAGTCTGCAGTCTGCACAGTCTGCTTAAACTAATAACACACAAAGAATGAAATGTTGCCATGTTTTTATTGAACACACCATGTAAACATTCACAGTGCAGGTGGAAAAAGTATGTGAACCCCTAGACTAATGACATCTCCAAGAGCTAATTGGAGTGAGATGTCATCCAACTGGAGTCCAATCAATGAGATGAGATTGGAGGTGTTGGTTACAGCTGCCCTGCCCTATAAAAACACACACACCAGTTCTGGGTTTGCTTTTCACAAGAAGCATTGCCTGATGTGAATGATGCCTCGCACAAAAGAGCTCTCAGAAGACCTACGATTAAGAATTGTTGACTTGCATAAAGCTGGAAAGTGTTATAAAAGTATCTCCAAAAGCCTTGCTGTTCATCAGTCCACGGTAAGACAAATTGTCTATAAATTGAGAAAGTTCAGCACTGTTGCTACTCATATCTTTACTCTCCTGTAAAGATGACTGCAAGAGGCGAGCACAGCGCAGACTGCTCAATGAGGTGAAGAAGAATCCTAGAGTGTCAGCTAAAGACTTACAAAAGTCACTGGCAAATACTAACATCCCTGTTAGCGAATCTACAATACGTAAAACACTAAACAAGAATGGATGTCATGGGAGGATACCACAGAGGAAGCCACTGCTGTCCAAACAAAACATTGCTGCACGTTTACTGTTTGCACTAGAGCACCTAGATGTTCCACAGCAGTACTGTCAAAGTATTCTGTGGACAGATGAAACCAAAGTTGAGTTGTTTGGAAGAAACACACAACACTATGTGTGGCGAAAAAGATGCACAGCACACCAACATCAAAACCTCATTCCAACTGTGAAGAATGGTGGTGGGGGCATCATGGTTTTGGGCTGCTTTGCTGCGTCAGGGCCTGGACGGATTGCTATCATCGAAGGAAAAATGAATTCCCAAGTTTATAAAGACATTTTACAGGAGAACTTAAGGTCATCTGTCTACCAGCTGAAGCTCAACAGAAGATGGGTGTTGCAACAGGACAATGACCCAAAGCATAGAAGTAAATCAACAACAGAATGGCTTAAACAGAAGAAAATACGCCTTCTGAAGTGGCCCAGTCAGAGTCCTGACCTCAACCCGATTGAGATGCTGTGGCATGACCTCAAGAAAGCGATTCACACCAGACATCCCAAGAATATTGCTGAACAGTTCTGTAAAGAGGAATGGTCAAGAATTACTCCTGACCGTTGTGCACGTCTGATCTGCAACTACAGGAAACGTTTGGTTGAAGTTATTGCTGCCAAAGGAGGTTCAACCAGTTATTAAATCCAAGGGTTCACATACTTTTTCCAGCTGCACTATGAATGTTTACATGGTGTGTTCAATAAAAACATGGCAACATTTCATTCTTTGTGTGTTATTAGTTTAAGCAGACTGTGATTGTCTATTGTTGTGACTTAGATGATGATCAGATCACGTTTTATGACCAATTTTGAAGAAATCCATATCATTCCAAAGGGTCCACATACTTTTTCTTGCAACTGTATATATATTCATATATATATATATATATATATATATATATATATATAAATTGTGCTGGAAAACAAAATTTACAGGGCAAGCTGCTACTTTGCTGTCCTGTACATGGCTGGGATGTTTAAATGTTTCTTTGATTGTATCAGCTCTCAATAGTTACTAGCAGCAGTTTAGAGAATCAAACAATTAACGCATACAAAATTCTACTTTCCTTTTGTGGTTTCAGTGCTAAAGAAACTATGTAGGGGAACTATATGTGCAATAATCTAAAATAATTACAGGAGGCTCAAGAAAAAACACTGGCATTTTAAAAAGAAAAAAAATACTTTATTAGTTTATATATAAAACTTACAAGATCCAGCGCACTCTCTCATTCACTCAACAGCAATTTTTAAGTCTCATACCTCACCCAGGCAAAAAATAATGGGGGTTTAGTTACAGTATATGATCATACATCGCATAGGCCTGCCACAACGCCAATGTACCCCATTTTTATATACATATATCAATTCCTCCAACACAAAAAGAACAAACCAAAAATGAGACATAATAGGGTAGGATAAAACATTTGCTCTGATTTTTTTTTTTTTTTTTTTTTAAGTTTTCGGTTTGTATCCTTATATTAATAATCCCTCTGCAAATAGAACAGCCTACTAAGTCGTAAAAGCCAAGCAAATTTTCAAAGCTGGGACTGGGAACTAAAACAGCTTAAAATTGTGAGTGTATGTAGAAATGTGTAACAGTTGGCATGCACGTACACAGTGTGCTCACAGAAGAAAAAGCGAAAAAGCGAATTATGCCAAGTCTCTCCCATGATGTCAGAATCTGGCTGCTATGTGGGATGTCGTTTACTTTTTCATTGCAGTCCATATGATTTTCGTACTTAACCCCTGCAGGAACAAATGCATTTTTGCAGACATTACAATCTGGACCCTTAAGAACTTATACTATCATGGACTGTTTTAGGTAAAGGGAAACAAAGTTATTTTCCTGGCATTATAGCTCCCTATAGTGCCTCCCCAACGTGGTGCAGAAAGGGTTAAAAACCCCTTCTGTCACTTAGCTGATTTCAACGCCAATGTGCCTTGGCGCTGGTTCAGGCTCTGCTTCTTGCTCTCATTAGGACTTCCCCATAGGAAAGCATTGTATAATGCTTTCCTTTGGGGTTTTAGGTGATGCTGGATGTCCTCATGCATAGTGTGAGAACGTCCAGCGCCAGGCGACCAAAAGTTGCCTAAACACCCAGAAGTCCCTCTAGTGGATGTCTGGTAGACAGCCACTAGAGCTGAAGTTAACACTGCAAGGCAATTACTGCATTTTATCAAAAACTGCAATAATTACCACTGCAGGATCAAGGGACCTGCGGCACAGCACCCAGACCACTTCAATAAGCTGAACTGGTCTGGGTGCCTATAGTGTCCTCGTTACAAATGTGTATTCCTAACTTTAGAGTGCTCTAGTCACAACTCTAGGTTGGGCCCCCGATTCCAGCGTTTTTACTCACAGCACTGGCTCTACCTCTTTGGAAATCGATAGGAAAGCTAGTGCACATGCGTGGCAAAACACTGTACTGTCTCTCTGAGATCATTTGATTAAAATTGTGGAGTTTTACTCCACTCTTTCTTCGGAATTGCCTCTAGTGGCTATCAGTTACTCCGACTACAATGACTATTTATGCTTTTAAAAGTGGCCATGGTAGTATAAATCTGTATGTGCAGCGTTTCTGATTGAAACACTGCACATAGCATAGAGTTATTACCAGCAAACGTGACTGCTCTGTTCATCCTACTATCAATTCTGCGCAAAAAGTACGTCTGTCACCAGTGTGCTAGTGACAGACATCACAAACTTCCCTCATTCCTCCTTCTGTGCACGCATTTCCTACATTGACAGCCCAGTTCTCAGTTTTATTTAATAATCCCCTCCCTTGTCCACCACCGGCTCAGAGTGCGCAAATGAGCTCTGAGCAGTGAAAATAGTCTAATAAAATGCTTCTCTATGAAAAGCATTTGATTGGACCACAGAGTGACATGGTGTGAGAACCGTGATTCAAGGGAAGTTTAAATCCTTTTATAGGTTTCATAGAAAAGCATTGATTTAATGGTTTATTATGGGAAAGGCCAAATGCGCATGCGGCACTCACCGCGCATGCGCATTAGGTCTCCTCCGTGAGCTGCCATGGGCAAAGGAGGAGCATGACACAGCACCAAGAAACATCAGCTCTGGAATCGTGTAAATGAATTAAAGTTAAAGTTGTTTTTTAACCTGTTCATGAATGGGGGGATGCATGGGGGTGAGGAGGTCACTTTCGTGTCAGTAATACATCTTTGTATTCTTAACACTATAGTGTTCCTTTAATCTCAATGTTAAGAAAGTAAATAGGTTTAACTTGGTTTAGTCAAGTCCTTCTTTCTGAATCAATATGCCTAATGTTCTCTGTTGAGCTTTTAGCTATACAATCCATAACTATCCTGAAAGTGTAATACCTCAATTATATTTTAGGGTAGGATCACATTAGGTTTCCATCATGAAATGTCATTCAAACTCCAAGTCAAACCTCAATGTGTGCTATGACCATTGACATTAATTACATACAAACCTCACCTCCTCCATAAACCATGTAAATCTCAATTCTACTTACTTACTAGAATTGTGAAATTACATTGCCTTGTATTTATGAAGAGACTACCCAAAAATATTGTTTTCTGTATTTTGGTACAGTGACAATGCATAGGTAGGGATAGTGAAGTAAGGCTATGCACAACAAACAAAAGCAGGTAATTAGTCACTATGACATCACAGAATTTGAACTTAAAGCAGCAACATTGAATCCTGAAGGGCAGTGCTGTTAGGGAGATATACTTAGCTAGCCACCATAGTGCATCCTCTGAGCCACCATATTTGTTGCTGTCACGTAAGACCATGCATTCGTTCACGTGCATCCTTTGAGATCCTCATAGGTATCTATTACACATTGCAAGTAATGGCTGATGCAAAAATTACAGAATGTGGTGAGAGGGGCACAACACAAAACTATTCCCTACTTTATATTATTATTATTTTTTAAAGCGCCGTACAATGGGTGGACTAACAGACACATATTTGTAACCAGACAAGTTAAACGCACAGGAACAGAGGGAATCGAGGGCCCTGCCCAATGAGCTTAAATGCCCTATGGAGTGGTGTATAGAGACACAAAAGGTAAGGGTAGGGTAGAAAAGTAGGTTGCTAGTATAGTATTCATTGAGGGCATAATGTTTTGTTTTGATGACAGTTTCAGTAGAAGAATCAGGGTGCGAGGAGGGAAAGCTGTTCACAGTTTAATTGATATGCTTTCCTAAAGAAGTAAGTTTTCAAAAAATTTTTGAAGGAGTGGAGATTGGGTGAGAGTCGAACAGATAAGGGAAGGGCGTTCCATAGGAACAGTACAGCCCTAGAGAAGTCTTTAAGGTGAGGTAGGAGTACGAACAGAAGTTAGACGTAGGTCTCCGGCAGCGAAGGGGCCCAGACGGGACATATTTGTGTATTAGTGAGGATAAGTAGGTGGGAGCAGCATTGTGGAGAGATGTGTAAGCAAGTGTCAGGATCTTAAATTGAGCCCTATATCTTACGGGAAGGGAGGGACTGACAAAGAGGGGAGGCCTGGGAGTTGCGGGCAGACAGGAAGATGAGCCTTGCTGCCACATTAATTATAGACTGTAACAGGGCAAGTTGGGAACACGTAAGACCACTGAGAATGGATTACAGTAGTCAAGGCGAGAGAGGACAACAGCATGGACAAGCACCTTTGCCGTATCAGGCGTTAATTAGGGTCGGTTGCGTGCAATGTTTCTGAGATGGGAGCAGCAAGATTTGGTGATTGATTGGACATAAAGGGGTGACGGAGAGGTCGGAGTCAAAGAGAACACCTAGGCAGTGAGTCTTAGAGGTAGAGCGGTTGGTAGCGCCATTGACTTGGAGGGACACAGACAACAGAGTAGCAACACTTGAGGGAGGGAAGACCAGAAGTTCTGTTTTGGACAGGTTCAGTTAAAGGAAATCAGCAGCCATCCAGTTGGAAATAGCAGAGATGCAGTCAGAGACACAAGTCAAGAGGGGTGGTGAGAAGTCAAGGGAGGAGAGATAAATTTGCGTGTCATCCGCATAGAAATGATACTGGAAGCCAAAGGAGCTGATGAGTTTACCAAGGGAGGCAGTGTATATTAAGGACAATAGGGGACCGAGGACAGACCCTTGAGGAACACCAACAGAGAGGGATTGGGGAGAAGAGGCAGAGCCAGAGAAAGAAACACTAAATGAGCACTGGGAGAGGTAGGTAGAGCACCAGGAGAGAGCAGTATCTCGTAGACAGAGATCACAAAGGATGGGAAGAAGCTGTTGATGATCAACAGTGTAAAAAGCAGTAGAGAGGTCGAGGAGAATTAGGATAGAGTAGTGGCCATGGGATTTAGCAGTGATAAGATCATTGTATACTTTGGTCACAGCTGTTTCAACAGAGTGACAAGCATGGAATCCAGATTGAAGCGGGTCAAGTTGGATTCAAGGAAGTCTGTCAATCTCGCATACACAACTCACTCAGGGATCTAGGAGACAAATGGCAATAGCGAGATGGGGTGGTAGTTGGATGAGGAATTAGGGTCAAGGTTGGGCTTATTCAGAATTGGGGTTACGGTTGCATGTTTGAAGGGTAGAGAGAATGTGATAGAGGAGAGGGAGAGATTGAAAATGTTAGTGAGAGGCAGTGCAAGAGAAGGAGACAAAGTGTGGACGAGATACAAGGGAACAGAATTGAGGGAACAGGTGGTGGGGCGGGAGGAATGGAGCAGAGCAGAAACCTCTTCTGCTGTAGCGGGTGCAAATGAGTGTAGGACAGCTGAGGAAGTGTGGTTAGGGGAAAGGTTTGTAGTTGATGGAGAGAGAGGAGAGATCTCTTCCCTGATTGTAGAAATCTTCTCAATGAAGTGAGTTGCAAAGTTTGTGGGCGTCAAGTTGGTAGGAGGAGGAGGCATGACAGGGTGAAGAAGAGAGTTAAAAGCATGAAACAGTCATTTGGGCTTGCGGGAGAGTGTGGTTATGAATGTATTGAAGTAGTTTTCTTTTGAAGAGGAAAGAGCCAGACTGTAGGAGCACAGCATAAATTTATAGTGGAGGAAGTCAGACACAGAGTAAGACTTTCTCCAGCAGCATTCCACAGTTCTGTAACATCAGGTTAGCTTGGTGTGCCAGGGCTGTAATTGGGGACACTTAGTGCGTTTAAGTGTAGGAGGTGCCATGATGGCTATTTGAGAGGAGAGAGTGGAGTTGTAGAGGGAGGTTGCAGTGTTATGGCAGGTGAGATTTGAGATTGGTGAAAGGAGACTTTGGAGGTTGGTGGAGAATTGCTGTATGTCAAGACAATTGAGGTTTTTGCGAGACTGATGTGGTGAGGTTGAGGTAATTTGGGTACGTGGCTGTCAATGGACAGCAGATGGTGGTCAGATAGAACATGGAATGGAACATTGAAGAGATTAGAGGTGGTACAGTGATTGGTGAAGATGAGGTAAAGAGTGTTTCCTGCTCTATTAGTTGATGAATTTAGACTACTGTGTTAATAATGAGTCCAACGGTGGAGGTTATAGAGAGTAGACGAGAGGCATCAGGGCAGTTAGTGTTGTTGATTGAGATATTAAAGTCCCCAAGAATGAGGGAAGGAGTGCAAGAGGAGAGGAAATGGGGTAGCCAGGAAGAAAAGAGTTCAGTAAATAGCCTAGGATGACCGGGGGGCGATAAATTTGTTCAAAGACATCACAGGGGTGGAATTTAGGTTTTTTTGCCCCTTTTGTTCATTTCATATGTAAATCTTTCTTTAGAAGAGGATCCACTTTCCAAGTCTCTTACATCCTTACTTTTCATATACAGCAGTAGATCTTATTTACCAGATTTATCCTCAGGATATACCCAGACACACATTTATACAATATCCTTGCATTAACACATAGGGATAAAGAAATGTGACTAAACAACCATCTGATCCCTTGCCCTCAAGCAGGGTTATTCGTAAAACATTTATTTGTTCTGTGCCTTTGGGATAGACGTTTAGATAATATTACTTTTTACATGACCACATTTTATATGAACACATATACACATACTATATCCAATTTCAGGTGCTTTATGAGAAAATGTTGCCTTTCAATCTCACACTTAATAGCCTGCTGTACTATTTTGTCCTCTGTCTATTCCCTACAATAGTAATGGCTTGCCTTTACAACACAGCCATGGAAATAGTCCTACAGGTTTGAAAGGTCACCACAGTTATTATCGATGTAAACAGCCAAATAAAGTAGTAGTCACATACTAACAACATACAAGTGTACACTCTGTCAGGAATACAAGGCAATGGAATACAAGGTTGGACAATCCTGCACTAGGATTTAACTCTTCCAAGCTCCCGTAACCAACAAGAGGTTTTTCTAAATTATTCTTTAAATACATTTCACAAGTAACATAAATCTTCAGTGTCCCTAATGCCCTCCACTGATATTGCACACTTTACAACTGGGGTCCTTCTTGGCATTAGTAGTGGAGAGGCTCATTAGTTGATGCCCCTTGATTTCCGCTAATTGCCCCAACTTCAGAGGCACTGGCTCTGTGTATATTACTTCCAGAATCAGATCTTGTGCATGCCAGTATTTTCCTTGCTCCCCACGAGTCAGGAACGGGTTGCTGTGAGGGTCAAGCAGTGGCAGACGGGCGCTGCAGTAGGCATCTCCTTGAGACCCTCGAGGTGCCAACACCAAGACAACATAATGGTAGGCGGTGTACATGCAATAGAAATCTGCAAAGTAGAGGTGTGTGCCTTCATTGAAGAGGTTTTCAGCTGGCACAGTCACCCTCCACCTTCCATATGGTGAATCATGAGGAGGAAGACCTGTGTTGAATTCGGTATTGCAACTGAAAAACACACCATTAAGTGTACCACTGATGGGTGATCCATGGCTGCCACTCTGATCTTTTAGAGACGGGAACATCACACCACCCCACTTTTCCCTGGGCAAATAAGGAAGAAAGCAATACTTCAAAGAAGAAAACAAAACTTTTAATGAATAATTATATTCATTAAAATGGACATTGTGATAAAATGACTGAGGAAACGCACATTTTAGTTCAAAATGGCCAAAGTGGAAAATTCTTAACTAAAATTAGCTATAATAACTTCTCATATTTGCAGCTCCTTTGTCAATTCTCCACAATTATCAATTTAAGCAATACTACATATGTATAGGATTATGTATTGATCCTATATTAGGTGTATTAGGTGTGTGTATATTATTGGACGCTAATAATCTTCACAGTGCATAAAAATCTAAGATTGTCTACCTTGTATGCTATATTTGAAATAATAGTATGCTTTTTTTGGTTTGTTTTTCTAGACTAGCCTAATGCCTATAACACACATAATTTAATCAGTTAATGACATGGTCATGGTCTATGTTGTCATAAAAAACATCCTTAGAGACTCTATTATTTATTTATAAAGCTGCTGATAGCATGTAAATGGTATATTCCATGCTGACATAGGGTCTGAAAAGAGAACCACTGGGATTTCCATTTCCACACATCCCAGAAAATACTATTGAAATGTTTAATAATGTGAGGTGTGGAGCAGAAGCCCCTTAAAAGATGCACTTCCAGGAATGGTATCTGTCCATGAATGCTGGTCATTCCCATGAAGCTGTGCATGCAAGCACATTTGCATGTTCATCAGTACAACATCATGGGATACAAGTGATGTGCATCAGATGCCAGACTAACAGGGAGTGGTGTCCAACAGACCCAAGGTAAAAAGTCTAACCATTCTAAAATTGTTTGACTCCTGACAATGTGAATGGGGTGGCATGGCTTTCCTGGAACTATAACTACTAACATCTGCTGTGGTGGTTATGGTGCTTGGTCTGCTCCTTTAGACAATTCATGACAACGCATCTCATAGCAGTCCTGAAAGGTGAAATGTACTAATTTGTGATTTATGCAAAATAAAGGTTGTGAAACAGCAGGTGTATTGGCGCTTCATCAACAAGATCACTAATTTGGTGTGTAAAGGTGTATCCCTAAACACCTTAAAATGCATAAAATAAAATTACAGAAAATAGTTATACCCAATATAACCAGTATCGTACACCACTTAGTGATATACTTTCCAAGAGTATTGGATATCCAACTGGATAATGCAGTACTTGACCCAACAAGAATCTATAAAATAATACAGAAATACACATTGCAGTCTGCAAATATGTTTATAGAGAAAACACTCCCAGGCTCTTTATAGAGAGCTTCAGGGTGCCAATTCTGACTTAGGATATACATCAACAATGCTTAATGCTTTGCAAAGTTATATTTGGTATTAAAAAGTATAAAATATATAAAATAGGACTTTTAAAAGCAGTGTGTAAAATAACAACAAAAAATTATATACACTACCGCCACCACAATAAGTCCTTCAGTAAAAAAATGATGCAGCAAACGCGTTTCAACTGATTCCCAGTCTTCTTCAGTGCCTAACTTCTGAGGGACAATTGTCCCTTATAGATATATACCCCTCCAAATTGAATAAGTGTTTCCTCCTGATGTCCCGCCATCTCTCTTCTGGATCGCACTCAGGGGGCGATACGTCCATTCTGGGACGGCTCTACACTTGTATGTGTTACCCATATCAAATGTTTCTCTATATACATATATGCAGATCGCACTATGTATTTCTGTATTATTTTATAGATTCTTGTTGGGTCAAGTACTGCATAATCCAGTTGGATATCCAATACTCCTGGGAAGTATATTGATCACTAAGTGGTGTACGATACTGGTTATATTGGGTATAACTATTGTCTGTTATTTTAGTTTGTGATTTAGACAGGGAATCTATCTATCTATCTAAATGCCCACCAAATAGGTTTCTATTGTTACTAAAATTGTACCCTACAATTTTTGCTCTATTTATGATAGAATAGTGAATGGACTGAATATATTGTCACTGCAAGCATGGAGACTTTATGCACCTGATGTGTTGAAAGTATTCTTCAGTCTGGTTTCTGTAGAAGACTTGGAATGGTAACATGCGCCCAGCGATTCCTTCTGCCTTCTCCTGTAGCTGCTTAACTTGTTCAATTGCATAATCTGAAAATGATAAAGACGTCACTTATATTGTATGTCTTGGGGTTATCTGCATAACTTTACATATGTTTTGTGGAATTTCATGATCCTGTACCGGGTATCACAATTATTTCCCGCAGTTGCTAAATTAATTTATGTGCTGTTGTGATTTTTTGAATGACACATTTGTTTAGATTCTGATCATGTACTCAAAAACTGGCTTTACAGTCATGTACAGAGATGTTTGTACTTATAATCTCTTACTACAGATTCTAATACACTGTAGAAGTATACGCATATATCAAGGCTCATAATTTCCACTTGTTACTAGCCAGTGGCAAGAATAAATATAGCCCTCGTGAGTAGAAATTAACTTTAGTTGTAAGTAACTTAAGTCCTGACTGATAACATAGGACTTGAATTTTTATTTTCAATTTATTTAAGAGACAAGCCACATAGATACAATGACAATATATCACATATATATCATATACCACAGTGATTAAGTACAAGGCAGACTTGACCCCAAGTTTACAAAGATAAGTGAACAAAGCCAAACTAGAAGAGGGAAGAGAAATAAAGAGAAAATGTAACATAAAATAAGGGGAAACAGAGGAGGGGAGGGGAAGGGAGGGAGAAGCTGGGAGAAAACTCCCAGGTGCAGCTCTAGTGGGCCTGGTCATATCTGAGCCACAGAGCCCACGTTTTATGAAAGGAGGAGAGGGCCTAAGACTTGAAATTTGAATATATATATATATATATACACACACACACTGATGTAAGGATACCAGACATGCATGCAATATATATCTTACCCCCTGTACAGAAGCTCACTGTTTCACTCCAGCCAGAAACACTATATTCCCCATCACTGCGTTTCACTGCAGTCTGTACAGCAAGTGTGTATTCAGTACGTGGACTCAGGAACCAGTGGCCACGGACTGTCATGGGTAAAGCCACCGCCTTCGCAACCAGTTTGGTTGGTACGTCCTTTGTGGAAGGGGATACTCCGGATCAGACAGATCCCCAGCTATAAAACCCACATTGCATGGTAGTTGCATTGAGAAATTAGATTACCATTACACCCAAGACCATCCATAGTGTTAGGGAAAAAAGATACTGATTGTATGAATTACAGTTACAATGCCAAAACAGCGCAAACATGCATACCACAGGTATAAAGACTAAATAGGTTACACCTCCTACTAATCACAGGTAATGTATATAGTTGCAAGGGTGAGAGAGAAATGTAGTCCACTATAAGTCATTTTATTGCAAATAAGTGTACCCCATAACTCACCCTATGTTTGAACTTGTTTTCCTTCTGACCGCCTGTCTTGTTCAGATCAATGAAGTAGTGAGTTACTCTCTGGATGTCATAAGGTGGCATCTCCCAAGACACACGGAACGAGTCACAGGTTATATCATTGATTTGGATCCCATGAGGAGCAGAAAGAGGGGATTCCATAACCTGTTGGATAGATTTAAACTTTGTCAGTAGTGCTGTGTGCATTGCCCTGACTGCTTTCGTTTCTCCTATGTTGTGTGCCACACTGCATTTGTTTGCTTATTTTTGGTCTTCTCTGTAGGCACTAAAAAAAGCATGTGAGAATGACTTAAACATCTAATTTACTGATTTACTGTCACCAAGACAACTGCTTAATACTGCCCCTACCTTCTCAAGGCTCAGCTGCTGGTTTCCCTTTTGTACGATTTTATATCCTCTAATTACCATAGCTTCTTAATACAATTCCTATTAGCCTCTCTGTCCTGTGTTCCACACCAATTTTTATGCAATTTTTTTTTAAATTCTCTACAATCTTTGTTCCCTGTACCATGATAATTGATTAATGTCATTGAGTAAACCTGTTTGAAATCAAATCCCATTCCTTAATTCTGTACTTTGTACTTTGATAAGGATTAATCCCCCCTCCTCTCCTGTTGCCAACTTTTACTGATGGCTTTATCCTGTTTACAGTTCAAGGTTTAATTACTAAACACAGAATTGTAGACAAACAAACTCTGGATGGCACTATTCAGGTTAAAATAGAAGAATAAGAAGATGTGTTTGATGTCTCGAAAACCTGACACCAGTTATTTTCACCCTATATATGGCATAATGGATATACAGGTGTCTAGCTTGGGTGCCAGTAAACCTAGTTGTATCACATTATTCTGCATAGTCTTGCATCACTGCCTCCCACTCTATGCAATGGAGATTGGTACTACCACTGTCTTTAATGGTTGTACAGAATGATACCGCAATTGTCCTAGTTTGGTAGATGAGAAGACTGACATTCCTGCCCTGTGTAATAGAAATGTGTACTTTGCTGTCATATGGTGTCAAGAGTGGTGTTACTGCTTCCAACCTATAGTAAGGAAGACAAGTACTACTAGTGCCCTAGGTGTATATAAAGGAGACTGGACTGTTTAAGATGGGTGTGTGTGATGGATGTGTTGGGATAAGGAAGTAGCCACTTGAGGAATAAAGCTACAATGTAAATTGAGGGTATGTTTGGAGAAGGAGTGCCACCCACAATAAAAATGATGAGATTGTAATTTTTGATATGTGCAATATGTTTTACAAGGCTATGTGGAGAATGAAAACACTGAAATTAGCATGCATTGTAAAAGATCTATTACCTAACTCTAACTCCATGCCAAAAAAAACATGCCCCTTGGGAGGAATAAAAGCTTCTATGATCTGTGGCTTACCTGGTAGGTTCCTTTCTATGTACCTCTCTGTGAGTGTTATCGTCCCAATATCCCTCCGTATCTTCTGCTGTACCCCTCTTCTTGCTCCCATTGATCTTCTCTAAGCAATACATTCTGTGGGAGGATGGTATATGCTAATCCCTCTCTATCTCAGCTTGCAAACCACCCACACGTGTCTGATACAGCTGGCCTAGATTCATGCCCTGCATGCCCTGTATAATACCAATGCCACTTCCTTTCGTAAACAGCACTGCACCTCCACACTACCTGGCACTCCCGCTATTTAACAGCAGATCCCATATTACTGTACAGAATCACTCTAAAAAAATGATGGCATTTCACGAACTACCTGCAAGGCTTCAACCATAAATCTCTGCATCCTATTATCACAGAGCATTAAAAGCAATAAAACAGCATATCATTATTTAGATGTGTTCTATGAGACCTGCTGAGCTTGATAACAGTCTCAGGAAAAGCACCATGCCAAAAACTTGCAAAGCATTATCACAAGCCAAAGTTCTGAAGCAGGACCATGCTGTGCAATATGAATTTTATAGGTCACATAGAACATTCATTGTAAATTGTTATACATTGTAAAGAGCATCACACCCTCTGCACAGTAAGGCTTTCTACTGATTGTGAGTTTTAACATTGTGAGCAATAGACAGACATGGGATTAAAGAAATAAAAATTAGGACACAGCTGTCCTGCCATAGAAAGGTGATGCAGGTGAGACATACCTTTATAGATAGGCTTGGAACCTCAAAGAGCAAAGACAGAGCGAAAGAATGAAATGAGAGATTGCAGGAAGAAAATAAAATAGCAAGGGTGAGAGGAAAAAAAGATTGAGTAGGAGGGAAACAGCAAAGCTGTGAGAGAGAAAGAGAGAGAGAGAGAGGGTAAAGCTTGGGGGAGGCAGGAGTGAGAGAATACAGATTTAGAAATAACAGAGATAATGGATGGTAAAAAAAAAAAAAATGAAACAGGACAAATAGTAAAGGAAGAGAGGATGGCTAACAGCCCAGGACACCAAACACCCCCAGTAATTTAAAATACTGGCCTTATCTTTGCCCGGTGAAGGTAGCATTCCAGCAGTGAAGGAGTTATGGATTCTGTTGCCAACATGACTTAACTTGTGCATCATTCCAATAATGTTGCTTTTTTCTTTCTTGCTGGTATAGAGTTAAATTAAACAAGCTTTCAGGGCCCACCACATTGTAGCCTATTAAATAACACAAAAAACAAGAGTTGGATACTTTAATCACATTCACCCCTCATCCACACTTCAGTAAACCAAGATAAAGAAAATCTACATTACTTACTATCTATTGTATGAATTAGCTCAGTCCATTTTATTGAATAGAATTTAATCATTCTAGACATTTCTAACGACCATGTTCAAGTCTTAGCATTCGAATGTTCAATGTTCAAGTCTTTAGCATTCGAAAGCATGGGTTGGGAAGTCCTATTTAATTAATTATCCGATGCAATTTAATTTCTGCTTTGTCATGTGCACAAAAGCACATGAGGACTATAGCTGGCCCACAGGTGGGAGGGCAGCCCAAAATGTATCTACTAACTGCTGTGAAAAATGTTATGGTTATATCCAAACCTTTATTTTAATTGCACTATAATAGACTAAATGTCTATCTACTTCTCTGTTCTTTTGTCAGTCCAAAAAAAACAACAACAATGGCATAAATTTATACAATATAGCTAAGGTGGTCAAAGACAAAGGACACAGACATGGACAGAGTTAGTTGGCATGAGTGAACAGAACTACCTGCTTCTTGCCCTGACTACATAGCCCAACACTGTCTTAGGTCATGTCTCCCAGTATGGGTGGCCCTGTTTACCTCAGTGGACCTAACCTGTCCTTGTGGCAAGTCCAAAAGCAGGGGCTGGTGCTGCTGCTTCCTGCTGAGACCCAGGTAAGTTATCAAACCATTTTATAAAGGTAAGACAAATTACTATAGGAGGGCACCAGGGCACTCCTGGCAACATATTTTCAACCTAAAGGGTAGTTTAGAATTCTCCACTAACATGAGTGAAAGGTGAGAGGCTATGGAGAGTAATGTGGTTAAAGGGGATTGAATAGGCATGTAGAATTTAAATGGACACTATAGTCACCAAAACAACTTTAGCTTAATGAAGCAGTTTTGATGTATAGATCATGCTCCTGCAGTCTCACTGCTCAATTCTCTGCCATTTAGGAGTTAAATCACTTTGTTTATGCAGCTCTAATCATACCTCCCTGCATGTGACTTACCCAGCCTTCCTAAACACCTCCTGTAATCATCTAGTCATTAGAGTCATCTAATGTTTATACTTGGACCGATTTTAATGCGCGCGCGGCTCTTGCATTCAGCGCTAACGTCGGAAGAGGGAGGAGAGTTCCCCAGTGCCGAGGGAGCCCAGCACTGGAGAAAAGTAAGTGTTTAACCCCTTCCTCCCCCTATATCCCAGCGACAGTGGGCTCCTGAGGGTGGGGGGGACCTAAAGACCCTATAGTGCCAGGAAAACAAGTTTGTTTTCCTGGCACTATAGTGGTCCTTTAACTGATGCGCTCAGTCAATAGGTTGGTCCTGCATGGCAAGGCTTAACTCGGGAGAGGTAATGGAAGCTCCGAATAGGAGCTTCCTGCTTTCACAGTTGAAAAGACAAGGCGAGCAGTGGTGCCTGACAGACCTCAGGTAAGAAGTAAAACCCTACTTACATGGGTTTAACTTACATTTAGTGCAAGATGGAATTAAAAAATGTAATTGTATTGGTATTTGTTTTACATAACAAACATTCATTGATTGCATATGGTCCTTAACCCCATTATGAAACCCCTAAATAAGCTCTGGAGCAAACTTTCCTTCAGAAGTCACATCATAAGTTAGACAGAGCCCACCTGTGTGCTACTAAGATCAGATGATCTCAAAATAAACATAACTATTTCAGGAAGACCCCATAATATATATCTCACATCTTCACCACCCAAGTGTTGGGTATAATAGAAACATGAAAGACTTATGTTTAAATATACAGCTTCTCATGGGGATTTCAAAGACGATGTACCCCTCAAAACAGCCAATATCCAATATATTTAATGGAGATACAGTTGTAACTGTAACGGATCGCCTGGCACCCCGACTGGGTACCTCCGTTGAAGGATGCTCCTAGTGTTTCCTGAGGACTCCAAGCACTCTGGCAGACACCACAATCACCGAATCTGAGAAGCATATAAATCCTCTCAAGCCTCTGAATGCTGTAGACAGTTGAATAGGAACCATACGAATAGGTTTGCACTCCTAGCAGTCAAACTGAAACAGCATGCAATAAATCCTCCCCCAAGAATGAGACGACACTTCACTTTGAGGGTTAAAACAGGGACTCTAGATTTATTCACACACTGTCTTATAAAGGATTCTCCCATGCAAGGGAGGGATTTACAATACACCAATCACACAATGGTTACATCCCACAGATTCCCTCCCCTTGGCCTGGGAGGTAATCCAATTATACATACATTTTAAAACATACTTTTTACCCAACTTTCATAACTCTAAAACCCATGCATCCAATTCACATAAAAATTACATATTCACAATCAATCCATTCAGGGGAACAACATATCAAAAAAAAGGGCATGAATCAGACCAGGGGTTCAGAAGTTAGTAAAATATATTTTGGGCCCTGGCTGGCACATGGCTATCTGGCCCAGACCGGTTTCAGAGTCTTCTATCCTGGAGATAATTGAGAAGTAATTCAATTATCTCCCAGGACAGAGACAAGACTCCATTATGCACATGGTGAGCACAAAGCATTTAAATACTATAAAATACACAAAGTCACATTTTATACATAAAACACAGACATGTCACATATCCCCAGATAGCTGGGATCTGAGCGCACAAAACTACCGAATAGCGCTCAGATCCTATTCACACAGTTCAATTGCCATGGAGCCGAAGTCTTTAACTACACGAATAGGCTCCATGGCATAGCTATCTGGGTTAACACATTCACATAAAGTCGGGTCCATAGTCCAAAGGCAAGAGGCGGGCAAGCAGCCCCCTCCAAGGACACGTGGCGAGGTCGGTTTCGCCACAGTAACTCTACAGAAAGAAAGATTAATAATATAGTGCAATTATAGTATTTGTATGTAAACTGTGCTACTTGGAATGCACCCACTGAATAAGATGGTAATAAAGTACCAAGACCCCAGAATGTAGTAGAAAGGTGATTTAAAGGACCTACAAAAACATTTTGGGACAAATATCTGGAGGTTTCAAAAAAATATCACAAACTTTGAACATTCCCATGAACACCAAAGCTTTATAAAATGGTTTTGGTGTATAGATCCACACCTCCCCTGGCTATAAACCACACATTCTTTCTTCTTACTTCCTCAGGGGCGGACTGACCACTCGGGCACATTGGTCATGGACCGAGGACCCGAGACAGCTAGGGGCCCGGCCGCACAGCCATGCTCCAGCTGGAGAGATCAGAGATCTCTCCAACTGGAACAGCAAAATAAAAAAAAAACTTCCATTGATAGGTTGCGGGGCCCCCGAGGAAGCACAGGGCCCCAGTAACCTACCGTTCTGCACAATTCCCCCCTCCTCCCTCCCATTAAATGAGACCTGGCAGCATTACCTGCTCTCTGCCAGGTCTCCTTCTTCCTGTCACACGCGGCGCTCTGTGCATGGAGAGGCGGGGCTAGGAAGTGCCTGTACTCTTCTCACACACAGAGCCCTCTCACAGCCAGCGAGGGGAAGGAGCAGCAGCCTGCCACAGGGAGCAGGAGAAAGGTAGGAAATAAAAAGGGGGAAATGGGGAGAGACAACAGGAAGCAGAAGAGAGATAGGAAATAAAAATGGGAAGATGCATCAGGGAGCAGAGAGAGGTAAAAAGAGTAATGGGGAGAGAAAAGTTGGAGAAAGCAGTAGAAAAATAGGCAAGGAGTGTCATGGAAAAAGAAGAACCTCCGTGCCTGGGTGGTCTGGACGCTCGGCAGTTTATTCGGTATGTGAACTACATGGGTCCCAGGTGTTCCGTGAATCCCATACACCGAACCACCCAGTATAACAAATAAGTCAAAATGAAAAAGATGACAATCCAGGGATAGGGGAATCCGTCACAGTGCTCCCTCCTTGTGGAACACTCCGGCAGACCCAGTTTGACCTTTTTCGGGTCAACTTGGGGATGACCGTGGTTTAGTCAGTTGGTGAGCTCTGTTTGACGGGACAACCCATCTGCATTGCTGTTTTGCTTCACGGGCCGGTAGTGTATGGTATAGTTGTAGGTTTGCAGGGCCAAACTCCACCGTAGTAATCGGCCATTGTCCCTTGCGACCCGGTTAAGCCATACCAACGGGTTGTGGTCGGTAATCAAGGTGAATTCTTGTCCGTACAAGTAAGGAGTCAATTTCTTTAAAGCCTAAACCAACGCCAAGCACTCTTTTTCCACTGATGCGTAGCTCACCTCCGTGGGTAACAATTTCCTGCTGAGATACGCGACAGGGTGTTCTCCTCCATCTTCTCCAACTTAACTTAGAACTGCTCCCAGTCTGAACATGGAAGCGTCCGTGTGCACAATAAAACGTTTGTTAGGGACTGGGGCAGCCAAGACATGAGCATCCACTAGAGCTTGTTTAAGAGACTGAAGAGTGGCTTCACATGCGGGAGACCACAGGACATGGCCAGGTAAACTCTTTTTCGTCAGGTCAGTCAGGGGTTTGGCTAGAGTACTGTAGTCTGGTACGAAGCGTCTGTAGTACCCAGCGGTCCCTAAGAAGGTCAATACCTGGGTCTTGGTGCAGGGTGTGGGCCAGTTAGTGACCACTTTTATCTTAGTGGGTTCGGGCCGCTGCTTCCCACACCCCACCCGGTGTCCCAAATATTGAACCTCTGCCATACCCAGGTGGCCCGAATCTTATCCAGTACTACCCCTACATGAAACAAGTGTTCCTCCCAGGACTCACTGTAGATCGCAATGTCATCCATGTACGCACAGGCGAAATCCTGGAAGCCATCGAGGAGCCTATCCACCCTACGCTGGAAGGTTGCCAGGGTGTTCTTCATCCCGAATGACATGACCCTAATTTGGTACAAGCCAAATGGGGTGATAAAGGCCGACTTGGGGATAGCCTCCTCGGCTAGGGGAATCTGCCAATAGCCTTTGCATAAGTCGATGGTGGTCCGATAACGTCCACTGGCTATACAATCCAATAGTTCATCTAAACAGGGCATGGTGGTCTGCTCGTTCAGTCACCTGTAGTCCACATAGAACCAGATGGTCCCATCTTTCTTTGGTACGAGGACCACAGGCGAAGCCCAGGGGCTGTCAGAGTGCTTGATAACCCATTGGTGTAGCATCTCCTGTATCTCCTTCTGCATTCCTTCTCGGACTGGCTTTAGCACAAGTACCTTTTGTCCCACCTGGAACGTACACTGCCGGGCCCCTCTCTCGTACCAAGCTTTCTGTCACCCTGGCCGTCTGGAGGTTCTCCCTTACCATCCTGGCCAACTGCTCCATGCGGTCCCGGAATGACAGAACATACGGTTACGATGGGGGTCCCCTCGTATTCTCTCTACCCTTTCTAGTGCTCTCTAATGAGATCAAGGGGATCACGTAACCTTCTCCAATAGAGCAACTTGGAAAGGGGAAAACCCAGTAGATTCCTGCGGCACCTCTCGGTATGCGAAGAGAAGGTGCGGTAGAAATCTCTCCCAGTCTCTGTGATTGTCAGCGACAATTGTTAGTCTGTGGGTGGTAGGGGGAACTTTGGATGGGCTTGATGCCGCACACGTTCAACAGTTGGTGGGTCAGATCTGCAGTAAATTGGGTTCCTTGGTCAGAGGGGATTTCCTTGGGGAAACCTACCCTGGCAAATATTCTTACCAGCGCATCGGCAACAGTGTCTGCCTGGATATTTGTGTGAGTGACTGCTTCTGGATAGCGGGTAGCGTAGTCTACCACGGTAAGTATATATTTCTTACCGGATGGACTGGGTCTCTGTAGGGGCCCCACCAGGTCGACAGATTTGGGGTGATCCTCGCTCTTCCTTACTCGCTGACAGGTATCGCAAGTTTTGCTGTACCGACGTACATACCTCGATACTCCCGGCCAGAATAAATTCTGGTTCACTCGATGGGATGAGCGGCGTACGACAAGGTGCCCGGCTAAAGGGATGTCATGCCCGATCCGGAAACGCTCCCTCCGGTATTTCCTAGGAACTTCAAGTTGTTGCTTCTGACGTGAGGCTACACCATTATTGTGGGTCTCGGTTAACCTGTATAACTGATCCTGCTCCCAGATAAATCTCTCTCCCTCTAACCCCCCTTGTTCAGTGTCGGCCTTGGCCCCATACTTGTGAAGGGTATGGTCTTCCCGGGTTTCCCTCCCAAACACCTCTGGGGTGTCCCATTCTACCGTCACAGTCAGGCGTTCACCTCTTACCTGAGTCTCCGCGACATGTGGGCCAGCTCCTGCTGTTCAAGCTTGCAGACGGGTGGTCACGGGTCGAGCTTCCACCGGTTCCCTGGGGACATTGGCTGAGGTTAAGGGTCCCAAGTTGTTTCCTAGTAATACTTCCACAGGTAAATCCTTAATTATCCCCACGTTCACCATGACAGATCCAACTCCCGGACAGCGACAGTTGCACCAGGGTCATGATGGCTCCGCTATCCCTTAATCCTCCAGCCGACAGGCTGTTTACCTATACTGCTTGTCTGTGTTGCTGTTGATTGTCCTGTTTAGCTGCCTGAACGGGGTCAGCCTCATGGAGTACCTCCAGCACTCATCCAGCTGTGATTCGGGGCTGATATCTGGGTGGCCCTCGGTAAGGGGTAGGATTACAGGGTACTACCGCTCGGATCTCTGGTCTGGGCGAGGGTCTTACCGGGGGTGGCTCAGATTTGCTCATACCTGTCTCTTGCCCTCTCCTAAAGGGCAGTCCACCTTATTTGATTGCAAATTCCTGTCCTAATGTGTTTTACACCCCACCTCCTATAGAATGTAAGCTCGATCGAGCAGGGTCCTCTTCAACCTATTGTTCCTGTAAGTTTATTTGTAATTGTCCTATTTATAGTTAAATCCCTTCTCATAATATTGTAAAGCGCTGCGGAATCTGTTGGCGCTATATAAATTGCAATAATAATAATAATTATAATAATAATTTGCGGGAATCTGTGTATTCGTCCAGCCTGCGAGCTGCTTTGGGTAGGGTGAGGGGCCTCCGATCACGGATCCACTCCCTGATGTCAGGGTTGAGGGCACTGAAAAAGTGTTCCAGGAGGAACAGCGGCAGGACATCTTCTCCCGATATGGCTTGGCATCAGTTGACCCAGTGGGATGCTGTTCAGGGAGGCGACAGGCCCATTCAGTATAAGAGTAATTCCCTTGCCTTTTAGTTTCGCAGAGCCGCCGGCGGTATGCTTCTGGGATGACAGCGTACGGGATGAGCAATGCCTTGTTTACTGTGGTGTAGTGCTGTATTTCTTTGTCAGGGATAGCCCGGAATGCTTCTGCTGCCTTCCCTGACAGTTTCCCAGACGAAATAGCGACCCATTCGCCAGTGGGTACCTTGTGCAGCACGCACTGCCTCTCAAAATCCGCAAGGTACCCATCTATTTCACCTTCTGTTTCCTGAAAGTTTTTAAATGCAGCAAATGGCACCTTTTTACGTTCCCAAGGTGTCGATGTACTCTCTGCTGGACTGGACTCTTGGAGCGCTGTATTGCCGCTAATCTTGCTTGGCACTCTTGTTTAGCTCGGTCCTCTGCATCTACGGCTGCCATAACCTGCATCACGATGTCAGCAGGAGGGTTTGAACCGAACAGGGTTAATCATAACCGAATGGTCCGCATCCTTTCGTCTTCCTCCGCATTCGGTAGCATTGGTTCGGGTAGAGTGTTAGCAAGATCCATCTCCAGCAATTAGTTAAGTAAATCCCTCTTGGTACGATTGTTCGCCGTTTGCCCACGTTTCTCCAAAATATCCTTTAAGGTGGTTCTCTTCAGTTGCGCATACTGACTCTCCATCTGCTATGCTGTTACTGCATCCAAGATCAGCATCTTCTCTGGGGAACAAGAACCATCCCACCGCTTGCCACCATATGTGGCGGCCACCCCGAGAGGAAGAGGGGTCTCGTCAACAAGGATGTTCTTTCCCCCAATTTAGAGTGATACTACCATAATCCAAAGCACGATAATGCAAGCATGGTATAGCTGGTATAGCTGTTCCCTAGAAACATGAGATGAGACTCTATGTTGAGGGTAAGCAAGAACTGATTTATTGGAAGCATAAACTGGCCTTATATGCAAGTCCCATGCAAGGGGTTACTTATTACATATTCCAGGGGCATTCTCCACTGAGGGGACTACAGTAAAAGGACACAAAAAAATAAATAACAAAAACACCCCAAAATACATATTTAACAAGTAGGTACCCCCTCAAGTCGCATTTCCCCGCATAGCCTGGATCTGAGCTCCTAACATATCCACAAAAAGCGCTCAGATCCCACGAACGCAGCGACCGCACACGAGGCGCCTGCCCAAAAGAGTTCCATAGATTCAGGCTGTGCGGTCGGTCTTTCGGAAGTACCAAATACAATAAAATCACAAATATAACAGTTTGTGCGTACACTGGTTGTGTGCCCCTGTGTTCAGGAGTAAGGTTCCACCGAACGCCGCTCTTCCCAGACGAATAGAACCAAACTTGTGTGGAGATGGAAGTCCCAGCGGTGTTCACGCCGTAGAATGTCCAATTATAGTTCCATGCACTCGACGACCAAACACCGTTGTACTCATTCCGACAACAGATGGCCGCCCCCATGTGTTCGCACATACGAACGGCGACCACCCAGCCGACTGCTTAGAACGTTGTGATAATTGCGGTTACTGAGGTGAGAACAAAGGTAAAAAGGGTCAATGAGCAACACACGACTCCGCTGGGTGGTCTGGCCATGCGGCAGTTCATTCGGTATGTGAACTACATGGGTCCCAGGTGTTCGGTGAATCCCATATACCGTACCACCCAGTGTAACAAATAAGTAAAAATAAAAAGGATGACAATCCAGGGATAGGGGAATCCGTCACACTGCCTTTTTCTAGCTCCTTGTGGCAGGCTGCTGCTCCTTCCCTTCGCTGGCTGTGAGAGGGCTCTGTGTGTGAGGAGAGTACAGGCACTTCCTAGTTCCGCCTCTCCATGCACAGAGCGCCGCGTGGGACAGGAAGGAGACCTGGCAGAGAGCAGGTAATGCTTCCAGGTCTCATTTAATGGAAGGGAGTAATGTGCAGAACAGTAGGTTGCTGGGGCCCTGCGCTTCCTCAGGGGCCCCACAACCAATCGATGGAAGAGTTTTTTTGCCGTTCCCATTGGAGAGATCTCTGATCTCTCTAGCTAGAGCATGGCTGTGCGGCCGGGCCCCTGACTGATGTGCCCGAGTGGTCAGTCCAACCCTGAGTACAGGTAATAGGAGTTGGGATGTCACTGTTCTGTAGGCCACGAGGCCGCCATCTTGTAAGCACACAAGTCCAAATGCTGGGTAAGCTCTGCCAGGATAGTTTGGATAGCGTCCGCTCCCTCCAGTGGGGACCAGAATAACCCCCGCCGGCCCTTGGGGTGGGGGGGAATCGAGGCTTGTGAGGAGTGTCACAGGGCTGTTAAGTGGCAGCCACGCATAAGAACAGGGCAGCAGCCGTCTGCCCCTCTCCTCTCCCAAGTAGGCCGCATGCTTCAAACTTCATATCAAAACTCCTGATCGTGGAGTCCACGGTAGTGCCAACTGCCTGCACACTTGGCTAAAGTACACTGTTTGAGTGTCAGCCATGAGTCCAGAATTTCAGCTGAAAAGGCCAAACTCAGCAGGAGCCTCTCCAGCATGCAAGCGGTCAGCATAGCTGTCAGGCTCCGCCCCCCAACTGCTCCATCTTTAAATTATATTGCTGTATATTTTCAATATAAACAGGTCAAAGGGCTGAATCTGTTTTACTTATTACTTATACACTTTTTATTCACTAATTGTGATACTAGGATGTTTATTTCAGAATTGGGGGATTTGACAAGGAAATTGCAAATGTATTCCAAGATGGTAGAAAACATACCGCTGAGTTGAGAATGTTCTTGTAACTGCTTCTACCCATATGCACAGACTTGCAGTACACTCTATATGCCCCAAAATCCCCTGTTTACTTAATAACCCCCTTTGTGTTCATCTTTTGTTTCCATTCACCCATGCCAGTTGATGTTAATTGCCTCGAATTCTGAGCTGTAGCTACAGATGCAATAAATTACTCAGTCATTAGACCTTATAGGGTTAATGTTAATTACTATCTCAGCTGTTAGCAGTACATCACAGAACCTTAAATAAGGGTTATGTGTCACATAGCATCGCAATTATGAAGTACCAGCTCCACAGGATGTAGCAGACTTTGTAGAAAATGGATGGACTTGTTATTTATTTTTTTGCTTGAAAGCTTTTTCCTCTAATTCAAGAATATTTTCTTTTTACCTAAAGCTTGCAATTCCCTTGTTACTATTCTACAAATCCTGCTTTAGTGAATAAAACCCTATGTTTTAAACCATTACTGCCTGAAAACTGTTTAATCCCCCCCCCCCCCTTTTTTTTATTCAACTTAGTAAGTGAGCAAAAACATACTTTTTGCCAAGAAGACACCCAGGTCTGGCAGAAATTAAGTCTACTTAAATATGGTGTTTGTAGTTTAAATGGGAAAGCTCACTTCACACAAAATAGTTTTAAAAAATCAAGTCAATCCAAACTTCATTACTAACCTGGTGATTCACTATTGTATAAATGACATTTATGCATTGCTCATCACAACAGTGTGTTCACTACAGGGTGGAATATAGCAAGTGCACTGTTTTGAAAGCATTAGTTTGGTGAGAACGAGTTGGGTTGGATTATGGTTAGGTACCCCTATCAGTCCAAAGTACTCTAGATATTAGAGAATGCAACTACCCTCATACTTCCCATTAGACTGTCTTCTAAAACACATAACTCTTTTAATCCAAGCATTAGATGTTGTGACCTGCAATACTCTCCATAACATCTTGAGTGCTAGTGCGTCTAAGCCTAAACCTATTTGGATTACTGGTGAAATCCCAACTATTAACTTTGCCACAGTTTACCATACTATACCTGCCCCAATCTCATTCATATTGTCCACATGCTGCTCAAGCTAATACAGAATCTTAATAAACAAAAATAGAGGCAGGGGTATGGGGAGTATATTGTGGGATGTCACAATATTGTTATACTCTGGGTGACATCTACTAGCTATAAGGGGGAGGGCAGCTAATACACTACTGGATATTATAAATTTAAAAAATTTGATATTCCCTGTCCTAATGTTTCTAATACCCCACCTCCAATAGACTGTAAGTTCGTTTGAGCAGGGTCCTCTTCAACCTATTGTTCCTGTAATTTGTATTGTAATTGTCCTATTTAGAGTTACATCCCCCCTCTCAAAATATTGTAAAGCGCTACGGAATCTGTTGGCGCTATATAAATGCCAATAATAAATAAATAAATAAAAAAGAAAAGTTACAGGGACACTCCAGTACCATAAAGAACTTTAGCTTGCTGAAATGCTTTATTAGTATTTTATTATTTATATAGCGCCACCAGATTCCGTAGCGCTGTACAATTTATGTGTGAAGTGTGTCTTATTTCTTTAATTTTACAAAAAGTCCAGATTTCAACAGAAATTTACATGTTTCGAAATTAACCTAGTTACACCCCCAGCTGTCAATGAGACAAACTGCTCATTGAGCTGCATTGGGAAGTCTGTTATTGGACAGTCAAAGAATGTATGGGCGGGGTTAGAAGGGGAGGGCTTGCAAAGGCACCTGACAAGCAGATCTGAAGGTTTTGCAAGCTGTTTTTTTTTTTTTAATATAAATACATGCAAGTTTTCATTTGGATAACTAAACAGTGATTTTTGGGGTTGGAGGGGGGAAGTGGAATGTCCTTTTAAAAAGGTGTGAAGTAACCATTAAATGCAAGATTTAGGCTAAAACTGTCAAGATGGAGAAGTAGCTGAATTTAGCCTAGATTTTGCAATTCATTTTTTTAATTTACCACAGTACACTGTTTAGGTTATAAACCCCTCTAGGTGACCTAATCAGCACGACCGTACGTCAGTCTTCGTGGTTGCTACTCCACATTTAGCACTGTATCCATAACCATGTAAATACATCCCAAAATAGCACAAATGAAAAAAAAAACAGAGCTAGAGAATATATTGCAATTAAAAAGCGCGTTATACTCAATTAAAAACCCAAATCAGACCCTTCTGAACGAATAATATACTAGTTCCAACCATGAACAAGGCACAGTTCTATTTTTCCACCTGCCTCTTCTTTGCCAGTCTATACACCTTCCTGCCGCTAAGTGGCTGGGTTACAGCAACGGAACACAGAACTACAACTCCCGGCATCCTCTGGTGCGCAAGGAAGTGATGTCATCACTGGTGACCATCGTGTTGGACTGCGACATGTGGCTTTGATAAAGTTTAGGTGAGTTATATTGTTTTGTACACAAATAGGGTTACTGGGGAAGGAAAGGTCCTGTGGCTACATACGATTTAGAGAGAATGTTTGGTGGCTTATTATTATTGTTATTTATTTAAATACAGGATTCCTGTGTACATATATTATTGTTGATGATTTTTAATTACATTTTTTGCGACTGTTTCATTTGATAGGAATGCCACGTCTCATAAGTGTAATAATTTCCCTTTTAGTCGTTTCTTACTGCACCTTCACTAAATAGGTTTTGCAGGAATAGAACAGCAATTGTCAGTCTTCCCCAAATGGTCAGGGTTATTAGTATTACAATTGGAACACTAGTAGGAAAGTCAGAAATCTTTACAAGTTAGAAGAAGGAAAACAGGTAAACAACAACAAAAAAGATAATTATTGTGGCATGGGCATAAAGCATTTAGTAAGAGATTGTCGTTACAGGAGTAAAACATTGGTTTACTTTGTAGAAAGTCTTTAACATTTTCTTATGGAATACATCTATAAACATATTTTCAGCAAGAGCCTTTTCTATCAACATTTCTTCTGAAAGTTTCCCCATAATCCCTCTGAAGGTACAGTTTTTTTTAATCAAACACTGAAACTGGGATTAGGCTAAACATTTTTAAATAATTCCTACCTGTTTTTTCCCCACATCTCTTAACCCCTTAACCCCTTAAGGACCAAGCTTCTGGAATAAAAGGGAATCATGACATGTCACACATGTCATGTGTCCTTAAGGGGTTAAGGACACATGACGTGTGACATGTCATGATACCCTTTTATTCCAGAAGTTTGGTCCTTAAGGGGTTAAAGGAACACTATAGCCACCAGAACAACTACAGCTTATTGAATTTGTTCTGGTGAGTAGAATCATTCCCTTCAGGCTTTTTGCTGTAAACACTGTCTTTTCAGAGAAAATGCAGTGTTTACATTACAGCCTAGTGATAACTTCACTGGCCACTCCTCAGACTCCTTACATTATAGAATCCATTTACTTCCATCGTTTCCTGTCTGGTGTATGTACACCTGTGACTCTTATGTTTTGCATTTTTTCTCTTTCTGTTTTTGCAGGGACACATCTTATAATCACTCTGCAGGATGTCTGAAGGAGATGCAAGGAATGATTCTGCTCATGGGACACCTCGTACCCCAATAGGTGGAGGACGGGGATTGGTTGGACGCAGGCCATCTGCTTCCCTAACTCCTGGACGTCTTCCCTCTATTCGCTCCCGCGATCTTACGCTTGGAGGTGTCCGGAAAGTGAGTTTTACATTTGAATATCCATTTCACTGCATGATAAGGTTTGGGTATCTATGCCAATAGTAGGAAGATTTAAGTTACAGAAGCCTGATGGATATACAGCAAACTATTCCTGCAATGGTTCTTTAATATACTGTCATGAAGAAAAGCTTCTAAAGAAATTTCCTTTCCGTCTAAAAATAAAGCTGATAAATCAGTGCCTGCAAAGGGGAGCATTTTTTCTCCCCTCACACCTTCCTTGTTAAATTCCTCTTTAAAAAAAACATAACACTCACCTCCTTCCTTGTCACACACCCTGTCCCCCTCCCATAGCAAGGTTAAATTGCGTGCAGTCACTCAATGAAAAGCCCGTGTTTGGACTGCATGAGGCATGAAAGACAGTGCTGGGAGCTTTACCCGGCACTGTATTCCATGTAAATGTCTTTTTTTACAGGTTCTACTACAAAAGGGGACGTAATTAGTAGTTCTCAGTAAGTCTTCTTACATAGAAATAGTCCCATCTCCAAAGTAACTCTTTAATAATGCAGCGACTTCCGTGGGCGTGCAGGAAATACGTTTAGGAGATACGATTCTGATGGTGTCCTTCAGATACCATTTTAAGTTCTCCAAGTTGGAGTAGCTGCTAGTAAGTTGTGAGCTGATCTCAGATCGCTCTAGTGTGCTAAATGGGAGCTTGTCTGTAAAGTAACACAGAATTCAGGATGTTAATGACTAACTATGTTTGTATCTTCTCTTTTTCTTTTCCAGAAAACATTTGCTCCCAATATTATAAGCAGAAAAATAAAGGAAGAGTAAGAATTTTGCTGCTAACTTTCTGTTGCTGTGTCTGTTTCGATTGTCTGCATACCTCCTGTCACCTATTCCATCCCTCTCTTAATGTATTGTTTGATTGTCACCATGTTTCCTTTGTTTTGTTTACATGTGTCTAAATTACTATATACTTTGTGTTTCATCCTTAACTTACATTAGATACCAAGTTGCATCCCACTCCAACCTCCATCCTTTCTTATTTTGTTTCTGTCCCTAGACAGAAAGAAGAGGTGGCTGTAAAGGTGGAACGGACCGAGCGAGGGAGGGATCGTCGTGGAGATGGACCAGGAAGAGGACGCGGGAGACCTCAAGTTATACAGAGCCATTCGATCTTTGAACAGGGACCAGCAGAACAGCTCAAGAAGAAAAGTAAGCATTGGTATAATTTCATTGTGTAATAATTTGTTACACTTGGGCTTGAATATGTATGATAAGGCACACATTTATTTTGTGTATCAAATTTTAGACTAAAATAGTTAAATTAGAAAAATTGACATAGGTACGTTTTTACAACTATAGGTTCCCTTTTGTCCGATCCCCTTCGCTGCTGTGGGCACAATGTTTTACATTGCAGGGTTAAAGTGTCAGGAACAATGCTCTCAGAACAATTCCTTGAGATGCAGTGGTCTGGGTGATCTTTTTACACTAATGTTGGCAATTCTTAATTTCTGAGCATTTTAGGGTATAACCTTGTGTATGTTTAAATTGTTTAATTGATTTAAATGATTTTTACCTAGCTGGATGGGATGGCCCCACGGAATCTGCTGACCTTGGTCCATCTCACATTATAAACATAAAACGAGAAAAACGAGAAACAGAAGAGGAAACAAAGCAGATCCTGCGCATGCTGGAGAATGACAAGGTATATCACAAAGATCCTTTTTAATTTTGTGCTTGCCTTTTTTATTCTCTCTCTTAATTCTGGTTGATTTGTTTTTTCTTTCTTATTTAAGTTCCTCGATGACCCTGGGCTAAGGAATGACTCTCAGAATCAGCCTGTGCAGCTTCCACTAGCACACTCTGGGTGGCTGTTTAGAGAAGATGATGATGAAGAAGAAGAGGAGGAAAAAAAGCCTCTGCCTGGGATTCTCAAGGAGGAACAGATGGAGGTGGATCCTGGAAAGGTCAAAGGTTAGCAACCTTAAAATTTGTTGTATCTGCCCAGAGATTCTGATGCCACAATGTTGACTACATTATTACTGTGTATCCAATATTTTCTGTGTATTGGATAAACTCAGAATATATGGAATTATAGTAATTCATAGTCTGTATTAATAGTGGAAGGTATTCTAAGAAATACTTCTGGATTGTCAAAGAATATGCTTGTTTGCCCCAGTCAAGGAAGAGCCAATGGAAGATGAAGATGCAGGGTGGAAGACAAGTCTTCCCCCTTGTAAAGCTCCAGTGGTAAAGAAGCCTCCAGAAAGGAAAGATGTACCCCTCCCTGACTTACTGGAATCCCTGAAGGTTTCAGGAGAGGAGAGTCTCTTCTTCCTTCAACTTCCTGACACTCTTCCAGGGCAGCGGCTCACTCAGGAGGCACGGCCAATGAAGACTGAAGTAAAGAGTGAGGATGGTCACCAGCTATTGGTTAAGGACAAAGGCCTGGTATGTTGCATTCCTTTTGTAATTAGCATAGTGAACATTTGTGTTACTCTAGGTTACAAATCCGTCTTATACCTTTCACTTTTGTTCTGGTAGAGGGGGATTGTATTATACTGTTGTTGTATAAGATAACATATTTAGTCAATATATGGTTAGAAGCATGGATATGTCGTTTATTTAAAAAAGTCACAGGTCTATTTTTTTTAATTTTTTTTATTGGAAACAAACTGATTCACTAGGTGGCTTAAATAACGGCACCACGTCTGAATTCAGAGCTTGGACAGGAGTGTCAGAAAATAATGTAGAAAAAAATTTAAATGATTTAAAGTTGACATCACAAGAAAAACGTTAAAAAAACAAAAAATATTTACCTTGACTTGATTGAAGATCTTGTTTCTTTAGATACAAAGATAAAATATCCTCATTCACAACTGAACACAAGGTGAAGTCTAGAATGCTGTTATTAACTGGATATTGGTTAAAAGCATTTGCATTTTTACACTTCTCTCAAAACCAAACAGTAAAAGAGGCAAAGTGAGTACAAAAGCTATTGAAGCTTTTCACTGACTGAAAGTTAGCTCAGAGATAACCCCGTCGGTATAGGCTTTCTTAGAAATGGCCAAAGTATGTGGGGATCTCAAAGGGTTAACTTATGATCCAATTAACAAGAAACAGAGAGAAGTTTAAATTTCTGTTGCAAAGATCCACTCCAGTATCTAAATGTTAGTGGAGGCTAGCTAATAAAGGTGATAGGTAAACGCAGAGCGCCAGCGGGGGAACGGCGGCGATCAGGTAAGTAAGTAATCAGGACAGCGGGACATTCTATGCCGCCCGCCGGCGGTGAGAGCCACCCTAAAAGGACGGCATAGAACGCCCTTAGGGGGTTACGGCCTAACTGCCATGTCGCCCTTGTTTTAACCCTGCAGATGAAAACATTGCTGTCTGCAGAATGGCAATGTTTTCATTGCAAAGTTTAAATGCCTCTAGTGGCTATCATTTAGACACCCACTAGAAGCGTTTTTAATGAAATAGCAGAGTAAAACTCTATTTCTATATGATGGTCTCAGAGACATTAAATGCACTGACAGGCTTTTTGGAGGCATTACGGAAAATGTATTCATACTTACCGTAATTTTCTTTTCCTGGCTATTATTCATGGCAGCATTTAACATATGAGTTTAGCTCCTCCCCCTAACCCTCAGGACAGGAAACACAATCAAACAATTAAGCATACCTTCCCCTGGTATAATAGGGACCCCAGTAGCTTCTACTCCTCAGTCAAGTAACAAGAAAACCAAGAGAGGGTGTGAAAACCAAATGCTGCCATGAATAATAGCCAGGAAAAGAAAATTATGCTAAGTATGATTATGTAACGGATCGCCTGGCACCCCGACTGGGTACCTCCGTTAAAGGATGCTCCTAGCGCTCCTGAGGACTTCAAGCACTGCAGCAGACACCACAACCACCGAATCAGAGAAGCATAGGAATCCTCTCTAGCATATGAATGCTGTATACAGCCGAATAGGAAAAACCATACGAATAGGTTTACACTCCTAGCAGTCAAACTGGAACAGCATACAATAAATCCTCCCCCAATAATGAGACGACACTTCACTTTGAGGGTTAAGCAGGAACTGAGGCTGGCACTCCCAGCCTGGTTTTTATTACAGTTGTTGAGAATACAGGACCGCCCACAGGGAGCGACAAAACAACCAATCAATCTGTACAATACACACAGACACTCCCACACAAAATCCTCCCCTCTGCCTGTAATAGGATTACTGAACACCATGGGTAATCTCATTATCACAGGCAGAAGAATACAGTTTTATGAAACATATCACAGGGACCCCAAAACATGCAATAACCCCATATAAAGTATATCCTCAGAACCAGGGGATCTGGGTCAACCACATATCCAAAATTCACCCAGATCCATTCAGTAGTTTGGAAGATACAGTTTAATGCAGATTCCGCAGAACATATACAGATTATATAAAAAATAATTACTGTATAATGTGTCCCCTGTTGTATAGTTTAAAATTACTGCACGATGTCGTTGTGTACCAAATACCGGCGATATGGCACCGTGTAGAAAAGTCACAACAATGTCTGTGAGTTAAAATGGCCGCCATCCATTGTTCTCACCATGTGCTTCATCCATTGTTCTCACCATGTGCCTCTGATACATGAAATGGTGGCCACCCAGTAACTCCACAGTATGTCCCAAGATGGTTTTTAAAGGGCCAGCAGCACCATACAAATCCAATATGCCCAAATATTGTACTTGAAGGGCCAAATAACCCAGGGGCCATAGTCAGCAGGTAGGAGGCGGGTTGGTTTCGCCACATTTCTCCCCTTTTCCAAACAGACTAACAGGGTATCTGACCTCCTGCCGGTCAGTGCCCTTGTTAGTCCAGCAGCCCATACACAAAACAGAAACAGCAGTACAGCCCACCCACAATAAATGGTTACTACACCTGAGTAAGGGAAAAACTTGTCCAGGTCCAGGTGCCTCACCACGGCTGTGTGGGGGACTGGTAGGCTGTTTTGGTGGGTTGCTGAGTTGGCAGAGACCAGCGGTACTCTGCCCTGGTGCCAGCACTACCACGGGAGTAGTCTGGTTGGAGCCTGGTTGCTGGAGACCGACTGTCTCCCCTTTAGATGCACAGCTCTGCTGCTGGAGACCGACTGTCTCCCCTTTAGATACATAGCTCCGCTGTTGGAGGGGAAGACCGACTGTCTCCCCTTTGACTAAGCAGCCTTGTTGCTGGGGGACAGGACTGACTGTCCTTGCACCCTGTGCTGTAGGTGCAGAGACCACGGTCCCATCAGCACAGTTGTGGGTATTACAGTCTCCCCCTAATACACTAAGCTGTCGCTGGGGAGGGGGGGTAACAGGCTCCTCTCCCGATAGAGCACTCTGCCGCTGGGGAATGGAGACTGGGCTCCCAATTCCCTGCACATTAATAATCTGCCGCTGGGGAGAGGGGGTAGCAAGCTCCTCTCCCATACATACTTCACACTGCCTTCTCGGCATACCACTCTGCTGCTGGAGGGCAGGAACAACTACCTCTGCCTCCTGTAACTCAGCCTGCCGCTGTGGAGGAAGGATGACCCCCTCGGCTCCCTGGAACTCACACTGCTGCTGGGGAGGAAGGATGGTACCTTCGGCTCCCTGGAACTCACGCTGCCGCTGGGGAGGAAGGACGACACCTTCGGCTCCCTGGGACTCACGCTGCCACTGGGGAGGAAGGACGACACCTTCGGCTCCCTGGGACTCACACTGTCGCTGGAGATCTGGGTTGGTTGCCCAGCATCCCTGTAGGGCCGGTAGAGAGACCTCGATCCCATCTCTACCTGCCATCTGGAGGTCATCGCAGGACCAGTCAGTGAGGTCTGGTTCTGCTTGTCGGGTAGGTTGGGGCTGCACGAAGCTGAGCAGGTGTTGGTAGTCCTGCTCCAGCTCCCACTCCCTTGTTACCAGGTGGGTCATGTCTTTGCTCACCTCGCGTTCGTCAGCCCAGACAAACATGCCCTTCCGGTAGTCGTAGATGTCCCAAAACCTAGACCTCTCCGTGCTGCCAAGATCAATGTCGTCCTCCAAGGCATCCCATAATAAACCCGGGCCATCATAATCAACCCCCTCCGGTAAGTCGTGCTCGGCCGTCCAGGGGGTAAGTCGAATGGTATGCCACCAGAGGGCCTGGTATGCGTTGTCTAGCCAGATCTCTCGCCATACCAGGGTCTCTAGTCTTGTCACCCACTCATCCAGGGGCTGCTCTCCCAATAGATACATCCGCATCGCCACACGCTTCTGTAGCCGCTGCTCATCACTGGGGAGACTCTCACCTCGCCGCCACTGGGCATCTTCCAGGGCATCATACCAGAGTTCCTTTCTGTCTGCATCCCTGTAGCCCGCGGCCGCCTCCTCCTCCTCCTCATCATGGAACGCTGTCCGAAAACTAGCTGATTCCATCCTGCTGTAGCCAGGGGCGCTGTACGGATACTAGCGTTGCCCTCAATTTGTAATTCCAAACGTTACCAGTGTCTCCGAGCTGCTTCTCCTCGCACTAGGACGCCATCCCACCGCTTGCCACCAATGTAACGGATTGCCTGGCACCCCGACTGGGTACCTCCGTTAAAGGATGCTCCTAGCGCTCCTGAGGACTTCAAGCACTGCAGCAGACACCACAACCACCGAATCAGAGAAGCATAGGAATCCTCTCTAGCATATGAATGCTGTATACAGCCGAATAGGAAAAACCATACGAATAGGTTTACACTCCTAGCAGTCAAACTGGAACAGCATACAATAAATCCTCCCCCAATAATGAGACGACACTTCAATGGGTTAAGCAGGAACTGAGGCTGGCACTCCCAGCCTGGTTTTTATTACAGTTGTTGAGAATACAGGACCGCCCACAGGGAGCGACAAAACAACCAATCAATCTGTACAATACACACAGACACTCCCACACAAAATCCTCCCCTCTGCCTGTAATAGGATTACTGAACACAATGGGTAATCTCATTATCACAGGCAGAAGAATACAGTTTTATGAAACATATCACAGGGACCCCAAAACATGCAATAACCCCATATAAAGTATATCCTCAGAACCAGGGGATCTGGGTCAACCACATATCCAAAATTCACCCAGATCCATTCAGTAGTTTGGAAGATACAGTTTAATGCAGATTCCGCAGAACATATACAGATTATATAAAAAATAATTACTGTATAATGTGTCCCCTGTTGTATAGTTTAAAACTACTGCACGATGTCGTTGTGTACCAAATACCGGCGATATGGCACCGTGTAGAAAAGTCACAACAATGTCTGTGAGTTAAAATGGCCGCCATCCATTGTTCTCACCATGTGCTTCATCCATTGTTCTCACCATGTGCCTCTGATACATGAAATGGTGGCCACCCAGTAACTCCACAGTATGTCCCAAGATGGTTTTTAAAGGGCCAGCAGCAGCACCATACAAATCCAATATGCCCAAATATTGTACTTGAAGGGCCAAATAACCCAGGGGCCATAGTCAGCAGGTAGGAGGCGGGCAAACAGGCTTCTCCAATGCCCAGTGGCGAGGTTGGTTTCGCCACAGATTACATTTTCCATATTCATGGCTAATCATGGCAGCATTTAACAAATGGGATTTCCCAAGCAATAATAACACAGGGAGGGTGAAACATGCTACAAAAAATATTTTAATACATCATTTTTGAGGATTATAGGAGTTCAGAACAGACAGGCTGAACTCATAATCCGAGCGAGAAGACACATCAACCTTGTAGTGTTTCACAAAGGTATTTAGTGATGACCGATAGGCAGCATTACAGATGCTCTCTGCAGGAACTCCCGACTCTGCAGCCCATGACATAGCAATGGACCTTGTAGAATGCGCCCTGATGTCTTTGGGAATAGGTACATCTTTTGCCTTATATGCCTTAGAAATAGCTGAAATCGTCCAGGAACAAAGAGTGGAAACTGCAGCAGCTTCACATTTGCGAGAACCCCATGGGATCACAAACCGTTAAGAAGATCGTCTCCAATCAGCTAAACGCTCAATATACGTAGATAAACACCTCCTAAGGTCTAGCTTGTAACACCTTAGTTCTTCAGGAGAAGAAGGATTCTGAAAATAGGCAGGCAGGAAAATTTCCTGATTAAGGTGAAAGGACGTAACTGTAGCGGACGTACCTCCGCCAAAGGGACCGCTTCCTAGCTGGAACAGGGGAACGGATAGGGGAACTAGCTCTCTGCACTCCCAGGGGCCGGACAGCACTCAGTCCTGGGAGCTCCCCGCTGCATCTTCCACCAGCTGGCCCAGGGATTAACCCTTTCTCCCCCTCCTCCCCCCAGTAACTGGACAAGACCTAGTTCTGGAGGTTACAACACTGACCATGCTTTATTGAAACACACAGCTTTTATGCATAGCCCCATGCAAGGGGTTTCCAACACAATATTACTGGGTCATCCCTCCCATGATCCTCTGTGTCTAAGAGAGAATTCAGTCCCCTTTCAGGTACAGCAAATCTACAATTTCC
This sequence comes from Pelobates fuscus, assembly GCF_036172605.1. Lineage (NCBI taxonomy): Eukaryota > Metazoa > Chordata > Amphibia > Anura > Pelobatidae > Pelobates > Pelobates fuscus. The sequence goes on along the minus strand of NC_086319.1, from coordinate 264,205,709 downwards.
AAATCCCCACGCCACTTTTAATATTTCAAAAGGGGTTAATTGATTGTATGGAATGTCCTAACTTACTAGAGTAGTTGAAGCTTAGACCCCAGCAGAGCTTTTGTGCAGGGTGTGGGAAGTCACACAGCAGTGTCCTTGAAGTCTCAGCTCACATCTGCCATATGTCTGGCTTGCCTCTAAGACAGGAAGTCATTTGATATAGTAATGATCAAGCCTTCCAGAAACAGGAGACCCTTGATTCAATACCATATCCAAAAGAGACATTTGCTTAACCCAATTATCCCCCAGGCACTAGAGTTACATATCATAAAACATAAGCTATTGAATCTACATCCCACACATATAAGAACCCTAAAAATAAACCAGGGAAATCACAGAAACAGAGTCTTTTTGCATGGTTTTTACAGGGCCCATATGTAGGCATGGCACTTGGTGACGGCATTTTGTCACAGTAACTACTCTGGTCTTGGACGCAGAGCAACCCTATCATCGAAGAAGGTAGTGTAAGGTTCTTCGGATGATAGTGCACTGATGTCAGACATCCTTCTAGCTGAGACCAATGCCAGTTACAACAGGGTCTTCTTAGAAAGGACCTGCATATGAATTTCACCAATAGGCTCTTCTTAGAAAAGACCTGCATATGAATTTCACCAATAGGCTCAAAGGGAGTGTAAAGGATCCTGCTATCCGTGCAGCGCTGATCCTTGTAGCGTCTCCCGAAATCCAAGCTGAAAAGAGTGAAGTAGTGATTTATAGCTCCCAATTCTCCAAACATGAGTCGAGACTTCATGAAGGGGTAAAACGAATGTGTTTATTGATGGCCAAAATCAGCCCTTTTATGATGGTCTCCCAGCAAGGGAACTCCCACATGGGACCTTGTGGAAGACTGTAACAAAATATGCAGAACCAATCAGTATACAGTACAATTCTTATACACACCCACAGGAAGAGTGTAACCCCTCCTCTGTATCCTGGAGATAATTAACTTCCCCCACCTCTCTATCCTGGAGATAATTAACTTAAGTAGTTGCAGAGAACCTAATTATCTCCGGGCAGAGAGAAACATGTGCTTTTTACCTTTTAACAAAACTGTATTAAAATCAATAACTCATGTTTCGCTGAACGAAGTCCCCATGTTCCACACACCCCCAGATAGCTTGGATCTGAGCGCATATTATAGGCGAATAGCGCTCAGATCCCACGAACACAGTTCTCAATAACGTCGAGTAAAGTTTAAGTTCACCAGCTGTAATGGAAGTTAAACTGCATGAACCCATATACGAGTGTAACAGGGGAAATGTACAATCCAAGCAAGTAAGGCGAATGATGTGATCCAGAGACAGAGGGCACTGTCCCAAGTGCCTTAAGACCCCATGACTTAACGGGCCAGCATCCCAGGGTAAGAGGCTAGCAATCCGGCTCCTCCAAGAGATAGGGGGGCAGGGCAGTTTGTCACATGCAGACCCAGTGACAAAAGCCATTTTGTCACACATCTCCCCTTTTCCAAACGGACTAACAGGGTATCTGACCTCCTGCCGGTCAGTGCCCTTGTTAGTCCAGCAGCCCACCCACAAAACAGAAACAGCAGTACAGCCCCCCCACAATAACTGGTTTCTACACCTGAGTGAGGGAAAAACTTGTCCATGTCCAGGTGCCTCACCACGGCTGTGTGGGGGACTGGTAGGCTGCCTTGGTGGGTGGCTGAGTGGGCAGAGACCAGCGGTACTCTGCCCTGGTACCAGCACTACTACGGGAGTAGTCTGGTTGAAACCTGGTTCCTTTTTCTGTACAGCTCTGCTGCTGGAGACCGACTGTCTCCCCTTTGGCTGCACAGCTCTGCTGCTGGAGACAGACTGTCTCCCCTTTGGCTGCACAGCTCTGCTGCTGGAGACTGACTGTCTCCCCTGGTATGTCCAAAGTTCTCCTGACCGCCACAATCAAATGCTCTATAGCTTTTGAGTCTAAATAGCAAGGCTGTTCCATGAACTCTTCCTCACTAGATGAGGTGGGTTCAAATTCCAGAGAGCCAGTGGTGTGTCTGAAGTCATAGTCAGACTGGTCTGAATCACGGCCAAAGCTCTCACATCTGGGCATTTTACCTTTGCTGGATTCTGAGATCCCTTCTACCACTGCTTGCTTAATCCAGTAAGCTATGTCTTGGGCTGAAGAGGTAGAAGCTTGAGGAGTTTTCCGATGTTCCGAAACTCCTGCAATTATTGATAAACATTTACGGCATAGCCTGCAGTTATCTAAGGGCCTTGCACCACATCCTGGGCAGGCCGCCGGTTTATCCCTTCTCCTAGATGGAGATCTCGGGCCGGACAGGTCTTGAGTGCTCCAAGACACAGAAGTCATATGACTGTACCCTCCATGCACTCTTTTTGTAGAACAGTAAATTTATAAAAAACCTAAATGCTCACCTGTGACCTATTATAGATCTTGCTGACTTTGCAGATGGAGATGCTGGTTCCATACTAGAAGTAGGGCTAAATAAAAAGGCAAGTGTACCTTTAACAATTTCTGTGCAGTCAGATGTATTACTCTTTCAAAGGTATAATCCATACCTGCAGATTTTGTAAGTAGCACTAGAGCGCACTGTAACTTTAAGGGAAAAGAAACAAGGGATTTCTTTAGTATTACCGCCGTTTCAAATTTCCCACTCTGTGCCTTTAAGGAAGCGCGCCTGCGCCGATTGGCCGCAACTCTGCCATTTGGGAAAAGGGCAAAAAGTCTTGAAATCCGGCCGCGTCTAGTGCGCATGCGCCGGTGTCTTACGAGAGTGCTGGTCGTCTGATCGAGGTCTGGATGTTCCGTCCTGGTAAACGCAGGCTCCAGATGCCAGGGGAACTTACTGGTTAGAGAGATCTCCGTTATTGAGTAGCGATGTCAAAGTGTCAAGTAGGCAGGGCAACTGCTACCTGGGCTGCTCTCTAACCACTTTCCACATCTAATTGCCATAGTGCATTGCACTTTAATTCTTTCTATTCAATTATCTTGAATGTGTATCAACACATCTAGTTTACTTTTGTCTATCGCTGATGTTAACAGGTGGGTTGGTAAAATTGCACTATGGGCAACTAAATAGTTTTTTCCCCAGGGTGTACATGTGTGACTGTGCCAATGTGCTTGTATGTGTGTGCATGACTGGGGGAGGGGCAGTATTTAAATCTTGGTCCGGCCCTGTGTGGAGCCGCAAACATATGAAAAGTTGGAACTGCTTACTACATTTTTTGCATCCCATTACTGACTATAGTGTTCCTTTTAATGAGCCTTCCTGTGCTATACAAATTTCTGTTCACACTTATTCTGCAATTTGCTGCCTGTCAGCTTTGTCTTGCTTATTCATAATACATACAGTATGTATTTTTCTTTTTTCTCTTGTGAAAATAAAAAATCTATATAAAATAAAGGGCTCATAAAAGGGTTCCCAAACTAGTCCCTAATCCTTAAATCCTGGACTGTTAATGCCAATGCTAATGAGTGCCACTATATTTAAAGGGTCACAACTCCCCCTTTTCAGGGTATTATCTAGACCAGTGGTAGTCAACCTTTTTTCTAACTACCGCCCACTAATGCATCTTTTTGGTTGAAAAAATTTCCTTACCGCCCACCAGTTTTCGCGCAAGTGCAGAATATTTTTTTTGAAAGGAGGGTGTTTTAAAAATAAATAAATGTACGCACATTTATCTTTTTATTTCCAATTAATGCATGTTTATAATGTTTTTAACTTTATAAAGTTTAATGAGAAAACAATAAAGCAAATTGAAATTTCCTTTACTAGTGATTAATGAGATCCTTGAGGTTGATGCTGCAAGAATAAATATTTGATATCTGGTTCGATTTTCGTAAGGAACAAACAAAGGTCTCCTCTTTTGGTGATATTCAGACGACTTCTCTGTTTGCGCATAATATGATTTCTCATCTATGCATCAGCTCCCCTCTTCTCCCTTCTCAGTTCTCCTCCCCACCTTTTTTTTCCCTTTTTTGTAACCTTCCTTATAGCAATGCCCAGTAGGAAGGCTGAGCTAGGTATACCCCTATAACAGACTGGCACACATACATATATACATACAGACAGACACACAAGACACACATACATACAGACAGACAGGCACACATACAGACACACACACACACACACACACGACACATACATACAGACAGGCACACATACATACAGACACACACACAAGACATAGATACAAAGACACATACACATATACAGACACAAGAAACATATACATACAAAGAAAAGACACATACACACACACACATATATACAGACAGACACACACACACGACACATACAAAGACACACATACATACAGACACATACAGACAGACACACACAAGACATACATACAAAGACACATACACACACACACACAAGACATACATACAAAGACACATACACACACACACAAACACACAAGACATACATACAAAGACAAGACACATATATATACAGACACACACACAAGACACATACATAAGACACACATACAGACACACACAAGACATACATACAAAGACACATACACAAACAAACACACATTATATTTAAATCACCCTCCTGTTTCCTACCTTTAAGGTGCAGGAGGGTGACTTTCCCTGGGGTCCAGTGGTGGCTCAGGTGGATGGGAGTCAGAGTTCCAACTCTGACTCCCTCCTCCTCCTTCCCCCTGCGCGGGCTTTCAGTATGCTGGGAGGAGTGACCGGGGAATCACTTCCTCCCAGCAGAGATGATGTCATCACAGGGGGCCCGGTCGCACTGTTAAAGCGCCCAGTGCTGACCGGGCCCCCTCACAATCCACATCCATCGGGTGGCCCTGACAGCATGGGCCACCCGATGGACCCCTCGATATGCGGCCCCGGCGGTTTGCCGCCCGGGCCAGGGCCACAAGTGGTGACGGCGGTACCCGCCCACTCACCCAATCTGTAAAAAAAAATTGAAAATCCCTACCGCCCACCTGGAATCCTGAAACGCCCACTAGTGGGCGGTAGGGACCAGGTTGACGACCCATGATCTAGACAGTCATGTGACGACAGTCCATCTATTTGCTTACTAGGGATCCCAGGGGCTGGTGGTGGAATGGAATGGTAAAATATACAACTCCTACCTTTTATTCATGGATTGGGATTTTCGGGGGACCTGCTTTTGCCATGTGATCACCAATGGAATATCTGCTCTAATGTGCACGTTGTACCAGGTTCCAGCATGTCCACGGCAGAGAAGCTTCGTCCGTGATACGGTTTAGCACCGTTCTGTATACTTGTATCACAGCCTGGCTCTGAAAGCTACACTCTCTCCTTGATTCTGCAAACTCTACCATAAGTGCGATATGACAATTTTACCTTTCTTCTAGGCCAGTGATGGATAACCTTGACACCAATAATTGTTTCTGGACTACATTCCCCATGATGCTCAGTTAGCTTTTAGACTCTAAAAGCTAGCTGAGCATCATGGGAAATGTAGTCCAGAAATCATTTATGGTGGCAAGGTTAGCCATTAGTGTTCTAGGCACAACATTCTGGCTGACCTCTTATTTCTTCTGTTTATTTCCACAACTTAGCATAAGTTTAGGCCTGCTATATTCTGTATACTTAAATGGCTATTTTCAATTTCTTTGCCGTTCTTTTATGCAGCCATTATTTCTTGTTTCAAAAATTGTGGTTTCTACAGCAATTTTTTTTTAAATGTATTTATTTATTTATTTTACCTTTTGAAACACTATCGCACTCAAGTACCAAGTTCTTAATCTTTAAGTTCACCACGTCCCTTATTCTTTTCCCTTAGTCGGCTTGGGCAAACTTCTCACAAGTTCCGCGTTTCGGATGGACATGGTGATGTAATGATGGGGCCACTGATGCGTTTCGCCCACTAGTAGAGCTTTTTCAAACCGATGACCCTCTCCTCCCTTGTATCTATTTATATACAACAATGTACTTGTAGCGGAGAGCTAGTGATAGCAGGGCTTCTTCTCCGCTGGTTACTCCAACAGCTACTCAGGAACAAACAGGATGATTCGAGAAGGCAGGCATAAGCATAATATAATCCATGAATATCCCATCACCCTTCCCAATAACTGGACGAAACTCGGTATTAGGAGCAGAACTGCACCTTTAATGGCCAGACTGGCCTTTTATGCAGGTTTTTAACCAAAAGGTTACCACCCAGTTGGACCTTGCTGGGCACAGGTAAAAACAGAAAACAACCAATAAACACGGAGTCAGGTAATAAGTCACTCCCATACATTTCACACAATCCCTCCCCTCTGCTTAGGAGATAATTGAGTTAATTACTGTACTGTAATTACTGTAACTGGCTTTGATAATAAGAAGGGGTAGTGTTACCCATCAATCGTCAAATGGTCATCTAGGCACTGGATGACTACTGGAAACCTGTATGTTCGTTTTAAATAAGAGCCAGCACAGTCTCAGCAAAAACATATATACGTTTTGAGACTTCCTTTTGTTCAAAGAGTGAGTCTGGTAGCAAAATAGTACTGGCCCTTCTACCTTACGTCATGCAGGTGACATAGTAAAAGATGAATAAAAGTTACCGTATTTATCAGCGTATAACACGCACCTCATTTTAAGAAGGAAATTCCCCCCCCCCCCTTTCCATAGTATTCTCCCCCCCTCCTATAGTGTCCCCACCTCACCTTGTCCCATAGTGCACTTTCCCTCCCCTTGTCCCATAATTACTTACCTGTCTTGAAGCGTGGGCCGGCTTCACAGCGCGCACCGCGGTACAGGAACTTAAATTTCAGGTTCCGGTTTCCGGCGGGACTGAAAGGAAGTGTGCACACTTCCTTTCAGTCCCGCCGGAAACCACAACCTGAAATTGAAGTTCCAGTACCGCGGTGCGCGCTGAACACCGGCCCACGCTTCAAGACAGGTAAGTAAACCTTCATATTCGCTCCATAAGACGCACAGACATTTCCCCTCACTTTTGAGGGGGAAAAAAGTGCGTCTTATGGAGCGAAAAATATGTATATCGTCGTATAACACTCACACATCATTTGCCCCGTATTTTCAGGGAGAAAAAGTGTGTGTTATACGCCAATAAATACGGTAATTTAAAAGCATTGCAAATATGTCTTCCTGAGCTAAGCACCTAACCCTGCATTCAATGTATTAGAGGGAGAATTCTTCTGACGGAATCAGAGAATTCATACTGGGAGCAGAGGAAGAATGCAGAGCATAGAGCTAAATAATCAATCCTTTTTTTATTGTTGAATTAACCAATGGCCACCCCTGTCGAGTGATTGCTCTTGAAAATAAACTTTGGTGAAAAGGGCCTATTATGAATCCAATATCCGTTTATTTAGCAATCAAGGTATCTAAAACTGCACCTGCCTGCATTGATGTTGTTGCACACCTTGGCTTGACCTATGAATATTTTGTTTATCCCTCAGTTCAGTTTGTTTAGGCTTGACCAATGATTAAGGTGAAACTTGACTAGTGGTTGGGAGACTGAGCTTATTGGGTTACAGATTACTTTGTATTTGCGGTAGATGCGCAAATTGTGCATGCTGGAGCCTTAAGTCTGGGGAAATGCCTGCAAAAAGCTCTTTGTCCACCTGATTTCAATGTATTTTAATATTAAACTGGCCCAGACCTTACCCATTACTAACACCCCCTATGAGCCAGACAAATAATGTCTAGAAGACCCCCAGGAGATATGTGCATGCATCCCTATAGTAACATACATAATGAAACCTGATACATAAATACCTTGGACAAGGAACCGTAGTAGTACGTATATTAACAATTTTTAAATATTTTTAAAAGTTTGTTCAATAGGTATGATTCTTTCTGTTGTTTACCTACAGTTTCCTTTTTAACAGTAATGGCTCGTGTGTGCTGGAGTTGGATAAAATGTTTGTTTCTTGGGAAGCAGGTTTGATATTTCTCTTGTCCCTAGAATGGAGACATTTCTGATTTTTGGAAGTGGTTACTGAACTGTAATTGTTTATTGTATTGTAGGAAACACAGGAGGCGGATGACCGCTGCTCTCTTCGGGATGTGTCTGAGGGCCAAATTGGAAAGCTAGTTGTACGCAAATCTGGCAAGATACAGCTTGTATTGGGCAAGGTCACCCTTGATGTCACAATGGGGACAACCTGTTCCTTTCTGCAGGTAAGTTAATTATCTCTTTTAGACTAGGTTTGTCTTTTCTATCACTTTACTCCTGTCTGGAAACTTTATCTATGTCATTCTATTTCACCATGCATTTGACCCTTTAATGCATTCTTGTTATTAGCAAACAAACAAAAGTGTTGCACAAGAAAATAACACTAGAGGACAAATACCTGCCCTCTGGTGGGTCCCAGCTCAGCTCTCAAATTAGTTTTAGCTCACTCTGTGAGATTACCTGAACCAGGGCTCGAGTCCTGCAGGAACGCGTGGGAACGGCGTTCCTGCACTTTTTCCACAGCAGGAACGCCGTTCCCATTACTAGTCCTGCAGGACCCAGGGCTGGCACAAGCGGCTGCCAGAGCAGGGGGGAGCACAAATCCGAATCCCATGCCTCTGACTGGGGACTCGGATTTTTAAACTCACCTCTCCCCCTGCAGTCAGTGGAGTCATCCTGCCACTCCTGATGATGTCAGTAGGAGAGGGCGTGACTTTCTCTGCTCTTCTCACAGGACCGCTGGGGAGCAGAGGAAGTCACGCCCCCTCCTCCTGACATCATCAGGAGAGGCCGGCTTACTCCACTGACTGCAGGCTGCAGGCTCCACATCCTGGCCCAGCCCTCCTGGCCCAAGGTAAGCCTCAGGGAGGGGGGAAGGCACTTGTTTTTTGTTTTTTTTTATCCCTTCCCTCAGTCTCTGTCCCCCTATTTAAGGCCCTGTCCCCCCTCCTCAGTTCCTGACCCCTTTCCCCAGTCCCTGTCCCCCTCCTCAAGCCCTATCCCCTTACTCAGTCCCTGTCCCCCTCCTCAGGCCTGTCCCTTTCCAGAGTCCCTGCCCCCTTCCTCAGGCCTGTCCCTTTCCAGAGTCCCTGTCCCCCTATTTAAGGGCCTGTCCCTTTACTCAGTCCCTGTCTCCCTCCTCAGTCCCTGTCCCTTTCCTCAGTCCCTGCCCCCCTCCTCAAGTCCTATCCCCTTACTCAGTGCCTGTCTCCCTCCTCAGTCCCTGCCCCCTTCCTCAGTCCCTGCCCCCCTCCTCAAGCCCTGTCCCCTTACTCAGTCCCTGCCCCCCTCCTCAGTCCCTGCCCCCCTCCTCAGTCCCTGCCCCCCTCCTCAGTCCCTGCCCCCCTCCTCAGTCCCTGCCCCCCTCCTCAAGCCCTGTCTCCCTCCTCAAGCCCTGACTCCCTCCTCAGTCCCTGTCCCTTTCCTCAAGCCCTGTCCCTTTCCTCAAGCCCTGTCCCTCTCCTCAAGCCCTGTCCCCTTACTCAGTACCTGTCTCCCTCCTCAGTCCCTGTCTCCCTCCTCAGTCCCTGTCTCCCTCCTCAGTCCCTGTCTCCCTCCTCAGTCCCTGTCTCCCTCCTCAGTCCCTGTCTCCCTCCTCAGTCCCTGTCTCCCTCCTCAGTCCCTGTCTCCCTCCTCAGTCCCTGTCTCCCTCCTCAGTCCCTGTCTCCCTCCTCAGTCCCTGTCTCCCTCCTCAGCCCCTGCTCCCCTCCTCAGCCCCTGCTCCCCTCCTCAGCCCCTGCTCCCCTCCTCAGCCCCTGCTCCCCTCCTCAGCCCCTGCTCCCCTCCTCAGCCCCTGCTCCCCTCCTCAGCCCCTGCTCCCCTTCTCAGCCCCTGCTCCCCTTCTCAGCCCCTGCTCCCCTCCTCAGCCCCTGCTCCCCTCCTCAGCCCCTGCTCCCCTCCTCAGCCCCTGCTCCCCTCCTCAGCCCCTGTCCCCCTCCTCAGCCTCTGTCCCCCTCCTCAGCCCATGGCCCCTTCCTCAGCCCATGGCCCCTTCCTCAGCCCTGCCACCTTCCTCAGCCCATGGCCCCTTCCTCAGCCCATGGCCCCTTCCTCAACCCATGTCCCCCCCCCCCTCCTAAGCTCCTGTCCCTTTTCCACAGCACTGTCACCTTACTTAGCCCCTGTCCCCCTCCTTAGCCCCTGTCCCCCTCCTTAGCCCATGTCCCCCTCCTTAGCCCATGTCCCCCTCCTTAGCCCCTGTCCCCCTCCTTAGCCCCTGTCCCCCTTACTCAGCCCCTGTCCCCCTTACTCAGCCCCTGTCCCCCTTACTCAGCCCCTGTCCACCTTACTCAGCCCCTGTCCACCTTACTCAGCCCCTGTCCACCTTACTCAGCCCCTGTCCACCTTACTCAGCCCCTGTCCACCTTACTCAGCCCCTGTCCACCTTACTCAGCCCCTGTCCACCTTACTCAGCCCCTGTCCACCTTACTCAGCCCCTGTCCACCTTACTCAGCCCCTGTCCACCTTACTCAGCCCCTGTCCACCTTACTCAGCCCCTGTCCACCTTACTCAGCCCCTGTCCACCTTACTCAGCCCCTGTCCACCTTACTCAGCCCCTGTCCACCTTACTCAGCCCCTGTCCACCTTACTCAGCCCCTGTCCACCTTACTCAGCCCCTGTCCACCTTACTCAGCCCCTGTCCACCTTACTCAGCCCCTGTCCACCTTACTCAGCCCCTGTCCACCTTACTCAGCCCCTGCATACGAGCATCAGCCCCTGTCCCACTCCTCAGCCACTGCATACGAGCATCAGCCCCTGTCCCACTCCTCAGCCCCTGTCCCACTCCTCAGCCCCTGTCCCACTCCTCAGCCCCTGTCCCACTCGTCAGCCACTGTCCCACTCCTCAGCCCCTGTCCCACTCCTCAGCCCCTGTCCCACTCCTCAGCCCCTGTCCCACTCCTCAGCCCCTGTCCCACTCCTCAGCCCCTGTCCCACTCCTCAGCCCCTGTCCCCCTTCCTCAGCCCCTGTCCCCCTTCCTCAGCCCCTGTCCCCCTTCCTCAGCCCCTGTCCCCACTCCTCAGCCCCTGTCCCCACTCCTCAGCCCCTGTCCCCACTCCTCAGCCCCTGTCCCCCTTCCTCAGCCCCTGCCCCCCTTCCTCAGCCCCTGCCCCCCTTCCTCAGCCCCTGCCCCCCTTCCTCAGCCCCTGCCCCCCTTCCTCAGCCCCTGCCCCCCTTCCTCAGCCCCTGCCCCCCTTCCTCAGCCCCTGCCCCCCTTCCTCAGCCCCTGCCCCCCTTCCTCAGCCCCTGCCCCCCTTCCTCAGCCCCTGCCCCCCTTCCTCAGCCCCTGCCCCCCTTCCTCAGCCCCTGCCCCCCTTCCTCAGCCCCTGCCCCCCTTCCTCAGCCCCTGCCCCCCTTCCTCAGCCCCTGCCCCCCTCCTAAGCCCCTCAGTTCCTGTCCCCCTCCTCAGCCCCTCAGTTCCTGTCCCCCTCCTCAGCCCCTCAGTTCCTGTCCCCCTCCTCAGCCCCTCAGTTCCTGTCCCCCTCCTCAGCCCCTCAGTTCCTGTCCCCCTCCTCAGCCCCTCAGTTCCTGTCCCCCTCCTCAGCCCCTCAGTTCCTGTCCCTTTCCTCAGCCCCTCAGTTCCTGTCCCGTTCCTCAGTCCCTGTCCCTTTCCTCAGTCCCTGTCCCTTTCCTCAGTCCCTGTCCCTTTCCTCAGTCCCTGTCCCTTTCCTCAGTCCCTGTCTCCCCCCCCCCCCCCCCCCCCCCCCATCTCCTGTCCCTCTTCCTCAGCCCCGTGCCCTTACTCAGCCCCTGCATACAAGCGTATCTTTTTTGGGGGTGAGGGGGGGAGGGAGCGGGGAGTGGATCTTGGGTGAGTTCCTGCACTTTTTGACCCAGGACTTGACCCCTGACCTGAACCACTTTGTTATTAAATTGATATGCTGGCACACTCCCTCAACACGAATGAAACACTGCATCCCCAGATGATTGTTTCAGGATAACGATTACAGTAGTAAATCATTAGTTACACTTTATTTTATTTTGTTATGGCAAATTGTAGCTGTAGTTTTGTGACCAGGGTTCTGCATATTAAATATGATTTTACAACAATGCTGACTCATAAGTTCTTGAAATAATACGTAAATCCATAAAATAAGGTCTTGTGTAGCTTCCATTGTTTCTATTTTAGTGAAGCTGACATTGTGATATATTGCTAGTTAATAGACAAAACTTGTTTTCTTTTTTTGACACAAAATTAGTAGTGTCTTAGTGAAGACCATGCCAACCATCTTTTCCATCTATAAATCACGTTTTATAAGGTTTGTTCATGAAAATGTTTTCCAGCCTGCTCTGCTTGAGTAGATTTCTGTATTCTTGCATGACTTAGATATATGTTACTTCTGTTTTTTTCCCTCTGGCAGGAGCTGGTGTCAGTTAGTGTGGGTGAAGCTCGAAGTGGAGAGATGATGGTTTTGGGCCATGTTCAGCACAAGCTTGTATGTTCCCCAGACTTTGCGTCTTTGCTAGAAGGAAGGCATCGTTGAGTCCTTCTTACTTTTCACCACAGTGATGGATTAAGTCTGTCTGTTGCTCCAGTTATATCAGAAGCACTGCTACATTACTTGTATTAGCATGGCCTCTGGGCCTGTACAATTGTTTACTTTGGCATAGCATGTGACTTATGATTCTGTGTGTGGAAGAGGCTGATTCATCTGTGTAATTAGACTCTTGCTGACACTTGCTGCTCCTTATCTTCTAGCATGTACTACTGGACTTTTCACTATGATCTAAATCACACTTTGTATAATTGTAAATATTGGATATGAAATACAGACTTATAATAATTTAAGCAGAGTCCCACATCTTAAAGCTGAAAATGTTACCATATAATATTTAAATTTAACCAGTGTAATAATTAACTATAGTATGTATGTCAAATTTATATTCTGTAGAAAGTTGACTGTTCACCAGGTTCCTGTTGAAGAAACCAAGTCAAGATATATTTTATTTTTTAATTGGATAACAACATATTCTGTACAGCTGTACAATTTAAGTATTAGTTAATTGACACCTACCGTTTAAGTCATATTTCTATATACCAATAAAGAAGGAGTTGGAGATACTTCAAGTGAGTTTACAGTAAGGGTCATCACCTACTTGTAAAAGTGTGTGTAGAATATATATGGTTGGATGAACACTCCAAGCCCCATAACTACAGCATGGGGCCATCCCAACGTAATTAGTCTAGCAATTTAATATTGAGTGCTGCTGGACACCTGTTGCAGCCTCCAATGGTGCCTTTAGGTCTGCTGAGCTAAGCCCTACAGTGCAGGGCTGGCTCATTGCCTGAGGCTATAGTCATTATGGTGCTTGCAGTATTCCTTCAAAGAAGTAACCGAAATGGTTGTATTTGTTGAGATAAATTGCTGCAATCAACTTAATGCTGTGTCCCACAAATAAAGTTTATAACAGGTGGCTGTATAGTATAGCTGCATACCTGCAACAAAAATTAAAAAGATTTACTCAGTCAAAAGTTGAGCACACGGTGAATTAACAAGCAAGTTTTAAGACTGAAATCTAAAATATTAAAATTGTTAGAGGATTTTCCAGCTCTGCTTTTCTGGTGTTGGGTACCTTACCACATTATTTTGTGAAAAAGCCCTAAATACCTCATTAGCAAAATCCAGAAATAATAATGTTACACATAATGTATTTTCATATAAAACAAAAAGTATATAGGATTTTAAGATTCCTCTGCTTGTTTTATGGTAAACTACCTTTCTCATGAGTATGAAATATACTTTACTTTCAAACCGTGCATGACATATGGTTTTTATTTTAATGTAATAACCTATATGTATGTTCCACTAATTTAAAGTCCTGGATAACTGATGTAAAAAGAGTTGTTTTTCCATTTGATTTATTTTTGTTTGCATTTGCCGATATTTTGCCAGGCATTTGAGACAAATGCATGTATTATTACGTTCTTTAAACGTAAATTCGCCTAATGCCTTTTGTTTATATTGTGCTATTTAACAATGTATGTCCCTTTTTCTTTGTGACAATCCATGCAACTGTACAGTGTGATTAAATAAACCAAGCTCATCTGTAATACTACTGCGCAGACATCTGCCATACAAATGCACAGCACTAATGTTATGCTTTCATTTACTTCCCCATTTATGATGTTGAACACTGACATTTTTCATCTGTTAGTTGTTCCATCTTTTAGCTCTGAAAATTCTGGTGCTTCAAAAGTGGTGAATGTTATATTTTGGTACATTAGAGAGAGACTGAAAAAATGCACCAAGGTATAAATGTCAGAATAACCATTTTAGAAATAGACTCAAGGGATTGCGTGATGACGTAGGAGGAGCACGCACGCGGGGAGGCGGAGCTTAGGCGATGGAATGACCACGAGCAGCAAGGAAATCAGCTAGCACGAGTATGTGACTAGAGAGACGATTTACGGGTACAAGGAGAACGAAGCAGTGTGTGAAGAGGGAATGGATGTTATTATACTTGAGCTTTTATTGCTTTATGTAGAGCTGAGCTCAAACATTCTCACAATATAAGCGAATACTTGCCAGCAGAAGCCTGCAGCAATCAAGTCGCTCTTCAAAGATAAGTACATACAGGGCCGGTGCAAAGAATTTTGGGTACATAGGCGAAGATGCAGTTTTCCGCCCCCCAAAAAAATCTTCACCTGTGTACCTCTTAAACCCCCCTTTTGTGTTTCTTATCCCGTCTTTTTTTTTTTATTAATTAATTTATTTAAAGATACCTTACAATAGCCGGTTATACATTACATTGTTGTCTAACCCTAGCCGTAGTATTTTTACATTTACTTTTCTGTCAAAACAAAAAATCCTCCTGGTAGTGAAACAGTGATTAACTAAAAGGATGTAGAGGGCAAATGCTGTATAATATAACGTTGCAGAGAGCAAAGAAAACACCCAATAGTGAAGGCCCAGTCGTTGAGCACTGAAAGTAGATTCTTGAGTAGTCAAATAAGATTACAACAGCAACACGAAAAAAAAACCCTGAGCGTCGGGTGGGGGCCCTAAATAAAAATGTAAACCCATCCCCCCAGGGTGACTAGGGTTCCGCAAACCCCTAGTCACTCCCTCCCAACAAAATGAACCCCTACCTGCCCCCCTGCTCAGTGGTGGGGGCTGGGGGGGGGGAGGACAATAGGCCCCCCCTTATTGGTGTTTAGGGCAGCTATCGGGTGGTGGCCAGGACAATAGGTCCCCCCTTATTCTAATTTAGGGCCCCCATCCACCACTCAGGGGTGGGGGCCAGGGGGAGGACAATAGTTCCCCCTTCTTATTGGTATTTAGGGCCCCCACTCGCCACTCAGGGGTAGGTGTCACGGTACCCCACTCGCTCTAGCATGTAAGCTCATTGAGCAGGGCCCTCAAGCCCTCTGTTCCTGTGCGTCCATTTGTCTGGTTATAATTACGTGTCTGTTAGTCCACCCATTGTGCAGCGCTACAGAATTTGCTGGCGCTATATAAATAATAAAATAATAATAATATTTATATTTGTTCACATTGTGGAGCTGCATTGAAAGATATGCTGAAAGGTGGTATCCTGTAAGTTTTAACAGAGTGATGATATAAGGACAACTCTGCTTGTACTTTTTGGTCCATATAATATTGCACTGGCACTTTGATAGTGCTATATTAAGTTTTTTGCACTTTAATAAGGTATTTTGCACTTTTGCACAGAAGTCTGGTTTATATTACATATTTGGTCTTAAAGACACAGCACACTCCCCCCCCCCCTTGTTTAACCCGTTAACATCGTTTCATGTCGTCCCCATTATAATGGGCTTGAAAGCTGCTGCTGTAAAAGTAAAAAATAAATAAAAAAAATTGCAATGCACCAAATTAATAAATATATATCTATATATAAATAATAATAATATATATATATGATATATGATATATACACATAAGAAACAAAAATAGAAAAATCCTGCACTCCACCAAAACTACTGTATTGCCCGGTGCTTGTCCAGCAAAAATACAAAAATATATAAAAGGATAGCACTGCAAGGACATGAAATAAGACTTAACTTTTATTACCTTATTTTAAATAAAAATTTTAAAGTTTCAGCTTGATACATATAAAATATATATAAATATATAACATACATATAATATATATCTTATACATATATTTTGCATTTTCCACACACAAACAAATTTGAATGCTAATTTTGGCCAGTGTTTGTGACTAAGTGGCTATTAAAAAGACTGGACATACCCCATCGGTAATACCATGGGTTGTCTACTTTTGCAAATGGTATGCCATCATGGGGGTAATTCTCATTCCTGGGCTACCATACGGTCTCAAAGGCAACATAACCAGTCTGGCTAATTTCAATGTGAATAAACTGAAAAAGGTGACGTGTTATATTTGACCCTGTAACTTCCCAAAACACCATAAAACCTGTACATGGGGCTACTGTTTTACTTGTGAGACTTTGCTGAATACAAATATGTATACTTTATTAGAGTAACAGCAAACAGTATTATGACTTTTACAGTTAAAATTCCATGCAGATATTAAAACAATAACATTTCTTAATTTCTCCCATTTTAAAAATATTGTTTCTGGGATGATCCTTTAACATCACAAATTATGTATACTGATTTTATTTAAGAAACTATTGGTCAGATAACAGTAGAGTCTGACCCTACAGGGCTTCTCAGCTAAGTGAAAATAGTGACATTTTCTAAAAATAAAATAAAAGATAGAGAGGGTGTCAGACTGACTGACATTAGTATCAGTGAGTTTGTAAATCTCTCTTTATATGAAGTGGATTATGTGTATTCCCATTATGCCCAGCACGCCATTTAAGAGAGGATAGTTATTACTCTTAGGCAATGGTAGACCGACGGTCCGTGTCCAATGCCCTGTTAGACTGGAAAGATCCAGCACACACCCAGTATAGCTCTACCCCCACTGAGAGCTATACTGGGTATGAGCTGGATCTTTCCAGATTAATGGCGATTTCCCGCTCTGCACCCCGCGAGCCAAGACGTTTAAAAGCAGTCACGCGGCCTCCAGATCAGTACTCCGTGCGGGAACTAGCTATCCGCCCCCGCGGGCCAATGAAAAGAGCCGATATTGCTGTGCAGGCTTCGTGCTCGGAGAGGGTGTGGCCTGAGGTGGGTTTCGTGTGAGGAAATCCAAATTTTTTTTAAAAGAAGAGCTCGGTGTGGCAGGTACTGGTTGTAACTGAGGATTCTCTTGTGTCCAGAGGGGTCTTATAGTTCAGGGGGAGGTCAGCCTAAGGGGTCCCCCCCGGTGTATGCATGTATCTCTAACCCTCAGGGCTGATAATGATTAGTGTTATCGCTGTTTACTAATGAGGCACACGTAACATGCTGTAAAACAGCACAAGGCCTCATTATAACTATAGTGCCTGGTCTGCGCTGGCTGGGAGTATATAGTGCCTGGTCTGTGCTAGCTGGGAGTATATAGTGCCTGGTCTGTGCTAGCTGGGAGTATATAGTGCCTGGTCTGCGCTGGCTGGGAGTATATAGGGCCTGGTCTGTGCTGGCTGGGAGTATATAGGGCCTGGTCTGTGCTGGCTGGGAGTATATAGGGCCTGGTCTGTGCTGGCTGGGAGTATATAGGGCCTGGTCTGTGCTGGCTGGGAGTATATAGGGCCTGGTCTGTGCTGGCTGGGAGTATATAGGGCCTGGTCTGTGCTGGCTGGGAGTATATAGGGCCTGGTCGGTGCTGGCTGGGAGTATATAGGGCCTGGTCGGTGCTGGCTGGGAGTATATAGGGCCTGGTCGGTGCTGGCTGGGAGTATATAGGGCCTGGTCGGTGCTGGCTGGGAGTATATAGGGCCTGGTCGGTGCTGGCTGGGAATATATAGGGCCTGGTCTGTGCTGGCTGGGAGTATATAGGGCCTGGTCTGTGCTGGCTGGGAGTATATAGGGCCTGGTCTGTGCTGGCTGGGAGTATATAGGGCCTGGTCTGTGCTGGCTGGGAGTATATAGGGCCTGGTCTGTGCTGGCTGGGAGTATATAGGGCCTGGTCGGTGCTGGCTGGGAGTATATAGGGCCTGGTCGGTGCTGGCTGGGAGTATATAGGGCCTGGTCGGTGCTGGCTGGGAGTATATAGGGCCTGGTCGGTGCTGGCTGGGAGTATATAGGGCCTGGTCGGCGCTGGCTGGGACTCTATATAGGGCCTGGTCGGCGCTGGCTGGGACTCTATATAGGGCCTGGTCGGCGCTGGCTGGGACTCTATATAGGGCCTGGTCGGCGCTGGCTGGGACTCTATATAGGGCCTGGTCGGCGCTGGCTGGGACTCTATATAGGGCCTGGTCGGCGCTGGCTGGGACTCTATATAGGGCCTGGTCGGCGCTGGCTGGGACTCTATATAGGGCCTGGTCGGCGCTGGCTGGGACTCTATATAGGGCCTGGTCGGCGCTGGCTGGGACTCTATATAGGGCCTGGTCGGCGCTGGCCAGGAGTATATAGTGCCTGGTTCCTATTAGTCTAATACAGGGATCTCACTTTTATGCTAGTGGATGGAAGTTGGAGGTTTTGAATTCACTTATAAATACTGGGTATTCTTTCTGTTTCAGAAGTAAATAATGAAGATTTAAAGGAGCACCCCTCTACACATGCTGTCTCATAGATTACCCTTGTTATTGGGAGTGTTTTATGGCAGCTCTGGTCTGCTATCTGACCAAATAATGTTTTCGGTTTAATAAGCTTTTAACCCCCTTAAGGACCAAACTTCTGGAATAAAAGGGAATCATGACATGTCACACATGTCATGTGTCCTTAAGGGGTTAAAGTGCTTTAAAACTGCTAGAAAAACTTTCCCAATGATTTGTCTGCAGAACTCTTTAAAGTCTACGGGAATTTTTATACATTTGGAAAGCTTATTAAATCAAGACCAATGAACCCAGTGTGCTTTCGTTAAGTAGCATAGCAAGAAACACTCTGGGCATCATAATCCCTTCAAATAAATTAATTTTTTATGGTGCCAGAAAGCCGCCTGTATGTATCTTTTATTTTTTTTTAATTTTCAATTTTAGAAGCCAGGTGCCGCTGGAGGCAACCTTTTTTAGATTAAAATATTTGATAACTGTTTAACCCTTTTAGGTAAGAAAGCACCCAGTGACCTTTTGGCACAATAACTTCATTTTGATTAAGTTGTTATGGTGCCCAAAGTGTTCTTTTAAAAATGCCTTCTGTGGCAATGTTGGCAAATTGTGCATTATCTTTGTATATGGTGGTGCATCTGACCAAAGATAGATATTGATAGTTGTCCCTATGGATAATGGATGTTTAAAGGATCACTATAGGGTCAGGAACACAAACATGCATTCCTGACCCTGTAGTGTTAAAACCACCATTTAGCCCCCTGGGCCCCTCATGTCTCCATAACTATAGCAAAGTCTTACTGTATTTAAGCCTGAAGCTGTAGCTCTGCATGCTGTTTACCTCAAAAAAACAAGCAGTCTGCTGACATCAGCAGAAGTGGTAGCCTGATCCAATCACAATGCTTCCCCATAGGATTGGCTGAGACTGACAAGGAGGCAGATCAGGGGCAGAGCCAGCATGATTCAAACACAGCCCTGGCCAATCAGCATCTCCTCATCAATGAATCTCTAGGAGGAAAGTTCAGTGTCTTCATGCAGGGGAGGAGACACTGAATGTTTTGGATGCATTTTAGACAGCCATGACCCAGGAAGGATCTCGAACAGCCATCTGAGGAGTGGCCAGTGAAGTTATCACTAGGTTGTAATGTAAACACTGCATTTTCTCTGAAAAGACGGTGTTTACAGCAAAAGGCCTGAAGGTAACGAGACTACTCAACAGAACAAATTCAATAAGCTGTAGTTGTTCTGGTGACTATAGTGTCCCTTTAATAAAGTTATGTGCAACAAGGCTGTTATTTGCAATCTATTATTCATTATTAAATTGATTAACGTTTTCTATTAACATAACTCCTCCCTAGAAGCAATCACTCTGTTCTTTATTGATTTCATGTGGGCACAGTTATTTATGGTAGTAAACTCCTTATGGTAGTGAATTAACCCCTTAACCCCTTCAGGACCGGCCTGTTTTTGCGATGTTTGTACGTTAAGGACCAGAGCAGTTTTAACACTTTTGTGGTGTTTGTGTTTAGCTGTAATTTTCCGCTCTCTCATTTACGGTTCCCATACAAGTTATATACTGTTTTTTTCACGACAAGAAGGGCTTTCTTTACATACCAGTATAAATATTATGTCATATATTGTATTTAAAAAAAATAATAAAATATGGTGAAAAATGTAAAAAAAAAACATGTTTTTGGACTTTTACTTGAAAAATCTTTTACTTATCTACAAAAGCTAATGAAAAAAACTGCTAAATAGATTCAAAATTTTGTCCCGAGTTTAAAAACACCCAGTGTTTACATGCTTTATTGCTTTTTTTTGCAAGTTATAGGCCTATAAATACAAGTAGGAAATTGCTGTTTCAATATATATATATTTTAAATGTATCAATAGTGACATTGTTACACCTTTATCTGTCATAAATCCCTGAAACACACCTAACATGTACATATTTTTTAAAGTAGACAACCCAGGGTATTCAAAATGGGGTATGTCCAGTTTTTTTTAGTAGCCACCTAGTCACAAACACTGGCCAAAGTTAGCATTTATATTTGTTTGTGTGTTAAAAATGCAAAAAACGCTAACTTTGGCCGGTGTTTGTGACTAAGTGGCTACTAAAAAAAGCTGAACATACCCCATTTGCAATACCTTGGGTTGTCTTCTTTTGCAAATGGTATGCCATCATGGGGCTAATTCTCATTCCTTGGCTACCATACGCTCTCAAAGGCAACCTAACCAATCTGACAAATTTCAATAAAAAAAAAAAAAGTAAAATCAAGCCTTATATTTGACCCTGTAACTTTCACAAACACTATAAAACCTCTACATGTGGGGTACTGTTATACTCAGGAGACTTCGCTGAACACAAATATTAGTGTATCAGAACAGTAAAATATATCACAGCAATAATATCCTCAGTGAAAGAGCTGTTTGTGTGTGAAAAATGCAAAAAACTTCACTTTCACTGACAATATCATCGCTGTGATATGTTTTACTGTTTTGAAACACTAATATTTGTGTTCAGCGAAGTCTCCCGAGTAAAACAGTACCCCCATGTACAGGATTTAGGGTGTCATAGAAAGTTACAGGGTTAAACACAGTGCTAGCAAATTAAATTATCTGGACTTTTGGCCTGGGTTGGCAGGCAGGTCCCTCAAATTGCAATCATTAAAATTACTTAATTAGGTAAAAATATTACATAAATATGCACGTAGAATTTTAATATATATACATATTTATATATTTGACGTCTACGTGTATATTTATGAAATTATTTATGTAATTATGTATGTGGACATATGTATATTTCGTATTATTTTTATTTATTTATTTATACATAGATATATATATCATTACATTCTAAGTGTATTTTGATATAAATATATATATATCAATATCAAAATACTGTTAGAATAAAACTGAATATATATATATAATTTTTTTTTAATTATTAAAAATTATTTTTATTTTTTGTTATTTATTTTTATTAACATATTATTTGTATTTTATAATAATATATATATATACCATATATATAGTTATTATATATATTGTATATATTCGTGTGTAATTTAAATATAAGTGTATTTTTATAATTATATACGTATATATAAATATAAAAATACACTTAGTGTGACATTATATATATGATATATATACATATATTATATATAGGTATATATAGATATAATACATGTATATATAGCATATATATACACATATTATTTTTTTTTTTTTTACACAGATTTTTTTTTTACACTTTATTTTGGATTTTTCACTTGCAGGGAGACTGCCTGTCAGCACAGACAGTCCCCCTGCATGCAGATACACAGACCCCTATTGCGGTCATGTGATCAAGTGATCACATGGCCGTGGGGTCCTGATCTGCCGAGGGGGGACTGCCTGGGCAGACAGGCAACCCCCCTGGACCGGGAGGAGAGCTGATCGCCGCCGTGGGACCGACGGCGATCAGGTAAGTAGCCCAAAACCGTTATGACGGTTCAGGACCGTCAGCGGTCCAAACGCACGTTTTACCGCTGACGGTCCTGAACCGTCAGCGGTCGTTAAGGGGTTAAGGACGGAGCCAAATGTACAAGTTGTGATCAAAACGTAAACAAACCACAGAATTTGGCTCTATGTCTGTTCAACTATAATTTACCTCTTTCATACTAAGTGCATCCACACTTATTATATATCGGTTTGTTCAGGGGAAACAGGGCTTTCATTCCATATCAAACATTCATATATAGAACTCCATTTTATATGAATAAAATCAAAAAAAGTTTGAAAAATTGAGAAATTTTGATATTTTTCAATTTCTGCATGTCAATTTAACTGTTACTGTCACAATACTGTTTGGTTTTACTGCAATAAAACATACATATTTGTATTCAGAAATGTCTCATGAGTAAAACAGTAACCCCCATGTATAGGTTTTATGGTGTTTTGGAAAGTTACAAGGTCAAATATACGTCTTGTCTATTTATTTTTTACATAGAAATTTCACAGATTGGTTTGCTGGGCCTAGGTTGCCTTTGAGACCGTATGGCAGCCAAGAAATGTAAGTTACCCCATCATGGCATACCATTTGAAAAAGTAGACATCCCAGGGTATTCAAAATGGGGTATGTCCAGTCTTTTGTAGTAGCCACTTGGGCAAAAACGCTAGCCAAAGTTAGTGTTCGTTTTTTTTTTTTTTAATTTTTCAAATAAAAACTGTACTTTTACTGATAATATTATTGTCAGTGTATAGTTAACTGCCCTGAAACACTCCCAGTTCTGTTCAGTGATGTCTCACGAGCGCCACGGTACCCCCCATGTATAGGTTTTATGTTTTTTTTTTTTAAGTTACAGGGTCATACGGCTTATCCATTTGTTTTTTCACAATGGAATTTGTCAGATTAGTTTACTGTGTCTAGGCTGCCTTTGAGACCGTATGGCAGCCAAGAAATGAAAATTACCTCTTAATGGCATACCATTTGAAAAAGTAGACATCCCAAGGTATTAAAAATGGGGTATGGCCAGTCTTTTGTAGTAGCCACTTGGGCACAAATGCTAGCCAAAGTTAGTGTTCCGTGTTTTTTTTTGCGTTTTTTCACATAAAAACTGTACTTTTACTGATAATATTATCAGTATATAGTTTACTGGCCTGAAACACTCCCAGTTCTATTCAGTGATGTCTCACTAGCGCCATGGTACCCCCCATGTATAGGTTTTATGGGGTTTTGTCAAGTTACAGAGTCAAATATACGCTTGTCCATTTTTGGTTTTACACATTGAAAATTGGCAAAGCGATTTTCTGGGACTATCTTGCCTTTGAGAGAGCATGGCAGCCTGGGTAATAACATTTCCACTATTATGGCATACCATTTTCAAAAGTAGGCAACCCAGAGTATTTCAAATGATGCATTTTGAGATGTTTGATCTAACCACTTTATCAGAAATGAAGGCCCCACATAGCGGTAATAGTTTTATTTGTGCTTTTTTCCACACATGAACTCACTTTTCACAGGACATTTCTTTTTTTTTTTCAATTCTCTTTTTATTATTAAATTTAGATTTTTTTTTTTTACAGAAGAAAAGTATATAAAAACATTTTATACACAATATATACACATATTCAAACATGTAGACAAAACAACAAGAACATTCACCACCCCCCACCCCCCCTCTCGAGAGCTCAACATATTTCCAATTTCTTTTACTTTTTTTTCAAATGGTAATCATATTGCCTTTACATTTGTAGTAATTTTTTTTCCCAAGTTGCCCATAGTCTCAAATTATCATCCAGGGCCCTGCAGTGGTCCTTCTCCATTTTGATTTGATAAATCAACTGAATTATTATCAATTTGATATTGAAGACAGTATTTCCCTTCCAGTTTCTTGCTATTGTTATTTTACATGCTATTAAACATTGAATAATTAAAAATTGGTTTATTTTATTTAATTTTGGCCATTGATAGTGTAGTAGCATTGTTTCTGGTTTTAGAGATATTTCAACACCGCAAAGTGTATGGATAAGTTGAGCCCACTGCCATATCACAATCACTAGTTTACAAGACCACCACATATGAATGTAGTCACCTTTTTCCTCTCTACACCTCCAACAGTTTGCGTCTTTAGATGTGTCAAATTTAGCTATTTTAGTTGGCGTCATATACCATTGATGAGTTACCGTATATACTCGAGTATAAGCCGAGTTTTTCAGCCCATTTTTTGGGCTGAAAAACCCCAACTCGGCTTATTCTCGAGTCAGAGTCTGTATTATGGCAATTTGCATTGCCATAATACAGACTGGGGGGAGAGGGGGGCTGGCAGAGCTGTACTTACCTTTCCTGCAGCTCCTGTCAGCTCTCTCCTCCTCCGCCGGTCCGTTCAGCACCTCGGTCAGCTCCCAGTGTAAGTCTCGCGAGAGCCGCGGCTCTCGCGAGATTTACACTGGGAGCTGACAGAAGAGCAGAACGGACGGCGCAGAGGAGGAGAGAGCTGACAGGAGCTGCAGAACAGGTAAGTGACAGCTCTGCCAGCCCCCCTCTCCCCCCCACTGAACTGCCACTGGACCACCAGGGAAGGAGAGCCCCCCTCCCTGCCATATATCAAGCAGGGAGGGGGGACGAAAAAAAAATAAATAATAAAATAAGAAATAAAATAAAAAAAAAATTAATAATAAAATAAAAAAAGGGGTATAAGGACCACTATGGGGGGGGGGGGGGGGTATAAGGACCACTATGGGAGGGAGGGGGTGGGTTAAGGACCACTATGGGAGGGAGGGGGTGGGTTAAGGACCGCTATGGGAGGGAGGGGGGGTATAAGGACCACTATGGGAGGGAGGGGGTATAAGGACCACTATGGGAGGGAGGGGGGGTAAGGACCACTATGGGAGGGAGGGGGGGTAAGGACCACTATGGGAGGGAGGGGGGGTAAGGACCACTATGGGAGGGAGGGGGGGGTATAAGGACCACTATGGGAGGGAGGGGGGGGTATAAGGACCACTATGGGAGGGAGGGGGGGGTATAAGGACCACTATGGGAGGGAGGGGGGGTATAAGGACCACTATGGGAGGGAGGGGGGGTATAAGGACCACTATGGGAGGGAGGGGGGGTATAAGGACCACTATGGGAGGGAGGGGGGGTATAAGGACCACTATGGGAGGGAGGGGGGTATAAGGACCACTATGGGAGGGAGGGGGGGTATAAGGACCACTATGGGAGGGAGGGGGGGTATAAGGACCACTATGGGAGGGAGGGGGGTATAAGGACCACTATGGGAGGGAGGGGGGGATAAGGACCACTATGGGAGGGAGGGAGGGGGTATAAGGACCACTATGGGAGGGGGTGGGATAAGGACCACTATGGGAGGGAGGGGGGTATAAGGACCATTATGGGAGGGAGGGGGGGGGTATATGGACCACTATGGGAGGGATGGGGGGGGATAAGGAACACTATGGGAGGGAGAAGGGGGATAAGGACCACTATGAGAGGGAGGGGGTGGGATAAGGACCACTATGGGAGGGGAGGGGGAAGTAAGGACCACTAGGGGAGGGGAGGGTAAGGACCACTAGGGGAGGGGTGAGTCAGGACCACTGGGGGGGGGGGTGAAGGAACACGGGGGGTGGGGAGGTAAGGACCACTGAGGGAGGTGGAGGGGAAGTCAGGACATATGGGGGGGAGGGGGCGGCAAATTTTTTTTTGCCTACGGCGGCAAATATCCTTGCACCGGCCCTGCACACACTGCACACACACACTGCATTCATGCACACACACACTGCACTCATACACACACGCTGCACTCATACACACACACATACGCACACACTGCATTCATTATACACACACTGTAAATAAATATTCAATTAATATATTTTTTTTAGGATCTAATTTTATTTAGAAATTTACCAGTAGCTGCTGCATTTCCAACCCTAGTCTTATACTCGAGTCAATAAGTTTTCCCAGTTTTTTGGGATAAAATTAGGGGCCTCGGCTTATATTCGGGTCGGCTTATACTCGAGTATATACGGTAACTTAAAGTGTGTTTCTGTCAGTATAAAGGAGTGTACATTTTTATTAATTTTCTGTATAATAGATAACCATTCATTTACTTCTATATTTATTTTTAGTTCCCTATTCAGTTTTTTAATAGCATTAGGAAGGACTAAGTCCTCCATTGAATCCAACATTCTCACACATCTAGAGAACAGCTGCTTTATTTTGTTCTGATGTAGAATTGGTTTTAAAATATCATACAGCTTACCATCTTTTACTATCTCTACTTTCTCCAAAAAATGTTTAACTCTAAGATAGGTGTATACTTCTTTGGCGGAAAACTTAAACTCTTCTATCAGTATTTTATAGGGTTTGATTTTACCATCCTTAATCAATTCTTTTATTGTATTTATTCCCTTTTCCTTCCATGCTTTTAAGGAGATATTCTCTATATTTGCTTCTATTATATCTATTCTTTGGAAATCGAATATTTTGTTGGTTATGTCCATTTTCTTCCTTACTTTTTGCCAAACTGGAATAATCTGGCCTAGAATATATGATCTAAAAAAATAGCATTTTTTATTTTTCCAGACTAAATTTTGGGAATCACTTAAATGGCTGGATTCTAGTTCTGACCACCACCAAATTTCCTCTTTATTTTGAGCTATCTGAGTAGTCATAGCATGCATTATGATCCCTGCTTCATAATATTTTCTTATGTTTGGATATCCCAGACCTCCCTCCTTTAGTCCTTTTGATAGTACTCCGTTTTTAATTCTGGGTTTTTTCCCTTGCCATACAAAATTGGAAAAGGAGGTATTAATCATTGTCAGCCATTCATTCGGGATGCTCAAGGGGAGCATTCTAAAGATATAAATCCATTTTGGCAAGACATATGATTTCAGAATATTTATTCTTCCACCCCAAGATACCTCTATTTTTCTCCATTCTTTTAGATTTTTATTTATTTCTTTTAGAAGGTCCATAAAGTTTATTTGCATAATATTTTTGGGATTTTTGCATATTTTAATTCCTAAGTATGGAAACGTTTTAGCTCTGGTAAAATTATAAGTTTTTTGATAAAAATCTATTTCTTGGCTTGGCATATTGTTATATATAGCTATTGATTTTGTTTTATTTAATTTGTAGTTTGATACTGAGCTGTACATTTCGATTTCAGTCATTACATTTACTATTGATGTTGCAGGGTTGTTTAAAAAAAGAATAGTATCGTCTGCGTAAAGAGAAATTTTCAATTCTTTCTGTCTTGCTGTAAATCCCTTAATGTTTTCATTATTTCTGATTCTATTGGCTAGAACCTCTATAGTTATTATAAACAATAAGGGAGACAATGGCCAACCTTGCCTGGTTCCATTGTTTAGTTTGAACCAATCTGCACATATGCCGGGGCCTATTGTTCTAGCCATTGGATCTTTATATAGCGCCAGAATTGCGTTAAACAACAATCCCTGAATGCCTATTTCTTCTAAAGAAAACTTCATAAAGTCCCAGCTGACCCTGTCAAAGGCTTTCTCAGCATCTAAAGACAGGATCAGCATGGGACTTTTTTTACACTTTGATATGTCTAATGCATCTATCAGACGTCTAATGTTGTTATTTGACATTCTATCAGGGACAAACCCTGTTTGGTCAGGATGGATTATTTGGTTAATTACTTCTTTTAATCTTTTAGCTAAAATATTCACAGGACATTTCTTATTCCTGGTATGAGTTATTGCAACAAAGCCTCACAATTTTTTTTTAACATTGTCTCCTGAATATAACGGTACACCCATGTACCGGATTTTCTGTTTTTTTTGGGGAAGTCACAGGGACAAATATATTAGATGTCCATTTCAAAGTTGGAAATTTGACAAGGTGATTTCCTGGGCCTATTTCGCCTTTGAGAGAGCATGGCAGTCTGGGTAATAACATTTCCACTATTATGGCATACCATTTTCAAAAGTAGGCAACCCAGAGTACAACAAATGGCAGACCTTGAGATGTTTGGTCTAGCCATTTTAACAGAAATGATGGGCCCATGTAGCAATTTCTACTTTTATTTTTGTCTTTTTAATCACATAAATTGCATTTTCACTAGACATGTCACAATCCTGGTATTAGTTAGTGCACTAAAACCTCAGTATTTTGATTTAACACTGTCTTCTGAATATAACGATACCTACATGTACAATGTTTCCAGGTTTTTAGTATATCACAGGAATAGTACTGTACCACCACATACACTTTGATCTGAAGGCAGAGAGAGGCAGATAGATATTTGACTCAGATACTGTAGCATTTACCCTGTGATTCGTATTGCAGCAATAATATCGTCCGTGTAAGTGCTGTTTGTGCGTGAAAAATTCAAAAAAAGTCACTTTTACTGCCGATATCATCGTTGTAATACATTTTACTGTTTTGAAACACTAATATTTGTGCTCAGCGAAGTCTCCCGAGTAAAACAGTACCCCCCCATGTACAGGTTTTATGATGTATTGGAAAGTTATAGGGTTAAATATAGTGCTAGCAAATTAAATTCCCTATGCTTTCATCATGGGTTGTCAGGCAGGTCCCGCTAATTGTAATTAATTAAGATACCTAATTATGTAAAAATATTACATAAATATATATAGAATTAGTGTGTGTGTATATATATATATATATAGTGTGTGTGTGTGTATATAGATATATACATTTTTCGTTCTACGTGTATTTTGATATAAATATAAAATTAATATCACAATACAGTCAGAACGAAATAACACACATCTATATTTTTTAACGTATTTACATATTTTTATATATATATATATATATATATATATATATATATATATATATACACGATTTAATCAGTATCAGTCTACGTGTAATTATATATATATATATATATATATATATATATATACCTACCTGCTATTTTTGCTGACCCTGTCTGATAATTTGATGGCTGTCCTACTATTTTCTGGAAATAGTTTTTAGACTTTCCAATTGAATTGCTGATCAACTGATTTGTCTTATAGTCTTATATTACCTTCAGATTAGAAGTATACCCCCTGCCATTTAGCAATTATCCCAGCTATATAGTGCCTTTTTATTTACATTTATTAATAAAGTATTTATGATTTGATTTTTCATTGGCACACTTTGGGATTAGATACTATTGCTGTCTGTAGTACATTTTATCAATTTACTCGAAGCTTATTTCCGGATTGGTTACATATCTGCACAATATACCACCAACTCTGACCACTGTGTGTCTTTTTTCACTTTCAGTGAAGATTGTTTACATAAAGCTTTATATATATATATATATATATATATTTTTTTTACACTTATTTATTTTTTATTTTATTTCCAGCCAGCAGGGGGACTACCTGTCCTTACAGGCAGTCCCCCTGCTGGCAATGCACCAGGCAGCTAACCCGGCCATGTGATTGTGAGGTCCTCGCATGGACCTCACTCTCACATGGCCGGGGGGGCTGCAGGAGGTTGGATGTACCGCGGGGGGCTCCCTGGGAGTCCCCCCAACCGCGATCCCACTCCGGCGACCGGGTAAGCAAAAAAAAAACAAAAAAACGGAGGGCGTACTATTACACCCTGCGGCGTTTAGAGACGCTTAGAATAGGGTGCCCTCCGGTTTTAAGGGGTTAAGTAAAGCATAAACTTTTCATGTTTCCATTTTATCACGTTCCAAAACTGCTAGTTATATTTTTATTTATATATGTTTTTGTATATTTAAAGACAATATTTATAGGTGCTGCAAAACTGGGTAACTCCGTACAGTCTGAAGAGGATGTATTTGTTTTATGCAGTGAGGTTTGGAGAAACAATGCAGGTGGCATTCTAGTAGAGAAATTGATTTACAAAAAAACCCCACATGGATAATGATTCATAGAAATTATATGGTTTCATTTTTTGCATTTTTGTCCCTTTTCAAGGATGGACCCAACTAGGCACCCATTTAGGGGCACTTCATTACGAATGCCCTTTGGGGTTCGACCTCCTGGCCCTGAACTTAAAGAAGAAAGTCTACATGGAAGTGGTTTACAGCTTCCACGAGGCCGTGCATTACAGGGAGCAGTTGCACCACAGTCTGAACCTACACAAATGGTAAAATCTGTAGACGATAAGTTTCCCTACAACTTAGTCCAGAAGAATTGCAAAGCAGTTTTGCATGAGAGGCTAACTGTTTCCTTCTCTGTTTACATTATTCTCATGTCAGGGTGCGTCTGAGTCTTTAACTGTGCTGCCTTCTCTCTTCCGTGGTCTGGGTTTTGAAACTAAATCCCATATTATCCCTGGTAGAAGCATTCAAGTCATGGGTGAGTCATTCAAAATAATGACGACAATTCTTTTGGGTGTATCTTGGTAAGTTATATGTTTAACAGAAAGGATACATGTTTGTTCCTTGTTTCCAAACTGTGCACTATGGAGTAAATTCTGTTATATTTTTACATTTGCAAACCATTATTATTAAGGTGTTAACTATCAGTTCACAAGCTACTTGGTGTCAAGTAAACTTATCATGCAATTAGAACAAGTATTATAAGAATGGTAGAGCCTCATTTAAACCATGCAACATTTAAAAAAAATTCCCCTACTTTCTCGTACCCTCAGCACAGATTTTTGAGTAAAGTAGGAGTTTCCGTTATGTAATCGTTGGCAAGACCTCCAAATCTCTCCGCAGATACCAATTTGTATGTTTTAATAATTTTGTATGTTTCCACGTGAGTTCATACCAAGGAAATTAATGTTCATCTGGTTGTCGATACAGTTGACTCTATCTCTGGAGAAACTCATTATGTTCTAGGCAGTTGATGTGGAGGCAAACTTCACAATGACCAGGGCCGAACTTGCCTACCGGGAAAAATCTAGAAGGTGCTCGCACTATCCTAAGAATCATTTATATGCAGATGACACACAAATCTACCTGTCCTCTCCTGATCTCTCTCCACTCATCTTGACTTGTGTCTCTGACTGCCTCTGTGTGATTTCCAACTGGATGGCTGCTCATTTCCTTAAACTCAACCTGTCCAAAACAGAACTTCTGGTCTTTCCTACCTCAAGTGTTGCTATTCCCGTGTCTACCTCCCTCCAAGTCAACAGCGCCACCATCACCTCTACCTCGCAGGCTTGCTGCCTAGGTGTTCTCTTTGTCTCCGACCTCTCCTTCACCCCTCATGTCCAGTCGATTGCCAAATCCTGCCGCTTCTATCTATAAAAAAAATAAACTAGGCTCGCATCCGCCCCTATTTAACACGAGACGCAGCTAAGGTGCTAGTCCATACCGTTCTTTCTCACCTTGACTACTGCAATCACCTTCTCAGTGGTCTTGCGTGTTCCCAGACCACACCATTGCAATTGATCATTAATGCGGCCGCGAGGCTAATTTCTCCCATGCTTCCCCCTGTGTCACACCCTGCATTGGCTTCCAGCTAGATATAGGGCTTAATTTTAGGATTCTGGTGCTTGCTTATAAGTCCCTACATAATGATGCTTCAACCTACCTATCCTCCCTAATACACAAGTGTCCCGTCAAGGCCCCTGCGCTGTGCCGAAGACCTACGTTTATCCTCTGTCCGTACTCCCACATCTGATGCTTGCCTCCAAGACATCTCCAGGGCTCCACCTTTTATTTGGAACTCCCTTCCCTTCTCCGTTAGACTTTCACCCAGTCTCCACTCCTTTAAAAAAAATCTTTAAAAACGCACTTCTGCAGGAAAGCATATCGTTTAACCCCTTAAGGACACATGACATGTCTGACACGTCATGATTCCATTTTATTCCAGAAGTTTGGTCCTTAAGGGGTTAAACTGTTAGCGGGTTTTCATTCCACGCCTCCACTCACCCATGACTCCTTTCCTGCAACTGTCAAAAATACTTTTCTAGCAACCCATTTCATTACCCCTACTTATACCCTCAGTGTCACTATACCCCACTCCATCATTGAGCAGGGCCCTCAACCCACTCTTCCTGTGCGTCCATTTGTCTGGTTACAATTACGTGTCTATTAGTCCACTAACTGTACAGCGCTACGGAAATTGCTGGTGCTATATAATAATAATGTCCTGGCATTATTAAAACGTGACATTCTGCATAAAGGTGACACGATTCTAACCCCTCCACCCCCCAAGTACATACTCCTATTGTGGGCCCGATGAGTTCAGGTGCAAATGTCCCCTCTGAAGCAGCACTTTACGTTAACTCCTCTCGCGAACCTTTAATGCTGCTCGCGAGTGAGACACAAGGAGCTGATAGCCAGGAGGCTTGAGTAAAAGCGGGAAGGGTGGTAATCCTGGTCCATGTCTCTCAGCTTTTTCACACAGAAAGCATGTGACCGGTCAGTCAGGAAGCTGTACTGCAGCACCAGGAGCAGAAGAGGACCATTTACAAGAGGAATTTTTTTTTTTTTCACCTTGTAAATACTTTTTGCTTTAGAATTTAAATTGCTTAGTGATTTCAAGTGGTTCAGGCTGATAATGATCAGCTAAATCCTCATAGGAAAGCATTGAGTAATATTTTCCTATGTATTTGCCTTAAAGGAGCACTATAGTGCCAGGAAAACAAACTTGTTTTCCTGGCACTATAGGGTCATTAGGTTCCCCCTCCTCCCACTTTAAACCCCTTCAGCCACTTATCTTTGTTCAGCGCTGGGCTCCCTCTGTGCGAGGGAACTCTAGACCCCTGCCGACGTCAGATCTGAATGCAAGAGCCGCACACGCATTCAATAGGAAAGCATTACTCAATGCTTTCCTATGGAAGTCCAGCGTCTTCTCACTGATTTTCATAGTGAGAATCACGAAAGCGCCTCTAGCGGCTGTCCGTGAGACAGCCACTAGAGGCTGGATTAACCCTCAGTGAAACATAGACGTTAGTCTGAAACTGCTATGTTTTCAGCTGCAGGGTTAAAACCAGAGGGACCTGGCACCCAGAACACTTCATTGAGCTGAAGTGGTCTGGGTGCCTATAGTGGTCCATTGATGTGAATATGTGGCGCTGGCTGCGCCTCTCATTAGGTAGCAGATGTCGGGGGAGCAGTAGCAAAGGCATAGCCTGACCCAGCACTGAGGGACATCTGTGCTGGCTTCAGGTAAGTGGGAAATTTTTTTATTTTTTTATTTTTTTTAAAGCATTTTTATTGATGCAATTGTACAGTTTGACATAGTTTACAAATTTACTATCAGAGCCACTTGAGTGTTATTCAACATGGTAAATCACATTCCTTGTTTATGTATCGGCTAGTACCTATCTGAACTCGTGCATTTCTCTAACCTATTATTGTGGCTACCTCCGCGATCGAAAAAGAGAGCTAAAACTACCTAGAATCGTGGCTTAATCTCGTGAACCCTTCTTAACTGTTTTCTTTTTGCCTTTTAACTAGACTCTCCACTTCATATGCTGTCCCTGTGTGTGTACCTGTTCGCCATCCTCCTTCCCTCCTATCAAATTGGTTCCCCCCTAGGTCTCCCTCCAGTGTTCGTGCATTTATAGATATTACAGCTTGG
Organism: Pelobates fuscus; assembly: GCF_036172605.1. Classification (NCBI taxonomy): domain Eukaryota; kingdom Metazoa; phylum Chordata; class Amphibia; order Anura; family Pelobatidae; genus Pelobates; species Pelobates fuscus. The sequence goes on along the minus strand of NC_086319.1, from coordinate 264,172,217 downwards.
TTACTCCCTTTTCCGGTGTGGGTATTGATTGAGAGTAGTGTGGGCTATAGCTCATGACCCTCAGTTGGTCATGCTTTTCTAATTTCTCCCTGTTTGAGGTGAAGCCGAGGTCACCCCTCCTCTCCCCCGACCGTCCCCCCCCCCGTCTCCCCCCTGGATTCTGTGCCGGAGTGCACTGTCGCAGCCGCCTGCCCCTCCCCCCGCGGCCCGCGGGCCCCCCCCCCCCCGGTCATTGTAGGGATTGGGGCATTGAGAGACCTGTTCCTATGGCTGGTGCATACGTCTCCGTGCGGTGTCTCGTTTGTCCCCTCCCTCCCCCAGTGCCCCTGCTGGAGGGGGGATCAGGACTATTGGACTCCAGGCTAGGGGGGGTGGGGGGGTGGTATGGGCAGATATAGAGATGTACAGCATAGAGAGGGTAAAGTAGGACCACCTTGTTTCAGATGGTATTCTCAGGCCTCTCCCCCCCGTCGGGGCCGCCTCCTGCCCCCCGCGGGGCTGTCAGCCCCCGCCCTCGCGCCCTCCATCCGCTTGCTGGGTCGTCTGAGAGCCATTTTGTCCAGTGGTACCAGGTCTGGTAATATCGTTGGGTCCGCCCCGTTGATGTCAAAATAAGTTCCTCAATTTCTCTGATTTCTTCCACTCTTTTTACCCAGTCTCTAGTGGTGGGTACTGTTTTTCTTCTCCAGTGGCTGGGTATCAGGCTACGTGCCGCATTGAGTAAGTGCGGTATCACTGTCTTTTTGTATTTCGTAGGTGGCATAGAGGTGACATGTAACAGATAGGCTTCAGGGGTGAGCTCTACGCTGGCGTCTGTTATATCGGTAATGATCTTGTGCACCCCCTCCCAGAAGGGTTTAATGTTGTGGCAGTTCCACCAAATGTGGAATTCTGTGCCCAGTTCCTTTTCGCAGCGCCAGCACTCTGGGTTGCCGCTTAGGCCCGCTGCGGAAAAAAGCCTTGCGGGGGTCTTATACCAGTGGGTAACTAGCTTGTATCCCGATTCCTGGTACTTTGTGCTAATTGAGGATTTGTGTATGTTCACAAATACTTCTAGCCATTGGTCATCCGGGAGCGTGTGTCCCAGGTCTTTCTCCCAGTACTTAGTATAATATGGGGGTTGATTTCCTCTCTGGGTAGGTAGTATCATTTGGTATAGTACCGATATCCCGTGCGCTAAGGGGGTGTCTTGATCACACAATGCTTCGTATGCGGTGGGTTGTCTGTGTGTCAATTCCAGGTGTGGGATAGTCCGTACGTGCCCTGCCAACTGATGGTATTGGAACTGCGTCAGGAAGCTCGAGGGGTTAGGTGCCGGTAGGTCCCTGAGAGGCACTATTCCCCCTCCTGTGGTTATGTTTTTGAGTCTGCAGTTCCTGGGTAATCCCAAAGACCTCAGAAACTGCAGGGAGGATGCCGGTGGGAAGCGCGGGTTTCCCGCTATGGGGTACATTGGTGACACTGCCCGTGCTATGTGTTCCCGCGGTGCCAGCGTTCGCCACATTGTCATCGTGGCGGTGACGGTTGCGTGATCCCCCCCCCCCTGTAGCCCCTCCGTTCCCCCCGGCATCCACGGTAGCGCTGTCAGTGGAATCCCAGCGAGGCCGTTCTCCAGTTTAATCCAGAGTTTCTCTGGGGGCGCCTGACTCCATTCCACGATCCTCTGCAGATGCACTGCTTGACAGTATTTTAGCAGGTCCGGTAGTCGCAGTCCCCCTCGTTGTTTAGTCTGTGTGAGTATCTCATACCTTATTCTTGCTTGTTTCCCGTTCCATACATATTGGGTGAAGGATTTTCGTGCCCTGGCGAAGAACTCTTTCGGTATGTGAATTGGTAGAGTTTGGAGGAGATATAGCAGTCTGGGTAGCGCGTTCATTTTGAGGACGTTTATTCTCCCTAACCATGTGATGTGCGGTAGTGCCCATTGTCTGAGGTCTTTTTGTATCTTCTCCAAGAGTGGGTCAAAGTTATGGTGAAATAAGTCGGACAGCTTTGCAGTTACCCACACCCCCAGGTATCTCAAGGCTGCGCCACACCAGTGTAGTGGGAATTTGTCGCGAATTCTTCGCACCGTACGCGTGTCACATCCTACGTTCAGGATTTCCGATTTTTTTTTTTTTTAGTTGATCTGTAGATTCGAGAGGAGATGATATTCCTCGAATGCGTGCATAAGCGCCCTCAAGGACGTACCCGGGTCTGTGACTGAGAAAAGTAGGTCATCGGCATACGCCGAGAGTTTGCTTTCTCCCCAGGGCCCCCTCACCTCCGAGTTCCCCCGTATTGCGTTGAGGAATGGTTCCAGGCTGATAACGAAGAGTAGGGGCGATAGGGGGCATCCCTGTCGGGTTCCGTTGCGTATGTCAAATGGGCGCGATAGAATCCCATTCACACAGACTCTTGCAGCTGGTTTACAGTAGAGAGCCTGTATCCACGAGAGCATATATGGCCCGAATCCTGCCTGTTTAAGCGCTACCATAAGAAATGACCAATCCACCCTGTCGAACGCCTTCTCCGCATCCATCGATATCATCAGTGCAGGGGACAAGTGCTGTTGAGCTGCGTGTATGAGGTTGATGACTTTTACCGTGTTGTCTCTTGCCTCCCTGCCTTTGACGAATCCCACCTGGTCTGGATGGATGAGCCCCGGCAGGTGTGGTTGGATGCGGAGAGCTAGGATCGTTTTAAAAAGCTTTAAGTCGGCGTTCAACAGAGAGATCGGCCTATAACTGGCGCACTCCGTTGACTCCTTCTCCTCCTTCGGTAGTACCACCACGTGAGCCAGCAGCATGGCAGGATCTAGTGTGTTCCCTTCTCTGATGGAATTGAAGACTGTCATCAGGTGTGGCGCTAGGGCCGCAACATATCTTTTATAGTACTGTACGGTGAACCCGTCTGGCCCCGGGCTTTTCCCTGTCTTTGCGAGCTTCACCGCCTGATGTATCTCTTCTGTAGAGATGGGTTCGTCCAGTGCTTCTTTTGCTTCTGTGCTTAGTTTAGAGGTGATGTGGCGTGTGACATACTCCCGGCGCTTATATTGAATACTTGTGGTATCTCCTTCTGCGTTCTCTGCTGTGGGTTTGAGATTGTATAAGGTGGCGTAATATTGTCTAAAAGCTTCTGCTATGGCTTTTGGGGTCAGGTGGTTTTCTCCCCCTTGGTTAATCTGTGGCACATAACATTTCTGTCGCCTGGCTCTTAATGCTCGAGCGAGCATTTTGCCACATTTGTTCCCAAACTCGTAAAAAGATTTACTTGCTAGCCGGAACTGTAGTTGGATTTTGGCCGTCACACGTCTGCAGTTTTGCTCTGGCCGTCGTCAGTTCCTTATACTTGGTGTCCTCTAGCATGTCCTTGTGCAAGGATTCCAAGCGTGCTATCTGGGTCAGCAAATCCGATATCTCTTGGGTACGGAGTTTCTTTTGGTGTGAGCCATGTTTGATAAGTCTTGCTGCTGTTGCATCTACCGACCTCCGCTTCTCGGAGTCATGTAGGTTTGTGTTCCGCCCTGTGTGAGCTTTGTGACGGTGCCGCTTGTGCGTCCCCGCCCCTCCCCCCCCCCAGCGGTCCCGCTCCTCCCCCCTCCCTCCCCACTTCATAAGTGGTGGTGGTGGTTGTGTCCTATCCTTACTCTATTGCCGGAAGCGCTGCCCCTGTCCCTTGCTATGCCATTGGAAAAGAGTGGTCCCCTCCCCCTTGCGGTGGGGCAGGGTGTACCTCAAATCCCCCCTCCAGCGCCCCCCCCCCCCCCCCCCCCCCGGCGGGATCCGTGAAGGCCCAGGCCGTGAGGGGAGGGGGAGCCCCAGCCCCCCCCCGCCTCCAGGTTGTCCCTCCCCCCAGCGGTCCCGCTCCTCCCCCTCCCTCCCCTCTTCATAAGTGGTGGTGGTAGTTGTGTCCTAGCCGTACTCTGTTGCCGAAAGCGCTACCCCTGTCCCTTGCCGTGCCATTGGAAAAGAGTGGTCCCCTCCCCCTTGCGGTGGGGCAGGATGTACCTCAAATCTCCCCTCCAGCGCCCCCCCACCCCCCGCGGCAGGACCCGCCCAAGGTCCAGGCCGCGGAGGGAGAGGAGGCCTCCCTCCCCAGCTGGGAGAAGGAGGAGGAGGGGAAAAAAAAAAATCTGAAAAAGTTCTGATTGTCTTGCAAAGTCTGTTGGGGAGCTTGGTGTGGGTCTCCTCAGGTGCCTTGTGTCCTCCGTCCTCTTCAGTCCCCGTTCCGTCGAGTCAGTCTCTGTTGTCTTGGCCCTTGTACCTTGTGTGGTTGTTAAGCAGTCTGTCTCATCTCTCTCCTCTCCCCCGCGGCCGTGGCGATCACTCCTCCGGTCTGGCCTGGGGTAGCATGGTGAAGTCCATTCTGGGGTCTCCCCCACTCCCCAGCCTGCGGCTTACCGGCACCCCCGTATGTCGCTCATTCAGTGGGCAAGTAAGCCAATTCGGCACTTGTATCCGCGGTAGCCCCAGTGAACTCTGGTACATCCTCTGGGAGCCGTATCATGGCCTCCGTATTCCCTCTGCGTGCTGAGAGAGCGAAAGGAAACATCCATCTGTAGCGGATTCGTTCTTGCTGTAATGCTATCGTGATTGGCCTTAGAGCTCTTCTTGTTTGTAAAGTGAGGTGTGACAGGTCATTATATAGCTCTATTGTTTGGCCCTCAAAGCGCCAGGCCCGTTCTGATCTTATCTAAATAAAGCAGTTTTAGTGTATAGATCATTCCCCTGTTTCCCCAATTTCACTGCTCAATTCACTGTCATTTAGGAGTTAAATCACTTTGTTTCTGTTTATGCAGCCCTAGCCACACCTCCCCTGGCTATGATTGACAGAGCCTGCATGAAAAAAAAAACTGGTTTCACTTTCAAACAGATGTAATTTACCTTAAATAATTGTATCTCAATCTCAAAATTTAACTTTAATCACATACAGGAGGCTCTTGCAGGGTCTAGCAAGCTATTAACATAGAAGGGGATAAGAAAATCTTAATTAAACAGAACTTGCAATAAAAGCCTTAATAGGGGGGGGGGGGGCGGAGCCTGACTGCCAAGCAGAGCAGAAGCACACTTCATGAGCTCCTGCTATAACTCGACGAAAAAGCCATAAAAAAGCCTAAATACAGGGCTCATTTACCGATACATGGAAGCACTGGCACCCAGGGGACTCCGGGCAAGCGACATCAAACGCATTACAAGCACCGCTACCGACAATAACCCGAGAGCCCTGCTGCGGCCTACTGGCACCTGGACGGGGGAGAGGCGGCCGACCTCCCGACGCTCCGGCTCGACCGGCGAACCCGCAGCACTCTGACCCCCCCGCGGACCGGTGGGGGATATCCCGGTCCACTCAAGGTGGAAGGATGAGCTCCTCAGGGGAACCGGAGGATGAGGGCACCGCCCGACAGGGAACCCATGGCGCGTCCAAGATGGCCGCCATGTGGAATACCAAGCCCGACGAACAGGGCACTTCCTGGGTGGATTTATTCGAGGCCAGGTTTAATGCCATCTGCCATAACTTTTGGCTCCGCATTGCCCAACGAGCAGCAGCTACAACCTGCCTCAACACTGTACGGAAGCCTACCCCTAAGAAACACCCCCGCGAGCATAACAAGCGGAGGAGACGACATGAGAACGGGCCGCACCAAGACACCGCGTGCAGAGCTGCCACTGCTGTCCGCCCTCGGGGCCGACCTGGGAAGACGACCAACCGGAGAATATCTCCAAAGCACCAACCACAACGCCCGAAGCCCGACCGCCGCTGGCGGCGATAGAACACCCGGGCTTCCAGAGGCGCCCGACGAAGGGGAGACCCGGCCCCAAGAGGTACCCGTTCTCACGTTGCAGACGAACCCTGCGTGTCAGCAACGGCACTATGTTGGACTAGAACTGTCATGACACAATTAAGGGCCTATTACAACCCACTGTACCGCGGTACTAATGGTTTACAGCAGGCCTGACGTTTATATATAGATCCACTTAGACCCGCAGATCACAGCTTAGCAATCATCACTCACGCATGGCACACACGGTCACATAGCCTACTTGATTCCTATAGTGTCACAATATACACATGGTCTGCCCTGGGGATGATAGCATTTAAATTGTCCAGGGCCATTGCCCCACCTCCGGATAACCCACATATCACCGCTATATATTTCATACCTTCTGACCTCTCAAGCCTGTTGACCATCATCCCTTTACCAACATGAGAATATAACACATTTGGGATAAGCAGCCTATGTACATTATGCGTCCACTAATACTTACTAATCTAACCACATTAACCTGCTTCAATATCTAGCTTGTTATACCCACACTATCTATACTGTTACTAGAGCAGCTTCAGTATTGCCTTGATAATTTATGCCACACAGTTATAGATATGTTAGTGATTTACTTGTTATTAAAAAAAAAAAAAAAAAAAAAAGAGGCAGTCGCTTCACAGAGACGGTTTCAACTGTATTGTTTTACCCCTTTTGAAATGTATCACTGTCTCCCCTTCTTTTTCTGTTCCCATATAACTTTATGCCTCAATAAAAGAAAGATTTGCAAAAAAAAAAAAAAAGCCTTAATAGGGCTCTCTTTACAGGAAGTGTTTATGGAAGGCTGTGCAAGTCACATGCAGGGAGGTGTGACTAGGGTTCATAAACAAAGGGATTTAACTCCTAAATGGCAGAGGATTGAGCAGTGAGGCTGCAGGGGCATGTTCTATACACCAAAACTGCTTAATTAAGCTAAAGTTGTTCAGGTGACTATAGTGTCCCTTTAAGATAACACAAATGTTTTAAACTTGGTATCATAACCTGTTATTTTATTTGTCTGGTAGTTATTTCCCCTCCCCTCCACCTAGCCCCCCGTTTGTGATCCCCTGAGTGGAGGAGCTTTTCTTTTCTTGCGTGGGCCATGTGTGTGCTTTAAGTGCACTTTCTTAAAGGGAGTGCTTCTAATCTCTGCTTGTTGCCTGTAAAAAAAAAAAAAAAAAGACACCTGTCCACAGATTCCAAACTCCCCACCATGGCCAAGAGCAAAGAGTTGTCTGAGGATGTCAGGGACATGATTGTAGACCTACACAAGGCTTGAATGGGCTACAAGCCCATCGCCAAGCAGCTTGGTGATAAGGTGACAACAGTTGGTGCGATTATTAGCAATGGAAGATCTCAAAATAACTGTCAGACTCCCTTGGTCTGGTGCTCCATGCAAGATCTCACCTCGTGAAGTTTTAATGATCATGAGAATGGTGAGGAATCAGCCCAGAACTACACAGGAGGATCTTGTTAATCTCAAGGCAGCTGGGACCATAGTCACCAAGAAAACAATTCTACGCCGTGAAGGACTGAAATCCTGCAGCGCCCGCAAGGTCGCCCTGCTCATGAAAGCACATGTACAGGCCCATCTGAAGTTTGCCAATTCAGAGGAGAACTGGGTGAAAGTGTTGTAGTCAGATAAGACCAAAATCGAGCTCTTTGGCATGAACTCAACTCGCCGTGTTTGGAGTGCGCCAGCTGGGAAGTCCTGGCGGTGGAACACACTTCCAGGTTACGTTGCGTTCCACCGGGAATTTGCGGCACGCATTGCCCATGCGCAATGCGATTCGAATTCAGACGTCATAATCTGAAAACAAATATATTTTTTTTCCCGTTCGTTCAGTTTTGGTTTCCAGGACTTAGAGGTAATTTCACCAGCAGCAACTAACTGTTTGCCAGGTGCTCTCAGACTCTGTTGCATGTGTGTTCTCACCTGCCCTCCAACACACTTTGAGACCATTTATGGCAAGACTTTTTTCTTTTATTTTAAATGGCCTGAATTGAAGGAGATTTAAAAAAAAAAAAAAAAATAATAAAAAAAAAAATGCTCTTTTCTCTCCTCAGTATGTCTAATCCTGAGACCACAGATAGAACTTCAGAGAGGGGTAAATGTTCTGCGAAAACCAAACATCTCAGTTGCACTGCATGTTCTCAACCCATGCCAGATGGATATAAAAGGAAACTTTATTCTATATGTTCCAAAGAGGCTTCCGAGGAAGCAAAGAAATCAGAAATGTCCACATTCCTAAACTGGCTCCAGCAAAGTATGCAACAAACTTTTTGTGGAAATGCAGCCATTCAGTCTGCTCAGGCCTCTGTTTCTCAGGATTTGTCTGTAGTAAAACCGGCTAAGAAAAGGCCTAGATCCTGGGAATTATCAGACGACAGCTTGGGGTCTTGTATGTCTGATTCTAGAGATGAGAATTCTAGTGATTCATCTGATGAGGAATTTGCTTTTTCATAGGAATCCATTGGGAAATTAGTAAAGGAAGTCCAATACCTGATGGAGGATGTGAAAAACGTGAAGAAATCAAAAGTTTTTCCATTTCATCCACAGCTAAAGGATTTGGTTTTAAGAGAATGGAAATTCCCAGGGCGAAAGCTGTTTATGTCCAAACACTTTAAAACTCTTTTTTCCATTGATATGGATCCTGAGTGCCTGCTGGATTCAGTTCCATCAGTAGACGTTCCTATTGATCAGCTGGGGAAGAAAACCACTTTACCTATAGGTGATTCAAGTGGCTTAAAAGATGCTACGGAGAAACGTATGGATTCTTCTTTAAAGAAAATGTTTCTCCTCAGCTGCCCAAGCAAAAGCTCTTATTGCAGGTACTTCTGTTACTAAGGCACAGAAACATTGGCTAGAAGAATTAGAGAAGATTTATGCAGGTGAATCTAAGGAAGACCCTGTAAAGCTGTTGAAAAATATCAAGATGTCATCAGATTTTTTAGTAGATTCCTCTTCAGAAAGTCTGAAGTTATCAGCTAAGGCTCTGGGTCTAGCTACAGTGGCTAGGAGAGCACTATGGTTGAGAAACTGGTCAGCTGACTCGGCATCCAAAAATTCTTTGTGACCTTCCATTTTAACTGGGTACACTTTTGGGGTCTAAGCTGTATGATCTGTTAAAGCAGATGAAGGAAGGTAGGACGGCCTTGCTTGAAGTCTACAGGAAACAGGTTTGGAATAAGAAAAAAATTGGAGTTCAGCCCTCCTACAGAGGGTCAACAAAGGAAAGTATTTGACTACAGAAGAAAAAAGAAGTTCACTGACAAGAGGAATAGAATGTTATGAAGCCATCCCAGTTGGAGGAAGATTGACACATTTCCTAGATTGCTGGCAAATGACTACCTCAGATCGTTGGGTTCTCTCTGTGATAAAGAACGGTTATTATCTGGATCTATCAGAGATACCAAAAAGAACATTTTTATGCTCTACGGCCCATTCACCTGCGACAGAGAAAGCATTGATGCAAGAAGTTTAAAATCTACTTCAAAATAAGGTCATAGAAGGAGTGCCCCTAATAGAAAGATTCCTGGGCACTTATTCAAGACTTTTTTTGGTTCCAAAACTAGACGGATCGTTAAGACCCATTCTAGATCTCAAGTCTGTCAATTTTATTCCAAAAAAGAATTTCCATATGGAATCAATAAAGTCCGCAACGCAGCTTATTCAACCAGGAAATTGGTTTGTTTCACTGGATCCAAAAGATGCCTATTTACACGTACCCATCGCAGAATACAGCAAAAGATTTCTAAGGTTTGCTATCTTACTCCAAAATATAACTATGCATTACCAATTCAGAGCCCTTTCCTTTGGTCTGTCGTCTGCCCCAATGGTGTTCACAAAACTGCTGGTAGTCGTCTCAGCTTATCTAAGAAGATTAGGCATCTATGTCATCCCTTATTTAGACGACTGGCTGTTTATTGCGGAGTCGAAAGAACAACTGTGTTTAGACCTTATGACTTCTTTGGACTCTCTAAAAAATCATGGTTGGTTGATAAATTTCGGAAAGTCGGAATTAGTCCCAGTCCAGAGGATTCAGTTCCTGGGTCTGATTATGGACTCCATCTCCATGAAGATTTTCCTTCCAGAAGAAAAGAGGAAGATTACTCAAACTATTCAGAAGCTCAGAGAGAAAGGTTTGTTCTCAATCAGAGAAGCAATGAGTTTGCTTGGTCTTTTTACAGCCGCTATCCCGGCAGTCTGTTGGGCAAAGGCCAGAATAAGACCCTTTCAAAGAAACATTTTAAAAGTATGGAACAAACATACAGACAGTCTTATGAAATTCAACACGCTGAAGAGTTTTCTGTGGTGGACCTCATCTCTATTCCTGCGTTCAGGACTTTCTTTCCAAATTAAGTCTTTCAAAATTTAAACAGACGCCTTAGCTGTTGGCTGGGGGTTTCATGTAGGAGACCTAAAGAAGCAAGGGCTTTGGCAAGTAAAAGATTTAAGAACTTCTTCGAACTACAAAGAACTAAAGGCGGTCTGGCTGGCTCTTCTGGCTTTTCAGTTCCAGATCCAGAATCCACATGTTCAGATGCCGTCAGACAATTCTACGACAGTTGCATATGTGAACAAACACGGCGGAACAAGATCGACGAAATTAGAAGGTCTATGGTCAGAAGTACACCTTCTCTCAATTTCAGCAGTTCACATAATGGGAAAATTCAAAATGTTGGCAGATGCAGATTGCCTTCCTCCAACTACACTCTGGAACGGCCACTAGAGAGGCAGGGCACATATGCAACCAATACTTTGCAATTCAATCTATACAAACCATAGGTTCTACTACAACATCATGAAGGATAGGTCTCTAAAGCTGTCCCAAAAGACTTGTAGCGGGTCCACATATTTACCCTTACTGTAGCCCCAAATAGTAAGAATAAAATGTTGCTATATACAACGACGATGCATTTTCATGGTATGTTCAATCTTGTGCATAAAAGAAGAGGCTGTGGGTTCCTACATCCATAGAAATTGTGTATACACTACGGACAATTTTACGAAGACTCAGACTGCATAACACTATTACGCGTTAATGTAAAACCCAATAAAATTCAAGTTTAACCCCTTAGTGACCAGACCACTTTTCAATTTTCTTACTGTTTGGGACCAGGGCTGCTTTTACATTTCTGCCGTGTTGGTGTTTAGCTGTAATTTACCTCTTACTCCTTTACTGTACCCACACATATTATATACTGTTTTTGTCGCATTAAATGGTCTTTCTAACAATACCATTATTTTCAATATATATATATATATATATATATAAATACAAAATTTACTATAAAAAAAGTTTATAAAGTCTGATGAAAAAATAAAAAAAACACACCTTTTCTAACTTTGACCCCCCCAAATCTGTTACGCATCTACAACCGACAAAAAAACACCCATGCTAAATAGTTTCTAAATTTTGTCCTGAGTTTAGAAATACCCAATGTTAACATTGTAGCAAACTCACCCCTTTAACAGAGTTTGCCATGAGCTTTTGGAGGGGGCTGCTTGCCCGCCTCCTGCCCTGTGATTATGGTCCCTGGGAGATTTGGCCCTTCAAGTGCAATATTTGTGCGTACTGTATTTTATTATACTGCCACTGGCCCTTTAAGCAGCATATGGAATTATATTGGACTTTGTATGGCCCTTTAAGACTATGGCCCTCTCATTAGCCCATGCTAAACTTAAACTCCATGGCGATTTGACTGTTTTTGTGGCATCTGAGCGCTGTTCGGATATATTGAGCGCTCAGATCCAAGCCATCTGGGGATGGGTTGAATGTGGGGGTTCTGTTCAGTATGATAGGAATTATGTATTTTTGTGTCTTTTGCTAACATGTGCTCAATGGAGTCTGCCTTTATCCCTGGATATAATGGATTACCTCTCCATTGTCTCCAGGATAGAGGACTCTTGTGAAACTGGTTTGGGCCGGAAAGCCATGCTGGCAGTGGGTTTTATTAATACTTTTGCTAACTTTTGAACCCCTGGTCTGATTCGTGCCTTTTTTTAAAATATGTTGTTCCCCTGAATGGATTGATTTATGTGAATGTGATGTATAGTTTTAAAGTTATAGTATATTTGTAAAAACTGTAATTCTCTGCCTGTGATAATTAAATTTCCCATTGTGTAAAATAATTGTACTTTACTGTGGGTTGTAACTGTTATTTTATTGGTTATTTTATACCTCCCTGTGGGCGGTCCTGTATGTGCAAGACCGTAATAAAAACCAGGCTGGGTGTGCCAGCACAGTCAGTTCTTCTTCACCCTCAATTTGAAGTGTCGTCTCTTATTGGCGGAATCTGCTACAAGGGATTGCTATGCTCTGCATATTCCCTTGCTGTAATCACTACTAAGCTCTTGTAAGAGCTTTTTCCTGCTTCACTATTTTGGAGGAGAGGTTTACCCCCTGGAGCATGGTCGTAGGTCCAAGGTGGGCAGGAGACGGCGAGACCCCAACCAAGCTGCGGCGGTTCGTGGGGTCTGCGGTGCTTATGGTGTCTGGTGGAGTGCTTGTAACCCTCGGGAAGCACTAGGAGCATCCATCAACAGAGGTACTCAGTCGGGGTGCGAGGTGATCCGTTACAAACATGTTCTTAGCTTTTTTTTTTTTTGTGGAAAGTTATAGGGTAATAAGTACAAGTAGCACTTTATTTCCAAACCATTTTTTTTCCCTTCAAAATTAATGCAAGTTACATTGTAACACTGATATCTGTCAGGAATCCCTGAATAGCCTTTCACATGTATATATTTTTTTAAATAAGGTATTAAACTTGGGGTATTTTTTTTTTTTGTGAAGTCACTTTTTATTGTAAGTTATGAACAAAGTATACAAGCAAATGTGGCAGTCAGGTGCTATAGCAGTGGGACGCGCACGTCTCCATTCGGGTGACATCAACTACATACAAGTTGGATGCGCAGATCCATATTAGTGAGGCATACAGTCGGTTGTAGAGTGGAAGTGGTTACCTCGCTCCACGCGGTCCGAAAAATCTTCTTGACCAGTTTGCCTATACATAATTAGTGAGGTGTTAAGAAATAACTTAGGTGTATATAAACAATGGGACGCAAAGGTCCCTTCAACAGTTAGTAGGCGTGACCACAGTGTGTCTGTCGTAGCTTTAGTATTTATCGTTTCGTTTTTATTTTTATTACCTAGTCGTTTTCTAAACATGTTTATTTTTTCCTAGTTAGTCATTGTTGTATACGTGTAACTTTCTGTGGCAGTGTTGCCATTCGTGTTTGTCTGAGTCTGTGTGGTGTTGTGCCTGTGGGGTGGTGTGTCTTGTGTTGTATCTCCGCTTTCGGCTGGGCTCCCCATGTGTCTATGGGTCGCATATCCAGGTTGCGACCGGAGGAGCCATGTCCGCAGAGTCCGGGTATCCCATCTCCTCTCTCCCATCCCCCCACCCCCTCTATTTAATGAATATGCCTTAAGAGCAGTAGACATACCATAACCTCCATTGCTCAGCGTGCTTTTCCTGTCTCCCCAGAAGACTAGCTATTGGGGATTCGGCTCTGTGTATGTCTTCGACCCTGAGTCGCCATTGCCCGATTGTCGGCCGGGTCCGCGTTTTCCACAGTAACAGTATCAGTGTTTAGCAGGTGTCTGAGGATTGATCTTTTGTACGCTGAGAGCGTGTCGTTTGTGTGGTGTAGCAGGGCCCGGTCTGCAGTCAGGGTCGTGGGTTCTCCCAATATAATACGTATTTCTGCTTCAATTTCCTTCCAAAATGGTTGAATCTCGTCGCAGTCCCACCAGATGTGTTTGATAGTACCTATTTCATTTTCACATCTCCAGCAGGTGTCTGGTATATTCGGGTTGATCCGATGTAGGAGAGACGGCGTGCAGTACCAGTGTGACAACAGTTTATAGTTCATTTCCTGGTAGTTCGTGTTCGAGGAGCTTTTATGTTGTAGCAGCAATATTTGTTCCCATTGACCCTCCGTGTATGTGGTGTCCAAGAGGTCTTTCCACTGTCTCTTGAATAGGTCTTTCTTGTCCCTGTCGCCCGTCGCCAGTCGTTGGTATCTGGTCCAGACGGTGCCATCTGCTTTAGGCGTCTGGAAGCAAAGTTGTTCAAACCAGGTCAGGTCTCTGTGCAGCTTGGTCTTGTTCGGGAGATTGTGGTAAAAAGTTGGGCATAGTGAAATAGGTGCATGAGGGTAGTTGTCCTCCCGTCTGATATTTCCCGTAGGGTCTTCAGTCCGGTTCCAGTTAGCGTCATATGTAGTGGGATGTAGCCTTCATGGGCCTCCAGTGGCCATGCTGAGGGTGGTAGACTGTCTCCTATGTTCGGGTGTGTGGGTGATGGGGATCAGCAGGCTGGGAGAGGGGGATATGTATAGTGCCTTCCTCATTCTGATCCAGGATTTGAGCGTTTGTGTGATGGGGGAGTCTTCTCCCATCAGGTTTGGGGCTTCGGTTCCGTCATGCCAGATGTATCTGTGTAGTTGGTTGTGTGTTGGCTCTTTGCACAGTGCGGTCCATCGTTTCTGAGGTGTGACCATATGGAGTTCTCTGATGCGCTGTAGTATCGTTGCTTGGTAGTATTTGTATAGATCCGGTAGGGCAAGTCCCCCCCCATGTTTTGGGAAGGCACAGTTTGTCGTGTGCTATCCTGGCTCTATCTCCTTTCCATATATATTTAAGGATCGCGGTCCAGAGCGTTTTGAAGAAGATATGGGGGATGGATGCCATTTTTTCATACATGCTAAAAGAACCAAATCTACTCAGGACCTCTGATATTATTGGTGCTTGTGTATGTTTCCTTTTATATGCAATGGTAATCTTTGTTGCTGTTTAAACAGTGGATAACCATATATTTTTCCTCCTGGAGCTCTGTGGGGAATATATAAAGTAAAAAACATTCTGGTCTAAATGTATTTACCTCATCCAACAGTTTAATAATGCTCGGGCAGAGCCAAAAGATATGAAATATAGACCCCACATGTTTAAACCAACCTCAGCATAAATCGCTCGTCCCCGTATAAATATGTGCTTATTTAGCTGGCACCATGTACCATCGCATACTGATTTTGCAGTAAATTTGACAATGATTAAGACTGCAGGAAACCTCTTTAGTTGTCTTTTGTGCCTGAAACCAAGTTGCATGACAGGAATGATTCCCTCAAATCTCTATTCCATTTTCAAACATATTCCTGTTTCGTAGGTTCCCCTTGTGTTAGAAGATTTTTTTTTTTTTTTGTAATTCTTTATTTTTCAAGTGGCAGAACAGACAATCACATGAATGTTGTGCAGAGGTAATGCATGGGCTTGTGCAAAAGCCAAATTTCAAACAATTCAATAGTACAACATTATACAGAAAAGTTTATAAAGAAAAGGGTTGTTGTCTGGTGGAGCGACATTAGTTACTTTCCATGTAGTTCTGTTCTGTCAAATTTTTATACAATTATACATAGCTAATTAAGTTTGGATGCAATTGTAAGTAGCATTGGAACAGCAAAAAGGGTAGAAATTGAAGGCTTAACATAAAAATAATAATAATAATAAGGATATATTAAATCATTAATAACTTTGTGGGTGAGGTGTGAAAGAGAGACTCCATCTATTGGAGTTCTCAGTAGGGCTGTAGGGGGGGTCGGAGGGGAATCGGCGTCCCTGACCTTTGTAGTGTGTGGCCTTTTGGTGTTGTGCCTGTTTCCTCGCTTCTTTCGTAAATATGATTGTGGACCCCATGGGCTATTTGTGAGTATGTGTCTATTTTCTTGATTGGTTATGTGTCTTATAATACTGCGGTCGGTTCAGTCCTTCCTTCCAGTCGGGATAATTGGGTTGGGTTCGTGTTGGGGTTATTTGGTTATTTTTTGGGGGGGGTTCGGTTTGATTTGTGGGTCGTGATGCTCGGTCTAGATAATCTCGGGGTCTTGGTGTGTTAAGTGGCTGTGGTGGATTCCATGAGCCATAGGTCCCAGATTTTATTACAATGTGTTGTGGTGTCGTGAATGAGTGCAGATAAACTATCCATCGACCTAGCTTCGTTCATTTTTTTTCTTTATATCGATTATTGATGGGACTGTGGGCGAGCCCCAGTGGGTGGCAATGGCCCTTCTAGTGGCCAAGGCTAGTTTGGCTAGGAGTTTGTTGTGAGCTCGTGGTGTGTCTTCTAGCGGTCTAGATAGTAGCCATAGCCACGGATCCCTTGGGATGGAGTCGTGTAGGACTCTCGAGGCCAGGGCCACTATATCTGTCCAAATTTGTGTTATGTGTGGGCATTCCCACCATAGGTGGTAGTATGTCCCCTTTTGACCGCACCCTTTCCAGCATCTATCCGAAGTGGAAAGTCCCATTTGCTTGAGTTTTAACGGAGTGAGGTACCAGCGCATAAGGGTTTTATATGCCTGCTCCTTGTGGGTCACGCATATCGTTACCGTTGCTGTTGCTTCCCAGATTGCGGACCAGTCTGTGAGGTCGGTGGGGGGTCCTAAGTCCCGTTCCCATGCTGAGACATACCCTAACGCTTGGGTTTTTGTCGCTTTGAGCAGTTGTGTATATGTTGTAGAGATCTGGCTTTTTTGTATTGGGGCATGGATGCATGATTTTTCGAAGGTGGTGAGGGGTGTAAGTCCGGCTTGTTTATATGTAGGAGTTTCCAGTAGGTTTTTAATTTGCAGATATCGGAAGAAGTCGTGCGTGGTGAGTGGTCTGGTTTGTGGTAGGTCCGTGAACGCAATGATTTTTTGGTTCTGGAAAAATTGATATGTCCTGATTAGGTCATTGTCTTCGTAGTGTGCAAAATCTTTTGGGGTCATGCCTGGTGTGAAGTGTTCATTTCTCAGGATTGGTGTCAAGGGTGAGGGGTCTGACGTGAGTGCATGTTTTATGGAGAGTTTATTCCAGAGATTTATGGAGGTGTCGAGTGCCGGTGTGGTTTGTGGGAGTTGTGGTCTTGCTCGCCTTGGTACCCAGATATAGAGGGAGGGGAAATCTTGGCCAAACAAGTCATGTTCGAGGTCTGCCCATCGTTTTAACCCTATAGGGGCATGAAGTGCCTGAATCTGCGCTAGCGGTGCTGCGTGGAAGTAGTGGAGGAAGTGGGGTAGACCAAGGCCCCCTGATCTTGTCGGGAGATAGAGGATGTCCCTCCTTATCCTAGCACGCCTGTTGGCCCATATGAAACGGTCAATTTGTGTTTGTAGTAGTTTAAAGTCTTTGGTTGCTACTTGAACTGGTAGGGTTTGGTATAGGTAAAAAAATCTCAGTAAGAGATGCATCTTTATGCATGCCACCCTCCCTAGCCAGGAGATAGAGTGGGATTCCCAAATTTTAAGGTCAGCCTTCGCTCTTTGTAGTAGGTGGGAGTAGTTGAGTCGGTATGTCTGGGAGACGTCTGCTGGTAGGTCGACACCCAGATAGTGTGTGTGCGTGGGGTTGAAGTGAAATGGGTAGTCAATTTTTAGTGCGTCAAGGTCCTCTTGAAGGATTTGTATTGGCAGCGCTTCAGTTTTATCCAGGTTGAGGCGGTAGCCTGAAACCTGAGAGTATTCGTTTATGGTGCGTAACAATGGGGGGAGCGAGTTAGTGGGATCTGTAATGGTAAGGAGTAGGTCATCCGCATACCCCGCTACTTTATATTCTTCTTTTCTAACGTGTACTCCCGCTATTGTTGGGTCCATACGTAGGGCTTGGAGTAGGGGTTCCAATGAGAGGGAAAACAGGAGTGGGGAGAGGGGGCAGCCCTGTCTCGTCCCATTAAAGATGCTGAATGAGGGAGGTTGGGCGTTCAGGATTAAAAGATTCGCCTCTGGTGTGGAGTATATGGTTTGGAGTGCATTTAGGATTGGGTCAGGGAACTGGAATTTGTGTAGGGTAGCGAAGAGAAAAGGCCATAGCAGTCGGTCAAATGCTTTTTCGGCATCTAGGGATAGGAAAAGGGTGGGGATTCGTCGGTGTGTGGTCACCCACAGAAGGTCAACGGTCCGTCTGGTGTTATCATATGCCTGTCTGGAGGGTATGAAGCCAACCTGATCTGGGTGTATAAGTTTATGTACGTGGGGGTTTATCCTGTCCGCGAGTAGCTTTGTGAGTAACTTTATGTCTACGTTCAACAACGAAATCGGTCTGTAGTGGCTTGGGTCTAGGTGGGTTTTGTTTGGCTTGGGGAGAAGGCACACATTCGCTCTTAGGATGTCTGGGGGTATGGGGTTTCCCTGTAGTATTGAATTAAACAGGTTGCAGAGGTGCGGGAGGAGTGTGACTGGGAATGTCTTGTAATATAGTCCCGTGAAGCCGTCTGGTCCTGGGCTCTTATTGGGTTTAGTGTTTTTGAAGGCTTTGGCGATTTCTTCGATGGTGATTGGTTCGCTTATTTTAGAGATGGCTTCTGTCTTTTGGGCTGGTAGGGGTATCTTCCGTAGGTATGCGTCTATTGATTGTCTGGTCTCTTCAGGATGTTGTCGTATTGTGGGACTATGGTCATACAGGGTGGAAAAGTATTTTTTGGAAGACCTCGCCAATTTTTGTTGGTGTGTAGTGTTTGGTGCCGTCTGGTGCTTGTATCATGTCTATTCGTTTATGGTCTGTCCTGTGTTTTAACTTTCGGGCTAGTAAGGTGTCGGCTTTATTAGATTTTTCGTAATAGGTCTGTTTTGTCCATTGCATGGCTTTGGCCGCGTCTCTAGTCATGAAGTCTTTAATTTTGTTTTGGCATTCAGTAATTTCCGTGAGAATGTCTTGTGTGGGGTTTTGTTTATGGCTTGTTTCTAGGGTCCTAAGGTCTGTGAGAGATTTCGCTAGGTCGGCTAGTTGAGTTTTTTTTTTGGTGAGATGCTAGGCTTATTATTTTGCCTCTTATGACTGCCTTATGGGCTGCCCGCAGTATGCCTGGTGAGGGTGCCGAGGGCGTGTTTAGCGTAAAGTAGTTAGTTAACTCAGTTTGAATCGCTTCTGTCGTCAGCGGGTTGTGTAGTAGAGTTGGGTTAAGTTTCCAGGACCACGGTCTGGCTACGTCAGGGACCTTGATTGCTATTGTGATGTCTGCGTGGTCTGACCATGTGATGTTGCCTATGTTGGCCGTTTGGATCATATGAGTGAGGGAGGGTGAAGTCAGAAAGAGGTCGATGCGGGAGTACGAGTTATGTGGGTGGGAATAAAAAGTGTAATCCCTAGTAGTCAGGTGGAATATCCGCCAGATGTCTACCAGTCTCTGTCGCAGCACGAAGTCTTGTAAAAGTTTGTCTATTTTGGTCGTGGGGTTTGGGAGTTTTCTTGATCTGTGCCTGTCAATTGATGGCGCCAGCGTGGCGTTGCAGTCTCCGCCTATGATTTTTAGGTGACCTGGGGTTAGTGCTAGGTGGGCTTGGAACGTATCCCAGAACATTGGAATGTATCCCAGAAACTAGGTTGCCAGGCCTGGCGGGGGCGGAGGTTGAGAGGGTATAGGTACCTACGGTTGGGTCCTATTCCTTGTCCCTCTTGGGTGGTCTGGTGCCCCGGTGGTGGGGTGCGGGTGTGGTCGTCTAGTAGGGGGGTTCTGTGATTAGAGTGTATGGGGTGAGTCGGAGCTGTCTGGAGGGGAGATAGGCCTTGACTCCCGTCCTCTCCGAGCCATGTGTGTTTTACCTCAATTGTGGTGCTTGGTCGGGTCGCTAGGTCTCGTATGCTGAGTGTCACTGAGGGGGGTGGGCTTGATAGAGCCCGAGACAAAGAGGCGTGGAGGCTGTCAGAGATCTGTAAAGAGAATACGCTTGTTATTAATTGCCGCTATCTTTTGTAGTGTTCCCAGGTCAGGGAAAACCTGTGCCGGCAGGGGCCATGGGGCTGTCCGAATGGTATCAGGGGTGTCTCTTGATAGCGAGCCATGTATGTAGGGTTGGCTATTCTGCCCCTGAATATTAGTAAATTTGGGGGGCAGTTAGGTGTTTGGGAGGGCGCCCTTATTTGTTCATGTAAAACAAGGTGGACATTAATAGTGACCGCTTCGTCCAAGGCACGTCAAAAATATTTAAAAAACACTGGTAGCAATAGGATTATACGGTTTGTCTTTGGTGCTTTAAGGTTGTGTAATACATTTTTTTGTTTTTTTTGTTTTATAAATATATATACATTCCCCTGTTTGGTGTGTTTTGTTGCTCGTCGTGGGGCCTGATGGCCTTATAGACCAGTTTCATAGTTGGGCACCCATTAGTCCCCCTATATGAGCTGTCTTTTTAGCCCCATTTCACCATTTAGGGTGGGCCCTATGCACTCGCGGCAGTGTGGGAACAGTGCTAACCAGCATTAATTTCGTAAGATGATGGGGCAGCGTGAGTATTCAAGGTATGGCAGCTCAATACATAAGAAGTTACTATCAGTTTACGTTAACCGTATTGGGAGTCTGGTAACTGTGTGGGCCTGGGCCTAGGGAAGGTCTATTTGCCGTGTCAGCGGATTTGGACCTTTACCTTTTAATTAAGTAGTGCGCAGCCTAAGCTTGGTAACTGTGTCAATCATGCCCTTGCCATTATAGCGGTTAACTGCAGTAATAGGAAAGGTCAAGGGAACCTTGTGGTGGGGTGGTTTAGGCCCTGACCGTTAGCATTGAGTGAACTTTGCTTAGGGTCGCCAGTGCGTGACCTTACTCCATATCTATATCAATAATATAACAGTAACATGTGTGAACATTAAAACATTACAGTGCATGCAGGCCTGAGCAGTGTGGGAACATTGCTAACCAGCAGTAGTTCCGTAAGATGTTAAGGCAGCGTAAGCATTCAAGGTATAGCAGCCCATTACAATTGAAGTGTCTAGCGGTTTATGTTAGCCGAATTGGGGGTCCAGTAGCTGCGTGGGCCTAAGCATAGGGAGGGGCTGTTCGCAGTGTTGGCGAATTGGACCTGTACCTTCTAATTAAGTAGTAGTGTTCGGCCTGAGCTTTATAACAGAGCCGGTCAGTTCTCCACCACTATAGTGGTGAGCTTCAGTAATAGTGAGGTTCTAGGGAACTTTGTGGTGAGGCGGTTTAGGCCCTGTCCTATATCAGAGAGTGAACTTTGCATAGGGTCGCCATTCTGTGACCTTAAACCATCTCTAAATTAATATTATAACAGTAACATGTGTGAACATTAAAACATTTCAGGGTATACAGGCCTGAGTTATCGTTATTTTGACTGCGGTATTCTCCGCTGATCAGAGAGAGAGTCCAGCGGCCACTAGGGCCGGATTCAGGTCGCAGGGGCCTGAGTGGCAGTCCCAGCTGTTGGTGGGGGTCTCTTCTTGGCTTGTTGTCGGGGTGTTTGGTTGAGGTCGGTGTTTTGGGACTCCCTGGATTCGTTGTAGTTGCGTCGGTCCCTTGCTGGCACCCCGGTGGTAAGCTGTAGTCCTAGGGCCGCTGCAAATTCTTCCATCTCTGCCGGATGGTGTAGAACGTGCTCTTGGTCTCCTATGTGTACTTGTAATTTGAAGGGATGTCCCCATCTGTATCTCAGTCCTTTTTGGGTTAGAGCCGTGGTAAGGGGTCTTAAGTCCCTTCGTTTCCTCAGCGTGGTTGGAGCCAGGTCCTGGAAGAAGGCCAGCGTGTGGGCCCCATGCTTTGGCTGCGTGGTCCTGGCCGCTGCCATGAGCTTTTCTTTTGTGGCAAAGTGTAGCAGGCGGACGATGATGTCCCTTGGGACTGAGGGGTTGAGTGCCAGGGGTCGCAGGGCCCTGTGCGCCCTATCTACCTCCCTCTCTTGATCTGAGGAGTTTGGGAGCATGGACCAGAATATTTCCTGTAGCGTGGGCAATATGGCGTCCGCGTCTACTGTTTCTACCCTTATCCTGATGTTATTCCTGCGAGAACGGTTGTTCAGGTCTTCCAGGCTATCTTCTAGAAATTGTATCTTGTCACTTAGATAGAAGATGTCTTGTCCGTGCTGGGTAGTATTCGCTTTAATTTGCATTATGTCTGATTCCGCCTGGGATGTGCGATTGTTCAGGGTTTCGATTTCCCCTTTGAGGCCTGCTATATGTCGCTCCAGCTCTGCGGCTGTGTGCGCCTTTATGTCTGCTGAGGCATCTTGTAACATCTGGCGGAGGTCGGATTTAGTAAGTGGTTCGTGTGTTCTCGTGTTATTAGTTTTTGTTTCCTTATCTGGAGCCTCACTGTCGTCGGAGTCTGCTCCGGATTCCTGGGCCTCGTGGCTTAAAGATGGCCGCCCCTGGTCTCTGGTGGCGTGGAACATGGATGCCACAGATAGTGGGGTATCTCTTTTCTTTTTGTTTCCCCCCATCATTAAAGTGGGTAGGGGGCTTTGCGGGTGTCGTGTAGCCCGATTGTGTGGCTGGATGCCTGGTAAAAAGTGCTGATGTTTGCGGATTAAGGCTCGGGAACGGGAGAGCTCAGGCGTCACACGTCCTACTCCATTGGCATTCAGGCTCCGCCCCCCGTGTTAGATTTTATTAAAGACACGGAGGCTCATATTATGCATAACTCTTTCTTTATTTACTCAGCTGCAAAGATAGAGGAATATAAATATTATCAAAATGAAAGAAAAAACTGTATAGGCACATAGGCAACCAATCACATAGTAGAGGAAGTGGCTATATAAGAACTGTGTCTCCCACAATCCCCCTCTTTCTTTGCTGCTTCCTCAGACAGCTAAGTACTTTGCTCTTGTGCTCATATTCATTGTATATTATTTGATTTATTATTGCCTTATTTTGTGCTTATTTGCTACTGCCTGTTTGTATTGTGCAGCAGTTTTTGAGTTTTTCCTTTTCATATTTCACCTTGCGCTGGTGTATTCTCCCTGGTATCCCCTGGGTTTTTCCCTTTTCTGTTATTCCCCGCCCCCGCCCTGCTTACCTGCGGGTGCCGCGCGAGACCCGGTACCGGCTTTCAGCCGCGGCTATTTGACATGTGCCGCGGATGTTAGTGTCTCTCTGCTCGCTCGCAGGCTGCCCGCGCGGGTAGGGTGCACACGCCCCTTCCCCCGCCGGGTTTCAGTCCGCGAGCGCTCACTGCACGTGCCGCTGCCATTTTAGGGGCGGTCCTTCTTCATGGTCGGTCGCCCTCTACTGCCGTGCGGTCTGCTCTGCCTCTGGGTCCCTGTGGTGCACCAGCGTTAAGGTTTTACTCCCCTGTGCTATTTCTTCTGTGGGTTAATCAACCCTTTTTTTTTTTTCTGTCACTTTACTTTTATAGTTCCTGCTCTGGGATTGTTCTTATACTTATTGTTGCCACTATGCAGGACAGGGAGGAAGGGCCAAAGGGCCTCTCTACTTATTTTAACTTAGACAATCCTGAGGGTGCTAATGCTTCCCAGGAATTTCAAGCTCTGTTAGATGCCACTATGGCTTCTTCCTTGCAAAAAGCTTTTGCTTCAGCCATGGGTGCTGCATCTTCCTCCTTTTCTCAGTCCCTGCATACCATGCTATTACCTTCCCTAGCGGCCCCCGCCCTCCTGGGTGTGGGGACCCCCTCACCTACCCCGTCTGTGCCTGGGGCCCGTAAGGCTAAGGCGAAATCAAAACACGTCGACTCCCACTCCTCGATGCAGGTTCTACCTGCCATGACTGACGCGCTAGAGGCGGTCACTGATAGCGCGTCTCCCACGCGCAAAAGAGCCCCTGGCCGGGCTAAAAAGGCTAGGTTGTGGAAACGGGCTAGGGCCCTGGATGATGGCTCGGATACCGACCGGAGTGTGGAGAATAAATCTGACGCTATGGAGTATGACTCCTATGATGGGGGCGAGTCGGGTGAGGATCTACCCCTTACGGGTGTAACCCCTTCTGGGACCTCTGCCGCTGCCCGTCATCACGTGCAAGACCCCACTGGGGATGGCAAGGCGCTGTTTGACCCTCAGGGCAACCATCTATTCGACCCCGACGACCTCCGTCACCCCAGGTCAGCAGAGTGGGTTCCCCCGGACCATATCGCCCAATACGTGGCATGGCGTATGCATACCCCCCTTTCCAAAGAGGGTCGCAATAAATTACGTGCCGAATGCCCCAGGCCTTCCCTACCGGGCTCGGCTTGCAAGACCCCTGACATTGACCCCCAGATTGCTCAATTCCTGTACAAGTCAGGCTGGAAGCCCAAGAAGGGCCTGGACTACTTGCTCAAAGGGTGCCCAGACAAGATCTTGGATACCCTGGGCCCTCTATCCAAGCTGTAAGAGCTTCTGGACGCCGCTAGAGCAGGCAATTCCGTTCTGGATGTCGACGTTGCCATAGGTTGGGTCCAGCGGGCTATCTGCCTATTGGGGAATGCTAATACTGCTATGTCCTCTGAGAGACGTAAGGCGATCCTTCTTAAGATTGACCCAAAATTGGCTGCCATGACGGTGGCGGAGCCAGGTCCGACCGATGAAGGGATGCTTTCGGTACTTCCTTCGTGAAAGACCTGTGTTCATAGACAAGGCGCAAGCAAACATGAAGAGCATGTTCGCGCCCAAGGTTTTCGGAGGGGCCGGGCATAACAGGAACCGTCCACCCGGCCGTGGTTTTCGTGGCTCATCCCAGGCCAACAGAGGTTCCTTCTTTCCATCCCGAGGATTTCAGGATCCGAGGTCCCCTCCCTTCTTCCCAGCCAGAGGGAGATCTTGGTGCCCCAGATACCCCCGTGGTGCCACTTCGGGCAGACGTCCTTAAGGTGAGTACCCTTTCTTCCCATCTCGCTCATGTTCGGGTGGTGGGAAGGCTGGCACTGTTTTACCGGGGGTGGGCAAATATGTCTTCAGATGCTTGGGTACTACAGTACGGGGTTATCGCCTAGAGTTTGTTTCTCTGCCTGTCCAAATTTCTATCCCTAGGGAATTGTCCCTCCCTCCGGATCAAGACAGGATGATTTCAGCAGAAGTCGAGGAGATGTTGTCCAAAGGTGCTATAGAAGAATTGCCGTTTGCCGCTCCAGGCTTTACGAGCAATCTCTTCCTGGTACCAAAGAAAAGAGGCGGAGTCTGCCCGGTGATAAATCTCCATCCTCTCAACGCGTTCCTCCGCTACCAACACTTTCAGATGGAAGGCATACATTGCCTCAGAGACCTCCTCCAACAGTCGGATTGGTTAGCCAAGTTGGATCTGAAGGACGCGTATTTTACGGTTCCCATCGCGGAGGACCACCGGGATAACCTCCACTTCACCTGGCACGGGAGGTGTTGGCGTTTTACCTGCCTGCCTTTCGGTCTGTCCTCTGCTCCTTGGTGCTTCACCAATGTCATGAAACCAGTGGTAACTTTCCTTTGTACCTGTGGAGTACGCCTGATTATTTACCTGGACAACATTTTAATCATGTCACAGTCCAGGGACCTACCACTGTTACATTTGGACTGGACGATCAACCTTCTGCAAAACTTAGGTTTCCTGATCAACTGGGACATGTCGACCCTGATTCCTACTCAATCCATGGAATTCTTGGGTTTCCGGGTGTAACGAAAATATACCCCAACATGCAGGATTCAGCTAAACAGAAGACAACACAGAGGGAAGATACGTCTACCGGACATTAGAGTGGCCGGACTCGACGTATATAGGAGAAGTACAGAGTCAGGAATGATCCGAGGTCAAGGGCACAAAGAGACAGCGTAAACGAGGACTAGCCGGGGTCTGGTACACAGGAAACAGCAAGCCGGCAAACAGAACAGACAAGGATAAAGCGAAAACGAAGTCAGAAAACAAAGCCAAGGTCAAGTACCAAGTAACACAACTGAACACAACAAGCGCTAAAGGGAACTGAAACAGAAACCACGATAGGGCAAGGAACCAAGGGAAAAAGGTGAGTTTAAATAGCTAAACAACTATTTTGATTGGTCCCTGTCATCTCCACGCCCCCAAAAGGTAAGTGTATGGGGAGTGTGGCATGACAGGGACCAATGAGAGGCCTTTTCCAATTTAGGCTCCCACTGTCCTTTTAAGAGCGCGCCCGAGACCCGCGGCGCGCTCTTAGAGTCAGGCGGGACACGTGACCGCTTCTCGCGGTCACTGCCCGCCTTCCTGTTCCTGCCTTCGGGTGAGCCACGCGCGGCTCGAACAGAGGACCCCGGCCGGCCCCTGGAAAGGGTACCGCTACACCAGGTGGATTCCATTCAGCAATTCCTATACCTACCGGAATCCAAGATGAAGTCCATCCAGAAGGAGCTTCGACGTGCGCTCCGGGTGTCGGATTTGTCCATCAGACAGCTGGCAAGGCTTATCGGCCTGCTTGCGGCTTCCATCCAGGCGATATTCCCGGGCCCGCTACATTACCGAGCCCTCCAACGTCTCAAGGTTTCACATCTCCGTTCGGGTCGCTCCTACGAATCCCGGATACGACTGGACGAGGAATCCAGGGACGAACTGGTCTGGTGGCTGGCACACATGGAGGCCTGGAAAGGAAGGGCTATTTTCGGTTCCGTTCCGGACGTAGTGATGGAGTCCGATGCCGGCTTACACGGCTGGCGTGCTCGTTGTGGCAACGTTTCCACAGGAGGCAGATGGTCCGAAATCGAGAAATCGTTACACATCAACTGTCTGGAACTCTTGGCAGGGGCCTTTGCGATTCGCAGCCTTACCCCGGGTCGGGCGAACTGCTGCGTTGTCCTCAAGATGGACAACGTGTCAGCAGTCCGCTATATAAATCACCTGGGGGGAACCAAGTCAATGATGTTGGCTCTACTGACAAAGGATTTTTGGCAATTTTGCCTTTACAACAACGTCTCTGTGACGGCGGCACACATTCCAGGTCTGGACAATTCGGGAGCGGATTGGAATTCCAGACATTTAAGAGACTCGGGAGATTGGCACTTGCACGTTTCAGTTTTCCAAAGCCTAGACAGATTGTGGGGATGGTTCACGATGGATCTGTTCGCTTCACATCTGAACACTCAACCTCCGAAGTTTTACAGTTGGAGACCAGACCCAGCGGCGGTGGCGACGGGCGCTTTTCTCCAAGAATGGCCATCTGGCCGTCTATATGCCTTTCCACCATTCAACATGATTGCTCGCACGATCTCGAAGTTGGTCCGTCACGACTGTTGCCTGGCGCTGATCACCCCCCTTTGGTGATCCCGACCGTGGTTTCCACGCCTGATGGAGTTGTCGATAGATTACCCCCGACTGATCCCGAGCTTCCAGGACCTACTTCTGGATCCGGACGGGAACTCGTACGGGCTGGTGTTGCTCCACCAATTGCCTCTGGTAGCGTGGCTCCTTTCAGGGGATCTTGGATTGTCCCAAACGTTCCGCGGTCAACTCTCCTGCTCCTCGATAACGCCTGGGCTCCGGGCACAAGATCAGCTTACCGTAGTTCATGGAACTCATGGTCTAATTGGCGCATGGAACGAGCAATGGATCCCATATCTGCCCCTCTCCATCTGATCTTGGAGTTCCTCACATTCCTGTTTGACACAGGCAAGGCGTACCGCACTATCAACCTTTTCCGCTCCGCTATTTCAGCTGGACATAGCGGTTTGGATTGTTCACCCGTCGGTAGACATCCTTTTGTATGTCGCCTCCTCAAGGGTATCCGCCTCGCCCGTCCTCCTAAGACTCGTTTTTCTGCCTTCTGGGACGTCAATGTGATGCTGCAATTTCTGTCCTCATGGTACCCTAACCAGGAATTGACCCTCAAGCAATTGTCATCCAAGTTGGTTATGTTACTCTGCTTGATTTCGTGTAAGAGGGTCTCCGACGTCAGGGCCCTTGATTGGGACGCTGTTGTTTTCACTCCAGAAGGTGTTGATTTCAACATATCCAGGAGGACAAAATCGGCTTCTAAGTCGTTTGTGTACCCTAGATTCTCGGGGTGTCCTGCACTTTGTCCGGTGGATTGCCTAAAGGCCTATCTAAAAGCTACGCAGTCTCTGCGTTCGTCGGATTTGCATCCCTTGTTCATTTCTTTTCGGGCACCTCACCGACCTGTTTCAACGCCAACGCTGGCACGTTGGGTGCGGTGGCTCTTATCTTTGGCGGGTATAAACACCTCTGTCTTCACGCCTCATTCTGTTCGGGGCACTATGGCTTCGAAAGCGTCTGCGGTTGGCTGTCGTTTGGAAGACATTATGTGAGCAGCGGATTGGTCTTGAGAATCGACCTTCCGCAACTTCTATTTCAGACCAATTGAACACATCGCATCTCAGGTGATAGCACAGCTTTGAACTTGCATAATATGAGCCTCTGTGTCTTTAATACAATTCCCAGATTTTACTTGTAACATGACGTAAAGTCATGATTTTATTAAAGACACGGAGGCGAGTATTATTCCCTCCCATCCTCCCGGTGTGGGGTCTAGGGATGAGATGCTGTTGGACTCTTCAGGTATGTCACAATTTGGTCTGCTATTTATGGATTGCATATAATGTTTGTACAATTTTATATTAATTATACTTTATATTTTCCAGATATCGACTTTTCCCTATGATCTACCGACAGTTTTGATTGGTAAGTCTACAGTTTGGATTTTAGTTATTACCATATTTCTCTCTCTTTTTTAGCTTGACGTTATCGACTCGTTCATGTTTCCTGTTCTAGCCAAGTGGGATATCGTTCTTCTTACCTTGTCTTTGGTTTTCGCAAGAAAGAGGGGGATTGTGGGAGACATAGGCCTTATATAGCCACTTCCTCTACTATATGATTGGTTGCCTATGTGCCTATACAGTTTGTTCTTTCATTTTGATAATATTTATATTCCTCTATCTTTGCTGCTGAAGAAATAAAGAAAGACTTATGCATAATACTCGCCTCCGTGTCTTTAATAAAATCATGACTTTACGTCATGTTACTAGTAAAATCTGGGAATTATTGTAGCAAAAGGACAATGCTTTAATGTTAGGCAGTCTCCTCGTGCATTTTAGGGCAAACAGTGCTAGTGGCTGAATTTGTTTAATTTTGTTTATTTGTATAATGTTCCTAATCCGTAGGTATGTAAATATTTCCCTCGGTGGTAGAGAATATTCTTTAACTAAGTCGGGAAATGGTTTACAATGACTTAGGTATTATAGCGACTATATGTGACCTACACCTAACTGTGACCAGAAATCTAGCTGCAGATCTGATGTAAAAACATTTAGAGTCTACAGAGGTGCAGCAGATAGTAAATCTTGTCCTTTTGAAAGTCTAGAAATGGACTCTCTCCAAATATACAAAAGAGTTTTGGTAGATGGGAGAAAATCTTTTGCCTTGTTGAGTACTATATTCCCCGACCATAGTATAGAGCTTAATGAGCCTTGTAAGAACTGTGCGCTTTCTAGTGGTAGCCATAGCGAAGGAGAAACCCTTTCTAGTGTCGATAGACCTTGAGCAAGTATTGTAGCCTTATAATAGATTTTAACATTTGGGACGCCTAAGCCACCTTTAGCAAATGGAAGCCAAAGTTGGTCTTGTGCAATTCTTGGTTGTTTTCTTTTCCAGATGTGTGCATTAATCAGTAACTGGAACTTCCTAAGTATGGTGTTTGGAAGGGTAATCGGCAATTTACGAAAAAGATAAAGGATATGGGGAAGAATCATCATTTTTATTGTTTGTATACGGCCTAACGAAGATATTTCTTTGTTTTCCCATGTTTTGAGTTGATGGTCCAATTTATGTATTTAGTGGTAAATGGTTTTCTTTTATCAGCTTTTGTGTTTTGGGGAGTTTAATACCTAAATAAGAAATAGATGTTTTGCGCCATTCAAATGGGTATATTGATTTTAAGCGTTGTGTAGTAGCTATTGACAATCCTAAAACCAATGCCTGTGATTTTTTTGGAGTTATTTTCATAATATGACAGTTGACCGAATCTTTCAAGCGTGTTCAATAAATGTGGTATTGATGATTCTGGATCTGATAAAAATAAAAATCGTCCGCGAAAAGAGCAATTTTTTGTTCCCTTATTGGCCTAGTAAGACCCTTATTTCCTTTGTGAGCTTTAATATATCTTATTAGAGGCTCCATACACAGGATCAAAATTAGTGGAGATAGTGAGCAACCTTGTCTGGATCCATTTGTAATTTGAAATGATCTGGACAAGAAACCAGAGTTATATATTTTGGCCTCGGGATTAGAATAGAGGACCGTTGCGTTACCCAGAACAGCTGGAGGGAACCTGATTCTTAGCAGTACTTCCTGCATATAAAACCAATTTAGTTGGTCAAACGCTTTCTCCACGTCAAGGGCTAGTAATAAGCCCTTCTGTTTACTAGCTTGTGCCCATTTAATTAATTAAATTTAGAAAATGGCGAGTATTGTCTCCTGGTTGTCTTGATGGAACAAACCCCGATTGCTCCGGTGAAATCAAATCTCTTAACATAGGTTTAATTCGCATAGCAAAAATGTTTGCATATAATTTTATATCTGTATTTAGTAGAGCGGTCTTAAATTAGCACTCTCATTTGGCACGTTACCTGGTTTAGGGAGGGTAATTATATGGGCCAGAAGCATTTTTTCCGGTAATGACCCGGAAACCTTAAAATAATTAAATTTGTGAGATATGGTGTGAGTTGAGCTTCAAAAGTTATATAAAAGTTGTTTTGGAAACCCGTCTGGACCCGGAGCTTTATTTTTGGGAAGTGTGTAAATCACCTTCCTTACTTCATCTTCTGAAAACTGTGCAGAGAGCACATTGGATTGTTGGCTAGATAATCTGGGCAAGTTAACCTCATTAAGGAAGGTGGTTATTTTGTGGTAGAAAGAGGCCAACTCCTCCACTACCTCGGATTATACAATTTTATACCATTTGAAGCTAACAAAAATAGAATTTTAGTCTGTAAATATTGGGAACTTTAATTTACTTGTTAATAATTTAGCCTGAACTTTTAAACTACAACAAGACAGTGAGTGCTGATCACTATTTCATATGAATATATTTTCCCCTGAATTTCAAGTACCCGGTGCACACTAAAACCAAAGCGTGAGTGCAAGAAATGTCTGTTTTTTTTCTAATATATATATATATATATATATATATATATATATATATATATATATATATATATATATATATATATATATATATATATATAAAATATTTCCTAAATAAAAATTCATGAGCTGAAGGACAGTCCCCATGCTGACAGCACTGTGGACACCTATTTCGGCCATGTGACTGCTCTTTTAGAGCGGTCGTATGGCCCCTGGGGGTCCTAAATTGCAGAAGAGGGACTGTCTGGGCTGAATTCAGACAGTTCCCCCTCAGAAGAACACCGACTGCCAGCGGGGAACTGTGCCAATCGGTAAGTTCATGGGGAGGGAGGGTAGAGGTTAAGTTCTTTTCTTTTAAAAATGTAATTACAATTTTTTTTTACTTTTACTGAGTGCCTTGACATTTCGAGGCACTCGGTAAAGGCAGTGCATCGGAAGCCTGCCTGATGGCTTTCAGTGCTCTGCTCTGCTCTACACTGCCGGGCGCCCCGTGGGCAACCCGGAAGTGATCACTCCAGAGGGAGCGATCATTCGAGTGCACGTCAGTAAGGGGGGGGTTATTGTACGATGCCTCGACATTGAGGCATTGTACAATATCCATGGAGCGGCTGGAAGCGATCATGATCACAAATTTGCCGCGGAGGTAGCTCATACGGCCGCGTTCGTCCATAAGGACAGTTTTTTTTTTTTTTTTTTTTGTCGGACATACCTCATATGTCTGCGGTCCTTAATCCATGTTTTGATCTTTCCCTCCTCTTTTCTCCTGTTACCATTTATGAGGCATACTGTCACCTTAGTATTAAGATTTCTTCATATGTGTTTAATAATTTTATTTTTATTAGATTCACTGGAACTTTGCCTTGTATATTATGC
The DNA here is from genome assembly GCF_036172605.1 of Pelobates fuscus. Taxonomy (NCBI): domain Eukaryota; kingdom Metazoa; phylum Chordata; class Amphibia; order Anura; family Pelobatidae; genus Pelobates; species Pelobates fuscus. The sequence continues at coordinate 264,140,768 of NC_086319.1, read as the reverse complement.
AGGGTTTTTTTTAATTTTTATATGCTTCTTTGTTTTTGTTTCATGTGCACCATATTGAATGTGTTTTTCTTCTGTTCACTTCTTGTCACAAAAATACAGAAAATTAAAAGAAAAAAATAAATAAATAACTAAGCAAATGTCCATAAAGTAACAGTGATCTACTCAAAACAATTCCATGCATATATTGCTCAGCTAGTTTTTATTGAATATATGACAGTGGTGTTTTTAAGATCACTTTTAGGCAGAACTTCTATCTATGGGCACTGTAACCATGGTAAGGGTTCTAGCATATTGTGTAAAATTCATGTAAGCAAATATCAAAACATTTAAATTACTTGCTTCATGCAGCAACATTTACTAACTGGCTTTTGCAATACATTGTATACTGCAGTGCTGACATAGAATGGACTGTTCTCCCATTTGCCTCACCAAATACTCTCAAACTATTAAGTGCCATTTTAAGCACTATAAAATCTACATTTTATTTATGGATTGTGGTGCAAAGAGTTTGTGGTTGCTACCAGCACCAGCTTATCTTTTGTAGTGTGTTTATATTTGTGTATGTGTGTAATTTATATTGTGAATCATATTAATCCACTGTCCAGCTAAAATTCTTCTTTACAATTTATTTTTTACTTGTCCTTCGTTCAGGCAGGGGGATCCTTGGATCTGTTAACTTGGCAGAGGGTGATGACCATCTTTCTTCTGCATCTGCTGTTATTGGTGTACCCAAACCTCTTCAGGCTGGCCCATCTGGGGAAAGTGTTAAAGAGGGAGTGGCACTTGGGAGAGCCAGGTGAGCAATACAACATGATTGCTGTAACCATTCCTGGTAAATCTGTTTAGTTTTATAGTATATTTTAGAATTATATTAAAATGCAGGTTTTTTTTTTTTTTGTTTGTTTGTTGGGGGGAAGGGGGGTTACATGGCTAAATCCTTTACTAGGTGGATAAACACGACAAATGAGCGAAGTTGGTAATACAAACTGACATTATGGAGAGTAGAAACATTAATTTAACATGCTAGGTTACTAGAGAAACTTTTTGTTTTTAAGAGCCACATTAAAGTAACGATAGTTATTAAAGAAACGATAGTCACCTACATAGTATAGAGTTAGTCGTAAATGCTTGTAAGTGTGCAAATCAATGATATCGAAGGAGGCTTACTAGCCAAAATTAAAAACTAGACAGACAGAGAAAATAACACATTTTTGCAATTTTATCAGAGAGAGGCTTTGGTGGCTATGCTTTAGACTATCATGGTAGCTGTTACGGAGGAGTATACCTCTGGGAGGCCAGCCGAGACAGTATATATGCAACAGACCGCTGAATACATATCTAGATCTACAACAATGTTATAGTTCACGGTTACATTAGGCTAATACTGGGTGTAGAGTTGTGCAACTCATGATAGGCCGTTCTGCACAAGTGTACCTGTCCCAGATCAGCAGTATGGCAGCCTCCTCAGTGGTGACTGGTATTGCTCCCCACTGGTCCAAAAGGAGGGGGAAACTGGACCAGGCAGGTGTCAGGTAAGTTGCCCATGCGCAGCAGCCGGGCAGGAAGCGAAGTGGCAGCCGTCCGCCTCACGCTCTGCCCTTGTAGGCCACTGTCTTAAAGTCACTCTCCGGGACCCAAAATAACACCTTATAAGGCGCTTCAGCTTCACCGGGAAACTTCAAGAACTTGTACAATAGGTTTCCAGCATGATACAAGCAGGAAATAGCTAGATTTTTCAGGAGCCTGCTACCATGGCCCCCCATTTAATTCTTTTTTTTTTATTTTATATTTTTGCCGTGCAAAAAAAAAAATCAAAACATACAATTTCGAGGTACCCCAACGGCAATCCTCAAAACAAGCATCACATGGTACACTTGGGGTATCAAGTTAGACATGCACAATTTTATGATATTAGGGATAAACATGAGTATAACAATTATGCTAAGCCTATTCGGAGAAGGAGCGTATATGGAACTTGAAATAGTAGTTAAGCTTGGGTTTGGAAAAGCATTATCGTGAGTGTGCACTCTGTGTTAGGCATAAACAAGTGTGATATGCACAGGCTGAATATGTGTGGTCATGGATCATATTGCTATTGCTTAGCCGATAAGACAATACTTCAATACGGTTGAGGCCAACATGTGTTTCGCTATCTACCCCTGATGTATGCAGGTGTGTCTCATCGCAAAATATTAGGTGTGTTTTGACTAAGGGTAGAGCACGGCGGTATTATTAGCAGTGTGTTTTAAGCAGTCTCAAAGGCAATAGGAGGTATGAGGGATTGGGCGCATTTCTTATCTGTGGTGGTAAGTGTCCCAGTCAGCCAACTCCTGCCTGTGGTATGTTACAGTCCCGTTTAGGAGCCTCTGCCGCTTTTCCACTGCTTGGGTACAGGCCTGGTAGGTGAGCTCGATCAGTAGGGCAATTTGTAGCAGCAGTGTTGCTCTCCTCCTGTTGTGGCCCAGGCGTCTTGCTTGCGTTCAGTCGTTGGTCGTAGTAGACCCCCGGTCCTCTTATCTGGTACGGGTGTTAGTACTTGCTGGGGGTCGTATGGCGTTGTGGTGGTGGGTGGTCCCCTCTGCCCCGGGACTTTGTTGGAGCTAGCGCCCTCTTGCCACTGACCTGGGATCCGTTGTGGCCCATGGTTGTCCCTGTCGGGAAATGGCGGTGAGTTGCATAACCTTGCATGGGTCTTCGGGTAGCATCTTTCCGCCGGTGTGGTCGACGCTTGCTGAGTATGCCCCTGGTTGCTCCCAGCCCGGGAGGGCCTCTTTTGTGGGAGGTCGCTTTTTTTGTTTTCTTTGTGCCCTGAGGTGGTGGCCCCGGTTTCCTCCCGCCATAGACTTTTGCCTGTGAGGGCGGCGTGGGATGGACTGTCGCTGCTTGCAGTCGCTTCATCCACTTGGCCCAGAAGCGGTCGAATATCGCATTGATGGGGTCACCAGCAGAGTCATAGGTGCCTGGGGTGGGATCTGGTCGTCGTTGGTCTCGAGTGTCTGGTTCTATCAGTGCCGCCATCTTGGAGGCCCTCACCACCGCGTTGCTTGGAAGGCTGGCGGGAACCGATGTTTGGTGCGGCGTGTGGGGTCTCCCTTCTGACAGGGACCGGGATGACCCCCACCGGTCCATAGGGGAGGGGGGAAGCGGTTTTCGTGCGCTTAAGGGCCTTTGAGTCGGGTGGGAAGGCGGCCGTCCTTCCCCCTCACCTCCTCCGGTAGGCCCAAGCCAGCTGTAGCTTTTTCCCGGGCATGCCGGGTGTCGATATAGGTATCGGTGTATGCACAAGCATTGTGTGAGTCCAATAGTCTTGGTTATTCGCCACTCTTGTCGCTGTGTCTCGATTTTTTTCAATGCATTTGAGCCCATAAAGCTGGAGCCCATGTGAAGTGTGACCAGCCAGCTTGCTTGCTCATCTGTTATTTGTAGGCAACTAATATTTTTTTTATTTTATAGGCATAAATTACAGAAATATTCTCAAACTAAGCATATATATCTAGCCTGTAGTACTGCAGTTACAGAATTCTGTACTGCTCTGTGGTATAAGCACTAAAACATCTTTAGCTTAATGAAGTGGTTTTAGTGTGAAGATTACACCCTTTGCTCAATTATCTGCCATTTGGAAGTTAAATCACTTTTTGTTTATGCAACCTTTGCTACACCTCCCTCAATATTGGCCATGAGGTTTTCCTAAGGAACTAAGGGCTGTGTCCATAGCTTTTTGACCCATGTTTGTATTCACCAGATCCTTCTCCACTGTGACTATGCAACTTGTGAGTGTGGTGACCTAATCTCGATCCATCAACAGGTCTTCTTCAAACATAGTCCTAATTTCTTGCTTCAACAAAGCCTTTAGGGGCAGAATCTCTTAATATTGAAACCCCTTGAGTTGCTGCGCGTACTTGAATATGGCAGGTGTAGTGGAAGACAAGTTGTCATCATCCATGGAAGCGAAGGATTAGGCCTCTGTGGACGCCCTCTTAATATTCACGAGCCTTGTAGCCTGCTCATTACTGTCCCAATATCACGGGACCCAAAGCCTGGGTCAGCTAAAGCTGCTTCGACTTCATCCCCATCGTTCATTGGTCAATTAGAAATCTGAACAGGGATAATGGGTAAGCGACGACTGCAATAAGAACGCTGAAAACAGCACTGAAATACCCTTTCTGACAGCCATTTTTATGCTTCTTTTATGCTTGGTTAGACTTTCAATTATTCCAGCATGCGCTTTCTATTTTGCAATCACCTGTGGCTTTTCAAAATCATCTGACCGTAAATGCTGCATGTTGAAAGAGCACACACTTTTGAAACTGGAGACTAGGGGAAAAAAATATTCTGTTCATAATTGTCATCAAAATGTTGCAAATAATATTAAGTCAAAAGGGTCACACTGGTCTTTAGTAAACATGTATTTGATAAGTTTTGATATTTATAATCATGCGGCATTTTTTCCAAATTCAAATCTCTAGTTTTTCCGAGCCTCTTTTTTTTCCCATTAGACATTTACGTGTTTGGACGTCTTCAGGGTATGTGCTCAGCCATTGTGAAGTCAGTGTTGAGCAACAGTCCCGAATCTGCCTCAGATTTTATAATATTTTATGTGCATTTGTTAAATTTTCATTATTACATTGCAGTTGCATGAAACTTTTTCTGACGCTGTAAACATAAATACCCCTTTTCTTTTCTTTTTATTTATTTATTTATTTATTTATTTATTTATTTATTTTTTTTCTTCAGGCTAACCAATCTTCAGCTGTTAGTCTGAAGCTTCATCTTCAGATCTCAATTAGTTTGTTTTGGAGCAAGTCAGAGTGAAGCAATGATTTCTATAAGAATCATTACTGCAACATTATCAAAATCAGTATATTACAGATATGGAGCAATGAGTTATGAATGGCCCTGCATTCAAACCGCTACTGCAAACTTTATCCCTGTCTGAAATCAATGGGCACATTTTTCTTTTCATAACAACCAACTTTATATCCATATTACAATACTACATTTTCCTTCTCTGGCTAGAAATGTCTCCAATTATTCATAGTTGCAGCAAAGGGTTACATTAAAAAAAATAACATTCACACAAGTCTAAACTGGTTTTACTCCTTTAAATTGTAGTCGAATAACATGCACTTCAGAATGGTGGTGAACTAGATTATCATATTACAGTCAATGCATTATTTTAGAGAGCCATGAACTAGACTACTGTGCAGGAGATTAAAGCGGCACTGTCATGCCGAATCCTGTTTTTTTTTTTTTTTTTTTTAACCCGCCTCCACTACATCCAATTGACCCCCTAGTCACCCCCAAATGCCCCTAAGCCCCCCCCCCCACATTACCTATTTTTTATTCTTTATTTTCTGCCCCGATCTTTATTCAGGGCGCCGCCATCTTTGTGTGGATAGGTGAAGTCCCTGTGGGACACATCATCTGCCCACACTAGACAGACTGTGAGATTCCTGCACATGCCCAGTTAAACACTTGGACATGCGAACGGGAATTTCAGCCATTCATTCATCAGACAGACGAATTAATGAATAGAAAAAATCAATATCAGTGTTCGTTTGTTTGTTGGGTTTATTACAAGGAGGGAGCTACCAGCGTGCAGCTCCCTCCTTGTAATATGTAAAGACAGTAGCGGCAGGGAGCTGTGCTCCCCACCGCTTCCTAAACCCCCACGTCCACCCCTCACTCTATGGGGGTCAATATGACCCCAATAATAGCATAAGGGAGATTCAAATCTCCCCAATGCCCCTACTCGCTATACTGCGAGTAGGGGCATGCCCATAAACAGTAGGTCCCCCCCCCCCTTATTGTTTTATTAGGGCACCCACCGCGCAGGGGGGGGGGGGGGAGGACAGTAGGCCCCCCCCCCTTATTGTTTTATTAGGGCCCCCACCCAACGCGCAGGGGGGGAGGACAATAGGTCCCCCCCCTTATTGTTTTATTAGGGCCCCCACCCACCGCGCAGGGATGGGGGCCAGGGGGGAGGACAGTAGGGGCCCCCCCCCATCTTTATTTAGGGCCCCCACCCACCGCGCAGGGGTGGGGGCAGGACACCAGCCGCGCATGTGGGGGGGGGTTATTAGTTTGTTTTTTGTTTTTTTACAGTGAGCAGCTATAGGCTGCTCACTGCTTACTACACATGCCCCTACTCACGATATAGCGTGTAGGGGCATATTATTTACTAATACTAAGTAATCTTTACTTGGTATTAGTAAATGTGGCTGAAAGACCAATTTAGGTCTTTCAGCCTTTTAGTAGATAGCTCCCTGATACCGTGGGAATTAGGGAGTTATCTACTAAGCGGCTGCAAGATGCAGCCGCGGCAATGAATAGGATCGGAGTTTCATTCATTAGAATGAAATTCCAATACGAATAAAGTACCGAATTGCATCCTAACACGAATGGAGAAACTCTTCTCATTCTGTTAGGATGCAATTCGGTAGTTTTGCCGGCGTTCTGTCTAAGTGACAGGACGTTCGGCAATACTGACAGGTAGCATTGAAGGAACAGGGGGGAAAGCTAGGGATCATGGGAAAATTGCTCTGACCAGCGGAAATGAAGCACACTTTGCTCCTCCGCTGGTCAGAGCTGGTCAAGCGGCGGAATCCTCCATGAGGCAAAGAGTCCCTACTTTGTCTTATGATTTTAAAGAAAACTAAAGAAGACAGGAAGAAAAGAATAACAGATCCCGAGAGAGGGGGAGAAGAGGAAGAGATTGAGGAAAGGTAAGTTCGGCATGACAGTGCCGCTTTAACTGTTTTTATTGCTTACTCTCCCATGGAGCAACTACCTATAAATGTTTATATTTGGGGAAATGAAACTGAGGTGGGTTCTGCATTGTTACATTTTTGTAATCTATTACTTAACTTTCAGCCTGTGGAATTGTAGTGCATTAATGAATCTGTTCCTTCTCGTCATAGATTTCCCCTTCCCAGTATAGGTACAGAACTGTCCTCTGCTCCTCTTGGTAGGGGAATTATCAGGACACCCATGTCTGCAGCCATGATCTATGATCAAAGAAGCATAGCGAGTCCAACGATTGCATACCCCATGGAGCAAGAGGAGAGGAGGTGAGATGATTGTTGTAACTCTAATCTCATTTTTCTACCATTTTTCCTTTGTAATCTAAACTAGTATCACCAATTCTTGCACATAATGATATTTACAAAAGTCATGAAGGGTTCCATAGCACTGAACCAGAATCTGGCAAATGGAGCCTAAAATTATTTTAGCACTATAAAGCTGGACATCTTGGGATCAATTCAGAGGTCTATTTTTATTAGATTTTTTTCTGTTCAATCCCTTAACCCCTTAAGGACCGGACTATTTTTGCGATGTTGTACATTTGCGACCAGGCATCTTTTTACACTTTTGCGGTGCTTGTGTTTAGCTGTAATTTTCCGCTCTCTCATTTACTGTTCCCATACAAATTATATATTGTTTTTTTTCAGGACAAAAGGGGCTTTCTTTACATACCATTATTTATATAATCTCATGTAATTTAATTTGAAAAAATATGATGAAAAATTGAAAAAAATAAATGTTTTTTTGACTTTTATGTGAAAAATCTTTTACTCATCTGCAAAAGCATGACAAAAAGTGACATTGTAACACTATTATCTGTCATAAATCTCTGAATACCACCCCACATGTACATATTATTTTTAAAGTAGACAACCCAAGGTATTCAATATGGGGTATGTCCAGACTTTTTTAGTAGCCACTTAGTCACAAACACTGGCCAAAGGTAGCGTTCATATTTGTTTGTGTGTGAAAAAAGTAAAAAACTAAATTGAACGCTAATTTTGGCCAGTGTTTGTGACTAAGTGGTTACTAAAAAAGACTGGACATACACCATTTGCAATACCTTGGGTTGTCTTCTTTTGCAAATGGTATGCCATCATGGGGGTAATTCTCATTCCTCGGCTACCATACGCTCTCAAAGGCAACATAACCAACCTGGCCATTTTCAATGTAAAAATATTTGACCCTGTAACTTTCAAAAACGCTATAAAACCTGTACATGGGGGGTACTGTTATACTCAGGAGACTTTGCTGAACACAAATATTAGTGTTTCAAAACTGGAAAATGTATTACAACAATTATATCATCAGTAAAATTGTTGTTTGTGTGTAAAAAATTAAAAAAAAAAGTCACTTTCACTGACAATATCATCGCTGTGATATGATTTACTGTTTTGAATCACTAATATTTGTGTTTAGCGAAGTCTCCCGAGTAAAACAGTACCCCCCATGTACAGGTTTTAGGGTGTCGTAGAACGTTACAGGGTAAAATACAGTGCTAACAAATTAAATTCTCTGGACTTTCGACCTGGGTTTGCAGGCAGGTCCCTTAAATTGCAATCAATAAAATTACTTAATTATGTAAAAATATTACATAAATTCACACGTAGAATTTAAATATATATGCATATTTATATATTTGAAGTCTACGTGTATATTTATATAATTATTTATGTAATTTTGTATATGGACATATGTATAGTTCATATTCTATTTATTTATATATACATAGATATATACAATTTCATTCTAAGTGTATTTTGATATAAATATATAAATATTAATATCAAAATACAGTTAGAATAAAATTTCATATAGATATATAATTTTTTTAAAATTTGTATTATTATTTTTACATTTTTTAATTTAAATTACTTATTATTTGTATTTTCTCATTATATATATATATATATATATACAATATATATATATATATATATATAGTTATTATATATATATACACGTGTGTAATTTAATTATAAGTGTATTTTTATATTAATATATGTACATATTAATATAAAAATACACTTAGTATGACATTATATGTATATGATATATAGACGTATATTATATAGGTATAATATGTCTATATATCGTACATATATATATATATATATATATATATATACACATACATACATACATACACATATATAATTATTTTTATTTATTAACTTTAACCTTTATTTTTGTCTTTGATTTTACACTAGCAGGGAGACTGCCTGTCAGCACAGACATTCCCCCGCAGGCAGACACATGGAGACCTATTGTGACCATGTGGTCGCTCTGTTGAGCGATCACATGGCCACAGGGGTCCTAATCTGCCATGGGGAGACTGTCTGGGCTGCAGGCAGTCTCCCCACACCGGGACCAACGCCGATCGCTGCCGGGGGAACGACGGCGATCGGGTAAGTAACTAAGACCGTTAGGACGGTTCAGGACCGTCAGCGGTCGGCAATGCAAAAATGCCAATGACGGTCCCGAACCGTCCTCGGTCCTTAAGGGGTTAAAGACGCAGCCAAATGTACACGTTGTGATCAAACCAAAACGTAAACAAAAACTGGAATTTGCGCTATATGTCTGTTCAGGCGTAATTCGCCTCTTTCATATTTTGTGCACCCACACTTATTATATATAATTTTATTCAGGGGAAACAGGGCTTTTATTTAACATCAAATATATAGGTATGAAACATAATTTAATATGAATAAAATATAAAAAAAATGGGAAATAAGAATTTTTAACTTTTTTTTTTTTAGTTCTACGTGACATTCTAACTGTGAATGTCATAATACGGTTTGCTTTTACTGCAATAAAATACACATATTTGTATTCAGCGATGTCTCACTTGTAAAACAGTACCCCCTATGTACAGTGTTACAAAATGTCTTTTGTAACTGTTTCTTTAAGTGACAAATTGCCCTGCTACCCTGTAATATGGAGAAGCCTCTTTGCCAGCCTTCTGCCCCATGATTATGGACCGGGTGTGTATGGCCCTTTAAGAACTGTCTGGGGACATATTTGTGACTTTGGTGAACAATGCCCCTTTAAGACGGTGTCTCCAGACCCTTAAAGTACTTTGTTTGTGCCCTTTTCCTACTTGGTTCAGTAAATGGGGCTTACTACACAGGCGGACCACCCAGAAGTGGAAGTGTGCAGGCAATTTACCTCCCAGGCTGGGAGCCTGCTGTAGGTAAATTGCCAACCGCTGGGGGGCCGCCGTTCGTATAAACTAACAGATGGCGGCAGCCATCTTTGTTCATTCGAACATGGTCAGCGGTGTGTAGCCAAATCCTGTCCCTGTTCATATAATATTGGCTATCTTTTCACTAGCAGTGTCTCTGAATACTCACTCACTTTTAAGTGTATTTTAACTTAGACTGCTATTCTATGCATTTTCTGTCCCAATGCATAGTGATAATTTTCAATTCAAAGCATCACTGTTCAGTTGCAGGCTTATTCACTAAACTCAACGTTCTAGTAAATGAAATGGGAAGTGCATATTGAGCATTAATTAGTTGTGGAAAAAGTTTCCAGCTGTGCTATATTTACAGCTTGGCTATTTTAGCCCCACAAACAAATTTAATTTAGTGAATAACTCTTTTGGATGTGCAGCTGATGCAAATGTGTTTTATGTATGCACACTATTGGGTTTTATGATAATTGAAATTCAGTTACTCTTGTGTTTTATTTTATGACAGATTACCTATCTCCTCTCGGGGCACAGGATCAGTCTGTGTTCCCCATGGCAGGGGTATGGCAAGTTCACTTGTGTCATCTGGACCAAGCTTGGATAAAAAAAGCCAAGAAAGTTCTGCCACGGCACCCCCAGTGGAAAAAGAAGAGCAGAGGTGAGAACTTGTCAAATAAGTGGGTGTATGTTTTATATAAAACAAGAGAAAAGTTTTTCATTTTAATCTTTGCAATAGACAACTGTGCCTGATAAGTGCTTTACAAATCTTTTTAGACCACTCGTCTGTGTGTACTCTACTTTTTTGCTGCTTGTCGGTCCTTCCCCTAAATAAACTTTAAGGGTCACTGTAGACATGTAAATTGAAGTGATTTTGGTGTATAGGCACTGCAAATGAAAACCGTGCACTGTATATATTTTGCAATGCTGATGCCTACTAATTGCATTTTTTTCTTTGTTAGTCTTGCTGAAGACAAGTAGATTGCAGTATGTATGTATGTATGTATGTGTGTATATATATATATATGTGTGTGTGTGTGTGTGTGTGTATATATGTGTGTGTGTGTGTATATATATATAAAATAAACAATACACAAGATCCAGCGGACTCTATCTACTAAACAGCAACTTCAATGTTGACAGATTTTATTAGTTTTTAAAAGTTTTTTTTAAAAACACCTAATCTAGGCAAAAAATGAATGGGGGATTTAGTTACATTATATGATCATATATTGCATACGCCTGCCACAACGTCAATGTACCCTATCTTTGGCAGGTCCTACTCTCACAGTCTAATGTCTGCTCTTATGAGATTAACCCACTTAATTCCATCTGAGGCTCTCTGCAGTACAAGGCTAAATAGGGACCTGAGATGAGGCATCTGTAACAGAGAGGGGTGCAAAACCAAGGAGTTGGCTAGACTCCCAAATATATATATATATATATATATATATATATATATATATATATATAAAAAACATGGGGGGATGGTTGCACTCACCTGAACATGCTTAAATGGGGTGCTGCTATATATATATATATATGTATGTATGTATATTTGTAGTTGGGGACAAAAGCCGTATACAGAAGTTAGATATATGAGCAAGTCGATTGTGGTGTGCCAAAACCGACGTATCGGGTAGGCCTGTAATAGTAATATGTATAACGGGAGAGGTGGGAGGGATGAACCAGGCAGCATCAGCCCTGTTGTGTAGGGGGCCTGAGTTTAAGTAGCCGGATAACCCCTCCCACAACTTCAGGCTGTGCCTTCCAATTTGTAACCGGGGACAAAAGCCGTATACATGATAAGTTAGATGTATGAGCAACTCTGTTGTGGTGTGCCGAAACCGACATATCGGGTAGGCCTGTAATAAAAGAGGGCAAAAAGTTGAATAAGATACCTTATTAAACATCTTTACGTTGCAAGATTCGTAAAGGCTTGTCCTACTCAACTCTCGCTCTGGTTGTGGTATGTATCTAGTAATATACTGTGGATTTCCAGCATCCTAATGTTTATGGTGTGAGCAGGGACATTTGTCTGGAAGCAGCTGATGCTGCCCTGATTCTGGAGGAATGTCCCGAAAAGGCTTTGGGGTTGAGTCCCCGCCTAGTTAAGCGGGTTCTGAGGTACATTATGAATTTGGCTTTAGTGAGTGGTTTGCAGTTAAATAGGGGCATATTGAGATTTGGTCCAGTGAGTGATAACCTGTAAAGGTCTGACATTTTGACCGGCACCTTATTGTCCGTAGGATAGTCTTTATGTCCCTACATATTACATATGGTAAGAGGATGTGAACTTTTTGGTACCAGGATAGGAACTTAAGATATGGTGTTGTATTCCAGCCAGGTAAGTGTTGTAGTGTTAAGATAGATTTTTAAATTGTGTGGGCAAAAAGAAGAGTGTCGCAATGGCGACTAGTGAACGAATATCGGTATTATGGTAATCGGTGGTAAACTTGTTGTAAAGGTGAAATCTCTATTGTATGCTCGTGATGTATAATCAGAGAGGGCAGCTCAATCCAGAAATCTTCCAAGTGCCATGAGGCGAGTTAGTGCAGGATTAAGCCATGGAATGTGGGTATAGCCAGCTGCTTTATTGTCAGAGAAGCCTTGAAGACGGCCACTATGGGGAACATTCCAAAGAAATTATGACGAGGAATGGAAAGACTTTAAAAAAAAAAAAAAAAAATGTCTCAACTGGCCAGGCATCTCAGAAACAAAAGTCACCAAATTGACTGTGAAATCAGTGTGTGCGGACCATGTAACTGGGAAACGGTGAGAAATGGCTGGAATAACCTGGCCTCCTATTCCAGTGTGGTATGAACCTGAGCCATATGTGTAGGTCTGCTTACAACTAGTGCCAGAATGCAACTGTCAGTGAGAAGAAGACTCGGAGGTCGGGAAATAAATGTGCAGACTAATTCTCATAGCGAACTTTAATGTGCCCAGTAGGACTGTAGATTAATTCCTGCCCCCCCACGTGTTCTTCAGAAGAAAAGGTTCCACGGACTCCGATGCACTGTACCTTCTCTTTAGGTGGACATTTTCTGTAGCGTATTACTGGCAAGATGAATGCCTAAGGAGGTCAGTTTGTGAAAGTGGAACCCCTAGTGATGAAAAGTGCCATCGTCTTGTGAATACTAACCAGAGCGGAGTGAGGGCGTTCTATCGCGAGGAAGTTATCCAAGATAACGGATGACTGCAGGACATTCGCTTATATTGAGTGTTTGTCTTATTTGCTAACACACTATGTTGACTAACAGCTTGGGGTTACTCTTTGGTCTAAAAGTTACACGTGTGGGAAAGTCATGACAGTCCCTCCATAAAATGCCACGGACGTGCCCTCGGGATGGCTGAATAGGAAGAAGCTTGGAGGCATAGGAAATGTCTGTCTTGCCCCCCCAAGCTCCGGTCAACCCCTTTGGCATAGTGCTGGGAGAATTCCTTAGAGGAAATCAATGAGTTGAGGCTAGGGGTGGGTAATTAATAGGGTTGTCAAATACCTTCATAAGCAACGTGATTGTGTTGCGGGGTCTATTAATGCGGACTGAAGGTTCTGACACTCGTGAATACCGGACAGGAGTGTGACCAGACCTGTGTGGAACTGGTGTGTGGAAACCTTGATGTAGAAGTCGGTTGAGTGACGGAAAGGGTGTGCTTAGAGGTAAAACTCCAGGTTGTGAGGGAAGGAGAGCCATTTATGTCACGAAAGTCTGAAGGCTAGGATGACTTCTATGATAGTGAGTTTCTGATTGAGTCTTGGATTCTGGTGTATAGAACGATGTACAAATCATCGTGGGAGGCAATCAGTAAGACTGAAATTAACATTTCCAGATGTCTTTGCGTATGGTCAGGGGGACAAAGTACGAGGGAGTAATAATGTAAACCCATGTGCTAGGGGCGGGATTTGAAAGGATAACATAACCATGAGAAGGATTTGGGAGTCCTGTGGCTGGGATGTGCGTCAGTGCCTGTGGAGATTCCAGTCTCTGTAGTACATCGTTGATGTTATGGAGGCAAGTAGAGTGGATATCAACAGTTTGACTTCATGCGCATACCTCTATATGTGGATGAAGATGGATGTTGGCCTCATGGAATTGATAATGATGAGGCTAATTAGTGGCATAGCTGGGAACCAGGCCGCCCGTTGACATGCCGGATCCAAGAATGGGACGGGTGATGGGTAGTAGCGAGGTGGGTAAACATACCTTGCTTGGGGTAGAATGTGGTTTCCTTGCCAGAGGAATAAGATATTGGAGAACCTAAAGGGAAATGATGGTGGGAGGCATGTTGGAACTGGAATTGGGCTTGACTTACTGTGAACGAAATACGCCTGTATAATCGGGGTGGTTGTTCTTGAGGCTGGTCTATGAATAGGTAACCTGAGGACATAGTTGTTAGAATCCTGACCCTACGATGGTGGGTACAAGATTCATAGGACATAAATCAAATATCCCTATAAGTGAGTAGGTTGAGGATCCTAGGCCACTACCAGAGACCATGGGGAGTGTTTAACCAATACTGTGACAATAATGGGGGATATGCAGAGTCATGAGTGACCGCTAATTGGTCCTGTGACTTCTTTAGCTAAAATACATATAGGGGGATATGGAATACCAAGCTATGATGGCAGTTTTGAGCTATCCCGGTAGGACTTAGAATATTTAATTATGGTCGTGCCAGCATGGGAAGGGTGGTGTATGTGTGGGGAATTAAGGATCCACGGGCGTGGGCCTATGCACAGCCTGGCGGAGGAATTGTGTGCCAGCGTTGGCTGATGTAACATAGAACAGTTAGAGTGGAGTTGCTGTAGGTTTGGTGATACTATGCCTGAATAGCAAGGGTCGGTTAGGATGATGAACTTGCTTTAGTAGAATAGAGCAGCGATGAGTAAATAACCTTTTGCATAATACGTGATTATTTTGACGTAGAGTCAGGGGGAACGTATGATGGTATGGTAAAGCCTGGTACACTAGGGTTTGTCCCAGGGAACATGACGATACATACACTGAACATAGGAGTGTGGCGTGTTACAAAAAAGGTTTAGCCAATAGGTGGTCGTCCTCCAAATAAGTAATATACCTATCATGGGAGCAAGTATACAGATTGGCCATAACACATGGTAACAAATGTGATGACTGCCTCAGAACAGTACCAAGTCCATGATTGATAAAATAAGACATATGCGATATATGATGGAAATGCAATATACGTAGTGAATATTAAACGCTTACCAGAGCTGAATTAGTGACAATATACGTGCACAATAATAACAAGAAACATAGCAAACATAACCGAACTACATGGGGCATGTAAGGATAGTACAGGCTAAATACTAGTGTTGTGGATTCTTTTCTGCAAACCAATAAGTTTGAATGACTATCTGTTCCTGTCCAAATTAAAAATAATAAAGTTGCGTGCACGCAGAAGTAAATTCACACTGAGACACAGGGTTCAGGTTAATGAAAGAACTTCGGAATGGTTTTAATAGCCCAACTGAAAAATGGGTACGCAGACCCTTTTAAAGACATTAAACATTATTAATTGGTTTAGGTGTTAAGTGGTTAGTTAAATGCCCTCCCATCAAGAGGTGGTGACATCCTTGACACGGGAGTGGACACAAGATGTAGGCGCCATCTTGTTAGCACGCGGTGTTCACTCGATGGGAGGGGTGCTTTGGCAGCCATTTTGAGTAGTTGGCATTGTTAGTTTCAAGGTTAGTTTTCAAGGTTTTTTTAGTAAATACACATTTTATTATTCAGCTGACACATACTTTGAGACCAACATGTCGCTCAGCGGCCACAATGTTTCAGTCAACAGGAACTCATTGTTCCGCTGACGCACATTTCCTCCTGACAAAGCATTCTCTTAAGCTAATATCATGAATTCTATAATTCTACAACACTAGTAGCAGGCTAAATACTTTCAAAAAAGAACCTGGACATTTCATGTATCAGGGAACAGTGTAAAACTAACAAATTGGTACTATGATTGTGGTGGCCGCTAGATGGAAGCATGCAACTGAGAGACTGGAGACTAGTTTGGTAGAAATTTGACGAAAAGAAACTAGCGAATAGGAATGGAACAAAGAGCAGGCAGGAGTAGGTGAACTAACTTAAATCCTGAAAGGGAAAAAGTCCAGAATGGACGTTATTTAAGAATGTGAACATGTGAACATGTGAACAATTGTGTGTTCATGGATTTGGCCCGTACAGGCAGACTCACGGTTCATGGATTTGACTGGTACAGGAAACAAACGACTTGACTCGGAAGCTTGCGGTGAGGTGAGAGGTCAGCTATGTGGCTGGAAAGTACCCAAACTTGGTGGACACGGAGGTTTGGTCCAGGAAAAGGCCCGGAAAGCTGGTAAGGGGTCTCATAAGGGGGCCGAACGGCCAGTTCTGGAGAGGAGGTGAGTAGTGTCTGACTGCATGCGGCTGGAACAGCGTGATGGGAGTTGTTGGAGCAGGGAGAACTTGGTCCGATCGGCACGGGAGTCTCTGACCGCATGTGGCTGGAACAGCGTGATGGGAGTTGTTGAAGCTGGGAGAACTTGGTCCGATCGTCGTGGGAGTCTCTGACCGCATGTGGCTGGAACAGCGTGATGGGAGTTGTTGGAGCAGGGAGAACTTGGTCCGATCGGCTTCAGAGTCTTTGACCGCATGTGGCTGGAACAGCGTGATGGGAGTTGTTGGAGCAGGGAGAACTTGGTCCGATCGTTGGGGGGGGGTCTCTGACCGCATGTGGCTGGTACAGCGTGATGGGAGTTGTTGGAGCAGGGAGAACTTGGTCCGATCGGCACGGGAGTATCTGACCGCATGTGGCTGGAACAGCATGATGGGAGTTGTTGGAGCTGGGAGAACTTGGTCTGATCGGCCTGGGAGTCTCTGACCGCATGTGGCTGGAACAGCGTGATGGGAGTTGTTGGAGCTGGGAGAACTTGGTCAGATCGGCACAGGAGTATCTGACCGCATGTGGCTGGAACAGCGTGATGGGAGTTGTTGGAGCAGTGAGAACTTGGTCCGATCGGCTTCAGAGTCTTTGACCGCATGTGGCTGGAACAGCGTGATTGGAGTTGTTGGAGCAGGGAGAACTTGGACCAATCGGCGTGGGAGCCACAGTAGGCCCAGACCAGCTTGTTTGGAGTTTTAGGTAGTCTGTGTTGATGACCTTTGAACCTGAAGTAGAAATGAACCAGGCAGCATCAGCCCTGTGGTGTAGGGGGCCTGAGTTTAAATAGCCGGGTAACCCCTCCCACAACTTCAGGCTATATATTAACGCGTGGGAATTGGCCGCCTGGCAATTTGAGGGTTAGAGTTTGTAAATAGGCTTGCTGGCACTGAGGGAAGGAAAATGGGTTTATTGGCATATTGTAAGTGGAAGGGCGAACTTACTGGCTATGGGGGAGGTAGAGTGGGCTTATAGGATTTTGGGAGTGGGTGAATGGACTTTCATGCTTTGGCTCCTGAATGTTGGAGGCTGGTTATGGGCTTCTGCCAGCGGAGTTTGGTGTTGATAATTGCCTTCTGGCAGTGGATCTGTAGGGAGGAGAAGAATGGACTAGGCAGTGAAGAGGTCTTATTAATTGGGAGGATGGATATGCAAGTGCTAATCCTCGCTACACCCGCCCCTCTGTACTTACCGACACTTAAACAAATAAAAACAATGTATAAATTACATTGTACAGAAAGACAAAATATAGATCCGTCTACCACACTTGTCCATCAATCGAATCAAAAATTTCCTCATCCATGGTGAGATGTACCCAGACGTTTGCTGTTCATCCAGCAAGAGTCCTGTAATGTCTGATTGCAACAGTAACTGTGAATGTGCTATATATTTTCTATGAGAAGTCTGATTTACAAACGTCATCACGATTGATGACTTCATTGTAGGAGGATCAAGCTTCAATAAAGTGTCCGTCTTGATGCTTGATAACACGGAGTTTTTAACGAAAACTCCAAGCAGGAGTAGCCTGGTCCTGTCAGTAAGTAGTTATTCTTTTTTTTGTTTGTTTTTCAATTTTTTCATTATCCCCTTAACGACGAGTGACGGGCGAGGTCCGTCACTCAGGGGAATGCGTTAATGACGAGTGACGGACCTCGTCCGTTACCCGTTAAAATTAACCCCAGATCGCCGCGATCGCGGGGTTAATGGTGCTCCGGTCTGCCTCTGTATTAGAGGCAGACCGGGAGCACCGGATCCGGCTGTCCCAGCTCATGTGCCCGCTCTGACAGCATGTCAGAGCGAGCACATGTGCTCTGTATACTTACCTCCGCCTCCCTGCACTTCCGGGTTCAGTGTGAAGTGCAGGGAGACGGATCAGTGCTGATCCTGCCCCCTGGTGACAAAAAAATAAAGTTCAATTAAAATCCCACCCCCCTTTACCCATTTTAATAAAAAATTAACCCCTTCCCTGCCAATTGATCACTGACTACAGTGATCAATTGGCAGGGATTACATTTTACTATGAACTGATTAAATAAATTTAACCACTGAGGGTTAAAAAAAAAAAAAGAATTAACCCTCAGGGGTTAAATTTATTTTATTAATTAATTTAAATATTTTAAAATGATAAATTTAGCTAGCTGGGGAGGGTGGAAGTTAGTGGGGAATTGGGGGATTTAGTATTAGGCTAACTAGGGGTTAACGTTAAAAAAAGTTTTAAAATAAGCTTTAAAAAGTTAAAAAATTAAGTAAAAAAAAAAGTTTTAATAACGTTTAAGTAAAAAATAAAAAAAAATAAACCCTTTACCCAGTCCAAATAAAAATTAACCCCTTCCCTGCCAGTCGATCACCGCCTACAGTGATCAAAATACAGATCACAGTATTATACTACGATCTAATTTTTTTTTTAACCCCTGAGGATTAACTTTTATTTATTTTTTTAACCCTCAGGGGTTAAATTTATTTAATTAACTAATTTAAATATTGTATAATTAAATATTTTGCTAGCTGGGGTGGGTGGGAGTTATGGGAAAATGGGGAATTTACTGTTAGTGCTGCTTACTGCTAGTTAGGGGTTAACGGTAAAAAAAAAGCTTAGAAAAATGTTAAATCTGTAAAAAAAAGTTTTACGAAAGTTTAGGAAACTTTAAAAAAATTAATAAGCAAAACAAAAGTTAAAAAAATAGTTTTAAAACGTAAAAAAATACATGTAATAACGCTCATTACCACTACACCTGGTACAAGCTAGCGGAAAAATGATCCCACGCTAAGGTTCAAAATATGCCTTTTGAAATACCCTGGGATGTCTTCTTTAAGAAATGGTAGGCCTTTATGGAGTAATTGGATTATATAGCCTTGTAAAATACTCTAAAATGGGACATGGACACAGCGTAAAAATTCAAAGTTTGAAAAAATGGAATGGCTGTGTTATGGTACTTTTTAGTAGTAAACCAAAATGTTTAAATGTCTATCTGTTCCTGTCCAAATTAATAAAATTGAATTGCGTATATACGCTGAAGTAATTAAGTCTGACACACAGGGTTCAGGTTAAAATAACTTCGAGAAAATTTATTGGCAAGTGATTAAAAAACGGGCGCGCAGGCCCTTTTAAGAGGCATTTTGCGTCATCATTGATTATTAGAATATCAGCAAATAAACATCATTAATTGGATTAATTGTTAAGTGTCGGGATTAGTGTCCACCTATCACTATTATTAATTGGCTTAAAAACTAAGTGGTTAGTCCCGTGCCCACCCACCAAGAGGTGGGATTGTTCTGGACACGGGTGGGGACAAGGGGGTCTTGAGCGTCATTTTACACGGTCGGTGATCTCAGGCCTCGTGGCCAGGTGCAAGGTCTCTTATGAATAGAACATTTCATTACTACTGTGTTCTCATGGCCTTCAAATTATACTATGTTGCAAGTGAGGGAAAAGTCAGCAGTTCCTGAGTTAATCATGTCTTTATAGAAAATACAGTCTTTGTCCATTGTTAGATGTGCTGGGAAATTCTGTCATGTAATGTAGTTTTAAAAATGTAGAAGTTAGGTTATGAGGACAAAATGGAGGAATGAAGAAGTCAGGTTAGGAGGACAAAATGGAGGGTTTGTCACAATATGAAGTTAACATGGAGTTAGTGCAATAATTCAATACAAGTACAGTAAAGATTTTTAATAATTCTACATCAGCTGTGTCCCAAATGTGCCCCTCCGATGTCCACATATACCTGGCACCTACACTTGGTACACGCTAGCGGAAAAATGATCCCACGCTAAGGTTCAAAATATGCCTTTTGAAATACCCTGGGGTGTCTACTTTAAGAAATGGTAGGCCTTTGTGGGGTAGTTTGAATTTAAAACCTGCAAAGATGCTTGGAAATTGCACATAGGCCCAGCGTCAAAATTCAAAGTTCGGTAAAAACTGATATGGCTTGGTCTCCTATATGGCACTGTAGCTTCACGAAATAGTGCAAAAGACATTCATTGGGGGTGTCTTTTTACTCAGAAGACTTAGCTGAGCATAATTTGGGGGTTTTGAACTTAGTGGCACATATGAAATATACAAAATGCCCAGCAAAAATGCAATCCGTATGTAAAAAAAAATGCCCCAAATTATTTTTTACCACATACTTTAGCATATATTGGTGAAAAAATGGGGGCATGCTAAGGCACAATATGCACCTTATGATATACCCTGGAGTGTCTACTTTTACAAATGGTAGACCTTTGTGGGGGTTTTTTGAACAGTCAAACTGTTATAATACCCCAAATGGAAGCATAGGCTCATTAAATCCGTCTCTCAAAATTCTACTGTGAATACTGAAAAGGACAGGTCTCCTGTATGGCACTGTAGCTTCACGAAATAGTGCCAAAGACATACAATGGGGGTACCGTTGTACTCAGCAGAAGTAACTGAACACATAATAAAACTTTGTACAGGAATAGCACACACCAACTTTACAAAATACACATGAGAAGTTCTTTGTTATAAGTTTGTGTGCCAAAAACCCCAATATACTAAATTTTACTCCAATATTTAGCAGAGATTGGCGGTGAAATGGCTACTTAGAAAGTGTCAAAACAACCTTAGGACAATAGCCTGTGATGTCTACTTTATATAAATATATACTTTTGTGTGACAATTTTGTTTTCTTTTATGGCTATTAAGCTTACAAGACAAACATACCAAATTCTAAAATCGCTCCACATTAAAAGTTTATTTTACTCCTTGTGCTTTGTGACCTGTAACTACAAAAAAAAACTTAGAATCCCAGACACATTATATATTCTGTAAATCAGAACTACTAAATGAATTTATTTTTAATTACTTTCCTTAACCTGCATTAATTGTGCACACATTATTATTGCAAAAACTGTAAAAAAAAAAAAAACACACACATTTTTAATTTCTTTTGCATTTTTCTGTATTTTTTTATAATAAATAAGCATGTATGTGTGTGTATATATGTTACATCAAATTAAAGCCCTTTCTGTCCTTTAAAAAATAGTATATAATATGCATCGGTGCAATAAATTAGTCAAATGCAAATTGCAGTTGAACGCAAACAGCAAAAAATGCCGTTGTCATAAAGTGAAAGACAAGCTTCCGAAGCTCTGTCCTTAAGGGGTTAACCTTTTTTTTTTTTCTTGTGCTGGCGCTACAATATAACAATTTCTCTTTGACATAGTGTGAAACATGACAGGAGTTTGAGGACATGCCATACGTTCAGCACTACTTTTCTGTTAATGAGAGGTGAACAAACATAGAGGGCCTGGGATCTAATGGAGTAACATGCTAGTAAAATATATATATATATATATATATATATATATATATTTATTTTTTTTTCTCCCGCAAATCACTCTCTCTCTCCCGCAAATCACTCTCTCTCTCCCGCAAATCACTCTCTCTCTCCCGCAAATCACTCTCTCTCTCCCGCAAATCACTCTCTCTCTCCCGCAAATCACTCTTTCTCTCTCCCGCAAATCACTCTCTCCCTTTCTCCCGCAAATCGCTCTCTCACTCTCTCCCGCAAATCGCTCTCTCACTCTCTCCCGCAAATCGCTCTCTCACTCTCTCCCGCAAATCCCTCTCTCCGCAAATCCCTCTCTCCCGCAAATCCCTCTCTCCCGCAAATCCCTCTCTCCCGCAAATCCCTCTCTCCCGCAAATCCCTCTCTCCCGCAAATCCCTTTCTCGCGCAAATCCCTCTCTCTCCCTTTCTTCCGCAAATCCCTCTCTCTCCCTTTCTTCCGCAAATCACTCTCTCTCCCTTTCTTCCGCAAATCACTCTCTCTCCCTTTCTTCCGCAAATCACTCTCTCTCCCTTTCTTCCGCAAATCACTCTCTCTCCCTTTCTTCCGCAAATCACTCTCTCCCCCTTTCTTCCGCAAATCACTCTCTCCCTTTCTTCCGCAAATCACTCTCTCCCTTTCTTCCGCAAATCACTCTCTCCCTTTCTTCCGCAAATCACTCTCTCCCTTTCTTCCGCAAATCACTCTCTCCCTTTCTTCCGCAAATCACTCTCTCCCTTTCTTCCGCAAATCACTCTCTCCATTTCTTCCGCAAATCACTCTCTCCATTTCTCCCGCAAATCACTCTCTCCCTTTCTCCCTCTCTCCCTCAAATCACTCTCTCCCGCAAATCACTCTCTCCCGCAAATCACTCTCTGCCTTTCTCCCGCAAATCACTCTCTCCCGCAAATCACTCTCTCCCGCAAATCACTCTCTCCCGCAAATCACTCTCTCCCGCAAATCACTAAAGAAACAGGCTTAAAAAATATTTTAAACAAGGTTGTAGCGAATACTTATGTTCATTGCTAATGGATTATATATCAGCCTCCGTATTATGCTTTGTTAATGAGTATTTGAATACGGAGTATGAGCTTTGCGTTTGAAGTAAAAACAAGGTTGACAGCTTAGACTATATGCTTTAAATGACATAAGAAACAACTAGTCTGATGTGTCGCTAAACAAGATAAACTTGGCTGCTAAGCTGACTGTAAAGTTGTTGTTTATAGATGGATTATAGTAAAAACCAAAGAAAAACAAGTTACCTGCGCTCTCTCCTTAATCCCTATGTATTTTTAAACAAATGGAGGTTTTTTTTAGTTACCTCCAATGGCAATGAGAGGATGAGCCCACCTGCCAACGTCAAGGCAGACTCCCCTAGGTGGGTCCTAACTAACCATTCACCTTACTTCCTTGAGCCTCTGCCAAAAATCTAATTCGATATTGATCCTGATGAAAGTCCTGAAAGAGGACTGAAACGTTGATTCTAGACCTTATGTTTTAATTCTTGTTGAATAAAGAAGATTTGTAACTGAAGACCGTGAGTGTTACCATCACTACTTTTTGTTGGATATTGAAAGTCCCAGGTTTGAGCACCCGGCAAGTACACTTAACAATTATAGCCTGAGGGCAAGGATTCTTCACTATTTTGTGTGTGTGTGTGTGTGTGTATGTATATATGTATGTGTATATATATATAATCTATCAATATAAAAATATTAAAGTATGTATATAGTTATAGAATACTTTTACATGATTAAGTCCATTCATCAATTACTATTTGAGCGACTTGCCTGACAACCCAGGCAGAAAGTCCAGAGAATATGGTTCGCAAGGACACCATAAATCCTGTACATAGGGGAGTACTGTTTTACTCTGGAGACTTCGCTGAACACAAATAATAGTGTTTCAAAACCGTAAAACATATCACAACAGTGATATTGTCTGTGAAAGTGCAGTTTTTCACACACAAACGGCACTTTCACTGACGATATAATTGTTGTGATAAGTTGTAATGTTTGGAAACACTAATATTTTTGTTCAACAAAGTCTAAGTACAACAGTACCCACCATGTACAGGTTTTATGGTGTTTACAAAAGTTAAAGAGTGTAATATAAGACTTGCATTTCCATTTTTTCACATTGAAATTCGCCAGATTGGTTATGTTGCCTTTAAGACCGTATGGTAGCCCAGGAATGAGAATTACCACCATGATGGCATGCAATTTGCAAATGTAGACATCCCAAGGTATTGCAAGTGAGGTATGTCCAGTCTTTTTTAGTAGCCACTTCGTTACAAATACCTTCAAAAGTTAGCATTCATATTTTTTTCTTTCTTTCTTTCATATTTGTTTAATGAACACTCACTATCTGTGACGAAGTTGCTTAAAAAAAAAAAAAGAAGCTGGACATACCCCAAATTGAATACCCTGGGTTCTCTACTTTTGCAAATGGTACGCCATCATGGGGTGATTCTCATTCTAGGCTACAATATGATTTTGGGCTCCCAGACAGACCCCAGACGATCTGGGGTTAATTTTAGCGCATAGCAGACCGGGTACGTCATCCGGAGTTAAGGGGTTAATAAGGAGACATATTTAGAGGTGCTCGCCTTCTCCGTCTGTCTTTTGGTTGCTTGTAATATGCTGACCTCTAGTGGTGTTTCTATGTATATATTTACCATTCTTTTAAATTCTAATTGGTTTGTTTTTTCAAAAATAATTCCAAGAGATTGTATATATTTTTTTTAATTCTTCCTAGTGGACCAACCGATACATTAAGTAAAAATATAAGTTTGTACTGCATTTACCTGACACTATTTACGATACAACAGAGTGACCTTCCATATGTTTAAAGATAATTATACAGAAGATTAAATGCTAAAATGAAACAAATTTGTGTTTGACTCGGTGCCAGCTTAGGTTTATGGAATTTTTGTTTGGCATTTGTTGTTGGCTGTAGTAATGGCTGTAGAATGTTCTTTCATTTGTACCATTGAAAGTGTATATGTCGGTATAAAAGTTACATTGTTTTTGGTGTTAGCATTTCAGGTGCAGTGTGGTTAGTGACACAAGCTGCTCATTTTTAATATATTACTTTAATAATGTAAATAAATAAAGACACCTAATGTTGAATTATTGCATTTGCTGATATTACTTGTAGTTTGCTTTTGCAGTGGTTTCTTACCAAGCATGGAAGTGCTTTAGCTATCCTGGGTGCACAGATTGTTTTAACCCCTTAAGGAAATATCTTTAGTTTGCTTGTTTAGTGCTTGAAAGGACTGTAGACACTCGTAAGAGCTTCATCTCATTAAAGTGGTTACAGTGCCTGAAATTCCCTGACATGGTCCCTAAATACAGAGTTAAGCAGATTTTAATGTTTTATTACAAAACAAACGTTTCTGCGGCTCATGTCTCTGTGCTTCTTAAACTGAGAGTGCATTCATCTAAGCAGCGAGAGGCTTTGATTGACTGAGATTGTCATATGAACACTCTCTCAGCCTATCACCATGCCTATTATTGGCATGGTTTAAAGAAAGAGTGTAATCCTTGCCTTAACCATAACTCCAGTGGGGGTCAAGTTGTGAGTGGGCAGGAATTCTCATTCATAGTTGAACTGCTCAAAAATGGTTAAACCCCATAAGAATACATTACGTATACATTCGATTATAGTTGTCCTTCACTTAAAGCAGCAAGGGCACGCCATACTTACATTTTCCCAATCACTCCCTCTTCTCTTCCTTTTTCCTACTCTTTCTTTTTAAATTTTTCATCTACTTCTAACTAAAAACACAACACAAAGCAGGGACTACGTTGTCTTATGTATTTTTCCTACTCTTGATTTTCTTAGAAAGAGAAAGAAGGAAACGCTTAGGAAGCTCCACTTCTTATGTCAAGGAAAGTTTTCCCATAATACTCACCTTTCCTCCTCTGTATTCTTGCATTGCTTACATTTGCCAGAACTTTCGGTCATGTATTCTTGGGCGCAATAAAAATTGTTTTGTCCAAACCAAATTATGACAGTTTGTCTATTTGTGTTTATTTTCATTATATCTTTCATTATTTTCATATGTGGCAGTGGGGACAGGAGCTTGTCTGTTTGTAGTGCCCGAGTGGGGCTCCTCTGTTCCAAGTGATTTGTTTTGTCTGATTTTTTTTTTTTTTTTTTTTTTTCTTCCTGTACCCCGACTGAGTACCTCCACCAAGGACTGCTTCCTAGCTGGAACAGGGGATAAACTGCAGCACTTCTGCCCACAGTTGCGGTCGCTTGACTGGGGCCCTGGAACTGCTCCTTCCTGGAGCTGAATGGGGAATTGGCTCTAGTCCTTTCAAGGACTTTCCCCATTGAATCCCCTGCAAGCTTGAACAGCAGATACAGGAGTAAATCTTCTTTCCCTCCAATAACAGGACGACACCATTTTGGAGTGTAAACTGGAATAGATTTTAATGGTGCCACACTTGGGCTTTTATGCAAGTCCCCAAGCGAGGTGTACGCCCACACGGACCTTGTTGGGGACAGGGACACAATCTTCCAAACCAATAACACCACATTTACAATGTAAGGCACTCCCACACAAGGCAACAATTCCTCCCCTCTGCTTGGGAGATAATTGGATCAGATACTGCATTAACCCAATTATCTAAAGGCAGAAAAAATACACAATTCAAAAAAGTCCCAAAAGTACCCCAAAACACATATCTCCACAAATGTTACCTCCCCTGATAGCCCTGATCTGTATGACCAGCATATCCAAAAATCACCCAGATCAGTTTAGGGGTTCAGAAAATCCATAGAATTCATTTATTTGACCAATCGCAAGCATGGCCCTGTTCCCAAAACAATTCCAGAGAATCAGGGCTTGTGGTTGGTCTAGTTAGGTAGTTTGAAAAAGAACAAACCATCTAACGAGTCAATAGTCTTACCCTGGAGCTTGTTCCCTTCATCCAGACAAATGATCCCAACAAACAGTGCTCTTCTAACTTGTATAGAACTGAACGCAGCTTCCCGACACTTTTTTTATTTTTAAACATGTTGCATATTTTTAAATATTTAGTGTGGGCAAATGAAAGCGATGTGGAAATGTCATCCAAGAACACTGAGATGGCGGAGCTTAGGTCATGGTTCCGGAGAAGAAATGAGGCCGTAATAAAAATAGGTGATGTAGGGGACGTTTGGCATTTGGGGGCAACTAGGGGGACAGTAAAATGTAGCGGAGTCTGGAGAGGGATTAAAAAACAAATAAAATCTGATGCGGCCATGACGGTGCAGCATGATCAGTAGGGACTGTTTCCCTGCTTGTATAATTTGATTCCTAGGGTTCCCTTCAGTCAGCTGGTTCCAGTTATTGATCTCAGACAGACCGATGCTCTCTTTGCACCACTCAATTACGGCTGCTAACAAACATTTAAATGGGCATTTAAATCACCGTTGCTACAATGCAGTCTGGGCAGGGTTGGTGCTCACACCAGGGACCAGCACTTTGGGGATTTAATAATCCATAGATAGATGTGTAATGTGAGCGGGGTTTGGTTGCTGCTAACATTAGGAAACTCGTGGGACTTTCCTCTGTCATTTGGAGCCATTTTTATTTTCACTAGATTTTTTTGATGAGCATTGCATACAGCCTATTAATTCCATGGAGAATAATGCGGCGGACTAATCAAGCTCAACTATGGAGATTTTCTCAGTGAATCTGGTCCTTGGGAGACCCCCAGAGTCTGAACAGACCATGGAGCATCTCTCTCCATGCCCCAGTTCCATTTCCATCAGCGCTTTGCTGTGTCAGTATTGCATTCAATTCCATGTTAAATATATAAACCTGTCATATTGAAAATAGCTAGTAGATGGTAGCAACATACCACTCTGTTATGATTTAGAATTAGGTTTGCAAATGTGAGTGCTGATATTTGCAGAGGGAACCCCTTGGGATTAGGATTAAATTTAGATTAGGTTTAGAATTAATTTTAGGATTTTGATTAGGTTTCAGATTAGGGTTTGGATTAGGATAAGGACCAGCATGGGAATCCCTCTGCTGAAATCAGCAGTGGGAAGAATCCTTCTATCTTTATTGCTAGGGTTGGATAAAGATTAACCCCTTAAGGACGGAGCCAAATGTACACGTTTTGATCAAAACAAAACTTAAACAAAACTTGGCATTTGCGCTATATGTCTGTTCAACCATAATTCACCTCTTTCATATTAAGTGCACCCACACTTATTAGATATCATTTTATTCAGGAGAAATAGGGCTTTCATTTAACATCAAATATTTAGCTATGGAACATAATTTAATATGGATAAAATATAAAAAAAAATTGAGAAATTAAGAAACAGCAGACCAGGGGTCTGGGGCTCTGCTGTTCCTACTACATTACCTCATGCAGCATTACCTGGCACCTAAGATTTAATACCTCCACTATTGCAGCACGGCACTTTTACTTGTGTTATCTACACTTCAAAAAAAAATGTGCCACCACCTTAATACCATATTACGCTGATGTGGTATCGTAAGCTATTTTGTTATCTTGTGCACAACAAAAATAAAGAATAAAAAAAAAAAAAAAAAAAAAAGAAATATCGCTGAAACACTAAAATGTGAGAGAACTGGACATATAAATAAAACCAGTTTATTTGCAAAATATAAAAATGAAGATTAAAAATAAAAGCACAGTATAAGGACCAGTCTATAGGAGATGGAAATAGCAAGAAAACCTTAAGTCCAGACCGTGGATGAGGATGATGTTAGTAAGTCTGTACTCTGTATCCCGACCGCCGATGAGGACGGGCATGCGTGTCACAGTGCGTTACACTACAGACCTCACATCTAGGGGTAAGCACTGTTCTCACGGGATGATGATTGTAACTGGTCTGGAATCCGAAGTGGATGGAGGTGCTTGCAGACAGATCCTGGCTGGCAGTGACTGTGCTTGATGCAATCCTTTGATTGTCTAACGCGTTTCGTAAGGATGTAGCCCTACTTCATCAGTATGAGTATGAGTGTATATATGTATGTTTGTAATGCTAAGTTTTGTTTAATATTAATATATGTAATTATATATATATATATATATATTAAGATTAAAATAATTGTTTATGTGTATGCGCATATAAAAGTAGTTAAATCATATATATATGAAATCCAAAGAGGTAGCAGTAGAACTGTTGATCTTGAGGAAAGTCCCGTGTAGTGGACTGAAACGTCGATCATTTTAAATATGCTTTAATAAAATTTGGATTTTTTATCTGGACCGTGAGTGCTGCTACCTTTTTTGGATTTCTTGGATTTTTAAAGCCTTGGCTTAGCACCCGGCACACGAGACATTTAAAGCGTGAGTGCAAGAGCATTTTTTTCTTTTATTTATATATATATCATCTGTGATAGCTTGGCACTCTCCTTTGAAGAAGTATAAACAAAAAAACTTGCCTGGGTGCAGATCCCAATGCGTCCAAAATATAAACAGAAGTAATCCAGGATACATTCACAGGTATTAGACTTGTACAATGTGATTTATTATATAAAAGTTACATACAGTCGTTAGATCGACGTTTTGACCCTACCGGGTCTTTCTCAAGATCACTAAGAATATTTGCAAATGTGTTTAAATAGCAATTATGAAAAATGCACATACCAATCAATAATGTGATGTCCCACCGTCCGTTACCACCCGGAAGTGCAGAGAAGCAGTGTGTGACGTCACGCCGTTGGACGCACAGTGGGGTAGAGTGTGGTTACCCTGGTTACCATCAACAAAAAATGTAATGTGAAAAATTACGATCGGTTGTGAAAGATATAACAGTAGGAGGAAAGAACTATTGAGGACATGGTTTCTACATTTATTGGAAAAAGATAATATCCTCAATATGGAATAGTAATAAAGAATAATAATGAAGCAGCATGTGGAGCCCAATCTGTGAGTGGATCTGTGATAAACCGTGAAGAAACTGTGATGAAAGTGACAGTGAATAAAACACATTGCAGTGACAGACTAGTGCTCCTACTATGCTGCTATATTGATTAACCCCTTAAGACTGGAGGGCGTACTATTATGTCCTTTTTAAAGCTGCTCTAAACGCCGCCGGGCGTAATTGTACGCCCTGCGGTTTTTTTTTTTTTTACTTACCCGGTCGCCGGCGATTCCCCCCCCCCCCCGGCCATGTGAGCGTGAGGTCCTTGCGAGGACCTCACAATCACATGGCCGAGATAGCTGACTGCAGCAATGCCAGCAGGGGGACTAACTGTAATGACAGTTAGTCCCCCTGCTGGCTGAAATAAAAGAAAAAAAAAGTTAAAATAAGTGAAAAAAAAAAATATATATATATATATTTAGATCATATTATATATATATATATATATATATATATATATATATATATATATATATATATATATATATATATATATATATATATATATACACACACATATACATACACACACACATACACTGTCTAGGTGTATTTTAATTTTAATATATATATAATTATATATATATTAATATCAAATTACACGTAGACTGATACTGTTTAAATATATATATATATATATATATATATATATATAATTATTGTTATATATATATATATTTATATATAATATAAAAAAAATATGTAAATACGTAAAAAAAATTATAAAAAATAAAATATTAAATATATACCGTATTTTTCGCTCCATAAGACGCACCTCACCATAAGACGCACCTAGTTTTTAGAGGAAGAAACCCAGAAAAAAAATATTCTGGACAAACTGTCCTATAGTGTTTCTTACTATGGGACAGTTTGTACAGAATATTTTTTTTCTCCCCTGTCCCATAGTGTCCCCCCCCTCCCATAGTCTTCTCCTCTCTCCCATAGTCTTCACCCACCCCCTCCCCATAGTCTTCACCCACCCCCTCCCCATAGACTTCATCCACCCCCTCCCCATAGACTTCATCCACCCCCTCCCCATAGACTTCATCCACCCCCTCCCCATAGACTTCATCCTACCCCTCCCCATAGACTTCATCCACCCCCTCCCCATAGACTTCATCCACCCCCATCCCCATAGACTTCATCCACCCCCATCCCCATAGTCTTCATCCACCCCCTCCCCATAGACTTCATCCCCCCCCTCCCCATAGACTTCATCCCCCTCCCCATATTCTTCTCTCCCATACTGTCCCCCTCCCCTTGTCCCATAATTACTTACCTGTCTTGTAGCGTTGGCCGGCAGCACAGGGCGCACCGCGGTACTGGAACTTGAATTTCATGTTCTGGTTTCCGGCGGGACTGAAAGGAAGTGCGCACTCAGCTTATGCACACTTCCTTTCAGTCCCGCCGGAAACCGGAACATGAAATTTACAAGACAGGTAAGTAAAGCTTCATATTCGCTCCATAAGACGCACAGACATTTCCCCTCACTTTTGAGGGGAAAAAAAGTGCGTCTTATGGAGCGAAAAATTCGGTAGATGTGTTTTATTTCGTTCTAACTATTGGGATATTAATATATATATATTTATATCAAAATACACGTAGAACTAAATAATACATATATCTATATACATAAATATATACGTATATATCACTATATATATATATATATATATATATATATACCTATATATAAATAAAAATATTAAAAAAAAAATATTTATATATATATATGTATATATACACATATGTGTGTGTGTGTGTATATATATATATATATATATATATATACATACATATATTAATTCTACACATATATTTATGTAATATTTTTACATTATTAGGTATCCTAATTAATTACAATTAGCGGGACCTGCCTGACAACCCATGCCGAAAGTATAGGGAATTTAATTTGCTAGCACTATATTTAATCCTATAACTTTCCAAGACACCATAAAACCTGTACATGGGGGGTACTTTTTTACTCGGGAGACTTAGCTGAACACAAATATTAGTGTTTCAAAACCGTAAAATGTATTACAACGATGATATCGCCAGTAAAAGTGACGTTTTGTGCATTTTTCACGCACAAACAGCACTTACACGGACGATATTATTGCTGCAATACTTTTTACTGTTTTGAAACACACATTTGTGTTCAGCGAAGTCTCCCGAGTACAACAGTACCCCTCATGTACAGGTTTTATGGTGTTTTCAAAAATTACAGCGTCAAATATAAGGCTTGTGTTTCATTTTTTTCACATTAAAATTTGCCAGATTGCTTACGTTGCCTTTGTGACTCTATGGTAGCCCAAGAATGAAAATTACCCCTATGATGGCATACTATTTGCAATAGTAGACAACCCAAGGTATTGCAAACGGGGTATGTCCAGTCTTTTTTAGTATCCACTTAGTCACAAACACTGGCCAAAATTGGCGGTTTTTGCATTTTTCACACACAAACAAATACTAACGCTAACTTTGGCCAGTGTTTGTGACCAAATGGCTACTAAAAAGACTGGATATACCACATTTACAATACCTTGGGTTGTCTACTATTTCAAATGGTATTCCATTATGGGTGTAAATTTATATCCTGGGCTACTATACAGTCTCAAAGGCAACTTAACCAATCTGGCGAATTTCAATTTCAAATGTAACACGCTATATTTGACCCTGTAACTTCCCAAAGCACCATAAAACCTGTACATAGGGGGTACTGTTTTACACGTGAGACTTTGCTGAATACAAATATGTGTATTTTATTGCAGTAAAAGCAAACAGTATTATGACATTGACAGTTAAAATGTCATGTAGAACTAAAAAAATAAAAAAATCTTATTTTCTCCCATTTTTTTCATATTAAATTGTTTCATAGCTAAATATTTGATATTAAATGAAAGCCCTGTTTCCCCTGAATAAAATGATATATAATAAGGGGGGGGGGGGGGGTGCATTTAATATGAAAGAGGTGAATTACGGTTGGACATTCATATAGCGCAAATGCCAGGTTTTGTTTACATTTTGTTTCGTTCACAACGTGTACATTTGGCTACGTCCTTAAGGGGTTAAACATAGAATGCATTGCGATCGGAGCTTGACTATACTAATGAGTGTTGTGTAATACACAAATAGGAACTTTTGTCAATGTTATATGCTTCCAAAAAAATGGCAAAGAGCAATGCGGTGTGTGTGTAAAATATAAATAAATATATATAATAACGGAGAATTTTTTTTTAATGCGTCCACACATGGAAATAAAGTGACTACTCTAACACATGTTCAAAAGGCAAAATATGGGGTGACTCCCCTGCTAAAATAAAACAATATGTGTACACACTTATGTAGTGCGTGAATCATCTATACCTTGATGCTGCCTTGCTCTATATTTATCAAGCTAATTGGAAAAGAAAATTTTAACTCAAAAATTGAAAAACTGACTGGTCAAAATAATCACATGCAGAGATGCCTCCTAGGGATGGAAAATATATATACATATACAAATACTTGCAGCACATGAGTTCTGTATACTCTGCTGCTGCCTAACAGCATTCACATCAACCTGAAAAAATGAAAAACTGTGTAAAGTATCAAGGGGGTTATATAAAAATATAGTATTAGACTGTTGGTCAAAGAAAGTTCTAAGGATTTTCACAGAAACATGGAATATAATCACACTTTCATTTAGGGGCCACAGTGTCCAAATGGTAAATCAAATATGCCTCTCTTTATAGAAGGGTCTTAGATCTGTCACCGCCACGAGGCAAAGGCGGGACATGATCTATAGCAATAAATCTCAGCATAGGTAAGAGATGTTGTATCACCAAGAAGTGTTTGGCCACCAGTTTTTTTGTGTTTTGGTCTTGGAACGCTGTCATGATTCCAGATCGATATCCTTTAATTCTGTCCCGAAGTGCAAGGTCCGGCTTCCCGACGTATGGGCATGTAATCATGTATATTACCTGATCTGTAGTGCACGTGATGTAGTGACTGAATTATTTTGCCAGTATGTGGGTGAACAAAAGTAATACTGGTTAACATATGGCTACAGGTGACGCACCCTGTACACTTGAAACTTCCTTTCTTTTTGGTATATGCTTTTTTTTTGTAGCAATGTATGGGATCATTTCGGACTTGCATGTCTTGTAGTTTTCTGTTCCTTCTAGAACTTATAACTGGATGTTTGTAAAAAAAAAAAATTGGAAGATTAGGGTCAGTTTGCAGTATATCCCAATGTTTGTGAATGGTGTTCCTGTGTGGAATGTCAATGGTAGATATGTGTTTATCTTGGGGTTCTGTGGCCGTATTTTGCTTAGTTATTCGTTCTCTCGCTTTGTGTTCTGCGTTTAATAATGTTTGTGGGTGTACCCCCTTTCCAGAAATCTCTTCTGCATAAGTTGTAGTTGTATTTCCATCCGTTCCTTGTCTCTATTGTATCTCAAGACACGGATGAACTAAGATATTGGGAGCGAGTCCTTCAAGTGTTGCGGATGAAAAATGGATAATAGTGTGTTTATATCTGTATCTTTGCGATACAAGTGTATCCAATGCCTTTTGTAGTCTTGTATAATGAGACATCCAAAAATTTATTCTTGTTACTGTCATAAGTAAGTGTTGGTTTTATAGGTAATGGTAATGAATTGATCTGTTGAACCATTTCGCTTAGTTCTTTGCCTGTATTTTTCCAAATAAGAAGGATGTCGTCCACAAAACGAAAACATTTAATATTTTAAATCGATTTAATGCTTTCATATGAGGATGTCTAATATGCGCGCGGAAAATGCGCATTTGCTCTTGCTCATCCCGGGACTGAAGAGGATTCGGAGCTGCGGTTCAGCGCCAAGGGACATCATGGTGGAGGCGAGAGGGAAGAGTGCCAGGAATACAGCTTTGGATTCCTGGTACTTATCGTATCCTTTTGATGCTGGGCCTATGTCTCATTTTGAAACATTTCGGGAGCTGATGGCTACAAATTGCTTCCCCCCCCAAAAAAAAAAATCAATAAAATCCTGGAAGATTTTAAATATAAGCTCATCAATTCAAATAATGAACAAGTTGCACACTATTTGCAGTAATAAGGAGAATATTGGGCATAAAATTATCAGGGAGTACAAAGTCATCTGCTTCACAGACCGCACAAGTGTATTTATCTTATCTGATTTGGGCCATGCTGGATCAGGCAAAAACCCATTGCTGCTTACAGCAGCTTCAAACTTTGAATGACTGTCGCCCCTGAGTCCGCTGAATTTTGTGTGCTTTCTTGGCACTGAACTTCTTAAGCCTTTTGTATTTTTACATGAGAACCTAGCTAAACATTATGAATGTGGTTTATTTTTTTTTATTTTTTTTCCTCTTTGATTTTTCTTTTAACCCCTAACTACCTTAACTATAAATTCACCAATTTCCCACTAACTAAATTACAAAATTAAAATTAATAAAATAGTAAAATAATTACAGTTTCACACTTTAAGATTACAACATAATCAAATTTAACTCCCAACAAGCAGATCACAGTGGAAGGGTTATAAATATATATATATTGTTTTTTTTCTCCACATGACACAGTTTTGCACTGATCCGTCTCTGTCCACATCTCACAGTGAGGTTGGATGGTGGCAGATTAGATGTCCCAGGAGCACTGTGATCGCTGTGACTGTCAAACTTACTTTTTATTATGTTTGAAGGTGATCGCAGCAAAACCCAAAAGGAAAGTTTCAGTTGCATTTGGACCTAAGTAATTCAAATAGATGTTCATGCATTCTTGTATAAGCGGTTTTGTGTTTTCTTTTGATATTTATCTTTTTTCCTTTTTTTTTTTTTGCAGGGAGCCACTACCTAAGCAAGGCTGCAAGGGAACATCTTGTCCTCTTGGTTTGAACCTCATTAATATCCACTGCAAGAATGAGGCTGTGTATCAGTACCATGTCACTTACACGTGAGTGATTAGTGTCCATCAGTAACATCTCCAACTGTAGCACCTTTTTTTTTTTTGTCTTTCCTGTATTGTTTTTGTTATTCTTTGACCATTATTTTTTCCTGTTCAGGATTGCATGTGTTGTTCTTTTAAAGTTACATTTGTAAGGGTTCATCACCAAGATATATTAAGATTTTCCCATTTTCAACTTATCCAAAAGTCTCTTAACAATTAAATCAAAACTTTGCAAGTGTTTTAGTTAAAGCGGCACTGTCATGCCGAATCCCGTTTTTTTTTGTTTTTTTTTGTTTTAAAACCCCCCTCCCGCCTCCACTACATCCAATTGACCCACTACTCACCCCCAAATACCCCTAAGCCCCCCAGATTACCTCTTTTTAAATCTGTATCTTCTGCCCTGATCTATATTCAGGGCGCCGCCATCTTTGTGTGGGTAGGTGAAGTCCCTGAGGGACACGTCATCTGCCCACACTAGACAGACTGTAAGATTCCCGCACATGACCAGTGAAACACCTGGACATGCGAACGGGAATTTCATCTATTCATTCATTCATTCATTCATCAGATAGACGAATGAATGAATAGAAAAAATCAGACAAACAAACTAACACGGAGTATCAGTGTTCGTTTGTTCGTTCAGTTTGTTACAAGGAGGGAGCTACCGGCTTGCAGCTCCCTCCTTGTAATATGTAAAGATAGAAGCGGCAGGGAGCAGTGCTCCCCGCCACTTCATAATCCCCCCATGTCCCCCCCTCACTCTATGGGAGTCAATTTGACCCCCATAATAGCAAAAGGGAGATTAAAATCTCCCAAATGCCCCTACTCGCGGTATAGCATGTCTACTAAACAGTGAGCAGCCTGTGGCTGCTCACTGTTGGAAAAAAAAATACATAAATTACAATAAGGGGGGGAGGGGGACGGACCTATTGTCCTAACCCCCTCCCCCACCCTGAGCGGCGGGTGGGGGCCATGAAGATAATGAGGGGGGGGGACCAACTGTCCTCCCCCCTGGCCCCCACCCCTGAGCGGTGGTTGGGGGCCCAAAATAAAGAGGGGGGACCAACTATCTCTTCCCCCCCCCCCACTGTTTGGCGGGTGGGGGCCATAATGATAATGAGGGGGGGGGCTACTGTCCTCGCCCCCACCCCTGCGCGGTGGGTGGGGGCCCTAATAAAACAATAGGGGGGGGGGGAGAAACTACTGTCCTCCACCCCCTGGCCCGCACCCCTGAGCGTGGGTGGTGCCTATTAAAACAATAAGGGGGGGGGGGGCCTACTGTCTTCCCCCTCCCCTGGCCCCCACCACTGAGAGGTGGGTGGGGGCCCTAAATAAAGATAGGGGACGACGACCTACTGTCCTCCCCCCCGGCCCCCACCCCTGAGCGGTGGGTGGGGGCCCTAATAAAAGAATAAGGGGGGACCCCCCCCCCCCCCGGCCCAAAACAAACTACCCCTACCCCCCCGTCGCACTTTAAAAAAAAAAAAAAAAACAAGCGCAAAAAAAATTAATCCTTGTTCGCCCTTCGAGGGCACGTCGCATACTGAGCTCTGCAGGGCGGTTAAGGCTTATAAAGCCTTGCCCCGCCCTGCAATTAGGCTTAGTACACTCTGATTGGTTGGTTTAAGCCAATCAGAGTGCTCTGTGTCATTTTAAACAGCGTGGGAAATTTCAAAAGAACTTGAAAGCCACCCAATCAGAGTGGTCTGTGTCATTTTACACAGCGTGGGAAAGTTCTTTTGAATTATCCCACGCTGTGTAATTTGACTCATAACACTCTGATTGGTGGATTAAGTAATTATGTTTTTCCATTTTATCTGTATTTAGCAGATTATCCCCTATTTTGTCTATGAACATTTTTTGTCATTAGCTTTTGTAGATGAATAAAATCATTTTTCAAGTAAAAAAAATTTTTTTCACTATATATATTTTTTTTTTTTTTATTTAATCATGACATGATAGAAATAATGGTATGTAAAGAAAGTCCTTTTTGTCCTGGAAAAAAAGCAATATATAATTTGTATGGGAACAGGAAATGAGAGAGCGGAAAATTACAGCTAAACACAAACACCACAAAAGTGTTACAACAGCTCTGGTCCTTAACGTACAACATGTCCAAAACAGTCCAGTCGTTAAGGGGTTAAGCTCTTATTAGTTTGTTTTCATTATAGAAGAATATTGTTTTCAAATAGAGACTGTAGAGTGTGTAATGTTAATTCCCAAGTATTTGATGTGATGTTGTGCTCAAGTAAAGCCAATGTTTTCAATACATTTGTCCAAAGAGTTAATGTGGAGATTTTTGGTTAAAATCACGGACTTATCAATGTTAAATTTATAGCTTGAGTGTTTAAAGTACCATTCAAGTTTTTTAATTGGTGCTTTTAGAGAACCTTCGGGATCTTCCAATGTCAGTAGAATGTCGTCCGCATATAAATGCATTTTGCTCTATCAAATACTATAGTGTTCTGAATTTTTCTTTATTTAGCAGCTAATGGTTCTAAAGAAAGAATATATAGAAGTGGTAAAAAAGGGACATCCTTGGTGTGTGCCGTTTTCTATCGGGAAGCCCTCTGAAATAATATTAGTTCCTTTGACTTCAGCTGTAGGTCCTGTATATAGAGCCCTGATTGTGTTCATCATTCCCTCCCCAAAACCATATATTTTGGGCAAACTAGATGGGCCCAATGGTTCTTATCTGCCGTCACATTCTAGATTTCTTTCCAACGCCTTGAACATAAAATCCCATCCTAACCTATCAAAGGCTTTCTTTGCGTCTTTTGATAGAATAATTAATGGGACTCTATTTATTTTTGTTCCATCTATTATGTTAATTCTTCTCATGTGTTTGATTGCCAATCTTTCGGGAACAAAACCTACACAATCTTTTGCAATTCGTATTGGACTAATTGTCATTCTTTCGGCTAATATCGATGCATAGATTTTGATATCTGTATTAAATACAGTTATGGGTCAATAATTGGTTAGTAGTAATGTTAGTAATCAGGAACTCCCTTGGTGCCTTGCCCTCCTGTCTTATGTCATTCAGGGCTTTTGTTAGTTCAGATATATTTTTCGATGAGAAAAAGAAAAAAAGCTCAGAATTCCTACAGGGAGTGCAGAATTATTAGGCAAGTTGTATTTTTGAGGATTAATTTTATTATTGAACAACAACCATGTTCTCAATGAACCCAAAAAACTCATTAATATCAAAGCTGAATATTTTTGGAAGTAGTTTTTAGTTTGTTTTTAGTTATAGCCATTTTAGGGGGATATCTGTGTGTGCAGGTGACTATTACTGTGCAATTATTAGGCAACTTAACAAAAACAAATATATACCCATTTCAATTATTTATTTTTACCAGTGAAACCAATATAACATCTCAACATTCACAAATATACATTTCTGACATTCAAAAACATAACAAAAACAAACCCATTGAGACCACAGGTTCTCAATGGGGTTCAGATCAGGTGAACAAGGAGGCCATGTCATTAGATTTTCTTCTTTTATACCCTTTATTGCCAGCCACGCTGTGGAGTACTTGGACGCGTGTGATGGAGCATTGTCCTGCATGAAAATCATGTTTTTCTTGAAGGATGCAGACTTCTTCCTGTACCACTGCTTGAAGAAGGTGTCTTCCAGAAACTAGCAGTAGGACTGGGAGTTGAGCTTGACTCCATCCTCAACCCGAAAAGGCCCCACAAGCTCATCTTTGATGATACCAGCCCAAACCAGTACTCCACCTCCACCTTGCTGGCGTCTGAGTCGGACTGGAGCTCTCTGCCCTATACCAATCCATCCATCTGGCCCATCAAGACTCACTCTCATTTCATCAGTCCATAAAACCTTAGAAAAATCAGTCTTGAGATATTTCTTGGCCCAGTCTTGACGTTTCAGCTTGTGTGTCTTGTTCAGTGGTGGTCGTCTTTCAGCCTTTCTTACCTTGGCCATGTCTCTGAGTATTGCACACCTTGTGCTTTTGGGCACTCCAGTGATGTTGCAGCTCTGAAATATGGCCAAACTGGTGGCAAGTGGCATCTTGGCAGCTGCACGCTTGACTTTTCTCAGTTCATGGGCAGTTATTTTGCGCCTTGGTTTCTCCACACGCTTCTTGCGACCCTGTTGACTATTTTGAATGAAACGCTTGATTGTTCGATGATCACGCTTCAGAAGCTTTGCAATTTTAAGAGTGCTGCATCCCTCTGCAAGATATCTCACTATTTTTGACTTTTTTCTGAGCCTGTCAAGTCCTTCTTTTGACCCATTTTGCCAAAGGAAAGGAAGTTGCCTAATAATTATGCACACCTGATATAGGGTGTTGATGTCATTAGACCACACCCCTTCTCATTACAGAGATGCACATCACCTAATATGCTTAATTGGTAGTAGGCTTTCGAGCCTATACAGCTTGGAGTAAGACAACATGCATAAAGAGGATGATGTGGTCAAAATACTCATTTGCCTAATAATTCTGCACTCCCTGTATCTATAGGGATCTGTAGTGTGTCCAGATAACCCTAAAACTTGACCCAAAACAGTAGTAGATAGAAGTGATCCAAGGGTATAAAACCAGAGGAGCACAGAAAGAGTTCTCTGGGTTTGCAGATATATATTAATTACAACACATTTTATTATAGAACATAAGTTCCTAAAGAAAAATAAATAGAACCTAAAAAAAATCCCATCACATCTAGAAAAAAGTGGAGGAGAACTATAGAGTCCTGTAGTTTTAATGGGGATATGGGTTAATACAGGGCTTGACAAATTTGCTTGGAATCTAGGAGCCAACTAGAAAAGTTAGGAGCCAGAGAAATCAACGCCAAAAATACAATTCCTAAAGGGACACTATAGTCACCAGAACCACTACAGCTTAATGCAGTTGTTCTGAAGTCTATATCCTGTCCCTGAACGCTTTTCAATGTAAACGCTGACTTTTCAGACAAAAGGCAGAGTTTTCATTGCTGCCTGGTAACACCTCTAGCAACAGTCACTCAGATGGCCTCTAGAGGTGCTTCCTGGGTCAGTGCTTCACGATGTGCTGCACCTACGGTAATGTTCCCTATAGATATGCATTAATTCTAGACGTTAAATTGGCGCAGTGGCATTTTGCTGTGCATGCGCAATAGTCTTCCAATGCTTTCCTATGGGAAAGCATTGGATTGTCAAGATTAATAATCTCAGCCATCGAGGTGGGGCCAGCCGCAGCGTCATCAGCACGACATGGGGAAAAAAGGGAAGTAAAAACACTCACAGACACACACTCACAGACATACAGACACATACTCACAGACATACAGACACACACTCACAGACATACAGACACACACTCACAGACATACAGACACACACTCACAGACATACAGACACACACTCACAGACATACAGACACACACTCACAGACATACAGACACACACTCAGACATACAGACACACACTCACTCACAGACATACAGACACTCAGACACACAAACTCAGACACTCAGACACACAAACTCACAGACATACAGACACACACACACTCTGACACTCGGACACACACACACTCTGACACTCGGACACACACACACTCTGACACTCGGACACACACACACTCACAAACACAGACAGACACACAGACACAAGTAATTCATTTTGTAAAAATCCACCCAGCCCCCTTACTTCTGGAGAGCTGGAGTGGATAGGTATTCCGTGGGGTCCAGTGGGGCTGCTGTAATCTCTCTACTTGGCTCCCTCTCACGCAATGTTTAGTGAGCCGGGGGCCGGAGTGACGTCATAACCCGGCTCCCGGCATCACTACAAGCCGCGCAAGGGAGCAGAGCAGGGAGATTACAGCTCCCTTGCCGCGGCATTAAGTCATCCGTCGGCCTCACTCTGCTTTCAATTACCTGGCCGCCCCCTCTGTCAGCCATCAGCCTTGATCAGCTCTCCATGGGCTGTCCGCCCCCCTTCCTCAGCAATAAAAGAGCCGTCCGTAACCACTCCCTCTGTCAGCCGCCTGCCTCCCTTTCACAGCTCTCCATGAGACTGTCTCCCTCCCTTACGTCTCAATGAGCCGG
Organism: Pelobates fuscus; assembly: GCF_036172605.1. NCBI lineage: Eukaryota > Metazoa > Chordata > Amphibia > Anura > Pelobatidae > Pelobates > Pelobates fuscus. The sequence continues at coordinate 264,099,148 of NC_086319.1, read as the reverse complement.
CCGCCTCCATCCGTCAGCAGCCTGCCTCAGCCCTCTGTGATCCGACTGCCTACCTCTGCTCTCAGGCAGCCGGTCAGCCGGGCTAAACAGGCTCACAAATACCAGGTTCCAGGGCAAATTTCCTGGTCGCCATGGCGACCTGGCGCCTGGGATTTGTCGAGCCCTGGGTTAATAGGTATTGAGTGGTGCTGGGAAGTGAGCGGTCATACAGTCTACTGAGTAATTTGCTCCAAACTTCAATTATAATATCTTCTAAAAATAGCCAACCCTATCTTCATTGAATACATTTATTTTTTCTAGATGTGATGGGATTTGTTTAGGTTCTATTTATTATTCTTTATTTTTTATTTTTTTGGAACTTATGTTCTATAATAAAATGTGTTTTTAATTAATATACATCTCTAAACCCAGAGAACTCTTTCTGTGCTCCTCGAGTTTTATACCCTTGGATCACTTCTATCTACTACTGTTTCAGATATATTTTTCTTTAATAATCTATAAAAGTTAGTGAAGCTTTCAGGCCCATGTGATGTCCCATGTTGTCAGAGGTATTGTGTAAATCAAATAAAAAATGTGTACTGTAAAGTCACTACTTAGCAGATGTGACTCTATTTTGTAACAGCCTATAACAATACACACACATTTTTTCTCTTGCTCAATTCACTGCATGACCAAACTACCACATATTAATGTTTAAATATATACAAATAGTACCATGTTAATAATAATGAATATATTCATAGATAGAATCTCTAATATAAATATATTACATTATGTTTAAAACTAACACTAACTGAATGGGTGCAAAAGACATGTATATATCATGTGTTGTCACATATTAATAATGCAGGCACATTAGCTCATACAATAGGACAGTGTAACTGAGAAAACCAGACAGATAAGAATTATCAAAAAGAGATACTCCCTACCAGTCATTAATTTTACTTTTCAAATTAAATGGGACTTCTATAAGACCCCATTGTAAGAGTGAGTTGAACCCAGATGCATCAAGAAGATACTTTATGGCACGAAAAGGAGACTGGTGGTCTACCAATATCCTTTGAAGTATGACATTCATTCAGGATGGGTTACCCATAAAGATACGATATCCTGACGTCATTTGCGTCACAAATTACAATTATCCCCTTATACAAAGTTGTAGTTGAAATTAGTGATGAAAATGTATTATGATGCTACAATGCCATCTACTGATGAATTTCTATAAAACAATTATTATAATAAGGTACACCCACCAAATCCCATTGGTCACTTAAAATTGGTGACCTAAAGAAATGTTGCCAGAACGGGACCGTTCGCGTTCCAAGGTTCTACTGTACGCACTTTAAAATGGTAGATGTGAATAGCTTCATATACATTTCCAGCTGCCATTATGCTTCTTTGTTGAATAATTTACCTAAGGCCCAGTTTCTTCGCATTAGAAGAAACTGCACCAAAGTAAAATAATTTAAGAAGCAAGAAGATAGATTGAAGAGAGACTTCCTGGACAAAGTATATAAGTAAGAGGAACTACATATGAGTTAAACACAAGTATTAAACACCCAGAGAGATACCCCTTTAGAAGTGAAAGAAAAAAGGAGCAACAAAAATATAGGACAGACATACCCATTATCTGTAATGATGGGTATGGACATAAAGAACTAAAGAAAGACCAACGCCAAACAAGGTGGAAAAGTAGCAGAGCTGGAGGTGAGAGTTCATTATGGCTCTTTAGGAGAGCAAGAGACAGATTTGGATAAGTGTAGATGAGTTACTCTGGGAGTCCATAAGCAATTCTGAAAATATGTCTTTTGATAGACTTCTTAAAACAATTGAAGACTAAAGAAGAGTCTGATGGGGGTAGGCAGGCTGTTCCAAAGGAACGGAGCTGCCCACAAGGATTCCTGCAAGCGTGAGTTAGCAATAAGGGTGCGACAGGACAGGAGAAGGTCACCGCCAGAGCGAAGTGACAGAGAAGGGGCACATCAATGAATCAGGGAAGAAATGTAGCTGGGGCTAGAGTTGGTTAGAGCTTTATAAGTAAGGGTTAGTATTTTGAATTGACACCTATAGGATACAGACAGCCAGTGTAAGGATTGACATAGGGGCGAGGTATGGCAGCCTGGCGGCCGCATTCATTGCCGATTGTAGCGGGACATTTCGGCTTTTGGGGAGACTAACTAGGAGAGAATTACAGTAATCCACGCGAGAGATTACCAGAGCATGAACACGCTCCTTGGCAGCATCTTGCATGAGAAAGGGGCAGATGCAGGCAATGTTTTTAAGGTTTTTTTTTTTTTTTTTATTCTTTATTTTATTTGCGCATAAAATGACAGCAAGCATGCAGTTCCACGACAGCCACTGCAAGCCGTTTCATAGCATTACATATCGTGACAGGTTAAACAGCGCAGTTTATTTTTTCTTCTTCATTAAGATAAGCTATAAGACATTCATGGTTAAATGTGTACATGTCAAGATTGTTCTCGCTTAATGTTACAGTGAGGTGTTTACAGATATGCAGGTTCTCGCTTGGGTGATTACATATGATTTTGTAGGATGTGGTTGCCATGTGTTGGTTTTTGATTTGCTAGTGTGGCAACTTTATCTATGTGAGTGTGTGCTTATGAGTGCCATTTAAGTTACGTGTACATAGGGTTGCTATTCTAAACAACATGCAATACAAATCGTAATTGAGGTCTAAGTATGTCGCTGTGGTAGTTCTTTCACCCTGGTGTATCGAGGGGGTTTCCCGGTCTTTCTCCATGGGAAAGGGCTGACTTCAGGGTGATCCCGAGCCCACATAGACAGGGGGAGTCCCGTAAAGAACCAATACCTGCTCTGCTAGTTCTTTGTAGCGGGGAGCGAGCGTCCGTCAGAGCAGTCATCCGAGCCATCCATGCTGTTCTGTGGGGTCCTTGCCACATTCTGTTGGGTATCAGCCGCTGGTTGGGTAGCCTGCCACTGTCGATCGTCCGGAGGTTGGTTTCAGACCCTGCTGGGAGCTAGGCGTCCGTCGCTTGATTATTCTGTCGGCTGGGACTTGGTGGTGCAAGCGGGTGGCAGGTGAGTGCACTGTGGGTCACTGTGCGAGGGTAGCTCGCTTGACGGCAGGCCCTGGTATCCTCGGCGGGAGTGATCGTGGTGTGATGTTTCGTCTCCCTTGTGTTTTCGCTATGATCCGCTCCTTGGGGTCTCTTGTGCCGCTTGACTTCGGCATATGTGGCTGCCGGGGTAGGTGGGGGGTTGTTCGCCCCTCCTTGTTGCAAGATCAGTGTGTTGGAGTCCCGTTGTCTGCCGTGAGCGCGGAGATGGTGCAGGTTTTCTTCCTACCTCCCGCGCACGTGGCGCCGCCATCTTGGAAGTTGCTCTCGTGTCCCCCGTCTCCATTTGTGTTGTCTTGGGGAGGGCCACAGGGTGAGGACCGGGATCACCCCCACCGGTCCATGAGGGGGGGACAGATCCGGATCCACCTGGGTGTGTGCCCCAAGCTGGGTGCTGTGGTGCAAGATAGTGGGGCAGCGGCGGTCTGCTCCACTCACCGCTGGAGAAAGCCTTGCTCGTGGCAACAAGAATATCTCCTCCCGGGGACTGTAGCTCGATGAGCCAGCCTCACCCAGGTTCCAGCAGTACCTGTGCTCTGGGCACTGTCGCTGGTGGTCAGTTGGAAGGTAGTAAGTCATAATTTTCAGCGTAATTGTTGTTTTCTTTGCAGGAGCAGCTCGTGTCTGCGACCATCCAGCTTGGCGTTCCGTCCCCGCCCGTTTTTAAGGTTTTTAAGGTGGAATCGACCGGTTTTAGCAACATACTGGATATGTAGCAAAGGTGAGGCCAGGATCAAAGATAAGACAACGAGCTTGCAAGAATGGACTGATGCAAATACCATCAACTTGCTGGAAAGCGAAGGAAAAGGATCAGCTTAATGAGGAGGAAAAATAAGAAGCTCAGTTTTAGAGAGATTGAGTTTCAGAAAGCGGCAGGACATCCAATCAGAGATTGAAGAAAGGCAAGCAGTGACACATTGCAGGACCGCGGGGTAGATATCAGGGGAGGAGATATATATCTGGGTGTTATCTGCATACAGATGGTAGCTGAATCCAAACTAGTACATTTGTTTGCCAAGAGAGAACAGAAGGGGACCAAGAACAGATCCTTCGGGGACTCCAACCGAGACAGGGCGAGTGGAGAAGGTGTCATTGCAAAAGGAGACACTGAACGAACGTTGGGATAGATAAGAGGAAAACCACGAGAGGACTGTCCCATAGACAGAGTGATTGAAGAGTTTGAAGAAGGAAAGCATGATCAACGGTGTCAAAGGCAGCAGAGAGGTCAAGACGAATTAGTATGCGTAGTGGCCTTTGGATTTAACTGTGATTAGGTCATCTGTAATTTTAATAAGATCAGTCTCAGTAGAGTGGAGGTGGCGAAAGCCAGATTGAAGAGGAAAGCCTTACTAGAAGCTTTGAGGAAAAAAAGGAAGTAGGGATATGGGATGATCATTGGCAAGTGGTAGACGTGTCTACTGAATGCTTTGTTAGGATTGGTAGGACAGTATCATGCTTAAGGGAAGCAAGGACAACACCAGAGGAAAGAGCACTTTAGAATGTGTGTTAAGGATGGTACAAGACTCACATACTCATCCTCACCTTGTGTTATCTGCTGTAGTAATTGCCTTCCTGACAATAACGGAAGTGCCACTCACCAGCCCTGCGCCAGTATAAGTGATTCCTGCAACATGTTGGTGGACGCCGGGCCCTGTGGATCCACGCCATTTTATAGCCCCACGTCCGCCCACGGTAATGACGTCAGGCAAAAAAAGGGCACGCATGTTCTGGGGTCAAAGGCCGGTTACGGACAATCTGTAGGAGACTTATTTAAACTCATTTTTACTTTTTCTCACTGCCCTGTCGTGGTTTACCTTTGGTTATCCAAGAGTGTGTTCCTGATCGTGTGTTTCTGGTTTTGACTTTGGCTTCGTTTTGACTTCCCTGACTTCTGGTATCCGTGACTATTAGCTTTCCCTTATCCGCTGTGTCCCATTCTGTGTCACTGACCTCGGCTAGTATATTGACTTTCCTTGGGGACGTTAAGTACGGCCAATCTAATGTCTGGTTAGACGTTACCCTTAGTCCTAGGTGTGACACAATTCTGCATGCTGGATCAACTGTAATCCTGACAAATACAAGGGGAGAGAGATCTGATAAGGTGGGAAGGTACTGGATCAAGCGGACAGGTGGTGGGGCGAGAGAAGAGAAGCAAAGCCACTTCCTGTTCTGTAGCTGGAGAGAAGGCATGTAGGGTTGGGACGGTATGGTCTGTGTGTGATTGCGAGAGGGAGGAGCAAAAGGGGGAGAATTATTACCTTAACTGTTCAATCTTGTCGGTAAAGTAGCATGCAAGGTTATCTGCTGAAGGGTCAGTTTGAGGGGTGGCTTGAGGTGGGCAAAAGAGAGAGTTGAAGGTACCAAAGAGAAGCCTGGGATTGCATGAGCATGAATTAAACATAGAAACATAGAATGTGACTGCAGATAAGAACCATTTGGCCCATCTAGTCTGCCCAATTTCCTAAATACTTTCATTAGTCCCTGGCCTTATCTTATAGTTAGGATAGCCTTATGCCTATCCCACGCATGCTTAAACTCCTTTACTGTGTTAACCTCTACCACTTTAGCTGGAAGGCTATTCCATGCATCCACTACCCTCTCAGTAAAGTAATACTTCCTTATTAACAAGAGAAGAAAAGTTGGATTGTTTAGCAAGAGTGAAGGCTGTGATATATGAAAACAAAATGAAATTATAATGGAGGAAGTCTGACAAGGTGCGGGACTTCCTCCAGCAGCGTTTAGCTGAACGGGAGCATCGCTGCAGGTAGCGAGTCGATTTAGTGTGCCATGGTTCGAGGCGCGTCTTCCTTGAGGTGCATCTTTGGAGCGGGGCTGCACCGTCCAGGGCAGAGGTGAGGGTAGCATTATATGAGGAGGGAACCAGAGAGGGTCAGGAGAAGGTGGGGATGGATGAGCGTTTGAAATCGAGATCAGCTGAGAGTTGCTGGAGGTCAAGAAACATTAAGATCCCTTCTGAGTTGAGGGGGGTTAGGGTGAGGCTTTTGGATGAGGGGGCTTTCAAGAATTAATAAGAGGTTGTGAAAGCACACTCTATTAAGTAGACTCTTTCAAGTAGGAGTTGGAAAACCAGGAGTTCTTTGGAGTGGTTTGTATGTTTTTTTTGTTTAATCTGTTTTATTAGCAAAGTTTAAAAAATAAAAAATAAAGGGTTGTTTTTTTTTTCTGTTTTTTTCAATGTTGTGTTCTGTTTTTTCCCTCCTTTGTGCTGCTGCTTAATTAATTGGGGGATTGTTCATTAATTGCCACCTGTGTGGGAATTTTTTATTCCTATAAAGGCACACCCCTAACTCACTGAGCTTGCTCATATTGCTTGAAAGTAGACTCTTTCAAGTAGGAGTTAGAAAACCAGGAGTTAGAAAACCAACAAGGGGTTTAAACTAACCAGGTAATTGTTTTACTGTATCTGGGGAAATGAGTGTTGGCAAGATTGGTGGTTTGACTCAATGTGCATCTTGTTGCATGTATGCATGCCTGGATGTACCCATCCAGGGTCCATACCTCTGTGACGGTTGTGTGCGAGTGGCTTTTCTGGAAGCTCAGATTGGAGATCTCGAGAAGCAAATCGCAACATTGAGGTAGATCGACAATCTTGAGAGGAGTCTCTTGCTTACTGAGCAGAGTTTAGTGGGGACAGGTAGTGGAGAGGGAGGAGATAAGACAGATGGTGAACAGGCACGTAGCTGGGTGACAGTGGGGCGAGGACGAAGGGGGGGAGGGAAGAGGTAAGGGCTAGCAAGTCCTCATTTGCTGCAACCTAGCAGATTTGCCCATTTGAGTGAAGATGTTTGGAGCATCAGCTCAGGAGTAGATTAGAGAAAGCTGTTACTTCTAACAGCCAAGGTAACAGCCCCTCTAGTACGGGTGGGGATCAAAATGTAAGGAAGGCAAGACTGGTTGTGGTGGTAGGGGGGGGGGACTCTATCATTAGGAGAGTAGATAGGGCAATCTGCCGCTCTGATTGGCTCAACTGGACAGTTTGCTGTCTCCCGGGTGCTCGGGTCCGGCATGTTGCTGACAGAATGCATGGATTATTGGGAGGGGCTGGGGATGAATCAGCGGTCATGGTCGATGTTGGTACCAATGACAAAGTAAGAGGAAGATCTAAGGTCCTAAAGAATGATTTCAGGGAATTAGGTAGCAAACTTTAGAAAAGGACCCCCAAGGTGGTATTACCTGTGCCACGCGCTTTAATGGAAAGCCAGCGGGAGTTTAGAGAGGTTAATGCGTGGCTGAAGTCTTGGTGCAGGAAGGATGGTTTTTAGAGCACTGGGCCGAGTTTGCGCTTGGGTACAACCTTTATAGTAGTAATGGGTTGCACTTAAACGGGAGAGGGTCTACCGTGCTGGGGGATAGGATGGCTAGAAGGTTGGAGGAGATTTTAAACTTTTTGTAGGGAGGGAGGGTCATAGCAATCTACAAAATGGAGATATGACAGAAAGTAGATGGGCTTCAGCTCAGTATAAGTGGGTGGAGACAGGGGGAGGGGCAAGCTCAGAACAGAGAAGGTATGAAATGTTGATATTTCACAAAAAGTACAAGTGACTCATGATATTAAATGTATGCTTACTATTGCAAGGAGCCTAAATAACAAAATGGGGGAACTAGAGGCAGTAGCACACACTAAACAATAAATATACGATATAATAGGCATATCTGAAATATAGTGGGATGAGACGCATGACCGGGCAGTTAACTTAAATGGGTACGTGTTATTTAGGAAGGATAGGAAAAACAAGAAGGGTGGTGGGTTATGTTTGTATGTTATGAGTTAAAGCCAAATCTTAAGCAAGTGGAATGTTATGAGGAAAATGTTGAAGCTTTATGGGTAAATATCTGCTTGGGGAAAAAGAAGGGAAATCAACTAATGGTTGGGAAATGTTTTAAACCACCTAATGTTAATATTGACGAGGAACAACAGCTGTTTGAGCAAATTGAGAAAGCTGCAAATCTGGGTAATACTTTAATTATTGGAGTTTTTAATTACCCGGACATAAATTGGGACAGAGGAACTAGTAGCTCAGCAAAGGTTATTAGGTTTTTAAACTTGTTAAATGACACCTTCATGTCACAACTTGTATAAGCACCAACTAGAAAGGATGCTTGTATGTACCTGGTTTTAACAAACAACGTTGATCTTCTGACCAACATTCAAGTAGGTGAGCACTTTAGAAATAATGATCACAATATAGTGTCCTTTGAAATAAACTTAAAAAATCAAAAGCACATGGGGTATACTAAAACATATAATTTTAAAAAGGCCAATGTCTATAAGTTAAGGACAGCTTTACAGTATATTTTCTGGCATAAACTCTTTAGTGAAACGAACACTGAGGATAAATGGAACATCTTTCAACAAATATTAGAAAGTTACAGATCTCAGTATGTACCATGGGTAATACATATAAAAGAAACAAATTAAAACCAATGTGGCTTAGTAGAGAAGTAAAACAAGAGATTATGAATAAGAAAAGGGCATTTAAAGAATTTAAATCGGACAAATCAGATGCATCTTATAAAAGATATAAGGAAGTCAATAATGCGTGCAAAAAGGCGATTAAATTTGCTAAACTTCAAAATGAACAAATTATAACTAAAGAGAGCAAAACCTACCTGAAAGCATTGTTGAGTACATAAAGTAAAAAAAATAATAAAATGAAAGTGTAGGTACACTAAAAACTAAAATGGGGTGTTGGTTAATGAAGACCAGGAAAAGGCAGGAATTTTAAATAACTACCGTATATACTCGAGTATAAGCCGACCCGAATATAAGCCGAGGCCCCTAATTTTACCCAAAAAAACTGGGAAAACGTATTGACTCGAGTATAAGACTAGGGTGGGTAATGCAGCAGCTATTGGTAAATTTCTAAATAAAATTAGATCCTAAAAAAATTATATTAATTGAACATTTATTTACAGTGTGTGTATATAATGAATGCAGTGTGAGTGCAGTGGGTGTGTATGAGTGCAGTGTGTGTGTATGAGTGCAGTGGGTGTGTGTATATATTAATTGAATATTTATTTACAGTGTGCGTATGAGTGCAGTGCGTATGAGTGCAGTGCGCGTGAGTGCAGTGCGCGTGAGTGCAGTGCGCGTGAGTGCAGTGCGCGTGAGTGCAGTGCGCGTGAGTGCAGTGCGCGTGAGTGCAGTGCGCGTGAGTGCAGTGCGCGTGAGTGCAGTGCGCGTGAGTGCAGTGCGCGTATGAGTGCAGTGCGCGTATGAGTGCAGTGCGCGTATGAGTGCAGTGCGCGTATGAGTGCAGTGCGCGTATGAGTGCAGTGTGTGTGTGTGTGCAGTGTGTGTGTGTGTGCAGTGTGTGTGTGTGCAGTGTGTGTGTGTGCAGTGTGTGTGTGTGCAGTGTGTGTGAGTGCAGTGTGTGCATGAATGCAGTGTGTATGAATGCAGTGTGAGTGTGTGTGATGCAGTGTGTGTGTATGTGTTGGTGGGGGTGGGCATTTTGATTGTTCTATTATTAATTTTATTCATTATTATTTTATTTTTAAATATTATTATTATTTTTTTTATTATAATTTTTTTTCGTCCCCCCTCCCTGCTTGCTAGCTGGCCAGGGAGGGGGGCTCTTACTCCCTGGTGGTCCAGCATTGGTAGTTCAGTGGGGGCTGTGGGGGCTGCAGAGAGCGGTTACTTACCTGTCCTGCAGCTCCTGTCAGCTCTCTCCTCCTCTGCGCCGTCCGGTCAGCGGCTCTTGCGAGACTTACACTGGGAGCTGACCGAGGTGCTGAACGGACGGCGCGGAGGAGGAGAGAGCTGACAGGAGCTGCAGGACAGGTAAGTAACCGCTCTCTGCAGCCCCCACAGCCCCAGTCTGTATTATGGCAATGCAAATTGCAATAATACAGACTATTGACTCGAGTATAAGCCGAGTTGGGGTTTTTCAGCACCAAAAATGTGCTGAAAAACTCGGCTTATACTCGAGTATATACGGTATTTCTCCTCCGTATATATTAAGCAAGAACCCATGGCAATAAATGTGAAAATGATTGCTACCATAAAACTTGCAGAATAATTGTAATTGGTTAACTAAAGACAAGGTGCTGCAGCAACTAAAGAAAGTTAATATAAACAAAGCTCCAGGGCCTGACTCTTATCCATCCACGAGTACTTAAGGAACTAAGTGTAGAAATAAGTGAACCTCTGTTTTTAATCTTTCAAGATCCTTTAATTTCAGATAGTGTTCAGGAGGATTGGAGGAAGACAGATATCGTTCCTATATTCAAAAAGGGTTCAAAATCATTGCCTGGAAATTATAGACCTGTGAACTTAACTTCTGTGGCTGGGAAAATATTTGAAATGTTTTTAAGAGACAATATTCAAGAATTCCTTGAGAAGAACATGGTTATCAGCAAAAATCAGCATGGTTTTATGAAGCGCAGGTCATATCAAACTAACTTGATTGCGTTCTACGAAGAATTAAGTAGAAGTATAGATCAGGGTGTTGTAATGGATGTGATCTATTTGGATTTTGCCATGGCATTTGATACAGTTCCACACAATAGATTAGTGTTCAAACTCAAGGAAATCGGTCTAGATGAAAATGCTTGTTCTTGGGTAGAACACTGGCTTAAAAACAGAGTACAAAGAGTTGTCATTAATGGTACATCTTCAAGCTGGACAACAGTGGCAAGTGGTGTCCCTCAGGGTTCTGTTCTGGGACCCATTCTATTTAACATTTAAATATATGATCTTTAAAAAAAAAGCATTGACAGTCATGTTTCAGTGTTGCAGGTGACACACAACTCTAAAATAATACAATGTGAGCAAAATATTGCTTTACTGCAGAGTGATTTAGATAGACTGGGGAACTGGTCACTCAGATGGCAGATGAAATTTAATGTTGAAAAATGCAGTTATGTACTTTGGCATAAAAAATACACAAGCAATGTATTCCCTTAATGGAAGCGAATTAGGGATAACAACACTTGAAAAGGACTTGGGAATTGTTATAGACAACAAACAATGCAACAATGTGCAATGTCAATCAGCAGTGGCTAAGGCCAGTAAGGTATTGTCATGCATGAAAAAGGGCATTCATTCTTGGGATGAGAATATCATTTTGCCTCTTTATAAATCACTGGTAAGACCACATATTGAATATGCTGTGCAATTTTGGGCATCTGTTCTTAAGAAGGATATTATGGCACTAGAAATAGTGCAGAGGCGGGCTACAAAATTAATAAAAGGAATGGAACAGATCAGCTATGAAGAAAGGTTAACAAATTTAAACCTATTTAGTTTAGAAAAACGTCAGAGGGGATATGATAACATTATACAAATATATTCGGGGCCAATACAAACCATTGTGTGAAAATCTATTCACAAACCGGACTTGACATAGGACACGAGGTCATGCGTTTAGACTGGAAGAAAGAATATTTTTTCTAAGGCAAAGGAAAGGTGTTTTTTTGTTTTTTTTTTACTGTAAGAACAATAAGGATGTGGAATTCTCTGCCTAAAGAAGTGGTTTTATCAGAGTCCATACAGATGTTCAAACAGCTACTAGATGCATACTTGCAAAAACAGAATATTCAAGTATCTAATCTTTCATTGTAGGGTAATAACTGCTTGATCCAAGGATAAATCTGACTGACATTCTGGGGTCAAGAAGGATTTTTTTTCATAGCATATTGCAAAATTGGAAGTGCTTCAAATTGTTTTTGTTTTTTTGCCTTCTTTTGGATCAACAGCAAAAAACAAATCTGAGGAAGGCTGAACTTGATGGACGCAAGTCTCTTTTCAGCTATGTAACTATGTAATACTGTTTCTCCTCTATATTTTATTTTTGTAATTAATCTATTTGCCTTTTCATATTTAAATCTTTTTGTTGTAAAATCATTTTCTTTAATACCCCTATGGTATCTTTTACACTTAAAGGGACACTATAGTCACCTGAACAACTTTAGCTTAATTAAGCAGTTTTGGTGTATAGAACATGCCCCTGCAGCCTCACTGCTCAATCCTCTGCCATTTAGGAGTTAAATTCCTTTGTTTATAAACCCTAGTCATACCTCCCTGCATGTGACTTGCACAGCCTTCCATAAACACTTCCTGTAAAGAGAGCCCTATTTAGGCTTTTTTTATTGCAAGTTCTGTTTAATTAAAGGGACACTATAGTCACCTGAACAACTACAGCTTAATGTAGTTGTTCAGGTATGATCTATAGCTCCCTGCAGGCAATCTAATGTAAACACTGTATTTTCAAAGAAAATACAGTGTTTACGTTGATTGATTGGAATACCTCCAGTGGCCGTCACTCAGACGGCCACCAGAGGGACTTCCTATCATGCAGGGCCCTAAAAATGCCCTGTACACGTCAGACGTATTAAAATAAGTCTGACGTGTGCAGGAGAGAGAAGGCACTGTGTGCGCGCCTTCTCTCTCCAGCCTGTCCGCAGAGGAGGGGGGCGGGCAAAGACCGCGAGCTGAGCTGTCAGTCAGCTCAGCTCGCGGCCGCGAGAGCGCATGCGCGGTAGTGCGCTCAGGACTTCAGAGGGCGGCATGAATGCCGCCTTCTGAAGTATGTGCGCATGTGTGGCTAAGCCGCGCATGCGCACAATGGAGAATTGACGCTTCCAAATGGAACCGTCTGATTGCTCCCTGCTCGCACCCGCCTATTTCGTCATTTTGAAGAAATAGGGGGCGCGGCTTCACGAGCCTCCCGGCACTGGAACCAGGTGAGTAAATCCGGCTGCCTGGAGAGTCCCTTTAAGATTTTCTTATCCCCTGCTATGTTAATAGCTTGCTAGACCCTGCAAGAGCCTCCTGTATGTGATTAAAGTTCAATTTAGAGATTGAGATACAATTATTTAAGGTAAATTACATCTTGAAAGTGAAACCAGTTTTTTTTTTTTCATGCAGGCTCTGTCAATCATAGCCAGGGAAGGTGTGGCTACGGCTGCATAAACAGAAACAAAGTGATTTAACTCCTAAATGACAGTGAATTGAGCATTGAAATTGCAGGGGAATGATATATCTTATTTAGCTAAAGTAATTTTAACCTTTATGGTTTTCTAATGATCTACTTGCCTTCATTGTGAGTTGATCGTTAATCTTTCTCAATTGAACTATTCTTATGTCCGATTTAATTTAAAACACTTTAGATGCTATCACACTCACATTTTCCTGTGCCTGGCTTAAAGGGAAACTCCAGTGCCAGGAAAAAAATCAGTTTTCCTGGCACTGCAGGTCCCCTTTACCTCCCAATCCCCGGTTGCTGAAGGTGTGAAAACCCCTACTGTCACTTACCAGAGGCAGCGACATATCCCACATCGCTTCTTTTTCCGCTGCTGCTGCTCCTCCTCTGCATTACGTTGGCCGGTGGGCGAGACTGATCCCGTACACCCGCCGGGGAGACCTAATGCGCATGTTTAGCAATGCTGCGCATGCGCATTAGAGCTCCACATAGGAAAGCATTGAAAAATTGAGCGACGCTGGAGGTCCTCACACAGCGTCGGGACGTTCAGTGACCCTGTAGCACAGACAATCTGTGCTAGACACACAGAAGTGCCCTCTAGTGGCTGTCTAGTAGACAGCCACTAGAGGTGGAGTTAACCCTGCAAGGTAATTATTGCAGTTTATAAAAAAAACTGCAATAATTACACTTGCAGGGTTAAGTGTAGTGGGAGTTGGACCCAGACCACTCCAATGGGCAGAAAGGGGTCTGGGTGCCTGGAGTGTCCCTTTAAGTATATCGTCATGAATGTAAAATAATGTCCAGCAAAGTGGGACCATCATGTGTTGATGTAGGGCTGTCAGACTTCGCTTCCAACAAAGTGTCCCGGATCTCTTCCTGTGGTTGTGTTTCATCTTGGTCTTCCACTGAGCTATATCCCAAATATTTAGGGGAAAGTTCCCACAGTGGCACCATTTCGGTAGCTCACGGCCCAGGTGGCACCTGGAGCAAATCATCTATATGTTGATTTTATGAGTGTTTGTATCATTTCTTAACAGTGTAGATTTGTGCTCCATTCTTCAGATGTTGCTGTGGGCGCGATTTGAGACCTCGATATTGTAGGCAATTTAGCGATAAATGCATAATTTCCAAAGTTCTATAGATTGATCTTGTGAAACACGTTTGCTCCAGTCAGTTGATTTCTCTGCTACCGCCCCGCACTCCCAAGAAATAAGATTTTTAAAGCATTTTGTTACTGCACTTTTTGCCCAAGTCGACAATGGGATTTTTGATGGTTTCATTTTACAGGGTTACAAACTGTGAATAAATCACAAAGGGGAAATGACTATTTGAAAAAAACTATTTAAAATAAAGATGAGATGGATATTTGAGATGGAAACACGGTCACCTGATGGGTTAAACATTGACTTTGAGATTTATAATTAGATTTAAAGTGTCCAATTTAATAGTATTTTATTAGTATGTAATGATATACTTATATTGTATGGATTTTGTAAGCAGGATTGCGTCTTTTTAGTTGCATGAAAGCTTTTATTTTCTTTCCCATATTAAATTACATATCTGGGACTTAATGTCCGTCGGATGTTTTCCGACTGAAGTAGGATCAGTATGGTGAGCCCAGTTGGTTGACCAATATGGCTGCTATAGGTGAAATATGGCAGCTGTGAGATATCCGACAGAAGTGGCAAACAAGAGTAATGGGAGACTTGTGGTATAAGTGCACTTTTGGTGGAAACATAGATGACTTTATAGATATGACTAATATGGCCTCCACGATGGGTGCAACCCTTGGAAATAGCGCTGGAAATGATGCAATGGAGCCGTATGAGAAAATGCTCCAATATCAGCCTTGATATATTATACCATCAATTTATGCATCGGATCAAGATGGGAACCTCAAACCGCATTGTGTACCTACATTGGTGGGACTGATACTGCAGCACTTTACTTAGTTGCATGTAAGAACTTTTATTTTTAATTGAAATGTCTACTATTTTATCCTTATTGCTGGTCCTTTTATCTTGGATGATCTGCAACAAACTCAATTCTTGGACATCTATATCACACGCATGCTGATACTTGTATTACAGGCTCAGTAAATGTGAGTGTGATACCATATAACGTTTTTAAAATCTAAATATATATACTTTGTGTACAAACTATTTTGCCCTGTGAGAGTGTTTTTCTTGGCAGTCACATTTCAAGAGTTATCATAGTATATATATATTTTTATTGCATCACTTTTACTGTTTTTTTTATATAGTGTATCACACATTCACTGATTATGTATTCAAAGTGTGCTGTTCAAATTTTTTGTATGTATTTTTGTGTGAAATTTCGTGATTGATTTAATGGTTTTAACTAACAGCATATTGTTTCTTAATCACATTTAGTTGCAGCGCCATCAAAATTGCACATTTATGGTTTGTTTTACTTTATGGACTAGTTATGTTACTTTACTAATGGGAGTCTGTCTGTCTTGATCAGGTTATCAGTGTTACTTGTGTCACATGAACTCTGCCTGCCTAAGTCAGTAGATTAACACTATTTGAAACACAGAGTTACTTTCTTGTATTACATGGAGCTGTATTTTGCAACTAGATGCTTTTTGGTATCTTTCTGTATCTTGTGTTGCATTAGAACTGTCTTATCGATAAGTTGATCATTGTTACTTGTATCAAATAGACTCTTTGCCACATAATCACTCTCTGTATTATCTTGCAGGAAGACATTCTATACTTTTCATATTCCTATTTTTTGTGTTTGATCTTTTCCTGTTTATCATTCTGTACACAGTTGCATTTTTTCCATTTCATCTTGCAGGTTTATTTATTGTTCTACCTCTCTAACTTGTATTCCTTTATTAGTCCCAACGTTGAGTGCCGTAGCATGCGATTTGGAATGCTGAAGGATCATCGCTCTGTGACAGGAGAAGTAACTGCCTTTGATGGCTCCATCTTATACCTTCCTATAAAGTTGGCAGAGGTAGGTTAGAAGGCATTGTCTCTCTCGACTGCTGTAGTACTGCAAAATACTGAAGTTCTTAAAACACTTTTGGTATGTCAGTCTCTTTACTTATAGAGTGACTCTTTAACTAGTGATTCTTAATGTTATCTGCAGAATGACAATAACGGGAAGAGAGAATTTGTGAGTGAATGAATGACTGTGTCAGTGATAAAGGGCAAGTGTGTGTTTACACACTATGTGGCCAAAAGTATATTGACACATGCTTATATGAGTTATATAGCACTTTAAATTGCCAAAGGCAGATCTAGATCAAACTGACTTGTAATAAAGGTGGTGTAGCGGACCCCGGGTAACCTGACCGGTTACCTCCGCTATTTCCTTCCCTCAGTCACTCTGGAACCGCTTAGAATACAAGGACAAACATTCCCCACAGTAAATGGAGGAGACACAAGTCTGTGAGTACAGCACGATTTTATCGTGCCACACACAGCTTTTATGCAAGAGGTCTTCCACACAAAGAAACTGATTTCCATCCCAGGATCCTCTGTACCTGGGAGCCCGACCTAGTCCCTTTAATTCCCAGGCACAGAAAGCCCAACATAATAGCCAGTGCCTCAAAAGTGTCCCCACCAACCTTAGGAACCCCCCCCCCCCCCCACACACACACACTACATTTCTCCGACTGGTCTCCGTTCGTGAGGCTCCTGTGCAAACACCAGGCAAGGGAAGCATCTCCTTTTGGGACACAGATGCTCTCCCTGGTTGGTGTTTGTCTATACAAAATGGCAGCCACGCAGGGGTGCACTCAATTACTTGCCTTGCGGTTTCACACTTATTTTACTAGTGTGAACGTTCTATTCTAATGGGGCACCGGGGTGGTTCCTGTTCGGGAGACGAATGGGATCGGTTCGTATGGACGCTCTCAAGCGGAAGAGCAAGGCACAGCCCACGAAATTCAAGGGAAAACAGACAATATAAGGAGAAAACATTCGAATTAGCAGTGGTTCTGCCACAGGTGGTATCTGTAGATAATGCAACATTTAACGTTATTGAGATCTTTTTGTACAGACCGTGCTTGACTAAGGAGATTTCATAAGATTATTATGCTGTCATGTGCACTTGTTGACAGTGGTTGAGGATGAACACCTGAACTCAGTAGTTAGTAAATCTGTCCATGTACTTTTGGCCATAGAAAATAAGTGTGAGTGTGTGCATGTGAATTTTATTTACATTTAGTGTTAACATTTTTGCTCTACTTTTTCTATAAAATTTCTTGCAATTTCTAGTTTATATTTTTATGACCGGGCGCTCTGCAAATTTGGGTGCACCCAAATGCTAGGAATTGTGTGATGAGTCATTTGGTAACAGGGTTACTTTGATTGCTGCTCCCCTGTCAATTTGCACAAGATTTGTAGTGCCGAGTAACTTTGCATGTTTATGCATGCACACACTAAGACTAATTTACGATTTAAATGCAATGCCTAACTTGGTCTCACTTTGTGAACTTGTTTACTACAATGGACTCTCACAGCAGAGTGCTAGGGCCAAATGACTGCCCATTTCCTAGCTATGTATTTTCTGAATGCTGGGACCTGTGTGTCTTCTGATACTTATTTTATTACCTTTCACCCAAAAGCCCACCGAATCACACCACCCATTTTCACATTGCAAGATTTTATTTTCCTTCACAGCAAAATTACAATTTGTTACAGAACAAACTCAATCAAGTGTTAAAGGGACACTGTAGGCACTCTGACCACTTCAGCTTATTGAAGTAGTCTGGGTGCAAACTCGCATCACCCTTAACTCTGAGCAAGTAATTATTAATTTTATAAACTGCAATATTTACCTGCTAGGGCTAACTCCTTCTCTTGTTGCTGTCTACCAGACCGCCACTAGAGTCATTTCCGGGTGGATAGGCGACATTTGGTTGGCTTAACGACGCTGGACTTCCTCACGATATGCATGAGGACTTCCAGCGTCACCGGAATCTCCATAGGAAAGCATTGAATAATGCTTTCCTATGGGGGAAATCCTAATGCAATATAAGGAAAAAAAAAAACCTGTTAATTATAAAATACTTTATCATAAAAAAAATCTCTCTCTCTCCCTCTCATAAAATATTTGTGTTCGGTGCTTATAATAGTACAGTGTGAAATACCATAATTAAATGTAGTAAATTATAGTAAAAAAGGGAAAGTCGGTTGTGGTGTGCCGGAACCGACGATGAGGTAGGCCTTAGAAAGAAGAGGGCCTACCCAGGAAAAAGAAATAGAAAGGAAATAAAAGTTAAAGTGTGGTGGGAGGGTCATTCAATGCTGACCTCGAACGGTAAGGAGCAAGGTAAGGGGAGTGCCTTAAGTAGGCTAGGAGTGGAAACCTGCACCTCCCACAAATACAGGCCAAATTGCCTTAATACTTGTGTTTCTTTGCTTATAGTAGTACAGTGTGAAATACCATAATTAAATGTAGTAAATGATAGTAAAAAAGGGCAAGTCGGTTGTGGTGTGCCGGAACCGACGATGAGGTAGGCCTGAGAAAGAAGAAGGCAAAATTAAGTAATCAAATTTATTACAGACAACCAATACAGATACATTTATCAACCAGACATTTTTTTGAAAGCATCCCTTAATTCTTGTACTGGGTTTGGTATGTATCGTGAGTAAGCGGATGCCTTCCAGCGCCCCAGTGTTTTTATAACATGAATTGGAATGTTGACACTGGAGGCTGTGGATGCTTCTCCTATGCGAAAGGAGTGCCCTGAGTAGTTAGCTGCGTTGAGGCCCAGTTGAGTGAGCAAGGACCTAATGTAGGTAATGAAGCTTGTAGTGGTGAGTACTGAACCTTGTAATTGTAGTAATGGTTGTGATGGTAGTAAATTATAATGCTGTATGTATGTATCAAGAACCCTGCTGGGACACCACCTGTTGTGTGTGGGGTAGTATGGAATGTTTACTGGTTTTGGAGTGAGGTAAAGTCAGGATGTAATCTCTAGGTCTTAGAAATCCATAGAAAGCTATGTATATTGCTGCTTTGATGACAGAATTTGTATTGGTGTCAAATGGTTTTAAATCAAGCAGGTTAGACAATGCTTTGAAGATATGGTTATCTATGGGTAGCCTCTGTGATGTATGTGTGGGTTCAGATTTCTGATTGCCTCAGTATGGTCTTAATCTGGTTAGAGGCCATAAAACTAGTGTTATTTGGGTGTAAGTTTAGCATATGGTGTTGAATGCCAGTGAAATAAAGTTTGATGGTGTTTTATGACATTTTAAGTTTAAGGTGGCAAAAAGAAGCAAAACCCCAAAAAGATGTCATAACAAATGGTTGCATGATGTTATGTTCAAGAAGGAATCTTTTGAATAGTGTAAAAGCCCTGTTGGATGTTTTGTGTGTATTTTTTGACAGTGCCAATTGGGACAATGTCCTGCTATGATGCATGATGGTTTTTAATCCAGTATGAGTTGTTGAAATGTTGGAGTGGTGGTGGCTGTGGGCGCAGCTGACGGGAGTGCTTGATGAAAAGCCTGAAATTTAAAACGAGACAAATTGTCAGCAGCTGTGTTACATATACCTGGAACATGGAAACAATATAGAAAGAAATTATGACAAGCTGCCAACCAAGTGAGTTTCCTCAGAAACCTCATGATCGTAAGGGATTTGGAACGACCTTTGTTGATGATGTGACAGGTTGCCTGGTTATCTGAGTAACAACGAACTAGCATATTAGCCCATAAATGACCCCATGCTACGGCAGCCGCCACGATGGGATAGATCTCAAAGAGAGCTGAGGTAGTGGAAAAACCTTCCAAATCCTGAACTGCTGTAGGCCAGCTGCCCCAAAGCCATTCGTTCCCAAAAATTGCTGCAAAACCTGTGGTAGATGCCGCATCAATAGTCGTGATATGAAGGAGTGGCCTTGAGGTATGATACGCATAGCAAAATTTAGTGATCCCAGCAGGGACTGTAGCTCTTTGCGGTTGCAAGTACCGAGCTGAAGGTAGCTGTTGATGTAAGTAAGAATGTTCTCTATCTTGTCGTGTGGTAGGCTTGCTTGCATTGTGGCTGAGTCTAATTGAATACCCAGAAAAGTGATAATTGTGTCTGGCCCCTCTGTTTCCTTAGGGGAGATTGGTACACCTAGTTACTCAAATAGCTTGGTGGTAGCTTTGAGGCTACTAGGAGGGGAAGTATTCTCCTCGACCAGTAGGAAATCGTCCAGGTAATGTAATACCGTAGGGCATCTGCCTATGTTCAATAATAACTAGCATAATGCTTCGGCAAATGTGTCAAAAATAGATGTGCTACTTTTGGACCCAAAAGTTAAACGGGAGAAAAAATAGTAGTTCCCGGACCACTTGATGCCATGCAGGTGCCACAGTGTGGGTGTGGATTGGCAGTAATTTAAAGGCATTAGTAATATGGGTCTTACTAAGCCAGGCTCCATCCCCTGCTTGTATGATAGCGGTAATGGCGTGATCTATGGTGGTGTATTGCCGGGAGAATTCCTCGGAGGGTATGAGGGAGTTAAGACTGGGGTTGGCCGATGAGTGTGGTGCCGACAAATCAATGATGAGTCTGTGTTTAAGGGAAGATTTCCCTGTGACAATACCAATGGGGCAGTGCGCCATTCTATGAATTGAGGAGTTTTGAAAGGCCCCAATACGAAACCCTCAGCCACCTCTTGGGCTATGAGAGTTTCAACCGCTGTGTGGTTGTGTTGTGCGGATTGTAGATTAGGGCATTCCAGAGTCCCGGATGGTATGTGTAGAATACTTGTGTGGAAGCCTTCTGTCAAACCAGAGATAAGAAAGTCTACTAGGTGTCTAGACGGGTGCTGAGACATAAATGCAGTAAATACCGGCATGTTAATGGACGTTGGGTAAGGCTTGGAATACATTTTGTTTGGACACATGGTTTTTGCATGTGCCCTAAAACATTTTAAACAGATATGCCATGATCTACATCCACTATAATTACAAGACCCAACATTGAAGTTATTACATATCTGGGACTTGCCCAGAAACTTGATTGGGCGTCACAGTTTTTCTCTTGACAATTTCTCTGGGGACACCAGAGGAACTAGCTCCTTGCATGGAGGCATGTTCGTCCGCCGTGTTGGGACAGAAATTTGTCGTATGGGCTGTAGAGGAGCAGTATGCACAAGCCGGTGTTCTCAGACCTGCAAAGTGTCTGTAAAATATGACGGTATCAATCCTTCCCCAGTTGGATCTTGTTCCATACTGGGAGTAGGCTCCAGACACTTTTGCAGAAAAAGACCTATGGTAGTCATAAAAGGCTGAACCGCCATATTTGTTGCCCAGGTCTAACAGTTTGTGCATATAAAGATCAAACTCTCTTCTATTGGGATAGTCCGTACAGATGACATCCCGGTAAATCCCAAAGGCCACTACAAACTCAGGGATAGTCAGTTTTCTGTTTAGGCGGGCATCCCTAGATCTGACAACAACAGACACATCATCATAAGCATAAGTCTTATTTTCCACAATATCCTGGGAGGCAATCAGCAGGGAAGCCAGGTTGACGTATTTACCTTCCAGGATATCTCTTTTTATGTGCTCAGGGATCATATGAGCAGGGCCAACTTCCTGCCCTGGAGTTGACCTTGCTCATGGACGCCATGAGTGAAGACAACATGGAATGTTTGTCTCCCGGGTTGGACTGACTCGGTCCTTCCCCGGCATCCATGTTGTTAGTTGAGGTACGTAGCAGTTTGAAAAGTTCTGCTTTCCTTGCTGTAGCGGGGTAGGGAAAATGCCGTCTCCTCAATTCCGTAGTTATATGAGGGATTGTCCAGGATCTGATCGATGCTGGACTAGCTAGCTCTCCTCCTTGTGTGGGAGTGATAGCTCTAGCCGGGTTGCTAGGCAGGGAGAAATCCTCTACCCCTTCCTGAGACATACTACAAACAAAATAATTAATTAGTGTATGAAAACTACCAATTTGTACTGGCAGGCTAGCTAAGCCGGATGGCGAAACATTATACTTGTTTGGTGACAGGTGAGGCCCTACTAATTGCCAAGCGGCTTGAGAGGCTCTATCTATGCGTTGGCACGAGGGGATTTGAGGCCACTCGTCGAAGTGGCAGGAGTTTTAGGCCTCTCGGTGACTGTAAGACAGAGGCCCTCTCTATGCAACATGTGAGGCGGCTAGCTACCGTGTGGCCCGACAGCTTGTTTAATTGCGGCATAGCAGGGAAAAACCGTAAAGCGTGGACCCGTGCTGTACCGTGCGCCGTGGGAACCGATCCTGGCGTGACAGGTAGGTCTAACTTATGGTTTAGGAGTCCCTGGGACGCGATCTACGACGAAGACTGGGGTAAGAAGCTGGATGGACGGAAAAGGCCTGCAACAGGATTCCTGGACACAGCTTGCCGCGGAGAAACCAAGATGGCGTCTGAGAGAACCCGGACGTGGATCCTCATTCAACGCTGACCTTGAACGGTGAGGAGCAAGGTAAGGGGAGTGCCTTAAGTAGGCTAGGAGTGGAAACCAGCACATCCCACAAATACAGGCCAAATTGCCTTAATACATATGTATATATGTATATGTATATATATATATATATATATATATTTATATTTATATAATGTGTGTGTGTGTATATATATATATATATATATATATATATATATATATATATATATAAATTTATAATTAACTTTTTTTTTTTTAGATATATTGCATTAGGATTTCTAAATATATTTAATTCATTTAGGAAATAGAGAAACACAGCTTCTTCTTCCGGGAGGCGGCACAGAACACACCCCTTATGACGTGGCGCCAACGTCAGATCAAATCTGCCACTCAGATTCAAACGTTGCCACGCTTTCTGACCTTTTCGGGGCATGGTTTTAACGCTATAGGCAATGCACTATAAAACGGCGCCTTTTACACTTGTTCAGCGCCCTATTGTGGTTCTATTTTGGTTCCCCCTAGTGCTATTGAGATTCTCTGTTGTATTTTGACTTCTGGCTTACTCCTCCTGACTATTCTCCTCTCTGGTATCCTGACTTCGGCTTGTTTATTCTTGTGTGTTTGCTTTCTGTATTCCCCTGACTCTCAGCTATCTCATTGACTATTCTTTGGCGTTTAACCCGGCCACTCTAAGATCCAGTAATACGCTTCTTTCTAGATTACACTCTGCGTGTTGCGGTCACTGTCGTGACATTACAATAGGGCCATGGACCCTGCAGGTGTTAATCTTCATGGGCCGGTTCCTGACAACCGGTTTGAGGAAATTGACCACCGTTTGGACCAGTTTGCTATGACTGTGCAAACGTTATTGGCCCGTACTGCCCATCTCCAACCTGGTGAGCAAATCCCTGCTCTTAGACCTAACGTCCCGCCTATGGAGGTAGCCGCAGGGGGTTCTTCTAAACACACTTCATCTCTTCTTCGGTATGGGGGCGACCCTAAGGGATGTCGTGGTTTCCTAAACCAAGTAAGCATACATTTTGCACTCTATCCCAGAGCATATCCGACAGACAGGTTGAAAATCGGATATTTAATAACCCTCTTGGTCGATAGGGCTTTAGTTTGGGCTAACCCCTTATGGGAGAACGACAATCCCATAGTGTTCAATTATGCAGAATCCCCCTGCGAGCCGAACTAATGCCTCAAACACTCTTTTGCATATGAGACAGGGTTCTCGTTCCATAGTCGACTGTGCCTTAGAATTCCGTACACATGCTGCTGAAGTGAGATGGAATGATCAGGCATTTGTAGATATGTTCATGAATGGGCTCTCAGATAAAATATTTGATGAAGTAGCTACCAGAGATCTACCCAATGCTTTAGAGGAATTGATCACATATTTAGCCCATATCGATGAACGTCTCAGGCATTGACAAAACATTAGGGATAGACCTAGACGTGTTCCTGAATGTTTGGCTTCAACCTTTCCCTCTTCGGAGGCAACCACTGTCGCTCTCCCTGAATCTATGCAATTGGGAGCCACTCGGTTGTGTGATGCCGGAAAAAAATACAGAAGAAGGGAGGGACTTTGTCTGTATTGTGGGAAGAAGGGTCATCCACTCCTAGCCTGCCCCAGCCGGCTGGAAAACTCCAACACCTTCAGGAGGACAGGCCTTGGGTGTAATGTGTATGTCCTCCTTTAATGGGGAAAAATAGAACATAGTCTTCTACTACCCGTTATTCTGAATTGGGGGAGACAGATGGTACAGACTATTGCTCTGATAGATTCTGGGGCTGCCGAGAATTTTGTTGATCTTAACTTCGGTCAAAATCATTCTCTCCCATTTCAAACAAGACCAATACCCTTGGACATTGAGGCCATAGATGGTAGACCACTGTCAGTTCCTTTTATTACCAGAGAGACAAACCCCTTAATATTATCTGTAGGTACTTTGCATAAGGAAATTATAACTCTACAGCAGATAACCTTTCTTGGTTTCCCTGGCTCTTCAAGCATAATCCTATAATAGATTGGGAGAGGAATGAAATCGGGGCACTAGTAGATTAATTTGCAGTGTTGTGCGTGTGTGTGTGTGTGTGTATATATACATATATATATATATATATATATAAACACACACGCACTTTATTCAAATTGTTTGTTCTTGCATGCAAATACATGCACAAATACAAGACTACTACACACATCTCACTACAGAAATAACACACGCTCATTGATACACACAAAATCACACAGCTCACTGACATACACACAAGGTCACTACACACAAACACACTCAGACACACAAGTTCACTACTGAAAAATCACTACACACAGCTTACTACAGTCATACATGCTCACCATAGAAAGATCACTACACAAACATACCAAGCTCACTGACATATACAAGCTACAACAGTTAACTACACACAAACTCACAGAGCTCACTATAGACAGCTCACTGACACACACACACAAACTCACCCACAGACACACAAGCTTAATACAGAAAAATCAGGACATAAAGTTCACAGCAAAAAGCTTTTGAACACATACAAGCTCACTAAAATCAGCTCACTACACACAAGTTCACTAATATACCCACTCACACAATATCACACAGTTCACTACAGACCGCTCACTGACACACCCACACAGCTCACAACATGCACACAGAAGGTCAATACACAAAGCACAGTAGCACACACAAGATCACAGCAACTCACCACTTGCTGTGGTCGAAGAGCTGGAAGTTACTGTAGCGGAGTAGAGGTATTATCCAAGGTATCTCCGCTGGTAGACAGGAAAGGTAATTCAAGACAGGTAGCGTAGTTACAATCCCTTCCCTCCAAGAACTAGTCGACACAAAGCTTGGCGGTCAACTGACTATTTTTATTTCCGGCTCCAGGAGTTAACTGCCAACTGTCAACTTTTAAACACATTTTTTTCTTTTGGAAACTTTGTATCATAATAACTTTGAAAATATTCAATAAAAAGCATTTAACGTTGGCTTTTTAAAATGCGGATGTAAATTTTCGTGTAGTATTGGTGTTTGAGTGAAGGGTTATGTTTGTATATAATTTTGGAGTTTGATGGCAGGGTTTTTTTGTATGTAATATTTGTGTTGGCTTGCAGGGGAGTGTGTTTGTATGTTGTGCTGGTGTATGCTTGGATATATGCACATACAATGCCACATACATACTTACAGAGATATACATAAACACACAGACCAAATAAATATACTGACACATACACACAAATTCATATAGACACAGACACACTGAAGCAAACATAGATACACACCGACCCATACACACATCTTGACACACGCTTACTCTAACATACACACACATTGAAATGCGCACCCTGAACATTGAAACATGCATATACCATGACTCACAGAAACAAATGCATATATACAGCCAAACATCCTGGCACACAGATGTGTGCGCGCACACACGGACATTTAGATGCATATTCTGACAGACGTACACTTATATACACACAAACACAGATGCACACTCTGACAAACAGATGCACACGCACGCACACCCTAACACACACTGACATATACACACATGTGTCCAGGAGAGTTGCTTGCTTGTAGTTCTGTTTTTGCTGCTGGCTGGTGGGAGTGAGAGGTCTGGATCAGAGCAACTTTTTGTACTCCTCCTCTTCCCTCATGCTGCCTCCTCCTCTTCCCTCATGCTGCCTCCTCCTCTTCCCTCATGCTGCCTCCTCCTCTCCCCTCATGCTGCCTCCTCCTCTCCCCTCATGCTGCCTCCTCCTCTCCCCTCATGCTGCCTCCTCCTCTCCCTATCCTGCTGTTTCTGCACAAAGCTGGGAGGTAGTGACAGGCTTTCACTACCTCCCAGCCTGCCGACTCTACAGGTGCCCAGTAGTGGTATTTAAAGGGCCGTGGCACCCGACCAGGCTCCTTTTCAGCAGAAATCTTTCCCAGTGCTGTCATAGCACCGGGGAAACTTGTCGCGTCGCACCCCAGGCTCTGTGTCACACAGTTTGGGAACTGCTGGTGTAAGGCGTCTTCATGCTGAGTGTGAAGATCTGAATGTCTGACCTTCAAATATTGCAAGACCACACCAGGAAGCCCCATATTGCTATTCTTGCGTGACGGGCTCTCTACATCTGAAACAAAAAAAATAATTGGATTAGGTTTGCTACAAAGATTACAACGATACAAATTACAGTCTGTGTAGTTTTCTAAAATGCTTTTTAAAGATGTTGAAATATTTTTATTTTTTTTCTCTAAAGGAACACTCCAAGCACCACAACCACTAAATGCTTGTGGTTATGGTGTGAGGATTTCCCTGGAAATGGAGGCAGGTAGCTCAGAAGACCCTAAGTAACAAGTCAAACCATTCTAACATGATTTGACTTTTTACCAGGGCACTGTTAGCAAAGCCAATGCAGTGAGCTGTCATGGTGTTTGGAGTGTTCTTTTAACTGATGGATGTACAATATATTTGCAGGTGGTGGAACTGGAGAGTGAACGCCGAACTGACGGGCAAAAGATAAAAATCACCATTCAGATGACTAAGATCCTTGACCCTAGTTCAGATCTCTGCATCTCTTTTTACAATATTGTGATCCGAAGGTATGTTTACTTGTTGCCTTTTTGTGAATTAGTGAAAAGGTCCATCTACACATTTTTATGTGTTCTGAGGTAACCCACAGTAACCATTTTGACAGCCTGTCCTATTTCTGTAAGCGAATACTCCATCTGAAGATGGCTTTAAAAAAGAGTTACTGCAAATGACAAAATTGTAACATCCAAAGACACTCTGGGGTGTCCGTGCTGGTGGCTAAGGTAGCAATTGAGTATCAATATATATATAAAAAAAAAACGTCTCTCTTGTTTGAAACCTTCCTACGGCATGACTAAATTGTTCCATCATGTTTGTCCTGAAGGACCTGTCATTGAATCAATCTGTCATGAACATTTTTACGAGTAAGGATTGTTTCACTGCAGTTTCTGGAAACCCCAGGTGTCAGCTAATCAATTCTTTGTAAACTGAATCATTGTATCCTGTTTAATAAAATCTGCCTTTGGCCATTATACCAGTGTCCAGTCTTATCTCTTATTCTAGTCACTTGATATCTGAGGCTTCACTCTTTCAGTTGGGGCCACAATTACTTTAACGTACCATGGCACAACTTTCGCGTTCACCTAAGGTCACAAAACACCATTACTGATATTACCAGGGATCCTCTCTGAGAGAAGTAGACTAGCAGTGTCGGTGAAGACCCCAGTTGATTCTCCATTCATACCGCCTCTAGTGCAGTCACCTGCTGTAGAAGGGGATTAGCGCATGGCTGTGTATGTGATGTGTGTGATGGCGCTAACCTGAGGCTTCAAATCGTATTTTGTGTGCTTGTCACAATATGATTTGATAGCACAGACAGAAATAATCTCTCACATGCTAGATATGCATGTAGATATATATCTACAAGTATACATATAGCTACATATACATATATACAGGGAGTGCAGAATTATTAGGCAAATGAGTATTTTGACCACATCATCCTCTTTATGCATGTTGTCTTACTCCAAGCTGTATATGCTCGAAAGCCTACTACCAATTAAGCATATTAGGTGATGTGCATCTCTGTAATGAGAAGGGGTGTGGTCTAATGACATCAAAACCCTATATCAGGTGTGCATAATTATTAGGCAACTTCCTTTCCTTTGGCAAAATGGGTCAAAAGAAGGACTTGACAGGCTCAGAAAAGTCAAAAATAGTGAGATATCTTGCAGAGGGATGCAGCACTCTTAAAATTGCAAAGCTTCTGAAGCGTGATCATCGAACAATCAAGCGTTTCATTCAAAATAGTCAACAGGGTCGCAAGAAGCGTGTGGAAAAACCAAGGCGCAAAATAACTGCCCATGAACTGAGAAAAGTCAAGCGTGCAGCTGCCAAGATGCCACTTGCCACCAGTTTGGTGGCAACATCACTGGAGTGCCCAAAAGCACAAGGTGTGCAATACTCAGAGCCATGGCCAAGGTAAGAAAGGCTGAAAGACGACCACCACTGAACAAGACACACAAGCTGAGACGTCAAGACTGGGCCAAGAAATATCTCAAGACTGATTTTTCTAAGGTTTTATGTACTGATGAAATGAGAGTGAGTCTTGATGGGCCAGATGGATGGGCCCGTGGCTGGATTGGTAAAGGGCAGAGAGCTCCAGTCCGACTCAGACGCCAGCAAGTTGGAGGTGGAGTACTGGTTTGGGCTGGTATCATCAAAGATGAGCTTGTGGGGCCTTTTCGGGTTGAGGATGGAGTCAAGCTCAACTCCCAGTCCTACTGCCAGTTTCTGGAAGACACCTTCTTCAAGCAGTGGTACAGGAAGAAGTCTGCATCCTTCAAGAAAAACAAGATTTTCATCATGTTCATCACACGCGTCCAAGTACTCCACAGCGTGGCTGGCAAGAAAGGGTATAAAAGAAGAAAATCTAATGACATGGCCTCCTTGTTCACCTGATCTGAACCCCATTGAGAACCTGTGGTCCATCATCAAATGTGAGATTTACAAGGAGGGAAAACAGTACACCTCTCTGAACAGTGTCTGGGAGGCTGTGGTTGCTTCTGCACGCAATGTTGATGGTGAACAGATCAAAACACTGACAGAATCCATGGATGACAGGCTTTTGAGTGTCCTTGCAAAGAAAGGTGGCTATATTGGTCACTGATTTGTTTTTGTTTTGTTTTTGAATGTCAGAAATGTATATTTGTGAATGTTGAGATGTTATATTGGTTTCACTGGTAAAAATAAATAATTGAAATGGGTATATATTTGTTTTTTGTTAAGTTGCCTAATAATTATGCACAGTAATAGTCACCTGCAAACACAGATATCCCCCTAAAATAGCTAAAACTAAAAACTACTTCCAAAAATATTCAGCTTTGATATTAATGAGTTTTTTGGGTTCATTGAGAACATGGTTTTTGTTCAATAATAAAATTAATCCTCAAAAATACAACTTGCTAATAATTCTGCACTCCCTGTATATATAACTTCTACATGCATATTTATGTAATTTTTTTTAAACCAATTAAAGTAATTTTATTAATTACAATTTGAAGGATCTGCCTGACAACCCAAGCAGAGAGTCCAGAGAATTTAAGTTGCAAGACCTATATTTAACCCTGTAACTTTCCAAGGCACCATAAAACCTGCTTGCCTGGGAAAAATCCCACTTGTTCTTCTGATATCACTACTGGGAAATGTAGTTTGATCCTGTTAGCTAGTAATTAAGCATTAAGTAGTGATCAGTTTGGTAGGTCCGAATTTGTAGTAATAGTAGTTTGATAGTCTCTCCGGTCCTGGCGATTTGTGTTTTGGCAGTGTAGCTATGGTTTTGCTCACCTCAGGGTAAACAGGGTTTCTAATAGTGTTTGGTGTTCTGCAGTGAGGGTTGAAAGATGTTGGGTTTTTTTTTTGGGGGGGGGGGGGGGGGTTGTATTTTGTCTAAGAAGGGACAAATCACTGCATCAGAGGGTTGGTGCGTGTGTGGGTCACTGTACAGGGAGGCGTAGTAAGAGGCTAATTCCTCCACTATGCACAGGGGGTTGTATAGCCTGTCTCCGGTCTTGGTGGTGATGTAGGGAAGTTTCGATTGAAGATACTTCCTCTTTAACCTTCTAGCTAGTAGCTTTCCTGCTTTATTACCTGCCACATAGTGTGTGTTTTAAATATCTCATATGTTTTTCCGTCGTGTTTAATTCTATATCGTGTAGTTTAATTCGAATTTGTGTTATTTGCTTGTGAGTCACCCTTGTTGGAGTGGTTTTATGTTTGGTTTCTAACATGGTAAGCTCATGGATTAGCTCTGAATTTATGTTGTTGGCATTTTGTTTCTCTGCCACAAGTTGGGTACTGGACCCGCAAGGGTACCGCAAGAGGCGCGTGGTCCGACCATGTGATTGGTCCAATGAAGGTGTTGGGAATTTGTGTTTTTATCTGTGAGACATAAATCAATTCTCGACTGGGTCATATGAACTGGGGAGTAATAGGTGTATTCTCTTGTGCCAGGGTACAGGCATTTCCATGTGTCGTATAGGTCATGCTCATATAATAGATGAGCCAAATGTTGGCCTAGCACCAGTGACCCTCATTTAGGGCCCTCGTTTCGTGTGCGTTGGATATCTACTTTGGGGGTCTATGGTGCAGTTGAATTCACCGCCTAGTAACGCATGTCTCGGTTTATCTTTTTCAACCTTTCTCAATGCTGAGCTAAGAAAAGATTTCTGGTCGTCTTTGGGGGAATAGAGGAGCCTACATTCAAGGAGCCTACCAGGATGAGTAGCCTGCCGTCTCTACCAGCATACTGGTTGCTCGGAACGAATACCCAATCATTATGGAAGTAAATGGGCATGTGCGTAGAATGCCTGGTAGTTTTTAACTGTGAGCTTCGGGGGGTTGCGCTTGCAGAAGTGAGTTTCTTGCAGGCAAGCAATGGCCGCCCCTGATTTGCGTATCTCTTGTGCTGTTACTCCTTTTATGGGGGCTATTGAGGTCTTTGACATTCATGGAAAAAATAACCTGGGAATTAGATGTCTCCATAAGTTAGCGGGATGTTGGAGTGCGTATATTACTCTTAATTTGCAATGTCCCTATGTGGAAGGGAGCAGCGCTGAAAGGGCCATGTTGTTGCCCTACGGGGGGGGGGGGGATAACCACCCTCTGGATTTTAGTAGGCATTAACATACAGTAGTATGTTTGGTTAAGAGTAAGTGAAGCACATTCAGTAGCCTTAAGCCCTAATACTGTGTACAACATAATTTTAAACAAGAAACAAAAGTATTTACATAGTGTTCTGTAAAAGAGGGGCATTTTGCTGGGTTGAGTCTCCATCTATGCCTAGTGCCCGGGGCAGGCTCAACTGGGGGTACAAAGATACAGAAGTGGTGCAGTCATGTGCACCGACCCTTTAAACAACCTTACATGTGGTAAAATTCAATGTTCCTTAAAAAGCCTAGTCTAAGCTTCTATTTGTACGACCCCAAGTCAGACCCTTTCCCTCCTGCCTCAGTGTGTCGTGGGTGAATAGTGAGTGTGTAGTGGGTTGTATGGCCCTTCTTGTTAATCAGGAAGGCTGGGGTGTATTATGTGGTCAACTCCGTGGACATCGATACCTTAAGGGTCGCCATTATCCGGTTGTTACCGGAGCAGAAGAGGTATCAATGTTGAGCCCTGGCTCCCCTAATGAAATGTTATGTGCCCCAGTAGAGACCAAAGTCCAGTTGACCTATACATACACACAGGCCTGAGGGTTAGCATAAACTGTGGAGATAATACAGTCCGTTCACTTATGCTGTCGAGGCGGGCCAGCCATTTGCCGTTCGCCAGATAGCCTCCTTTGCGGTTTTGCAGCTTGTGCTTGTTTGTCCGGCGAATGGAACAGTCTCCATTCTCTGAGGAGGCGCTGTCCATCATCCGGTTCTTCTATCACGTAGTTCTTGTTATTCTTCCACATAAGTATCTTTGTGGGGAAGCCCCAGCGATATTGGGTGCCATGGTTGCGGAGGGTTTTTGTGATCGAGATAAATCCTCTCCTGCGGCCCATGGTTAGTCCCGAGAGATACGCAAACAGTTGCACCTCTTGATAAGGCTCTGGCAATTTTGAGAGCTTGCGTGCCGCGGACAGTAGCGGGTCTTTAGACTTTTAGTGGATAGGGATGCATTGAAATTTTCAGATGAAAACTGACCTATCACATTTCGGCCGAAAATTCAAATTCCCATTGACAGCCCCCATGACACGGATCCCGGATGGAGAAGCTCCTGTGCCATTTCCAGGTGAGCAGTGAGCGGGCTGTGCCCTGTGTCTCCAGTCTGGGCTGCCCGCGGGGACTGGCCCTTGTGGGGAATGATGGACAGGGAGGACCTCCGAACGGTACCTGTCAAAGGTAATCCCACGGGGAGGGAAACCATTGAACGCGGCTGCCGTTCACTTCCCAGCTATTACCTGGGATCCAGGGATTCACCATCCGAGTCTGGCGGCGGAGGGGGGTCTCAGGTACCGGCAGGGAGCAGGGTGCAGGACCCCCTTTTCGTGAATGGAATCTTCCATGTTACGTAGAGGCCCACACTTCCTCAACTGGCGTTCTAGACCCGGAGGGAGGAGGCAGGGGCTAGCTTTAGGATTGCTAAATGCACCATTTTTCATAACATACAGACACACACAAACTAACACGCTCAGTAAAACACACACACTAACACACACACTGACCCTCACTAGCAGACACACACTCACTGACACACTGATACCGGAGAAACTGACGGAAGCCAAGCACAGAGAGATGGACACAGGTTTCTTCAGGAAGGAAGAGATTCTTTATTTGGTTCACCGATCGGGACTCAGAGGGACTAATGTCACCAAAATACAACAAGTTCTGAGCCCCGGACAATAGTGCAGGCTCCTTATATAGGCACATAACTCCTCCCATAATAAG
Organism: Pelobates fuscus; assembly: GCF_036172605.1. Lineage (NCBI taxonomy): Eukaryota > Metazoa > Chordata > Amphibia > Anura > Pelobatidae > Pelobates > Pelobates fuscus. Next base: position 264,066,218 of record NC_086319.1, on the reverse strand, counting down.
CTCCACCCGCACATTCTCTTAACCAATCAAAACGAACAAGAACTAACTTCCTGCTTGACCGCATGTCTTGTCCAGCACAATGGAGGAGGGGAATACTATATCCGGTATTCTCGCACATGCTCCGTACACTACTGATCGTATCTTTGCCACGTGCAACCAACCGACCGATACGCCAGTATATGCACGTACACATGCCACGTGGTAATCTCGGCCTACTAAATTTTTTTTACCGAGATTCCACCACAACACTAGTAGACACACACACACTGACGCACAAAAATTAACACACACTCATATTTTTTTTTTTTTTTATTTAATCTCCCAGCCTCCCTACCTTTGGGAGTGCTGAGGGGATTCCCTGGGGTCCAGTGGGGCTGCTGGGCGGCAGGTGGCGAGGGAGCACTGATGCTCCTGTTCAGCTCCCTCGCGCGCCGTTTACTGATGCCGGAGCTGGAATGACGTCATATTCCGGCTCCAGTATCAGTGCGGTGTGCGCGCGAGAGCTGGGCAGAGAGAGCTCAGGGGAAAATGCTCCCTTGCGCGCCCACCCAAGGAGAGCACTGCCAGCCTCGGGGGGCCCTGAGGTGGCCAGCTCCTGGGCCCCCCAGGAAAAGAGGCTGCATACTTGCGTACATACCCAGTCGCAGGCTGGCCGAGCCCCCTGGTGGGCCGAGCCCGGTCGCAACTGCGACCCCTGCGACTGCCATATGTACGCCAGTGTTTGAGGATAAAAGTCAGTTTCGGTTTTCGGCCAAGGACATCTTGAAGTTTTGGTATCTGCCCAGAATTTTCATTTCGGTGCATCTCTAGTAGTGGAATCTCACTACCGCATCATGCGGTGTGTCTGAGGTGAAGCTTTGCGGCCTAGGGAGTCGGTGAGCCCTATCCATTAGCTAGTCCGCGTCTCCCAGTGCTGGTAGTATGGCCTGGCAAAGGCCTTTTATATAGCTGGGCAGGGCCTCGTGTTACAATCTGGCAAATTGAATGTGTATAAACTGAAAAAGCGAACGTGATATATTTCCAAAATCCCATAGAAACCTGTTCATGGAGGGGCGTGTGTGTATTTTATAGCAGTAAAACCTAACCGTATTCTAATAAAACAAATTTGATGTGAAATAAAAGCCATGTGTCTCCTGATCAAAATGATATATAATAAATATAGGTGGACTTATTATGAAAAAGTGAAATTATAGTTTACTAAAGTACTAAACAGACATTTAGTCAAATATCAGGTTTTGTATTAAACAGAATATGTACAATTACCTCCTTCCTTAAGGGGTTATTAGCCGTGTTAATGGTTAGGGTTAGTATTCATGTTTAAAATAAATTTTAGCATTCATGTTGACCAAAAAATAGTTTCAAATCCTAGACATATGATGTACTCAGCTAAAATTCCTGAATTTATTTTAAAGCACATTTCTTGAGCTGTACCATTTATGTAAATAATATTAATAAAAAAAATGTGGCAAATGCATTTTTTCCCATTCAATATTTAATCCCCATCTGTTTACAAAAAAAAAATGGTATAGAACATTTGTGGATTCAGTGCTGAAAATTACTGTTTAGTAGATAAAATACCAATAAACACAGATGTGTTTAATTATGTGTTTTTTATTGGTGCTATTTTTGCTAAAGGCTTATAGTCAACGTACATTGTCAATAAATCAAACATATTTATTTAATTTCTTTTCCTAGAGTGATGCGAATCCTAGATATGAAATTGGTTGGGAGGAATTTCTTTGACCCTTCATGTGCTACAGTGCTGCAGCAGTATAGGTGAGCTTTCAGATAATAAGATAGGTAATTGTCTTTTAAGTCACATTTCAAATGATTAGAGATTATGATTGATGGTGGAATTTTGAGTCAATGGCAAGATAGCTAAATTTTAGGAATTAGAGTTTAGTGTCCTTATGGTTTAAGGTGAATGTAGTGGTTTAGGTGCCAGTAGTGCTAGGTGCCCTCCCAAAGTAACTATTCAAAATGTTTAAGAATGGTTGACAACTTACCTGGGACACGGTGGGCACCCCTTGTATTTGTTTTGTACATGTTTGTGTATATACGCAGAGATGAACAAACACATTCAAGAGTCATGTGTAACACTAGTCATAACATATAACCTCATCTCTGAGGTGCAATCCTCAATGAGATCCCTGAAGGTTTTACATGAGGTACTGAAAGACATCTTCCCTAAACCTCCATTTAGATCACCCCTAATTTGCAAACAAAACTGGTAAGTAACTATGCACAGAGAGGTTTAACTGTGGGTCCATGCCCTACAATAATCTACACTGCAAACTGCGTCAGCATATCCGGACAAATATTATAGCCACTTACAACAGTAACACATAACATCCAAGAGACATTCTCCATGATGTCAAGATACAGGTGATACTCGAAAAATTAGAATATCGTGAGAAAGTTTATTTATTTCAGTAATGCAACTTAAAAGGGGAAACTGATATATGAGAGAGACTCATTACATGCAAAGCAAGATAGTTCAAACTGTGATTTGTCATAAGTGCGATTATTATGGCTTACAGCTCATGAAAACCCCAAACCCACAATCTCCGTAAATTAGAATATTGTGAATAGGTGCAATATTCTAGGCTCACGGTGTCCCACTCTAATCAGCTAAGTAAGCCATAACACCTGTAAAGGGTCTCTCTGTCTGGTTCAGTAGGAATCACAATCATGGGGAAGACTGCTCACCTGACAGTTGTGCAGAAAACCATCATTGACACCCTCCATAAGGAGGGAAAGCCTCAAAATGTAATTGCGAAGGAAGTTGGATGTTCCCAAAGTACTGTATCAAAGCACATTAATAGAAAGTTATGTGCAAGGTAAAAGTGTAGAAGAAAAAGGTAAAAGGTGCACAAGCAGCAGGGATGACCGCAGCTAGGAGAGGATTGTCAGGAAAAGGCCATTTAAAAGTGTTGGGGACTTTCACAAGGAGTGGACTGAGGCTGGACATGGACTTCAGATGTCGTATTCCTCTTGTCAAGCTGCTCCTGTACAACAAACAACGTCAGAAGCGTCTTACCTGGGCTAAAGAAAAACAGACCTGGTCTTGCTCAGGGTTCCAAAGTCCTCTTTTCTGATGAGAGCAACTTTTGCATCTCGGTTGGACCCAGAGCCTGGAGGCAGAATGGAAAGGCACACACAGCAAGATGCATGAAGTCCAGTGTTAATTTTCCACAGTCTGTGTTGATTTGGGGAGCCATGTCATGCTGGCGTTGGTCCACTGTGCTTCATTTTAAGTCCAGGGTCAATGCAGCCGTCTACCTGAAGATTTTGGAGCACTTCATGCTTCCTTCCACAGACGAGCTTTATGGGTATGCTGACTTCATTTTCCAGCAGGACTTGGCACCTGCCCACACTGCCAAAAGCACCAAAGCCTGGTTTTATGACCGTGGGATTACTGTACTTGATTGGCCAGCAAAGTCGCCTGACCTGAAGGATGAGACATGAGACCGAACAATGCAGAAGAGCTGAAGGCCGCGATTGAAGCATCCTGGTCTTCCATAACACCTCAGCAGTGCCACAGGCTGATGGCTTCCATACCACGCCACATTGAGGTAGTAATTGCTGCAAAAGGGGCCCAAACCAAGTACTGAGTCCATATGCATGCTTATACTTTTCAGAGGTCCGATATTGTTCTATGTACACTCCTTGTTTAATTGATTGCATGTAATAATCTAATTTACTGAGATTTTGGATTTGGGGTTTTCATGAGCTGTAAGCCATAATCATCGCACTTATGACAAATCACCGATTGAACTATCTTGCTTTGCATGTAATGCCTCTATCTTATATATTAGTTTCCCCTTTTACGTTGCATTACTGAAATAAATAAACTTTCTCACGATATTCTAATTTTTCGAGTATCACCTGTATATATAAATTTTAAAATGGTGGAATTGAATTAAAGAATGAACACACACCGGAACACTCTATGAAGAAGACCATTACTGCACACCACTTCACACTGAAAGACCATTTCTTTTTGTATCATAAATTCGAAATGCTCAAAGGGAACGTCAAAAACCACAAGGATAGGAAAGCTTTTGAGTCCAGAATAATTTTTTTTTTTTTTTTTTTTTTACTCTGACATAATGGAGTAAGTGTGGATTGGTGCTTCTTCACTCATTACAAACCTTTTATATGAGTAATTTGGTCCTTCTCATAGAGCTGGTATATATTTTTTACACTATAGCCATAATGTTAATATGTATGTATATATATAACATACAGGCTTCTGTATTCATTTTTGCAATTTCCCTCTCTCTTTCTATCCTTAATTTTCTATATTTTCCTTTAATGCTGGTTTTCTTTTCCCAGTTCTCCCATCCCAGAATTTATTTTTCCATTGCTGCTTTACCTCTGCATTACTGCTGTTTTATTTTTTTTTCTTTGGTCAGGAATACTTTTGACATGCTAAAGGGAGGATCTCCTAAAAACATGTCACTACAAATTTTTTGTTACTCCAATAAATAAATAAAAAGTATTAAAATAAACTGCAGTGCTTTATTATTTCGCATTTACCTTACTGGACTACAATAACTCAAATATCACAAAACCTTTAAGATTCATAGTTTACATTGTTTAATAAATTAAAAGAAGCAATTCACAAGCATTTGCAGATTTGGACAGTTCCAACATGATAGGTACATTTGAAAATTGCAGCTACAAAGACCATTGTGTATTTGAGTTGGGATGTATGACATACTTATTTATCCCTTATGAAATTTTTTTTTTTTTTTTTTCAGGCTACAGGTGTGGCCAGGATTTGTGGCCAGTATACGTAGAACAGATGGGGGTCTTTTCCTTTTAGCAGACATCACTCACAAGATAATCCGCAATGATTCTGTTTTGGACATCATGTAAGTTAAAATTGGAGTTCAGGATTTTGCACTAAGATACATTTTCTATCGCATGTTTTCTTTGGGGATATTTTGAAAATTAGTTTGAAATACCTGTAGATCTCGTGTCGACATCAACTGCAAGTCCTCCCCTTTGCACAGACTTTTGGTCTTTGTTATTTCATTGGCTAATCTACTTTTTTTTTTCTTCATAAACTTTTCAGTGAACTATAGTACACATTTAGGAGCTGGACATTTTGGGGTAACCCCTCTATTTACTGGGGTCATTCTCTCTTTGTACTCTGCTGTATACTTTAATACCAAGAATAATGCTAAATGATCCGTTTTTTTATATTAATTAAACAGTGCTATACTACATGTAATTGATATTATACCGTCTGATACTTTATTCAAGATATTTTATTTGATATATATTTTACGCATACAATATAACTTGTCTTTACAACACACTTGAACTTTTCAAATCCACTTTGACATGATCAAAGTTATAAACCTAATTTTCTGACACTTGACACAAAATGTCCCTCACTACATAACTATACCTATATTGCGGTAGCTATTTCTACTGCTTTCCCACCTCATATTTAGGGTACTCTGTCATTCTTTTAGTTTGTTCTCCTTTTTCCCATCTCTCTTCCATATTCTTTTCACTTTTTATAGTTGTTTTTCAGACGTCTCTCTTGCAGCTCCTTGTCCCTTTGCATGGGATTACTTGAACAATTAATCAAGAACTGACATAGGCAAGATAAATATAGGAATGGGATTGCAAATGCTTCTAAAGTAGACTGCCTTGGTGCGGCTAAACTGGGTGGCCAAAACCAAGATACAATACTTCAAAGGAAACGCCTATGCACTCCTAGCAGTGTTCAATAGTAATCTTTATTAGTTAGAAAAATGTATTGGGCTGCAAATGAGTCTTTATCACGTCTTTCAACAAAGACTCAATTGCAGAGCTGAAACAATGTTCTAACTAACAAAGACTGGTCATTTAATCCGTTTGAAGTGCACCACACCATGTAAATAGGGAAAGGCATGGGGTTGTTGGAGTTTATTTTTGTTTATAGCTTTAACCTGCCCAAAAGTATTTACGAAAATTTTTAGATCCCTACATGGCATGAAATCTATCAATTTTAGTAGCATAGGAATTGCAGCTCCTGTTGGAGCCTACTGCCCAAGACTATGGGCCATGTAACAGTCTTTTAAAAAACTTGGTCCGTGTGGTTTCCCTTTTTGTTTGGGAACCGATCAACCACATGAATTGCGTACCACCTCTGGGCTCATTAACTCCTATTGACCTCTCTTGACACCTCAACATTCTAAATGTTCAGCTTTGTGGCCGCCAGTCGTATGCACATGAGAACTCCGTTGGCTTGGCTCATTTTGTTTGAACGAACGCAGGCAGCGGTTTTTGGTCGTCGAGTGCATGGAACTAAAATCGGACACTCTAACTTGCGAACACTGCTGTACTTTGATGAACGCCTGCTCCTTTATATTTTTATTTATGTCAGTAGAATCCCTTTCGGTCGGATTGTTCTCATGAAGTAGGCGAACAATCGCTACCTAGGAGACAGAGGAGGAGTTAGGAATTATATTCAGGTTTGGACTATTTTGGGCAGAAGCCACGTGTGAAGTCGGTCAAAAGTTCCATGGAAATCCAAACCACCGTACAGATCTGAGTGCTTTTTGGATATTAAGGTAAACTCAGATCATGGCTATCCGGGGATGTGACTCTTGAGGTGGTTCCATGTATTTTGAGGGTACTTTTGGGGTGTTGTAACTTAATTGACTCAATTATCTCTCAGGCAATTACCCTTTGGCTAAAATCGGCAGAAGCGGGCCCAAATGCTGTTTTCTCCCATCAGGACCTCCTCATAGAGGTGCATTGATTCAATGCATCTCTGTGAGGAAAATTCAGCGTCTCCATGCAGAGCATGGGGACTCTGAACGGCAGGGCTGTTTACTGTGCAGCTTTGAACCAGGAATCCCTTCCAGTGGCCATCTAAGGAGTGGATATTTGGAGGTAAAGGCTCTGAAAAGGCAGTGTTTGCATGTAAATGCCTGAAGGAAATGATTGTACTCCCCAGACCAACTACATCAAGCTGGTCCAGGGTGTGGAGCAATGGCGAGATCCCAGCAAAGCTGCGGCGGCTAGAGGCTTGTCAGGATCGGGACAGGGATCCAACACGCAGAGTACAAAGAGTGGAAAGGTACGTATACCGGGCCTTAGAATGGCCGGACTAACGTACCGAGAGTAATAGAGAATAGTCAGAGACAAGCCGAGGTCGAGGGAACGGGAAGACAGATAAGCGAGAGACAAGCCGGGTCAAGGGAGAACAGAGAAGCAGGGAAGTACAACAAGCCGAGTCAAAACCAAATAGAGCAAACTAGAATACCAGAGCACTGAGTGACTAGACAAGCTAGAACCACGACAGGGCAATGAGCTGAAGAGAGAAGTAAGCTTAAATACCCTGGCTCCGGATGGTAAGCACGCCTCTGACAAGTGCCGATTGGATATCGGACACTTGAGTGACAGGTCGCTCGTGATAGCGTCATGACGTCACGTATTGAGCGTCCTGCTAGAAAAGGACGTGGATTCCTCGCGGCCGGTGTTTAAGTGGCTGGATGAACCGCGAGGAACGGAGGAAACAGCTCGCCTGGACGGATAAACCATCAAGTCTCTACCTCCCTTAGAGGTAGAGGCCTCAGGTACCCTGACAAGGCTGAAATGCTGATTGTGTCCTGGCCATAGCTAGGAAGCATGTTTGTCGGAGTTACCAAGCCTCGGTACCAGAGAATCTGCCAAACCTACACTTTATATAGAGATAACCAAATCATAGGTTTTCATGACCTGCTTCAGCTTACTACTTTTAACTCCTGGCAGTTGCAATATATTACTATGGGTTTTTTTACCAAGTGGTAGCCCTATTATCCTTAGTAAATGAAAAAAAGTCTCCCCTTATGTATAGTTTAGGTTTATCTTTTCCTAGGTATGTTATTTAACACATGACACGGTTGCCTTGTGCCACTTGTATAATCGGCAGCATTCGGATGAGATGAAATACTTCCATCTTAGGGAATCATTTCAGATCATTACCTCTTTTGGGGATGGATCACACTGTCCTAATCCTTTTAAAGGACCACTCTAGTGCCAGGAAAACATACTCGTTTTCCTGGCACTAGAGTGCCCTGAGGGTGCCCCCACCCTCAGGGACCCCCTTCTGCCCGGCTTTGGAAAGGGGTAAAAACGTACCCTTTTCCAGCGGTGGGCGGAGAGCTCTCCTCCTCCGATCCTCCTCTTCTCCTCCCCGTCGGCTGAATGCGCACGTGCGGCAAGAGCTGCGCGCGCATTCAGCCGGTCACATAGGAAAGCATTCATAATGCTTTCCTATGGACGCTTGCGTGCTCTCACTGTGATTTTCACAGTGAGAATCACGCAAGCGCCTCTAGCGGCTGTCAATGAGACAGCCACTAGAGGAAATAGGGGAAGGCTTAACCCATTCACAAACATAGCAGTTTCTCTGAAACTGCTATGTTTATGAAAAAATGGGTTAACCCTAGAAGGACCTGGCACCCAGACCACTTCATTAAGCTGAAGTGGTCTGGGTGCCTAGAGTGGTCCTTTAACTAATATTTTTGGGCTTTTGTTTGACATAATGAGGTATTTCCTCCTACAAGTTACATAGGGTTACTCTTTCTCTCTTTTTCTTTTGACTTTATATTCTATTTAGCTGCTGTCATATAATCTGGTCCAATTGAATATTTTATTTGATCAGGTTTGAGATCAGGTATGCCGTACTGAGCTACCTTTGTCCCACTTGTTTTTATTTTTGCCTCATTGGGCATCATCTGACTTTGTTGTTTTCAGGCTTGCCAGTTCGGTGGCGTAAACTATAACGTGTTTCCTCCTTTATTTTATGTTGTTTATTGTTATAAGCTGGCCATGATCTTGCAACATATTAATAACATACATTGTTGGTTATGGTCTTGCTATGATACCAGATTATTGTGAGGGCTCCTTTTTTATACAAATATGCTCTTCCTTTTAATCGTTTACATGTTGCTTTTTGTCATATCCTGCACACACATTTTCTACATTTGCCATATACTGTAGTTTTATAGTGTTCGCTAATATTGATGCCACTACATTCTGCATTTGTCTTTATTTCATGCTTCTAAATAATTATCGGCCCTGGCTGGACTTAATTATTTTCGCTATTCACCCCCTATTTTTCTACGAGTAAATTTGTTTTTGCAGTGGATAACCAAGATAGCAATCAATTTTTCTACCGAATGCTTTCTGGTATACTATTGTAACATTATGGACTCTGTTTCGCTCATACACATGCCTCATGGCTGAATAATCAATGTAGTTTGTGGTTGCCTGTAAAAAGATTGTGGCCACTATTAACCGCAATACTATTTCATTTCTACTTGATGTTTGTAAGTTGTTCATGGGTGCTGGTTCCTGGTGCACAGCTTAGTCATATGTTGCAAACCGAATCATTTGGTAGGAGCAAGCTTGGGTACCAGATGGTTGCGACAAGTGATTTTTTTTCCTTTAATCACAACCCTGGTACTCTATTGGTGACTTGTCAACTGTGACCCACCCAATGGCTATGCCTCCAAAGGCTGTTTATACAATGTTTTGTATTGAAGCTTATAGGAAGATTGTGGGGCTCTTTTGGTCGAGTAGAGTTATCTTTTGGGAAACTCAAATCTAATATAAAACATATCACTTTGACCCGATGCTTAAAGGAACACTATAGCGCTAGGAATACAAACATATTGTCAGGATTACAAGTTGATCCAGCACGTAGAACTGTATCACACCTAGGACTAAAAGGTAACGTCTTACCGGAAGTTGAAATGGCTGGACTTAACGTACCAGAGAATAGTCAGAATACTTGCCGAGCACACCCTATGACAATGGGTGCTATAATGGCCTAAAATATAATGAAGATAGCTACATCATATTGACATCTCCCATAACTTCTGTATGCATGCTGTGACAATCACACACGATGGGATACCTATGAGTATGTGAATGTTAAGAACACGTTAAAAACTAATAATAACAAAAGAGAATGAAGCTTATCCTAAGCCATCACTAAACACTATCTATGAGGTTAGTCGGCTCACACTCACGATGTCATGTACATTTACCCTCGAGGTTCTCAATTTGGCACTCTAGATGTGGGAACAATATGCCTATCTGTTGCAATCACCACACGATCGTAACCTGGATTCCTCGCAAATGGTGGAGAAGTGGGCAGGTTAGGAGAGCAAAGAGATTATCTATGTTGACACGTACAGCTAGCCCCAGAGCACCTCCACACCACTTCGCAAAGATAGGTCATGACACACCTAGCTTAGCTTATCATACATATACATATATGAGGTTGTACATAGTGTTAATCCTGTCATAATGTTAACTTTGTACTTGGGCCCTGCGAGTCCCAACATGATACGGTTCTTCATATGCTTTTCTGATGTGATAAAAAAAACAATCAAAACAGATTTACAAAAAAAAGAATACTTCCCGAGGTCAGGGATACAGAAAGAGACAACAATGAGGAAAAGCCAAAAGTCAGGGATACCAGAATACAGAGAAGCCGACAGGGCAATGATTAGAAGGAATAGGTAACCCTAAATACCCCTCTTGTGGATCAAACCGGCCTTTGACCGCAGAATGTGCATGTGTCTCCTTTACCTGACGTCACGCCCACGACTATGTCTTCCATGCCGTGGGCGGACGTGGGGTTATAAATTAGCGTGGATCCGCAGTGGCCGGCGTCCATCATGCTGCAGGGGTCTGACACACTGACGCATGGCTGCTGAACAGCACTACTGCGTTTATTGGCAAGGAAACCACTATCAATGTCACATGGTGAGGATGAACATTTAGCACATATATTCCTAACGCTTAATTAACCATTTATTTGCTTACCATAATCCAGTGCCGGGCTCCCTCAACGCTTTTGACTTCTCCTCCTCCATCGACGGCAGCTCCTGAGTGGAGCCACATGAGCGGCCTGAGGGGCGCACGCATCCAAATTTGCCCATAGGAAAGCATTACTCAATGCTTTTTCTATGGGGTTCATTTTTGACACTACAGGTCCGTGAGGACGTCGAGCGTCAAATAAGTGCGATTTACTACGTGTAAATCGCGGAAGTGCATCTACTGGCTGTCAGGGAGACGGCCACTAGACGCTGGATTAACCCTGCAGTGTAAACATAGCCGTTTCTCTGAAACGGCTATGTTTTCAGCTGCAGGGTTAAAACTAGGGGGACCTGGCACCCAGACCACTTCATTGAGCTGAAATGGTCTGGATGCCTATAGTGGTCCTTTAATTCTAGCCTGATCTGTTAATTACATACTCCGTCTCGTAGTACTGTCGGATAACATGCTGTCAAGTGATCAAAAATATTTTTCATGGCAACGTGCCTTTTTAAGAATTTTAATTAAAAGTAACTTTTAATTATTGATGTTAATCCACATTCTTTTTTTTTTATTATTTCCTTTTTTTTTTCAGTTTTGAGATTCGCTGCAAAATATACTGTGAGGCAAACCTTGCTCATCTCTTTGATCTTTTTGAGAGGCTTTGCCTGTCTGAAACTCATTCGAAAGGATTTATTTCTTCTCTATATATAACCACTTATGTGCTTCTTCTAACAAATTTTAAAAATTTAATGTTGACATGTGGAAGGCTGACCTACACCCTAACCTGAAGGGTATAGCGGAAGGATATCTCGGAATCTGCATTTAAAGGTGTCTTTATCTGTCTCTCTACAGAAATCTTATGAATTCCTGTTTAGGTGGTATATTATTATTATTATTATTCTTTATAAAGCGCCAACTAGTTCCGTACCTGTATACAATGGGTGGACTAACAGACAAGTATTTGTACCTAGACTAGTTTGACACACAGGAACAGATGGAATGAGGGCCCTGCTCAATGAGTTTACATGCAAGAGGTAGTGGGGAATAGTGACACAAAAGGTAAGGGTAGGGTAGAAAAGGTTGCTAGGATGGTGTTCATTGAGGGCTTAGTGTTTTGTTTTCATGACCGTTTCAGGAGAGGAATCTGGGTGCGGGGAGGGAAAGCTGTTCAGTTTAATCGATATTCTTTCCTAAAGAAGTAAGTTTTGAAATATGTTTTTTTATTTTTTTTAAAGTAGTGGAGATTGGGTAAGACTCTAACAGAAAGGGGAGAAGGGTGTTCCAAAGGAACCGTGGAGCCTTAGAAAAGTAATTAAGGTGAGCATCAGAGGTAGGAGTACGAACAGAGGTTAGACGCAAGTCTCCAGCAGAGCGTAGGGGCCTAGTTAAGGCATATTTGTGTAATAGTGAGGATAAGTAGGTCGGAGCAGCATTGTGTAGAGCTTTATAGGCAAGTATCAGGATCTTAAATTGAGTCCTATATCTTATGGGAAGCCAATGTAGAGACGGACGAAGGAGGGAGGCGTGGGAGGTGCGTGTTGACAGGAAGATGAGCGTCTCCGCCGCATTAATTATATACTTTAATTGTGCAAATTGGGAACTCGTAAGACCACTGAGAAGCAGATTACAGTAGTCAAGGCAAGAGAGGACAGCGGCATGCACAAGCACCTTTGCCGTATCAGGTGTTAAATAGGGTTGGATGCGCACAATAATTTTGAGATGGAAGCAGCAAGATTTGGCGATTGATTGGACATGAGGGGTGAAGCAGAGGTCAGAGTCGGAGTACACCTAGGCAGCGTGCCTTAGAGGTAGAGCGGATGGTATTGAATTGGAGGGACACAGACAAGGGAGTAGCAACACTTGAGGGAGGTAAGACCAGAAGTTCTGTTTTGGACTGATTCAGTTTAAGGAATTGAGCAGCCATCCAGTTGGAAATAGCAGAGAGGCAGTCAGATAAACGAGGCAAGAGGAGTGGTGAGAAATCAAAGGAGGACAGATAAATGTGCGTGTTATCCACATAGATATGATACTGGAAGCCAAAGGAGCTGATGAGTTTACCAAGGGAGGCAGTGTAGATTGAGAACAATAGGGGACCAAGGACAGAACCTTGAGGAACACCAACAGATTTTAAAACACTTTGACTGCCCTTTTAAATCCATGGGAAAATGTGCCTCTTCCCCTCCTCCTTTTTCCTGTCCTATTGTTCTCCAGCAGGGCCTTGTCCCAGGGACACTTCCAGACCAGTTGAAGCTGGCTGCCTTGTCCCTCCTCATTCTCCCATCAGCCCTTGCTATTTTCTGACCTCACCCTTTCTTGTACTATGGGGCACTTTTAACATTGGACATATTGAGCGCTCAGATCCAAGCTATCTGGGGATATGTTGGACATATATAGGTTAAACATTGTATTAAATGAGTTATGTATTTTTGTGTTTTTGTAACAGTTTTTGGACTTAGAAGTATTTCCTGTACTTGGAGATAATTGGCTTACCACAGCCACTTAAGCCAATTATCTCCGGGATAGAGGAGAAGATAGACCGGCCGCACAGCCTAAATCTGTGGAACTATTTTGGGCATGAAAGCCATGCTTGCGGTCGGTCTAATGTGACTTCCATAAAACTTTTGAACCCCTGCTCTGATGTGATTTTTGGATATGTTGTTCACCCAGATCAGGGCTATCCATGTAGGATTTGTGGGGATATGTTGCTGTTTTGGGGTGTTCCTGGACTTTGGGTAAAACTGGATATTTTCTGCCTGTGGTAATTGAGTTAGTCCTTTGTGTTTGGTAATTGTATCACAGGCAGAGGGGAGGGTTTGTGTACCGTCTAACTGTACAATTCTGTGTTAATTGGCTATTGTGACTTTGTGTCCTGTGCTCCACAAGGTCCACGTGAGTGGTAACCTTGTGGGGAAAACTGTATATAAGAAATGCCTTTGTGCTCATTATACCAGTTCTACTTCACCCTCAATTTAGAGTCCTGTCTCTTATTGGGGGAAACGGCTACAAGGGATTGCTATCCTCTTCATACTCCCTTGGATAATCACTAAGCTCTTTTAAGAGCTTGTTCCTGCTTCAGTCTCTGGGGAAGGAGAGGTTCACCCACTGGAACCTGGAGCCTTGTCGTAGGTCCAGGGTGGGTAGGAGACAGCGAGACCCCAACCAAGCTTCAGTGGTTTTGGGGCGTCTGCGGTGGTTATTGTCTCTGGTGGAGTGCTTGGAGCCCTCAAAAAGCGTCCTTCAACAGAGTTACCCAGTCGGGGTGCCAGGTGATCCGTTACACCCAGACATTAAAGTTTTTTCATAAAAAAAGAGTTTGAAAATGTCAGGATAGCAAATGTTTTCACATCAAAACAGGACAATTTTCTTACAATAGGCTCTTGGTATTTTTCTCTGATGCACTGGTGATATGAGTCTTAGAGATTGAAAATGTTTGCCTTTAGCCGCTATTGAATTGCTTAATCAAATTGCAGTAAACTTAAGTTCCTTCAAACTGATGTGCGTTAAGGTTTTTAATAGTATACTCCTTGCGAAATGTAAGTCAGAATCTGAGCGAACCCGAGGCATACCGTTCACTAAGTGTTTTGCCTTTAGCCCTGCAAGGAGCATAGTGAATTGTCCCTCGCATCTAGCGCTCACAAATTATTCATTGTTGATCTGCTAGTATTCCCAGCCTGCATTCTGACTCAATGAGCTCTGGGACTGTGAGGGTGTGATTACTCTGGTCTCCCCTCGCCCAATGTAGAGACTACATGCATCCCCATTGGACCACCAATGACTATTATTATGTTCTTATTTATATAGCCCCATCAAATTCCGTAGCGCTGTACAGTGACAGGACAAGCAGACATTTAGTTGTAACCAAACAAGTTGGACACACAAGAACAGGAGGGGTTGAGAAATTTTACAAATTTGCTTTGAATATAGGAGCCAGTTAAAACATTTAGAAGCCAGTGTTTTGTTTTGTTTTTTCTTTCAATTAACAAAACTTATTTTTCAATGACAAAATTAAACTTCTTAAAGGGATACTATAGTCACTAGAACTACTACAGCTTAATGTAGGGGTTTTGATGTCTATAGTGTGTCCCTGCCGGATTTTAAATGTAAACACTGTCTTTTGACTGCCTCCACAATCTGCATGGAGGCACTGATAATTCCCCTTAGAGATGCTTTGATTAAAAAAAGTCAAGACTGTAAATCTGTGGTAAAGACCTCATCTTGAAAGTGCTAGGTGCCTACCTAACCTATTCGTTAGCAGGAATTTACAACAGACGAGATCTGAGACTGTAGCAGCATTTTCGTTTACAACAGAGCAAAGAGTTCTTTACAAATAGAAAAATAAAGATGTGGAATTCTCTATTTAAAGAGGTTAATATCTGATTGTATAAACATTTTTTTTTTTTTATTGCTTTAAATTCTGGATATTTTTTTTTTATTATTTTCAAACCCACAATATTTAAAGTTATAATTAACCCCTTCATGGTGTTATGATCTTCCATTTTGCCCATAATGCCTATTTCTCATTGGATCAACAACCTGTTCATACATTTTAATTCATTAAGGACAGTGGCAACGGTCATGCCATGGATTCAAAAAGAAAGTTTGGTGGGTGATTGCCTTCGTTTTGAGATAGGGCATAAAAACATGCATTTTAAAGGTTACATAGAAACATAAAATGTGACGGCAGATAAGAACCACTCATCCCATCTAGTCTGCCCATTTTTCTAAATACTTTCATTAGTCCCTGGCCTTATCTTATAGTTAGGATAGCCTTATGCCTATCCCACGCATGTTTAAACTTCATCACTGTGTTAACCTCTACCACTTCAGATGGAAGGCTATTCCATGCATCCACTACCCTCTCCGTAAAGTAATACTTCCTGATATTATTTTTAAACCTTTGCCCCTCTAATTTAAGCCTATGTCATCTTGTTGTGGTAGTTTTTCTACTTTTAAATATGGTCTCCTCCTTTATTGTGTTGATTCCCTTCATGTATTTAAATGTTTCTATCATATCCCCCCCTGTCCCGTCTTTCCTCCAAGCTATACATGTTAAGATCCTTTAACCTTTCCTGGTTAGTTTTATCCTGCAATCCATGAACCAGTTTAGTAGCCCTTCTCTGAACTCTCTCTAAGGTATTGTAAGGAAACCAAGTCTAGCCAAACCTCTTTCGGTAGTTTCCTCCCGAAATGTCAGAGTCTAAGGTAGAGAGACCTCTGTTCGGTAGTTACAGGAAACAAAATCCATAGGAAATATAACAGCTTCACAAGATAATTCCCTTGGTAAAGCATACGAATTCCAAATAACAGTCAGAGTCCAGGATCAGGTTACAAGTAGAACTAACTTTTATTCACATACATGGCTTTTTATGCAGGTCCCCTAGTCCTGGAGATAATCAGGTCTGATATAGTAACAACCT
Organism: Pelobates fuscus; assembly: GCF_036172605.1. Taxonomy (NCBI): domain Eukaryota; kingdom Metazoa; phylum Chordata; class Amphibia; order Anura; family Pelobatidae; genus Pelobates; species Pelobates fuscus. The sequence continues at coordinate 264,049,980 of NC_086319.1, read as the reverse complement.
AATTATCTCCAGGCTGAAAATTCACTGTTTTCCCCAATTTCTGGAACACCCCTTTATACATGGGGTATCCCCACAAATCCTATGTCCCCTGATAGCCCCGATCTGGGTGACCAACATATCCAAATTTCACCCAGATCGGTTCAGGGGTTCGCAAAAACCATGGAAGTCCTTTGTGACCGGTTCACTGCGGGTGGGCTGCCCAAAATAGTTCCAGAGGTTCGTGTGGTTTTGCCGGTCAGTTTAGAAAAAGGGGGAAAACGAATAAAAGTACCGAATGAATTCCCCTGGCTCCTAGCAGCGATTGTTCCCCTCATTCGTGTGCACATTTGTACCGAATAGCGCTCTTCTAGCTAATCGGTATCAATAGTTCCAGCGTTCGTATGATTGAGACCGGTGTTCGGGAAGTCGAGTGTCCGATTTTAGTTCCAGACACTCGACGACCAAGTCCCGCTGCCTTTGTTTGACGAAAAAAAAAGATGGCCGCGGTTTTCTCTGCCACGTGGCGTTCGGCAGTATGAACGCTGACCGCACACATAGAGGGTGAAAGTGATGCCGGCTTTGAAGTTAAGTGAGCCAGGGGTGGTCTTTGTTCGGCAGTCCCATCTGCCGAATGAAAATAAACAGAAAAGGCAAGAAATATGCAGAAATACCGGATAATGGAGTCATTTCTTCACAGGTATCAATATCTTTCTGAAGATACGGTCTCCAGTACTGCGTACAATACTCCAAGTGAGGTCTCACCAGTGTTTTGTACAATGGCATGAGCACGTCCCTCTTTCTACTGCTAATACCTCTCCCTATACAACCAAGCATTCTGCTAGCATTTCCTGCTGCTCTATTACATTGTCTGCCTACCTTTAAGTCATCAGAAATAATCACCCCTAAATCCCTTTTCTCAGATGTTGATATTAGGACTCTTATCAAATATTCTGTACTCTGCCCTTGGGTTTTTACGTCCAAGATGCATTATCTTGCACTAGAGACTTTTTTAAAATCTAGATTAATATTTAAACACATTACACACAGCAAACAAACTTTAGAAACACACTCTAGACAGAGGTAGCACATACCACCCACACATTACACACAGCTGACGCACAAACTCACTTTATATAGCATGCACACACACACACACACACCATCATCCCATCTTGACATTGAAGGCTTTTTACTGAGCTCCACATTTTCACAAATTAAATCTAAATGGAGAGACTGTGGCAGAAGTTTGTGGCTATAGCAGAGTTGGATAATTTTTCCTGTCCTGATCGGCTTTTTTTTTTCTTTTCTTAATTTTTCTGATTTGGATTAAATTGAATAAATACCCCTTTTAATGCCCTGGACTCAAGGCAGACGATTCAATCTTAAATAATTTTTTGTGTCAGGACAAGTAGATAGTTTTGACAGAAAATTAGACAGTGCTACCGCTTTAGTTCCTTATCCCTGCACGAAACTGAAAAAGTGGTAGCAAGATTGTCATTTGAGTAAGTAGTTCCTCTGAGGTGCATGTGTACCTACTAGAGAGAAAAGTGTAATCTTTAAACGAGACTAAATCCTAAAAATATAATCATTATCATAAAAGGGGGTGTAGCCTAAATGACACACTTCTCCCGACCTCCCAGGGAAAAGCTGAACTACCTTTTTTTGCAGATTCTGTCATAGAATTTGTGATAAATCACATACAATGAAACGGTGCCTGGGAGCCAAAATTTGCAGTATGCAATTATCTATATGGTTGCTCATTGTGGAAGCTAGCAATGTCGGAATGGCAGTAAAGTGTATTTCTGACAATGACTCCTTAATGGTTCTTCTGGCTAAAATGTTTCTATCCTGTTGTGTTTTGTATTCTGTATGTGTATTCAAACCTGGTTCCTGAAAAAGTTATATAAAAGAACAGCAAGAAATGGTATGAGATTTAATTGTGGTCTGACTTCACAAAATTTCCACTTACACAGATGTTTTTTTGTTTTTTGGAGCAAACTGTGGTCTCCCTTTCTTACTCTCTGCGTATTTTTATTTATTTATTTTCCTTTGGTTTCTTACCCAGTCTTTAAGGGATTCTATAGTGCCCAACTCCTTCGCACCCCCTCCCTTTCTCCCACTTCAGTCACTTACTTGAATCCAGCGCCGATGTCCCTCAGTGCTGGGTGAGGCTCTGCCCACACTGCTCCCCCAGCAGGAGAGACCTAATGCGTATGCATGGCAACGGCCGTGCTCGCATTTGGTTTTCCCTATAATAATCAATTCTTTCCTATGGAGATTTCGGTGATGCTGAAAGTCCTCATGCCAAGCGTGAGGAAGTCCAGCGTCATTTGGATGAGCAAAAGTAATCTAAGCACCTGGAAGTCCCTTCATTTGCTGTCTGGTAGACCGCCACTAGAGATGTCGTTAACACGGGGAGGTAATAATGTAGTTTCCCAGAAACTGCAATAATTACCACTGTAGGGTTAATGGACATGGGACATTGTACCCAGACCACTTCAACAAGCTGATGTGGTCTGGGTGCCTATAGTGTCCCTTTAACCCCTTAAGGACACATGACATGTGTGACATGTCATGATTCCCTTTTATTCCAGAAGTTTGGTCCTTAAGGGGTTAAGGTGAACACAAATCTAATTCCTAACTTTTTGGAACCTGAGGGCGGATTGAGAGACTTATAAAACCTAATAAAAGGGATAGGAAAGTGTATTGCCACTATAGACACTTAATTTACCATATCAACAAACTTCAAGGTGACAGTGCACACAATAATTATATTTACCTTTATGATTTAGGATGATATATGTATCATTTCCATTGTAAAATCATATATACATCCTGTGTATTATTATAAAACATAACATAATGTAATATGTAAAACCAATAAAATGAAAAGTGGTGTAAATTGGGAAACTCACAATTTTCAGAGAATATTAGGATTTGGCTCATAGCAAAAATGCAAGCTGGATTCTCCAATTGGTTCCCAGGAACTCTCAAGTGTTGTTTCTGTTCCAGATATCCAGAACTTAAGAACTAAAATAGGTTTTAAGATAAACTTTTATTAAAGCAAATAGGTAAAAATAGCACAATACGTTTTAACCCTACCAGAGTCTTCCTCGGCTTTCTTTATTTTTGTGTCCAGCCCTCTTTTTATATTCCATAGTTCTGACAGTATAGAGCTGAGACAACATATTTAAAAGGGGCATAGACAAGAAAACGGTCCATAAGGAAAAGGAGGGAAACCACAAAAGAAAAGATCAGTCTCCGAACATAATGTACTTAAAAATATATATGAGAATATTGAGTTGGTAATGTAAAAAAAAAAAATTATAATAAAGTTTAAAAATGAATATAATTAAATATATATATATATATATATATATATATATATATATATATATATATATATATATACTGGAGCTGGAAAATTAATGAAATTTGATTTCAAAATCCATAATCAAGCCTTTTGGGCTGCTCAAAAATCCATTTAGTTTCTTGTATACTTAACTTTTTAACAACACCTCAACCCCTCCAGTACACATTGATTGACCTTCAAATCTCTTGGGTCAAAACCATGCTTTTTTTTTTTCTTTTTTTTTTTATAAAAGCCTTTCAAGTGGTGCTTGCAGAGGGTGAATTATCTCAGCATTTGGTTGACTAAGACTGTCTCCTAATCTTTGGAATAAATTTCCCTAATGATGGGTAACCTGAGTGCTGAGCTTTGGAACCGGAAATTATTGTTTATCTCTTGGTTCGGAAATATTTGTGTAATCAAGATGAACTTACTTACTGAACTTAAGTTTGACTGAAATAGTTTAAAATAAATACAAGACGGGGGGGCGTGGTTAACCACGGAGCAAGATGGTCGCATGAAAACTTGCTCCGGCACTCGGGCACCTAATCCATCGCAATCCTAAAGCCTAAAGCTGCATCTGACACCACAACACAACAATGTCCCACCACAAAACTAAGAGGAGCTCGGCAAAACCGGACAAGCAAATTTTTTCAGCCAAAAACAAACCCCTGCGACTTTGGCGACGCAAGTCTCAAAAGAGTCCGTGGACCCCGAATCGGACGACGGCATGCACACCAGCGACCCAGGAACGCAATCGGACACATCACAAATAACGAAAGCGGATCTTAATGCAGCCCTGGAGATTGTCTAACAAACTTATCACCACGTGGCAACATACAGCAGACTCCATGCGTAAGGACATACAAGAGCTGGGTAAACGAACATCTCATATGGAGGATAAATGTGACGAATTTGCCACAGCCCATAATGATTTGGCCACAACTGTGGAACGCATGGCAACAGAAATCACCAAATTAGAAGACAAATTGGCGGATCTAGCGGTTCGCTCCCGCCGCAATAATCTACGCCTAAGAGGAGTGCCCGAGGATGTCTCTAACGACGATCTCTAGGCATATGTGCGGAACCTACTGCATGCATACTCACCGGAGATACCCACGGATATGCTGCTAGTAGACAGGGTGCATCGCATCCCGAAACCCCGGCACCTCCCGCAAACAGTGCCTAGAGATATACTGCTCCGCGACCACTACTTTCATATAAAGGAGCACATCCTCCGCAGCAGTAGAATGAAGGCCAAACCACTACCTGATTACCCCACTTTCAGGATCTACGCGGACCTGTCGGCCGCCACTCTAAGACAACGTAAAGAATTCTCTCAAGTTACCAACAAGCTGCGGTCCCACCGAACCCGTTATAGATGGGGTTTCCCCACAAAACTGCTCGTCACGAAGGATGACAGCACGGCGGTGATGAGCACTCCTGAGGATGGCGTGAAGACACTACAAGCTTGGGACATGTCTGTGGAACCGGCTGCGCAGTCCACCAAGCAGGCACACTCAAACAGAACTGGAAAAAAACTCATGGAAAACACTAAAACCAACCGGTGTACTGGTTTGTGAGTGATGGCCCTTCCGTGTGAAATTACTGTATTTTAAAAGTTTTGGACACGTACCCCTCCTTGGTTTCCCTCCTACCCCGACAAACAGTGAATCCCGACCGACTGACGATGGCTACCGGCCCCCAAAGGGGACTCCCCCAGGATGTGCAGAGCCGGACCGGGATCTTCCGCCGTCCCTGTGACGAGGCGCAAGCAGAGCAGTGGCTAAGTGCGGGGGACCCCGGTCTGGCTCTATAGCCCAAGCTGATGTATCCCTTCTCCCTCTCCCTCCTCGCGGTCCTCCCTGCCAACCCTGGGACTCAGCTCCGTGAAACATCCGACACTTATGGCTCAGGCAGAGGCATACACACTACCTGAATGACTTGGTACCCGATCACATAAGCCGAGACCCTGTGTGCGGCTATGAACTGAAATATACAACTGACCCGTGCTGTATGATGGGCTCTAAAAACACCACATGGTAACGGGAGGCCTGATAACCCAGGCTCTCTGTATGTTTGAATTGAGGTGATTCCAGAGGACTGATACGGGACGGGGTTGGGAGAACGAGGGGGGGATGCTAGCGGTGGGAGATGCTAGCGGTGGGAGAAACAGACAAGTCTTGATGGGAAAACTTTTCTTGAATATTTGTTTATACTGGAATGTATATAATGTAAGCTGCTGGGGCTGCGTGCGTGCACCTGACCTGACAGGCGGGGGCAGCGTGCACACCCTGACAGGCGGGGGCAGCGTGTCTTACCCTCACTGTTGAACCCCCGGTTAGGGCCTTAGATTAGCCCGACACAGGATAGGACTACCCAACTCTGCCAAATTTGTGGGCACTGAATACGCCAGGATCCACAACATGGACCTACACGCACCTACTCCACTGAAGATGCAGCACACTAATGCAAATATAGGTGCCCAATAGCCAGGCTAAATGGAAGAGAACCCTCTCTTCTATCCCCCGGATGTGGTAAAACCACATACCGTCTCCGAGAGAGACATTCTGTATATAGTTAAAATTCCTTCCCCAAGTTCCTCTTCCCCACCCAGAGATAACCATGATCGGCTAAAAGCCTCCAGAAGGTTCGATAAAAATCCTAACCGGCATCATCGCCTATCCGCCCTCACACTACGACACAAAAATGTGGCGGGTCCTGGCCCACCCTCTTTGCTACTAATGACGCCACAACGACCCCCTACTCAGCATGAGGGAAGTGATAGCCAGGCGCCACACTATACTGTACTGCACCGTTGCAAACCTAAACACAAATTATGAAGATACAAACTATCAATACTCGTGGCTTAAATACACCACACAAAAGGAGGCTCCTTGTTGCCGACCCAAAACGCACAAAATCAGACATACTGTGCATACAAGAGACACATTTTGTACACAACAGGGTACCTAGTATCGCGAGTAGGGACTACCCCACGCAACACCATTCCACCTACTCATCTAAATCTAGAGGAGTGTCCTTCCTCATTCATGCTTCAGTTACATTTGAGCTCCTGAGCCTCAAAAAAGACACGCAGGGTCGATATCTCATAATACACTGCAAAATCCATGATGCCTTATACACACTAGTGATATATAGGCCTAATAATGATTAGAGAAATTTTCTACAAAAGGTCCTACACAAAATCCCCACCACCTATCCCTCCTCCACAATCCTCTGTGGATACCTGAACCACATAATGCAGCCCAGACTGGATACCACACAGTCGGCTGAGTCCTCAAGATGTAAAACATTAGGCAAACAGGCAACAGCTCTGGTAAAACTTCTCTTGGAACACAATCTGTATGATGTATGGAGGGCACAACACCCGAATGATCGAGAATTCACATTCTATTACTCAGTACACAAAACATATTCTAGAATTGATTTCATATTTGTCTCGGGTGACATGGTGTCGAATGCTATACACAGTGAGATAGGTGATATAGTCTGGTCTGACCATGCCCCAGTAATATTAACCTTAAAAGATCAATTCCAATTTTGCGGATCCACACCCTGGCGCATGAATGAAGCGCTCTTACACAGCTCAGACTTTAGTACCAAACTTACCGAAGAAATCACTTCATTCTTCTCGATAAATGACACACCTGATGTCCCATTAGCCACGACGTGGCTAGCGCATAAGGCATTTATTGGCGGTCTCATGATCAGCCAAGCATCTAAATAGGCAAGCAAAGAAAGAATATTTAACTCTTATGAGATCGCTTAGGGACGAAACCTCTGCACATACCCTAAACCCAACCATATCCAACCAACAGCGCATAGACCAACTTAAAGGACAGTTGAATGACATCCACCTACACACCACCGCCACTATAGCACACAGGCTCAAACTTACAACATATACCCAGGGGAACAGAGCAGGGAAGGCCTTAGCAGCACTTCTGCGGCAGAAAAGACAAAATGCAAAAATACCTTTCCTTTTAAACCCACTAGGAAATAAGGTGTATAACCCCCACGATATCAATGACATGTTAGCAGATTACTATGATACGTTATACAACCTAAAAAGAGATGAACACACACACCAACCACTCGACTTGGACATTAACACCTTCCTAGAAGAAGTCCACACAAGGCAACTTACACAGGCGGATCGAACCTTCTTGGACGAACCCATTACTAAGACTGAAATAACACACACAATCAGAGCCCTCCCAAAGGGGAAATCACCTGGCCCAGATGGCTTTACAAATTTATATTATAAGACCTTTTCACACATTTTAACCCCCACACTAGAAAAACTTTACAATACTATCCTCAAGACAGGGAAAATACCACAAGAGATGCTGCTAGCCCACATAACAACATTACCGAAACCTGGGAAACCACCACATAAATGCCAGAATTTACGGCCAATATCACTCCTAAATACGGACTTAAAAATACTGGCAAAAATATACGCCAATAGACTGGGTAACATTCTTCCCAAACTAATCCGAGACGACCAAGTAGGCTTTGTTCGGGGCAGGCAGGGTTCAGATGGGACCAGGAAACTGGTCAACATCCTCCACAGGATCCAGACAACAGGAGAACCCAGTGTGGCACTGTCATTGGACGCCGAGAAAGCGTTTGACAGGCTGCACTGGGGGTATCTAGAAGCCGTATTGAGGAAGTTTGCCTTCCCAAAATGTATCATTACGCTAGTAACAGCACTATATGATAATCCAGCAGCGAAGATCACGAACGGAGGCTTCACCTCCAAGTTATTCCATGTCTCTAATGGGTCCAGACAGGGATGCCCGCTTTCTCCACTGCTCTACATACTGGCATTAGAACCCCTAGCACAACACATAAGAGACTCCCACGACATTGAAGGGATCAAAATGGGTGGGAAAACACATAAGATCACCCTGTTCGCCGACTATGTAATGCTTACCTTGTCTAAACCCGAAACCACATTACCGCACCTCCAAAAAATACTAACAAGGTTCAGTGACTGCTCCTATTATAAACTTAATATCAGTAAGACGCAAGCCATGGGACTTAATCTCACCACAGACCAACTCACTAACCTAAAGAGCAAACACACATATGACTGGAGAAAGGACCACCTGACGTTTCTAACGATCCACCTCACACCCACAATAAGGAAGATGTACAAAGCAAACTATTTAAAGTTACTTGTTGATATTAAACAGCTGCATAGCTGGAAAGGGAAATACATCTCGTGGTCGGGGAGAATAGCGGCAGCAAAAATGATGATATTACCAAGGCTACAGTACTCATTCCGAACACTTCAAATCCGCATACCACAAAATTTTTTTAAGGAAGCCAAAGGTGTATTGAATGGGTTCATATGGGGAGGGAAACGACCCAGGGTGGCGGCGGTGACCATGTATAGGCCTTTTAAAGAGGGTGGGATGGGGGCTCCAGACATCAGGAAATACTACACAGCGGCCTTGATGGGCACCCTCATAACAACCTTCCACCACGCAACACCACCACCATGGCATCAAATAGAAATGGCACACACTGGCGGAATGGCAATGTCCACCCTGGCCTGGATTCCCAAGCATAAAAGACCAAAGTATCAGAACATATGCCCCACCACGGCAGCGACACTCTCGGTATGGGATAGACATATTAAAGAACACTACCCTGCCTCATATATCTCCCCAGCGCTACAAACCCAAGCGTTTCATATCCTTATTCCCGGATTTGACCATGGCCTATGGCATAACGGTGGGACTAGGGGTTTATCTCAAATAATGTCAGATGGCAGCATACTGGACTACAATTCACTGTCCAACACGTTCGATCTACCTCCCAAAGCCTACTTTACTTATTTACAATTACAGTCATGGGCGAGAAAACATGTCGATACCGATAGGGCACCTCAACAAGTCAACACAGTGACTGAGATAGAAAAAAATCTGCTTGGCCCAAAAACCACCACAAAAATTACTGTCTCTCCTATATAAACTATCTGGAACCAAGGAACCACCAAAAGCTTTAAGCTTTGTAAAAGCCTGGGAGAAAGAGTTAAACCTAGACATATCTAACGAAACATGGTCCCAACTGTCGCCTGCTCACAAATACTTAACACTAAATACATCTCACATAGAGATTAGCAGGAAGGTGTTGTATCGTTGGTACATGGTGCCCACTAGGCTACACAAATTCGATAGACGGAAGTCAAAATCATGCTGGAGATGCTTAAAAGAGCAGGGAACAATGCTCCACATCTGGTGGACTTGCCCAAAACTTAAACCCTTCTGGGGCAGCGTTCGACGGCCGTAACTGGGTCCACGGGTGTGGCTCTGCCGTTCTCCCCAGAAACTGATCTTTTATTAGCACTACCCCACGAACTACGAAAGGCAGACCTATATCTCCTATATCATATCATTATCGCAGCCCTAATGTCCTTAAGCAGGATGTGGCTCAGCGAAAACCCACCAAACATTGACCAATGCTTAAAATTGGTGGAAACCACCAAATCTTACAAAACCGCGGCGAGGCGGATGAGAACCGCAAGCAAAGTTTGGCCGACGGCATGGCAAAAATGGGATGACTGGCGACAGTCAGTCCAAAAGAGCATATAGTTGGGAATGGACCCCAATTAGGAACATCTACCCAAAACACAAGCCGATCTCCCTAAACATCACTGCAAATTTGTGATTTCTGTGGGTAAAGCATGTCTTATGGCTTGACTGGTGTGTAGAGTTTTGTTTAACATTGTATTGACTGTCCTTAGATATATATAATTGAATTACTTTTTATACATTTTTATTAACCTACTTTTAAAAACTTTTTTGCAGGCATTAGAGGGGTCGCCTGAGAGCTCAGGTAGTCCCCCTGCAGACACTGCACAAGCCGGCTATTCCTGACATGTGATCACGAGGATCCTGCGATCCAATGGCCCGGGAGGTTGAGATCGGTTAGAGGGGGGCTACAAGAGTTCCCAGGCATAACCCATGATTGAGATTGGCAGGGACCCAGTAAGTCCCCTGGACGGCGGGGATGTTCTATGCTGCCCTCCAGGTTTTAGAGCCACCCCAAAAAGGATGGCATAGAAAGCCTGCCGTCCTTAAGGGGGTAAACCTCAAGTTTGTTTAGTTTTTTCCAATAATTGATTTTCACAAAATAGACAGCCTGATGTCAGAAAATGTATTTTCATTAAAGGACCACTATAGTGCCAGGAAAACATACTCGTTTTCCTGGCACTATAGTGCCCTGAGGGTGCCCCCACCCTCAGGGTCCCCCTCCCGCCCGGCTCTGGAAAGGGGAAAAGGGGTAAAACTTACCTTTTTCCAGCGTTGGGCGGGGAGATCTCTGCCTCCGATCCTCCTCCGTTCCGCCCCGTCGGCTGAATGCGCACGCGCGGCAAGAGCTGCGCGCGCATTCAGCCGGTCGCATAGGAAAGCATTTACAATGCTTTCCTATGGACGCTTGCGTGCTCTCACTGTGATTTTCACAGTGAGAATCACGCAAGCGCCTCTAGCGGCTGTCAGTTATACAGCCGCTAGAGGCTTTGGGGGAAGGCTTAACCCATTAATAAACATAGCAGTTTCTCTGAAACTGCTATGTTTATTTAAAAAAAATGGGTTAACCCTAGCTGGACCTGGCACCCAGACCACTTCATTAAGCTAAAGTGGTCTTTTAATTTACCTAACCCTGTCTAAAGTTACATTTTCATGTTTGTGCTTTTATTTGAACACCATAAACTTTGCTTTACCATAAACCTAATTTCTTACACATTGGCAAGGTCAGATATTTTTTTTTTTTTACATTTTTTTAATGCTACCACTAATAGCTTAACCGTTTATTTATGCCCCATGACAGGCATGCTTTGTATCAAGAGAACAGAGCAAACTTTCAAGATGAAATGTCCAAGGAGCTGATTGGCAACATCATAATTACCAGATACAACAATCGCACCTATCGGATTGATGACATTGAATGGAACAAAAGCCCTAAGGATACCTTTACCATGGGTGATGGTACCACTATCAGTTTCATAGAATATTACAGGTAAGTGTTCTAAAAAGGGAGTCGCATGTTTCTTCTGAGGGAAAAAGTAACATTCCCTTTCTAATCCCTTTATCTGGCACTTCTACACCTGAAAGGTTTCTAGCAACATTTCGTTTTTGAGAGTCATCAAAGATTGTTCATCTCCAATAGATGACTTGGTCTGCAAACTAGTACAGCACAGATGTAAGTGACTCATAAGGTTTGCAAATCCAGAAAGTACAATGTATAATTTTACATTTATACTCTAAGCAATCTAACTACTTCAACATTCCTTAAATGGACACTATAGTCATTATTATTATTATTATTATATTTATATAGCGCCAACAAATTCCGTAGCGCTTACAGAACTACAGCTTATTGTATTTGTACTGGTGAGTATAATCATTCCCTTCAGGTTTTTTGCAGTAAACACTGTCTTTTCAGAGAAAATACAGTATTTACGTTACAGCCTAGTCATAACACTATTGGCCACTCAGGTGGCTACAAGAGGTGTTTCCTGGGGCAGTGCTGCTTTTGTGCAGCACGTCCGTTCAGTGTCTCCACACTCTGCCTGGAGACACTGAACTTTCTTCATGGAGATGCTGATCAGCTAGGGCTGTTTTTGACTTGTGCTGGCTTCCCTGATCTGCCTTCTTGACAGTCTCTGGCAATCCTATAGAAAAGCAATGTGATTGGTTCAGAGAATCACTTCTGATGATGTCAGCCCAGCAGGCAGATCAGGGCAGCTGCAGACTTATGTACAAGTAAGATTTTACTATATTTAGTTTGGCAATGGGACTAGATGGTGCGTTTAACACTATAGGGTGAGAATTATATGTTTGTGTTCTAACCCTATATTGCCATATAATCTTTATGAAATAATCATACTGTGTTAGAATGTCACTGAAATTCCAGCCTAGTCAAAACATATACTGAGACAGAGTAGAGACTACTTGACACTGGGCAGAGCTACAAACATCTAGAAGTGTTACTACCCCCAAAAGGATTCAGGGAATTGGCTTTATGTATGGAGGGTCTCGCTGTACAATCTTACTGCCGGCGCTCTCTGCAAAATCTATAAAGTCCCCAGACTGTAATTTTGCTGCTTTATTGTTAAAGATTTTTTTGACTGGTTTGACATAAATAGAATTTTTTTTTCTCCTGAGAATGTCCCCTTTTGACAGTTTGTACAACATGGATTTGCTTCCAGGGCATTTAGACAATCAGTACTTCCCAATTTGGATGAAACTCGCTGTAATGATGAAGAAATGTTCCATATTATTAATGCAATTTTTGGGTGCCAGGAAGACACATTTTATGATTTGGGATGGCATTAGCAAAAGCTAGATAAATAAAACCACTAGTGTGTGTGCCTTAAAATATGCAAATCTATTGCAGAACCTATTCTAAATAATTCATCTGATTAATGTCACATTACAAAGCTTTTAAAACAGCCTCCATTCACGTCCGACCAGTAGTTTGTACGGCTTGCATTTCAGTGATCAGCTTTCTAGTTAGGAAAGCCGGTATTTAAACTAAATCGTGAAGAATAAATTTCTGTTCTTGTTCATGAAATGTGCAACTGTGTTATTTGCCATTGCAGGTTAATGAGATACTTCAAGCAACAAAACCATGTTAGCTTATTATCTTATAGGACCACTATAGTGCCAGGAAAACACTTGTTTTCCTGGCACTATAGCTTCTTTTGGTCCCCCCCACCCTCGGGGTCCCGGTACCCCCCACCCCTTTAGGGTCCCACTCCTGCCGGGATGGAGGGGGAGGAAGGGGTTAAACACTCCCCTTTCTCCAGCGCCGGGCTCCCTCAGCCCTGGGGACTCTCCTCCCTCTTCCGACCTCATCCGCTGAATACGCATGAAAATCACAGTAAGAAGCGCCTCTAGCGGCTATCAGTGAGACCGCCACTAGAGGCTGGATTAACCCTATTGTAAACATAGCAGTTTATCTGAAACTTCTATGTTTACAGCTGCAGGGTTAACCCTAGATGGACATGGCACCCAGACCACTTCATTAAGATGAAGTGGTCTGGGTACCTATAGTGGTCCTTTAATGTCGCTGTTTTTGTATGTAGACAATATGGCTGCAGTCTTAATGATAAATGCTCTGCTGTAGGAGTTAAATCGCTTTGTTTATGCAACCCAGTCACACCTCCCCTGGCAATGACTCACACAGCCTCCATGAAAAAAAGTTTTTATTTATGTGTAAACTAGTACCATAAACATTCGTTTACACATTATGTGGTTGTTTAATTTTATTTTTATATAATTTATTGTTAAATTACAAGTTTTGATGCTGTATCAATGAATGTACTTACAGAACAGTTTGCCAAGTTCTCTATTACTAAGATGGACCCTTGACTCCAAAATCGATCTTGCTGGATGCATGCTATATCCTACCTCGAGGGATTCTATAAACACCAAAACAACTTTAGCTAAATTACGCAGTTTGGTGTATAGATAATGCTTCAGTCTCACTGCTCAATTATCTGCCATTGAACCCCTTCCCGACCAAGGATGTACCTGGTACGTCCAAACCCAAAATCTGCATTTACCTGATCGCTGGCGATCCCCCACCGGCGGTCGTGTTCCTGGAAGCTCAGGCAAACCCCCTCGGCCTGAACTGGCCCTTCTGGGCCATGTGATCTCAAGGTCCTCGCGATCACATGGCCGGAATAGCCGGCTTGTGCAGTGCCTGCAGGAGGGAGTGCGTGAGCTCCCGCTCATGCCTGCATAAAAGTTTTAAAAAATAGAAAAAGTACAAAGTTTAAAAAAGTTAATAAAGTACTTAGATCATATATATATATATATATATATATATATATATATATATATATATATATATATATATATATATATATATATAGATATAGATATTGTAAAAGTTCGACAGGCACCCCGACTGGGTATCTCCGTTGAAGGATGCTCCTAGCGCTTCCTGAGGACTCCAAGCACTGCAGCAGACACCACAACCACCGAATCGGAGAAGCATACGAATGCTATCAAGCATATGAATGCTGTAAACAGCTGAACAGGAAAAAAATACAATCAGCTTACACTCCTGGCAATCAGCATACAATCCAATTCCCCCAATAACGAGACAACACTTCGTTTTGAGGTCAAGCAGAACTGACTGTGCTGGCACATACAGCCTCTTTTATTCACAATCCACAAACATAGTACTGCCCACAGGATTTTGAAAACAACCAATAAACACATACAATACACACAGACACTCCCACACAAAATCCTCCCCTCTGCCTGTAATATGATTACTGAACACAATGGGTAATATAGTTATCACAGGCAGAGAAATACAGTTTTATAAAACATATCACAGAGACCCCATAAAATATATCCTCGGAACCGGGGGATCTGGGTGAACCACATATCCAAAATTCACCCAGATCCGTTCAGTGGTTTGGAAGATACAGTTTAATGCAGATTCCACAGAACATATACAGGCTATATGAAAAACAATTACTGTATAATGTGTCATCTGTTGTATAGTTTAAAACTACTGCACGATGTCTTTGTGCACCAAATACCGGCGAGATGGCACTGTGTAGAAAAGTCACAACAGTGTCTGTGAGTTAAAATGGCCGCCATCCATTGTTCTCACAATGTGCCTCTGATACATGAAATGGTGGCCACCCAGTAACTCCACAGTATGTCCCCAGATGGTTCTTAAAGGGCCAGCAGCAGCATAATAAAATACAATATGCCCAAATCAGTTCCTAGAAGGGCAATACATCCCAGGGCCATAGTCGCAGGGCAAGAGGCTGGCAAGCAGTCCTTTCCAGGCACAAGTGGCAGGGTTGGTTCCGCCACAGATATACACCGTGTTCCAAATTATTATGCAAATTATATTTGTGTCACAAAGATTAAATATTTTGTTTTTCATTTTAACTCATGGATGGCATTGTGTCTCAGGGATTTTTGATCACTGAAAACAATCTCGGACACCTGTGATAATTAGATTGCCAGGTGAGCCCAATTTAAGGAAAAACTACTAAAGAAGGGTGTTCCACATTATTAAGCAGAGCACCATTTTCAGGCAATATGGGGAAGAAAAATAATCTCTCTGCTTCCGAAAAGAGTGAAATAGTTCAATGCCTTGGACTAGGTATGAAAACATTAGATATTTCACGAAACCTTAAGCGTGATCATGGCACTATTAAGAGATTTGTGGCTGATTCAGAGCACAGACGGGTTTGTGCAGATAAAGGCACATTGAGAAAGATTTCTGCCAGATCCATGCATCGGATCAAGAGAGCAGCTGCTAAAATACCATTACATAGCAGCAAACAGATATTTGAAGCTGCTGGTACCTCTGGAGTCCCACGGACATCAAGGTGTAGAGCCCTCCAGAGTCTTGCAACTGTGCATAAACCTTCTATTCGGCCACCACTAACCAATGCTCACAAGCAGAAACGCCTGCATTGGGCAGTAAAATACATGAAGACTAATTTTCAAACAGTCCTGTTCACTAATGAGTACCGTGCAACCCTGGATGGTCCAGGTGGATGGTTCCAACAAGGCTGCGACGTCAACAAGGCGGTGGTGGAGTCATGTTTTGGGCCGGAATCATGGGAAGAGAGCTGGTCGGCCCCTTTCGGGTCCCCGAAGGTGTAAAGATGACCTCTGCAAAGTATGTGGAGTTTCTGACTGACCACTTTCTTCCCTGATACAGAAGGAAGAACTATGCTTTCCGTAATAAAATCATCTTCATGCATGACAATGCACCATCTCATGCTGCAAAGAATACCTCTGCATCAATGGCTGCTATGGGGATAAAAGGAGAGAAAGTCATGGTGTGGCCTCCATCCTCCCCTGACCTCAATCCTATTGAGAACCTTTGGAGCATCCTCAAGCAAAAGATCTATGAGGGTGGGAGGCAATTATATCCAAACAGCAGCTCTGGGAGGCTATTCTGACATCTTGCAAACAAATTCAAGCAGAAACTGTCCAAAAACTCACAAGTTCAATGGATGCAAGACTTGTGAAGCTGCTGTCAAATAAGGGGTCCTATGTTAAAATGGAACGTGACCGTTTAAAAAGTTAAAATGTTGTTATAAGTTTGATTGAAATAGCTTTTGATATCAGTAAATATGCTGCAAACACAACAAATGACAATTTTCAGTTCTTTACAACCTATAGAGTGTTTTTAAACTTACTGTGCGTAATAATGTGGAACAGTGCATTGTACGTTTGTTAAAAAAAAATACTGTTCTCATTAGGAGGTTTGTTCAATAAAATTTCAATTGTACTCCTAATAGTTGATAACATTAGAATTATGCTGACTGTTATTTACACCAATTATTTAGGTAAATGAGAAAAATATCATTTGCATAATAATTTGGAACAGGGTGTATATGATCTAAGGGCTTTTATATGCACATACACAATCCATTATTCTAAGTGTTTTTTTTTTTTTAAATTAATATATATTTATATATTATTATTAAAAATACTTAGAATGACATTAATTTATATATATATATATATATATATAATGTAATAAAAAATAATACATTTTTTTTTTTTTTTTAAATGATATACCGGTTTAAATTTGTTCTAACTGTATTTTGATTCTAATATACATATATTTAAATCAAAATACATTTAGAATGACGTTATAAATACATTTCCTGGCTAATCATGGCAGCATATACACATGGGGATAGCTCCTCCCCTTACAGCCGATAGGACAGGAAACCACCAAGGTTTTAAAAGGAGGCTCCATCCCTAAGGTCCTCAGTCTTTTTCCTGTCCTACATCCCTTAGGACGTGAGCATTTTTCTCCCTTTACTTACGGACATGTATGTTTTTTTTATCTTCATTACTTTATTTGCCTGTTTTACTGTAGTACATTATGCAGTTGTGCTTTTATGCTGTGATGCATTTAAGCTTTGATATCTTTAAACTAGTGCATTATACAGCTGTACATTATGCGGTTGTGCTTTTATGCTGTGATGCATTTAAGCTTTGATATCTTTAAACTAGTGCATTATACAGCTGTACCTTATTTTTAAGATTGTGGTACATTATGGGGTTGTGCTTCTACTAGGAAGCATTTAAGCTGTGTGGCAATTAAAACTGTTTCATTTAAAGTTGCATTTAATACTGTTGCATGCAATACCGCAAGTCATTGGAAACTGCAGTGCATTTGAAAACGTGATATATTTTACAAACTGTGATACATTTTGGAAACTGTGTTACATTTGTTCTGTGGTGCCTTTAAACTTTGATTTTTTGGGGGTTTTTTTTGCACCTGGTTGCCTTTTAAACTTCCTTGCAGGCACTTTTGTTATCTAGTTTGCGTCCCCTCGGTCCCAGTGATTTATTCCCGGTTCCCTTGGTGTTTAGTGGCCATGTAGGCTTCAGACGGAGTCCTCTCCCTGGTCTCTAAACGGCAAACACACTCAGAATAGGCCCACATGTGTGCAGTTTGTGCCTTAATGGGCCTAATACAGATGACTTGCATTGTGGGAATACAAGTTGTGGCAGCCATCTTGGATAAGGGCAATTGCCAGAAAGTTCCTAAAATAAAGGGAAAATTACAGTAAACATACCACACGTATTTGCAGGGTCTCCAGACATGGATAAGTGCTGTCTTCAGCCTGTTTTAAAGCTGTTTCACTGGTTTCTTATAGAATTTAACAGTGCACTTTTTACTTAATACTTTGCCACATGTAATATTTAGTTATTGTTATTTGTCAGATGTCTGATTCTTCACCAGGATCTGGTTATGAGGAGAAAACAGTGGAAGGAATCGGTTATGCACTGACTGCCTCCAGAAGGTTGTCGCTTCAGCATGACCTATCACTGTGCAGCCACATGACATGCGGGCAGGGCTTACAAAGTAAGTTCCAGAGGCCTTAGGGGTAAGAAAAGAGGCCAGGCTTTACCCTGTGGAAGAAGTTATTTCCAACCCCAGAACTACACCACCTAAGTTGCAAACTTATGGATCATAGGTGGACGCAGACCTGTCCAAAATGTTACACCTACAATTGCAGGAGGCCAGCCAGCTGTGACTTCCGCTGCTGTTTCTACAAACATGAAATATGTGATTAAAGATCGAAAGGCTACTACGGAGAGAGATATTAAAAGCCAGGATTGAAGAGGCAGTCTGAAGTCTTCTGGTTACAACTGACTTTTTTTTCACAGAAATCCTCCCTAGATGTATTTAGGATATTCTCTGTATCAAATGGCTTTATCTATAGCAGCTAAGAAAGCATTATGGTTCTGTTTCTGGGATGATGACTCATCCTCCAAGTCTGCACTCTACACCATTCTATTTGAAGGTGTGGTGCTGTTTGGGAAAACTTTGGATAATTCCATTGAAAAGGCGAATGAGGGCTGCAAGATATTTGTACCTCAGGACGGAAGTTCCAAGGATCCCAGCTCTTCATAGTCTGACCAGAGAACCCCCAGTGACCAGTATTTCTGAGCTACATGGAGCTACTGACCCTGCAGGGTATACTCCAGAGGTAATTCATGGCAGTTGGTAAACCTGCCTTTCAAGGTTCTAATTGAGCTATTAAGCAGTAGTTTTCCTCTTCAGCAATCAACATGTCTCCCTGAGTACTAGGAGCCTCATTTTTCTGATCACACATACCTGGGCTCGTCATACTCTGGAGGCTTGAGTGGTATCCATAGTCCAGATTGATATAGACTGGAGTTTTTTCTTCAGGCACAGGAGTCTCCATACCAACAGGAGTATTAAGACCAATGAATCAGAAGATAAAGCACTGAAGGAAGAAGCCTTCTGGACGAAGAGGTGCTTTTTTTTTTAGGTCCCAGAACAAGAGCAGTTCCAGGGACAAGTTTCACCTCTCTTCTGGTGCTAAGAGGAAAAGCACATGGAAGCCTACACTGGACCTAAGAGGGGTCAACAAGAGGCTGAATGTCAGAGTCTTCGGGATGGAGTCAATCAGATCCATATCTCAAGCAATCTGGAAGGATAATTTCCTTACCACTATATATCTCAAGGATGCTTACTTTAAGTCCAATCTGCAGAGATCTTCGGCATTAGCTCAGAAGAGAACTTCCAAGTTAGCGCCCTACCATTTGGCCTCAATGCGGCCCCAAGAATCTTTATATGTGCTTATAGTGTTATTGAGAGTCCAGAACTCCACCTGGTTCCATTATCTGGAGGATCTACTTCTGATAGCCTTAGACCCTCAGAAGGCAGGCACACAGAGGTATATAGTTCTTTCATAACTCCTAAAGTTTGACTGCTTGAATATCAAGAAAAGCAGTTTCACGTCAGCTCAGTGGTTGACATTCCCGAGTGGAAAATTCTATGCTCTGCTTTTCCCTATCTCAGGAACAGTTCCACAGATTGTGAAGGTTTTCTCTCCCAGTTTCTTCATTTCTGCTTGGTAACAGCAAGAAAATAGATGCAACTACTAGGAATCCTGGCTTCCACCAGCAGACTTGTCAGATGGACCCAATGGCATATCTGGATTCCTCACAGATCCTTCCTATCTTGGTTTAACAAGAGAAAGATTATTGGAGCCAGCGACTGACTATGTCCCCATCAGTGGAGTTACACCGTACCTGGTAGCTGAAAAGAGGGATTAGATCTGAGTTTCCAGTGAACAGAACCTCATTGGTCAATTATTAGCTTGAATTCCAGTTTTTATAAGATTGGTTGCACACTGCTTGGACCATGTTGCACAATATTTCCATTTATTTATATGGAATTTAAGAGTAATTTTCAAGGCTCTTCTTCACTTCAGAGGCTTGTTGAAGAACGAGTGGGTCCAAATTTGCTCAAATATCAATGCAACTGTATCCTATATCTATCAAGATGGGTCTCACAGATACGTATTGATGGAATTCCAGCCCATAATGATCAGGGCACAGAAGAACAACCATGGGTTCAGAATACAATGGCTGTGTGCTTGACCCGAATAACTGTGGACAAGGTGGATTGGCAACCATGTCACGACGTATCCTCGGGGTTGACGCAGATTTGTCTGATACCCTACATAGATCTGATAGCCATTTCTTGGAACTACCAGGTCCAGAAGTATTTTCTACATGCTAGGACCAGAATGCTCAGGTTCAGGATACACTGACTCAAATTTAGAATTTTAGTCTGATGTACATATTTTCCTGTTTTCGACTTTCCTAAAAAGGTAATGCAAAAGGTGACAGTGGAAGACCGTGTCGACTCTAATTCCTATGATAAATAAGATGATTCTGGAACCTCCAAGGGAAATTCCAGTACGTCCAGATCTCTTACAAGGTCCCTTGACACACCAGGATCCTCAAGTTCTGGTGTTGATGTGGGAGTCCATATTAGTATAGGCATCCCTGAGATGGTCATTGAGATCCTCTTACATTCCTATACAGGCTTTACAAAGCTTGACATGCTTTTGTCTGTTGGAATTACTCCTCGTTCAGGCCTTGAAAGGTTCTGTGTTATAACACTCTAGAGGAGCACTTAGCTGCACTTTGCTTCATATAGGCATTGATTGAAATCATGCCTCCACTGAGTGTGGTGAAGCCAATATGTGACGTACCCCTGGTCTCACGGGCCCTGACTAAACCATTATTTGAACCTCTAGAAGAAGCTTCCATGGTGGTAGCACAGAAAGTGCTGGTGGCTGGTACCCCAGCAAGGAAAATGGGTGAACTCCAGGCATGATCCTGTGAACCCCCTTTCACTACTTTTCAACAGATATGGTCGTCTTGCATTTGGCACCTGAAGATCCTGCCTATGGTGAATGCTTATCTATGTCATTCTCTACCTGTACTGAAGGGTACCCATTGAGCGTTGATGCCCCTGGTGCTTTGCTTCATGTAAGCAACAATTAAACTAAAGCCTCTGCTGAGGGTGTTGAAACCAAAATGTGACGTACCACTGGTCTCACGGGCTCTGACTAAACCATCATTTGAACCTCTAGCAGGAGCTTCCCTGATGTTAGCACAGACGTTGCTGTTGCTGGTGGCTGGTACCTCAGCAGGGTGAATGTGTGAACTCCAGGCTCGATCCTGTGTACCCCCATTCACTGAATTTCAACAGGATATTGTTGTCTTGCTTGTAGCACCAGAGATCCTGCCTTAAGTGAGAGCCTTTCAATGCCATTCTCTACCTGTACCAAAGGATTTGGGGGCATTCTCCACTAGTGCTGTTACAGCGTCTTGTGGGCTTCCATGGCAATGGTCTCTGCTGAAACTTTGTAAAGTTGGCATTTGGACCTCTTTGAACGAGTTTGTCCTGCATTACATATTGGACATTGAAGCAGTTAATGAGGCACAATTTGGACGTCACGTCAGTTCTCTATCTGTGCTGGAGGGTATCAGGGCATTCTCCTCTTCTGCTGTTGCAGCATCGTGGGTTTCCATGGCAATGGTTTCTGCTGACACTTTTTGTAAGCTAGCATTTGAACCTCTTTAGACAAGTGTGTCTGGCATTTCATACTGCTCGTTAAAACAGTCTATGATGCACAATTTGGTACTCAAATACTTAACTCAGTTCATTCTTCTATCTATGTTGAATTGTTCTGATTATTTGATTGGCTATTCTGTCGCTATTCTGTCCCTCCCTTTGTTAGCTTGGGTATTCCCCATGTGTATATGCTGCCATGATTGGCCAGGAAAGTGGAAAATGTATTCATACTTACCATAATTTTCTTTTCCTGGCTATTATTCATGGCAGCATATACTTCCCACCCATTAATGTCTCTATTTATGTACTGTAGAGCTTGTAAACTGACTGAGGACCTTAGGGATGGAGCCTCCTTTTAAAATCTTGGTGGTTTTCCTGTCCTATCGGCTGTAAGGGGAGGAGGTATACATGGGGTATACACACCCCATGTGTATATGCTGCCATGAATAATAGCCAGGAAAAGAAAATTACGGTAAGTATGAATAAATGTTCCACTATATTATCTATATATATATCTATATATGTAAGGTGTGATTCAGAGATTGATGACAGATGACAGTGTTACAGTGTCACATATCTTTTTAAACAGCAATGTCCTCCTTGTACTTATAGCCCTATAACTTGCAAAAACAAAAAACTAAACATGTTAACCCCTTAACGCCGTTACGGTGTTCTATCCCGTCCCGCATTAAATGGGCTTTAAAGCCTTTGCGGCGGCATAGAACGCCGTAACGGCTTTGAGCCCTGGAGCGCCCGGTATACTCACCTTATCAGCGCTCCGCTTAGGGAGTACTGCCTCACAGCCCAGGCAGCCCTCCCCCAGCAGAAGAAGCCCCCGGGGGTTAAGAGCGATCACATGGCCCCATATAGCTGGCTGTGGATCTGCCAGCAGGGGGACTGTCTAAAATGGCACAGTCCCCCTGCTGGTGGGAAGTATTAAAAAAATATATTAAACATGTTTTACAATAATATAAATATATTTATATATATATATATATATATATATATATATATGTGTGTATGTATGTATGTATGTATGTAACATCATACATCATACAAAGTGTATTTTAATATTAATATAATTCACAATGCATTTTTGGCAACAGTATCGAGTCCTGTGAGTGCACTTTCAACAAGGTATTTTAATATTAATATAAGTACATATATTATTATTAAAATACACTTAGAATGACATTACATATATATATATATATATATATATATATATATATATATATAGTGTATATGTATAATTACAATATTAAATAAAATATTAAAACAACATTTTATATAAATTATATATTCATATGTAATTTCATTCTAACTGTATTTTGTTAATATATATATATATATATATATATATATATATATATAGGTAACAAAATACACTTAGAATGAAATTCTATATATGTCGCTGCAAAATCTCGTGGTCACTACTCTATCCTAATTCTCCTTGACCTGTCTGCGGCTTTTGACACTGTTGATCATCAACAGCTTCTTCTCATCCTCCGCAATATCGGTCTAAAAGATATTGCTCTCTCCTGGTGCTCCTCCTACCTCTCCCAGCGCTCTTTCAGCGTTTCTTTCTCTGGATCTGCTTCTTCTCCCCAACTCCTCTCTGTTGGTGTCCCCCAAGGTTCAGTCCTTAGTCTCCTACTGTTCTCCATCTATACTGCCTCCCTTGGTAAACTCATTAGCTCCTTTTGGCTTCCAATATCATTTCTATGCGGATGACTCGCAAATCTACCTGTCCTCTCCTGATCTCTTCCTGTCCCTCTTGACTAGTGTCTCTGACTGCCTCTCTGCTCTTTCTAACTGGATGGCTGCCCACTTCCTTAAACTAAACTTGACCAAAAACTGAAATTCTGGTCTTTCCTCCCTCAAGTGTTGTTACTTCTGTGTCTGTCTCCCTCCAAGTCAACGGTGCTACCATCAGCTCCACCACGCAGGCTCGCTGCCTAGGTGTTCTCTTTGACTCCGACCTCTCCTTCAAGCCTCATGTTCAATCTATCGCCAAATCCTGTCATTTCCATCTCAAAAACATTGCGCGCATCCGCCCCTACTTAACGCCAGATGCGACTAAGGTGCTGGTCCATTCCACTGTCCTTTCTCGGTCTTGACTACTGTAATCCGCTTCTCAGTGGTCTTACGTGCTGCCAACTTGCGCTGTTACAGTCCATAATGAATGCGGCGGCGAGGCTCATCTTCCTGTCCGCCCGCACCTCCCATGCCTCACCCTTCTGTCAGTCCCTACATTGGCTTCCTATAAAATATAGAGCTCAATTTAAAATTCTGGTTCTTGCTTTCAAATCTCTACATAATGCTGCTCCCACCTATCTATCTTCCCTTATACACAAGTATGTCCCGTCTAGGCCCTTACGATCTGCTGAAGACTTATGTATATCTTCTGTCCATACTCCCACCTCTGATGCTCGACTTCAAGATTTCTTGAGGGCTGCACCGTTCCTGTGGAACTCGCTTCCCTCCTCCGTTAGATGCTCACCCAGTCTCCACACAAAAAATCGTTAAAAACCCACTTCTTCATAAAAGCGTATCAATTAAACTGTTAATAGCTCCCAACTGGTTCCTCTTCTGCGACTGTCACTAGTCTAATACTATCCTTACCTTTTGTGTCATTTTACCCCACTCCCTCCAGCATGTAAGCTCATTGAGCAGGGCCCTCAACCCCTCTGTTCCTGTGTGTCCAACTTGTCACAACTACATGTTCCTGTGTGTCCAACTTGTTACAACTACATGTCTGTTCATTCACCCATTGTAAAGCGCTGCAGAATTTGACGGCGCTCTATAAATATCATAATAATAATAATAATATATATCTATCTATAAAATACAAATAACCGCAAATATATATAATTACATAAAAGATAACTACATATAATTACATAAAAGATTACATTAGTATACACGTAGAATTTAAATACCTATAAATGCATATGTTAAAATTCTACATGTATATTTAAGTAATCTTTTAACATAATTATGTGATTTGATTAATTAAAATTTGATTGACGTGCCTGACAACACAGGGACAAAGTGCAGAGAATTTAATTCACAAGCACTATTTTTGACCCTGTAACTCTCCAAGACAACATAAAACCTGTACATAGGGGGTACTGTTTTACTCTGGATTCTTCGCTGAACTCAAATATTAGTGTTTTTTGCATTTTTTACAAACAAACTGCACTTTTATGGGCTATATTATTGTTGTAATATGTTTTACTGTTTTAAAACACTAATATTTGTGTTTAGTGAAGTCTCCCGAGAATAACAGTACCCCACATGTACAGGTTTTATGGTGTTTTGGAAAGTTAGAGAGTCACATATAAGGCTTGCATTTCATTTTTTTTACATTGAATTTTGTCAGATTGGTTATGTTGCCTTTGAGAGCGTATGGTAGCCCGGAAATGAGTATTACCCCCATGATGGCATACCATTTGCAAAAGTAGACAACCCAAGGTATTGCAAGTGGGGTATGTCCAGTCTTTCTTAGTAGCCACTTAGTCACAAACACTGGCCAAATATTAGTTTTTTGTTTTTTTCACACACAAAAACAAATATGAACGCTAACTTTGGCCAGTGTTTGTGACTAAGTGGCTACTAAAAAAGACTAAACATGGGGGCGGGGCCTGACCAGCATGGCGGACGGCCGCAACTTGCAGGAGCTCCCTAGCAAAGTATTCAACCAAGCATGGAATCGAGCCTCCTGCCGCTCAAATACTGACCCACAAAGGGATTTAATCGTTGAAGACGGCGGCTGGAGCGCTCCGGAACGGAAAACCGGGATGCCGACCGCCAACAAGCATGCAGAGCGATTGCGGCCTAGAGAGGACCCTGGGCGGGAGAGGCGGCCGACCTCCCGTCCTCGGTCTCTTACCCCAGCAGGACCACACAGAGTCCTGTTTCTCCCCCCCCCTCACGGCCGGGGGGGACATCCCGGCCCACACTCCACTGCCCACAGAGTGGTGGGGCCCGAACAAACCACAAAACGACGCTTTGAACAGCAACTCGACACGCAAAATGGCGGACGTACTCACCTACCACAGCCAACCACAGCGAGCAACCATACACTGCGGACCGGAGGCCCAGGGGACTCTGGAGTCAATGCTTGATGCCATCCTGGCGGCCTTTTGGGCGAAACTGATGGCAAAAACGCAATATCCCAAGCGAGAACCCCAAAGGAAAGCCCAGAGGCAAAGGACGCAAAATGGCCGCAGACCACACAATGGCACGTGGCGGCGCCCAACACTCACCATAACCGGCAACCGCCTCCGGGGAAAGGGTAAAATCAACAGACCGGCTCCCAGACAGCTGAGTAAATTACCCGCCAGGCGACGCAAGACCGCGACCCGACACTGTTCTCCCTCGGTGAGGACGGACTTGGATGGTGCTGGGTCCCTGAAAAAACAGACCTCAACACAGGCTTGGTACCAGGGGGCCCCCTCACCTCACCAATGCCCGGCAGACAGACACAGAGCCCTCAGAGGCTTGACCCACCAGGCGCACTCCAAAACCGACCTGGACAGAGACTACAAAACGTGGCCCACCGAAGGCATAGGCTGAATATCCGGCCATCTGTGACAGTCACTACCCTATGGTTACCGAATCCACGACCATTGCCGACCACCCACATTGCTCACCGGAGCCACTAGCCATTACACTTTCCCCCTATAATATGACAAGCATTATCAGCTACCAGGTACCACCTGTTAACATAAAAAATATAGCCTGGCTGTCTCAATGCATAGATGTTATAACTCACAAAACTATCAAAGCGAATTAACATATGAGGTTACTTGTCAACCGGCTTAAAAAAAAAACGGGTACCCCCACACACCCAGCCTGTTTAACATGAAACGTTATCCTGTAATACACTACTGTTACACGTTTATGCTAGAATACTTGCCTGAAACTCATTGGTTGTACTAAGCATGTTTTCATAACAACAAAAACGATATAAAAAGATGTGCACCTACTAATGCCACTGATTAACCTGTCTAATTCTATATATACTGTTGAAGCGTTAAACAGTAATATGTTATCATCCAAAACTAAAAATGTGCTGTATACTCCTATGCCACGTTATGTTATAACCGTTTATTACATTACTACTTGGAACAGCTATTGTGGCTGACCAAGCCTATTGTTATACCATGCACAACAAAAATAAAGAATTAAAAAAAAAAAAAAAAGACTAAACATTACCCCACTTTCAATACTTTGGGTTGTCTACTTTTTCAAATGGTATGCCATCATGGGGGTAATACTCATTCCTGGGCTTCCACACCGTCTCTAAGGTAACATTACTAACCTGGCAAATTTCAATTTGAAAATGGAATGTTCTAGATTTGAGCCTGTAACTTTCCAAAACAGCATAAAACCTGTTAATGGGGGGTCCTGCTGTACTCGCTAGACATCGCTGATTACAAATATGTGCATTTTTTTGCAGTAAAACCTAACAGTATTATGACATTCACAGCTAAAATGTCAGACGCAAATACAAATTTAAAGAAAATATATTTTCTCAAAAATGTTATTCATAATAAATTGTTCCATATATGAATAGTTAATGATAAATTAAAACCCTGTTTCTCCTGAATAAAATGATATATAATAAGTGCACTTAATGTGGCAGCGGTGAATTACGGTTTGACAGACATATAGCGCAAATTCCAGTTTTTGTTTACGTTTTGTTTTGATCAGAACGTGCACTATTGACTCCGTCCTGAAGGGGTTAACATAAGGTATTTCTAAACTCAGGACAACATTTAGAAACTTTTTAGCATGGGTGTTGTTTGGCGGTTGTAGATGCGTAACAGATTTTGGAGGTCAACGTTAGAAAAGGTGTGTTTTTATTTTTTTTATTTTTTTTCATCATATTTTATAAAAATAAATTTGTAGTAAATTATATGATATGATGAAAATATTAGTATCTTTAGAAAGACCATTTAATGGTGAGAGAAACGGTATATAATATGTGTGGGTATAGTAAATGTGTAAGAGGAAAATTACAGCTTAACACAAACACAGCAGAAATGTAAAAACAGCCCTGGTCCTTCACGGTAAGAAAATTGAAAAACTGTCTGGTCACCATGGGGTTAATAGTCAAATCTCTTTGTTTATTTATATCTAGTCACACCTCCCTGCATGCGACCTCTACATTCTTCCTAACACTTCCTGTTAAGAGATCTAATGTTTAAACTTCCTTCATTGTATATTCTGTTTAATTTAGAATGTTTTATCTCCTGCTCTGTTAATTTCCTGCAGGAACCTCATTTGTGTGTGACTCAAGTTCAATTAATAGAACTGGAGAACATCGGATGAGTCACATACTGAGATGGTGTGGGTAGGGCCACATATACAAACATAAGTGATTTATCTTCTAAATGGCAGAGAGGCTACAGGAGCATGATCTATACACTAAAACTGCTTTTTTTAAGCCAAGTTGTTTTAATGCCTACAGTGTCCCTTCAGGAGGAGCCTGCATGGGATATTAATGAGTTAGTGTGCATGTGTTTAAAATGAATACAGAATTTAACAAAAGTGTCCTTAAAGTCAAGTCCATCCAAAGGAATCTCAAACTGCGATATAAAATTATAAACCTTTCTATTTTCGGTATATCTGTAGACATTTTATTTGACTTTATTTTTTAAATTTGATTACCCCGCCTAAGTAAGAACTATGGTATCACTATAAAAGAAGAGGACCAGCCACTTCTTGTCCATAGGCCTAATGAGAGGAAGGCTGCACAGAATAAGGTAAATGTTTGGCGTTTGTGTACATGGCACAAATTTTGTATTTCCATTGGTTTACATTACATGTATTTGTATGCCCCATTGTGTGGTTTTATTGTTTGCACAAAAGAGTGAGTGAAAGAAAAACAAAGGTAATTCACTGTTTCATTAAAAAGGAATCAAATGTTTTATATAGTACAGATTAATATGTATTATAAGTGTCACTGTGTATTTTTGATTAAAAAAAAAGTCTAGACACAAAAGCCTATGTTTGTAACTACAGTTTACTGTAAAAATAACTTAAATGTTTAAAGGAACACTATTGTGTCAGGAACACAAACATGTATTCCTGACCCAATAGTGTTAAAACTACACTTAGCCCTCATAAAATGTAACTTATTTCCAGTGTCACACGGGTGTGCCGGCGCTTGCCCCGTCTCCTTGCTGACATCAGAATTTATGATTTCAGCCAACTCACTGGTTTGCCAGAGGGAAAGCATTGTATTTGGCTGATTTGACAATGGGGCAGAGCAGGGCCAAACACCGGCCTGGCCAGTCAGCACTCTCTCATAGAGATGCATTGAATCAATGCATCTCTATTAGGAAAGTTCAGTATTGTGGCACTAGCCCAAGAAGCACATCCTGTGGCCACTGGAGGTGTCCATAGGCAGCAATGTAAACACTGCCTTTTCTCTAAAAAGGCAGTGTTTGCATGAAAATGCCTGCAGGGAATGTTTATACTCACAAGAACAACTTTGTTGAGCTGTAGTTGTTCTGGTGGCTATAGTGACCCTTTAAATATAACAAACACTAAATGGATACAGCTATAAACAAAAAAGAAATACGCAATAGTGTGTATAGATGAGTCCTACTTCCCGAGGAAGAATCAAAGATGGAGAATGAACAAAGTTGAAAGTGGACAGAAGAAACTGAGAGAGTTGGTTGGAGAGGGCGCCCGAACATCCCGTTGGCCACACCAATCAGAGGAACTTTAGTGATATCTAGGAAGGGTGGGATTATCGCACTTTTTTATTATTATTGTCGTTTGTTGAATGTGTTTTGTTTTTTTTCATCTCGGTCTCTGAGAAAGCCCCTGAACAGGGGGAAATACATAGGTCCAATTTATAGTTTATATTTTATTGAATATATTTGTTGCCATACACCAATGTAGCCAATACCCATAACTGGTGAGAGTAATCCAGATGGGCGGTGGACCCCCCCCAACTGTGCAAACTGTATTACACTGTGACTATTGCATATTTATTTTTTTGTTTACAGCTGTATCCGTATGTTGTTGGTTTTATATATCATTTATAGGAGATTCCCTTTTATTCCAGAAGTTGTGTCCTTAAGGGGTTAAAGGGAAACTCACCTAGCATCCCTGACTGTCACATAGCCAGGAACTACACTTCCAGGCTCTCATACCAGTAAATCGGCACATCATTAACTACATGAAGACTCCCAGGGAACAAGCACTTGCAAGTCAAGAGTCTGTCAGTCTCTGTAATGATTGGTGCTGTTCGGAACCCATTGTAAATGCAGCACCTATCATCACGAAAATGGGAACACCCACCTCTTGAAATCACCACCCACCATGACAAAACACACTATATATATATATATATATATATATATATATAATGTGTGTGTGTTCTTTGAAAGACAGAGTTTGTAGACAGATCTAAAAAAAATCTTTAATATTGGTCTACTCATGCATAATGCATTTGGTAAACCCTTACAGAGCACTTGGAATGTTCCTTTATTAAAATATTCAACATAGTACATTTATTTGACAAATCCTTGCTATTGGAGACAGTGCTTTCATCCATGCACTGTTAAGGTTTAAATGGAGAGTAGATCATTTCAAGTTTCTGTTTTTTAAATAACGTTTTGGATCCACAGTATGGATATATTGTATCTCATTTGGTTTACCAATACATTTTCCCTATTCCTCCTCTCTATTTTAATTCAGTTTCAAGGTATAGTACTACTGCTTCCTGAACTTTCTTTCATGACTGGTATTCCTGAGAAAATGAGAAAAGATTTTCGAGCCATGAAGGTAACATTATTGAAATGGTAAACAGATACGACCTATCTACACTAGTTAGTTCAAGACTCCCATGTGTTTATCTCCATGATTCCAGTAAGATTTAAGTTATTAAAATTACATCTAACTCTATTTTTTTAATTATTTTCTGGTATGCCTGCGTCAATATAAAATGAAGGACATCTTTTAACCTGAAACCAAAACTCACATCTTTTAACCTGAAACCAATTGTACTCACACCTAATACAAATCATTGTGTATATACAATATTACACTATTATTCTGTATTTTTTTCTCTTTTATTTTTCATGTATACCCCCACAAGCTAAGTAGATTGGGGTGAGTTATCCATATTGTTCACTAAGCGCTGCACTCTAATTTGAGACCCGGAGAGTGGAAACACTAACCGGATCCCAAATTATTTAGTTTGTTTTGGTGTTGTTTTATGGTGGGATATTGGGAATACCCACAGAGTGTTCACAGCAGCTGAAATTTACTGTTATCACAAAATCCTTTACTAAAGCGCAATTTTCCACACCTTTTGTTGTTTACATATCTTTTAACCTGAACTTGTCCTTAGGACAGGTGGCCCATGACCTGGTAGGCCTATTTTTCTTTCATACATATATTTGTACAATCTACAACTCCCTTGTAGATTAAAATATTAGGAAGGAACACTTTTCAATGTCTGTGCTTGTTTACAAAAGTTAACTATTGAAATTTACTCTGAGTTTGCAAATGGGTTTGCTTTTCCTTGCACTATAGTTTACCTTTAATGCTAAAATTATGCACTTTGGTCGACACAGGTGTATTGGATGTCTTTGTTATGCTTGTCATCTGACAAGCTACCACAACAGTAGGACATAGTACAGAGAGAAGTGGATGCATGGAGGTTAACACCCTGAGGAGTTGCTTCGGATAGGCATTAGGCTAACCTAGAAATAAGATAAGGCCAGGGACTTATGAAAGTATTTAGAAAATTGGGCAGACTTGATGTGCCGAATGGTTCTTATTTGCCATTACACTCTATGTTTCTATTCTTTTCTGTGAGGTTAGTCCTTCTGCTTCTATGAGCCTAATGTGGGATTCACCCATCAGTAAGACTATGGAAGGGAGGCTCTGAACTTGTAAGTATCAGGGTTGGCTATAGGACCTAAGCAATGCAAAGACAGAGGGATAGGAGAGGCTTAATAGAGAACCTTAGAGTGATTCAAATAAAGGTAGAACTATGAAATAACAGAACTAGATTAAGAGAATTCACTGGGTTCACTGTTATAAATAACCCAGTATGAACCCACAAGAAAGGCACAGAGAAATGTAGGAAGGTATACCGGTCCTTAGAGTGGCCGTGTTAAAGGGACATTATAGTCACCTGAACAACTTTAGCTTAATGAAGCAGTTTTGGTGTATAGAACATGCCCCTGCAACCTCACTGCTCAATCCTCTGCCATTTAGGAGTTAAATCCCTTTGTTTATAAACCATAGTCACACCTCCCTGCATGTGACTTGCACAGCCTTCCATAAACACTTCCTGTAAAGAGAGCCCTATTTAGGCTTTCTTTATTGCAAGTTCTGTTTAATTAAGATTTTCTTATCCCCTGCTATGTTAATAGCTTGCTAGACCCTGCAAGAGCCTCCTGTATGTGATTAAAGTTCAATTTAGGGATTGAGATACAATTATTTAAGGTAAATTACATCTGTTTGAAAGTGAAACCAGTTTATTTTTCATGCAGTCTCTGTCAATCATAGCCAGGGGAGGTGTGGCTAGGGCTGCATAAACAGAAACAAAGTGATTTAACTCCTAAATGACAGTGAATTGAGCAGTGAAATTGCAGGGGAATGATCTATACACTAAAACTGCTTCATTTAGCTAAAGTAATTTAGGTGACTATAGTGTTCCTTTAAATGTGCGTAATATGATGCCAGATAGGAAGGTGAAAACAAGCTATTGTCAAAGGGAATCCAGATTTACGAGAATTACGAGAGACAGAGCCAGGTTAGGGATCCCAGAATAGTCAGCATAAGCCATGTCCAAATCCAGAATAGATAAAGGTGTAATATAAACAAGCTGTAGGGGATCAAAGTAACCACAACAGGGCACTATGCACTTGGAAAATAACACTTTTATAGACTGGGGGGTGTTATTTGTGGCAAACATGTCTCCAGAACATAAGAGGGAGATGAAAATTATGTGAATTCGAGTGAGTGATATCCTTAACCTGGTTGTGTGCACAGAGAGGCTAAAGGAGTGAGCAGGGACTGGAGAAATTACTGCCAGAATAGGGAATCACGTGGTTGGTGGACTGCCAAGGTAGGTCTCTGCCTACTTTTACCAGGAGAGGAAGAATATAAAAAAAATATGAAACCCAAAATAAATTGTACCAGACAAAGGCAGGTAACCGAAATTCGGTAATAGAAACA
Source organism: Pelobates fuscus (assembly GCF_036172605.1). Taxonomy (NCBI): domain Eukaryota; kingdom Metazoa; phylum Chordata; class Amphibia; order Anura; family Pelobatidae; genus Pelobates; species Pelobates fuscus. Next base: position 264,016,973 of record NC_086319.1, on the reverse strand, counting down.
CTGAAACCAAGACGTTGTCAAAACAGGCAAGGGTCAGGACAACAGAGAAGAATAATTTCCATAAACAAACCAGGGACTAGTACACGGGCCAGATAGTCAGGCAAACCTACAGACTGGAGCACGCAGCAGGAGGAAAGTAAACCGGCTCTGTCAAGTGGTCAAGGGCAGTAGAGAAGAAACTTAGTCAAGGCAAGCTAGATCACACATATCAAAGAACAGGTACAAAATAGTGCTAAGGACTTTGAAACCAGAGAGCTCTCTTTAAATAGGGTGGTCCTGACTTATTGTTTCTGGGAGTAATAGCACTGACAAAGCTACACCTGTCATACCCACAGGTGCTTTGCAAAATGAACTTATGAAATCCTCATGAGCGCAGTCCTCACAGTGGCACGTTGAGCACAGTGCAGAGGCAGAAAGATTAAAACAGGTTCAGTCCAACCAGAGCCAGTCAGAGAGTGTTGGGTTTCCTGACCTTATCGCTGCTTAATTTGGCTACTGGGTTCCTGTGACATGGTACAGCAGATGGGGTGTCTTAAGTGGGCTTCTAGTCTGTGGATTTTAGATCTGACTTATGTTTTTATTGCTTTACTTTCTGGTTAAGGTTTTGTTTATAATGGGATTCTAAGCCATTATTTAACCTTTTAGTTTGTGTAAAAGTGTCTTTCTAAACAAGAATAGGCAAGATCCTACCTACGATATGCTCTTATTTAATTCTACCTTGCAAAGGCTTCTTTCCAATTCTCAGGCACCTCTCAGATCTCTTGAAACATTGCTATTCCAAAACAAAGAAGTCTCCTGCTCCTAGGAAGTCTTCCTGAACTATTTTCACCATAGTAGCCAAGGCTATCAGTAGTATTTGGGTCAGGTCATTTGCAAACCTCTGAGTAAAGGGTGAGCTGGACAGGAATGGGTTGGTATATCCAGTGCCAGTGATTGAACATAGTTGGGGTTACAAACACAACCAGTTCTTAGTCCTGTAAAGGCCTTTCACCCAGTTTTAGACCTGAATCTTTTCAACAACAGAAGAATTTTTCCTACTCTCGGGATGGAGATCATGAGAATCTTACTCTGTCAAGGGATCAGTTCATAATGTTTGTGTAATTGAAGGAGACTTGCCTCCACTTTCTGATCCATCTGGATTACTGTTGGTACCTGAGGTTTACCAGGACACGGACTACCAGTTTCTCTATTTGCCCTTTGGACTAGCCATGGTTTCCAAATTTTTCACCTAGTGTAGCGTAAATTGGAACATTACAGTTGGAGTGTTAACCAGCTTATGGGTCTATATATCCTTATGTTTTTTTTTGTTCTCTCTGAGGCGCCAGAGACCACATCCATAGGTTCAATAGAGAGCTAGTTTGTGGTTTCTAAAATAGGGGATTCCGCTGTTTTTCCACATTGCAGATACCAATTGTGAATGAGTTTTTGTAAATGGAGGTAAGAGTTGTTGTGTGATGGCAAGTCTCCTCCATACAGCATAACTGCTGGGACCTTTTACCATGCTGGATCTGTAGACCAGGTCTGCAGGACTGCTGCTTGTTTGTCCCTGAGAACTTTTTTACATGTTTTACTGTTTTTATACATTTGTATCAGTTGATGGTGCTTTTGGCAGCTGGGTTTTCTAGGCAGTTATTTATATCTAGTCCTCCTATCTACCCTCCCTGCTTTCTGGTTGGTCTTGTGTTCTGCTCTGCTTTTGTAGATCATCCCATATGTTCATTTAATCCGAGCTCTGCCTGACATCCCATTTCCTTCTTGATGGTGACAGCCCTTGAAACCATAACTGTCAGTGCTTCACCTATCTCTGCACGGTTTCCTTCCTATTTCCCTCCACTTAACTTTATTATCCGTTAAAAAGAGTTTAAGAGAGGAAATGACTGGAGAATGAGTCATCGCTAGAAGGATGGTATTTCCTAGAAGCATGGTATTTCGGGTGTTCATTCCTACTTCTAGTTGGGTAGGACTACATTTCATATGTTATGACTCATAGACTTTCAACATCCCAATGGAAATACATTTGTCAAGTAAAACTCAAATTTCCTGATCCACTTTCCTGGGCAAAGTACAATAGTCTACCTATGCTTGTTTCTGTTTCTTTATCTCTGCTAGTTTGGTAAAGGTTTTTTTTTTTTTTTTAAGTCCTGTTTGGTAGCTAAATAATTGACTTCACACTATGTTTCTAAATTTGAGTGGGTAGAAGATATATTTTTGTCTTGCCATTTATATCATAGGTCTTCTGTGAAGTGTTAAGCATCAAGTTATGTATGAAACAAGTCCATGTGGTTACTAGGTTTGTTCCATATCGTGAGAAGTGAGATACACAATGTGTGGGTATATGTGTTAGCCCAGTAAGCCTCGTCCTTATACCACTCTAAAGAATACTTAAAAATACATCCAGTAGGTGGAACATATTGCCAATATAAAGAATTCAAAATTATGTAGGTTTCAAGTACTCCCAAACATGAAGCCAAATCTATACATATGGCTCTCATGGGTAGTGCAGATGGACTCTTAATAGGATGTCCCCAATCATCCAATCCTTCTTCCAGCTGCTCTATGTGTAGCCTGCAGCAATGATGGAATGAGAGATCCTCCTCTGGCATAAAGATGCTTTATTGGATTCAATAGAATAAGCACAATAAACTAAACTATGCGGAAAAGTAAAAAATAATCTGGACATAAGCAAAAAGTCCAAGAAAGTGCAAATAAGTCAAAAAATGCAAACAAGTCCAATATTGACACAGCCTAGTGGCTAACTGTCCAATACGTGTTTCGCCCTGTGGTGGGGGTTTCCTCAGCTTGAGGGGCAAAAAAAAGAGGCTTTCTGGGTTTTGACTGTGATTAATTTTAAAATGGTTAGACGCTATGGTTTTCTTTTCCTTTTTTATGTTCCGATATTTTAACTTTTACGCATGGTCCTTCCGAAATATAATAAGTTACAGGGGCATTTCAGTGTATATATATATTACCCCTTTTGAGAAACATGTCAATTGGTCCCTAATGGTGTACTCACTATTGGTGTATTGTTTAATATCGGTTAGGTCTCTTCTTACTTTTTGTTGACCTGCAATAATAAGCATGTCCCACATCCATAAAAAACATTCTTCTGGTTTAAAAAGTGGCTTACTGTCTGTGGGCCTTCACCGCTATGGACTAAGGATCTCTTGAGATTGGCAGCACCTCTATAAATAATTTAAGGCTGTGTAGGCAAGAAAATTTTGAGAACTGGGTCACCTTGTAAAATGTGCCGGTATTTTTTATTTGCCCTATTTACTTTATTGTTGTTGCCATTGAAGTTACAATGGGCCTCATATGTGTTTCTATTCCTTATACTTCTTTGTTTATAGGTTAATAGGTGTTCTCTTGGAATGTTTCTCACTTCTTCCATCGCTGTAGTTAGAGAAGCATAATTTTTCAATAACTTGGCCCTTGATCTTCTTTGCCTTACTTATAAAATAGTGTTCATCCGAGTAGTTGCGTCTGATACTTAATTGTCCTTTAGGTGCATTACTCAGCCAAGGTTTATAGTGAGAACTACTCTTTTCAATATATCTATTAGCGTCTACTAGTTTAAAAAAGTTTCTTCATTCGTGTTCTTTTGTTGGTCTTGGATAAAAATTTAGAGGTCTATAAAGTTATCTGTTTGACTATGGGTAGTAGTGAGGATAATTCCCTTTTTAATTTTCGTTTAAAAAGGATTAAAACATATCTAAAAGGTCAATGGAACCATTTCATATTAAAAATATTTAGTCTATAAAAAGGCAATAGGACACCAAATTCGCCACCCAGGTATGTTCTGAAATGATAAAAACTTCTTCCCAATATGCCATAAAGAGACTATAAAATGGGACGAACAGTACCATTTGGTTATTAGTGATGTCACATCCCTGTATTGCATTATTCCACGTGAAGTCGGCCTTAAAGCTGCAAGACATTTTTTTTTTATTTTTTTTTTATGAAATCCAATTTTAAAGAAGAACAGATGGAGTATATTTTAGAGGGAATTTTACTTATTTGAAAGCACAATTATTTTTAGTTTCAGGGTTCTTTTTATCTTCAATTTTGGGGCACAGCAATGGGCCCTAAATTCACACAGAGTTATGACAATCTATGGCATATTGGGAAGAAGTTTTTATATTTTCGCAACATCCATGGATTGTGAATTTGGTGACCTATCGCCGTTTTATAGACAATATATTTTTAATCTGGCATGGTTCAATTGACCTTTTAGATTATATTTAGATTACAGGGCCATAGTCACAGGGCAGGAGGCTGTCAAACAGGCTCCTCCAAAAGCCAGTAGCGAGGTTACTTTCACCACATATCCCCCACCCCCCCAAGGTAAGACTAACCAGGCACCTGACCTGCTGCCGGTCGGTACCTGAGTTAGTCGGGCAGCCCACCCACAACCAAGTACTTGATCTGTTGATCTCGGGTATCCTGATTTGTCCTGTCAGTCCCAAGCTGCAGAGTGAGCGCCGCCACCCCCGATCTCCCTTGTGCTCCCAGTCATGAAGTTGTAAGTACTTTGTGGGCCGAGGCCACATTTCTTCCCCGGTTCCAGTGCTTCATCTGGGGGGATTGGTACGTAGTCCTGCCCTGTAACAAGGGAGCAGGTAGAGCAGAGGCCAGCAGCGTTCTGCCTTGATGCCAGCTTTTCTGCTGGAAGGGGGTCAGTGGGCATTGCAGTCTCATCCACTAACCCCAGGACCCGGTGTGGAATCTACCTCCTCCTGGTATTCCTGCGGGGTTGGGGATCTGGACTAGCTGTCCAGCATCCCTGTAGGTTTGGTACAGTGATGGTGCCCATCTGCACCATTGGGCTCAGAGGTGCTCTCCCCCTGTAGTTGGGGAGGAGGACCCGTTGTCTCCTCTCCCGGTACCTCTGGCTGCCGCTGGGGAGAGACAGTTTGACTCCACTCCCTGCATTGTACACAGCCGTTGTGGAGAAGGACAGACTGTCCCTACTCCTGGTAAGTCCGGCTGTAGTTGGGGATCTGGGCCAGTTGCCCAGCATCCCTGTAGGGCCGGTGGAGAGACCTCGGTCCCATCTCCACCTGCCAGTTAAAGTTCCTCACAGGGCCAGTCTACTAGATCCCCTATTTCTGCAACTGGTATAGAAACAGAGGATACCACAGCCAAGTCTCTGAAAGACAGGTACTGCTGTTGAGGTGCGGGACTAATTATCTTGGTTCCCAGCAGTGTACCTGGTTGGCGCACTAAGCTGAACAGATGTTGGGAACTGCTCCAGCTCCCACTCCATGGTGACCAGATGAAAAGGGTCTGGCCCCTAGTCGTCTGCTCTGGGGAGATCCAGCAGGGCTTCCCTGATGTTGTGTGTGTCCCAGAGCCGATATTCTCCCGGACACCCAAAGTCACTGCCTACCTCAAAAGCCTCCCTCAGTAAGCTGGGGCCATTATAGTCCTCACCCTCCGGCATACTTTCATCAGCCATCCAATGATTGCGCCGGTTGACGTACCACTTTTGTGCCCAGTAAGCCTCGTCCAGCCACAACTCTTTCCAAATCAGGTTCCACAGTTCCTTCACCCACTCCTCCAGGGGTTGCTCTCCAAGAAAAGGCAGCCGCATGGCCACATGTGCTTGAGACCTCTGTTCTTCATTGGGAAGGCTCTCTCGCCGCCGCTGTACATCCTCCCGTGCCTTGCGCCACAGCTCCTTCCGAGTGGCATCTCTCCAATCCAGCTCACTCCATTCTCCCGAGTTCCTCCGTAGATAGGGACGCTGCACGAATGCTAGCGTTTCCCCCAATTTGTAAAATCCAATGCGTGTCTCCAGGATGCCTCTCCTCGCACTAGGAAGCCATCCCACTTATACCACCAGATGTGACAGACCGCCTGGCACCCCGACCGGATGCCATCGCCAATGGATGCTCCTAGTGCTCACAGAAGACTTCCAGCACTCCATCAGCACCGTAGTCCCCATGTCCAGCGTTGCAGCTTGGCTGGGAACTCGCTGTCCTCCACCCACCCTGGGCCCAGGATCCAGCTTCCAGTCGGCGAACCTCTCCTACTCCAGAGAGTATAGGAGGAACAGCTAGTGATTATAATACCAGGGGAGTATAGGGATATAGCAATCCCCAGCGTAGATACAGCTGTTTCCCCCACACATGAGATGACTCTTTGTTGAGGGTAAGTAGGAACTGATTTATTGGTAGCCACACTGGCCTTTTATGCAAGTCCCTATTCATGTGGCACTCCCACATGGATCTTGTGGGGACCTACAATACAAAGTCACAGACCAATGACAATAGATTTTAAATGCATGACACTCCCATATACAAACATACAATTCCTCCCCTCTGCCTGGGAGATAATTGCTTCAGATACTGTATTGACTCCAGTGTCTCCAGGCAGAAAAATACATATTTTTATATGTACCTTTAAAACTCATGGAAACCCCATAAACGTTTTATCCCCTGATAGCCCCGATCTGGGTGAGCAACATATCCACAATTCAACCAGATCGGTTCATTTGTTCAGATTTTCCATGGAGGGATTATTTTAACCGACCGCACACAAAATTACTGTCCGAAAAGAGTTCCAGGAAATCAGGCTGTGTTGTTGGTCTACTTCGGGAATTCAATATAAAATACCGCTTCGGGAGTAGGCTCAGTTTATGTCTCATGTTCGGGAGTTTTTTCCCACTGAACGCCGTTCGATTCCTATTCGAATAGCTGAACATCAGTGAAAGGTATGTGTTTAGTGGTGTTCGCGCCGTTGAGTGTCTGATTTGAGTTCCATACACTCTACGACCAAACATCGCTCATTGTGCTCGCGGCTTAAGATGGCTGCCGCCATGTGGTCGAATGCTGCTTTGAACTACTTCGGGAGTTCGAAGTGCCGATTCACAGACCGTGTCTTCAATCCCAGTTATTACAGGGCCATAGTCACAGGGCAGGAGGCTGGCAAACAAGCTCCTCCAAAACCCAGTGGCCAAGGTTACTTTCACCACAGAGTCTGATAACGTGATTTTCGAGGATAAATAAAGCATCTCAGTTGAACGCACGTGCCATATGACATGCGTTCCAGGGACGCCGATTTTGCATTCCAATGGCGCTAGTCAATCAACCCGGAAGTGGAGCGCATGACGGGATTTGGAACTCACTTAACGTTCCAAGTGCACACAACCGGACCCGAAAGAGTGTGCAATGCATGGTTTAAAAAAGACGCCAAGAAGGCTCCCCCACTACATACCGACTGAGGAAGCCCCCACCACAGGGCGAAACGCGTATCGGATAGATTAGCCACCTGGCTGTGTCAGTATTGGACTTTTTTGCACTTTTGGACTTTTTGCTTATGTCCATGTGATTTTTTTACTTTTGCACATAGTTTTTTGTGCTTATTCTATTAAATCCAATAAAGCTTCTTTATACCAGAGGAGGATGTTTCATTCCATCATTGCTGCAGGCTACACAGAGATCAGCTGGAAGAAGGATTGGGAACATCCTATTAAGAGTCACTCTGCACTACCCATGAAAGCTATTTGTATAGATTTGGCTCCATGTTTGTGTGTGCTTTAAACCTACATAAATTTGTTTCTTAATATTGGCAATATTGCACTATGTGTTGTTTCTTTCTGTAGAACCAACAGATGTGTGTTCCACCTACTGTATGTATTTTTAGCTTTATCTATACCCTGAGGATTTTGAAATTGTGTGTACTTTTCCTGATTCCAATTCATAATTTTATTCTTAGACTCTGACACAGCAGATTCATCTGTCCCCAGAGCAGCATCACTCTTCCATGGGGAAGCTGCTAAATAGAATTGAGACTAATGAAAGAGCACAAACTGAATTGAACCGCTGGGGCCTTCAACTTGATTCTGATGTACACACGGTAGGTAGATCTACCTTTATGCTACAGCGCAGGATGTCTGCAGGTATTTTAGATTTGTAATAGTTTATTAAATCATATATTGGTTATATGTGTCATCTGTGTTTCCAATTTTCTGTAATATAGATTTTGTAATGGTTCACAAACCTTAAAGTTGCATTTGAGGCTGGAGTAGATAATGCACTAAAATATACTTTTAAGAAAAAACTCATTTTGTTTCTCTTGTATGCCACATGTATGACATTGTTTTAATATGAGCATTTTACATATTAAAGAAACATCTGGCTATAATGTTTTTTTAGTTTTTTGTTGGGGATGGGGCGGGTGGTTTGCGTCAATCTCTTTCTTACATTGTGGGTAAACACATGACAACCTTAGACATGACATAAAACGTCAAAGAGTAATTGTAGATGGCATATATGCAGACATAAATATTACCTAATTTCATAATAGAATAGAAAATAATTGCATTATTCATTGGTTTAGTTCGGTTATGTGGTTCCAGTACTGTGTTCAAGTTAAAGGGACACTATAGTCACCTGAACAACTTTAGCTTAATGAAGCAGTTTTGGTGTGTAGAACATGCCCCTGCAGCCTCACGGCTCAATCCTCTGCCATTTAGGAGTTAAATTCCTTTGTTCATGAACCCTAGTCACACCTCCCTGCATGTGACTTGCACAGCCTTCCATAAACACTTCCTGTAAAGAGAGCCCTATTTAGGCTTTCTTTATTGCAAGTTCTGTTTAATTAAGATTTTCTTATCCCCCGCTATCTTAATAGCTCGCTAGACCCTGCAAGAGCCTCCTGTATGTGATTAAAGTTCAATTTAGAGATTGAGATACAATTATTTAAGGTAAATTACATTTGTTTGAAAGTGAAACCAGTTTTTTTTTTTTTCATGCAGGCTCTGTCAATCATAGCCAGGGGAGGTGTGGCTAGGGCTGCATAAACAGAAACAAAGTGATTTAACTCCTAAATGACAGTGAATTGAGCAGTGAAATTGCAGGGGAATGATCTATACACTAAAACTGCTTTATTTAGCTAAAGTAATTTAGATGACTATAGTGTTCCTTTAAAGTGTAAAATGGCAGTCGGCCGTTAGGATAGTCCCAGTTTTAGTTCAACCTGTGACTTCCATGGTCTTAACAGAATCCCACCTGATGATTCAGCCAAGTGTAGGCGTGAACCCAAGTAGGTACTCCCGGACTGCAGGAACCACTGCTGCACATCAGTCACTGCACTTGTTGGGTCAGTCATTGACCTCCCCTTTTAAGGACATGTACTGTGGCTAGGCTGGTTCCCAACGTCTCATTTGTAGGCAAGACAATAGATGCCAGGACCTGCTTGATTGAGAAGAGGTGTGAGTCTGCGCCCTTCCCAAAGGGCTAGAGTCTCTCAGCAAGTACTTAGAAACAATGTTAATATCTGTTTTGCAGGGGACTATAGTCTGCTTCTGAGTTTAAAATAATTTTTTGCAAAAAAAACCATCTAGTTTGGCCAGAGTAGTAAGCTGCTGGTCCTGAGAGTTCACTAGTGGTGCAGCTTTTGCCATATTAGTTGAGACATGATTCTGCATGTTCTTTGATCTCTGTTGAGTTATTCTTCACCTGGGGTTAGGGAGAAATTGCGTTTCCAAAACAGAAACAGGCTGCGTATGGTAGAAAGATAGTGGGTGGAGAAATCGTCCGTCTCCCGCTCACCTGCATTTAGTAGGCCTTAGGTCTGCTCCTCTCAAAATACCCAGAATATAATCAGATCTGCTTCCATAAGGTTTAATCCAGAGCCCATAAGACTTCAATGCAGGCAATAAATCAGTAAAAAGTGAGATTTTCAGTTATTTCTCACAGAGCTTTCAAGAGGTTCAACTGTCCCGCATGGCAGTCCTCACCTCCCTACTATAATGTTTTACAGTGTCATTCAAAGCACCATAATTAAATTATTTTTTTGCATACAGCTGACTACTCTCTTTACACACTGGGCTAAAGCGCAGACAGGACCCTTCATCCATATACATACACCCTAGGTCAAGCAGTGTTTGAAAACTCACCGTTCGTCTCTCTGGTCTTCCATGCTTCACTTTCTGCTCCAAAGCTAGGAAGGCCAGAGAGACAAACTGTTGGTTTTCAAGTACTGTCTGACCCAAAGTGTATGTATATGGCTGAATAATCCTGTCATATACTAAAGGCAGGGGACACATTTTTCTATTGTTTCCACAAATCTTTAATTTTAAAAATAATCTTATTTATTTTCCAAACTTGATAAAAGGACCATTATATTAATAGTTTTGAAGTGACAGTTGTCTTTAAATCCAGTTAGAATGATCTGACAAGTTATATAGTTTTTCCTTTTTTTTTTTTTTTACCTGCAGACTGCTGGTAGGATCCTCCCGGTGGAGAAAATCAACCTCCGGAACCGTTCATTTTCCCCAGGAGTCGACCTAAATTGGACCAGGGAAGTAACCAACGAGCCTTGTATCTCTTCAGTGAGTATTTGCTTTTAAATTACCCCTCTTTTTTTTAAGCTGCCCCTTTTCTCATAAATATTCTTTTTGAATTGATAATACTATAGTGGATATCATAGAACACAGGTGCCCTCATTTGACTAGCTCAACTACATATACCTACTAAAACAAATGCATGTTTTCTTACAAAAAAGAAAACACATAAAACTCCTTAGTGTGACTACCAAATTAATATATTAAAATAAGTAAACCCTGTCCCCTTTCACCCCTCGTCAAAACCTGTAGAGTTTACCCTAGTCCGGGATATGTCGTATTAGCATTTATAGTTTTGAGATGGAATAGGAAGCAGAAAATAGTGACATGGGGTTTATCACAGTCAATTTGGTATCATTTTCACGTGCTGTACTTGAAAATATGTGAACTATGATAGTGAAAGGTTTGGGAAGCATTCTTTGAGTTCTGCAGTAGTAAGAAATTTTTAAGTAGTATAATCTATAAAAGCCTTGACCCCACATTTGGCCCATATTGTGTAAGGATTATGACTGCCTTGAGGAAAGTCAGGATTTTGGGTTTAAGGTATGTAACAAAGAGGACTGGCTCCCAATTTGGAGTGAGAATGTTTTCCAGAATTTTATGGGAATAGCCAAAAGGGGATTTGATATCATATCATCTGGGAGAAGTGGTGTGGCGTGTGAAGAAGGGACACCCTCACAAGTCTGGCAGCACCAGGAAGGATTCCTGAGATAGCTCTTAAATCCTGTGCTGTATTTGGGTAGAGTCAAACACATTCCTGCCTGAGCTGGCCTGCTAAACTATATTCCTGGACATTTGGTAGATTTAGTCCCCCGTTGGCATTGGTTTGCTTTGTTAGTGAGGTTTAGACAGGCTGTAAGTCTTTGTCAGAGAAACTGTTTGATTTTCGTTTTCGAAAGGCTAGCCTTTTTTTTTTATTTTTTTTTTTTTATTTAGAGGACTAATGTAGTAAGTGGAGAGGAAATTGTAGCTTTGGGAAAATAACTAATTTGTACAGGTTTACCCGACTGATTTATGATAAACTCAGTTTTTGCCAATGGTCTAATTCTACAAAAGTGTAACAGGTGAAATATTTTGTTTAGGTAAGAATGAGAAGTTCCTGGGAATTTTTATCCCAAGGCATTTAAGTGCAGTTTGTTGCCAATCAAAGAGAATTCCATTGGGGAGCCTCAAAATAAATTCCCCTCTCAAGTTAAGGGCACATGATTTGGCCCAGTTGATCTTCAGTCCAGCCATGTCGCAGTATACCTTATGCAGATCAACAACGGCTGGTAGAGATTGATTTAGATTTGTGGTAAAAATGAAAAGATCATCATCAGCAAAGGGCAGAGAACTTCAGGGTGACAACACCCATTGAAATTACCCTTAACTTCTGTAAATATTCTTGTAATAATGGATTAATAGCGAAGTTAAACAAGTGGCGATATGTTTAATATAATATGTCTGAAGTATTCTAGTTTCAGTACGCGGATAAGATTATGTCAGGTGGGGCGGGGCCAAGCCAGCAAGCTGAGAAGTCGCATGGAAGCTGGGCTCCCGCAGTACATGCCATTTTTCGATAAAAAACTCACTAAAATCGAGACAAAACGAGACCAGGATGAGCTACCTATACCAGGAGCGACCTGGAGACAAGCCTGAAACCCTTACTGAGTGCTCGAAAGATCGGAAGCCCGTGGTGGAAAGCCGAGGCCTGCTGAGAATGGAAGCGGGGGGAGGCGGCCGCTCTCCTCGCCCAGACGCTGGAGGTACGGCCCCACTGATGCCCTGCTCCCCCCCCAGGACCGGAGGGGGTTATCCCGGTCCAACTCGGAGAAGCAACCCTACCACACATGTGGAGGCGCCTGGTGAGCACCGAGGAGAAGCGAAGCGAAGCAACATGGCCGCCACCACGTGCACCTGGTCCGCAGGGAAATCGGACCTGGAGACTAGGCTGGACGAGTTGTTCACTAAGTTCTGGATGAAGCTGGCATCCAGGGAGCAACAGACAGGCACAAAAACACTTGCCGCAAAGCAGCAGACACTCACCCAAACAAAACCGGTGCCACCGCGAGCCCCCGGGACACACGGGGTGAGCCGCAGACGGCAGATACGTGGAGCTAACAGGCCAGAGCGACAGCAATTGCTGACAGCACCGGCAGGCCACAGCACCGGCACGACAAACCCCACCCAACGCCTAAAGCACTCACGGGCGACTCGGAGGAGACCGCACACCTGCACAGACGGGAACGGTAAACGGCGGAAAAAGCCTGCACAGGCCTCACTCAACCCTGTATGCCGACATAGAACAGAGGCAGGTCCCTATACGGACACACTCCTGAGCACATCACAGCCCTACCACCTGGCACTCCCCACCACTCCAAGGGAAGACGTCGATACTAGGACCGTACACTCTTCTTCTGAGCTGGGGGTTCACCTGGAGGTAACCCTCCCACGCCACCCATATACCCGAGGAGAAGGCCGTGCTCAGGCACATCCTCGGGCCCCCGACCCTGCTGATGGGGTCAATGGACATGTGGCAAGGGCCCCTACTCAGGCCGAAGATACACGGAACAAGGGCGACAATCACCCAGGCAGTGCAAAGGGAGGACCGCAGCGTGGGGAGCTGGATACCGGGAGGACCCGGGCAGACACAACGTCGAGACCACCACGATGGGACGCCTCCTAAAGCACACTAGTGGCATTGGGTGAAGTGCCCCGGCAGCCCACATCTTGGTTGCCAGCCCAGACACTGAGCTGGCCTCGGGACGCTCTTACACTACTGTAACGAAATGACCGTCTTGAGACATAAACTTCACCCCTCATTTAATTTGGTTTAATCATTCATTTAACATAGCTAGAGGTTTGCTCAAGCCTATCTTGTATACTATCTTGTACTCTAGAGGCACAGTGTACCCACATGCCCTGGTGTGTATATCAGCGGCCTACTACCGTAGCATAACATGTTGCAGACACCATAAAGCAAATTACTAAAACTGTAATATCACGAGCTAATGAGCTTCACACCAGATTGTCCCTACAGCAAAGAATTGACTGCATTTCTGCACAGCTCCTGATACCAGTGCTCAGCATAATTCTATGGGACTTTAAACTGAATCTATGTGGTTATCACAGGCCAGCCTTAGTTAGTTTGTTATACTCGACCAGTGTGCTCTCATATGATTATTTGCATTGGGAAGGTAGCACTCGTCACACAGCTTTAAACTCGTTGGTATAAGCATTATTCATTTACTTTATTTTATTATCCTGTTTAGCTATGAACGCCAACTTGTATATGAAGCCTGCCTACGCTATTTTGATCACTTTTGTTTCTTATTTAAGCTTGTAACACTATGTTTACTTGAATGTTCCACAAAAAAAAAAAAACCCATGGCACTTTTTCTTTGAGGTGCATTGTACACCATCTTGATAATATCTCTTGTTACCCCTCAATGCCTCCTCTTTCTCTTCTGTACCCCATGACATATATGCCATAATAAAAGAAAGATTTACAAAAAAAAAAGATTGTCAGGTGATGCTATCAAAAGCCTTTTCAATATCTAGGCTAATAAGTGAGGGAGATGTTAGGTCAGCCTATTTGCCTGTGGTTTATGTCACTGCTGCTGTGGCTCTAAAGAGACCTGTCTACTCCTAACAATACCTAGTTGGTGAGTGGTATGTGTTTGGTGTAGGAATATTTGTACTCTTAATGCTATAATCTTTGTGAGGAGTTCAATGACTAGGTTAAGCAGTGACATTAGACGATAGGATGCCAAAGCCTCTACCTCCCTGTTTGGCTTGGGAATGAGGATGATACGAGTTTGGTTAACGGCAGCTAATGGGAGGACTTCTTTAAATATTTGTAGGTTTTTGAAAGTGAGACTAATTTGTTGTTTCAGGGTTTTACATACTGTGGTAAAGCAGTCATGTCCTAGTGCCTTCCCACTTTTGAGGGATTTTATTGCCATGTGATCTCTCATTCAGATATGGGTTTGTTGAAATGCTCTCTGGAGTTTTCGGTAGGGGTAGGTTTAGACTCAATTGGGCCAGCAGTTTCCCAGTCTTTCCAACCAATCTGAAGAAATATTGTTTTTGAAAATCTAGTTTAGATTGTGCATGGTTCATGGCTCGCAATGAAAGTGTTGAGGGTGTTTTAGGCATCTTGATATTTTTTTTTTCTTCTTCAACTGAAGGATTGGTCAAGAATTGTCTGTGTGCTACTTTAAGATCAATTTAAAGTTTTGTAAAGTATTTCCTCCATTGTTTCTTAGCTGAGTCATTGTAAGAGATAATCTATACCCTCATTACATTGGACGTCTCCCAATGCAGTTATGGGTCATCTGTGTGTTCAAGATCATCGTCTCTAAAGTGAGTTCAGCTGGATTGTAAATGAGCTTGGAAATACAGGTTGTTAGTGTGATACGGTGGGAATCAAGGTGAATAGATAGGCAAATATTGTGGAAATCATTAAAATGAGAGATACATTCAAATGTATGAAAGTCTGTAGTGTCTATATTGGAAAATACTACTTACTACTGGTAAGGTGTGTTGCGTTCATATATGAGGCTGTAACCATCCCCATGAATGATTTGTATAATTATTTGTATCTGTCAGGAGTAGGCTTAATCTGGCCACAATTTATGGCTGGCAGATTTCCAATTGGGTAAAAAGAACAAAGGCACAATTAAAATCTAAAAAAACCTATGTATGTACACTGAGTCCAGTAGAGGTGCTGATTGATTAAATACAGGAGGGCAATGAGTAAGATGAGCACAGAAGACCCTCCGAATTTAGGGCACTCAGTTGAGGCAAGTCAGTGGGAGCTTGCAGTAAGTGATATTATTTGCGTTGCACTTGTCAGCTCCCTAGAGTTGCTGGTGAGTAGCGACAATGGGGTAGTATATAGTTAAAGAGATGTAACTGATACAGTGTGCCACTCATTTTGCAGCTATTGCCTGTTGCTGTGGTGCGCTACCTGATACAGTTGCAATAGTGAGTAAAGGTCTTACACTGTTGAGTTCCATGATTCGGATGAACCTATGTCACTACGTATGGATTGCCTAATTTAGTTGAGCTTTCATTTGCACTAAAACTGGCCTTTTGCTTCCCACCTCATAGACCTAGACTTCCAGCGGTCGCTCTCTAATGTAATAGAGTAAACCTGTTCTCCAAAAAGAACATGTTCGGCGTCCAGATGTGCTATTGTGCTAGAACGGTGAGTGGAGTTAGTTAGTGTAGCACAATAACGCAGGATGGATGAATATTAAATTTTCTAGTTGTGGAGCTGATGTATAACGAGGCTAGCTAAGATGACAGCTGAACCGTAAGTCTAGCATGCTTATTTTTAAAGTTATCCTTAAGGAAATGTTGAGGTTGATAAAGCATAGAGTTTTTGTGAATTTTGTCATTGGCCGTCCTGATCTACTCGCCTTGTCGACCATTGGAAGAGGGATGGGGACATCCTATTAAGAGTCCCTCTGCACTACCCATGAGAGTCAAATGTTCACATTTGGCTCAATTTTTGTGCGTACCTAAAATCTACAATTATCTGTATATTCCTTATATTGGCAATATGTTATTTTGTTCTTTCTTGTAGAATCATCAGACATGTGTTCCACCTATTGTATGTATTTTGGATACTTCTTGACAGAACTGCTTTAAAACTAAAAAAAAAGTTTAGAGTTTATATCCCTGAATATATTTCTCTTTAATACCAGATTCTTTGGTGAAATAATGGACTATTAATCCAATCCATCCCCCCAAAAAAGAGTTTTTTGTTTTTTTTTCCAACAAATTAAGGGATTTACTTTTCATCTTTCATCGTCTGCAAACTCTGAAGGAGAATGATCAAGAACATGGTTGAAGCTTTAAAGATTTAATTGATCTAATACAGTGGTTCCCAAACCAGTCTTCATGCCTTCCCATCAGTCCATGATTTAGGGATTACCCAGTTGTCTATGGTATTTTTTTCTTTCTAGAAACACCTTACACCAGTGGCTTTTTCACCAGTCCTCATGGCCCTGTTATAGAATAATTAAAACTCTTATTAAAACTTCTCATTAACTTCATATATGACAGATTTTCCTGTAGTATGAAACATTGTATGCCATAGTTAGATCATGAGAACTGAACTAATGAAATGTCCATTCACTAAAAAGCCTTGAACCTGACCTCGAATCTAACAGCACTAACTACTCAAAATGGCACCTAAAGCCCCCTCCCATCGAGTGAAGCCTCGTGCTAGCAAGATGGCGTCTGAGCCATCGTGTCCACTCCCGTGTCCAAGATGACGCCACCTCTCGGTGGGAGGACATTTAGCCAGCCACTTAGTACTTAAGCCAATTAACCCCTTCAGGACCGCCGACGGTTCAGGACCGTCAGCGGTAAAACGTGCGTTTGGACCGCTGACGGTCCTGAACCGTCATAACGGTCTGGGGCTACTTACCTGATCGCCGTCGGTCCCACGGCGGCGATCAGTGCTCCACCCGGCCCAGGGGGACTGCCTGTCTGCCCGGGCAGTCCCCCCTCGGCAGATCAGGACCCCACGGCCATGTGATCACTCGATCACATGACCGCAATAGGGGTCTTTGTATCTGCCTGCAGGGGGACTGTCTGTGCTGACAGGCAGTCTCCCTGCAAGTAAAAAATCCAAAAAATAAAGTAAAAAAAAAACCAGTGTAAAATCAGTGTAAAAATAAATAAATAATATGTGTATATATATATGATATATATACATGTATTATATCTATATATAATATATGTATATGTATCATATATATATATAATGTCATATTAAGTGTATTTTTATATTTATATATACGTATATTAATATAAAAATACACTTATATTTAAATTACACACGAATATATACAATATATATATAATTGCTATATATATGGTATATATATATTATTATAAAATACAAATAATATGTTAATAAAAATAAATAACAAAAAATAAAAATAATTTTTAATAATTATAAAAAAATATTTATATATGCAATTTTATTCTAACAGTATTTTGATATATATATATATATTTATATCAAAATATACTTAGAATGTAATGATATATATATCTATGTATAAATAAATAAATAAAAACAATACGAAATATACATATGTCCATATACATAATTACATAAATAATTTCATAAATATACACGTAGACGTCAAATATATAAATATGTATATATATTAAAATTCTACATGTGTATTTATGTAATATTTTTACCTAATTAAGTAATTTTAATGACTGCAATTTGAGGGACCTGCCTGCCAACCCAGGCCGAAAGTCCAGATAATTTAATTTGCTAGCACTGTGTTTAACCCTGTAACTTTCTATGACACCCTAAAACCTGTACATGGGGGTACTGTTTTACTCGGGAGACTTCGCTGAACACAAATATTAGTGTTTCAAAACAGTAAAACATATCACAGCGATGATATTGTCAGTGAAAGTGAATTTTTTTGCATTTTTCACACACAAACAGCACTTTCACTGAGGATATTATTGCTGTGATACATTTTACTGTTCTGATACACTAATATTTGTGTTCAGCGAAGTCTCCTGAGTATAACAGTACCCCACATGTAGAGGTTTTATAGTGTTTGTGAAAGTTACAGGGTCAAATATAAGGCTTGATTTTACTTTATTTTTTTTATTGAAATTTGTCGGATTGGTTAGGTTGCCTTTGAGAGCGTATGGTAGCCAAGGAATGAGAATTAGCCCCATGATGGCATACCATTTGCAAAAGAAGACAACCCAAGGTATTGCAAATGGGGTATGTTCAGCCTTTTTTAGTAGCCACTTAGTCACAAACACCGGCCAAAGTTAGCGTTTCTTGCATTTTTAACACACAAACAAATATAAATGCTAACTTTGGCCAGTGTTTGTGACTAAGTGGCTACTAAAAAAAACTGGACATACCCAATTTTGAATACCCTGGGTTGTCTACTTTAAAAAAAATATGTACATGTTAAGTGTGTTTCGGGGATTTATGACAGATAACGGTGTTACAAGGTCACTATTGATACATTTAAAATATATATATATTGAAACAGCAATTTCCTACTTGTATTTATAGGCCTATAACTTGCAAAAAAAAGCAATAAAGCATGTAAACACTGGGTGTTTTTAAACTCGGGACAAAATTTTGAATCTATTTAGCTGTTTTTTTCATTAGCTTTTGTAGATAAGTAAAAGATTTTTCAAGTAAAAGTCCAAAAACATGTTTTTTTTTTACATTTTTCACCATATTTTATTATTTTTTTTAAATACAATATTGGACATAATACAAATAATGGTATGTAAAGAAAGCCCCTTTTGTCCTGAAAAAAACAATATATAACTTGTATGGGAACCGTAAATGAGAGAGCGGAAAATTACAGCTAAACACAAACACCACAAAAGTGTTAAAACTGCTCTGGTCCTTAACGTACAAACATCGCAAAAACAGGCCGGTCCTGAAGGGGTTAATAATATTGATGGGTGGGTATTGACATAGCCACTTAACACCTAACCCAATTAATGATGTTTATTTGTTGTTATCTTGATATTCTATGATGATGTAATATTGCTTTATAAGGGTCTGCGAACCCGCTTTTTAACCAGATGCCATTAAATTTTCTCGAAGTTCTTTTAACCTGAACTCCGTGTGTCAGTGTGAATTTACTTCTGCGTATACGCAATTTAATCATCTCTAATTTGGACAGGAACAGATAGTCATTGTAATCCCTAAATCCTTGACTGGTAGGGAGTGTGCGGACTGGTTTGGGAACCACTGCTTTAATATTTGGCTTGCAGTGGTTTGGCATTGTACCTTATTGAACAAGGATACTGATGGGATCAGAGGAAAGAAGTTTAGAACATCTACATGTTTCCATGTCAACATCAACAATTAAAAATATATGAGGCATAATATTCTGGGACATCAGTATTCAATACTTTTTACAATTGTTTCTTGTACCATACCTTCTGCTCATACTTCTTGTTATTCCTGAGTTGATCTTCTGAATACAATAATTAGTGTACATGGTTAAAGAAAGCTCTGATATTGGTAGTCTTTTTTTTTTTTTTTTTTTTCTAGTACCGAAATTACTATGTTTTTTTTATTATTTTTTATTTATTAATTTTTTTATTTAGTCTCTCTGAGGAGTACAATTCCTTCTTTAAGGACTGGTTTTGACCCAGTAAATTTTGGTTTTGGTGTATATATGCAGTGTGTTTGTGTAGTGTGTGTATATTATGAATGTAGTGTGTGTGTGTGTGTGTGTGTTTGTGTAGGTATGTGGCATTCCCTGGGGGACCCAGCAAGCGATTATTTACCTGCCCAGTATCTCCCCTGTCTAACGCTCATGGCCTGTGTGTTGCGCAGAGCGTTGCCGTGGCAACGCTCTGGCAGCCGCGGGACTGAGTTAGATAGGGGAGCTGCTGGGCAGGTAAGTAAGCCCTTGCTGGGTCCCCCAGGACCCTGATGGCGTCCCTGGTTTGCAATATCGGTATTGGCCGATACCGATATTGCTGAATATACAGAATATCGGCCAGACCGATAATTGGTCGATCCATACTTAAAACTGTAGACCATCATAGGATATACAGAATGTTAAAATAAAATAAATATATAAAATCAGTTATATATAAAACTGTAGATACATAAATCAATAAAACTGAGAAAGTATGTATAGTTCATTATAACTATTTTTTTTATAAACATGTGTATGACTGAGAGTTAAACTTAAATGTATGTTTAGGAATAAACCATATAAGGGGGGGGGGATAAAAAAAGGTATTGTATAGGAAGGAATAGGATAAATTCTTAAAAATTTAAAAAGGTCAAAATCCACATTCAGGGCTTTTGGGGGCAGGGTTTTTAAATTATTAACCCAATTCATTTCTTTTTGGCCTACATTATTTTCTCCACCTCTCCAAGAGATTTTACATTTCTGAATTCCCATACGTTTTAGATGCTTTGGATTTTTATCATGGATTAGAAAAGTTTTCGATACAGAGTGGTTTGGATAACCTTTATATTAATATTGCGGCAATGTTCTGCCAATCTTTTTTATTTATTTTTTATTTTTTTTAAACATCAGGACGTCATCCCAATGTATTGGAGGCCACAAGGGAACTCCAATAGGTATATTACATTTTTAGTAGTACAACAGATGAGATCTCTATTTTCATAAGACATTTTAGTGTTAGTTGATATAAAGTGTGTAGTTTTTGATTTTATACTCTGATCTGTGTTTCTCTTATATTTAAGAAAACCTTTGGCTTGTTGTGGGAAAGTTTTGAAATGGCTGGTTTTAGTCTGTGTAGTTTGTGGTCAGACTAGATGTGAAATTTGGTGCACCTCTAAAAACCATTAGGCTTATCTGGAATAAAATCCTTAAAATATCATCTTGTTTTAAAATGTGCCAATGTTTATTAAGGATTTTTCTCATGTTAAAACATTGATTATTAAAATAAAAAATGACTGTCATAAATGATGAGTTCTTATTATCTTTAACCTTATAGTCTAAGAGGTCTGATCTGTTTGTTTGGTAGATTGACGTTAAAATTCTGTTCAGGTTATCTGCTGAATATTTATCAATACTTTTTTTTTTTTTTTTGCTAAGGTTCTGGGCTTGTTCTTTAAAATCTACTTTGCGTGAACGGTTCCTTCTGATACGTTAAAAATTGACTATTGGGTATTCCATCTAACCATGGTCTATGGTGGCAGCTTGTTTTACCAATGATAGTGTTGGTACAGACCTTTTACAAAATAAATTGTGTGAATAATGCCATCTTGTATAAAATGTGTAAGTCTAAAAAGTTAATAAAATTCTTGCTGAATTCTGAAGTTAAAATAATACCATTGTTGTTTATGTTAAGATGGTTTGAATAATTTTCTGAACCTTTCCAAACCTAAAATAAAGCTTTTTATAATATATTATACATATATATGATTTTATTATAAGTGTACTTTGAGGTATATACACACACATCTCAAAATACACTTATAATTAAATCATATAAATGTATTTTATATTATACATATATAAGAAATAAAAGTGTGTGTGTGTGTATGCATATATATATTCACTATGTATGTATCCTTGCACTCACGCTTAAAAGACCTCCTGCTGTAGTACAGTGCTTTAAATTGCCGGGTGCCAGTCCCTTTAGGGATATTGGGTTGTACACAATAGAAGAGAAGTGGAGGCTGCACTCGCGGACTTGTGGTATCAAAATTGAAAAATCGGTTTTATTCCATGTATCAAAAAATCAACGTTTCGGTCCACGCAGGGACCTTCCTCAGGATAAAGTGAATCCTCTACTTCTCTTCTATTGTATATATGTATATGTGTGTGTATATTATATATGTGTGTGTGTGTGTATATATATATATATATATATATATATATATATATATATATATATATATATATATATATATATATATATATATATATATATATAAAATGGAGCACTCCTTGTGTATTTTTTTAAAATATATCCAAGTATACAATCAACGTTTTTACCCTCCTGGGTCTTTATCAAGATCTTGATAAAGTATTCATTTTACCTAATTTGAGTAAAAAACAGCCCTCACTTGAAGCTCATGGGGCACTGGCACAACTTGTTGCTGTTCACGTGTTTTTCAGCAAAACCTTAAGTTTTTTTGCTTTGGTCTGCGTATTTCTCAACTGTCTCATTACTATCATAGCTCCTTTAATCGCTACTTCTCAACAAACTCTATAACCTATATCTGATCTACCAATCACCCCCTCTATTACTTTTATCACAGCCTCACGTGGCCACCCTGCACCTCAGGACGTACATTGGGTCTCTTCTCGGCCTCATATACATAGTCCTTGCAAAAGGCCCTCAGTTGGACTTCGCAACGTCCGTTTCACATGACCCTCAGTGGACAACATACTATGTTCCTATTTCAGTGTTTCATTGGGCTTTTCATTTGCATAACATCAACTTACATGGGGTTGCATACTACCCCACAACACGATATCGATAAACTAATCATACCTTACTATACGGTACGGCTTTCACTAGGATATCCTCCTGGGGAACCTGTATACTTCATCATATACGTCTTCCCTACCCCATGTCAAACACTATGGTTCAGCAGTATCTATTAGGTGGGATCATAATCACCTACATAGGACACAACCTAAATATACTCAAATGTTGCAAACAATTGAGTGTCATCAATACCTTTAAACATGGTTCTTTCTTGACCTTCACTACATTCGCTTCACAAGGCCCTCTAAGGGCAACACAATTTTGGCTCCTCATTTGGACTTGAAATGATGGGCCTGCTTCACAAAGGTTATATACTGCTTATATAACTTCATTCAATGCGCTCAGTCTTGCTAGACCTACTTCAAACTAACCTACATGGACCTCTCGGTGCCAAAGAAATCCGGGAAACCTTAATCCCTCATCCGATAAGTTTTATCCTTACTCCACATATTAAGCCACTTAGGTCTAGCATGGTATTGACAACGTTACATATGACAAGTCACCTACATCTAGAAACTTAATAATCTATCATGTTGGTTATTTGCCTCATTTACCTTTGATCACAGCCTCAGACGGCACTCCACTACCTACAACGTTGCCACCCTGGTATTCATGACAATTTTTCAATACTGCTACATATGGACCGATTCAAACAACAAAGGTATCATGCTTGGCTTCTACACAACTCTTATAACTTTTATATTTTTATTCCACGTTTGTTTGTTCCATATGTCCATACCCCTCATACTGCCCTATTTTTTTCCATCCTGCAGCTCAGGATTTATTTTAGACACTCTCGGCCTTTCGCTACGATACCTCTACACATGGCCCTCATTAGGCCTTCATGCCAAACGGTTACAAGGGAAAATTACAACCCTTTCATATCACATTTTACTATTCCACCCATGCCTCGCTAGACCCACACAAGTCCTTCCTATATGGTTCCTCTCTCGGCACACTCCCAAGAACCCAGAACCCCTAATTATACGTATTCAGACCTCTTCGATCTATTTTACTTAAATTAGTATAACCACACCTTCATCTAAGATGATTACTCGATTTCATAATTTGCTTCACGCTACTAAGCTAGAGATGTTACATACATGTTTTGGTGTTTCATTACTTAGGATATTTTTTCTCACGCATACTTCAGGTCCTTCTAGTAGGACGCACAGTGGGAACTCATATCTAGAATCAGTTCAGTCAGTTATTTCTTTTCCTGACTCATTTTGTTTGGCCTAGGTATGTACTCAATATACATAAGTTCCCTTATTGTTTTTTAGTACCCACTATTCTTACTTATCAACCTGTTGTTGACGTATTAATCTTTAACCACAACACAGGTACGTTATTTCAATTGGCAAGTACACCATCCTGTACATATTCCCATTGTTTCTTTAGGTTCCTCTCTACGACATCCTTTCTCAAGCTCAACCTCACTAGTTGGGCAGTGTACGCAGACAGTGCCCAGCATATCAGGTATACTGAGTCATTTATTGGCAAAAGTGCCTGTTCCCATTTTATCTCCAGTCTCTCCTTGGTTCTCTGTACTTTGCCATGTGCAATATACCATAAAGTAACCCCTTATTTCCTGACTGCTCTGCCTACTCTAGGTTTCCTACTGACAGTAGCAACATGACAACACATGTTCGAGCAGACCTGTTAATATAGGCTAACAGCCTACCCCATTGTAACGGGTAAGGCATGTTCATTCCCCACACTGATCAATGACTCCCCTGTTATTTTAGACTGGGTTTGCAGCCAGTATCAAGGACAACTGGTTCCGTGACATATGACCTGCAGAGACATGAAGTCTACTCTTTTAGTAACCTTCAGCTCTTGTGGTAGTATACTCCATTGCGACCACTTCACAGCATGGGGGTCTCTTTGGGGGAGGAAGTCTGTCAATTACTATTCAAACACAACGGTATGCAAAGTTACTTGGCTGGCAGCAACACAGCACTTTTACCTTGTCTGCATACAATTACCAGCCAGTCACAACAAAACAGCTGAAGCCTTGTCTCAATCCCATTTCTTGTATTCCTCCAAACCTGCTTAACCACATACTAAAACTCCTACATTGCATGATCTCATTTTGGATTAGCTCATCTCATGGTCATGTAGATTGCCGGCACACGCGGCTCTGTTTGCTCATACCAACCACTTATATACCAGAACTCTGGCCATTTTGAGAAGTTCACTTCGGAATATTGAATCGTCAATCTGTACTCCATCGATACCATGGTGACATTCACATGCTTTTGCCACCTCAACCTTAAAGTAGCTTTCAAATTCTTAAACTTATACCCACCTGCAGACATATACCTACATACTATCAACAATAAATGGTGCCCGGTCAACAAACTAGGCCAATTTGTCCTACCCTAAAAGGACTACACAGGCATGCGCTCTCTTTTAAGGTTACACGTTAACCATTCGCTACATCAAATTCATCCTGTAAGTCAGGACACAATTCATAATACTCTGATACGACCCTTCATCATATTCAGGTCATTCTTTTAGAATAAGCACTGCTTCTGTGCAGCCTTTAGTAAACATCCCATAGCACATCATAAACTGTGACATTGGAATTGTCTGCATACACCAGATATCCCTCAAACAGAGAGGGATCTGAGGCAGGCATTTAAAGTACTGGTTATGTAATGTCAACACGTACTAAGAATTAAACTGTTAATTTTATTGCCTTCTTTTACAGGCCTACCCGAACGTCGGTTTCGGCACACCGCAACCGACTTGTACCACCACTACTATAACTCAGCTTATTGTCCCCAACTACAAATGGAAAGGCGGAGCCTGTAGTTGTGGGAGGGGGTTGTCCGGCCTATAAATTCACAGGCCTCCCCTTCCTCTGGGCCAAGACTTCCTGGTTTAGCCCACCCACCACTCCCTTTATTAAGCATTCACTTATTGGGCCTACTTTTACAGGCCTACCCGAACGTCCGTTTCGGCACAGCACAACGACTTGTACCACCAATACCATAACTCTGCTTATTGTCCCCGACTACAAATATATATATATAATTTGTGTTAAGGGCTCATGATAGTACAGAAGATACAAACACTGATAGGTGTGGGATGGTATTAAAAGAGCAAGTCGGTTGTGGTGTGCCGGAACCGACGATGAGGTAGGCCTGTAAATAAAGAGGGCCCACCAAGAAGAAATGTAAGGAAAAAGGAGTTAATAATGAGGAGTGGGTGGGAGGGTGATGCAGCGCTGACCTCGAACGGTATGAAGCCAGGTAAGGGGTGTCCCTTAAGTAGGGAGAAGGTGAGTCATACGCCCCTCCCACAATTACAGGCCAAAAGGCCTTAATACTTGTGTTAAGGGCTCATGATAGTACAGAAGATACAAACACTGATAGGTGTGGGATGGTATTAAAAGAGCAAGTCGGTTGTGGTGTGCCGGAACCGACGATGAGGTAGGCCTGTAAATAAAGAGGGCAAAAGTAGAAAATCAAATTTATTACAAACGAGCAATATACATACTTTAACCAGACATGTCTTGAAAGGCATTTATAACTTCCTGTACCGGGTTAGGTATGTATCTAGAGTATGCAGAAGACTTCCAGCGCCCTAGTGACTTGATAACATGTACTGGAAGTTTTGCACTGGACGCTGTGGAGGCTGCTCCTATGCGTAAGGAGTGGCCCGAATAGTTAGTTGATTTTAGGCCTAGTTGTGTAAGTAAAGACCTGACGTGGGTCATGAAGGTGGTGGTAGTGAGTACCGAACCTTGTAGACAGAAAAGTGGTTGAGATGGTGACGCTGTAAAAAGCTGGGTATATGTGTCCAGTAATGTGACGGGGCACCACTCGTTGTGGGTAGGATAGTATCTAACCTCTACCGGAGGTGCGTGTTGATTGGTTTTGGAGTGATGCAGAGCCCAGATATAGTAATCCATGTGTTTTGTTAAGTGTGAATAAAGCAGAATGTGAGTGGACTGGGTTGTGTTGATGGCGGTAAATTCTCTTGGTCTTAAAACCCATAAAAAGCCACATATATGGCGGTTTTAATAACAAGGTTTGTGTTGTTGGCAAAGGGTTTTAAATCTAGTAGTTTGGATAGATCTTTGAAAATATTGAAGTCTATGGGTAGCCTTTGCGCACTACGTGGGGGTTCGGATCTCTGAATACCCCTAAGGATGTTCTTGATTTGGTAGGAGGACATAAAACTTGTGTTGTTTGCTTCTAATGTTAGCATGTGATGTTGTACGCCTGTTAGATATAGCTTGATTGTGTTGTATGATAACTTGAGTTTGAGGTGGCAAAAAGAAGCAAAACCCAACAAGGATGTCATGATGAAAGGTTGTGTGATGTTGTGTAACGACAGAAATCTTTTAAATAGAAGGAAAGCCCTGTCATAGGTTCTCCGGGTATTGGTGGACAGTGCTAATTGTGACAATGTCTTACTATGTTGCATGATAGCGTCTAGTCCATTACTAGCTGGTGGAAAGGTGGAGTGGTCGTGCAGCTGACGGAAGTATTTGTCGAAAAGCCTGTAAATTGAAACAAGACAAATGGTCAGCCGCCGTGTTACATACACCTGGGACATGAACACAAAACAAGAAGAAATTGTGACACACAGTCATCCAGGTGAGTTTCCTCAAGAACCTCATAATGGTCAGTGATTTGGATCGACCTTTGTTTATGATGTGGCATGTTGCTTGGTTGTCTGAGTAGCAACGTACTGACGAACCTGCCCATAGATGCCCCCATGTCACGGCAGCAGCCACAATGGGATATATCTCAAATAGAGCTGAGGTAGTGGAAAAACTCTCCAGGTCCTGAACCTCTGGAGGCCAGCTACCCCAAAGCCATTCATTCCCGTAAATTGCTGCAAAACCTGTGGTAGACGCCACATCTGACCAGATGGTAGGTGAGGAGTCAGACAATTTAGGGAGGAACATGCTTTTCCCATTCCAGGTGGTTAAAAAGTTTCTCCACATAAGTAGGTCTGCCGTGGCCTGGGTATCCAGGGGTAACCTGTGTGCATCATGGCTAAACAGTGGGAACATGTATAGGAGCCGTGAGATGAAAGCCCGGCCTTGAGGTATAATGCGCATGGCAAAATTCATTGACCCAAGTAGAGATTGCAATTCTTTGTGGTTGCAAGTACCGAGGTGTATGTAGAGGTTGATGTTGGTAAGAATGTTCTCTATCTTGGTGCGTGGCAGGCTGGCTTGCATGGTGGCTGAGTCTAGTATGATTCCCAGAAAGGTGATGATCGTACCTGGTCCTTCAGTTTTGGTGCGGGAAACTGGTATGCCCACCTGTTTGAAAAGACTGATGGTTTCTATGAGGCTACTGGGAGGGGAAATATTCTCTTCGATCAGTAAGAAATCATCCAGGTAGTGTATAACTGTAGGGCATCTGGCTATATTTAACAATAACCAGCATAGTGTTTCGGCGAATACGTCGAAAATGGCCGGACTACTTTTTGAACCAAACTTTAAGCGTGAGAAAAAGTAGTAGTGCCCGGCCCACTTAATGCCATGCAGGTGCCATAGTGTAGGGTGGATAGGCAATAATTTTAAGGCATTTGTTATGTCAGTCTTGCTGAGCCATGCTCCGACCCCTGCCTGCATGATAGCCGTAATGGCGTGATCTATGGTGGAGTATTGAAGTGAAAATTCCTCAGAGGGGATAAGGGAGTTCAGACTCGGTGTGGCAGAGGAGTGAGGTGCAGACAGATCGATGATAAGTCTTTGTTTGTGGGAAGATTTCCCTGTGACAATACCGATGGGATTTGTCCGCCATGTGGTAAAAGGAGGGGATTGAAAGGGTCCTAATAAGAAGCCCTCTGCCACTTCTTTGGGTATAAGTGTTCTAACCGCTGTAGGGTTTTGTTGTGCAGATTGTAAATTAGGGCATTCAAGGATTCCTGAAGGCATGTGTATGGGATCAGTATGGAATCCTTGTGATAGACCAGTGATGATGAAGTCTACCAAATGTCTAGATGGATGTTGTGACAGTAATGCCGTGAGTATAGAAATATTTATCTCAGTTAAGTATTGCTTAGGGTACATTTTATTCGGACACATAGTTTTAGCATGTGCCCTAAAACATTTTGAACATATATGCAATAACCGACAACCACTGTAATTATATGAACCGACATTGAAATTATTACATATTTGGGATTTCCCCAAAAACTTGATAGGACGACCCAATTTGTCTTTGGGTGTTTTCTCTGCCGAACCAGCGGAACCAGTGCCCTGTGAGGTAGTAGGTTCGTTCGCAGTGGTTGGACAAAAATTGGCAGTATGGGCCATGGAGGAGCAGTATGCACAGGCCGGTGCTCTCAGACCTGCAAAGTGCCTGCAGAAAATGACCGTATCAATCTTGCTCCAGTTGGACCTTGTCCCGTACTGTGAGAAGGCGCCAGACACTTTGGCAGAAAAGGATCTATGGTAGTCATAGAAAGCTGACCCACCATATATATAAGTCAAACTCCTCACGTCTGTGGGGATATACCGTACATAGTTACATAGTTACATAGTTAGATAGCTGAAAAGAGACTTGCGTCCATCAAGTTCAGCCTTCCTCACACCTGTTTTTTGCTGTTGATCCAAAAGAGAAGAAAAAAAAAAAAAAAAAAAAAAAAAACCCAGTTTGAAGCACAATTTTGCAACAAGCTAGGACAAAAAATTCCTTATTGACCCCAGAATGGCAGTCAGATTTATCCTTGAATCAAGCAGTTATTACCCTACATTGAAAGATTATATCCTTGAATATTCTGTCTTTGCAAGTATGCATCTAGTAGCTGTTTGAACATCTGTATGGACTCTGATAAAACCACTTCTTCAGGCAGAGAATTCCACATCCTGATTGTTCTTACAGTAAAAAAAACCTTTCCTTTGCCTTAGACGAAATCTTCTTTCTTCCAGTCTAAACGCATGGCCTCGTGTCCTATGTAAAGTCCGGTTTGTGAATAGATTTCCACACAATGGTTTGTATTGGCCCCGAATATATTTGTATAATGTTATCATATCCCCTCTCAGGCGACGTTTTTCTAAACTAAATAGGTTTAAATTTGTTAACCTTTCTTCATAGCTGATATGTTCCATTCCTTTTATTAATTTTGTAGCCCGCCTCTGCACTTTTTCTAGTGCCATGATATCCTTCTTTAGAACAGGTGCCCAAAATTGCACAGCATATTCAATATGTGGTCTTACCAGTGATTTATAGAGAGGCAAAATGATATTCTCGTCCCGAGAATGAATGCCCTTTTTCATGCATGACAATACCTTACTGGCCTTGACCACTGCTGATTGACATTGCACATTGTTGCATAGTTTGTTGTCTATAACAATTCCCAAGTCCTTTTCGTGTGTTGTTATCCCTAATTCGCTTCCATTAAGGGTATACGTTGCTTGTGTATTCTTTACGCCGAAGTGCATAACTTTGCATTTTTCAACATTAAATTTCATCTGCCATTTGAGTGCCCAGTCCTCCAGTCTATCTAAATCCTTCTGCAGCAAAGTAATATCTTGCTCACATTGTACGATAAATGCCAAATGCTAATACAAATTCTGGAATAGTTAGCTTCCTATTTAATCGTGCATCCCTAGATTTTACCACCACAGAAATATTGTCATAAGCGTATGTCTTATGTTCCACTATATCCTGGGAGGCAATTAGTAGTGAGGCCAGATTGACATCTTTACCTTCCAGGATATCTTTTTTGAGGTGTTCAGGTATCATGTGGGCAGGGTAAACCTCTTGGTCATCCGAGGTGATGGCTGGAGAAACTGATTGCAACTCAACCACTGCTGGAGGGATAGCCGTGGCTGGTCCAGCCATGGTGAGGGCTGTAGTGACCGATTCAAATTTCTCCAGCCTAGAATTGACCTTGCTCATAGATGCCATGAGGGATGTGAGCATGCCATGTATGTCTCCTGGGTTATACTGGCTAGATCCCTCCCCAGCGTCACTGTTATCGGTTGAGGTGTGCAGTAACTTGTAAAGTTCTGCTTTCCTTGCTGTTGCCGGGAAAGGGATTTGTCGTCTCCTGAGTTCGCTAGTGATGCGAGGGATAGTCCACGACCTGAAAGATGCTGGACTAGCCGTATCTTCCTCCTGTGATGGGGTGTTTGCTCTAGCCGGAGTACTCGGGATAGAGAAATCCTCTACCCCTTCTTGAGACATACTAGATGACAAAATATAAATTAGCGTGAAAAACCCCAGGGGATGTACTGGCAGGCTAATTATGCCGGGTAAGGCGAAACATTAATTAATTTGGTGACAGGTGAGGCCCTGCTAGTTGCCAAGTGGCTATGAGAGGGTCTGTCTATGCGTTGGCGCGAGGGGTTATTGAGGCCACCCGATGTAGCGGCAGGAGTTCGTAGGCCTCGGTGACAATAAAAGAAAACAGGGGAAGGGAGTGACAGGTGGCACCTTCTCTATAATTTGCGAGGGGGCTAACTCACGTGTGGCCCAGGGGGCATTACCTCCGAAACGTTGAGGCGGGGTGTTGGCCTCGCGGACCACTAAACGATAGGCAGAAAGCCCAGAGGGGAGATACCTATTTGGGCCTATAACCCCTAAAATTTGCCAGTACTCTATGTCCTATGTAGAGATGGAGCCGTATGTGATATATGGCGTGAGCAGGCTTAACGTACCTGGTAGTATGTATGAGTTTGATAAGCGACAGGTATAGAAAAACCTGGAAAAACCTAAAGGGTTAGAAACAAGATATGAAAAGTGTGAGAATTGGATCCTTTGATACCAATTTAGACTAGCTAGCTGTAGTGAGTTTATATCCATACATATGGAGGGGAAATTTTTTAATGAATGGTAGTTACATAACTGGCCATGTTATGTGGTATGGCCCTGATAACCAGGTTTAGGGGTGTGTATGATATGTCTCTATGGTGACAAGATTAATGTGTATGATTTGATAATGCTAGTGTTTGTAGTCTAATATGGTGCAGGTTGTAACAATACAGTCTATCTTAGGCCGTGGATGTAAGCCCCAAAAGAGGTATGTATGAGGTAAAATAATAATTGAAAAAAGTGACGTATGAGTGGTTGAATCAAGACGTGTGATTCAACCCGAAAGTTTGTGAGATTATAGACCGAGTTCTTGTGTATGTAGTTTGAGTGCATAAAGAAAAAGTCAGAATATGTGCGTGCCATGTAAGAAACGTGTGTACATGGTGTGATAGAAGCGTAATCTTCTAACTGATTTTTTGAACATAATTTATAACATAAGTGCTGCGTGAGATATCTATAAATAATGTAAAGTTGTTTAAGCAAAACTCCATATATCTGTATAACATGAAAACATTCCAATATCACTAATAGTGCAATATCTGTTAATAGATTGAAAACCATAACCTAAAAAAAAAAAAAAAAAACTTATTTTAAATATTTAATAGGAAGGATATGCTCCAGTCATATGCAAGGTTCCGTAATTTTTATAATAATACCAATAGAACATGAAAACAAACTACAGGTACTGATATTGAGAGAGGGAGACCTTAAACGTTGGTCAGTACATAGGGTATATCGTGATTATGCCGGAAGCCAGAGGGTTAATGTGCCTGTGACTTGGCCGTAAAGCGTGTGGCCGTAAAGTAAGGCCGTTAAAATCGCGACGCCGTGGGAAGTGATCCAGGCGACGGACTTACGATTTTGAAGTCCTGTGGACTTAATCTACGCCGAAAACCGGGTTTGTGCGTGGCTGGACGGGCGGAAAACCTGTAAGGACTCCTGGACACAGCTACACGAAACGAAACCGCGGGGTATTTTGAAAAGCAAGATGGCGCCGTACGTGAACCGAAAGTGGATTCAGATGCAGCGCTGACCTCGAACGGTATGGAGCCAGGTAAGGGGTGTCCCTTAAGTAGGGAGAAGGTGAGTCATACGCCCCTCCCACAATTACAGGCCAAAAGGCCTTAATATATATATATATATATATATATATATATATATATATATATACACTCACACACACGTATTTTATATCTAATCCACGATCCTTCACTCACATTTGTAGTATAAGTGCCACGGTGCTCTTTCAGCCAAATCAACATAAATCTCCACGAAGAAAAGCCCAGCGTGTGCCTTTCTTTGTGGAGATATATATATATATAGTAGAAATGAATAAAGAGAGCACTCACTGGATTTTCAAAGTTAAATTCTTGTTGTATTAAGCAATCAATGTTTCGACCCAGGAGGTCTTTATTACTGTTGGGGTGTACATAAACCGGTACCCTAGACGCTTAATCTCATTAGCTCCTGACGACGGCGTGTAGATACGCCGAAACGCACGTTGAGCACTTTTCTTTATTTAGTTTTTTCACTTTGCAGCACTAGGTTATTTTCTGCTTCATTAAATTTATTTAACCTTTAGTACTATTATTGCCAGGTGCAGGGGGAATTGTGGTTCAAGTAGGATCCGTGCAGTTCTCTGCGGTACAGGAGTACCATTAGGGCTAGTTATCTTTACCTTTAGGTGACGCTGTGTTAGCCTATACCTACTGATATCCTATATTTGGAACCTCCTCTTCTTCTGCGGGTAGGAGCTTTTTCTGTGCTCTTTTGCGTTTCAAGAGGGTGGGGGTCATTTACAGCCTTAAAGGACCACTCTAGAGCCAGGAAAACATACTCGTTTTCCTGGCACTAGAGTGCCCTGAGGGTGCCCCCACCCTCAGGGACCCCCTCCCACCGGGCTCTGGAAAGGGGAAAGTCTTTAAAACTTACCTTTTTCCAGCGCTGGGCGGAGAGCTCTTCTCCTCCCCATCGGCTGAATGCGCACGCGCGGCAAGAGCTGTGCGCGCATTCAGCCGGTCACATAGGAAAGCATTCATAATGCTTTCCTATGGACGCTTGCGTGCTCTCACTGTGATTTTCACAGTGACAATCACGCGAGCGCCTCTAGCGGCTTTCAATGAGACAGCCACTAGAGGATTAGGGGGAAGGCTTAACCCATTCACAAACATAGCAGTTTCTCTGAAACTGCTATGTTTATGAAAAAATGGGTTAACCCTAGAAGGACCTGGCACCCAGACCACTTCATTAAGCTGAAGTGGTCTGGTTGCCTAGAGTGGTCCTTTAATTGTGATTTGGTATCTTTATACATTCCCTAACTATACCCTACTATCACTGTACAGTTACCCTTACCTTCTCCCTCCTCTCCTTTTTCCCTTATACCTGGTTTACTGTCCTTTACCCGCTCAAGTTACTTTCTAGACAAGGGTACCTCTGTTTCATTAGAGCTTCACTCTAGTTTCAAGGGATTCCTTTATTCTTGTTGTACAGATTAATGTAGTTGTAGAGTATAATAGCTCTCTTCAGGTATTTTAATGTAAACACTGCCTTTTCAGAGCAAAGGCAGTGTTTACATTGCCCATAGGGATACCTCCAAGTGGCCATTCCTTAGATGGCCACTGGAGGGGCTTCCTGGCTCAGGGCTGCACAGTAAGCAGCCCTGCCATTCAGCGTCCCCAAGCTCTGCATGGAGACGTTGAATTTTCCTCTTTGAGATGCATTGATTCAATGCATCTCTATGAGTATGTCCTGATTGGCCAACATGGGTTTTGACCCCGCCCCGGTACCGATTTTAGCCATTTTGATGTTCAGAAAGGGGGCGGAGCCAGCACCGGCTGACCCGCGCGGCACTGAAAATAAGTGAGTTTTATACTTTTATAGGAGGTTAAGGGGGGGAGCGGGGAGCAAGCTACCTAAATGGTTGGTTTAGCACTTTAAGGTCAGGAACACAAACATATATTCCTGGCACTATAGTTATCATTTAATGTAGTGGTTCTGTTGTCCATAGACTTTCCGTGCAAGCTTTTTAATGTAAACACTATATTTTCAGTACCTCAGATGGCCACTAGAGGTGCTTCCTATATTCAGTGTTACCACTCTCTGTATGGAGATGCTGAACATTCCTCAGAGAGATGCATTCATTCAGTGCATCTCTATGAGGAGATGCTGGTTGGTGCAGCATTTTGCAATAGCCTCCCAATCAAGATGATCTTTGCCATGGAGGCAGGAGCCAACTGTGGCATGACTGGTTTGTCGAGGGAGAGTAGTTGAATAAACTCAACGTTGAACTCCACCAGAAGGGGAAGAAGCGGCAAACCTCTAAACCAGGGATAGGCAACCTTCGGCACTCCAGATGTTGTAGACTACATCCCCCATAATGCTCTAACACACATAATGCTGACAAAGCATCATGGGAGGTGTAGTCCAAAACATCTGGAGTGCCGAAGGTTGCCTATGCCTGCTCTAAACAGTTAGCCTAGAGCTATAGTATTAGGAATACATGTTTGTTTTCCTGACGCAATAGTGTTCCTTTAAGTGAAATATTCCAGAAACAAAGCGGACATTTCAAAAGCAATCCCTCTATTCTAATGAAAGTGTTACATTTTATCTGTTTACTTGCTGTTTTATCTTTAGTTTGATAGATCTGTTAATATTTAACAAAATTAATCTTTAATTACTAAAACACAAGATGGAATAGTAACTCCTGTTGCAAGTTGTCTTGCACGTTACAGTACCTTGTTGTAAGATTTAGGAATAGTTCTTTTATTTGTGTTTCATGATTTCCAGTGTTGCAGCATGGCAGATAAAATATAGATATACTGCTGTTTACATTCAAGCAGGAGCTTGTCCAGAGTTAAAGGTATCCTATAGTACCAGGAAAACAAAGCAGTTTTCCTGGCATTATAGGCTTAATAGGTCTCCCTCGCGCCCCCAATTTTTGCGGGGATGAAGGGGTTGGTTAAAACTCCTTCAGCCACTTACCTGAATCCTGCGCCGTCCCTCGGAGCCAGGTCAGGCTCTGCCCACACTCCTCGTCAGCCGGCAGGGGGAGACCACATGCGCGGCTATGTCCACTTACGCATTAGACCTCCCCATAGGAAAGCCTTATTCAAAGCTTTCCTATGGGGAAAATCTGTAGGTCTCGTGAGGACTTCCAGAGTCAGATAACGGACCAAATGTCCGTTTCGATTCTGGAAGCGCCCACAGTGGCTGTCTGGTAGACAGGCACTGAGGACAGACTTACAGCTGCAATGTTTTATATTGCAGCACTAAGTGCAATAGGGACACAGCACCCAGACAACTTCACTTAGCTGAAATGGTCTGGGTGCCTATAGTGTCCCCTTTAAAGGAGCACTTAACACTCCGTAATCGCTAAATGTCATTTAAGTGCTTACGGTGTTAGGAGTCTGTGGGGATAGTCCCTTTATTTTCTGTGTATTATTAAGCAGTTTGATAACAAGTGGGAGCTGTCCAACGCCCATAGCTCACTCCTGGAGTTGTGCTGATACTGTGGGAGTGTAATTCATGCATTACCAAGTGCAAATCCTTCCAACCTAGGACATCAATAATAGTGAGAGCACTTTGGTTACACCTTTTAATGGTCTTGGTTGTATTGTACTTACCCTAAAAGAATAAGAGGATAGTTATATACATTAGCGATAGCATTGCATTTCTGTATCACACTCCTACGTAAAGAAGTGTCCTCATTTTTGTGCATCACTGCAATTATTTTCAGCATCTGTGCAAAGGCATATTGATCAAATACTCCATTCCACCAAAACCTTAATAAACCAGCTTATTATGCTGTTTATGATGTTCACTTAACCTTCTAAGTTGGTTCAAAAATGGCTGGGAATATGGGCAACAGAAGGGATTGTGCACATGTTAATATTTCCCCCCCCCTAACATTTGGGTTCATACACTGAGGCACAAACATGAGAACTCTGAATATGTCAAAAGCTCTTAGAAACTCAATAGCTTGGCCTTCCAGTTAATCCCCGTCTCAAAAAAAAAAATGTTTGTGCCATTACAGGGAGATCCTATCCAATTTGCATATCAGACTAATCCCGCCCATAAAGGCAATCTAGACCTGAAATACTAGCAAGTTTCCTCTGCACAGGAAATACAACTTTCCTGTGAGATTCTTTGGGCCTCGTGAGATGTAGCTGATACCCCTCTTGGCACAGTGAGCACAAGCTCCACATCTGGATTACCAAAAGTAGTCTGAGAACAGGCAAAAGCTCAGAGAAACTTGTTGTTTGATAATTCCCGATCAGATCTAATCCCCACTGAGGCGTTGATTTATTGGCTTTCCAAATGGTTTATCCATAAAAATCCCACAGAAGTTAAAGGAACACTATAGGGTCAGGAACACAAACATTTATTACTGACCTATAGTGTTAAAACCACCATCTGCCCCGCCCCCCCCTACCAGCATCCCTAAATATAGTAAAATCTTACTTGTATTCATGTCTACAGCTCTTGCCTCTGCCCGTGATCTGCCTGCTGTCTGCTGACAGCATAAGTTTTTTTTTGTTTGTTTTTTTTGAGCCAATCCCAATGCTTTCCCATAGTATTGACTGAGAAGGTTAAGGAGGCAGATCAATGGCAGAGCCAGCAAAAGTCAAACACAGCCCTGGTCAATCAGCATCTCCACATAGAGATGAATTGAATCAATGCAACTTTAGTGTCTGCATGCAGAGGGTGAGGACACTGAATGGCAGTACTGCACAGTGTGCAGCACTGCCCCAGGAAGCACCTCTAGCAGCCATCTGAGGAATGGCAAGTGGAGGTATCCCTAGGCTGTAATGTAAACATTGCATTTTATTTTCTGAAAGACCGTGTTTACAGCAAAAAGCCTGAAGTGAATGATTCTACTCACCAGAACAATTACAATAAGCTGTAGTTGTTCTGGTGACTAGTGCCCCTTTAATGGTGACCTCTGGATAAATCATTTGGAAAGTTTTTTTTTTAATTTGTTTTGTTTTTAAAGGACCCCTATAGTGCCAGGAAAACAAACTTGTATTCCTGAGGTCCCCCCTCCAGCGCCAGGCTCCCTTGGCCCTGGGGAACTCTCCTCTCCCTCTTCCGATGTCAGCGCAGAACGCACATGCGCGGCAAGAGCTGTGCGTGCATTCAAACCACCCATAGGAAAGCATTACTACATGCTTTCCTATCGACGTCAGCGTCTTCTCACTGTGATTTTCACAGTGAGAATCGTGGATGCAGCCTCTAGTGGCTGTCAGGGAGACGGCCACTAGAGGCTAGATTAACCCTCAGTGTAAACATAGCAGTTCTCTGAATTAGGGACAGATGTGGATTAATTCTTTATGGGTTATGGTGGGAATGGAGCAGTGATTTTAATAATCGTTTGGTGAGGTTTTTTTTCTGTTTTGTCTCGGATTACTAAATATTAACCTCCAACTAGCTGATGTATAGGAGGTTCTTCATTTTTTAGTAGAGCTTCAGATTATCCCCCCCCCATCCCTTATCACCTCTCATTTGTTACTGCCTAATAGCAGGGTATCCTTTTTACGTGGAACGTTCATCTGCACCCTATGGCTGATTACCTTATACCTAGTATGTACATATTGTTCCTATTTAGGACCCTTTAATTGGTAATGGTAGCTCTATGCCTTAAGGATAAATAAAGGTTTTAAATATTTTTTGGCTTTTAGGCTACTAATCTAATTTAAGTTGTACTTATTCCTAGGCATCCAATCTTTCAGAGCTGCTGCCTCTGGGGTAGTGTTCTTGATAAAAAGAGAAAAAATATAGCTATCTACTTATAAAATATACATTGATTAAAACCAGACCACTCACATTTTTTTAACACCGTGAAGGAGTTTAAGCATTCGTGGGATAGGCATAAGGCTATCCTAGCTATAAGATAAGGCCAGGGACTAATGAAAGTATTTAGAATAT
The DNA here is from genome assembly GCF_036172605.1 of Pelobates fuscus. Classification (NCBI taxonomy): domain Eukaryota; kingdom Metazoa; phylum Chordata; class Amphibia; order Anura; family Pelobatidae; genus Pelobates; species Pelobates fuscus. Next base: position 263,978,906 of record NC_086319.1, on the reverse strand, counting down.
TGGGCAGACTAGATGGGCCGAATGGTTCTTATCTGCCGTCACATTCTATGTTTCTATTTAACAGTGCCTATATGAATTGGCTCTGTAAATTGCGTTCTTGTGCTTTTAGGGTAGCATCTAACGACTCCTCCGGTCTAATCGAACACTCTTTGTGAAAAGAAAGGCAACCAATTTATAGTAAAAATCAAAAAGTCCTTGCTCTGAGGGTAAGGCGTGCCAATATGGAAGGGCATGACACCACCCCAAGACTTCTGTAATTTCATTAGAATATATAAAAGTGTTTGAACTTTTCATTATTAAAACATAATTTAAATGCGCAAAAAGGCTAAAACATAAAGATAAATAAATAATACACTAATCTGTAACAAGTGTGGTGATTTTGAGTTTACAAAATGCATTAGATTGTGTGTTTTTACAAGAACATTCCAATATGTTCACTTTCGCTAAATCGTTTTTTCTATTTAGGTACCCCTACATTATTGGGTAATGCTGTACCCAAAGCGTGCTTCTGGCCAAGCCCGAGAGCTTCAAAACATGTTTTATAAGATTGCTGGATCTCTTGGCATGCAAGTAAATCAGCCTACTAGTGTAGAGCTCAAGGAGGACCGTACAGAGTCTTATGCAAAGAACATCAAATCACTGCTGGAAGGCGAGGTGAGGCATCATCTTTGCAATTTACTTATGATTTAACTGTCATTAAAGGAACATTCTAAGCAACATAACTTGTACAGAGTAAGATGTTTGCAATGATTGTAGGACCACTATTTAGCATCTCAAGGAGATGCTCTGCTTGGAGATGCAGAATGCTCCCCATAGAGATGCACTGACTCCATGCATCTCTATGAGGAGATGCTTATTGGCGCAGCAACCACACTTGCATCTCTGATTCCATATGGGATGTCATTAGATTGGCTGAGATCATCAACATTGGTGGGGAACAGAGTTAAGTAATATGCTTTATTTAATGTATAGTGGGATATAATCTAAATTCCTGGCATTATGCTCTGGCATTAGGAATGCATGTCTAAATGCCTAGCGTACAGTGTTCCTTTAAAGGGGCACTCTACTGCCCACAAAATAAAAATCACAGTTTAGTAGATATACCCAAATGAATACTTGTATGAATTTTTAAGGCTTGTATTCATTGGGGGTATATCCTAAGAGCTTGCAAAGGCTGCAGATCTTATGAACTGCAGCCTTTGTAAGCCCTCTCCCATTTCCCCGGAAGAGACTTTCAGTCTTCTCACATGGAAATAACCAGAGGCTTCTCATTGAAAGCAGAGGGATGATGGAGGAAGGGGGGGGCACAAGCATCCCCTTACAGGCACTGCCTGCCAAGGGAGAAACAGATCATGTTTGTTTTTCGGGGTGCCGTGTGCGCTGACAATAGACCTAAAATATGCACAGAATTAGCATTAGGCAGTCCAGAACAAAGTTCACATTTACAAATAAGTGGAAACATTCCATAAGTTGGCTATGCTTTAGGTTCAGCTACTCTAACCCTATATTTGAAATGTACTTGGATTTTTCATTTTAGTAAATAACCTTGAACAACTTTACAAGCACCAATTAAATATAGGGGTTCTTCTCAATGTAAGATGAATGACAGTGGAGCCAGAGATTAAAATATAGAGAGTATACCCTGTGCAGCACTACCATTCAGTGTCTCCACCCTCTGCATGCAGACACTAAACTTAACAATGAAAGCTGCATTGATACAATTAATCCCTATGATGAGATGCTGATTAGCCTGGCTTTGACTTGTGCTGGCTCTGCCTCCATGACCGTCTCAGTCAAACCTATAAGGAAGGATTGTGATTGGCTCAGACCACTACTTCTGATGATGTCAGCCGACAGATACAGAGGCAGCAGTTGCAGACTTGTATACACGTAAGATTTTTATATATTTGGGGAGAAAAAAAGGGACCGGGGGGTTAGATGGGGATTCTAACACTATAGGGTCAGGAATACATGTTTGTGTTCCTAACCCTGTAGGTTTATAGGCAGAGCAATGTATATGGAAAGAAAACACAAAGCATTGTAGAGCTGTAAAACATCAGTTATATTTGCAGAGCTGTCCAGATGATGCAAGTAGTGAAGAACAAATGGCTTGTAATATATGAATGATAAATAGTACATACATGGGCAGTAAAGATGTATAGAAGAATATGGGTGGCAGATGGTTTCTATCATATCATGCATGGCTTAATTCAAGTCGATTGGAGCGACAAATACTCATAACACTGGTGTATGTATCTATCAGGTTCATATTCAACTACAGAATTGGATGCATTACTAGCAAGGAAAATCCAGCAACTATCTATTTACTCCATATTATCTGTAATGATATAGATACTGAGGGTGGCCCACTTATAGAATTCTTTTGAAGCAGTATTGTATAGGTAGCAAAAACCCTTAGCTCAGATTATTGGGATTTTTGTCTGATGTCCTTAGAAGCCAGACAGAAGAGAACAAACCTAAGTCAAACGGTGAGGATCCGCAAACCAGTTCTGTCCTGCTAAATATTGTTGGGAGGTATGATACTGGGCTATTTGCAGTTTTAGAAAATCGCAATAAAACAGAGATTGAAAAGAAACATTTACTTTCACTTTAAACAGAGTTTAAGGCAGTGTGTCAGCATAAATACCTTAGAGCCACAATGGTGTATGAAACAGCAGCCAGAAAGTATGTTAAATTTAGTTGTAACATAAGGAGAATCTAGAGAAGGGGTGCACAAAAAGTCGACCCACAGATGTTTTAAAATTACAGCTTCCATGATGTTTTGTCATTCTGAAGGCATACAAAGCATCATGGTAGTTTAAGTTCTACAACATCTGGGGATCTACCTTTTGGGCACCCTAATCTAGAGATATAACGAGGTATTAGAATCGCAATATCTACTAATTAGGAATTTCCCCTTCAGATACATGGCTAGTGTGACATCCTTTTGGATAAGAAGAGATCAGGTAGCAGCACACAAAATTCTACCCTGAGAGGAATTGTAGATTCTCCTACTAGTCCCACTTTCTTTAAAAGAAAGATTTCATCTGTAGTGAAGTGTTGGAGAGATTTCAGATTGTCATCCTGAAATCCATAGCATTTCTTAAAACGCATTGTAGTTCATTACATTTATAAAGCTGTCTCCTCTCTCATATGCCAAGCTTTGTTTATTCAAAAATGAAACTTATATACATACTTACATATACCAATCCTAAACAGAATGTGCATCAAAAGAGGAGTCAAAACCTGAGTGAGCGAACCTAGCGTGCCAAAGCCATAGCAGTCACATATTAAACCATAAATTGGTTAGATTGAGAACCACAAAGAGGCTCGGTAATGAAGACATAACAATGAAGGACATTGACCATACAAATATACAGATTGTCCAGAGAATTTGGTTAATAACCCTCATACACCTCTTCAAGGCATACTCTAAGCAACAAAATCGCTACATCCTAATCCTAGATTTGTTTCAAAACAGACAGCCACTAGAGGTGCTTCCTCTTACAGACCATCTCATGTTCAGTGTCTTCACTCACAGCATGATTAGACCAAAGATTGCAAACGTGTCTAATTTAAAATCATTGGTTTGGATGGGCAAGGCAGTTGCTCTGCAAGAAACATGTTTCCTAAATGTATCTCTGATATATCTTGATTTGATAAAATAATCAGAATTAAATGGACACGATAGGCATAAATAATTAATTAGTTTGGTGTATAGATCAGTGTTTCCCAACCCAGTCCTCAAGGCACACCTACCAGTCCAGGATTTAAGGATTACCCAGTTTTGTCTAAGGTGTTTTTAGAAAAAAAAAGAAGAAAAAACACCTTAGACACAACTGAGTCACCCCTAAATCCTGGACTGGTAGGTGTGCCTTGAGGACTGGGTTGGGAAACACTGGTATAGATCATACTCCTGCCGTCTGATTCCCATATCTCCTTAATTTTCACAGTGAACAACCAATGAAAGACAACAGCTGTGCCATCAACACTCTTAAAGACCTATAGTCATGCACATAAAATTATTAATTTAGGACTTTAGGTTTCTTCTCTTCATCTCTTTTGACTTAAAATAAATTACTTCTCCGCAGTAGCCACCAGTGATATGAGCATCGTTTAATTTTTTTCACTCTGTAATGGAGGGAAAAACACCTCTTGTGGTGTCAGGAAGACAGCCACCAGAGGTGTGTATAACCATTTATTTCTACAAGAGTTAAAATGACAGGACCAATCTCCCCAAGCCATTTTATTGAGATGAAGTGATCTGGATGACATTAGTTAGGCCTTTCCAACATCTGTAGGACACACATTATGTAATTCTCCACCGTGTTTCCTTTTGCATTTATGAGGAAAATATGCTCCGATTGTGGATGCCAATGATTCCCTCTCATGAGCAAAGTATTGTTGTTGTTTTTTCTGACCTGTTATGCTGGTTCTTATAGCATTATTTATTGTCATTCCATGATATTTATTTAGCTTGCATGAGAAATTATTTTATAAAATCCAATAATAAAAAAAAAAAAAAAAACATTGCCACATAAGGTATAGCAGATTTGAATGCTTCCTTTTAGATTACATTTTATATAAACATCCACTTAAAGGGGTTCTTGTTTGTTTTATTTTATGTGATTGTTATTGGGTGGCAGATCAAGCAAGTGCCTTACTGATTGCTGTAACGGAAGCTTCCTTAACTTCGTATGACTGCTCAAAGAACTGCACACTAAACTGAGACTGTAGCGGAACCCCTTTTTTGCTGTTCCATCTATTGTTTTATTGTTGGCACTGCAGAGGTTTTTCAAATGCCTGGAGTACACAGATGTACATTGCACCATCTATGGCCATACTTTGTTCGGTATACGAACAAAGTACCGAACAACCGGACCTCCCTGATGTACAATATTCATGTAATTTACCTCCCTGACCGCTTCTCCTATTCCCTTTGTTCATACGAACACGCTGCTATATTCCCTGGGTGGCCGCCATTTCGGTACCCGAACAGCGGTGTTTGGTCATCGAGTGTCTGGAATTCAAAATGGACACTCGACTAGCCGAACACCGCTAAGACCTCCAGGGCGGCAGAAACTACCGAAAGAAACCCACGAACGGCCGTCGTTCAGTAGGATGAATCCTACGAACTAGGGGATTCATCCCGTTACCGACTCCATTATGTGTGGTATAGCCTTTCAGACTTTTGGGGCACGAATAGAGACCGACTGCAGGGCCAGATCTCATGGAACTATTTTCAGCATCTTTACCCATGCGGTCAGTCAACACTTTACCTTCCTATAACTCCCGAACCCCTGTTCTGATCTTGGCGATATGTTTCTCACCCAGATCAGGGCTACCAGGGGATACCATATTTAAAGGTATATCACACATATTTGGGGTACATCTAGAAAGTGGGGTAAGTATGTGCATTGTAATTGTATTAACTGTGAAGCTAAGGGGAGGAGATGTGTGAGAGGTAACGTCTATATGATTGGTGTAATGTGTAATTGATGTGAATCCCTCCCTTGCATGGGAGAATTTCCTAAAAGCAGGAATGTTGCCATTAAACTTCAGTTCTACTCCTGATACTGTGTGTCACCCAGTGATTGGGAAAGGTGATGGGATACTATTGGATTTTATTGCTGATTGTGCTGGATATTCTCTTGGATTTGTTACTTGTTCCTGCATCCTCTTGATATATTGGTGGAGGTAAGCTGTGGGAAATCAGCTCTCCACTACAGAGACAATATGGGATTGGAGGCCAGTCACCTTCCTAGTAGCTAAATGAGCTCTTTTATTGCTGATAATGGTTAACCATTAGGTGTAAAATGGGTTTGACACCCCACGTTGTGTGGCTGAACTATTTAAACGTATTGCATGTACATTTTTTGTGTTCATTTTCCTTCTACATCCCTTAATTTTTTTTTGTAGCTGGTTGTTGCTCTTTTGCACTAGGTGGACTCCAAGACCAGTTAAAATTGTATATGTTCCTAATCTCTTTTCAATGTGCTGAAAGAAGGATGTTGACCTATTGCTTCCAGGTCAGTTCAAATTGGCAGCCCTGCCACTCTCTTAAAGGGATACTATAGTGCCAGGAATACAAAGCTGTATTCCAGGCACTATCGATGCCCCTGCCTTCCACCTCTATTGTTACAAATACCTATTTGTTACTCCATCCATGGCTTGGCTGAGAGCTACTCCTGAAGAAACTCAGGCTGTGTGGTGATCAGTGCTGAGGTGCAGGACTACAGCAATAGCTCCTGGGAAAAGCTGGTAGCATGGGGGTTGTGTTCATGTTACAATGGCTATTTGGTTTCCACTGATATGTAATGTGATTTGTAGCTTTACATATGCTGATTGAGCCTAATTGTGTTGCCTTGTTATAGTGATCAAGTGTCTAATCTTTTACTAATCTATCTCCTGAAATTTTCATTTTCCTTGAGTTGAATGCTAGATTTTATACATTTCTAAATTTTAGGCATTTATTCAGAAAACTATGATCTGCATGCAAGTAATGACCAGTGGACTTCCACTGGCCAAGTATGAAATCTCCACAAGTCAATACAGTGGATAAAAGGAGTACTTACCTTAAAAAATGAAGCATTTGCAATTTGATATTTCTCAAACACAAAATTGAAGATATAGCTATAGTTTGTGTTTCCTCTAGAATCAAAATTTCTGACTTTGAGATCCAAATGATGTTCTATGGGTGTCAAGTCCTAAACTCGCCCACAAAGACCGTGAGTTTAGGACTGCTAGACACTCTGTTTCTGACATATGAAGCGTACTCAGCCATAAGTAAAATTGGGGAACATCAGAACCCATCAGGGAAGATTCCAAATCTACCAAACTTCTAGATCCTACCAATCCATGAGATAAGTTAGGTTTTTTGTTTTGTTTTTTAATCCCATTGTTGTAGATTGGCCGAACGGAAAGTAAGATATCGTTAGATGTTCATATCAGATTGTAATCCTTAAATCCATAGCATTTCTTAAAACGCATTGTAGTTCATTACATTTTTAAAGCTGTCACCTCTCTCATATGCCAAGCTTTTTTTTATTAAAAAATAAAACTTATGTACATACTTGCATATACCAATACTGAACAGAATGTGCGTCAAAAGAGGAGTCGATACCGGAGAGAGAGCGAGCGTAGCGTGCCAAAGTCATACCTGCACATATTGAACCATAAGTTGCTTAGATTGAGAACCACAAAGAGGCTCAGTAATGAAGACATAACAATGAAGGACATTAATCATACAAGTATTTGGATTGTCCAGATAATTTGGGTAATAAGTCGTCCTGAAATTAGACTTGGTTAGACCCTAGGAGAGGTTAAAAGTAACCACATCTGGGCAAAAAGAAAAAGCTCTAACATCGAATGCATGGATATCTGAAACGCAACAAAAAGACAACAAATTGTAAGACCATAAGCTTAGCAGAAAGTTACTGGAGAGAGACGATCATTCTCTAGCCAGACCTTAAAAAAGACTCAGGACTCTCAAAACGTCCCAAATTATCAAATACTTCAGACCCAGAGGTCAAAAGAGGCGAATATCACATATCAAACGATAAACAATTACCACAGGTAAGCCCTGAACCGAAACATGATGCCTCCAAAATTGACAAATAGGCCACTGATTCCTAATCAGGTCTGTGAGTAAGAGACTAAACAGCCAGAGCAGCAGAGGGTCCAGATACGATAACTCCAGGACATCCATTAACCAAGTCTGGTCGTGCCAGAAGGGTGTTGTTAACGTAATCTGACCACTCGGCGGATAAAAGGGGTAACATCACAAACGTGGAAAGCACATAAGCCCCTAACTGAGGATATTCCTGAAGAAAGACAGCCACCGCCAAGCACTCAAGGACCTTCAGCCAGCTGTCGAAATCATGGTTCTCGTGATCTAGATGAAACAATGCCTGCTGAAGGGAAAGTTCAAGAAGATCAACCTGTACAACATCCTGTCACTGACAGCTCGCCAATCTCTTGTAAACCAATCCACTGTCAGGTTCAAGGTACCTAGAAGGTATTCCTCTAGGACACAGATATTACAGCTGTGGCAAAATCGGTAAAGATCTTTTGTAAATTCCGATTTGATTTGGCGATAGAATATTCGCCTCCAGATTGACATACCGAGCGGCTGGGAAATTGTCCATCCCTAAAAGGATGCAACAGTTTGACAAGTCTCTGGCAAAACTGTGGATGGCAAATGAACTTAAAGTGAATTCTAAGCAATTGATGTGTAAAGAAGATTCATTTGCCAACCAAAGTTCACTTGTCAAACCAGTCTTACAAGTACCACAACTTAAGAAGCTGAAATCAGACTCAAGGTAAAATCCAGGATTGGACCCAATATAGTACGTCCATTCAACACTTGCATGTGCATCGATCATCAATGAAGTTTGACACATTAGTTGTCTGTCACCGGTCCAGTCTGATAAAATTAAGTGGATAGTCTGAGATGGCGAATCTTCAAACATTTCATGGCTCTGTAATGGAACAGGCCTGGAATATTTTGCCTGTATGGACAAGAAATGTAATCCTTAAAGGACCACTCTAGACCCCCAGACCGCTTCAGCTTAATTAAGTGGTCTAGGTGCCTGGTCCAGCTAGGGTTAAAACCCTATTATTATTTTTTTTATATAAACATAGCAGTGTCATAGAAACGGCTATGTTTATACTGAGGGTTAATCCAGCCTCCAGAGCCTCTAGTGGCTGTCTCATTGACAGCCGCTAGAGGTGCTTGCGTGCTTCTCACTGTGAAAATCACAGTAAGAAGACGCCAGCGTCCATAGGAAAGCATTGTAAATTCTTTCCAATGCATCCGGCTGAATGCGCGCATGCGCATTCAGCCGATGACATCGCGAGGAAGGAGGAGGAAAGCTCCCCGCCCGGCGCTGGAGAAAGGGGTAAGTGTTTAACCCCTTCCTCTCTCCAGAGCCCGGCGGGAGGGGGGCCCTGAGGGTGGGGGCACCCTCAGGGCACTATAGTGCCAGGAAAACGAGTATGTTTTTTCTGGCACTATAGTGGTCCTTTAATCCTAACAAGGATGCCAGGAGGCAGAACGGAAATTAATATTTCCAAAGAATCCTGTAAACTGGAAGCAGTCGTCAAGAAGAGGAAGTTGTCATCCAGGTAAATGATGCATCGGATCCCTTGTGTTTAAATGTAAGAGATAATTGGCTGAACCAATCCCCTTCCTGTAGCAGATCCCTCAAAAGATGAATTACCTCAATTTTTATATAGCACATATGCATTGAGTTGCCAGATGTTGATAACTAGCAGCATCTCTACTTTCTTCTTTTGTACTAGTTATTTGTTTCTGTAAAAAACACCCTGTTTCTGGCGGCTGGCCGATGTCCTCTTTGGTCCTAAGGAGTTGGGTCTCCTTATTGCTAAGACATTGATATTGTGAGAACTGGAGGGAATGTCCTTTTGACGTGGGTAAGAATGGAATTAGGTGACATATCATTTCCGTCTATTTAATCCATGTGTCTGAAGAAATATCAGTTCAGGCCTGAAACAAAATGGACAGTAGACCCAGAGTCAGACATGGGGAATAAAGATTTATATAAGGCAGACTCCACTAAAAACCTCTTAGTGTAACGAGTATATACCCCTACACGCAGGATCCAGCCAAACAGAAAACAGCACAGAGGAGAGATACGTCTACCGGACCTTAGAGTGGCCGGACTCGACGTAATAGGAGAAGTACAGAGTCAGGAACGATCCGAGGTCAAGGGCACAAAGAGACAGCGTAAACGAGAACTAGCCGGGGTCTGGTACACAGGAATCAGCAAGCCGGCAAACAGTACAGACAAGGAGAGAGCGAAAACGAAGTCAGAATACAAAGCCAAGGTCAAATACGGAGAAACACAACTGAACACAACAAGCACTAAAGGGAACTGTAGCAGAAACCACGATAGGGCAACGAACTAAGGGAAAAGGTAAGTATAAGTAGCCTTAAAACTAATGTGCAAATTTAAAAAGCAACTTAATAGATAAACGCCAGTATCCACTGGTGAATAACTTCTCAAGTTTAGATAATGAGACCGGATATGTATACCATAACCACTGTGTCACTGCAGAAATAACCGCCACCTACGGTTGGAGAGTATAAATATAGGATATCTATTGAAAATCAATAGGAGTTTGCAGGACTCTGTGGAGATGGTTGCAATATAATTACCATAAATAACCAAATGGTATAACAAATGTATCAGCTGTTTGTATCTATTCTTCCCATATGAGGGCAAGAAGGATGAAAAAAATCAGCTGGAAATAGATAATCTAGTAAAGGTTCCACAATATATGTTGACCAGTACACTTGAAGATAAATAAATTAGGGAAAAATTGCATGTAATCCCACTGTAGTAGAAAACGAATTTTGTCAATTATACTGTGCAGCCGACAGATTGGTTAAAATATGCACGATTTTATTTAACAACAATTAACTGTCAAAGACTCACACATAAAATATAAAAGACATTAAAAGTTCATGGGAGTTCCCAAATATGGAGAGCAACTGCTGTCTGGTTAAAGTTACGAGTGTCCAAAGAGATGTAAAAATCTTTTCTCACCGGCCGGATGAAGTCAGATGTGGACCTCCTCGTGTTGTGGACAAACTTGCTGGCAGCCGCGTGCGTTCCACTGCGGCTCCGGTTTGCGTTCCAGCTTGCTCTCCTGGGACTCAGAGTAGAATGCCGCCTTACGCGTTTCGTGATCCAGAGATCACTTCATCTTTTTCGTTTTCTACTACAGTGGGATTACATGCAATTTTTCCCTAATTTATTTATCTTCAAGTGTACTGGTCAACATATATTGTGGAACCTTTACTAGATTATCTATTTCCAGCTGATTTTTTTCATCCTTCTTGCCCTCATATGGGAAGAATAGATACAAACCGCTGATACATTTGTTATACCATTTGGTTATTTTGTTATTTATGGTAATTATATTGCAACCATCTCCACAGAGTCCTGCAAACTCCTATTGATTTTCAATAGATATCCTATATTAAAACTAATGTGATTGGCTCCTGTCACTTCCACACCCCCAAAAGGTAAGTGTATGGGTTGATTGGCATGACAGGAGCCAATGGGAGCCTTTTTGCAATTTAGGCTCCCACTGTCTCTTTAAGAGCGCGCCCGAGACTCGCGGCACGCTCTTAGCTGCAGGCGGGACATGTGCCCGTCTTCCTGTTAAGAGAGTCGGATGAGCCCCCCCCCCCTGAGGACACGCCCTCCGGGCGGGCAGGACCAGGCCTGGCAGGAAAACGCGAATGGAAAGAGCGCACAAGGCGGGGAGCATGAACAGCCTCCGCAGAAATCCAACTGCGCTCCTCAGGCCCATAACCCTTCCAATGTACCAAGTACTGAAGCCGACCCCTAAGGAAACGAGAGTCAATAACAGCAGACACTTCAAACTCCTCATGACCCTCCACAGAGACAGGAGGGGGAGGGGGAGTAAGCCGGGTAAAGCGGTTGCGTAGATAAGGCTTCAACAACGAGGTGTGAAAGACATTAGGTATACGCAGGTTCTTAGGCAGACCCAAGGCATAAGAAACGGGATTAACCTTATGTATAATGCGATAAGGACCAATAAAGCGGGGAGCCAATTTCATAGAAGGCACCCGGAGGCGAATATTCCGTGTGGAAAGCAAAACCCTGTCCCCCACAACATAGGAAGGAGCCGCTCTGCGATGCTTGTCAGCCTGAGCCTTCTGGCGAGCAGCAGAGTCCACCAAAGAACGCTGAACCTGTTCCCAAGTATTACGCAAACCAGCCAAATGCTCATCCAGAACAGGCATGCCCTGTGAGGAGAATGCAGCTGGAAGAACAACGGGATGCTGGCCATAGACAACGTAAAAAGGGCTTTTGCCGGAAGAATCATGAGTGGCGTTATTCCGAGCAAATTCAGCCCAAGGAAGCAGGTCAGACCAATTGTCCTGATGGTGAGACACAAAACAACGGAGGTACTGCTCCAGAGACTGGTTGGCACGTTCAGCAGCTCCATTAGACTGGGGATGGTAAGCGGAAGAAAATGAGAGAGAAATACCCATTTCCGAACAAAAGGCTTTCCAGAACCTGGAAATAAATTGGCTACCCCTATCGGATACAATAGATACGGGAATGCCATGTAACCGAAATACTTCTCTAGCGAAGATAAGAGCCAGTTCCTTGGAAGTGGGCAGCTTGCGAAGAGACACAAAGTGAGCCATTTTGGAAAACCGATCTACTATCATTAGGACGACTGTGTTACCATTCGAAGGGGGTAATTCAACAATAAAATCCATTGATAGATTAGACCAAGGTCTCTCGGGAACGGGTAACGGATGCAACAGCCCACAAGGAACTCTACGAGAGGATTTCATACAAGCACAAGTAGTACAAGCACTTATATAGTCATTAACGTCCTTACGTAAGGTATCCCACCAGAAATACCGAGAAACGGCGGACACCGTTTTGGAAATACCAGGATGTCCAGCGGTCTTAGTATCATGATACAGTGACAGAATATCCCGTCTCTCGGGAACGTCAACGAACAATTTATCATTAGGCCTCTCGCTAGGTGCCATGCTTTGTTTCGCTTGTATGGCCTGCAAGAGGGACGAGGAAATAGACAATATAGAAGTTGCTATTATCCTGTCTGGGGGAATGACAGGAGTGACATCAATCTCCTGTTTGTCAATAGTCTCGAACTGTCTGGACAGAGCGTCCGCTTTAGTGTTCCGATCACCTGGTCTATAGGTGATTATATAATTAAAATGAGACAAGAACAGTGACCACCTAGCCTGCCTTGAAGGCAATCTTTTAGCTTCGCTAAGGTAGGATAGGTTCTTATGATCCGTAAATATGAGGATAGGATCCTTAGTGCCCTCTAACAAATGTCTCCATTCTTTGAGTGCTAAAATGATAGCAAGGAGTTCGCGATTACCCACATCATAATTCCTTTCTGCTTTGGACATTTGTTTAGAAAAGAAGCCACAAGGATGCAATGGCTTGTCAGGAGACTCTCTTTGGGATAAGACAGCACCTACCCCTATATCGGAAGCATCAACCTCAAGTATATATGGCAATGAGGGGACAGGATGCTGTAAAATAGGTGCAGAGGCGAACGTAGTCTTAAGGAAGTCAAAAGCTTGAAGTGCCTCGGTAGACCAGGCACGTGTATTGCCATCCTTTTTAGTCATACGAGTAATAGGTGCTACTATAGACGAAAAACCTTTGATAAAACGTCTATAATAATTAGAGAAACCCAGAAAACGCTGGATGGCTTTCAGACCTTGCGGCAGAGGCCATTCTATGACCGCAGCGAGCTTCTGGGGATCCATCCGAAAACCTTTAGCGGAAATCAAATACCCTAAAAACTGGACCTCGGATTGGTCGAATAGACATTTTTCTAGTTTGCAATAAAGACCATTAGCAAGAAGGGTCTTCAGAACTGTCGTAACATGTCTGTGATGAGTGTGTAAGTCTGTAGAATATATTAAAATGTCATCCAAGTACACAATAACAAATGAGTGAATAAAGTCCCTTAAGACTTCATTAATAAATTCTTGGAATACTGCTGGGGCATTGCAAAGCCCAAATGGCATGACGGTATACTCATAATGACCTGACCTAGTGTTAAAGGCTGTCTTCCATTCGTGGTCCTTTTTTATACGTATCAAATTGTATGCTCCTCTAAGATCTAATTTGGTGAATACCGTAGCATGTTTGAGCCTGTCAAACAATTCTGTTATTAATGGTATAGGGTAAGCATTTTTGATGGTGATTTTATTAAGACCTCTATAATCAATGCAAGGTCTTAACCCGTTAACGCCGTTACGGCGTTCCATGCCGTCCCCATTATAATGGGCTTTAAAGCCGTTGCGGCGGCATGGAACGCCGTAACGGCTTTGAGCCCCAGGAGGTAAGTTATACTTACCTCCGCCGCGATCCTCTTCTGGGGGGCTGCCTGACAGCCCAGGCAGCCCTCCCACGGCAAATGAGGCCCCCGGGGGCCATGTGATCGCTCTCAAAGAGCGATCACATGGCCCCCTATAGCTGGCTATGGATCTGCCTGCAGGGGGACTGTCTAAAATATCAGACAGTCCCCCTGCTGGTAAGAAAGTATAAAAAAAGAAATTAAACATGTTAAAAAATAAATTGAAAATATTTATATATATATATATAATATGTATATATATTATATATATAATATATATACATATTATATATATGTAACGTCATACAAAGTGTATTTTAATACTAATATAAGTATATATTAGCATTAAAATACACTTAGAATGATGTTACATATATATAATATGTATATATATTATATATATAAAATAGATGTACATATATATTATATATATATACGTATAATTAAAATAATAAATAAATAAAATAATAAAATAAATAAATAAAATATTGAAACAAAATTTAATATAAATTATATATTCATATGTAATTTCATTCTAACTGTATTTTGTTATTAATATATATATATCGGTAACAAAATACACTTAGAATGACATTCTATATATCTATCTATATATAAAATACAAATAACCGCAAATATATATATATAGATAAATACATATAATTACATAAAAGATTACATTAGTATACACGTAGAATTTAAATACATATATATGTGTATATATATTAAAATTCTACATGTATATTTAAATCATCTTTTAATGTAATTATGTGATTTGATTAATTAAAATTTGATTGACATGCCTGACAACACAGGGAGAAAGTGCAGAGAATTTAATTTGCAAGCACTATATTTGACCCTGTAATACTCCATGACACCATAAAACCTGTACATAGGGGGTACTGTTTTACTCGGGAGACGTCGCTGAACTCAAATATTAGTGTTTCAAACTGGTAAATTGTATTACAACGATGATATTTTAAGTAAAAGTGACGTTTTTTGCATTTTTTACAAACAAACGGCAGTTTTATGGACTATATTATTGTTGTAATGTGTTTTACTGTTTTAAAACACTAATATTTGTGTTTAGTGAAGTCTCCCGAGAATAACAGTACCCCCCATGTACAGGTTTTATGGTGTTTTGGAAAGTTAGAGAGTCACATATAAGGCTTGCGTTTCATTTTTTTCACATTGAAATTTGCTAGATTGGTTATGTTGCCTTTGAGAGCGTATGGTAGCCCAGGAATGAGAATTACCCCCATGATGGCATACCATTTGCAAAAGTAGACAACCCGAGGTATTGCAAGTGGGGTATGTCCAGTCTTTCTTAGTAGCCACTTAGTCACAAACACTGGCCAAATATTCGTTTTTTGCTTTTTTCACACAAAAACAAATATGAACGCTAACTTTGGCCAGTGTTTGTGACTAAGTGGCTACTAACAAAGACTAAACATACCCCACTTTCAATACCTTGGCTTGTCTACTTTTTCAAATGGTATGCCATTATGGGGGTAATTCTCATTCCTGGGCTACCACACCGTCTCAAAGGTAACATTACTAATCTGGCAAATTTCAATTTGAAAATGGAACGTTCTATATTTGACCCTGTAACTTTCCAAAACAACATAAAACCTGTTAATGGGGGGTACTGTTGTACTCGTGAGACATCGCTGATTACAAATATGTGCATTTTGTTGCAGTAAAACCTAACAGTATTATGACATTTACAGCTAAAATGTGAGGCGGAACTACACATTTTTAAAAAATAAATACATTTCTCACAGTTTTTTTTATTTTATTCATAATAAATTATATTCCATATATGAATAGTTAATGGTAAATTAAAGCCCTGTTTCTCCTGAACAAAATGATATATGATAAGTGTGGGTGCATATAATATGAAAGAGGGGAACTACGGGTGAACAGACATATAGCGCAAATTCCAGTTTTTGTTTACGTTTTGTTTTGATCAGAACGTGCACTATTGACTCCGTCCTGAAGGGGTTAAATCACCTTCTTTCTTTGATACAAAGAAGAACCCCACTCCAGCCGGAGAAGAGGATCTCCTAATAAATCCCTTGTCTAATGATTCTTTAATGTACTCCTCCATGACACTGTTTTCTTGAACCGATAGAGGGTACACCCTGCCCTTGGGAGGTATAGTGCCAGGCAACAAGTCAATAGCACAATCGTAGGGCTGTGAGGCGGTAATTTGTCAGCCTCTCTTTTATCAAAGACAGTCTTTAAAGATAAATATTGAGAGGGTATAGCCGTAGACAAAGGAGGAACAGTAGGAACGTTAATAGAATTCACAGGCGTGACTTCAATAGTACATGACTCATGGCAGGCTTCACTCCATGATTTTATCTGCCCTGTCTCCCAGTCAAAAATGGGATTGTGGGCACGTAACCATGGATACCCTAACACCAACTGTGAAGAGGGGGAGGTGATGACCTGGAACCGAATGGTTTCATAGTGTAGAACTCCTGTGTACATGTGTAGCGGTGCAGTCTCGTGAGTAACAACTGGAGATATCAATGGTCTACCATCTATGGCCTCAACGGCCAAGGGTATCTCCTTCTCCCTGATGGGAATGTTGTTTTTCTTTACAAAACCAGAGTCTATAAAATTCTCAGCTGCCCCAGAGTCAACCAGGGCGTATATATTTTCAACTATACAACTCTCTCCCATATGTAATGAAACAGGGAGAAGCAGTCTGTTAGGAGGCAATGTAGGAGACTTAGAAATCACACCCAAGGCCAGTCCCCTATAAGGTCTTACGTGCGAGAGTTTTCCGGGAGCAAAGGACACTCCTTTACCATATGGTCTCTTCTACCACAATATAGGCAGAGTCCCTCCCTTCTCCTATGTAATTTTTCATTATCAGAGAGTTTGGCAACCCCTAATTGCATGGGTTCCTCTTCAGATACTTTTACACTCTCCGGTGTATTAACTCTGGGGTGAATAGGTGTAACAAAACGTCTATTCCTGTTCTTGGTATAGAGCCTGTCACGAATCCTATTATCTATATCGATGAGGTAGTCAATAAGGTCTTCTAAGGCAACAGGAAGCTCCTTAGCTGCTACCTCATCCAATATAGAGTCTGATAAGCCTTCCATGAAGGCGGTAGTTAACCCATTGTTGGTCCAATCTACCTGTGAGGCAAGGGTACGAAACTGTATAGCGTAATCAGCCACAGACCTAGAACCCTGTTTAACCCTCATTAATGCTCTCGCAGCATTTTTAGACCTTTTCATAGTGTCAAAAGTTCTGCGAAAAGCTGTAAGGAAACTGTGAAAGTCATGCACCATAGGTCCATTAGCCTCCCAAATAGGGTTTGCCCATTCAAGTGCTTTGTCGGTAAGTTGGTGCATAAAGAACCCAACTTTAGACCTCTCTGTGGGAAATTAACGTGGATACATCTCAAAATGAAACTCTATTTGGTTAATGAACCCTCTGCATGTCTTAGGATCCCCTCCATACCTAGGAGGAGGCGTTAAATGGGCCGTAGCATTAGGCACCGTCGATACTTCAGGAAGCAGGGGTGTAGGAGGGTTAGGTGCGGTTGCTGGAATGGTTCTAGCTAAGAGCGTCTGGAGAGCCTGAGCTATCTGATCCATACGGTGATCCTGCTCTACAAATCTAGCCTCATGGGACGCCATCTGTTGAGCTAAATCTGCGGGGTCCATGGCCCTATCGTAATGTAACGAGTATATACCCCTACACGCAGGATCCAGCCAAACAGAAGACAGCACAGAGGAGAGATACGTCTACCGGACCTTGGAGTGGCCGGACTCGACGTAATAGGAGAAGTACAGAGTCAGGAACGATCCGAGGTCAAGGGCACAAAGAGACAGCGTAAACGAGAACTAGCCGGGGTCTGGTACACAGGAATCAGCAAGCCGGCAAACAGTACAGACAAGGAGAGAGCGAAAACGAAGTCAGAATACAAAGCCAAGGTCAAATACGGAGAAACACAACTGAACACAACAAGCACTAAAGGGAACTGTAGCAGAAACCACGATAGGGCAACAAACTAAGGGAAAAGGTAGGTATAAGTAGCCTTAAAACTAATGTGATTGGCTCCTGTCACTTCCACACCCCCAAAAGGTAAGTGTATGGGTTGATTGGCATGACAGGAGCCAATGGGAGCCTTTTTGCAATTTAGGCTCCCACTGTCTCTTTAAGAGCGCGCCCGAGACTCGCGGCACGCTCTTAGCTGCAGGCGGGACATGTGACCGCAACTCGCGGTCACTGCCCGTCTTCCTGTTAGGAGAGTCGGATGAGCCGCGCGCGGCTCGTGCAGCCGCAGGACTGCGCGCGGCTTGAAGAGAGGACCGCGGCCGGCCCCCGGATAAGGTAAGTAACGCTACACTTAGGCGTGCCACAGGCCGGGAGCTATGGCCTGAACTACAGGAAGGGGTGATGGGGTGCCTTTTAGTGTACTCCAGATAGAATAACACCCGTTGATATGTTCTCGGTCCAGAAGTCCAAAATCGTCTGATGGCACAGGCTGTCTGCCGATCAGCCCTGGAAAAAACACCCATGTAGGCAGTGGTACAAAAAACTCTCTTCTTGGAAGATTGTGCTTTATTTAAGAGTAAAAA
Organism: Pelobates fuscus; assembly: GCF_036172605.1. NCBI lineage: Eukaryota > Metazoa > Chordata > Amphibia > Anura > Pelobatidae > Pelobates > Pelobates fuscus. Next base: position 263,960,379 of record NC_086319.1, on the reverse strand, counting down.
AATTGAGGGGGGCGGGGCCGGACCGCCAAGCTGGACGTCGCAAGCAGGATCAGCTCCTGCAATGTATCAGCGTATAAGCTTTAAAATCATGATTTTCAACTTAAAAACAGACCAACAGCGATGGTCCTCAGCGCAGAAGGAACACTGGCTCCTCGAGCTTCAGTCCCCTGGAAAAGAAATCTTCTATGTCCCAGGTGGGGCCTTCTCCGGCGTTGAGTGGGGCGGAGGGCCGCTGCCCCGCTATCCTGCCTAACGGAGCCCAGCCAGAGACCCAAATCCGCGTGGACCTGGCCCTATTTCCCCCCCCCCATGGACCGGCGGGGGTGATCCAGGTCCTCACCCTGGGGCCCCAACCACGGCAACGCAACTAAGGCCCAGCAACAACACCACCTTGATCTGCGGCCAGAGCGGTGCACCTAAAATGGCGGGCGCCATGTGCGCAGGTGGCAGAGGGAAGACCTGCTCTCTCCCCGTGCTCACAGCAACCAGCGCGGCTCCCGGGCACAAGCCTGATGAGCTCGCGGCCTTCCTACCCTGCAACACAAACAAACGGAAGAACCCTCACCTGTCTTCGCAGCAATCCAAACCAGCGGCAAGCAGGACAGGCGATCCAACCAAGGTGGTGACAGCTGCTGCACCGAAGAAACGAAACACCACACAGCGACCTTTCCCGTCAGGGACAACCGATCCTGCCGCCAAGCGAGGTACTCCTGCAAAGGGGCCGACCCCATACTCACCTTACACCCATCTTGTATTACGACGGCCCTGAAAAATCCAGCGTGAAAAACAGCGGCAAGTTTTCTCGGACAACGTTCAGCTTCCTACCTTGGCGGACATTAGCCTCCTGATTAACAAATATGGCAGGCCCTACTTACCACAGCTGCAGCCCAAGGGAGCCCAGCGAGGAGTTCAACGAAAAGCATTGCTGGACTGTGCCCAGATTCCTGCCCCGACGGACACTCGCTCCCTACTACACCGACACGGCAGAGCAGGCATCGGCTAACCATGAAACTGCTCCTTTCTGTGAGGACTCTGGCTCACCGTAGTGCCGGTCCCTATCTCCTGAACCAGCTCAAGTAACCAGGGTGATATATTCTTCAAAGCTCCTTACCCAGATCCAGCATGATTTTTTTTATATTGTACTTTTATGTTTTTATAATCTTATACAGCACTCATTAGGCGTGTGTTCAGATAGCCTGTTCCCAATTAATCTTACATTGACACATGTGTTTGCCTAATACTTTACTCGTTTAATATTTTAATCTGTTGACACTCATGCTTCACCGGCTTGTCTCACACTCACTCATGTCTACGTAACTCATATAGATCACATCTTATGTTATGCTATGTACTCTCTAGACGTGTTTGACTCCCCTGTGACCTAGCTACTTAACTTCAAAAAATGTGTGCAGTGACCCTCTATGCCTTAAACGTGTTCATATGTGTATTTTACCAATCTTGGACATGCTGTTGGGGCATGGCAAGAGCTCGTGTTAACTATTTGCACCACAAAAATAAAGAATTTAAAAAAAAAAAAAAAAGTCAGAACTTAATAAAGGAATATTTATTATGAGCAAAAAAAAAGAGTAAAAAATTGAGAGTAAATGACAGGTCTCCATTTACACAAGAGCCTTTTGTCTACTGTGAACAGCTGTAAGAGAAATGTGCAGGGGTACTAAGAGACTACATTCATTAATCATGGCTATTGCAAACCCTACCTCCATCACACAGACATAATGCAATATTGTAATAACGTTTTTTGAAATCACTGGAATCTAAACTGCCTGTTGCATCCAGCCCAGATGATGATAATCGGTAGCATCAGGAAAACTAGATGCAATGTACCAAGGAAATCAGATCACACATTAATGCACATTAAATAACTGAATTACCACACCAACTGTAGAATCATTTCAGGTTATTTTCCTGACTTGTTCAAATCTTTTTATTTATGTTTTTCATTCAAATTTAAAAAAAGACAATACAATGAGACAATGTACAGGACTATAACAATGACATATACAATACAAGACAATACAGTTACCTTTCAAGTTTCAATAATATTATATAATAAGTTATCTAGACTAGACAATGTAGACATAAGGTAGACATAGACACTGACAAAAACCTCTCGATCCTTGAATCCAAACATGCAAAATAATCTCAATTAAATAATTTGAAAGTAGTGGTATATTTATAGGTACTTTTTATATGTTGGACGACCTATTATTACAGAATCTGATTTGGACAGGCTAATTGTCTTCTGTGTGAAATATTGCGTGGAAGAGATTTTTCAAGGGATAGGTGCTTATTTATTATTAAAAAATTGTACAGTTTTTGCAATAATAATGTGTGCCTAATTAGTGCAGGTTAAAGAAAGTAATTAAAATAAATTAATTTTGGAGGGGCGTGGCCTGACCAGGGAACGAGCTGGACGCATCTGGCTAGAGCTCCGTTCCCAAAGCGCTGAAATAGCTGACAATAGCGATTTATTTCACACTTGCTCCAACTACTCCACGCTCAGATGGACAAAAGAAGCACAAAGAAATTACCCAAAAAAGGCCCGGACACAGGGACCTCGGTGCTTGATATGCTGACCGTCCAAGATGGCGCCGGAGCGGGCCCGACGCCACGCTCTCCCTCACCACGCGGGGCGATGACTGCGAGCCCTGGGGAGGGGGACGCGACGCAGATTCTCCTTAAATTGGCAGAGGTCCAAACCTACCTGGCGGGGGAGATCGAGCGATCCACCTCGGTCCTCCGAACAGAAATATCAGCGCTGGGCACGAGAACCTCGAGGCTGGAAGACAGACTGGAAGACACCACCAGGGCGCATAACGTGGCTGTGTCTCAAATGCTCCAACTCGAAACTCGGGTGGCACAGCTGGACTCGCCATGGAGGACACGGCTAACCATTCCAGGAGGAACAACGTCCGTCTGAGGGGTCTGCCGGAAAGAGAAGGCGAGGGCCCCCTGGAGGCTACATTGCTCACCTTATTCCAGCCGCTGCTGCCCAACATACCAGCTGACCGCTGGAGCATAGAGAGGGCACACAGGGCCCTACGTGCAAGACGACAGGAGCCCAACTCCCCACGAGACGTAATCATCAGGTTCCTACACTACCAAACAAAGGAGGCCCTGATGAGAAGGAGCAGAGAGGAATATATCACACATGAAGGGGCCACTCTGCAGCTGTACCAGGATCTGGCACCCAGTACACTGCAGAGGAGAAGAGAGTGGAGGCCCATCACAGAGGCCCTGAGAAGAGCTGGAGTGCGGTACGCCTGGGGCCATCCTTTTAAGTTGATGGCGTTCCGAGGAGGAAGAGCCCACGTCCTGACACCAGAGGGCGACCCAGCAACGTTACTGACCGACCTGCAGATCCCAACACCGACGCAGCTGCCGACACGACAGGAGACCGGGGAGGTGCTAGCCCCCCTCCCGATGGAGTGGCAGGAGGCCGGTGCACGGAGGCGCTGACGGCCGGAGCGGCTATGGTAATCTGGCGGAGGGGCAGAGTGCCAAAGCAGGGAGTCGGAGTGGCGGGGGGACTCTGAGACTAGAGGGGGGCCACAGTGACTTTATTTGGGTGGGAAGGGGACCGGGACACATCACCCAGAGCCACATGGCCCAGGTAACAGACGCCTCTGGCATCGGAGTTTCTCTTTTTTTTTTGTTAAAACTGCGGGAAAGTAGGGACATGGGCCTGGTGCAGTGGGGAGGTGGGAGGGACGGGGAGGTAAGGCTGGTAAACGGCACGCCGGGTATACCCAAGATATGGTCGGGGAAGTTGGAGGGTACTCAGGGACTCCACCACACCAGCGGGGATGCAGAACCACCCTCTCCCCACCGGGCAAGTACCCAAACGGAGCAGGCAGAGTCATGAAGGACGCGGGGTAGGGGAGGCTGGGGTGGGAGTTGAGGAGACGGGAGTAACCCCCAAACTACTCCACCTAGTGGAAGATACACAAGCAAAGTAGGGGGGTAAGGGGGGGGGCAACAGCAAATGGGTAGAAAAACTCAGCGACCCAAAGGCTAAAAAAAATAAAAATGTATTAATATTGAAATAACGACAAAAATATTAATAAAAGCTATTACCCGACAAAGAGAGCGGATGGGCGCCCCTGGGCAAGACCCCCATACCCCAGCAGCATAATGGACCCGGCGGGTTCCCCCCTGGCATGTCCATATCCCAGTGGTCCCAATAGCTCCACCCAGTCCCAACTCAGTACAACCCCACACGGGCAGCGGGGGCTCCCCGCACCCACCCCAGGGATCCAGGCAGACATACCCTAGCGGGTAGCCTAGGGCGGATAGGACGGTTAGCTAAAAATTGGGCGGCCCCCCCTCCTCTGTGCAGGGCGGGGGGGGGGGTCCGGCGTAGATGGGCAAACGTTGAAGGGTGGGGGGGGGGGCTCGTAGAGCACGGTACAAGAGGGGGTATATGTGTCTATATATGGAGGTGTGGAGCCGGGTCCACAGCTGTGTTCTAGCATTTCCCGTTTCAATGCCGGCTCCTTCTTTTTCTTATTGTGATGACCCTCCCCAACAGGTACCGAATCGGGTCTGCCTACTACGGCTTTGGCCCTGCAAGGCCTCCAAAAGTTTCTATGGAACTTCTGTTTGAAATTTTTTTTTTTTCTTCTGTTAAAAATGTTATGCACGTTACAATGGAGTAGTACACGCAGCACACAGACATTGCTATGACATTATGCACGACAGCGCAAAATGGTTAGTGGCTCATACACCCACATCTCATGCTAGCGCTGTGCGCTGACGAGATGGGGATCTGTGAACCCCGCACCAGTCTGGCAACAGATAAGACCAGACGACTACAGCCGAGCACCGATTGTGGCCGGTTGAGGTATACATCTTTTCTTCATCTTCTTTCTATCCCCCCTATCCCTCCTCCCCTACCCCTATCATCCCTTCCCCTCACTCCTTGGGGCTGGGGGTCCCCGTGGCGGGGAGTAAGGATCCGGGCTTGGACAGGGGTGGGCGTGCCTAATAGCGACACTGTTAAACCGTCAGTATGGCCCTAAAAGTATCCTCATTAAATGTGAAAGGCCTTAACACACCAAACAAGAGGCGTCTTCTGTTCAGAGAATTAAAGAGAATGCGGTCCAATATCGCTTTATACAGGAGACCCATATCCCGAAACAAGCCCCCTTTCAGCTAAAAGACCACACATACCGGGCTTCTTACGAAGCCAGAAAACACACTAAACATAACGGGGTAGCGATCTTGATTCGCAATAGCTGCCCGATACAAGTGGCCTCCACCACGGAGGACCCGAACGGTAGGTACATCATCGTGTCAGGCACTCTACTGTCGCATGCAATACACCTCATAAACGTCTATGCCCCTAACCACGCAGACCAAGGCTTTTGGGACGACCTGACAGCTACAATCAGAACACTAGCCCACGGACTTCTTATATTAGAGGGAGACCTGAACGCGGTGACGAACCCGACGGTTGATAGGAGCGTACAACGTAGCGCCTCAGGATCACAGGGTCGGGGAGGACAGGATAGGCAGCTTCACCAGTTCATCATGGACACCGGGTTGGTGGACATTTGGAGGGCACATCATCCGGGTACGAGGGATTTCACATTCTACTCGGCACCGCATGGCACGTACTCCAGACTCTACATGTTTTTAATTAATGAGCGTGCGCTGGCGCGGGTTACGGGATCGGAGATAGGCTCCATTTCGTGGTCAGACCATGCAGATCTCCATATCACCATGGGGAATCTTTGCAACGTTACCCCCTGGACGTGGAAATTAAACTCATCCCTACTGAGGGACCCAGAGACAGTGGAACAAATCCGCACGGACATCCTGCAGTTCTTTGACTCCAACACCACGCCGGACATGAGCCCGGAAATAATCTGGGCAGCACATAATACGGTAATAAGAGGATCGCTCATTAAGGTAGCGACAAAGAAAAGAAATGCCCAGAGTCTTCAGAGACTCTTGGCAGAACTGCGGTCATTAGAACAGGTACACAAAGAAAATCCAGACGAGGGCACATATAGACAGCTAGAAGCGACACGTCACGCCATTCGCGCATTGTTACTAGACGATGCAGCTAGGGCCATGTCCTGGACCAAGCGAACTTTATTCGAACGATCGAATAAAATGGACACTCTCCTGGCCCGGGTCCTCAGACCCAGAACACAACGGGGACATATAACTTCCATACGCCACGCCGACAAGTCGGTTAAAACACTGCCGAGCGATATCGCAGAAGTGTTCACCGACTTCTAGGTCCCTCTACAACCACTCCCCAAACTCGGACCCCCGGACATCTTGTAACGACGAGGCGATCCTTCGTTTCGTACGGGACCTCGGACTCCCTAACTTGCCCCAAGAAGCGATAGATATCTTAGCAGCGGAAATCACCCCCGACGAAATATACCGAGCAATAACGACCTTGAAAGGGAACAAAGCCCCGGGCCCCGACGGGTTTGATGGAAGTTACTACAAAACATTCCGAGAGGAATTAGTCCCCCACTTAGCAGCAGTCTTCCAGGAGTTTCAGAAGGGTGGCGCTCCCAACCCGGACATGTCCCTGGCCACCATCGTACTATTGCCAAAACCAGATAAAGATCCCATGTCTCCCGGGAACTATAGACCCATCTCCCTCATAAACCACGACATGAAACTCCTGGCAAAAATCCAGGCAGAACGCCTAAACCCATTCCTAGCGTCTCTGATCGATGCGGACCAAGTCGGCTTTATACCACATCAACAGTTATTCGAAAACACCCATAAAAACATAGACTTGATATGGAGACAGGCGATCATGAAAACACCAACGCTATTCGTGTCGCTCGACGCGGAAAAAGCATTCGACAGGGTGACGTGGCCATACCTGTTCACCCTGTTGACCCACCTAGGGTTCCCCGAACAGTTCATGACACTATTAAGAGCGATGTACACCAACGTCAGAGCACAGGTGAAGATCTCAGGGGCCCCGCTCCGACCATTCCAGCTTTCTAATGGTACGAGGCAGGGGTGCCCTCTTTCTCCTTTGCTGTTTGTGCTTTCGCTAGAACCTCTACTGCAGGCGCTACGGCGCCATCCGGGCATAAAGGGAGTAATGGTGGGGGGGAGGGAATTCCTAGTGTCGGCGTACGCGGATGATGTGCTCTTGGCTATGACCGACCCAGTGAAGTCCATGGGGACATTACAGGATGTACTGAGTACCTTCGGGACCGTCTCCGGGTACAAGGCAAATATGGCAAAATCGGGCGCCCTCCCAGTAGGGGTACCCGCAGCAACAGCGGCCCTTATACATGACACGTACCACCTCAAAATTGAACAACAAGCACTTAAATACTTGGGCATTCGATTGACAGCCAAACCAGAAAAACTTTACGACCAAAACTACACGCCCTTAATAAACCAACTGGTGCGAGAAATGGAGTCATGGGCGGACAGGCCTATTTCCTGGATAGGTCGCATCCATGCCGTTAAAATGAACATCTTACCTAGACTATTATGTGTTCCAGGCGATCCCCATTCAAGTCACCAAAGCATCACTACAGCTCCTACAGCGGTCAATCGGAACCTTCATATGGCAAAACAAAAGGCATAGAATATCTAGATTTATCCTATATAGAATTCGGTCGAGAGGGGGACTTAGTCTCCCAAACATATATTACTACTATATAGCGACACAACTGACACAGGCAGCAATGTGGCACTCTCCGCCAGGGGACCGCAATTGGGCAGACGTAGAATCACTTATGACGGGCGCCACCATCCACAGCTACTCATGTGGGTGCTAAAAGAATACAGACCAGAGATCAAGGTCACATGCCCAACAATACTTAATTCCCTACAGATATGGGACACATTTAAGCTAAAATTCCAACTGGCGGCGGACCCATCAACTATTATGCCATACTTACGCAACAAGCCTTTACCCCGGGCATGGCGGCTAGAGACTTCAAAAACTTAGAGGGGATAGGGTTACAACGCATATGCCAGCTCTACGAGGGTTCGGCGGTAATATCCTTTGACACGCTCAGACAGCGGGACACCTTACACCCGCAGACTTTTTCCGGTACATACAAATTAGAGATTTCGCGAACCTGGCACACATCTTCGAACGCATCTGTCTCCACGAATTAATACCCAAAGGCATGATAACGCTCATGTACGCCCACCTCTGTTCAGAAGCTAGGGACTGGGGCATATTAGCCTATACAGATCACTGGGAGAGAGACCTAGGGGACACACTGGAAGGCATAGAGTGGCAAGAGATCTGGGAGGCAAATCATACATCATCGGTGTGCGTTACCCTCCAGGAGCAATCGATAAAAACAATGCTCCGATGGTACACTACACCAGTCAAACTATACCAAATGCACAAGACCCCTACGGACGAGTGCTGGAGGGGGTGCGGCCTGAGGGGGACATACATCCACATGTGGTGGGAATCCCCACAGATGATCACATTTTGGAAAAAGGTACAGACACTACTGACACAGGTCTTTGGCAAAACACCAGACTTTGACCCATGGCTATTCCTCTTAAGTAGGACGCTGGACGGCTGGTCTAGGCAGGAACAAAAGCTACTCCACAAGATAACCCTAGCAGCGAGGAGGGCCGTAGCCTCAGACTGGCTTAAACCGGGAACACCGCCCATTGCTGGGGTCCTCAACAGAATAAAAGAAGTCCACCTAATGGACGTCCTGACAGCCAGAATAAGGGGTACCCAAAAAAAACGTTTCAAAAGATCTGGGAACCCTGGGAAAACTCTAACTTGGGTAACTAACACATAACTAGACCCCGAAGGAAACCATCCGGCACCGGAGCCCCCCTATACCCCTCCCCCCCACTATCACCCCCCTCTCTTTTCTTTCACTCTGTTTACTATCTCTTTCTTTCTCTTTAAGCCTACTTGGCTACATTAAAATATTTGTCCAACGCAAGGCATTCACGGGAACAGACACATAGTATAGATGACACATCGACAACTTAGGAGAGGGAAGCAGAAGTATAGGCCGCCACAACACCCCATAGCTTGCCGGGGGCAAGGCGGTCAACTTACCGGACACCAACAAGACAATAATTGGGTCGTACCGACCAAAGCTACTGTTCTCTAGGCTAATGGGGAACAGCCCCATAATATTGTACGCAACGATAATGTGTTCACTAAGTAAACCTAGAGAGCCTACGGCTTGTCCGGGGCAGGACCATATTAAGTACTTGTCACTCTCTGTTAACCCATGTATGCAACATGCTATAACATGTGTAACCCGTGCAAGTTGATGTATGTACCATGTCGTGTCAAGACAAAATAAAGAATTAAAAAAAAAAATGAATTTAGTTGTTCTGAGTTATAGAATATATAATGTGTCTGGGATTTTCAGTTTGTTTTGGTAGTTAAGGTCACAAAGCACAAGAAGTAAAATAAACTTTTAATATGGAGCGATTTTAGAATTTGGTATGTTTGTCTTATAAGCTTAATAGCCATAAAAGAAAACAAAATTGTCACACAAAAGTATATATTTATATAAAGTAGACATCACAGGCTATTGTCCTAAGGTTGTTTTGACACTTTCTAAGTAGCCATTTCACCGCCAATCTCTGCTAAATATTGGAGTAAAATTAAGTATTTGGGGGTTTTTGGCACACAAACTTATAACAAAGAACTTCTCATGTGTATTTTGTAAAGTTGGTGTGTGCTATTCCTGTACAAGGTTTTATTATGTGTTCAGTTACTTCTGCTGAGTACAACGGTACCCCCATTGTATGTCTTTGGCACTATTTCGTGAAGCTACAGTGCCATATAGGAGACCTGTCCGTTTCAACATTTACAGTAGAATTTTGAGAGGCGGATTTAATGGGCCTATGCTTCAATTTGGGGTATTATAGCAGTTTGACTGTTCAAAAAAAACCTCACAAAGGCCTACCATTTGTAAAAGTAGACACCTCAGGGTATCTCATATGGTGCATATTGTGCTTTAACATGCCCCCATTTTTTCACCAATATATGCCAAAGTATGTGGTAAAATATAATTTTGGGCATTGTTTACATATGGATTACATTTTTGCTGGGCATTTTGTACATTTCATATGTGCCACTAAGTTCAAACCCCCCAAATTATGCTCAGCTAAGCCTTCTGAGTAAAACAATATGCCCAATGTATGACCTAGACACTATTTTGTGAAGTTACACTGCTGTAAAAGAGACATAACAAGTTCAGGTTTTTAAGTGTGAATTTTCATGGAGGGTTTTGATGCGTCCGTGTCCCACTTTGGAGCACTTGAGCAGGCTACATATTACAACTACACTATAAAGGCATACCATTTCTTAAAGAAGATATCCCAGGGCAATTCAAAAGGCATATTTTGAACCTTAGCGTGGGATATTTTTTCTGCTAGCTTGTACCAAGTGTAGTGGTAATACGCATTTTTTCTGCCTTTTTGACACACAAAGTGAGTTTGCGCAGTATATTTTGCAAACCTTATGTGTACTACGACTGTATAATACTTAATATGTTGCTCAGCTATGTCGGCTGAGTACAGCAATATCCCCGTATGTACCTTTGCCAGGTATATGTGGACATTGAAGGGGCACATTTGAGACACAGCCATTCCAGTTTTTTTCAAACTTTGAATTTTTACGCTGTGTCCATGTCCCATTTTATAGTATTTTACAAGGCTATATAATCCAATTACTCCATAAAGGCATACCATTTCTTAAAGAAGACATCCCAGGGTGATTCAAAAGGCATATTTTGAACCTTAGCGTGGGATCATTTTTCACATGTACCAAGTGTAGTGGTAATGAGCATTTTTTAATGTATTTTTTTACTTTGTAAAAATTTTTTTTACTTTGTAAAACCCGTTTTTAAACTTTTTTTTTTACTTATTAAATGTTTTACATTTTCTTAACTTTTTTTAAATTTTTTTCTAAACTTTTCTTTTACCGTTAACCCCTAACTAGCAGTAAGCAGCACTAACAGTAAATTCCCCATTTTCCCATAACTCCCACCCACCCCAGCTAGCAAAATATATAATTATAAAATATTTAAATGAATTAATTAAATAAATTGAACCCCTGAGGGTTAAAAAAATAAATAAAAGTTAATCCTCAGGGGTTAAAAAAAATTAGATCACAGTAAGGGGTTAATTTTTATTTAGACTGGGTAAAGGGGGTGTTTTTTTATTTTTTTTTACTTAAACGTTACTAAAACAGTTTTAAAAAAAAAATTTTTAACCTTTTTAAAGCTTTTTTTTTTTTTTTAATTTAACGTTAACCCCTAGTTAGCCTAACACCAAATTCCCCAATTCCCCACTAACTTCCACCCATCCCAGCTAGCTAAATATATCATTTTTAAATATTTAAATTAATTAATACAATAAATGTAACCCCTGAGGGTTAAAAAAAATAATAATTAACCCTCAGGAGTTAAAAAAAAAATCAGATGACATTAAAATGTATACCCTGCCAATTGATCACTGTAGTCAGTGATCAATTGGCAGGGAAGAGGTTAATTTTTATTAAAACAGGGGAAAGGGGGGGTGGGATTTAACTTTAATTTATTTATTTTTTTCCACCAGGGGGCAGGATCAGTGAAGATCCGTCTCTCTGCACTTCACACAGAACCCGGAAGTGCAGGGAGGCGGAAGGTAAGTACATTGAGCACATGTCAGAGCAAGCACATGAGCTGGGGCAGCCCGATCGGGTGCTCCCGGTCTGCCTCTAATACAGAGGCAGACTGGAGCACCGTTAACCCCGCGATCGCCGCAATTGCGGCGATCTGGGGTTAACTTTAGTAAATGACGGAAATTTTGAAGGACAAGGTTGACGGAAAATTTCCGTCACCGGTCGGGAAGGGGTTAAACTCGGGACAACATTTTGAATCTATTTAGCAGTTTTTTTTCATTTTTCATTTGTAGATAAGTAAAATATTTTTCAAGTAAAAGTCCAAAAACATGTTTTTTTTTTAAATTTTTCACTATATTTTTTTATTTTATTTTTTTTTTAAATACAATATATGACATAATACAAATAATGGTATGTAAAGAAAGCCCTTCTTGTCTTGAAAAAAACAATATATAACTTGTATGGGAACCGTAAATGAGAGAGCGGAAAATTACCGCTAAACACAAACACCACAAAAGTGTTAAAACTGCTCTGGTCCTTAACGTACAAACCTTGCAAAATCAGGCCGGTCCTTAAGGGGTTAAGGACGGAGCCAAATGTACACGTTGTGAACGAAACAAAATGTAAACAAAACCTGGCATTTGCGCTATATGTCTGTCCAACCGTAATTCACCTCTTTCATATTAAATGCACCCCCCCTTATTATATATCATTTTATTCAGGGGAAACGGGGCTTGCATTTAATATCACATATTTAGCTATGAAACATAATTTAATATGAATTTTTTTTTTTTTTTTAAATGGAGAAAATAAGATTTTTTTTTTGATTTTTTTAGTTCTACATGACATTTTAACTGTCAATGTCATAATACTGTTTGCTTTTACTGCAATAAAATACACATATTTGTATTCAGCAAAGTCTCACGTGTAAAACAGTACCCCCTATGTACAAGTTTTATGGTGTTTTGGGAAGTTACAGGGTCAAATATAGCGTGTTACATTTGAAATTGAAATTCGCCCGATTGGTTACGTTGCCTTTGAGACTGTATAGTAGCCCAGGAAATAAATTTACACCCATAATGGCATGCCATTTGCAATAGTAAACAACCCAAGGTATTGCAAATGGGGTATGTCCAGTCTTTTTTAGTAGCCATTTGGTCACAAGCAATCTGGCTAATTTTAATGTGAAAAAAATGAAACACAAGCCTTATATTTGACGCTGTAATGTTTGAAAACACCATAAAATCTGTACATGAGGGGTTGTACTCGGGAGACTTCGCTGAACACAAATGTACAGGTTTTATGGTGTCTTTGAAAGTTATAGGGTTAAATATAGTGCTAGTAAATTAAATTCCCTGTACTTTCGGCATGGGTTGTCAGGCAGGTCCCGCTAATTGTAATTAATTAGGATACTTAATTATGTAAAAATATTACATAAATATATGTGTAGAATTAATATATGTGTGTATATATATATATATAGATATATATATATATATATATAATTTTTTTTTAATATTTTTATTTATCTATAGGTATATATAGTGATATATACGTATATATTTATGTATATAGATATATGTATTATTTCGTTCTATGTGTATTTTGATATATATATATTAATATCACAATACAGTTAGAACAAAATAAAACACATCTATATATTTAATATTTTATTTTTTATTATTTTTTACGTATTTACATTTTTTTTATATTATATATAAATATATATAACAATAATTATATATATATATTTAATCAGTATCAGTCTACGTGTAATTTGATATTAATATATATATATATAATTATATATATTAATATTAAAATACACCTAGACAGTGTGTGTGTGTGTGTGTGTGTGTGTGTGTGTGTATATATATATATATATATATATATATATATATATATACTTAGATCATATATATATAATATATATATATATATATGATCTAAGTATATATATTATTTTTTTTTTACACTGATTTTAACTTATTTTAATTTGATTTTCAGCCAGCAGGGGGACTAACTGTCATTACAGTTAGTCCCCCTGCTGGCATTGCTGCAGCCAGCTATCCCGGCCATGTGATTGTGAGGTCCTCGCAAGGACCTCACTCTCACATGGCCCGGGGGGGCTGAAGAGGACAGATGTGCCGCGATTTTTGGGACCCAACCGCGATCGCCGGCGTGGGATCGCCGGCGACCGGGTAAGTAACAAAAAACCGGAGGGTGTAAAATTACGTCCTGCAGCGTTTAGAGCCGATTTTAAAAGGACGTAATTGTACGCCCTCCAGTCTTAAGGGGTTAAATAAATCATGACACAGTGTAATATGTCATATGTGTTTCATCTGAGGTGGTACTTACCCAATTGTAAGACCTGCTACGGAACAGATGATTATGTCCTGATATGTAAAACCATATAATTCAAATGTGTACTTTCATTTTCCCATGACTGTATATTCCTTTGTGAAATCTCCCTATACTTTATATAAGTAAACTCAATATTAACTGTTGTATAAAATGTTTTTTACAATGGTAAAATAACTTGTGTCTGTGTATTGAAATTAGTCTTTGATAAAACTTGTACTTTTGTTTAGTTTTTTAATATATTTTCAAATTGTTACATAAATTACCTTCAGTAGGCCACAGAGTTGCAAAATATATGCCGCATTAGTAATCAAAGTATCACTTTCTGTCCAGTGCAGGCATTTGGGAGGATTCCATAAAATTATAGGTGGGAGCTTTACAGCAATTGCATAATTGCTATCCAGGTGTAATGGCACATTCTTTTTAGGAAGGTGATATTGAGAAACTATACACAATTTAAATGTACCCAATTTTTTTTATGATGTCACTCATACAAGCTCAAAATTTATTGGTGCAAAACATTTTTGTTCATATTAGAAACTGAGTAGCAGGGAAGGTTTTTTTCCATCAGTGTAGAATTACTATTTTCATCACTCCTTTTTTTTTTTTTTTTTAATCATTTATCTGGATCATGTACAACGAATGTTCATGTGCAGTGCACATATTATTTTAAGTTTTTTGCCCCAAAATTATCCATATATAATGACTCTACCCCCACAAGATTCAGTATGCATGCCTGTTTTAAACAATTCGAAATATACATAAATTTGCAACATTTCACAGAGAAAATTGGCCATTGTAGCAGACGACACATGGTTTCTCTTATTTCTTTCTTATAGGGAAGGTTGCAGATGTTGGTATGTATTATATCTGGAAACCGAGATGACCTGTATGGTATCATTAAGAAGCTGTGCTGTGTTCAGACACCAGTTCCATCACAGGTGAGCATCCTACCTTCCAAAGCTATATAACTCACTGTCTGAATCTGTAATTTATTTTCCTTTCGCTCTGGTTTTCAAAAAATTCGAAGGAAAAGTAGGGATTTATTTTCCTTATGTCTAGCAGTAAAGTTGACAACAGTTGACAATGCCCAAAAATTAAATAGGGTTCTGTTTCAATTTGCCAATTAGATTTACCCACAATCCAATCAGTAAAATGAATGTATATAAACATAGGGTGAATCCTATTAAGGGAAGAAATGACACAGCATAGTGCAAAACTGTTTGTGTGCAATATTTAAATATGTGACAAGTGGCCACTCACAAAAGTAAGATGTATATTTGCCTTCAGTTTTAGTACAAGTGCAGGTCAGTGTGGGGATCAGGAAGATTCCTTCCTCTAGGTTATATGATGGAATGATAAAAAGTCCAATTAGCAGGCAATTCAAATGTGCAGTTTATGAATTTATTTAATCACATAAAAGTTAGCAGGTATCAGCATAAAAAAAGTCATCCTATGCGTTTCATCCCGTTTAGGGACTTCATCAGGGACTATCAAACAATCATAAAATACAAATAGTCAAATGACAATGAGGCGCTACAATCAATAAAGGCAGGGTTTACCAACCCATGGTATGCATACCCCCGGGGTACACGGAAAATATTCAGTAATGGGTGTTCTTCCGGTGCAAATGCATCGCACAGGTTGGCAAAAGCGGGATGAAGGTTCATTAAGTGGCCCATGCACTTAGGGCCTCCCGAAAGATGGACTCAGTCATGAGCTGCAGTGCTTTAACTGCACAACCGGTCCTCTTCTTCTCGGCTGAGAAGTGAGAGCGGTCTATGCTGCGCAGGAGGGGCAAGCTGCTAGTGCCTGCCCACAATATATGAACCCCACCCCCTTGCCAGCAAAACTCTGTCTCTGCATGCATTACGCCACCCACTGCACCTCAACCCCCATTTCTGTTACACATGAAGCTCCCTTGGATATGTCTGCTTCCTTCCCCCCAAATCCCTGATGATCACTGAAGAGAGCAACGCAAGGGGGCCAGACCAGGCGAGGAGCAAGCCACTAACTCCCAACAGCCCCAGCCAGCAGAAGTCACCCACCTGCTTCCATAAGTTCGGAAACTGGAGGGTGGCTAAGATTTTTACTTGTATACATGTAGTGTTTGCATATGTAAGTTCTGTACACATTTTACGTCTTGTCAGCACGTACTGTATTCTTGCAACAGACGTATAAATCTTCCCAGAGCGCCTGCAAGGGGAAAATAGCTTTCCCCTCCCACCTCACTCCATTCCTGGCAGGTATTTGCTCATGATTCAACCGTGCACGGCCCACGTGACATTGGAGGTGACATGGATGGTCCGCACTGGTAGCTTCGCCTGGTGCTGGATTCAAGGTGGGTAAAATGCTTTTGCACTTTTGGGGTGTTGTTTGTTTTTGCAAACAGGGGGACGGCCTTCTCTATCTTGCACAATAGGGAATATTGCAGAGATGTCCCCTCCCCCTCCAAAGGATTACAGTTACTTTCAAAATGTGTATCTCCTGCTGTGTAAATTGAACTTAAATAACACACAGACTATTAACTGAGCAAGATATAAGAGGGGCTGTATAATCAAAGTGCTTTAATGGGATTCTATAGTGCCAGGAAAGTTAAACGGTTTAAAAGCTTAATACAGTTGTGGTGATAGGGCTTAAATTTACTATCTGGGTTCTAGAGGACAAAAATTCAGGATGCCCTTGGCCGAAAACAGATACAGAAAATGACTCTTCCGCCCAAACAATTTTAAAATAGATTTTCTATAATTTTATTAATATTAGACTTTTTAACTGAATTAATAAATTTAATATGAAAAACTACAAGCCAATAAAATACAACACAAAACAGAACCCTTTAGGGATTTGTTTCATTCCGATAGTTTAAGACAATTCTTTATTATCCTCATACAACATAATCATAATTGCAAAGAAGAGGACTGTCATTCAGACAGCTGATCATGTAAATGCAAATCAGTTGCTCTGACAGACTGAGGGGTCACTCAAGCAGCTTAACTGCTTAATGTCAAAATCAGAAACCATAAACATAGCACAAGTGGGGCTGAGTACAGAGATTGGGACATATAAACAAAGTCTCATGGCAAATCCAAACATTTGGGACTGGACTATACAGCTGTACTTAGTGATTAAAGTAGTCCGTAACTGGTGCTCAAACAGTTACTGAAGGGCAACTGACAGTGCTGCCCTGTGGAATGTATAACTCAAGTCATAGAATGAAGAATGCATCATATGAATTCTTTATACTCCAGGGCATCCATTTTCATTGTAAGTAGAACAGCAGCAGCCTCAATACCTTACCCAGAATTCCTCCTCGAGAATACACATTTAGCAACCCCATCTTTTCTATATAAAAGATAAAGCTTTATTTTTTATAAGGTGGATTGCTTTGAGTCCGGTATGATCTTGCAGGGGCATAGGACTAAACTAAATTTGGGCACAGAATAAGACCAACCTTACTGGCCACAGACTGGAGGTGCCAACAAGGCACTCAGTGTCTCCTCAGGCTGTCCCTATCCTGAAATCCCTAGTGATGCAAACGATCCATTCACAAGGGCAGGCCCAAGGTCAAAACGAAACTGTGTCTCCAAATGCTTTCCCTTCCTCACAGACACAGTGTCAGGTCTGCTGCTGATGGGCAATGATGTGAGCCTAATGTGAGGTTTCCTGCAGCCCAGCCAGTTACAGCCAATGATCCCCCTGTCCCCATACACTGCACACATACCTTGGCAGCCATGGAACTCACACACACTTCCTATAGAACATTGTCGTGGAACGTCCCAGCGCTGTGTTCTGATTGGCTGCCGCAAGGCCTGCTTCTGATTGGCTGCCGCAAGGCTGGCCTGGCACGTGACCGACCGCCCTGTAGAGGAGATGGTAGAAGGCTGGGCTCTGCGAAAGGTAAGACCTGGGCTGTGCTCAGCCATGCTACAAGAAGTAACCGGCTAGAGGGGAGATCACTGCGCTTCCCTCCTGCCGGCCAGCCTGACATTGCATCCCCAGGGCCAGTGCACCCTAAGACATCCATCCGCCTTATGGCAGCACCGGCCTTGGAAGGGAGGGTTTAATTTTCAGCAGATTTTATATATTTTCGGCTGAAATTGGATAGGTCCATTTTCAGCCGGAAATTTCGGTGCATCCCTAGTTTCGGCTTTGAGCGCTGGAGTTTGACAGATTATTTGCTACTCACCTTCCTATGTCTACTGTAGACCAGACAGACTTATGATAGAGCTGCAGAGATTTCCTGTCAGATTGCTCTGGTTGGTTACTAACAAACCAGTTGCAGAGTGTGGGGACATTTTTTTATCTGCTTTGCATTGGCTCTCATAGCATGGAAAGTCTATAATAGGGATTTCCCCACCAGCAGCACTCTGCTGCAATCTGTCAGTGGGTGAGGATGGCTTTTTTTTTTTTTGACAATCTTTATTTATTAGAATTTTCCTGTGGCGCTGAAGGGGGAGGAAGGGGTTAATCCCTTACCTTTTCTGGGGATTCTCCTCCCTCTCTGACGTCCCTGGCTGAATGCGCATGCGCGGCAAGAGCCACGCGCGCATTCAGCCAGTCTCATAGTAAAGCATTCTCAATGCTTTCCTATGGACGCTGGCGTCTTCTCACTGTGAAAATCACAGTGAGAAGCGCAGAAGCGCCTCTATCGGCTGTCAATGAGACAGCCGCTAGAGGCTGGAATAACCCTATTGTAAAAATAGCAGTTTCTCTGAAACTGCTATGTTTTCATCTGCAGGGTTAAAACCTGAGGGACCTGGCACCCAGACCACTTCATTAAGTTGAAGTGGTCTGGGTGCCTATAGTGGTCCTTTAAGTCCTGGATTGGAAGCAGAGTCCCATCTCTGCACAGTGAAGAAATGCATACATATGTGAAAAGGCTTGGTGGTTTAAGCCTGCCTGAAACACCAGGTTACCCATCATTGGATACACAGAACCTGAGCTGGTGCCACACCTTCAGAGCAGCCCATATAAATGGCTAGGAACAGATTATCTACTAAGCAGCACCGCCATCTAGACTCTGGAGGCTATGCGAGCCTGTGCCATCTCCTCTTCAAGGGTCTGCCAAAACTAGTGTGAACTGGTGTTGTGCCTTTCAACTCTCCACGCTAGATGTGCAGCACAGTAGTAACCCAAGCCACGTGTCGGCTGGGGTTCTCCAATAGAGCTGCATGCGACTCGAACACTTCTGGATCCTGGCAGGACACGCGCCTTTACAGTATTAGGAACGCTGCTCACATCGCAAGCACGTTCTTAAAGGAGCACTATTTTATCAATTTCCATTCCTATAATTTATAAGAATAACTAATTTATTGTGGGGTCAACTTTAATTGCTTCTTCCTCTCATATCACTATATAAAACCTTGAATATTGTTTACTGTTGGGCAGTGCATTCTTCACATCTCTTGTATATCTCTTCCAGGTAGTGAACACAAAAACCATTTCTAATCCCCAAAAGTTGCGGAGCATTGTACAGAAAATCCTTCTACAGATAAACTGCAAGCTAGGAGGGGAGCTGTGGAGTGTGGACATTCCATTGGTGGGTAGTTACTCATGTAGGGAATGAAATGTGTAATCTGCATATATAGTGGGGAGATCTCAACATTTCAACTTGCCACTGGTGAGTGAAATTGTAGCCCTGGTAAGTAGAAATGAGACTATAAGAAATGGGACATATGGAGGGGCTTTGGGGTGGGGAATGAAACACAGAAGGCATCATTGCAGGAGAATAGGATATACAAAAGGGCTTGCTTGGGGGGATGAAACACATAAAGCAGCTGGGTGTGGGGGGGGTGGAGGCACAATGGGACACACGTTATGGCTTAGCTTATGAATAATGAATAAGACACAGGGGAAGGGAATTAGATACATGGGGGGTAATAAGACACATGGGCCCTGTGGCAATTTTCGCACAAGGGCCTGGTGGTTTCTAGTTACACATCTGAGTGCAGAAATGAATGGAAGATGCTTATGCATCATGTGAATAGTCAGTTGTTTGCACATTAGAGGATACAATATTGGAAAGGTTTTAAAATTGGAGAGCATTTAAAATCACACGTTTTAGTACCTTAAAGGACCACTATAGTGCCAGGAAAACAAACTTTTTACTGGCACTATATGGTCCTTGGGCCCCCCTCCCGCTGGGCTGAAGGGGTTAAAACCCCTTCAGCCACGTACTCTAATCCAGCACCGGGCTCCCTCGTCGCTGGTGACCTCTTCTTCCCCTCCGACGTCAGCTCAAACCGCCCATAGGAAAGCATTACTCAATGCTTTCCTATGGACGTTCTGCGTGCTCAATGCGATTTTCGCATTGAGCATCGCAGTAGTGTCTCTAGCGGCTGTCAGGAAGACAGCTATGTTTACAGCTGCAAGGTTAAAACCTGGTGGACCTGGCACCCAGACCACTTAATTGAGCTGAAGTGGTCTGGGTGACTATGGTGGTCCTTTAACCCCTTAAGGACCAAACTTCTGGAATAAAAGGGAATCATGTCATGTCACACATGTCATGTGTCCTTAAGGGGTTAATAACACAGCTCTAATGCTTTATAGTGACAGTCAATTAGGCGTGACCCCTTCCCTCTCTCTTCCAACTCTTCTCCTTTTTCTCCTATGTAGGGATAGATAGGTTAACAGAAAATATGCAGTGCTTTATCCATGATAACCCATTCAAGGCAGAAATATATAATATTTTTTTACATTCATGTGTTAAGAAGCCTTCAGGTTTTGGCTCACTTTTAAGCCTTTAATACCTTCCCATAAAACTAGGGTGAATATCTTTCCAAACAGTAACTCCAAACTGACGACCATTCCACTATCAGTATTTTATTACCAATATTCCTAATGAAAAAATAGCAAAGGTACACTAACAAAAACAACAATTTGAAATCTTATTGACCTTTAACCGCTTAAAGCGGCACTGTCATGCCGAACTTACCTTTCCTTAAAGGACCACTATAGGCACACAGGCCACTTCAGCTCAATGAAGTGGTCTGGGTGACAGCTCCATCTAGTGTCAACCCTGCAACTGTAAACATAGCCGTTTCAGAGAAACTGCTATGTTTACACTAGGGTTAATCTAGCCTCTAGCGGCTGTCTCACTGAAAATCACAGTGAGAAGACGCTAGACGTCCATAGGAAAGCATTGAGAAATGCTTTCCTATGGACTGTTTCGATGCGCGCGCGGCTCTTGCCACGCATGCGCACTCAAAGCTGATGTCGGGAGAGGGAGGAGAGTTCCCCGGCGCTGGAGAAAGGTAAGTGTTTAACCCCTTCAGCCCAGCGGGAGTGGGACCCTGAGGGGTATTTTTTCCTCGCACTATAGTGGTCCTTTAATCAATTCCTCTTCTCTCCCTCTCTCATGATCTGTTCTTCATTTCAAAAGTAGAGCATGTAGAGAGACAAAGTAGAGAATGAGAACAGTTTTTCCATTCGTGTTGGGACACAATTCGGGACTTTGTTCGGATCGGAATTTCATTAGAATGAATGAAACTCCGATCCTGTTTGTGCCGCGGTTGCAAGATGCTCCGACGGTACACACTGTTCCAAATTATTATGCAAATTATCATTTTCTCATTTACCTAAATAATTGATGTAAATAACAGTCAGCATAATTCTCATGTTATCAACTATTAAGAGTACAATTGTAGATTATGCTAACGTAGTGTACCTATAATCTTAATTTTAATAATGACAGGAGGCGAGTATTTTGCATGACTTTCTTTACTCATGCCTCCAGCAGCACAAGTCAATCATTAAACTTTTTAACCAATCATAACAAGCCACATATCCATATATAAAGCCCTGATCGTCACATGACTTCCTCTTTCTTTGCTGAGAGATTAGTCCATATAATGCCAAGGAATAAACCCAAAGTTCGTAAAAAGATAACAGTTCAAAGTTGCTCCATGGTAGTCCCAACTTCAATTTAATCCAACTTCAAACTGATAACGCATATCGTAAATGAAACTTGATCCGTAAGATCCAATATCCGGTGTGTCCCATCCGGAGCCAGTAACGGCCATCACACTGCAAGAAACAGAAACGAGTGTAAGAGGATGGAAATAGTCTTATGTCTACATGATGTCAGTGCTACTGTATCTATCCATATTTTATACAAATAATAGTAGCCTATCTTTATATACTAGCATTAACCAGAATATCAATAAGTACTCGTCTATTACCTCAAACCTCCTATTCATATCCTCTAGATAAACTATACAAGTTATAACTGAGCCAGAGAAACGTTGACCGTTGACAACCCATAGAAACGGGAGTGGAGGGAGGGAAAATATTCGCCTCCTGTCATTATTAAAATTAAGATTATAGGTACACTACGTTAGCATAATCTACAATTTTATTACATGACAGGAGGCTTCTTATTTTGCATTT
The DNA here is from genome assembly GCF_036172605.1 of Pelobates fuscus. Lineage (NCBI taxonomy): Eukaryota > Metazoa > Chordata > Amphibia > Anura > Pelobatidae > Pelobates > Pelobates fuscus. The sequence continues at coordinate 263,937,998 of NC_086319.1, read as the reverse complement.
TTAAAGCTGCAGTAATAACGAGAAAGATGCGTACGTGGTCTGCCGAAAATAAAATAACCGGAAAGTATCTTCCCGTGTCCAGTCTGCGGAACGTAGGATATCAGCTAGGGAAGCTCCCGCCGAGAACGCTTGTGAAGCGGCCACGCCCCGAACCGAGTGAGCCCCGAAACACGTCTCCACTCCTGCTAAGGATCGGATCCAACGCACCCATCGAGCCAGAGTAGTAGTGATAACCGTTTTTTTAGGGTTTGGTGTACGACACCAGCAGTTGCCTTCTACTAAAAGCTCGAAGGTTTGCAGTAACCTCTACATATCGAGTAAGTGTGGAAACTACACATAAACGGGGAACCGTAGGGAAGAAAGGGTAAGATATAGATGTTGAATTAGTTTTAGTTCTGTGAGACACCGTGAAGGTAACCCCTTCTGGTGAGATTGAGAAACCGTCCAGGTTGAACGCTCGCACGTCCGAAACTCGTCGAAAAGATACCAAACATAGAAGTAAAGTGAGTTTGGACGACAACTGACGTAGAGATAAATCTGCATTGTCTGGCCAATTCCTAAGGAAACTGAGGACCACTTCTACATCCCACATATGATTATACTTAGGGTCTGGTGGTCTAGATAATTTGATGCCTCGCAGCAGGCGACATACCAAAGGGTCCTGACCGACCGGAGAGCCTTGCATTGGCATGTGTGCCGCTGATATCGCGGAGCATGCCACGTTGATGGAACGATAGGATTTACCCTCTGTGAAGAGGTGTGACAAAAATTTTACCATCATGGTGTTAGTTGCTGTAAAGGGATCACAATTCCTTCCCACACACCAGCGGGTCCATGAATTCCATGCTGATAGGTAACTCCATCGGGTACCCGGTGCCCATGAATCCCATAAAAGGTTTTAAGCTGATTACGATAGTCCCTCGACGGACCAGGTTCCCCTGAAAGACTCCAGCCTACCAGCTCAAGATTCTACTGTATCACTAGTGGATGTGGTTCCCCTTTCGGGTCTGTCAGTAGGAAGGGGAACGATGGAAGAAGTAGGGGATGGTCTTGTGTTAGAGCCAATATTTCCGGAAACCATGCCTGACTTTTCCATAACGGTGTGACGAGAATCATCGAGATCTTGGTCATTCTGATGCGATGGATCACTCTCGCTATCATGGAAAATGGTGGGAATGCGTACACTCCCTTCGGGGGCCTCTGTTGTAGAAAGGCATCTACTGCCTCGCATTGAGGGTCCGGAAGCCAGCTGTAATATCTTGTTAACTGTGTGTTCATCCGAGACGCAAACACGTCCACGACCAATGGGCCCTTGAGGTCCTTCACCGCTGAAAATACTGACGTGTACAGTCGCCAATCGCTGCCGTCTCGCCAGTGTCGAGAAAACCAATCCGCCGTGAGGTTGTTGATTCCCGGTAAATATTCCGCCTTGATCGTAATGTTGTGGGGAATACAGAATTGGTAGATGTCCTTCGTCGCCTCTGTCAAGCTTCTTGATCGGGCTCCCCCCAGGCGATTTATGTATTGGACCGCGGAAATGTTGTACATGCGCAGTAGGATGCAGCAGTTCGCCATGTCCTTGGCTAGATTGCGAATCACAAATGATCCTGCAATCCGTTCCAGGTAGTTGATGTGGAGACCCTGTTCCTCTTGGGACCATGGACCTTCCGTGGGCGCAGTGAGCTCCCCAGCCCCAAAAGCTCGCGTCCGACTCCAATACAAAGTCCGGGTTCGTCCCGAAAATGTCTTTGCCGTTCCAGGCTTCCATGTGAAGTAGCCACCATCGAAGTTCCGTCCGAGCTTCTGCGGAGACAGGAATCCAGTGATCGTATGTGTGTCCGGCTCGTAGGTATTGAGCTTTCAGTCTCTGCATGGCCCGGTAAGGGAGCGGGCCTAAGAAAATTGCCTGTATGGATGGAGAGTAGGCCTAATATCCTCGCTAATAATCGGAGAGGTATGGTGTCTCTCCTGAGTATCTGTCAAATTTCCTTCCGAATGGCCGCTATTTTGGATGCGGGGAGGCGTAGTACGCCATAGTTGGAGTCTATCTCGAACCCGAGGAACTGAACTACTCGGGATGCAGTCAACGCTGATTTTTCTCTGTTCACTACAAACCCCAATGATTCCAGAAAGTGAATGGTAAATCTCGTCTGAAATCGAATTCTGGATTTGGAGTCGCAGAAGATCAACAAATCGTCCAGGTACACGAGACAGCGTATTCCCCTTCCTCTCAGATGGGCCATGACTGGTTTGAGGAGTTTCGTAAAACACCATGGAGCCGAGCTGAGTCCGAATGGTAGACATGTGAATTGGCAGGGGCGGCCCTTCCAGGTGACACGGAGGAAGGGTCGGCTCTCTCTTGCCATGGGGACCGACAGGTATGCGTCTTTTAAGTCTAGACGTGTGAACCAATCGTGTTCATTCAGTAAGTCCCTCATAAGGTGAATACCTTCCATTTTGAAATGGCGATAAGCCACAAATCCATTGAGTTATCGTAAATTGATGACTGGACAGTAGTCTCCCGTCTTTTTCCTGACGACAAACATGTTGCTGAAGTAACCCTGGTCGTCTGTGGCGAATTCCACCGCTCCCTTTGCGAACAGGGTTCGTGTCTATAAGGCGTATCTGGCTCTCTGACGCCCGGATAGGCGATGGTCGCCTGGTCTGAACTGGCATATGGGTAATTTCTATCACATATCCTCACACACTCTGCAGGATCCATGCATCTGTGGAGATGCGTTCCCACTCCTGTGGAAAAAGGGACAGTCTGCCAGCAGTTATACTTGAATGACATAACAGAAGACAGTTCATGCTCACCTGAGTTGAATCGTCCCCGTCCTCTGCTCCGAGTGCCTCTGGTACGGAAGGATCCCCTTGTGAAGGTTGCTCTTGCAGATGGAAAGAACTGTTGTGTAGCATATGGATGACTGGGGCCGGATGGCCAGAAGCGGCTGGTGGCCCAACCCCTCTGCCAACCAGCCATGCCAAAAACACCTTGATTTGTTTGTGGGGTCCGAAAGACTTGTCTGATGGAAGATTGGGCCTTATTCAGTGTAGTGAATAGGCCAACGTGTTTTTTCAGTTCCGCCAGAAATGGTTCTCCAAAGAGCAGCCCGTCCGCCCGGGGACCTAGCTCATTCTTTCCCAGGTCCAACAGTTTGGAGTCTATCTTCTATAGGGCCGCTTTACGTTGTTCTGCGCACATGGCAGCGTTAGTTACCTAGAAGGCAGATCACCCGCTGTGCCCATTCTCTAATGTTGTTTGCCTCGAGGGTCGTACCCTGAGTAAGTGCCAAATCTGCAAAGTATAGGATCTTCGCCAGTGGGCCTATCCTGTCCAGCATTTTGTCCTGAACCGATTCCATGCCCTTCTCGACACCTTTCCGCGGGTCTCTGCCCGAGCGGGACATAAACACCCCCAGTGTGGTGTCAAACTCTGAGGTGATGGTGATTTTGTCAGGAAGCACGGGACGTGGGCACTCTGCTTTGAGCTTGGCCCGGACCTCTTTGTCCAGCTTCCTCAGCCAAAAATGTATAAATTGAGTCAAATGGTCCGGCAGGTTCCATTCTGACGATCTGGGGTGTCTTATCTGGCGCGGATCGAACATGGGGCTTCCCGTCCAGGAACACCTTGTCCTCGAATACGTCCGCATTCGATGTACGTGTACTTTTGCGGCCTGAGCTGCCAGCCCTTTCGGGGCCTTGGCTGAATTCTCCGACCTCCTGAGGTATGTCTTGCCAGTCCTCCTCCTCTGAGGGAGAGTCCTCTGCCCTCCATTCGTCCATGATTTCCAGTGAAGGCGGAGATAATGGTTCCTTATCCCCTGATGAGGGGTTTTGTGGAGGGGAGCGGTCCAGGTGCCTTGACTGGCGGCTCCGCTTCCGCAGTATCTTCCCCTCACATCTTGGTAGGGTCGTGTTGGATCCCTTCCATTGGCGTTTGGACGCCCCCGCCTCTGGCCTGGGTTCGGTTGGATCCTTATCCTCTTTTCTCGACGGAGGCGTGGTGTCCGCCATCTCCGGCGGTGTCTGTGTCATCATTTTGGCCAAAGCCTTTTCCACCGAAGCCCACACCCCGCAGCATTGATCATGGCCTGGAAATCCATAGATGGTGAGGGAGGAGCGTCTGACATAATGGCAGCTTGTTCTTTCCAGTCTGTGGGGAGACAGAGTATACGTCAGTGCGTATGTAGCTACACAGTGGCTTCCACGTACAACTGGGGGTCACCATCCAAATTTACTAATACTAAGTAAAGATGACTTAGTATTAGTAAATTCTGCCCCTACTCGCTATATCGCGTGTAGGGGCATGTCTATTAAACAGTGGCTGCTCACTGTTAAAAAAAAAAAAAATAGTATCCCTCCTCCTAAGCCCCCACCTGCGCTGTGCGAGTAGGGGCTATTAAACTGAAGGGGGGACCTAGCGTCGTCCCTGTCGTCGTCGTCCCGACCCTGCTAAGGTGTGGGTTCCCGGGGGGGGGGGGGATAACAATAGGTCGTCCCCCTCATTGTTATTTAGGGGGAGGACAATAGGTCTCTCTCCCCCCCTCGTTATTTATGGCCCCACCCGCCGCTCGGGGCTGTGGGAGAGGACAATAGGTATCCCCGTCTCCCATCCCACATTCTCATTTAGGACCCGCACCTGCCGCTCAGGGGTGGGGACCAGGGGTAGGACAATAGGTGTCCCCACCCTCATTGTTATTTAAGGGCCCCAACATGCCGCTCAGCCACAGGCTGCTCACTGTTTAATAGACATGCCCCTACTCGCGATAAAGCGAGTAGGGGCAGAATTTACTAATACTAAGTAATCTTTACCGTGGGAATTAGGGAGTTATCTACTAAGTGGCTGCAAGATGCAGCCGAGGCACGGATAGGATCGGAGTTTCATTCATTCTAACGAAATTTGGACCCGAACAAAGTCCCGAATTGTGTCCTAACATGAATGGAGAAACTGTTCTCATTCTGTTCGGACGCAATTTGGTAGTTTTGCCGACGTTCTGTCTAAGTGACAGGACGTTAGGGAAAAGTGAAAGGAGGCTTTGTGGGAACACGGAGGATTGTGGGAATATTTCTATGACCACTGGTAATGAAACACACTTTGCTCCTCCGCTGGTCAGAGTTGGTCAGGTGTAGGACAAGTAGTCCCTACTTTGTCTTATATCTTAAAGAAAACTAGAACAGAAGAGGCAGAAATGAAGAACAGATCATGAGAGAGGGAGAGAAGAGGAATCGATTAAAGAAAGGTAAGTTCAGCATGACAGTGCCGCTTAAGGACTGAGCAAATTGTACAAGTTGTGATCAAAACATAAGAAAAACCTGGAATTTGCTCTATACAGTATGTGGTTCAACCAGAATTCACCTCTTTCATATTAAGTGCACCCACACTTATTATATATAATTTTGTTCAGGAGAAATTTTGTTATTTTTCAAGTTCTGCGTGGAATTTGAATTGTGAATGTCATAATACTGTTGGATTTTACTGACATAAAATACACATATTTGTATTCCATGTTTGCACATTGAAATTTGCCAGATTGGTTTGCTGGGCCTATGTTGCCTTTAACCGTATGGCAGCCCAGGAATGAAAATTAACCCCATCATGGCATACCATTTGTAAAAGTAGACAACTCACGTTATTCAAAATGGGGTATGTCCACTCTTTTTTTTTTTTTTTTTAGCAGCTGCTTAGTCGCAAACCCTGGCCAAAATTAGCGTTTATATTAGTTTTATTGCGTTTTTTTACACATAAAGTGCCATTTTCACTTTCCGATATTATCAGTACAATACATTTTACTGCTCTAAAACACTCATATTTGTGTAAAGTCATGTCTCACGAGTACAACAGTACCCCTCAAGTACAGGTTTATGGTCATTTGGGAAGTTACATGGTCCAACATAAGATATGCCAATTTCTGTTTTTGTAAATTGCTGTTTGCCAGATTGCGTTAGTCCAGAAAGGAAAATTAACCCCACCATGACATACCATTTGAAAAAGTAGACAACCCAGGGTATTCAAAATGGGGTATGTCCAGTGTTTTGAGTTTGCCACTTAGCCACAAACGCTTGCCAAAGTTAGCGTTCATGTTTGTTTGTTAACAAAAAAAACTGCACATTTATTGATGATTTCATCGTCGTGATTATGTTTCACTGTTTTGAAACACTCATATTTGTGCTCAGCGAAGTCACCGGAGTATAACAATATCCCCTATGTACAGATTTTATGGTGTTTTGGAAAGTTACAAGGTCAATATAGGGCTCATATCAGTTTGCCAGATTTGTTTGCTAGGTCTATGTTGCCTTTTGAGACCATATGGTTGCCCAGGAATGTGAATTAACCTCATCATGGCATACCATTCTAAAATATAGACAACCCAGGATAAGCAAAATGGGCTATTTCCAGTCTTTTGTAGAAGCCACTTAGAAAGGCTAACTTTGACCAGCGTTGTAAATATTATTCTTTTCCTTTTTGCATTTTTTTTTTTTTTTTTAAACAAAAATTGCACTTTTAATGTTAATATCATCGTCGTGATGGGGCGGGGCTTAACCGCAGAAGCGAGCGGACGCCATCTTCCCGAGCTCCGGGGATTCGCAGCACAATCTGCCTAAAATCTAGAGAGCCCCGGCTCATCCAGCACCATACCCACTGATACTCGCCTCCGGACGACAAACAGCGCCGATACATGCCGTTCTTTCAACGCCCCGGGCAGAAACGGCAGACTAGGAGGTCTGCGGCCTACCATCCCCATCTGAACCTGTGCGACCTCCTGAGGCCGCTCCCGCCTCTGAGCACACCAGCTCAAGCCCGAGCCTCCGAAACAGCAGACCCGCACACAAACACGGGAAGGAGATCCCAGAAACCAGCACCGGGTGTCCCACGAGATTCGAGGGATATTGGGACCATGCTTCAGCGGCAATCCCAATCCAAGATGGCGGCCACGGAGGTGAGTGAGGCCCAAGCTGAACAGCAACCCATCACTCCTAGGGACCCTCCATGGCAGCCTTCCCCACAGTCACAGGCCTTATCTACCCCAAGCCCTACAGGGGGATCTAATCTGGCCACCAAACAGGACATCAAAGACCTGCTGTCCGACATAAAGAAGCTCCTGGCAGCTGATGTGGAGCTGGTCAGGGCTGAAGTGCAAATGACCACAGACAGAGTCCGTGCCACAGAGGAGGACATCACAGGCCTAAAGCAGGATATGACTGTACTGAGAGACTCAATGCACTCTATACACAACTCCCACCTCGCTTTTGCCACACAACGAGCTGCGATAGACGATCGCACCAGGAGCAATAACTTAAAGATACGGGGAGTACCAGACGCAATGCAAATAGAAGAGCTCCCACACTACATCAGACGCCTGGTGACAACTCTATTGCCACCAACCCAGGCCAGGAAGCTTTCCTTTGATGGCATCTTTTGGCTTCCAAAGTCTCCTAGAGCACCGCCCACAGCTATGAGAGATATCATTGTCAGATGCTCCCTATCAAGCGACAAAAGATCACTCCTGTCAGCGCTGCAAAACAAGACACCCTTTTCTTTCGAAGGAGCTACCCTGACATTTTTTCAGGACCTCTCACGGCCCACCCTGCTATGGCGGAAATCACTTAGCCCAGCCACAACACTCCTGAGAAAGGCTGGAGTGCCATACAGGTGGACATTATCGAGAACCCTCCTGGTTAATCACAACCAGACCACACACAAAATTACCACCGTAGAGGAGGCTTCCACCATGCTCCACACTCTGGGCCTGGCAGTACCTGCAACGACCCAGAGACGCCGACAAAGCACCCACAACTGGGACCCGGCCACCGTGATCCCCTTTACACCTCAAGGGCAAAGGACAACACAACTTGAGACCTGACTACGAGCACAGACACTGCGGCCGAAGGCCTTACAGGACTGCTTAACTGTGGTTGGAGTTGACAGCAGTTTAACCAGTTACTGTAGTTTTCTGGTTTGTTTCTTATGTTATGTATTTTTCACTATTTTTAGGCTACGCAGCCCAGATGACGAAGCATACCAAGCTAGGGCTTGCCAATTAAATTCTCTGGACTGTCTCCCTGGTTTGTCAGGCAGGTCTCTCAAATTATAATTAATAAAATCAAATAATTATGTAAAATTAATAGTTGAATATATATGTACAGTGTGTGTGTGTGTGTGTGTATATATATATATATATATATATATATATATAGATATATATATATAGATATATATATATATAGATATATATAATGTTTTGTGTTTTATTTGATATTATACGTGTGTGTGTATTGTGATAAAGTGAAGGCAGAGAGGCCTTTTAACCCCAGGGAAGTACGTGTTGTATGTGTGGTGTGCAACACAAAGCTACGTTATGGGCCCCTGGGGTGGAGCATTTGGAGAGCAGGGTGGGCCAATGCTCCACTCCTCAGTTTATACACAACTGGGAGAAATACGAGTTTTTTGGAACTGTCTAAAACCCACTGCTCGGCTGCAGATAATCAGCTGTAGCAGTGGGAATAAACCCCTCCCTGCTAGGCAGGTAAAGGGGGATTGCTGGCTTCCTCCCTGGAAGCAGGTAGGAGAGAGGCGGTTCTCTCCAGTGAGAGAGTCAAGGAGACTGAGCACTGGGAGTGCAGAAGGAAGCAGTCAAGGCTGGCTTGGAGCACTGGGAGTGCAGAAAGGAAAGCAGCAGGCTAACTGAGAGCACTGGAATGCAGAAAGGAAAGCAGCAGGCTAGCTGAGAGCACTGGAGTGCAGAAAGGAGAGCAGAGGGTTGCTATCTAATAAGGTTGGTGTAACCCAACGATAAGGTTTGTTAGTTTGTTAGGGATATTATAAGTGAGTCAGTGCTCAGACAAGCTAGGTTTTGTTTATAGGGATTTGTGTTTTCATTTGCTGCTGCCTCATGTGTAAACTTGCAAATAAAGTGCCTGGAATGAAGTTGCATTAAAGGACTGTGCCTGTTGTTTACCCTAGAGGACCGTGCTACCTGCAGACAAGGATCACAATATGGTGGAGAATGCAGGCACAGTAGCACATTGAGGGTCTGTGGGTGTGCCTGTCATCCGGTAATCTGCTTGAGGACTTTTATTTTGGCAGACCTGCTAATCAAATAAGTAGCACTGTACCTTTAAGACTGTTACCTGCTTGGTGCTATAATGGAGGACCTGCTGAAGGCTCTGGTACAGGCAACTGCTGTACAACAAGAGGCAACCGCTATACAACAAGACACCAACCATTTCCTGGCTGCACAAATTAAGAACCTGAGGGGCGCTCAGCAGGAGCATAGAGTTGTCCTTACTGAGGTTTTTCAGATTGCCCCCTGCAGGAACTATGGAGACAAGCTACTGACATCCTGCATAGGATGACAGAGGCAGTAGAAGAAGTCTTTAGCAAGCTGAAAAGCATGAGGGCAGCAAAGCGTGATGTTGAGAAACACGCAGAAGAGAGAGAACAGGAATTAGAAGACATGAATGATAAGATTGAGCCTCAAAGTAGTGATAATGTGGATGAGAGTGAACAGCCATCTGAATCATCCAAGGACCAAAAAGAAAAAGTTAGTAAAGAGACCTGCAACACTAAAGGAAAAAGCGGAATTGTCAAGAGACAGCGATGGTGACACTGATATGCGCCAAAGTAAGAAAGAGCAGAAGAATCAGAAGGGAGAACGAGACAAACTGATTACTGAAGTTGACAAGTGTTTATTTGAAAATCAAAACATTGCAGCTTCACATGAAAGCCTCAAACTTGCTCTGAATGGCATCACAACAGATAGAGGGCTTGGAAAAAGAGTCAGAAATAAAAATATTTTCACGCTCAGAAGCTGAATCTTGCATGTTTCTAGAGAATGCTGGAAAGACATTAGAAAACAGAAAGGTGCTGATAAATCTTCCCAAGGCAACAAAAGGAGAACAAAAAACTGTGGCTGAGGCCAGCAGTGTCAAGCCGGTTTGTGTAATAAAAAGTGAAGCAGAAGCCGCTGATGTTCACCCAAGTGAACAAGTTAAAGGCATGAAAAGCAGACTGACTTGGGGAGTCAGAGAAGACAACAACGAAGGAGCTGAGCTTAATAGAGAGAAGCAAAGCACCCCAGTTTAGCTAAAAAGAAAAAATGCTCTGCACTGTTTAGTAGCAGAGGCTACCCAAAAATGTCAACCAGCTGTTGGACAGTTTGGCAGAGAAAAGCAAGGCAGAGAAGTAGTGGCAAAACAAAGTCAAAATAAGATGGGCAAAGTAGCCGCTTCTGATCTAAGCCAAGAGAGAGCGACAGTTACAGAACCAAGCTGTGATGATCAGATGGGCACGTCCGCAGCTAAGCCAGACCAAGGCGAAAGTTACAAAGTAGGTGACATTGGCGTAGCAGAATTCAATTTAAATTTCAGAGACATCCGGTATTGCTGCAAAGACTTTGAATGATTGTTCAGGAGCCGTAGAACTGGAACTGCTGGCAAAGACTACCGCAAGGCCTGGGCGCACTGACTACCTGGAACAGCTGCCAGATTCTGGGAACACAGTCATGGAATTAAAGGCAGGACTCGGAATGCCTGAACGGCTGTTTGATACCGGAGCTGTCCTGACCCAGTGAGAGGCCATGACTGTGTCTCTGGAAACCCCCAAGAGAGCAGGGAGACCGCCAGACAGCCCAGAGGAAAGCATTGCTGACATTGAGAGGTGGCCACCAGGAGGAAACCAGGCAAAGGAAAGATGAGCTAAGCCGGGAGTCTGGGTCTTTGGCACAAGAACAGCGCTCCATACCAGGCCAGGCCAAGTATGATGGGATGGAGCTGAGATCAAAGGCTGCATTCATGCAGGAGGAGGTTGCTCTAGACAGCCTCCCTGGCAAACCCCCTGAGGATATAGAGATGAGACCTGTAGCATTACCCGTATGGAGCAAGGAAGGCTCCCAGGAATTCGCAGAACTGATGGAGGATGTTGTGGAGCCCTTCACGGGGAGGGACTTGTTCCAGTGGAGGATGAGCTGGTGACAGAACCAGGTCTTGAAGAGGTTGAGCACCTGGCAAATTCAGCTCGTGAAGGAATTGGATGTATAAGTGATATAAAAAAGTTAGTTACACGCAAAGCCTTTGTAAAGTTTGCGTTGGAAAGTAACTCAAACATTGAGAAATTATCCAACCAGAAGCTGCTGTGGATGTGGAAGCAGATGATGATTGAGGGGAACTTGGCTGCTAAGGAGCCACATCGTATTGATCCTCCGCCTAGATCCGCTAGCAACCAGATAAGCGGGGAAACTGGAAAGAAAGGACAAAACCTGATACTGAGCCTGGGACAATATAACTATGATGGTAGAACGTACCTAAAAGTCCCATTTTGGCTACGAGACCAGACTGAGAAAAACTGCTTCAACTGTCACATGCAAGGACATATTACATATAACTGTCCTGAGAGTGAAGAGACAATACAACGTGACATAGTAACAAGGGCTCTGCATAGGATTGTATTGACTTGCTTAAAGATGTGTATGGTGACTGGTGGTGGTGTTACAGCACAGTTAAAAGTGTTGATGGTGGAAGGGAATTGTGTACAAGCACTAATTGATTCAGGGAGTGAGGTTACTTTGATGAAAATTGTTCTGCTCCAGCCAGAGAAATGTGATACAAGACAAATTATTAATATTGTGTGTACACATGGTGACACCCGCACATACCCCACGGCAGAGGTCGAGTTTGTTACAGAGGTTGTAAATGTTAAATACCCTATAGTACATGTAGCTCAAACGTAAGAGCGAATAAGTAAGGCCAGGTATCTGAGTACCTTGGACCTGATGAAAGGGTATTGGCAGGTTCCCCTGACAGAGAAAGCAAAGGGTAGGACAGTGTTTTCTACTCCAGAGGGGTTATGGCATCAAGTACTGCCATTCAGGTTGCATAGTGCACCGGCCCCCTTTCCGCATATGATGAATGGGATACTCTGGTCCCACAGAGAGTATGCAGCTGCCTACCTTGGTGATGTGGTAATTCACAGGATGGACTGGGAAGAACACCTGATGAAGGTCCAGTTAGCTGTGAATAATGTAATGGCTGCCGGTTTGACCGCTAACACTAAGTGTTACTAATAAGGTTTGTGAAACCCAACGATAAGTTTTGTTGGTTTAACCCTGATAGAGAGGGATATTATAAGTGAGCCAGTGCTCAGACGAGTGCCTGGAATATATGCAAATAAAAGGACTGTGCCTGTTGTTTACCCTAGAGGACCGTGCTACCTTCAGACAAGGAACACAGTATATAGACACACACATATACATATAGTACGTATATGTGTGTGTGTGTGTGTGTGTATATATATATATATATATATATATATATATATATATATATATATATGTGTGTATATATATATATATATATATATATATATATATATATATATATATACACACACTTTTAATTTCTATATATTATCTCAAAGTACACTTAGATTTCAATCATATATGCATTATATATGTATAATATATTCTAAAATGCTTTAATTTTTTTGAAATATATCATAGATTTATAATATATTTGATTGTTTTAATAATTTTTTTATTTTATTTTTTTGCAGTCCCCCTGCAGGCAGATCCATAGACTTCTACTCCGGTCATGTTATCATTGGGATCACATGGCCCTGGAGCTGCTACATGGGGACTGCTGGGGTCTCGGGCAGTCCCCCGGGACCCGGATCGCCTGTCCAGATGAGTACAGGGGTCCAGTATGGTGGAAGTACGGCTGGGCGTACTATGCCGCCCTCCGGCGTTTAGAGCCAGCCTTTCAAGGACGGCATAGTACGCACGCCATTCTTAAGGGGTTCGTTCAGGCTTCCTCAGTGGACTGACACATACTGGTGTCCTTCAGTATTATTACAGTATTATTACAATCTGTATTTTGACTCCTTTGTGCTTTGATTACCCCTAAAGAGGCAAACATGTGGGAATCAGTACCTACGGATTACTGCCAGATTTCTCCTTTCATTAAGAAAACCATTATTCTATGGACAAGCGATCTGAATGCAAATCCTTTTTTACATAAAACTGTTGGCCTAACACAGGTGTCTTCTACAAATTACAGCTGGTAGCATTTGTAGTTGACCGAGTCTCCCCTGAGGAACTTCACAGAAGGTGCAATTTCTCAAGATTGCTTTTTCCTATGTGCAAGGGCATTCTGAGATTTTCTAAAAGAGACTCAGCTCTCTAGATCCTCATATGCAGGACCTTGTGGCTTAATAACTGGTCTGTCAGCCAGGGTCTCATGTCGAGGCTTTTGATGCTACACTTTTTAGGTAACAATTTGTTTTGGCTCTGGTTTTGATGTCCTTGTGTCTAGAGTGTCTGGATTAGGTAAATATGCGTTTCTGTCTCAGAACAAACCAGTATTTAGGCATTTTTGTTAGTACAGTAAGAGTAAATGAATAAGTTGACAATGCGTTTATTTTATTATATAGCCACTACACAGTGCCAAGGGTCAGTGCATGGGGTGGACGCAAAGGCTGCCCAGTCGCTAGTTTTAACAAGGTGGTAGATATGCCTCCAAGCATGTTTTGCCCAGCCACCATATGATTTTAATCCTTGCACCGCCAAGGGTTTTTAACACTGCCAGCAGGCATATAGTTCAAAAATATATTGTGTTTTTTTGTTTTTTTTTGTTTTTTTTTAAATCCGGGACCTGATGGTGTAGGCCTACACCAGCCTAAATCTTACAAGTTAAGTGCGCTTCATCCGGACCTGTCTGTATCACTCATGCATGACAATAACTGGTGCGTATTCCTGCCCAGAAATTAACAAGATCCCAAGATCAGGATCACCTTTTTTTTTTCAGTTCTGGATGAAGCCTCTAGGATGGTCTTCCTCATGAATGTCTATCTGGAAAAGTTTTGTGCATCTTTACTTTTCCTCGTCACATAGTCCACTGTGGAATATTTTATGGATTTTCTAGATCTCATTATAGTGTTCATAGACGCTGTACACTTTGCTAAGTTTCACCTTTAGTCCTTATAATTGTCCTTTCTTAGTTAGTGTAACAGGGACTCTCTTGCCAAATCTAATTTCCACAAGTAGAATATCCACATCTTTCTGACCCAGGATTGCTAATTTTAGTTTAACCTGGTCTGTGGTGACAACAGACACCAGCACCTTGGAACAGAGTGCAGTGAGCTCAGGAGATGTAGTCTTCCTTTCTAGGTGAGGCTATCAGTCAGAGTTGTTAAAGAGAAAATATGCAGACTTGTTTTCCTGGCACTAGATCTTCCCCCTATCTGGTCCGATCATACAGAATAGCTACTGTAGCTCAAATTGCTGAAAATCCTATTGCTTGCACACACTGCATCACAGTTTGCTGCAGATGGGGCTGAGTAGCCAGAAATCAGTCAGAGTGCCCATGATGACCCATGTCCACCGCCAAAAGTGTCTTCAAATGGGATCTTGAGCATCAGAACTGGATCATAGAGCAATGGAAGAAGATTGTCTGGTCTGATAATCACGTTTTCCTTTACATCAGGTGAATGGCCGGGTTCATGTACGTCGATTAACTGAAGAAGAGATAGCTGCAGGATGCGTTGGGGAAGAAGGCAGGCTGGTGGAGGCAGTGTTACACTCTGCAATTTTCTGCTGGAGGAACCTTGGGTCCTGACATTTATGTGGATGTTACTTTGACACGTACAATCTGGCTAGTGATTGTTTAGACTACATACACTTCTTCATGGCAATGGTGATCCCTGATGTCTGTGGCCTCTCTAAGCAGGATAATGAACCCAGAAAAAATTGTTCAGGAATGGTTTGAGGAACCTGACAAAGAGTTCACTGTGTTGCTTTGGCCTCCAAATAACCCAGATAGCAATCTGATGGAGCATCTGTGGAATGTGCTTGAACAACAAATCTGATTCATGGAGTCCCTACTTCGCAACTTGCAGGACTTAAAGCACATGCTGCTTATGTCTTGGCGCCAGATACCACGTGACGCGTCTGAGCAGTTTTGGCAGCATCATATTAGGCAGCTGTTTTTAATGTTGTGGCTGCCTAATATGAAGTGTATACCTTTTTGTTGTTTCCACTTCCACAAATCGTTAGGAGATCGTGGTTTCTTTCTTTTTTCCAAAGCTTGACAGTTCCAAGGTGAGGCTGTTAGGATTATAGTAGACCCAGCACGCAGAATAGTATCACACCTAGGACTTATGATAACGTCTAACCGGACCTTAGAATGGCCAGACTTGACGTACCTGAGAATAGTCCAAATACTTGCCGAGGTAAGGGACACAACGATGAGAAAAGCCAGAAGTCAAGGAAACCAGAATTTAGGGAAGTCAAAACTAAGCCAAAGTCAAATGCCAGAAAAACCCAATCAAGAACACACTCTCGGATGACTAGCTAGTGGAAACCACGACAGGGCACTGACAGGTAATTTGGGTTTAAATAACCCTCCTTAGGGTGTAATTGGTTGTCTCTGACCCCAAAACGTGCGTGCGTGTCTATTACGTGACGTCGCACGCACGTTGGCGCCTTCTTTGAAGTGGGCGGTGGTAGGTAATAAAACCGGAACCACAACAGCCAGAGTTTCTAGGAATGCCGTACTCGCTGGGGAATAGGAGGAGGTCGGGCAGCGGTTTGCCGCAACCAGGGTAACTGAGATTTTTCTGTCGCAGTGGCCACTGTGTTTCAGTGCGGCCACGCTGGCAGAATCGCGGGGAGCCGAGACAGAGGCTTCTTTATACCCTGAATGTGATGAGGATGCTCAGATATTATGGAAACGCTTCTAAGGGAAGTGCAATTACCCCTTGTAAAGATACATATCCTTGCACTACATCACTCATATTAGGCCCCTGCCTTCCCATGTGAGCAGCACAGCAGTTACACATCCACAGACACATTTTACATATCAGGACATATTAACAATCATCTGTTCCTCTGCAGGTCTTAAAATTAGGTAGATACAACCTCACATGAACAACAGCACATGCCATATTACACCATGTCTTGTTTTAACAAAAATAAAGCCAAAATGAAGATGTCATACTTTATTTTTCCCATGACTGTAGCTGAACAGCTAACTGTGGAATGACCTGTCTGAGCAGTAGGATGGAGGAGGTCTCAACAAGGCTTTTTATGGTTGGTTCTACCTTACCTGTTGGGAGATGCAGTGTCCCAAATTAAATGCATTCTCAGTGGACTTGACCGCACAGATAAAAAAAAATAATGGCCAGTAAGAATAAGTTTGTTTTATGCCTGGGATTATTACAGTGTTTAAACCCAGCTCTACTCTTTTTCATAATGGAGGTTAAATGTGTTTTTTTTTTTTTGTTTTTTTTTTTTAATGTGTATTGACAGGTAAAATGCTGTTGTCAGTTTGCCCTTTTTTATAATTTGACCAGAGATATTGCTACACCAGAATTGATCTGTTTTATTAGACTTGTAATGCAGTTTAATGGAAATTTTCTGCCTTGTGTGATAAGTGTTATCATGTTCTCACTTTAGTAATATTGTAATTGGAAATGTTGAATGGTGTAATGTTTTATTTTTTATATGCACTTTGTGAATTGTCTACATGTTTGTATGATTTCTAGATTGTAAAGTGTGTTTCTAGATAGGTAAAGTGTGTGAATACTGGCAGGTATTTAAATTACCTGTTTGTACAAACAAGTTAAAGGATACAGAATACAGTAAAAAGAGTATATTAGGTTTTATACAATGGTTGGACTGAATATGAAAGTGCTTAGTATCTGCATTTGTTCTGTCTCTTGATTCCTATTAATTATTACCTGCCTCTTTCTTTTATTTTTTACACCTAGAAACACCTGATGGTAATTGGTATGGATGTATATCATGACCCCAGTAAGGGCATGCGCTCTGTCCTAGGATTTGTGGCGAGCATCAACCAGTGAGTTATTTACCCCTTGGTAAAGTCTTTGTCCCAGAGCAACAGTGTGCATAAAATGCCATAGAATAATGTGAGAGAGTGGGCTGCTGATTATTAATGCTGGGCAAAATGGCAAATAAAAATAACATTGTGAGTGTGTTCTAAATGAGCAAATACTGTGAAATAGTCACATGCATGCAATAATCAACAGATAGAACTATACTGGTCATAGTTCCAGACCATTTGCACAGAAAAGTTACCCAATTGATTCCAGATACATACTGATTGGATGAAAGGAGCAATTAGTTGGAATAATGTGGAAGATGATCAAACATTTAGTGACACAATTACTAATTATTCTTTATTTTGCCAGATTGAAAAAAAAAATCTACTAATTTAGTTGAATATACCCAAAATTATTCAAGGGGTAATTGATTCACCTAGCTTTTCTAATTGTAAACAAATTATAAACCCATATTTTATATATATTAGTTTCCTTACTCAAATTGTTCAAACATAATCAACATTTATATCAGTACTGCATGTGTTCACTAACATCTAAGGGAGTTCCAGCTTGTATCTGTGCTTCTTGGCAACTTTTATATTAATCTCAAAATAATAGTCTGTTTCTGTAGAAATGTATTCCTTGATCCACCTTATGTCCTTTCTTGTTGCTCAGCAACCATTCCCAATGGTACTCCCGTGTAGTCTTCCAACTTCCCCATCAAGAGATCATGGACAGTTTGAAACTTTGTCTAGTGGCTGCCTTGCAGAAGTTCTATGAGGTGAGAGGAATATTTGAGGTTTGGATTTCTTAGCATAGTGAATAATATACATATAGTGACGTGTTTCTTGGCTGCTTTCATCCATTTTGCAATACCATATAGTACTGTGGTGTTTTTTTTTCTTTCCTTTGTTTTGCAGGTGAATCACCATCTACCAGAAAAGATTGTGGTGTACCGAGATGGAGTGTCAGATGGGCAAATTAGTACAGTTGAGAATTACGAGATTCCACAGCTGCAGAAATGTTTTGAAACTTTTCAGAATTACTCTCCTCGCATGGTGTTCATCATAGTACAGAAAAGGATTAGCACCAATATGTACTCTACATGCACTGGAGAGTTTCTAACTCCTGCCCCAGGGACGATCCTGGATCATACAGTGACAAACCGTGACCAGTGAGTTTCTGCATAATTCACATAATTTTATACAGCTTTCACAGTACATCCATACTACAAACAGGCTCCTGCAGCCTGGTGCTAAAAAAGTTATTAAAGGTATACTATAGACACCAATGCAACTGTAATAATGTAATTTTGGTGTATAGATTATTACTCTGCAATCTCACTGCTCAATTATCTGCCATTTAGACTTTAAATCACTTTGCTTATGCAGCCCATATTGTTTATACACCTCCCTGCATGTGACTTGCACACTTCCTGTAAAGAGAGATCTAATGTTTACACTTCCTTTATTGCACAGTGGGTTACATTTTGAATTTCTTATCTACTGCTCTGTTAATAGCCTGCAGGAGACTTCTGTGATAACAGTTTAATTTACAGAGTTACTTAAAGTAAGTTGAGATCGGATTAAAGGACCACTCTAGTGCCAGGAAAACATACTCGTTTTCCTGGCACTAGAGTGCCCTGAGGGTGCCCCCACCCTCAGGGACCCACTCCCGCCGGGCTCTGGGGGGAGGAAGGGGTTAAACTTACCTCTTTCTCCAGCGCCGGGCGGGGAGCTTTCCTCCTCCTCTTCTTCCTCGCGACGTCATCGGCTGAATGCGCATGCGCAGCAGGAGCCGCGCTCGCATTCAGCCGGTCGCATAGGAAAGCATTCATAATGCTTTCCTATGGACGCTTGCAAGCTCTCACTGTGATTTTCACAGTGAGAAGCACGCAAGCACCTCTAGCGGCTGTCAATGAGACAGCCACTAGAGGCTCTGGAGGCTGGCTTAACCCTCAGTATAAACATAGCAGTTTCTCTGAAACTGCTATGTTTATAAAAAAAAAAAGGGTAAAAGCTAGCTGGACCTGGCACCCAGACCACCTCATTAAGCTGAAGTGGTCTGGGTGCCTAGAGTGGTCCTTTAACCCCTTAAGGACCAAACTTCTGGAATAAAAGGGAATAATGACATGTCACACATGTCATGTGTCCTTAAGGGGTTAAGAATGAATCAAATTTTTCATGCTGGTTGTATCCGCCACAGCCAGAGAAGGTGGCTGTGACTGCACGGACAGAAACACAAGTGATTTTACTAAATGGCAAAGAGTTAAGCAGTGATACTAGAGGGGCATGATCTATACAAACAAAACTGCTTCATTGAACACAATTGTGTTAAAGCCTATAGAGTCCTTTTAATGTGGAAGTGAATTCAGTTTGTCTACCCAGTCCATATATGCATGTTTTGCCGTGTTGTTCGTTACATACAAGACCTATTTTCTATATCTTGTTTTCATCAACTGGTTTTATTTTTGGTTTTATTTTTGAAATTATATCTCACCCTGTATCTCTTCTCTGTAGCATTGATTTCTTCTTGCTTTCCCACCACGTGAGACAAGGATGTGGGATCCCCACACACTACATATGTGTACTTAACACCGCTAATCTGAGCCCTGACCACTTACAAAGGTAAGTGAAAAACATGCTTCCAATAAACAGATTTGTATGTATGGCGTTGTCCATTTTGTGTTTAGGGCACTCAATGTATATGACTATTACCCATTTTTGACTTCCTCTTGATAATCTATGAATTCCTCTTTTTTCATGTCATTCACCCAAACCTGTTCTATATTATATTTAAGACCCTAAAAAAGTTGTTTGATAGCACAGGGCTTAAAATGCCTATAATATTAGCCAGGACTTAAAATTGATTTTCCACTGCAAGACCCTTATGTCTTTAAGTATTATCCTATCACTACATTGCTGAGTACAGTAGAATTATGTATATAAAAATTTACTTTTGTTGGTTGAAAACACATATATATCAGGTAGGATTAATAGTGGAAAACTAAAGGCAGCAGAAATTTTCACTGTCATTATTTCTGAGAATGAAATATAACGAAACTGACACATCATTGTACATATTTTTGTCCAGTGCAGTATTTTTTAAGTTTATCTGGAAATCTACACATTACAGGTTTTGGTACATAGAAACATAGAATGTGACGGCAGATAAGAACCATTTGGCCCATCTAGTCTGCCCAATTTTCTAAATACTTTCATTAGTCCCTGGCCTTATCTTATAGTTAGGATAGCCTTATGCCTATCCCACGCATGCTTAAACTCCTTTACTGTGTTAACCTCTACCACTTCAGCTGGAAGGCATGCATCCACTACCCTCTCAGTAAAGTAATTCTTCCTGATATTATTTTTAAATCTTTGTCCCTCTAATTTAAGCCTATGTCCTCTTGTTGTGGTAGTTTTTCTTCTTTTAAATATGGTCTCCCCCTTTACTGTGTTGATTCCTTTTATGTATTTAAAGGTTTCTATCATATCCCCCCTGTCTCGTCTTTCCTCCAAGCTATACATGTTAAGATCCTTTAACCTTTCCTGGTAAGTGTAATCCATGAACCAGTTTAGTAGCCCTTCTCTGAACTCTCTCTAAGGTATCAATATCCTTCTGAAGATACGGTCTCCAGTACTGTGTACAATACTCCAAGTGAGGTCTCCCCAGTGTTCTGTACAATATCATGAGCACTTCCCTCTTTCTGCTGCCAATACCTCTCCATATACAACCAAGCATTCTGCTTGCATTTCCTGCTGCTCTATTACATTGTCTGCCTACCTTTAAGTCATCAGAAATAATCACCCCTAAATCCCTTTCCTCAGATGTTGAGGTAAGGACTCTATCAAATATTCTTAAATATGGGTTTTTACGTCCAAGATGCATTATCTTGCACTTATCCACATTGAATGTCAGTTGCCACAACTCTGACCATTTTTCTAGTTTACCTAAATCATTTGCCATTTGGTTTATCCCTCCTGGAACATCAACCCTGTTACATATCTTAGTATCATCAGCAAAAATACATAGCTTACCATCAAGACCTTCTGCAATATCACTAATAAAAATATTAAAGAGAATGGGTCCAAGTACAGATCCCTGAGGTACCCCACTGGTGACAAGCCCAAGCTTCGAATATACTTCATTGACTACAACCCTCTGTTGCCTGTCACTCAGCCACTGCCTTACCCATTCAACAATATTGGAATCCAAACTTAAATATTGCAGTTTATTGATAAGCCTTCTATGTGCAATAGTGTCAAACGCCTTACTGAAATCTAGGTAAGCAATGTCTACTGCACCACCCTGATCTATAATTGTAGTTACCCAATCAAAAAAAATCAGTAAGATTAGTTTGGCATGCTCTTCCTGAAGTAAACCCATGTTGTCTCTGATCTTGAAATCCATGTGTTTTTAGATGTTCAACAATCCTATACTTTAACATGGTTTCCATCACTTTCCCTACTACTGAAGTAAGGCTTACTGGCCTATAGTTGCCCGACTCCTCCCTATTACCTTTCTTGTGAATGGGCACAACATTCGCCAATTTCCAATCTTCTGGGACTACTCCTGTTATCAATGACTGGTTAAATAAATCTGTTAATGGTTTTGCTAGTACACCACTAAGCTCTTTTAATAGATTTGGGTGTATTCCATCAGGTCTCTTTGACTTATTTGTCTTTACTTTTGAGAGTTGAAATAGAACCTCTTCCTCTGTAAACTCACGTGTAATAAATGACTCATTTATCTTTTTTCTTAACTGAGGTCCCTTTCCTTGATTTTCATCTGTAAATACCAAACAAAAATATTCACTGAGGCAGTCAGCTAGACCTTTATCCTCTTCTACATGCCTTCCTTCTTTTGTTTTTAATCTACCGTATATACTCGAGTATAAGCCGAGTTTTTCAGCCCATTTTTTGGGCTGAAAAACCCCAACTCGGCTTATACTCGAGTCATAGTCTGTATTATGGCAATTTGCATTGCCATAATACAGACTGGGGGGAGAGGGGGCTGGCAGAGCTGTAACTTACCTGTTCTGCAGCTCCTGTCAGCTCTCTCCTCCTCCGCGCCGTCCGTTCAGCACCTCGGTCAGCTCCCAGTGTAAGAGACTTACCGTGTAAGCTGACAGAAGAGCAGAACGGACGGCGCAGAGGAGGAGAGAGCTGACAGGAGCTGCAGAACAGGTAAGTGACAGCTCTGCCAGCCCCCCTCTCCCCCCCACTGAACTGCCACTGGACCACCAGGGAAGGAGAGCCCCCCTCCCTGCCATATATCAAGCAGGGAGGGGGGACGAAAAAAATATATATATAAATAAAATAAGAAATAATAAAAAAAATAAGAAGAATAAAAAAAAAATTAATAATAACAAAAAAAAGGGGGTATAAGGACCACTATGGGAGGGAGGGGGGTATAAGGACCACTATGGGAGGGAGGGGGGTATAAGGACCACTATGGGAGGGAGGGGGGGTATAAGGACCACTATGGGAGGGAGGGGGGATAAGGACCGCTATGGGAGGGAGGGGGGGTATAAGGACCGCTATGGGAGGGGGTGGGATAAGGACCACTATGGGAGGGGAGGGGGAAGTAAGGACCACTATGGGAGGGGAGGGGGAAGTAAGGACCACTAGGGGAGGGGAGGGTAAGGACCACTAGGGGAGGGGTGAGTCAGGACCACTGGGGGGGGGTGAAGGAACACGGGGGTGGGGAGGTAAGGACCACTGAGGGAGGAGGAGGGGAAGTCAGGACATATGGGGGGGGGAGGGGGCGGCAACATTTTTTTTGCCTTCGGCGGCAAATATCCTTGCACCGGCCCTGCACACACTGCATTCACACACACACACACTGCATTCATACACACACTGCACTCATACACACACGCTGCACTCATACACACACACATACGCACACACTGCATTCATTATACACACACTGTAAATAAATATTCAAATAATATATTTTTTTTAGGATCTAATTTTATTTAGAAATTTACCAGTAGCTGCTGCATTTCCCACCCTAGTCTTATACTCGAGTCAATAAGTTTTCCCAGTTTTTTGGGATAAAATTAGGGGCCTCGGCTTATATTCGGGTCGGCTTATACTCGAGTATATACGGTAACTAATCCTTGTTTTACTTTTATTTTCTCATTTATGTATCTAAAAAAAGATTTGTCCCCCTTTTTTACTGACTGTGCTATTTTCTCTTCTGTGTGTGATTTGGAAGCTCTTATAACTTGCTTAGCCTCTTTCTGCCTAATCTTATAGATCAGGGGTAGGCAACCTACGGCACTAGTGCCATGCACGGCACTCAAGGTGTCTTTGCACGGCACTCAAGGCTGCTAGAGCCAAACAGGCTCTGGCCTATCAGGAGTCCCAGTGAAACTTCAGATATCTGCTAATACAAAAAGGTGGTGAAGGACAATCCTCAATGTATGCATTGCAGCACGTAGAGGAAGTGATCTCAGATAACTATCTCATATCACTTCCTCCCAACGCTTGTAAATGGGAATCCACACTGTAGTAGAGCAGCCCGCAGCTGCTGTTGCAGCTCCTGTCCTTGACCTGTACCTGGCCAGTCTTGCCCCTTACTGGAACCCAGGGAAGCCACCCACACTGCTAGATATACACAGAAATGCACAATAACCCTCCCCTCATACAAATAATATGAACAGCCCACAAACAAACATACACACAATCCGCACAAACGTAACCCGCTAACAATCCATATACATGCACACAACCCCACATGCAGCCTCTCAGATGCATTACCCCAAACAGCCCCACACACTACCAAACACACAATGTGACATATCCATCCACACTGACAATTCCACAAGCAGCCCCCATACACAGCCCACATTGATATGTATCATACATGATACCATAAACTACTCCTGAACATATACAATATAATAGCTCATATATGCACAAATATAAAGATAAATAGCAATTACAGTATAAATAACACAAGCAGAAAACGGCAGCATACAGACCGCAATTTAAAAAAATAGGACCGGCACGCTACGGGACATCACAATCCTGTATTGGCACAGTGCTACTAAAAGGTTGCCTACCCCTGTTATAGATCATTCGGTCTTCCTCACTCTGGTTTTTTTTATAATTACTAATCGCTAACTTTTAGTTTTTTACTATTTTGGCCATATCTGCGGAGTACCACAGTGGTTTCTTGAATTTTTTGCTTTTACTGACAAGCCTAATGCAATTTTCTGTTGCCTTCAGTAGTGCAACTTTTAAATAATCCCATTTCTCTTGGACTCCATTTAAATTGCTCCAGTCTGATAATGACTCCTTTACACATATTCTAATTTTATAAAAGTCTGTTTTTCTCAAGTCTAAAACTTTTTTTTTTGTGTGGTGACTCAGTCACCGTTCTTATATTAAACCACACTGACTGATGATCACTGGATCCTAAACCTACAACTACATGTTGTACTTCATGGGACTCCACTTCCCTACGCCTCATTTGCCCTGTTGTTCTCTAGCCTTCCTTTCTCCATCATTGGTCTTTATTAGGGAATTATTTACTTGCCAGTTAGTGAATTGGGGGACACGGGCAACTGCCTGATAAAATGTAGACCTATCAAATGAGTTGAAAAAGATTCTCCAAATCATCCAAAACATTTTTTATATTTCAGCTTCATTTTTGCATGTAAATTGTCAGTTCAAAACAACAAACTTTTTAGTGAATAGAGCTCCAGGTCCCCTCACCCTCTGTTTCTTTTTTACTTTGTTTAACCTCATATTCACCTCTGTCTGACCATCTAATGTTCTTCAGTTGCTCTGTATAACTTTATCGTATCTCACTCATTTGGTCTTCACCAGTTTCACTTCCTCATTTGCTGTCTTACTGCACTTTCATTCAGCACCGATTTCACAGCTTTGGGAAAGTACAGTGGGCAGGTTTTCTCTTCAACAGTCTGAGTTTTTATAAGCTGAATGTGCATGCCAAAATTGGCGTTTGGTCCACGATACTGTGCATATGTGGACCAAATGAAGGTTGTCTGAATGCGGCGCATGCAAGAAATTACAGGGTTTTTAGTGCACAGTAGTGTTAAGGCCGTCACAAAGTCTGTTCAATTGCCAAGTTCAGATTTAGGTCCTAGGTAAATTACTTGGCCTTTCCTTGTTTGCATCCACAGTCCATTTGGCAGATTTGTTGAATTTCAACAAAACTGCATCCTAAAAGAATTAAAGAGACAGATTATTTAAAGTGATACCTTAAATAATTTATCTCATCCTTTCTTTCCTGATCCTTCATTGGGACCTACTTTCAATCCTCTGGATGTCCAATATGGATTCGGATTCCTCTGTCTATGACAAAAGGTCACAATCCAAGATCAATATATAAGCTATATAGTTATTTGTATGTTGTTTCTTAGGGCAATTATATAAGACAAAAGAGTGTGTATATTCAGATTTCACTTTTATTATAGCTCAATGGGGAATAAATTTGTCGACTAACGATTTTAGTCAACAAAAAATGTTGTCGACTACAACTAAAATGATATTTATAGTCAAAGGACTAGGACTAAAACAAAATTTAAATTTGCAGCCAAAATTAACACTGCACAAAGAGGCTGTGGAATGGGCAAAAGAGGTAGACTAGAGCTTTGGAGAGAGACAACTAGGTGGGCTGGGAGGACATAGATGGGCTGGGGAAGGGGCAAAAGAGACCGAGGCTTTAACTAAGCCCATTAGATTATAGTTGCGTCGACTAAAATCTACTGTTGATTTAGTCGACTAAAACAATTCAGATTACTAAAATACGACTAAAACGGCTTTTGTAATCAAGACTATGACTAAAACTAAATTGAAATTTGCCACCAAAATTATCACTGAAATCAAAAGGGAAGTTCCCTGAGAAGTAGCAATGCGAAGCATGTAATTCTGAGACCTTAGAAGGAAAAAACACCTATGCATAGCCTGCCTGACAGCAGCAGCAGTGCCTTTTACCTCTACACCAAACATCATGGGCTTTTTCAAATAGCTTGTCCCAGGGTTTAAATAGGCCAGTCACTCACTTAAAAGGCCCAGATACCAAGATCTGTGTTGGTCTAAAGACTATTCCTCAGACATGGAAGTGGAATCCTTTTTAAGATACCCATTCTTTGCATATGCGTGCGCACAGGATGTGCCTGGGCACACCCTAATCCCCGCGGCACACGTATGAATTGAGACCAGTAGGGGAGATCTCAGGATCTCCCCTGTCGGCTCATGCAGAGCCGGCGCTATCCAAGCGCTGGCTCTGCTCTAAGCCTCTATGGGCCGATGGGGAGATCAAAGATCTCCCTCACCGGCCCACAACAGCATGGAGGGAGGCAGTAGAGGACCCGGGGAGCTCTAGCCAGCAGCTCCGCCGGGTTCCTCTTGCGAGACTCAGATCTTGCGAGAGTGAACTCTAGCCCCGCAGGCTAGAGTTCACTCTCCACTGGACCACCATGGGTGGCACATGGCAGCAAGGATCCCCCTCTTTACATAAGGTCAGAAGGGGGGGGAGATATTTACTAATCTGCCCCCAGCTCCACCCTCACAATCCCTCCAAACATACAGCACACTAACAGCCACCTTACAAACACAGTACCCTCACGCACAAACAGTACCCTCACGCACAAACAGTACATAGAAACATAGAAACATAGAATGTGACGGCAGATAAGAACCATTCGGCCCATCTAGTCTGCCCAGTTTTCTAAATACTTTCATTAGTCCCTGGCCTTATCTTATAGTTAGGATAGCCTTATGCCTATCCCACGCATGCTTAAACTCCTTTACTGTGTTAACCTCTACCACTTCAGCTGGAAGGCTATTCCATGCATCCACTACCCTCTCAGTAAAGTAATACTTCCTGGTATTATTTTTAAACCTTTGTCCCTCTAATTTAAGACTATGTCCTCTTGTTGTGGTAGTTTTTCTTCTTTTAAATATAGTCTCCTCCTTTACTGTGTTGATTCCCTTTATGTATTTAAATGTTTCTATCATATCCCCCCTGTCTCGTCTTTCCTCCAAGCTATACATGTTAAGATCCTTCAACCTTTCCTGGTAAGTTTTATCCTGCAATCCATGAACCAGTTTAGTAGCCCTTCTTTGAACTCTCTCTAAGGTATCAATATCCTTCTGAAGATAGGGTCTCCAGTACTGTGTACAGTACTCCAAGTGAGGTCTCACCAGTGTTCTGTACAATGGCATGAGCACTTCCCTCTTTCTACTGCTAATACCTCTCCCTATACAACCAAGCATTCTGCTAGCATTTCCTGCTGCTCTATTACATTGTCTGCCTACCTTTAAGTCATCAGAAATAATCACCCCTAAATCCCTTTCCTCAGATGTTGAGGTTAGGACTCTATCAAATATTTTGTACTCTACCCTTGGGTTTTTACGTCCAAGATGCATTATCTTGCACTTATCCACATTAAATGTCAGTTGCCACAACTCTGACCATTTTTCTAGTTTACCTAAATCATTTTCCATTTGGCTTATCCCTCCTGGAACATCAACCCTGTTACATATCTTAGTATCATCCGCAAAAAGACACACCTTACCATCAAGACCTTCTGCAATATCACTAATAAAAATATTAAAGAGAATGGGTCCAAGTACAGATCCCTGAGGTACCCCACTGGTGACAAGCCCAAGCTTCGAATATACTCCATTGACTACAACCCTCTGTTGCCTGTCACTCAGCCACTGCCTTACCCATTCAACAATATTCGAATCCAAACTCAAAGATTGTAGTTTATTGATAAGCCTTCTATGTGCAACAGTGTCAAAAGCCTTACTGAAATCTAAGTAAGCAATGTCTACTGCACCACCCTGATCTATAATTTTAGTTACCCAATCAAAAAAATCAATAAGATTAGTTTGGCATGATCTCCCTGAAGTAAACCCATGTTGTCTCTGGTCTTGAAATCCATGTGTTTTTAGATGTTCAACAATCCTATCCTTTAACATGGTTTCCATCACTTTCCCCACTACTGAAGTAAGGCTTACTGGCCTATAGTTGCCCGACTCCTCCCTATTACCTTTCTTGTGAATGGGCACAACATTCGCTAACTTCCAATCTTCTGGGACTACTCCTGTTTTCAATGATTGGTTAAATAAATCTGTTAATGGTTTTGCTAGTACACCACTAAGCTCTTTTAATAGCTTTGGGTGTATTCCATCAGGTCCCATTGACTTATTTGTCTTTACTTTTGAGAGTTGAAATAGAACCTCTTCCTCTGTAAACTCACGTGTAATAAATGACTCATTTATCCTTTTTGTTAACAGAGGTCCCTTTCCTTCATTTTCATCTGTAAATACCGAACAAAAATATTCATTGAGGCAGTCAGCTAGACCTTTATCCTCATCTACATACCTTCCTTCTTTTGTTTTTAATCTAACTAATCCTTGTTTTACTTTTCTTTTCTCATTTATGTATCTAAAAAAAGTTTTGTCCCCCTTTTTTACTGACTGTGCTATTTTCTCTTCTGTGTGGGATTTGGAAGCTCTTATAACTTGCTTAGCCTCTTTCTGCCTAATCTTATAGGTCATTCTGTCTTCCTCACTCTACCCTCACAAACACAGTACCCTCACGCACAAACAGTACCCTCACAAACACACGACACACACACAGGACCCACACAATCACCCTCACACAGATCACACACGAACAGGACCCTCACAAACACCCTCACACACAGCAGACACGAACAGGACCCTCACACAGCACACAGCACACACGAACAGGACCCTTACAAACACACACACCACACACTAACAGCACACATACACATACCCAGATCGCACAGAGTCATCAAGACCTGAACCAATGCTCTCGGCCTTTACTAAGTTAATTTAGCTATTATGTTTAGCAGCATTTGTTATTTACTTTTGGTTAATCATTCTGTTGCAACAACCAAGTAAGATGTGATAGGGACCTATTGGGGTTCCACCACCCAGCTCCGGTGGCACTCTCGCCCTGAGGTAACAGGATACTACCAGCACGGTTGCTCTATAACCTCTCTTAGTGTAGTGCTTTAAGTCTCATCTGCCACCATTAGACCTATGCCCTACGGGTGCAGATAGCCCCTCCCACAGCTCCCACCCAACTAGACGCATACTCGACATAGATACTAAACAACCTTGCGACTACACATAGCAGTCACCGCTACTATAAAGTTGCCCAAGGCCCACAGTGCACTTCCACTACAGGAGTTAGCCACGCAGCTTCAGATGGGTGCCAACACG
Source organism: Pelobates fuscus (assembly GCF_036172605.1). Lineage (NCBI taxonomy): Eukaryota > Metazoa > Chordata > Amphibia > Anura > Pelobatidae > Pelobates > Pelobates fuscus. The sequence continues at coordinate 263,908,919 of NC_086319.1, read as the reverse complement.
GGTGCAGGCCAAGATTAAACAAGGTGCTCCTTGGGGGAACGCCACAACACACCACACGCCTAACACAGCTCAATACCTGTGCGCCACAAGGAGCACATTACTTCAATAGCCTTAAGCGAACAGACTGGGACTTGACCCCCATAGCCAGAAGTTATAATGGATACCACACGCCTCACCCACCATATGGCTTCATGATAACTGCACTGACGCACATAGACAGGTTAAAGTATCAGTAACCTTTTAGCTTGGCTAAGTATGATTGTCTTTTTATCGCATGAAAAATATAGATGAAGAAAAAAAAAATTTCATTGAATGTGCAATGAATGGCTTCCATATACGTAGTTCCACTTAACTTTTTTTTTTTCTGTAATATTTTGTGTTACCACGTGTTTAATCTTTTATTACTCTTATTTCTGCAACTAATATCTTTTTCTTTTATTTTTTTTTCTTCCTTTTCCTTTTCATGCCCTTTCAGGTTGACTTTCAAGCTGTGCCACATATACTGGAATTGGCCTGGAACTATTCGGGTACCAGCTCCTTGCAAATATGCACACAAACTAGCATTTCTTTCTGGACAGTTCCTTCACCATGAACCATCTATTCAGCTTTGTGACAAGCTTTTCTTCCTTTGAACAAGTCTGACTATGAATGCAGATTTTACATTCATAAACTTCAAGCAACTTGCATATTTGTTCAACTTTAACCTTTTTTGTTTTTATCAAGCTATTGTTTGAAATCATGCCCATGATTTCTTATCCATGTCTCCAGATTTAGTGTAAATCTGTTTATTTTTATTGTAATTTCTCTGTTTTGTTGTTTAATAGTCAATCGTAGTGATCATTTGACTAGTAGAGTTTCATTCCATATCTAATATTTTGAAAACAATGTTTTGACAGCCTAGAATACTTCTATAATATATGGCAGTACTGGCAGGCCAGATGTTTATGAACCATTTCCCACAATACTAAGCTTGCCATCAGACTGAATGAACATAATGGGAAAAACAGGTCACAGACATAAGGATAACCATCACTTATCTATGATTGTATTACAGAGTAATGAAGCAGATCTATAATCAGTGTTAAACTGAAAATTGTATTCAACCTAGTGTTAAAACTAAAATATTGCCCAAACTCCTTTGTTAGCTGACCGTAAAGCCTATATTTATACTTTTCATTGATATGTTAGCTCTTTATACCTAATAAACAGTGAGAAAACAACTCTGATTTAAAATTACAATGACCAGTTACATATATGCCTTTTAAAGGGGAACTGTTATTTCTCTAGAATTTACATGGAATAAAACTCTGAAAATCTAATCAAATGAGGTGCTCTGGTGCACTTTAAATGTATATTACAGCATAATCCATTTGAGACATGGCAAAGCCAGGGCAAACATTGTGGAGAAGAAGGAGAAGAAATGGAAACATTGTTTCAATCCTTCCCTTTTCTTTATGCTGACTGCGCAAAGTGCAGTGTTTATAAAACGGAGAGCTAATTTTAAAACACCAGGTTGCAGAAAAAAAAAGTTTTGTTTTTTACATTTAGTACCACTACAGTTTAATGTAGTCAGTGTGGTGCAAAGAGACTTTCTCTGCATGTTCAGTAGTGTAAACACCACTACCTTTTCTGAGAAAAGGCAACATCTGAGCTATACTGGCATTCAGCATCTTCACTCCCAGCTTGAGGACACTGAACGCTTAGTTTGCACTGAACCAATGCATTTCTATGAGGCGATGCTGATTGGCGCATAGCAGCAATTGTCATGCATGTTCTTTAGGCCCGTGGGGAAATATTGGATTGACTGGGATCATTTGCAACGATCTTCTCAACTTGGTTAGTAGTGGCAGCCAGGCAAGGCAACATGATGGGGGAAGAAAGGGTTTCAAACAATTGTATTATTTCCAGAAAAACGACAGCTTATTGAATTTGTTCTGGTGAATAGAATCATTACCTTCAGGCTTTTTGCTGTAAACACTGTCTTTTCAGAGAAAATGCAGTGTTTACATAACAGCCTAGTCATAACTTTACTGGCCACTCCTCAGATAGCTGTTGGAGATCCTTCCTGGTTCATGGCTGCCTAAAATGCATTCAAACATTCAGTATCTCTTCCCTCTGCATGCAAACACTGAACTTTCCTCATAGAGATTCATTGATTCAAATAATCTCTATGAGGAGATGCTGATTGGCCATGACTGTTTGAATCATGCTGGCTCTGCCCCTGATCTGCCTCTTTGTCAGTCTCAGCCAATCCTGTAGGGAAGCACTGTGATTGGATCTGGCTACCACTTCTGATGATGTCAGCAGACTGCTTGTTTTTCTGAGGCAAACAGCATGCAGATCTACAGCTTCAGGCTTGAATACAGTAAGACTTTGCTATATTTATGGAGGCATGAGGGACCCGGGGGGCTAGATGGTGGTTTTAACACTATAGGGTCAGAAATACCTGTTTGTGTTCCTGACCATATAGTGATCCTCTAACAACAAACTCTAATGTTCAGTATAAAATACCAAAGTTAAGTGTTTTCCTTATAATATTAGGAGAAAAGTACTATAAGTTATACAATATCCCTTGTCTGGCGGGTTTATAAATACAGTGTACGTATGTGTATGTAGTATTGGTATTGAAAATGTTAAAGGGACACAATAGGCACCAGAGCCACTACAGATGGGTGCAGTCAGTGTGTGTGAGGGGTACTGTGTGTAAGGGGTACTGTGTGTAAAGGGTGTAGCTACTGTGTGTGTGAGAGAACAGTACAGTTAGTTTATGTTTAGGGTGCAGTGCAGTGTGTGAGGGATGCAGATTGTGAAGCGCGCAGCTAGTGTGTGTGTTTGGAGTGCAGTGTGTATGAGGGGTGCAGTGGGGGAAGAATAAAGTAATGTATATATTTTTGTATTTATATTATATTTATGTATATAAAGTAATGTATATATTTATATTATTTTTTTATTTTATTAAAAAAAAAAAATATATATATATATATATATATATAGTCTATATCACACCTCCCTTCTCAATTTTGCCTGGGAGGAGGAACATGGAGGGGAATCCCTTGTCGTTCACTCTCACGAGATTAGATCGTTGCCATGGTAACCATGTCAACACTGACCCTGTGAGAGGAACCTGGCAGAGCTTCAAGCTAATAGCTCCCGGGGTCCTCCACACTCTTCCCTGCCGGCGGCCCAGTAAAGTGCCTGTGGGCCCACCGGCCCATCCAGGCACACAGCAGGGCCGGTGCTCGGAAAGCATGGGCTGGCCAGGGAAATCTTTTGATATCCATAGTCGGCCCATGGCCATTGTGGCTTGCCGGGCATATTCTGGTTTGCCTAATGGCCAGTCTGGGCCTGGTTGTGTTCCAATTGTTATATATGAGAGGAAGCCTGTGCGCTCACGCAGTGACGTCATACGTAGGAGGACGCAAATGTGAAAGTCCCGGAAAGGACAGTGACCAATTTACAAGGTATATAAACAAGAATCACCATAGGAAATACAGCTCTTGAGAAAGTCTATTATACCGACAAAACGCATCAAGCTTTTACTCACTGACACTGCATACAAGAACTCCTGGATCACCTTAAGTGAAGGTGTCTCTACTCCCCTCAAGCCTTTGAAACTGCATGGGCTATATTTTGTACAGAGGTGGGAGTTAACAACTGCATCTTTCCAAAGATAAGTGGCCGCACTGAGGGAAATGCCTATACTGCACATACATTTTTTGTACCATTTTATCTTGTTAGTGTCAGTTTTGCCATATGTTATATATTTGTTCACATTAAATACTACACTATAAGTTCTTTCTTTCTCTCACTTTTTTTCTATTTTTAGATCTCCCCTTGTATTGCTATTGCATTGGGAGCATTTCCATTTAGATGTATATTTTCTTTCTCCTAAAAAAAGGTATTTTAATATTCTTTTACACGTTGGGTTGTGTGTGCATCACTAGCACAGTTTGTTGGCACCAAGGACAAAATATATTGTTTAGGTATATGAAAGGTCCAATAACGTGTGTGTGTGGTGAACACTGGTGGTATAAGAAGGTGGAAGGTACCAGGACAACCCAATTTAATCTAAATCCCAAATAAAAAAATAGGTCCTTTTACAGTGGGTCTCCCTAACATTAAGCCACCCTTCATTGACGCCCAGCCCTGTACCTCCCCTCTGAGGCTCAGAGAACTTTTCATGAATGCAAAAGAAGCTGTGCAAATACATAGGAATGAAATTAAGATATGGGGGGAGGGAGGGGCAAGATGAATCAACATCAGCTCTGAAGCTTTTGATGTATGTTTTAGGGGTCAAGGGAAGGTATTAAGAAAAATGGTAAATGCATAGGTTTTATAAATGCCTTAACCATGTGCAGGGAAAAGTAAATACGTTTTTAATAGCCTAGAGCAGTGGTTCTCAAACCAGTCCTCATGGCCTACCAACAATCCAAGATTTATGTATTTCCCTTTTTTATTCCCATGGAGATACTGACAAAACCTGGACTGTGTGCCTTAAGGAATGGTTTGGGAACTACTGGCATAGAGCTTTCTTTTAATGAAACATACTGTAGAATTTCCTTGAGGACTGTCCATCAATTGTTTCCAGTAAGAGCAATGTGAATAATCCTTATGTAGTGGTTTGTGAGATCTATAGTTCAGCAGTAACTTAAAAGTTTACTCCAACTTTGAAAAAAAACATGCTTTTAAAAAAAAAAAAAAAAAAAAAACAACCTGTTTTTGGTTAGACTAACTTATCATATTCTGGTCACCACTCCACAAAAGCAAGGGGGGGGGGGGGGTTAAAAGCCACAATACCCCTTTCTATGCAGCGCTGCAGCTAAGTTCTCCCTCAGCCCAATTCTCCTCCTCTAAAGTCATTCCCAAGAGAGGATGCGGTGATGCAGTGGTAGTGTCTGTGCCACCATTGGTTGTCGCATGCGTGTAGATGACGGATTCCAAATATGCACAAAATTGACATCAGCTAGCAAAGAGAACTTGTTTAGGGCTGGCTAATGACTGCTGGAGGTGGAGTTACACCTCTGGCAGAAAAGAGGTTGAACTCCAGACTACTTCACAGCACTAAAGTGGTTATGGCGATTCGAATAGGTGAAATGGTCGTGTTGCTTGGAGTAACCCTTTAAACATGATAGAAGGAAATTGGGCAACTAAGCCGTATACAGAGTAGCTAGCTTTTTTTTTTTATTATTATTATTAAATGAAAGAAAACCCTCAAAGCCACAAATGCTCATGGTTACTGTACCAAATCTCATACTGAAAGTTCAGAAAAAGCCCAGAATGGTATGGTTTCTGAAGATGTACTACAGTGAGAGGCATAAACCTTATACATGTTCATAATTTTTTGTTTGCTTTTAAATGGACAAAGAAATACATTTATCTTGGTGTAGTGGGAGCATGGTCCCTAATGGCAAAGGCAGAAGTGATAGTCTGATAATTTGTATAGTTAACAGGTAAAATCGCAAACCAATAAAACTATAGGTAATTATGTGCATCGATGGGCTCCTTTTCTAAGTAAGTATGCTGCAAATCGGCTACATCTTAGCTAACCTTAGATCAATTCTATATCTATTAGTATGTATCGGATCATGTATATGATATGGTCATACCATCACTTTTAGATATGATATATGATATGGTCATACCATCACTTTTGTTCAGCCACACACCAAACAAACTATGTGATTGCTCTTGAGTATTTATGAAGTGCGGATAGAATGTACAAGTAATTAATCTATTTTGTTGGAAGTGTATAAGAAAAATGATTGCTATTTGAGAAAGGGGCGTTCTCTTGTGGTTGATGCTTGTCATCTTTGAACAGATTACTTTCATGAAGGACAATACACTCAGTATTTTTTTATTTATTTATATTTGTGATGCCATAAGTATTTGTAGAAAACGGTGTATGTTTTTCCCCAGAATGGTTTACTTTAAAGAAGAAAAATATACTATTGAGCCAAGAAGCAACTATGAAAAAGTACAGTTCTAAATGGGAGTTTAAGTAGATTATATGGCATAACATCTGCCTTTCCAGAACATGTGTGTGTCACAACCCAGTGCACACCATTTCAGAATGATGCAAATACTGGAGTGAATAAAAGGATATAATATCACAGCATCTATTACCAGTATTGATGCAAAACAGGCTTTGGTGGCATTGAGTCCAGGATCCTTGATAGACTATGGATGACATCATCCACTGTTAGAAACATCCAAAACATTGCATTAGTGCACATGGACTCCCTGATTCCACCAGTCATTACTGCAAATATTGTGTAATGTCATCTAGTTAAATAAGCCTTTAAACACCTAAAGATTAGTAACACTTTTATTCTGATAAGTAAAAAACAATAGCATAGCAATCTACTTACTAAGCATGGACAACATACCAGGCTGACCCCTTGTCTTGCGGTTTAATTTCACACTATTTTATATCATGCAGAAATGGTTGGTTAGGGGCTGGTGGTTCTTTCTTGGCTACCTCTAATATCTGAAGCACCTAGAGTAAGTCACATGGATTAGAATAACAAAGCATTTTCTGAAATGAGCAATCAAGTTACAAATTGAAACTTTTTTCAAAGCATATCTTAAAACTGTATGCGCTAATTTATGAATATGGACACAATGTAATGATTTTATTATGTTCTATTGATTAGTTGAAAGTGTTTTCGTTTCTAAGTAACCGGATTGTTTTAGACTAAACAATATGAAAAGCTTTGTCACTCTCTAAAGAGGAAAACCTTCACGGTTAGTTATAAGAACTGTTTGTTCATCCCCAAGACTGAGCTGCAGGGCAAGGCAATAAAGGAAAGTCTGACTGTGTTGAAGGTGAACCTTACAGAGAGGGCAGTAGTATTATTGAATGCATGTCATGGTCCAGCCAAGGCATCTAGAAAGGGTACCTTAGACGTCTGAGTGTATGAATTTAAAAGGTGAAAATGCCCAAGGATGCACCTTAAAACAAAATTGTAATCCTATAGATGCAAACTCTGCACTGCTCTCCTAGATAAAAGCTGTGACAGCTGCAGTTCTGCCACCATGCAGAGACATTCAGCCTGATTTCTTCTGTGATTAAGTCGAAGGAGGGGGAGTGCTATTGAAGAATAAATGACATATGGGGGTTATTTGTGGCATTTCCTATGTTTTGGGGGTATATTGTTATGGAGCCCTGATGTCTGGGAATAATTAGCTTAGCAGTTACTGATCTAGTAATCTCCCAAACTAAGAGGCGTCGGGGTGGGATTTCCATTGTTCAAGCCATGGACCACCTGTTAGGGTCATGTGTATAAAAGTTTGCCTTATTTCCAATAAACCAGTTCTTATTGACCCTTCACAAAATCTCTAATTGTTTGGGTGAGACATCTATAATCACTATAGGTGTCCAGCGCTGAAATAGAGGGACAAGAGTGATGCACTCAAAAAGTTGTCTACTGCATAAAGGAATTTATTCAGACGTAAAAATGTTCTAAAATGTACTGCAGTTGTATGCATAATAGATAATAATGTGGCAAAAAAACACAACTAAAGTAATGATCAAATGCAAATTTCAAGGGTTACAAAATTCTTTGGTTATCAGAGCGCACCCTGCTTTGTGCAAAAATGTGTCAGGTATAATGTGTTTGCTATTGGTATACTTGGTGTGTGTGTGCACATCCTTAGGCCCCAAAACAAAATACTATGGCTGTGTTATAGAGATAATGGGTTTGCTACACTGTTAAAAAAAAAAAAAAACAGTTTTTTTTTTTTTTTTTTTATAAAATCCTAATACATAAAGAAGATAGCTGAAACATTAGGGATTCGTTGTTTCGCTTTTTGCTTAAAGGGATACTCCAAACACCATGACCACTTAAGTAATTTAAATCCAAGCACTATGACTACTTAAGTACCGTATATACACGAGTATAAGCCGAGGCCCCTAATTTTACCCCCCAAAAATGGGAAAACATATTGACTCGAGTATAAGACTAGGGTGGGAAATGCAGCAGCTACTGGTAAATTTCTAAATAAAATTAGATCCTAAAAAAATTATATTAATTGAATATTTATTTACAGTGTGTAAGAGTGCAGTGTGTGTGTGAGTGCAGTGTGTGTGTATGAGTGCAGTGTGAGTTTGTGTTGCAGAGCCTTGGTGGGGGGTGGGCATTTGTATTATTATTTTTAATTATTATTTTAATTTTTTTGTTATATTATTTTTTATTATTATTTAATATTATATTTATTTATTTTTTCATCCCCCCTCCCTGCTTGATACATGGCAGGGAGGGGAGCTCTCCTTCCCTGGTGGTCCAGTGGCATTGGCAGTTCAGTGGGGGAGGGGGGCTGTCAGCTCCTTCCTCCTCTGCGCCGGTCCGTGCAGCTCCTCTGTCAGCTCCCAGTGTAAGTCTCGCGAGAGCCGCACTATGACCCCGCGGCTCTCGCGAGACTTACACTGGGAGCTGACAGAGGTGCGGAGGAGAAGGGAGCTGACAGGAGCTGCAGGAGAGGTAAGTAAACACTCTGCAGCCCCCACATCCCCCAGTCTGTATTATGGCAATGTAAATTGCCATAATACAGACAATTGACTCGAGTATAAGCCGAGTTGGGGTTTTTCAGCACAAATAATGTGCTGAAAAACTCGGCTTATACTCGAGTATATACGGTAATTTAAATAATTTAAAGTGGTTGTGGTGCTTGGAGTCTAAATGTGCAGTGTTTCGCTATGAAATGCTGCATTTACACAGTACATTTTGTGCTGCCCAAGGTGTAACTCCATTTCCTGGAGGGTCATTGAGGCGTCTGGGCTGGCTGATGACGAACAGGGCAGGCCCATCCCGTCCATAGGAGGGACTGGGCAATGGCCCCAGGCAGCAGTTTAACAGGGACGGCATTTTGCCGCCACTGCTGCATATACATGCAGCAAAGGCGGCTCTCTAAACCTTGGGGCAGACTAATCACTCAGGTCCTCGGTCAGTGACAGAGGACCCGACAGGAGGAGGGGGCACGGCGGCTTGCCCTGTATGCTGCCGGGCCCCTCCATCAGTCTGCCGAGGGGGAGCCTCCTGTCTGCTTCTCCACTGAGGGCAGAGCTGCAGACCATGATGTGGAAAGCTCGTAAGCTCCCAGATCGTTGCCGCAGGTTACCATGGCAATGCTCTAATCAGAGCTTGCGAGAACTTGATCTGCAGCTCACACTCGGCGGAGCTGCAGACCTGTAGCACCAGCCACTGGACCACCAGGGAATGGGGAGCACTGAAAAAAAGTATGTAACCAGTCTCCCCGTAGCCTGTCACCCCCTCACCATACCGCCCACAGCCTGTCACCCCCTCACCATACCCCCCACAGTGTCACCCTCACATCCTGCCCCCCACTTTTACCCTCACACCCTGCCCCACCCACTGTCACCCTCACACAGTCACCCCTATACTGTCACCCTCACATCCTGCCCCCCACTGTCACCGCCACACAATGTCACCCTCACATCCTGCCCCACACTGCCATCCACCGTTACCCTCACATCCTGCCACCCACCACTGTCAACCTCGAGTCCTTCCCTCTAACTGTCTCCCTCACATCCTGCCCCCTACAGTGTCACCCTCACACCCTATCCCCCCCCACCACTGTCATTGTCAACCTTACATACTTACTCTCACCACCACACCCTGCCCACTATACTGTCACCTTCCTACACACTGTTCCGCCATTCCAGCCCACAGGTAAGAGGCAGGAAGAGGGGATACATTTAATTTAAACTGCTCGCCCCACCAGCATTTATCCAACTCTACACACCCTACATGCACAGATAATGCATCCAGTAGACACACTGCATTCACCACACACTGCCTCCACTATACACACTAAACAAACGGACAATATTTTCAATACACGCATTGCATACAATAAACACTACATCTATGACATAACAGACGCAGCATCCACTGAACACACACACTGCATACACACACTGAATATGATCTAAACACTGCATCCACTACACAAACAGACACTGCATTCACTACACACACTGCATAACATAATGGATGTTGGCATGGTTTTGGTGCAAGGTGGGTGAGCAGCATTTCAATCTTGGACACAGGCAGCACAATGTCTTGGGCCGCCCTGATGCCAAATCTATGCATATTGGATGTCTGTCCTGCGCACGCACAGCTATTGACAGGCATCCAATCCTAGCACAGTTCACTCCTCCGTGCCTTCCATGCCCTTCCCTTAGCCTGTTTTCCCTTACATCTCTTCTCCCTCCAGTGAGGGGGAATGACATCAACGGAGGAGGTAAGGGCTGCCGGGAGTACTTTAGGTATGCTTTAGGTGTTTTGTTGGTTTGTTTTTGCGGTTTCTTTATTCAATTATTTTGTGGGGGGAGAGGGGCTGCTGTGGTTATTCAGCACTGCCACAGAGCAAACGTTATTAAATTGGGTTGAATGATATGTCTCACCAATAAAAACAGCTTAATTTCTCTCTTCATATAAAACATCACCATAAAACCAAACACTATTAACTAGTATCTGGAAATATGTTGGCTTTTTTTTATGTGAGAGCGGACTGCTTGTAGTATGGGTCAAAAGGAGACAGTTATTACCAGACTACCTATCAATAAGTAACCTGCACTCTATAAAAAAAAATAAGGGGTGGCGGGGCCTGACTGCCATTGAGGGAAGACGTGCCTAACTGATGCTCCTGACTAAACTGCGAAAAACAGCTAAAAAGGCACCTCCAAACCTCATGAACCGGCACACACTGACCTTAAACGACGACCCTGTTCTCAGTCCACACGGTGAACCGGTGATGCGGACCGTGAACGGACAACAGGCACCAGGATTGACCCGCGGAAGCATGCGGCCGGGAGCGCAATGGCGGGGAGCAGCGGCCAAGTTCCCAGTCCGGAGCGGCCCGAGAGCTGAGCGCCACCCGCGAGTACCCCGCAACCCCCCTATGGACCGGCGGGGGTGATCCCGGTCCACTACTAGGAGTCCCCTCAGCCACGGTGGGTGGGCACAAAAACACCCATCGGAGGGCCAAGAGACTCGCCAAAGATGGCGGCGACCACGCGGCTTATCAGCAGCCAGGACGAACCTGGATGTGCGGCCAGACTGGAGAAAATCTTTAACGACTTCTGGCGAAAACTGATGGAAAAGATACACTATCCAACCCAGACCCACTCGACTGCTGAACTGCCACAGAAGCGACAGCCTGACCCACGCCACATGATCACTCGACCCGCGCAAAAACAAGCTCCGAAATGGCGACTATACAATCCATACCCGACTACTGCAGCGAGAAAGAGGGATCAGAGGCGCCTTACTCCTGGCACAGCAACCATCCCCACGCTAGCCATACAGGCACGCGGCCCGCCCGGGCTGAGGGTCATGGGGAGTTTGCCTCCGCGACAGCAACCACCCTGCAGGAAGAAAGCCCGCCACAGGCGGCGACGGAACACCAGCATTCTCCGCTGCACCAGACATAGGAATGCTTTGAACACACGGAGCCCTCCGGTCGGCCGTCCGAAGTTGCTGCCCTCTACACAGGTCTGGGGTCAGAGGGGACCCCCGGCATGCGAGCAACGCTCCGATGTCTGCTGCCTTTCTACCCCTGGAGACAACTTGCCACGAACCGGCATGGGTTAAAAGGGACTGGTTTGTGGACTCATAACTAACTTTCCTTTTTTTTTTTCCACTTTACTATTATTTGAATCTGTCTACACTGTTAGAACGTATGCTTTTAATTATCTCTAAGCAGCTCACACTAGCAACTGTCGATCACTATTGCCCCCACTGTATGTGAGACTTAAAGTTTGACTAGCTTGTATACCCATACCACTGCTACAAAGCTTAAACGCACCAGCCAGAACCTGTGCCTAGCATTATATACCTATATAACTCGTGTTGACACTAGACTAACATAAGCACTGTCCCCTTGTAAACAGAATCGAGGTCTGCATGTTGAATTAGGATACTAGTGTTGCCAGGTGATTTTATTTACACTTTTAAAATCATCTCTTTTACTTTAAGGCTCACACAGTTACTAGCCAGAACCGTATTTACTTAGCGTGCACACCTATCTTAAAAAGCGCAGATTACGCTTTTGAATCTTACCGTGACATTTACCAAGCGCAGCCGAGCCAGGAAAATACAGCACATTGATACCAAACGTATGGGTTTCGCTTTTAAAGCTCTAGCATGTTGTTATAACTACTGATGCGTAGGAGTTAAGCGCAATTTTAGCCTAGCATTTTATACACTAATGCGACACTTATCAGCTTGTTATCTATGTAACATCTATGTCATATCAAAAAAAAGTGCATTGTCCATCTACTACCCACTGTAACTTATGTTTCGAATTCAGCGTATGGAATGCCGTTGGGGTACCATATGTATGCCTGTAACCATCAAAAGCACTGCAAAAATAAAGAATAAAAAAAAATAAAAAAAATAAGATGTTAACATTATTAGGTTTTGCAAGTCAGGTGGAAACGGACTTCACTGATAAGTACCTGTGATTAGAGTGTATATAAACTGTACATCCTCCAGATATATAAACATGCAGATTAAATTTTACCATAGAATTATAAAGCGGAAAATTATATTTCGAGCACTTCAACCACCTCATTTATTTTTTCTATGTGGCATACTACTCACAGTAAAGTTAGAAAAGGTTATTCACTAAGCATATTTTGTGGTCAAAATGCAGTGTAAATGACTGGGTTTGCTATTCTCATATTTACTAACAGCAAGTTCAGAGGAAATTAGATAATTTAACCCCCTTAACCCTTTAACTCCGGAGGGCGTACTATTACGCCCTGCAGGAGCCGGCTCTAAACGCCGGCGGGCGTAATAGTACGCCCTCGCTATAATGGCCGCCCACGTGGCGGTCGGTATTCTCCCGTTGCAGATCGCGGTCGGGGGGGATGCCTGGCCCCCCGGGCAACCCCCCCTGTGACCGGTGACCGCGATCTGCATTCTCTGATCGCAGTGACAGGCTGTCACTGCGATCAGTATTCATCGTGTGTCAGCCGATTTCAAATCGGCTGACACACGTGGCGGCAGCTCTCCCCTTGTGCAGATCGCGGTCGGGGGACTTACCTGGCCCCCCAGGCAGTCCCCCTGGGGTCAGTGACCGCGATCTGCGAAGTCTGATCGCAGTGACAGGCTGTCACTGCGATCTCAGAGCTCTCTGATCGCAGTGACAGCCTCTCACTGCGATCAGTGTTACATGTGTCAGCCTAATGGCTGATACATGTAACAGGCGCCATGATCCCCCTGCAGATTGGTAGGGGGGAGTGCTTGTACCACCCAGGCACTCCCCCCTGTGGTCAATTACCCAATCTGCAGGAGGTGATCACAGTGACAGCCAGTCACTGTGATCACTGTTGGCATGTGTCAGCCAATGACCTCAGGTCACTGGCTGACACATTGTCTCTGCCCCTCTCCTCACCTCACTTCGATCTGAGAGAGAGAGGCAGAGACATCGTTGTTTTACAGCTCCTGTAAAAAGAAGAAAAAGTTTTACTTTCTAAAAGTTTGAAAATTTTTATTTTATTTAACCCTTTCAGTGCTGATCACAGCATATTACTGTGATCAACCTGATTAGGGCATCTAGTACCCTTGTTACTATATTTATTAAATTTTTTGGGGTCAAAAAAAATAATTTCTCATTTTTTTTGAACCTTTGTGTCAGTTGCAGCAACCCAAATCTCCATTACCCTTTCCCCGCTGCCGTGATCACTGTACTGTACAGTATATCTGCTGTACGGTACTATATCAGTGATCACTGTGATTAGAGGGCTCTCTGATCAGGCTGACTTTTTTTTTTTTAGGGTTATTTTTTTCAAATCTTAAAAATAACCCTTTCAGTACTGATCGCAGCTGCCTATACTGTGATCAGTACATTCATTTTATTTTTGAGGGCGGGTAGTGCTGTGATGTAATTCCAGTAAAATACAAGTTTAGCAGGCTAAGATTGCCACAAGGCATATGTATGTATATGTGTTTGTAGTATCAGTTAGTTAATTACACGTAGCTAAGATACTGTTATCACTGTACTGACCAGGTGCAGGAATGTAAGAACTGGAATTACGCGTCCCTCTCCTTTGTATCAGATGAGCCACGTGGTTAGACCGGATGGATGAGTTTAGACTCTATTTATTAAATAGGTTAAGGGTATGTGTGGGTGTAGTTAATTGTGGGAGGAGCTACAGTGCTATATAAGGAATGTACTCTATGTATTCAGTACTCAGACTTTGCTGTATTTTGGTGACGCTAGTCCCTCTGAGTCCCGATCGGTGATCCAATAAAGAATCTCTTCCTTCCTGAAGAAACCTGTGTCCATCTCTCTGTGCTTGGCTTCCGTCAGTTTCTCCGGTATCATTTGGTGCATTGGCCGGGAAGCTCATCGTTCAACGGTAGCTGAGAGGCAGAGGCGTGAGACGGTCTATCTTTGCCCACGTTCTCTACGGCTGCACCCCTGAACTTCTGCGTGGACCTCCCTTCGTCTCGGCGCCACTGGTCTGTTGTCCAGGAGATCATCGGCCTCTACGTGAGAAGTGCTGGGGTGTCCCCGTCGATGAGTGTGAACTCAGGTTCAGGAACGAGGAGGTAAGACAACTGCTGTTTTAGACGGCAGGACCCACTAGGGGTATACCGATTGTGCGGTAGGCCCAAAGGGGTTTTGAATCTGTGTATCTGCCCCCTCTGTCGGAGGGAAGGAGCGAAGGCGCACCGCTCGATCGAACGCTCTTTAGTCAGACCGTTTGATTTGGTTAGTCAGGCGGGGTCCTGGTGTAAATAGCCCTAGCCGGACACCGGTGTCTTGTCTAGACTAGCGTTCTAGGGTGTATATTACGTTCGCTAGGTCGGAGGGACCGGGAGACTAAGCGGCGCCTGTGTAAATTCGGTTCGCTAGTTCTCATCCTATCTGGGCTAAGTGGGAAGGCGTGTAAATTTGGAACCCACTAGACTTTTGATAGTGCGACTAAGAGGCGCCTGTGTAAATTCGGTTCTCTAGCTCGCTATATATGTGGTGATTGGGCAGTGTGGCTAACCAAAACGGGTGTATATAGTTTTAGGTAGTCCATTCAAGGTACTGGCCAATAGTTTAGTTGGGAATTGTAAATGTGTTAACGATTGTTTTAGTAAAGTGTATATCTTGTTAGATAGCGCGAGCTCAGCCGTCTAGCGAGAGTGTTAATAGTGTGTTGCTGTATTATAGTGCACGGTACCATAACCCTGTATATTTACTGACATTATATAATAAGTACTAATCATTGTCGTCCATTGCATGTTTAACACCATAACCACTAATAATTGTATTGTGACCTTAACTTGTGCTTTGACCTATGCTAACCGTACTGTAACCGCTATTTGTAAAAGACGATGTTACTGGGGTGTGTTATAGACGGGTAATTCGTATATAGAGAATTATAGCGTGGGTGACTGTATAGTTACGCCAAAGGGCATAATATTGATTATATAGTGACTGGTGTAACAGCTGTGTGTGTACGGGAATTCCCTGAGTGTTTATTGTTATTGTGTACGTTTCACTTGGTAACCGTACCACGTGGTGCTGTTGCCAGAGGAAACGGGTGTGACTGTTGAATAGTACGCGTGTATAGTATTCGTTGTCGACGACGTTCCATTGTTAAGTATGGGTGCGTCGCAGTCAACGATTCCGGATCCCTTAGGATGTATGGTTAAGAATTTTAAAAAGGGATTCAAAGTTTGTGATTTTGGGGTAAAGATGTCTCCTGTACGTTTGGTCACTTTGTGTACTAGGGAGTGGCCTACTTTGGTTGCGGCATGGCCGCCACGTGGCAGTTTGGATCCAACTCTGGTACAGCGCTTACACGTGGCTGTATCGGGTAGGCCTGAACTTTACGGCCAGTTTCCTTATATTGACTGTTGGAGACAGGCCGTAAATGACTCGCCAAAATGGCTCCAGACATGCCACGAGGAGCAGTGTCGCCTCATGGTAGCTAGGACTTGCTCGTCCACTAGGACTGGTGTTAGGCCCATTTTGGACACGCCCCCTGAGTCCGAGATCCCTTTGCCGCCCCCTTACTTTCCGTTAAGAAGAAGTGACGCAAACGCAGGAAGTCCTGCACCCCTCCCCTCATTACCCTCATCCACTTCCGCTTCCTCCTCCAGTACAGGATCCACCCCCCCTCGTACTAAATCTCCCCTTCCGGAACCAGAATCCACCCCCATTAGAAACGAATATCCTGATTTGGCGCCACTTCAGACTTCCGGTCAAGCTTCATCTAGCTCGGCTCGAAGTGTTTTATTTACGACCTTTTCCCAAAACCGACCTCCCACATCCCCATACCCTATCTCTCCCCGACCGGAACCCATGACTGACGCCTCTCTACGTAGCCCCATCCAAACCCGACAGTTGACTGGTGCCCAACAATTAAAGCACTATCAGATGCCTCTTCGTCTGAATCCCGGGTCAGCTTATATCGATGCCGCAGGTCAAATGGCACACGCTGACCCAGTCTTCGTATATGTCCCATTTACCACAACCGATCTTTTAAACTGGAAGACCCATAATTCCTCGTATACTGAGAAACCACAAGCTATGACTGATCTGTTCACCTCAATAGTACAGACGCATAATCCGACATGGGCTGATTGCCAGCAGTTACTAATGACTTTATTTAACAATGAGGAAAGGACAAGAATAAATCAAGCAGCCATTAAAGCATTAGAGGATAGAGCCCGTGCTTTGAACCAAGCCAATCCAGCAGCATGGGCCGCGACACACTATCCCAACACCGATCCCGATTGGAACGTAAATGGTGCTGATATGGTTCAACTCAGAGCCTATAGAGACGCTATAATTGCTGGCATGAAAGCCGGAGGAAAGAAAGCCATTAACATGTCGAAGACAGTTGAGGTGATCCAGAAAAGCGATGAAGCGCCCAGTGTCTTTTATGACCGATTATTGGAGGCATACCGCTTGTATACCCCCTTTAATCCGGAAGACGCAGACAATTCCCGAATGGTTAACTCCGCCTTTGTCAGCCAAGCATACGGAGATATTAAGCGCAAGCTACAAAAGTTAGAAGGGTTTGCAGGTATGTCCATCACCCAACTAATGGAGGTAGCAAATAAGGTCTATATGAACAGGGATACAGAAAGTAAGAAAGAGGAAGAGCGCAAGATGCGTAAAAAGGCTGATATGCTAGCGGTAGCGATCGCAGGCGTAGATAAACGGGGCCCAGATAGAGGCAATAATAGATGGAGTAGGGAGCCTTTGAGTAGGGATCAATGCGCGTATTGCAAGGAAGAAGGGCATTGGAGGAACGAATGTCCGCAAAGAGAGCAGTACGAGAGAGACCAACCCAGGGCAGGCTACGGAAACTTTAGAGGTAGAGCGAGAGGTAGAGGAGGCCCCGGAGGGAGTAATGGTTATAGAGGGAGTAATGGGAACAGAGGAAGTGTTAGGGAAGACAGGTATATTCCAGCAGCGCAAAGGTCCCGCGATAGAGAAGGTAGGGACTTTGTAGGATTGGCTGACACTGTCATGGAGGACTATTGATACCGACCGGGCTCCATCCCCCTTGGTCGAGCGGAGCCTATGGTCGATGTATCAATAGGGGGGAAAAGGAGTGCGTTCATGATCGACACTGGTGCTGAACATTCAGTGGTGACTAATCTAGTTGCTCCTCCATCTGGAAGGACTATTACTGTGATAGGAGCAACTGGAAGAAGTGCTGAAAAACCGGTTCTTAAAAGTCGACTCTGTACATTGGGAGGCCACGTAGTAAAACACCAATTCCTTTATATGCCTGAATGTCCAGTCCAATTGCTGGGACGTGATATGCTATCAAAATTACAAGCGCAGATTACGTTCCTACCAAATGGAACAACATCCTTAAAGTTTAATGGACCTTCAGGTATTATGACTTTATCCGTACCAAAGGAAGAAGAGTGGCGACTTTATACAGTGTTGACTAGCCAAAACCCTAGGAGTGATGAGACATTGTTTAACATACCAGGAGTTTGGGCAGAGAACAACCCACCAGGACTGGCCCGCAATATTCCACCAATAAAAATTGAACTGAAACATGGGGTTTATCCAGTGAGCCTAAGACAATATCACATTCCGCAGAAGGCTAAGAAGAACATCCAATCCTATCTGGATAAGTTCATACGGTATGGTATCCTAAAATTCTGTACTTCCCCCTGGAACACCCCATTGCTGCCTGTTCAAAAGCCCGGTACAGATGAGTATCGACCTGTACAGGACTTAAGAGCAGTCAATGATGCGGTTGTTAGCATACATCCAGTTGTACCCAATCCATATAACCTGCTTGCTTTAATTCCGGGCGGGGCTACTTACTTCACAGTCTTAGATCTCAAAGATGCCTTCTTTTGCCTCCGAATTGCCGCAGAAAGCCAATGTATTTTCGCTTTCCAATGGGAGAACGCTGTAACGGGCTCAAAACGCCAAATGACTTGGACAAGACTGCCCCAAGGGTTTAAAAATTCACCTACCCTATTTGGTTCAGCTCTAAGTCAAGATCTACTGGATTTCGAGTCTATCCCAGGAGAATGTGTATTGTTACAATATGTAGATGACTTGTTGATAGCAGCAGTTACAAAAGAAAAATGTCAGCAAGCAACGCACGATCTACTACATATTCTCTGGAAGGCAGGATACAAGGTGTCCAGGAAGAAGGCTCAGTTGTGTTTGCCAACTGTCAAGTATCTGGGATTCCATATCTCTGAAGGTCAAAGGATTATGGGGCCAGAGAGAAAAGAAGCTGTCTGCCAAATACCAATACCCAAGAATAGAAGACAAGTGCGAGAATTCTTGGGGGCAGCAGGCTTCTGTAGGATATGGATTCCCAGCTATGCGATACTGGCAAAACCTCTGTACGCAGCCATCAAAGGTACAGAGCACGACCCCTTCTTATGGACCCAAGAACAGCAAACGGCATTTGAAGATGTGAAGAAGGCTTTGATGAGTGCCCCAGCATTAGGTCTACCTGATCACACACGACCATTCTACTTATATGTACACGAGCAAAGAAGAATGGCTGTGGGAGTATTGACACAGTACTTGGGATCATGGCAAAGACCTGTTGCCTACATGTCTAAGCAACTGGATGCAGTGGCCAGCGGACTTCCACCTTGTCTAAGAGCCGTAGCTGCAGCCGCCCTGCTAGTAGCTGAAGCCGATAAACTCACTCTGGGTCAAGAACTTTATGTACGAGTCCCACATGCAGTACAGACGTTGTTGGATTACAAAGGAAATCATTGGTTTAGTAACAGCCGTATGACCAAGTATCAAGCAATGTTGTGTGAAAACCCAAGAGTGCATTTAGAGACTGTAAACACCTTAAATCCAGCTACCCTTTTGCCGCAACCTACTGAAAGTCAACATGATTGTTTGGAAGTAATGGATGAAGTATTTTCAAGTAGACCAGATCTTCGTGATTTTCCCATCCAGAACCCCGATGTTCAATATTACACCGACGGCAGTAGTTATGTGAAAGAAGGGATCCGCTATGCAGGATATGCAGTGACAACAATAGACAAGGTGATAGAAGCTCGGCCACTGGCGAAAGGAACATCAGCACAAAAGGCAGAATTAATAGCACTAACACGAGCGTTACAATTGGCTGAAGGTTTAAGAGTAAATATCTATACGGACTCTAAGTATGCGTTTTTAACCACTCATGCCCACGGAGCTTTGTATAAAGAAAGAGGACTACTGAATTCAGAAGGCAAAGAAATCAAGTACGCAGCTGAAATCCTACAACTATTGGAAGCAGTGTGGGAGCCGAAAGAAGTCGGTATCATACATTGTCGAGCGCATCTGAGAGGAGATGGTGATGTAACCAAGGGAAATCGGATGGCAGATAGTGCAGCTAAGCGTGCTGCTGAATCAGGAAGACAGGAGTATGTGGGGCATATAGCTGCTCTTATACCAACTCCACTGTCCCAATGGACTCCAGTTTATACAGCTCAAGAAGAGGAGTGGTTAAAGACTGAACCGGGAAAGTATTTGGAGAACAAGTGGTATCAGCTAGAAGATGGAAGAATAGTCATACCAGCATCACTAGCGGTAGAAATTGTCCAAAATTATCACAACGGGACACATTCTGGGAGAGACAGTACTGAAGAATCTCTCAGGAAACATTTCTACATACCAAGATTGTCCAACTTGACTCAGGCCATTGTACGCAGATGTGTAACGTGTGCTAAGAATAATGCAAGACAAGGACCAGTAAAGCCACCAGGAGTCCAGTTTATGGGGGGACTCCCCATGTCCGATCTACAAA
Organism: Pelobates fuscus; assembly: GCF_036172605.1. NCBI lineage: Eukaryota > Metazoa > Chordata > Amphibia > Anura > Pelobatidae > Pelobates > Pelobates fuscus. The sequence goes on along the minus strand of NC_086319.1, from coordinate 263,888,644 downwards.
TAGACTTTACAGTAATGCCTAAATCGGGTGGACATCGTTACCTGTTGGTAATTGTGTGCACCTATTCAGGCTGGGTAGAAGCATGTCCTACTCGTACAGAGAAAGCAGGAGAAGTTGTAAGATTCCTGCTACGAGAAATAATACCCCGATATGGACTACCCTGTTCTATAGGATCGGACAATGGTCCAGCTTTTGTTCATCAGTGCCTACAACAACTGACTCATATGCTTGGTATAAAGTGGAGGCTTCATACTGCATATAGACCCCAGAGTTCTGGTAAGGTAGAGAGAATGAATAGAACTATAAAGAACCAGTTGGCTAAAATGTGTCAGGAAACCCAACTTAAGTGGAACGTTCTCTTACCCATAGCTTTATTGCGAATCCGCAGTACCCCTACCAGAAGGATGGGCCTCTCTCCTTTTGAAATCATGTATGGGCGACCACCTCCCGTACTTGGTAACTTAAGGGGGGACTTGAGTCAGTTGGGAGAAGGAATTACCCGGCAGCAGGTTGTAGAGTTGGGTAAGACTATGGAGGAGGTACAGAAATGGGTACAAGATAGATTACCTGTGAATATTTATCCCCCTGTTCATAGTTATCATCCAGGAGACCAAGTGTGGATTAAAGAGTGGAATAATGTACCGTTAGGGCCCAAGTGGAGAGGTCCTTATGTTGTTCTTTTGTCTACCCCTACAGCGATAAAAGTAGCCGAAGTAACTCCGTGGATACATCACTCCAGGGTTAAACCAGCAGCAGTCGATTCTTGGCAAATTACAGCAGATCCAGAGAATCCCTGCAAGATCCGGTTGAAACGCACTACTCAGTCGGAGTAACGAGGAATTATTGTGGATTACAAATTTTATTGTTACAGGTGTGAGTGAGAAGGCCATAATAAAGCCTGTCCGCTTACCAACACATAGTGTATAAGCCAGGAAAGTCTCGAAGGGACACCTGTGAAGACGAGCAGAACTCCATTCCCTGCAGCCCTCACATCCTGGAAGCTGAGGTTCCATCGCACGGACGAAGACTGAGGATGACGGCGAAAGATGTGCTTTTGATTGTGTTTATTTATATGTGTTTTTATATTCAGGAAGGTAGAGGTACCGACACTCCTAGCTGTGAGGTATGCATTGAGACTACGAGAACAGGTAACCATATTTCCCAAACCCTAATTTGGCATTCACAATACGAATGTAAAGGAGAGGTATCAAGATGTAGATACCTAAATATAGACTATAGTGTGTGCCATTTAGGAGTAGGAGAACCTAAGTGCTTCAGTCCAGAGTATCAACCTCGTACAATTTGGTTGACTCTCAGGAATGGAGATCCTCAGGGGACCCTAATTAATAAGACGGTGTTAGAATCCGTACATTCTTCGGGTGTTCTGCTATTTGATGCATGTAAGGCGATATCAAGTGGTAGAAAACCGTGGAATGTATGTGGGGATCTTAGATGGGAGAGGACGTATGGGTCTAATGATAAATATATTTGTCCCAGTAGTAAAAATAAATATGTGAGTCCTAGATGCCCAAATAAAGACTATAACTTTTGTCCATATTGGTCTTGTGTGGGGTGGGCGACTTGGGGACAGACAGTAGATAAAGACATGATAGTGACTAAGTTGCCGACTAGCCCTTATTGTAAGTCTATGGAATGCAACCCAGTCCATATACTTAATAACCCCGACAAGTTCCTAGATAAGTATGGAAATTTATTTGGGTTTCAGATATACGGGACGGGTTTAGATCCTGGGACATTATTGTTTATAGGAATAGAGACTGATACGGTATCCTCCCAGACTCATCAAGTATACCATTCCTTTTATGAAGAGATGAGTATAGATAATAAGATCCCCCATAACGCTAAAAACCTGTTCATTGACCTAGCTGAAAGTATTGCCGGTAGTCTTAATGTTACCAACTGCTATGTGTGTGGAGGTACTAACATGGGAGACCAATGGCCTTGGGAAGCAAAGGAGGTAATGTCCGGTTCTGAGGCAGTTGACCAACTAATATCTACACAAGCCGATTATCATTTGAGTGTTAGAGGTAAATCTGAGTGGAGATTAAAGACCTCCATCATAGGTTATGTTTGCATAGCAAGGAAAGGAATAATGTATAATACTTCTGTAGGAGAATTAACTTGTCTAGGGCAAAAAGCTTATGATGATGATACTAAAAATACAACTTGGTGGTCGGCTTCAAATGTCTCAGAACCATCTAACCCGTTTGCTAGATATGCCAGTTTAAAGGATGTGTGGTTTGATTTATCCATCACATCTACCTGGAGAGCCCCAGCAAATTTGTACTGGATCTGTGGTAAGAAAGCCTATTCGGAGTTGCCACAGGACTGGGAAGGGGCATGTGTGTTGGGTATGCTCAAACCATCCTTCTTCTTGTTACCGATTGAAACAGGTGAGACTTTAGGTGTTAAAGTGTATGATGTGAATCATAGGAAGAAAAGGGGACCCTTAGAGATAGGCACCTGGGAAGATAATGAATGGCCTCCCCAGCGTATCATAGATTATTATGGGCCAGCCACGTGGGCAGAAGATGGTACCTTTGGTTATAGAACCCCAATTTATATGCTCAACCGTATTATAAGATTACAGGCGGTGGTTGAGATTATTACTAATGAGACCTCACAAGCACTCAATCTTCTAGCGAAGCATAATACCAGGATGAGGACAGCAGTGTACCAAAATAGATTAGCCTTGGATTACCTTTTGGCAGTAGAGGGAGGTGTATGTGGGAAGTTTAACCTGAGCAATTGCTGTCTTCAAATAGATGACGAAGGGCAAGCAATAGCTGAGCTTACTAGCCATATGGTTAAACTAGTGCATGTGCCTACTCAGGTATGGAAAGGGTACAATCCAAGTAGTTGGTTTGGTAGCTGGTATGAGTGGTTTGGAGGGCTTAAGGCAGTGGTAGGTGGAGTCCTACTGATTTTACTGTTGTGTCTACTCCTACCGTGTCTTATACCCTTAGTAGTTAGGTCTGTGCAAAGCCTGATAGGAAGTATAGCAGAGAGGAAGGCTGCTGCACAGATAATGGCGATATAAGTATAAGGCTCTAGATCAAGGAGAACCAATGCAGGAAGATGAGTGTTAAAAGATTCACATCATAAGATAAGTCTGGTCTGGTTCATGGTAACCTGAGGTATATGCAAACCAAGGTTAAGTGATGCCTCAAGTAATTGTGAAATATCAGAGGCATCAAAGGGGGGAATGTGATGTAATTCCAGTAAAATACAAGTTTAGCAGGCTAAGATTGCCACAAGGCATATGTATGTATATGTGTTTGTAGTATCAGTTAGTTAATTACACGTAGCTAAGATACTGTTATCACTGTACTGACCAGGTGCAGGAATGTAAGAACTGGAATTACGCGTCCCTCTCCTTTGTATCAGATGAGCCACGTGGTTAGACCGGATGGATGAGTTTAGACTCTATTTATTAAATAGGTTAAGGGTATGTGTGGGTGTAGTTAATTGTGGGAGGAGCTACAGTGCTATATAAGGAATGTACTCTATGTATTCAGTACTCAGACTTTGCTGTATTTTGGTGACGCTAGTCCCTCTGAGTCCCGATCGGTGATCCAATAAAGAATCTCTTCCTTCCTGAAGAAACCTGTGTCCATCTCTCTGTGCTTGGCTTCCGTCAGTTTCTCCGGTATCAGTGCGTGTTAGGCAGGTAGTTAATTAATTAGCCCCTTAGTTAGCCCCTTTCACTTAATTCATTTTTCCCCCTAGAATGGCACGTCGCTACTCAGCCGAGGAGGCATATGCCATTCTGGCAGGCAGTGATAGTGACACTCTGCAAGACAGTGACACTATCACTGCCTCTGACATTGAGCCTCTGAGTGAGACCTCAAGTGATGGTGCCCCACCACCACTCACAAGAGGACGCTCAGAATGCCCAATGCCAGAGGGAGACTGGGTGCCTTCAAACATGATGGCACCAGAAATACCGCCGTTCACTGTTACACCTGGCATCACTGTAACAGTGGACGACTGCGAGCCAATTCGTTTTTTTGAGCTCTTTATGTCTGATGATGTATTTGAGCTCATGGCTCAGCAAACAAATTTGTTTGCTATGCAGTATCTCTCTGCACATCCGGGTTCCCATCATAATCGCAGGAATATGTGGAGACCCACGGATGTCGCAGAGATGAAGCGGTTTTGGGCTTTAACCCTAGTGATGGGTATAGTTAAAAAGCCCAGTATCAGGTCCTACTGGAGCAAGCAACGCATCCTGGCTACACCTCTTTTCCCTGAGGTTATGCAGAGGGATCGCTATCTGCAACTGCTGCGATTCCTTCATTTTAATGACAACTCACTGTGTCCCCCTAGAAATGACCCACTGTTTGACAGGCTCTATAAAATTCGGCCCTTTATCCAACTCCTGTCAGACAGATTTTCTGAAAATTATATCCCCGATAAAGATATTTCAATTGACGAGTCCCTTATGAAATTCAAAGGTCGACTGCTATTTAAGCAATACATTCCCTCTAAGCGGTCCCGATATGGCGTTAAATTTTATAAATTATGCGAATCCTGTACTGGTTACACATGGGCGTTTCGCATTTACCAGGGGAAGGATAGCCATCTTGACCCACCAGGATGCCCTGATTCTGTGGGTACAAGTGGCAAGATTGTTTGGGATCTAATCCTTCCCTTGTTGAATAAGGGATATAGGCTATGGGTTGACAATTATTATACCAGTGTACCGTTATTTAAAAATTTATATTACTTTGAAACCCTAGCCTGTGGCACAGTGAGGAAGAATCGCAGGGGTTTCCCCCAAACCCTGGCAAGAGGCAGAAGTAGTAGAGGTTCCTCTTCAGCCCTCCGCCAGGATGAGTTGCTTGCCCTTCGTTACACAGATAGGAAGGATGTATACATGCTGTCTACAATACATGACGAAAGTACAGTGCCAGTGTCTGTGAGAGGTAGCACTGAGCGTCTGGAAAAGCCGAAGTGCATTGTAGACTACAGCAAGTTTATGGGGGGAGTAGACTTGGCTGACCAATGCATACAGCCCTATCTAGTGAACCGGAAAAGTAGGACCTGGTACAAGAAAATTGCAATCTACGTGACCCAGATTGCAATTTTCAATGCCTATGTCCTCTATAAAAAAGAGGTCATAGGTAAGCCCTGCCCTTTCCTAGACTTCACTCTTAGCCTTTTGTCTCATTTATTATTTACCCAGCCCCCCAATCCCACTTTGGGATCAGAAGATCTCCAAAGACTTTGTGGCAAACACTTCCCTTCCCGAATCCCTGCCACCGCCAGTAAAAGAAATTCCCCAAAAAAGTGCCGTGTTTGCTACAAGAAAGGAGTCCGAAAGGACTCTAGTTATTATTGCCCAACCTGCCCATTTCAACCCAGCCTCTGCATAACAGACTGTTTCAAAGTCTACCATACAGAGCTGAACTTCTGAATCACTCTGTATGGGACTTTGGCAGTTTGTTTGCTTGATTTACCTGGATTTCTGACCTCAGCTTGTCCTGATTACGCTTTGTTAGGTGCCTGTACCGATCCATTGACTTGTTTTACCGACTACTCTGAATTCTGGATTCCCCTGACCTTGGCCTGTCCCTGTTTACGCTAGCCATTCTAAAGTGGCTACACCAAACAACTCAAATTACTACAATTGTAGTATTTGAAATGTGCCTTCACAAAAAAAGCAAAAAACTAATCACAGGATTAATGCTGTGATTAGCACTGAAAGGGTTAATAAAATCATTTTTTTTTTCTTAACTTCTCAGCTTTTCACACAGTAACTCTCTATGTGAGATGAAAAAATCTATCTGCCTCCAGATCAAAGTGTATGTGGGGGTACTGTTCTATTCCTGTGATATAATAAAAACCTGGAAACATTTTACATGTGTTCTTTTCAGAAGACCGTGTTCAATCAAAATACTGAGGTTTTAGTGCACTAACTAATACCAGGATTATGACATTTCTAGTGAAAATCCAATTTATGTGATTAAAAAGAAAAAACTAAAAGTAGATATCGCTACATGGTCCCAGTATTTCTGTTAAAATGACTAGACCAAACATCTCAAGGTCTGCATTTTGTTGTACTCTGGGTTGCCTACTTTTGAAAATGGTATGCCATAACGGTGGAATTGTTATTACCCAGGCTGCCATGCTCTCTGAATAGCCACATAGGCCCAGCAAATCACTTTGCCAAACTTACAAGCTAAAAAGGCATCTAATATATTTTTTCTTGTACTTATTGGAAAAAATCTGAAATAATGATACGTGGGGGTACCGTTATATTCAGAAGACAGTGTTCAATCAAAATACTGAGCTTTTAGTGCACTAACTAATACCAGGATTATTACATTTCTAGTGAAAATCCAATTTATGTGATTAAAAAGAAAAAACTAAAAGTAGATATCGCTACATGGGCCCAGTATTTCTGTTAAAATGACTAGACCAAACATCTCAAGGTCTGCATTTTGTTGTACTCTGGGTTGCCTACTTTTGAAAATGGTATGCCATAACGGTGGAAATGTTATTACCCAGGCTGCCATGCTCTCTGAATAGCCACATAGGCCCAGAATATCACTCCCAAATTTCCAACTTTGAAATCTAATATTTTGTCCCCGTGACTACCCCCCAAAAAACAGAAAATCTGGTACATGGGGGTGCTGTTATATTCAGGAGACAATGTAAAAAAAAAAATAGTGAGGCTTTGTTGCAATAACTCATACCAGGAATAGGAAATGTCCTGTGAAAAGTGAGTTCATGCGTGGAAAAAAGCACAAATAAATCTATTACCGCTATGGGCGCCCTTCATTTCTGATAAAGTGGTTAGACCAAAGATCTCAAATTATGCCATTTGTTATACTTTGGGTGTCCTACTTTTGAAAATGGTATGCCATAATAGTGGAAATGTTATTACCCAGGCTGCCATGCTCTCTCAAAAGCGAGATAGGCCCAGAAAATCACTTTGCCAAAATTCCAACTTTGAAATGGACATCTAATATATTTGTCCCTGTGACTTCCCCAAAAAACACAAAATCTGGTACATGGGTGTACTGTTATATTCTGGAGACAATGTTAAAAAAAAATAGTGAGGCTTTGTTGCAATAACTCATACCAGGAATAGGAAATGTCCTGTGAAACGTGAGTTCATGTGTGGAAAAAAGCACAAACAAATCTATTACCGCTATGGGGGCCCTTCATTTCTGATAAAGTGGTTAGACCAAACATCTCAAATTATGCCATTTGTTATACTTTGGGTTGCCTACTTTTGAAAATGGTATGCCATAATAGTGGAAATGTTATTACCCAGGCTGCCATGCTCTCTCAAAGGCAAGATAGGCCCAGAAAATCGCTTTGCCAATTTTCAATGATTAAAACCAAAAATGGACAGGCGTATATTTGACCCTGTAACTTTCCAAAACCCCATAAAACCTATGCATGGGGGGTACCATGGTGCTCATGAGACATCACTGAACAGAACTAGGAGTGTTTCAGGGCAGTAAACTATATACTAACAATAATATTATCAGTGAAAGTACAGATTTTATGTGAAAAATGCAAAAAAAAAACACAAACACTAACTTTGGCTAGGGTTTGTGCCCAAGTGGCTACTACAAAAGACTGGGCATACCCCATTTTGAATACCCTGGGATGTCTACTTTTTCAAATGGTATGCCATGATGGGGGTAAATTTCCTTTTGTGGCCGCCATACGGTCTCAAAGGCGGCCTTGTCACAGCAGACTAATCTGACAAATTTGAATGTGAAAAAGCATATATGGATAAGCCTCATATATGACCCTGTATCTTTCAAAAAACCCATAAAACCTATGCATGGGGGGTACCATGGCGCTCGTGAGACATCTCTGAACAGAACTAGGAGTGTTTCAGGGCAGTAAACTATATACTAACAATAATATTATCAGTGAAAGTACAGATTTTATGTGAAAAATGCAAAAAACAAACGCTAACTTTGGCTATGGTTTGTGCCCAAGTGGCTACTACAAAAGACTGGGCATACCCCATTTTGAATACCCTGGGATGTCTACTTTTTCAAATGGTATGCCATGATGGGGGTAATTTTCATTTCTGGGCTGCCATACGGTCTCAAAGGCAACCTAGGCCACTCAAACCAATCTGTCAAATTTCTATGTAGAACTAAAATAATGGACAAGCCGTATATTTGACGCTATAACTTTCCAAAACCCCATAAAACCTATACATGGGGGGTACTGTTTTAATCGTGAGACATTTCTGAATACAAATATTATGTTTTATTGCAGGAAAACTGAACAGTATTCTGACATTAACAGTTAAATTGCCATGCTGAAATTGAAAAATAAGATTTCTTAAATTTTTCAAGTTTTTTAGATTTTATTCATATAAAATGGAGTTCCATATATGAATGTTTGATATGAAATGAAAGCTCTGTTTCCCCTGAACAAAATGATATATAATAAGTGTGGGTGCACTTAGTATGAAAGAGGTAATTTATTGTTGAACAGACATATAGTAAAATTCTGTGGTTTGTTTACATTTTGTTTCGTTCACAACTTGTACATTTGGCTGCGGTGTTAAGGGGTTAAGGACTGAGCCAAATGTACACATTGTGATCAAAACAAAACAAAACAAAAACTTGAATTTGCGCTATATGTCTGTTCAGGCGTAATTCGCCTCTTTCATATTATGTACACCCACACTTATTATATTTCATTTTATTCAGGGGAAACAGGGCTTTCATTTAACATCAAATATTTAGGTATGAAACATAATTTAATATGAATAGAATATAAAGACAGGGAAAAATTCAGAATTTAAAAAATGTTTTTAGTTCTATGTGACATTTTAACTGTGTGTCATAATACTGTTTGCTTTTACTGCAATAAAATACACATATTTGTATTCAGTCTCACATGTAAAACAGTACCCCCTATGTACAGGTTTTATGGTGGTTTGGGAAGTTACAGGGTCAAATATAGCATGTTACATTTTTTAGTTTTTTCACATTGAAACTCGCCACACTTACCCCAGAGCAGCTGGGAAGTGAGTATGGACTGTGCGGGGCCCTGCAGCATGCCCCCAGACCACCAGGGAATGTGACCAGGCTGGGACGGGGGTAGGGAGGCAATTTCCCCCCAGATCTAAGGCTGCCAGCCCTTCCCAGGTATGGAAGCAGGGGGTGGCTAACAATATGTAAATAGCATTTTGTGTATATGTTTAGGTATGTGTATCTGTGAGTGCCCGTGTTTATCTCTGTGTGCCAGTGTGTTTATGTGTAGGTATATGTGTGTGCCGGTGTGTTGGTAGGTATATGTGTGTGTGCGCCTCTGTAGGTATATGTTTGTATCTGTGTGTATGTGTTTGGGAAAGGATATGTGTGTATTTGTCTGTGTGTTTTTGTGTCACTGAGTGCGACCATATATGCGTATATGTACATGCATCCCAGCATTCAAATATCAAAACTAGATACACACTCCTACTATCAAATGCCAACAGTACACACAAACACACTCCTGTAATAAAACACCAGCATTATATACAAACTCCAAAACTAAATACAAATATGACTCTGCATTCAAACACCAACACTACAGAAACACACAACTGCATTCAAATGCCACCACTATACACAAATAGGCCGCTTCATTTCACACACACACACACACACACACACACACTCTGTAAGTAAACATGCTTACATCGCTGTAGAATGGCGCTTTATAAATGCCAGTAATAAATAGTAATAATAACTACATTCAAACCCACAACTGCTCACCAGTAAAACCCTGCAATGATGACCAAATGGTAGATCCACAGCTGGGAATGCATCATGGGATATATACAATTGATAGGAATATATTTTGGTAACCCTTGTGCTGGGCGGTGGGAGGGGGAAGGGACAAAATCATTTATTGCTTTGGGGCCCTCTTTGCATAAGTTCCACGACTGTGTGGAGCCCTTAATGGGGCTTTTATTTTGAATTTAGAATAAATGCATCATTATTTTATGTATGTTTATTTAGCCTTTTTGGGAGGTGAATCAGGAAAATGACTAAAGATGTAAGTATGTGAAGGTTATTTTTTTACAGGCTTTGGAGGCGTTAGATTTAATGGTCTCCTTCACAATTATTAGGGTAAGGGAGTACATAAAGATAAATTTGGAGGATGACTTGGGATATTGGAAATCCCATATTTATTAGGTAGCCTGGAAGCTAAGGGAGACAATTGGCATACCTGCCCCCCTTATTATATTATCACACATGCACATTTCTATGGGTGGGAGTGGCTAATGTCATAACTGCTACCTCAATGATAATTTAGCCTCACCTCTCTGATTACTTATGGGGGTGGGGGAGGATGCCAGGTACTGTCTTATCCCTCTCTCTCTCCCTTTAATTTTTTCACCTTACATTATGCTCTGCAATTCTTTAATTTATTGTTTTCAACATCAGTCTACACTCAGTACCCCATAATGACAATGTAATTACAGGACCCACCATTGTGACATGCTAAAAGAACTAAACTGGCTGTCGCTGGAATCCAGACGCACCCATCATCTTTCCAGCCTTGTGTTTAACCCCTTAAGGACCAAATTTCTGGAATAAAAGGGATTCATGACATGTCACACATGTCATGTGTCCTTAAGGGGTTAAGAGCTTTTCTGGGAAGCTCCCGCCCCACCTGAGCAGAATGCTCTCCTCGGCTGTTCCCACGTCCTATAACCTCCGATCCAGTACCAGCACTTTATTTAGTCTACCTCAATACAAAAAGAAAGCGGCCCGATCCTCCTTTTCCAACAGAGCAGCACAATTATGGAACAACCTCCCGCACACTTTAAAATCTTCCCCAAGCCTAAAGTCCTTTAAGAGATCTCTCTCTACATACCTCACAACAGAATGCACGTGTTATGGTTGATTATATATTTTCTACCTGTTCTATGTTAAATTTTGTATATATTGTGTATTAATATTGTTTTTGTATATTATTGTACCCTAATGTATCAATACAATGTTTTGTGGACCCAGGACATACTTGAAAACAAGAGAAATATCAATGTATCTTTCCTGGTAAAATATTTTATAAATAAATGTGTTTAAACTCTTTATTTATGAAAAATGCGAAACTGAAATATCACATTAAAATTGGTATTCCGTCCCTTTGCTATTAAAATTCATCTCAGATGCATCCAGAGTTAGATTTCCCACTAGTAGGGGGCACCTGCTCTGCATGTGAAAACTCCCCTCCCTACATCCTATCCTGTGTTTGCTCTTCCCTCTGGTATCGCTGTACTCAGTCTCCGTCCAAGGCCCCATCCCCTCAGACTGTACACACTGATTAGCAGGAGGGAGAGGACTGGTGAGAAGGGAGAGAACTGGGACAACTAAGAAAACAAAGTTATACACACTGCTGCACATACTGCAACTAGTTGGTCAAAAGTGATATGGTCACTATAGTCACCAAAACAACTTTAGCTTAGTAAAGCAGTTTGTGTATATAGATCAAGACGTTGGAGTCTCACTGCTCAATTCTCTGCCATTTAGGAGTTAAAGCACATTTGTTAATGTTTATGCAGCCCTAGCCACACCTCCCCTGATTGTTTCACTTCTAATCAGATGTAACTAACTTTAAAAGTTTTTATCTCCTGCTTTCTAAAGGGAAGTTTAATCACATTCAGGAGGCTCCTGCAGGGTTTAGCAAGCTATTATCAGAGCAGGAGATAAGAAATTCTAAATTAAACAGAATTTGCAATACAGGAAGTATAAACATTAGATGACTTTTCACAGGAAGTGTTTAGGAAGTATGTAAGTTACATGCAGGGCTGCATAAACAAAGTGATTTTACTCCTAAAAGGCAGATAATTGGTCATTGAGACTGCAGTGATATGATCTATTCACCAAAACAGCTGCTTCATTAAGCTAAAGTTGTTTTAATTACTATAGTGTCCCTTTAAACAAAAAGGAAGGGAATGGGATCAAAATATAAACAATAGGGGGTGGGCCGGACCGCCGAGCTAGACGGTCGCACACAAGCGAAGCTCCTGCAACTCATCACCCAAAACGACTAAAAAAAACATGTTTTTTACCCCAAACACAGACCGACAGCAAACAGTGTCTAAAGCAGAGGGATTGCTGGAACCAGGGAGCAGCTGGCTCACTGAGCTTCAGTCCCCTGGAGGAGAGACTTTCGTTGCCCCAACTGAGGCCCTCTCCGGCGGTGAGCAGGGTGGACGGCCGCTGCCCTGCTATCCTGCAACACTGCACCCAGCCTGGGCCACAAACCCGAGCGGATCCGGCCCTGTTCCCCCCTATGGACCAGGGGGGTGATCCCGGACCTCACCCCAAGGCCCTGACTCAGACACAGTGGCCGAGGCTGGGGGGCCCGACAGTTACGATCAACATGGCGGGCACCATGTGCGCAGGAGACATGGGAAAGCCTGTACTGCTCCCTGTGCTTACGGCGAACAACGCAACCCCTGCCTCCAGACCCTGCCACACAGGTTACTCACCAACGCGGCCAAACACGCCAGCGATGATAGCAGCTGCACTGGGGAGATGGGGCCACGCGACGGACCGGCCGTCACCGCATGGAGGGATCAAGCCTAACATCAAGTGTGATACCCCTGCTGAGAGACAGACTTCCGTCTCACCTTCCACTCAGCCTGCAACCACACGACCCCTGCAACGACGACCACGGGCGGCTGACACCAAGCACCCCATCACGGCTCACACTGGCCCCCGGAGGACCACATGGGACAAGCACTCCGTACGTCGGCTGCAGTCCTTGAGAAACCAGCGAGAAGCTCACTGTGCGGCATGGTTGGACTATCCTCTGATGCCTGCTCTGGTGCACGCTCACACATTGCTGCACAGTACGGACAGAGCACGAGTCGGATAGTGACGGGACTCCCCAGGTACATGAGGTCTCAGGACCGCCATGTTGACGGCTCCCCGCCAAGGCAGTATGGGTAGTTCCAGTCGGCCAGGGTGATATTTGTGTTACAATGAACTCTCAAGACCTAACCTGTATGCCACCTATAATCAAAACGCACTAGTCTGTTGGTATAGCTACCCGTTATATATAAATGCATAACCTGTATTGTTCATTGACCAGTTTAAACACTGTCCAAGCCTACTCACAGTTTAAAACTACTTTCACAAATTGAATGCATATATAAAAATGTGCCTGGTAACCAATTGATCCGCATGTTTAGCGAGGAAAATGCCTGAGGATTGCTTTCGGGGCACCTCATGCCTGCTTGAAACCTATATGCACACTGCAAAAATAAAGAATTTAAAAATAAATAAATATATATATATATATATATATATATATATATATATATATATATTTGTGTTAAGGGCTCATGATAGTACAGAAGATACAAACACTGATAAGTGTAGGATGGTATTAAAAGAGCAAGTCGGTTGTGGTGTGCCGGAACCGACGATGAGGTAGGCCTGTAAATAAAGAGGGCCCACCAAGAAGAAATGTAAAGAGAAAAGGAGTTAATAATGAGGAGTGGGTGGGAGGGTGATGCAGCGCTGACCTCGAACGATATGGAGCCAGGTAAGGGGTGTCCCTTAAGTAGGGAAGAGGTGTGTCATACGCCCCTCCCACAATTACAGGCCAAAAGGCCTTAATACTTGTGTTAAGGGCTCATGATAGTACAGAAGATACAAACACTGATAAGTGTAGGATGGTATTAAAAGAGCAAGTCGGTTGTGGTGTGCCGGAACCGACGATGAGGTAGGCCTGTAAATAAAGAGGGCAAAAGTAGAAAATCAAATTTATTACATACCAGCAATATACATACTTTAACCAGACATGTCTTGAAAGTCATTTCTTACTTCTTGTACCGGGTTAGGTATGTATCTAGAGTAAGCCGATGATTTCCAGTGCCCTAGTGACTTGATAACATGAACTGGAATGTTTGCACTGGATGCTGTGGAGGCCGCTCCTATGCGGAAGGAGTGGCCCGAATAGTTAGCTGATTTGAGGCCCAGCTGTGTAAGTAAAGACCTGACATGTGTCATAAAGGTGGTGGTAGTGAGTACCGAACCTTGTAGACTGAAAGTGGTTGAGATGGTGGTTCGTTGTTATGCTGGGTATATGAGTCCAGTAGTTTGACGGGGCTCCACCTGTTGTGAGTAGGATAGTACTTAACCTCTACTGAAAGTGCATGTTGACTGGTTTTGGAGTGAGGCAGAGTCAAGATATAATAGTCCATGTGTTTTGTTAAGTGTGAATGAAGTAGGATGTGAGTGGACTGTGTTGTGCTGATGGCGGTAAATTCTCTTGGTCTCAAGAAACCATAAACAAGGCTACGTATATGGCGGTTTTAACGATGAGGTTTGTGTTGTTGGCAAAGGGTTTAAATCTAGTGAATTGTATAAGTCTTTAAAAATATGGAAATCTATGGGTAGCCTCTGGGCCGTACGTGGGGGTTTGGATCTCTGAATACCCCTAAGGATGTTCTTAATTGGTAGGAGGACACTTGATTTGTCTGGTTGTAAAGTTAGCATGTGATGTTGGATGCCTGTCAGATATGGTTTGATTGTGTTGTATGATAGTTTGAGTTTGAGGTGGCAAAAAGAAGCAAAGCCCAACCAGGATGTCCCGATGAAAGGTTGTAAGATGTTGTGTTCAGAAAGGAATCTTTAAATCAAATGAAAGCTCTATCGTAAGTTTCCCGGGTATTAGTAGACAGTGCTAATTGGGACAATGTTCTGCTATGTTGCATAATAGCATCTAGTCCATTACTAGATGGTGGAATAGTGGGGTGTTCGTGGCTGTGAGTGCGGCTGACGGGAGTATTTGACGAAAAGCCTGGAAATTAAAGCGAGACAAATTGTCAGCAGCAGTGTTACATACACCTGGAACATGAATACAAAACAAGAGAAAATTATGACATGCAGCCAGCCAAATGAGTTTCCTCAAGAATCTCATAATAGTCAGTGATTTGGATCGGCCTTGTTTATAATGTGACAAGTTACTTGGTTGTCTGAGTAGCAACGTACAGACGAACCTGCCCATAAATGCACCCATGCCACGGCAACCGTCACGATGGGATATATCTCAAACAGAGCTGAGGTAGTGGAAAACCCTCCAGGTCCTGAACTTCTGAAGGCCAGCTGCCCCAAAGCCATTCGTTCCAGGAAAATTGCTGCGAAACCTGTGGTAGACGCCGCGTCTGACCAAATGGTAGGTGAGGAGTCAGACAATTTTGGAAGGAACATGCTTTTACCATTCAAGGTGGTTAAAAATTTTCTCCACATAATTACGCCTGCCGTGGCTTGGGTATCCAGGGGTGACCTGTGTCCATCGTGTCTAAAAGTGGGAAACATGTAAAGGAGTTGTGAGATGAAAGCCCGGCCTTGAGGTATGATGCGAATGGCAAAATTCAGTGACCCAAGCAGAGACTGTAATTCTTGCGGTTGCAAGTACCGAGTTGTATGTAGAGATTATGTTGATCAGAATGTTTTATACCTTGGGAGTGGCAGGCTAGCTTGCATGGTGATTTGGATCAGATGTCACTATTCCATTTTATTAGATTCAATACACCTCTATTAACAGTATTTTCGGAATTGATACTCTATTAGGTTGTTGTTTTCTTCCCTTTATTTTATTTATGTATGCGCCCTTTTTCCATTAATGGATATGTAAGAAGGAAGCCCAGTAATCACTATAAGTGTATAAATGTCTATAGGACTTATATCATCTACCTCATGTTTTATAATATATTTTACTGTCTTTTGACATTAGTACAATTCTTTACACTATAATGTTTCCTCCATAATGATTTTAGATGTGATTTAATATTTTTAATTAAGATGAAGTACGTGTATGTTATACACATTTCTAAATTGTTAAGTAATGAGAGGATCCTGTTTATCCTCCACCCTGAATATGTTTTAGACTATTATTTGATCAGCAGTTGATTATTAGCTGATCAAAAGAAAATGTATTTAAAGATGCTGTTCTTATCCGATACACTATCTTGACAAAGCCCGGTGTAGAGGGCGAAACGCGTTGATGTGATATCGGGTGCAGAGGTCTGATGCTCATAGCCGGCTTACAATCGTCCACACACTGATGCTCCCATGCTGCAGGAGAGAACCCACCGTATCAGCGCTGAGATCGGGCGGGAATTTTGAAACTACTGAGAGCAGCGGACGGTAAACGGCTACACAGCCTCTGATTTTACAAATGTGTATTTCGTGATATATTGGAAACAAATATCACAACTTGCTCAAGTAAGGGTTCCTATTTGGGGGGAAGGGTATCTTGTGATTTAATAAAACGGTTTTACACTATGAAAGTTTTCTTTTGTATCTTTTAAAGGTAAAAGCTACAGTGTATCTCCCATCTCAACACAGGATTAACCCCTTCAAGACTCCCTTATAAGACTATATGGACTCTTAAGCAAGTTTTTTATATATTTTTTGTGCATAAATCTAGACTACTGTGGGATTTAAGTGTTTCTATACATTTACTACTAAACTCACAGAGTTTTGTTTGATGATTTTTTTGCACATTTTTATAGGTTGCCTCACTGTATAGGCTACCATATATAGCGCTGACATTTTTTATTTTCATATAGCTTGCATGGTGGCTGAGTCTAGTATGATACCCAGGAATGTGATGAAGGTATCTGGTCCTTCAGTCTTGGTGGAGGAGACTGGGACACCCACCTGTTCGAATAGACTGATGGTTTCTTTTAGGCTACTGGGAGGGGAAATATTCTCCTCGACCAGTAAAAAATCATCCAGATAATGTATAACTGTAGGGCATCTGGCTATATTTAATAAAACCAGCATAGGGTTTCGGCGAATACGTCGAAAATGGCCGGACTACTTTGGAACCTAAATGTTAAAACGTGAGCAAAATAGTAGTTCCCTGCCCACTTGATACCATGCAGGTGACACAGTGTAGGGTGGATAGGCAGTAACTTGAAAGCATTGTGATATCAGTCTTACTGAGCCATGCTCCGGCCCCTGGCTGCATGATAGCCGTAATCGCGTGATCTATGGTGGAATATTGCAGTGAAAATTCCTCAGAGGGTATGAGGGAGTTCAGACTAGGAGTGGCAGAGGTGTGAGGTGTTGATAGATCAATGATAAGTATCTGTTTGTGAGAAGATTTCCCCGTGACAATACCGATGGGGTTTGTCCGCCATGTGGTGAACGGAGGGGACTGGAAGGGCCCCCATAGGAAGTCCTCTGCCACTTCCTGGCTATGAGTGTCTCCACCGCTGTAGGGTTTGTTGTGCGGATTGTAAATTAGGACATTCCAGGATTCCGGAAGGCATGTGTATGAGGCCTGTGTGAATCCTTCTGATAGACCCGAGATAATGAATTACACCAAATGTCTAGATGGATGATGTGGCAGTAATGTCGTAAGTACAGAAATGTTTATTGATGTTAAGTATAGTTTTGGGATGCATTTTATTTGGACACAGATTTAGCATGTGCCCTGAAACAGATGGCTGGAGAAAGTGATTGCAACTCAACCAGTGCTGGAGGGGTCGCAGCGGCCGACCCAGCCATGGTAAGGGGTGTAGTGACCGATTCCCCAGGGGTGATACTGGCAGGCTAACTAGGCCTGAAAGGCGAAAAATTAATCTTGTTTTGTGACAGGTGAGGCCCTGCTAGTTGCCAAGTGGCTATGAGAGGCTCTGTCTATGAGTTGGCGCGAGGGGTTATTGAGGCCACCCGTCGTAGTGGCAGGAATCGTAGGCCTCTCGGTGATAGTAAAAGAAAACAGGGGGAGGGAGTGACAGGTGAGGCCCTCTCTATAATATTGCGAGGCGGCTAACTCACGTGTGGCCCGATGGCGTTTGCCTCCGAAACGTTGAGGCGGGGTGTTGGCCTCGCGGACCACTAAACGATAGGCAGAAATGCCAAGAAGGGAGGTACCTATTTGGGCCTATACCCCTAACTTGCCAGTACTCTATGGCCTAGAAGAATGAAACGTATGTGAACTACAACGTGAGCAGGCTTACGTACCTGGTAGTATGTATGAAGTTTTGAGATTCGACAGGTATGAAAACCTGGATAAACCTAAAAAGGGATAGAGTGAGAATGGATCCTGTGAGACCTGTGTAATCTGTATAGGCTGGGATTAGGGCTTCTAGCCGTATGTGTGGGAGGTGTAAAATCTATGAGTATGATAGTGACATGACTGCCCATGCTTGGTGACAAGCGTTACGCTGAGTCCGATACCTGGCAGCAGGGGATTGGCCGTGTAATGTGTATATATGGAAGGTGATCAGATGATATGCATGTCACTAAACTGATCTGGGAATGCAAGGGACTTTTTAATGTGAAGTGACAATATGCAGAATCATAAATGTTGCTGTAAAGTGACGTATGAATGTATGAACCAGAACGTGTGATTCAAAAACGGAAAATCTTGTGAGACGTATATGCCGTGTTCTTGAATACTCGTGTTACGTCGTCTGAGTGTGTCAAGAAAAGGCCTGAGTTTGTAAATGCCATGTGAAATGACAATCTATGCAGAAAATGTTGTAACGTGACGTATGAGTGGTTGAACCAATGCGTGTGATTCAACCCGAAACCCTCTGTGGAAGGTAGGACCGTGTTCTTATATACTCGTGGTATATCGTATGAGTATGATAAGAAATGGCCTGAATAGTTGGTGCCATGTAATCGTAATAACATCCTATCTCCATTATACTCTTTAAAATAGGACCGTGTCCTTGAACTCGTGGTATGTCGTACGAGCATGACAGAAAAAGGAGCCGTAATGTAGGCTAACCATAACTAATATACATGTAATATCTGCATTGTAAAATAAAATAACTATTATTATTAAAACCATATATAATAAGCAAACTGAAACAAAATAGACAACCTAAGATCGTGTAAAATAAGTATTTGAAAGTTTAACCGATTACTGTGCAGGAAACGTATGATTGGTTGGATCAGTACGTGTGATTCAACCCGAGTATGCATGAAAAGGAATTAAATCCTTGTGTCATGGTTAACAACAAAGACATTAAGCCTGTAACGTAGGCTGATTTAATTGTAATGAAATGGATAATTATAAAAAAAAAAACTCCAGTAAGCGTGGGAGTCCAATATCTATACAGAAATGTTAGCTGGTTTCATACCCTTGATGTAATAAGTGATACCTTAAAAATAGCATGAAAATGGTCTGTCTATTTAACCAAGCACTTTTTAACCAAATGTAAATACATGAAATGATGAAATGTAACTCACGAAAAAGATCTATGTGAATACATAGCAGAATAACCGAATCTTAGTATGAAGGGAAACAGAAGTTAGCATGAATAGCTTAACCGTATGCATTTTAATGCGAACAGCAATCGTGCATAGAATATACTATGAATAAGTGCCGACCAGAAAACACAAACCGAAATGACAAATCGTTTAAATGAAGCAAGGTTGTTTTTTACATGAAATGCAATAATGTCTGAGAAGCCTGTAGTACACTGAATGACCGGTAGGGGTCAGTGTGTAGGCAAAAATGCAGTGGTTCGATGGTTTGTACATGAAATGCAATAATGTCTGTGAAGCCTGTAGTACACCGAATGACCGGTAGGGGTCAGTGTGTAGGCGAAAATGCAGTGGTTCGTTGGTTTGTACATGAAATGTGATAATGTCTAAGAAGCCTGTAGTACACCCAAAGACCAGTAGGGGTTTTAAACGAATGATATGCATGAACATGCAATGGTTTTAGAACAGACTTAGACAAAATGCAGCCGTAAAGTGAGGACCTGACCCGTGCATGGTGCCGTGGGACTGATGCCTGGCATAACGGGTAGGTTGACTTACAGTTTGTGAGTCACTTGGACACCATCCACGGCGATGGATTGAAGAAAGAAGGTGGTAGGCCGGAAAAGCCTGTGGCTGGATTCCTGACACAGCTCTGCTTAAAAAACCTCATGGAGTAATCAGGTAAAATGGCGTCTGGATGACCCGGAAGTGGAAATGATGCAGCGCTGACCTCGAACGATATGGAGCCAGGTAAGGGGTGTCCCTTAAGTAGGGAAGAGGTGTGTCATACGCCCCTCCCACAATTACAGGCCAAAAGGCCTTAATACATATAAATAATATATCCCTGTTCAATATGAATAGGGATATATTATACGTGGTGATTCCCATTCCCCCTCCTCGTTTTGCTTTTTAATTTTTGACCAATTAAGGATGTTATAGTCAATTAAATGGACTCTGCGGTGCAGGATCCTGCAGTGCCCCCCTCCCTCCCATTGCAGGATCTTGCAGTGCATCCTTCCCCCATCCCATGTTGCAGAAGGGGTTAAAACCCCTTCAGCTACTTACCTGAATCCAGCATCGATATCCCTCGGCGCTGGGTCAGGCTTCGCCCATGCTCCTCTCCTGCCGACGTCAGCAGTGCTTTCCTATGGGGAAAATCTGGCGCTGGAGGTCTGATAGGCAGGGCTATCAAAAGATCTCTCTGACCGGTAAAGTGTCAACCCTCCACCCCACCCTTTCCCTTTATAGAGCAAGACCTGGCAGTGTTAGAAGTCTGAAAAGAAAACAACTAAGGGTCAGCGCTGAAATCCAAATAAAATAAAAAGGCTGCAAAAAACAGAGTTGGGCAGTGCCAGAATATATGGATAAAGAATAGTTTTATCTCAGTATAGTCCAAGTTAGAACAAAGTCTGATTATATAGAGCTGGAGTCCAATGTAGGTCTCTGGAGCCAGCGGATAGTAATCCTTGCCGTTTTCAGGTATCCGTTTATATAGAAAGAGGGGCGATAAAAGATGGAAAAGAAGATGGTGCATTACGTTCCCAAGGTTGGATATAATGGTCTCCCTGACAGATCTTGCTCTCTGTGTGCAGGGAAGAGTGTTCAGTGCTGATTAAGAGGAGGGGTAGGGAGTGACATCTCCTCCTCCTCCTACACCAAGCATGTCAAACTTGCAGCCCACAATGGACATCTTTGCGAGCCATGAGTACATGCTTGGTGTTCCAAGAAGAGTAGGCATCTGCTTTCTCCACATTGCAGGTGCCTACTCTGCTAACATTTACCCGGCCGGGGAGAAGAGGAAGGTGGATGCAGCGAGGGAGCTTAGCGTTCCTGCTCCCTCGCTCCCTCTGTAGTGATGCCGGGCACTGGAAGGACATCATATTCTGGTACCCGGCATCACTAAACTGCGCGCGAGGGAGCAGTGAGGAGCAGGAAGGCTGAGCTCCAGATAGAAGATCCCCACTGGACCCCAGGGATAAATACAATAATGTGAGTGTGTGCAAGAATGTGTAAATGTGTGTGTCTGTCTGTGTGTGTGTGTGTCTGTCAGTGTTGCGATGGCCGCGGCTGGACAGTGGAGGACCTGGAGGTGCACGGAGGCACGCAACGTCAAGTCACATTCCAACGTGACGTTGACGTGCTTCACCTTGACAGGATTTCAAGAAGTAGCGGGAGGATCAGGTTTTGCGGACGGTGCCATTTGGGGTATACCAGAGGTCGAACACCGGAGTCGCATACTGGCAGCGGCAATGTGAGTAGAGTCTGCTTGTTAGCTAGAGGGGGATGCTGGGAGTTAGTATATGGGGGGGATGGGACTGGGATTTAGGAGAGGGGGTTGCTGTTTTTTTATACTGTACTTTTCAAACTAAACCTATGTTTCCCTGAAAATGTAAGTTTTTTTTGTTTTTTTTTTGTGGCCCACCTAAACTAAAACCTTGTTGATCTGATCCTTGCTAGACTTTGAGTTTGACATGCTATGTGCTCCCAGCAGTGTGGTAAACTCTGCTAGGAGGAGCTGCCTGCAGGAGGAAACATTGTGGATTACTGCAGAGGCTTGCTGCTCAGGGGCTGAAGGAAAGAAATTGAGAAGAGACTCAAGAAAGAGGTAAGTTATAGCAGAAATAAAAGTGCTGAAAGACGACCACCACTGTAACACACCGATCTGGCTTTTATGGCAGACTGACCAGATGGATACCTTTCCTCACTGCAAGACACATGAAAGCCCACTTGGAATTTAAAAAAAAAAAAAAAAAAGGTTCAGGCTGTGAGAAATAAGATTCTCAGGTCTGATAAAAAACAAAAACAAGGATTGAACGATTTGCTCTCAATTAAAAACAATGTCTGGAGGAAATCAGGTAACCTGTTATCACCTGTGCAATACCAGCCAAATGGAGAAGCATGGTGGTTGCTTTAAAAAAAACAGCGTGGCTCAGAGGTAGAATGCAGACTCAGGGCAGCAAATCTCCTAGGTTCAAATCCACTGTTGGGCACTTCTGGGGCGACGATGTCTGGTTGTCACGGTGAGAACCCTGACACAAACCTGGTCCCAAAAACGTGAAGGCGGATGCTTTATCTAGACAGTTTGATACCGAATCGGTACAGGGACAAGTTACATGCCCATGCCAGGACTCTTACTGAATGACAACCATCACTGTAACACACCGATTTGACTTTTTTTTTTTTTTTTTTTTTTTTTTAATTCTTTATTTTTTCAGTGCATTGAGATATAACAAGCTGGCATGCGGTACCCCAACGGCAGTCCTCATGCTGTTCAACAGATATAACATTAGGGTTTAGGTTAGTTCTTGCACAATTTTTATATTATAGGTTAATTCACTTAGGAGCATTGCGTTTTTATATTCATACAATGGTAAACAAGCTAGGTATATATATCTAACTGCGAATCATTCTTCATGGCTAAGACTCTGCTAAATGTTATTTATATAGGAACATACAATGTTGTTCTATGCTTAGTATACGTTTTGAAGGTTAAGAATGCGCTGTTGCGTTAAAACTAATAGCATTAGTACTGAGCTTGTAACATAAACAAGGTAGATTAACTATGTAGCCGTGGTGCTATATGGTAGGTAAAGGAATTGTGGTTAAGCCATAACTTAGTACAAAACAGCAGTAGCTGGGTGAGTGCTAGGGGATATGTCGACAGGGTGACACATGGCTGCGCTATAGTGATAGTCAGGCCTCTGGCAATATTACAAACAGAAAAAATAAACATAAAAGATGAACCAAACGCTGTAATAGATGATCTTGTGAGTCCATTTGAGGCATATGAGGCTGGGTGTCAGCGAATACTTTGAATTAGGAGTGCTGGCCTGTGTTTAGAGTCCCGATCAGCTCACGCCTGCTCTCGTCGGAAAATGATAAACAAAGGGTTAGGAGCTTTTCTGGCTAGATTTAGTTAGGTAGAGGCAGGCGGCAACTGTGGGGTTCTGCCATCGGTCCTTTTAGCCAATGCCCATGAGTGGGGGGTCAGTAACCCAGGAGTGCAAAGTTCTCGGGTGTCGTGGTCCGAACTGGGGCCAGTGGGGCTGGCTGGGGCATTTCAGGGGCGGGACAAGCGCTGGCATACCTCGTTCCCTTGGGCATGTGTGGCCATCTCCGCTCGCACGGCAGTTGGCAGGTGATGTCAGTCGTTTAACGCGCCGGGTGTTCCTTGCGCAGTCTGGCCGTATGTGCCACCGCTGGGTCCCGGTATATCGGTGCGGATGGTTCGGATCTGATCCCTGAGCTGCTGCAGAGGTTCGGCTTTTCGTCCATGGTGAAGATTTCAGCCCTACATCTCTGGGTGCCCCTCCGCTGTGCCGACTGTGCTGTTGGGTTCGTGTGTGCTGGGGGTTTGGTACCCCATCTCGCCTCAGAGCCCGGCGATATCTGTTGTGGCGGACGGCCATCTTGGAGGCTCGGGGCATCTGTATAAAGTAGCTGCGTCTCGCTGCAGGACGTATCCATGATGCCACCTTTAATTCAGCTTGGCGGTGAGTTACTCCCCGGCTGTATAAAGCCTCCCTGAGGCCTGCGCAGAGCCAATCAAAGGTTTCTAGTGAGGACTTGTGTGTCCTGAGGCTGATGCTCCGCATTTCGGGCACTGGCTGGGTGGCCCTTGTGGACAGGCTGTGTGGATTTGTTGCCCCACTTTGCTTCACCTCCCTCTTGCCTGCTTTAGAGATGCATGTGGGTGTAGTAGGCTGCTGCTGCGTACCATGAGTTTTGCCGTCGCTTGCGTCCGCCATTTTGGAGGCCCTCACCTCCGGTCTGCTTGTTTCGGCTGTCGGTCCCGAGTGCAGGCGTGCAGCTGAGCCAGCTCCACGTGGCGGGGACCGGGATATCCCCCCCGGTCCGTAGGGGGGGGGGGGACGCCTGGTGCTTGCTTGTGGCCCGGTATGGTGAGCGGGAAGCGGCCGCCTTCCCAGCCCGTCCGACCTTGTAGGCCTCACTCCGCCGTTTCGGTTCCCAGGCATGCTGTGTGGCAAGTCGGGTATCCGCATGTGAGTGCTGGTTTCCCCAAGCTTTCTAGACACTGTACGTGGTTCTTTCTGCGGTTCACCCCCAGATATTAGGCAGTAAACCTCCCGATCGGCTGGAGCTCGAGCAGAGCACGTCTTGCTCGCTTGCTTGCCAGGCTCCGCCCCCCGATTTGACTTTTTTATGGCAGACTGACCAGATGGATATCTTTCCTCACTGCAAGACACATGAAAGCAATGATTCCACCTGAGTGTATCATCACTTCCACTGTCCTTTCCTTATCCTCTCCTCTGCTTGGCTGAGCCTCAGGCGCCTTGCAATAAACCATTAGGCTTGTCAGTAAAAGCAAAAAATTCAAGAAACCACTGTGGTACTCTGCAGATGTGGCCAAAATAGTAAAAAAAAAAAAAAAGTTAGCATTTAGTAATTATAAAAAAAAGAGTGAGGAAGAGATTAAGCAGAAAGAGGCTAAGCAAGTTATAAGAGCTTCCAAATCACACACAGAAGAGAAAATAGCACAGTCAGTAAAAAAAAGGGGGGGACAAAATTTTTTTTAGATATATAAATGAGATTAACAAAAGAAGGAAGGTATGTAGAAGATGATACAGGTCTAGCTGACTGTCTCAATGAATATTTTTGTTCAGTATTTACAGATGAAAATTAAGGAAAGGGACCTCAGTTAGAAAAAAAGGACAAATGAGTCATGTGTTACATGTGAGTTTACAGAGGAAGAGGTTCTATTTCAACTGTCAAAAGTAAAGACAAATACAGTAAGTCAATGGGACCTGATGGAATACACCCAAAGTTATTAAAAGAGCTTAGTGGTGTACTAGCAAAACCATTAACAGATTTAAACAAAATAGACTACCAGCCAAAGAGAACTCTGGCAGGAAGTAAAAGGGTTACAGGGGTAGTAGAGGGCATAACCCTAGGTATATGGAAAAAACAGAAAAAGTGATGAGGAGAGCTCCTCGTGTAACCGGGGTGCTCCACCTCACCACTACTACCCCCTTATAGATATCCAATAGTACGGCTTAAAAACTGACAACCTTTATTGAAACAAAAAAATAATCACAATAATAATAATATAAATCTCCAACACACTCACGAAAAAAACAATACACACCCTCATACACCTTAAATAGTGAAAAATTAAAACAGAGACTAAAGACTATACACCTGACTGGAAAAGTGTTCAGGCGTTTTCCTTGTATAAGCAGATAAGTCACAATATATCAAAACAGTGCAGCTCAGTACAAATATATCACAATGTATCAAAGCAGTACCGCTCTTGTATAATTGAATGAGACAATTGAGCACACTGACAAAAATTGTATACCAAGGAAATCCAGCCTGTTAGTAGTTAAATGCAATATATAGCAGGAGGTCTCCCCTTTGTGTGAATCGAAAATAGGGAAAAAGATAGGTTATTGAGCATTAGCTTCCAGCAGTAAGAAAAAAACTCCTTATATTCAGTTTATCTAGCAGAAGTTAAATCGAAAGGATAGGGAGATGAGAGATAGAGGAAACAAATTGGTTAGAAAAAGTGCTGTCTAAGCAGGGTCCAGTGTAGAAAAAACGGACCCTCTCACCACACTAACATATGTCATACATCCCTACGATATAACACAAAGTTAAGGATCTCTTTAGGGGATATCCTGCAGGCTGTAGTCTCAGTCAATAAAAGCCATGACCAAAATCGTTAGGTCATAACTAAATAGTAGTTAGTTGGTATAGGTACAGGTCGTCCTGCACAGGTCGCCCAACGCGCGTTTCGGCGGTCTAACCGCCTTTCTCAAGGGCAGGTAACTGGCAGTGTGACAACCTCCCTTAGCTCCTTATATACCCACATAGCAAACGTCCCTCCTACCTGTCCACGGGAGGAGGGGTTCGAATGTATCCCAGACGGCTGATCACAGATGTGCGAGGAGTGTAATCACCGCCCGCAAGTGAAGTGCGCATGACCGCATCAGATTGCGAGCGCATGCGCAAGCACTTAGAATTTGTGCTTTAATGCAGTTCAGGACATAATTGCTCCTCTTGAAAAAGTTGCTCTCAAGAAGGTTCAGTGTAGAGTAGACCTTCCTAACCAGATATGTATACAAATAGATATATATGTATAGCCTGCATCTATTTAAATAGGATGGCCTCAATCTACCTGGAAATTTAAAGAGACATAACTTTATAAATGTAGAAGGATCATTAACTCTGTGATTGACTCAAAAGTGAGTCTTACATATAGGATAAAATAGGTTATAGCACAAGTTACAAACAGAATTCTTATAGACAGTTATATATGTATATAAACATATCCCCCTTTACAGTGAAGAAACCTATATACACACAGATGCCTCCATCCATAGGTATATTGCTAGAGGGAATTATCCTTCATCCATTTCAATATTGGGGGCCACTGTATATATGTAATATGATTATACTCCCATCCACACTATCCATAAAAGGTATTGGTGTGGGGGGGGAGGGGGAGGGCGGGAGGGAGGGGGAGGGGGGAGGGGGGGGGAAGTTCATTTTATACTGTCTATAGATATTTCTGTTAGTGGCATGTCCACACATGTGGGAGGAGAAGGGAGGGTTAATAGGAGTAAAGAGAGAATTAACAACAGAGAAAAATAAATAAAATGAATAACAATAGATAAATGTTTCATCAGTCAGAAAAAATAGCAGATCAATAGATTAAAAACAGAGTGGTATAGTGCATATAGTAGAACACAAGCCTGGCTCAAGAGAAGGGGGGGGGGGGGTTGTTTCTTGCTAGCAAGCAAGACCCTCGTATAAGCGAAAACATAACAAGCTAAGGGCAAAAATAAAGCTAGATAGCCCAAAATAAGACACTCAAAGAGTAGTGAGGTCAAATAAATGGGGCAAAGGAGAAACCTTCATTCTAACCCCGAGGTTGGAGTGTCTTTAGTCTATATATCCATTTCGACTCTCTCTGTCTCAGGACCCTATCAAAATCTCCACGTCTTAGGTTCCTTTTAACTAATTCCAAGCCACAGAACCTAAGATTATTGGAGTCACCATGGTGGTGTTCTTTCAGGTGTCTCGAGACAGGTGTTTCAAGGCGATTTCTTGGAGACCGTACATGTTCCATGATTCTCTCCTTGAATGCCCTAAAAGTCTTGCCCACGTATTTTACTCCGCAGGAGCATGACAGCAGGTACACAAGGCCCTTGGTGTTGCAATTAAAGAAGTTCTTTATCTCGATTGAACCTTGTCCTGCACTGTCACTCACAGTTTTGGATCCTCTAGATATGTATCTACAGGCTACACATCTTCCGCAGCCATATGAGCCACAGGGCGGAGTACCCAACCAAGTGGCTCGTGGATGTGGCATGGTAGAAAAGTGACTGGGTACCAACATGTCCCGGATATTACACCCTCTTCTGGCCGTGATATCGATATGTGAGCCTAAGACATTCTTGAGGTGTATATCATTTAGTAAAATGGGCCAAAACCTGTCCAGGGACCTTTTGACTTCGGACCAACCAGCATCATACGTCGCAATCATGCGAATTGTTCCAGCCCCTCTAGTCCCCTTGATTTCAGGGCGATCACATAAAAGTGCATCTCTCTGAGTCTCAAGTGCCCTTTTGTATGCTTTCTTAAGGCAACGATTCGGGTAGCCTTTTGCTTTAAAATAGGCCCTGAGTTGCTGTGCTTTTATTTTAAAGTCCGAGAGGTCACTACAATTTCTGCGGAGACGGAGGTATTGGCCCACAGGAATACCTTCCTTCAGAGGTCTGGGATGACAACTCCCCCAATGGAGAAGGGAGTTTGTAGCAGTAGGTTTTCTGAATAGGGTGGATTGAAATGTGCCCTCCCTATTCATAGAGATGGTCACATCCAAAAAGTTAATTGAGCGTCCACCGTATTCAGATGTAAACCGAAGGTTCTCCTTATTTTGATTTAGCAGACTAACCAGATCCGAGAATTCTTGGGGGGTGCCCTGCCACACTATTAGAATGTCATCAATGTAGCGACCCCACCACAGAATCTTGGGTAGGTATTTTGTCAGGACATCAGAGGTAGAAATTTGATGTTCCCACCATCCCAGGTGAAGGTTCGCATATGAAGGGGCACAAGCCGTGCCCATCGCAGTACCCCTCATCTGGTGGTAGAACTTAGTATTAAACAAAAAATAATTATGCGACAAAATAAATCCCAGGAGACGTAGGACAAATGCTGTATGTGAGTCGTCCCTACGAATTCTCTGGTTGAGAAAGAACCCCACATGTTCCAACCCTCT
Source organism: Pelobates fuscus (assembly GCF_036172605.1). Lineage (NCBI taxonomy): Eukaryota > Metazoa > Chordata > Amphibia > Anura > Pelobatidae > Pelobates > Pelobates fuscus. The sequence continues at coordinate 263,860,144 of NC_086319.1, read as the reverse complement.
GTCGTGAGGAATAGAGGAGTAGAGAGATTCTACGTCCAAGCTGCACAGGCTAGCTGTGGGAGAAAATTGGAGATCCGAAAGTCTATTGAGGGCCTGTTTTGTATCCCTAATATATGAAGGCAAAGCCTCCACCAGAGGTCTCAGGACTTTGTCCACATATAGACTGCCGTTTTGCGTAACATTATCCACTCCTGAGACAATTGGACGTCCAGGGGGACTTTCTTGGTTCTTGTGAACCTTGGGCAAGCAGTAGAAGGTTGCTATCTTAGGGTGACGATTAAGAATAAATTCATACTCGTCACCCGACAGCAACCCTCCACTGCGGCCTTCATCCAAGATCTCTTTGTATTTCGTGAGGTACTCATTTGTGGGGTCGGATTTAAGAATTCTATATGTCTCAGTGTCACCCAGAACACGTTCCACCATTTCAACATATTTATTTACATCCATTATTACGACATTACCCCCCTTATCCGCTGGTTTGATAATGATACCAGCGTCATTTTGAAGGGATTTCAAAGCCCGTTGTTCATTTTTATGGAGGTTGTCGTTTGAATGGATGTGAAGAGATTTGAAGTTAATCTTTTCAATCTCATTCTTTGCCGCTTCAAGAAACAATTCAATGTTTCTGAAGCCTGAAAAACTTGGTGTGTAACGACTTTTGGGTTTCAAATCAGTATAGTTCTGAGTGGTACTTGGATCATTTTCATCCAAGAGAGACAAAAGAGTAGTCAAACATTGGTAATCCTTGGACGTAAGTTAACAGATCATTAACAGATTTATTTAACCAATCATTGTAGGAGTAGTCCCAGAAGATTGGAAGCTAGCAAATGTTGTGCCCTTTCACAAGAAAGGTAGTAGGGAGGAGTCGGGCAACTATAGGCCAGTAAGCCTTACTTCAGTAGTGGGGAAAGTAATGAAAACCATGTTAAAGGATAGGATTGTTGAACATCTAAAATCACATGGATTTCAAGATCAGAGACAACATGGGTTTACTTCAGGGAGATCATGCCAAACTAATCTTGTTGATTTTTTTGATTGGGTAACTAAAATAATAGATCAGGGTCGTACGGTAGACATTGCTTACCTAGATTTCAGTAAGGCTTTTGACACTGTTGCACATAGAAGGCTTATCAATAAACTGAAATCTTTAAGTTTGGATTCCAATATTGTTGAATGGGTAAGGCAGTGGCTGAGTGACAGGCAACAGAGGGTTGTAGTCAATGGAGTATATTCGAAGCACGGGCTTGTCACCAGTGGGGTACCACAGGGATCTGTACTTGGACCCATTCTCTTTAATATTTTTATTAGTGATATTGCAGAAGCCTTGATGGTAAGGTATGAACTTTTGCTGATAATACGAAGATATGTAACAAGGTTGATGTTCCAGGGGGGATAAACCAAATGACAAATGATTTAGATAAACTAGAAAAATGGTCAGAGCTGTGGCAACTGACATTCAATGTGGATAAGTGCAAGATAACGCATCTTGGATGTAAAAAGCCAAGGGCAGAGTACAGAATATTTGATAGAGTCCTAACCTCAACATCTGAGGAAAGGGATTTAGGGGTGATTATTTCAGATGCCTTTAAGGTAGGCAGACAATGTAATAGAGCAGCAGGAAATGCTAGCAGAATGCTTGGTTGTATGGGGAAAGGTATTGGCAGTAGAAAGAAGGAAGTGCTCATGCCATTGTACAGAACACTGGTGAGACCTCACTTGGAGTATTGTACGCAGTTCTGGAGACCGTATCTTCAGAAGGATATTGATACTTTAGAGAGAGTTCAGAGAAGGGCTACTAAACTGGTTCATGGATTGCAGGATAAAACTTACAAGGAAAGGTTAAAGGATCTTAACATGTATAGCTTGGAGGAAAGACGAGACGGGGGGATATGATAGAAACATTTAAATACATAAAGGGAATCAACACAGTAAAGGAGGAGACTATATTTAAAAGAAGAAAAAAACACCACAACAAGAGTACATAGGGGGGCGGAGCCTGACCTTCATCCTGACAAGACGCCATCTCTGTAAGCTCCTCCACAAAACCGAACAAAAACGGCGAAAAACGGAAAAATAACAGCCCATCCACCCGCATAAAGTGGGTAACAATACTCCTCAATCCACCCAGAGGTGATTGATGCCATTCCTCGCGGCTTCTCACCAGCCCAAGCGGAGGCGAAAAACGGGGGCCTACTCCACGCTAGCACACAGGGGCCTGGAGGCCATCTTAAACATCGCTGCAGCTAGGCAGGCCTGGGAAAGGGCATCCGACACGGCAGCAGCTCAGGTCGACTGCATGCCGGCTATGGGACGCCGTTCCCAACGACCGCAACACCAGGCGGACAACAGGGACATCGGGGCCATGCTCCAACGGCCATTGCAAGCCAAAACGGGCCCGGCCGACTCCCAGCGCCCAGTAGCACAAACTCACCGCCAAGAACAAACAGGGCCGACCACATCCAGGGAACAACCGTCAGAACGACCGGTAAGCCCAGACGACTCTGCTGATATGGCCCCAACCACCAGACATGACTTAAAAGTATTACTGACGGACTTCCATAAAATTTTAGCAGCAGAACTTGCCCCCATCAAACAGGACATCAAGGCAATCACAGAAAGAGTGCAGGTGTCTGAAAGAAACATAGTCAGCCTAGAAGAACACCAGTCCGAGATTCAGGACTCTCTACAACAAATGTGGAACCAGCAAAGGGCAATGGCTGCACAGCTAACAGTACTAGAAGAAAGGCAAAGACGCACTAATATTAAAATCAGGGGCATCCCCGCAGAGACCCCGCAAGAAGAATTATCACACTATTCCAGGCGCTTACTAGCCACAATCCTGCCGCCGGCCACAGCAAAGAAACTTGCCGCGGTGGAGATATACCGCCTTCCTGTTACAGCAAGGGCCCCACAAAACACGTCCCGGGACGTCATCCTCAAATGTCCAACACTGCAGGACAAAATACAGATACTGTCGGCACTAAAAGGCAAAACACCCCTGGAGTTCGAGGGCGCGAACCTGACTTTCTTCCAAGACCTTACAAAAGCCACACTCGCCTGGCGCAAAACCTTCCAACCGCTCACCAGCGACTTGAGAGCTGCGGGCATCACTTACAGGTGGGGAACCAGTGGGTCCCTAGTAGTACACCAAAACGAAAGCCAGCACACAGTCACCTCGATGGAGGATGCACCCAAGCTACTGGAGGCACTGGGAATGGCAACCCTGAAAGCTACTAACGCACAGAGACCAACGACGGACAACTGGGACCCGAAACGAATTGCCCCATTTGTACCAAGGGCCAAAAACTCTCCAAGAAGGAATACGGACACTGAACAACTCCTAGGGACCAGTCCACAGCAAGACACCTGAACCCACCCGAGGACATACATATGAGATACGGGCAAGACCCCCGTATAAGATACAGAACTGTTATACCACCCTTGTTCATTCTACATGTTCTTTTGTTCATCCATCTATACATATATAACCCTACGTAGCCCTTCTGGCTCTCCCACTATTAGCTTGCAGAGCCACGCAACTTCAGATGTTAATGCACGCACAGCATAGGTACAACCCGACTAGCCTGCACATGAGGCACATCACACACACGGCACGGAATACCCACACTTAATGAAAAGTGGCGACACTCACACTCTCCTACACCCCCCACACCTCCCTTGGTCAGGAGCAAGCACACCATAGGTACAGGGCACACCCACCACTGCCACATCCAGAGATGCAAGATAGCCAGAGCTCTCTACGCTCGCCCGGTATCAAATCCCCACCTACACACCCTAGGGACTAGGGAAACACGCTCCAAATACGCAGACTCAACGACCAGGACGGGGACACTCGACACACGAGATAACCAAGGGATAGCCCTCACCTACCTGCACCTACCTACAATCCTAAACATACCTTACACCAAGCTTGAAACGCACAGCACGAACCCACAATCCAAACACGCAATCCCAACCTGCACACAGCTTGCTTGAAAACATATAAAAAAGTGCATAATACAGAATGTTAGACAACTATTTGTTTAAGCTTGTTCACCTCTTTATTGATGACAATTGTTGCCGCATCACAAATGTTTCCTTGTAATACCATGCACGCAAAAATAAAGAATTAAAAAAAAACAAAAAAACAAGAGTACATAGTTTTAAATTAGAGGGGCAAAGGTTTAAAAATAATATCAGGAAGTATTACTTTACTGAGAGGGTAGTGGATGCATGGAATAGCCTTCCAGCTGAAGTGGTAGAGGTTAACACAGTAAAGGAGTTTAAGCATGCGTGGGATAGATAATAAGGCTATCCTAACTATAAGATAAGGTGAGGGACTAATGAAAGTATTTAGAAAATTGGGCAGACTAGATGGGCTGAATCTGCCATCACATTCTATGTTTCTATGATTTGGGGTTGTTTACTAGTTACAGAAACTTTGAGAATGGTTATGGTGGAGTGAAAGCTGAACACAGCAAAATGTAAAGATATGAAAATCTGGTCCAGAATGCTCAAGACCTGCGGTCAGCAACCTTTTTCCACATGATTCGTATTCCAATGCTGTGTATCAATGGAGGGCCACATTCATCTATATATAGTGTAATGATAATAGTAGTAGTAATAATAACAAACACAGGAAAGGAGCCTGTTTATGAATTTTGACCTTTCAGCTGTTTACAAGATGGCCCCCTAATTTAGTTTCCATAGGTGGGATTGCCATTTTAAATAGCTCTCTACTGAACAGCTAAAAGATCAGAATTAAGAAAAGCTTTTTACTACTCCACATGCACTTTCTATTTCTCCTTAAAGAAAATACCTCTTTTCCCCTTGTCCTTCCTCTTCTCATCCATGTCAGCATTCCCTGTGTCCTTTTCTTTCCTCACGCATATCACCTCTCTCCATGTGCCCTACTCTGCCTATCAACAGACAAGATCCAGCGCACTCACTCATTCACTAACCAGCAATTTCAAGGTTCACAGAATGTAATAGTTTTATTTTTATTTTTAATCCTCACCTGGGCAAAAATAATTTGGATTTAGTTACAGTATATAATCATACATTGCATAAGCCTGCCACAACGTCAATGTACCCATTCTTGGCAGGTAGTATTCTAGCAACCTAATCCCTGCTCTTATGAGATTAATCCACTTAAATTAAGTTGCAATTATTCTGGTGACTATAGTGTCCCTTTAAAGAAAAGTGGTGCAGGACAGAAATTTGAAGTACTCAACAAATCACGTGTTGATGTAAACATCTCCACATCCCTATATTTCCTTCTATTTCTCCATATAACCTCTCCCTATAACTCCTATTACTCCATATAACCTCTCCCTATAACTCCTATTACTCCATATAACCTCTCCCTATAACTCCTCCTATTACTCCATATAACCTCTCCCTATAACTCCTCCCATTACTCCATACAACCTCTCCCTATAACTCCTATTACTCCTTATTACCTCTCGCTATAACCCCTCCTATTACTCCATATAAATTCTCCCTATAACTCCTCCTATTACTTCATATAGCCTCTCCCTATATCTCGTCCTATTACTCCATATAACCTCTCCCTATAACCCCTCATATTACTCCATATAACCTCTCCCTATAACCCCTCCTATTACTCCATATAACCTCTCCCTATAACCCCTCTTATTACTCCGTATAACCTCTCCCTATAAACGCTCCTATTACTCAATATAACCTCTCCCTATAACCCCTTCTATTACTCCATATAACCTCTCCCTATAACTCATATTACTCAATATAACCTCTCCCTATATCCCCTCCTATTACTCCATATAACCTAAATTTATAACCCCTCTTAATACTCTATATAACCTCCCTATAACTCCTCCCATTACTCCATATAATGTCTCCCAATAACTCCTCCTATTACTCCATATAACCTCTCCCAATAACTCCTCCTATTACTCCATATAACCTCTCTCTATAACCCCTCCTATTACTCCATATAACCTCTCCCTATAACCCCTCCTATTACTCCATATAACCTCTCCCAATAACTCCTCCTATTACTCCATATAACCTCTCCCTATAACTCCTTCTATTACTCCATATAACCTCTCCCTATAACCCTCCTATTACTCCATATAATCTCTCTCTATAACCCCTTCTATTACTCCATATAACCTCTCCCTATAACTCCTCCTATTACTCCATATAACCTCTCCCAATAACTCCTCCTATTACTCCATATAACCTCTCCCTATAACTCCTCCTATTACTCCATATAACCTCTCCCTATAACTCCTCCCATTACTCCATACAACCTCTCCCTATAACTCCTATTACTCCTTATTACCTCTCGCTATAACCCCTCCTATTACTCCATATAAATTCTCCCTATAACTCCTCCTATTACTTCATATAGCCTCTCCCTATATCTCGTCCTATTACTCCATATAACCTCTCCCTATAACCCCTCATATTACTCCATATAACCTCTCCCTATAACCCCTCCTATTACTCCATATAACCTCTCCCTATAACCCCTCTTATTACTCCGTATAACCTCTCCCTATAAACGCTCCTATTACTCAATATAACCTCTCCCTATAACCCCTTCTATTACTCCATATAACCTCTCCCTATAACTCATATTACTCAATATAACCTCTCCCTATATCCCCTCCTATTACTCCATATAACCTAAATTTATAACCCCTCTTAATACTCTATATAACCTCCCTATAACTCCTCCCATTACTCCATATAATCTCTCCCAATAACTCCTCCTATTACTCCATATAACCTCTCCCAATAACTCCTCCTATTACTCCATATAACCTCTCTCTATAACCCCTCCTATTACTCCATATAACCTCTCCCTATAACCCCTCCTATTACTCCATATAACCTCTCCCAATAACTCCTCCTATTACTCCATATAACCTCTCCCTATAACTCCTTCTATTACTCCATATAACCTCTCCCTATAACCCTCCTATTACTCCATATAATCTCTCTCTATAACCCCTTCTATTACTCCATATAACCTCTCCCTATAACTCCTCCTATTACTCCATATAACCTCTCCCAATAACTCCTCCTATTACTCCATATAACCTCTCCCTATAACTCCTTCTATTACTCCATATAACCTCTCTATAACCCCTCCTATTACTCCATATAATCTCTCTCTATAACCCCTCCTATTACTCCATATAACCTCTCCCTATAACTCCTCCTATTACTCCATATAACCTCTCCCTATAACCCTCCTATTACTCCATATAACCTCTCCCTATAACTCCTCCTATTACTCCATATAACCTCTCCCTATAACCCCTCTTATTACTCCATATAACCTCTCCCTATAACTCCTTCTATTACTCCATATAACCTCTCTCTCTATAGCCCCTCCTATTACTCCATATAACCTCTCCCTATAACTCCTTCTATTACTCCATATAACCTCTCTCTATAGCCCCTCCTATTACTCCATATAACCTTTCCCTATAACCCCTCCTATTACTCCATATAACCTCTCCCTATAACCCCTCCTATTACTCCATATAACCTCTCCCAATAACTCCTCCTATTACTCCATATAATCTCTCTCTATAACCCCTCCTATTACTCCATATAACCTCTCCCTATAACTCCTCCTATTACTCCATATAACCTCTCCCAATAACTCCTCCTATTACTCCATATAACCTCTCCCTATAACTCCTTCTATTACTCCATATAACCTCTCTCTATAACCCCTCCTATTACTCCATATAATCTCTCTCTATAACCCCTCCTATTACTCCATATAACCTCTCCCTATAACTCCTCCTATTACTCCATATAACCTCTCCCTATAACCCTCCTATTACTCCATATAACCTCTCCCTATAACTCCTCCTATTACTCCATATAACCTCTCCCTATAACCCCTCTTATTACTCCATATAACCTCTCCCTATAACTCCTTCTATTACTCCATATAACCTCTCTCTCTATAGCCCCTCCTATTACTCCAAATAACCTCTCCCTATAACTCCTTCTATTACTCCATATAACCTCTCTCTCTATAGCCCCTCCTATTACTCACATGACACAGACACATGGGGAAACAGTGTCCCTAGTCTCCCAATGACCCCTAGTCTCCCAGTGACCCCAGTCTGCCAGTGTCTCACTGTCCCCATGTCTCCTTGTGCCTCAAATGTCTCAATGTCTCCAAGCTAATGTCCCTGGTGTCTCAGTGCCCCCAGTCTGCCAGTGTCTCACTGTCCCCATGTCTCCTAGTGCCTCCATGTTTCTCAGTGCCTTAAGTGTCACAATGTCCCCATGTCTCCAAGCTAGTTTCCCTAGTGTCTGTGTCCCTGGTGTCTGTGTCCCCATGTCTTCAAGTGTCCCCTATTTTCCCAGTGTCCCCATGTGTCCCAGCCAGAGTCCCCTAGTCTCCCAGTGTCACTGGTGTCTCCATGTCCCTAGGTCTCCCCGTGTCCCCAGGTCTCCCCGTCTTCCTAGTGTCCTAGTGACATGGGGACCCTGGGATACATGGGGACACAGGGAGACATGGGGCATTGAGACACTGTGATACATAGGATCACTGGGAGACCTGGGGACACGACACTAGGGGACACTGGGAGACATGGGGCACTGAGACACTGATACATAGGAACACTGAGACCTGGAGTAATCGACACATGGGGGCACTGAGACATGAGGGCAATGGGAGACATGGGGGGGCACTGGGAGGAATCCATCTATACAGCAGAATCAAACTAAGTAGTTTTTGGTGATTTTACAGAATTTTCTCTTATGTCACTCCTTGTGATTTACATCATGTGATGTCACCCATACATATTTTATTAAGCAAATTAGTAAGGCCAGTATGTTTTTCCAAGAAAGGTGGCAACCCTAACTACTTTTCACATACTCTTACTTAAGTATGGGATCAAAACTTGTGTAGACTGGCTGACAATGAATATAGTTAAAGGGACACTATAGTCACCAGAACAACTGCAGCTTATTGAATTTGTTCTGGTGAGTAGAATCATTACCTTCAGGCTTTTTGCTGTAAACACTGTCTTTTCAGAGAAAATGCATTGTTTACATTACAGCCTAGTGATAACTTCACTGGTCACTCCTCGGATGGCTGTTAGAGATCCTTCCTGGGTCATGGCTGCCTAAAATGCATCCAAACATTCAGTGTCTCCTCCCTCTGCATGCAGACACTGAACTTTCCTCATAGAGATTCATTAATTCAATTCAACTCTCTAAGGAGATGCTGATTGTCCAGGGCTGTGTTTGAATCATGCTGGCTCTGACCTGCCTCTTTGTCAGTCTCAGCCAATCCTATGGGGAAGCACTGTGATTGGATCAGGCCACCACTTCTAAAGATGTCAGCAGACTGCTTTTTTCTGAGTCTAACAGCATGCAGAGTTACAGCTTCAGGCTTGAATATAGTAAGATTTTGCTATATTTATGGAGGCATGAGGGGCCCAGTGGGCTAGATGGTGGTGTTAACACTATAGGGTCATGAATTCATGTTTGTGTTCCTGACCCTATAGTGATCCTTTAAGGTAATGCTGACTTTGGTCTCTCTAACACTATGGCATGTTCCCTTTCTTCTACACTCACTACATACAGATTTTCTCTGTCCCAGACTAAATACCAGAAACTTCTGCCTGCTAGTAAGAAGGTAAGGAGACAAGTGGACCAGCGAGTGCTAGAGGACGGTACTTAGAAAGCGTTGAGCGAGCGCATCATTAGATGCATTTATGCCAAGCTCAGGGTGCTGTCTGCATAGTATGCCCTTAGTTGGCCAGCTGCAGGATTGGCAGGCAGTCTGACATGCATTCATGCCAGGCTGGCCTTCTAATTCTTTGGGCAGACATGTCCTCTTTTTGGGCATGTTCGCCCCTTTTGGCAGGTTACGTGATTTGTGTCAGTGGCACACCCTTTTACCCCGCCCATTGACTTCCTGCTTGACTGGACACTGCTGTTAGGGGTTTTGGATTTACTTGAAAGATGAAAACATAAATTAGTGAGAGATTAGCATAGGGTATGTGTTTTCTTATAGTTGCTTTTTTCTTTCTCTCCACCACCATCTCCATCAGATACATGATGCTTGGGAGGTATGACTGTTTTACTGTTTTTGGTCGATATGATTCTGTAATTAGGCCCGTCATAATTGTCAGCACCAGGCCCACTGGGCTCTTAATCTGGCCCTGCTCTCTCCTAATTGTCAGTTAGCATATCAAGTGACAATTCACATCACATCAAGGGCCTAATGTCTGCTGAACAGAGCAATCAACAGATGTGGAGGTATATATGTATATTTTTTGTTAAATTAAAATTTTATTAGAGATCAGTCGCAATGTCAAAATGCAGAGAAAGGGGACACGCAATATCTCACTTTTACATGGCCGGGTTGGGCCGCTTTAATCAGACCAGTAATAATTTTAATTTTTTAATGTAGCATTCTTGTGAAAGCTCTGAATAACTTTATCCCCTTAAGGACCAAACTTCTGGAATAAAAGGGAATTATGACATGTCACACATGTCATGTGTCCTTAAGGGGTTAAAAATGTCAGAAAAAATTGTAACTCAATCATGGTATGGTATGGTCCTAAGGTTTCTGTGGGACCGTGCTTAAGTGTGTATTTCACAAAAGTCAAGACTAACAAAATAGAGCAGCAGGAAACTATAATATAGTGGGATCTCAGCTCCTTCTCTGTCAGGACTCGAGACCCCAATCTAGGTCTTTCTTTGCTCTGGGTTGATGTCCCTCTCTCCTCCCAGGTTCAACCCTTGTTGGCCATATGGGTCTGGAGATATATTAATCGTTCCACATGTAATGGCAAGGTATCACATCTGGCCATTGTGACACAACTGGGTGTTTAGCTTCTGAGAAAATAATCTAATTTGCACCATTTACTGTGATCTTACAAATGGCACATTACATGTAGCACCAAATTAACCTTCCAGTGCTGTAACCAGTCTTACCACCCCCTATTCGGAAACCGTTTTATGTATCCATAATACACATCGCGTTTATTAACAATATTTCTACAGTGCAACAATGAATCACACTCACTGGGCATGACAACCTCCCTTATAACTCTGCTTATTGTTCCATATAATAGCTCCTTACATTCCCTAATACTACTCCCTGTTGCGTCGCCAAAGGCTGGAACCGGGACGGTCCGGCTGTCCTGTCGAACCCCTGCTGATGTACAGGGCCAGACTGGCCCACCAGGAAAATTCACAGCACAGTGCTCCCCAGTGAGACACATAGAGATCTGCTTGTTGAGATGGTTTGTAAAGACATATCTGAAATATAGAAAGCAAAAACTTAATTAGAAATCACTCGGGCCCCTGTGCAAAAATTGCTCTGGGGACCCTCCTGTGTGTCCAGTGGCGTCTCTAGGATTCATTTTTAGGGGGGGCACATGGTGGGCCAGGGACAAAAGTAGGGGGGCACATTTAACCCCGCCCTCACCACAGTTTGACCTCGCCCCTGCCGCATGTTAAGATGTTAAGCCCCACCCCTGACACAATGTGTTTTTTTTGGTTTTTTTTATAATCCCTGGTGGAGGATTTATTATTTCCACCAGGGATTATTAAAAAAACAAACACATTTCCCTTAATACAGTGCCATAGTTGGCACTGTATCCATATACACAGTCCATATACACACACACACACACAGACTGCTGAGTGCATACACACACACACACACACACAGACTGCTGAGTCCATACACACACACACAAAGACTGCTGAGTCCATACACACACACAAGCTTCCTCACTAGCAGACACACACCATACACAGATTGCTGAGTCCATACACAAACACACACACACATACTGCTGAGTCCAGACACACACAGACACACACAGACTGCTGAGTCCATACACACACAAAAGCTTCCTCACTAGCAGACACACACACCCACCCACCATACACAGACTGCTGAGTCCATACACACACACACACAGACTGCTGAGTCCATACACACACACACAGACTGCTGAGTCCATACACACACACACACACACAGACTGCTGAGTCCATACACACACACAGATTGCTGCGTCCATACACACACACAGATTGCTGCGTCCATACACACACAGACTGCTGCGTCCATACACACACAGACTGCTGCGTCCATACACACACAGACTGTTGCGTCCATACACACACACACACAGACTGCTGAGTCCATACACACACACACACACAGACTGCTGAGTCCATACACACACACACACAGACTGCTGAGTCCATACACACACAGACTGCTGAGTCCATACACACACACACACAGACTGCTGAGTCCATACACACACACAGACTGCTGAGTCCATACACACACACACAGACTGCTGAGTCCATACACACACACACACACAGACTGCTGAGCCCATACACACACACACAGACTGCTGAGCCCATACACACACACACAGACTGCTTAGCCCATACACACACACACACAGACTGCTGAGCCCATACACACACACACAGACTGCTGAGCCCATACACACACACACACACAGACTGCTAAGTCCATACACACACACACACAAGCACATTAAGCCTACCTGTCACGGAAGGCTGTAGCTGTGGGTCAGACAGCCATCTTCTGGCCTTTCCAACAGCAGCAAAGTCTGCTGCTTAACGGCGGGGGCGGGGCTTTTGTGGGAGGTGGGGTTCGGTTGGGGGCAAGGCCTGTGCCGGGGAGCCTGTCAGTGCTCCATCTGGCCACAGACAGCACTCAGCACCGTTTGTTCCAGCTCCTCTCTTCTCCATTCCCTCGGGCTGTCACAGACTGTTACAGCCCGAGGGAATATGATTTAATAACATGGCCGGCAAGTTGCTGGCATTTGGGGGGGCACAGCATGATGTAGGGGGGGGCATGGCCCCCCCTAGCGACGCCACTGTGTGTGTCTCATTTACCTAAAGCCTCACCATGAGTCATTTTCCCTCAAACCAGCCCCTCCATGGGTCTCATTCCTCCCAGCCCCTCCATGTGTCTCATATCCGTCCCACTCCTCCATATGTCTCATCCACCCCCAGCCCATTCAAGTGTCTCATTCCCATGTATCCCTAGTGAGACACAAAGAGGAGCTCGGTGGGTATAATGAGATACATGAAAGAGTGGGGGTGAGAGGATGAGACACATGGAGGAATGGGGGATATGAGGATGAGACATATGGAGGTGCAGGAGGAGAATGAGACACATGGGGAGGCCCGGGGATTTCTAATTACGACTTTGTGTCTTATATAATATGAATAAACTCTGTGCCAGCCATGTGTATTTGATGAAACACAATGCTCTTTCAACCTGGAACAACCTGGTTGGTTAATTTTCTAAACACCAAATTTTCTTTTAATGGTAATGACCTTGATTTATTTTAGAGCCCTGCCTAGCCTGCTGTCCTTGAATGGGGGCAGGGAGCTAGAGAGTGACAATCCACCCTCTACTGTGTCCCTCTTTGAGCCTCTCCCTTACAGTGCAGTTTCTCAATTGTGCCTCTCCCCTTTATCCCATTCCACCTGTGCTCTCCCACATTTTATACTCTTTTCTCTTTATTCCAGTCACCCAGCGTGTCTCTCCCCTTTATCTCCCTTAGTTGTTCATGTCTATCCCCTTCACCCAGCATGTTTTGTGCCTCTCACATTTCATGCCCCCACTCACACACACCCTAATATTCCTCCAGTTCTCCAATGTCATCTTGTAGTGTTTGAAGTTTACCTTTACTCTGGTATTGAGTAACTAAAGTTATTTAATGTTTATCTTAAAACATTGACATCCAGTCTGTAAGTTTATGTAACAAACTTATTTGTTTATAGGGTTGTTCACTAAAGTAAGAATTACAAGAGAATTTCACATTTAAGGTCAAAATAGCGCAACTGGAAACATTATCTAAGTCATCGATGCTTTCAGTTTGGTTACTCGAGATTTAAATTTAAAATTAACTTTGAGTTCTCACTTTAGTAAGTAACCCTGTCATTCTATTGTCACTTCCTCCACCCAAATCTAACTTTCATAGCATTACCGGGAGAGAGTTCCTGTTGTGCAAGTGAACTGAATAGGGAAGGTGCACTTTGTTTTGTCAGCGACCCATATACAACGGGACAGAGGTGACTCATACTGTGGGCTGAGATGGCTCTTGTCGCTATATATAGCCAGCACACATTCCTCATCTATGGACATGCACTGTTCTTATAATGCATTACACAACCTAATACACACCCTAATGATATATATAAACTTATAAGTGTGATGACAAATATAGGAAGATGATACTTGTAAAGACCATATACAATGAAAACATAGAATTCGGTGATAAGGAGGGGGCGTGTCCTGGCCACCATCTTAGATGGCCACGTTTTAGAGAGGCTCCTGGACAAGGGGGGCAATTTCATTCAAAAAGTGCAAATTTAACTGCAATGGATAAATTTTACTTATAATTACAAATAGCTAATAACAATCTTGTTATGGAGAAACAAAGGAAAAACGAAAAATCCGTACCTGCAATGAAGAAAACGGGAGCAGGAGCTGCTGGGGTGAGTAAGGGTGCCCAGGCTCACTCCCCTGCTTCCAAACATGGCCCGCGGCTGGTTTCGCCGCTTAAAATATCGTTGGTGGCGCCGGGGAAATCCCTCCCCACCTCCCTCCCGGTCTCCCATGCCAAATCTTATGCCTGTGCGGCCGCGACCTGCTCGCAGCATCCAGAGAGCGGCGGGACCGCGGCCGCACTGGCTGACACCTCTGTGTGCGGCTCAGAGTGCTCCGAGCACTCAGCATGCTCGGAGCACAAAGCTGTGTCTCCCGCGCGCGGCAAGGACCACCCAGCAAGCCGCTCGCGGTCTCAGCATAGAGCAGCCCGGTCGCTCACTTACAAAAGTGACCGGGCTGCAAGTAAAGGGGAGGGTAGTGTGAGGTCACGCTCCCCATCGGGATCTTCGGCCTCCAGGTTGTCGGTCCCGGCGGGGGGGGCTCTGCTATCCGACCCAAAACTCTTAAAGGCACAGTAAGGGCTATGGAAAGCCCAGAGGTCCAAAGCATGGAATTAGGAGCTGACTAGGGCAGCACAAAACCAGGATACACCACTGCCTGGATCTGGTTGAAACTGTAAAAGAGCTTCAGAAGCAAGTACACCAACAAGCGGAAAAGTTGGCGGACGCCGAGGATAGAAGTAGGCATAATAACCTAAGGATCAGGGGGATCCCTGAAAATATAGACTCTATGGAATTACAAAGATATTTCCAGGCAATGGTGAAGTCAGCCCTACCAACTGCTAAAAATACGGATCTACTACTGGACCGCATCCATAGATTGCCTAAACCCGGTAATGCACCTGCGGTAATCCACATTAAAGAGGAATTTCTGGGTGCAGTACGCACGTCAGGTCTCACGGGGGACTACAGCGGTATGAAGGTCTTCCAAGACTTCTCTGCCCAAACAATGAGGCGACGCAGAGAATTTCAACTTTTTACCGCGGATCTAAGACGAAGAGGGATAAGATATAGATGGGGATTCCCGGTTAAAGTCCTTTTCCGCATGGATGGCAGGAATTTCATAATCACGTCGCCTGAGGAAGGAATGGAACTCATCCAATCCATGACT
Organism: Pelobates fuscus; assembly: GCF_036172605.1. Classification (NCBI taxonomy): domain Eukaryota; kingdom Metazoa; phylum Chordata; class Amphibia; order Anura; family Pelobatidae; genus Pelobates; species Pelobates fuscus. The sequence continues at coordinate 263,844,531 of NC_086319.1, read as the reverse complement.
AGAAGTCAGGTATCGCCTCATAGACTCTCGCCATCTACTCCTCTGCAGGCTAGCAAGAGAAGCAAATCTGACACTTCCTGAGTTTCCAGTTTATAGAGCTACAGTCTTCATTTTCCACGGTCGTAAATCGTTCTACACTTCAAGTTTAGATGTTCTTCCTATCTTCACTAAGGAATTTTATTTACTTATTTTTTTTATATACGTTTATTTTCATAAATATAGGGGAGAGATGGCCAGAGAAAAGTAGGTCCAATAGGACAGAGCAGGGGTTAACCCTAAATGATGAAGAAAGAAGAAGAGAACAGAGTCTGTCCACACGTGTATGTATACATACACAAATATCAAAGCAACAGTAGAAAAGAATAATAAACTTTATTAATATAACACAAAAACTGAACTATGTACAAAGGGGGAAGGGGAGGGAGAGAGAGGGAGATGTCCGATGCGAAAGCACCTGGGTAGTTAAAAATAGTTTCCTCAAATCAGGAAACCGCTAGCTAGGGTACTATAGTTAAAGGAAGAACCACTGTTAAGAGAGGTAACAAGCCACTAAAAATTAGGTCTTTAGTACAATAAATGCTAGCCGAGCGTAAGAGAGAAAGGATACACTGTATCTAAGCAAGGTGTTAACTCATGGTACCCGGCTTGACGTAACAACTTGAAATCTCCTCGGTGCAATGTAAATCTTGCCGAGTGATACAGGCTTGATAGTACGTAGCTGAGCAGGGTGAGCACCTATAGCAAGGACCACTGCAATAAGAGGTATATACCCACTCAAAATTTGCTCATCGGTACACTAAATTCTTGCCGAGAGAGAGAGGGTTAATAGGCTATGTCAAAGGTGTATGCCCACTCAAAAATGGCTCCTCGGTGCAATAGATTCTTGCCGAGAGAGGGAGAGTTACTAGGCTATATCAAAGAAAAACATACACTAATGGAGCCTGGCTGCAGGTGCACCTTGAATCTCCTCGGTACATTGTGACTCTTTCCGAGTAAGATAAATAGTAGTGGCACAGGATCCCTGAGAAAATGTAATCATAGTATATAATATGTGTCAAAACGCAATGGCTTCAGATATCACCAAGGTCCTCCTCGGAGCAATATGAATCTTGCCGAGAGAGAGAGGGGAGAATGATGAAAATCTGGGCTGAGCGGATAACACAATGATTAGCCTGTTACTACAAGGGATACAGTAACATAGTAATATCAAATCTCACACTCAGTTAGATGGGAATAATTAGTTAATATATATCTTAGAGCTAATTCCCAATAACTACCAAAGTGACGAGGATCGCTCTGCAGTGAAGAGTATGTCCATTTATACACAAAAAATAGTCACCATGCTAATTTGGCCGTATAATGAGCCCATAACCTTCTAATGAATAGAGTGGGGTTAGGGCTGAGGTGTCATATATGGCTGTACGGTGGCAAGTAGTGTGATAGAGGACCAGGATCACTCCTCGTCGTGTGGTGTACAGTAAAGTGTACCCTCCGGTAGTAGAAGAAAAGAATGGTGCCTTCTTGGGTACCAGGTATAGTAAAGAGGAGTAGAGGGAGGATAAGAGTGAGGTGTATCCTAAGTCTATTAGTGGAGTACCTCGTAGGTAAATTCAATAATAGAATGTCTAGAATTTTCAATAGTACCCATAAAGTACTCTACAGTACCCTGTGGCGTGCCTTGGTCGGCGACGAGGTACTGTGAGTAAAAGCTAGCGTGTAGAGGATCGGGTATTGGTTTGTCCGATCATAGTGTCTTAGAGGTAAATGTTGAATAACACAAGCCCAACTGTTGTAGTAGTGGGGCGGATGGTCCGGACACCCAAAGTAGGTGTCAGTCGGTAAGGTTGGGTAGGATCTCTCCAATGGTTGGGTAGGATCTCTCCAATGTCTTGCCCAAGACATTGGAGAGATCCTACCCAATGTCTTGCCCAAGACATTGGAGAGATCCTACCCAACCTTACCGACTGACACCTACTTTGGGTGTCCGGACCATCCGCCCCACTACTACAACAGTTGGGCTTGTGTTATTCAACATTTACCTCTAAGACACTATGATCGGACAAACCAATACCCGATCCTCTACATGCTAGCTTTTACTCACAGTACCTCGTCGCCGACCAAGGCACGCCACAGGGTACTGTAGAGTACTTTATGGGTACTATTGAAAATTCTAGACATTCTATTATTGAATTTACCTACGAGGTACTCCACTAATAGACTTAGGATACACCTCACCCTTATCCTCCCTCTATTCCTCTTTACTATACCTGGTACCCAAGAAGGCACCATTCTTTTCTTCTACTACCGGAGGGTACACTTTACTGTACACCACACGACGAGGAGTGATCCTGGTCCTCTATCACACTACTTGCCACCGTACAGCCATATATGACACCTCAGCCCTAACCCCACTCTATTCATTAGAAGGTTATGGGCTCATTATACGGCCAAATTAGCATGGTGACTATTTTTTGTGTATAAATGGACATACTCTTCACTGCAGAGCGATCCTCGTCACTTTGGTAGTTATTGGGAATTCGCTCTAAGATATATATTAACTAATTATTCCCATCTAACTGAGCGTGAGATTTGATATTACTATGTTACTGTATCCCTTGTAGTTACAGGCTAATCATTGTGTTATCCGCTCAGCCCAGATTTTCATCATTCTCCCCTCTCTCTCTCGGCAAGATTCATATTGCTCCGAGGAGGACCTTGGTGATATCTGAAGCCATTGCGTTTTGACACATATTATATACTATGATTACATTTTCTCAGGGATCCTGTGCCACTACTATTTATCTTACTCGGTAAGAGTCACAATGTACCGAGGAGATTCAAGGTGACCTGCAGCCAGGCTCCATTAGTGTATGTTTTTCTTTGATATAGCCTAGTAACTCTCCCTCTCTCGGCAAGAATCTATTGCACCGAGGAGCCATTTTTGAGTGGGCATACACCTTTGACATAGCCTATTAACCCTCTCTCTCTCGGCAAGAATTTAGTGTACCGATGAGCAAATTTTGAGTGGGTATATACCTCTTATTGCAGTGGTCCTTGCTATAGGTGCTCACCCTGCTCAGCTACGTACTATCACGCCTGTATCACTCGGCAAGATTTACATTGCACCGAGGAGATTTCAAGTTGTTACGTCAAGCCGGGTACCATGAGTTAACACCTTGCTTAGATACAGTGTATCCTTTCTCTCTTACGCTCGGCTAGCATTTATTGTACTAAAGACCTAATTTTTAGTGGCTTGTTACCTCTCTTAACAGTGGTTCTTCCTTTAACTATAGTACCCTAGCTAGCGGTTTCCTGATTTGAGGAAACTATTTTTAACTACCCAGGTGCTTTCGCATCGGACATCTCCCTCTCTCTCCCTCCCCTTCCCCCTTTGTACATAGTTCAGTTTTTGTGTTATATTAATAAAGTTTATTATTCTTTTCTACTGTTGCTTTGATATTTGTGTATGTATACATACACGTGTGGACAGACTCTGTTCTCTTCTTTTTTCACGTTTATTTTCATGATTTTTTTTTCTTTTTTTTTCTCTCTATTGATTTTTATGGCTTGGTTCCGAGAAAACTTTATCTGTGTAACAGACTATTGAGTCCTGCTCCAGTCTGGAGATTTAACGGGATTACTTTGAATCTTGACTTGTTTCTCCTCGTTATGACTGTCCTTAGAGTTTGCACACCAATGATTATTTGATATGCAACTTAACAGTTTATTTCAGAAATCGATTTGACCACTTAAATATTTCCAAATTTTCATAATCAATATTATTTTTTTTTTTTTTTTTTTGGTGTTGTTTTTTTTATTTATATTGCTCCCCTTGTATCCAGCAGCCTTCTCTCCCCCCAACCTGGGCCTAATACCCTGAGATGGAGAAACTTTTTTGCTCTCCCTCATGGCCCTTTTTCACTGTTTGTTTATTTCCCCTGATAGGGGTATATACCCAAGTTTTAAATTAGGGTACAGAACAGATTTTACATAGCAGGTATAATTAAGTACATTGCATATCGAACCCCGTCTCTGCTAGATCATTTAACTCAATAAACACTTGTAACTAAAACGCAATATCCTGTCTTAACGGTGAGTACGGCCGATCGCTCTGGTGAGGGAACATTTACCAGCTCGTTAACCTACGACCTTTTCCTTTCTTTATAATTCTCTCTTTTTTTTTTTTATCAATCATATATTATCGAAGCGTTAGGTTTATGACATGTGACCACAGTAGTAAAGTTCGTATAGCAGTAATACAACCGGCAATTCTACAATCTTTGATTCAAGATTCATGTTTATCGATATTGCTTACTATCTCGGGCAGTGTTAGGATATGTTATAGGTTTAGACTTTTTTCTATCAAGTACCCAAGAACCTGGCTATACATGACGGTTTCAGTTTAGGAGAACAGACCATTCATACGTAAAGGGCCTCAGGTTAGCAAGTGTGAGAGACTGGGTGTGTGTATGTTGGAGTGTTGCGTTGCAGTTTTGTCGTTGTATATCTTATGACATGTCCTGCATGTGGGAGGCGTTTCAACGGGTTACTGACCTGTGTCAACTATAATTTCTTACTACTCCCCTCTGTTATTGTGTCGTCGGTTAGCAGGGAGGCCGGTTTGGCCCTCCATGACGTATTCACAGTATGGTGAGCTTAGTTGCGCCCTTGGTTGTGGTGCCAATTTCTGCGGGGTGTAGAAGTGTAGTGCTATGTGGCGTATGCTCTAGGCTGCGCTGGGGCGTTATCCAACTGAAGTGCGGTGAATCGTCACGGAGTACCTTTCCGTCCCCCAGTACCCATTGATGCGTGGTCGGGTGGCCTATGTTTTCCCTGATAGCAGCGTCTGTGTTTTAGTAGTCAGAACTATCAGGATGGGGATGTTGCCTGGGGGAGCTGTTGGCTGTCGCTGTCTGAGCTTGTCCTGTTCGGTGTTCACCCCTGTTGCGGGTTCAGTCTCCTTTGGGGGTACAGCATGCTTACCATGGCCGTCCTCTGTCCCCTCTAGTCCCCTGCTCCCTTGTCTTATTCTCACGGCGTATGAACTAGTCTGCCCTCGGGGATACCCAAGTTTTTTGTACCCCGTTGATATTTTTATTTTTTTATTTTTTCCTTTGACCATCCATCCTTTAAAATTTGGTAGAAATGTTTCCAGATCACGAACCACAGAAATGCCTCATACAAAAATGCATATTATGTGGCATCAGCGACTTGCACAAATTTGTTTATTTATTCCTGTACACACATGTACACAACTTGAGTTTGTTGTGACAGTATTGTTGGATGTTTCTTTATTGGAAGGCGGTTGTTCGGACTCTCACAAAGTTGAATGTTTTTTTACTCTTTATCAAGCATTGCTGTTCCATAAATTATGGTTTTAAAATATGTCATTTAATGTGAGAGGCCTGAACACCGCCCACAAAAGACGCTTACTATTTAAAGAAGCAAAATCCAACAAATCAGATGTCATCTGTGTACAGGAAACGCATTTTAAAAATGATAAAAAACATAAGATTATGTCAAAGCTTTTCCCAGTCCAATATCATAGCACTTATAAATCCATGACATGCGCATTGTCGTCTCTTTGGCCTATTCCAGTTATAACCAATTAACCTCCAATAAACACAGACACAAGGATTATTTGGCAAAAATATTCCACGGCTTTATTAATCACATAAATATATATAAAATAAGATATAAAATTTAAGAGGTCATTGTCACCAACATTTGAAAAGACATTCCCCCAATTAACATAACTAAATACCCAGACAATGACCTCAAACATATTTACATAATACCATATAACAATGTAACATATCATAAATAACATAAACAATTAACACAGCCACCCAGGGCAACCATTTCCAATTGTAGGGGCATACCAAGACACCCCTACACCATTATCATAGCCACCAAGGGCATCCCATTTCACAGTAGGGGCATACCAAGACACCCCTACACCATAACATAGCCACCAAGGGCATCCCTTTCCACTGTAGGGGCATACCAAGACACCCCTACACCATTGTCCCAGCCACCAAGGGCATCCATTTCCAGTGTAGGGGCATACCAAGACACCCCTACACCCCCAGGTTCGTAGCTACCGCCGAGCTCGAACCTACCACCAAATCTAAAGGTAAGTATTCCTCTTGACCTATCCCACTTACCAAAAACCGACCTACCCCCAATTAAACTAAACCATCCCCTGCCACAGCACAGAGCTTGACCCCTCAAGGCTCCTGGGCGCCCCCACCCCGAATAAACAAAGCCTGCCTCAAACCATCTTGAAAGCCCAAATTAAGAAAATCCAAACCCACCTCAGACAAATGAACCCCATCACGCCGGAAGTATCCCGGTAACATATCCTCCAGCTCCCTGTGCCGCACTACTACCCCCCCAGATCTCTTAATAAAAATTGCCAACAACTTATTGAACTTCCGTCTATATCTTGCCATCGCTGCGAAATCCCTCGCATGACGCCAATGGAAACGCGGTACCGTTTCCGACCAAACAATAACAACCCCGGGGATCAAAGACCTCAACTTATCCAAGTCCCTTTTAATCCCACGAACTAATTCCCTTTGCGGGACCAACCCAAAATCATTCCCCCCTGTGTGGAACAATATGAAATCGGGGACTTCCCCCTGCCCTATCCTCCAAAATAAATCCAAACACGTATCTCTCCAACCATAACCCCGAAAACCAAACCACAACACACGTAACACATCCAACGGAAAGCCGAGCTGCGTGCCTTGTCTCCGAACTGCAGCCCTCCGTTCAGCCCAGTAGACATATGAGTGGCCTACTATCCAAGCGACTCCACCTGAAATGAAAAGAAATAACTTACAACCACGGGGCCAACTTAAATTGTACCGCCATAACATCAACTTGGTTTATATTAAAAGATCAGGGCGTACATATGAGCGGAACCTAAGCGATTCCCATCTCCCAATTTTCTTAACCAACTCGTCCCCCAGGCCCAATCTCGCCACCTCCGTAGCAGCCCCGATCCTGAACGAGTGGGTGCCAAATTGCGTGGGATCCATGCCCAAACGCTCCAAACCCAACTTAAAGACCCTGGTGAATTGGAATTTCGACAACGCCGAGCCGTCCGCATGGCGAAAGAATGAACCCCGCCCCTTTGGGCGGATTTCCACATATCGCTTAGCACAGCCCACCGGGCAAGCCTCCACCTGAGGTATAGCAGACAGCTTAATCGTCCGACCTCTCCCAAAGATATCAGTCTTCGAGCGCCGTAGCCGGATAGCTACTTCTGTTACCCCCAAGGCCACGTCCTCGAACTGAAGACCCCCTTGCCTAAGCTTACTCCCACTTACAATCTCACTCACCCGAAATGCCCCGAAAAAGGCCCATTCAAAACCCACTTTAAATAGCAAGACCTCGAACAGCGAGAAACACAAACCTGGCAGGACCCCCAGTAGCTGTAGAAGCATCGTGAAAGACACCGGCCTCCTACTGTCAGGGACTGACTTCCCCTTGCGATAACCCTTAACTGCCTGCCGCACAATAAACGACTTTGTCAAATCCTCCCACCCCCGGAGCTTGAAGAGAAACGCCAAAGCTGCCAAGTTCCGGCCAACCACTGCCGGGGAAGCCCCACCTGCAAACAGCTGGCAGAGCAACCACAATAAAGTCTCGAGACGTACCTTTGCCGATACCACGTCCCCTGTACAGTCTACTGCTTCGTCCCACCTTCCCCACACTTTACTATACGCCGCCAACAAATCTCTGATCAGTCTTCCAAGCAAGAGGTCCCGAGCCGCCACATCTGATCCGGACATGGCAGACCCTCCCTTTGCGCGTTCGGAGCTTCCGCCCGAAATTTTTCCCACTGAAAGCGAGAAAGAGCATCAGCAATTACGTTTAAGAAACCAGGGACATGACGTGCACGAAAAACAATATTCAACTGCATGCAATATAAAACAAACCGACGAAGCAAGCGGACCACTGGGACTGATGACGCTGACAGATTGTTCACAGCCTCTACAACAGAAAACCACTCTCCTATAGCGTAAGACCTGGCCCCACAAGGAGAGTGCTACCACCAACGGGAACAGCTCGAGAAAGGCCAAATTCCGAATCAGCGGGCTGACTGCCCACCTTTCGGGCCATTTTTCCGCACACCACTAACCCGCAAAGTAGGCCCCGAAACCTACACTCCTCGAAGCATCGGTAAAGAATTCCAACTCGGGTGACTCGATACACTTTAACCTGAAAAAGACCTTCCCATTGAAGTCCTTCAGGAAGGTCTCCCATACACCCAAGTCCTCCTTGATCGGAGCGGTGACTCTAATAAAATGATGAGGTGACCGCACTCCCGCCGTGGCTTTGGCCAGGAACCGGTTAAACACCCTCCCTACCGGAATAATGCGACAAGCGAAATTCAACCGTCCCAACAACGATTGTATAGCCCGCAGTGTCGCCTTCCTTGCCCCACGCAACTCCGAAATAGCGTCGCGTAGAGACTCCAACTTATCCGCCGGTAACCTACATTCCCCGGCGACCGTGTCAATTTCAAGTCCTAGAAAACTAAGGCAAGTAACAGGCCCCACGGTCTTGTCGCGAGCCAGAGGTATCCCAAAAACCTGGCACATCCATTCAAGACACCGTAACCTGAAACGGCAAGCGTCCGAGCCGGCCGGCCCGACACACAAGAAATCGTCCAAATAATGGACCACAAACTTGGTGCCCGCCTCCTTTTTCACTACCCATTCCATGAATGTACTAAATTTCTCAAAGTACGCACACGAGATGGAGCATCCCATGGGCAAACACAAGTCCACAAAATAGTTATCATCAATAAAACAACCTAGTAAGTGGTGACACATTGGGTGAATGGGCAAAAGGCGGAAAGCCGCTTCTATGTCCGCCTTAGCCAACAACGCTCCGCGTCCTGCCTCCCTTACCAGCTCGACCGCCTGGTCGAATGATGCGTAGGAAACAGAACAGAGAGCCCCGTCAATGTCATCATTGACCGATGACCCTTTCGGGTATGACAAGTGGTGGATGAGGCGAAATTTTCCCGCCTCCTTCTTTGGCACTAAGCCTAGCGGGGAAACCCTGAGATCGGGCAGCGGAGGCTCTTTATACGGTCCCGCCATCCGGCCCAGGCGAACCTCATGCAGCAATTTCTCACACACTACGTCATGATGTTCGCCAACGGAGCGCAGATTACGGAAACGAGGTGCCACAACCCGCTCCCGGAAGGGAATGATAAAACCCTTCGTAAATCCCTCAAACAACAAACAGACATCCTCTCGTTTACCGTAGCTGTTTAGCCACGGGAGCATCGCGTCTACCTTCACCGGTGACCGACCCAGCGGCAGCGGATGGTGCTGAAGCACCTCCGGCCGAGCTAGGTGCTGTGGACTTACCCCGCTTGAAACACCGGTTGTAACCGTGCCCCCCTTACATTGGCCCTCGTTATAGAGCCAGCAAAATCCCTTCCTTTGCGTAGCCGACGCGGTGGAAGAGGCACCGACGCCAGCCCCCCCCCTGAAAGGGAGCCGCCTTCTGGGACATCATCAGCTTCATCCATAACGGTAGGTCCATCTGATCCCACCTCATCCCTGGATTAGCTGATAGCCTCTGGCGAAACTGCTCGTCGTACCGCCACCAGGCTAGCCCCCCATAAGTGCGGTAAGACTCCCACACCCCATCTAAGTAACAAAACAGTTGTGAACATTTTTCAGGGGCCTTTTCCCCCAGCACACTCGCCAGTATGCAAAATGCTCGTAGCCAATTCCCGAAAGTTTTCGGGATTTTCCTATACCTACGCCGCTTTTCCTCCTCCTCTTTTTTAGCGTCCTTTTTGTCCTCTTCCTTCAAATCTAGGTACTCATCTAAAGGGAGAAGGGAGAATATCTCCACAAATTCACCCTTCCACAACCTTTCTTTAACTTCCACCTTAAGGTGACACCCCAGCGGACCCGCAAACGACACGTACATTCTGCCGTGCTGCATCCGGAATCTCCCCCACTAGCGTGTCCCTCTCCGCAGCCACTTCTGTGGCTACTGACCCCGCTGACGCTGCTGCCAACTCACCTGCCCCGCTCCCCGCCCGCTCGGAGACCGGAATCACCCCAGACCCCAAACCCGACGATCCTGGCAACCAAGCCCTGCTAAAAGAAGCCCCCTTATCCAGCCCTGAACTCCAAGATGTAAGGAACGATTTTAAGCCCTCTAATAAATCTCCAGAGTGTGGGGTACTGTGCAACTCACCGACCAAACCCCGTGGTGTTGCTGATCCTGGGGCTGCATCCCGAACTCCGCCATGCGATGGGCCTGGCGATGCTGCTGCGAATTCTCCGCCGTCCCTAGGCCTCCTGCGGCCAGCTGAACCGACTTCCAATGACCTGTGGACTAAAGAAGCACAACTGGGGAGGCCGTCTTCAGAACCCAAATCCTCCCTAACCTCAACCCTTGCGCTTCTATGCGTACTGCTACTCCTGGCCTGCCGGCCCTTTCTGCCACACCTATCCCCGGACGAACTTCTGTCCCGCCTGTCAGGAGAGCCCCCGCTCGCTGACCTGGATGCACTCTCCCGCGAGACTGGACCCCGAACGGGTGAGCTGCGGTAACGCCCAACCGAAGACTCCCCGCTGCTGCTGCGCTGTCCGCTCCGCCGGTTACTCCTGGAGCGATGACGAGATCCCCTATCACCCCCCCTGTCTCTGCGCCAACTAACGGGGCTGTCCGACCTATCCTGAGCGCGGCCTTCCCTGCCCGCCCGCTGATCTGTCGGCCTACAGCACCCCATCTCTGTGCCAGTTCTGGAGGGGGCCATGCCACTGCCTGCTGTGACCCCTCCACCCGTCACCAGCGCCCTATGAGTAGTCCTATTGCCTGTCACCTGCGGCCGCTGTGCCTGTGGAAGGGGTGCTTGCGGCCTAGCCCTCGCTTGCTGCAACCCGCTGCGTGCTCTGGGTGCCGCCCTACCCGCCCTGGAATGTGTGGCAGGTGCTGACTGTCCCCTGCTGTCCAAGCCCTTACTGGCCGCCCCATCATCTGCTGAACCTGAACGGGTTAAGAGGGCCTCCTTTGACAACCCCTGTTTTTTACCCCTTTTTGCCCGAACTGACCCAGGGGGCGACTCACCGCGATTACTCTGTCCTGCGGGCTGCTCCCTGCTCCCAAGGGGGCCCGCTGCTGGTAACGAGCCCGATGCCTCTGCGTTCCTCGGCGCCATCTTGTCCTGACCGCACACCTCAGATGCTGCTTGCCGACCTTGGTGCGCGGTCGCCTCCGGGCCGCTACCTCCGCGGATCCTAGCCCGGCCGCCACTTCTCCTGTTGCCGGTCCCTGTCCTGCCTGCTGACGGGCTGCGACTCCTAACCGCGCCAGCACCGGCATCAGGGCTCAAGCGTCGTGGAGGCCTGGTCCGGCGCAAAGTCCTCCGACGACGGACCCGCCATGCTCAGTGCTGCCCCCAGCTGCTGCTCCATCCAAGCTGTGCCATGCTGCCGGATTGCCGCCTTCACGCCCTCGAGGATCGTTGCCATATCACTCTCAGCCACGGAATCCATCTGAAAAACAAAGAAGAAGAAATCCCAACCAGAAGCCAGCAACAGCTAACAACAGGTAAAGATTTCAAATTAAAATGGAACCCAGTTTTAAAATGGCGAATATTTATATGACTAAGCCACTCCCCTTTTACCAATTGACCAATCAAGTGACACTCCTCCATAGGCCTGCCTCCTAGCTCTGTCAAGGCCCATTCCACCTAGCTTTGCTTATTCCATGGGCTTCAAGTCTAGAGGTGCATCGATTTTCTTCCACAGGAATGTAGCATGTTCGACGAACAAAGTAATGACGGATGATGACGGGAGGTATTTAATATGGATAGGTTCACTTAACACTATTGAATATACTATAGTGAACATGTATTTTCCCAACACCGGTCAGTTGCAGTTCTTTAGGAAATTGATGGACTTAGTGAATGAGAATGTGAGAGGCAGCTTGGTAATGTGTGGCGATACGAATTTTGTTATGGACGGTGAATTGGATAACGCTAGGGAAGACAGTGATCAACAACATAGAGGGGACAGCGACAGATTAGCAAACAAATGTTCCAGATACATGATTGAATGTGGTTTATATGATTCCTGGAGACTGATGCATGAGAATGAAAGAGATTTTACGTATTATTCTGTATCTAAAAATATGTATTCCAGGCTGGATAGGTTTATGGTCCAGAGCGCTTTAATCCCGCACATCTTGAAATCTGATATCTTAGACATTAACTGGTCTGACCATGCTCCAATCATAATGCATATTGACGAAATTGTTTCTTCAGCCCCGAATAGAACCTGGAAATTAGGCGATTATTTATTAAACGATGTTGTGAACAGATCATTGACGGAGAAAGCCTTGAGCGATTATTTTTTGGAAAATGCCTCACCCGAGGTTCCTGGTGAGGTGTCTTGGAATGCGCATAAGGCTGTGTTAAGAGGTAATTTTATTTCTAGAGCGTCTCACCTGAAGAAACTTAAAGGACCACTCTAGGCACCCAGACCACTTCAGCTTAATGAGGTGGTCTGGGTGCCAGGTCCTTCTAGGGTTAACCCATTTTTTCATAAACATAGCAGTTTCAGAGAAACTGCTATGTTTATGAATGGGTTAAGCCTTCCCCCTATGTCCTCTAGTGGCTGTCTCATTGACAGCCGCTAGAGGCGCTTGCGTGCTTCTCACTGTGATTTTCACAGTGAGAGCACGCCAGCGTCCATAGGAAAGCATTATGAATGCTTTCCTATGTGACCGGCTGAATGCGCGCGCAGCTCTTGCCGCGCGTGCGCATTCAGCCGATGGGGAGGAGAAGAGGCGGATCGGAGGAGGAGAGCAGGAGGAGAGCTCTCCGCCCAGCGCTGGAAAAAGGTAAGATTTAACCCCTTTCCCCTTTCCAGAGCCGGGCGGGAGGGGGTCCCTGAGGGTGGGGGCACCCTCAGGGCACTCTAGTGCCAGGAAAACGAGTATGTTTTCCTGGCACTAGAGTGGTCCTTTAATAGCAATAATTTAAGAACATTGGAAAAAGAACTGTACAATTTGAACCAGGCTAATAAATTTGGTCCCTCGTCTTCCCTATCAGCAATGATAGGAGAAATTAAGGCTAAAATTAACAAAATTAATTTAGATCGTACATCTCTTATGGTGAGACGTCTCAGGAAAACATTTTACTTAAAAGGCAACAGGGCCTCTACTCTTTTGGCATCCAAACTCCGCACAATCAAAAATAGCGTATTTACTTGATGATCAGGGGCGAAAAGTGTTTCATCCTACTAAAATCAGTGACATGTTCAGGGCCAGACTGGCCCACCGGGATACTGGGGAATTTCCCGGTGGGCCGGTGGACTTGGGGCCGGCAGTGCAGCATCTGACACATTTTTCCCTCCTGTGAGGTTTTGTTTGGAGGCTGGGGGCCTGGGGCAGACAATTACCGAGGTGGCTGCTACACATACAGAGGTAGCAGCCAGCTGCAGCAGGGAGGAGAGAGAGTCTCTCCCACATTGCCAGCTCCTCTGCACGGCCTGTCTGATAAGGATCCAGCCCCTGCACTGGAGCTCCGCCCACCAGCCTCAGCCTGGTGAACTTTCACACAGGAAAAGGAAGTACAGGAAAAGGAAGCACCTCGGAACCTCGCACTGAACTTAGAATCCACACTGCCAGGGACAGGTAAATGTATGATTGATACTGAGAGAGAGAGAGGGTGAGAAAGAGAGAGTGGGAGAGAGGGAGGTTGAGAAAGAGAGAGAGTGTGAGAGAGAGAGAGAGAGAGAGTGATAGGGAGAGAGAGAGAGTGATAGAGAGAGGGAGAGAGAGAGAGTGAGAGAGAGAGGGTGAGAGAGAGAGAGGGAGAGAGGGAGAACTTAGAATCCACACTGCCATTGACAGGTAAATGTATGATTGATACTGAGAGAGAGAGAGTGAGAGAGAGGGAGAGAGGGAGAACTTAGAATCCACACTGCCAGGGACAGGTAAATGTATGATTGATACTGAGAGAGAGAGAGAGGGTGAGAGAGAGAGGGAGAGAGAGTGACAGAGAGTGAGAGAGAGAGAAAGTGAGAGAGAGAGAGAGAAAGTGAGAGAGAGAGAGAGTGAGAGAGAGAGAAAGTGAGAGAGGGAGGGTGAGAGAGAGGGAGGGTGAGAGAGAGGGAGGGTGAGAGAGAGGGAGGGTGAGAGAGAGGGAGGGTGAGAGAGAGGGAGGGTGAGAGAGGGAGAGTGAGAGAGAGGGAGAGTGAGAGAGGGAGGGTGAGAGAGAGGGTGAGAGAGAGGGTGAGGGTGAGAGAGAGGGTGAGAGGGAGAGAGAGGGTGAGAGGGAGGGAGAGGGTTAGAGGGAGAGAGAGGGAGAGAGAGAGGGTGAGAGAGAGGGAGAGAGAGGGAGAGAGAGAGGGTGAGAGGGAGAGGGGGAGGGTGAGAGAGTGTGAGAGGGTGAGGGAGAGAGAGTGTGAGAGAGAGAGAGGGTGAGAGAGAGAGAGTGTGTGTGTATCAGTGAGCTTGTGGTGTGCTTGTGTGTGTATCAGTGAGCTTGTGGTGTGCTTGTGTGTGTATCAGTGAGCTTGTGTATATCAGTGAGCTTGTGGTGTGCTTGTGTATATCAGTGAGCTTCTAGTGTGCATCAGTGAGCTTGTGGTGTGCTTGTAGTGTGCTTGTGCATCAGTAAGCTTGTGTGTTTGTCAGTGAGCTTGTGGTGTGCTTGTGTGTATATACGTGAGCTTGTGGTGTGCTTGTGTGTATCAGTGAGCTTGTAGTGTGCATCAGTGAGCTTGTAGTGTGCATCAGTGAGCTTGTAGTGTTCATTAGTGAGCTTGTGGTGTGCTTGTGTGTTTGTCAGTGAGCTTGTAGTGTGCTTGTGTATCAGTGAGCTTGTAGTGTGCTTGTGTGTGTGTATCGGTGGGCTTGTGTGTTTGTCAGTGAGCTTGTGTGTATATCTGTGAGCTTGTAGTGTGCTTGTGTGTGTATCAGTGAGCTTGTAGTGTGCATCAGTGAGCTTGTGGTGTGCATGTGTGTATCAGTGAGCTTGTAGTGTGCTTGTGTATATCAGTGAGCTTGTAGTGTGCATCAGTGAGCTTGTGGTGTGCTTGTGTGTTTGTCAGTGAGCTTGTAGTGTGCTTGTGTATCAGTGAGCTTGTAGTGTGCTTGTGTGTGTATCAGAGAGCTTCTGTGTTTGTCATTATCAAGCTTGTGTTGGTCAGAGAGGTTGTGTGTGTGGTGAGCTTGTCTGTAGTTAGGTTGTGTTTGTCACTGAGTTTGTCTCTAGTGTGCTTGAGTGAATGTCAGTGAATTTGTGTACGGCAGTAAGCTTGTCTGTAGTGAGCTTGTGCATGTGTCAGAGAGCTTTTGTGTTTATCGGTGAGCTTGTCTGTAGTGAGCTCTTTTGTGTCAGTGAGCTTTTCTGTAGTCAGTGTGTGTGTGTGTGTGTGCGCCATTGAACTAGTGTGATTTATTAATGTGGGACATTCTTTTAATATATATATTTTCTGAAATTACACAATTGACACACTGATGCCGATATGCTGATATTGGCATGGAGTGTTTCCCTTCTTAAAGAATTGTCCCCAAGCAGAGGCAGTCACCGGACAGGGAGCATCCTGGAGGGTGTTGGTTATAGCACTGTAACACCCATGGATCATCTAGAGCGATGGGCTGCAGGTAAGACAAAAGTCTTCTTCAAAGTGCATACATATAAACAATACAAGCATACTATATGACACAATGAATTAGAGGGCTGAAATTTTTTTTTTCCAGGGCTGCTTTCTGTTCCCAGTCCGGCCCTGGACATGTTTGCAGAGTATTATAGTAAACTTTATAATTTAGAATGTGATTCGAACCTTACCCAGCCTTCTGCAACAACCATTGATAAATTCTTAGACAGAGTGACATTGCCTCGGCTATCTCCAGGACACTTAGAAAGCTTAGAATGTGAAATATCAGCAAAAGAGATAGCTGAGGCGATCAAACTTATGCCATCCGGAAAAGCCCCTGGTCCCGATGGATTCACTATTTTATATTATAAAACTTTTCAAGAAATTTTAATTCCCCACATGACCAAATTATTCAACTCCTATAAGTCCGGGGGAACGATGCCAGAGGAGTCCTTGTGCGCACGAATAGTCACCTTGCCAAAACCGGGAAAAACTCCTGATAGATGCCACAATTTTAGACCCATTTCTCTAATCAATAATGACTCAAAGATTTATTCTAAAGTTCTCGCAAATAGATTAACCAAATTAATCCCATTGCTAATAAATAAGGATCAAGTGGGTTTTGTAAAGGATAGACAGGCGCCCGACGGGACTAGAAGATTCATAAACTTGATTCAGCACATCAATATGACCAAAACGCCTTCATTGCTTCTATCTCTAGACGCAGAGAAGGCGTTTGACAAGATACATTGGGGATATTTATGGAGAACGTTAGAAAGATTCAACATACCATCATCCATTATCACAGCAATTAAGGCGCTATATTGTGCACCTTCCGCCCATGTCTCAGCTTCCGGTTTCACATCCAAAACGTTTTCTCTAACCAATGGGACGAGACAGGGGTGCCCTTTATCTCCAATTCTATTTGTTTTAGCAATAGAACCCCTGGCTGAACTAATTAGAACAACCCCACAAATTGCAGGAATTGTTGTTAAAGAATCCGCACACAAAATTGGCCTGTTTGCAGACGATATAATTCTAGCTGTCAAAAACCCAAAAGAATCTTTGAGCCACCTCAAAGACATTTTAACTCAATTTGGCGAGATATCGTACTACAAATTAAACGAGTCTAAGTCTCAGGCCCTTCCATTTCATTTAAAAAATTCGGAAACCATTGCCCTTAAGAAATTATATTTATTTGATTGGAGAGCTGACTACATGGGATATCTTGGCATTAATTTATGCAAAAATTTGGTAAATATGCATAATCACAACTTGAGGAAAGCATGGTCGGACCTACAAAAGGAGATGGAGAGATGGGGCGGAATGGAACTTTCATGGCTGGGGAGGGTCGCATCTGTTAAAATGACAATACTACCAAAAATTCTATATTTCTTTAGGACCATCCCTTTGTCCATCCCATTATCATTTTTTAATAAAGTTCACTCGACAATGATGAAGTTCATCTGGGGGAACAAGCCTGCTCGAGTAAAGCTCACTTCCTTGCAGCACCACAAATCGTATGGCGGTATCGGTGTTCACGATATCCGCAAATATTATTTCGCCACTAACGCTGCAGTGGCTGTGAGCTTTGGTAATCAGGTTGATAAACCCAGATGGATGGAAATAGAAGAATCAAAAATTTTACCGGGGGGCGGGGCCTGACTACCAAGCAAGCAGGTCGCATGCTGAAGGAGCTCCTCGGCAAATACAAAGAAATTGGCCCTAAACTTGAAACCTGCTCTAAAGTACCGGCTGAACCCAATATCTGAAGACAAGGGAGAGGCCGGGCACCAATTTCTGCTACCCTGCTGAGAGCTTTATGGGCTCTGACAGGCTTTGCGGCCTACAAACTACACTGAGGCGGCAGACGCGGCCGATCTCCTGCCTCGCCTATAAATCAACGACGATCCGGGCCACGCTTCCCCCCCTATGGGCCGGCGGGGGTTATCCCGGTCCCCACGAAGCAACAGGACACAAGCAACTGCTTGAAAGCACCGAGCAACTGAAACCGCAAACTGGCATGCTGGCTGCAAAGATGGCCGCCACGCAAAACCCAGATCCCTGGGCTCCTCACGAGGACAACATAACAAGGGCGTTTGATCGCTTTTGGGCGCAACTCTGGGAGAAACTCGCTAAACAGGCACAAGGACCTGCACCCAGAGACCCGAAACAAAAGCTAGCGGCAACAAAAGCATCACAGCCTGTACCGAGAGGCTGATCATAAGGAAAAGAAGGAGGGAGGCACGGAGGACACCTCGACCCTATATGAGCCGTCCTGCTATCAGAGCTCACTCGCCTGAAAGCCAGTCCGTGCGGGTGAGACCGCCCTCGCACAGCGCTCGGCCTCGGATGACGAGCACCCCGAGGAGACGCAGGCTCCCGGCTCACACACTCAGCGAGCTGGCCCAGTCCACCCACTGCACTCATGCACGAAATACACAGCCGGCTCATATGTATCAACAGAGGGGGAGAAACAAACCTCAATGGCACCTGCCACTAAACCCACATGTCAATCACCACCTTCCAGGGTCACTGCGCTTCCCGCTGTCGGGAGTTGGCTGACCGGGGACTTACCTTCCACGGCGGAGGTCACACAGGGGCTGTCTGACCTACCGGACCCCCTGTGGACGCCACAGGGTCTAGGGACAATATTCCTGGACGTAAATCACTACTGCTGACAAAATCCTTGATACTCTGCAGACCCTCGGACTGTAGCCGCAATAACATTTCAACCGACACCCTCGATATCCACTCACTGGGATCCCGCGAGAATTTGCCTGCTCATACCTGCGGCTCACCGAGGAGATTCATCGTCAACCCTGGGGTCATGAACTGTCTGCAATTACCCGCAATACTATTCAAAAGCTCATGCAGTTTAAGTATTTTTTCCTTCTTGTTTCTAATTTTCTTTAACTGTTTCACACATGTTTGCATAATATTACCTAAATCCCTGTGCGGTGCTCCTTTGATCAGTTTGTAGCTCATACTATCGCTATATTACAAAATTAGAAGCATACTGCCGATGCTATCTCCAGCTCATGTTGTGTACCAAATCTTTTCTCCCTAACACAGACATGCTTGACTAGCCTGTAAATTTGTTATCTAACCACAGAATGAGTGCAGCGATCGCATATGTCACGAATCTGTTGATATGTGTACCTTCCAAATCTTGTTACTGCTATTGGGGCATTACAAGAACATATGTTAAGCTTTGCACCACAAATGTATATCCCACTGAGCACCGTTTGCTTTTTACTCATGTGGAAGGTTTACTGTATGCCTATATGCCATTTAATACCTGACTACTCTCGTATAGGTTAATCTAACTTGTCATCAAGCAAGTATACAACTAAGCTAGCAGTAAGTTAAATTATGTAAGCTTGTTCATCTCTTCACCTGTCACAAAAATGTGCACTGAATTTCTATGCCATATAACTGTTAAAATATGTCAGTGTATCTGCCTGCACCAGCTGCTGTGGCGGTGCCGGCTTGTCCGCTCTATTGTTGTGTCCTTGGGCCCAGTGGTCTAAACAATCTAAAGTTTATCTATAGTTCTATACCTAAGCATGTTTTTTTTTCTGTCACTCTGCACATAGAACTATGACCCTGAAAATGTCTACTTAATTACAAAAAGTGCAGCAACTCTGACGTTTTATGATACTCCTTACTGTTGTTTTGCCATTTGAGAAATGTCTATGAAACCATGCTTTGTTACTCAATGCACTACAAAAATAAAGAATTAAAAAAAAAAAAAAAAAAATTTTACCGGTCAGAATTACCCTGGTTAAATCCTAAGAAAAGACCTGGAATTACAAAGTTATTTTTATCTACCAAGACTACACTTAAGGCCTATATAGAGCAATTATAGAACAAGATTATATTCCATCTTTAAAAACAGAACTGTTGAAGGAATACTCTATAACTAATCTTGACAAATTTTTTTCACGGCAATGCTATTCTTTCTTTGGAAAAATTGAAACTTAAGTATGGATTAACGAATGTATGTGAATTGGATTGTATGTTAATCATTGACAAATTGAAAGAACTATATAAGGTACCTGAAACAGATAAAAACTATAAAACGCTTGAGATGTCTCCATTAGAGAAAGCTTTTTTATGCAGCCCCACTAGTAAAGGCATGATATCTTTATGCTACTCGTTTTATAACGCCAAGCCCCTAGTAAAATTAAAACATATGTTGTCATGGGAGACGGAGTTGGGTGCCCAGTACGATCTAGAAGAATGGTTCGTTTTTTTTAAAGCTTTAAAAGGTATTTCGTATTGCACCGACCACTTTGAAAATCATTATAAAATTTTATATCGCTGGTACCTGGCCCCGTCTAGATTGCACAACATGAACAATATGTATTCTGACCGGTGTTGGAGAGATTGTGGGGGTGTGGGCAATATGGCCCATATTTGGTGGTTCTGTCCTAAATTAACTAAATATTGGAAATTGATTCACGACCTAATTATTAAAGTGGACAGAACCATTAGCATTTTAACCTCGGAACTAGCCTTATTCAAAAAACTCCCGGAGTCCATTAATAGATCAGACAAAATAATCATAGGTCACATTTTGATCGCTGCTACATCCTGTTTACCTAGACATTGGAAGTCCCAAGATGTGCCATCTCTCAGGGAAGTTTTTAATTTGATTCTAGAAAACAAGGCACACAAATTATCGCATAGAGCTAATATGCGTGGTTTCCCAATATTAAAATACAATTGGGATAAGTGGGAAGAAAAAAATCAAAACAGCATATGGTCTTTGACATATTTATTATTAAAGTGCATTGATGTAAAACATATTATTATTATTTTTTTATTTTTATTTTTTGCCATATACACTGTTATGCCTATTTTAATACTGGATGGTTATTCTTTTCCATTTCCAAGTTCCCCTTCCCTTCCTACCCCCAATACAATGTTTATATTCTTGTTGTTATACAAATATGTAAAACTTTAATAAAAATTATTTGAAAAGAATTCGTGCTAAATTCTTAGAATGTATTAAATGGAATGTCCAGACATTTGCACCAGATCTGCAGAATTAGTCATTTTTAGGTATTTTTATAATTAGACTGAAAAAAGTCACAATGCTTCCAGTTTGGCTACTCTGCCTTAAATGTGAAATTCACTTTCAATTTGAATGGTCAATTTAATAAATAACCCTGTAATTATTTTCTCACTTCCTCCCAAAAATCATACCTTTACCAGGAGCCAGGTACTCTGGCCTTAAATTTTAAATTCATTTTGAATTCTAATTTTAGTAAATAACCCTGATAGATACACATTTATATGCAAAAATAGATGCACACTATATGTGTATATGCATGCAGACAGACATTAATTAACAGGCAATTATAGATACTAACATGCAACCATATACACAATAACACAGGCAAACTAACATGCATACACAAATTCGCACAGACGCAAGAAAACAGATTCATACTGACAGCTGGACAGACACTGACCACTTTAACCCCTTAAGGACACATGACGTGTGACATATCATGATTCCCTTTTATTCCAGAAGTTTGGTCCTTAAGGGTTAAACAGAAACACTACAATTCATAAACAGACACTGAAAGTTTGACTCAGATTCATATTAAAATTTCTACAGTCTCATAATAACCGTAAAATGCAGATTAAAACAGACACACAGGGGTCAGACAGGGTAATCTGCTGCTCTGATAGCCTTGCTTACAGAATGGAGGATTATTTGGAGTGGCAGGACTTGATCCAGCTGTCATGGTCCATATTGGTATGAATGACAAAGTTAGAGGAAGAGGGAGAGCCGTAAACCCTAACTTCAAAAAATTAGGACGCATACTTGAAAAAGGTCTATCTTTTGTCCCAATTCCTTAATTTAACAGATTCATTTGGACTAAGGATATACACCACTTTGCTCATAAACTGGCCCTCCATAAATTCAACCAAATTTACATAGAGATAACAATACTGGAATTATACTACCACTAACTGATCTAAAAAAATAATATGTTTACTCTACATTCAATAGACGTAAGAAATACAGATCTGCTTGTTGAGATGGTTTGTATGGACATATCTTAAATGAAGAAAGCAAAAACGTAACTAGAAATCACTCGGCCCCTGTACAAAAATTGCTCTGGGCACCCTCCTGTGTGTTTCATTTACCTAAAGCCTCACCATGAGTCATTTTCCCTCGAACTAGCCCCTCCATGGGTCTGATTCTTCCCCAGCCCCTCCATGTGTCTCATTTCCCTCCCACTCCTCCATTTGTCTCATCCACCCCCAGCTCTTCTATGTGTCTAATTTCCCCTCTATTCCCTCAATGTGTCTCATTTCCCTCCAGCCCCTCAATGTGTCTTATCCACCCCTCCATGTGACTCATCTCCCCACCCCTCCATGTGTCTACTATACCCTCAACCCTCCAAGTGTCTTATTCTCTACCCTTAACCCCTCCGTGTGTCTAATTCCCTCTGTCTCATTCACTCTCCCCCCTTCCCATTCTGTACCTTTTCACGCGGAGCGTGGTACCAGGACTGACAGTGTGCCCTCTTAGGGAGCACTTCATGTCAGGCGCGGGCCGCTCATTGCGCACAGCAGCAGAAGGGGAACAGTACAGTGCTCCCCTCCTGCCAGCAAACACAGGCCCCGGGCCGGTGTGGCCGTGCACCGGCCCTGAAAGAATGCTGGTGACCCTCGCAGAGATAGCAGCTGTGGCCAGGCCCCCTGGAGTGATGGGCACAGCTGCGACACCTGCAACAGTGCTAGTTACCTCACTGAAAAGAAGGTTACAATTCGATTCAAACCAAATACCAGTTTGAATCCACAGGGAGAGAGGACTTTAGAAGAACTTAGTAAAAATTATAGACTCACTATAAAGCCTTCCAATAAAGGAGGGGATATAGTGGTAAAACCATCTGAATTACAGGAGAAACCTTTATTAGGTTAAATGTTGCAGCATCTCCAGTTCCACATGGGAATTAAATATGTTAGACAATGTGGACACTTACATGAATAAATGTATTCCAAATCCTAATATTGGTGCTGGTTTAATCCCAAATGTAAAATCACCAAAACTAGCCAAAAAGTCTGCACTCATCAGGATTGCAGAATAATCCACTAAATAGATGATTGAAAGTGCATACTTTATTATAGAATTTTTTTTTTACAACATGTCATAAAAATATGTGCAGCCCTCATAAGTGACAGGCAATTCAAAATCTTAAAGCACATCTCAATTAATGTAGATTCTATCTTCCTCAGGGGAGTCCAAGGTTAAAAAATCAAAAATATGGGGGGGCGGAGCCTAGCAGCGAACCAGAGCGGCCACACTTTTCCGAGCTCTGCTATAACTTGCCCTAAAAGGCTATTTTTCTAAGGCTACCTGGCAAACAAGCGGGCTACCCACTCTGCCCTAAGCACCCACACCACTATGGGTCGAAAAAATAAAAAGCCTAAAGCGGACGCAGGCATACCGAGCCGAGACATAGGCGAGATGCTCCGCAACACACAGAAGGCCGCATGGGACAAGATGGCGTCCCTCGAGGAAGGTTCCTCGTACTCATCTGATGACTTTTATGCCGAGCCGGAGGAGGGAGCTGCCCTCAGACTTCGCACGAATCCCAGAACAAGCAACCCGGAAAATAGAGACCCAGTCACCGCCGCTCAGCTGAAAACAATGCTTGCGGAGCTCCGCGCCAACATAGCGGGAGACATGGCCCACTTCCAAAAAGCCATGGAAGGCGCTACAACAAAGATCGCCCAGCTTGAGGTGGCGCGCAGTGCCCATGACTCGAGATTAACCAGGGCTGAGAAGAAGATTGAAGAACTGGAGCAGGCACAAGGTACCGCCATGAATAAGCTTGACGCTATGGAGGATGTGAGACGAAGGTACAACCTCAAGATCAGAGGTGTGCCGGAGATGCTGGAGACTTCTGACCTGCCACATTTCCTACGGCGATTCTTTGCTGCACTCATCCCTCACAAACAAGCGAAGGCAATTAAGCTCGATGGCGTGTTTCGCCTGCAGAAGCCCACGAGCGCACCGACAACTGCAACGCCAGACCTCATCGTGCGGTTCCAATCTCTGCAAGATAAGGCCCTACTCCTCACGGCGGTGAGAGAGAAGTCTTCATTGGAATTTGAAGGAGCAACGCTGCAAATCTTTCCAGACATCACCAGAAACACGTTAGCATGGCGCCGCTCCCTGCGTCCACTTCTGCAGCTTCTGCGAGCAAACGACATCTCCTATCGGTGGGGACACCCAAGAATAGTCCGATTCCAAGCAAAAGGAGAAACGTTCCGTGCGGGCACCTCGAAGGAGCTGGAAGAACAACTGGGTAAGCTGGGAATCCTAACCCCAAGCACAACCTCTGGTTCAGGACTAGCTCACCTAAACCCAGCCACAATCCCGGAATTTACACCCCGCACGGCCCAAGCTTCATTGTCGTCCAGAGACTTAACCTGACTCCAAGGCTGAGAATGCCGACAGGGAGATAACCTGGCTGAGTAGGCCTCTCTTTAATACGGGACATACCCAACTATACCACCGCTGTTATTTTCTACAGTCTAATGTTTATTTTAAATTGTTGTTTGTTTGCTTTTTTCATTGACCATCACGTACTGACGTGCTTTATTGTTTTTGCCCAGCTACTGAGATATTTTACCTCTATGCTCACTCCTCGAATAGGCTAATCAGAGCTAACCTTCGCTGAGTCATATGACCACACACTACCGGCGACCCCGGCCATACTGTACTGTACTCCGGCAGGTACCCTGCTTAAAATCCCACCCAGATAATCAATTAGAGCCCTGGTCACCGCCAGAAATGCCCCACAGGTACTTTAATTACTTTCACCCCCCCCCCCCCCAAGAAAACTTAAACAACTCGCAAACACCCTATGGTGTCACTGACCCTCTATGGGGGATAACACTACATGGTCTGTTTCCCGACGCTCACCTTTTTTTTAGCCACCCCTGTGTAGCAGACCATATTTTATTTAAACACACCCAACATGTGTCGCTCGCTTTACTGCGAATGCCGGTTCTCTTTGCTGTTGCTGACGCTATGAAGCTCCCACCCGGCTACTGTTAAAATGTCTGTTCCAACAGGGCGACACACATGGGTGCTATACCTTTTATAAGTGTTCCGTATCAAATTATAAAAATGTGCAAGTTCCTCGCTAACCATGACAATACGTTGTATCATCTGTCTTTATATTGTTTATCACCGCTGTTGTGGCGATGTATACTTTTTTGTTAACCCTGGCACGCAAAAATAAAGAATTAAAAAAAAAAAAAAAAAATCAAAAATATGCAATGATACAAAAATACAAAAAAGTGGAAAAACAAATACAGTGGAACCTCGGAACTCAAACGTAATCCGTTCCAGAAGGCTGTTCGAGTTCCGATGTATTCGGGAACTGAATCAACATTTCCAATAGGAATTAATGGAAATTTGATTAATCCGTTCCAGACATGACATATGTACCAGATGTAATCATGTACATGTACATCCAATCCTTCCCCACTACTGTATCACCAACATACAGTCACTACAGTACTTGTGTTCACTTGTACAAAGAAATCTGCCAGCCACCTGAAAGCCTAACTTGGATCAGTGGTGTCCCAAAAGATTGCTCAACGGGCACTCACCCGTCATGACTCCTAAATTGCTGCCACTCATGTGGACAGGACTTGTCCAGTCATACTTTCTAGCTGTCAAAGGCTGACCTGGCAGGTAGCTCCCCTGCACTTACACAGAGTCCACTGTAGAGAGCAACCGCTACAGCAAGAGCACTGCCCATCGAAGTCGAAAACCCCGACACGAGCAGCTCGTCCACCGTATCCATCAAGCTCTCCAGAATACAGCCTGACTACTGATACTCACGTAGAACCAGCAGGTGTTACTGCTTGATTACTAATGAGATTACCATAGAGGTGAATGCTGCGTGATGTGTTCAGGTACCGAGGGTCGTTCGCGTACCGAGACATTTTTAACGCAAATTTTTTTTGTTAGAATTCCGAGTTGTTTGTGAACGGGAATGTTTGAGTTCCGAGGTTCCACTGTATACTACAAAAAGATATTCAAATATAATAAAGAATATACTTATCAATAACACACAAACCGCTTCCCACACATTACATCCCAGATAGTGGTCTTAACAAGCTATAGAAATATATACAATACACATGGGATTCAGCTAATATTCCTAAAAGATAATAAACAGAACATAGTGTACTACAGTATGGAAAATAATATTCCCTGCTATAGATTGCACTCACATATTTATTATCTTTTAGGAATATCAGCTGAATTCCATGTGTATTATATATATTTATATGGCTTGTTAAGACCACTATCTGGGAGGTGATCTGTGGGCAGCTGTTTCTGTGTTATTGATAAGTATATTCTTTATTATATTTGTATATCTTTTTGTAGTATATTTGTTTTTCCCATTTTTTTACCACACATACCCATCATATTAATATGCCAATATTAATAGTGCCAATTTTCTATCGAAACTACATAGGACACGTATGCAAAGATTTGAAACAATATTTCAGGATTGGGATAAGCCCCAACCCAAAAACATCTAGAGTATTTTAAACAGAAAGAAAAAATAGTCAATCGTGAAACAAAAAAATGGTGGGAAATTGCTTTCTTAGAAAACTATTTAAAAGAGGGGCTTATCCTCAATTTGAAACAAATGATGAATTGTTTCTGAATGAATGGGACGAGATTCTTCACAATTGCTTGTTCCAATTAATCCAACTCATTTTTAAACATTCAAGAGAAAAGAAGGGAAAATTGGAAGAGTTAGTCTAAACCTCCAGTGGATTTAGAAAATACTGAATTTAAAGAAAGAGAAGAAATCTTGCAGAGGAATATAAAAGTTTAGATGAAAGGATAGCAGAAACTAAAAGTAAAAAATATAGACGAGACAAAGAGGATAAAATCCAAGATACTTTTTCCATAAATAACAAAATTTTACTGGGGTGAAATAAATCTAATAATACCTTTAGGAAGAATTACCCCCGAACTCCACCTAAACAAAAGAGAAATTAATTCTCCGAAAGTGTTAAAAGGGGTCTTAAACATAATTTAAGAACTCCGTTGCCTCAATATATTAACTCCAAAACACGAAATTCAAATTTAAAGAAAATAAAAAGAAAGTCCCTGTTTCACAAATAGAATGTCTCCAGAAGATGATAGAAGACATAGGTCCTATGCCCAGGTAGTGAGAAATATTCAAGAAACTAACAGGAGGAGCATTCTCTTTAGTGATAGAGAGGAACATTTTCAGGGGAGGACCAGGGCACCAAAAGAAAAAACCATAACCAATTACTTCAAACCCAGGGGGAGACTTGGGAACATTACAATCGTTTTTCCCCACTTCGCGTAGACACCCCACATAAGAGAGGCAAGCACTATCCACCAACGATTAGATGCTCTCTTCGATGCATTCTGGAGAAAGCTGGAGAGCAGGCTGATCTTACCTAAAGCAGAGGTTGTCCCTTCCACACGGTACCCGAACCGCAACCCGGCATGTAAGGCAGTTCCCGCCAGAGGCTCAAGGCGCATAAGACGGCGGAGGGTGCACTGGCGCAAAAAGAGTAAGGCAATTCACCGGCAGGCACTGAAGCTGCGTCCCTCCATGCCCACGAGGACAGAGAAGTGGAAAATAAGAGAGGAAGAAGGGAAGCAACTGCAGCCACAGAACCCATCAATTCCACCTTCAGCAGCGAGCCTACAAAATCAAGCTATGTGGGACTGTGAAATACCTGTTAAAGGGATAGGCTGATGGCATTATATTTTAGTGCAGGAGGTGTATGCTGTTAACCCAGCTCCCCTTAGCTACCAATCTCTGTTTCTTTTGCTGAACTTAATAAGCCACCAGTGTTCCTCTCCTTAATAATCAACTGCCTACTAGATACAGCCTATTAATACATAGTATACCCGTGTTCCTTTTATTATCTGTGTCTAGCTTGTTATGCCAAGGACAGAATAAGCTAATACTCACCATGTCTACAGTTCTTATCAGTTAGACTATTCTGCATTTGCCCATCATTTAGACAGGATTTCTCACCCTGCTTACTATGTCACGGTTTTCTTTTCAATGTCTACTGCAAAGTATTGCTTAGTGTGCTGTATACACTTAATCATCTACTAATATAGAGCCTTTTATTTCAGACAATGGAGCATACTATTGTTGAGCATATTTTTTCTTCTTACTCATTGTCAGGGCTCCGCGGGCAGCGGTGAGGGGAGGCTGCAATCCTCTCGCAGCACTCACCCTCGGTCCGTCGCCGCCCGCGGTCCCCTCTCCCCTTACCGTTAAGCGAGCGGCGTCCTCTCCTCCTGACACGCCGCTCGCGTCCTCCTCTCCTCCTCCCAGCGGCAGCATGTCTAACGCTGCACGCTGGGAGCCGGCACTATTATCTAAGCGCCGGGGTCACTCACGTGACCCGGCGTTAAAGCTACAGTGCAACAAACACAGTGGGGGGTATAGATATCCCCCACGTGTGTTTGTTAATACTGATTGGTGGTTAGCCAATCAGGATTCAGGCTAGGATTTAAATACTTACCTTTCCTGTCTATCTGTGCCCTGTTGTGGTCTTTGCTTTATAGTATCGATTGTGAACGTGTGCTTTCTGGTTACGTACCCTCTGGCTTGTTATACTGACTTTGTGACTTTCTCCTACCCTTTGACCTCGGCTTGTTTCTCGTTATTCTGTTTTCTGGTTCCCCTTACTCGGCTTGTCTCCTGACTATTCTTTGTGTGCTTAGCCCGGCCACTCTAAGGACCGGTACAGCACACTTTCTGTGTGTGTGTCTGTGTGTGTGTTAGCGTGTTGGGTTCCCCGGGATCGTGACATTACAACAGGGCCATAATGGAACCTGCTGACATACCACAGCTCCTAGTTAATCAGGAGGCTAGAATGGATGGCTTGGACCACCGTATGGATCAGTTTGCTCAAGCTTTGCAGACCATACTGGCTCGTACTGCACACCTGCAGCCTGCCGTCCAGGAGGCGGTTGCTGCTGTGTCCGAACCCATTGCCACTCCAGTACCCGTTCCTGCCCATGTAGTCCATATGACACCGCCACAGCGCTATAGTGGTGACCCAGCATTGTGTCGTGGTTTCCTCAATCAAATTGACATCCATCTGGTGATGAATCCACGTTCCTATCCCACCGACAGATCCAAAATTGCCTTTTTGATAAACCACCTGTCTGGGAGAGCTTTAGCATGGGCAAACCCCATGTGGGAAAATATGTCTCCTATGTCCTTTGCGGATTTTTTGTCCGCATTCAAACGCACGTTTGATCAACCCGGTAGGGTTGCCTCTGCTGGCAAAGCTCTGCTTAGGGTTCGACAGGGTAACAGATCTGTAGCGGATTATACTATCGAATTCCGCACTCTAGCAGCTGAAGTGGTTTGGAATAACGACGCCCTCGTAACAGCCTTTCAGGAGGGTTTGGCCGCTTACATACTGGATGAAATAGCATCCAGGGAACTGCCTGTCCTTCTAGATGATATTATAGACTATGTAATCCTTATTGATAACCGCATTAGAGAGAGACGTAGTCAAAGACGGCTGGATACACGGGTGTTACCTGCTCTACCCAGTACTGCATTACTAGCGTTACCCGCTCCTAGGCAACCATCCCCCGAACCCATGCAATTGGGTGCTACGGGGTTAACTGAGGCTGAAAGAACGTATCGTAGAAGGGAGGGGTTATGTCTCTATTGTGGAAAGAGGGGTCACCACTGTAATACATGCCCTAAATTACAGGGAAACTCCAGCACCTAAGGCCTAGAGAGGGGTCGGCCTCGGGTGTTATGACTTTGTCCCCTCATGTGTCCATCTCCAGACCATTTATTACGGTCTCTCTTTTGGTCAATAAAACCACCATAACAACTAAAGCCTTGATCGATTCAGGTGCGGCTGACAACCTTATGGATGAGACCTTTGCCAGAACCGCAGCCTTGACTTTGATCCAAAAGGCCACACCCTTGGCCGTTGAGGCCATAGATGGTAGACCCCTTGAGAGACCTCTGGTGACCCATGAGACCCAAGATATAGAGATGTGTGTGGGTGCTTTACACAAGGAAAGGTTAACCTTCCAAATAATTGACTCCCCTACTGCTTCCATAGTTCTGGGTTTTCCCTGGTTAGTGAAACACAACCCAGTACTTGATTGGGGTTGTTTAGACATACTCTCCTGGGGGGAATCTTGTCAACGAGACTGTATGGCCCAAGTACGTCCCATTTGTTTACTTAACGTGCCCACGGCTAAACCGCTTTCTGTTTCTGTCCCTTCTGTGTATGCAGACCTTGCTTTGGTTTTCGAAAAAAGGGAGGCAGATAAGCTACCCCCACACCGTGAGTATGACTGTGCCATAAACCTATTACCGGGTACTATGCCTCCTAGGGGTAAGGTCTACCCTCTTTCTGAGAAAGAAAACCAGGTCATGGAGGAGTACATACGAGAGGCCTTAAGTAAAGGTTTTATTAGAAGGTCCTCCTCTCCTGCTGGTGCTGGTTTCTTTTTTGTGGCAAAAAAGGAGGGCGATTTGAGACCGTGTATAGACTACAGAGCCCTAAACAATATAACGATTAAAAATGCCTATCCGATTCCCCTCATTACCGAATTGTTTGATCGTGTCAAAGGTTCTAGATATTTTACTAAACTAGACCTCAGGGGGGCTTATAACCTTGTTCGTATTAAGGAGAATGATGAATGGAAAACGGCGTTCAATACGCGTAGTGGGCATTACGAGTATCTGGTCATGCCTTTTGGATTGTGTAATGCTCCTGCCGTT
Source organism: Pelobates fuscus (assembly GCF_036172605.1). Classification (NCBI taxonomy): domain Eukaryota; kingdom Metazoa; phylum Chordata; class Amphibia; order Anura; family Pelobatidae; genus Pelobates; species Pelobates fuscus. The sequence goes on along the minus strand of NC_086319.1, from coordinate 263,814,041 downwards.
TTTCAGGACCTCATAAACGATGTCCTTAGAGATCTACTGCATGTCTGTGCTGTAGTCTACCTAGATGACATACTTGTATATTCTCCAGATTTGAAGACACATCATACTCATGTTAGGATGGTGCTTAAAAGGTTGTTGCAGAATGGTCTTTATTGTAAATTAGAGAAATGCTTATTCGACCAAACCTCTGTACAATTCCTGGGTTATGTTATTTCTGAACAAGGATTCAGCATGGATCCTTCAAAATTGGAAGCTATACTGTCCTGGCCCCTTCCCCAAGGACTTAAGGCAATACAGCGATTTATAGGGTTTGCCAATTATTATAGAAAGTTTGTTAAAAACTTCTCATCCATTATTTCCCCTATCACTAAACTGACAAAAAAGGGTTTACACCCCAGGGTTTGGAATCCTAATGCTATTGTGGCCTTCGAGACTCTAAAAAAGGCATTTGCCACTGCCCCTGTGTTACACCATCCTGATCCTTCCCTTCCCTTTGTACTGGAAGTAGACGCCTCTGAATCAGGTATAGGAGCAGTGTTGTCACAAAGACAATCGTATGACGAACCCCTCCTTCCCTGTGGTTACTTTTCAAAACGCTTGTCAGAGTCTGAAAAGAATTACGACGTTGGGAACAGGGAATTATTAGCTATAGTGATGGCATTTAAAGAATGGAGGTACTTGTTAGAGGGAGCTAGACACAAGATTTTGGTTATAACCGATCATAAAAATCTATCCTATATCGCAGATGCTAAGAGGTTATCCTCTCGTCAGGCTAGATGGTCTTTATTTCTCTCACGTTTTCAGTACATAATCACATACAGGCCTGGTTATCGAAATGTCAAGGCTGATGCCATCTCCCGCCAGTACGAACCTGTAGATTCTATTACCTCCACTCCTGAGCCCATTGTACCCACAACTAATATAATAGCTACTACCCGTTTGGTTATCTCGTCTCTTTTTCTTGATGGTATCAAGTCATACCAACCCCAAGCACCCTCTGAGACCCCTACTGGTAAGCTGTACGTGAAAGTAAAAGACAGAAAGAAGTTGTTGACTTTATTTCACACAGCCAAAACGGCTGGTCATCCAGGGGTTACCAAGACTTACAAGGGTCTTCTCCAACAGTTTTGGTGGCCCTCACTCAAAAAAGACGTGGTAGATTACGTGCAGGCTTGCCGTGTCTGTACACAGTGTAAGTCCCCTAATGTTAAACCCCTGGGACTCCTTATGCCCCTATCTGTACCCAAGAAACCGTGGACACACTTATCCATGGACTTTATTGTGGATCTTCCTTCATCTGATGGGCAGACAGTAATTTTGACTGTAACGGATAGGTTCTCCAAAATGGCGCACTTCATTCCGCTTAAGAAGCTACCTTCTGCGGTTCAGTTGGCTCAGGTGTTTGCCAAAGAAGTGTTCCGCTTGCATGGTATACCACAAGATATCGTATCTGACAGGGGCCCTCAGTTTGTCTCTCGGTTTTGGAGAGGCTTTTGTGCTGAGATGGGGGTCTCCTTATCGTTTACTTCCTCCTATCATCCGCAATCTAATGGAGCTGCCGAACGAGCAAATCAGTCTGTGGAGTTGTATTTACGCTGTTTCACGAATGCACACCAGGACAACTGGTCCCGTCTCCTTCCCTGGGCTGAGTTTGCCAGGAACACTGTGTCTCATTCTTCTACTGGCGCAAGTCCTTTTATGGTGGCTTATGGGTTCCAACCCGCTGTCCTTCCCGGTGTATTCTCCGACAAGGGAATGCCCGCTTTGGACGAGCACCTCGCCTCCTTACGGAAGATGTGGGATCAGGTCCATGCTGCTCTTTGTCGTGCTGCTGCTACTCAAAAGAGGTTTGCTGATCGTCGTAGGTGTGCGGCTCCTTCTTATGCTCCGGGTGATAGGGTTTGGTTGTCCTCTAGGAATCTCCGCCTTAGGGTTCCCTCGATGAAGTTCGCGCCCAAGTTCCTTGGTCCCTATAAGGTGTTGCGTAGGGTGAATCCTGTATCCTACTCCCTGGCCTTGCCCCCTTCCATGCGCATACCTAACACCTTTCACACCTCCCTTTTGAAGCCCTTGCTCTGTAATCGGTTCTCTGGCTCTCTCAGGCGTTCCGATGCCCTCCGCGCGGTCTCTAGTGACGTATATGAGGTGGCTGCTCTCCTTGATTCTCGTTTCTCTCGAGGTCGGTTGCAGTATCTGGTTGATTGGAAGGGTTATGGCCCGGAGGAGCGGTCGTGGGTTTCTGTCTCTGACTTGGACGCCCCCTCCTTGATCCGCTACTTTCATGCGCGGTTTCCTTTGAAGCCTTCGGCTTCCCGCCCCCTGGGCGGTCTTCGAGGGGGGGGTTATGTCAGGGCTCCGCGGGCAGCGGTGAGGGGAGGCTGCAATCCTCTCGCAGCACTCACCCTCGGTCCGTCGCCGCCCGCGGTCCCCTCTCCCCTTACCGTTAAGCGAGCGGCGTCCTCTCCTCCTGACACGCCGCTCGCGTCCTCCTCTCCTCCTCCCAGCCGCAGCATGTCTAACGCTGCACGCTGGGAGCCGGCACTATTATCTAAGCGCCGGGGTCACTCACGTGACCCGGCGTTAAAGCTACAGTGCAACAAACACAGTGGGGGGTATAGATATCCCCCACGTGTGTTTGTTAATACTGATTGGTGGTTAGCCAATCAGGATTCAGGCTAGGATTTAAATACTTACCTTTCCTGTCTATCTGTGCCCTGTTGTGGTCTTTGCTTTATAGTATCGATTGTGAACGTGTGCTTTCTGGTTACGTACCCTCTGGCTTGTTATACTGACTTTGTGACTTTCTCCTACCCTTTGACCTCGGCTTGTTTCTCGTTATTCTGTTTTCTGGTTCCCCTTACTCGGCTTGTCTCCTGACTATTCTTTGTGTGCTTAGCCCGGCCACTCTAAGGACCGGTACAGCACACTTTCTGTGTGTGTGTCTGTGTGTGTGTTAGCGTGTTGGGTTCCCCGGGATCGTGACACTCATGTTATCGAGAGCCACATCACCATAGCTGTTTAAAGATTACTAGTTACCTAGAGCAAGCCTCTGATACTTAACTCATGACGTTGTCTTACATACCTTTTAAAAATGTGTGCAGATTATGTGAATGTCGCACATTTGTTTTGCTTGTACACAACTGTGCTTATTGTTGCTGTTGTGGCACTATGAGCGTATATGTATTTTGATGCACAGCAAAAATAAAGAATTTAAAAATAAATAAATAAATAAGTTATTAGAAAAGGGCATGAGATTTGCCCCAAATAAACACGCAAATGATTTTGACCTTTACATTGACCTAAAAAAGTATATTAGGTCTATTATGACTATTAAAAGATACTTTCTTATGCATCACACTTCTCCCATAACAGGGGAAATTGAATATCAGGATTCACAACGAAAACATTTTAAACCTAGATCCCATTTTTTTCCCCAATAAAAGTAGAGGTCCATTTTTGGAAATATTTGAACAAATGGTGGATAAGGAGTTTAGGTCCCTATCCCAAAAAAATAACCACAGCAAATTTTGACTAACCATCTAACTAAAAAATAAGAACTTTGTTTCAATAATCTGATGAAAAGAGAATATATGGTCATTAAGATTAAGGAGGCAGACAAGGGAGGGCGGGGGGGGGGGAGGAGGAATAGTGATTATGCCCACCAATTATTATTTACAAGAATCTTCAAATATTCTAGGAGACACAAAAACATATAAAGTGCTTGAGGGTGTTATTGGAACAGGCTAAAATAGAAAATACTATTACACAACAACATTTTGATTACTACAAAAAAATCCTACCATCCCCATTTTTTATTTCTTACCCAAGACACATAAAAATTTATTACAGCCCCCTGGACGTCCGATAATTAGCGGGATAGACTCTCTTACCGCTAATTTATCGGCATTAGTGGATTCTTTTTTACAAACATATGCACAGACAACCCCATCTTACTTCAAAGACACTAAGTCGTTTTTGCAACAAATAGAAAACCTTGAATGGAGTCCAGAGGACAGCTGGGCAACACTCGATGTTACATCATTCTACACTTATTACTGAGCACAGTTTGGGACTTGAAGCTATTAATTACTTAATAAGTCCGGATTCCTAAAAACTTTGAGATTTTGTTGTCACATACATAGTTACATAGTTACATAGTTACATAGCTGAAAAGAGACTTTCCTATGGGGAATAATGCTTTCCTATAGGGAGGTCTAATGCGAAGTAAAATTAATGGGGGGGGGGGGGCCTATTGTCCTCCCCCTCGGCCCCCACCCCTGAGCGGTGGGTGGGGACCCTAAAGTAAAATAATGGGGGGGAGGACATTAGGTCCCCCCCCGTTATTAGTATTTAGGGCCCCCACCCACCGCTCAGGGGTGGGGGTCAGGGGGGAGGACATTAGGTCCCCCCCAATTGGTATTTAGGGCCCAAACCCACCGCTCAGGGGTGGGGGCCAGGTGGGAGGACATTAGGTCCCCCCCCTTATTAGTATTTAGGGCCCCCACCTACCGCTCAGGGGTGGGGCCCAGGGAGGAGGACATTAGGTCCCCCCCTTGTTAGTATTTAGGTCTCCCACCACTCAGGGGTGGGGGCGGACAATAGGTGTCCCCTCCATCATTTTACTTTAGGGCCCCCACCCGCTGCTCCGAAGTTGTCGAAGTGTAGAAGTGCCGCATTGCCGAAGTCCTGAATTTCGGAATACCGAACCGAAAATTTTCCCCATGCACATGCCTAGTTACCAGTGTCCCTGGGTATGACCAGGCTTCAGGGCATGCACCAATAGTAGGGTATGTTGGGAGCCAGGAGTTCTTTAGTCAGGGGTCGTAAAGGTCTTTGCCAGTCCATGGTGGCTTTAGACAGATAGGGTAAAAGGTAAAGGAATAGCCTTCAAAGTGTAAAGGAGACTTGTTGGGAGTGGCCGCCATGAAGGTCAAGCATTCCTGGCTTTGCTGGAAGCAGATGATTATGTCTCTCCCCACCCATGGGGTATTTGTACGTGGTCTAGAGACCCTATACCAGCCATCCAGTGGCATTGATTTGGCTTGTCTGGCCTTGAAGAGTGTGTTGAATAGTCTGTGGAGCAGGTGTGGTAGCTCAGCATTCTCTATAGTGTCAGGCAGGCCACGGACCTTAATGTTTTTTCAGCGCCTTTGATCTTCTAGCGCTGCCAAGCTTTCTTGGTTCTGTGTTTGGGCCCCTTGCAGGATCAGAAATTGCTGCTTCACTGTCGCAAGTCGTGTCTCCTGGGCGGTTGTGTTAAGCTCTGTAATTTGCAGCTGAGCTGACACTCCGCTGATCTCCTCAAAGAACATTCCGATGTCAGCTGCAATATTGCAGAGCAGCTTACCAAGCATGTCCCTCAGCTTATCCTTGATGGGAGGTTTCTCAACGGGCTTGGAAGGTAAGTGGGTCGGTCGGCTCGGAGCCTGGGCGCCATAGTCACCCTCCTCCAGGGCCAGATAAAGAGCCCAGTGGGCCTGGTGCTGACAATTATGATGGGGCCTAATTACAGAAACTTAACGACCAAAAACACTAAAACAATCATACCTCTCAAAAGTCATGTATCTGATGGAGTTGGTGTTGGGGACACTAAGGACACAGAGACATGGGGACACAGACACTGGGAGACATGGGGACACAGACACTAGGGACACTGGCTGGGAGACATAGGGACACTGAGACACTATTGGGAGTCATGGGGTCACAGACACTTGGGGACACTGGGGGACATGGGGCACTTGTGGACATAGACATGGGGACACTGAGACATTTGGGAACACTGAGAGTCATGGGGACACTAAGGACATAGAGACATGGGGACACAGACACACTAGGGACACTGGCTGGGGAACATAGGGACACTGGGAGACATGGGGACACTGGCTGGGAGTTATGGGGACATTGAGAGACATGAGGACACAAAGACATGGGGACACAGATACTGGGAGACTAGGGGACACTGGGAGCCATGGTGACACAGACATTTGGGGAAACTAAGACACTAGGGACACTGAGAGACATAGGGACACAGACACTAGGGACACTGGCTGGGAGGCATGGGGACACAGACACTTGGGGACATGGGGCACTTGTGGACATAGACATGGGGACACTGGGAGACATGGGGACACTGAGACATTTGGAGACACTGGGAGACATGGGGACACTAAGGACACAGAGACATAGGGACACAGACACTGGGAGACATGGGGACACTAAGAAGCTGGCTGGGAGTCATGGGGACACTGGGAGACATGGGGACACTGAGAGACTTGTGTCCCCATGTCTCCCTGCTGCCTTTCCCCCCATCCCACACTTACCTGAGCTGTAGTCTGTCTCTGCAGGCTGGGAGCTGCTGTCTGGACTCTCTGTGCTGTGTAGCTGCTCCCCCGTGAATCAGTGAGTAGAGAGAGGCAGGGAGATGCTGTAGCTTCCTATCCCTGCCTCTCTCCACACACAGTTACCCCTACTGGCCGGTGCTGGCATTGCAGAGTAATCTCTGTTTATAAGGAGAAAAATATTTGCATTTGTATTGCTGGTATTACTGCCAGGCAGTCTTAAATAGCAGCTGTGCCTTAAAATATCAGGTGCTAAACCTAAGAGTAGTCTGTAGGTTTTTTTACACAATGGGCCTATTCCATGGGCCTGGGCCTGGAGCTGCAGCTCCATCAACCCCTATGTTAATCCGGCCCTGCCCTCCTCAGACACAGATACCTTGCTGGACGAGTGGTATAGACTCTCAATCTGCAACATCATTGCGGGTTTATGCGAGTTTTGAGGACTATGCAGAAGATCTCCGATATTGGCGGTTATAGGGGATCTATCTGGTTTATACTTTTTTGCTTTGGGGCCCCATGCCCTCAGGAGAACAATCAGTTGCAATGAGCCGTGTTATGGTCTTTTTTTGTTTTTTTTAAGCTTATTTAGTCAAGTTTCGATCGGAGCTCGAGGAATATGCATCTTCTCAGTATGGCTGCTAGCTCTGCCCCTTTAATTCCTAGTTATTCGTCCACCCTAATCTTTAACAATGTGAGTTACATGTATAGTCCAACCTCTCTGTAGGAATCTTCCTTCTTTTTCTGTAAATGTGAATACTTACCTTTAGTACTTATGTATATTGTTATACTCCCATATATCGTATAGTTTTATTTTAATTTTTATGTTTTTGCTCTTAATTTAGCACAGTAATCATAGTGGGTGATGACTATACCTAATTTTAAATCCCTCAGCGTCTGAGCTATCTCTGGTACCCACCAATGTATTCCCTCCCTGTAAAATTTACAAATAACTAAAATGTATTTAATTTACTTTTGTTCTCAGTTAATAATAAATAGATAAGTTCCCTTTCTCTCCTTAAGCCGAAAATTATTATAAAGAGGGGCGTGGCTGAAAACAAAGAGTGGTGGATCTTTCTGATTTATTCCACACACCCCCACACTTTCCTATTAGATGATTGTTGATTGGGGAAGTAACTTCAAATGTATTAGGTAAGATCAGAGGCGCCGGTTCCTTATGTGTGGGATTGGCTGTGTAGGTGTGTAGTAACCTGAGGTGTTGGTTATATAATTGGATACTGGCTCTGACAAAGGTGCACTGCTACACCAAAACTCATCAAAACTTTTCTCACTTTTTAGCACTCAGGGAGCACCATGTTTTTTGTTTAAATACTGCTGCCCACCACTAGGGCCCCCTGTTACAATCCATCTACCCGCACCTCACACCGCTCCCCACCTCCTAGTCTAGGATCGGCCCTGCCCTTGCCCCCCATTAGTAATGAATATCTTTGCTGGGCCACAAGGATAATCATGGTGGGCCGCAAGCTTGACCTGCTTGTTGTAGATGGTGTAGAAAGACTACGAAATTCAAGTTCAGAAGAGAAGGAAGTGGGAAGGTTAACAAAGTGAGATGCTATTAAATAATGTTTTTTTTTTTATCAAATAAAGTTAAAGAAACAAATGGTAACTTTAAATATCTGCTTGTGTAAGAAAATAGGGAAGCTTGAGATAACAGCATACAAGAAGCAGTATGATATAATTGGGATTACCGAGACTTGATGGGATGAACCATTTATTGGGCTATTAATTTAAATGCATATACATTATTTTGGATGGATAGAAAAAAATAGAAAGGGGTTAAGGTATGTATATATCAAACTGTTGTGATCCGGGGCTGCAGGCCCAGGAGTTTGTAGAACGCCTTGGGATCTTTTGTCGACGTCAGGGTGTGGGATGTGTCCCCCACTGTCACGTCAAGGGACCCCTCCATTACCCAACGATACTTTATGGAGTAGTCTCTAAGTTTCCTGGCCAATGGTGGCAGTTTTCGTTTCTTCACCAGTACGGAGAATGGAATGTCTCCATATACGGCTATTTTACTACCCTCGAATACTATAGTCCCCTGCGTTCTGGAACGGCTCATGATTGCGTTTCTGACATTTACATCGCGTGTCACCGCTATGACATCCCTGGTGGTCCCCTCTGGTGCCGCTTGGTATTTCTGGACTCTGAACACCGAGGTAATCTGTGGTGGTGCAGCTCCCCCCTCAATTCCCAGAGTGTCTGAGGCTCTGAGTGTATAGTAGTAGCCTCTCATTCCTAATTGCCTCTGGGATCCCCCTGAGTCCATATGTTTCTGCGCCTATGTCGTGTTTCTAGCACCATCACAGTGCGGTTTTGCCTCTGTAAATGTGTGGCTAGGTCCGACAGTTCTTGTTCCCCTCTGGCCTCGGGCACCATCTTGGCTTGCAGCCGCGGCACGGGCCTTTCGTAGGAGAGTCGAATATCGGGTAATCTGGTCGTCTCTGTGTGCTGAGCTTTTCCATTTTTGCGCCCCATTGTTCCCTCTGGTGGGGGGTGATGTTTCTGTCCGATTAGTCTCGCTGTTTTGCCCAAAATTGCGTTCTTTTGTTTGTCTGATACGGAGCCTCTCACTTAAGCGTCCGCTCGGTCTCTTGGTCCCCCCCTCACTATTTTTAGGGTGATGGGGGTAGGTAGGGGTTTACTAATGTTTGTTTTGGGTGGGGGGTGACCTTTTCATTTAGGGCCCCTGGCCGCCGCTCAGAGGTGGGGGCCGGAGAGGGGAGGACAATAGGTCCCCCCACATTCTCATTTAGGGCCCCCACCCGCTGCTCAGGGGTGTGGCCCGGGGGAGAGGACTGTAGGTGTCCCCCCACATTCTTATTTAGGGCCCCCACCTACCGCTCAGGGGTGTGGGCCGAGGGTGGAGGACAATAGTGTGACAAAAGTAACCCCGTCAGTGGCTTTTGGAGGGGCCTGTTTGCCAGCCTCCTACCCTGTGATTATGGCCCTGTGACAAATTGAACCTCGTCAAGGGTTCTTAGAGGGGCCTGCTGGCCAGACTATTGCCTCGGAACTATGGGCCCTGCAATATACCTTGCCCAATGCACTTTAAAAGGCTCTGTTCATGTGAAGTATGTACTTTTGAACTCCAGACAGAGAGAACGACTGTTAGCCCTTTTTCTCTGGAACAGTTTTTGGCATGGGACCATGTGAACAGTGGGTCAAAAATAAGACTTTAACATATTTCCTGAACCCCTGTCCTGATCTGGGTGATTTTTGGATTTGTTGTTCACCCAGATCAGGGATATCAGGGGATGTTTAAGGGCATATGTTGTGTTTTCGGGCACTTTTGAGACTTTGTAAAATGTGTTTTTTATGCTTGGGGATAATTACGTTAATACATTGTCTACCTTAATTGTATCACAGGCAGAGGGAAGGGATTGTGTGCTGTATGTGGGAGGGCATTGTTACATTGTTTCTACTGGTCTGTACAATTTGTGTCCTGTGCCCCATCAGGTCCAGTGGGTGTTCCTCTTGTATAAAAATCCAACCTGTACCATTAAACTCTCAGATCACCTTACACCTTCATGAAGTCTTGGCTCATGTTTGGGGGATTGGAGAACTACACTCCGGGGATTGCTATAATCACTATACTCCCCTGAGTATAATAACTAAGCTCTTGTAAGAGCTGTTCCTGCTACGCTCTCGGGACTAAGAGAGGCCTACCTACTGGAACCTGGATCCTGGTCTTGGGTCCAGGGTGGGTGGAGGACAGCGAGACCCCAACCAAACTGCGGTGGTTCGTGGGGTTTACGGTGGTTATGGTGCCCCACTGCAGTACTTATGGTACTCGCCAGTCCTAGGAAGCCGCAATACCCGGTCATGGGTGCTAGGCGGTCCGTCACAAATAGTCAGGGCCGCCACCAGAAATTTTGGGGCCCCTAACTCAGCTCAAGGTCTGGGCCCCCCTCCAATCCCGCCCACAGGGTCCGCCTCCAAATCCCGCCCACAGGAATACACACACAGACACAAAAACACACACACTGATACAAAAGGACACATACACACACACACACAGATACTAACAAACACATACTGAAACATACACACATATACAGACACACAGGCACAGGGCCGGACTGGGGATACAAAGCAGCCCTGGAAAAAAAAATTATGCCAGCCCCATAAGTCATTGCGCCATATATTATAAATATAAATCCAGTGCACTTACTTATCAACTAAACAGCTACTTTGATGCTGACAAATTTGACTAGTTTTATTAAAAGCACCTAATCTAGGCAAAATATAATGGGGGTTTAGTTACACTATATGATCATACATTGCATAAGCCTGCCACAAACGTCAATGTACCCCGTCTTTGGCAGGTCCTACTCTCACTGCCAACTGTCAACTAAATGAGCTACTCACTTGGGGAAATCCTTCCATCCAGGGCTCGAGTCCTGCAGGAACGCGTGGGAACGGCGTCCCTGCACTTTCTTTTGAGCAGGAACGCCGTTCCCGCTGTTGCTGCAGGACTCATGCCGCTCCAAAATGCCCCCTGTGTTCCCCCTGTCATGGGGGGGGGGGGGGGCAAGAGGTGGCCTAATGCCCCCCCCCCCCCCCCGGACCCCAGGAACACTTCCACGCCAGCTGTCTAGGTAGGGAGACTGGGTGGACATTTTTTAGTTAAAAAACAAACAATTTCTGTGTGTGTGTGAGTGTCTGAGTATCTGTATGTCTGTGAATGTATGTGTGTGTGTGACTGTGAATGTATGTGTGTGTGTGACTGTTTGTGTGTGTCTGAATGTATGTGTGTGTCTGTGAATGTATGTGTGTGTCTGTGAATGTATATGTGTGTCTGACTGTGAATGTATGTGTGTGTGTGACTGAATGTAAGTGTGTGTGTCTGTGAATGTGTGTGTGTGTGTGAATGTATGTGTGTGTGTCTGTGAATGCATGTGTGTGTCTGTGAATGTGTGTGTGTCTGTGAATATGTGTGTGTCTGAGTGTGAGTGTATGTGTCTGTAAGTGTGTGTGTTTGAGTGTATGTATGTGTTCTGTGAGTGTGTGTGTGTCTGTGAGTGTGTGTGTCTGTGTGTGTATGTGTCTGTGAATATATGTGTGTGTGTCTCTCTGTGAATGTATGTGTGTGTGTATGTGCGTGGGTCTGAGTGTGTGTGTGCAGGCGTATATGTATATGTGTGTATCTGTACGCGTGTGTGTATATACAGGAATACATGAGTGTATTTTATTATTTTTTTTGGGGGGGGAGGGAATCTTGGGAGAGTTCCCACACTTTATTCCCCAGGACTTGACCCCTGCTTCCATCTCGAGTTCTCTGCAGTACAAGGCTTAAATAGGGTCCTGAGATGAGACACCTGTGACAGGGGGCAGTGCAAAACCAGGGAGCTGGCTAGACTCCTAAATATATATGGGAAAAGAAGGGGCTGGCTGCACTCATATATATGGGAAAAGAAGGGGCTGGCTGCACTCACCTAAACATGCTTAAATAGGGTGCTGCTGGGGGCCAATAAGTACAGTAAAAATAGAAATCCAGCGCACTCACTTATCAGCTAAACAGCTACTTTAATGCTGACAAATTTGACTAGTTTTATTAAAAACACCTAATCTAGGCAAAAAATAATGGGGGTTTAGTTACACTATATGATCATACATTGCATAAGCCTGCCACAAACGTCAATGTACCCCATCTTTGGCAGGTCCTACTCTCACTGGCAACTGTCTACTAAATGAGCTACTCACTTGGGGAAATCCCTCCAACACCTCCAGTCATCATTGGACTCCAGTTGGCTGACATCTCACTCCAATTAGCTCTTGGAGATGTCATTAGTCTAGGGGTTCACATACTTTTTCCACCTGCACTGTAAATGTTTACATGGTGTGTTCAATAAAAACATGGCAACATTTCATTCTTTGTGTGTTATTAGTTTAAGCAGACTGTGATTGTCTATTGTTGTGACTTAGATGATGATCAGATCACATTTTATGACCAATTTGTGTAGAAATCCATATCATTCCAAAGGGTTCACATACTTTTTCTTGCAACTGTATATATATACATACATACAGACATCCATTCATAATGGCATATATTCATACTGGCATATATACATACATACATTCATACTGACATCCATACACACATACATCCGTTCATAATGACATGCAGACATACATACATAATGAAAGGGGTCCTCAAACTTTTTAAACAGGGGGCCAGTTCACGGTCCATCAGACACTGTTGGGGGCCGGACAATAAACAATATGAACGAATTCCTATGCACACTGCACACACACGCATAAGGACATAAATACACACACATACTGACATACATACATAAACAGACATATACATACATATTGAAATACATACAGATACATACACACAGACAGACTTACACACACAGACATACATACTTACATTCATACAGACACATACATATACACATACATACTGGCATACATACATACTGACATACACACTGACATACATACATACATACTGACATACACACTGACACACATACATACACACACATACATACATACTAACATACACACATACACACACATACATACTAACATACAGCTAATTTTGCTTACCTTTTTTTTGCAGGTGGATGCTGTGGCTGATGGGAGTCGGCGTGGCTCCCGCGGCCTGGCTTTCTTCCCTCCCGCGCGGCAGTGCACGGACGCAGCGCTGACTGGGCGCCTGAAGATATAGGGCCCATCGGGTGGCCCTAAGTGCGTGGGCCACCTGATGGGCCCCAACAGCGTGCGGGCCCCGGTGCAACTGCACCGGCGGCAGTTCCGCCGCTACACGTGGGGCCTGTGACAACCGTTATGGTTGTCACCCCCTGATGGCGGCCCTGCAAATAGTCCCCCCCCATTCTGATTTAGGGCCCCCACCCGTCAAGTGGGGGTGGGGGTGGGGGGAGGACAATAGCCCCCCCTAATTCTCATTTAAGACCCATACCCGCCACTCATGGGTGGTGGCCGGGCGGGAAACAATAGGTACCCCCCACATTCTCATTTAGGGCCTCCACTCACCTTTTGAGGGGGGGACAATAGGTCCCCCCATTGTTTTTTAGGGCCCCAACGCACCGCTCAGGGGTGGGGGCTGGGGCGGGGGACGCTAGGTCCCCCCTTTAGTTTAATAGCCCCCACTTGCGCGGCATGGGTGGGGGCTCGGTAGGGGGGATACTAGTTTGTTTTTAAACAGTGAGCAGCCACTGGCGATATAGCGAGTAGGGGCAGAATTTACTAATACTAAGTATTCTTTACTTAGTATTAGTAAACTTGCCTGAAAGACCAATGTGGGTCTTTCAACCTTTTGGTAGATAGCTCCCTGATACCGTGGGAATTAGGGAGTTATCTACTAAGCGGCTGCAAGATGCAGCCGCGGCACGAATAGGATCGGAGTTTCATTCATATGAATGAAATTTCGATATAAACATTGTCCAGAATAGTGTTCTAACATGAATGGAGAAACTGTTCTCATTCTGTTAGGACGCAATTCGGTAGTTTCGCTGGCGTTATGTCTAAGTGAGAGGACTTCAGGAAAAGTGAAAGGAGGCTTTGCGGGAACACAGAGGAAAGGTGAGAGATGTGGGAAAATTGTTCTGACCGCCGGAAATGAAGCACACTTTGCTCCTCTGCTGGTCAGAGATGGTCAGGAGTAGGAAACCTCCATAAGACAAATAGTCCCTACTTTGTCTTATGTTTTAAAGAAAAATAGAGAAGACAGGAAGAAATGAAGAACAGATCCTGATAGAGGAACAGAAGAGGAATCGATTAAAGGAAGGTAAGTTCGGCATGACAGTGCCGCTTAAAGGAATTAAAAGAACTGGCAAAAAAACTATGGAGATATAATCTTCCATGAAAAACATATGATGGGCAGAATAAATTTAACTAGGCACATGCTCATAAGTAAGCCTCTGGAGTGCATTAGTATCAAGTCTCAAAGGCAAAGTTCTGAAAAGCATGTTCAAGGTGAGCCCTTTCTGGGTACAATGGGAACTACAGAGCCCGCATCCCAGGGTGCCAGGAGGATTTGGGGGGGATGTCCAGGTATGTCTGTAATTTCAGCTGATGTATTAAAGCTCCAGCTTCCTCTGGTGTCTGCAGGCGGTGAAGGAGAGCTCTAGTGGTTCCACCAGCTGTATTGAAGATGCGATGCCTGGAACTGCTGTGTGACTGCTCAGAAGGCTTGTCTACAGGGGAGTGTAGCTTTATATAGGTTGAGCAAAAAGGTAAGATTAACAGACTTGAAGGTATAAGGAGTCTTCCCCGTCAGTGCAGCCATGATCTTGTTTTTTTGGTAATTGTGATAAAGGTGACCATAACATCCCTTGATACATTAGGTGTCACTGTGGAATACATGGTGATGCAAAAGATTAAATCAATGTGCAAGGGCTTGGATTTCTGAAGACTAAGTATTAACCATTGGATATATTGAGGGAGGTTGTCTGTAGTAATGTGCTCAGTAAGATTTAATTAATTGTGAATCTAAAGTGGAGCTGTGCAATGCACATCTGCAGCGGTCACTCCTCCCCTCCTCCCCACAAGATTAACATAATTTAAACACCTTTCTGAGCAATGAATACTCTGAAACTAAATTATGAAAACAGCACTAATGACGTGTTAAACAATTGAAACTTAAAAGCTGAGGACTTGACCTAGACTTGCATGTTTTGACTCGGGACTTGACAAGGACTTGCCTGTTTTAACTCAAGACTTGACTCGATTTACTTTTGACTTGCAAAAATATGACTTGGTCCCACCTCTGTTAGCAGGAGTCAACATGGTTTTCTGAAAGACGGTTAATGCTTAGAGCATTTGGCACCAAGGGGGAACCTGCAATTTAAAAAAAAACGTTTTCAAGAATATTTACTGTACAAATCTGTAAACTGTATGTTAGAAAGAGTCCCCTCAAGGATCTATTAGAGACTATAATGCAGTCTAATTGACCCTGGAGAGGGGACTCTCTAATACATTTACAATATAGGGATAGGTCTCTGATATTCAGCCCAAGTTGGCTCTTCTCATCTTAGTTACTGTTGCTGGCTGACTGCTGTGGCTGGCCTGGCATTTTATTGTGTCCAGCCTAAGGCACCCCTGTGCAATAATCATGCTGTCTACTCAGCATCTTGATATGCCACACCTGTGAGGTGGATGGATTATGTTGGAGAAGTGCTCACTAACACAGATTTAGACAGAATTGTGAATAATATTTTGGAGAAATAGACCTTATGTGTACATAAAAGTTTTAGATCTTTGAGTTCAGCTCAGGAAAAATGGGGGCAAAAACAAAAGTGTTGCGTTTATAATTTTGTTCAGAGTGTGTGTGTGTCTATATATATATATAATGTATTTATTTTTTATTAAAATTGTGGTTTGCAACAGATTTTATTGCTTTGGTAACCTATTTGCCTTTCGTTAGAATACAACAGTACCAACTACAGAAATTAGTCATCTAGTTAAGCTATAAAAAATCATAGCATGTCTTGCAAAACATTAGCAATTGATCAGCAGCCATAAAACAATTATTTTGTATGAAGGAATCAATATGAGGAATGATTTTATAATATGACCTCTATTCCTTTATCAAATCAACATAATAGAACATGTTTAGAGGACGTGAGAAGCATGTAAAATGTTGCAACCGAAAAAGGTAAGTAGCAGAATCAAATAAAACAAATAGAAAAGGGAACCCAAAACAACTTTAGCTTAATGAAGCCGTTTTAGTGTATATAGCATGTCCGTGCAGTCTCACAGCTCAATTATCTTCCTTTTAGGAGTTAAATCATTTTGTTCATACAGCCCTAGTCACACCTCCCTGCAAAACTTCCTGTAAAGAGTCATGTAATGTTTATACTTCCTTTATTGTAAATTCTGTTTAATTTAGAATGTATTATCTCCTACACTGTTAATAGCTTGCTAGACCCTGCGGAAGTCTCCTGTATGTAGTTAAAGTTCAATTTACAGTGCAGGAGCTAAAAGTGTTTCAAGTAATTTAACTTTCTGTTTTCATGCAGGCTGTGTCAGTCACAGACAGGGGAGGTGTGACTAGGGCTGAATAAACAGAAACGAGCTACAACCCAGCCCAGGAACATAATTACACCCAAGCTCCTTGTGACCATACTTACCACATGAGTTTTGTATTTGTGTTCTCTTTCTGATGAGGACCTGCGCGTCCCACGTGAAAAACTTCTTTGTCATCTATTACCTCTGTTACCATAAACTTCAATAAAAACTGATTTAGAAAAAATAAACAGAAACAAAATGTATTTAACTCCTAAATGGGAGAGAATTGAGCAATGCGTCTTCAGAGGTATGATCTATACACTAAATCTGGTTCATTAAGCTAAAGTTGTTTTGGTGAGTATAGTGTTTTTTAATTCTGGCAATGAAACATTTATTTGTACTGCTAGACATTTTCCCAAATGTTCCCAACTTTTCCTTAAAACTCCCAAGCTTTCCCAAATGCTCCCAAGTTTTCCCAATTATTTCCAGGTTTTCAAAATTTCCCCAGACGTTCCTAACTTTCCCAAAAGTTGCCAGATTTTCCCAAACATTCCCATGTTTTTCAAACATTTTATGTTCCTGACTTCTCCCAACATATCCCCTGAATGTTTCTAACTTTTTCTAAACATTCTTGACTACAATCCAAACATCCCCGACTTTGGTGTGTTACTTAGAGATGAAGTTAAAGTGCATATTGTCACGAACGCACCCTACTTCAAGAGTGTGCATGACATAGTTGTGGTGGTGAAAGGGTTAAAGTATTTGTCTGCACTAGACCGGAAATTATGATAAAATCCCCCTTAACACCACCCACACTTAAGCATAATAATTTTAATATTACTATGTTAATGCTGTTACCAATTTATAAATGGGGTGCCTTGATCCCCCAGGAAACTTAATAATAAAAACCCAATAATTGCAACTTAGCACAATATCTAAGCAATTGCAAAACACTAATTAGTCTTTTCAGGTACCGTGAATCTTTACCAGACAAAGGCAGAACTTAATAAAGTAATATTTATTATGAGCAAAAAAATTGTCACAGTGCATACAAAAATATAGAGGACAATCAAATTAGTTACACCAACAACATATGAAAACAAAAGGGATAAAATAACAGAAGTCCTGATCACTTACTCAGGCTTTCAAAGTAAAACTTCTGCCCAGGGGGTCTCTGGTAAGAAAGATGGTGACTCACTCAGAATTATATTCTGGCCCCCAAGCAAGTACAAATACACATATCAGTATCAGAGGTGGAGATAAGGTGTAACTATAAGTGGCCAGCCCCTGTGTTCCAGACCACTATCAATCCAAATGGAAACATTTGGTTCTATCACCTCTTATGTACTTGCCACAGAAATAATAATTGCATCTATGAATTTGTTACCATTTTTCCAATCCATAAATAGGTCAAACTCCTTCCTTGTGACCCAATATAGCGGACATCACAATCCCTTCCCCTATGGTTAAGTTACTAAAATCATGTTTGAACTTGATTAGAAGATTGTGCTGGTCACATTCCAAATATAACAAAAAATAAACTTAATTATTATTCTGTATATTAATGTCTCTTTTGGATATGATACTGGAACGCGAGGATTGTTTTTTTTTTTTTTTTCTTGAAAGCTAATGATCATTAACATATCAAAGAAATAAACTCATCAATTAGAAGGTACAGGCCATATGGCTGAAGTCAGCTAGTTTATATTTAAACCAGACTTCCAGGCCACTTATGTGGGACTTCTCACACCTTGCCGAGCCTTTAATTAATCAAAGGATCAACCTATATGGTAAACCATCTGACCCCTTTCACATTTCTATGCAATTTACATTACCCCTTCTGACAGATCCATCTGTATAGACTGAGATTGCTGGTTCGTCTGCTTGCCCCTTTTTCGTCTATTTGCCTGTCTGTATACCCCTGTTCATGTGTTTCAGAAGATACCGATCAAAACTACCGAACGGACGGCCACCCAGGAGAGAAGTGTGCTGCTGGTTAACCTCTTGGCCCCAATTAGAACGTTGTGGTTAACCGCAGACACCTCTCCATTCTAACCGTATTCAGGGTGGTCGTCGTTCGAATGCCGACCACGAGGCGGCGGCCATTTTAAACACGCGAAGGACCAGCGGTGTTCGGCGAAGATTCTATGGAACTATAAATGGACACTTTATCTACCGAACACCGCTAAAGCTACTGGTCGCCCTTCGTTTTCATTTTCGAAGACAGCCAGGGCCGGCGCCACCGTTAGGCGAATGCAATCTTTCCTGGTGGGCAGCCCCTGTCTTGAACCGCAGCGCTATGCGAGCCCAGAGGGGCCCTATCACAGTATGGCAGAGCAGGCACCTTCTTACCTTGATGACAGGTGCCTGCTTTGCCATCAAATGCCAGTGACCGAAGGAGAAGATAGGCGGCGAGGCAGGCTCTTCTTGCAGCCTCTCATTCCTCCCTCGCCCACCCTCTGTGTTGCCAGGAGCCAGAATATGACGTCATTCCGGCCCCAGCATACTAAATGGACGGCGGGAGGAGTGAGGAGCTGCCCCACACTGGACCCCAGTGAGTGAGTATCTGCCTGTGTGTGTGTGTGTGTCTGTCAGTGAGTTTCTGTGTGTGTCAGTGAGTGAGTGTGTGTCAGCGTGTGTGTGTCTGCCAGTGAGTGAGTGACATGAACGGGCAGCAAAATGGATCTTTGCCTAGGGCGGCAGAAATCCTTGCACCGGCCCTGAAGACAGCCACTAGGAAAAGAGTTAACCCTGCAATATAATTATAGCAGTTTATCAGAAAGTGCAATAAATAACATTACAGTGTTAAGGGGACGGGAGTACTACACCCAGACCACGTCAATGAGATTAAGTGACCTGAGTATCTATAGTGTCTATTTAGGTGGCACTATCACAAGTATTTTCCTCACATTTCAGTTTAAAATAATATTCAGCATACTTAATATTTGTAAAAAAAAAAAAAAGAACATCATCTCCGGCACTTATGTTGTTGGTGATTGTGGATGTACAGGGTACATCCGTCATTTAAATCCCCACCCCCAACTAGTAAGGATGTCCAGTAAGACCCTCTTTGGGCTACCCCAGGTACCCAAGTGCTGTGGTACCATACCACAGCCATCAGATGTGTTGGGAGGTATGTATCATCAAAATTGCGCATTGAGTGCCCTTGGTTACACAAATTATCTTCAGTTGTATTGGAGGGAGAGTCAGATCAATTCTTGGGGTTCAGACTGCTGCTAGAGTTGTTTAGGTCCTGGTAAAACCCACTCTGCAGTAATTCATTGGTACATCCTTCTTACATGTTGTTCCTGAATATTATACAGCTTTAGCAGTGATTTTTGAAAAGAGAGTCTGATAAAAAAATATTCCTCAACACTAATACAATTCTACCACTGATTTGCTGCCTGACACCATACTTCATACAGTATGGTTTGGGTTTAGTACCCACTCCAGCAAAAAGCCAAGCGTGGAAGACTGTCACTTATTCACTTAGGAAGGGGTTCTTCATTCAGGCTGACCTTCTTCTCCAGCTGAAGCAGGATTCTTTTATATAAACAAATTTTAAAAAGCAGAAGATAGTTTACCCTGCTTTGAATACAGGAGGGCGTAACGTGATTACTATCAAAAATATCATCCCTATTCCCCTCATTCTGAACAGTTTGGCAGGGATGACATAATTTTACCAAATTTGGTTTTATGGAAGCATATAATATAGCTACATGAATGTAAGAAAGCTTTAAATACTTTAAGTAGGCATTACACATTTTACATTTTCTCACTAGTTCTAAGGCTGGCCAGTAATATGCCTTTATATCTTTCTTATTGTTCTCTTGGTAGAACTATACTTTGCTGAAGAAACAAGCAGTCATGACACCTCATCTCACCTCATCTCTGTTATGCCTTGCTAGCCCATCTCCAGATATCACATTCTAGCCCATCTCCAGATATCTCCCTAGTAGATCTTCAGATATCGCTCCCTAGCCCATCTCTGGGTTATGCCTTCCTAGCCCATCTCCAGATATCTCTCCCTAGCTCATCTATCAGTTATGCCTTGCTAGCCCATCACCAGATATCTCTTCTTAGTCCATCTCCAGATATCTCCCCCTAGCACATCTCCAGATATCTCTTCCTAGCCCATTTCCAGATATCTCTCCCTAGCCCACCTCTCAGTTATGTCTTTCTAGCCCATCTCCAGATATATCTCCCTAGCCCATCTCCAGATCTCTCCATTGCCCATCTCTCAGTTATGCCTTCCTAGCCCATCTCCAGATATCTCTCCCTAGCCTATCTACAGATATTTCTCCCTAGTCCATCTCTGTTATGCCTTGCTAGCCCATCTCCAGATATCTCTCCCTAGCCCATCTCTCAGTTATGCCTTGCTAGCCCATCTCCAGATATCTCTTCTTAGTCCATCTCCAGATATCTTCCCCCTAGCCCATCTCCAGATATCTTCCCCCTAGCCCATCTCCAGATATCTTCCCCCTAGCCCATCTCCAGATATCTCTCCCTAGCCCATCTCCAGATATCTCTCCCTAGCCCATCTCCAGATATCTCTCCCTAGCCCATCTCCAGATATCTCTTCCTAGCCCATCTCCAGATATCTCTTCCTAACCCATTTCCAGATATCTCTCCCTAGCCCATCTCTCAGTTATGCCTTTCTAGCCCATCTCCAGATATATCTCCCTAGCCCATCTCCAGATCTCTCCATTGCCCATCTCTCAGTTATGCCTTCGTAGCCCATCTCCAGATATCTCTCCCTAGCCCATCTCCGGATATCTCTTCCTAGCCAATTTCCAGATATCTCTCCCTAGCCCATATCTCAGTAATGCCTTCCTAGCCCATCTCTATATATATATCCCTAGCCCATCTCCAGATCTCTCCCTAGCCCATCTCCAGATATCTCTTCCTAACCCATTTCCAGATATCTCTCCCTAGCCCATCTCTCAGTTATGCCTTTCTAGCCCATCTCCAGATATATCTCCCTAGCCCATCTCCAGATCTCTCCATTGCCCATCTCTCAGTTATGCCTTCGTAGCCCATCTCCAGATATCTCTCCCTAGCCCATCTCCGGATATCTCTTCCTAGCCAATTTCCAGATATCTCTCCCTAGCCCATATCTCAGTAATGCCTTCCTAGCCCATCTCTATATATATCTCCCTAGCCCATCTCCAGATATCTCTTCCTAGCCCATCTCCAGATATCTCTTCCTAGCCCACCTCTCAGTTATTTCTCCCTAGCCCATCTCCAGATATATCTCCCTAGCCCAACTCTCAGTTATGCCTTCCTAGCCCATCTCCAGATATCTCTCCCAAGCCCATCTCCAGATATCTCTCCCAAGCCCATCTCCAGATATCTCTCCCAAGCCCATCTCCAGATATCTCTCCCTAGCCCAGGGATAGGCAACCTTCGGCTCTCCAGATGTTGTGGACTACATCCCCCATAATGCTCTTACACACATAATGCTGGCAAAGCATCATGGGAGGTGTAGTCCAAAACATCTGCAGAGCCGAAGGTTGCCTATCCCTGCCCTAGCCCATCTCCAAATATCTCTTCCTAGCCCATCTCCAGATATCTCTTCCTAGCCCATCTCTCACTTATGCCCTCCTAGCCATCTCCAGAAATATCTTCCTAGCCCATCTCCAGATAAATCTTCCTAGCCCATCTCTACCTTATGCCTTCCTTGCCCATCTCCAGATATCTTTCCTTAGCATAACCCAAATATTTTTCCCTAGCCCACCCCGAGTTATTTCTTCCTCCCTTCCTTCTATCTTATCTCTCCTTCAGTCTCTCCACCATAGTACCAGTAAGTTGGCAAAGTGCCATTGCATACTGCAGCACTGTTTGTCTTCATATACCTGTATCAACAAATGGGATGTTTATGCCTTTTACTGCACATCCAGCTTCTTCCCATGTGGCTGTTAAATCAGGGGTGGACCATGGGGGGGGTCCCTCCAGGTGTCAGGCTTGACAGTTACCCATATTGTACAAATTGTATACTAACTTTCTTGACTTTTAAAAAAAATATTTTAATTGAAAAAGAAAATATGGGCTGCTTCTTAAGCAACTGCCCACTTTTCCTCCTTCTTTATTTCCTTCCAAGGTAAGTACTCTCCTGAGTTGCCAGGGGCAGCTCCCATTTTTCTTGCTTCTTCTCCCTGTATGGCCGTAAAATATTGTCATGTTAACCCCTCATAGCCCCCTCCTTGGTACGACAGTATACAATTAAGCCAAACTCCTGCAGCTGAGTACCGCCAACAGTCGCAGCCAGTCAACCTCGCAAGAGCCGACTGGAAGAGGTAGGGAAATGGCAAACAGATACAGTGAATTCAGATAAAAAAATGTCCACTTATATTTTTCTTACCCTTTTTTGTTGCAGCTTTATGCTAAAATAGTTTAAATTAATATTTTTCACATCAATCTACACTTAATACCCTACAATGACAAAGCATATAAACTGTTTTTTCAAAACTCTTTAAATTTATTGAAAAGTAAAAACTGAGATATTACATTAACATAAGTATTAAGATCCTTTGCTGTGACGCTTGAAATGTAGCTTTGAATTATCAGATTTCTCTGGATCTTCTTTGTGATGTTTCTTCACTTTGACTGGAGTTTACCCATGGCAGAATTAATTGAATCGACATGACTCGGAAAGGCAAATACATGTAAGGTCTCACAGCTATAAATGCATATTAGAGCAAAAACCAAGCCATGAGGTGTGCAGAGTTCAAAGACAGGATTGTGCTGAAATGCAGATCTGGGTTTAGTCTACAAAAACATTTTAGCTGCATTAAAATGTCCCAAGAGCATAGTGGCCTCCCTAGGTCTTGTGTGTAAAATGATGTCTAGTTTGTTGGGATCTTGGGAGCATCATTGCTGGAAGGACGTGATTAAGAATTTGCAACCAATGATAAAGTTGACAAATGATGAAGAACTAGATTAAAACTCCACCTTTTGTCATCCTGTGATTTCTGCATAAGGAATAACCGTTCCTACTTTTCTTTATGTATAACTTTATAAAACAAGGTAATTTCAGCAAAAGAAAAGATACCAGGGTGAAACACTGCAGCACTACAAATAAAAATAAAAAAAAGTAACAGAGACACTTTTAAAGGTAGAGAGCAGTAATCTAAAAGTCCTAAGGAGCACTCTATCTATCTTTCTATATAAAAATGTATTTTTACTCCAACATTTCATCAGGCGCCTAGTGTCCTCACTCTTATTCACGGACAGGGCCGCCATCAGAAATTTTGGGGACCCTGACAAAGCACAAGGTCGGTCTGCCCCCCCCCCCTCCCTCTCGGGCCTGCCCACGCCCTACCTAGTCCGCTGACAATGATGCGGGACTGAATGTGGTGTGTATAGTGGAAGTGAATTAGAATGTGTGTAATGGATGTAGTGTTTGTGTGTATTAGATACTGTTTGTGCAATGAATGCAGAGTATGTGTTTGTGTAGCGGATGCAGTGTGTATAGTGAACGCAGAGTGTGTTTGAGTAGTGGATGTAGTGTGTGTACAGTGATGTAGTGTGTGTTTGTATAGTGGATGTAGTGTTTGTATGTACTAGATGCAATGTGTTTAGTGGATGCAGTGTCTGTAGTGGACGCAGTGTCTGTGTATAGTGAATGCAGAGTGTTTCAATGTGTGGTGGATGTAGTGTGTGTACTGTGAATACAGGATGGTTGTGTAGTGTATGCTGTGTGTACAGTTAATGCAGAGTGTATGTTAGTGTAGTGAATGAAGAGTGTGTGTCAGTATAGTGAATCCAGAGTGTGTGCATAGTTTAGTGAATGCAGAGTGTGTGTACATTTGTAGTGAATGCAGAGTGTGTTAATGTGTAGCGAATGCAGAGAATGTGTTAGTGTGGAGCGGATTCAGAGTGTGTGTTAGTGTGTAATGAATGCAGAGTGTGTCAGTGTAATTAATGTAGTGTGTGTGTTAGTGCAGTGAATGCAGAGTGTGTGTGTACATTTGTAGTGAATGCAGAGTGTGTGTTAGTGTGTAGGGAATGCAGAGAGTGTGTTAGTGTGTAGCGAATGCAGAGAGTGTGTTAGTGTGGAGCGGATGCAGAGTGTGTGTTAGTGTAGTGAATGCAGAGTGTGTTAATGTGTAGTGAATGCAGAGAGTGTGTTAGTGTGTAGCGGATGCAGAGTGTTAATGTGTAGTGAATGCAGAGAGTGTGTGAGTGTGTAGCAGATGCAGAGTGTGTGTTAGTGTAGCGGATGCAGAGTGTGTTAATGTGTAGCGAATGCAGAGTGTGTGTCAGTATAGTGGATGCAATGAGTGTGTTAGTGTGTAGTGTATGCAGAGTGTGTTGTATTAGTGTATGCAGAGTGTGTTGTGTTAGTGTATGCAGAGTGTGTGATGTGTTAGTGTATGCAGAGTGTGTGTTGTGTTAATGTATGCAGTGTGTTGTGTTAGTGTATGCAGTGCGTGTGTGTTGTGTTAGTGTATGCAGTGCGTGTGTGTTGTGTTAGTGTATGCAGAGTGTGTTGTGTTAGTGTATGTAGTGTGTGTGTTAGTGTAGTGAATGGTGAGTGTGTTAGTGTGTAGTGTATGCAGAGTGTATGTTGTATTAGTGTATGCAGTGTGTGTTGTATTAGTGTATGCAGTGTGTGTGTGTAAATGTGCAATCGGGGGGGGGGGGAGGGGGAGGAAGGGGCATTTTCCCATTCATTTTTTAATTTTTTATTAAATTTAATTAAATGTTATTCCCCCCTCCCTGCTTACCTTTAACCAGGGAGGGAGGAGATTCCAGTCCCTGGTGGTCCGGTGGCATGGTGGGGCCCCCCGGCTCCCTGTTACCGCAGAGAGGTCCCAGGCAGCACACTGCCTCTTCTCTTCTCTCTTCTAATAACCACCCTCAAGCTACACAATCGTCAGCTTTTACCTAGCCTATACACATATGGGGAATGTTACAACAACCCAGTCAGAGAGCTCTCATACTCTACTGGTACCCCTACAGCATAGATGACCAAGCCACTCCCCCCTACTTCATGGGATGGGGAAGAACAAATACACTAGCACATGCATCCACGTGATGTAGCCCACTCCCTGATACCAGACACTGAACCAAGGGTTCCACACACAGCTAGCCTAACTGTCTAATGAGGACTTAATGTAAAGTTGTTTCAACCAGAAGCGACCTAAGTTTGAAGTTCCTAGCACTTGATGAATCCTGACAACTGTCTAGTCCGCTTATAATGGTGTAATGTTATTATATGGTGTAACTATAGCAGGACATGTTAAATGCCTGTCTATATGACTTTGATTTCTTGACACTATGTCTTTGTCTCGTATAAATCATTTGCACTGAAAAACAGAGAATAAATAATTAAAATAAAAAATAAAAACATTATTTCTAATGTAAGAATGTTCTTTTAAGATATTGATGGCCATTTAAATCACATTGCTCTGATCTGGAAATATCACAAGCAGGTTTTTCTGGACTTAATTAGAGTAGTTGAACTTTGTGATCTCACTTTCATCCTGCAGAGATAAGTGACTACGTGCTAACTACTCACTACTCACAAGTTCATTCTATCAGCTCTGAAATGACTCAATAGGGTAATATATATATATTGGGTCTGTATGACTTGGATGAGTTTAAAAAAGTTATAGTTTGACCCCAAAACCTGGGAACCTGTGCTTAACCCCTTAAGGACACATGACATGTCATGATTCCCTTTTATTCCAGAAGTTTGGTCTATAAGGGGTTAAAAGCAGTTTGAGTTTTCCAAAGAAATTGCAATATTTACATTGCCGCACTTGGTCTGTCTCCAGTGGCTGTCTACAAGACCGCCACTGAGGGCACTTCCTGAATCCAAACAGACCTTTGGTCCAGTATCTGACGCTGTACGTCCTCACGCTTGATTCAATGCTTTCCTATGGGGAGGTCTAATGCGCGCACGGCATTGCCTCACAGGAAAGAGAGAGGCGGAGCCACAACCCAGTGCTGACGGACATCGGTTCTGGGATAAGGTAAGTAAATAAAAGTTTTTTAATTCTTTATTTACCCAGGCGGAGGGGGGAGGCAGAGGGATTGATAGTGCCGTGAATACAGCTTTGAATTCCTGGCACCATAGTATCCCTTTAAGAAAATGCCATAGGTGTTTCCAGTACCTTGCTAAATCCAACAAAAGCATTTCTCAATGCTAGGTAGGTGTACTCAATAAAGTGACTGATGAGTGTATTACAGTGTGCTACACCTGTCTCATTGTACAATAAATAGTAAACATATCATTAGAACTGATATTCCCTTCACCTAACGTGACCAGTCTTGCCAAATTATTTGGTGCTATATAACTAAATGATATCTGTATAGTCTACAGAAAAGCTCTATAATATAAATGGGATATATCCTGGATCCATTACATACACCAGGTTCAAGAACAGAAAAGGCTCCATTGTATAAGCTGAACATATTAAGCAAGTTAGACAAACAAAACAAAGGAATACCAATACCGACATCTATAACACAATCTAATGTAATTTCAGTCTAATTGAAGTCATTCGGTAATTAAAAGGCTGGATCCTGTGGCTGCCCTGTAATGTCACACCCGCTGGAGCTGAACTCTGTCATTATACAGCAAAGGTCACTGCACAGATATTAACACTCTAAGTGCTGTGATGAATAACATTCCCTTGAGACATTCCCTTGTCTTGTAAAGACATACATTGGTATTCTATGTATGGAGAACAATGCGCATATGAATATTTTATAGAAACAGCACTATACAAGCACACATAGATGTAAGGGATGGCATGGCCCAAGCAAGTATAGGAGCCCAGGATGTTGGGCTAACAGGACCCTACTATATGACATACAACCACTACCAGAGATAGACAGACTGACGTTGGATGGGTAGATTGCTTGGACCTGTAAATGCATGTTACAGGACCTGAGGCTAATAGGTCATCTGTCCAAAGGATTAAAAGGAAGAGATAAGTGGAGAATAGGAAACATGGCTTATGTCAAGCTGCATTAAATGTTTTAAAGGCACACTGTAGTGGTTATGGTTCCAGGGGTTGTTGGGGCACAAGCTGTCAATAATTCTTCAAACCATTTAAGAACATTTACCTTGCTGCGTTGGGCAGCCAACATCTGCCCGGTCGGAAATGGTCTGATAAGTAAGGTTCATGAAGTTCATACTTCACGTTATTAT
Organism: Pelobates fuscus; assembly: GCF_036172605.1. Lineage (NCBI taxonomy): Eukaryota > Metazoa > Chordata > Amphibia > Anura > Pelobatidae > Pelobates > Pelobates fuscus. Next base: position 263,786,531 of record NC_086319.1, on the reverse strand, counting down.
ACCAACTCATACCAGGTTTAGATTGTATTCACTTGGCTTATAGTCTCAGCCAACAAATCTTGTTCTAAGGTTGGCATGGCAATATAGAAGTATAAACGTCTGGCTACATCATACCCTCTGATAGTGAACAGAATGTGGGCACCCGACACAACAAGGGAAGTATCAAACCATTCGTAAACAGTTTCACTGATTTTTGGCAGTCGACACCCAGGTATTCCTGGCAGCATAACCACAGCAAGGAGCTGTATGGTCATGCACTGGTGAAGGAATGTCTGAGAGCTCATCACCCGGCCTAGGACGTCTCTGTGAAGATGTCTGAATTCACAATAGACATTCTGAGGTTGTCTACAATGAAGTGCAGTGGTGGTAGTTGTGTTGTTTAATTGTCTCCACTGCTTTTACCTGCACCTACCTACAAGGGTGATGGAACCAGGAAAGGCACAGGAGTAGGCAGAGATCACAAATTAAGGAATAAGCTTACCATGGTATCTTTACAGGGCTCAGACAGGAACAACATAAAAACAAAACCAAATATTTGAGTTAACATCAGTGTAATTTGGTTGTCTAGTTAACCATGGCTTCAAATGTGAAGGACAGGACACAAAACACGTGACAGTGCTACCACAGCTAGGAATAGATGACAAACTATACTAAAACATGGAAGCAGGCAGAAAATGAGTGCAATACACCAGACCAGAGGAGGAACTACTGTCTGTCTGTGGGGATGCAAGTATGCAACACGTGACAGTAGCACTTTGTGTCAGTAACCTCATCAATGTCCACAGACCCCGGCATATGATACATGAGTCTGGCAGTATGGCAGTATCTTGTATGAAGATCAATCTATATTCACATAAGTTATAATAAAGCAAAACAAATGTATATTTAAATTACAATTTTCTAGCTATTATCCATGGCACCATATTGGGTAGGTTTGATATATCCATTGAAAAAAAGTGGAAGATAGGTTAGCGCTAATAATATAATAAGTAGGCACCAACCTTACAGAGGGTTACCCTCTAACCCTCTGGAGTGAGAAAAATCATATGAATGGCACAAAAGTATAGCCAAACTTAATTTATTATTTTATTGTGTATTTTAAATAATAAATTAAGTTTGGCTATACTTTTGTGCCATTCATATGATTTTTTATTATAACAATTTTTTATCTCCTTTCCTGGCATTTTATATATCTTGAGGTGGGGATTATACCGCCCACGCTATATCTCAAGTGCAGTGTGATCTGCACTTTAGTTTGTGAGTATATTTCCTTTTCTTTTTTATTTATACCACATTTTATCATCAGAGAGCACTATCTGTTGTTCCTATTTTTTTTGTTAATTCTTTATTTTTGACAGTGCAGTAGTGAGTACATCCTTTGGCAATGGTATGGATAAGCATAGGTACATCGGTAATAGACATAAGACAATGTTGGTTAGTATAAAAATTCAAAGCATACTGCACTGTTATTTTTTGTTTAAAGTAGCGTAACAACATATATGAACATATCCCATGTGTTCCCTATTAAGGGTTAATAAGTAAAGGGGTGTATATAAAAAATACCCCTTTCTGTCTCATTAGAGATATCTTTGCCAGAAGCTCAAGGAAGCAGGCTGAAGGGTCAGTGTTAGGACCTGCTTAGGGGGGTCTGCCTTGACGTTGGCAGGCGGGCATCCCTCCAATGGCCATTGGAGCAACTAAATGACCTCCATTTGTCTAAATATACATAGGGATTAAGGAGAAAGCGCAAGTAACATTTTCTTTTCTTTGGTTTTTACTATATATGAACAGAGCAATTATATATTTTAGTCTGCATGTCCCAACTACATATGGTACTGACGTTTACATGTGATATTTGAGCAGGAGGGGGGTCAGTGAGGCACATGTCTGGGACATAAAGGCAGAAAAACAAAAGATGAGATAACTGTAAATAAACATACTGGGCAGTCCTATCTAACATTAGAAACATGCTGCCTAGGCAGGTTAGGCTTAAAACAGAGCAGGCATAAGGTTCAGGGTCACTAGTGGCTAGCTGATTCCTAAGATGGTATATGCTAGGACATACACCCAGAACTTGCTGAGGTAATAGGCTGCCCATTCGATTAAGTTGACAGGGTGCTTAAAATATACATAACGGCAGCAAGAAGCATAGCTTCCAGGTAGGTTGGTGGTCTGGGATATCTGCCTGGATATTACATGAAAACAATAGTTGAGGGCATTAGTAAAGCATAACAGTAAGCATACAAATCATATTAAAAATTCAACTTGGAGGCAATAGCCACGGGTTGTGCATTCGGGCAGTGTGTCATGACACTGTGAGTAGTGTGAGTCCCCATGGCTGTGCACGTCTCTCAGCCGATGCCCACCCTGGAGGCCTGATATAACAGCCTGATATGGGGGGGTAACTTCAGTAGAGTGTGCAGCTTTGCGGCTCCCCGGTTTGCGGCTGTGACTTGGAGGCATGGAGACAAGCTGTGCCTAGCGCTCGTTCCCGGGTCGGGTGAGTAGCTTGTGTGGAAGCCTGGTTTGGTAATTTCGGTCTCATGAGTGTGGGGGCAAGTGCATTCACCCGAGTAGCATGGTGTCGTTTCCCGCCCATTGGATCGGCGGTATTTGCGTAGCCTAGCGGCCGTCCTGGATGCTCGTGGTGGAGGTCTGTAGTGGCGACGGCGGGTTACTGGACCATCCATGTAGCCACTAGCTTCACTGCCAGGTGGTAATCCATTCCTCTGTCGCACAGCATGGTCCAGAGGCACGCGCAGAGCCGGTCGAGATCCCCCGGGAGGTGCGTGGTAGGTTGGGTGTGTGTGCTCCGTTTTTTGGGCCTTCGCTGGGCGGCCATCTTGGCTGCGTCCCAGTGTCTCGGCCCCTCTCAGCAGGATACTCAAGAATGTGCAGGTGCCGTGATGTCCCTCAACGGCGGGGGGGGGGGGGGGAAGCAGGGGCCCCTTCCACCTGTGTGTCCCAGCAGTGTAGACCGCCGAGAGACCGGCCGTATCTTCTCGGCTGCGTCCACGAGTAGGCCCAAAGAAGTGTCGGGATGTGACCTCCGGTTGATTAGGGAGACACCTTAAAAGGGTGTCTCTCATGAGTGTAGAGTGGCTCCGGCAGGGTCGTTGCTTGTTTTCTCGAGTGAAAATTTGTTATTTTTCTGGTTTTGGTGAGTCTTGTCAGGAGCTCTCTCTATGTGCGACTTGTCTGCATGGCGGTCAGGCCCCGCCCCCCTGTTGTTCCTATTTTTCCCGTCTCCTGAGAATTGGACAGCACCAGACCCAAAGTGGAAAAGAATTCGTTATATCCTACAAGCAGGGATTATACTGCTGAACACCTGTTACCCTTGAGCTGGTTATAGCTCATGTAAATGTGAGTGTATTACATCTTATTATTTTTCTGCCACGTATCCTATACACTCTGCACGATTGGTCCTTTTCCCTTTGTGTTTTCCATATCACGGAAGGATTTGAAGTATCAAAGAAAGAGAGAACACTCTACCAGTGGAACGTGTGAAACAGACATTTTATTTATTATTATTTTTTACTATATTTTATTATATTGGGACTTATTTTATTCTATTTCATTTAGTTTTATCTTGGCGCAGCCTTTTTCTCTTTTTCCTTGATATATCCATTACTTTTCTCCATTACTTTATGGGCCGGTGGGGAGATCAAAGTTCTCCCTCACTGGCCAATTGCCTCCACTGTAGGGAGGAAGAGGGAGCCCAGAGAGCCTTTGGTCTCGTCCTCTGCTGGGTGCAAACCTGGTGATGGCTCCTGTGTGCTCCATTTTAGAGCTTTACCATGGGTCACCATGGTAATGCCATGATACTGTAAGTACAAAGCTGGCAAGAGCCATTACTGAGGTGTGTAACTGGCTGTTGGCAGAAAAATCAGAGGCTAACTTAACTCTGGACCACAAGGGATAAGAGTAATGACCCCCTTCCCTGCCCCAATGTAACCAGAGTGGGGAATAAACTATAATGTATTTTTAAATAAACATTGCATCCTCAATACACACACTGCCTCATTAGCAAACGCTGCATCCTCAACACAAGATACACTGAATGTGTTTCTTAAAAGCTCAATCTGTTAGTGCTTTATAAATAAAACAACAAAGGCCATAGAGTAGTAATTCTGTACATGAGATACATTGCAAAAGTCTAATACATAACTAGAAATGGAAGGAAACCCATACTGTACCATGGATAATATCAAGGAGTGGCAAATTAATGATGTACAAATAAATTTCCCTTATTTCTACTTAGCCATGGCTTTAAATGAGTAGGAGAGGGCACAGGACTAGTGATGTCCCGAACTATTCGCCGGAGAATAGTTCCCGGCGAACATAGCATGTTCACATTCACCGCCGCGGGCGAACACATGCGATGTTCGATCCGCCCCCTATTCGTCATCAAAAAAAACAATAAGGGGGGGACCTACTGTCCTCCCCCCGCCGCCCACCCGTGAGCGTTGGGTGGGGGCCATAAAAAAATGAGGGGGGGGACCTACTGTCCTCCCCCCCGCCCCCACCCCTGCGTGGTGGGTGGGGGCCATAAAAATAATGAGAGGGGGGACCTACTGTCCTCCCCCCAGCCCCCACCCCTGCGCAGTGGGCGGGGGCCATAATTACAATGGGGGGGACCTACTGTCCCCCCCCCCAGCCCCCACCCCTGAGCGGTGATTGGGGGCCCTAAAAAAACAATAAGGGGGGGACCTACTGCCCTCCCCCGGCCCCCACCCCTGAGCGGTGGGTGGGGGCCCTAAAAAAAAACAATAAGGGGGGACCTACTGCCCCCCCGGCCCCCACCCCTGAGCGGTGGGTGGGGGCCCTAAAAAAAAAATAAGGGGGGGACCTAATGTCCTCCCCCCCGGTCCCCACCCCTGCGCGGTGGGTGGGGGCCATAAATCACAATGGGGGGACCTACTGTCCTCCCCCCGCCCCCACCCATGAGCGTTGGGTGGGGGCCATAAAAAAATTAGGAGGGGGGCCTACTGTCCTCCCCCCGACCCCACCCCTGCGTGGTGGGTGGGGGCCATAAAAATAATGAGAGGGTGGACCTACTGTCCCCCCCCCGGCCCCCACCCCTGAGCGGTGATTGGGGGCCCTAAAAAAAACAATAAGGGGGGACCTACTGCCCCCCCCCGGCCCCCACCCCTGAGCGGTGGGTGGGGGCCCTAAAAAAAACAATAAGGGGGATCTACTGCCCCCCCCTGGCTCCCACCCCTGAGCGGTGGGTGGGGGCCCTAAATACTAATAAGGGGGGGGACCTAATGTCCTCCCCCCTGGCCCCTACCCCTGATCGGCGGGTGGGGGCCCTAAATACAAATGGGGGGGGACCCTAGTCACCCCCTCCCCTCCGAAAAAAAATGTATCCCCCTACCTACCCCCCTCACCCTAAAAATAATGAGGGGGGGACCTTTCACTAAGAACCTGTTAAAAAAATAAACTTACCATTCGATGTTTTCTTTCTTCTAAAATCTTCTTTTTTCAGCCCCAAAAAAGGCCAAATAAAAAAACATAATAACCGACGCAATAAAAAAAAAAAAAAACGAGCGCCCAAAAAAATAATCCATCTTCACCCATGGAGGGCTCCGCGCAGACTGAGCTCTGCAGGGCGGGGGAAGGCTTATAAAGCCTTGCCACGCCCTGCAATTAGGCTAAGAACACTCTGATTGGCTGGTTTAAGCCAATCAGAGTGCTCTTTGTCATTTTACACAGCGTGGGAAAATTCCAAAGAACTTTCCCACGCTGTGTAAAATGACACAGAGCACTGTGACTGGATGGATTTCAAGCCATCCAATCACAGTGCTCTGTGTCATTTTACACAGTGTGGGAAAGTTCTTTGGAATTGTCCCACGCTGTGTAAAATGACACAGAGCACTGTGATTGGATGGCTTGAAATACATCCAATCACAGTGCTCTGTGTCATTTTACACAGCGTGGGAAAGTTCTTTGGAATTTTCCCACACTGTGTAAAATGACAAAGAGCACTCTGATTGGCTTAAACCGGCCAATCAGAGTGTTCTTAGCCTAATTGCAGGGCGTGGCAAGGCTTTATAAGCCTTCCCCCGCCCTGCAGAGCTCAGTCTGCGCGGAGCCCTCCAGAAGATGGATTTTTTTTTTTATATTGCATCGGTTATTATGGTTTTTTATTTGCCCTTTTTTGGGGCTGAAAAAAGAAGATTTTAGAAGAAAGAAAACATCGAATGGTAAGTTTTTTTTTTTTACAGGTTCTTAGTTATTTATTATTTTTAGGGTGAGGGGGGTAGGTAGGGGGATAATTTTTTTTGGGGGGGAGGGGGTGACTAGGGTCCCCCCCATTTGTATTTAGGGCCCCCACCCGCCGCTCAGGGGTGGGGGCCAGGGGGGAGGACATTAGGTCCCCCCTTATTAGTATTTAGGGCCCCCACCCACTGCTCAGGGGTGGGGGCCAGGGGGGGACAGTAGGTCCCCCCTTTATTGTTTTTCTTAGGGCCCCCACCCACCGCTCAGGGGTGGGGGCCGGGGGGGAGGACAGTAGGTCCCCCCCTCATTATCATTATGGCCCCCACCCGCCGCCCAGGGGTGGGGGCCGGAGAGGGGGAGGACAGTAGGTCCCCCCTATTATCTTTATGGCCTCCAGCCGCTGCCATGGGGTGGGGGCCGGAGAGGGGGAGGACAGTAGGTTCCCCCCTATTATCTTTATGGCCTCCACCCGCCGCCCAGGGGTAGGGGAGGACAGTAGGTCCCCCCCTCATTATCATTATGGCCCCCACCCGCCGCACAGAGGTGGGGGCCTGGGGGGGAGGACAGTAGGTCCCCCCCCTTATTATCTTTATTCCCCCCCCCTTCAATCACTATTGTGGCCAGAAAGAGTCCCTGTGGGTTTTAAAATTCGCCTGCCTATTTAAGTCTATGGTGGTTTGCCCGGTTCGCGAACATTTGTTGAAATTCGCGTTCGCGGTTCGCAAACCGAAAATGTTATGTTCGTGACATCACTACACAGGACACGTGACAGTGCTGCCAGAGCTAGGAATAGATGAGAAACTATACTGAAACGTGGAAGAAGGTAGGAAATGAGGGCATAAATCAGAGAAGGAACGGCTGTCACACCTGCCTCTGGGCACACAAATACGCAACACATGACAGTTAAGTAGCATTTTGTGTCAGTAACCTCATCAATGTCCACAGACCCCAACAGAAGATACATTAGTCTGGTAGATGTATGACGATCGATCTATATTCACATAGGTTATAATAAAATACAATATATGTATACTTCATTTACAATTTCCTAGCTATTATCCATGACAGCGTATTAGGTAGGTTTGTTACATCCATTACGTAAAGACCCCAAGCAAATTTGCATTGTTACACTTAATTCTCACTCTATGGATGCCCTACAACTGCAGTGATTTGTATATAAGACATCTCCCCAGAGCTGTCAAGCAGGCATGCACACATTGTGCATGTGCCTGATCTTTCTCCTGCTTGCAGCAACACACTTCTGGAGTCAGTGGCTTTGTCGGTTGTTGCTTATAACCTGGGTTTCCATTTATACAGCAGTTCCACTCAATTTATGTGATGAGTAGGACAAGGACAAGCTTGTTATACCAAAAATCTTTGCTAGACAGAGAAATATGGAATACGATCAATTACTATAGATCAGACTTTTATTATTATGTTATTATTTATATAGCGCTAACAAATTCCGCAGCACTTTACAATGGGTGGACGAACAGACATGTAGTTGTAACCAGACAAGTTGGACACACAGGAAAAGAGAGGTTGATGGCCCTGCTCAATGAGCTTACATGCTAGAGGGAGTGGGGTAAAGTGACACAAAAGGTAAGGGTAGTATCAGACTAATGATAGTTGCAAAAGAGGAGTCAGTCGGGATCTATTAACAGATTAATCGCAGCTAAATCCAAAGGCCACCACTCCATACTAATTCTTCTTGACCTCTCTGCAGCCTTTGACACCGTTGATCATGCTCTCCTTCTTCAAACTCTTCAATCACTTGGTATCTGTGACTCTGTCCTCTCGTGGTTTTCCTCTTATATCTCTCAACGCTCATTCAGTGTCTCCTTTTCTAATGATACCTCCTACCCTCGTCCTGTCTCGGTTGGAGTCCCCCAAGGCTCTGTCCTTGGTCCCCTTCTATTTTCTCTTTATACTGCCTCTCTTGGCAAACTTATTGCCTCTTTTGGATTCCACTACTACCTGTACGCTGATGACACTGTCACATCCTGTTCCTAGTTGCGGATCATTTTGGCAATGGCTTCTGGTATCCAGTACTCCTTTTACTATTCTTGTTTAGTTTTTCTTGTTTTCTATTCTATGTCTGGTTTTCTTTATGCTGGGTTTTTCTGGGGTCATTCCTGTAATCCGTCCCTGGAATTCCCAGTCTCCTGGTTTCCTTTAAATGTTTGTTTTATGTTGCCACCCTGACAGTATGGCCGTAGGCCCTTGGAGTTCGTGGAGTGGACTTTGCAGCTTTCCTGATCTGCCCTGTCTGTATCCTGTCCTGCATGGATTATGCAGCATACAAGAGTTCCTGTATCTGGACCAGTCTGCTGGAGATGACTTCCTCATTCTTGTTCAGTCTGTCTGATTCCTTTCTTGGAGGGGGTCGATCTACTAAGCAGTTTGGTGGTCTCTGCAGGTGTCATCTTGTGATGCTTTGTTCCTTGTTCCGGTTCTGAGATCTTCATTCATTGCTGGTGGTTCCTATGCAGGAGGCCTTTCCGGTGGGGGATCCTTGCCTCCGTGGAAGTCAAGAGGACTTCATTGCAGGATCCGCTCGCCATTCCTGGTCTCTGCCTGGGAGCTGTTGGGAGCGTCCGGAGGTCGCTCCTTAGGAGGGGAGTTATGTCACATCCTGTTCCTAGTTGCGGATCAATCTGGCAATGGCTTCTGGTATCCAGTACTCTTTTTACTATTCTTGTTTAGTTTTTCTTGTTTTTTTGGTTTTCTTTTCTATGTCTGGTTTTCTTTATGCTGGGTTTTTCTGGGGTCATTCTTGTAATCCTTCCCTGGAATTCCCAGTCTCCTGGTTTCCTTTAAATGTTTGTTTTATGTTGCCACCCTGACAGACACCCAGTTATATCTCTCCTCCCCGGACCTCTCCCCTGCCGTCCTGCAACGTGTCACTGCTTGCCTTTCTTCCATCTCTGACTGGATGTCCTCCCACTTTCTGAAACTCAATCTCTCTAAAACTGAGATCCTTGTCTTTACTCCTAATACTGATCCTACTCTTTCGCTCTCCCTTCAAGTTTGTGGTACCCACATCAGTCCATCCTTGCAAGCGTGCTGTCTTGGCGTCATACTTGATTCTGGCCTCACATCCAGCATGTTGCGAAATCCTGTAGATTCCATCTTAAAAACATAGCCCGCATCCGCCCCTTTCTTACACAAGATGCTACCAAGGAGCTTGTCCATGCTCTAGTAATTTCCTGCATAGGTTATTGTAACCCTCTCCTGATTGGTCTTCCCAAAAGCCATACTGCACCGCTACAGTCCATAAAGAACGCTGCTGCCAGACTGATTTTCCTCTCTTGTCGGTTCTCTCACACCTCACCCCTCTGCCAGTCCTTACATTGGCTTCCTGTATGCTATAGGAGTCAATTCAAGGTACTAATTCACACCTACAAAGCACTGAACAACTCTAGCCCCTCTTATATCTCCTCACAGATCCATAGGTATGTCCCTTCTCGGTCTCTCCGCTCTTCCCGTGACCACCTCCTGTCCGTTGTACGCACCTGTACAGCCAACTCACGCTCCCTTCCTATGGAATAGCCTGCCTACCGCCATCAGACTCTCCCCTCGTCTTGCATCTTTTAAGAAGTGCCTTAAAACCCATCTCTTTAGGAAAGCTTATGGCCTCCAAGACTAACCTCTACCTCACATACCTGTCTCTTGTTCTCTCCTAAAGGGCAGTCCACCTTATTTGACTGCAAATTCCTGTCCTAATGTGTTTTACACCCACCTCATATAGAATGTAAACTAAAGGGGGGATCCATTGCCCCCCCCGGCCCCCACCCCTGAGCGGCAGGTGGGGGCCCTAAAGTAAAATGATGGGGGGGGAACCTATTGTCCCCCCCCGGCCCCCACCCCTGAGCGGTGGGTAGGGGCCCTAAATACTAATAAGGGGGGAACCTAATGTCTCCCCCCCGGCCTCCACCCCTGAGCGGCGGGTGGGGTCCCTAAATACTAATAATGGGGGGGACCTAATGTCCTCCCCCCTGGCCCCCACCCATGAGTGGCGGATGGGGGCCCTAAATACTAATAAGGTGGGGAACCTAATGTCCTCCCCCCTGGCCGCCACCACCCCTGAGCGGCGGGTGGGGGCCCTAAATACTAATAAGGGGGGACCTAATGTCCTCCCCCCGGGCCCCCACCCCTGAGCGGCGGGTGGGGGCCCTAAATTGGAATAAGGGGGGGAACCTAATGTCCTCCCCCCTGGCCCCCACCCCTGAGTGGTGGGTAGGGGCCCTAAATTAGAATAAGGGGGGGGGACCTAATGGAAGTACCCGAATGTCCGAATTGCCCGAAATTCGTCCGAATTCATATTCGGACCGAAACTAATTGCACATGTCTAGTAGGGAGTGACAGAAGGGTGAGGCGTGGGCAGACAGGAAGATGAGCATCGCCGCTGCATTCATTATGGACTGTAACGGCGCAAGTTGGGAGCACGTAAGACCCCTGAGAAGCGGATTACAGTAGTCAAGGAGACTACAACACTGAAAGTATGTCATCTGACATCCCTATAGAAGCTCTCACTTCCACTTGGTTGATCATTCAAGCAGAGTGAACTGGAGTGGCCCTTCTATGAATTTGGACAGCGGGGAGCAGAAGTGCTTTAGGGTCTGGAAAGTCCTTTTAATGTGGAATTTGTTAGTGCTTTATAAATATAACAACATATGCCATGGAATTGTCCTTTTCTGTACATGAGATGTATCACAATAATTAAAGGATTGCTAAAGGCACCCAGACCACTCCACCTACATCTGTAGAAACGACAATGTTGACCTTGAAGGGTTAAATTCACTTCTAGTGGCGGTCTTCTGACAACCACTAAAGGCACTTCTGCTGCAAAGGCAAAGTAAAACTTGGTCATGTGACGTTACAACTCGTAGCAAAGCAGTGGATTCAATACTCTATGAAAACACTTATGCGCATCAGTCCCCAACGGTTCCCTATGAAGAACATTGGATTGGACCAGTGAAAAGGAAAGGACACTTCGTGATGGCGTAGCAAGAGTGGGAGGTCAGGAGCGCTAAGGAAGCCTCAGCACTGGAAAAAAAACATCAGTAAAATAAGTTTTTAAAATATATTTTTATTGCATAGGGGTGAGGGGATCCATCAATGAATTATGGTACTATAGCATTAGGAATCCAGGTTACCGACTGCCACCTGCAAGAAGAAAGCTAAGGTCTTTTACTTACCTTTTCTCCCTTACAGCACGGTCTCCACAGAGACGTTCCGCCTCCATGACCGAGATTATTGAAATTTCCATAGGAAAGCACCCATACAAAAGCATAGGGAGGCTAGTGCATTAGAGGCAATTAAAGGACCACTCTAGTGCCAGGAAAGCATAATCGTTTTCCTGGCACTAGAGTGCCCTGAGGGAGCCCCCACCCTCAGGGACCCCCTCCCGCCCGGCTCTGGAAAGGGGAAAGGGGTTAAATCTTACCTTTTTCCAGCGCTGGGCGGAGAGCTCTCCTCCTCCGATCCGCCTCTTCTCCTCCCCGTCGGCTGAATGCGCACGCGCGGCAAGAGCTGCGCGCGCATTCAGCCGGTCACATAGGAAAGCATTCATAATGCTTTCCTATGGACGCTTGCGTGCTCTCACTGTGATTTTCACAGTGAGAATCACGCAAGCGCCTCTAGCGGCTGTCAGTGAGACAGCCACTAGAGGAAAAAGGGGAAGGCTTAACTAATTGATAAACATAGCAGTTTCTCTGAAACTGCTATGTTTATAAAACAATTAGTTAACCCTAGCTGGACCTGGCACCCAGACCACTTCATTAAGCTGAAGTGGTCTGGGTGCCTAGAGTGGTCCTTTAAGCCCCGTTCTGCACAATGTCAATATGTGCGACCACACTGTTAAAACATGGGAGAGATGGCACCCACACCACTTAGTTGAGACTAAATTGTCTAGGTATGAAAGCATTTTCCCTTATTTCTAGCTAAGCATGGTTTCAAATGACTAGGGTAGGACACAAAAGAAGACAAATACAGCCAAATAAATGATGGCAATAAATACAGATATAAGTAAGACATAGAAGTAATAAATTAACTAAATGTATTCAAATGACAACTGATTTGGGCAATGTAAAATTATATGTGAAAGTCGCAAGTGCTACATATCTTGGGGAGAAGGAGGTGCATGACAAGAAGTGCTACAAATAGAACCAAACTGCAAGACCTAGGCATAGATAATTGATTAACAATATATATATTTGCTGGTCTAATTTAGACAATCTTTCTATTTGGGCTAAAATGTTGAAATGATTTCTTCATTGGCTAGTGAGAACTGGTGTAAATTCACAGTGTATTTCAAATGTAAGGCCACACACTGCAATGTCGTTCCTAAGGGAGCTATTATACCAGTTTGGCTACTTTGGCCTTAAGTTTGGAATTAACCTTGAATCCTCAACAATTCTCGCTTTAGTAAATAACGATGTTAGGTTCGCTCCAGTTTTGGCGTTTATTTACTAAACGCTGAATGCATCAATCCAATCTACCTGGTAAATACCCCAGAGTCACTCACGTGACAGAAGGTTCCATCAGATTTACAATGGAACACAGTGTAATGCAAAACAAGTGCATTCCCAACAGATCAATGAACTATAACCAGTGGATATGGGCAGGTCACATGACTGTATTTGTCCATTTGGGCTGAGAGGGCGGGCACTACGGCCGGTTACATTCATTGTATAACATTGCACATAATCACGCCTCCACCGGGCGTCACGGAAACTAGGCGGGCTTGTAGGTGTCCTGACGTCATTGCTTAAAGAACCATCTCTGGATCTCCACGTTGCTGGTAGATATAGAGCGGCTGTGAGAATGAACTGCTGCACATCCAGCGGGGCCTGCTAGGGGAGAGGAGATCGCCAGCTGGTAGAGTAAGTGTGCCTATATTAATGTCTGTGTGGCCTGATCACCAAGTCCATATTACTGTCTGTATGTCCATATTACTGTCTGTATGTCCTGAACACTGTGTGTCGATATTACTGTCTGTGTGTCCTGATCATTGCATGTGTGTCTGTCCTGATCACAGTGTCTCCATGTTACTGTCTGTCTGTCCTGATAATAGTGTGTCCATAATGCTGTCTGTATGTCCCGATTATAGGGGTGTCCTTGCTATTTCAGTCCGTATGTCCTGATGATTGTGATTCTGCATCCTGACCACCGAGGTCTCAGTGTACCAACACAAAGTGCTTTATTGAAATACGGAAGGTAACATTTTTAGAGTCGGGTTACAAAATGTGGTTTCATGTTGTCATTTTACTAAAAAATATTAACATGGACGTGCACTTCATCATTACTCAGACTTCTTTAAATTCAACGCTGATCTAATAACTGGAAAAAAATGCCTGATTTTTAGTATTTGTGATATCTGCTTTTATCTATAATTTTCCTGTCTGAATGCCTGTGCTACATGTGTGGGCAGTCCGTTTCTATGGTATACACCTTGTTGTGTCTGTTTTGGTAATGTTGATGTTATCTGCAGCTTTGCTGTACCTTTCTGTATACCTTTTGTACAGTAGCTGTGTGTTTTCAATGTGTAGCTGTGGCCCTCTGCCATTTAGGACCTGACGCATGTCTGTTTCCCCTGCTCTAACCACTGCCTGCATATCTGTTTTCTCCTATAGGAAGATAAGGAATGTCTGTGACTCTCTTGCCTCACTCCATCTGCAAAATGCTCTCTTGTGTTAACTCTCTGCATACCTGTTCTTTCTGTTAGTAATAGTGATGACTATATGTGCCCCTGTTGTATCCCACTGTCTGCTTACCTGTTCCCTTTTTTTTTTTTTTTTTTTTATGGTGAGGACTGCCTGATTTTATTTTAGTAACCTGTACGCGTGTTGTGTCAAATGCCTGCACCCCACTTCTAAATACCAGCTGGATATTGTACCAATGTCCTAACGGTGAGGACTGTCTGCGTCCTTGCTGTATCCAAAATATTTATTTGTTTTAATCCTTGTACCCTGTTATCTTCTCCTGCTGTATCTCGCTGTGCACAGGGACTGTATGTTCTATGATCTGACTCTCTGTGAGGAAACATAACTATTAAATCTAGGTACTGCTATTATATGTTCATTCTCTATCATTCTATAAGCCTGATCATTATCTCGTAAATTGTAATTCTATATTATACATCCAGACATTCTATGGCATGGTGGAAAGCTGTAGGTTCCTAAAGGGTGACCACTTTTCTTTCTAATTGCTCAAATCGCTTGTCTACCCCAAATAACAGACTCTGGTGTCTCCTGCTATTCTTAAATCCCTAATCTGTTAATTCCCTGGTAGCTTTTATTGTGTCTATTCAATATGTACCCTACATTAATATGACTGTAATACTATTTTCCTCCCTCTATGTACTTTGAGAGTCTGCTACTAGACTAATCACTGGCATACCATTCTTGGAACTTACACTGCTTTCTATCTATTTTTGTCTTTTTAGATATGGACATGACGCTGCTATGGACACTCCTTCGATTTTTGCTCTTGCCTATGGCCCTCCTTTCTTTTTCTTTGGCAGAAGATGCCCTTGCCAACTCAGGCCATGCACTGAGTGCCGCTTCCTTTCTGCAGGATATTCTTCACAAATACGGTGAAAATGAGACCCTCTCCTTGCTGCAGCTGCAATCTCTTTTGGAGAAACTGGAGTTAGGAAAAGGAGGGGGCAACCCTAACAATGTGTCTCAGGTGAGACCCACTATGATCTGTCAGAACATCACTACAATAAGCTCTTGAGTGCAATGCACAACACTAGACATTCACATGATTAACATGCCTTCTGAACATTGTGTTTATCCATAATTGTTTAAAAGAAACGTTATGGGGATTGATTCTAGTTTGTAATTTATTTTTAAATTATTGCAGCACTCTCCGATACAGAAATGCTTTTTGTATATTAAAATGCTTTAGCTTGTAGGTAGTGGAAATGAATATTCATTGAACCCTAACTGAAGAGCAGTGTTCTAATTCCAACACTTGTTCTGCAATCAGTGGAATAGTTGTATGTATTTATTTATTTATTTATTTTTCTAATTAAAAAAAACCCCAAAAAATAAATTTTTACTATTTTCTCTAGCATAGTATAAATTTACCCAGCTTGTAGTATAAGGTTAATGTTTCAACACATAGCTGACAAGTTGGCTTTAACAGCAAACCTGCATGTTTTCTTTTTTACATGGTATGTTGGAGCAGAAGAATGTAAGAGCAGATACATGCAGTGGTATTTATTGTAGTATGACTTGTCTTGAGTGTCAAATATTAGGTCAAAATAGCTGGCTTTGAGAATTTTTCCAGTTTGGCTACTTTAGCCTGAAACATGACATTCACTTTGCATTCCTGACAGTACAGACATTAGTTGAAAATCCTGAAAGTCATACATGCTTTAATTGGGCTATTCACAAGGACCAAAGGTGTGTTCGACACCTTGTCATTTTCTATGGGTGCACACCCTAATGCAATTTTTCTTTTCTTATCTCTTAATGCAGAGACAGTAATATTTTGTTTAATTATAAAGGCAACCCAAGCTAATTAATGCATTGTTAAAACTGATTTTAAATATGTAGTTTTAAACCTAGAGTTAATGGCATTTCTATTTGCATTCCTTACCTCCTTGGTTTCTTTTAAAAACCGTACTGGGGGAAAATTCTAAAAGTGGAGCAATCCACATGGAAATCACTAGACTGTTCCTGTTGATTTCTCAAATTTTTTTTTTTTGTAACTGCTTCGATGGTTCACGTTCCTTCATGTACAATAGACCCCTGCTGATTTAGGTGTAGTCAAAGAATGGAAACTTAATACAGATTTGCTCGATTACATACACCAGGTTTTTACACTACTGAAAAAGTGAAATGACTAAATGAGTTTCTGGATTAGTAGAAGATGGGGTGCATCTTCAAAAATAAATCCATAACATTAATAGATTTTGTTTTGCCAATTTCAGGTAAACTAAACATTTAACCTTTCTGTAAAGTTGAAGGGAAACTTCAGAGTCAAACATTGCATATTTTGTTTGCAAATGCCAGATATGTTTAGAGGCACTTTAAAACAGAACTGTCACACGTGAGATTCTTGCACTTCGCAAAAACAAAAAATGAGCTATTATTTCTTTTCCTTTTCATTAAAAACCATAATAATGCATTCCTATACTCTCCCTTTTCATGCCCTTCATACTGGGCAGGACATGTGAATTAGATTATCTGGACATGGCATGTTTATGAGATTATTTTATAAAATGCCATCCACAGAGTACATGTGTTTACGCACAGCACCGCTAAAAGAAGGCTGTAGTTTAGAGCTCTTATGGGCTGGTACCATGCTTCTGTGCAGATGCGTGAGCATGCCCTAGGCTTACAGGGCTTAGCCGAATCGCACACCGTGTGGAAGTGCAGTGCATGTAAGTACTTTATTTATTTTTTATTTAAAAATGTTTACTTCCCTCTACAGCTTCATTTGCACCAGAAAATACTGCTGTAGCCTTTACTGTTATTGGGGCCCAATGAACGTTCACTTCCTGAGCAGTGATCATTCTGCTTTAAATTTCTAATAAGCAAATGCTCTACTTTAATTGTAAACTATCACTAAACCAAACCATATTAGTTTATTGAGTACAATGTAGTAATTACTTGTCATAAAGTTATTGGCAGACTTGCATGGTTTATGTGGAATCATTGCTTTGTTTATGGCTTGTTGAAAGTCCAAAGCGTATAATTGTTCCCCACTACTTGAGCTGCTAAGCATTAAAAGTGTGTTTTTAAAATGTACTTAGAATGTTGAAATAAAGGCATGGAGTGTGTTCTCCTGACCCAAAGCCCCATTTCAGTCAGAAACCCTCTATTTGATATAGTCATGGTTCCCACAGTCACTAACCCTGGAACTTGCTAGGATGAGAAGGGAATTGCTAATTTTAGGGTAAAATCTCCTAGAGAAGCGGTGGACGTACACCGCGTCTAGCATTAGCACAGTGTACATGCTGATGCCTGACATTAAATTAAATGATTGAATCTACCTCAGTCTGACGTCCTTAGTGGTTGTCTTTTTGACAACCACTAGTAGGCATGGAAATTGCCAAATATATTAAGTACTGTTTTACTATCTTCATTTTTCAAGCTGCATGGGGCCGCAGTTATCCTCCAAAAATCACTTCATTTAAGAAAAAGTGATTTTGGTTTTTAGGCTCTCTTTAACCCCTTAAGGACACATGACATGTGTGACATGTCATGATTCCCTTTTATTCCAGAAGTTTGGTCCTTAAGGGGTTAAAGCCCCTTTGGGTGGTATGAAAGGTCCTTCAGCTTTGGTGCAAGCAGGGTGGGTCCTGTAATGCCAAAAATAAAGGAAAAACCTAGGTATATTTACTATTATTTTATTATTTATATAGCGGCATCAGATTCTGTAGCGCTGTACAATGGGTATACTTCCAAAATCAGAACAAAAAATAAATCTACCTGAATCTGATACATTTACATTTAATTTTTTTTTTTTTGTATCTCCACTAATTTTAAAAATATTATATGAAATATTTTACACTTTTTTGTTTTTTTTCCCTCTTCCAATTTTGTGTATTTTATTCTTACTAAATGATTAGTTGTGTGTGTGTGTGTGTGTATATAATATATATATATATATATATATATATATATATATATATATATATATATATATATATATATATATATATATATATATATATATATATATATATATCTATATCTATATCTCTCTCTATCCATCTATCAGGTAAAAAAAAAAACTTTCTATCCTATAAAAATGATATAATTGTGTGGGTGTCCTTAATATAGAAAAGGGAAATTACAGTTAAATAAGCATGTATTTTAGTTTTTGTTTATTGGGTTAAAAAGTACTTCTTTGAGGGGTTAATAGTATGTATAGGTTTATTGCATCGTTTTAGTGATTAACAAAATACTTGGAATATCTCACAGGAACAGAAGATACTTTACAAGGCTTAGTCGCCTTTTGCTAATCTGTTGGCGTATGGGATCATGTATTATAACCTGGGAAATTGGGCAGGAAACGTGTACGTGCTAGCTCTAGAGTTGTTTTTTTTTTTTTCTATAATGTATTTTTTTTTTTTTTTTATGTTAATTTTTAATAAGAAAGTAATTGTCTCCCCCTAGTGTTTCAGTTCCACTGCTCTGTTCCATGCCCACAATTTGTCATCGGAGTCTGTGGTAGATGCTGAAGGTCTACAAAGCTTCTGCCCCACCATTCTGCAGCAACTTGAAACTGGAGCTTGCCGTGGGAACGCTGTCTCTCAAAATGAGACTGCCGAGGAAGGGAGACCCAGCCCAGCAGAGGGTAAGACTACATCGACCATCACCTTCTTTTCAGAACAGATTCCATTTAATATGTCTATTTACTGTACAGGCAGTATTCATTTCATGCTATAAGGAGGTAATGTAACTTTGAGTTTTCTTTTATATATTTTTATAGATAGATATATTGCTAGTGATGCTTGGCTTATTCTCCTTCAGGTGCAGTCTAACTACAACTTTCATCATCTAACTGGCAGCGGATGATTTGAACAAGTGGTCCCTATAGACTTTAGCACTGTTTATTGCCTTTCTTTGCTTTTTCTTTATCTTTTGCATCCATCAGTGCACTGGATCTTTCCAGCACACAGGTTATGTCCTCAGGATCTCCTCACTTGAGGCAGGCTCTGCCATGAAAATGGAAATGCAGATTAATCTTTCTGCTCTCATGTGAGATGATACTGAATGCAATACTTGTTGGGAATGCTGACGCTAAGAAACTGTGCACTAGGTCAGAGCTGTCCCCTGTCATTTTTAGAGGACCGTACATCATTCATGTATATAGACAAATGGTCTGGCCCTATGCAATACATGGTAATTGATGTGAATCGGGCCAGGGGATATGAAGACTTCTGAAGGGTCCAGACTTTTAAAGACAAGGACTACCTAGCTGGAAACCAGTCTGTTGTGACTCGGGTGCACTGACCAGCTTTATTAAAGTTCATCTATGTTTTATATATATATATGCAAAAGATCAAAGATCTATAGCCCCTTGCAAATACCTGGACAGCCCTGCTAGCCTGTATCATGCTCTATGTTAATATTCAGTGCTTTTTCCACTTCACAAAAAAACAAAAATCCTTTTGCTTCATTTCATCCTTCATTGCTTCCATGCTTCCCTCACATTGTGTTCTTGTCCCACAGTCTGGGGCTTTGGGCTCCTGGCCGTCACCCTGATCAGCCTGTCCTCTCTCATGGGTGTCTTCTTTGCCCCCTGCGTAGAGAAGCCCTTGTTCCGCCGGCTACTCATCTATTTCATCGCCTTGTCCATCGGTACCCTGCTGTCTAATGCACTCCTGCAGTTGATCCCTGAGGTGCAGTAATTACCCACACGACTACACGCATAAATAAATAAAACTATCACATTGATTTCCCTCACATAAACACAGGTTTAGGCTTGAAAGGACAATAATGATTTTTTTCAGTGCAATAATGTTTGTCATCACTAGAGGAGGCCACACTCTATATAATCATTTCATGTAGATTCTTGTGATCTCGGATGGTGAGGTGTATCTATTCCTTGGTGCTTTTGCGGACACTCATAAACTCTCAACATTCCACCACCTGCAGTGATAGCATCTAGCTGATCATAATTGGTGCATCTGTCTGATCTTTCCTTCAATCTCTCTTCCTTTGCTCTCCCTGGATTGTATTGGTTTGACTTAAATTTCTAATTTGATATGTCGCTGCCTTTACTCTCTAATGGACTCTGTTGGCGCTATATAAATGGCGATAATAATAATAATAATGGACATACTGCAGCATATAGATTTATGGTCAGCATGACTGTATATGTATACTCTGTGCATTGCTCTCTGTATTCTGCAGGCTGTGCATTAGCAATGTTTTGTTCTTCATATGACAATTTTTTTAATCTTGCATTTTAATTGACATTGTTGTTATGTTAAGCTTGTAATTAATGGCTGTAGTTTTAGCTGCAGCCTCTTCTCTGTGGATTTTGTTAGACTTGGGATTGGGCTGAAATTCTGGATAAAACGATTATTATTTTAATCCATTTTATGTAGTTACCCCCTGATTGTGTGTCGGTGGTACAGATACATCAGACACAGAGTTGGGGGATACAAAGAGGAGTTGTTTTACATTCAAACTGCTTTGCCAACTGAAACTAACCAGCAGGGATGGAAGTCTTCTTCTGTCAGCGAGTTACACAATGTTGATTACATATCTCAGAAAGCTTTACCTAGTGTAAACATTCTCCGAATAACTATTTTTTTGAAGGCAATTTATATGTTGTAACCGATTTCTTGGTTGCAAAGGTGAAACATTTACATTACATATAAGAGCAAAGTCCAACATTCAGTGTTTACAACACTCTGTAGACTATTAAACTCTGGGGTTACTTTAACCACTGTCTGTGGATCCTTTTTATCCATGCAAAGTATTACTATACAGTATTGCCATGATACCAGGGTTGTCAAACTGCATGCACACAGGTTTTTGATGGAGATCAGTTACCGCCATTATCTTCCTGGCTGCAGCTGGGAATGGCCTGTGAGAGTTGTAGTCCAGTAATCTACTGACATTACCACAGTTCAATGCTCTATGTCAGTGCTCCCCAACCTTTTTATCGCCGCGGACCGGTAAACATTTGATAATTTTTCCGTGGCCCACTTGTTTTGATTTAATAAGACAAAAAAAAAAAACAGTCACATATATTAAAAAAACACGCAGACACATACATAGTCAGAAAATCACAAACACAGTCACATAAAGACATAGACTCAAAATTGTGTGTATGTGTGTGTGAGCGGTGCAGTGTGTGTGTGAGCGGTGCAGTGTGTATGTGAGGGTGGCAGTGTGTGTGAGAGTTGCAGTGTGTGTGTGTATGGGGGGCAGTGTTTGCGGGGCAGTGTGTGTAGTGTGTGTATGGGGCAGTGTTTGGGGGCAGTGTGTGTAGTGTGTGTATGGGGGCAGTGTTTGCAGTGTGTGTATGGGGCAGTGTTTGGGAGCAGTGTGTGTATGGGGGCAGTGTGTGTAGTGTGTGTATGGGGGCAGTGTTTGGGGGCAGTGTGTGTAGTGTGTGTATGGGGGAGTGTTTGTGGGGCAGTGTGTGTAGTGTGTGTATGGGGCAGTGTTTGTGGGGCAGTGTGTGTAGTGTGTGTATGGGGCAGTGTGTGTAGTGTGTGTATGGGGGCAGTGTTTGCGGGGCAGTGTGTGTAGTGTGTGTATGGGGCAGTGTTTGTGGGGCAGTGTGTGTAGTGTGTGTATGGGGGCAGTGTTTGCGGGGCAGTGTGTGTAGTGTGTGTATGGGGCAGTGTTTGTGGGGCAGTGTGTGTAGTGTGTGTATGGGGCAGTGTTTGTGGGGCTGGGTGTGTAGTGTGTGTATGGGGGCAGTGTGTGTAGTGTGTGTATGGGGGCAGTGTGTGTAGTGTGTGTATGGGGGCAGTGTGTGTATGGGGCAGTGTGTGTATGGGGCAGTGTTTATGGGGCAGTGTGTGTAGTGTGTGTATGGGGCAGTGTTTGTGGGGCTGTGTGTGTAGTGTGTGTATGGGGCAGTGTTTGTGGGGCAGTGTGTGTATTGTGTGTATGGGGGCAGTGTGTGTATGGGGCAGTGTTTGTGGGGCAGTGTGTGTAGTGTGTGTATGGGGCAGTGTTTGGGGGCAGTGTGTGTAGTGTGTGTATGGGGGCAGTGTGTGTAGTGTGTGTATGGGGCAGTGTTTGTGGGGCTGTGTGTGTAGTGTGTGTATGGGGCAGTGTTTGTGGGGCTGTGTGTGTAGTGTGTGTATGGGGCAGTGTTTGTGGGGCTGTGTGTGTAGTGTGTGTATGGGGCAGTGTTTGTGGGGCTGTGTGTGTAGTGTGTGTATGGGGCAGTGTGTGTAGGGCTGTGTGTGTAGTGTGTGTATGGGGCAGTGTGTGTAGTGTGTGTATGGGGCAGTGTTTGTGGGGCAGTGTGTGTAGGGCTGTGTGTGTAGTGTGTGTGTATGGGGCAGTGTGTGTATGGGGGCAGTGTGTGTATGGGGAGTAAGGAGGGTAGGGAGGCTTTTTTTTATTTATTTAATTAAATATAATATATTGATGTCCCCCCTCCCTTCTTACCTTTACTGGGAGGAGGGGGGACATTTCTTAGTCCCTGGTGGTCCGGTGGGGATTCCCTGGTGGTCCGGTGGTGGTGAGATGAACTCTAGCCCAGTTACAGGGCTAGAGTTCACTCTCGCGAGATTTGGAGCGTTGCCGTGGTTACCGCGGCAACGCTCCAAATCTCGCGAGAGGAGGACCCGGAGGAGCTGCAGGTAAGAGCTCCTGGGTCCTCTCTCCCTCCCCTGCCGGCTGCCAGCACCGTGCCTGCGGACCGGGGAGGGAGATCTCTGATCTCCCCTCCGGTCCGCAGGCACATTGCAGGGCTGGCACTTGGGCAATGCCAGCCCTGCATTCGCCGGCAGGCTCGCACACCCCTGGGCGGCCCGGTACCGTTTGATCCACGGACCGGTACCGGTCCGCGGCCCGGGGGTTGGGGAACACTGCTCTATGTAATAGACTAGCTGGTTACTGCCTTTGTGAGTGCTGGTAGCCAATACAATTCCATGCTGGCTATGTTTTAGAGTTGCAATCCGTTTCAAGGTAACAGATTCTCCTCTCTCTCCTAATCTGTTGAAATTTATTGATGGACAACTATTGGGATTTAATCACTAATTGGTTCTCTCGTTTCTTTCCCTCTTCTTTCTTTGGTATGCATTTCATCTCCCCCATTCATTAAACCATTTGTTTTCTTTTCACATTATACTTCTGTGTGTCTGTGTGATTTTTGCATTTTTTTTATTATTTATTTGTGTTTTGGGCCTCCTCACTACCTTTTTACCATGTTATCAATACTGTCCTGGTCTCTGAATCAAATCTCACTCCTAATTCCTTCCACTTCTTCATATTCTAATTCACTTCCCTAATTGGATTCTTTTTTTTTTTTTTTTTTTAATTCTCATCCTCTTTAACATTTTTTTTCTTTCTTCGTGCTTATCTTTTGCTTTCCTTGATATTTCTCAACTCAATTTCTATCTTTATAACCGCTATACATTTCCTTCTATTTTTGTGTTCCTCACCCCCGCCCCCATACTTTTTCCTCATTATGAAACATTCTTCATGTATCTGTTTCCCCCTTCCCACATCCCATACATGTTTTAATTATTTTTCTTGTTCTCCTTCGCTCTTATGGTTCCTCCCTTACTGTTGCTACCTTACATGTCTGTCATCCTTTTTCTTTGCCACGCATTATTTAATTCTGTCTTATTTTGTTTTTGTTATGTTTTGAATGACTGCCACCCCCTCATTGTGGTTTTTTTTTTTTTTTTTGGGTTTTAATCACTATGTCCTTCCATCTCTTCTATCTGTGGCATGTCTGTCACATCCATTCCTCATGCCTTTGTCTATGTGTCCATGGCTTCCTCAGTGTGGGGCTATGGATTCCTATGTGTCACAGTTATCTCTCTGTGCTCCCTCCTGGGAGCTGGCGTGGTCCCCTTCATGAAGAAAGCCTGTTACAAGCGTCTCCTCCTCTTCTTCATTGCTCTCGCCATTGGGACCCTATATTCCAACGCTCTCTTTCAGCTCATCCCCGAGGTATGGGGTACATTGGGTACCACATGTAACGGAGTAGAGACACTGTGCTGCATGGATGGACATGTGTTGGAGAGCTTGGTGTGCATGATGTATAAATACATTCATTACTTGTTTGAATTATATGGATGGATGTCTTTGTATGAGGCACTGATCAATATATAAGGTGGACTCTCATTTTGAATCTATTTTTGTAACTAGAATATCATACACTGACCCTACACCTTTCACTTAAGTTTATAACTGGATGTCTGCTTTATGTGTTTGGGAGCCTTGTTTCTCAAATTAGAGAAATCTTATACTTTGTACCTTCTCCATCACAGGCATTTGGTTTTAATCCATTGGAGGACTCCTACGTTTCCACATCAGCAGTATTATTTGGTGGCTTCTATCTCTTTTTCTTCACAGAGAAGGTTTTGAAGATGATATTGAAACAGAAGCATGAGGTAGACTTTCAGACACTTGTTTTTTCTGTGGTAGATGTTAGTAGGTGATTCCAACATACTGTTACTTATTGTGATGTTGCAGAAACAATTGAGTCAGGGCAATTATTTATTTATTTATTTAAAAGTACTTTCCTGTTTTGTTAAAACAATAATTTGTGTGGAAAATTGGACCTTAACACTGCATCACTGCATGTTTACTGGACATGATTTGTACTTTTCATCAATCATATTTTATTAAAATAGAATGCAGTAAAGGAACTATTGAACAAATGTATTTAATAAATTGCTCTAAATATTTGCACAGAGTAGTAGGTAAAAGTATCAGTGATGCTTTCATATCCCCTCCTTTATTTCTCATAAATTGCCCCTACTGCCGCGCGTGCATTCAAACCGCCCATAGGAAAGCATTACACAATGCTTTCCTATGGACGTCCAACGTGAGTTCAATGCAATTTTCACACTGAGAATAGCGGAAACTGCCTCTAGTGGCTGTCAGGTAGACAGCCACTAGAGGCTGGATTAACCCTCGGTTCTCTGAAACTGCTATGTTTACAGCTGCAGGGTTAAAACTAGAGGGACCTGGCACCCAGACCACCTCATTGAGCTGAAGTGGTTTGGGTGCCTATAGTGGACCTTTAAGGTCAAAGCAGGTGATCTGGAACCATAACTGACTGAGATTTTCAAGTTAGGCTTAAATGTGATATCTATATTGTGAATTCATTATACATTCCTGATAATTTTATCTTTAGTAAATAAAAAAATACAACACACAAAATAAATGAATTTCTACCTATGGCTCTACAGGACTTGACTCTGTAGGAGAAACATCTCCGCCTATAAAGAGTACAGTTTGAATTCTCTCTGCTTATTGTAAGAATTATGGCACACAAATGCCATTAAGGTATTCAAATTCATATTTAGGTTATGCAGTATAGAAGCACAGAATGCAAAGCTTTTACTGGGGTACAGTTAGACACAAAATCTCTATTTTAAACAAATAAATTGGGAATAAAACGATTAGGCATGTGCTTACAATAAAATGGGTTAAAGACTGGAAAATTTAAAAAATGTCTCTGGTCTTGTGAAGAGTTCACAAGGGGTGTTTGCCAACATTACTCTATCTCATAGCAATAGCTGTATTTAAACTTACAGAAGGACACCGTCTCTTATGAAAATACCCTGTAACGTGCATGAAACTTTTTTTTTTTCATGAGATGCTCCGTTTTCTTTTAAATTTAGGAGATTTAGGAAACAACATCACAATCCAGTTTAGCCCAGACACGGTATAAATACTATTAAAGGAATACCATTGTGCTAGGAATACAAGGCTGTATTCCTGACACTTTTTTGCTCCCTCTGCCCCCCCCCTGCCTTGCGCCCCCACTGCCCGAGTAAATAAAGGATTAAAATCCCTTTTATTTACTTATCGAATCCGACGTCTGGCAATGAGTGGGCGCTAATGCGCATGCGCGGCAAATGCTGTGTGCGCGTAAGTCCACCCCATAGCAAAAAGCATTGAATCAATGCTTTCCTATGGCGAAAAATCTGATGCGAGGACGTACAGCGTCAGATACCGGATCAAGGTCTGTTTCAATATAGGAAGCGCTTCTAGTGTCTGTCTGATAGACAGTTACTGGAGGCAGATTTAGTGCTGCAATGTAAACATTGTAGTTTCTCTGGAACTGCAATGTTTAACATTGCAGCACTAGGTGCAAAAGGGACACTACACCCAGACCAATTCAATTAGATGAAGTGGTCTGGGTGCCTACAGCGTCCTTTTAAAAAGTAACTGTTCCCTTTTTTAAAGCAGAATTGTCATCTGAGCTAGTCTCTATTATTTTCCTTGCTTCTGTTCAGTTGTCCTTTTAAAGGAACGCTCCATACACAAAATGTTCAGTTTACTGAAGTATGTATTGCATGTATCTGGAGCCTGTCATATGTGTAATAGTTTATAAAAAGGCTCAATTCAATTTTTTATAATTGGGGGCATAAACACCTGTCCGCCAGTAAAGTTTTCTTCCAATTCTGTGCTTCATAGGGCTAGGGTGCTGGGCTAGTATGTGCCTGCCTTCCCCCTTCTTAATGAGCTTTATCGTAATTTCATCCTGCTCTCACCGCTGTCCAATCCAATGCTTCTCATAGAAGAGCATTGGAAATCTATGCAAATGCATTGTGAGTGACTCCTAATCATTCAAATGCCTCTTACTGGAAAACATTGAATTCAGTTCTTTCCTATGAGCTACCACTAGAGGCAGAATTAACCCTGAATGTAAAGTTTGCAGTTAAAAAATAAATAGAAAAACATGTTCTGGGTGACTATAAATGTCATATATGGAAATGATTCAGTGATATGACTCGCAAACCCAACCAACTACTGTATAGGGGTAATTTAAATGTATTTTTTTTTTTTTTTTATTCTTACATTTTTATTGAAAATATTTTCCATAATAACAAGAGAGTCAATAGACATACAACAACACAAAATATATTCGATTGATATGAGAGACACGACATCTTGTAGAAAATCATCATGTATAAACAAGTTAAATTGAATATTTAAGTAGTGATAAACATATATACTAGACGGAGACAAAAAGATAACCCTTCACCTATACTGAGCAGGGAGGTTTCCTAGTAATATATTGCAACCTTCTAGATACAAATCTTATTAAAATATAACAGTACAAAAATCGCCCACTTGTAACAAATATTGTTACTGGATACTTTTACACTGTCCGAGACACAGAGCCTATGAAAGATTGTTGATAACCATAACCCTGTTTAACTGAAAAAGCAAAACCAGAAATGGATTATCGATAACTGTTGGAAAGTTTTTGGAGCCAGTTGGAGTACCAATCAGTTTTTTCTAAAAAAATAAATCCTATTACTTATGATGTCTTTTTCCATTGTCAATTGAAATATGATTTGATCGATCAAACGGGATTTCTGGAATGGGTTGGAAGATTTCCAATGTCTGGCAATAATATATATATATATATATATTTTTTTTTTTTTTAATTCTTTATTTTGTCAGTGTTTAATTTTAACATGCAGGTTAGCACTGCTACAACGGCAGGTGCAAACCACATTTCAAGCATAGCTTTACATTTTTGTAAACCCGTGAGGCAATGAACATGATATAAGAACAAGGTGAGAGCAGTTAAAATATTGGTGACATGCCTTCCGTGCTGTGCATGGTTAGATTCGTCTTTGCAGTGCTTGCCATTAACACTATTTTCATTATATAGTCAGGTTTATTAGACCCACAGGTCAGCCTTGGTATCAGGGGCTTAGAGTGCCGTTGAAGCCAACGGGCATATGGCCTTAAGTCAGTGGCTCTGTAGTGTGTGGAGGTCGTGAGTCAATGAGGGTGCATCACTACGATTGAAGTGGCGCTACCTGTTATTGACCTGAACGGACGTGTTGAGTCAGGCTTGATTACATCGTTCACCCGCATCTCGGTTTGGGTCTTGGTGGGTGTACCGTGCAGGTCTATAGGTGAGTGTCGTTGTGGGGTGACTTAGCATGTGCTGATGCGGGTGGGTGTGGCAATAATAATTTTAACTGCAACAAAGCAGTGAATAGCAAAACAAATATATTTATGCAACTTTAATTGCCAATTCAAGTGTAGAAGGGCTGATGCCGGATTTTTATTGAGTTTATTAAGTAACTGTATAGAAGATATTAAATGCCCACGACCAAAGCGATTTAACTACTGGACAGGCCCACCATATATGAATGTATGTGCCCGGGTACGTACCACATCTCCAGCAAGGAGTCGTGTGTATCATACATTTTGGCCAGTCTTATTGGGGTAAAATACCATCTGTGTAAGACCCTGAAATGTCATTCAGTCAAATTAAGACAATGTATATATTTGTTTGTATATATTAAGGAGGTAAGCCAATCATTTGGGGGAATCTCTAAATTTAATTCCTTCTCCCACATATTAATCAATTTCTGGGGGATGACATTAGAACCATAGAACAGAGAGATAGTAACAGAAATGACCTTGGAGACTGATCGGTAGCAGAGTAGACTTTCCAGCTTCTTTGCCAATGGGAAGGAGGTTGGAATAACACATTTTTACATGAAATGTTTAATTCGAAGATAAGTAAATATTTCTCTAGAGGGAATATGTAAGTTATCCACAATCTGTTGGAAGGGCAGAATAATGTCTCCTTGCATAATATCTGAAATAATGAATGAATCATTATTTCCCCAGTATCTCAAAGAAAAATCTTCTATAATACATTCTAATATATTAATTGTGCAAAACCCAGTATTTTCTTAATTTCTGCCCAAGCTTCTAGAGATTGAACCAAAGTAGATGGACAACTTATGGTAGAATCATTTAAAATCTCCCTGTTATCCATAGCGGATAATAATGGCAAAATAAATATAGGTAATGCTTGAGAAACTAAGGCCACCCTGGGATAACTTTTTGGATAGAGGGGTAATTTAATTCAATCACCAAAGTTCCATTCCTGGGTATGGCATTATGGAAGTAATTCCCAAGCATGCCACAACAGAACATGAGCTAGCACCTGGAGCATCGTGGGGCGATGATCTCGCCTTTAACATAAAAGTGCTGCTGGGGTATGTGCATTTTAAGTTTTTTAGTAGCATTTACTGGAGTGAAGGAGCGAAACGTGGTTACTTTTAGAGAAGTTACTCTCCATTAAAGAAAGTATTATTTTCACTACTTCAGTTATCTGAGTGGATCTCCGATAGGACCTGTACTACATTTTATTTTGCAGATCGCTTACTTCCATTATTTGAGTTCTTGAAATACATATGTTTTTTTTTAGATTACTATTCAAATTTAACAAAAAAATAAAAATAAACATTAAAGAAATACATCTGAATAATAGACCAGGTTAAGTGAAAAGGCAAGGAGCACATCATACAGTATTCATATATTCGTATATCTACACTCTTAGTCACGCTAATTACAGTCCCAAGGCGTAACAAGTAATTTATTTATTTTTTCTTTTCCTTTTTAAGCTTTATATCCTCTGTGTTGTACTCTTGCCTGTTCTGTTCTATCTACCTGTCAGAAAGATCTTCTTCTTTAAATTAGGTCACCTCTCCTTTGTCTCATTGCAGCATGGCCATAGCCATTTTACTACAGAAACCAGTAAACGTGATGCTGAGGAGGGCGTGACAGAAAAGCTGCAGAATGGTGACCTGGATCACATAATCCCGCCACCCCTAGGCAGTGAATCCGATCTTCGTCCACACCTTGTGGATGATAAGGTTGTTGTGGGTCCTTTGGCTGTACAGGCAAGTTCAGGAGAGCTTTATATATGAAAGAGAATGGATCAAAGTGCTAGGCCTCGGTTATTGGATTCAACAAAGTACAATAATAAAAATTATACAGTCGGTTTACCACAAATATAATCCATTATTAATGCTATGGGAAAATTTACAATAATCCTCACATATTTCTTTGTCTTAAAATACAGTGAGAAATCTTTCAGATTATGAACATTTTAAGATGTCTTTGTAATCCTAAAATTCTATCCTTCTGTCACCTTCATAGGATCTCCAAGGGCAACAGAGCTCGTGTTACTGGCTGAAAGGGATCCGTTATTCTGACATTGGCACACTAGCCTGGATGATAACACTAAGTGATGGACTACATAACTTTATAGATGGTTTGGCTATTGGAGCCTCGTTTACAGTATCTGTCTTCCAAGGGATCAGCACCTCCATAGCCATCCTGTGTGAGGAATTCCCTCATGAGCTTGGTACGGATTTGCTCCTATTATCAAGGGAATTGATGCTTCCCAAATATTCCCTCCTTTTTAAAGACTGTACATGAAATATCCTGATTTACTTTGGCCCTTTATGCTCTTCATAAATTCAAAGATGGGCTGAGTTGGCAAATCAGAAGCTAATTAAAGGCACTGCACAGCTTGGGCATACTTTCTGAATGCTGGCTGCTAATCTTCCTAACAGTTGCTCTTTAATACTACCTATGGTGTAGATACTTACCCACATTGGCTTTCTAAACTTCAGTTAAACCTTTTAATGCAGGCATACTCGTATACAGATTGTATGCATCAAATCTGAACAAATGTTTTCATCACAGGCCTTACAGAATTCTACAACTCAAAATAGGGAATATCTTTCCATAAATAATGCTAAGTAGATCCGGTTTAATTAGAAAACAAATCTACCTGGTGCATTGGAAAATCACCTTACCTAACCATCACCGTATACATTTTAAATGGGAAGTCTGGCCAGCTTAAATGCATATAAAGTTACAATATACAACATATCTTCCTTGATATGCATTGCGAATTTTGCTCAGTTTATGAAATTAGGGAGTGGAAACGAAAAAAAATTTAAAATAAAATGTGCCTCTGGAGGCGCACTGCAGTTTCAGAGGGACATTATATTGTTAGGAATACAGTTTTGTTAGTGTTCCTTTTAATTTCCTTCACAATACACTTAGAAGATGGAGCATTGCCTAGTGTTTAGTAAAGAAGGACATTGATTTACTGTTGTACTGGTTTAAACTAGTTTACTAGTTCGTGCCTTGGTAGATGAGGGACCTATTGTACTTTCTTTGCATTTGATGCGAATTAATTTTGCTTGTCAGAACACTTTAATTTGCCCTTTAAAGGAAAACGTCCTACACAAATGTCCCCTGTTGAGGTTGTTGTTGCTGCTGTTATGTTATTAATAATATTATTTAATGGTGAATAATCCATATGCCTGCCCTCCATGCCTGGAAATATCCCTATCTACATATCTTTCTGTAGACCACCGTTTCATACAGCCAAGTGTTTTTCTGTGTCAGTTCTCCATTGTTTGATGCATGTTCTTGTTTTTGTATTTCAGGTGATTTTGTCATTCTGCTTAATGCTGGGATGAACATTCCTCAGGCTCTGTTCTTTAACTTCCTGTCTGCGTGCTGCTGTTATCTGGGCCTGGCCTTTGGCATCCTTGCTGGCAGTCACTTTTCCTCTAACTGGATATTTGGCCTGGCAGGTGGCATGTTTCTGTACATAGCGCTTGCCGACATGGTGAGTTTGGGACCAGAATAATTGTTCACCATTTATTTCCTTTTCCTCCACACTTATTATATACCGTTTTTCTCGCAATTAAATGGTCTTTCTAAAGATGCCATTATTTTCATCACATCATAATTTACTGTAAATTTTTTTATAAAATATGATGAAAAAATGATTGGTTTGCTGGGCCTATGTTGCCTTTGAGACTGTATAGCAGCCCTGGAATGAAAAATTAACCCCCATCATGGACCATTTGTAAAAGTAGACAACCCACGGTATTCAAAATGGGGTATGTCCAGTCTTTTGTAGCCGCCACTTAGTCCCAAACGCTGTCCAAAGTTACACAAAAACTGCACTTTTACTGGTGATTTCATTGTTGTGATTTCAAGTTTTACTGTTTTAAACACTCATTTGTGTTCAGCGAAGTCTCCCGAGTATAACAATACCCTCCCTGTACAGGTTCTATGGTGTTTTGGAAAGTTACAGGGTCAATATAGGGCTTGCCTGATTCAGTTTGCCAGATTGGTTTGCTGCGTCTGTGTTGCCTTTTGAGAACATATGGTAGCCTAGGAATGTGAAATAACCCCATCATGATATACATTTTTCAAATGTAGACAACCCAGGGTATTCAAAATGGGGTATATCCAGTCTTTTGTAGTAGCCCCTAAGTCACAAACGTTTTCCCAAAGTTAGCTGTTTGTTTTCAAGTGTGTGTGTGTATATGTATATGTATGTGTGCATACATATATATATATACACACACACTTATTTCCTATATATGTATAATATATTATAATTAAATCATTTTTATAATATATTATACATATGTAATGCATATATATGAATTCATTATAAGTGTATTTTGAGATGTGTATATATCTCAAAGTACACTTCTAATGAAATTATATATATATATATATATATATATATATATGTGTGTGTATAATATATTATAAAATGCTTTATTTTATAACACTCCTGTTTTATTTCATAACAGACACTCCTCACTTACTGACCGGGGTTCTGTTCCTACGACCCGGTCATAGAACAAATCGTTCGGTAAGTGAGGAGTTCGAGTATTGCAACAGAGCAGGGAATCCTTTATGTTCGGGGAAGTTTCCCCAAACCTAGACATGTGCACCAGAGCAGGGAATTCCCATGACTGCTCGCACTTACGCCTGGTCGTAAGTGCGAGCCGTCGTAAAACAGGTAGGTTGCTAAATGAGGACCACCTGTATATGTATAATATATTTATTTTATGTATTTTTTTTGCAGTCTGATCACTCAGACAGTCCCCCTGCTGGCCGGCCCTAGAGTCCTATTGCGGTGATGTGATCATGGTGATCACATGGCCCTGGAGGGCCGGGGTGGCCGTAGCTGCTGCAGGGGGACTGCTGGGGTCTCCAGCAGTCCCCTCCCCCCCCCCCCCGACCGTGATCGCCAGTCCAGGGCTCCTATTTGCCGTGGACGTACTGGGTAAGTCCACGGTCCTTAACGACAGTTTTTTTTTTTTTGTTTTTTGTCGGACGTACCTAGTATGTCCATGGTCGTTAAGGGGCTATACATAGATATGTATATATAATTTCATTCTAAGTATATTTTGATAAAAAAAAAAAAAAAATTATATATATATATATATATATATATATATATATATATATATATATATATATTACTGTACTCTGGTCCCCAGCAGTGTGTGGTGGGGGGGGGGGGGTGGAATTCCACGATGCCTCGATATCAAGGCATCGTGTAATACCCATAGAGCGGCTGGAAGCTATCACAATTGCTTCCAGTGCTCAAATTTACCATGGACGTATGAGGTACGTCTGCGGTCCTTAAGGGGTTAACCCATTCCCGACCGGTGCCGGACATTTTCCGTCACCCTTGTCCTTCAGTTAAGGACCGGTGACGGAAAATTTTCGTCATTTACAAAAGTTAACCCGAGATCGCCGCGATCGCGGGGTTAACGGTGCTCCGGTCTGCCTCTGTATTAGAGGCAGACCGGGAGCACCCGATCGGGCTGCCCCAGCTCATGTGCCTGCTCTGACAGAATGTCAGAGTGGGCACATGTGCTCAATGTACTTACCTTCTGCCTCCCTGCACTTCCGGGTTCTGTGTGAAGTGCAGGGAGCCGGATCTTCAATGATCCTGCCCCCTGGTGGGGAAAAAAAAAATTAAAGTTAAATCCCACCCCCCCTTTCCCCTGTTTTAATAAAATTAACCCCTTCCCTGCCAATTGATAACTGACTACAGTGATCAATTGGCAGGGAATACATTTTAATGTCATCTTTCTTTTTTTTTTTTTTTAACCCTCAGGGGTTAAATTTATTGTATTAATTAATTTAAATATTTAAAAATTATATATTTAGCTAGCTGAGATGGGTGGAAGTTAGTGGGGAATTGGGGAATTGGGGAATTTGGTGTTAGGGTAACTAGGGGTTAACGTTAAATTTTTTTTAAATAAGCTTTAAAAAGGTAAAAAAAAAAAGTTTTAACTGTTTTAGTAACGTTTAAGTAAAAAAAAAAAAAAAATACCACCCCCTTTACCCAGTCTAAATAAAAATTAACCCCTTCCCTGCCAGTTGATCACTGCCTACAGTGATCAACATACAGATCGCAGTATTATACTGTGATCTTATTTTTTTTTAACCCCTGAGGATTAAATTTTATTTATTTTTTTTAACCCTCAGGGGTTCAATTTATTTAATGAATTCATTTAAATATTTTATAATTATATATTTTGCTAGCTGGGGTGGGTGGGAGTTATGGGGAAATGGGGAATTTACTGTTAGTGCTGCTTACTGCTAGTTAGGGGTTAACGGTAAAAAAAAAAGCTTAGAAAAATGTTAAATCTGTTAAAAAAAAAAAAGTTTTACGAAAGTTTAGGAAACTTTAAAAAAATTAATAAGCAAAACAAAAGTTTTAAAAAGTAAAAAAAGTTTTAAAAAGTTAAATACATTTAACATTTACAAGCTAGCGGAAAAATGATCCCACGCTAAGGTTCAAAATATGCCTTTTGAAATACCCTGGGATGTCTTCTTTAAGAAATGGTATGGCTTTATGGGGTATTTGGATTATATAGCCTGGTAAAATACTTTAAAATGGGACATGGGCACAGCGTTAAAGTTTGAAAAAAAATGGAATGGCTGTGTCCCAAATGTGCCCCTCCGATGTCCACATATACCTGGCAAAGGTACATACGGGGGTATTTTTGTACTCCGCAGACATAGCTGAGCAACATATGAAGTATTATACAGTGGTAGTACACATAAGGTTTGCAAAATATACTGTGCAAACTCACTTTGTGTGTCAAAAAGGCAGAAAAAAACGCTTATTACCACTACACCTAGTACAAGCTAGCGGAAAAATTATCCCACGCTAAGGTTCAAAATATGCCTTTTGAAATAGCCTGGGGTGTCTACTTTAAGAAATGGTAGGCCTTTGTGGGGTAGTTTGAATTTAAAACCTGCGAAGATGCTTGGAAATTGCACATAGGCCCAGCGTCAAAATTCAAAGTTCTGTAAAATCTGATATGGCTTGGTCTCCTATATGGCACTGTAGCTTCACAAAATAGTGCCAAAGACATTCATTGGGGATGTCTTTTTTACTCAGAAGACTTAGCTGAGCATAATTTGAGGGTTTTGAACTTAGTGGCACATATGAAATATACAAAATGCCCAGCAAAAATGCAATCCGTATGTAAAAAAAAAAAAATGCCCCAAATTATTTTTTACCACATACTTTGGCATATATTGGTGAAAAAATGGGGGCATGCTAAGGCACAATATGCACCTTATGAGATACCCTGGAGTGTCTACTTTTACAAATGGTAGGCCTTTGTGTTTTTTTTTTTTTTTTTTTGAACAGTCAAACTGTTATAATACCCCAAATGGAAGCATAGGCTAATTAAATCCGTCTCTCAAAATTCTACTGTGAATACTGAAAAGGACAGGTCTCCTATATGGCACTGTAGCTTCACGAAATAGTGCCAAAGACATACAATGGGGGTACCGTTGTACTCAGCAGAAGTAACTGAACACATAATAAAACCTTGTACAGGAATAGCACACACCAACTTTACAAAATACACATGAGAAGTTCTTTGTTATAAGTTTGTGTGCCAAAAACCCCAATATACTAATTTTTACTCCAATATTTAGCAGAGATTGGCGGTGAAATGGCTACTTAGAAAGTGTCAAAACAACCTTAGGACAATAGCCTGTGATGTCTACTTTATATAAATATATACGTTTGTGTGGCAATTTTGTTTTCTTTTATGGCTATTAAGCTTACAAGACAAACATACCAAATTCTAAAATCGCTCCACATTAAAAGTTTATTTTACTCCTTGTGCTTTGTGACCTGTAACTACCAAAAAAAAACTGAAAATCCCAGACACATTATATATTCTGTAAATCAGAACAACTAAATGAATTTATTTTTAATTACTTTCTTTAACCTGCACTAATTAGGCACACATTATTATTGCAAAAACTGTACAAAAAACACACAATTTTTAATTTTTTTTGCCTTTTTCTGTATTTTTTAAATAATAAATAAGCATTTATATTTATATATTATATTAAAGCCCTTTCTGTCCTCTAAAAAACAGTATATAATATGTGTCGGTGCAATAAACGAGAGAGATGCAAATTGCAGTTGAACGCAAACAGCCAGAAAATGCAAAAATTGCTTGTGTCATAAAGCGTAAGACAAGCTTCTGAAGCTGTGTCCTTAAGGGGTTAAAGGACAACTGTCACCTCAACGCTATTATTTAATATAAATCATAATATTTTGAAATGAAATAAATTATTTCCTAAATTAAATATATGTAAACATTTGAAAAACTCATCCCTACCTTAGTGAAGCAGGGAAGACCATAGAGACTAACTTTTGGAATCAAACACTATCTGACTCGAGGTGTATGTATATGGAATAATGATCCTGTCATACTAAAGATAGGGATGGATATTAAGATAGTGCTGAGGTGATTGTTCTCTTTTAATAATTCCTGTTGGAAGATGCATTGGTTTTTGTTTTGTTTTTTTCTCTTTTTATTACACGGTTTTGGTTTGCCTTGTTCTTGCTAACTTGCCTCTCTCACTAGTTTCCTGAGATGAATGAAGTTAGTAAGGAAGATGAGGAAGGAGGACGTCCCCTCACCGCATTTCTAATCCAGAATGCTGGCCTACTCACTGGCTTTTCCATCATGTTGCTGCTGACCACCTTCTCTGGCCAGATAAAACTGGGATAAGAGGAATGAGATCTACTGAACCATCCAACCAACCAACGTATTTGTTCTTTATTTTTGAGCCTAGGATTTTTTCTTCCCTTTCTAATGGACCAAAAGGGGAATATAGTGCAATGTTTTTATCCCCGTCCCTACCAAATATATAGACCAAGGGTTGGAGATTAAGCAGGGTGCTGCTACCTATCCGACGAACAAACTAATTCCAACACGTATTCTGCAGACTGCCCAAACGTCCATTCTTAGAGTTGTCTCTATGAACTTAGGTGGTGAAACGAAGAATAGAGTCCTATTCAGACTCTGTATACCTTGCTTATTAAACTTTTCTTGAAGGCTCTCCCACAACCACCTTCACCATCTTACATTATCTGTAAGTGGAAGAATAAAAAATCCATCCCATCCAATTAGAGGAGAAAGCACAGTGACTGGACTGCTGACTGCACTTAGAAGCTTTATCTTATCATATTGATAAGTAGCTATGGTTTAAATTCTCCTTTCAATGGACCAAACACCCTGCCCTGAGTGGATGAAGTTCTGCCGTATCTACAGCCTGCCTAACAGAAGGTTACTTTGTTCAACTGCCCCATGTAGCAAATTGCATCAATCCTTTTTTTGTGCAGTCCTGACCCATTCTGTGTTTTTCCTGAAATATACTTCCGTTATTTTTATTTTAATAAACACAGGGACTTCTTGCTCTGCACTGATGTACCATGCAAACACACGTGTTATGCTGCTGCTTCCTTCATATCCAAATCAAGTTTTGTCTTGTTTTTTATAATATATATATATATATATATATAAGCTGAGCTCTGCAAAGAAATTGTATGTTAGTTTACAGACGTGTGGTTTCAAATACACTAAATAACAGAAAAGCATATGCAAAATTGTAATTGCAGCCCTTGTGGATGATTTACTAAAGGGGTAATAAAACATTTCACTGTTAAACTTGCCTTTAGTCCAACATGTATGTTTGTATTTCAGTCTAGATTTTCTGCCAGTAGATGAATGCAGCCGTTCTACTGACAAACTGATCAAAAGTAAGAAGATTGCCAAGTTTGGTCTTCGTAACCTTCCTCTTTAGTGCATGCCTATGCAGTTTGATTTGTGAAGAAAAGGGATTTCTCTCAAATTACAGAAGTGAAAAGACTTGTGACCTTTAACTCCCATAGATGCATGTTCTGTGTAGGAAATACATCGCTATTCAACAAGCAAATTTGTAGGTGTAACGTCTGAGGTAATTGACAACTTTATTATCAACTCAATAATGAGCAAGGCCAGTGACTTTAAAACGCCCATAGCTTTCACCAAAATATATATATATATATGTGTATGTATTTTCCCCCATTAACTAGACCTTAATAGGGTTACCAGACTGGCTATTTAAAAATACACATTGACATCCAGACTGGTGTCAAATAAAACCAAAGTTTAAAAAGTAAAACAAATTAAAATTTTAAGATATTGACAGTGCATGAATTATGCATCCTATTGGTGCTTTTCCTACAGGCCCCTGTGTGAGGATTTATACTTTTTTTTTTTTTTTTTTTTTTAAAGCAAGCAATCTCATACAAGCTAGCTTTACATTTTCTTGTGTGTTTAGTGAATCTTTCCAGTGTTTTATAGCATAAGTGGATTGACAAAGGCTTGAATAACGAACAGTATTCAATGTGAATGAGCAAACAAGGAATTGTGTAGTAATAAAAAAAAGGAATTGCTTATTTTAGGCCAAATTGGATAGGCTTGCAATTCTCCTGTTAATTTGCCACAGTTCCCTGTTTGCTAACTTGTTCACAAAACTGTGAATTTAAAATAGGCCACAATAGTCAAATTGAAAAACCTTCTCCAAGTCACCTATTTTATTTTTTCAATTTGGCTGTTTTGGCCTAAAATGTGAAATTCACTTTGAATTTCTGGCCATTTACACTTTGGAATTTACAGGGTTACTTACTAAAGTGTGCGTGGTCACAAATTCAAGTAAATTTCAAAATTTAGGCAAAAATATTCATGAAAAATGTTCAATGTTTTCCAATTTGGCTATTTTGGCCTAAAATGTGAAATTCACTTTGAATTTCTGACCATTTACACTTTAAAGAATATAATCTATAGTCTCAGTCTGTGCTAGACTCTGTCTTTTTTCCATGTTTAGTTTGAGGTAGCTGCTGAATAGCAGTGGTTATATGACTTGTATGTGGGAGATTTCATTGCTAAAATTATAACAGCTTGGTGGTTGTGTTTTTTTTTTTTTTTTTCAAGTTTGTTTTTACAGTTCTTTTCCTGGAACTCCCATCTCAGGTTCTGACAATAAAATAAGTTTGAATGAGACCTAGTCTGATTTATTTATT
Source organism: Pelobates fuscus (assembly GCF_036172605.1). Classification (NCBI taxonomy): domain Eukaryota; kingdom Metazoa; phylum Chordata; class Amphibia; order Anura; family Pelobatidae; genus Pelobates; species Pelobates fuscus. The sequence continues at coordinate 263,747,621 of NC_086319.1, read as the reverse complement.
TTTTTTGTGTGGGTGGCTGGGTGGGTGTTTGCTGCTGGAGGGAGAATTGGTTGGAATCTAATAAACTGCAGCCATTCTGTGTACTAAAAAAAATATGCATTTATTCAGAATCTTGTTCATTCCTAATGACTACCACAAGACTGAAGTGAAAACAATCATATCTCTGGTCACCCAGTCTTCTTGTCACGCAAAATGCTTTTCCTGTAAGGGAATATTTTTCTTAAATGTAGGTAGATATCTGTATAAAGATGCTCAACTGGGGGGAGTGCCATTAAAAATGGGATATCTGGGGGTGAGGTTTTAAACTTGAGGCGAATGGCTGCAAGATTGTGAAGCTTCACTGTGATACAGCCCTTAAAAGCATTACTTAACCAATCCACTGGCTCCCTGAACATACCATCTACATTCCAAAATAGCACAGCAGAAGAACAACAAAAACATTTTACAGCCTGCAGCGCAGGAGGCAAGGGGTCGATGACCCGAGCACAGGCCCAAAGTGGAGGTGAAGGAGATTCTGCAAGTGTCTCTTCAGCTGCTGCAGATTCCCTGGTAACCTAGGGAGTCCTTCAAACTTTACTTGATGCAATGTATAACAAACAAGCTGCAGAAGTCAGAACATGAGAAAAGACATACAGCCCGCGTGTCCTAAGGCTAAATTTGCCAAAGCCCTTAGCAGTTTGGCTGTTAAGTGGCTTCCTCTACCCAATTCTCCCCGAGCCACAGTTCTCTATACTCTATTTATTTGTGTTTGTCAGTCAAGTGGAGCGGTCACTGCCAGAAAACAAAATCACAAACACAAGAGATTACACACAACCCAGTGGTGCTAGACATCACTATCTATTAATACCTTTAACCCCTTAAGGACCAAACTTCTACAATAAAAGGGAATCATGACATGTCACACATGTCATGTGTCCTTCAGGGGTTAAGAAAGCAATATTCACCCAGAGACCGTTGCAAGAGCCATGAATCTGAGAGGGAACCGGGAGAAACCCAACTATGGACTGAGTATTTTCCCTAAGGTTTAAATTTTATCAGAACTCTTTTTATGAATATATATACACGTCATGTGAAAGGGCTGAACAAGATGCCCACCTGCAGACGTAACTTGTAAAATCTTGTTTACAGCTGAAGATGAGTAAAGGAGTGTTTTCAATGTGTTATCCAATTGTTAACTGCAGAGGAATCGATCACACTGAGCCCTGACACAAAGACCTGGGGGAAAATGTTTCTTCCTACAAAGTGGAAACAACCATTTCTCATTTATAAAAAGTTAACCTTGTGTGTCCCATTTGGAATTGATGCACCCATTTTTATATTGCTGGTACCTGGTTCCAAATCGATTAGCATGGATTTACCAGCTTTAATATATGCTGGAGATGTGGGCACGAGGTACTATATGTGGTGGACATGCTCTCTGCTAGTCCTTTATTGGGCAGGGGTTGCAAGGCTGTTGTCCTCCCTACTAGCAATAAGCTTTGAACTCAAGATAGAATAACAAAAGTCTACTATCCAATCTGTTATTAGCACGTGTATAGCATCAACTTATTCTGCAGTACTTTTAAATATTATAAAGTGGGGAATTTAAAGGAACACTATAGTCACCTAAATTACTTTAGCTAAATAAAGCAGTTTTAGTGTATAGATCATTCCCCTGCAATTTCACTGCTCAATTCACTGTCATTTAGGAGTTAAATCACTTTGTTTCTGTTTATGCAGCCCTAGCCACACCTCCCCTGGCTATGATTGACAGAGCCTGCATGAAAAAAAAAAAAAACTGGTTTCATTTTTAAACAGATGTAATTTACCTTAAATAATTGTATCTCAATCTCTAAATTGAACTTTAATCACATACAGGAGGCTCTTGCAGGGTCTAGCAAGCTGTTAACATAGCAGGGGATAAGACAATCTTAATTAAACAGAACTTGCAATAAAGAGCCTAAATAGGGCTCTCTTTACAGGAAGTGTTTATGGAAGGCTGTGCAAGTCACATGCAGGAAGGTGTGACTAGGGTTCATAAACAAAGGGATTTAACTCCTAAATGGCAGCGGATTGAGCAGTGAGGCTGCAGGGGCATGTTCTATACACCAAAACTGCTTCATTAAGCTAAAGTTGTTCAGATGACTATAGTGTCCCTTTAACAATAAATAAGACAATTAAAAAATATTACAGGAACAATAGGTTGATGAGGACACTGCTCAAACAATCTTACAATCTAGGGGAGATGGGGTATAAAAACACAACAAGGGCTTTGAAGGGGATAGCAACTAATCAACAAGATGATAAAGTAACAGAACTGCTAGGTAACAGTGGATTGAGCCCTTTAAAAGGAAGCAAGAGATACAAGTTTTTGACTATTTAAGGCCATAAGCATTTCTGAACAGATGGATTTTGAGGGACTTCTTAAACAATTGAAGACTAGGGCAGAATCTGATGGGGGTAGGTAGGCTGTTTCAAAGGAAAGGAGCCGCCTGTGAGAAGTCCTGTAAGCGTGAGTTAGCAGTAAGGATACGAGCAGTTGGCAGGAGGTGGTCACCAGCAGAGCGGAGAGACCAAGAAGGGGCATAGCTACGAGTCAGTGAATGAACCTGTTACAGAGTCGTTTAGAGCTTTATAGGTAAGGGTTAGTATTTTAAATTGACTCATATAGGATACAGGATAGCCAATGTAAAGATTGACAGAGGGGTGAGGTGTGAGAGTAGTTACAAGAGAAAAAATCATCTTGACGGCAGCATTCATTAGCAAGGCATACAGACGGGGCAAGTGTTGATTTTAAACTACTACTCCGGGTACTAATAGTGGCAAAAACACTAATTGCCCGGGCATAGAAATCTCCCCCAGGGAGAAGATATCATATGTAGAGTAAGGGATGGATAAATACAGAAAAGGAATGGATCCCTGCGATTTGGAAAGTGAACCATAAAGCGATACACACTGCAAAATGGTCCTTAGCATAGATGAGAGGTGAGCTTGCACAAAATGAAGTAGGTGATTGTTGTGATAATCTGAGGGAGGCAGATTGTCAGATTGTCAGAGAAGACTAGTAGGGATTGGTTTATCACACATTCAGATCCCTGACTGTACAGAAATATTCATAATCCACCAATGTAAAAGCACAAGATAACTGGCTGGTACAAAGTTGGAATTCCAGTGACCTGAAGCACCGAGTAGTTAAATGAAGACTCCAAGCACCACAACCACTACAGCATACTGTTATGGTGCCAGAGTGCCCTAAAGCCACGACAATGTTGTTAATCAAACTATTTTCTAACAGTTTAAACTATTGTGGTTTATTCCCTCAGCTAATGAACTGGCTCTGCACTGCATGACTTTGCTCTGGAGTGCTAACAGAAGATCCCAACTGGAGCTTTTGGCTCTCATGGCCTGAAGTGAAGGAGTAGGGTGTGGTGCCCAGCGGACCCCAGGTAAAATGTCTTCTTACATTGGAGGGGAGTAAGGGCACTATTGGCAACATTGCTACTACAGCATGCTTTAAAAGTTGTCCTATGCTTAATACATTTAGGTAGGTAAAAAGAGCTGGTAAAAAATTGGGTTAGAAGGTAATAGGAGAAAGTTTGGTTGGGATTTATAAGGCATTTAAGGACAAAGGGTTGAGGATGACCTCATGGGAGACCAATATAGCTACTAAAAACTAAAATGAATTCGGATAGCATGGTAGTACAAAAACAGGCATTGCAAGGGGCAAAGCGCCCTTGACAGAACGCCAAGATGGAGGTGCTACAATGAATACAATGGAGTGTACCTCTGCATTTACATGGTGTTTACTAAAGTAAGAATTCCAAGTATATTTCACATTTCAGGCCTGGGTAGCCAGACTTAGAGATTTTTTCCAGTTAAGCTATTTTGACCCCAAATTGGAAATTCACTTGGAATTCTCAACACTTAGTAAATGTATTTTAAGTTTTGTTTTAAATTGAAAATGCCCCCTCCTCCCCCATTAGTATCTGGAAAAAAAGTTGCTTTTAAAAAAAAACAAAAAAAAAAAAAAAAAAAACTTCCCGGCACTGCTCCTCCGCTCCCCCTTCCAATGTCCGCTCCCCCTTCCAGGCACTTGCCTGGTCTCTATGAGAAGCCTTTGATTGGATGATTTCTCACTGGCTTAGAAGGCAGGGAGGTTATTTTCATTTAAATCTATTTAGGTAACAGACAAAGCCCCTACAAGCAGAGAGCAAGTTTCCCCTTACAGGCGCTCTGCCTGCAGTATGCATTGCGTGCTGACGACAACATTTAAAGGATCACTATAGGGTCAGGAACACAAACATGTATTCCTGACCCTATAGTGTGTTAACACGACCATCTAGCCCCCCTGGGCCCTTCATGCCTCCCTAATTATAGTAAAAATCTTACTGTATTCAAGCCAGAAGCTGTAAATCTGCATGCTGTTAGACTCAGGATAAACAAGCAGTCTGCTGACATGTGATAGCCTGATCCAATCACAGTGCTTCCCCATAGGATTGGCTGAGACTGACAAAGAGGCAGATCAGGGGCAGAGCCAGCATGATTCAAACACAGCCCTGGCCAATCAGCATCTCCTCATAGAGATGAATTGAATCAATGAATCTCTATGAGGAAAGTTCAGTGTCTGCATGCAGAGGGAGGAGATACTGAATCACAGGATGCTGTGCACAGTGCTGCCCTGTGCTCTGCTGACAGCAGATCTGAGTGGATGGAGGCTTATTATGCCTCCATCAACTCCGAAGTCCCTCTGGTTCACTGAGTGACTGCAACTGGAGGTGTTCCTAGCTTTCAATGTAAACACTGTATTTTCTCAGAAATACAGTGTTTACATGAGAAAGGCTGCCGGGAGCTATAGATCTCACCAGGGCCAGATTAAGAGCCCAGTGGGCCTGGTGCTGACAATTATGGTGGGTCTAATTACAAAATCTTATTGACCAAAAACACTAAAACAGTCCCACCTCCTAAGCGTCATGTATCTGATAGAGATGGTGCTGGAGGGAAACTCATAGGATGCAGCTATGAGAAAACACATACCCTATGCTAATCTCACACTTTCAAGTAAACCCATACCCCCTAACAGCAGTGTCCAGTAAAGTAGGAAGTCTATGGATGGGGTAAAAGGGTGGGCCACTGGCACAAATCACATAACCAGAACTGCCGAAAGGGACGAACATACACAAAAAGGGGGCATTTCTGTGTCCCCATGTCTCCCAGCCTATATGGTGTCTGTGTCCCCATGTATCCCAGTGTCCCCATGTCACTAGGGGACATTGAGAGACATTGGGAGACCTGGGGACACAGACTCTTGGGGACACTGGGAGACATGGGGACACTGGGTGACTGAGACACGAGGGGACTCTGGGAGACATGGGGCACTGTGATATATAGGGGACACTGGAGACTTGATAAAGACCTGGGTACAGGTCAAAACGTTGCAGTGTCCAATAAACCTGCTTAAATCTATCACAGTGAGTGCCTGAGATTTTTTTCTTTTATAATAGGGGACACTGAGACACATGGGGGCACTGTGAGACATGGGGACACTGGGAGACTAGGGGATTCTGAGAGACTAGGGGACACAGACACAACGGACACTGAAAGACACCAGGGACACTGGGAGAGATGGGGCACTGAGACACTCTGATACATAGGGGACACTGGAGACTTGATAAAGACCTGGGTACAGGTCAAAACGTTGCGGTGTCCAATAAACCTGCTTAAATCCATTACAGTGATTGGCTGAGATTTATTTTTTTTATACTATGGGACACTGAGACACTGGAAGACTAAGGGACTTTGGGAGACTAGGAAACACTGAGACACCAGGGACACTGGGAGACATGGGGATACTGAGATACTAGGGACACTGGCTGGGAGACATGGGGACACTGGGAGTGCCTCATGTCTCCCAGGTCTCAAAGTTGCCCAGTGTCCCCAACTCTCAGTGTCCCCAAGTCACACAGTGTCCCCTAGTGTTTGTATCCCCATGTCTACCAGTGTCCCGATGTCACTAGGACACTAAGAAACACTCAGAGACATTGGGACACGGGGACTCTGGGAGACTAGGGACACAGACACTAGGGACACTGGGAGACACCAGGAACATTGTGAGACATGAGGTCACAAACACTAGGGACACTGGCTGGGAGACATGGGGACACTGAGAGACTATGGGCCATTGGGAGACATGGGGCCACTGTGTCCCTATTGTCTCAGGGTCCCCATGTATCCCAGTGTCCCAATGTCTCAGTGTCCCCAAGTCTCTCACCGTCCACATGTCTCGCAGGCTCGGAGCTGCTGTCTGGCCTCTGTGCAGAGCTCCTCCCCTGCAGATCAGTGAGTAGAGAGAGGCAGGGAGAGAGATGCTGTAACTTCTTATCCCTGCCTCTCTCCACACAAACAGTGACCCCTATTGGCCAGCATTGGTATTGCAGAATAATCTCTGTTTATACTCTATTTATTACTGCAATACCAGCACCGGCTAGGCAGGCTCAAATACCTGAGAAATACCTGGCAACCATAAGAAATACATGAGATATACCTGGCAACCCTAAGAGTAGTGAGTAAAAAAAAAAATCAATGGGCCTATTCCATGGGCCTGGAGCTGCAGCTCCATCAGCCCCTATGTTAATCCGGCCCTGGATCTCACCTGAACAACCTCATTAAGCTGAAGTTGTTCAGGTGACTATAGTGTCCCGTTAAATATGCACAGAATTGGCATTAGGTATCCCAGCAGCAAATGTCACCAGCTCACAATTAACAATAACTCATTGTGTGAAGTGTTTCAAGCTGAAACATTGCCCACACAGACTGCTACGACTACGACCACCTAAAATCACTGAAGTTGTTATGGTGGTTGCAGTAACTCTTTTACCATCCCTGAAGTAAAAAAAAAAAAAAGGATAAATGTAATTGATACATAAAGCGGACGCTATAGTTATGTACTCAGGGCTGCAAATCCACACAACCTTCTTCCACGTCCTAAATAAAGCTGAGCATCCTGCCCTTTAACCCCCCCCCCCGGCTCCACACTTCGTGCCGCTAGATGACTACATCCCTTCATACAACACGCGGTTAGCCGCAAGGGATCACGGGATTTGTAGTACACGTTGTATTCGTGACGACGTGGAGGGCGGAGTCACGGAGCGCAGGCCCGAGACCGGCAGGTGGGCGGGAGCGCGCGGCCGACACAGAGACAGCACTAGAGAGAGGGTGGTAGAGACAGCTCGGGAGAGCGCTACAGTCAGAGCGGCAGAGACAGCTAGGGAGTGGCAGCCAGGGGAGGGGGAAAAAAAAGGAGCGAAGAAGGCAGCTCGTAAAAGGGACAAGGGTAATAGAGGGAGAGGCTACCAGGTAATGAGAGAGACAGCCAAAGCAGGGAAGAGACAGGCTGGGAGAGAGGTCAGTCTAGGGAGAACCAGTGTGACAAGTGACATTAATCACTGGACAGGAGGTAAAGACACAGGTGGGGAGAAGTAGCTGTCATAGAGACAGGCTATGACATAAAGAGAGAGCCAGCGAGCCACAAAGAGACTGTCACTGGACAACTATTGATTACCTTAAGGCACTGGCATGCTTGGTAAGAGACAGTCAGACACTGAGTGAGAGAGACAGTCTGTGTGAACCAAGAGAGAGCAGTGAAGAAGAAAGGTAGGAGCTCACACTGAGAGCTTTTCTAAGACAGCTTGGTAAAGGCCTGGGCTGTGAGACAGCTTCATATCTGTTACATTGTAATCCAGGGTTTTGGGGTATCCAAAGAAGCAGGAAATGAAGAGCAAGTGACAGAAGAGTGACTGCACGTTTTCCATCTACCCAGCCACCTAACCAGACTTCATCAGGCAGAAGGCACCATGTCAGCCCCCCGGGTCCAGAACAAGCTGTCCAGCACAGAGCGCGCCGTCAGAGGTACCATAAGAATCATTTACCATAGCCACTAGCACAACATCACCACGTTGGCATCTCCTGGCACACCACACTTGTACTACACCACCCTAAATATTTCAGAATTACACTGGCACCACTAGAGCAGTTGCCAATACAACCTTTTATTACGAAAACTAGTAATGTAACTATTACCACCCGGATATCCAAATGCAACCATATCCAAATATTGTTGGACTACAGCACCCATAATCCAAAAGAGGCCAGCAATTGTCTAACTGCCATTGGTTATCAAGGCATTTCCTGCTAGAAACATTTTTCCAGAACCCATTCGTGGATCCCTTGAACACTACTATCACAGCTACCCTTACACATTGTTACTTACGACTAGTTCTTATTACAACCTAGATCTAGCAATTTAGAGTAAAGAAACATATTTGTATTATTCATACTATGTATAGCAGTGGTTCCCAACCTTTTTTTTTAAATCAAGGTACACATCATGGCAATCAAACGTTCCCCGGTACAGCTACTTGGTTTTTATTTTTACCTCCATCAGCTACTTATAAAATATCACATTTACTTGAAGCCTTAATAAAATTAGTATTCCCACATGGCAATTCATTAAAATGTATATATTAATGTGGCTAGAATGGTGTACACCTCTATATTAATACAAGTAGCAGCATAGATTGTGAAAATAGCTAAAATGTGATGGAGAAATCCACTAAACCCATTATAAAATCTCAAACAGATTATGGTTTAGTCCACCACCAAATAAGCATTGCTATACTGTGGTAGATGCATGGTTGGCTTTTAACGTTGTCACCCATGCCATCGTTAACCGTAAAGGAATGCTCATTTATTTAGCAGCATATTTTCTTTCTTGTGCACATCTGCAGCATATTATTTGTTCTTGCAAGTAGCTTCTTGATGTAAGTGTTTTTTTTTCTCTCTGTTGCAAATCTCTTCATGCCTTTTAGGGTGACAAGCACTGTACATAGAATCACAGACTCAGGATGGGACAGTGCTTTGTGGCCATTCCCCACAGGTTGAATTAGAGTTGTAGGAGAGCTGATGGATGTCTTTCTCAAAAGGCTATTCTATTGGATTTGAGAAAATAGAGTCCTTTTTATTATCCCAATGAGTGGCTTTAAAAGATTACCCTTTGGGATTCAGGATGGCATCTTCCTGCCACATGGTCACACAGATGGAAGTTAGCTTTGGGACATGTAGTATAGCCTTCCTTCCTCAAGGTGACATGGCAAAGTCTGTCTGTGACATTCAAACAGATCAAGGGATGACAGGTCTGTCCTATTGTGACACAGAGTGAAATGTATATGTTATGGAGTTAGTCACTCCCATCACATGTCACAGTAACACAGTCTCTTCCCTTTGCCCTTTTTAACTGCTGTCATCTGTCATCAACAGACCTTCATGGGGTATTCAGGTCCAGCACTAGAGATTGATTTCTCTGTATTTACACATGTAAATATGTAGGAATGTCCCAAAAGGTACATTCTTTGTGAGCTGAAAGCCTCACAATTAACTATATGACTGATACATTGTGCTTGTGTACAGGCATTTTATTCTATCATGATGCTTTCAAATTAGATTACTGCACACATTTGTTTTGAAGCGCTATGATCCTTATCGTTTCATATTATGCACGTATTGATAACATTCATTGTGGGTATGTTATTTATGTGTAACTGATCCCCTCTTTACCGAAAGGATGAGGTGTAAATGTATTCAGGGTCAGTGCCTGTATGTATTAGTGCAAGCATGTTATGTGCAGGGTAAGCGATCATCTCTCTGCTCCTGATCAGGGGAATCTCCCTCCCCCTCCTCCTGACACACTAATAGGATTTCCTGGCCTCCTCCCCCACACGTTGGCTTTGCACTGAGGTGTGTGCACGCGTGGTATTAGAGTCTCTGTCCCCATCTAATCCTCCTCCTGGTGGGACGGATGCAGCATGGGGACAGGTAACCGCAAGCCAACCCATGACAGGGACACCCCCACAGGGGGACAGGCTGATGAAAAAGAAAGCTTCCAAGTCACGATGCCTCCTGTGCCCCCAGATGCTGCAAGGGAAGCCATCGGTATGGTCTAAGTTTGGGGGCTGGGTAGTAGGTAGTGGGTATATGACATCACTATCCCCTTTATCTTTTAATCATCATAAGCATTAAATGAGTTTGCCATTGATGTTGTTAATCGTGCCATGATTGTGACCGCACATTGATCCTGAGAATTCCACTTTAGAACATTCTGTTCCCAGCACAGACACTTCTGTATATCACTGATAGCTATCAGAGCACTTTGACCATAGCATTAATGAATCGCTTGAATGCACTGGTACCAGTGGCATACACCGGCAAGAGGCAGGCCTGCTGATTACGGAGTTCTTGCACTCTGCATACAGTGAAATCATTAATGTCACACTGGTGTGGTGCAAGTGTAAGAACAAGGCTGCTGCTTCCTTGTTACACATATTTTTGAGCATCAACATTTTAATGATCCAGTAACATACATTAGGGATAGTAATTATTGCATTTTTTTTTTTTTTTTATTGAGTCTCGGTTTAAATGTGTTTTCTAGCCAAATTTAATCTTGAACTAAACCAGTAAGGTTTTTTAAAATGGCTTGAAACGGATAAATAAATGTGACAGACGTACAAAATAAGCTATCCATGAAACATTGTTAATGTAGAGTTCTTAGAGTAGAGTTGTAGAGTTAGTTTGCACTTGTCTTGGAAATGCCAGCTGTGATTCAGGTATCACTTCTTATTTAAATCCTGAAAAGGAAAATTATGATTTCGTAAATTTTGAATCGGATAAATTCATTGAATCGAATTAGAATTCACTTTAATATTGTGAAGAGTCATGGGACTCAGTTTGTGGCACTCTGAGACTGCCGTTTGTAGATGTAATGATCTTTGTTTGTTATTTTGTCAAGTGATATTCAGGTCTAGCACTTGAGATCCTGACATTTTACTTTGAAAACTGGAAGTGAATTTCAAATTAAAGGCCAGATAAGCCAATCTGAAAGGATAGCTGACTTTGCGAATTTTTCCAACTTTCATATTTTGGCCTTACGTTTGCTTTGAATTCTCACTTTAGAAAAAGTAAACCTTTTGTGACCCATGTGAGCTCCTTAGCTTTAAACCAAGAAGTATGTTAGATATATTAGGTCACAAAAGGGAATTGTCATTGCATCTATTATTGGCCAATACTGGCCTGTCTAAGGCCTTGCAGCTTCACCATGCAACTATTTATACAGGACAATAATTGAGAAATGTATCAATGCAATTTTGGCCCGAATTTATTAAGCCTGTCAGATATTATACTCAGTTGCACGTTTTGCTCCCTAATCGCCATGTATGAAAATGCGCGCCCAACATGACTACAAATTTGGTGGTTTTGTGAATGGAAATGTCTGTGACATGTGTGTTTTAGTTTGTACACTTGCAGGCAGTCTGCAAGGGAAAGCTTCATTAAAACTCCTTCCCTTCATTCATTAGGCCCTCCCTGCATTTCTTTTGCGCGGTTTGTTGTTTTAATATATCCTCCTCCCCTGTCCAGCCCTACTCTCTGGTCAGCACCATTAGCTTCGCCCAGCTCTGTATGGCAGAAAAGTTTTAAACCTTTTTTAGAGCATTTCGCCATGTGGGGAACCTATTAGTAATGTGGAATCGTGAAAAAGGTTTACAGTCTCCCTTTAAGAAAACCTTCACGTAACTTTAATACGATCAAAATAATGTAATTTAACGGCTGCTTTTTTGGAGTTCTTTGATAACTGGTAAAATATTTTATAAATAAATAAATAACTATCTCCCTAAATTTTGAATTAAGGTACACACTGTGAAACTGACATTAGTCCATGTGATGTCATGTAACATTACCCACTCCTATTAGGTGATACACTGCAGAGCTGGACCTGTTTCCTGTAAGTTGCAACTAAATATACAGTGTACTCTGGTTCAGACAATGTTATCATGCTCTCTATATGCATTTAATGTACTTACAGGACTACGTGTCTATTGTCACAATATTTTGGGGGGGTAGGTGAGTAGAGACATTTTAATAAAATTTTTTTGAAAGTGTTCATTTTGTATATTCTCATTAGAGAATATACTAGTATACAAATGCCAATATATGAGATATTGGCATAGTATTGTATGAACATTGGGTAACATGAAGGGTGCTGCATGAGATGGGGTTGTCTTGTAGTTGACAGGTGGTTGCTCTTGAGAAGTGTAAGTGCTGCAATGTATGGTGATGCATTAGGTAATAGATTCTACATAACCGTATCCTGACTCTGCAAACATTTTTAATTTCCCTTAGTACTTTTATTCACACGTTGGGCTAAAACATTTACCCAACAAAAGTGGCATTTTAAGTGGGCATAAACATTACCTGTTTACTTTCTATGTCCAGCCAGACGTGTCATGTGACAGTCAGATTCTTTTTTACAGTAGGAGAATTTCATTGTATTTATCACATAACTGCGTCTTTCTATTTTGTAGTTTCTGGAATTTCTCTTTATATACACATTATTGCTTTTCTGATTAAAGGCACACTCAAAGCGCCATAACTGCTACAGAGCGATATAGTGATTATGCTGCCAGGAGTGTCCTCGCGCCCTCCAATGTAAGTAGTCATACTGTTTTAGAAAGGCTTCACTTCTTACCTTGGGTCTGTCGGATGCCACACCATACAGCATGAAGCTCTCTTCACTGAGCTAAGCCTGGAGGTATTCACTGGCAGACAGCAATCAGCTGACACTCCGCCTGTAAGCTCGCCTTTCACAGCTGGGCTTAAAACCCCAAGTAAGAAGGAAAATTGATACCAAACTGTTTCATTACTAACGTTGGGAGGGCACCAGGGAAATCCCGGCACCATATCTACTGCAGCATGCTGTATTGATTGTGGTGCTTAGTGTATATTTAATAGCATGTGTTAGTTTATTTATTTATGGTTTAGGAGTCAAACAGGTACTGTTAGTAGCTGTAGATCTAATCCATGTTAAATATTCAGCAGTTATATCACACACAACATATATCAATAACCCATATGCTACCAATAGTAGATACAGTATCCATCACACTTTATATCACCATGCAATATACTCATTTTATTGTTTAACTCATACTTCATTCACCACTATATTGTGTCATAAGAAGCCCCTGACCTATTCACTGTTGGCCCACATCAGTTGATTATATCATTTTCCTTAGCACCTGCATTGATATGCATTATCTTTTCTTCCTTACTGTGGATCTCAGTATCTGGGCCCCTCTGTCTAGTTCCATTTTGGTTTCCTCTGTCCATGAAATCTGTAGATTGCCCTTCTATCAGATACTTTTGGTGGATTGAGGGTAAATTAGCAACCAAAGTGGAACTTTATTTGATCTCTGCCATAAAAGTAAGGTAATTTATTTATTTTTTAAAATTAAATAATCTAGGAGAAATAGATGGATAAAAAAATGACTAAAGCAGCTGCCACTGTTTTTTTTTTTTCCCCTGCTGTCCAACTTCCTCCCCCACTTGACTGTCCATTTTATTTGTATTTTTACGGATGTCTATTTGTAAAGTTATACTTATGGGAAAATATTGACTGTTCTCTTATGTAGCAGGTTAACAAAAGTTGACAAAGGGTGTACCTTTGGTCTAGCTTCACATCTTTGTCAACTTTGTCATTGGATGTCAAGTCAACATTCTCCAGTGTCACGTTATGTCTGACAGCAGCACATTGCTGACTTGCATAATCAGGAGAGTCAGTTGTGGTCTGTGTAAGTACTGGACATGGGCTTCAAGGGCAAAGGACTGCCCTTTTTGGGCGTCATCATCTTGGACACTAAGATGGCAGTGCTGTAAAAGACCTGGCAGGACTGGTACACTGAATAAAAAGGACAGTTGTACAAGTGCTATGTCCCATGGTTTAAAAAGGTGGGGGTGGGTGGGAGGAGAGTTGAGAGGAGAGATTGGGCCCAATAAATCTGTCCTCCTGTTCCCCTCAAAAGCACAATTTTAGTTGTTTATCTGTTTTTTTCAGTAGGTATGACATACGCAGTTGTACTTCTGTGAACATCGCCTGCCAATCTTCCATTTTTGAAGGGGTGCTTGAAGAGTGACCAAAGAACATGTTATAAATGATGTTTAAAACACATTTACTCATGGGACTGATCCTATAACCTGTTAAACCCACAATTGTTGCTTAATCACTATTCATTTGGAGCAGATCATTTAATCATGGCTAGAGAGAATAGCAATTTACCCAATCACAGAGGGGCAGCTATACGTGTATTTTTATTATTATTATTATTGCCATTTATATAACACCAACAGATTCCGTAACGCTTTACAATATTATGATAAGGGGGATATAACAATAAATAGGACAATTACAAGAAAACCTACAGGAACGATAGGTTGAAGAGGACCCTGCTCAAACGAACTTACAGTCTATATAAGGTGGGCTATAAAACACAATAGGACAGGAAATCACAATCAAATAAGGTGGGAGTGAAGCAGAGCTGGAGGAGAGAGTAAAGTGCTGTGCTTTAGGAGAGCGCAAGAGACAGGTATGTAAGGTAGAGGTTACTCTGGGAGGCCATATGCTTTCCTAAAGAAATGGGTTTTAAGGCACTTCTTAAACGATTGAAGACTAGGGGAGAGACTGATGGGGGTGGGCAGGCTATTCCATAGGAAGGAAGCCGCCCGCAAGAAGTGCTGCAAGCGTGATAGGACAGGAGAAGGTCACGGGCAGAGTGGAGAGACTGAGAAGGGGCATACCTATGGATCTGTGAAGAGATATAAGAGGGGCTAAAATTGTTCAGTGCTTTATAGTTATGGGTTAGCACTTTGAATTGACTCCTGTAGGATACAGGAAGCCAATGTAAGGACTGACAGAGGGGTGAGGTGTGAGAGGACCTACTAGAGAGGAAAAATCAGTCTGGCGGCAGTATTCATTACAGACTGTAGCGGGGCAATGTGGCTTTTGAGAAGACCAATTAGGAGAGGGTTACAATAATCCAATTACTAGAGCATGGACAAAAACCTTGGTAGCATCTTGTGTAAGAAAGGGGTGGATACGGGCTATGTTTTTAAGATGGAATCTTCAGGATTTGGCAACATACTTGATGTGAGGCTCAAAGGTAAGGCCAGAATAAAGAATGATGCCAAGACAGCGCGCTTGCAAGGATGTGGATACCACTAACTTCAAGGGAGAGTGAAAGTGGAGGATCAGTATTATAAGGAGGAAAGACAAGGAGCTCAGTTTTAGAGAGATTGAGTTTCAGAAATAGGGAGGACATCCCGTCAGAGATGGAAGAAAGGCAAGCAGTCACAAGTTGCAGGACGGCAGGGGAGGGTTCCGGGGAGGAGAGATATATCTGGGTGTCATCAGCCTACAGGTGTTGGTGGAATCCAAATGAGGTGATACGTTTGCTAAGAGAGTCAGTATAAAGAGAAAATAGAAGGGGACCAAGTACAGAGCCTTGAGGGACTCCAACTGAGACAGGACGAGGGGAGGAGGTATCATTAGAAAAGGAGACACTGAATGAGCGTTGGGAGAGATAAGAGGAAAACCACGAGAGGACCGTCACAGAGACAGTGATTGAAGAAGAGCGCGATCAACGGTGCCAAAGGCAGCAGAGAGGTCAAGAAGAATTAGTATGGAGTAGTGGCTTTTGGATTTAGCTGCAATTATGTCATTAGTAACTTTGATAAGAGCAGTCTCAGTAGAGTGGAGAGGGCGGAAGCCAGACAGTAGAGGGTGAAGGAGAGAGTTGGAATTGAGGAAGCGAGACACACTGGTAAAGATAAGTCTTTCCAAAAGCTTTGAGGAAAAAGGGAGCAGGGGTATGGGACGATAGTTAGAGGGGTTGTTTTTTTCAGGATAGGTACTACAGTGGCATGTTTAAGGTCAGCGGGGACAACGGCAGAAGAGAGAGAGCAATATGTGTGTTAAGGAAGGCACAAGACCGGGGGAGAGAGATCTGATAAGGTGAGATGGGACAGGATCGAGCGGGCAAGTGGTGGGGCAAGAGGAAAGGAGAAGCGCAGCCACCTCTTGTTTAGTAGCCGGGGAGAAAGTCTGGAGGGTAGGAAAGGCATGATCTACGTATGGTTGAGAAAGAGAACGGCAAGGTGAGGAGAATGCTTTCCTTAGCTTGGCAATCTCGTCAGTAAAGTAGCATGCAAATCTATTGGCTGTAAGGTAAGTTTAGGGGGTGGCCACAGCAGGACGAAGAAGAGAATTATAGGTGTCAGAGAGACACCTAGGATTGCAGGAGCATGAACTAATGAGAGAGGAAAAGTATGACTGTTTGGCGAGGGCAAGGGCTGCGCTGTATGAACACAATATAAATCGATAATGGAGATAGTCTGCCTGGGTGCGAGACTTCCTCCAGGAGTGTTCAGCACAACAGAGGCATCTTTGCAGGTAGTGTGATTTAGTATGCCATGGTTGGGGGGGGTCCTCCTCAAGGTGCATGTTTTGAGCGGGGCTGCAGCGTTCAGGGCAGATGTGAGGGTAGTGTTATATGTGGAAATGGCCAGTGAGGGACAAGAGGGAAGGGATGGGTAGCAGTTGGAGGTCAATAGAAATAAGGTTCCTCTCAGTTGAGGGGGGGTTAGGCAGAGGTTGTTGGGTGAGGGGGTACTTGAAAGCAAACAATAAGAGGTGGTGATCAGAGAGAGGAAATGGAGTGTTGCAGATATTAGATACTGTATATGAATAAGAGAAAATAAGGTTCAGGGTATTGCCAGCTACATGGGTGGGAGATAGCACTGTGATAGCCTGAGGGAGGAAGTAATTGAAAGTAGTTTAGAGGCTGCTGAGGTCAAAGGTGGGTTCACACTTTATAGGCTGGCTACGTTCTACTGGAAGGACATAAAACTCATACATGAGGAACTATTATCAACAATGTGTTACCTGCCATAAATGTTTGCATGATGTATGTCCTAGACCAGGCCATAAATATATCCACTTTATTAGTACCAAGCTTTATATTGCTGATCTGACAATCCTTCTCCAAACCTACACGTCCAACAATGCCTGCTGTTATTTGGTCTCTCTGCTCCATCTACATCAGAAATTTTTTTTCTTGGATAGTAGGCAGAGTGCTAGAGTGGGTTATCCAGGATCTCTAGACATAACTGCTTTTCAAGTTGGATGTAATTGATGTATTTGACATTGATAATGCTGAAGTGTAAATTCTGCATTATTAGTGCAGTTATGGAAGAAACAGTGTCTGGGTACTGTAGAGAGCAACTTATTATTTTTTATTTTTTTAATATGAACCCACTCCTAAGCGGTTTGACAAAAAAGTAGGATAGCTTCCACATGTTCATTACACCATAACCACTCTTTGATAAGTACTGTAGACCTAAGAATAAGAACATTTGTAGGTAGGTGGGAGAGAGCCTTTCCAGTGCCCAGAAGTGCTCACTGTTAGGAAGGATCCAGTGGCTGAATTCGTTGATTGCAAAGTTGACTGGATAGGGCCAGTAACAGTTTAAACCAATTTGTGTTTATAGAAGCTATCGTGTTATAAAATCGACTGGGACAGTCCAATAAACATTTGAAATGCTTTGTTTTTATTGAAGCCACATGTTATAAAATAGCATGTCTTTTGAAACCCATGAGATTTCTTGGAAGATAAAGGTATTTTGGCTTACGTGGGCAACACTCTTCTCCATTAAGCAGTATGTGGAATTCACAAGTGGATGCACTTGGAAATCATTGTATCTCTCTATTTCTTTTTATGTCCTAGAATGAATAAAACAGCGCATAATTTACTTGTAATCTGGTGCCAGACAAAATCATACGCTGTTAATAGGTGTATCGTTTTAAATGGCGGTCATAGGGATTCTGATAGAAACGGCATCAGTAACCTTTTCATCCCTTTATGTCACTGCTGTTAAAATCAGCATGTTCTTTTGGAACTTTATCATACCTTACGCATTCTAGCCCTGAGCACACATCTCATGGATGAACGTTTCTTAAGCTGAGTAGTCAGCTTAATGCATATTCCTGGAGATAATAATTTGACTCTAAATCTCAGGGTTGTTACTCCAGTTCCAGGGTAAATGGACAGTCTTACAGCGTTTGGTGGTTATTCCTCAATATTCTGCATGGATATCAATATATCGGCACCCTTAGATTGGCCTTATTATTTACAATATGTCATTAATCCAGATAAAGTTCAGTGCATATCTTTCCAACTTAAAGTTTCCAAAATATTGAAACCGTTTGGCTAATAATGTGATAATTTTCATACTCAACTCATGTATGATAAAGCACCCTGTTCTGACCTTTTTAAAACAGTTGTCCAGTTCTGCTTAATAAGTTGAGGATCTGAAAGTGTCCTATATACAGGTATATCTGCTGCAGGACCCTTTGCGTGAAGGGTTGCATGTGACTTGGCTGATAACGAGGCAGCATTACAGCACCTCTGACCAGGCCTGAAATCCGCTCACTTGTGAGAACAGACATGGCCTAATTACTGGGATCACAGGGTCTCTGAAACCCTGTGCATACATTAGTGTTTATCTCTCTAAGTTGCTCTGGCATCTCTGCATGTGTATAGTTATCACAATCGTAGATATAATGTACATAAAGTATATGTAGAATTTGACATTTTCATTAGTTCAATAATATCTGACAAGTTAAACAAACCATTAAACCTTTTTCTATAGACAAGGCTTTCCACCCGGGTTGTAACCTCTGTTTTGAATGTATTTAGAGATATTTAACTTTCTGTTCAATAAGTTTTGTATTTGCACTATTAGGTGTGTGTGTGTGTATATATATGTAATAAAAAAAATATATATATATATATATATTCCAGAGATTCCTTGCACTCACGCTTTAAGTAGTTTTTCCTGGGTGCTTAAAATTGAGGGGAGGAAATATATCCATAGCAGAAAGGTGACCAGCACTCACAGACTTTTAAAGTAAAGAATTCAGTCTTTGTGGAAGATGCATTTAAAATAGGATCAACGTTTCAGTCCCCGTCTGGGACCTTCACTTGTAATATATATATATATATATATATATATATAGATCCATGTCTTGTGGGACAATTAATGCAACTTATGGATTCTAGAGACATCGTAATAGTTTATGAATGTTTCCATACCCTGAGATGGCATTATTCTCCCTTCTGCGATCATGTATCTTGTATGTTACATGATATTGTTAGATTTGGGTAGTTCTTGCTTACTACATCTGTGTGATCGAATCGCTGTTATTTATGTGTGGAACAACGGATGTGCAAAACAACTGCACGCTCGCTATTGCTGCATATCTAAATAAACTATATTGCTGTTAGGGAAGTAGGAGGAAAAAAAAAGTGTGAATTTTAGCATGTAACTCGTGATAAAGACAAAGTCTTATTTTGTGACAAAAAAGCTTAAGATTCGTGTTAAGCATTAGATTTTCGTTTGATAAATCAACAACAACCGAAAGAGATCTGATTACTAGAAGTGATTTTGCAGAGATATGAAAGTATGAAACATGCAATTTTGCAAGCAGTATTATTACAAAAGTCTGGTGGCTATTTACATTTGTATATTTTGCCATTTTTCTTTCAATGCATCTTTTTATTGATTTTTCCAAGTTAAATCAAACTTTGTACAGCCATGCATTGGATATTGGCAAAAGATTGCAATGTGTTGTACATTTTGATTTTGCCACTTTGTATATGCATGAAAGATAACATGATGTCCTACTAACTGTGTCACTGCAGAATGGGCCGTACAACTGTCATTTCACTCTGCAAAATTAAAGTATTGTTACCATAAAGGTATTTTGCATTCTCGTGTAAGAGTTTAAACATATTTTACAACATTGCTAGTTTAAAAAAATACCTAGGGCAGGCGTCCAAAGCCGAGCATCATGCACCCTACTTTTGGCCCTATGTCCCTCTAAAGACTTTCAATTCCCTCTTGAATATAACGGGATAATAGGGCCCCATCCTCCTTCTGTCAACTATGAAGCTTTCTGAACTCCACAATTGACCAAATGCTGCCTGTAAAGAAATCTAACATGGCCCCTGACAACATAGAAACATAGAATGTGACGGCAGATAACAACCATTCGGCCCATCTAGTCTGCCCAGTTTTCTAAATACTTTCATTAGTCCCTGGCTTTATCTTATAGTTAGGATAGCCTATCCCACGCATGCTTAAACTCCTTTACTGTGTTAACCTCTACCACTTCAGCTGGAAGGCTATTCCATGCATCCACTACCCTCTCAGTAAAGTAATACTTCCTGATATCATTTTTAAACCTTTGTCCCTCTAATTTAAGACTATGTCCTCTTGTTGTGGTAGATTTTCTTATTTTAAATATAGTCTCCTCCTTTACTTTGTTGATTCCCTTTATGTATTTAAATGTTTCTATCATATCACCCCCTGTCTCGTCATCAGAAATAATCACCTCTAAATCCCTTTCCTCAGAAGTTGTTAGGACTCTATCACATTTTCTGTACTCTGGCCTTTGATTTTTTTTTTTTTTTTTTGCAGTGCAGAAAAGTTTAACATACAGGCATGTGATGCCCCGACGGCATTTCACGTGCTTATGCAAATAAACAATAATAACAGCTAGGTATCGGATATATCTTACACATTTTTTAGGGTATAGGGTGCGATTGCATGCAACAATAACATGGTAAGATAGGTTGTAGGTTTTCAGTAGCTTGTGGTCAACATGCTAGCTAGATATTCATGATGCTTATATCAACGTTGGTTATGTTTACGCTTAATATGTATTATATAGATTACGTGATGGAAAGTCATAACAGTAGAGGAAAAGAAACAATAACCGTGGCCTTAACAATTAGTATGACTGTTAGCTTGTGGGTCACTGTGGGTCAGAGCTGTGTGTGGTGATGCCTCCTTTTCTCCAGCAGCTGCTGGAGCCTGAGTTTCTTCCCCTGACGGGGGCAATGGAGGGCCTGGTGGTCTTTGGCCTCTTGCGGCAGTGAAGTCTCCTTGCGTGTGGACGATGCGTCCGGGACTTCGCCCTTTTGGCCTCCAACCCGGGTGGGCGCTGTGGTTTGGGGGTGTGTGGGGCACCTGTCGCTTTGCCCAAGGGTATGCTCTCCTCTCACCGCCGCTGTCTGCCTCCTCCACCCGTCATCCGTGCTGGACTTTGAGCGGTTTGTGTTGCTCTCATGCGGTCTCTAAGGTTTGCCCAGAAGCAGCTGAATATTACATCCAGGCGCTGTGCGGTGTCTTGGGAGATCAGCGTGTGCTGGGGTTGATTCGGTGCGGGCAGCGTGTTACCATCCGCCATCTTAGGGGTGCCTCGTGGGCGCCAACAGTGGTCTATCTCCACCTCGCTTCTCGGTCTGGCTGGCGGCTCCGAACCCACCGTGCGGACCGGATGACCCCCGCCGGTCCAGGGGGGGGGGGGGGGTAGGAGGTGAGTCGCTTGGGGATCTCTCTGCCGAGTCGCCCGTGACGCAAGCGGCCGTCTCTCCCCGACAGGGCCTCGAGTAGGCCTCTTGATGCTTTTGCTGCAATTGGTGAACGGCTGGTATCCATCGATTTGCCCGGGTGTCCCTGGTTGTGCTGTCAACTTCCAGGCGTTTAACGTGCAGTTTTATTGGGGTTTTTGCCCAAAATCGTGCCATGATGCTCAGGAGCTCTAATTCAGCACGTCCTTGCAGCCTGTAAGCCAGGCTCCGCCCCCCTGCCCTTTGGTTTTTATGTCCAAGATGCATGATGTAACGGATCACCTGGCACCCCGACTGGGTACCTCCGTTGATGGATGTTCATAGCGCTTCCTGAGGACTCCAAGCACTGCAGCAGACTCCATAACCACCGTAGACTCCTCCAGAGAGAAAGACAGGAAAAAGCTCTTACCAGAGCTTAGGAGTGATTATAGCAAGGGAGTATGCCTAGCATAGCAATCCTTTATGGCAGATTCCCCCAATAAAAGACGGCACTCCAAATTGAGGGTGAAGTAGAACTGCTAGAGCTGTGGGTTTATTGCTCTTATATACACATTCTTACACATTAGTACCACCCACAGGTTTTTTTTTAAAACAACCAATAAACACGTACAATACTCTCAGACACTCCCACACAAAATCCTCCCATCTGCCTGTGATACAATTACCTTACACAATGGGTTAATGTAATTATCACAGGCAGGAAAATACAGTTTTACACAATATTCATAAGTTTAAAAGTATGCATCACATTCACATCAATGCAATACATACGTCAAAATCATACAAATGGGTCCAGTGCGTCAAAAGTTAGATCGAAGTCCTTTGTGACCAAATGAAGCATGGCTTTTCTGCCCAAAACCGGTTCCACAGAGTCTTCTATCCTGGAGATAATTGGGAAGTAATCCAATTATCTCCAAGGACAGAGGCAAAACTCCATTGGCCACGTGGTAGCAAAAGACAATAAAATACATAAATATATTTAACTGTGCAGCTATTGCATAAAACAGGTACACTTATCCCCAGATAGCTTAGATCTGAGCGCACATTATTACTGAATGGTGCTCAGATCACATACATACAGTTAAATTGCCATGGGGCCAAAGTCTTTGACATAGTCTTTTGTTATACGAATCGGCTCTATGGCATAGCTATCTGGGATATCACTGTTCAAATAGGGAAAGTACCGAATTACCCGGCTTTCGGGTCTTTTTGCAGGGGAAAATCAAGCATTTCAACATGGGGCCATAGTCACAGGGCAGGAGGCTTGCAATCAGTCTTCTCCAATGCCCAGTGTCGAGGCTGGTTCCGCCACACATGATCTTGCACTTATCCACATTGAATGTCAGTTGCCACAACTCTGACCATTTTTCTAGTTTACCTAAATCATTTGCCATTTGGCTTATCCCTCCTGGAACATCAACCCTGTTATATATCTTAGTATCATCAGCAAAAAGATATACCTTACCATCAAGACTTTCTGCAATATCACTAATAAAAATATTCAAGAGAATGGGTTCAAGTACAGATCCCTGAGGTACCCCACTAGTGACAAGCCCATGCTTCAAATATACTCCATTGACTACAACCCTCTGTTGCCTGTCACTCAGCCACTGCCTTACCCATTCAACAATATTGGAATCCAAACGTAAAGATTGCAGTTTATTGATAAGCCTCCTTTGTGCAACATTGTCAAAAGCTTTACTGAAATCTAGGTAAGCAATGTCTACTGCACCACCCTGATCTATAATTTTAGTTACCCAATCAAAAAAATCAATAAGATTAGTTTGGCATGATCTCCCTGAAGTAAACCCATGTTGTCTCTGATCTTGAAATCCATGTGATGTTAGATGTTCAACAATCCTATCCTTTAAAGGACCACTCTAGGCACCCAGACCACTTCGGCTTAATGGAGTGGTCTGGGTGCCAGGTCCAGCTAGGGTTAACCCATTTTTTTTATAAACATAGCAGTTTCAGAGAAACTGCTATGTTTATTAATGGGTTAAGCCTTCCCCCTAATCCTCTAGTGGCTGTCTCACTGACAGCCGCTAGAGGCGCTTGCGTGAATCTCACTTTGAAAATCACAGTGAGAGCACGCAAGCGTCCATAGGAAAGCATTGTAAATGCTTTCCTATGCGACCGGCTGAATGCGCGCGCATTCAGCCGACGGGGCGGAGAGGAGGAGGAGAGCTCCCCGCCCAGCGCTGGAAAAAGGTAAGTTTTAACCCTTTTCCCCTTTCCAGAGCCGGGCGGGAGGGGGTCCCTGAGGGTGGGGGCACCCTCAGGGCACTCTAGTGCCAGGAAAACGAGTATGTTTTCCTGGCTCTAGAGTGGTCCTTTAACATGGTTTCCCATTACTTTCCCCACCACTGAAGTAAAGTTTACTGGCCGACTCCTCCCTACTACCTTTCTTGTGAATGGGCACAACATTCGCTAACTTCCAATCTTCTGGGACTTCTCCTGTTAACAATGATTGGTTAAATAAATCTGTTAATGGTTTGCTAGTACACCACTGTCTGGAATGGATGGGATCCTACACACAGAGTGTAATAAAAACGTAACATTACCGGACCTTAAAATGGCCGGGTTGGCGTCACAAGGACAGAGAATAAACGAGCCGAGGTCAGGGAAGC
This sequence comes from Pelobates fuscus, assembly GCF_036172605.1. NCBI lineage: Eukaryota > Metazoa > Chordata > Amphibia > Anura > Pelobatidae > Pelobates > Pelobates fuscus. Next base: position 263,723,662 of record NC_086319.1, on the reverse strand, counting down.
CAGAAATAAAGAACAATGAGGGTACCACTAAGCTAAGCTCTTTTAATACCTTTGGGTGTATTCCATCAGGTCCCATTGACTTATTTGTCTTTACTTTTGACAGTTAAAATAGAACCTCTTCCTTTTAAAACTCACATGTAGCAAATTACTAACTGGTCCTTTTTTTTCCAACTGATGCCCCTTTCCTTCATTTTCATCTGTAAATACTGAACAAAAATATTCATTGAGGCAGTCAGCTAGATCTTTATCCTCTTCTACAAACATTCCTTCTTTTATTTTCAATCTAAGTAATCCGTGGTTTACTTTCATTTTCTTATTTATGTATCTAAAAAATGTTTTGTCCCATTTTCTTTACTGATTGCTATTTTCTCTTCTGTGTGTGATTTGGAAGCTCTTATAACTTGCTTAGCCTCTTTCTGCCTAATCTTTTAGATCATTCTGTCTTCCTCACTCTGTTTTTTTTTTTTTTTTTTAATAATTACTAAATGCTAACTTTTAGTTTTTTTACTATTTTGGCCACATCTGCGGAGCACCAGAGTGGTTTCTTGAATTTTTCACTTTTACGGACAAGCCTAATGCAATTTTCTGTTGCCTTCAGTAGTGCAACTTTTAAATAATGCCATTTCTCTTGGACTCCATTTAAATTGCTCCAGTCTGATAACGACTCCTTTACACATATTCCAATTTTAAAAAAAGTCTAAAACTTTTGTTTTTTGTGTGGTGTGACTCGGTCACTGTTCTTATATTAAATCACACTTACTGATGATCACTGGATCCTAAACTTTCACCTACAGTAATATCTGATACCAAATCTCCACTAAATCTAGTATGGCCTCTTTACGAGTTGGCTCCTCAACGACTTGTTTTAGAGACAATCCCAGTAGGGAGTATAGAATATATGTGCTCCTGACACAAGCAGCTAGTTTGGTTTTCAAATTCACATCAGGAATATTAAAGTCACCCATGATGATAACTTCCCCCTTCATTGTCATTTTAGCTATTTCCTCAACTATTAGATTATCTAACTCTTCAATTTGTTCTGGGTGCCTATAAATCACACCTACACAAGTTACTGTGTGATTACCAAATTCTGACGTAACCCAAACTGACTCTATGTTCACCTCACTAACCTTTATTAGGCTAGATTTTATGCTATCCTTCACATACAGGGCCACCCCTCCCCCTTTCTTGCCTTCCCTGTCTTTTCTATATAAAGAGTACCCTGGTATTGCTATGTCCCAGTCATTTTTATCCTTATACCATGTCTCAGTAACAGTGACTAAATCTACATTATCAGTTGCCATTATTGCCACAAGTTCATGGATCTTATTCCCTAAACTGCGAGCATTTGTAGACATGACTCTCAGATTATCCTTTTTTAACACACTTGCTACAGGCACCTTCTGTTGTCCTTGTTTTAGGGGACAATTGGATTGATGTTTTATCACCCTTTTGCCTCCCCCCCTCCTAGTTTAAATACATCCTAGCAAAACCTCTGAATTGCTCACTGAGAACATTTGTTCCCTTTTAAAAAGATGCTGTGGCGGAACCCACCTCGCCACTGGACATTGGAGGGGCCTGGCTGCCTGCCTCTTACCGCTGACTATGGCCCCTGGAAAACTGGTACATTTAAAGATTTATATTTGGGCTTGTTATACTGTATATTGCTGTTGCTGGCCCTTTTAAACTCCTCTATGGACATATTGGGACTTTTTGGGATTGTGGCGAAACCGACCTCGCCACGTGTCCTTGGAGGGGGCCGATAGCCCGCCTCTTGCCTTTGGACTATGGACCAGACTTTATGGGAATGTGATACCCCAGATAGCTATACCATGGAGCCTATTCATAATGAAAGACTATGGGAAAGACTTTAGCTCCATGGCAATTGTACTGTGTGAGTAGGATCTGCGCGCTATTCGGTAGTTTTGTGCGCTCAGATCCCAGCTATCTGGGGATAGGTGAAATGTCTGTGTGTTATGTGTAAAATGTGACTTTATGTATTTTAAAGTGTTTTATGTCGTTTTGCAACCATGTGGTTAATGGAGTCTGTCTCTGTGCTGGGAGATAATTGAATTACTTATCCAGCACAGAGAAGGCCCTGTAAAGCTAGGGGTTTTAAAAGATACTTTTAGTAACTTTTGAACCCCTGGTCTGATCCATGCCATTTTTTAATATGTTGTTCCCCTGAATGGATTGATTGTGGATATATAATTTTGTGTGAATGTGATGTATGGTTTTGAAGTTATAAATATTGTGTAAAAAGTATATTTTAAACTGTATGAATAATGGGATTATGTGTCACACTAAGGGGAGGGGATGTGTGGGAGGTAACATCTATGTCATTGGTTCTTTTATGCCTCCCCCTGGGTGTGGCCTGTATGTGTGAGTTGGAAATAAAAGCCAGGCTGGATGAGCCAGTCCAGAGTTCCTGTTTTACCCTCAAAGTGAAGTGTCGTCTCATTATTGGGGGAAGGATTTATTGCATGCTGTTCCAGTTTGACTGCTAGGAGTGCAAACCTATTCGTATGGTTCCTATTCAATGGTCTACAGCATTCCTATGCTTGAGAAGGTTCATATGCTGCATCGGTTCGGTGATTGTGGTGTCTGCCAGAGTGCTTGGAGTCCTCAGGAAGCACTAGGAGCATCCATTAACGGAGGTACCAAGTCGGGGTGCCAGGCGATCCGTTACATTGGTGGCAGCGGTGGGATGGCGTCCTGGTGTGAGAGGAACAACACCCTGGAGACACAGGAATTATTATGGAGCGGCATAGAACCAGCGAGTCCCTGGACAGTGCTCCAAGTGGAAGAGGAGTTTAACTGGAGATTACAGAGCATCTTGACCACCCTGGATAAGCCGATAGCAGAGGCATCCAGGTTGGCATGCAGAGAGGATGCCCGACAGGGGATGTGGGAAGAAACCCTAGAGGGTGTCCAGCGTTGGCGAGGTGAGCGTCTCCCCAGCAAGGAGCAGCGATTACAAGCCAGAGTGGCCCTACGGATACCTATGCTGGGAGAACAGGCTCAGGAGGAATGGGTGATGCAACTTGATTCACTGGCATGGAGAGAACTGGGTCTCGAGGACGCATACCAAGCGCTACGTTGGTACGCGGTTCAGCGGGTGCCTGGAATGGCCAAATTTGGCAAACCCGAGGGCGAGGATTATAATGGCCCTGGCTTATTATGGGGGACATTTGCAGAACCAGACTTTGGGAGTGCGGCAGAGTCACGGCTTTGGGACATATTTGACTACAGAGAAGCCGTGCTGGATCTCCCTATGGCCGAGGACCTAAGGCCAGACTTGACTGAACTGGCTGTCCAGGAATGGGAGCTGGAGCAGGATTACCAACACCTGTTCAGCGCCAGTCAATTACCATATACCCCACAAGTACCACCAGAGCAGTGGGAGATCAAACAGAATTATGCGGACTTATATGATCCAGTGACACCGCCTGTCTCTAACCTGATGGGGCTTCTGGACTGTACACCATTGGGAGCGGTGAGTTTTGTTCCCCCTCCCCAACAACTAAGCCCGCCAGCAGGAGACCTGCATTTAGTACCTCCTACTGCCCAACCAGCCCCAGAAATGGGGGACCTTATAGACTGGTCCTGGGAAGACCCACAGATGGCAGGTGGAGATTGGACCGTGGTCTCTCTGCCGGCCCTACAGGGAGGCTGGGCAGTTGGCCCAGATCCCCAGCGGCAGTGTGTATTACAGGGGGCTGAAGGTGCCATCCTTGCTCCCCAGCGGCAGCCTAACACACCAAGGGGAGACAGTAAGCCCCACACCAGCACAGATGGGACCGTGGTCTCTGTGCCCAAGCTACAGGGAGCTGAAGGAGATGTCCTTGCTCCCCAGCGGCAGTCTACGGTTCAGGGAGAGGGGTTTGTTATTTCCTCTCCCCAGCGGCAGCACAGCTCACCAAGGGGAGACAGTAAGCCCCACAACAGCACAGATGGGACCGTGGTCTCTGTGCCCAAGTTACAGGGAGCTGAAGGAGCCGTCCTTGCTCCCCAGCGGCAGTCTACGGTTCAGGGAGAGGAGTTTGTCATTCCCTCTCCCCAGCGGCAGCTTAGCACACCAAGGGGAGACAGTAAACCCCACAACCGTGCAGATGGGACCGTAGTCTCTGCACCTACACCACTGGGGATAGGGACAGTCGGTCCTAGTCCACAACAGCCAGACAAAATATGGGAAGGGGAGACAGTCGTTTTTCCCCAACAACAGCTGTGTTCAACCAGGGGAGAGGACACCCTGGTTACTTTTTCCCCAAGCCTTGGACTTACAACTGGACACGAGTGGCAGGGGGCCATCTGGACAACTACCCCCTGTAAGGACACCCAGCCGACTATCAGAGCCCCAGACCGACTGGAGGTCTGGAGTCTGGATAGTCTAAATGGGAAAGGGGAGAAATGTGGCGGAACCCACCTCGCCACTGGACATTGGAGGGGCCTGGCTGCCTGCCTCTTACCCGCTGACTATGGCCCCTGGAAAACTGGTACATTTAAAGATTTATATTTGGGCTTGTTATACTGTATATTGCTGTTGCTGGCCCTTTTAAACTCCTCTATGGACATATTGGGACTTTTTGGGATTGTGGCGAAACCGACCTCGCCACGTGTCCTTGGAGGGGGCCGATAGCCCGCCTCTTGCCTTTGGACTATGGACCAGACTTTATGGGAATGTGATACCCCAGATAGCTATACCATGGAGCCTATTCATAATGAAAGACTATGGGAAAGACTTTAGCTCCATGGCAATTGTACTGTGTGAGTAGGATCTGCGCGCTATTTGGTAGTTTTGTGCGCTCAGATCCCAGCTATCTGGGGATAGGTGAAATGTCTGTGTGTTATGTGTAAAATGTGACTTTATGTATTTTAAAGTGTTTTATGTCGTTTTGCAACCATGTGGTTAATGGAGTCTGTCTCTGTGCTGGGAGATAATTGAATTACTTCTCCAGCACAGAGAAGGCCCTGTAAAGCTAGGGGTTTTAAAAGATACTTTTAGTAACTTTTGAACCCCTGGTTTGATCCATGCCATTTTTTTAATATGTTGTTCCCCTGAAGGGATTGATTGTGGATATGTAATTTTGTGTGAATGTGATGTATGGTTTTGAAGTTATAAATATTGTGTAAAAAGTATATTTTAAACTGTATGAATAATGGGATTATGTGTCACACTAAGGGGAGGGGATGTGTGGGAGGTAACATCTATGTCATTGGTTCTTTTATGCCTCCCCCTGGGTGTGGCCTGTATGTGTGAGTTGGAAATAAAAGCCAGGCTGGATGAGCCAGTCCAGAGTTCCTGTTTTACCCTCAAAGTGAAGTGTCGTCTCATTATTGGGGGAAGGATTTATTGCATGCTGTTCCAGTTTGACTGCTAGGAGTGCAAACCTATTCGTATGGTTCCTATTCAACTGTCTACAGCATTCAGAGGCTTGAGAGAATTCATATGCTTCTCTGATTCGGTGATTGTGGTGTCTGCCAGAGTGCTTGGAGGCCTCAGGAAGCGCTAGGAGCATCCATTAACGGAGGTACCCAGTCGGGGTGCCAGGCGATCCGTTACAGATGCAAACCATCTTTTTTGTACAGTTTATTTCCATTCCAAACAGAGCTACCATAAAAATTGAAGCCAAATCCTTGCTCCCGACACCATTCACCAAGCCACAAGTTAAAGTCCCTAATACGCATCTGTCTGTCGTTCTGAGTGTTATGCACAGGCAGAACTTCAGAGAGTGACCATGTGGAAGCAACCTGCCGTATATCATTGGCAAAAACACTAAAAACTTCCTTTAGCTCTGAAACCTCATTGCAAGCCAAGTCATTTGTCTCTAGATGGACAAATACATCCAATTCCCCTTCCTGCTTTGCTCGCTTAACAATATTACAAATATGTCTCCTGTATCTGTGAGCAGTAGCTCCGGGAAGACCTCTCACACGACCACCATTGTCCACCTCCACACCTCTTATGATAGAATCCCCCAACAACAACTGCTTTCTATTAGGCCTCAGCATAGTCTCCAAGCCTGTCTCCACAACACCACAAGGTTTGGTAATCTCTTGGTGGGCAGTCCAACTCAGAGTCCTGGCTTGGGGATTCTGGATTTTGCACCCCCTCTGCTTGGAAGCCCTAATGTTGTAGCCTGTGCCACCTTACAGTATAGCTGGGTCTGACATATACACATTCATGCAAAGATGCATGTAGAAACACACAGGAACTGACAAACTTGAGACACACATACATGAAAATACAGAGTTATACAGACGTACACATACAAACACACTAGTTTGCCAAACCAGCGCGAAAGTTACAAAAATGCATAAAGGCGCACACACACTACTGTTTAGCCTTCATCATTGGAGGTATCTGGTGGTTAAGCTATAATAAAAGAAATTAACATGCACACTTTGGCACAACGGACCAGTGTATGCCTCTTTTAAAGTAACATTTCGCATTTCTGGCCCCCCAAGTTTTTCTCATGTGTGCCAAAGCAATTGACAGTTTCCCAATTAAACTTGTTTAAATGTTAAATTGGCATTTAGTTTTATTGATTAACGTAAGCTTCACTAAATTTTAATGAGTGATATCACTATCAGCATGTTATGTGTTTTTAGCAAATAAAAATTCATAGTACAGGTGGCTGCCGATAAATGTGTTAAACTGCATTGGCGTGGCCAGTGTCATTATTTGTAAAAGGTGTTTTGAAGTGAACGGCAGAGGTTTATTCATGCATCACTTATTTTAAAGAGAGAGGAATGTCAATATTTTAAAACAATATTTTATATGCCAACATAGACATTTTGCTTGCAATTTCCACTGCCCATTTATTAATGTCTTAGTATAATGGCTTGAATTTGAAGCATCATGTGTGATGTACTGGTTATTCCCAGCGCTTCAGCCCCTATTTCTTGCAAAGTCTGCATGGCGCCTTGGAATTCGTCTCACATATGTTTTCAGTGTATGAGTAAAGTTTATTTGCTCTGTACATGCAATATATAGTTATGCATTCCTTGTGTATGAAAATTAGACTTTGGTTGGGGCTAGTGACAGTAACATGTGGTTGCAGGCGCTTCTGAATAGGGGAAGTGCCAACATGATGTACATGCACATTAGATTGACATGCGAACCTGTCAGCCATCTAACTAGGGCTGCACATGCACATAGTGCTAAGCAAGATTTCTCAACATCAATGGTGATTTCTCAACAGCACAGGGTTCTAAAAGAGAAGGCACAAAATCTCTTTTTACTTATGATGATCCTTTTTGCATTGTGCTACAGCAGGGGTAGGCAACCTATGGCACGTGTGCCATGCACGGCACTCAAGGTGTCTTTGCATGGCACTCAAGGCTGCCAGGCCAAACGGGGTCTGGCCTATCAAGAGTCCCAGTGAAATAGTAATACGAAAAGGTGGTGAAGGAAAATCCTCAATTTACGCATTGCAGCACGTATGGGAATTCACACTGGAGTAGAGCAGTCCGCAACTGCTGTTGCAGGTCCTGTACCTGGCCAGACTGGTCTCCACTGGAACCCAGGGAAGCTACCCACACTGATAGATATACACCAAAATGCAGAATAATCCCCCCTCATACAAATAATACAAACAGCCTACACACAACCCCACACACAGTCCGCACAAACGGAACACCACTAACAATCCACATACATGCACACAACCCCACACATGCAATACCCCAAACAGCCCCACACACACTACGAAACTCACTGACATTTTCATTCATGCACACATTTCCACAAGCAGCCCCCATACACAAACTACTCATGAACATATACAATCTAATAGCTCATATACGCACAAATACAATGATACAAAGCAACTGCAGTATATAATAACCCAAAACGAATACGGCAACATGCACACCTCAATTTAAATAAAATAGGACGGGCACGCTATGGGCCATCACAATCTTATTTTGGCACAATGCTGCTAAAAGGTTGCTTACCTCTGTGCTACAGTGTTCAAAGATTATTTTAGAAAAGGAATCCCGTTTAGTAATTATTAAACGGGTATACCTTCAAAACTTCCTATTCTCCTTGTATAGGTTTTTTTGATATTCGGATTAACTCTTATTTTTTTTTCTTACTGTCTCAGTAATTTGCACTCAAACCCCCCCACAAAAAACAAACCCACTGAAGCTTTAATCCTGCTTGACAACTCTAGCTTTCCCCTGACCATCAAAGTGCTGTTATGTCATGCACATGCCATACTAGTCTCTTTTAAGTCATATATAATTTAGGTAATACAAAGACCTTTCTGTGTACTTCTTATTACTAAGAAAAGGGAGCTCAAGGGAATCCTTTATGGTTAGAGGATAGGGAATGGCATGTCCTGCATGGAAATGTTATTTATTTTTGCTATGAAGGTAGTTACTGTTTGAATTTCAATACCAGGCAAAGTTGTCTTAGTGGAAAAGTTAGATACCTTCCTGGATATTTCCTTAGCTAAACTCTGAAATTACACAAAATGCAAAGAATGTCCAAAGTAAGAAATGCTTTGCTAAATGTCCTATTTTACAAATATGCACAGAAAGTCCTTCTGTCCTCAATCAGTTGGTAGTCTATTTTAACACAGTTTCAACCTAATGTAAGCATTCTTCAAAGCTTAAAGTGCACCTGCCATGCGCCTTTGTTAAAGGACCACTATAGTTTTCCTGGCGCTATAGTGCCCTGAGGGTGCCCACACCCTCAGGGTCCCCCTCCGGCCCGGCTCTGGAAAGGGTAAAAGGGGTAAAACTTACCTTTTTCCAGCGCTGGGCGGGGAGCTCTCCTCCTCCTCTCCGCCCCGTCGGCTGAATAGGCACGCGCGGCAAGAGCTGCGCGCGCATTCAGCCGGTCGCATAGGAAAGCATTTACAATGCTTTCCTATGGACGCTTGCGTGCTCTCACTGTGATTTTCACAGTGAGAATCACGCAAGCGCCTCTAGCGGCTGTCAGTGAGACAGCCACTAGAGGCTTTGGGGGAAGGCTTAAGCCATTTATAAACATAGCAGTTTCTCTGAAACTGCTATGTTTATAAAAAAAATGGGTTAACCCTAGCTGGACCTGGCACCCAGACCACTTCATTAAGCTGAAGTGGTCTGGGTGCCTATAGTGGTCCTTTAATAATGCAATTGTACTTTTTGCTAAGCAAACTTACATTCATTATTAAATGTGTATATTAAATGGTATTCATTCTTATCATATAAACTTATGCAGCAGTGAATTAAATCCACAGCATAGTCTAGGCATAAAACTAATGTATATGATTGGTTATATAGTATTTTTTTATTGGGTTCTAAACCCATCCTTTTCATATTGAAAAAAGAAACTCCAAATCCACCTCATCATTTTATTTTAATTCTCTTTTTTGCACAATAACATTAGCAAGTGTTATGAATAGTATTTTTTGAGGTGGTGTCTCTGGCCTGAGAGCCAAAACAAAACAGACTTGGTGCAAGTTAATAAAGTATGCATGCAAGTCTAAGTGGGTTGCCAAATACATTAATGTTAAAGGGACACTACAGTCACCAAAACAAATGTAACTTAATGAAGCAGTTTTGTTGTGTAGGTCATGCCCCTGCAGTCTCACTGTTCAATCCTCTGTCATTTAGGATTTAAATTACTTTGTTTATGAACCCTAGTCACACCTCCCAGCATGTGAGTTACACAGCCATAACACTGTAAGAGTCATCTAATGTTTACACTTCCTTTATTGCACATTGTTTAATTTAGAATTTATCTCCTGCCCTGTTAATAGCTTGCTGGACCATGCAGGAGCCTCCTGTATGGAATTAAAATTCGATTTACAGAGCAGGAGACAAAAACTTTGAAAGTAAAGTACATTTTTTTGAAAATTAAATTTTGTTTTAATGCAGGCTGTGTGAATCACAGCCAGGGGAAGTGTCTCTGGGGCTGCATGGACAGAAGCAAAAGTGATTTAACTCCTAAATGGTAGTTTATTGAGCAGTGGAACTTCAGAGGCATGATCTATACAAAAAACTGCTTAAGCTAAAGTTGTTTAGGTGACACTAGTGTCCCTTTAATGTAAATGGGCAATATATGCACTTAGAATTTATATTGCCCAAAGCATGAAGTTTCAGGTTCCTGGCAGCCTGTTTTTTTTTCTTTTTTCTTTTCTCCCTGAGGACTGCTCCGGGTATGCAGAGCATTGTTGGGTCATCTTGCTCCATTACCTAAATCATACAGTGCAAATAGTGCTCTGTGGCGTATTTTACAGTCGACTTATCCAGCCTATTACTTCACACCATATGTTCACATTACGGTAGGGTTGCAACCTTATATCACACCACTAGGGTGCATGCATAAGACTTCTACACCGAGATCTATAGACAATGCATTTTCCCCACCTCTGTCACTTATGATGGCTGGGGCAAAGGCCAAAACTTGACATTGGCTTCGCCTTTTGTCAAGTTTTATCATGCGTAGTAAATCTAAATTTGTCTTACTATATCTTCAGTATAATTTCAGTGAGATTCCAACACAGTCAATGTGACTATTTCACAAGGATTTTATCGTTATGAAATACACATTTTGGATTGAGGGGATTGACAGAGCAGCTTAAATTTATCTTTATGGTATAGCTTCTTGGTAGCAATGACATTTGTTGTATTTTTAGATTGTTGCTTGGAATGTGTGTTGTGTTTTGTGAAATATGGTGACATTACACGTTTACTTTAAGGCGATAGGGCTTGACATATTTCCATAGACTCTAATAGCTAGAAGAAAAAGCTAGGAAACTTTTCCGTACAGGTGGTTTTTTTTTGGTTTGCTTTTTTTTTTTAAACGTTTGTGCCTTTGCACACAGAATATGCTACTCCATTATATACATTTAGAAAATAAATGTGAGTGGGGGCCTGGGTTGTAAAAGCATTGCAGGGCTTTCGGGAGGCATGTGACGATATGTAGTGTAATTTTGAATTATTTAACTCTTTCCTGTGTAAGCCTATGGTACTCTGCTACTCAGGGGGAAAAAAGCTATTTTAAATAGTCTTGGTTTTGTCAGCTGTTACTGTGTTTAGCATGTATTAAAGTGGCACTGTCATGCCGAACTTACCTTTCTTTAATCGATTCCTCTTCTCTCCCTCTGTCACAATCTGTTCTTCATTTCTTCCTGTCCTAGTTTTCTTTAAAACAGGGACTACTTTGTCTCATGGAGGTTTCCTACGCTTGACCAGCGGAGGAGCAAAGTGTGCTTCATTTCTGCTGATCCGTGATCTTGCGATGCTTCCTGTCAGTATTGCCGAACGTCATGTCACTGAGACAGAATGCCGGGGGAAACTACCGGTTTTTGTCTTAACAGAATGAGAACCGTTTCTCCATTCGTGTTAGGACGCAATTCAGGCCTTTTTTCGGATCGGAATTTCCTTTGAATGAATGAAAAACTCTGATTCTATTCGTGCCGTGGCTGTATCTTGCAGCCGCTTAGTAGATAACTCCCTAATTCCCACGGTTTCAGGGAGCTATCTACCAAAAGGCTGAAAGACCAAAATTGGTCTTTCAGCCAAATTTACTAATACTAAGTAAAGATTACTTAGTATTCGTAAATTCAGCCCCTACTCGCTATACCGCGAGTAGAGGCATGTCTATTAAACAGTGAGCAGCCCGCTCTCCCTTCCCCCCCCCACGCGGCGGGTGGGGGCCCCCTGAATAACAATAAGTGGGGGGGGGAACCTACTGTCCTCCCCCCCCGGCCCCCATCTCTGCGCAGTGGGTGGGGGCAATAAATCACAATTGGGCGGACGGGACCTATTTTTCGTCCCCCTGAGTGCTGGGTGGGGGCCTTAAAAAAATAAAGGGGGGGGGGGCGGGACCTTCAGTCCTCCCCCGGCCCCCACTCCTGAGCGGTGGGGGGACGACCTTCTTTCCCCCGGCCCCCACCCCTGAGCAGCGTGTGGGGGCCCAAAATAAAAATTCACACCTCCTCCAATCAAGGTGACTAGGGGTCCTAAACCCCTAGTCACCCCCCCACCCAAATAAAACTATCCCCTACCTTCCCCCCTCACCCTAAAAATAGTGAGGGGGAATAAAATAACTAACCTGTAAAGAAAAATTAAACAGCCCCAAAAAAAGGCCAAATAAAAAGCCATCATACCCGTCGAACTTAAAATAAAATAAACAAAATCTGAGTGCAAAAAAAAAAAAAAATCCAGATGTAAAAGAAAAAACCCTACGCTAAGAAAATTAATCCATCTTCACCCATGGAGGGCTCCACGCAGACTGAGCTCTGCAGGGTGGGGGAAGGCTTATAAAGCCTTGCCCTGCCCTGCAGTTAGGCTAAGAACACTCTGGTTGGTTTAAGCCAAATTCCAAAGAACTTTCCCACGCTGTGTATGACACAGAGCACTATGATTGGTTAGATTTCAAGCCATCCAATCCCCCTCCTCACTATTTTTAGGGTGAGGGGTGTAGGTAGGGGATAGTTTTATTTGGGGGCGGTGGTGACTAGGGGCTTGGGACCACTAGTCACATTAATGGGGGGCGTGAATTTTCATATAGGGCCCCCACCTGCTGCTCAGGGATGGGGGCGGAGGGGGGGAGTGGGTGTGACCCCCCTTATTGTTTTTTAGGGCCCCCACCCACCGCTCAGGGGTAGGGGATGGGGGGAGGACAGTAGGTCCCCCCCTTATTGTTTTTTAGGGTCCCCAACCACCGCTCAGGGGGGGGGGAGGACAGTAGGTTACCCCCCCACCATACTTATCTAGAGCCCCCCCCACCGCCCAGGGGTGGGGGCGGGGGGAGGAAAGTAGGTCCCCCCCCTTATTGTAATTTAGGGCCCCCACGCGCCGCAGGGGTGGGGGCGGGGGGGGGGGGACAGTAGTAGACAGTAGTTTTTGGTGTTTTTTTAAATAGTAGACATGCCCCTTCTCTCTTCTATCTTTACATATTACAAGGAGGGAGCTGTGCGCCGGTAGCTCCCTCCTTGTAATAAACTAAACGAACAAACACTGATATTCGATGTTTGTTTGTTCGTCTGACATTTTGTATTAATTCGTTCGTCTTTCTGACGAATTAATGAATAGATGAAATTCCTGTTCGCATGTCCAAGTGTTTAACTAGGCATGTTCGGAATCTCTCAGCACTATCTAGTGTGGGCAGATGATGTGTCCCACAGGGACTTCCTCTACCCAAACAAAGATGGCGGCGCCCTGAATATAGATCGGGGCAGAAAATAAAGATTAAAAAATATGTAATCTAAGGAGATTTGGGGATGACTAAGGGGTCAGTTAGATGTAGTGGAGGCGGGAGGGGGGGTTAAAAGAAAAAAAACGGGATTCGGCCATGACAGTGCCGCTTTAAGTTCTGTTTGTATGTTCTTGCACATGCATGAGAGTGCATCACTGACACAGCTACGGCTAGTGCTGAATTTGAAGATCCAGCAGTCCTGAGTTTGTGATCTCTGCCTCAGATTCCACAGTAGAAAAACAAGAGAAATCTGATGTCCTTTTCATAGGAACAATTCAGACCCCTAAAGGTCTTTGCCTTGCTGAAAATCGTTGTGTGTGTGAAGACTAATATTTTTTTCATTTTGCAAAAAGTGCAGATTTCAATAGAAATTGACACTTTTCTAAATTAACCTAGTTACACCCTCTTGGTTTTCAAGCAGACAACTTTTCCTGTTAATTTATGGTTTGGTTAGCTCATAGGAGCTAAATTCAAGAGTGGGAGGCAATTGCCCAGAGCACCTGCCTTGCAAACACTCCTCATTAAGCTGTATTGGGTAGTCTGTGATTGGACTGCCACAGAAAGCCTGGGCTGAGTTAGAAGAGGAGGGCTGGTAAAGGCAGCAGGCAAGATCTGCAGCTTTTGTAAGCTATTTTTAAATACACCCCTATGAAAAAATGCATAATTAAATGCATATATATTTCCATTGGGGGTATATCTACTGAATAGTGATTATTTTGTGTTTGGCAGTAGAGTGTCCATTTAACGTTGATTGCATGTATTTATTGTAGCCATCACTGAGGTGAACTGGCAACGTTTCTACCTATTCAGGCTTTAGCAGGATCCAGAAGGGCTTTTAATAAAGGGTAGCTGAAGAACCTTAAGGGACACTATAGTCACCCAGACCACTTTTCCTTAATTAAGTAGGTCTTGGTGCAGTGTCCATGTCCTTTTAACCCTACTATTGGGGTAAAGTCAATCTCTAGTTAGTGGCTGTCATACTGATGTTTCCGCTGCACTGACTGAGTAAAGATTGGGCACACGATGCACAACGCCCATAGAAAAGTGTGTGAATTGAATGCGCATGGTACTTGCCACACTTGCACATTAGGTCCCCAATAAAGCTTTGTATTCCTAACGCTATAGTATTCCTGTAAGAGGACATCTGATCTCAAACACAGGAAGACACTAATCAATTGATCTTGAACGCCATCGTTACCTTGATTACCTCTGCTGCATTCCATAACCTTTTGATACCGTTACTGCTTGCGAATACTCTGGGTACCTATCCTGTGCGCCATTACCTTATAACTACTGCATGTAATTTCTTTATGTACCTGTCCTGTTTTTTGTTACCTGGTTGTCTGTCCGTTCTGATACCTTGGGAAATTTAACTACATGACTTTAGTAAATTACCTTATTACTAGTGTTGCAACCGTATAGTTGAAGCTGTTAAGTGGGTGTGTTTTGTTACACTATCTTGTCTGGCATTAAGTGACTCAGTATTATACCCTACTCTAAGTTCATTTGCAATTGTATTGTATGCTGTTACTTTGCGTGTAAATATCTCACCCTCCTCTTTGTGCTACTATGGCATTGTGTCGCCCCAATATTTAATTGTCATTTTTGTCACAGACTCGGATTAGATGGTTTTCTATAAGATCACCTTTTCTTGGCATGTTACTGTATGTCCTGCGTGATATTACAGGGAAGCTGTGCAGTGGTACATATAATATTTATCTACAGTGTGTTTCAGTGAATAGGTTTCATTGCACGTTCCTGTCTGGCTGTACACTCCTCGATCCCACACAGCTACACTTGTTCAGTGCAGGCGGCCATGTCTTGTGTGGGCTGAATCCCTCCCTGCCATGTAATTAGCACCCTGCTCCTCACACACTGACAGCCCCTTGGCATTGCCACAGAAACTGCACAGACATACCCTATATTTGGGAATACTGTGTGCCTCGGCATCAGCAGCCAATGTGTGCAGCTTTGTGTTTCATTTTTGATGTATGCGGTTTTGGTGTGTGTGTGTGTGTGTGTGTGTGTGTGTGTGTATATATATATATATATTCCAGCAGTTATTTTGTCTTTGTGTATCGATATGTGTGTTTAATACATGTATACATGCATATATTCATGGAAATGTAACATTAAGGTCTTGTTCTTTGACATATTAATGGAATACCACATCACTCAATTTACAATGGTCCTTATAACCTTTGTTTTACACATTATTTTTCACCCCCCCTTCCCCTTGACCTAAAATCTCCTAGGCGGAGGAGATAACTTGTGATCAGGGTTCAGCGTAATCCCTAATATTCTAGAGTAGCGGTTCTCCTTTTCTTAAAGCACACTTTAATAATAGAAATATTTTGAAGGCTCACTTACTACCGGAGCTTAACTGGTTGTCTACTGTTTTATATTCTTGCAAATTATTCGCATAATCATTTAGTGTTAAAATTGAATTGTAGGAATATTTATTGAAAAAGACACTGCTAAAGTAAACTGTAAACCTCTGAATTTTAAGAATTTCCAAGCATATTTGTGACGGTATGATTGTTTATTTTAAATAAAAATTAATTTCCTTTTAACAATAAAATATAATAATGTTTGGGCAAGCACTTTTAATATCTGCACAGGGCAGTTAAGGTGCTTGCCCTGCTTAGAGTGCCACCTACATTTGGTCTACACAGAGACATTTACATGTATAGATGCACTCACAAATATCCTTACCTAGACACTCTTACAACACTCCCAGACACAGTCTTAAAAAACACTCTCAGACATACTGTTACAGACACCCACACACAATCACACGCTGCAGGTAAAATATACACATCCCAGCATATTTTGCAGCTTTAATAAATCTTGCTCCTTCTCTCCTCTCCCTGCCAGGATAATGCAAGGCAAAGCTGCCAACCCAGCACAATAGTGCAGGAGCTAAGGACTTAACCCCCTTAATACTGGTCCGGTCAGCTTTAGTTTGAATCTTTTTAACCCCTTAAGGACCAAGCTTCTGGAATAAAATAGAATCATGACATGTCAGACATGTCATGTGTCCTTAAGGGTTTAAAAGAACAGTTTGAGCTGCTGCTTGGCACTATGATTAAATGAGCATGTATTTGTGTCTGTAAAAATGGCTGTGTAAATGTCTGGACAAGTGCAGCAATTATGTCTTTGTTCAATAGAGCACTTGGAGAGTGACCATACTAAAGGTTCATCAATTTTTGTTTGGAGGTGCCAAGCTCAGCCATTGAAAATATAAAAATATAGTATGTTTCTCACAGAAAGACCGTGTTGTCTTTAACTAGAAAGTGTTGCTTTCTGTAAAAGCCCAAAGGTATTCAGGTGTTTGTGTGAGCCAGTCAAATTCTTCCACACCAAACTCCTGCAACCACATCTCTATGGAACTTGCTTTGTGCACTGGGGTACAGTCATGCTGCAATAGAAAAGGGCCTTCCCAAAACTGTTCCGACAAAGTTGAAAGCATAGCATTGTCTAACATGTCTTGGTGTGCAGAAGCAGTAAGATTTCCCTTCACTGGAGGTAAGAGGCTTAGCCCGGCCCCATACCATCATCACTCCACCAAACTTTGTTTGCACAATATAGTCAGACTGGTAACGTTCTCCTGGCATCGACCAAACCCAGACTGGCCCACCAGACTGCGAAACAGAGAAGTGTGGTTTATCACTCCACAGGACATGTTACCATTGCTCCAGAGTCTAGTGACAGTGTGCTTTGCACCACTGGATCCAAAACCTGGCATTGTACTTGGTGATATGAGGCTTGCATGCAGCTGCTCGGCCATGGAAACCCATTCCATGAAGCTCCCACCAGATAGTTTTTGTGCTGATATTAATGCCAGTGGAAGTTTGGAACTCTTTAGTTATGGAATCAACAGAGCCCTGGCAACATTTACGCACCATACGCCTCAGCACTTGGTGACCCCGCTCTGTGACCTTACATGGTTTCCAATTCATGGCTGTGTTGCTGCTGCTCCTAAACACTTTCCATTTTCCAATAATACCACTTACAGTTGACCATGGAATATCCTAGCAGGGATGACATTTTACAAGCTGACTTATTGCACTTGTGGCATCCTATCACAGTACAACTCTTAACCCCTTAAGAACAGCGGGTATGCTATGTCGTCCTTGTGAACCCGGCTCTAAACGCCGGGGGGACAGCATAGCACGTCCCTGCCATCCTATTTACTTACCCGGTTTCTGGCGATCGCTGTGGGGGGACTCACCTGGCATCCCAGGGAGTCCCCCTGCACCCGTTCCGGCCCTCCTGGGCCATGTGATCGCCAGCAGGGGGAGTGCCTGTAATGACAGGTACTCACCCTTCTGCCTGTAAAAAAAAAACCAACAGTTTAAAATTAAATTATATATACTTAGATCATATATATATTTATTATATATCTGATTTAAGTATATGTATGTACACACATACGAAGTGTATTTTAAGAATATATATATATAATTATATATTATCAAAATACACGTAGAATGATATTGATTAAATATATATATATATTAATATATAAAATAAATATATATGTCAATACGTTAAAATAATATTTCTACGTATATATTTATGTAATAAGTTTACATAATTAGGTCATTTTATGAATTACAATTTGCGGGACCTGCCTGACAACCCAGGCCAAAAGTCCAGGGAATTTAATTTGCTAGCACTATATTTAACCCTGTAACTTTCCAAGACACCATAAAACCTATATATGGGGGGTACAGTTTTACTATTCCATACAGTAAAATGTATTACAACAATGATATCATCATTGAAAGTGACATTTTTCACACACAAATGGCACTTACACGGACGAAATAATTGTTGTGATACGTTTTACTGTTTTGAAACACTTGTGTTCACACTTGAAGACTCCTGTGTATAACATGTACAGGTTTTATGGTGTTTTCAAAAGTTAGAGTCAAATATAAGGCTTGCGTTTCAGTTGTTTCACATTGAAATTCGCCAGATTGGTTAGGTTGCCTTTGAGACCGTATGGTAGCCCAGGAATGAAAATTTATTTTACCCACGATGACATACCATTTGCAATAGTAGACAACCGAAGGTATTTCAAATGGGGTATGTCCAGTCTTTTTTAGTAGCCACTTAGTAGTCACAAACACTGGCCAAAATTGGCGTTCAAATTAGTTTTTTGCATTTTTCACACACAAACAAATATTAACACTAACTTTGGCCTGTGTTTGTGACCAAGTGGCTACTAAAAAGACTGGACATACCCCATTTGCAATACCTTGGGTTGTCTACCATTGCAAATGGTATGCCATCATGGCGGTAATACTCATTCCTGGGCTACCATACCATACGAATGAGTCTCAAATGTAACGTAACCAATCTGGCGAAATTCAATGTGAAAAAACTGTAAAATGGAACATGCTATATTTGACCCTGTAACTTCCCAAAACACCATAAAGACTGTACATAGTGGGTACTATTTTACATCGCTGAATATAAATGTGTATTTTATTGCAGTAAAAGCAAACCGTATTATGACATTCACAGTTAAAATGTGACATAGAACTACATTTTTTAAAAAAAAATCTTATTTTCTCCCATTTTTTTTATATTTTATTCATATTAAATTGTTTCATACCAAAATATTTGATGTTAAACGAAAGCCCTGTTTCCCCTGAATAAAAATGCTATGTAATAAGTGTGGGTGCACATAATATGAAAGAGATGAATTACGCCTGAACAGACATATAGCGCAAATTCAAGGTTTTGTTTACATTTTGTTTTGATCTCAACGTGTACATTTGGCTCAGTCCTTAAAGCGGCACTGTCATGCCGAACTTACCTTTCTTTAATCGATTTCTCTTCTCTCCCTCTCTCGGGATCTGTTCTTCATTTCTTCCTGTCTGCTCTAGTTTTCTTTAAAAGTAGGGACTATTTGTCTTATAGAGGTTTCCTACGCCTGACCATCTCTGACCAGCGGAGGAGCAAAGTGTGCTTCATTTCCGGTGGTCAGAGAAATTTTCCCACAATTCTTAGCTTTCCTCCCTGTTCCCGTGATGCTTCCTGTCAGTATTCCCGAACGTCCTGTCATCTAGACACGACGCCGGCAAAACTGCTGAATTGCGTCCTAACAGAATGAGAACAGTTTGTTAATTCATGTTAGCACGCAATTCGGGACTTTGTTCGTATCGGAATTTCATTCTAATGAATGAAACTCCGATCCTATTCGTGCCGCGGCTGTATCTTGCAGCCGCTTAGTAGATAACTCCCTAATTCCCACGCTATCAGGGAGCTATCTACCAAAAGGCTGAAAGACCTAAATTGGTCTTTCAGCCACATTTACTAATACTAAGTAACCATGACTTAGTATTAGTAAATAATCTGCCCCTAATCGCTATACCGCAAGTAGGGGAATGTCTACTAAATAGTGAGCAGCCTGACGCTCAGTGGTGGGGGCATTGGGTCCCTCCTCATTTTCTGACGAATGAATGAATGGATTTAATTCTCGTTTGCATGCCCAGGTGTTTAACTGGGCATGTGCGGGAATTTCACAGCGATGTCTAGTGTGGGCAGATGACGTGTCCCACAGGGACTTAATCTACCCACACAAAGATGGTGGCGCCCAGAACATAGGTCCGGCACAAAATAAAGATTCAAAAATAGGTAATATGGGGGGCTTAGGGGCATTTGGGGGTGACTCAGGGGTCAGTTAGATGTAATGGAGTTGGGAGAGGGGTTAAAAAAACCAAAACGGGATTCGGCCATGACAGTGCCGCTTTAAGAGGTTAATTCACTGAGCTCTTCAAAATGGTCCTTTTGTTTCTCAAATGTTTAGAAATGCAGACTGCATAACTAGGTGCTTGATTTTACGTCAATATGTCTGATTTAAACACTTGAATTAAATAATTAAAAAGTATGTTCCAATACCTCTGCCCATATTTTTTGTGTATTTTTTTTTTTTTTTTGGCTAATTCAGCCTTTTCTGGCTAACAAAACTAATCGATGTACAACATGCAAAAAACCCTTTCAGGCTAAATGTGGCAGCTGTGTATTCTTTAATTCTAAGACATGCAAATATTCCATGATGCAAAACTGAGCAGTCCCCTAATTAACACATGAATGGAAAGTAGCTATTAACCAGGCATTGGAGGAATTCCTGCTAGAAGCTCCATTTGGATGCGATTATTTATCAAGGTTTTCTCTGATGCACTGATATGGACTTTATGCTTTCTGGTGTAAAACCAGATGCTCGCTGTAGGGTGCATACAGTATACATAACATTTATACAATATGAAAATAAATATATATTTGTCTTTGTTCTCTATTTCAGGTTATGTATGTTAACCAATATAATACCCTATGCTGGTCCTGTGGCTTGAGATTTGAACTGAGGATGTGCCCAATTGCAATGTTTGGGACTGTGGTTGTGAGGGATGAAATGAGTTTAGTCAGCAGTCAATCAAGTTTGTTGTAAGGTGCAAACATACTGAACTGATCCCTCAGTGTTTATGGGGCACTGTAGGAGTATATTAAAGGAACACTATAGTTAAAGCTGTGATTTCTGCTCCTAACGCTGACGTGAAGCAGACAGAAGAAGATGGCGCCTGCGAGGGACATGGTCTTCCACCCTCCCACGCCCCGAAGTAGCATCTAAGTAAATCAGCATCTAGTGACTCTCGATGCTGAAGCACCAAGAGCAGAGGAGAACCAGCTACAAGATGATGGCGGAGCCTGAGAGGGAGAGGTTCAGGTAAGTTAAAGTTTTAGTCACCATCGGCAATGTCACCATTAGGGATCTTTGCAAATTCTGCAATGTTCCTAGATGATGACACTTCCACTTTAAATGACTTTTGTTTCTGTCCACGCAGCCCTAGCGATGCCACCCCTTCAACCTGATGTTAACTTACTTCTGATTGTCCCCGAAGTAGAAGATAATACAATCGGAAGTAAGTTAACATCAGGTTGAAGGGGTGGTGTGGCTAGGGCTGCTGGTTCTCCTCTGCTCCTGGTGCTTCAGCATCAAGAGCCACTAGATGCTGACTTACTTAGATGCTACTTTGGGGGGTGGGAGACAATGTCCCTCGCAGGCGCCATCTTCTTCTGTCTGCTTCACGTCAGTGTCAGGAGCAGATGTCACTGCTTTAACTATAGTGTTCCTTTAATATACTCCTAATCCTACAACCATTGCAGCACTATGGTGCAAAAGGGGGAAACTGCACCCAGACCACTTCAATAAACTGAAGTGGTCTGGGTGCCTACATTGTCCCTTTAAGCTAAAGTTGTTTTGGTGACTTTAGGGTCCCTTTAAGTGAATTCTATTTTGCAATTGGAGGTTTTTTTGTTTTTTTTAGTACTTTAATATTAAAAATATTAACCTGCAAAAAATGTAAAGTAATCCAAATAGAGTGCACTATTAACATATCTTTAAAAATAGTCAAATCACCCTTGGTGAACCCAAGTGTTCTGTGGCAATACATAAATGGCAAAAGCTACTTGGTGAGGAATCAGTGTATCTTGAAGGCGGGGGGAGGGGGGGAGGAGATGTAGCCACAGGAAGGATAGGGGATGTCTTGAAGTGTAAATGAGGGGGAAATATGTCTGTCAGACGTAGCTGCTCTACACTTTTCAAACAGTCAAAACAATGAGAAGTTACTGTGAATTGCAGTTGAAACAAGCAAGACCTTTCCTGATGGAATCAACTTAACTTTATTCTTACACTCTAACCCTACAGTTCAACTGGCAGTAGGTGTCTATTTTGTTGAACCCAGTTCACAGTACCCATTAACATATGCTAATCTCCTTAACCTCATTCTTATAAATGGTTGGTTTATCATTAAAGCCAGATATTTAACCTGAAAGCTCAAGTTTGTGCTTTGCTATTGATGGAATCCTAACAGTGTGTTCTCTTTTCTTCTCTGAGAAGTGCTTTTCTATAGGAATTGAGCATTAGGGACAGAGGGACTAGTGGCTTTCACGCAGTGACCAGTCTTTTGGAAAGATGGTCACTGCTTGATAAGGCACACGTCCCAGACTGGCAGCTTCTGTCCGTAGTATTATTATTTTTGCCATTTATATAGCACCAACAGATTCAGTAGCGCTTTACAATATTATGAGAGGGGTGATGTAACTATAATTAGGACAATTACAAGAAAACTTACAGGAACAATAGGTTGAAGAGGACCCTCCTTAAACGAGCTTCCTTTTTTTTTTTTTTTTTTTAATTCTTTATTTTATTCGTGCAGATAAGTAACAGGAGGATGTGCACTGCCACAACAGCTGGTGCAACCAGGTTTATAGTCACATATGATCACATGGCAATAATAAAACATTGCACTTTTTTGTAGGTATATAAGTAAACAGGATTCTTTCTTAAGCTTCATTACGACAAAAAAAATAACATAAAAGGGAACAGTAGCTTGGCTTATGATATGACAGAGTAGGAACGTGGCTGGTCTCCTCTAACCAGCTAATATGCAGTGTACAGGCTGTGTGCTTACCCACATTAGTGAGCTGCATAGCCTGGAGACAGACCAGGCTAAGTAAGTTACAGAGAAATACGTTGAACTGTATCCCTGGTAAGTACAGCTAGCTACATAGGCATAACCATTGCTATTTGAGATAACACAGGCTTATACGAGCAGCTGGTGTAGAAGGTAAAAGCCAAAAGACTGCAGTAGGTGTATATAGATCTATCATAAACACTGTGTGCTAAGGAGTGAGATTCTCACTTTAATAGAACATGCTTGGTCACAAGTTCAGTAAAGTAGCATTCAGGAGTAGTAGGAAGAGTAGAGTGCCTAAACTGACAGAGTGTATTGGTATGCCTTAGTAGAGTAATTAGATTAACATATCTCAGGGAGATCTTGACAGGTGAAGAGAATTAAAAACATAAAAATAAAAACAACAATATGAGCATTCATATATGAGCATTCGTTTAGTCAGTCAGCCTATGCCTTGTGCAGGTAGGGAGCGGGTCCTCTCCAGCAGGCTGATCAGGCTGGGTGCAAGCTTGTGCAGCAGGGTCTGCTCTTCTCCCGTGTCGCTGTGCCGTGCCGTTTCATAGCAGCCTCGAGTGTTGCCAGGACCCAGTTCCTCATGTCCACGAGCCTCCTTTGCTGTCCTGGGAGGAAGGTTTCGGAGTCTCGGGCGACGGTGTCGCAGCCTGGAGCGTGGTCTGCGGGTGGTGCTGTGGACCCTCTGGGTCTTCCGCTCAGGAGGGAGGCATCGGGCTGGAGCTTTTTCCAGAGGTTGCGCCATGGGTGCAGGCATTGTAGGTGGCTTTCGCCGATTCTCCCATTCGCTCCAATACTGCTGGCACATAGTGTTGAATCTCTGCTGGAAGTCTGCTTCCCAGTCGCAGAGTCGCAGGCAGGTTTGTGGGGTATTGCCTGCGGCCATTTTGGGGGACCGCGTGTAGGCTGCTTTCACTGGTGTCGCTCAGGAGCGTTCCAGAGGTAAGTACCCGCTTGTTGAGGGCCGGGATAACCCCCGCCGGCCCAGAGGGGGGGGAGTACGAGGCTCAGACTATTCCCAAGGGTAAAAGCCTGTGTCACCCCGGGCGTGGAGATCGGCCGCTTCTCCCGCCAGGGCAGCACCAGGCCGCTTTAGGTTGTAGGCCGCAGCTGCCGGTTGTAACAATGGTGGGGTTATAGTCCACTGCTAGGTCACTCCATGACTGCGGGATAGGGTTAGTCTTATGTAGATTGTCTGTGTTGGGGTATTGTCCCCCTTTGAAAACACTTTTAAGTTGATTTTTGTCAGGAGCTCATTCTTCCTGCGACCTTCCAGGATGGCGTCCAAGCCCCGCCCCTTACGAGCTTCCTTTTTTTAGGAGGTAGGGTATAAAACACATTAGGACAGGAAGTATCAATGAAATTAGGTGGGAGTGAAGCAGAGCTGGAGGAGAGAGTAAAGTGCTGCCCTATAGGAGAGCAAAAGACAGGTGTGTAAGGTAGATGTTACTCTGGGAGGCCATACGCTTTCATAAAGAGATGGGTTTTAAGGCACTTCTTAAAGGATTGAAGACTAGGAGAGAGTCTGATGGGGGTAGGCAGGCTATTTCATAGGAAGGGAGCCGTCTGCGAGAAGTCCTGCAAGCGCGAGTTGGTCGTACGGGTGCGAGCAGCGGTCAGGAGGTGTCAGGCAGAGCGGAGGGAATGAGGAGGGGCATACCTATGGATCTGTGAAGAGACATGAGGGGCTAGAATTGTACAGTACTTTATATGTATGGGTTAGCACTTTGAATTGACTCCTATAGGATACAGCAAGACAATGTAAGGACTGACAGAGGGGTGAGGTGTGAGAGGACCTACTAGAGAGGAAAATCAGTCTGGCGGCAGTATTCATTACAGACTGTAGCGGGGCAATGTGGCTTTTGAGAAGACCAGTCAGGAGAGGGTTACAATAATCCATGTGGGTAATTACTAGAGCATGGACAAGCTCCTTGGTAGCCTCTTTTGTAAGTAAGGGGCGAATGCGGGCTCTGTTTTTATGTTGGGATCTACAGGATTTGGCAACAAACTGGATGTGAGGCTCAAAGGTGAGGCCAGAGTCAAGTATAACGCCAAGATAGCGTGCTTGCAAGGATGGACTTATGTGGATACCACTGACTTGAAGGGAGAGCGAGAGAGGAGGATCAGTATTAGGAGGAGGAAAGACAAGGAGTTAAATTTTAGAGAGATTGAGTTTTAGAAAGCGGGAGGACATCCAGAGATGGAAGAAAGGCAAGCAGTGACAAGTTGCAGGACGGCAGGGGAGAGGTCCGGGGAGGAGAGAGATATTTGGGTGTCATCAGCGTACAGGTGGTAGTGGAATCCAAAAGAGGTAATACGTTTTCCAAGAGGGCCTGTAAAAAGAGAAAATAGAAGTCGACCAAGGACAGAGCCTTGGGGAACTCCAACCGAGACAGGACGAGGGGAGGAGGTATCCTTGGAAAAGGAGACACTGAATGAGCATTGGGAGAGAGAAGAGGAAAACCATGAGAGGACAGAGACCGAGCGATTGAAGAGTTTGAAGGAGGAGAGCATGACCAACAGTGTCAAAGGCAGCAGAAAGGTCAAGAATAATTAATATGGAGTAGTGGCCTTTGGATTTAGCTGCGATTAGGTCATTAGTAACTTTGATAAGAGCAGTCTCAGTAGGGTGGAGAGGGCGGAAGCCAGACTGAAGAGGGTCAAGGAGAGAGTTGGAATTAAGGAAGCGAGACACACTGGTAAAGACAAGTCTTTCCAGAAGCTTTGAGGAAAAAGGGAGCAGGGATATGAGACGATAGAAAGGGAGGAAGGGTCAAGAGATGTGTTTTTTTTTCAGGATAGGTACTACAGTGGCATGTTTAAGGTCAGCAGGGAAATTGCCAGAAGAGAGAGAGAGAGCAGTTGAACATGTGTGTTAGGGAAGGCACAAGGCAAGGGGAGAGAGATCTGATGAGGTGAGACGGGACAGGATTGAGCGGGCAAGTGGTGGGGCAAGAGAAAAGGAGGAGCGCAGCCACCAGGGCCGGCCTTAGGCATTTAGACGCCCTGTGCGAAAAATCTTCACAGCGCCCCCCCCCCCCCCCCCATCATCCATGTATGCTGTAATGTTTGTGTTGTCTGTGTATGTGATAGTAGGTGTGATGACTGTGTGTGATATGTATGCTATGTGTGATATTTGTAATGGGTGTATTAACAGTGTGTGATATGCGTGTATTGGTTGTATGTGACACACACACACACACACAGAGTCAGACGGCCATACACACACACACAGGAAGACATACACACAGGCAGACAGCCATACACACACACACAGACACACAAAGGCAGACAGTCACACACACACACAGACATACACAAAGACACACACAGGCAGACAGTCAAACACACAGACACACAGAGGCAGACAGTTATACACACAGACAGACAGTCATACACACACACACACACACACACACACACACTAATACACACAGGCAGACAGTCATACACAGACACACAGACAGTAATACACACACACACACAGACAGTAATACACACAGGCAGACAGTCATACACACAGACACACAGAGGCAGACAGTAATACACAGAGGCAGACAGTAATACACAGAGGCAGACAGTAATACACAGAGGCAGACAGTCATACACAGAGGCAGACAGTCATACACAGAGGCAGACAGTCATACACAGAGGCAGACAGTCATACACACACACACACAGACAGTAATACACAGAGGCAGACAGTCATACACACACACACACAGACAGTAATACACAGAGGCAGACAGTCATACACACACACACACACAGACAGTAATACACACAGGCAGACAGTCATACACACAGACACACAGAGGCAGACAGTCATACACACAGGCAGACAGTCATACACACAGACACACAGAGGCAGACAGTCATACACACACATAGACAGTAATACACACAGGCAGAGAGTCACACTCACCTGACAATCACTCTTTGTGGAGGCAGTGCAGCTCCTGGTGACTGTTTGGTGGGGAAGCAGGGACTCCTTCCTGCTTCCCCTGCAGCAGTTTTCCGGCGCTTTTAGCTCCGCCCCCGCCGGAAATGTTAAAAAAAAAAAAATTCCGGCCGGCTGTGCGGCTCCATGGCGCCCTGTGCGGCCGCACAGCTCGCACACCCCTAAGGCCGGCCCTGGCAGCCACCTCTTGTTCAGTAGCTGGGGAGAAAGTCTGAAGGGTAGGAAAGGTATGATCTATGTGTGGTTGAGGAAGAGAACGTGCTGTGTTTTGAGAATTATAGGTGTGGTTAGGAGGGTTAAGGGTTAAAGAGGTATTGTGAGTTTAGCTATTTTAGGTGTGGAGGGCTTGGTGGACATGATTGGTTTGTCAGGAAAGCTAGGTAGTTTGAGCCATCTATAAATGTAATGAGTGCTATGGGGAGGGTGGGATGTGGGAAATGGTCATCCAGAAATGTTTCAATATTGTATGGGGCCCAGGCTATCAAGGAGCGAATCTAGGGTTAGATAAGACCGATTGTAGCTGGAGAATAATTTAGGTGTTATAAACAAAATCAAGGAAAAAGCATATGAAAGGGAATTTAAATGTAAGGATATGAGAGAATGGCAGAGTGGGGAATATTTAAGTAAGTGGCTGTGGATCCCTCTATCTTGCCCAGGCTGAGATTACAATATCATATTTAAAAGTAGTGATTGCAATATTATATTAATGTCTAAAGCATCCTTTTATTTCATGCTCGACCTGCAGACTTGACCATGTCAGTTGCCTAGAAGATTTTATTTAGCCAGAACCTTGGATGATTTGACACTTCTGAGATCACAGGGCTTATTACTCATCTAACATTGTACATACATAAGTTGTAATAGTACAAAATAAAACGAGAACGCTCATTTTATTGAATGAGAGAGCCATCCTGCAGAGTTTTTTTCAGTAAACACAAAATTGCACTAAAGTGAAAAATAAAATTCGCAATTTATGCTAAAGCAGCCCAGTTGTGACTATAATAGAATTGGAGAACATTTGCAAATGAGCCATTTTTGACAAAAATTTTGCAATTTATTTTTAATTTAATACAATTCAGTGTTTAGTGTTTATGACTATTAACATTTTAATTAAATATTAACTTCTTGTTTATGGTCTCCTTTTTTCTTCCTATCTTCCTGCCAGCTGTACCTTTCCCACCTACCCGTCGCCTGTCCATGAATGAAGTGTTTGTAGATGGACGCCCTCAGTTAGAGACTTTGAAAAATCACCTAGCCAAAGAGGGACGGTTAGAGGAGGAAGTTGCCCTGCGCATTATTCGAGACGGAGCTGCAATCCTGCGACATGAGAAGACCATGCTTGAGGTGGAGGCCCCCATCACAGGTGAATCACCAGCTGAATCCCATGTTTTATCTTTTTCTCCTCCTTGATACTTAGAACAATCTTTCTCAAACAGTATTTTTTATTCACTCACCCGCCCTCTCTTCTTCACTGCCCTTCACTATGTTTTGCAACTTTTACCCTCTGTTTTTAATAAAGGTTCCCACTATTGACTCCTCTCCCTTTTATATTTTTTTCCCCATATTTCTTATCACTCTTCTACACATTACTCTGTTGCTCATTACTCTGTTGCTCATTGTCCTTTATTTCCCGTTTTTGCAGTTTGTGGTGATATTCATGGGCAATTTTTTGATCTTATGAAGCTTTTTGAAGTTGGGGGTTCTCCCCATACCACACGTTACCTCTTCTTGGGGGACTATGTGGATCGAGGCTACTTCAGTATAGAGGTCAGTGTCTCATGCCCATACAGACAAAATGGTTTGCATCTGGTAACATTATGACTTAGAATAGACTGACTGACTGAACAGGTACTTGTTACATTTCTATCCATATCCATGCCCAGGTAGAAAAGACATCCTCTGGCCAATAGACTGAAAGGGATTTGTGACCTTATTATTCAGCGTTAAAGGGTGGTCTTGGTATGCCTCATTAATTTATACTTTTAATCATTCTTTCTTCTTTTGTTATTTCTTGCCTCATTAGTGTGTTCTATACCTCTGGAGCCTGAAAATTATTCACCCCAAAACCCTGTTTCTTCTGCGAGGGAACCATGAGTGCCGACACTTAACAGAGTACTTCACCTTCAAGCAAGAATGTGAGTGATTTTGAGGAGTGCCCCGTTTTTATTTTTTTTTTTTTTTTTTTAATTGCCTCTATTCAAGTGTTGACCCACAATGCATTTAATCAATTTCTGGGTCTATATATTTTCTACTGCACTGCTTTTCCCTAAATCCTACCAGATATTTGTGTTTCCTGTTCTCTGGCTTCTCGTGCACAATACTAGTTAGTTTAATTTGTGTATGTTTCTTTCTGTTTCTTCCTGCACTCTACTTTCAGCTGTATCCCTAATATGTGGATCCTTATTGAGTCCTTCTGCACCCTGTTTCTATTTGTATTCCTAATGTGTCCAGCATCTTTTTTGGTTTCTCTTGCACTCTGCATTTAACTTATATTTTAATTCCTAACATGTTTAGCCTACTTTGTAGTTCATTCTGCACTCAACGCTGTGCTTAAATATACAAGTCTGCAGACTTTCGTTTCCCGTGGTAAATCCCTGCCCTACTACCCACTGTCTTTTTTTTCAGATCTCTTGCTTTACCCTGCCCCAGCACTGAGTCATGTATTTCTTTGTAAACTATTTTACAAGGTACGATATAATGAAAATTCTCTCCTGGAAGGGGCTGTCCTGGGGAGATCTAAAAAAACAAACAATGTTGCACATATGTAGCATAATTAGACATGCATTGTTACACATATAATGTCTGATAATGAGTACAGTTGCTTTTTTTCATTGAAGTTAGTTGCAGTTGTTTTCAGGGACTTCAGACTGGTGTGAGAGTTGATATTATCTGGCAGGCTATAGGAGAAAGATACTCGACTGACCTCCTTTTTGAAGTGGGGGATGGATAAAAAAAAGAGGACTTAAAGACTTTGCTGCAACATAACAAGTTGTTATAGCTTGAGGAGGTACCAGGCGCTGGCTTATCTTAAGTGGTTAAAAGGTTAAATAATAGTTTGATTTCACAATCTTTAATCTGGCGCCTGAACGCTCTCCTCCTTCACTTCTATTCCAGTCAGCTGCTTCAATCAGGAAGCCTCTGACCAAGTAGCTCCCCACTCACAAAACTGACTGAAAAAGATTGGTACCTTTTTCATTCCATTTTGTCATTGGGGTACTACTGTTAGGCTGAAAGCATCAGCTGATGTTCTCAGCCTAACAGCGGCACACGTGCCTCGGACTGGAACAGAAGTGAAGAGTGATCAGGTGCCATATTGAAGACATTAAACTGTTCGTTAATGGTTTAACCCCTTGAGATATGCATTTTGCCTGGGAGCTCCTTGCACAATAAAAACCTTATTTTAATTCAATTGTTATAGTGCCTGGAGTGGAATCCAGTGGTTTCTATAATTAGATAGTTTAGAAGTTCCAACTTCTCACGAAGAAGGCTTCTGTAGTTACACTGGGGAACAATGTGAAGTAACAAATTATATAGAGTAATGAATTCAGACAGATGTGTTTGCACTGCTGATCCATATATTCTATTCCCATAGTTTATTACTGGCATTAGCATATGGGGTTGGACTTTCCATTCCATCCTCCACAGAGTGGACTTTAATGCCAATAGAACGTCATGAAATGTCCTAAAGCTTTGAGATTTGACCCTGCTCACATCAGGAAGACCTAGATATCAATTGATATCTGGGGCTCTTCTGTGCCAACTAGGGCCATATTTAGTGGCTTGCAAATGAACTGTATGCAACATTTAAGCGATCACTGCATACAGCGCTTTAAATTGGGATTTAATCCCAGAGGCTATAAGCAGGGATAAATTACTGCTCACACCAGGGAGACCCAAGTATCAATACCTGGGATTTAGTTCCATCAGCTAAATATGACCCCAGACCGACAGATGAACTGTATGCAGTGCTCAAAGTGAGCTGACACTCTTCCAATCGCCTGCACCCAGTGCTTCCCTGTGCCTTCCTTTTCTGCACAATTCAGAGGCTGAGCAATGAAGGGGATAAAAGGTGGGGGTGGCCTATAAGTCCCTACCCATCCAGCACACAGATACACTGTATACACAAGATATATAGATGGGTAGGGACTTACGGGCCACCCTGTAGAATAGAAGGGTTAAGACCTGATCCTTGAGTGACTCCACAAGCAACCTTTGAGTGACTGGGAGACACTGCTGGTAATGGAAACAAATGTGGCCCTGTCAGATATACTTGGTGTCATTTGTTTCCTTGCACTCTGCATTGCTTATCCAGCAGAGTTTTTACCATCTTCATACTCCTTCCATATATTTGTTTAGGAAAGTTTAATTTATTTTCTGTCTTACCGATCAGCTTTCTGTTTCACTTATTTCTTCCATGCATTTTTGTAATACACTATTTTCTGTATTGTAGCTAGCAAATAAATATCCCATGATGTAGGCACATTACTGTGGTACCATTAAATAAAAGTGGTTTTGTAATTGTATGTCCAGTCTTGCAGGTGAACAGAACATTGAGACACATCACAACTGATTTGCTGGTTAAATTTTCATTTAATATGTTGACTGTGTGTGGCATGCTAATCTTCATCTGGGATCCAAGACATTTCATCAGGTCCAATCACTTGCCAACATACCACTCCTTAGCTTAGCTTGTTCCTTGAGACTTTGAAATTCAATATGCCTTGGACCATAAACTCTTATCTGTTAATGAGAACATTGGGGAATAAGAGAAGGGAAAGGTCATCTGAACAAACAGTGCAGTCTATTAAGAAGTTGCAGCTTTACCTTTTAAGAGAAATAAATAAAACAAAAAGCATCTCTTGTGCCCTATCTATTGCCATTTTTTGTGAGGCCATTTGGATAATCTGAAAACTCTATTTCATGTTGGTGCTATGATGAAAAATGTGAAGGAGCTTTTCATCCAAATTGAGGCTATTTTAATGTGGGTTAGAAACCTCACATGTGTCCCACGGCAACCAAGTTATTGACTGTTGTTCATGCCATGCTGAAGACAAACGGATAATGTCAAAGTTCAAGTGTTTCTACTGTTAGAGGGCCCCACGAAGATGGCTAAAATTATACTGTTTCCATGATGGTAGCCAGTTTTAGCAGACAACTGTCTCTAAACCAAATAGCAATCTAATATCTTCTTTCTGAGGAGGATACTAAATTGAACTTAAATATATTGCATACGGTTTCCTCAAGCCTGATAGGCTAAGGGTGTCAGCTGATGCTCTCCTGTCTGAAATTTCCTAATTCAAGCGTTGGACTGTAACGGATGTTTGTGGGCAGGACTATTGGGCACCATATTCAAGACTTAGGGGTTAAAATGTTTAACTCCTTGAGGTACACTGGTGTCTGGGACCTACTCACACCAAAACCCCTTCATTCTAATGATGTTATTAAGAGGTGTGGAGTATCCCTTTTACCTGAATATCAACACACAAATAACATTTCTATATTTATTCTTGACTTGGTTACCATCTTTTACTTGCTCTATTTCTCATTCTCTAAAAGAACATTTCAATTATTGTTCAAAAAGCATCTACGTAGTCTTAAAGGAACACTGTAGGGTCAGGAACACAAACATGTATTCCTGACCCTAAAGGGTTAAACCCACCATCTAGGTGGCTTGCCCCCTTAAAATGAATTAAAACTCACCTTATTTCCAGCACCATGCAGGTCTGCCAACGCTGGCCCCATCCCCGACCCGCCTGCTTGATGACATCAGAATTGCCGATTTTTAGCCAATCCAATGAATTGGCTAAAATGGGATGGGGAGGGGCCAAACACTGTTTTGGCCAATCAGCACTTCTTCATAGAGATGCATTGAATCAATGCATCTCTATGAGGAAAATTCAGCGTTCCCATGCAGAGCGTGGAGACGCTGAACGGCAGTACTACACTCTAGCCAGGAAGAACCTCCAGTGGCCATCTGAGGAGTGGCCACCTAGAGATGTTTCTAGGGGCACTGTAAACACTGCCTTTTCTCTGAGAAGGCAGTGTTTGCATGAAAATGCCTGAAGGCAATGATTATACTCATCAGAACAACTACATTAAGCTGTAGTTGTTCTGATGACTATAGTGTCCCTTTAAATTCAACGGGGACATGTCCTAGGAATTTGTCCATATTCACATGTTATACTTTTCATGTGCATTATGTCTCACTTCACATAGGACGAAGTGTTAAGAAAAAAATGAATCAATTTAAAGGAATAGGTTATAGTTGGGTATATCTATGTAGTACCAAATGTTGGAGATATCTGTAGAGTTAGAATTAACTAAACAGTGTGTTCTTGCTGTGCCCATAAGTACATATTGGTGATAACTTGTCCTACAGAACTATGATAGATCAGTGCCACATGACCTAACCAGTTTTTTTTTTTTTTTTTTTTTATTCTTTATTTTTGCAGTGCATATATTAATCACAGGCATACATACGGTACCCCAACGGCATTCCGTATGCAGGTTCAAGACATTGGTTACAGTGGGGAATAGATAAACAATGCACTTTTTTTTTCATAGATACATATGGTTTGACATCAGGTTGGAAATAAACTTAGCTTAGGAATAACCTGCTCATACTTGCAATATGACATGTTAAAATACTTATGCATTTAACTTCGATAATCATAGAATGAGCACACGGTTACTCATAGTGAAAATACTTGTCGATGTACATTAGAGTGAATGAGCCTATAGTGCTTGATAAGTATATAAGCTTGGAACAGAGAAGCAGAGTCAATAGTAAAGACTGTGCTTCAGCGCATAATATGCTTAAAAATAAATGCTTAAGATGTGCTTAAGGTAACCACCCCATGTTTACCCCGTGGCAGTCAGGTGAGAGTCTATGTCGGCACTCAGGATGACCCCTTAGTGTGCAGTGTAGTACGCTGTAGCGTGGGAAGATGCTTAGTTGGCTGCAGTATAGGTATGACCATAGGTGTGTGTAGCGGTAAGGTCACAAAGGTGAGCGTTTACAATAGTGGGATTCCATAGCTTATAGTGTTGCCCCATTTTTATATTAAATGGACATATATCTGTCGTGGCTGCCCTACAGGTTATGTGGATAGTATGCTGCATCACGTGCTAGGTATGCAAGATCCTACTACTGTGTTTGCCTCTAGGTGACAATGCTGCATAACATGTTAGGGTTACAGGAGGAGATGACAAAGGGAATTCAGTCAAAATAGCATATGCATGGCAACATGACCCTTATCTGAGTTCAATCTGAGAGGCAGGTTGAAAGACCTCACTGGGTATTGTCAGGAAAGTCCTTCTGCTCCCCATCGGCAAGTTGTCAGGCAAGTCAGGTCTCCTGGGCTTGTGATTTTTCCTCCCTCCGCCTTGAGTGAAGATGTAGCTGAGTCCCGCTATAAGGGTGGGTCCGACGTATGCCACGCTGCCAGCCCTGGGCTCCGTATGAGCCAACCATCTGTGCCCACGGTCCCGGTTCCATAAGTGGCCGGTAACGGAATTCCTGGTTAGTGTAGTCAGTCCAGGTGCTGGGTTGCGGTTTGAGGAGTGACCTCTGGGGCTCAAGGCCCAGGAAGGCTGTCTTGGGGTCAGTTCCAGTCTTATGGTGCGGAGACTAGGCAGTACAGACCTGCTTCGAGTGGTGCGGTGAGGGGGTTCCACTGCTCAATCACCTCGTGAGAGTGAGGTGCCCCTCTCTGCGTTGTTGCCTGTGGAAGGTGAGTGCTGCCGTGCCCAGTATAGGCCTTAGTGTCGCCATGTTGTAGGGGGCATGTGAGAGGCCGTCAGGCTGGAGTCCTCTTTTAAGGTGCCGTCTCTTGCTGGGCCAGCTTGAAGGTGGGTGCTTTGAAGGGGGGGCTGAGGTGGGTCGCTTCTTCAGCGCCTCGTTGCTGGTTTTGGCGGGTACCTTGTATTGGTTACAGGTTTTGCGCCATCACCTTTGGTCTCCGCCATCTTGAATGCTGTGTCGGATCAGGGTGGCCCCGAAGCGGCGTCCTGGCTGGTCGGGGTTCGAGGGTGAGGACCGGGATCACCCCCCCGGTCCAGAGGGGGGGGAACGGGGCCATTTCCTCATGGGTCTGGCCCTTGGTTTGGTACCGATGGACGGGATAGTGGAGCAGCGGCCGTCTGCTCCACTCACCGCCGGAGAAGGCCTCGATTGCGCCAGTGAGGGTTCACCCCCCAGGGGACTGGAGCCCTTCTGGCCAGCCTCACCCTGGGTCTGGTACTCTCCACCCGATTGGAGTTGCCGCTGCCGGTCGGTTTTATATGCCAAAATTCCAGTTTCATGCTTATATTTCCTTGTTGTTCCAGGAGCTGGTCTGACATGCGACCGTCCTGCTCGGCGGTCCGGCCCCGCCCCCTTTTTTTTTTTTTTTTTTTTTTAATAGATGTTCTGACGTGTTAAAAGAACACTATAGTCACCTAAATTACTTTAGCTAAATAAAGCAGTTTTAGTGTATAGATCATTCCCCTGCAATTTCACTGTCATTTAGGAGTTAAATCACTTTGTTTCTGTTTATGCAGCCCTGGCTATGATTGACAGAGCCTGCATGAAAACAAAAACTGCTTTCACTTTCTAACAGATGTAATTTACCTTAAATAATTGTATCTCAATCTCTAAATTGAACTTTAATCACATACAGGAGGCTCTTGCAGGGTCTAGCAAGCTATTAACATAGCAGGGGATAAGAAAATCTTAATTAAACAGAACTTGCAATAAAGAAAGCCTAAATAGGGCTCTCTTTACAGGAAGTGTTTATGGAAGGCTGTGCAAGTCACATGCAGGGAGGTGTGACTAGGGTTCATAAACAAAGGGATTTAACTCCTAAATGGCAGAGGTTTGAGCAGTGAGGCTGCAGGGGCATGTTCTATACACCAAAACTGCTTCATTAAGCTAAAGTTGTTCAGGTGACTAGTGTCCCTTTAATAAGAGTCCCATCCATGTGCAATATCCAGGCATCATGGTTCATATATGAAGCAGCTGCTAACGCTTTAAAAATATAGACATCTTTTATTGAAAAGTATTAAAAATTTGCAGTAGAGGGATAGCTTGTGGTGAGTACCCTGTCTTCTCCGCAATCACTGGTGAACGCAGAAGAACATCAGTTTGTCAGTACAGACAAATACAGAGTAATGGTGAACAACGCAATAAAAAAGTGAATAAACAGTGTACCACAAGTAATGTAAATACAATAAAATAAAGTATATACCCTTTAGAATTTCTTGGATATTTCCTAGGAAGAATCAGACATAAAATCTCATAGGGCAATACAACTAATAAAATCAATAAGTGTACGTAAAGAAGCACTGCAGTAATCACACTCACATTTTCCAGAGCCTGTATAGATTACTGGCTCAGGTAGGTAAGTTTTGAGTGTGATATACAGGGAAACTCCCCACTGTGTTGTAGGGTTTTTGTTGTTAGGAGCTTTCTCCATTCCATTTTGTTATAAAGGTCCACAGGTAAAGCACAAATTCATTTAGCCCTTGGCTGTAAGCGAATTTAAAACCTTTTTGTAAAACTCTTTGGTTAAAATTTAAAACCTATTTAGAAATGTTTAAAAAAATGTATAGATTATATTTCCTTTCTTAACCTATAAACCTTTTTAATATTTCTAAAAAGGTTTTAAAATTTAGCCAACCAAGAGTTTTAGAAAAAGGTTTTAGATTCGCTCTCAGCCAAGGACTAAATAAATGTGTGCTTTACCTTTATTGCGCTGTTCACCATTACTCTGTATTGGTCTATGCTCTATTTGTGGAACTGGAGTGATTGGTTTCACGGTGGTACAAGCTGCATTACACCACACTGTATGGTATCTGATTGCACTTTATATTTAGCGCCATTTTTAATGACACTATTTATTTTTACTATCAATTTGTCAGTGTTGAACAGTAAAAGGATTAATAGAGTAACAGAGGCAAAGCCGCATCCAGTGTCAAAATCCCAAAAGTTTTGTATATTGCATGTCATTAGCAAACTATGCATTTCTTTTTGTTTTTACAGAAGATATTTATGAATAATTTATTACATGTGGTTTAAGGAAGAGCTTTAGTTTGATGTTTTCATCTTGTGTGGGTAACCTATAAACACATCATGCTGCATTATATCTGTAAAGGATT
Source organism: Pelobates fuscus (assembly GCF_036172605.1). NCBI lineage: Eukaryota > Metazoa > Chordata > Amphibia > Anura > Pelobatidae > Pelobates > Pelobates fuscus. The sequence goes on along the minus strand of NC_086319.1, from coordinate 263,686,866 downwards.
TCCTTATGTTTACCTGTACCCATTCGGTTAATTCCTCTCCCTGCTAGTTAAGTGACTGTAAAGTATTTGTTGTTATTCCTGTGTTTGGGACATTTATTCGTTCTACCGAACGGAGACCACCCTGGGTAGCAATCAGAACTTAAAACACCAAGTAACCACGAAAACCACAAGGTAATTGAGTGCTTCTAGGTGGCCGCCATTCGGCATATGAATACGTGGTGAGAACAAAGGATGGCGGCCATCTTAGATCCCGGAACGCGGTCAGCGGGACTTACTCGTGGATTGCCTGGAACCATTTTCAGCATGACAAACACACAACACTCGGTCTCTATGGAAGTCCCGCCTGACCGATTTCCACTTACAGTATCAAACTGGTGTTCGGGAGTTTCAATCAACCGAATGAGGGGAGCATTCATACGGAACCAGATGCTGTATAACTGTGGTGGTTTTCGTGTAATTCCGCACGAACGGAGACCGGCTCTTGCTACCAATTTCATGGAACTCTAACTCGGATACAACCACATGGCGAGCCGGTCAAACTTCCACACGATGCGACACGAAAACTACAGAACGGATTTTCGTGAAATTTGGATATGTTACTCCTAGTATCCTCAGCTACCCAGGGATGTGATTGTTATATTTCTGTGACATGTAGAAAGTATATATTTAAAAATGTGGAAAATTGTTAATGTTTCTGGCCAGCAGATAATTGAGTTTAGTATGTTGCTGAAACTAGCCTGGCCAGAGGAGGAGCTTGTACTGTATAAATTGAACGCATGTTGCTTCCAGTAAATCAGTCTTGTTCCAGCATTAAGCTTTGGCTCATGTGTGGATTATTTGGCGATACCAGCGTTATTTTACCCTGTGGATTATTGTTGTTATTCTGCTATTGGGAAAAAGGGAATACTGGACGGTGATACCGATTACTACCGTCACAATATCCTAGGTTTAATGTGCTGGTACCGTTATCACCTTTCCCACCCTACCTATCTTCTGAAGATTCTGTGGCACATCGAGAATGCTCACAGTTTATATTGTATTCCTTATACTTCCATTCTAGGTGCCATTGTGCACAGAGATGATCTCATAGTGACTGCTTCTTTTCAAGGCTTGTCAGTCTGACCAGCTGCCTCTAGTTCCTTCCAATCTGTGTCCTGCGCTATTGGCATTTTGTTACAGAGCATTTGTGTTCGGTTCTTTCATTTGAATCCAGATAGCTTTGTTAGTTAGTTTTCTGTTTGTTTTTGTTTTTTGTCCCCTAGTAGTCTACTTATTTTGCCATCCGAATCATGCTCTCAATATGATTCCAGCCAACCTATGCCCTGTTTTCTTTCTGGTATTCTTGATACCCACCTTCCATCTGTTTCTTTTTAGGACACACACATATTCAATATATTTCTTGCTGCTTTTCAACAAGACTTGGGGAACACATTCATCAGCGCACTCTGCTTTTTCATATGTGCGTTGCTGTTTGATATATCATGATTTCTGGCATATATTATAATTTGGTGTTTATTGCCTAATAATCTTCACAATCCTGCTGGTCTTTGTCAATATCTGAATCCATATTTAGACAGTGACACTCTATAAACTTTACTGAGTCTGCATCCTGACAATCTGTTTGCCTTACTGAGACTGCATCCTGAGAATCTGTGCGCCTTACTGAGACTGCATCCTGACAATCTGTGCGCCTTACTGAGACTGCATCCTGACAATCTGTGCGCCTTACTGAGACTGCATCCTGACAATCTGTGCGCCTTACTGAGACTGCATCCTGACAATCTGTGCGCCTTACTGAGACTGCATCCTGACAATCTGTGCGCCTTACTGAGACTGCATCCTGACAATCTGTGCGCCTTACTGAGACTGCATCCTGACAATCTGTGCGCCTTACTGAGACTGCATCCTGACAATCTGTGCGCCTTACTGAGACTGCATCCTGACAATCTGTGCGCCTTACTGAGACTGCATCCTGACAATCTGTGCGCCTTACTGAGACTGCATCCTGACAATCTGTGCGCCTTACTGAGACTGCATCCTGACAATCTGTGCGCCTTACTGAGACTGCATCCTGACAATCTGTGCGCCTTACTGAGACTGCATCCTGACAATCTGTGCGCCTTACTGAGACTGCATCCTGACAATCTGTGCGCCTTACTGAGACTGCATCCTGACAATCTGTGCGCCTTACTGAGACTGCATCCTGACAATCTGTGCGCCTTACTGAGACTGCATCCTGACAATCTGTGCGCCTTACTGAGACTGCATCCTGACAATCTGTGCGCCTTACTGAGACTGCATCCTGACAATCTGTGCGCCTTACTGAGACTGCATCCTGACAATCTGTGCGCCTTACTGAGACTGCATCCTGACAATCTGTGCGCCTTACTGAGACTGCATCCTGACAATCTGTGCGCCTTACTGAGACTGCATCCTGACAATCTGTGCGCCTTACTGAGACTGCATCCTGACAATCTGTGCGCCTTACTGAGACTGCATCCTGACAATCTGTGCGCCTTACTGAGACTGCATCCTGACAATCTGTGCGCCTTACTGAGACTGCATCCTGACAATCTGTGCGCCTTACTGAGACTGCATCCTGACAATCTGTGCGCCTTACTGAGACTGCATCCTGACAATCTGTGCGCCTTACTGAGACTGCATCCTGACAATCTGTGCGCCTTACTGAGACTGCATCCTGACAATCTGTGCGCCTTACTGAGACTGCATCCTGACAATCTGTGCGCCTTACTGAGACTGCATCCTGACAATCTGTGCGCCTTACTGAGACTGCATCCTGACAATCTGTGCGCCTTACTGAGACTGCATCCTGACAATCTGTGCGCCTTACTGAGACTGCATCCTGACAATCTGTGCGCCTTACTGAGACTGCATCCTGACAACCTGTGCGCCTTACTGAGTCTGCATCCTGACAATCTGTGCGCCTTACTGAGTCTGCATCCTGACAATCTGTGCGCCTTACTGAGTCTGCATGACTGTACTTCTGTATTGTCTGTTTCCATTGCTTACGTATTGAGTATCCTGAATTTGGGACAACAGTAGGGGCTGAACCCATGGCATGGAACTTTTCAATTTTAAGTTGGAATATGTAATTGTAATGTGCATGTCAAGTAAACGTTAAGTGAGAACGAGACCATATTTTGCTGTTTAGGAACAAATAGCACTGCAATATGGGTTTTGTTCAAAAGAGGAAGTGATATAAATTAGACATTTACATTCTCAGCTGTACTGCAATTACAAAATGCAGCAACAAATGCATAGCCTGTCCAGAGTTCAGACGCTGCTTACTTAGAATTGCGTTACATATGCCAAGAGTTGAGCATTAATCCTCAACTATTCTGCCCAAATCATCATTTGTGTGCAGAATATTGTATGCGTGCTATTTTACCCATAGGACCATTATATGAAGGGACACATGTCTACTTGTTGTACATGAAACTCATATGCTATAAGTTACACATCTGTCTATGTCATGCCTTTTGCATATTACCATCCCTTTTCCCCTTTCTGCTTTGCCCTAACTCATGTGTGATTTCTCTTAGGTAAGATTAAGTATTCAGAGCGAGTGTATGACTCGTGCATGGATGCCTTTGACTGTCTTCCACTGGCAGCTCTTCTCAACCAGCAGTTTCTATGTGTACATGGTGGACTGTCGCCTGAAATCACTTGCCTGGATGACATCAGGAAGGTGAGTGTATTACAAAATCTCCCCTCTCCCCCTCCTGCCCCCCCCAAAAAAAAAAACCAACTCAAAAGTGTGTGAGTTTGTGTGTGTGTGTGTACGTACATGTGAAATGCTGGGAGTAGGTTTATATGTAGATCTGTAAAGTTATGCAAAGTTATTTTACCAGTTATGAATGTGGGAATATATGGAGTAGGATTCAGTGCATGTTGCCTTTACAGTTATGCAGAGGGGAAATGCTGAGAGTAGGTTTATAAAAAGATCTGCACTGTTACAAACGGGCGAATGTTATGAGTAGGATTATATACACATCTTAACAATTACATATGGAAAATATACTGACACTAGGGTTATATGTTAAAAAACCTGACAAGTGGAGGAATGCAGGGAGTAGAATTATGTGTATTTTTACAGTTAGTCACAAGTGGAATTCTGGGAGTAGGATTATATGTACATCTTTACAGTTACAAATGGGTTATATGGCTTGGTGGCTAGGATTAAATATAGCTCAAGTAAAGGGATTCTTTCTCCTGTGGAAATGCTTACCTCTCTCCCTTCGTCTTCTCTCTGTCTCCTCAGTTAGACAGATTTAAGGAACCCCCCGCCTTTGGCCCCATGTGTGACTTGCTGTGGTCCGATCCAGCTGAAGATTATGGAAATGAGAAAACGCTAGAGCACTTTACTCACAACACAGTGCGCGGTTGCTCGTATTTCTATAGGTAATGTGCTCTCCATCCTTTGCTTCTCTTACGTGTGCACTAACCGCAATTAAAGTATCAAATATAGCCATTTGCTATTAGGGTTTACTTATTAAAAAACAACATTGGATTAATGAAACCATTGTGAACAAAGAGAATTATAGTCTAAAATGTGCCAGCTTTTCTCTACACAATTTCTCTTATTTTTTTTTTTATTTTTTTTTTACAGACTGCAGTAACTTGCAGTTGCCATCTCCCAAATTACTTATGTGCCATGCCTGTTTTTTGTGTCTGTGTTTGTGCATCCATCTACACTTTCTACACTTACTGCCCCTCACATTAATTTCTGGTGACCATCATGGAGACTGTCTATGCAGTGTTCAAATAAGTAGAATTTAAACAGACACTTTAGCTTTGTGTGAAGAGTGTTTCCTCTTTTCTTTCATTTGCAAAAAGTGCAGATTTCAATAGAAATTGACACTTTTACACACCCCCGGCTTTTCCAGCAGACAACATATTCTTGGTTTGGTTAACATATTTGCACCGAACTCAAGAAGCGGCAATTACCAAGAGCATCTGCCTTGCAAAGACTTCACATTAAGCTGCATTGGGAAGTCTGTGATTGAACAGTCACAGAAAGTCTGGGCGGGTTTAGAAGAGGAGGGCTTGCAAAAGCAGCAGACAAGATCTGCACTTTTTCAAGCTCTTTTTAGGTATAACTCCAATGAAAAATATGCATAATTAAATGCATGCATGTTGTCATTTGGGGTATGAATACTAAACAGTGATTTTTATTTTATATTTGGGCAGTGAAGGGTCCCTTTAAAGTAATGTTATAGTGTTAATTTTCTCATGATTTCACAAGGCACAATGTGTAGAGTATGCATACGACTACATGTGGATGAGAGTCCCTCTCCAAATAAGCAGGGACTCAGGCTAGTACGTTTTTAAGAGATCCATTTTTTCAGCTGCCAATTAACACGCAATTCCCATTGGTTTCCTGCTCTATTTTTCAGCTATCCTGCTGTCTGTGAATTTCTCCAGAGCAACAATCTCCTGTCGGTTATTCGAGCTCATGAAGCGCAGGATGCTGGGTAAAATCTCTCATTCCTTTTAGCCTGCTAGTTTGAGTTGTCTAAGACACGATCTACAACTTTTTAGTTCCAAATGGCACCAAAACAAGAGGATTTGGATAAAGATGGACTGTTAATTTGTGCGCAGTTATTGCTAGGTATCAAGAGTAGGCCACGAGGTCTTGAGAAACTGGGACTCTCTCAGCATCATTTGATATCTAACTTGCTTTACATAAACAAACTGTAATTGTGCTTTACCCCTATGTTGCCATTCTCATTTAAACCCATACAATTTGGCAAGGCTGGAATTTACATATTCACCAGTAATTTGACAACCTTAATGTATGCCAAGGACAAATCTGTATGGTTATTTTGGTCATCTTGGGCAAACATAGGCTGATCAATTACCTGCTTGGTAAGGCTGTTACTGGTGTGGTTTTGCTACTGATGCTCAAAAACAGTCTTGTCCACTTCCCTTCATCTGTAGGTACCGCATGTACCGTAAGAGTCAGACCACTGGCTTCCCCTCTCTCATCACCATCTTCTCTGCACCAAATTATCTTGATGTGTACAACAATAAAGGTGAGACTATACACAACAGTGTATATGTGTGGCATTGTTTCTGAGGAATGTGTGTTTGAATAGTGATTTGTCTTGGTTGTGTCTGAGGTGTGAATGATCAGGATTTATATATTAGTGTGTGTACAGTGTGTGTAAAGTGAAGGTGGCATTACTACTGTCTGCAATGTAGGTCAAGTCATAGTGGTTTTGCTACTGTCTGCAGTGTAGGTAAAGCAAAGGTGGCCCTGTTGGTGCCTACTGTACATAAGATGATGGTGGATTTGCTGCTGTCTGTAGGGTAAACAAAGTGAAATTGCCATTGCTCTGCTGTCTCTCGAGAATACGTAAAGTGAAGGCGGCTTTGCTTGTAAAATGAAAGTGACATTGCTGCTGTCTGCAATGTATATAAAGTGTTGACATCTACTGTGTATCTAAAGTGAATGTGGCATTCATACGGTCTGTATTGTGTGTAAAGTTAAAATATTGCTGCTGTACTCTGCAATTTATATTTGGTGTAACACTGCTTGCAGTGTATATATAAAACGTGTGTATAGTGTTGACATGGCTGCTGTGTGCAGGATGATGTTGCAGTATGTATATGGAGGGGCGAGAGTGGCACACTGCAGTGTGCTAAGAGAGAAACATAGCAAGGTGCATAGAGGTAGAAATAGCATAAAATATTTTGAGATGTAGGAGCACACTACACTATATATAGAGACACGTGTGATTTTTTTATTTTTTTTATTTTATTATTTATTTATTTATTTTTACATTTTTCTCTCTTCTAAACATTTACCCTTTTTCTTCCTGCAGCTGCAGTGTTGAAATACGAAAATAATGTAATGAATATTCGTCAGTTTAACTGCTCTCCGCACCCTTATTGGTTGCCAAACTTCATGGATGTATTCACCTGGTCCTTGCCCTTTGTAGGGGAGAAAGGTAATAAGCCTCATGCACACCGCATCATACACACAATTACAAAATCTGCACACATCCTCATACACACACATATAATATATACATACAGCCTCATAAACACCGTTACAATATTTGCACAGCGTCTCATAAGCACAGTTATAATATGTGCACACGGCCTCATACACACAGATACGATATGTGCACACTGTCTCATACAGACAGAGATATATGTGCGCATGGCCTCATACACACAGATATATGTGCGCATGGCCTTGTACACACAGATATATGTGCGCATGGCCTGATACACACAGATATATGTGCACATGACCTCATACACACAGTTACGATATTATTTTTATTATATATATATAGCGCAAACAAATTCCATAGCACTTTACAATGGGTGGACTAACAAACATGTAATTATAACCAGACAAGTTTGACACACAGAAACAGAGGGGTTGAGGGCCCTGCTCAATGAGCTTACATGCTAGAGGGAGTGGGGTAGATGCGTGCAATGTTTTTGAGATGGAAGCGGCAGGATTTGGCGATCGACTGGACATGAGGGGTGAAGGAGAGGTCAGAGTCATAGAGAATACCTAGGCAACGGGCCTGCGCGGTGGATCTGATGGTAGCACCATTAACGTGGAGGGAGACAGACACGGGAGTAACAACACTTAAGGGATGAAAGACCAGAAGTTCTGTTTTGGACAAGTTGAGCTTAGGGAAATCGGCAGCCATCCAGTTAGAAATAGCAGAGAAGCAGTCAGAGACACAAGTCAAGAGGGGTGGGGAGAGATCTGGGTCGGACAGATAGATTTGCGTTTCATCTGCATAGAAGTGATATTGGAAGCCAAAGGACCTGATGAGTTTACCAAGGTGGAAGTATAGATCGAGAACAGTAGGGGACACCAACAGAGAGAGGTTGTGATGAAGAGGCAGAGCCAGAGAAAGAAACTCTAAAAGAGTGCTTGGTGAGGTTGGAGGAGCACCAGAAGAGAGCAGTATATCGTAGACCGAGATTATGAAGGATGAGAAGAAGCTGTTGATGATCAACAGTATCAAAAGCAGCGGAAAGGTCCAGGAGAATTAGGATTGAGTAGTGACCATGAGATTTTGCAGCAAACTGCCTCATACATACAGATCAGATATGTGCACACTGCCTCATACATACAGATACAAAATGTGCACACTGCCTCATAAATATAGTTACGATATGTGCACACTTCCTCATACATACAGATACAAAATGTGCACACTGCCTCATATATACAGATACAAAATGTGCACACTGCCTCATACATACAGATACAAAATGTGCACACTGCCTCATACATACAGATACAAAATGTGCACACTGCCTCATACATACAGATACAAAATGTGCACACTGCCTCATACATACAGATACAAAATGTGCACACTGCCTCATACACACAGATACAAAATGTGCACACTGCCTCATACACACAGATACGAAATGTGCACACTGCCTCATACACACAGATACGAAATGTGCACACTGCCTCATACACACAGATACGAAATGTGCACACTGCCTCATACACACAGATACGAAATGTGCACACTGCCTCATACACACAGATACGAAATGTGCACACTGCCTCATACACACAGATACGAAATGTGCACACTGCCTCATACACACAGATACGAAATGTGCACACTGCCTCATACACACAGATACGAAATGTGCACACTGCCTCATACACACAGATACGAAATGTGCACACTGCCTCATACACACAGATACGAAATGTGCACACTGCCTCATACACACAGATACGAAATGTGCACACTGCCTCATACACACAGATACGAAATGTGCACACTGCCTCATACACACAGATACGAAATGTGCACACTGCCTCATACACACAGATACGAAATGTGCACACTGCCTCATACACACAGATACGAAATGTGCACACTGCCTCATACACACAGATACGAAATGTGCACACTGCCTCATACACACAGATACGAAATGTGCACACTGCCTCATACACACAGATACGAAATGTGCACACTGCCTCATACACACAGATACGAAATGTGCACACTGCCTCATACACACAGATACGAAATGTGCACACTGCCTCATACACACAGATACGAAATGTGCACACTGCCTCATACACACAGATACGAAATGTGCACACTGCCTCATACACACAGATACGAAATGTGCACACTGCCTCATACACACAGATACGAAATGTGCACACTGCCTCATACACACAGATACGAAATGTGCACACTGCCTCATACACACAGATACGAAATGTGCACACTGCCTCATACACACAGATACGAAATGTGCACACTGCCTCATACACACAGATACGAAATGTGCACACTGCCTCATACACACAGATACGAAATGTGCACACTGCCTCATACACACAGATACGAAATGTGCACACTGCCTCATACACACAGATACGAAATGTGCACACTGCCTCATACACACAGATACGAAATGTGCACACTGCCTCATACACACAGATACGAAATGTGCACACTGCCTCATACACACAGATACGAAATGTGCACACTGCCTCATACACACAGATACGAAATGTGCACACTGCCTCATACACACAGATACGAAATGTGCACACTGCCTCATACACACAGATACGAAATGTGCACACTGCCTCATACACACAGATACGAAATGTGCACACTGCCTCATACACACAGATACGAAATGTGCACACTGCCTCATACACACAGATACGAAATGTGCACACTGCCTCATACACACAGATACGAAATGTGCACACTGCCTCATACACACAGATACGAAATGTGCACACTGCCTCATACACACAGATACGAAATGTGCACACTGCCTCATACACACAGATACGAAATGTGCACACTGCCTCATACACACAGATACGAAATGTGCACACTGCCTCATACACACAGATACGAAATGTGCACACTGCCTCATACACACAGATACGAAATGTGCACACTGCCTCATACACACAGATACGAAATGTGCACACTGCCTCATACACACAGATACGAAATGTGCACACTGCCTCATACACACAGATACGAAATGTGCACACTGCCTCATACACACAGATACGAAATGTGCACACTGCCTCATACACACAGATACGAAATGTGCACACTGCCTCATACACACAGATACGAAATGTGCACACTGCCTCATACACACAGATACGAAATGTGCACACTGCCTCATACACACAGATACGAAATGTGCACACTGCCTCATACACACAGATACGAAATGTGCACACTGCCTCATACACACAGATACGAAATGTGCACACTGCCTCATACACACAGATACGAAATGTGCACACTGCCTCATACACACAGATACGAAATGTGCACACTGCCTCATACACACAGATACGAAATGTGCACACTGCCTCATACACACAGTTGCGAAATGTGCACACTGCCTCATACACACAGTTGCGAAATGTGCACATGGCCCTATACACACAGTTGCGAAATGTGCACATGGCCCTATACACACAGTTGCGAAATGTGCACATGGCCCTATACACACAGTTGCGAAATGTGCACATGGCCCTATACACACAGTTGCGAAATGTGCACATGGCCCTATACAGTTACGATATGTGCACACTGCCTCATACACACTGCCTCCTGCACACAGTACCATCAGATAAACACTGTCTTGAAAAAAACAGACATTAGCTTCTACCTAGAGAAGCTAATGCCAACAGTCAAGCATGGTGGCAGTGATATTATGGATTGGAGATACTCTGTTGCATATCTCTAGGCCATTAATCATCTAGTACATGGGTTGTCAACCTGGTCCCTAGTTTCAGGATTCCAGGTGGGTGGTAGGGGGTTCTGCGGCACAACAAGCTGAATCCTCCTTCCATCGAGAGAGTGGGCGAGCGCGAGTGCACAAACGCACATGAAAGCACGAAGGCGTGCAAACTTGTGCGAAAACGAGAGAAACGCGAGAACATGCTAACACGAGCGAGTGTAACACGTGGGAAGAGGAAGGGGAGGAGTGGGAGCTGATGCACGATAGCAGGGACAGGCAGAAGCAGGTTGAAGTGGAGCAGAGCACTTGTAAAATAGGAGAAAGAAAGGTTATAGGCAGGACAAGGAGAGACTTGTTGGCTAATAATAATAAGTGGGCTAACTAGCTCAGCCTTGCTTTTGGACATTGCCATAAGGAAGGTAAAAGAAAATCATTAAAAAAGATCCAAAAATTGTTTCAAAAGGGAAGAAATATAGAAAAAAATGGGATAAAATAAAGGAGGAGAGGAAGCAGTGTTTAGAGTGGCTCATGTTTTGGCAAGTTAAGTTTTGTTATCTTATAAAATGAAAGAAAGAAGGAAAATAAGTGAAGGAGAAGGAGAGAATAAAGAGAAAGGGAAAGAGACCCCTGACAAATTGATATAATATAAGGAAGGTAAAGAAGAAGAAGGCAGGAAAAGTAGCAACAAAAAAAAGGGGGAGAGGGGGCGTGGCCGACTGAGAGACTGAGCGGACGTCTCTGTGCGAGGCTCCGTGCAAAACAAGCAGAAATTAGACTTTGGCCGAAAAAAAACAGAGACTTACCTGATCGAAACCCTCACCCCCACTTCAGGACACAATGGGGCGAAAAAATAGAAAAATTCAGCGCCCAGAGACACATCGCCTACCAGACATCCGACTCTCCTTTGAAAGGCCCGTGCCGCGGCCGATATCCAAGATGGCGCCGGAAGCCAGCACAGAACAGGAGATGTCGGATGACTCCCCAGAGGAGGACGAACCCCTTACACCGCAATCGGGCAGGGAATCCGAATCATCCGAACCAGACGAGGACTCAGCCCCTGCAACAAAAGGGGACATTAAAAAGCTCCTACTGGACCTCAGAAAGGTATGGAAGGAAGACCTACAAGAGGTCCAGGCAGAGGTGGTGATAGTCCACAACAAGGTCAGAGCTATAGAGGCAAAAGAAGCAAAAAGAGACAGCCAAATGCAGGAGGCTAGAACGCAGATGGAGGGACTGACATCGCAAGTGCAGAAGCTGAACCGCACGGTAACAATGCTGGAAACGCGCCATAGACGTAGAAACATACGTCTCAGGGGAATCCCAGAGATGATTGACACAGAGAAGCTGCTGCAATATACACAGAGCCTCATAGACACACTAGGAATCAGGGGAGGGACTGCCCCGCCACTGATCACCTCGGTGTTCAGGGTCCGAAAGTCCCCAGCAGCACCTGAGGGCTCCGCCAGAGATGTGATAGCGGTAACACGTGATGTTGCTGTCAAGAATGCGATCATGACCTACTCTAGAACGCAGGGGAACATAACCTTTGAAGGCAATACAGTGGCTGTATACGGCGACATCCCGTTCCCTGTGCTCATGGAAAAACGCAAATTAGCACCGGTGGCAAAGAAACTAAGAGACTGCTCTATAAAATACCGCTGGGGAGTGGAGGGATCCCTGGAAGTGACAACTGGGGACAAAGCCCATACGCTGACATCAGCAGACGACCCCGAGGAGCTATTTAAGCACCTGGACATGCGCCCACAAACTCTGACAGACGCATCCTCCGAACAGCACCGAATCGGAAGAAAAGAGACCGGCACCAACACAGCTCCGAGGCGGGCCAGACCACTAGGGGGAACTACCTCTTGGCGCTGAGTCAGAGACTTCACCTCATACCCCCATCCCCAGGCAGTGACCCATCCAATCAAATCCAGGAGCCCAGAGCCCATTATGAACCGAGACCTAGCTCACAATAGACAGTAATCCAATTAAAAATTGTGAAACATCAGGGACCAACGATTACAGGCAGACCATCGCTGTTAATCGTGGTATATAAGCCGCAAAAGTTATGCCTGCTTTACTCATGTTAAATATACATAAAATGAAAAGTTATGTTTTATTCACGATAACTCAATAAAATATAAATTGAAAGAAAAAAAAAAAAAAGGGGGGGAGAACTTCTTTTTATGGTGACACGTAATAAAATTTGGCACCTAATACAGTGTTGTTTTGGTTGTTTGTAATAAAAGGGAAAAGGGGGAGGTGGGGGGAAGCACTGTGTGTGATCAAAATGTGGTAAGAGTAAAAGTAGTTGTTAAATTGTGCAACAAATTTAGAACCCACGTCTGGGGAAAAAATAAATATGCTCGTGGCCATTTACCAGGGTATCTGAAGACACTTGCGCTAAAAAGTTTGAGTTACTGCAGCACTGGTGGGCGGTAAGGAAATTTTACCATCAAGAAAGATGCATTAGTGGGCGGTAGGTATAAAAAGGTTGACTACCCCTGATCTAGTTCATTACAGCATATTAGACTGCTTGAATCCCTCTGTTCTTCACTGACAATTAGTATTTTGTTTGCTTTCTATATTTGCACATGAGAGCAGACTTGTCTGCTCCTTCTAAACACTGTAACCACTGTGTACCATAAAGTATACATATGTGCTTGGTTCTACTAGAATCAATAAAGTAACACTCTTGCTTTCAGTAAGTATCAACATGCAGTATGTTGATCTTTATAGCAGAGTAGCTATATAATAATAGATAACAGACGATTTCATAAGAATTCAAGTTTGGCACAATGTTGTAAAACTGTGTCATCACAAGTCCAGTTTTAGTCCAGGTTTCAAAAGTATTCTGCTGGTATAGAACTGGGTAATATCTAAATCCTGGGCCAGTGATGACTGGAATTACTTCACTAAAGGATTTCAATCACCTTGAATAATTAAACAACCATAATAAATTCAAATTATCCATATGCTACAGGAAAAATATGAAAAGAGACAACTTAATAGTGAACCTAGAACTATCATAAAAATATTCTTACGTGTGCCCATATGTTTTGTAGAACTCTAATCCCATGTTGTCTCTTTACATAGATCTGTTAATACCTTTCATATCTGTGTGTGACCAAGCCTCTCAATTGCAACACATTTTATTTTTGAGGAACTAAAGAGATACGATAATGTCTCTCTTTAGAGAAGGACTAAAGTAGTAAAAATATAATGTGACCTAAAACATTTTATTTGTAGTCTCAACAGTTTGGGTTACTATGCTGTGTAACACTAAATCAATCAAAGTGCATGCAAGTACAAAATCATTGTCCTTCCCAGATATTAACTTATTTCACCTTTCACAGAGAGACACAATGAATTCAACATGCAAAAGCAAATTTTACCCAAAATGTTGCCGTTAATTTTCTAGAATTTCAATTTTAATCTGACATTTGCAGTTTCCTGTACATTTCCCTTTTTTGTGTGAAGTTCACTGAAACTTGAATAGTCACGGATAGTGGACCTCGAACATGTTTATTTTGAAAACCATGAAAAAATGGGAATTGGGGGCACACCCAGAACATGCATTTCTAAGGCGTAGGACCCATCGATATTGGGGTCCTGTAACATAGTGGTGGGCTTAACCCTATATGGTGAAACCGAATCCCCATATTTGCTAAGATAGGTGATTTTAAGTAGCCTTGTTTAATGTAAAACTGTGTTTTTGTTTGTGTGTGTGCGCTATTCCTTTAACTGTATTCTCTAAACCTGGGGTAGGCAACCTTCGGCACTCCAGATTTTCAGGACTACATCTCCCATAATGCTCTTACAGTCGTAATACTGACAGTATCATGGAAGGTGTAGTCCAAAACATCTAGAGTGTACAAGTTTATTTATCATACTGAGAAAAGGCATTGACAAGATATTTTCAAAGGTTTGGGCTAATCAGCCAACAAGACCCCCGCTCCATTTTCCATTTCAGCCCACACTAAAATCTGCAGTTCCCAGTTTAGTGAATAACTCTGCAAATAGTTTCTGGAATCCTCTTACTCTGAAACACAGGTCTACTTTCTTAGCATTAAATATGTTCATTCTTTTCTTTTACCAGACTGGGTCTGGTAAATGAGTAGTTTACTTTAAACCAGAGACTGAGAATTGTAAGAATATTTGCTGGTTCTCGTTATTCAATGACCACAAGTAAAGGAACATCACAATGTAGAAATGAGGAACTGTTTACCATATCTGTATCTTGTTTCCTACCTAGATATTTTGCCTTTATATCTATAGATATTTTGCTTTTATATCTATATTCAGCAGTTCTAAGCATGATGCTCTTGTATTCAGATTAAAGTAGCTCTGTCACTTGACAGCTTCTTAAGCTAAATCTGTTTAAAAACAATGTTCAAACATAATTATTTTATTAATTTATTTTAATTGCCATGTGATCAGATGTTTAAGACACAGATGATTTATTTTTGAAATACAATTTAAATGGAGTGCTAAGTTAAACATGTATGCATCAATATAGCCATAACAAAGTTTAAATGATGATAAATGTGGTGCTGAATGTACTTTTTAAAGGGATACTCCAAACTCCTAAAGCACTTTAGCTTGTTCAAGTGCTTTTTGTGTAAAAAGTGTGTCCTCTTTTTGTAAAATGAAAAAAAAAGTGCAAATTTCATTAGAAATATACTTTTTTGTTGTTTTAAATTTATTTAAATAAATTGACATTTTTACACTCCATGGCTATCAATCAAAAAGAGAAATCAAGAGGCAGCAATCGTTCAGAGCCCCTGCCTTGCACATACGTCTCATTGAGCTGCCTTGGGAAGTCTGTGTGGACAGCCACAGAGCCTATGCTGGGGAAGAATGGAATGGCATGCAAAGGTTTCAGACGAGAAGATTTAGCAAGATGCTTTTATATATACCCCCATTGGAAATAAACGCATAATTAAATGCATGTTGTCATTGGGGATATACTAAACAGTGGAGTACATTTTCTTGTGCATGTACAGATATAAAAAATAGCATTAGAATGCATTAATAGATCTAGTTAATAACACAAAAAGCCATCGGCTATAGACCCTCCAAGAGTTTTTGAGTTGTGCACAAAGGGGGGTTGTCCCTTCAAGGCCCTCAAACCAGGTATGCGATAAAACGGACAGCCCGGGAGTTTGGTAGTCCGTAGTCAGCTTGGACTTCCACCATGGTTCCTTTGGACATTTAAGTACATAAGCTTTCATCTGAGCAGGACCACGAATAGATCACTGGACATCAGGTGAGTTCTAGAGTAGGCCCTCCCTCGTACAGTCAACATGGGGCGGCTTCTGGCTGCGACTTAACTGTAACCAGAAATCCTAAAATAACTTGTCCAGCCAAGCCAAACTGATATCTGGCAAGCCTCTGGTAGTGGACGAGTATGTGTTGTCTGCCATCTTAGATAGATCTGTGCTCCAGGCCGCGTGTTGCTTAGACATTGATAGGGTCTCGGTTCTTCCAGTGGTAAATAGAGAAAGTCAATAACCCTCACTGCCAGGGAGAGAAACTGAGTCCTGTATTGCGTGCTCTAATCCCATAAGTAGTACTGATGGGGAGATTGGACGCTGCTCACACTTCCACGCTGTAAAGTAGACCTCTGTTTAACTGGCGTGAGCAGAAATGCCTCAAAGAGTTAGCTTGCTAGTGTTCAAGTTGTCATGAGCTGTTTTCTCGATCAAATAGCCACAATAAGGACACTATAAGGAGTTTTCTTTCAGGGGTCACTCAAGATGCGACCGATCAGTATGACAGTCAGGCCCCATCCCTAATATTGACTTCAATTTAATATTTTTGAATAAGCTTTTCAAATGATTTCAGCCAGATCCAGCAATATATACAGATATAAATGTTTGGTATAAAATGACTCACAAATTCCCTGTGAAACATTCTCATTACCTGCTTATGCCTATACTAAGAAGTATATTATTCCCTCCGGGCATGGTGCCCAATGATGAGAAAAACAATCTTGATAGATTTTCTTCACTTTGTTCCATAAAAATCAATTGTTTAATTTTTCAGAACTACACCATGAAGTTCCATATACCACTTTAGAGGTTTTTTTTTTTACATGTCGAAATCCACAGTTTTCTTTATATATATTTTTAAATTGTAATATTTTTGCTAAATTTATAATTGGTGCACATTTCCAACCTTCAGTCGCAGGCCAGTAGCAGGGTATGGACAGTCTGTCTGCCACAAAGGCCATGCCAGCTAGGCAGGATGTAGGGTGGAGTAGTAGTGCTTCTGGAGCCGTGCTGAGGTAGCTATATGCAGTAAAGAGATGGGGATCGGCAGGCATTTCGGGCGGCCCGCTAATAATCATGCACGTAGTCCAGCCTTGATCAGCAAGCAGCCTGAGAGCCCTCGGAGACACACTGTTGGGCAGACGACCTCCCACCGGGAAGTTGGCTTATATTGCCCATAATTGCACGCAGAGGGCGTCAGGAGCCCCGAGAGAGATCCACCTCTCCACGGAGTGCCTGGAGACAGAACTGGCACAGCCACCATGATAGCTGCCAGCAGGGCCCAAGGGTGAGGGGTTCATTATGTTGCAGCTAGGCAGTAGGCCTCGGACACAGAGCTTGTACTTTACCCTTATAGGGGTCAAAACACAGATTTCTGGGCAAGCACCTCTTATTGCTTTTAACTCCTGCGTCCTGTTGTCAGGTGAGGAGTCAACAGCTTTTTTTGGAGCCGGATTGTTTGAAAATCGCAGGAGCGATTAATCAATTGAATAGCATTTCCAAAAGTATTAATCTTCTAGGCCAGTGGTTCCTAACCCAGTCCTCAAGTATCCCCTACCAGTCCAGGATTTAGGAATTACCCAGTTGTGTCTTTAACCCCTTAAGGACACGTGAAATGTGTGACATGTCATGATTCTCTTTTATTCCAGAAGTTTGGTCCTTAAGGGGTTAAACACAACAGGATGATTCCTAAATCCTTGACTGTTGGAGGGTACTTGGGAACTTGGTTGGGAACCCCTGTTCTAGGCCATTATTTTCATTAGAAGGCAGACATTGCTGTTGATGCAACAAAACTGTTTGCTGGTGTTTTGGAGGCTGATATTCTGGAGATAGTGAAACACTATGTCACATGAAATACACTGGCTTGTTTGATTTGTCATCTATAAATGGGAGTAAATGGATTTTACACCATGCCTACATGGTCACAAGAAATGCTACTGATAATCAGATTACAACGTGCCTTCATCATTTGTTTACTGCACTGGGCATTTGCCTACATTTCAACAACATTTTGAATCAAGATTATGCCAGTTATTTGTCAGACTGTGATCCATCCTGATGTAAATTTGTGTTCAGTAGAATACATTTACAAATAACAAAGATATGCCTTCACTTCAAAGCAACTACAAACAATGCTAGTTAATTGCTTTCAGCATTGCATAATGTCATCCATATTACTTGAGAATGATGAGCTGGTAATCAAAAATCAATCAAATAGCAGGATTGTTTTGTATACAAATTATTAGCTACATTTAAAAATTAAGAAATACAACAAAGCAGGTGTTGCAACTCAAGAGCATCCTGAAAATCCTTACTTTAACATAATAACCAATATCCCCCTTTCTGCTTCAGAGATTTAGTACATACTTTTAATAAATGTTGCTTATGTAGATTGTGGATAGTATCTACAATAAATAGTTAACACTGGCTAAACTGAATTCAATAGCTTATATGTTGTATTAATCATCTCTCCAGTGTTTAAAATAAATTCACCTCTTTTCATTGCTAGCTAAAATTACAGGAATGTTTACACTTAAAAAAAGTACTAATATAGAAAACATAAATGTGGAACTTGCCATTTTCTCTCTTAATGCTGCATGAAGTATCCAGTTTATAGAAGCTGAAAATTTTTGGCCTAACAATATTAAATAGTACCAAATAACTGGCCTATGAAATGCAGTCTAAAGCAATAGTCAGTGTAATGGGAAGATAGACACAAAGCAGCAGCTGCATTCCATAATTTGCAGGCTGCTTCAACAAAAGTTAATTTTATGTTTATAATGCAGAATGTGCTAGTGACACAATAGATCCAACACTTCCTGAAAAAAATTGTATTGCAGTGATCTACTATAATGGCATTTTTATTTTTTTTAGTTCCTTACATTTTACAGCTATATACCATTTCTCTCTTTTTCTAGCATTTTGAATTACTTTGCATGTTTAAAAGTGCTGTAAACACAGTACATATAATTTCGTAAATTTGACATGGGATTTGTGAATCCGTTGTGTATGAACTTTTGATTTCCGTTTTGTTTTATTCTATATTGGTGCAGGTTTTATCAGTGTTTAAGTTGTATTGATTGATCCATTTCTGATCTTTGTACTCAGTTACCGAGATGCTGGTGAACATTCTAAGCATCTGCTCAGATGACGAGCTTATCTCTGATGGGGAAGACCCCTTGGAAAGTAAGTCATATTCACTCTAATGCAATTCAGTGCCATTTTTCATTAGAAATAAATTAATATTCCATGCCTTTTGTGGTTTCGCTGCCCTGTTTTTCTCTGTACGATGTATAGCACCCACTTTCCATCTTTGATGTCTTTTTAGTTTGTTTATTTCTTCACCTTCTCATGTGTCAACACGTCATTTGTTCTTCTTTTGTCTACTTTGTAGATCTATTCACAGATATGAAGGCAGGGAGAGGGATATTTTGCTTTATAAGGGTCCAGGAATAAGTTTCTAGTTGTCCATTCATATTTAATAATTCACCCCTCCAGGTGGTGCTTCTGTGCGTAAGGAGATTATTAGAAACAAGATCAGAGCAATTGGGAAGATGGCACGTGTTTTCTCTGTACTCAGGTAATGTCTCGTTCACTCTTCCAATGTCTATGAAGGACTTTATAATGGTTTTCCATTTTAGAGTATATAAGCATTAAAGTGATTCTCATGTCAGGGTTTATTCCCTCTACACCAACACCATTGAATGGAAGTAATCCAGTTTTGGTGAGTCAAACTTATTTTAAGTTCAATTTAATAGCATAATGTAAGGTGAAGTAGGGACTATTGTCTTAGTATTGTTGCCAGGAATAAGAAAACTTTGGGTGAAGTATTAAACCACTTACTCTACTAAATTTATTTATTATATATATATTCATCTTAAATGAAGAAAGAAGTAAAAATATATAAAAACTGTGGGTTTCGAACTCTGGGCACACCCACACATCAAGTGTGTGTGTGTGTGTGTGTGTGTATATATATATATATATATATATATATATATATATATATATATATATATATATATATATATATATATATATATATATATATATATATATATATATATATATATATATATATAATATAAAAATAAAACTGGATGTAACACCTATTTGAAAAATAGGGATATACAAACATGTCCACATTAGGTTTAGCCAATCACTGCATCAAAATACTCAAATTTGGAATATCTCAACTTACTTCTCTTGATATGTGAGATCAGTTGTTTAGACTTTACAACTTACATGGAAGCTACATAGATCCAATCAAATTAAATTGCAACCAAGGCAGGTGTGGGCAAAGGGTATGTTGTAGATGTTGTAGAATTGTAACTTGCATGATGCTTAGGATTCTAAAGGCTAGTAAAACATCATAGCATTCGTAGTTCTACAACATCTGGGAATCTGCCTTTTGCCCATACTTAATCCAAAATAAAGGAGCAGGGAAGCGTAATTAAATTCACATGTTTAGTTTTGTGTTAAATTGAGAATGCCTTCTCATATAGGTGGTACATATGTAAGACAACTTTGTGTTTTGTAGCTATTGTTACTGGTGTGGTTCATTTAAATATTTACTCTTTTCCTCTTACTCTGAAACCAAGGTTCCTATGTATTACTGCTGACCATGCAATTTCTTGTTCTGTCTTTCAAACACTTCTGAGGTTCTTGTATTATTTCAGGGAAGAGAGTGAGAGTGTACTAACACTGAAAGGACTGACACCCACAGGAACACTGCCCCAAGGCGTGCTGTCAGGAGGGAGACAGACTCTACAAAGCGGTGAGTGTCAGCCAATGCCACAGCCATGTCCAGCATTGCTTGGATGGAACGAGACCTATAATTTTGGATTATTCAAGAGTTTTTCAATATTTTTGTTCATGTTTATATCATTCATTGTAGTATTCCAGAGTGGCTCTCTTTTGGATGAGACCTGATTTGGAAGTGATTGAGCTGTTAATCTGTGAAATGTGTTTGGAGAGGGGAATCTGTGTTGTGGGGTGGACTGATTAGAGAAAGAATAAATATTTCAAGTGGTCAATGGGGTTATAGGAGGAGGCAAAATCACTGTTATGTTATGTTTGGAGGAGGGAGAATGTCTTTTAAAGTAAACAAATGACTGTCAACACAAACATCGGACAGTTCATTAGTTGCCCTCGGTGAACATGTGAGATGCTATATGTCTCCACCAAAACCTATAGGACAACCGCAGATAGAGACCATATGCGATGACTATGAAAAAATATATATGCATAATATACAAAACATACCCTTCTTATTAAGATAAGCTTGGGATAAATGTATCTGATAATGCATAGTGATAGATATTACAGACAGCCTAAAATCTGTGCTTGATTAAATTATTTATTTCTGATTAGCCCTGGGCTTTCATAGTACAGTTGTGTATTGTTTTTTCCATAAAAGTACTTGTACAGCCTGGGTGAATCCCATTTTACTTGTAAGAGGGGGTATGTATAGTTATAGAGCTTGGATTTCCATCCCAACCATACACACTTTAAAATAAAGCCAAGATGGCTGGACGTGCTTAACTAGCTCCGGCACGATTGAGCAGAAAATCAGCCGTTGTTACTCTAAACCACATGGATAGCAGCTTCACACAAACTGTGGACACACTTGTACCATGTGGGAACGCACTGAACCGCGATCTGTGCCATTACGCCGTCAATTGAAGCCGTCTGGCTGTGTGGCCTAGTATGTCTTGCGGCCTGGGCTCTGGGAGAAGTGGCCGATCTCCTGGCGTAGGACTTGCTTCTTGTGCAGACTACCCTTTAGCCATGCACCCACCCCCCGAACCCCCCTTTGGACCGGTGGTTGATATCCAATCCCCACTGGGAAAACTCACCCAGCTGCAGCAGCAAGGTCCCCTGCTCGAAGGACGACCGGATGGTGTGCACCCCCTTTGGACCGGATGGCTGCCATGTTGTAACACTCTCAACACCAAGAGCCCCCTGATAACTAGGCCTGGAGAGAGTGCTTTGAATTGCGCTTTGAAAGGATCTGCCAGGAGATTTTATTTTTGTTGTGCACGAGGTAACAGAACATCTTACGATGCCACAACAGCATATGTAAGTACAGTAATATCACAGTATTTCACATAAATGGCATTGTAGTAACGGCACATTTTTTAGGTATGGATATAGACAGGTTATGCGGACTCGTCTATTAGTAGGTCACAAAAGTAGAAGAGAATCAAAACATGCAAGACGTGATGGAGAATATACTCATTAGAGGAAAGGTAAAGTACCTGAGTGTTATGGGAGTAGGAAACAGGCTAGCAACATAAACTTATTTCACAAGATCCGCATAGTAACAGTGAGTTGGATCAGAGATATCTATGCTTAGAGAGGTCGTAGTCAAGTTCTCAGTAATAGTAAGCATATTGCTGCAGTGTGCATATAAACAAAAGCTTTAGACACATCAAAACGTACAACTGATAGTATGATTGAACAAAGCAATATAGTATAACGATTAGGCACAGATATAGCATGAATGGCAATAGTGCTGCACATGTTATAGACAATAAACATGTCTTGTGAGACACTAACCCAACGATTGGGGAAAAATAATACGCAAGATAACAGTAGAGTAGTGCCATATGCGTGGCTTTTAAGGGCAGTAAACGCACTAGAACCATTGCCTATACCCAAATGCTGGATCCCCCTGTGGGTTATACTAGTTAGCTCCTGCTAGGCTGATTAACGAGTGGTGACACAGCTCACTTGTCTGCCTAAGTGGTGGGTAAATGGTTTCCCATCATGCTAGCACTAAGGTGGGTAGCTTGAGCACATAAAACTTAACATAAAAGCAGTATCAACTTTATGATTTGACTTCGCTTGTTTAAAATGTCCACCCCATGTCAGCCGGGCGAGGATTCATTTCAGCGCGCTGGGCGGCCCGTCTGTGTGTAGTGCCGCCTGCCACAATGGGTTTGATGATTCTGGGAATAGTTTTAGTCCCGTTGGGCGTCCGAGTGGAGGGGCGATGGTTGCTTCTTGGGGCATTTGCTGTCTAGGCTGGTGTCTGTCTTGGATGAGGGGGAGAGTCCCAATATGGTTGCATTAGGCTGTTAGGCCTTCTTTATCCGCCCCTCTGTGGGAGGCAGAGCGGCATGGTAGGGTAGTCCAAGGCCTTGCTGCCTCGCCTCGCCCGGGCGGTCTCCATCATGCGTGATGGGGATCACCTTGCCAAAGGAACTAGAACCTCGCGGCAAGCCTCTCCTCGGGACCAGGGTTGTTTATTTTCACAGGAGCTCAGCTGTCAGTTGTCAGGTAAGCGTTTTGCCGTTTTTTAGGGGCTAAAACAGGGCAGCTTTTCAGGAGCTACTCCTCAGTGCGTCCGCTCAGTATGGCGGTCCGGCCCCACCCCCTGCCAGGAGTTTTGAGAGCGCATCTCCAGCAGACCGCACACTATTGCTCTGCTTCACAAGCCCGATCTCTACCTGGACTGGGGGCACACATAAAGGTAACCCCCACTCATCGCCCACATACCCGACCGGTTCCCTGACCTTCGGCGAGCACTCAAGCCCCTGCTGAGAGGAGGAGGAAGATCCAAGGTCAGATCTGGGCTGTGGAGGGTGAAGCACGTGGCCACAGGGGCCAACTAACAGCTTGCAAGCCTGACATCCAGCTACTTCCAAAGTACAGCACAGCAGCAAGAGACTGCAACATACCCAGGCTATGGCCAGACTGTAACGTGTGGCCTGTACGCGGTGTGGGATAAATTCCCAGGAAAAGTGCCCCTGCTCGATCAGTTACCCCAGTGAGCAAAGTGGGGATTCCTATGTTTCAATACCTGGAACTTTTGGTGACAAGCACCCAGTGGTATTACAACCTACTGGCTAATGTATTATTATGTTTCCCATGTTTTTTTTTTTTTTAGTTTTCTCATTACTATTATCTTTTACTAATTGCTAGTTAATCTGGCCAGACATACATGTTTATTCACTAGTGGCAGGACTGACTCACTTGAACCTGCACAGTCACATACATGCCATATTCTACTGTAAGCATGTTTACTTATTTTATTTTGTTTTTAAGTCCCGCCAGTCACCTAACCTGACTACCATATTGAGAATGTCTCCTGGTGGGCACGCTAACGTACCTTAACATTTCTGCTGTCATTAGACACTAGTTTAGTTAAATAAACCGTTTGAAGAACCGTTTGACACATACTGATCCACCATGTCATTTATATTAAAAAAAAGTGCAATTCCTGATATTGTATGTCATATCATTGTGCTTTATACTGCAGTCAATCTTTTACAATGTTCGTGCAAGCCTGTATACCTAATCCTGCACTGCAAAAACAGTTAAAAAAAAAAAAAAAAAAAAAATGAGCAAAACTCAATTTTTAAAGAAAGCCGAAAAAAGAACTATCCGAAGTCTCAATAATTTCCTCTGTATGGAGAAATTTCTTGGTGGTGAGGTTTTACAGTGGTAGTTGAATTATTGAACAAAGGTGTATTTTGAGATGATGGGTTAGAATTTGTTAATTTGGACACAATGGTCAAAGTCTTGTGGTTTTGGGATGATGTTTTGGGTGATGATCTGTGCTGTAATGTTTTCTTACATTTCACATTCTTGCTTTTCTAATGCAGCCACAGAAGAAGCGGTCGAGGCTCAGGAGGGTGAGCTTATCTTGCTTACTTTCATGTGTACAATGAGTTTCATAAGTCAAGAGGAAAGCTCTTTGCTTACTCACTATAACATATTTACTGAAATTAGACATTTTAACCTTTTGTTTACGTAGATCCAATATGTACAACTTGACATTAAATTTTTCCCAAGTAATATGAGAAGTGCTTTCTTTTAGCATTAATGAATGCCCAGTGAATCTGATCTGTATCTTTGGATCCAACAGGTGCCTGGGTTTTGTAAAACCGTTTATACCTCAACCCTGACTTCATACCTTTTACCATTTCAAGAAAATATATCACACACCTCAGCCAAATAGATGGCATATTACTATACAGTCTGCTTCTTTTCTTGATTTACACACAGTGCAACAATAAACCACTAACATCAACTTCTCTTGCAAAACTAATACAAAATTACACAATTCCACTTAAACTTCAATATTGGTAATTTAGATAAAATATTTTTTTATGAAATAGGAACTTCCATAATGTATTCTTGCCGTTTACTGAGCCAACACAAGAGGGCACTAGATAATGTCTAAAACATTCCAAAAAGCTAGGCCACTGATTTTCATGACATACTTTTTGGCATATTACAGCAAATCTGCCATTTTATGGAAATTCTGTTCTTTTCTGTACTAATAACTACTCTTCATTTCTCCAGGAAAACATTTTTTAAATCTGTGCATTAGGATTTCTTGCTCCCTATCCACCCTCCCACTGTTTAACTCAGCTTTGCTTTAATCTATTTTTCCCTTTTGTTACCCCTTCTGTTAGTTTACACTAACCCCTTTTTTGTTTGTTACTTTATGTGTCTAGTTAATTTATTACACCGTGTCTCTCTTGTATCATGTGGTATCTTTCTGCCAATCTCCTTTTCAATCTTCCTTCCTCACCTTATGTCTGGTTTACATTTCTTCTCTTCTCTTTGTCTGGCTTGCAGTGCGAGGATTCTCTCCCCAGCACAAGATTCGCAGCTTTGAAGAAGCCCGAGGTTTAGATCGCATCAATGAACGCATGCCCCCAAGACGTCCCTCATCTCCCCAGGACTCCAACATCATCTCCACCGACAAGAACAGCACCAACAAAAACCCACAGTGACAGGCCTGTCAGTGGCTGCTGTAGCATTTGGCACAACTCTCTCCCACCACCTCCATGAAAACTGCGTGTCTGAGGGCAGGACTCTCAAAACCAGACCGACCGACACAGAGTGCAGATGCGCGCGCACACACACACACACACACACACACACAAAGAAAGTACAGAGGTATACTTGATATGCATATGCAGGAAGATGTGCATAAATGCAAGATAGGAACATACAAAGTGAGCAGCTGTATAGTGAGGCAAATAGAAGTGCCCGGTTATGAAGGAATGAGACATGCATATAATGTATATACAGACACAGGCACAAAGGGTTTAATGTGGAGGACTCAGACATGGGTTATGGAAATTGAAATATAGAGATTGGTACCATTCGCATCATGAGAATAATTAACAATCATTTGGTGGAAATCAAGGGCACTGACTGGGACACACAAGTAAAGATTGGTTCAGGCACCAGTGTGTATATACACAAACACTGCGAACCACAGGTAAATATACATTGTGAGCACACATACATTGAGACAAACACTCATCACACACACTCACAACCGATAACACAATACACAGGGCTGGCCTGTCCTGCAGTTTGTATTCTCTTTGTAAATGTTATTTGCGTTCTATATATATATATATTTATACATGTGTAATATAAAGACCCTGTTTTTTAATGTAGGGTTTGTCTAGCGGCAGCTGCTGCAGTATTGTACCATAATCTGGGGCCAACTCCCAGCCCTCGCACCCTTGTTCCCTCTACAGGTGCACATGTCAGCACAAAAAAAAAAAACAGTTAAATGACATGCAGTTTAAACAGGTCAAAGAAGTTCCTTAAAGAATCCATTGCAGGCCTGATATTTACATAGTACAAGGTAGCCTTCATAGCACAGAGGTATAGATATCTTTGTGAGTATGTGTGTTCCTGAACATATACGGAGTGCTGCAGAACATTGTGCTGCATATATACCCACATACAACTAGCTTTGTCCATGTCCAAGGAATGTGCACTGTATTGCTGTACAGTACATTGTCACAACCCAGTGGCACACAATGAAATTCACTTAACTTCAGTAATACAGACTTCCCCATATGTAATTATAACAATTCTAAACCATACTCCTTGCACACATTAAGCTGCACGCACATAATCCTCTGTACATGAGGTTGGTTTGCGGAGCTTAGATCTGCACATCGAATTCTTTGTACAGGTCATGCTCTACATAACACCAAGCAGTCAAGCAAACATGATTCACTTTAAATGGTTTGACCTGGGCCAGATAGATGCCTGAATGCGTGGTCTTTGCAAGAGAGGCCTGCATCCATATGGCACTTTTGCTTTCACCCCCATTATTTAATATAATGGGGATAGGTCCCTTTTAAAACCTGATCTTGTATACAAGTGGAAGTGGTGGGAGTTGCAATATGGTCCATCTACCTACTCCCAGATCATAACCACACAAATCCCTTGACGGACCACTCTTGTTTTAAGAGGGTTACATTTTAGGGCTATGAATACATAAAACCTTTGTACAACAAGGGCTTGAGGTAACACAAAGTTGTAACTTCATTATGGCACAGATACTGGGTTACCGACAGGTATTATCCACACCTAAAAGGGTGAGGGACTAGTTCTGCCATGGCAATAAGGCACTCAGGAGCTGGGTTACCCTCTGACAATCTCATTTTTTTCACCATCTTTGCAGGGTCACCAAAGGCATCAAAGGAGACATGTTAATCAGAGTAAAGAAGGGTTGGAGTGCCTACTCTGATGGAAACAAATTTTCTTTTTGTCTTTCTGTTGAGAAATAGCACAAAAATTTACATTTTCTTTGCTGTCCTTACCCTTGTTTAAGTTTTATTTTGAACATTAATTTATATCTTTAATGTTATAATCTGGGGGAGGTGGAAGATGAGCCCTTTTCTCTCCTCCCCGTCATCATCTTCTACTTTCCATGAAATTTATTATTTGCCGAGTTGTCTTGTATTAAAAAAAACAAAAAAAAAAAACTAAAACGTTTTTTAAAAAAAAATGTAAAAAAAAAAAGTATGCTGATTTTTTTTTTTTCCCCCCCCAAAGAATTATGGGAGAAAACAAATGTTCCGATTAAACGGCAAACTAGTTAACATACATGTCTGTGGTGTTTTTCTCCTGTGAGGGACGACTGGTCACAGCTCCATTGTTGTTTGAATTGAGAAATTAGTAGGGGAAGAAACAGATTTGTGTGGTAAGCAGTGGTGTATTTTGGATGTGTGCTGCCCTAGGCACGACTAAATTTGGACACCCCCAAAATCTTAATTTGACCCCCCCAATTCGTGTCAAGGCCATTTTTTTGACTGACAGACACATGGCCTCATTGATACATGCACTGACATACACTCACTGACAGATACACAGTCATTGGCACACACATTCCGTCATTAGCACACACACTGTTTAACCAACACACACTTTCACTGACAGACACACTGACACACCCACTGACTGACAGGCACACACTCTCAGATACACATAAAATGACATACACACACACTCACAGGCCGCGATCCACTTCGCACATTGATTCCTGATATTGCATTCTCACTCACAGACACACACTTACAGCTACACTCACTCACTCACAGTAAGGTGGACAACCCCAGAACACGAGGCAAACAAGGCATTTGTCTGGGAGCTTAGGGTGGCATTTTTTGGTACCGCCCTAGGCAAATGCTTTGTTTGCCTTGTGGTAAATACATCCCTGGTGGTAAGCACCACAAAATCAATGTTTTGCTGGTATGTATGATTTGTGAGAGCAGGTGCATCCAGTGCGTCTGTGAAAAATGTTATATATTACACAGGATCCATTCCCAAACAGATATTATATAGTTTTTAAGAATGAGTTAGCAGTGTGGATGCTGATATTGCCTATCCTTTGTTTCTATGAATGAGTTAGTTGTATGTGTGATGTTACCCATGTTGTGGTTATATAGGGAGCTTGTCACGTTGGAAGCTTTATTAACGATCTTCTGTTTATATGGCACTTCCAGTATAGTTGTCCGTGTTGCTTATCGAGAAGTTGGCAAAGTGGAAGCTGGTGTATCCTGTTCTGTGTATATGGATGGGTTGGTAGAACGCGTGCTGATTTGACCTGTCCTGTGTTTATATGAATGGGTTGGTAGAGTGGAAGCTGATACTACCAGTCGTGTGTGTGTATTTGAATTTGTATTGCTATGTTTGAAGAGTTGGGAGTTACCTACCCTGTAACTGAACAAATGAGTTGGTGGTATGAGTGAGTGAAGTTCTATTTTAAATTGATTTAATATTAAATAATACACTTAGAGGAGTTCACACATTTGTAAAAACTATGCATTGCTTACTTTTCTGTTTTTGCTGCTGCAAAGAGAGCGTGGAATAAAGTAATGCATAAAGTAATGAATCCAAAGCTGCAGTCTTGGTTTCCCAAGCCAAGGAATCCAGCTAGAATTCAAATCCTGGATATAGAATATAGAGATATACAACCAACCTAAAAAAAAAAAAAAGAAACAAAAAACTAAATAGTATAGCACTGCTATGGTAACCAGGCACAAATAAGATATATTGCACTCAAAGATGGACAATCAGCATACATTTTGAAATTCTTATGAATACATGATTAGAAAACAAAAAGATGGCGCAGAAAGATTTTTTTTAATTCCATTTAACTTCTTTAAAAATGTTCACAGCATATCAACTTCGTCACATTTCTAACGCTTTGTGGGCACGTGTTTTCTTAGTATTCAAATCCAGGTCTGTGTAAAATGCAGGTATCTTGGAACAATTAATGAAAAAAAATGTTTACACATTTACTCATCCAAATTTAAATGTGCTCTTTCTGCATAAACATTAAAGGAACACTATAGGTTCAGGAACATAAACATGTATTCTTGACCCTGTAGTGTTAAAACCACCATCTGGCCCCCCTTGTATTCAAATCTGCAGCTGCTGCCTCTTCCCCTGATCTGCCTGCTTTACTGACATCATCAGAAGTGTTGCTCAAAGCTAATAACAATGCTTTCCAATAGGATTGGCTGACACTGTCAAGGAGGCAGTTCAGGAGCAGAGCAAGCACAAGCCAAACACAGCCACGGTCAATCAGCATCTCCTGAATCATTGCATCTCTATGAGGAACGTTCAGTGTCTGCATGCAGAGGGTGGAGACACTGAATGGCTGTGCTGCATACTCTGCAGCACTGCCCCAGGAAGCACCTCTAGTAGCCATCTGAGGAGTGGCCAGTGGAGTTATCACTAGACTGTAATGTAAACACTGCATTTGCTCTGAAAAGACCGTGTTTAGTGCAAAAAGCCTGAAGTGACTAATTATACTCACCAGAACAAATACAATAAGCTGTAGTAGTTCTTGTGACTATAGTGTCCCTTTAAAGGGACACTCCACACACAAAGCATTTTAGTCTGTCATAAGTGTGACAATTTCAATAAAAATCTGCACTTTTATATTTGGGGGCAGAAACAATCACTGGCTCTCAGTAAGACTACTAGAGAAGTTTTCTTCCGCTTCTATTGGCTCCACAGAGTTTAACAGAAGTGGCAGGCATGTTATGCTAGCAATCACCTGCCTTCTCCTCCTTCTCAATGAGCTGTATCAATGGAATACCTGTACGCATACTTGCTGGTCCAGCACAGTCAATGAGAAGCCTCCAACTGGAGTATTCCTATGCACAGAATGAAACGCTATTGTATTTGGAGTGTTCCTTTAAGAAGAACCATTGCTGTCTCCCTGAAGAATGCAGGGGGGTGACAATGGTCAGTATGTTTAATGGGTTAATACATATTTATTATAATGGAGTGCATATTTGTCAAACTTTTTCAGTTTGAGAAATATGCATTCCATTATGATAAATATGTATTAACCTACCAAAACCGTAATTTTATTATATTTGTATAGTAGTGAAAGGCCTCTCGTCAAATGTTCATTTGCAAATTTTAAATCCGTAGGAAGAAAGCATCCTAAGGTATTCTCACAATGATCTCATTGTCCGTACATAACTGGGAGTTTGTAAAACAAATGCAGATAAAGCACAAAGAAGCTTTATCGAGGAAGCTGTGTATGCAAGTTCTTTAAACAACTGGACAACAGATGCAGATTCATCTAATGATGATGGCATTTAACAAGAGGAAGTTTGTCATTTATATGAAGTGGATTTATGATTTACAGATTTAGCTGGTTAAATTGTAAATTGAATTGAGATTAAATGCAATGTACAGACAGTTACAGAAATAGCTGGCAGATCGACAAGGCCAAGGTGATCTAAACATGGCAAAATTAATACATTGAAGGATAAATTCCATGTAGCTAAATAATGTCAAAGTGACAGAGGTACATTACAAACCATACAGCAAAGTAATAACAATTTTGCCACTCAGAATACTAATTCAGTTTTGTTATTTACATACTATTTACGTGGCCTATCAATGTTTCAACCCTCTCAGGGTCTTTATCAATGGGGCTGAAATATTTAGTCACATGGAGCTAGAAGAAGTATATTATTCTATTGCGAGACCATATTAAATTGTCACCTTCCTAAAGGAGTGTTTTAAGGTTGTTTGGTATGAGCAGTTTACTGAGGTGGAAGAGGCTGCATCAACAATAACTACATAACTGGTGCAGAGGGGCACAGCTGGAAGGAGAGAGAGCACACTCCAGAACAGGTATTTAGTAATATTGAAGGTGCATTGCCATAGCTTTTTAGGAAAATGGAATTGGATAAATCTGATTAATTCACTTGTGTTACATGCCAGATGTGTATTTCTGCACTTCAATTTGGCTTTTATGGTGGGTCACACAATGTCTACCCAGTGTTAAATAACATACTTTGGGTGATTTGACAGGTCTGAAGACATTAGAGACACTTCAAGAGCTCCATATTGCCATCCCCCCACCACCCCCATCCAAAAATAAATTCAGCCGTTTGTGGGCTCTCCATATGTAGACCAGTTTTTATGAAGAATAAGCCAATACTTTTCTGTAAATCACATCATTGAAGAAAAATTGTACAATACATATAGTATAGATAAAAACTGAGAAAATTAAGCTAAATAAGTTCTGCCAAGCAACAACCTGTAAAGATTTCATTCTCTTGGCTGTAATGATGATAAAAGTCTGAAATATGTAAGAAGCTGCGCTTCACATGGGTGAATATGTAGAGTGAGTGAGAGAAAACACAACTTGAAAAAGCCTTTTTGAATAAGGTGAATCATATTAGTGTTGATTTTCAAACTTTTTAATTATATGCTATACTTTATAATTGTTTTATATAGTTATAAATAAAGCTACTATTATCCTGTCATGGACCTCCATTAATTTGTGACCATCTCCAATATCTTTGGTGGGGATTGAATCTTCAAATGCCATAAACCAGTTGTTCCTAACTTGTCACTATCTCCATTGAAATAAAAAATGGAAATGCATAAATTCTGGATTGTTGGTGGGCCATGAGGACTGGTTTGGGAACCACTGCCATAAGCCATACCATATTGCTCAGGAATATGTAAGTAAGATTTATTTATTTTTTACCTGCTGCTAACACTGTATGGTTTTGACAGAAAAATGAAATATCACCTTGCATAATATCGCTGAAAAACAACTGAAAGAAGAATCCAGCAATGGGCATTATACCATTGTATGCTGTATTATTGGAGTGATTGCATTATTATACAACACCATAAAAATCCATAGTTTTCCTATACGATGTGCTGCTTCTGTTCTGTTTTGCATATATATATATATATATATCACTTTGTTGAAGAGCTACATTTACCAAGAAACCCATACATCCCTAAGCAGGGATTATTGTGCCCTCGCTATTATTCCAGAGCTGGTCAGAAGCTCTAATAAATGTATGTAGTTTTCACTTTATCCATATTCCCAATTATACTCCTCCGTGTTTCTGTTTTTTCAACTATGTGAAGCACGACTTCCTAAATATAAAGTTAAATTAGAGGAAGAGAATAAACATTTTTTTGTTACTCCTCCTTCTGTGTTGACTGCTAGAGCTTATAAACTGATTGCATAACTCCCAACAATCAGTAGGGAAGAATTAGGACGGGCTGGACATGACCCTGAGGTCTGTGTCACCAGTGATGTGCCTCACATCACTA
The DNA here is from genome assembly GCF_036172605.1 of Pelobates fuscus. Taxonomy (NCBI): domain Eukaryota; kingdom Metazoa; phylum Chordata; class Amphibia; order Anura; family Pelobatidae; genus Pelobates; species Pelobates fuscus. The sequence goes on along the minus strand of NC_086319.1, from coordinate 263,653,933 downwards.
ACGAAGCCTATGATGGGTAGGCCCGCCCTCTGTGGCTGTCTCCCAGCCTTGATGCACTGGCTCTGTGCTGCACGGGTCACTTCCCTGGTTTCACTTCAGATGTAATTTACCTTAAACAATTGTATCTCTTGCTCTGTAAATTGAACTTTAATCACATACAGGAGGCTCTTGCAAGGTCTAGCAAGCTATTAATATAGCAGGGGATAAGAAAATCTAAATGAAATAGAACTTGCAATAAAGGAAGGATAAACTTTAGATGACTCTTTACAGGAAGTGTTTAGGAAGGCTGTGCAAGTCACATACAGGGAGGTGTGACTAGGGTTAATAAACAAAGTGATTTAACTCCTAAATGGCAGATAATTGAACATTGAGACTGCAGGGGCATAATCTATACACCAAAACTGTTTCATTAAGCTAAAGTTGTTTTGGTGACTATAGTGTCACTAAGACCTTATCTTGGCAATTGTAAAGGGAAAAATCCAAACCTTTCTTTGGTTTCCACCCAGTTTTGCCCAAGAATTGTATAATTTGGGGTCGACTTGCGGAGTCTTGCAGACATCGTCTCTGGACAGTGGGGCGTGGGCATTCAGCCCGCAATTTATTTCGGGCTGCCTTATCCAGAGGCTTGTGGACCCGGCATGCGAAGTAGCGCGCCACATGCTCGGCCGGTGACCATTCCGCAGAGCGGGAGTGACGTAAGCCATCAGGCTCAAATAAAGGTTTACCCTCTTTGGCCAAATCAGAGCCAGAAGTGCCAGTGGCATGCACGTCAGTAGAGGGTTTATGATCCTCCTCAAATCTGTAATCCGAATCCAGGTCGGATAAATCATTAGATTGGTCTGAATCTAAGTTAAGGGCACTCTCCTCTTCTGTACTGAGATCTGATTTAGTGGAATCAGCTTGGGCTTTTGCCCATTTCCAGTGTCTAGCCGCTTTTGCCCAGCTAGAGGCTCTCTTGCGCGGTGAATGTATAATTGTGCCTTCTTTGACAGGTTTTGAACTGTCCATCACCAATTTGGAGGAGTGCCCCAGTGAGAGGCATGAGGTATTGCGGCCGGCATAGCGGCCAAAGGGACCGCCAACTGGGCTTGCAATAAAGCCTGCGTAAAGGACTTAGAAATAGATGAGGACATAATGTCCATGGCAGGTAAATTATTAGGTGATTGCATTTTTTTGCTTTTGTTTTTTTGTTTATGTATTTTAATGAGGGAGCAAAATTGCAAGGTACAATTTAATAGAAATGAGAACAGGGTTGAGTTACCCACAAGAACACTATTGCCAGTACTCATAGTCACTTAATAAAAAGGAGGGGGAGCGCAGAAAATAGGGAACCGGCCGCTACTAATCCTGGACACCAACTCCGACCAGAGGAAATAGTGTGCAAGAAAAAGCTCACTGCGAGGTGCAGACACCAAAAAGATGGCGGTCCCGGCCATGTAAAAAAGGTCAGTGAAACGTATGGTTTTGTGAACCGAACGTGCTACCAGCGTTATGTGAACGCCAAACTGCCGAACCTGGGACCAAATAAGTGTGGCTGAATGCGTGTTTAAATTTGTATCCGAACGCAAAAAAACAGCTGAACCGCAAAATGGTAGCCGGAGGCGTTCCTGACAGGACGCGCATGCGTGGCACAGTGGCAGAGGACCCAGGGAGCTATGAGGAACGGCAGGGGACAAATAGATCGCAGAGGTGGTGAAAAAAAACCTCTCCAGAATTTGTAAGGTCCTAACGACAGTATTCCTACGGGGGAAAAAAAAAAAATCCCAATATTGGAAATGAAGTGATAAACCTTAAAGGGAAATACAGTTTTGGTACCAGCCAAGAAATATAACAATATTAACAAACCAGTACTCAGATGTACCAGTAAGCACAATTAATGAGACATAACTATGATTAGCACAGTATACAACAATTATAATAAAGAAGATCCCACAGTCCGAAAACTGTGAGAGATCAACTTAGAAGCACTCACCAGGCACCCAGACCACTTCTGCCCATTGGAGTGGTCTGGGTGCCAACTCCCACTTTCCTTAACCCTGCAACTGTAAATATTGCAGTTTTCATAAACTGCAATATTTACATTGCAGGGTTAACTCCTCCTCTAGTGGCTGCCACTAGAGGGCACTTCCGAGTTTTTTTCTGTGCTATAGCGTCGCTGGACGTCCTCACACTATGTGTCGACCTCCAGCGTCGCTGAAATCCGTATAGGAAAGCATTGAAAGCATTTTTCAATGCTTTCCTATGGGGAGGTCTAATGCGCATTAGGTTTCGCCCGCCGCCGGCTGCGCATGCGCATTAGGAATAAATTGTGGTTCTACACAATGCTAGGATGGATCTGGCCCTGCTGACACTAAAATGGCACAACGTTCCACGCTGTCACTGACTGTTAAATCCCTGCAATACTCAATAAGTAATGCCAAGATGTCCTTAACCCCTTAAGGACCAAACTTCTGGAATAAAATGGAATCAGGACGTGTCACACATGTCATGTGTCCTTAAGGGGTTAAGTAGTTAAGAACAGGACTTTCATTTAATTGAAGATTATATTAGCATTAGTGTACTAATAATCTTAAAGGACCACTCTAGGCACCCAGACCACTTCAGCTTAATGAAGTGGTCTGGGTGCCAGGTCCAGCTAGGGTTAACTAATTGTTTTATAAACATAGCAGTTTCAGAGAAACTGCTATGTTTATCAATTAGTTAAGCCTTCCCCCTAATCCTCTAGTGGCTGTCTCACTGACAGCCGCTAGAGGCGCTTGCGTGATTCTCACTGTGAAAATCACAGTGAGAGCACGCAAGTGTCCATAGGAAAGCATTATGAATGCTTTCCTATGTGACCGGCTGAATGAGCGCGCAGCTGTTGCTGCGCGTGCGCATTCAGCCGACGGGGAGGAACGGAGGCGGAGAGGAGGAGGAGAGCTCCCCGCCCAGCGCTGGAAAAAGGTAAGTTTTAACCCTTTTCCCCTTTCCAGAGCCGGGCGGGAGGGGGTCCCTGAGAGTGGGGGCACCCTCAGGGCACTCTAGTGCCAGGAAAACGAGTATGCTTTCCTGGCACTAGAGTGGTCCTTTAATTTTAGTAATGACAGGAGGCTTCTTATTTGCATATCTTTCTTTACTGAAATCTCCAGCAGCATAGAAACATAACAACCAATCAGAGAAAAGTTATGGTGCCCATAAAAGGCCCTGTCTATGACATCACTTCCTCTTTCTTTGAAGCGAAACAATAAATAACAACAAGCGACATAATCAAAATTACGTCAACAGTTCAACAACATATTAGAATATCCAACTCCAGTAGTTCCGCGATGCAGAGGTATGGAAGGTGAATCTTTGTCTCGATGAGAAGATGTTCACACTGCAAGAAAAAGAAAAAGGTGAAAGGTCTCTGGCGTGATAACTTGTCCGCATACAATAAGCATTAAGCATCTGATATACCAACGAACATTAGAATGTGAAACATATCAATATATATTTATTCTAAAGCAATGATATTTAAGAATCTATAAACACAACATAATGCAAGGTTCATGTCTAATATTCAACCTATACAAGACCCACAAGATACAGGTCTAAGTAGCAAACCTACAAACCATACCTTCTTACCTTCCTGAAAATAAAGGACCTATTCTGGGGGCGGGGCCGGGCTGCCGAGCCGACTGGACGCCATCCGCTTGGGCTCCAGCTCTGAGGCCGTGGAAAGGGCTCAAAATGAAGCTGAAGATAGCCGCACTATCGGAGCCCTCACTGCCGCTGTATGGAGGGTGATGCCAGCATCAGCCCGATGCCCGTGAGTGACACACCGGGCACCGGGTTCACAGAAACAGCCGTTCTCGGCCCGCACACAGCCACAAGCCCGACCTCGTACGGCCGTGGTGTGATACGCTCCACTGGGACAGGAGGGGCCGCATAATCAAAGCCTCCAGGCATGGGGTGATACCCCGGCTCGGGGCACAGCCCCACTCCCCCCCCGGCCAGTGGGGGTTATCCTGGCATCATGGCGGCGGCCCGCAGAGTGGCGAGAAGCCTCGCGCTCGGCCCTTGCCGCTCGCCTACACTAGCTGCAAGGAAAACAGCCTGCTAGCAGATATGGACAATATCAGGAATACACTAATGAGGATTACAGGGACGCATGCAACCATGTGAGGTGGCACCACAGCCCACGCTGAGTCCCAACTATAGCAACTGCGGATGAGAATCCTACCCAATACAATACCCATTCCCTCCTGGAGCCCGGGTAAGAGACATATGCACCTATAACAGCACATACCAGGCCGGGATACCGCGGGCCCCCTGCGGTGGCGGACCCACGGATACCCGCCCTCGGGTGACCGGTGTGTCGGCACGGAGCCGGCCAGGCCCTTTGGACTTGGTGGGGATCCAGAAGACTTTGCCCCTGATTCAGTGAGCCCTGTGGGACCGGAAGGCGAGCGACCCACCGGTGGCCGGGGGGCGCTCACTGGTACCAAGTATGTGACCGGAACCAGGCGAGGCATGGAATGGCTGGGGCCTAGGGGTAGATCTGGGAGAGCCGGGGAGGTGCAGGGGACGGGTGACCTGAGGATTCTACGTGGGGGGGGATCAGCCGGACTGCCCAAGTAACAGAGTGCCCACGGCACCAAGGATCTACCCACCGACGGACTGGAGTCTGCCCAGGGTGGGGGCACAAGAGGGTGACCCGTTGCGGAGATGCCCGCGGGTGTGAATGGCCCATCTTAACTCGACAACATAAAGGACTCATCCTGCTAAAAACTCAGAGGCTGAGGACAACGCTGCTCCCGTCTTGTTTAAAGTTTTCTTATTAATTTTTCTTTCATAAGCATTCATTAATTGACATAACCAATTGTAGACGACTGTTATGGATCACTGAAATTATTAAATGCGTTAATTAATTAAAAGGTCGTGTTTAACCTTTTTTTTTGATAATTTTAAATATAACGTTTTGAGACTGACATACATGGTGACATAATTTGACTAAACTGTGTGCTGTAGGCTTATGTTATTTTCAGCTATGTATTTAAATAATACGCTATACCATGAAACTGTAAAGCTACATATTATCCTTGATGCACATATTTGCCTTCCCTGATGTATGTAAAAATTACGCAAAAAGTGCACTGTTCCTCATGGCACATACCTGCTAAACTTCTACTCGATATTAAGCTTATGTTTCTCTACTTTCACCACTCTCACGCTAAACTTGTTAGCAATACTATGAAACGTCTAATTAACCAAAAAATGTGCAAGTTATTTTTATGCCACAACTATGTTTATCACTCTATGAACACCGCGCTTGTTAGAGCTGTTGTGGCAATACAAGCAATGTTGTAATCTCCTATGCACAATAAAAAAAAATAATAATAAAGGACCTATTCTGTTCAACATGAGAAACATGGGAGGGATCCTATAGGGTGGGAAATATTCGCCTCCTGTCATTACTAAAATTAAGATTATTAGTACACTAAAGCTAATATAATCTTCAATTTTACCACATGACAGGAGGCTTTATATTTGCATTTTTAAAGCTTTGAATTGACCAATGTGAAGGAAGCATGAGATGTTTGCCGAAATAGAACGTTCTAACGTGCTCTCTCGCGCTCAGTCTGCGCAGCGTATAATGTCGGCTAGGGAAGCATCGGCCGAAAAAGCTTGTGAGGCCGCCGCTCCCCTGACCGAATGGGCTCCGAAACAAGGTTCGATGCGCGCTAAAGACAATAGCCAGCGGACCCATCTGCCCAGTGTTGCGGTAGACACCGGTCCATGAAGGTTCACGTGAGAAGTAGGAAGGTGACCCGTCGAATGAGTTCGAAGGGGTAGAGATATCGGTGTATCCCATTAGCGTTCTGACCACGCATAGTGTGGCGTCTGACACAAAGTATGGGTATGACACTGAAGACGAAACGGATTTAGTTCGTCTCGACATGGTAAAGGTAACCCCGTCTGGTGTGAGAGAGAAACCATCCATATCGTAAGCACTAACGTCCGCCACCCGTCTAAATGAGGCGAGGCATAATAAGAGGGCTAGTTTGGCTGAAAGTTTTTTCAGTGACAAACAAGGATTGTCCGGCCATTCCTCAATGAATCTCAGCACCACATCCAACTGCCAGAGGTGTGAATACTTGGGTGCCGGGGTCTCGACAATTCGGCACCCCGTAGTAGTCGACAAACCAGTGTATCTTGACCTGGTCTGCCCTGTACTGGAACGTGTACCGCCGATATGGCGGATCTGATCACGTTGAGGGGTCGATGAAACCGACCCAACGAGACCAGGTGTGACAGATAGTTGAGTATCAGTGGGACAGGTGCGGTAAAGGGATCGGAATCACTTTCCACACACCAATCACTCCAGGCCGACCAGGCAGAAATATAGCCTTTCCTGGTGCCGGGAGCCTATGAGTCCCATAGGAGGTCTTAGTTGATGCAATAGGTCATGAACCGACCAGGAGCCCCTGAAATCGTCCAGGCAACTAGTGCCAGTTGTCCTTCCATGACAAGGGAGTGGGCTTCCCCTCGAGGTCCCGTCGGAAGTAGAGGGAAGGTAGGGAGTAGTAGAGGGTCTATGCGAGACATCTCCAGGCAATCCGGGAAACCACGGTTGGCCCTGCCTGAGGGGTGTCATGAGCAGGAGCGATATCTTGTGGGTGCGTGTGTATCGAAGCACCCTTGCTATTGTGGAGAACGGCTGGGTCACGTTTGTAGGGGTTCATCCATCGCCTCGTATCCGAAGGAAGAGTCAAAGATCGTTTTGCCAATCCAAGATTGTATGTGAAGTAATCACCATCGAAATTCCGTCCTCACTTCTGCTGACAGTGGGATCCAGTGGTCGTATGAGTGACCGGTGCGTACGTATCTCGTCATCAGTCGTTGCATGGCCCTGTAGTGTAGTGGGCCAGGGAATATTGCTTGTATGGAGGAGGAGAGGAGGAGAGGAATCCCACAATCCGGCGAGTATCCTGAGAGGAATCGTATCCAACCTTAGAGCGTGTCCGACAGCTATCCTTATAGGGGCGCTCTTTGCCGTAGACCGACGCGGAACGTAGTTCTCCAAGCCGATGTCGAAACCGAGGAACTGGCCCGATTCAGGTGGAGAAGCGATCTTTGTCTGTGTACTACAAAAAACCCATGGAGTCCCGAAAGTGAACAACAAATTGTCTGCAAACGTAGCCTGGATTCGTAAAGAATCAGCAAGTCTTCCAGGTATACGAGGCATCACACGCCCAAATTTACGGATGTGTGCCCCCACTGGTTTTAGTAGCTTCGCGAGCACCACGGAGTCGTAAACTGCCATGTTTGTCCTCCCCATTGAAATCGGAGGAAACTTCGGCAGTCCACTTTTAATCCCGCCCAGACATTCTGTGGCTGTCCAATCACAGACTTCCCAGTGCAGCTCAGTGAGATGGTGCTTTGGGTAAATGTTGCCTTTTGAGTTTAGCTCCACTGAACTAAACAACCATGGAGTAACCGGACCTGTTGTGTGCTTGAAAGCCATGGGGTTGTAATGATTTATAAAAGTGTTACTTTTTTTGAAATCTTAATTCTTTGTAAAATGGAAAGAAAAAAAAGGAGCCAGAAGGAATAAGCACTGTGGCATATATGTATGGTGGCAATGAAGGAGTTAATCTGCCTAATCTGGGATTTGAATGTGAGGAAGTTTACATTTTGTGGCAGTTGGTCAGGTAGACAGGTATCTGGGCAGAATTGATGACATGGCTGTTGCTGAGGACTGGAGTTGACTTTTTGGTTGGTTATGGGTTGCAAACCATAAAAGAGTGGGAAACTGGGACAGCATAAAAAGCAGCAGCACAAGTTTAATAATGTCATAGTGGACTGAAGCAGGAACGGCGTGGACGGACTCCGCCCTCCCTTTAATTTTATTTAACTGTATTGTCATGGTGTTATGTAGCATTGGGGCAAAAGTCATCCCCAGGGTCAAGTTCTGAGGAAGGATATGGTGGTAAATAGTTATAAATAAAAGAAGGTCAGGTTAGTTATGACTGACTGGTAATATGGTGGATAATAAAGTTAAACGTTTTAAATAAAATTATAAATATATGATATGATTACAATAGAGCGATACTCTGAAATTAGACCTATGATGTGATGTATACAAATATGTAATAAAGCAATATGGAAAATCCAGTACCAAGCAAAATGACTATGAAAATCTAGAATTTAAAGTTCAATAAATAACAACTGTGCGGATACCAAGTTAAATCCCTTCATAGTAAATTCTTTCCAACACCTATAAGTATTGTGGGCAAATAACAAAAACAGTGGGGGTATCTTGTGATGGATATCTGGATTATAGCTGCTATGAATGGCACGTGGTAAGCAGGTTTGATCCAATACACTGGTTATATTTGAGTGTGAAAAGGTATGGCATCTTGGTACGTACATAGACCGGAAGGTACAGTCACACAGCCCAACATTACTGTCCAAACATGGATGCATTCACATAGATAATGTGGAAATCAAACTTCTGCATTATCTCGGACGGAGGCCTGGTTTTTGTCAAACAGCACAATAATAGTTCTACAAAACAGGAGAGACAGAGACTTCAGCCAAAACCTCTTTCCACCATAACCACTTCCGCTTTTGGTAGTGTTCTTATTGCAACAGTATCATCTCAATTCCATCCAATTCACAGCAATGATTAAAAAAAGTATAACAAGATCAACAGATCTAGTTGTAACATTCCCTATTTTCTTGCAGAAGAAATAAGGGGAGAAGCTCTAATTTTTGTACATTACAGATAGGTTGGGTATCACCCTGGCTGTGACACAGTTAATAGAGCATTCACCCTCCTACTGAAGGAGAACAATGTTTTAAATTCATTCTTTGTTCTACGCTGTTCATAATTGTGATCGCATAGTGACTTTGTGACAATGTGCAATCACTGGCAGAAGGAGGGGATGGCATGCCACTGACGACTGATACTATTTAGCTCAGAGATTCATGATATCTGACAAATTATATCAAGATTTCAGATATATCCGCATGTCATACACAGTACATTCAGAGAAGTATTCAAAACCTTCATTTTTTTCATGTTTATCATGGTTTCATTTATTATTTAAATTTTTTAAAAATAATTTTTAACATTAACCTCTTAAGGACACAACTTCTGGAATAAAAGGGAATTATGACTGAATATTTCCGTCATGTGTCCTTTAGTGGTTAATCTGATTCATGATGCAAAGCAAATTTTGAAAACTTCGTAAATTCATAAGAATTTTGTCTGACCTTGAGTATTCTTCAGACTGACTCTACCATGTGCTCCTTATTCACTAAAAACACGCTCCCCCTTCCATAGTTTAGGAAGTCTACAAATGTTCAGTATGAGGTTACTTCATCCAATTTGGTGTACACAGAAAACTTTTATCTTGGTGAGTACAATACCCGGTTGCCGAGATTGTAGACTTGGAAAGTAAACAGTCTGACTCTGTCTATCTCCAGCTGCTTTGAGCCAGGAGAATCTTTCCCCCATTTTTCTTCTAAAATGAATGGTGAGCTTCAATAATTTTGGATTTTATTTTTAGGAGCACCCAAATGAGAGTTGGCCCAAATGTTGTGGAATTGGAGAAAAGCACTTTCTCCCACTCACAATAAAATACTCTTATCACTCCTGTAATATTATTTTTCCCTCTGTAAACTGTCTACTAAAGGCCTTCCAGAAATAATCTGTCCAAGCTAGCTAAAATGTGTGACTACCCTTAGGGGACGATAACTAGAACCTTCACTGCAGAGGTGGCGGAGTTTATAAAGACTCCTACTACTGTAGAAGAACACCAAGGTGATATTAAGTACCCTATAAACACAGGATTAGACCCTGACCCAGGCAGTCTTCACCTGGGTCATTACAAAAACTTTGTCCCTCTTCTCTCACCTCATCTTACAAAGGCGTTTAAATGTTAATTGTAACTTATTTACTGTAATATCTGGGAGTTCCCTTCCTAGGGACATCCTGGCAGCCCACATTTCAGTTCTCCTGAAATAAGACAAGGATCTGGGTCTTTGTGCAAGCTATAGATATTTCTCTCTCCAATGAATGCGTATGCTAAGCTCTTTGTTAGTGCTCACTGAAAGGATCCTCCAACTAGTCCATATGAGTCAATCACGATTCTTGGCTGGGAAGAGCAACAATATACAGCTTTTCAAAGACAAACTCCAGACCCCTAAATCACTTTAGCTTGCAGAAATGTTTCATGTGTGAAGAGTGCATTTTTTTCATTGTCCGCATTTTTTTCATTGTGCAGAAAGTACAGATTACAGTAGAACCTTGTTTCACCTCCTGGCTGGGGGTTCTGTTACTTCCTGGTTTTGTTAGCTCAGTAGAGCTAAACTCAATAGGCAGCAATTGCCCAGAGCACTGGTCTTGCAAAGACTGCATTGGAAAGTCTGTGACTGGACAGTCGCAAAAAGTCTTGGTGGGGTTATAAAGCAAGGGCAAAGGCAGCAGGCAGCAGGCAGCAGGAAAGAGATCTACAGTTTTTGCAATCTGAGAAGGTGTGGGTGAGGCTGGTCAGTCAACAAAAAAGAGCATGTCAAATGCATGTGCTGTGACTTTGTGCTTGACTTCATGAAATTAAAAGCTAACAATATTATGATTGGCCCAAGAACACCATCCCCACCGTCAAATATGGAGGTGGAAACATTATGCTTTTGGGTTGTTTTTCTGCTAAGGAGACAGGACAACTGCACCGCATCAAAGGGACGATGGACAGGGCCATGTACCATCAAATCTTGGGTGAGAACCTCCTTCCCTCAGCTAGGGCACTGCAAATGGGTCTTGGATGGGTATTCCAGCATGACAATGACCCAAAACACACAGCCAAGGTAACAATGGAGTGCCTCAAGAAGAAGCACATTAAGGTCCTGGAGTGGCCTAGCTAGTCTCCAGACCTTAATCCCATAGACAATCTGTGGAGGGAGCTGAAGGTACGAGTTTCCAAACGTCAGCCTGGAAACCTTAATGACTTGGAGAGGATCTGCAAAGAGGAGTGGGACAAAATCCCTCCTGAGATGTGTGCAAACCTGGTGGCCAAGTACAAAAAAAGTCTGACCTCTGTAATTGCCAACAAGGGTTTTGCAACAAAGTAGTAAGTCGAAGGGGTCAAATACTTATTTCACTCATTGACATGCAAATCAATTTATAGTTTTTTTGACTTGCAGTTTTCTGTGTTTTGTTTTTTTAGTTATTCTGTCGCTCACTGTTAAAATACACCTGCCATTAAAATTATAGACTGATCATTTCTTTGTCAGTGGGCAAACATTCAAAATCAGCAGGGATTTAAATACATTTTCCCCTCGCTGTATAACTGTTTGTGTTTTTTGTTGATAAGATTCTGTAATTAGGCCTATCATAATTGTCAGCACCAGGCCCAATGGGCTCTTAATCTGGCCCTGACAATACCCTATTCCGGGGTTGAAAAGCTCCAGAGAGACTCCAGTTAAGCTGCAGTGACTTGGGCAGAAGCGTTCCAGGTTTTACCCTGTGGCTGCTAGGAAGAAAGCTTGGCGGATGTACCCAGCCAGGATACATGGAGCTCTGTCAAAACCTTGATTCTGGTCCTCTGGAATCAAGAGAGCCAGTGGACACTGGATTTGTGCTCATATTAAAGCTTGAGGGGTTGAAGTTGTGGACTTTGGAGGCTTCATTGTGACTCTCTAGCTGGATCATCTCAAGTTCCTAATCTATTACATTAATAATTATTTTTAACGTTAACATTGTTGGATAAGGTTTTCAAATTATTGAATATTTTTGGGTAAACTTTCAAACTATTAAAGTATCTAAATATATCAATATATCAAAAATACCAACATTTTACAAAATTAAGGGGCTACTATAGGCATTAAATCAACTGTTTATTGATCATGTCTATGCTGTCTCATAGTTCAATTCTCTGCCAATTAGGAGTTAAATCACCTTTTTATACAGCCATTCTAAACACTTCCTGAAAAGGAACCTAGATAATCTAAGTTCCTTTATGGCACATTCTGTTTAATCTAGAATTTTTTATCTCATGCTCTTTTAATAGGCTTTTGAGAGTCTACATGAGCCTCCTGTGTATGATTAATGTTCAATTTACATAGCAAGAGATTACATTTCTAAAGTAAGGCGGTTTGGCTAGGGCAACATAAACAGAAACAAAAGTGATTTAACTCCTAAATGGCAGAGAATTGAGACTGCAGGGCATGATCTATACACCAAAACTGCTTCATTAAGCTAAAGTTGTTTTAATGCATAGAGCAGCGTTTCCCAATTGGTGTTCCAACACTAATTGGTGTTCTGCCCACAATTTTCAAAATAAAAGTGGCGAGTGAGCAGTGATCTCCCTGCTGAGCTCCCTCGCGCGCACAGCAGTGATGCTGGAGCCAGAATATGATGGAAGGAAAACGAAGACGGAACAGCTGAAACCGGAAGTTCGGATGACCGGAAGTGACGCGACGCAATGAATGTGGGCAGGGCTTAATGGATTTTTGTCGCGAATGTGGGGTTTAAAAGAAGGGGCAAGGGGAATAGGTTTTATATGCACCTGATGAAGGCGTCTAGCTGAAACGCGTTGTGCTGATTGTGCTGAACTTATACTTCTTAAATGTAAGATTTTATTATTCATTTTGTAATAAATGTTTGAAACTTTTTTCCTCACATTTGTTCTTTGATCTCCAATACTCAAACATATCGGGGAGGAACATACCAACTGAAGGATTTGATCTGTATATCCTACTCATGCCTATATACTTGAGCCAGTTTGAATACAGGCTCATTTAAATGTGAGTAGGAAATCTTACTATTTGTACACATATATTTGATATTGGGATATTTACCAGTATGATATTGCCCAATATAAGCTTTACTCTTTTCAGAGACATCTGGATAAAGATCAGCTTTATGGGTATATGTATTTTATATTCTTTGTTTGTATAAAAATACTCTAATACACATTCTTGGTTCTTCAGTGCGCTATCCACTATATATCCTATATATAATTAATAATCAGTAGCTTATTTCCGAATTAGCATTTGGATTGAATTCAATGAATGCCCATTTGCAGTTTCAGGTGAAATTCTCCTGTTAAACCTAAATTCTACAGCTGCCACTTGTGCAGTTTAGCGGAGAGCATCCAGCGTGTCTCGGTCTCCATCACACTGCCTGCTGGGTTGCACAAAGAGTGTCTCTGTTTCCGGTGTCACACTGCCTGCTGTACAGTACAATGTGTACCTCCGTCTTTGGTGTCACACCATGTGCGGTTTTGTAGGTCTTATTTCCCTTGACTTCCCTGGTTTCCATGTACCATTCTGTCTGCAGCTCTCTACTTACAAGATGTGACTGGATCCAGAGTTTGGAGAACAAAGGTAAGATCAATCTATCCATTTATCTTCTGAGCACCATAACTCCAATCTCCCCCAATAAAATACTGTAACTGATAGCTTTTCATGAACTATTTTCTATTTCCTCTCTGTCTCTGTTACTGCTCTTTCAACTTGAATTCTTCTGTAGTGTCTCTCACACCTCTCCTTACTCAGGGTTTTTGGTTTATAAAGTACCGTATGCTTAGTTTTGTCCCGAGGACAATATTTGGCTCTTCAATATAATCAGCTGTTGATTTATTAATGAGACTCTTATCAGTGGATGGATGGAAAAATCTATGCAAACAGAATATATTAATCGTAAGGTTGCATCATTCTAAAATGTAAATAAGTATTTTTGTTGCATTCCTTTGTCTGTATGTAGTTAAAAATATACGCCCTGCGCTACAAACATTGGTATAAGAACCATAGAACACTCATAATAATAATCCTAGACCCACTTAGGGAGCAGATATTAAACCAAGCAGCTTTCACCAGGTAAATGATATATGATCACCAGGGAGTCCATTAGCAGAATGGGATATCCAACTCTTAGCATGCATTTTTTTTTTTTTTAAATTGTGACACAAGTGATATTTAAAGCTACACAAGATTTTCTTAGTGGGACTGGTCCAATCATCCTCCCAAGCTCCAACACATATGACCATGAATGATATGTATACCATATATTACAAATAGGCTGTTTATTTTTTTTTCTTTCTACTACTACTCCTTCTATTAGAAAACTAAAAGTTTCTTCAACCAAGAAAGGCACTCTATCAATGGGTAGCCCTGGCAGGCTGGCTTGTAGTGACGCATGTCTATATGGCAGCATCTGTACCAGGATGATTCTCTGTTTTGCTGCTGGAGCACTGAGTCAACTGTCTACATTTCCTCTTCCTATGCTGAGTTCATAGTTCCCAGTGATCCGAGGAATGCATGCTTCTCATTATCACGTATAGCTTGTACATCCCTAACTGGTTGCACAATCACTCCCATAGCTTTCCATAAAAGAACCAGTGCAGGTCTATGCAAACATTCGTACCACACAGCAACCCTTGAATATTGGCCTTTGAATAAATCTAATTGTGGCCAATGACTGCCACAGTCAGTACAACATTCATTAGAAGTTTGACAAATGTTATACTAACCACCTAAATCAATCCTTTACATAACATTCACATAGAAAGCCAAGGGGAAACTGGGATTGGCTGAAAAGTTCCAGCTACTTCCTGGTTTAGTGCTGATTCACTGAGGAATCTGCAGATACTGGGGATTCGCAACAAACTCATGGATTTTTAAAGGTATCTTAGTTATTGTATTATTTTCTTTTTTTAATGCATTGTCTATATACTGCATAGAAAGAGGGTACTTTTTATTTTATTTTTATTTTCTTCTTTGCCTTCCTATAAAACGTAGACAGGGACGAAAAGGAAAACACAGAGTAGGTAATAACAAAATAAGCAGCTATCTTGAGACCATAACAACCTTGACACAGAGTACTTATACTGAGATAAAGGTCATCTTACGGAAATCGAAGGCAGAAAAGAGAGCAAATATTTGGATTTATAACAAAGGCCTTTGTAGTTTTTATACCCACATTTGTTTATGCAGGGAATCCTCCATGTTTGACCAGTAAATGTTTCCTCAGATATTTTTTGTTAACTCTCCAAACTCAGAAGTAAAAGAGACAGCAATATTCCTTTTGTAAATCATTCCCCTTACAGGATTACCGAGATAGGGAGAGAAGCATGCGCTTCTTCTTCTTTTGCTTTAATGGTGCACTCCAAAACAAGGCCAACTTAAAAATCCATAATTGCTGACGCAACTAAAAAAAAAAAAATTATATACAATATATATATATATAATCATATACTTTCTTCACTATGAGAGCTCAGTCTGCACCGAGCCCTCAAGTGTTGAAGATGGATTATTTTTATAATTTTTTTAAAATCTTTTTTTTTTTTGCAAATCAGGAGTTTTTCTTTTATTTTCATTACTTGTGTAGGAAATTATGGATTTAAGGGTGTCCTTTTTGGTGAGTGAAGAAAATAAGAGTTAGAAGAAGAAAGACTTCTGATGATAAGTATATTATTATATTATTTTTAGAGATATTAGTTTTAATGGCTCCCCTCACTATTATTAGAGTGAGGAGGGTATGTAGGATTAAAGAACATAGCGTTAGGAGTACAAAGTGGCATTAGTTGACGCCCTGCCTCTGCTCGGCATATAATCCTTTTTTAGTTACCTTTTTCTAACACCAAGATTCTCTTCCAATCCAGTCCTTCATTAGGGGACCTAATGCAAGTGTAGGACACTCTTTTCAAACTTTCTCATAGTAAAGCATTAAATCAATGCTTTCGTATGGGGCTTCTGCATCACGTGACTGGGTTCATGCTGACAGCCACTAGAGGTGTAATTAACCCTGCAATGTAAACATTGCAATTTCTTAAAAACGGCAATAGTTTACATTGCAGGGTTGAGAGGACAAGGACACTGCATTGAGATTAAGTGATTTGGGTGACTATTGTGTTCCTTTAATTTTAATTGGGGGTGGCTACGAGATTGGGGAAACCTAGCCACATCGAGTGGGTAGGGGGGTGGCTATGTCATTAAATGGGGGAGAATGGCATGTCCGCACACGCATTCTATATTTATAATTAGGGCAACACCCACCATTAATGGGTGGAGGCCAGAGGGAGGACACAAGGTGCCCCTCCTCGAATTTTATAATTAGGGCCCTCATCCACCGCCAAAGGATGTAGGCAGTGGGGAGGACTCTAGGTGTTATTATTAGGCCCGACACACGCTTCCAATGGGTGGAAGTCAGGAGGGGAATGGTTTTTAACTATTTGCCTGCTAGTGCTGCCAGCAGGAAAATTGTTCTAATTGTTTTTTTTGTTTTTTTTTTTAACTATTTTGCCATACAAATGGTCTCTGTCAGCAAATAACTCTTTAAGTGAATTTAAAATGTAAGGCCAAAATGGCCGAACTGAAAATATTTTCCAGGTCAGCTATGCAACTGGGCTCTCACTTTAGTAAATAACCGTGTTACTGACAGACTTCTTGATAGTACAAGCAACATGGTTGCCATTTCTTTTTTCTACAGTGGTGACTTTAAGAATAATTGCAGGTATGCAGTAATTAGATAGGTTATCTTACAATAATGATACAGAGAAATCAGATTATCTAACATCACCAGGGAGAATGTTATGTCACTCACAGTTTGCAGGAACCTCATTTTTAAATTAAAGAAAATGACAAGAGGAACATATACAGTGCGTTAGGATTGTTACTAAGTTAGTTATATCAAAAGGAAGCATGTCTTATGCACTGGTAGCTCTAAAAATATGGTAGATTGTGTTGGTGATTATTATAAAATGTGTTACAAGTTTAAATCACTGAGGCCATTTTGGGTGGTGGGTGGCCTCTAGACTAGCATATTTGCCTTAATAGCTGTATCTATGAGCTTAGCCAGGGGGGTACTATAGTGGTATAGTAGTGTCATATTGTAACAAAAGAAAATAAGATAAGAGGGCAACAGGCCGAAAGAAACCATAACATTTATAGTAGATGTTATTCGCAGTTCATTCTGGATCTCAGCCAGTTGGTGCGATGTCCTTCCGAGGTGGCTTGGCTTTCAGCCTATACCCCGGAGTCCCTTCAGGCCCCGAGATAGTCCATGCCATGGCAGGAATGGTGCTCTGCTCTCACCCCTCCAATGTCCAAGTCTGTTAGGACTATGGACGAGTTCACGCTGCCAGGGTTTGGGTCAGCGGGACCTCCGCAACTTGTGTCTTCGGCCCAAAGCCTTGGTGGGACCCGTGTCTGTAATCCATTGATCCCTTCATCAGGATCGTGGGCCCATGGGGTCGCCAGGTTCCGGTCAGACCCCATGGTGTATGGACGGCGGTGGGGGCTTACCTCCAGTTGGGCCCCTGGCTTGGAAGAAGAGCTGGCAGAGAGTCCAGCTTTGCCACCCCTTTGTGGTGCAGGGGGTTTGGGAAGGTGTGAGCCTTGCTTCCGGCACAATCCCAGCGTCTGATTGTGAGGCTTTGAGGTGGTAGGAGGTGACCTCACCCATGGTCGATTGGCCACACGTTGTCAAAACCTCTGGCAGACAGCCTCGAATCTGTCATTGAAAGAGTCCAGCCACTCTTTAGCCCCCTGGCTTGGTCGGGAGTGCATCGTTTCATGGCTGGTGACCATTTTGGTTTTGCTATAACCCCCACCGGTCCAGAGGGGGGGGACAGGAGTTGTGGCAGGTCCCATCTGGTGCTTTACCGCAGGATCCGGGCAATCGGCCGCCTTACCCATCCGCCTGCTATGATGTTCTGCAGCGGGATCTCCGCCAAGAATACCCTCAGAAAGGTTGCTCCGGTATTAAGAGCTGTTCCCGGGCCTGCCATGGGTGAGATGCAGTTGAGTGCAGTGATTTTTGTGGGCTGGCTGCCTGTGAAACAGGCTTAGTTAGTGAGTCTTTGCGGGAGCTCTCATGATCTGCAGCCAGCTCCATTGTGTCCAGGTCCCGCCCCCCACACGGCTGCCATTTAATTTCTTTATCCCGGGTCTTGTTTTGGATGTTGAATAAAAGTCTATAATCAGGTCTTGTTTTGTTTAAGGGGATATTTTATTCAGAAATGAGCTTACCTCAAAAACCACACCAAAACAAAAACAGACTAGCAAAAACACAAGGTTTGCTGGATTAGATCACAGCCCTGGAGACACAACATAAATTAAAGTTGGATTGCTCATAGAGCTTGCAAAATTATTGAATTACAAGATCAAGCATGCTTTCCTCTTCACTAAAAAAACATATGGCTAACAGGGCAACTAATGTGGGACATTACTGTCCTGTGCTCTACAACCTAAAGCCTGTCATGTTCAGGATGACATGTCATCAATGACAAATTAAAATAGTGACAAAAGGAGTAGAGGACCCAGTACTTTACATTAACTTTTCTAAATAAACCTTGTTACACCCTCCTGGAGGTTAATCAGACAGCTGGTCCTATTATGTCCTAGTTGTTTACCTCTGTGAAGCTAAACTCAAGAGGCAGAAATTGCCCAAAGCACCTGCCTTGTAAAGATTTCTCATTGAGCTGCATTGGAAAGTCTGTGACTGGACAATTACAGAAAGTCTGGGCCCGGGAAGAAGTGGAGGGTTTGCAAAGGCTGCAAAGAAGAGCGCTATTGCATGGGTCCTTAAACTCCGGCCCCCCAGATGTTGCTGAACTACAACTCCCATGATTCTTTGAATTACATAGATAGCCAGAGAATCATGGGAGTTGTAGTTCAGCAACATCTGGGGGGACTGAGTTTGAGGACCCATGCACTATTGCTTTTGCAAGCTGTTTTTAGATATACCAAAATGAAAAATGCATATATCCTTTCAGTGGGGGTAAATTGTCCACCCTGCCTTTTTTTTTATCAATCTTTTATTGAGGCATTGATAAGACGGGGTACAGAATAAAGAGTAGGGAATGCACATTTTTGTACAGTTTGGGAGCAAGATAACACAATATAGCATCTCCTATGAGTGTCAGCCTCATTTTATATTAAAGGGACACTATAGTCATCTGAACAACTTTAACTTAATGAAGCAGTTTTGGTGTATAGAACATGCCCCTGCAGCCTCACTGCTCAATCTTCTGCCATTTAGGAGTTAAATCCCTTTGTTTATGAACCCTAGTCACACCTCCCTGCATGTGACTTGCACAGCCTTCCATAAACACTTCCTGTAAAGAGAGCCCTATTTAGGCTTTCTTTATTGCAAGTTCTGTTTAATTAAGATTTTCTTATCCCCTGCTATGTTAATAGCTTGCTAGACCCCGCAAGAGCCTCCTGTATGTGATTAAAGTTCAATTTAGAGATTGAGATACAATTATTTAAGGTAAATTACATCTGTTTGAAAGTGAAACCAGGTTTTTTTTTCATGCTGGCTCTGTCAATCATAGCCAGGGGAGGTGTGGCTAGGGCTGCATAAAGAGAAACAAAGTGATTTAACTCCTAAATGACAGTGAATTGAGCAGTGAAATTGCAGGGGAATGATCTATACACTAAAACTGCTTTATTTAGCTAAAGTAATTTAGGTGACTATAGTGTTCCTTTAATAAGGTGTAGCATAGTTGTACTAACAAGTTGAACGATCAGTATTAAAAGTAACGAAGCATCGTAACCACAGGCTTAATACATATCTGAACATTTTAGTCGTGAATGCAAGCTAAGTTTAGGTTTAAGGATGAGTTTACAACGTGTATAGGCACATGCAATTAAACCAAGTGCTGCAGACTATACGCTAGCTTAAATTCCATGCTAATGGCAGGTAAGTGCCTACATCCAGTTGTACTTTCCAACTTTATATTCTACTGAGCTTACTAGTTGCCAAACTATGCTTAGGGGACCAATCTTACTAGGTTAGAGATACAATATATGAGAGCTGCAGTCATGCTTGGGATTTTCCACCCTAGGTTAACCCCCCAGCCGCCAGACAAAAGTCAGAGGTTTCTCGCGGTGGGCTCTGCCTGTGAAGTACGTGGGCAGCAGAGGGACGGGAGCCAAGGTATTGCCATGTTAGGCTCAGTCCAGGCAAGTGGCTTGGAGACAGTCCCCACGATGTGTACATGCGATTTGTAGTCCTGTGCTTGCCTCTGGTGGGAGCCAGGACCCTGCAGGTCCGAGCGTATCGGCTGTCGGTCTGAGTGCGTCGGCCTCCGTGTGTTGCTCTGAGAGGCTCAGCTTACCGGGCTTCGTTGCTGGGGGAGCTCCTTCTGCGAGCTTGCTTAGGTGGTCCGGACCGATAGGTAGTTGCCGCCGGCCCCCGCCGGTCCTATGCATTGCCGCCAGCCCTGAGTCAGCGTGGTTCCGGCTGCTCATGCACTGTGTGGTTGGACTCGGAGTTGGTCTCAGCAGGTATGTGCCGGTTTCCTCGTGGCCCATGTCGGCTGTCTGTTGGTGTGAGGCAGGTACTTCCTTATTCCCTGTAGCTCGGGCTGCTCGCCATGCGGTCTCCGCCATTTTAGTGCGGCCCCTGAGTGTTAGGTCTGAACTGTCGCCGCCTGGCACGCTGGTGTATCCATATGCTGGTGGGCCCAGGGTGGGGACCGGGTTCACCCCCGCCGGCCCAGAGGGGGGGGGGAGAACAGAGCCGGACCCCCTTAGCCTCATGCTTCGTTCAGACCTCTGGTGGGCAGGATAGCAGGGTGGCGGACGTCCACTCCACTCACCGCCCGAGTGCTCCCCATCGCCAAAGACAGAGTGCAGCCCGCCGAGGGACTAGAGCTGTGCAGCAAGCCTCTCCTCGGAACGAGGATGTCTGCTCATGCAGGACCGCCGAGTTCAGTAATTTTTAGTAGGCAATAGGAGCTTTGACACTGTGTATAACTCAACCAGTCATGACAGCTTGTCCAGGTGCTTGGCGCATGTAGAGTACTTGCTGGCAAAATGTAACTGCCTTGAGACAGAAAGGGATACACTAACTGTACTGCTATATAAGATATGGCATGTGTGTGGAGATTGGGGTACCTGCTCCATCATGAATGCAAATTCCACTCTGGGTATGAAGCATAGGGAAAGAAACATACCAGGTAGAATTTAGATGATAGTACAAAACTGTACATAAATGTCTATCAAAGACCACATTTATAAGTCTGGCACAGCAGACTTACTGAATTGTAAGATACAGAACACATGTTTATCATCTGGTGTGAGGCCCCTTATCACTGTGTTGCCACTGCCAGGTCTGTTTCCTGCCGTATAGAAGATTTAAAGCAAACTCACAACATGAACAAAAGTGTCTCAGGACCTCGCCCATACTGCTTATAAAGGCACCCTCCAGACCCTAAAGAACTTTAGCTTGTTTAAGTGATTTATGTGTGAAGAGTGTATCTTCTTTTTTTTCATTTTACAAAAAGTACAGCTTTCAATAGAAATTGGCACTTTTATAAAGAAACCTTGTTATAAACCCCTGGATGTCAGACAACCGGTCCTGCCACTTCCTGGTTGTTTCGCTCAGTGAAGCTAAACTCAAGAGGCACAATTGCTCACAGGATCTATCTCACAAAGCCTTCTCATTGAGCTGCATTGCGAAGTCTGTGACTGGACAGACACAAAGTCTGGGCTCAGTGGCGTACACACAACCCATGGGGCCCCGGTGCGAAAACTGATCTGTGGGCCCCCCCCCCCCCCCCCCCCCGCTTACTCTGCGCGGGCTGGGGCCGCAACACATGGCGGGCGGGCACCTGGTCGCAGGGCTGCGACCCGTGCGACCGCGGTATGTACGCCAGTGCATGCATAAACACATACACTTAAAGGACCACTACAGACACCCAGATCAAATCAGCTCAATGAAGTGGTCTGGGTGCCAGGTCTCTCTAGTTTTAACCCTGCAGCTGAAAACTGCTATGTTTCACTGAGGGTTAATCCATCTCTAGTGGCTGTCTCATTGACAGCCGCTAGAGGATTTTCTGCGATTCTCACTGTGAAAATCACAGTGAGAAGACGCTGAACGTCCATAGGAAAGCATTGAGTAATGCTTTCCTATATGGGCGGTTTGAATGCGCGCGTGGCTCTTGCCACGCATGTGCATTCGGAGCTGAGCGGCGGATCGGGACGGAGAGATCCCCAGCGCCAAGGGAGCCCGGCGCTGGAGAAAGGTAAGTGCTTTAGACACACACACACACACTCTCATGAACAGACGCACACATTTACTGACAGACACACACTCAGTGACAGACGCACACAAACATACTCAGTAACAGACACACACACTAACACTAACACACTCTAAAACTAACACTCACACAATCACTCACACTAACACACTCACTAACACTCACTCACACTCACTCACTAACACACTCACTCACTAACACTAACACTAACACACTCACATTAACACTAACACACTCACTAACACACTCTCTCACCAACACACACACACTAACACAAACTAACACTAACACACTCACTAACACACTCACTAACACTAACACACTCACATTAACACACTCACTAACACACACACTCACTCACTCACTAACACTCACACACTCACTAACACACTCACATTAACACACTCACTAACACTAACACACTCACTAACACACTCACTAACACTAACACACTCACTAACACACTCACTAACACACTCACTCACACTCTCACTAACACACTCACTAACACTAACACACTCACTAACACACTCACTAACACACTCACATTAACACACTCACTAACACTCACTAACACTCTCACTAACACTCTCACTAACACACTCACTAACACACTCACTCACTACCACTCTCACTAACACACTCACTAACACTAACACACACACACACTCACTAACACTAACACACTCACTAACACTAACACACTCACTAACACACTCACTCACACTCTCACTAACACACTCACTAACACAAACACACTCACTAACACACTCACATTAACACACTCACTAACACACTCACATTAACACACTCACTAACACTCACTAACACTCTCACTAACACACTCACTAACACACTCACTCACTACCACTCTCACTAACACACTCACTAACACTAACACACACGCACACACTCACTAACACACTCACTAACACTAACACACTCACTAACACACACTCACTAACACACTCACTAAACACACACACACGTTTTTTCTGTTTTTTTATTTTTTATTTAATCCCCCCAGCCTCCTTACCTGTGTGAGAGCTGGGGGGATTCCCTGGGGTCCAGTGGTGTTGCTGGTCACCCGGCTGGCGGGCGCGCGAGGGAGCACTGTCCCCTGGGTGCTCCCTCTTCAGCTCCCTCGCGCGCCGAGGAGCTGAAGAGGGAGCACCCAGGGGACAGTGCTCCCTCGCGCGCCCGCCAGCCGGGTGACAGCAGGGCCAGCCTCGGGGGGCCCGGAGGTGGCCGGCTCCTGGGCCCCCCAGCAGAAGAGGCTGGCCCTGTGGGTACATACCGGGTCGCAGGGGCGGCCGGGCCCCCTGGTGGGCCGGGCCCGGTCGCAGCCGCGACCCCTGCGACCCTGGTATGTACGCCACTGTCTGGGCTGTGGAATAAGGGGAGGGCTTGCAAAGGCAGCAAACAAGAGATGTTCAGGTTTTGCAAGCAGTTTAGATATACACCACCAATGAAAAACTTGGTAATTAAATGCATTCATGGTTTCATTTGGGGTATGTCTACTAAACAGGGATATTTTTTTTTTATTTTTTGGGCAGTGGAGTATCCCTTTAAGTGCTGAGTAGTTTCAGCCTTCTTGAGGTATTAACTATGTTGTGACCTGGATCGCATAAAGTGTAACACCGAGTCTTGTGTTCATTTGGACAGCTGAAACAAGTGGTGAAAGTATAGGAGTTGCATAAATATTTGTATAAATAAATTCCATGTGCCACAGCCAATGCTTCAACCCAGCTACTATGTCTTAAAGCACTTTATAATCAAACTAACTGATGTGACCGCGACTCACATTAAGGGAAGGCCTACCTGAGGGAAAAAAATCCCACATGCTGGACACTCCTGGGTTACCGTACTTTAAAAAAAAAAAAAAAAAAACAGAAACAAATGAGAGCTAGATACATTATTTTCCTACACACTCTGTTCACCCACTGTGATTGTATGTATAAAGGTGAGCTCAGAGTTAGATCTTTCCCACCATCAAAAATAGCAGGACCAAGAAGTGCCAATTGTACTGTATGTATGACTCAGAAAATGAAATGAAAACTATTATGTAAACAATAAAATAATCCCTCACATACCACGTTACCTCTCATGCTAAGCAGGATTAATTCATATTTTCTTATCCAATGCATAGAGTGTTTTCTTATTTGCTGGCATTTATTTCTATATAGAAAAAGCTTTGGTCTTACAGTGTCTTGAATTGAATATAGAGATTATGGGAACACATGGTGTTCAACAAAAGCTAAATCTCCAACCACTTAATACTGTCCCTCTGTGGCCATCTAAAATCTTGGGACACATGTCACGGAATCATTACCAGTTGCAAGAAACCACCACCTTCTATTCAAATCGATGTCACAAGTATTTAAACATAATGATAAATCCACTCTCTTTAGAAGGGACCATCTTACCAGACCTGGTGGCTTTATTGGCTGGTGTTTCTCTCCTCTCTGGATTAACCAGACTACACAGCATTAGATATATCTTGGGTTTCTTCCTCAGATCCTACTCCGCCTGATTCACAGTTTTCCTTCCTTGTAGGCCTTTCTTCTGGTGTAGGGGGTCTCTATGAGAAACGTAATTAGATTGCTGTGACAGCATTTAGTTGCTTTGCCCTCAATCCCCCTTAGTCCTTTTGGTAGATTGGGAGTGGGCTTGGTATTGTTTTTTTCCCTCTCTTTTTTTCTTTGCTGCTTATTCCCTTTCTTCTCTCCTTACTTTCCTTCTCTACTTGTTCTCTAAAAAGAAGTAAGAAACCGGAGTAGGTTTATTGAGTATCCCTTGTTCTCATTATTTCTGGAGTAATTCAAGCTTTCCAATCAGTACTGTCTTAATTTGGCCTTGCTTTTGTCTTGCGAACAGACCAACAGCAAGGTTAGGGAAACTCTAAGGTGGCTATTGTGGCATTTCAGAGGGAATGTTCTAATTTGCATAATATATATATACTCTCATTTTTAGCAGGATATGCAATATTGCACATTATATACGTTATCTTATTTTGAGGTACTCAGTCAGTTTTAATATTCAGTTTACTTATGAATATTTTTTCCTTGTTAATCTACCTGAAGTCTTTACTTCCTTGTCAATTGAAAACCTCTCAATAAACATTTGACATTAAATATATTTCTAAATAGAACAGGAAGGAATAACTGCATTGAGATTTTTTTTTTCTTGGTTTCTCTAGAAATGGTGATCTTTCCATTTTCTTCCACTGAGTAATTGTTAGGAGTGGTTTAACCGGATTATAGCATACAGGTGTTTGGTTTGTTTTCCTGTACGGGACCTTTATTAACTCACTCATAGAGCATTATCTAAATGCATGAGGTTTTAGGTGGTAGAATACATTTAACAGCAGGAATTGCAGGCAAGACAGGATGACAGGGTAAGTGAAATGGGGCATATTTTTATTAAAATGAAATTTCTACCTTTGTCCTCATGTCACTTCAATTCTTAAAAGGAAACTTTTTATAAATTGAACTTCTATAAAATCTATTTTTCTCTCTATAAAATTTATATTTCATAAGTTACAAAAAGAATGCACATTAAAACAAACTCTGTAAGTGAAGTGAATATTAAATTGACAGATGGTGGATTTGAGGGCCCCCCTCCCATTGATGCATTGAATTCACAAGAGTTGGTATATCACAAGTGAAATAAAGTAATATGTTGTGGATATTGTGACAAACTCCCTTACCCACGTGAGTTTGCCACGAGCTCCTGGAGGAGCCTATTCTATTAGTCCTGCAGGGAAACCTGTAAAAGACTATTTAACTGGCTTGGTTTGTGTGATTCCCCCATGCTGTTTGGGAACCGAACCGCCGCTTGAACTATGGATCACCTGGGAGCTTGTTAAGCCTAATGGATACATTGTAACGATTCTAACCGCAGTGTTATAATGGTTCATCTGGGTGGCCGCCATTCGTATACAAGGAAACGTGGTGGCGGCCGTCTTGTTCGCATGAACACAGGCAGCGGTGTTTGGTCGTCGAGTTCATGGAACTGAAACTCCCAAACACTTCCATGGAAATCCCGAACCCCTAAACCGATCTGGGTGATTTTTGGATATGTTGGTCATCCATATCGGGGCTATCAGGTGATATAACTATTGTGGGGTCTTCATGTAGTTTAAAGGTATTTTTGGGGTGTCTGTAAAAGGTGTGGTTTTTGTGCCTGGAGATAATTGAGTTTTGTACAGTTCCTGACTTAATTATCTCCCAGGCATAGGGGAGGGATTATCCTGTTTTGTGTGGGAGTGTCATGGGCGTGCTTGTCTGTGTTCAGAAATGTATAAAAGCAGGCTATCTGGACAGATTAAAATATTCCAGCTTGTACTCCCTGAACTATGTTTCGTCTAGTTACTGGGAGGAGAAAGGGCTAATCACTACCCCACTTGTTCCATCCAGTGTGGTGGATTCAACTGGAAAAGTCCTTGTAAGGACTAGAGCTCCCAGGACTGAGTGTCGTCCAGAGCCTGGGAGTGGATAGAGCGAGTTCCCCCATTCGGCTCCAGGACGGAGTGGTTTCAGGACCCCAGTTAAGTCACGGCGAGCAGGGGCGGACTGACCGGTCGGGCACTTCGGACATGGTCCGAGGGCCCGGCCGGGAGGGGGGCCCGCCATCAGGGGGCCCGGCCGCCCCTTTAAATGCTGCAGCCGCCTGAGCGCTCTCTTAAGAGCCTCAGGCGGCTGCAGCTTCTCACCTCCCCTCCCCGTAGCGTGGCCGAGCTGCTCTGCGTCCGCGGTGCCGGCCGGAGTGATAGGAAGGTGCACACACACTGAGTGTGCACCTTCCTGTCAGTCCGGCCGGGTACAGGAAACAGAAACTCCTGTTCCGCGCGGAACAGGAGTTTCTGTTTCCTGTACCCGGCCGGACTGACCGGAAGGTGCACACTCAGTGTGTGTGCACTTTCCTATCAATCCGGCCGGCACCGCGGACGCAGAGCAGCTCGGCCACGCTACGGGGAGGGGGTAAAAAGAGAGAGGGAGGGAGTTAAAAGAGAGAGGGAGGGGGGTTAAAAGAGAGAGAGAGGGAGGGGGGGTTAAAAGAGAGAGGGAGGGGGGGTTAAAAGAGAGAGAGAGGGAGGGGGGTTAAAAGAGGGAGAGGGGTTAAAAGAGAGAGAGGGAGGGGGGTTAAAAGAGAGGGGGGGGTTAAAAGAGGGATGGGGGGGTTAAAAGAGAGAGGGGGGTAAAAGGGAGGGGGGGTTAAAAGAGAGAGGGGGTTGTTAAAAGAGATGGGTTAAAAGAGAGAGGGAGGGGGAGGGGGGAGTTAAAAGAGAGAGGGAGGGGGGTTAAAAGAGAGAGAGAGGGAGGGGGGGTTAAAAGAGAGAGGGAGGGGGGGTTAAAAGAGAGAGGGAGGGGGGGTTAAAAGAGAGAGGGGGGTTGTTAAAAGAGATGGGTTAAAAGGGAGAGGGAGGGGGGTTTAAAAGAGGGAGGGGGGTTAAAAGAGAGAGGGAGGGGGTTTAAAAGAGAGAGTGGGGTTAAAAGAGAGAGGGAGGGGGGTTTAAAAGAGGGAGGGGGGTTTAAAAGAGAGAGGGAGGGGGGTTAAAAGAGGGAGGGGGGTTGTTAAAAGAGAGAGGGAGGGGGGGTAAAAAGAGAGAGGGAGGGGGGTAAGAAGAGAGGGGGTAAGAAGAGAGAGGGAGGGGGGTAAGAGGAGGGAGGGGGGTAAGAAGAGGGAGGGGGGGTAAGAAGAGAGGAGGGGGAGTAAGAAGGGAGGGGGGAGTAAGAAGAGGGAGAGGGGGAGTAAAAGAGGAAGGGGGGAGTAAGAAGAGGGGGAGGGGAGAGTAAGAAGAGGGGGGAGGGGGGTAAGAAGAGGGGAGAGTAAGAAGAGAGGGGGGGAGTAAAGGGGGTAAGAAGAGGGGAGGGGGGAGTAAAAAGAGGAAGGGGGAGTAAGAAGAGGGGGGAGGGGGGTAAGAAGAGCTGGGAGGGGGTAAGAAGAGGGGGGAGGGGGTAAGAAGAGGGGGGAGTAAGAAGAGGGAGGAGTAAGAAGAGGGGGAGGGGGGAGTAAGAAGAGGGGGAGAGTAAGAAGGGGGAGTAAGGAGAGGGGGAGGGGGGAGTAAGAAGAGGGGAAGAGTAAGAAGGGGGGTAAGAAGAGAGTGGGAGTAAGGGGAGGGGGAGGGGGGCTAAGAAGTGGGGGAGTAAAAGGAGGGCAATTGCCCCCTCCCCTGTCCGCAGGCACCGTGCGGGCAGCCGGCAGGGGAGGGAGGAAGAGAGGACCCGGGAGCTCAGCCTGCAGCTCCTCTGGGTCCTTCTTGCGCGAGCACAGATCGTTACCACGGCAACGTTACGGCTCTTGCGAGAGTAAACTCTAGCCCTGGAGCTACGGGCTAGAGTTCACTCTCAACACTGTGACCACCAGGTATTCCTGGTGGTCGCAGTGGTGAGAGTGAACTCTAGCCCCATAAACACACTGCCCCCACACACCATACACATTCACACACTGCCACCCATACACACACACTGCCCCCACACACACCATACACATTTACACACATTGCCTCACACACACACACACATACACTGCCCACCCATACACACACAGCCCCCCATACTAACATTGCCACACACATACACAGCCCCCTCGTACACACATTGCCCCACACACCCTACACATTCACACACTACACCCCCTCACACACACTGAACCTTTCACACACACTGCACCCCTTACACATTGCACCACTGCTCCTATACCCTACTACAGCCTCATATCCCAGCAGACCCCAGGTAAGTTGTCAAACTGTTCTTAAACGGTTTGACTACTTACTCTGGGAGGGGGGCCCGGCCCTCCTGGCACCATAACGACTACACAGAGTAGTAGTGGTTATTGTGCATGGATTATTTCTTTAAATAATCTACGAGTGCCCCAGTAGCCAGCAAGCCAGCCAACCCACAGGCCAGCCAGCCCACAGGCTGGCCAGTAGACAGCCAGCCAGCCTACAGGCCACCAGTTAGGCTTAAAGCCAGCAAACCCACAGCCTGCCAACCGCAGCCAGCAAGCCACAGCCTGCCAGCCAGCAAGTCACAGCCAGCAAGCCACAGCCTGCCAGCCGCAGCCAGCAAGCCCACAGCCTGCCAGCCGCAGCCAGCAAGCCCACAGCCTGCCGGCAGTAGCCAGCAAGCCCACAGCCTGCCAGCAAGCCCACAGCCTGCCAGCCGCAGCCAGTAAGCCCACAGCCTTCCAGCAAGCCCACAGCCTGCCAGCCGCAGCCAGCAAGCCCACAGCCTGCCGGCAGTAGCCAGCAAGCTCACAGCCTGCCAGCCGCAGCCAGCAAGCCCACAGCCTGCCGGCAGTAGCCAGTAAGCCCACAGCCTTCCAGCAAGCCCACAGACTGCCAGCCAGCAACAGTAATTAAGGTAAGAGGAGCCAACTTGGCCTAGGTATCAGCTATGTTGTGTTGCTATATTGTGAATAGGAACCAGAGTGTTGGAGAGACCCCCCTCCAGGCCCCATTAGACTCCATTGTAGTCTCTAATGGGACCTGGAGGAAATTCTTTCTAACACACTCTCTAAAGGACACTGAGATAGCCTCTGCTAGAATGCTCCCCCCCTCCATGGCCCATTAGCCCTCAATTGTAGTCTCTACTGGGGCCTGGAGGCGACTGTTTCCAGCAGGGACACTGAGATGGCCTCTGTTAGAAAGACCCCCTTCCAAGCCTATTAGACTCCATTGTAGTCTCTAATAGGGCCTGGAGGGGATTCTTTCTAACACACTCTCTAAAGGACACTGAGATAGCCTCTGCTAGAAAGACCCCCCTCCATGGCCCATTAGCCCTCAATTGTAGTCTCTACTGGGGCCTTGAAGGGATTATTGCTCTTTTGTTCCTTGTGTCTAAAGATTGTGTAGGGTGTGGCTGGAGGCGGTGCATGGAGGCGGGACATGGGTGGCGCTTGCTGCGGAGTATGGGTGGGGCCTGTAAGGGGGCCCTTGATTTATTTTGCCCGGGGGCCCTGAGGGTTCTCAGTCCGCCCCTGACGGCGAGTGGGGGGCAGGAGTGCTGAAGTTTGTAGGAAGCGGCCCTTGTCGGAAGTATCCAGCCGGGTTACAGGGAGCACCGTTACAGATATATACACTGATTGCTTTAAAATTTTTGAATATAGATGGTCGAAGATAGGAAGCTGGCATTTAATTTCTACCGAAATGATAGAGGAAGCAAATTGTTTCCAAATGTTTTATATTGAGAAATACTGTACTTCCCTTTAAAAAAACACAGTCATTAACAGAATCAATGTTAAGAAAATATTAACTTTTTTTTTTGGCGTCACCAGTCAAATGAAGAAGTGTGAATGAAAGTTGGGAACCAAGACTTATACAAAAGGGGAGAAATGAGTACTGGGATGTGGGATAGAGTTAGTGTGTTTCATTGTAGATCAGACTAAGATGGATTCATGAGAAGATTGAAGGGCCATCAGTAGTGCTGCAAAACAGGAGAATAGTCATAAACTAAAGGAGTGCGTTTGTCTGAGACGGGGACATGCTCAAATTCAACCCACCAAGTGTGACTTTGAGATTTTGTAACGGACCGTTTCAGCAGACAAGGGGTTAAAATCCGTTTAGGCGATAATCCCCTTTCCAGATGCACAGACAGCTACTGCAAACACCATTCTCCCGACTGGAACCACACGAACACTGGAACAGCTGAACAAGAAAAGCAGACATCGGCTTACACTCTTGGCAGTCAGCATACCATCCCATTCCCCCAAAGACCGAGACGACACATCGCTTTGAGGGTTAAGCAGAACTCTAGACTGGGACACCCAGTCTGGCTTTTATTACCAACAAGTACATACAGGACACTCCCAGGGGGAGGATGAATTTAACCAATCACATAGATGTACCTCCCACACATTTCCTCCCCTTAGATTAACACTTAACACAATTATACTGTACACCTTTTTCCCCAATTCCTGGATGTACCCCAAATACATATGCTACACCTCCAAAACAGGTATCCCCTGATAGCCCTTATTCAGGGGGACAACATATGCAAGAATCAGCCCATTCGGATAAATGGTTCAGGAGTTATGGAACTTTAAAGTATTGACCGACCGCATGGGTAAAGTATCCGAAATCAGTTCCATGCATTTTGGCCCTGCGGTCGGTCACAAACAAGGGAATGAAAACAGACGAATTGCCTGTGTTATAGAGCCTGGAGAGGGTTTGAATGAATTCCCTTGTTTGTGGGGTTCTTTCTACCGAACGGGGGGTCATTCGGTAGTTTATATACGAATTTCTGGAAGTATGGAGGTCTCAGCGGTGTTTGCCTAGTCAAGTGTCCGATTTCAGTTCCAGACACTCGACGGCAAAACACCGCTGTTCGGTAGTTAAAGATGGCCGCCGCCACGTGGTTGTTTCCTGAATGGCGGCCACCCAGAGGACACAGAACACATTACATGATTGCCAATTACCCGTTTGCAACATTGTTGCAAACGGTAATTGGAGGCACACTTAATCCTGGGTGGTCTGGTTGTTCGGTAGTTTCCTCAATACAATGAATGGAGTGATTCTACCGAACAATCAGATGAAGGCTGCATATATATAACCCAGGTTAACTGCATACATAAATACATATACAATATACAGGCAGTACAATAGGATATGCTTCACAGTCTTAAAGGGACAGTAGTCCCAAAATGTCCATGGCTGATTTTAAAGGGCCAGTAGTAGCAATATAAATTAGTACATGCCCAAATATAGTCTTTAAAGTGCAATATGTCCAGGGGCCATAGTCAGCGGGCAGGAGGCTAGCAGCCAGGCCTCTCCAGTTCACAGTGGCGAAGCTGGTTTCGCCACAGATTTAAAGTGCTATTATATCATTTGATATAACTGTGCAGATCTCTAAAAGGTAAGGAAACACATTTATGTGACAAGGTCCTGAAATGATATATTTTGTATTTAATGTTCCTTTTTCCTTTTTATTATTGTTACTGAGCAACATGAATAGAATAATCAGTGTACCATTTACATACATGTTTGCCAATTAAAGGTAAACAGATCTATATTGGTGGAAGGACAACTGTCCCCAATGTGAAGGTCTCACAGGCCTGTATGTAGGGATCAACAACTGTGTGTGTGTGTGTGTGTGTATATGTGTGTATATATATATATATATATATATATATATATATATATATATATATAT
Organism: Pelobates fuscus; assembly: GCF_036172605.1. Taxonomy (NCBI): domain Eukaryota; kingdom Metazoa; phylum Chordata; class Amphibia; order Anura; family Pelobatidae; genus Pelobates; species Pelobates fuscus. Next base: position 263,621,760 of record NC_086319.1, on the reverse strand, counting down.
ATATATAAATGAAAAAAACTCCTGCACTCCAACTAAGTTACAATTCAATACCCGGTGCCAAGTCAAATTAATACAGAAAAATCAAAAAAATACCGGCACTCTAGGCTTTCTTCATCCAATTTATTATATGGTTCCCTGAACTGCCAATGCCACTGGACTACCAGGGAGTGAGAGACCCCTCACTGCCATGTATCAAGCAGGGAGGGGGGACGAAAAAAAATAATAATAATAAAATAAAATATTAAAAATAATAATATTAAAACATAAATTTAAAAAAATAATAATAAAAGAAAAATTAATATAACAAAAAAAATTACAATTATTATAATTAAAAAACAATGTTAAAAAAACACCCCCCACCAAGGCTCTGCATCACACACACACTGCACTCATATAAACACACTGCACTCATACACACACACACTGCATTCACACACACACACTGCACTCATACACACACACACACACTGAATTCACACACACACACTGCATTCACACACACTGCACTCATATACACACTGCACTCATACACACACACTGCACTCATACACACACTGCACTCACACACACACACTGCACTCATACACATACACACTGCATTCACACACACACACACTGCACTCATATACACACTGCACTCATACACACACACTGCATTCATACATACACACGGCACTCATACATACACACGGCACTCATACATACACACTGCACTCATACACAAACTGCACTCATACACACTGCATTCATATACACACACACTGCATTCATTATATACACACACTGTAAATAAAAATTCAATTAATATAATTTTTTTAGGATCTAATTTTATTTAGAAATTTACCAGTAGCTGCTGCATTACCCACCCTAGTCTTATACTCGAGTCAATAAGTTTTCCCATTTTTGGGGGGTAAAATTATGGGCCTCGGCTTATATTCGGGTCGGCTTATATATATTCGGGTCGGCTTATACTCGACTATATACGGTACTTACATACAGAGTGTGCCAAAGGTACATGTACTGTATTGTTGAATTGCATTGTATTATACTGTTTATACAATTTATATGTGTTTAACACTGTTTAATCTTGTAAGTGCTCAAAATGTCTTCCATCAACATTGCAACATTCCTTAAACCTGTCCAGTACTTGATTTGAGCACCTGCTCAGCATTTTCAGTATTCTAGAACTGCTTTTGAATCCACTTTCTTTGCTCTTGACTCGTTGTAATCATTCACAATAACAGTAAAGAAAATAAACAATTATTCTATCTGCCCTCAACTATTCTTTAACACTGCCACACTGATATTTGAATTCCTGAAATTTAACTGCCACTTTGTTGTGTGTCAGCTGTATACCTACTTTTGGGCCACTCTATGTATATATGGGTATGCTTATTGGTCCTAAGGAAAGTCCCCGAGTTGTAATGAAATGTCGACCTGCTTCTAAACTTGTTTGCTATCCCACAAAGTACAGTGGATGCATGAATGAATAAAAGGAAACTGGAATATCTACATTAAAAGACCATGAGTGCAGACAATTTTTTCTATTTCTCTGAATATTAGGTTAAATATACACACACACCAAAAAGCCACTGGGGGGCGCTTCCAAAATCATAACAGACTTTTGGTCCGTTATCTGATGCTGGACCTCCTCACGCTCATGAGGACCTCCAGCGTCAGATTTTTTTTTTTTTGGCTGAGCATGCACATTAGACCCCGCTCGTCGTGGGACGTCGGAAGGGGCAGAGCTTCGACTCAGCGCCGTGGGACAGTGGCGCTGCAATAAGGTAAGTAAATAAAGGGATTCGGTAGTGGCAGGAATACAGCTTTGTATTCCTGGCACTACAGTATCCCTTTAAGGTTTTATTGTAGTATACCATGTAATATGAACATATTGACAATGGCGTACATACCGCGGTCGCAGGGGTCACAGCTGCGACCGGGCCCGGCCCACCAGGGGGCACGGCCGCCCTGCGACCAGGTATATACGCCAGTTTGCCAGCATCTTCTCCTGGGGGGCCCAGGAGCTGAGCGCTCTCTGCCCAGCTCCCTTGCGCGCACCACACTGATGCCGGAGCCGGAATATGACGTCACTCCGGCTCCGGCATCAGTAAGCGGCGCGCAAGGGATCTGAACAGGAGGATCAGTGCTCCCTCGCCGCCTACAGGCCTTCCAGCCAGCAGCCCCACTAGACCCCAGGGAATCCCCTCAGCACTCCCAAAGGTAGGGAGGCTGGGGGATTAAATAAATAAATAAAAAAAATACGAGTGTGTGTGTATATGTGTGTTAGTGTGTGTTACTGTGTGTGTGTCTGTTACTGAGTGTGTTGGTTGTGTGATTGTGTGTGTCTGTTATTGAGTGTGTGTCTGCTAGTGAGGGTCAGTGTGTGTGTGTGTCAGTGAGTGTGTTACTGAGCGTGTTAATTTGTGTATGTTTTCTGAGTGAGTGTGTATGTCTGTCAGTGAGTGTGTATGTATCTCTGTCACTGAGTGTGTGTCTGTCAGTAAATGTGTGTGTCTGTTAGCTAGTGTGTATGCGTCTGTTCGTGAGAGTGTGTGGTTAAAACCCCTTCAGCACTTGCCTTTCTCCAGCGCCGATCCGCCTCTCAGCTCCGAATGCGCATGCGCAGCAAGAGCCGTGCACGCATTCAAACCGCCCATAGGAAAGCATTACTCAATGCTTTCCTATGGACGTCCAGCGTCTTAACAGTGAGAATCGCGAAAGCGCCTCTAGCGGCTGTCATTGAGACAGCTACTAGAGGTTGGATTAACCCTCAGTGAAACATAGCAGTTTCTCTGAAACTGCTATGTTTTCAGCTGTGAGTGTCTGTCAGTGAGTGAGTATGAATGTCAGTGTGTGTCTGTCGGTGAGTGTGTGTCTGTCTGTCAGTGAGTGTGAGTGTCTCTCTCAGTGAGTGTATGTCAGTGTGCGTGTGTCAGTGAGTGAGTGTATATCTGTCAGTGAGTGCTTGTGTGTCTGTCAGTGAGTGTATGTCTGTCAGTGTCTATGTGTTTGTGTCTGTCACTGAGTGAGTAGATGTCTGTCAGTAAGTGTCTGTGTGTGTCTGTCAGTGAGTGACTGTATGTCTGTCAGTGAGTTTCTGTGTGTGTGTGTCTGCGTTAGTGAGTGTCTGTCAGTGAGTGTGTGTGTCTGTCAGTGAGTGAGTGACATGAGGGGCAGCAAAATGGATCACTGTTGTGTGCGTTAGGGAGCTGAGCAGGGGAGAGTACGCCCTTGCCGCCCGCCCTAATTATAGCGGTGGCAGTTTTGTTTCCCGGAATTTTGGCGGAACACCATTTGTGTTCTCACGGAACCCCAATTGGGAAACGCTGGAGTGGATGGATAGTAGTTTTGAAGGTGATTAAGATCAATACATTGGGAGTAAATAGGAAGTAAACATCTATTTGAAGAGAGAGTGCAATACATTGTAATAAATATGTAGTGCGGTTTGGAGGAACTCAAATCAGTACACAGTGTATATTTGGGCAGTTCAGATTGGAGGAATACATACCAATACACGGATATAACGCGGCTGTGAAAGGCAGGGGTACAGGCAATAATGCATAATATGTATAATACATAATAATCTGCCATGTCTGGAGGTAAATCAATATACATTGGGAGCTGAATGTATGGAGGTGAATCTATCTCAGTGGGAGCGGAGTTTTACTGAATATACTGCTCTCCCTCATGTGTTTTGCTTTACTTCCTAACATTTTCCAACTAATTACTTCCGAGTGTTTATCTCCTTTTCCTCTCTCCTCCTCGTTGTGTGTGTCACTTGATGTGATGATAGTTTCCCTGTCTGCCAGTGGTCTCTCTCTGTGTTCGCTGACAATATATTGTCTGTCTCTCATCACTGTGTGATCTGTATCTCTTCGTGGTCTCTTGTCCCTGTGCGAGCTGTCACTCTCTGCGGTCTCGTTACTTTGCGAGCTGTCACTCTCTGCGGTCTTTAGTCCCTGTGTAAACTGACACTCTCCGCGGTCTCCTGTGACTTTGTGAGCAGTCACTCTCTGAGGGCTTTAGTCCATGTATGAGCGGTCTCTTGTCTCTGTGTGGTCTCTCACTTTCTCTTTGCTCAGTTTGCCGAATCACTCATTCTTTCCTGTGATTCTGTTACTGTGTTTCCCCTCCCTCCACATTCCATCTCCCACTCGTGTTTCTCCTTCTCTCTGTCTGAACTGCTGTCTAACTCTACACGTTCCGTGCACTTGTCGTGTTCCCTAATCCTTTCTGTGGTTATTTCTCAAGGACATTTCCTGGTTTCTATCTCCCTACCTTCTACTCACACACCTTGTTCTCTCACACCCATCCTCACTTTCTCCCTCCGTTTGCTGCCATTTATCTCTTGCTTCAGACCGTTGCTGGATGAGTTGTTATGTTGTTAAACATTTATTAGAGATCAGAGGGTGGGTGTGGGTGTCACTAGTGGGCCATGCAGAGTTGGGTGTGGACGTCTTTTAGCCATGGAAAAAAGCAGTGTGTGGGGAGGTTTGGGGGTGTGTATATGCTGTACTTATTCAGGGTGTGTGCTTACTCTTAAAAGAATAGAATCTTTTGTAGTGTAAACGTACGTAAGTGTTGTCATTTTCTGCCTGGAGATGAATTAATGAGACTGGGTTTATGCTGCATAGAATAGTGTGCCTTTACTTGGGGTGCTGGCAGGCTGGGTCTCTTGGTAGGACTGTGTCTAGGATACACAGCACTCTGTGGATGTATTGGCATGAGGGCTGCTGATTATATCAGTGAGTATGTTATAATCTGAGGAGAGTACATTATATCAGTGAGTATGTTATAATTAGAGGGCAGTACATTATATCAGTGTGCATGTTGTAATTTGAGGGCAGTACATTATATCAGTGTGCATGTTGTAATTTGAGGGCAGTACATTATATCAGTGTGCATGTTATAATTTGAGGGCAGTACATTATACCAGTGAGTGTTATAATTTGAGGGCAGTACATCATATCAGTGTGCATGTTATAATTTGAGGGCAGTACATTATATCAGTGTGCATGTTATAATTTGAGGGCAGTACATTATATCAGGTTGCATGTTTTAATCGGCAGTACATTATATCAGTGAGTATGTTAGAATTTGAGGGCAGTGCATTATATCAGTGAGTGTGTTATAATCTGAGAGCAATACATTATATCAGTGTGCATGTTATAATTTGAGGGCAGTACATTATATCAGGTTGCATGTTTTAATCGGCAGTACATTATATCAGTGAGTGTGTTATAATCTGAGAGCAATACATTATATCAGTGAGTGTGTTATAATCTGAGAGCAATACATTATATCAGTGTGCATGTTATAATCTGAGGGCAGTACATTATATCAGTGTGCATGTTATAATGTGAGAGCAGTACATTATATCAGTGTGCATGTTATAATGTGAGAGCAGTACATTATATCAGTGTGCATGTTATAATCTAAGGGCAATACATTATATCAGTGTGCATGTTATAATGTGAGGGCAGTACATTATATCAGTGTGCATGTTATAATCTGAGGGCAGTGCATCATATCAGTGTGCATGTTATAATTTGAGGGCAGTACATTATATCAGTGTGCATGTTATAATCTGAGGACAGTACATTATATCAGCGTGCATGTTATAATCTAATGTAGACAAAGAGCTAGATTTTTATGTATTGGACCCAGTGACCTGCACAAATGAGATATGGAAATTGTTGTTACTGGAAATAGGTTCTGCCTTGCATGAAGGTATATGTTTAAAGATTCAGGACATATTAAGGTACATGTGATATCACTTTCAGATGGAGCAACAGGATCAAGACATTAAGCTCATTTTGACACTGGATGACTTCATCCCCCCACATTTGCAGAAGAAACCTAGTCCGAAACCAGAGCAGATTCCTTCGGAAGATTCGGTAAGACTACTATTCAGTAAGATTACTATTATTGTGCTGAGGCTTACAAGCATGGCTAACCTCATGTCTAACCTCAGACATGGCAGCTACTGTGCACAATCCAGACTGTAGGCAAAACCGGGACCACTGGCCTTGAAGACATGGTTGGGATTGGGAGCAAGGTAGTCATGATGCACACTAGACTGGCTAAGCATCATCTGCTTGAATCTCAAATTCTAGCCTCCTCAGATGTTGGTGGCCTACAATTCCAAAAATTCCTTGAATGCAATACATGGGTAAGGAGTCATGCGAGTTGAAGTTCAGCAACATCTAAGGAGGGCAGATTTACATGGCAGTGAGACCCCAAGCCCCAAACACACATGGTAAACAGGGTTAAAATCAAAAATAGTGTACATAGGGTGTTTTATGTTAAAAGTATTAAAATGATAAATGTGTTTAGAAACCAGTTCCTGTAAATAAGATCCATTGTTCTGTCCTAAATTAAATTGATTAGAATAAGTAGTAAGTCACATAAAAGTTCTATAACACCCTTAAAATTAAAGTGTCCCTCTTTGTCCATTTGAGATTATGGGATGTATGCACACAGACCTTGAAAGAGCTGGGACAGCACTATGTTTTACACCCTCTATAACTGTTCCTGCAGCTCTGCTATTAAGAAAGCTGACTGGACTATTGAAGACATTGGCCAAGGCTCCTGGTACTATTTATCATCCCCAATTAGCCCACTCGAGTTCTAAAAAGTCACATCATAAATGCTTCAAATAGGCACCCCTACAAGACAGGTGCCTGTTGGAAGGTGTCTATGCTGCCTACTGGGAAATCGAGCCCTTCATATGGGTAGGATGGAGTTTGAGATGCCTGATGTGGAATGTAAAGAGTGAGCAGTTTAACATTAAAATGTAAATTTCATTATTATGTAAAATACATGATATGGGTAAAAGCCTGTTCAGAAATAAAGAATACATGCACACATTGACATGTAACTCTCTCTACAATACGTAAACATGCTCTACAATACGCTTCCAAACTGGTCATAGTTAAGTGAAAATGTTATGTTTTAGGAGGTGGCAGCGATATAGCAAGAACTACATAGAAGGGTCGCATGGCCAGGGAAAGCTGCTTATTATATTTACTTTACGCTATCTTGCTGTCTCTTAAGGAAGTTTATCATTAAATGACTATTTAGATTCTGGGCATTAGAACCCAGTTAATTGTCAAATGTCTAAATATATCATTACAAATACCCTATACATAATGTATAACGCCAATATATTTATAAATAATTTATTTTATTTTTTATGTATTATGTCAGTCATGGCCAGAGAGCCACCCATATTCTTCAGAGAGCCTGCACTATTACAACAGAACCACTAATTCACCCCCAACAGAGGATAAATGGGAAACCTCAAGACAACAGAAATTCTGGATACGCTATGATGGCATTGGTCCGACAGATGAAGAAGGGATGCCGTATGCCTCCAGAACTGTGAGTGCACTCACTATGTACACTATTACTGTAGAAATCTATTTAGGAAGCTCAGTTTACTGTTAGATTGAAGTGCCCTTTAAGTTTTAACGTAGCCGTTATCATTAGTTTCATGTTTGAGGATAAGGTAGAGAAAGGTGATGATGACACCTGATCTCTGTTTTTTGCAGAGTGTGGACAAACCTCGAGACTGGTACAAGAGCATGTTCAAAGTCCTGCACCGACGAACAGGTCAGTAATGACTGGTCATGGAATATACAGCCTGAGACAGGATCAGGTCATAGCATCTCCAGATCAGGGGGAATTTATAGATGTAAAATGTTTTTTTGTTTTGTTTTTTTGCCATGGAGATTTCATTGCCACTACCAATATAGACCAGATCATTTAGTAATGTATAGCCCCCTAATGAAATATATATATTCCTTTAAATTACATCGATTTTTCTATTTTAACATATACGTCTTTAATTGAAGCAAATATTAAACTAAATTAGGTTCCAATGTACAATGAAAGAGAAATGCATCGTTGCAGAGAGTTGCTGCTTCACTTTTCCAATGCTTATCGCTGCCTGGCAGCTGTATAGGCTGAGGACTTGCACTGTCTATATCAGTGGTTGTCTCAGCTAACCAGTAGCAGGTACTATTTGGAGATTGGTACTGAGAATGTTATTAGAATTCCTTCAATAGATTCTGTAGAAAATAGAATCATTCAATTTCATATAACAGTGTGTGACGGTCAGTGACCAGAGTAGCCCGTATGCGTCACACTGGCTGTGGGTTGTGTTTTTTTTTATAACACAGCCATGTTAAAGTGTTTCCACCAGTCACAGGTATGTCCTGTTAAGGGTTAGTTAGTCTGCAGCGGTGTGTAAGAATTACCCATTCTATCTCATTAGATATTTTGACTTTTAGCACAGGTAAGGTTTTTTGGTTTTGTTTACTGTATATATCAGGGCTGAGGAATACAACAGCCATCGCTGCCGTCAAAGGATAGTTGGAGAAGGGTGGTATCATTTATGTCAATATTTCAAATGCTCGGTTTTTGTGCTCAATCTTTGAAATAGCTGTTTCAAAGAATGCCAGATAAGACCATAAAATAACTCATGTTGAGGAAAAGTGAAATTAATTATATGTTTTTCATTGTAACTAATGACCGCGCAGACTGAAGGCATAAAACATTGATTCATAACATGAAGGGAGATAATACTGGCAATGCTCATGAGTTTTGTTTCAGATTCAGAGGACAGCGACTCAGAAGATGAAGAACTGGGAAACCCTGGGCTCCAAACTAAAAGTCCCAACTCACTAAGTAATGCTGAGTGAGTATGTGTGTAGAATGATTCTTGCACAACATTACCCCATTGTAATCCAGGCTTTATCTTGCCAGCTAGCTCTCTGTATCTTGTATTCTAGCTAAATACATTTATTAACTGTTTCAGCATTTTTTCACTATGGTACACAGCAGTTTTTCTGTGTGTCATCTTTACTTCCATAGATCAGTGCTATGTTTGCATTTACATCTTTACCTTCTACTCCATTCTCCCCAGTAGGTTGCAAAACAATCAAAAGTTGGAACATTATAAGCTGAAAGACCCGCCAGTTACTATTAGCCCTACCTTCAAGGAACCACAGAAAAAAATAAACTCCAACCCTGCCGAGCATGAAAGTACCCTAAACTCCACCCTCGCCAAATCCAAAAGAACATTAAGCCACATTCCTAAAACAGAAGATTCATCTAAAACTAATATTTCAAGCAAGCTGCACTACTATTCAAACACCTCATCTCCATTAAATCAATCAACAGGAGTTCAGCTAAACACAAACCTCACGTCAAAAGGACCAAACTCAACTTCACAATTATTCCATAATGTTTCCCAGAGATCATCAAGTCCAACTACTAAAGAGAGATCACCTGCAGAAAAGAATGGTCCCACTGAACCACGACACAAAGTGGAAAAAGCAAGGTTGGTTTGGACTTCATTAGAGCACAATTCACAAGATCCTTACCTAGGCTCTTCAAATGATAAACCTGAACTAGCCACTAAGAAGTCAGGTTCTTTGCAAAACCTTTCCACAAGAAATCAACGTTTATCATCTGGAAGCACCTCTAAAGAGACATCCTCTTTAAGCCTTTCTCCCAAAGAGGCACGTCATTACCGAAGATCGACCTCTAAGGTTTTGGTATGTTTATATATATATAGATATAATTATTGGTATTAATATTTATAAAGCGCTCACAATTTTCACAGCGCTGTACACATCTTCCATTACGAATAAGGAATAATCAATCTAAGCCCCAACACCAACCATTAGGTAGGGAGAGTTTTACAAATTCTACATAGGTTAAAGAGAACCCTCAAAACCTGAATATGTTTAGCTGAACTCCCTTAACTGACTCTCAGCATTGTCTTAGGGTATTCCTTTAATGGTAGGTAAATGTTAACAAAGGGCAGTGGACAAATTCTAGCAGAGCTGGTAGATTTGGAACATACCTGGGTATTTCACATTTTTAAACTTGAAATTGTCGCATATGGCCACTCAAAGTATTAACGTATAATTGGTAAAATGTTGGACAACTCTGCTATGACATGCTTATAGGGACACTTTAGTCACCAGAACATCTACAGTTTATTGTATTTGTTCTGGTATGTATAATCATTACCTTTAGGCTTTTTGCAGTAAACATTGTTCTATTCAGAGAAAAGGCAGTGTTTACATTTCAGCCTAGGGATACCTCCAGTGGCCACTCCTCAGATGGCTACTAGAGGTGCTTCCTGGGGCAGTCTGACATTCAGGGTGTCTACCCTCTGCATGGAGGTACTGAACTTCCCTCTCTATGAGGAGATGCTGATTGGCCAGGGCTGTGTTTGGCTTGTGCTATCTCTGCCCTTGACCTGCCTCCTTGACAAAACCAGCCAATCTAATGCTTTTCTATGGGAAAGCATTGTGATTGGCTCAGATCATCACTTTTGATGATGTCAGCCAAGGAGGCAGTTTAGAGGTAGATTAGCCAGCAGCATACCGGTAAGATTTTAAGGTAAGATTTTACTGTATTTAGGGGGGGCAAGGTGGAGGGCACGTGGTTAGATGGTGTTTTTAACACTCTAGGATCAGGAATAAATGTTTGTGTTCTTGACCCTATAGTGTCCCTTTAAGCCCAGGTAGAACTTGGAAGGCACTATTTACTAAGTGGAACAAAGACTCTGCCAAATATAGGGTTGTCAAAATGCTGTTTTACTGAATGACACTTCTTGAACATACATGCATCAGAGCATGCACCTCATGGTGTCCATTTTTTATAACTATGAACCTGGCTGAAAACACAAACGTAAACAGCAGTACATTTCATATTCAGTGGACCCTGCATCTCTCCATAGTTACTATTGAACTTAGCAGGGTCGATTACCATTATGCTCATCATAACAGCAATGGTATTAATATATCAGAGGCAGGTGAGCACATGGTATGTAACTGTATCCATGTAACTACTAACTGCCCTCACCATCCACATTTCCACAACACCTACTAGCTTAACTCCATATATATAGGGCTGAAGTAACATGACTCATACTAATGCAATTTGCTTGGTGGACTATATATTTTACTTGTTCTCTCACTCAGGGGAGTGGTGGCAAAGGGCCAATTGGCCAGAGACGTGAGTTCTAGATTGCAGCCCTTAAAGTATCGTTTCCCTGTTAATGAAAAACTATCAGGGGTTTCTTTGATGTCTGCTGGTGCAGTACTGCAGGAGTGATAGAGAAGACATGGATTGTACAGGGTACTTAAAGGAGCACTATAATGCCAGGAGAACAAACTCGTTTTCCTGGCACTATGTAGTCTTTAGGTCCCCCCACCCTAATGGCCCCCCTCCTGCTGGGCTGAAGGGGTTAAAACCCCTTCAGCCACTTACCTTACTCCAGCGCCGGGCTCCCTCTGTGCTGGGGAACTCTCCTCTTGCCGACGTCAGCGCCGAATGTGCATGCACGGCATGAGCTGCGCGGGCATTCAAACAGCCCATAGGAAAGCATTACTCAATGCTTTCCTATGGACGTCAGCATCTTCTCACTGTGGCATTGAGCTGAAGTGGTCTGGGTGCCTATATTGGTCCTTTAATATCCCAACACCATGTAAACTTGTGCTTTGATTGGTGGCCTGCACGCTCGATCTGCATATGGTCCCTCATGCTGCACAAGTTAAACTAATAGAGGTTACAGGGATGACACCATCATGTGCCACATGATTGTGACTTTCTGCAGATAGATCTGTGAGCTTTGTATGCAAAAAAAAAAAAAAAAGCTATTCATTTGTATTTGACTCCAAAGGTCAAAAGTTGCCAGCCCTCCATTGCTCTCATTTCACTAACTACACATATCACTGAAGAACCTTTTCTCTCATAGCAAGAAAGAGCTTACAGCATACACACCGAGACGCCTTTGCGTGTATATTATCTATTTCTAGCTGCTCCCATGACTTTAAGTTAATGTATTACTATGTTTCTGTTGTAAATCAAGTAAATAAATGTAAACGGTCTTTGCAGCAAGTAAATAAAATAATCACTTTCCTTTCATTATCCATGACTTGCTTTGAACAGATATGTTAGTAAAATGTTATGGTATCTGTGTGCATAGTATATGTAGAAGTACCGGTATGTATATTCTGTCAGCAAAGAAGTATTAAACCCCATAACCAATTTATGCAATTACGTACTACATGATGCACATTTTTTCTATTACTGGAGGGATAAAAACAAACATAATATATAGTTTACAGAGGGAGCAGTGTAAACGATGTAATTCTAAAATAAATAGTTACGCTATGTTATCTGAACGCATCTTTTCAGATAGTTTCTAGTTCCTTTTTATGGACATTGAAAGGCGTGTGTCACTTTCTGCTAATTTATCTTTGAAAAATAGGCAAACAGGTCAGTAAACGATGGTATAAAGTCCTCCAGCTCAGTTTGTTCATTGGTGGGCATACATTTTAATTTATTGTATGTCATTCGCAAAGGGCCATAGGAGCTGCAGTCCACAACATCTGTAGTGCTATTATTGAAAATTGCATAGTGAACCTGCCTGTTATATATACATTTTCATCGTGAAGGTCCTGCAGTGGGCAGTTTTGGGGTGTGCATACTTTAAGGAACCATGCAACGATGCCTTTGTTAAGTGGAAATGTATTTCTCTGCAAACCCTAAAGAGGTTTCTGTTACTTTGCACCCAGACTAAAATGAGCATTTATGCCACTTCAGAGCTAAATGAATTGATGTGCTTGCAATCTATCTTTTGGGTTTAAAAGGATTTTACTGCCTAGACCTGCACAGGTGTTGTTATACTGTCTGTACGGTCCATGTTGCTGCATAAACTTATTACATATTTAATAATACCCGCAGGATCAGCTGGAGGCAGAGCTGCGAGAATTCACAGAGGAGCTTGAGAGGGACCAGAAGGTTCATATGGACACACCGGGCAATCTGCTGAACCAAAATACAGTATGTATATAACAGTATGTATACAAATATGGTGAGGCTGGATTATCACTGTGAGGGCAGACAGTTTACCCTACTCATATCTGAAATTTAGGCCATTTTATTTTGTCCTAAGGAAATTTCAACCCCGCTATTTATATTGTGAGTCCCAAGGATGTTAAGGGGTTAATCCTGGTAACCAACAGTAAATACCTGGAGAGTAATGTATTGCAGGGGTAGCAACATTGCTCACTGAGATGAAGGTAATTAGATTTACAAAAAGTGATAGCCAATGAAGTTCAGTCTATCAAGTTCCCATATTCCATGACCAAAAAGGATGCAACTCCATTCCCAAAAACGGAAGTTGATGCTGTTTAGACTGCATGTGTTTAATTTTATTTTCTATGTATAATGTGCTGAAACATTTCTCAGCACCGTACAATTTAGGGGATGTAGACCGAAAAAATGCTGACTTCTCAATATGAGTAGAATGGATTTTACAGCAATTGTATAGAAACTTTAAGCATGGTTGGTAACGTGAGCTTACAACCTAGAACAGAAAGATAGTGAGACAAAAGGCTGCAGCAGAAAGTGAGAATAGGCCAGAGTAGGGACACTGTTTAGGTTGATAAATAAGGGGGAACGTGAAATGAGAAAAATACAAATTTTCATATAAACTGTAACCTAGATAATTACTATGTGCATATACCAGGACATTAAAAATACATGATATAGGATAACTTTAAGATAATATCATGTTCAGAAAGCTATTGTAAGTTTTGACAGACCATCTGCTGAAATATACTTGTGGGGAGCATTTGCAATGGTGAGGTTCAAATGGGGATGTCGCAATGTGAGTCTGGTGGGAAAAAGTGGCAATGATGAGGTTCAGAGGAGGATGTTGCAGTGTGCGTCATGCTGGGAACAGCTGAAATGTTGAGGTTCAAAGAGAGGTGCTATAGGGGAATAGTTGTAAGGGTTTAATTCAGATAGGGATGTTGCAATGTGAATCTTGTGTTAAACAGCTAAACTGTTGAGATACAAAGAAGGATGGTATAGAGTGCTTCTTCTGTGGAACAGTTGTAAATTTTATGTTTAAATGGGGATGTTGCTGTGTGAGTCTTGTGGGGAGCAGTTGCAATGGTGAAATTTACTTGATATAACCTTCTATTTCTTGTTTTAATTTAAACAAATACAATGTTTCTTAGTGTGTTTACTCACATATATTTTCCCGTGCGAATGATGAATCTCCTTTCCTAATGGTTAGGGAGAATTCTTTGGGACAGGAACAGATTTCCCAATAGGTAGAGTAGGTACCTGCCTACAACCTGTAGGGGGCACCTGTATTCAGCACTTACAATGTGCCATTTTGGTGCTTAAGTGCGCTGGTGGGGAGATGGGCACCATGAGCTTTGGCCAGTGTCCAATCAGCTTCCTATGCTTGACTGCTGACTCCTTTGATCACCAAATCCTGTTATCCTTCCATTCCCAATAAGTAATGCAACACCATGTTAAGTGGGTAAGGGCAACGGCCACAGCTTTATTTAAACCAGCATAACCAAATACTGTCAGCTGCTGGTTTTACCCAGCAGACAGGTACACTTTAAACTTCTTCCAGAGCCTCTTCAGCCTGTCCTTCGTCATCAACCAAATTCAGGCTGCGACTCCCCAAGCCCGTCCGGGCATTATTCATTTATCAAACTTGCTGGCGCAGGAATCCCACAGAGCTGTAGGAACAGGGTGTAAAACTAATTGCTGTCCCAACTCCTCTTAGTCTTTGTGTGAGGCTGGACAGGAAGGGATCACTTCCCATCTACCCACTAACAGCCTTTCAAACTGGAAATTAAGTGCTGGAGGAGCAGGGACAGCACTGAGTGATGCACACTGTATAACCATTACTGCAGCTCTGCTATCAATAATAGGAGGCTGACTTTGCAAATAACCCTCAAACATTTCTATAGCCCTAAATGTAACCCTTTTCTCTGTTCCACATGCAAGCATACAAAGCCTAAACTTATAAATAAAAACCATTTACCTTAATTCTAGCTTTATTCACTCTTAAAAACTAAACACTCCATGTACCCCAATACTTACTTTAAGACAACTTTAACCCAAATGCAAAATGTAACCCTACACTAGCTGCCTAAATGCATATTTACTAAGGCCTGTAATGCATATTTACATTGCCTGCAATGTCAAGTTAATAAATTAGTTAAAGGAGCACTAAACATAGTAAATTAACTCCTAAATGACAGAGAATTGAGCAGTGATACTGCAGGGGCATGATCTATACACCAAAACTGCTTTGTTGAGCTAAAGTTGTTTTGGTGACTATAGTGTCCCTTTAAATTCTGTTTACCTGGAATTGAAAAATATAATAATTTTTTGAGGGGAGGAAGCCAGGAGTGCATTGCAATTTCTACAGGCACCTGACATGTAAATCCTGCCCTGCGCTGGGATGCATTAGAAAGGTTAAGAAAATTGTGTATACAGGCACAGACTGGAATTATCTAAGCCTGTTGGAGACCTGAATCATTCTTTGTATGCTGCCTCTGGCTCTGACATGAGGAAATGATGCAGTTTCAACCCAATTAAATAATAATGTTTGAATGATACAATGCATTATGACACTATTTCATAAGACAGTGCCGACAAACAAGCATTACCAATAAAATAAGGAATTTCACATCTCTTCATGTTTTTTTAACCACTGTTTTAAAATTGTGCATTATTTATGTAAATGGATTTTGGATGTGGGATTGCTAAAAAACAAACAAAAACCTACCCATTTAGCAAGTGAAGTGTTGGGAAAGAGTCACTAATGCATCTCCCCAGTTCCTTTCTCAGTGTGTCATTATTGGAAGAGAACTGTATGAAAATGGCAGCAATTCCTGCTTTGCAGTTTCACTCCCACCAATTGTGGACAGCCTACCCTAGCCGTAACCCTAATTAAATATATAAAAATAAATCAAGAAATAGAAAAGATATAGAAAACAAAACAAAAAAAATAATGCCATCATCGGGTTCTGGAGACATTCATAAACCTCCCAGAACATTTTCCCTCATAATACACATACACCATATATGTAAATAAATGACACACACTGATAAAAAGGCTGTAATCCTTTGATAAGTGCATGGTTTATGGATGCAACCTTCAAACTGAACTTTATACTTCCGTTATTGTTTTATTTCACATTCACAGAGCAAGTCACTAAACTCAAGAAGTAAACTAAAGAAGTTTAGCAAATTAAATCCAAATGGCTAAACTGAGTCTAAAATAGCTGATTTGAAAAATTCTCTAACTATAGTTAGAGAATTTGAGACATTCTATATAGCTATAGTTATTGCTTAGCTACTTTGGCCTCAGTTTTGCAGTTCATATTGACTGGAGACTTTTCAAAGACCGCCAATGGTGACAATGCAGCTGGGGGTACAGTGTACTTACCCAGGGCCGGTGCTAGGATTTTTAGTTACACAGGCGAAGATGCATTTTGGCGCCCCCAACCCTCATTAAAAAAAAAAAAATCATTTTTCAGTCACACAGTCAAAGTCATACAGGTACACTGTCATACAAAGACAGCAATAATCATACAGAGACATACAGACACATACAGTCAGAGACATACAAGCAGAGACATACATGCATACAGAGACATGCAGGCATATAAAGACATACATGCATACAGACACATACATACAGACAGGCATACAGAAACATACATACAAAGACATTCAGGCACATACATACAGACATACAGGCATAAAGAAACATACATACAGAGACATACAGGCATGCAGACACATACATACATACAGGCATACAAAGACATACACACATACAGATACATGCATGCATACAGAGACATAACGTCATACAGACACATACATATAGACAGGCATACAGACACATACATACATACAGAGGCATACCGTCATACAGACACATACATACATACAGAGGCATGCCGTCATACAGACACATACATACATACAGAAACATGCATACAAAGACATACAGGCATACAGAGACACACAGACACACACATACGTACATACAGAGACATAAAGGCATACAGTTACATACATGCATACAGAGACATATATACAGACATTCAGAGACAAACATACATCCAGTTACATACATGCATACAGAAACATACGTACAAGACATACAGGCATACGGACACATACATACATACAGAGGCATACCATCATACAGATACATACATACAGACAGGCATACAGAAAAATACATACACACACACAAACTCACACATACTCGACACATACTCGAACACACACACACTGACAGACACACATACTCACATGCGCACACACACACTGACATACTCACACACACCGACAGACATACTCACTCACACACAAACTCATAGACACACTTACACACACACTGACAGACACACATACTGACAGACACACACACACACACACACACACACACACACTGACAGACACACACAAACTCACAGACAAACATACACCCTGACATACACACTCACACACACCGACAGACACACTCACTCACACACAAACTCATAGACACACTTACACACACACTGACAGACACACACACACTCACTCACACACATACACACTGACATACACACTCACACTCACATGCACACACACAGTAATTAATAAAGTAATTAATAATAAATTACATTTAAATGTCCCACCCAGCCTCCCTACCTGGAGAGCTGGCGTGGGTCTCTCATTGGTGGTCCAGTGGAGCTGCTGGGAGGCGTGCGGCTGAAGTTGATTAGGAGGCGGCGAGGGAGCTCTCTGATCTCTCTGACCGGCTCCCTCGCAGGCTGTTTTCTGATGCCGCGGGAGCCGGAATATGACGTCATATTCCGGCTCCCGCGGCATCAGCAAAAGGCGCGCGAGGGAGCCGGTCAGAGAGATCAGAGAGCTCCCTCGCCGCCTCCTAATCAACTTCAGCCGCACGCCTCCCAGCAGCTCCGGGGATCCAGGAGGTGACCAGGCAGGAGGGAGCACTTCCCTCCTGCCGGTCACTGGAATTTTGCGCCCCCAGAGCCGGTGCGCCCTAAGGCGGGCGCCTGTGCCGCCTCATGGACGCGCCGGCCCTGTACTTACCTGAACATGTCCCTCACTGGAGCCGCAATCTTCTACCAGCAGGTCCTCTTCAGTTCCTGGCACTCCATCTCCAGCAACCAACGTCACTGCTGAACACATGTATGAGAGTACAGCATTGAGGTCTATGGAGGATCCCACAAGACAGCGTGATCGTCCATAGATACAGCCAATTCCCTGCAGCCATCACTAGTGACAGCTAAGGGATTGACACTTCTAGATGACGGTAGCACTGTCCAGTGTCTAGAAGTGGCGGCGTAGGAAATATACAGAGACAAACTAGTCCTTACTGACTGCCTCAGTATATCTCTTGACTGGATTGGCATTTCAGAATAAAGATTCTCTCTTTAAAAAATCTGCCCATTATTTCCATGGACATAACGTGTTTTAAGTTCAAATTGTTTTATGAGGCAAGAAGGCAGGAGAACATAGAGCAATCATAACTCTCGTATATCGTCATGGAGGTCACAAATTACAGAAAGCCTCACAAATTTTCCTGCCCACCACCCATAAATGTCTCAATTGGTCCCGTGTGAAGGGAGCAAGTGTGATTAGGGATTATTCTAGCCTCGGTGAGGGAATAATCTAAATTATATTAAAGACAGGAGGCTTCATATTTGCTTAATCTTCTTTACTGAAACCTCCAGCAGCAAATAAATAGTTAACATAACAAAACAACCAATAAGAACAAAATAACATTACTAAAAAAACACTTAGACAGACCCTCCCACTTCCTCTTATTTTGATGAGGTCAAGCATGAAGACCACGAAAAACCAACTGTAGTAGGTACACTCAGATGAGAAACCGCCGTAACCAGAATAAATCCAGATTACACTGCAAGGAAAAAACCATTGTGAAGTATACTGCCAAAGCAGAATGTCATGCCATACATATCAGGAATATGATTTGATGAAGAAAAGCACACGGACAACCAAAACAGCAGTACAGAAAATATATTTATCAGTCAAACATGATACCATACATTACCAAAAATACAACAATACTCCCAATTAACACAATAGCAAAAAATCCCATACCAGGGAGTGAAAACATCAAAAGGGTGGGAAATAGTCGCATCCAGTCTATAATAAAATTTAGATTATTCCCTCACCGAGGCTAGAATAATCCCAATTTTTTTTTTTTAATATTCTTTATTTTAGCGTGCATAAGGATAATAAATAGTTACATTCACTTTTGCAGTGCCCCAACAGCACATGCATTCGCTATAATTACAGACAGATTTCGTAGGGCAAAGCAATGGAAAAAACATACTGCACATTTTTTTGTAAAGTGTAGGCTTAATCATGATGACAGTGCTAGTGAGGGGTTGGCTATTGCGGCATAAACATAAGATCTATAGGCACTGTGATTAATTATGGTTTCTCCCGGGAGGCCCCCCCAGGTATATCAGGTTTTGAGTCCCGCTGTGAAAATAGAGGAAGGGAACATGCAAATACGGTGGGTTAAACTTGGGTTTATCTGGGAGCAAGGTGTGGGCACCGAGGGTGCACTGCTGGGGTACCGTGGTACCTGTGCTCAGTCCTGGGGTCATCCTATGCCGTGCTGGGGTACTCTGCATTCCTGCCCTGATGGTCCCGCTATTGAGCCCTGGTGCCTTTCCGGGTAGGGTCCTTGGGGGGGGGTGGAGGGGGGGAGAGGTATACTGTCGCTGAGTTTGTGCCGCTGGCGTCGGGACGAGAAGAGCGGCCGCCTCTCCTCATTTCCGTCGTTCTCAGGCTCCCAATGTCGGAATCGCTCATGTCGGGTATGTGGGGGTACACCAGCGTT
This sequence comes from Pelobates fuscus, assembly GCF_036172605.1. NCBI lineage: Eukaryota > Metazoa > Chordata > Amphibia > Anura > Pelobatidae > Pelobates > Pelobates fuscus. The sequence goes on along the minus strand of NC_086319.1, from coordinate 263,602,004 downwards.
CCCTTGTTTTAGGTAGAGCAGTTTGGTGTGTGTTCAAGCTGTGCAATTCGATTTGTGTCGGGAAATCTGCTGAGATGAGCGGGAGCCCTGCGGACCTGCGACTGTTCGTCTTGCAGGTCAAGCTCCGCCCCAAATAATCCCTAATTTTAAGTCAAGACAGAAGGCTGCATATTTGCAATTTTAACGGCCAGACATAAAAGCAGAAGAAACATAAGTCCGCGGCCGAAAAGAAAAAGTACGGAAAGTCGATTTCCTAGACCAGTCAGCTGTGCCGAGAATATCCGTAAGGGACCCACCAGCATCTAGGGCTGCCGAAGCTGTAGCACTCTGAACCGAGTGTGCTCCAAAGGAACTTGCCACGCCCGCCGATTAAAGAAGCCATCGAATCCAACGAGCGATCATAGGTGCAAAAACAGCCCTAAACGGTCGAACATAGGAAATAAATAGCTGTCAATGACAACGAGCCACACAGAGACCTGGTCTATCCGGTAATTAGGGATACGACACTAAAGACGAATTAGGATTTCGTTCTGCGTGAAATGGAAACAGACACACCGTCTGGAGAAAGTGAGACAGATTCTACATCAAAAGCACGAACATCAGAAACGTGTCAAAACGACATGACGCATAACAGTAGAGCCAGTTTAGCAGAAAGTAGGCGAAGAGATAAGTCTCCGTTATCAAGTCATTCCTCGAGGAAGCGCAAAACAAGTGAAACGTCCCAAAATGAGGAATAGAGAGAAGTAGGTGGCCTCGAAAGGCGAACACCTCGTAACAGTCTGCAGACCGAGGGGTCCTTACCAACACCAGAACCTTGAGAAGGTACATGAGCCGTCGATATAGCTGAACGGAATACGACTTACCCTGAGAGAACAACTCCGCCACAAAGCTCAAGACAGCCATGATAGGAGCCGTAAAGGGATCCAAGCATCTCTCCAGACACCAGCCATTCTAGGATCGCCAGGCATGCAGATATGATCTTCTGGTGCCAGGCACCCAAGAGTCCCAGAGTAACTCCCTAGCCGTTATCGATAGGCCCGACACATCCCAGGAACCCCAGAAACGGTCCAGGCCACAAGCGACAGATGACCCTCTAAAACCAACAGATGTGGGTTCTCCAGAAACCTAGAGACAGGTAGAAGAAGTGGGTCTTCGTACGATAACTCCAGCAGTAGAAGGAACCATAGTTGACTCCTCTAAAGTGGTGCGATCAGTACAAGCGACATCTTCAGAAGCTTGATCCGTTGTAATGTTCGGATGATCATGGAGAAATGTGTCCAACTGAAGAATAAGTCCCTATGGCGATTTGCACTGGATACGAACAGATCCAGGTGTAGACCCCGAAGGGAATCCAGCATCCGAAATCCTGAATGGTGTAATTGCCAATCGCTGGCGTCTCTCCAGTGTCAGGAAAACCAGTCCGCCACTAGATTGTCCTGGCCTGGGAGGTATTCCACTACAATCGATACGTTCTTGTCCAGACAATACTGGTAGAGGTCCCACGTCAGATCTGACAGCAGTTTGGATTGGTAACCTCCGAAACGGTTTATGTAGTGTACCGCCGAGATGTTGTCCATGCGTAGAAGCAGCGAGCAATGACTCATCCCTTTGGTGAAACTCCAAATGGCGAAAGACTCCGTAATCAGTTTCCGACAGTTGATGTAAAGGGTCTTCTCCTCTGGGGTCCAGAGTCCTCCAGTCGCCACGCCATCGCAAGCAGTGCCCGAGGCCAGACAGCTGGCATCGGATTCCAGGATGAAGTCCGGTCGGGATCCGAATATCGCCATGCTGTTCCAGGCCTCCATGTGTCGAAGCCACCAGTGGAGTTCTAGACTGGCCTCGTCCGAGAGACGTAGTACTAGGTCGTAGGAGACCGATGACCTGTGATATTGTGCGTTGTTGAGCCTGATAGTGTAGGGGTCCCGGGAATATGGCTTGGATGGAGGATGACAGGAATCCCAGGAACTGGACCGACCAGGAGGGGGTCAGTTCCGATTTCTCCATGTTGATGACGAACCGCAGGTCCTGGAGCAGGTGGATCATGAGCTACGTCTGTCGGCGCAGGACGTCCAGATCCTGTGCCATCAACAGAATATCGCCTAGATAGCCGATTGATCGGATCCCCCTGGCCCTCAGAGTCGCCATAACCAGTTTCAACAACTTGGTGAAGCACCAAGGAGCCGAACTGAGACCGAATGGAAGGCATGTGAACTGCCAGGGAAACTGAAGGAAACACCTGTTGTCACAGTGGATCGGTACCATGAGATAGGCATCCTTTAGATCTAGCCGGGTGAACCAGTCTGTGTCCCCATGTCTCCCAGCCAGTTTCCCTAGTGTCTGTGTCCCTGGTGTCTCAGTGCCCCCATGTCTTCAAGTGTCCCCTATTTTCCCAGTGTCCACGGTGTCTCAGTGTCTCCATGTCTCTCACTGTTCCTAGTGACATGGGGACCCTGGGAGACATGGGGACAGACACTAGGGGGCACAAAGACGTGTGAATACTGGGGGACACAGGGAAACATGGTGACACAAGAGGACACTAGGAGACATAGGGCAATGAGACACTGTGATACATAGGGACACTGATACATAGGGTCACTGGGAGACCTGGAGACACAACACTAGGGGACACTGGGAGATGGGACACTGAGACCTGGGGTAATCGACACATGGGGACACAGCCATGAGGGCACTGGAGACTAGGGGACACTAATACATAGGGACACTGAGACAGTGGGAAACTTGAGACAGTGGGAGACTTGAGACACTGGGGGACAGGGAGCAATCCAACTATACAGCAGAATCAAAGTAAGTAGTTTTTGGGCAATTTTACAGCATTTTCTCTTGTCACTCCTTGTGATTTGCATCTTGTCACCCATACATAAAAATAATTATGCAAATTAGTAAGACTGGTATGTTTTTCCAAGAAAGGTGGCAACCCTAACTACTTTTCACATACTCTTGCTTAAGAATGGAAACTTAAGAGGGATGTATGGGAACAAAACTTGTGTGGACTGACTGACAATGAAATTAGTTAAGGTAATGCTGACTTTGATCTCTCTAACACTGTGGCAAGTTCCCTTTCTTCTACACTCACCACATATAGTCCCAGACTATATACCAGGAGCTTCTGCCTGCTAGTAAGAAGGTAAGGTGACAAGTGGTTCAGCGTGTGCTAGGGGACAGTCCTTAGAAAGCACTGAGCAAGCGCATCACTGGACGCTCAGGGTGCTGTCTGCATAGTATGCCCTTAGTTGGCCAGCTTGCATGATTGGCAGGCAGCCTGACATGCATTCATGTCAGGCTGCCTTTCCAATTCTTTTGGCCATGTTCGCCCTTTTGGCAGGTTACGTGATTTGCGTCAGTGGCACACCCTTTTACCATTCTCATTGACTTCCTGCTTCACTTGACACTGCTGTTAGGGATTATGGATTAGCATAGGGTATATGTTTTCTTATAGCTGCTGTTCTCTTTCCCTCAGTACCATCTCCATCAGATACATGACGCTTGGGAGTGTTTTAGTGTTTTTGGTCGATAAGATTCTGTAATTAGGCCCATCATAATTGTCAGCACCAGGCCCACTGGGCTCTTAATTTGGCCCTTCCCTCACACCTTTTCGCATTAGCAGATATCTTAAGTTCCACTGGGACTCCTGATAGGACAGAGCCTGTTTGGCTCTAGCAGCCTTGAGTGCCGTGTAAAGACACCTCCTGCTTTAGATTGAAGCAAGGAAAGTGTAGGGCCAGCTGGCTGAATTGATTTTCTAGTGTCTGTTGATGGTATTTGTATACATTTTATAAATAGAGTAGGCCCAGAGAGAGGCTGCTGAAAAGAGTGGCCTTCAGAGTAATTGTGAGTTGGATATAGAGGAAGGAGATAATGTGAAACATCCTGACTGCTGACTACCCCAGGAACACCCCCCCCCCCCACACCCGTTGCCCAATAACACACGTCAGACCTTGTTATGTTGGATAAGGGCAACGGCCACAGCTTTATTGCCAGCAAGTATTCACCACTGTCGGCTGTTGGGGTGGTTCACCAACAGACAGGTATATCCCGTTAAACCATGAGTCCGGAGCAGCCTGCCTCTGCCATCAGCTCCCGGCAGGCTGCGACTCCCCAAGCCTCCTCGGCACCTTCTTCTGCTTATGACTTCGGATCTCTGCACATTTCCAAGCTGACTGGTAAGTCCCCACCCAGCTGTCCCGTATATATATCCAGTACCCATATTGTTATTATGTATCCATTTTGTCCCATCCCCTTATCTCTGCATCAGTCATGTCCCCCTCTTCATTATCAGTCCAAGGAGGGTCTTTCCTGAATCTTTGGATGTCAGAATACATCCAGAGATAGTGGAATACATCCATCTCCTCTGGACCACATTTTGGACAGCTAAGTGTATTCAGGAGATGCAAATGATGTTGACAACGGTTTGACTGCCATTATACAGTCCTGGGACCTCTAATTTTATGACAGCATCTCAGCTTGACAAATATTAAAGTTACATTTCTAGTCCGTATCTCCTACTTGTAGCTGCCTCCATTCATTTATTTCTCTCCTGATATGAACCGTGTAGACAGAACAAGTGCCTCCCCAGCTCCTGTCCTGTTATATTATTTTTGGGAAAGGAGCTGAATTAGCTGTTGCAGTTGCATTTAAAAATAAACAACATAGAATACAGAATGTTTAGATCCTTATTAAGAGAAAATAATGCCATATCAATCTTGTGGTGTATTATAACGACTCCAGAATCTACCAATAGCATTATTTTCTTTTTAAAAAAGGTTTATGATTTTGTTTTGTTATATCTTCTTTATTTAGTGCCAACATATCCCTTGGTGCTGCCTAATTTAAGAGTGAGGTTGTTAATAAACACAATATTTAGATGTACACTAGGAGTTAAAGGCCCTGCACATGACCTAATAATCTAGCATGCCACCACGTTTATGCATATTCTGCTGCAGTAAGGAATGGCTTATAAAGGCCCTGTTGGTGAGCTTACATACTAAAAGATTGATTGAAATAGACGAGTTACAAATTTCTGCCCTAGTCAATGTTTAATGCTCTAAGGAACCAGGCTCTCCTTGCCTCAGTAACAGAACCCATATTAACCTTAATGCTGGTAATTTGGCATGAACATGTAGGCTGAGGGTAAGTAGTAACCTACTTCTCCTTTTCCAATGGGCAACAAAACAAAACTTCAGGGCACGGCTGTTGCTGAATAGATTTTAACCATTTTATTGGAAAAGGATGATATTATAAATTCAAAATACAGTGTTGGAAAACATTCTGACGTTAAAAAAACAAAACAAAAACAAAAAAACACATTAATATAATGTAAAAAATGTGGGGAATAGAAAGTGCAAACATAACATTATGGGAAAATAGTGACATTGATTGGTTCTGGAGATATCATGTGGTTTTATGAAAGTATCCAGAGCCCCATTATGCATCATTATCCATTAAAACACACATCACTTTCATGTATCTTTTCTACAACATGTTATTTTTAGAGTAAGGTTTGTATAAGTGCTAAGGTAATATGGAGATTACTGGGTTGAGGTTCCAGGAGGGATAAGCCAAATGGCAAATGATTTAGGTAAACTAGAAAAATGGTCAGAGTTGTGGCAACTGACATTTAATTTGGATAAGTGCAAGATAATGCATCTTGGACGTAAAAACCCAAGGGCAGAGTACAGAATATTTGATAGAGTCCTAACCTCATTATTTGAGGAAAAGGAATTTAGGGGTAATTATTTCAGATGACTTAAATGTAGGCAGGCAATGTAATAGAGCAGCAGGAAATGCTAGCAGAATTCTTGGTTGTATAGGGAGAGGTATTAGCAGTGGAAAGAGGGAAGTGCTCATCCCATTGTACAGAACACTGGTGAGACCTCACTTGGAGTATTGTACGCAGTACTGGAGACTGTATCTCCAGAAGGATATTGATACTTTAGAGAGAGTTCAGAGAAGGTCTACTAAACATTTAAATACATAATTGGAATCAACACAGTAAATAAAAGAAGAAAAATTACCATAACAAGAGGACATTGACTTAAATTAGAGGGGAAAAGGTTTAAAAACAATATCTGGAAGAATTACTTTACAGAGAGGGTAGTGGACGCATGTAATAGTCTTTCAGTTGAAGTGGTAGAGGTTAACACAGTAAAGGAGTTTAACCCCTTAAGGACCAAGCTTCTGGAATAAAAGGGAATCATGACATGTCACACATGTCATGTGTCCTTAAGGGGTTAAGCATGCGTGGGATAGGCATAAGACTATCCTAGCTATATGATAAGGCCAGGGACTAATGAAAGTATTTAGAAAATTGGGCAGACTAGATGGGTCGAATGAATCTTATCTGCCATCACATTCTATGTTTCTAATGGTTAGTAAGTGTCATGTAAGGGTTAATGCATAGTGTAAGGACTTTACTGTCAGGCTGCCAGGATCCTTAGACAGGTGCAATAAGATGCCGTAGGTATCTAATACACTTGTCTTGAGAAGATGCCTGCTCCTGATGCCTGATCAGATTTCATGAGTGACAGCTGAGAAGGAAATTATAAGATACAGCAGTTTATTACAGCTGCATAGTTTGCCAAAAGTAACCTCGCACAGAAGACAATGTTCCTATATTCTTTTAATATCTTTTGATTGCATTTCTGTGAACTTGCAATTCAGCATAAGTAGTTTTTACAAGAATTCTTTTTTTAAGAAAAACATAAGTGACTGCAAGCCTTTAACCAATGTATGAATAATGCACACCTTTCTCTTGCTTCTTTAAAATGCTTGCCTGATTTGCAGAATATATACACAATGTAGAGAGATATTCCACAGATAAACTGAGTTTGGAAGTTATTCACACCTGCTCCATACCTCTCTCCGCAGGAGGTCACAATACAGAGGTTTTCTTCGATTCCAGGTAAGTTGGTAAGGTCTGCAAAAGCTGTTTATCTAGTAAGGTTTTCCAAATAATGAGCAGGTACATAAAGTATTACGCTATTTTGGTGAGGAGAGTGTGTGCAGTTAATGAGAATATTGGAGGGGATAACCCCTATACAGTACAATGTTTTCCATTATCATTTGCTAGTTTTATTTAGGCACACACTAGGGGACTGTAGTTTGTTCTGGTGCCTCTAACCTGGTAGTAAATCCATATCAAATAATGGGAAGAGATCTGTATCAAAAATAGATGAGGAAACTGACTGGGCCTGGACACACAGTGCAAACAGGGAACAGAATGGAAAACACTTGAGACACAAAAGGAAATAACAAGTATGGGGTGAGAACCACTGTCTCAGTATAACCGCTGGCATGGAGATATAAATAAACCTGTTAGGGAGGCAAGCGCTGAAAATGGTAATCATCAGTGGATAATACAAATATAATAAAACAAAAGTCACGAATCTGGTTAGAAAATATAGTCAACCCCAATCCTTCTGTTGACTAACAAGTCAGTACTAAAAACAAATAGTCATAAAAGTTAGGAGAACTTGGGGTATGAAGAATAGCACACAGCATTTAACAATGTGTATGTGCAGATCAGAGCTTTGATGACATTGTACCCAACACAACCATAAATGCAAAAGTCCCTATGTGTATGTCTGTGCACATGTAAATTCTAAGAGCACGATACAGTTACCAGTGATGTGACCACTGTCAGAGAGCTGGAAATGGCGGGGTTAGGTTTTGTAATGGAAGAGAAAGGTGTAGAGGTTGTTTGGCATGTGCTTGGAGGCATTTAAAAATATATTTAGCGTATGCTATAGGAAGAGAGAGGGTGTGGTTCTTTAGATGATGTGCATATTAGAATATGCTAGTGTGTATGTTTTTCTGCATAAACAATTTTGATAATAGCTTGATAGAATTTCCTGAAAGAAAAGATAATTATTTTTGTTAAATTATTTTAATTGTATACTAGTATCTCCAGGAGGATCAAACACTCAGAGGGACCATTCTAACATTCTACACACACAAAATGACGCTGACTTAAAAGAGGTGAGTAACACTGAATCTCATTCTGTTATTATGTCTCCCTAACTATTTAATAGTCCTTACTCATTCCTAGCAGTCTCTCTTCAGTGAGGGTTGGCTTCGCATACCTACTACATTGAGATCAAGTGGTGGCTGTTGAAGTTTTAAGACTGTAGGTGCCAGACTCCTTCCCCAGAATTTTACTCATCCCTATACGGTACACTTACATTTGGCAGGGGCTCCCTGCGCTGCTTCCAAGATGTATTTTTGCTTTTCTCTCCCGTGGGCACTGTAACCCCACCCCCTGGTGCTATGAGTCAATGATAGCCCCTGAATAGAGAGGCCAATGATAGCCCCTGGTGCTATGAGTCAATGATAGCCACTGAATAGAGAGGCCAATTGGATGCCTCCACGCATGAGCAGCTGGCTCTGCTGCTCATGGCAACTCAATGGAAATTCCTTCTTAAAGGACACTAGGCATGTGCAAAACCTACTGAATCAGGGCAGATTTCAAACCAGCCCTGTTTTTGGCATGCCTAGACGCTCTCAAGTAAGCTTCTCCAAATAGCTACTAATGAGGGGGTTGGGGCCATGTAGAACTAAAACCTATTGCAGAATTTAAGAGACACTAATGTTTTCCCATATATTTTTTGCTTACACCCCTCTCCCCCAGGAATAGAATATTAACGTTTCTAAACAAATGCAAATAATTCTCCCCTCCGCAAACAGACACCTAAAAACTGGTGGGGCGCTGCCCCCAAGAGCCCCTATGGACTAGCACCCACTGCTGGGATCCACATTCTAGTCTGACTGGTAGGCTAAGGCTGCTATTATAATGATCATCCAGCAGGTGGCCACATAGCTTAACTTTCACCTTTTCAGGGGATCCAAAAAACTCACCCTGTGATCTATTCAAACTTTTTTTTACTCAACTGCAGAATCACACTTTCCAAGATCATAAAAACAGCAAAACTAAAGGGAATTAAATATATATATAATATATTTCCTGATGAGTCATTGAGCTTGTAAAATGTAAGGACAATCTAATACATTAAATGCACTGACTATGCCCTTTCAGTAAAAACATTTAATGTTAGAATGTAGTTTACGTTGTGCTGATGAGCCCCAAAGGATGGACCTGCAAAAATCATGGTTGGTCATTCGTTTACTGTGTAGAATAATTTGAAACTATGTTTAACAATAAGCAAGATGAGGCATGCTCCAGTGACATGCCCCAAACCCAAGGTACACCCAGGTATTTCTTATAAAGAGCTATGTAGCTGTCTAATCTGTAACACTCCAAATCCTTACTGCTAGAGGCTGTTTTTGACACTGTTTTAATTCAGGCCTTAGTGAAAAGAACTGTCCTCTCTAGTGTCTGTGGACTTGCTATTGTTCAGCCTTTAAACTGTCTCTCTGTGCTGATGTCTCATATTCACTGATGTGTCTTGGTTTCTCCTTTAGATTGCAAAAGCTGTGGTAAAGTTTAATTTTGTGGCTCAATCATCAAAGTGAGTATTCAGCACATTCCCTTCTATTATTACATATTGTAAACATAATTGTAATTACTGGCATGATTACTTTAATGAAAATGGAACTGTAACTAAATAATTACAGCAGAATGACTAATCCACAACAGATTGCACTTTCTATGGTTAAGACTATGGGGCCTAAAATTATTCCAAGCTCTCTGGAAAGTACTACCTTAAAGGGACACAATAGGCACCCAGACCACTTCAGCTCATTGAAGTGGTCTGGGTACAGTGTTCCTATTGCACTTAGTGCAGCTCTAAGGCTGCCTCCTATTGTTCCTATTGCACTTAGTGCAGCTCTAAGGCTGCCTCCCAGACAGCCACCGGAGGGGCTTCCTGCATCGTAAAGGACCTTTGGTCTGGTATCTGACGCCGGACGTCCCCACGCTCTGCAGGAGGACATCCAGCATCAGATTTTTCCCCATAGGAAAGCATTGAATCAGTTCCTTTCTATGGGGAGATCTAAGGTGCATGTGGCATTTCACGTGCATGCACATAACCACCAGCACTCTGTAGTGGTTATGGTGCCATGAGTTGCCTGACGCAACATCACCCCTACCTATTGAAAGTAGCTAAACTGTTTTATAATATCTTGACGTTTGACTTCTTACCTAGGGGCTAGTGGATGCCAATCCCAGTCTCCACTACATCTGACAGAGAGCCAGGAGCTTCCAATACTTCTCCTAAGATAAGCCCACTGACGGTGTAAAATATTGCATTTTCAGAGAAAGCAATATTTGCATGTGACCACAAACAAACTTCTAATGAGACCCGCTAGAGGTGCTTTCTTATTGAAAGGTGTTTTAATTACCTTTACTCCAGCACCATGTAGGTCTTCTCGTGGCTGCCCTGCATCTGCTCCGCCTCCTTGGCTGAGATCATCAAATTTGGTGGTTTGAGCCAACCCAATGCTTTCCTATTGGAACAAACGCAGTGCTGCTCCAATTAGCTTCTCCACTTAGATGCTCCAATCAGCATCTCCACTTAGACAGGGAACATTCAACGCCTCCATGGAGAGTGTGGAGACTGTGAAAATCAGCACTGACCCAGAAAGTGGCTGTCTGAGTTACTTTCACTAGAGGCAATACTAGGCACCAATGTACACACTGCCTTTTCTCTGGTGTCTATAGCCTGCAGGGACAGGCTATAGACACCAGAGCAACTACATTAAGCTGTAGTTGTTTTGGTGACAATAGTGTACCTTTAAATGTAAATATATAGATATTTTTAATGTTGGTGTTCCTTCAAAGCTAAGTTTTACCTAAAGAGCTTGCAATAATTTTATGTATTCAAAAACACAATAATCCCTAAACCCACACAAGCAGGACAAAGACAGAGGCTCCTGAAGGGGCCTTGATCCACCGTACGCCCCAACGAACAGCGTACCCCTTCCCTCCCCCCCCGCCCCACAGCCTCGCCCCCGCCCTCCTGTTCCCCCCAGCCTCCATCCCTCCAATGACAGGGAGACCGGAGGAAGACAGCGAACACTTCACATAAAACCCCTAAAAACCACAAGCCAGACAATATGAAGAATCCACACAGACACCAAACCAAAAAGTAATACTACACCACTAAACTGGTATTATGATTTGTAAGTAAAGCACTGTGACCACCTTAAGCACACGACCCGGCACTAGGGCCTACCTACGATACTCCCCATGGTCACAAGAAGAACCTGACCGGGCACTGCAACCCGCGACCAAAAGAGAACCTGAGATGGGATGGCTCATGGGACGGGTCGACATTAGTCGCAACTGACAGACACAAACCTACACGACTGTAAAACCCACTACGACACAACTCCGACTGATACACGGCATTGCCCATAGCACATAGCCGACAGCACAAAAGTCCGAACTGCTCTACGCAGAAAAACGATTGTATGTACCCAATGTGAATCGGTTGGAAAGTGTCTCGAATTGCGTATTGCACTCTCACAGTTTAATGTATAATATTTTATTGTGTTGTATTGTTGTGTTCTTTTTACTTTATGAATGGGCAAGAAATGCCCTCCACAGTTAAAAACGACACAGGACGGCAAAATACCAATGTCATATAATCTGAAAAAACACCTATCAATTGTTACATACCAAGCAAAACTTACTGGTAATCGGCCCCTGCGTGAGCCGCTGTATATCGCTATGCCGCATTCAGTGTCGACTCAAAAATAAAGAAATTAAAAAAAAAAACAAAAAAAAAAACAATAATCCCTCTTTTTACATGTTTATATGGCTGCCAGGGACAACTGCCCATTTTTCCCTGTGGTTTTGACAGCCCTGGTACACTTGTCTACTTCTACGATACAGAAATCTGAATCTGCTCAAGTAATATAAGGCAAAACAGTCCATTTGCAGGATATCACGTTTTGCTCAAATTAGTGATAAATATCCTGTCTCAAAAAGCAATGGGATTTATTTCATTGGATCATTATGTGTATGCAATTTTATTTCTATTCTACAACATGTATGTATCTTTTTCTAAAATATACTGAACTTATACTTAAAGGTATGTACAAAATACAGGGGCATTTATATACATTATATATATATTATTCATATTACTATGCCATCGCCATCTGGCAGTAGATTCTACATATTGTATGTCTTCAGATGGAAAAAAATGCTTTGCAAAGTCTCCTTTCCTCTAATTTTAATGGAAGCCCCAATTTCTCCTTTATGTTTACAATGTATTGTGTGTATCTCCATGATACACTCCCTACTTTATCCCATGACATTTCCCTTGCTTATCTTATAATGCTACAATGCAAATTCTCCCCTAGGCTTGTGTTTCATGATTTGTATAAAGGGCTGATCCACTCTACTTAGATGTTGGACACAGCGAATATCGTATTCATGACGTTTATCAAAATAGCTTTATTAGTCACTGTGATAATATGTGGGCAAGTTACCAGCAGCTAACCCTAAATAAAGTTTAAGAGATCCTCCTTAATGTAGGCATTAAAAGCAGACTGGTTGCCTGCCAGACATCCATATAAGGCATGGGACGAGAGTGGCATTCTGACTGATTGGTCTCCCTTTACCCATGGTCTTAGTACCCCGCTAATGAGGCTCCACAGATAATTATGTTATATCCATGTACCATAATTATCCTGTCCTGTACAGCTCTATGGGCTTTCCATAATAAATCAGAATTGTGCTCTACTCACAATATGCCTGTCTCGTCTGGTTCATTCGAGATCTACAAGAGCAATTCACTGTAGCATCATATGTTATGTTAAAAGCTAAATTACACTAGAGCTGATTACTGTATGTTGAGCTGTTTAAGAGTCACTGCTAAAGACGGAGACATGAGCAATCTGTGATCAGCATCCTGGTGCCTCGTCGCATTTAATTTAAAAAATTCAAAGAAAAATTCACAAGTAAAATTGCATAGCATCTCATGACATTAGCCGTATCCTGGAGGCCTTCACATAAATAATTTGAAGAAATAATATAACGCAGATCTTCATGTTTCATGCTTAAATGGCACTTCACTTAAATAGTATGATTAATAGGTTATTCTAAATATTCTTCGAAAACATTGCATTCCGCATCCAAGTGGGTATAGGCCCTTTTACGCTCTATTACCGGACAAAGGGCTGATGCTATGACTACATTAGTAATGTGTTGTCCATGTCTGCTGATAAACTCCCCAGCTTCACTGCGTTACTGTTAAAAGTTGTTTATTTGTTTATGTAGTCTGTAGTCAGATCCACAGTAGCGATGGTTCATTACATTGGAGCCTTTTTAAGTATAGAGGTTTCAACCAGTGTTAATTTTGTTGACTAACAATTTTAGTCAATTAAACTTTTTGAGATTTAGTCGATATGACTTTTTAATGGAGTTTGCCATGAGTTTTTGGAGGGGCCTGCTTGCCAGCCTTCTGCCCTGCAACTATGGCCCCTGGGGTGTATTGCCATTTAAAAAGTCTATTTGGGCTTATTGGATTTGAAAACATTTTTTCTGCCCCTTTAAATCATGGGAAAATGTGCCTCTTCTCCTCCTCCTTTTTCCTGTCCTATTGTTTCTCCAGCAGGGCGTTGTCCCAGGGACACTGCCAGACCAGTTTAAACTGGCTGCTTTGTCAATCTTCTATCTCCCATCAGCCCTTGCTATTTTCTGACCTTACCCTACTATAGTGCACTTTTAACATTGAAAATAGACCGGCCGTACAGCCAAAATCTGTGGAACTATTTTGGGCATGAAAGCCATGCTTGCGGTCGGTCAAAAGAGACAACTTTAACCACATGGCGATCCAACTGTATCTGTCAGATCTGAGCGCTGTTTGGACATATTGAGCGTTTAGATCCAAGCTATCTGGGGATATGTTAGACATATAGGTTAAACATTGTATTATATGAGTTATGTATTTTTATGTGGTTTTTGTAACAGTTTTTGGAGTTAGAGATATTTCCTGTACCTGGAGAAAATTGGCTTACCACAGCCACTTAAGCCAATTATCTCCAGGATAGAGGAGAAGATAGACCGGCCGCACAGCCTAAATCTGTGGAACTATTTTGGGCATGAAAGCCACGCTTGCGGTCGGTTAAATGTGACTTCCATAAAACTTTTGAACCCCTGCTCTGATCTAGGGGATTTTTGGATATGTTGTTCACCCAGATCAGGGCTATCCATGTAGGATTTGTGGGGATATGTTGCTGTTTTGGGGTGTTTCTGGACTTTGGGTAAAACTGGATATTTTCTGCCTGTGGTAATTGAGTTTGTCCATTGTGTTTGGTAATTGTATCACAGGCAGAGGGGAGGGTTTGTGTACATTAGCTGGGAGTGTCTAACTGTACAATACTGTGTTGATTGGCTGTTGTGACTTTGTGTCCTGTGCTCCACGTGGGTGGTAACCTTGTGGGGAAAACTGTATATAAGAAATGCCTTTGTGCTCATTAAACCAGTTCTACTTCACCCTCAATTTAGAGTCCTGTCTCTTATTGGGGGAAACAGCTACAAGGGATTGCTATGCTCTTCATACTCCCTTGGATAATCACTAAGCTCTTTTAAGAGCTTGTTCCTGCTTCACTCTCTGGGGAAAGAGAGAGGTTCACCCACTGGAACCTGGAGCCTTGTCATAGGTCCAAAGTGGGTAGGAGACGCCGAGACCCCAACCAAGCTGCGGCGGTTCGTGGGGTCTGTAGTGGTTATGGTCTCTGGCGGAGTGCTTGGAGACCTCAGGAAGCGCTAGGAGCATCCTTCAACAGAGATACTCAGTCGGGGTGCCAGGTGATCCGTTACAGTCGACTAAAACTAAAAGGGCCTTTTTGTTCATAACTAAAACTGTATTGAAATTTGCAGACAAAATTAACACTGCACAGAGGGGTTGTGGAAGGGAAAAAGAGACAGACCAGGGCCTGGGAGAGAGACACCTATGGGGGCTGGGAAGACACAAAGAGAAACATAGGGGCTGGGGAAGGACTAAAGAGACTGCTAGAGGCTTTAACTAAACCCATTAGATTTTAGTCATGTTGCATAAAATCTACTAGGTATTTAGTAGACTAAAACCAGATTAAAACCAAAACAATTCCGATGACTAAAATACGACTACAACTAAAATGGCTTTTTAGTTAAAAGACTATGACTAGGGGGCGGAGCCTGAACGCCAGGGAGAACAGTCGCAAGAGCAAGTCGCTCCGAGCACCACACGGAGGAAAAACAATTGCAATACCCCCCCCTAACTCCCAAAACGAAGTGTATCCTAACACTACATGGAGCGAACGGGAAAAAAAACGACACCAAACAAGCCTACCTCTGGGCTCACGATCGGGGAGATGTGGAGTCAAGGCGCTAGCGGAACCAAAATGGCGGCACTGCATGGCGGCTGCTCAGACTTCCATGGTAAAAACCTTTACAAGACACACCCTCTCCACTGACCAGCAAACATCGTTAAGATAACCAACACGAACCCCACTACCCACCCAAATCACCCAACCGGGACCCGGGGGAGACCCCGGGAGGACAGCAAGAACCCCCCCGAAAACCTCATCCCCCCAATCCACCACACCCACTATAAACAATTAACAGCACCAAACCACCTCATACCCCCCCAATGGCACACAAACCCCGCCAACTATGCCACAACCATAAACTAACAAACTAGCCAAGCCAACCGCACACCTGAAATGGGGCACAACACCCCAACCTGACCCATTCACCAGGAGGGAAACCCATCCTACCACGCTCACAATACCTAACAGAGCCACAAGACCTCCACCAAACACGGTCCACAAACAGAAGGCATAACCAAAAGACACAACCCCATTTGCCCTGATGCCACAACCCAACCTAACCAAACTGCTACATTACTACTGTTATTAACATCCCACTAACCCAAATGTTTTTTCTTCCTTCTGTACAACTGTTTTCTTGTACCTTGAAAATGAAAAATAAAGAATCTTTAAAAAAAAAAAAAAAAAAAAAAGACTGACTAAAACTAAACTGAAATTTGACGCCAAAATTAACACTGATTTCAACCATGTGCTACAACTAGCAATATGTGACAGTGAAACACACTGCCATCTCTTGCATATTGAATGTATGTGATGTAAAGGAAGAATCATTTGTTCCTGGTTCGTAGGAACTTTTATCAACGGTTAAACCACAGTTGGCCAAATAACAAAAAAATAAAAATCACCCAAATGAATTACACGTTTTGGACTGGAAAGTCCTTCGTCATAAACACTTTTTCATACCATATATTTTCCACTGACCTATTAACTTTTCCTGTTGCAGAGAGCTTTCACTGCAGCGAGGGAGCACTGTCAGTATCCTGAAAAGAATGGACAAGAACTGGCTTCTGGGAGCGCTGAATGGTCAAAGGGGCCGGTTTCCTGTAAAATACGTTGAGGTCTGTCATATTGCATAATCGCCAATATTTTTCAAACACTGTTTCAAAAGCAACATCTTCCTCCTTTCAGCTACTCCAAAAATATTTAGTAGAAACACTGGAGTATATATCAGGGATATAACCTTGGCACACATCAGGGACTGCCCCTTGTATATAAAAAGAGATCAAAAAAGTGATTATTTTTTTCATTGTTAATTCTGCCAGTTTTCACAGAAGTTTCCTTTTCAGAAGACTGCCAAATGTATAATTATACAAAACATAAAAAAGAAAAGAGACTCACCAATATTAGGGGGCAAAGGGGGGCAAAGACAAATAAGGTGCTATATACTGTATATCCATAGAGGATAACTGCAATCCAGCAAGTGATAAACATGCCTAGTTTAAACAGATTTATTGGAAACACACCAGCAACGTTTCAGCCCACTGGCAGGCTTTTCTCAAGGCTTTTTTCAAATAAATCTGTTGTAAAGGGGACACATTGTTCTTCACTTGCTGTATTACAGTTCGCAAAATTACTAGTGGCAAAAAAAATCCACCAATTTTCTGTTGGAAAAAGTGGCTGAAATATTCATAAATCCATTGTGGCAATGTATAATATAAATCCATTGTGGCAGTGTATAATATAATATAAGGGAATACAATGGAACATATTCAAAAATGAAAGGGTGCAGATTAAAAAAAAAAATGCTGCATGAATTCACCAAAAATTAGACAGAAAATTGTCAGCAACAATTTAATAAACCTCCTTTTTAGTCTATATGTTGTTTCCCTGGTAACCAGATCAGAGCTGACAGACAGACCTGTAATATTATGCTGGGATATTTATTAATTGCTATGCTAGAACTGAAAGAGACAGGGGTGTACATTTTAACTCCATGTCATGATAGCCCTATTTCCTAACTAATTATAGCCTTAATTTAATATTTTTGGATAAGCTAAATGATTTCTCCAAACTTTTTTTTTTTTATCTTGTTTTCATAATGTCCTATCAGACATTATTCTTTACTTCCCTTTAAAATATGCTTAATTTACCTAAATCCAACACTGGGTGAAATGCTCGGCGCTGCTTGGCATCCTGACATCACAGCAGCCGCGTCAAGATCACATCAAAGGCTTCTCATAGAGAAGCATTTGATTGAACCATTCTACCTGCTCAGAGCACATGCGAGCGCTCTGAGCCAGCAAGAGGAGCGGGAGGGGGATGAAGAGAAGGAGGACAGGAGGAAAGAATAATTACTAAATGGGATATGGAGAGGGGAGGGCTGCATAAATCATGGGAGGGAGGGGAGCCTTTATTGGCTGTGCCTGTAAGGGAGAAGCAGTGAATATCTGTTGCCCGCATGCAGTGTGCACAGAATTGACATTATGCAGTCCGGAACAGAGTTCTAAAGCTAAAACAGGAACTGCACTCATCCACGAGACTTGGATGCAACCGAACCAGGAACCAGCACCAAGTCCCTTGATACAGTTTGCAAGAGAGAAAAAGATTCAGGCACTCCAAGATATCAAAAAGGCAAATTTATTGGAACCCAAATGTTCAGCTGGACATTTGGGTTCCAATAAATTTGCCTTTTTGATATCTTGGAGTGCCAAAACAGAGTTCCAGGCTGCCCAAGTCACCTGTACCAAGGGTGTAACTAGCCCCCTGGCACACAATTATCAATAGCTCTGGCTGTGCAGTGTTACAAGCAAACCACTGCACATCCAGACCTACCACCATAATCACTACAAAAGGCAGAGGGTGTCATGGTTGTTGGACTAACTCTTTAAATAATTATTGTGACTCAGCATTTAAGCAAAGGATCGTTTTCCACTAAGGAATGAAACATTTGATTTTCAATTCCATTCACTCCATCCACCATGAACCAACATCAGTGCTGTACTCTCATGCATGCTCAAAAATACAACTCTTCTGTCAGAGCAGCTTTAAGCTAAAGTTGTTTTAGTGCTTAAAGTACAATCATTATTTTAGGACTATAGGCTCTCTTCTTGCAATTTGTATACTATCAGCAGCATTTGGTTGCATGATTGAGTTTTACTCTGTTATGGACACAGTGGCTGTCAGGACAATAGCCACTAGAACTTGTTGATCCCTTTAATGTAAACATTGCAGTTTTAAAAAGAATGGTAATATTTAACATTAATTGCTTGAACTGCACCCATACCACTTCACTGGTTACAAAATCCCTAAACAGAACAAAAACATTATGAGTTCTGGAAATAGCATAGGTGGCTATAATAATCAAGTCAAGGAAGGGACAAAGTGAAAAGACAAACTTTATGTGCTACCCAATTGACAGACATGCAGAAATCTGCTATTAAATACATACAGTTCTTTCATTGCATGTAAACATACATATATATATATATATATATATATAACATTTTCTGCAGCTTAAAATATGACTGTTTGTTTCTGCAGTTTCTACCCCCAGGTCATTCGGCACCTAAACCCACCTGCCAACTATCAGCAGTCTCTCTGTATGATTTCAAAGCAGATTCTGAGGCAGAATTGTCTCTCCGTAAGGTGAGGAGATACTGGTGTCATTATAAGTGTCTACTATTTATTGTAATATTACATCTCGGTGCTGTGAATTATTTTGCTTACTGGTAATGAATGCGCCATGCATTATAATCAATGCAGTGTGCTGCAGTGGTTATGGTGCCATGAGTGCCCTGGTCCCCCCCCCCCACCACCACCACCTCATATTGTATGTAGTCAAAGATTTTTGAAATGGTTTGATTTCTCACCTTGCCAGGCACAGCTCCCTACCTCCTCTACTTCCGACAGAGATCTGGAAGCTCTCCCGAAGTAGTTAACTGACTGAAAAAAATCAACTGCACTACCAGGCTTAACTCTGATAGACACCTTCCACCTCTCTGTCTGAAGTAATGGAGGCAGGGAAAAGAACCTTCCAGACACCAGAAAATAAGTCAGACTACTCTATAATGGTTTGACTACTTACAATGGAGTGGAGCCAGGGCACTCCTGACAAAAAAAACAAAAACTACAGTACCTTGTAGTGGTTAGGGTGCTAGGAGGGCCTATTGTGGCACCACCATCCTTTGTGTGGATTACTAAGCGTAGGTGTTCCCAGGATAATGTAGCGGTACTTACCCTTTCCAGGGGCCAGCCGGGGTCCTCTGTTCGAGCCGCGCGCGGTCCTGCTGCTGCACAAGCCGTGCGCTGCTCATCCGAAGGCAGAAACAGGAAGGTGGGCAGTGACCGCAAGAAGCGGTTACGTGTCCCGCCTGACTCTAAAAGCGCGCCGCGGGTCTCGGGCGCGCTCTTAAAGGGACAGTGGGAGCCTAAATTGGAAAAGGCCTCCCATTGGTCCCTGTCATGCCACACTCCCCATACACTTACCTTTTGGGGGCGTGGAGATGACAGGGACCAATCAAAATAGTTGTTTAGCTATTTAAACTCACCTTTTTCACTTGGTTCCTTGCCCTATCGTGGTTCTGTTTCAGTTCCCTTTAGCGCTTGTTGTGTTCAGTTGTGTTACTTCGTACTTGACCTTGGCTTTGTTTTCTGACTCCTTTATCTCTTTATCCTTGTCTGTTTTGTTTTGTTTGCTGGCTTGCTGTTTACTGTGTACCAGACCCCGGCTAGTCCTAGTTTTCGTTGTCGCTTTGTGCCCTTTGACCTTGGATCGTTCCTGACTCTGTATTTCTCCTATATACGTCGAGTCCAGCCACTCTAAGGTCCGGTAGACGTATCTTTCCTCTGTGTTGTGTTGTCTTCTGTTTAGCTGAATCCTGCGTGTTGGGGTATATGTTCGTTACAGATAACCAGTAAACATGGAATAACTGAAGCATGTGTTCTAACCTCCTCAATCTACGTTTTATGAGCTAAAATCCCTAAATTGGTACCTTAACCTAATGTGTGTTTCATGTGATTATTACAGGATTAATTATTAACATACAGTTAATTTTCAAAATTTAAGAGACTCTAGATACATTAATTATTACATTGTAAATTAAGCTGAAATGCCAAGAGAATGGAGGAATTGATTGACTGGTTAATGCAGTGGTAATGTTACTGCCTTAGATCCGGGAATCCCAGGTTCAAATCACAGGCAGACCACCTCACCTGACACCTTAACGATATATACTCCACCCACGTTAATAATATGAGAGTTACACAAACCAACTCCAACGTCCTGCCTGGACGACTCTTGAATTAACATGGTCCGCGTGAAATGCTAGGGAACCAGGGAAATCTGACGGGGCTACTGGAACAAACCATTCATGGACACGAAGAACCAAGACCTGTGTGACTACTACAGCAGCAGACCTAGCAGACCCATGGAGGAATAAGAGACCTTCATCTACACTAACATTAAAACAGCTAGTAACACAACATTTGTCAAGAGGAAGTTAGTGTCACAACTAGAATTAGATGGACTACATAAAACATCATAAGTGAGGAGGAAGAAATGCCCAACCTGAAACAACAGATATAAGGAAGATGACTACCAGACAAAAATACCCAAGATCACTGACAAACTGCAATCAGACAGTATGCTAGCTGGTTAATGGGGTGCTGTCAACTATCCCAACCAATACAGCATTAGTGATTCTTCAAATTCTTGAATTCAATGCGGATAGAGAAAAAACACCCACTGTCAGACATAAAGGCTGGAAACCTAGTTTAAGGCAATATGTAAGGTGGAAAGATCAAGGATAGTTCATGTTTACTCTGTACAAGAATATGGCTATACCAGAGGTCCTGGAAACAGCTAAGCAAAGGCTGACAGCTTGAGAAGGTACACCAATGAAGCAGAGGCTAAGATAACAAAAGAACCATCCTTGGGCATAGGAGACAGAAACCAGTCACCATCACATTGGGAGAAATGACCAGGTAAAGAATTAGTCAGCCCCATGAGCCATGATTTACATTTACTGGATAAAGAAAATAACAACACTGTATGAACGCTAGCTACTAGCAACAGGCTCCCACACTGACTGGCTAACACAAGGCAGAACAATACTGGTTATGAAGGACCCTCACAAGGGAACAGCACCAACTACCAACCTATCCTGTCAGGCATCATAATCTGCAAGATCGATGGGCATATGAGTCGATACATGAGCAATACTCAAAAGAGGATTGGAAACAACACTATAGGATCAACACACTGCTGGTAGACCAAGCAGTCACAAGGGATTCTAAAACCAGACAGCCTGGATTAACTATATGAAAGTCTATGACATAATACCACACACAAATACTGGAATACTTAGCAAGACACTAAGAGCCTTCATCTCGATGGGCAAGTAGAAAACAACTCTAGCAGCTCTATGCAGTGGATAGTATCTACCAAAAGTAGAAACTTGCAGGACGTTAAGGATCTATTGCTAATGTCTTGGTGTTAGATACCACAAACATATTCAGAGGTCTTGTGGAGTCCATGCCTCGACGCATCAGAGCTGTTTTTGCAGCACAAGGGGGTCCACACAATATCAGACTGGTGGTTTTAATGTTCTGGTTGATCAGTGTACACTCTACTGTAGTCTGCATACATGTCTGTCACTAGGTTGATGTATATCTGAGTCTGTCAATTGGTCAATTAATATCTTGCAGAGTGTGTCTACAAGAGTCTATCAGTGGTCATTATATAAATGTCTGTAACAGGGTTTGTGCATATTTAGTTGTGTCACAAGGTCAGTGTTTATGATTCGTAGTGTTTGTTCTTATTTGTAAAATGTGTATCACAGACTAAATGTATCTCATCTTGTATGATACTGGGTAAGTATGTATTGCTGTTATCACACTGTGCATCATGGTGTCGGTCTGTCTATAACATGTTTTAGGAACATAGAAATATCAGTTATTATAGTTCCCTCTACTGGATACATTTACAAGACTTACCATTATTTAAAGCGGCACTGTCATAATTTGCAAAGACACCCAACGGTGACATGAAAAATGGGGGTCACTTCAGCACCAGGCGCCAATGTCCTATGGATCCTGCAATACCATGGTATCCTCCATAAATAAAGCCAATTTCCTGCAGCTGTCACTGGTGACAACTGGCAGGATTGACACTTCTAGACTGAGATAGAGGCTGAGATATACTAAGACTAGTCCCTACTTTGTATTAGTATATCTCTTGACTGGGTTGGAATTTCAGTGAAATTCCAACACAGTCAATATGAGTATTTCAGAAAGACTCCGTCTTTATGAAAAACGTATTTTTTCATGGGATGGGGTGACAGAGCCTCTTCAATAGATTCTATTAATTTTAAAATATACTTTCATGTTGAATATTATGCAGTAAATGGTTGGAAAGTTAACTATAATATGCTAATTAATAAATCCTAAAATCTGGAAAATTTGCATGTTACCACCTAACCATCAAAATAATATAGAGGCCTCTTTATTAGGATGGAGGCTCTGTCTCAGGGATTGTGTATCCATAACTATGTGTCTCAGTCAATCAGTTTGTGTTCATGTCATAGAATCCATGTTTCTTTGTCTCAGGGTCAGCGTGTCATTATTACTCGAAGGGTTGGTGGCAATTGGTTTGAGGGTCATGTTGAAGGTTCTGGACGTCTTGGACTTTTTCCTGCAAATTATGTTCAGGTCACCAGGGAACCTGTACAGCAACAGAAGGGTATCCGAAAAACAAGTGGAATACCAAAATTAAACTCAGTAGAGAAGGTCAGTAGTAACACCTTCCTCTCCCACATTACTGCATGTTACTTCAGAACTTTGTCATTGCTTCCAGTCCCTCTGCTAACACAGCAGCATCTAGATTTCAGGCGAAGTTAGCACCACGTGACTAACACTACTGTAATACCTAACCTAACCAGGCATATCGTTTTCCTTGAATCTGACACACAAATAATTCTACCTCTGTTCATATAACCTCTGGCATTGGTATCCCAAAGCTCCATAGAACTCTTCAGTATGAAAAGAACAAAACTTGGCCAGTCAGGTTAATAAAAAAACCTTTATTACCAAAACTGTATTAGTTACCAATACATTTCGGACAAATTGCTCCCCCGTAGTTTGTAGACAGAGGTTTTCCAAAGGGGTACTCACACTGGTATGGAGTAATGGCACCTTCTCCAAAAGCACAAAATATAACATAGGACACGTTGGAACCAAACAAAACACTTTAAATGACTAATACTTTGCAAACAGTGCCATAGCAAATCAAATTAAACACGTATGCCCACTATACTAAGCTCAGTGATACTTCTGTTACTTACGGTAAATTAGGGTGTTTTGTAAACCTTATCTGTCAACACGCTGCTTTAAAGAATGAAAGAGAAAATCTCCAGTTTAGCTACTTCCTTGGTTGCTTGGCATTTTTAGCTTTAATTCACTCTAAATTAATATTTGTTTTATAAACTCAGAAGAATTTTAGAATGTTCCCTTCACTATACAGTCCACTGTTACAAAACTTAGCATTACTCTCACACGCATACTTAGTAAAAAGACAGTGTTACGGTTCATAGTCCAATAAACTCCTTTTCCCAACCAACATCCATCGCCTTCTATTCAAATGCAGAGCTTACACACTTACATAACTTTTCTTTTGGTAGGTTCCACACAAAGGAAGTACTTCAACCAGAAAGATGCCAGGACCCACCAAAATACATGATGTGCCTGGGACCCTGTGAGTATTATACAGCAGCCAACTTATTCATTTCATTTAATGGGGTGGCATTAGGTAAAATCTTGTCGTTCTGCTTAAACTTGTAATAAGAAATATCAGATATTAGGTTAACAGTGTAAATCAATTATATGTACTGTACGTTTTGGTTTTGTTTACCAAAATAGACAGTACCCCCTTTTAAGAATATTTATCCGTTATTAGGGAGAGCATATTTAATGATCATATTTTCTGAATTTGTGATGCCTGTCACTAGGTACCGTGTGGTGTTTGATTTCTCTCCCAATAACTCTGATGAGCTGCACTTGATAGCAGGAGACATAGTGACAGTGACCCAGCACTGCGACGATGGGTGGTATGTAGGTAAGTGACCTACAAGTAAGGTTATAATATATAGATGGAAGGAGTGCAATTATAGCAGGGTAACTTGTTTTTCTCTGTATCTCACAGGTGTCTGCTGGAGGACTGAAGAATTTGGAACCTTTCCTGGGAATTTTGTGGTCCCTCATCCTGTGACATAAGAACCCACTATCCTAAATCCAGTCACATTGGCCATTTAATGGAAGGTCAAATATGGACCTTTTATAGATTATATTTTTCCAGTGGGAGGCAACAATTTACAGTTAAAACTCAGTACTGTTCTATGCATGAAAACAAAAAAGTAAAATGTCATCAACCTTAACAGACATTACAATATTTAAAATTACAGTCTTCCCTCCATGCTCTCCAAAAATATGTTCCTCTTTGTGCTTTTTTCATAATGCAGTCCCTGGGCACTTTATATACTGAGCAGTTTTAAGCAGCTGACTGCAGTATAGATAAAACAGGAAAGGAAAATGGCATACAAACACAGAGTGATAATCCTGCAAAACACTCATGCCCTGGATTTGAGACTGCATATCAGATTCCCAATATCCCATGCATATTTGCAAAGTTATACCAAGGTTTATGTATGAATGTGACAAAGCACTTTTTCAGTATGTAAGTAATTTAACTTTCATTTTCTTTAAAGTAATACTAAAGCATTAGGAATACAAACCTTTATTTCTAATGCTTTGATGTCCATGTCCCTAGTTATACATGTCCCCTCCCCCTTTTCTTATAATAATTAATAAAATAAAGTGTTTTACTTATCTCGGTGGCTCCCTTACTGCTCCTCACATCTCCTCCTCCAGGATGGTCTGATCCAATGCACCTTAAACAACGTACACACATCCAAGCTTCCCCACAGGAAAGCATGTAATCAAAGCTTTTCTATGGGGACTTCCATGTCACATGACCGGATTTTATTGGTCAATGCCGCGAAAGCGTCTTGAGGCTGTCACTACAGGTGGACTTCACTAAAAAACGACAATGATTTACATTGCAGGGATAAAATGACAGGTTCCCTGCACTTAGGCCACTTCATAGAGATGAAATGACCTTAGTGGTCCTTTAAATGAGACCAGGAGAGGCCTATATCCTTCTACACAGAACCCATTCTGTCACAATGATTCTACACCAGGTTACTTCTCCCTTCACTTGCTACATATTTCTTTTTTTCTTCTGTTTGATATCTATGTATCTTTTCCTGTATTTACCCCACTTTTATGTATTTACTATTATCTCTTTATCTTCAGCTCCCTTTTTTTCTAAATGATTCCCTTCTATCTCTCCCCCAAATCACTCTACTTCTCTCACCTTATCTCAGTGCCTGCTGCTGTATCAGTGATTTAATTTTCATTGTTATTATTGTCCCTCCAACCTTTTCCTTTACCTGAGGTTTGATGTATTTGTAGGATTCATTCACTAAATATTGAATTGTTTTTCATTAATAACTGTATTGGATCATTTTGCACCATAACAGCAGTTTCAGGAAAATGCCTACTTTACCCTGGATTTCCCAATTAGTTTTTTCAGTTAATCAAAATGCGCAGTTTATGAAATAGATCCTCATGTTCTTATGTACGATATACTCTCCCCCTTCCCCTCTACTCTATGCCCTCCCCTAGGTGTGGTGTCCCTGATCTCTCTTATGTAATTGCCAAGACTCTACCTGAAATTGTGCCCATTGCCTGAGGCCAAGTTGCAGGAAGAGGTGCTAATAATCTAGATGTCTGCCTACATTCCACATCCTCACAGAATGAATGAAATAGCCGCTCCCAGATATGTGGACAGGGCAGTGACCAATTCTGCAACAAACTGCATTAACCTGTGATTTTACATTAATCCTTTGAATGCATGATGCTCTGTAGAGACTGTAATATGGGGTTGTCCAAATGTCCCCAAGACTGCCTGGAAAAAAACACCAATGTAGGTTCTATTGATTTATTCAAAATCCCTGTATATAAAATATTACCCTCACTCACAAACGACTGTGCAACTCCAGTATAAATGCATGTACACATATCTGTATAGGAGTCTGCACATACATAGAGATATGTAGATATATGTGTGTTTTAACGCAGTGCCTTTTAAAGCAATTCTCACGGATCCCATAAGAGACCAACATTTTATCAATAGCAATGCAAGTCTGTTGAGCATTCCTGGGAGCACTTAAATAGTTAAGACTATCCCGACGTGAAAGCTGTGCTTACTGAACTAGCATGACGTTCTGGTCTGTTAGTGCGTCTGAGGAACTTGTTGAGTTACAGAGTGTATATCTGAATGTAAATTGCCTAAATATATTCAACTGATCTTTGACATGTCACTTAAATCTAATAAATTGGCATACACGTATATACTGGGATTTTTCTATAGCCTGTATGTTTTCTGTCTCTGACCACATTGTGGCAGTAAGCATTATTGCATTGTTGAAGAGATGTCGTTAAACAAGAGTGTATAGCCAGTGGTTACATAGTTACATAGTTAGATAGCTGAAAAGAGACTTGCGTCCATCAAGTTCAGCCTTCCTCACACCTGTTTTTTGCTGTTGATCCAAAAGGCAAAAAAAAAAAACCCCAGTTTGAAGCACAATTTTGCAACAAGCTAGGACAAAAAATTCCTTCTTGACCCCAGAATGGCAGTCAGATTTATCCTTGAATCAAGCAGTTATTACCCTACATTGAAAGATTATATCCTTGAATATTCTGTCTTTGCAAGTATGCATCTAGTAGCTGTTTGAACATCTGTATGGACTCTGATAAAACCACTTCTTCAGGCAGAGAATTCCACATCCTGATTGTTCTTACAGTAAAAAAACCTTTCCTTTGCCTTAGACGAAATCTTCTTTCTTCCAGTCTAAACGCATGGCCTCGTGTCCTATGTAAAGTCCGGTTTGTGAATAGATTTCCACACAATGGTTTGTATTGGCCCCGAATATATTTGTATAATGTTATCATATCCCCTCTCAGGCGACGTTTTTCTAAACTAAATAGGTTTAAATTTGTTAACCTTTCTTCATAGCTGATATGTTCCATTCCTTTTATTAATTTTGTAGCCCGCCTCTGCACTTTTTCTAGTGCCATGATATCCTTCTTTAGAACAGGTGCCCAAAATTGCACAGCATATTCAATATGTGGTCTTACCAGTGATTTATAGAGAGGCAAAATGATATTCTCGTCCCGAGAATGAATGCCCTTTTTCATGCATGACAATACCTTACTGGCCTTGGCCACTGCTGATTGACATTGCACATTGTTGCATAGTTTGTTGTCTATAACAATTCCCAAGTCCTTTTCGTGTGTTGTTATCTCTAATTCACTTCCATTAAGGGTATACGTTGCTTGTGTATTCTTTACGCCGAAGTGCATAACTTTGCATTTTTCAACATTAAATTTCATCTGCCATTTGAGTGCCCAGTCCTCCAGTCTATCTAAATCCTTCTGCAGCAAAGTAATATCTTGCTCACATTGTATTATTTTACAAAGTTTTGTGTCATCTGCAAACACTGAAACATGACTTTCAATGCGGTCTTCAAGATCATTTATAAAAATGTTAAATAGAAGGGGTCCCAGAACAGACCCCTGAGGGACACCACTTGTCACCTCTGTCCAGCTTGAAAATTTACCATTAACGACAACTCTTTGTATTCTGTTTTTAAGCCAATGTTCTACCCAAGAACAAGCATTTTCATCGAGACCGATTTCCTTGAGTTTGAACACTAATCTTTTGTGGTTCTGAGATTTAAAACCTAAACAAGGCCAAATTATAAGGGATATAGGTGGGGAAAATGGGGTTTAGAAAGCTCTAAAATCACAAGGGAAGGATTGACAGAGAAAAAAAAAAGTTTGAGGGATTAACTGAATGTGAGTTTTGACATTGGAGCAGAATCAATCTGCAAGACAGCTAATAGAAGTCATGTATGGTGGAAAAAATAAAAATTCACAAAACCAATTAAGTCAACCCATAACCTATATTAAATCACAGGCTTTATTCCTGATTTTGGTTATTGCGAAGGGCAGCAATGTGTCTATGTCTTCTTAAATGTTCCACTACATGAGTCTCTACTACCACTGCAAGAAAGCTATTTCATGCATCTATATCTCATAGTGCAAAATATTTTCTAACCTTACCTATAGATCTTACCTACCATGTCAGGTTATATTCTTTTGTTCCAGCTACTTTCTTGTCACAGACATTACGCCTCCTCTGTTTTGTTAATTCCCATTATTTATTCATAACTTTCCATGATGTCACCCCTCTCCGTCTTTGCTCCAGGCTAGACATATGCAGACTTTCATAGTTTTATTGTTTATATCATCACAGAAACTTTGCACCATTCTAGTAGTCATTATTTATATAGTCTCTAGTGTAATTATGTCTGCCTAAAGATGACATCCAAAGAACATGTGGCCAGAATGAATTTAGCTATTAATTTGTCATGAGATGGGTACCCCTCCACCAGTCTTGACAGAAAGAAGGTCCATGGAGACAAGTCCACCGGTTTATGTAGGATATTACTTAACCCTTTAAGGACCAAGTTTCACTTTTTGTTTTGCACTTAAGGACCCAAGCAGTGGTCAGGTTGTACTCAATGGAGTATAATCCAAGCAATTTCTAGTTACCAGTGGGGAACCTCAGGGAACTGATGTTGGACCCATTCTCTTTAATATTTTTATTAGTGATATTGCAGAAGGTCTTGATGGTAAGGTGCTTAAAGATACTAAAATTTGCAACAGGGTTGATGTAGCAGGAGGGATAAGCCAAATGGCAAATGATTTAGGTAAACTAGAAAAATGGTCAGAGTTGTGGCAACCGACATTTAATGTGGATAAGTGCAAGATAATGCATCTTGGGCGTAAAAACCCAAGGGCAGAGTATAGAATTGTTGATACACTAATAACCTCAACATCTGAGGAAAGATATTTAGGAGCAATAATTTCAGGTAACTTAAAGGTAGGCAGATAATGTATTACAGCAGCAGGAAATGCTAGCAGAATGTTTGGTTGTATAGGGAGAGGTATTACCAGTAGAAAGAGGGACGTGCTCATGCCATTGTACAGAGCACTGGTGAGACCTCACTTGGAGTATTGTACGCACTAACGGAGACCGTATCTTCAGAAGGATATTGATACTCTGGAGAGAGAGTTCAGAGAAGGGCTACTAAACTGGTACATGGATTGCAAGGTAAAACTTACAAGGAAAGGTTAAAGGATCTTAACACGTATAGCTTGGAGGAAAGACGAGACACGGGGGATATGATAGAAATATTTAAAAACATAAAGGGAATCAACACAGTAAAGAAGGAGAGAATATTTAAAAGAAGAAAAACTACCACAACAAAAGGACATAGTCTTAAATTAGAGGGGCAAAGGTTTAAAAATAATTTCAGGAAGCATTACTTTACAGAGGGGGTAGTGGACGTATGCAATAGCATTCCAGCTGAAGTGGTAGAGGTTAATACAGTGAGGGAGGGACCAGGGACTAATGCAAGTATTTAGAAAATTGAGCAGACTAGATGGGCTGAATGGTTCTTATCTGCCTTCACATTCAATGTTTCAATTTAGCAGTTTATTTTATAAAAATTTATATGAGTAACTAATAAAAATCACTAAATCGTGCTTGGCTGTATCTCATGAGATTGTATACCATTGTCAAGTTTTTGTAAAATATGGGATGGACTTTATAACCTATGCAGTTTTTGGTTTTTTTTTAAAGGCAAATTGAAGATGGGTCCACGGTGCATTTTGGGGCCTTTTTGTAGCTCACAGATTTAAATTACTTGAAAAATTAGTGCTATTTCCAAATGTGAACACCATGAGACGCTCAAATATATTTTGAACTTTAATGATGTGCCAGTTTGTAGTATGGATTTTTACATATACACTGTATCTTTTTTTTTTGTAATTCTTTATTTTCTGTTGTGCATGATATAACAATAGGCTTACTCAGCCACGATAGCAGTCGTAAGCGGTAACAGGCATAACAATTCAAACATGGCATATGAATATACTGCACAATTTTTTACATTTTGTTGAGAGAAACATAGACAGTGGGTGAACATAGCATTTCACATGTGAGCTTTCCTGTCTGACCTGCCCATTTTTGAGGAGTAAATATAACAAGGGTGAACTATCGCTAGAGTGTGGTTAAGTAGGTACTAGCTAGGGAAGCTATACATTTTAGGCTTTGACACTGCTATATCTAGAAGTACGGTTTGCCGTAGCTTAAAGAAAAGTATGTTTGCTGCTTAGTTAGACTAATGGTACGTTTAGAAAATAGGTAGACTTAGTTAGTTGTCGTTGAAGCTTTAAGAGTAGGGTACGTCTAAAAAAAATTACAGTTAATCACTCTAGAGGCTTAGCGAGGCAAAGTTATTAAGCAACATACTATAATAACTGTAGCATAACCGTCATATGTATTAAGTAAAATAATTGGTATGGATAATCTTTTAGTGGTTGTCGCTAGCCTTGCAGCAGATTATATCAAGGTAACACAGTAAGACTAATAGAAATCACGTTTGCGCTAAGCTGTACTTTACAGCCACTGTGCTTGTTAAGACATTGCTAAGTTACAAACTATATATCATGCTTATTTGTAAGTATTAGGCTTCGAGCTTTACGTTGGGAAATGACATCTAGTATACAGTTCTAGCAGATTAGAGCAGTAGGAGAAACTGGCTAAGTTAGAACTGATGAAACAAACTTTATATCTTGTTACCCCTCCTGACCGTCCGTTTTCACATGGTGAGTGTGTCTGCTGTGTAAATGCGGAGAGTCGGGGGTATAGCAGGGCGCCTGTGGTGTCGGTCAGCCAATGCCCTGCAGGATCTCAGAGTCCTCCCGGTGTGGCGGTCTGCGCCCTCCCTTCGAGCCCCTGAGAAGGGTGCCGCTGTGCTGGGAGCCAGCTCCAATGGTGTCTTGAGGGGTATGCGACTGCCCGATCCTTGTGTCTGCGTCGCTGGTGTCAGGGAGTCGGGCCATGCCGTGCCAGATACTGAGAAGCTGGTTTGGTGAGAGCTTTTTAGGTGCTGCTTGTGTGGAGGTCTCGCTGTAGTATGGTTGCGGGTGGGTGCTTGCGCCGGAGGAGCGTGGCGTCTTTTCCCGCCTTGGGGACTGCAGGAATCTGCTCTGCCGGACGGCTGCTTTTGAGGCTCGCGGTGTGTATCTGTAATGGCTGCGCCGCATTGCTGGACGGATCCACGAGGCCACCAGGATTTCTGCTTGGAGGTAGGTCGCACCTCGACTGTGCAGTGCATCCGTGAAACATTTGCAGAGCCAGTCGAAGGTCCCCGTTAGTGGCGGTAACGACTTGCTGTGGGCGCTCAGCTCTGGAGGTCTGTGTTGGGCAGCCATCTTGGCTGTGTTGTGGAGGCCTGTCACCCCTGTTTGCCATGTGGCTGGTTTGTCTGCTTTCTGTGCTGGTCGCTTCGTCCAGTGGGGACCGGGATATCCCCCATCGGTCCGGGGTGGGAGGGGGTAGATTGGAGGTAAGTTGCTTGGAGAGAGCGTCGAGGAGAGCGGCCGTCTCTCCCCGGCTCCAGCCCCAGTAGGCCCCGATTGGGTCTCCGCGCTCCTGGCCCCGATGGGCTCCGTGGTAGTGTATATGGGGTCGGCGGGGCACCCCCGACGTGGGTGGTGCACCCGTGTAGGGCCTTGGGTCATATTTCCACCGCTTTTGCCCTGTTTTTTGCCTGCTTGGCAGGAGCTCGTGCTAGACACGTCTGCTCGGTTTGGTGTTCAAGCTCCGCCCTATACACTGTATCTTTAATACTTATTTTTAAAATCATGTGTCCGACTAGAATTCATTTATCTTAACTGTACTCAGCAACATCTCCCGAGTACAATACCCCCATATGTATACCTTTGCAAAGTAACAATCTTAATCCTATCCCTAATCCTAAATTCTAATCCCAAGGGTTTCGCTCTGCTAACATCAGTAGAAAGCGGTTGTTGCCATCTACTGCTTGTTTTCAGTATGAAAGGCATATATCCTGATCATACAGAAAATTCAGTGCCTTTATACTATGATGGGCATTAGTCTACTGACAAAGCCTAGGGCTGATCACAAGCAAGCAGCACACAGTATAACTGTGGCTGAGCTTCTTCGCTCACCCATGCTGTTCTCCACAGACTTAATGTGCTGTATGTAGCATTGACTTTCAGTGCTGCATACAGTTCACCAAAAAGTCTGGGGCCAATAATTGTGACCCCCCATCAGACAGATTTGTGTCACAGGTATTGATTGATATTTCGGTCTTCTTGGTGTGTGGTGTGATTTAACCCTGCTCATACGGCTGTTTATGGGAATTTAAATCTCTATTTAAAGTACTACACACTATGCTGACTTTCAGCGCTGCATGCAGCTTATGTGTCTGGGGCCATAAAAAATAGCCACAGCTGAAAGAGGAGAGCCCCTGGTATCGATTGATGCTGGGAATTACTGGTGTGAACAGGAATTTAAACCTGCACACAACGTAATCTAGGTACAGGCATTTAATTGCCTATTTAAGGAGCTGCACGCAGCACTAACATTCAGCACGTCATGAAGCTCATCTGTCAGTCTGGATTCCTAGTTGTAGAGGAAAACTCCAGGTATCAATTACTCCATGGTATGAGCAGGGATTTAAACCTGCTCATACAGCATTGTAGAAATGGGGATTTAGAATCCCATTTAAATGCCTGTTTGCAGAGCTCATTATTCTACAAAACTGAAATGTTTTACATTGCAGGATTAAAATGACAGGACCAGGGGGGCGGAGCCTGACAGCCATCATGTAAAGACGCCATTCCAGCTTGCTCCTCCGTAACCAGACAAAAACCCTGTAATATCCCCTGAACCGGGGCCCATCCATCCCCAAAAAGCATCCACCTGGTATCTAGAAAGAACACTGCACTGATCGATGTCTTTCTTTCAGGCACCCAAACAATATAGGCAAAAGCGCAAAACAGCGGCCTACCACGCATCGCCACTCCTGGGCCTAGAAGCATTTCTTGGCTGACAAGGTGAAGGAGGTAGCCACCGGGAGAACAACCCGCCACACGGCTCCAGGCACACCTACCATGGGCCGCCGTACCCAAAAGCTCACCACCGGCAGCGGTGTGAGGGAAGAAATATCAGAGAGATGTTCCTCAGGCCTATACATCCTAACCCACCACACATGGTATTACCGCTGAACGCCGCTCTGGCCGCTGACACAGGGGAACCTAACAACCCAAGAACCCCACAGACCGACAATACCTTACCTCCTGCGTTCCAAGAGGACTCAGCCCCTACCACCGAAGGAGACTTGAAGGTACTCTTGGCAAACATACAGAAACTATTTGCAGCTGATGTCGCACTTGTCAAAACCAACATACAACAGGTCTCAGACTGGGTTAAAACCACGGAGGATGACCTCACGCAAGATCATGTAACAACATACAGGCCTCAGTCCTCCAACTTCAAATGGAGCAGCAACTACTAGCCTCCCAAATTATGGCTCTCGAAGATAAGCAGCGCCAAAATCACATTAAAATCTGCTGTATCTGTAATGCTTTAATTGGAACTATATGGAACACAACTGCAGATAATTGGTGGTTTTATTTAATGAATAGGAGAGGAGATAATGATTTAAATTAGTACAGGTACGGTCTCTTTAAATAATCGGAAATTGCTAAATGGAACAAGCAGCAGCAGAATTGCGTATTAGTATAAAGGCAATAGGTAGTCCATGGCATAGAGAGACCTTCCAGATTAGCATTAGATTAGTAGGTTGCAGGAGATATCGGTTAGTTTGAAGGAAATAGAGGATAAGCAGAATTGCAAGCAGGCAGAATCCAGTTTGGACGTAAAGTACTACTTATCTTGTAGTGGTGGGAGTCCAGGCTTGCTCAGCTTTCCCTGAGAGGAATTGAAGGACTTGCAGGTAAGAGTTGGTCTTGGGATAATCCGTGGTCGAGGTGAGGAGAAGGTAGGTCAATGGTTCCCAGTCCAGTTCCGGTACACAGTGGAGGCAGAAGAAATCGCTTTAGCTGAGTTCGGGTTGCCGGTAAGCTTCCAATAATTCAGCCCTTTGAATCTGGCGCGGTCTCCCTATGTAGCGTGGGCAGACCGCGTCAGAGGAGGGGGCGTGGCCGAGCTCCGTCTACCCGGAAGTCACAGGGTAGCGGAGATGCCGGCAGGTTGGGACCTGACAGTACCCCCCTCGTAAGAAGCACCCGTAGGGTGCTATCAACAAGGTTTAGATGGATAGCGTCTGTGGAACGCCGCAATCAACCTTTTTGCATGGACTACAGAGGAGTTTACCCAAGTGTCCTCATCGATTCCGTAACCTTTCCACCTAATGAGATACTGTAGGGAGCCACGATGGATCCGTGAATCCAGGATCCTTTGGACCTCGTATTCTTCTTCACCTTGTACCAGAATAGGATCAGGAGTAGTAATAGCATCCCTCTGGAAAGGGTCGGAGAGGTGAGGTTTAAGCAAGGAAACATGGAAGACAGGATGAAGCTTTAAAGTAGGTGGAAGCTTCAATTTAACAACGTTATTGTTGATGATTGACAATATTTGGAAAGGACCAAGAAAGAGGGAACTCAGTTTCTTCGAGGGACGGTTGGAGGCAATGTTTTTTGAGAAGAGCCATACAAGATCACCTATTTTATAAGTAGGAGGAGGTTGCCTTTTAGCATCGAAAAACCTTTTCTGATTAAACGAAGCGAGTTTAAGATTTTCACGTAATTTGAGAAATAGGGAAGACATGAAAGAGTTTTGATTTGAAACGGTGGGGTTAGAAGAAGGAATAGTTAGTTTAGGAAATGAAGAGGGATGGAACCCATAATTTGAGAAAAAAGGAGTCATTTTACTGCTGGTATGAATAGAGTTGTTGTATGCAAATTCTGCCATAGGTAACCATGTGACCCAATCATCTTGTAGGTAAGAACAATAACATCGCAAATATTGTTCTACGCATTGGTTAACTCTTTCTGTTTGCCCATTGGTTTGGGGATGATAGGCTGAAGATAGTTTGCGTTGAATATGGAGGGAAGAACACATTTCGTTCCAAAATTTGGAGGTGAACTGAGTCCCTCTATCTGATATGATGTCATCAGGGAGTCCATGAAGTTTCACTATAGTATCGATGAATACCTTAGCAAGTTCAGATGATGAGGGCAACTTCTTCAAGGGAATAAAATGGGACATTTTTGTAAAGCGGTCCACTACTACTAGAATGGTGTTATGATGCTGGGAAGGAGGGAGTTCTACCAAGAAGTCCATTGAAATGGATTGCCAAGGTCTTTCCGGGATCGGTAGGTTCAATAATTGACCAAATGGCTGATGATGTTCAGACTTGGATCTCTGGCAGGTTGAACAAGTTTTGACATAGGATCCGATGGTTTTGTCCTGACGAGGCCACCAATAATATCTCGTAGATAACTCCAGGGTCTTTTTTATACCAGGATGACCAGTTAATGGAGAATCGTGTATTAATTCGAGTATTTTATTCCTAAAAATGGGAGGAATGTAGATTCTGTTATTGAAATAGTAGATACCGTCTTTCTTTGTTAGTTTGTTTGACTTGGGAAGTTCAAGAGCTTCTTCTTTTATATTTTTTATGTCATCTATTAGTGATGATATGATTCCAATCACTTTATAGGGAAGAGTTCCAAGTACAGGAGGACCTTGGTGGATTCTGGACAGGGCATCCGCCTTTTTGTTTCTGGATCCGGGTCTATAAATAATTTGAAAATTAAACCGAGAAAAAAAAAGATTCCATCTTACTTGTCTGGCTGAGAGAGTTTTGTTGGAGTGCAGATATTCAAGGTTTTTGTGGTCAGTATATACTATTATAGGAGTTTGAGTCCCTTCAAGAAGATGTCGCCAGGTTTCGAAGGCTGCTTTTATACTCAGTAATTCTTTTTCACCGATAGGGTAGTTTTTTTCAGCAGGAGACATGGATCGTGAGAAAAAGGCAACTGGATGGAGAGGATCTTGAGGTGTTTTGTGTTGGGAAAGGACAGCTCCGATAGCTGTCTCTGAAACATCTGTTTCCAGGACATAGAGAAATGCAGGGTTCGGCAGTTGAAGAATAGGAGCAGTTGTAAATCTTCTTTCTAATTCATCGAAGGCTGATTGAGCCTTTTCATCCCAAGTAAAGGGATGTTTATTGCTGTTAAGCAGATTAAGTGAATGAGCTACGTCGGAGTAATTTTTAATGAACTTCCTATAGAAGTTGGCAAACCCAAGGAAACGTTGTAAGTCTTTTACATTAGTAGGAGTAGGCCAGTTAAGAATACAATCTATTTTGGAATTATCCATTCTTATCGTATGAGGTGAAATAACGTACCCTAAAAAGGTAATTTCATTAACATCGAAAAGACATTTTTCTGGTTTGGCGTATAACTTGTGAGTTCTCAGTCTGGATAACACCCATCTAACGTGTTTCCTGTGTTCCTCGAGACTGTTAGAGTATATAAGTATGTCATCTAGATAAATGATAACACATACATCTAGAAGATCCCTGAAGATGTCGTTTATGAAATGATGATAGGTTGCGGGGGCGTTACAGAGCCCGAAAGGCATAACAAGATACTCATAAAGGCCATATCGGGTCCGAAAGGCAGTTTTCCATTCATCATTAGCTTTAATTCTAATAAGGTTATATGCCCCACGGAGATCAAGCTTAGTATAGATGGTAGCTGTTCTTAACCTTTCGATCAACTCATTTATCAGGGGAAGAGGATAACGATTTTTAACTGTTATTTTGTTTAAAGATCTGTAATCTATGATGGGACGTATAGTCTGGTCTTTATTTCTTACGAAAAACATGCTGGAAGCAGCCGGTGAGCTGGAAGGTCTATTGAACCCCTTACGGAGGTTTTCATCCAGGTATTCCTTGAGGTTTTTTAACTCTGATTCGGAGAGAGGATAAATGTGCCCAAAAGGAATAGGGGCACCAGGTATGAGGTCTATTGGACAATCATAGGGTCGATGAGGTGGAAGAGTCTCAGCTTCCTTTTTACTAAATACATCTGCAAACTCGGAATAATAGGTAGGTATAATCGGTTCTTCAGTAACCTGGAAAATGGGGATATGTTGTAAACATGTTCCTTTACAATAAGCAGAGCAAAAGGTGAGAAAGAAGGGAGACCATGTAATTTGTGGATTGTGAGTCCTTAACCAGTTGATTCCTAGTATAACCGGATAAAGAGGAGATGTGATAACATCAAACACAAGAAATTCGGAATGAATATTATTAGTGGTGATTCTTAAAGGAATAGTTTCATTTCGAATGGGGCCCGAGGATATTAAGGAGCCATCAATAACTCTGACAGAGACAGCAGTGCTTTTACGAACACAAGGAATTTTATTTTTTGTTACAAAGGATGAATCGAGGAACACCCCATTTGCACCAGAATCAATAATGGCCTCAGTCGTTATTCTTTCTTTGTCCCACTGTAATATGAGAGAAATCGAGGAGAAATTAGTGGTTGGTTTTGGAGGAAGTACACTCAATATAGAAATAATAGAAGCATGCTTACCGCCTCTTGGACGTTTCAATAGGGGACATTCTGGGATCACATGATCTTGTGAAGCACAATGCATGCAGAGGTTTAATTGTCTTCTTCTGGTTCTCTCTTCTGGAGTAAGAGGACTTCTTATTACCCCTATGTCCATAGGTTCTGTTTGTATTGTTAGTTTTTCAGGCGTCTTTGACGGAATGAAAGGTTTTTTCCATAATGAACGAGAGAGAGCTTTCTCAGCTTTTCTTTCTCTAAGCCGTCTGTCAATGCTGATTGAAAGTTGAATCAGAGTATTCAGTGTAGTGGGCAGTTCAGTTCTTGAGAGTTCATCTTTTACTGGTTCAGATAACCCGATACGGGTTGAGTTTCTGTTGCCCATCTTTTAAATTCAGCAATGTAATCTTCGACCGGTCTGTTTCTTTGATGTAAGGTTCTAATGGTTAAATCCGCTGTAGCTTGTTTATTGGGATCTTCATAAAGAAGAGACATGGCTTCAAAAAATTCATCCAAGGAATCTAGGATGGGGTCATCGTTCTCCAGGAAGGAGTGAGCCCAGGCCATAGGTTCACCTCTTAGAAAAGAAATAACTGAACAAACCTTGGATCTTTCAGTGGGATAAGATCTAGGTTTTAAGGCAATCAATAATTTGCAGGAATTAAGAAACTCCCTGTATTTGGACCGATCTCCAGAGAATTTTTCGGGATTACAGACAGCAGGGTCGCTAGCCGAGTGCGTAACAGTATGAGGAGTATGTGTTTGTAAGTCTCTTACATAAGTAAGGATCCGTTCGTTTGTAATCTGTAGATCTTGCATGCCTTGGGCAAGTGTATCTACTCTTTGGTTCAATACAGTAATTTTGGAATTGATATCTGCTGGATCCATTACAAAAAGGCTGAATTATTCTGTAATGCTTTAATTGGAACTATATGGAACACAACTGCAGATAATTGGTGGTTTTATTTAATGAATAGGAGAGGAGATAATGATTTAAATTAGTACAGGTACTGTCTCTTTAAATAATCGGAAACTGCTAAATGGAACAAGCAGCAGCAGAATTGCGTATTAGTATAAAGGCAATAGGTAGTCCATGGCATAGAGAGACCTTCCAGATTAGCATTAGATTAGTAGGTTGCAGGAGATATCAGTTAGTTTGAAGGAAATAGAGGATAAGCAGAATTGCAAGCAGGCAGAATCCAGTTTGGACGTAAAGTACTACTTATCTTGTAGTGGTGGGAGTCCAGGCTTGCTCAGCTTTCCCTGAGAGGAATTGAAGGACTTGCAGGTAAGAGTTGGTCTTGGGATAATCCGTGGTCGAGGTGAGGAGAAGGTAGGTCAATGGTTCCCAGTCCGGTTCCGGTACACAGTGGAGGCAGAAGAAATCTCTTTAGCTGAGTTCGGGTTGCCGGTAAGCTTCCAATAATTCAGCCCTTTGAATCTGGCGCGGTCTCCCTATGTAGCGTGGGCAGACCGCGTCAGAGGAGGGGGCGTGGCCGAGCTCTGTCTACCCGGAAGTCACAGGGTAGCGGAGATGCCGGCAGGTTGGGACCTGACAGTATCCTTCCGAAGAACTGGCACCCGGCGCCTACTCTCATCTGTCTTACCACAGCCGACTGCAAAGAAAATCATTCTAGACGGAATCTACAGAGTGACTTACTCAGCCCGCATATCACCCAACACACCACGGGATGTAATACTCCGGTGTGTGAAGACAAATGACAAGATACAGATGTCAGCCCTGAAGGGCAAAACGACTCTAACTTTTGAAAGCTCCCAGCTCCTGTTCTTACAGGACATCACCAGAGCCACCTTACTCCGGTGCAAGTCTTTTGGAACAGTGACTACAACGC
Source organism: Pelobates fuscus (assembly GCF_036172605.1). NCBI lineage: Eukaryota > Metazoa > Chordata > Amphibia > Anura > Pelobatidae > Pelobates > Pelobates fuscus. The sequence continues at coordinate 263,562,312 of NC_086319.1, read as the reverse complement.
AATGGAAAGCCAGCATACCATATAGGTGGGGGAACACAGGCTCCTTACTTGTCCACCGTAACGGGACTGCCCACAGCCTCACAACTCTGTATGGAGCCGAGGACTTCTTTCAAGCACTGGGACTATCCCCTATTCCAGACCCCTCCTCAGCCGTAACTCACCCTGCAAACAATGAGCCCAGAGACGGCACCTCTCTAGACCCAACAATGCGAAGCCCACCGGCCCCGGACACTTGAAAACACCCAGGGACTAAGGCACCCACGTAGGTTGCCTGAACCACAGCTCTCACCAACACACCTACAATCTAGTTGCTTTTCATGCATTTCATGTTTTTTTTTTTGTTATGTTCACCTACACTGCGGTCTGACTAAAGGGCTGACCTTTCAATCACTCAGTAGGGGTTGCCAAGGCCCCAACCTCCTTACAAGGAGGAATACCCTCTTTCACCAATGTTAGTAAGATGGCGTCCATTACACCGCATGGTTAGGGGTTTACGTTAAGAAGTTTGAAAACTAGTTCTGTGATCCCTAGGGTCGGACACACACAACACTCCAGCCTGTACCGACCGGGCATGCTCAGCACCTGACCAACCCTGATATATAGGCCTCTAACTTTTACACCTGCTCCAGTCTGCCTTTACTCACAAGCTTGCATTCACACATGTTACTGCCACCCTGAATCACCCACGCGAGCATAGTTCACCTCCCACACTTGGAGTATGCCAGGGGTACAACAAGCACTACTATTCAGAAGCTTACTGTTTAAACCGAACATGTGTATCATACGAAAATGTGCTCACTGTCCTCATGTTAAAAACTGCAGTATTGTAACCAATCAATGTGCCAACACTATTATCGCATGATCTATATGTTCTTGTTGAAACAATTCAAGCACAAAAAAATAAAGAATTATAAAATGACAGGACCAGTGCACCCAGACTATTTTATTGAAATGCAGTGGTCTGGGCGACTAAGATGTTTTTTCATAATTTAACTGGAAACCATTAAAAGGGAACTCCAGACACCAACACAACTTCATCTAAATTAAGTTGTTACAGTAATCTCAGCTCGTTATCTGTGTAAAAGACACCTTGAAGCCTGAAATCTTGCTGATTGATAGGGGATCAAATACTTAATACTTATTCACTCACTGACATGCAAATCAATTTATAACTTTTTTTTCTGGATTCTTTTTGGTATTCTGTCTCTCACTCCAGTCTCTTCGGGGGCGTGGGTAGGTTTAGCCGAACAGCTGCAGGCTACATCTCAAATGTCCTTCCAGAATAGAATGGCCCTAGACATGATTCTAGCTGAAAAAGGGGGCGTATGTAAAATATTGCCCGACACCATGACCTGTTGTACGTACATCCCAGAAAACACAGGTCCCAATGGTTAAGTCACCATGGCCATAGAGAAATTAAATAAACTCTCTGAAGAATTAAAAACTCTGGGATAAAAGATCCCTGGGAAAGATGGTTGGATGACTGGATGGCAAAAAGCTTTAATGCATATTGGTATGGCAATACTAATTTCTCTTTTTATTTTCGCTCTTCTCGTTTGTTGTGTCCTCCCCTGTCTGAGAAAATTCCTACAGAAGACTGTAGACCAAGCGGCACCAACTTTTGCACATCTGACGGTTGATGATCAAGATTTCCAAGATTTCAACTCACCCTGTATACCGCTGCAAACTATCCCTTTTACTGATAAAGTGCAAGAGTTCTAGGTAGGGAACCAGCTTAGGGACAGCGTCCGTCTCTATGGAACTGACTGCCGTGCGGAGATGTGGTGGATAAGCCACCGCGGGTTACCAGCGGAGTGAAGAGATTTCCTGACCGTATTGACGGATGTGCTGCAGCCTGTTAGGGAAAGGAAGGGACAGAATTGCACTTTGCAATAACACCTAGCTAGCGGTCACTGGGTTTCTGTGCCTTTGGGCTAACACATCTTCTGGTATTAACAAATAAAGTTTATCTTTTTTAGAATCTAACATTTCATAGGGGGGACTGATGTAGAATTATTAAAAATCCTTTATTGATCCTGTATTTAATTTTTGTACTAACTCCATTTTAACTACATTACATGACAGATTTTCATAACAGCATTTAGAATATTGAATAGAGAATGTATTTTCTAGAAGGACATGACTAACACCGGAATTATCAAGTTCCTGTAATGTGAAACAAAGTATACTATAGCTAGGCCATGTGAAAACTGCTCTAATGAAATGTTCTTTCATAAAAAAGACCCTGAACCTGACCCCGAGTCTGACATCACTAACTACCCAAAATGACGCCCAAGCCCCCCTTCCCACCGAGTAAGCCTCGTGCTGGGTAAGATGGCGCTTGAGCCATCTGTCCACACCCGTGTCCAGAATGACGCCACCTCCCGGTGGGAGGACACCTAGTCAGCCACTTAGTACTTGAGCCAATAAATAATATTGATGGGTGGACATTGACATAACCACTTAACACCTAATCCAATTAATGATGTTTATTTGTTGTTATCTTGATATTCAATGATGATGTAATTTTGCTCTTATAAGGGTCTGTGAGCCCGCTTTTAATCAGATGCCATTAAATTTTCTCGAAGTGCTTTTAACCTGAACTCCGTGTGTCAGTGCAAATTTACTTCTGCGTATACGCAATTTAATCATCTCAGATTTGGACAGGAACAGATAGACATTTAAACATATTTGTTTATTTTTAAATTAATCTACATCAATTTGGCGCCCATACGTGGGGCATCGGGCTATGGCCTCTGGCCGGTAAGCCGTCCTAAGGAAGACGCTGCTGGACGGAGGAATCCTGGGGGAAGGAAAGGAGACTGATCACCTCCCAGTACACGGTAGAGACTACTGCAGAGCCTATCCGGTATGTTCCAGCCCCTTTGATTGACCCGTCCCAGTGTCTGTGACTGCTACCGGGAGGACATCAAAGACAGGTAATATCTTGCCCGGTGCCTTAGTTACCCATCTGTTTACCTGCATTTAGTCTATCTGTTGCCTGGGTGTGTTTGCATTAGTCTGTCTCTAGCTTAAGTGCCCGGGTGGAGTGTTTGTCTGTGTGCCCCTTTGGGATAAAGGGGGGTGGACCTGTGGTGTTTGCCTGGGGGTCCTCTGTTGCCTGTTTACCCCTTTTAGGAGCCACGTGGCTGTGGCTGTAGGGAAAAAGGGGGGTGGACCTGTGGAAGTTTTCCTGGGGGTCTTTTTTGCCTGTTTACCTCTTTTAGGTGCTGGGTAGCTGCAGCAGTTAGGAAAAAGAGGAGGGGGGAATCTGTGGAGGGGTGTAGACTCATTGCTTCCTGGGGATTCCCCATGGTGTCACTTTGATAGCCTAGCTAACCTCATTGTGCACATAACTCTGCTTGCAGAGAGGTGGTACCCTCCAGCTTCGAGCGCTGAGGCTGGTGGCATTCCAATTTTATTTGTGGCGGGTGGATTCAAGCAGGCATTGCTGTCTCCAGCACCACGTGGTAGTGAGACTTACGGGTGGGTTCGTAGGGGCGCTACGGGGGTGAGGATAGTGGTGGTCACGAGTATCGGACCGCTGTAACAAGGGAGGCTACACAGGATTCGGGTCGGAGATGGTTGCTGTTTCCTGTGGCCGCTGGTAGTGAGACTTGAGGAAGTCATTCTCCGAGCGGGGACACTACGAGGTTGAGGGAGGTGGCTTTGGTCACATGAGTAAAGGAAAGGGATTACTGTTGAATTTATTTGAACTGTGATGCATGCACTGTATTTCAATTGAATTGTTGTTTCAATTGGGAGTCATTCAAACTCCTGTGTCTGTCTCTACTTTCACTTTACTTTTACTTTTTACTCTACTTCCTGTGTTATTTACACTTTCCACTCCTATTTCTCTTGTGAGAGAAGTGATTGGTCACACACTTCTCACCTCACTCCAATCCGTGGCTACCTCGGGTAGGCGGAATTAGTGACTAGTCTACGTTTTGGGAAGACGCACTTGGGGGGACCCACCCTTCCAAGTGGCAGTCGAGCATTGTAGACACTCTGTTTCATTTTCCTTCCTCTATATCTGGGACGCCTTTTATAGGGGGAATGGGACAGGAATTAGGGAAGCCCAGTAAGGGCTGGTTAGCGTGTGATCTAGTTGAAGACAGAGAGGGAGAAGAGATGGTTAAGGGAATTGAAAAGATTGCTAAAGTGTGTAAAATTGCTGTGCCTTCATGTGGTAGATTGCAGCCAGAAAGCTGGCGTAGATTACTGACAGAGAAGAAAGGCAAGCTTGCAGATAATGATTTACTACGTACTGCAGAAGCCTGGTATAAAGTAGCAAGAGCTATTCAACAGGAAGGTTGGGTTGAGGAAGAAATAGATCACAAAGGTGTGAAATTGTATGTATATCATAATAATTATGTTGCTGGGGCATTCCCTCAGCCAGCGCCCCAAAATGGCGCCCAGGGGATGTTTATCCCCAAGGTTCAGTCAGCAATGAGTGACAGCCAGCTGACCATGTTCCCCACTCCCAATCCTCCCATATCCCATCCCGTCATTGCCCCTGTTTGTCCGGTCCTGAATTCTGATGGATCTTTATTCTCCCCTTCATCATCCCTAACATTCCCATCATCCTCATCCATCCCTACACTACCTTCTCTGTCTAAACCAAACATTTCATCCGCCATTCCTTCTCTACGCTCTCTCTCCGTCAATAATCCTACCCTCCCACTTGCAACCACCCAGTTCCCTAACCCCTCCTCACCCGCTACTGTCAATCCTACTACACCCACTCCGGCTCCTCCTACTACACCCGCCTCTGCTAATCTCTCTCCGTCCTCTCTCCTGCCTATTCCTCCCACAGCCCAAGTTCCCTCCCCTTCAGTTTCATTTCCATACCCAGGATATTCCTCCTCCTTTCCTAATCCCTGCCCAACTAACCCGCCCTCCCCAGGTTCCACCTCAGCCCCTGCCCAGATGACCTGGCCATACCCCTTCCCTTACCACATGGCCCTGCCCTATCCAAACCAAGCCTACTTCCTTTCCCAAGCCACTCCCCAGACCCCGTTCACGCCCAATCCGGTACAGTCTACCCCGGATATGCCCACATTCAACATGGCTGCCACTACCTCCCTTAACCCTAACGCAGCTTCCTTTCACGCCTCCAATATGGCGGCCCCCAGTTATCCAGCACCCCTAATGCCGGTACTTCCCGGTGACTACTCACCCCAAGCTCATAATCCACTGGCCACCCCGGCATCCGGGATTCCCGCATTTCCCCCGGTTCTGACACCTCAAGCGGCCCCACTGCTCAGAGGGGTCCAGGTCCCAGACGAAGATGAGTATGAGGAGGCATCCCAGGGCTCACAGGATGCCACGGGGCCTCCGCCTCGCCGTTCCCTCGATGATCCTTTCGGACATACGGGCCGGGGGGGATCAGGCCCCTCCTAAATATGTAGCTTTTAATCCTACTCAGGCTAGTGCTCTGATGAAATCACTCCCTGACCCAGAAAAGCAACCTATGCCCTTTTACCGAGGAATAGTTCAGATTCAAAAGACTTATTCCGCCGCATGGCGTGATTTACTGAGTATTTGTGCTATTAAAGCCGGAGATGCATACTGGCCCAGCATTGCCCGCCACCTCAGCACAGATTTGCTTATAAGTGACATTGATTACCCCTCCGGAGTGGCATTCTGCAACCAGTTAAAGGAATGGGCTAAGGACAAACTTGCAGATCAGGCTGCTGGCCTTACTGATATTGTACAGGAAAAAGGAGAATCAGTGGAAAAGTTTCATGCAAGACTGTTTCAACTGTTTACAGATTTGGGATTTGATCTGACAGACAAGATCCATTCTCAAATGCTGTCTGGTGCATTTGTCCAAGGTGTCAAAGACTCCATACGCAAGGGAATCATTGCTGCACGCCCTGAATATAAAGTAGTCCCTCTGGATACCTTACTCCTAGTTGCTAGGGGTCTGGAATCTGCCCAGACTTCTAGAAGGCCCAATTCAGCTCCCCTCATGGTGTCCCGCCCCGGACCTGTTCCAAAAGGTACTAAACCCGAGGATGGACATTGCTTTAATTGTGGTGCTAAAGGTCACTTCAGGGGTGAATGTCCAGAACCCAAGAAAGTGACAAAGGCTGCACATGTCCCCAAGGCCTCAAAGGCAGTTCCAATTGTAGAGGAACCAGATGATTAGGAAATTGGCACGCCTGTGTCATTAACCCCTGTCATGGCAGTGTCTACAGGGGATAAGGGGGGGCCACTTGCCACTGTGACTCTACCCATTGAAGGACAACCTACCACATTTCTTGTTGACACAGGTGCAGCCCGAAGTGTTCTACGAGAACAAGATCTGCCAGACCCATCATTTCTGTCAAATATTGATGTCTCTCGTGTAGGAGTGGATGGCCTACCAAGGCACAGTCCTTTAACAACTCCATTACGAGTTGGCAACTACCCTAGCTTGCTTGCTCTTTTTGTGGTATCCTCCACATGCCCCATTAACCTGTTAGGCGCTGATGTCCTCTCACGCCTGCAGGCATCTATCATCTTCACTCCAGATAGAGTTCACTCTATCTGTGTCAGACACCTCAGCCTTGTGCTCCCTGCCTCTGATGCTCCATTTAGAAAATCCACATGAGGATGCAAAGGAACTGAGGTCCAATTTCCCAGATTCACTAAAGACACAAGTACCTGCAAAACTGTGGTCCTCAGGCCTAGAGGACATAGGTCACCTAAAAGTTCCACCTGTGGTGGTAAAACTCATTCCAGGAGCAAAGCTACCAAGGAAACCACAATACCCTTTAAAACCAGCTCAAGCTGCAGCTATCTCAATTCAAATCAAAGCACTCTTGGAGAAGGGTGCTCTTGTCAAGTGTGAATCAAAATGCAACACCCCATTATTTCCTGTGAAGAAAAAGACTCCAAAAGGTGAACCAGAGAAGTATAGAATGGTCCAGGATCTCCGTGCAGTGAATGAAGCAACAGTCCTAGACACTCCTATTGTACCAAACCCACACACTCTGCTCTCTGGGGTCCCACCTTCTGCAAAATACTTCACAGTCATTGATCTGGCCAATGCCTTCTTCAGTGTACCCCTGGATCCAATTTGTCAATACCTGTTTGCCTTCACACATGAAAAACAACAGTATACATGGACTGTCATGCCCCAAGGGGCACAAAACTCTCCAAGTCAATTTGCAAAGGCCATGTGCTCTATCCTTGATCCATGGCAATCAGACCATCCAAAAGTTGTCCTACTCCAGTATGTGGATGATTTGCTGCTCTGTGGAGATGACATATCCACAACAGAAGAATGTTCAATTAGTCTCCTTTGCTATTTAGCAGACCAAGGATGCAAAGCTTCACTCCTCAAGCTTCAATTCTGTCAACCTACTGTCATCTTCCTTGGCCATTGTCTATCCCAGGGTACTAGACATCTCACTCGTGACCGAGTTAGAGCAGTACTGGATATTCCACCTCCAAGGACTTCAAAATCTCTACATGCCTTCTTAGGCCTCATTTCCTACTGCCGAGCATGGATCCCAGAAGCCTCTCTGCTCATGCAACCACTCTATGATGCACTCAAGTCAGACCCATTCTGCCTGTCCAATGAAGCACAAGATAACTTCTGTACACTAAAACGTGCCATTGCATCTGCTCCTGCTCTAGGCCTACCAGACTATACCAAACCCTTCAAGTTATTTGTCTCTGAAAGACAAGGCCACGCTACAGGAGTCCTTACTCAAACAAATGAATTAAGAGGCCGTCAAAGGCCTATTGGATTTTTCTCCTGCCAGCTGGATATTGTGGCCAGAGGGACCCCCTCTTGCCTACGGGCCGTTTTTGCAGCAAGAGAACTTATTGAAAGAACTGCAGACCTGGTCCTTGGCCACCCTCTAGTTGTCTTGGCCCCTCATGACATCTCTGCCATCATCAACCAAGTACAACTCAAGCATGTGTCTCCTGCAAGACACCTACGTCTTCAATGTCATCTCCTGTTACCTGACAACATTACCATACAAAGATGTCAAGTTCTCAATCCGTCCACTCTTCTCCCACTACCTGAGGGAGGTATCCACTATGGGTTAATCATGGATGAAACCTACATCTACCTTCTTGCTGATACCATCAAGAAAATGCATCCTGATTTATCCTTTCATGATGGACAAACACCTCTCTGCGAGGGAGCAGGATATGCCTTCTGTACTATGTGGTACAAGTCAAACATCACTCCTGAACCTTGCTATGAAGATGAGCTCTATCATCTGGTGGAGGTGAAACTCACTGCACAAGACTTCTACTGTGACTCTGAAGGCAACAGCATGGTCTTGATTCATCTACCTTCAGAACTCAAATACTTGTACCGTCATTGGGACATTGCCATCCCACATGTCCCTGTCACCAAGTTGAAAACAAGATCATGGAATGACCTTGGGCCCATGGCAAAATTATGGGCCACCATGAATGAATCACAGCTACAGGAAAATGGCATTGTCAAATACCCAACAATTGACCATCTGGAAGCATGGCCACGCCACTTCCTGGAAAATGAATTTCAAGATCTGGTCATAGTGAATAATTATGACCCAGAGACTCCTCATGACTGTTTTGAACAGATGAAAATGGAGACTATACACCTACCAACTGTGCATGAGGATCCACTAGCAGATCCTGATCTCACTCTGTTTGTGGACGGTTCAAGGTATGCTGATGAAGAAGGAAAATACCACACAGGATATGCCGTAACCACAACAGATGAAATTATCAAGTCATCATCTTTACCGCCAACAATGTCTGCACAAGAAGCTGAATTGCAAGCCCTGACTTCAGCATGCAAGATCTCCGAAGGAAAACGTGCCAACATCTACACAGATTCAAGATACGCTCTGGGTGTGGCACATGACTTCGGACTAATTTGGAAAACAAGAGGATTTCTTACCACCGCCGGTACGCCAGTCAAACACAGTTCTGCAATCAAGGAACTAATGGATGCCCTCCTACTCCCGGAAGAAGTGGCCATTTTGAAAGTAAAGGCACATGGGAAATTGGATACAGATGAAGCAAAGAGCAACCACTTAGCTGATCAGGCTGCTAAGCAAGCAGCAAGAAAGTTGCAGGAAGTGGATGAAGGAGTGTCCGGACACGAAGAAATTCCTATTTTCACCTTGCAGACTCTTCCTACTGACCTAAGAATCCTACGGGAACAGCAAGCTACAACTGCCCCCGAAGAAATACAGAAATGGAAGAAGAAAGGAGCAGTCCTGAAGGATGGAGTATACTACAACAACCTTAGATTCTGCCTTCCTAAGCATTTATATCCAGCAGTTGTCCAATGGGCACATGGACCTGCACATCTGTCAAAAGACTTAATGGCTGCCCTCATACAGAAGTATTATGAGGCACCCGGAATTACAACCCTGGTCAACAACTTCTGCAAGGCCTGTGTTATTTGCGCAAAATGCAATCCAGGGAAACCAACCAAAGTACCCTTGAAACACCTGGCCAAGCCTACATACCCATTCCAGAGAATTCAGATTGACCACATACAAATGCCCAAGAGTGGGCCTCATAAATATGCACTAGTAATAGTGGACATGTTTTCAGGCTGGCCAGAAGCCTATCCAGTAACCAACATTACTGCCAAAAAAACAGCAAGACGTCTGCTCACAGAAATTGTATGTAGATTTGGACTACCAGAAGTTATTGAGAGTGACCAGGGCCCAGCTTTTACTGCAACAGTGACTAAAGAAATTTGGACTGCTCTGGGAGTGACCCTAGCTTTTCACACCCCTTACCACCCACAAAGTAGTGGCAAAGTGGAACGCATGAATGGCACCCTAAAAGCTAGAATGTTAAAAATGTCACAAGAAACAAAGATGCCCTGGCCAGAAAGCTTGTCAATAGCTCTATTCAGCGTCAGACACACACCTAGAGGGAAGCATTCACTATCCCCATATGAGATTCTATTTGGGACTGCACCTAGGTTAGGTTGTTATTACCCTCAGCAGTTACAGCTTCAAACCGATGTTTTAGTAGATTATGTAACTGAACTTGCAAGTGCTTTGAACAAAATACATGCCCAAGTTTTCTCTTCAATTCCAGATCCCGATTTTGATACGGGTACCCACAACCTGCTTCCCAGAGATTGGGTTCTGGTCAAGAGATTTGTGCGTAAACACACCCTGGAACCAAGATTTGACGGACCATTCCAAGTTCTCCTGATCACTTCAACTTCCGTCAAGTTGGCCAACAGGCCACATTGGATCACCGCTTCCCACTGCAAGAAGACTCCTGCCCCAGAGGAAGCAGATACCGCACAACCATGTACCTCTGGTACATCATCTCCTTAATTAGCCTAATTAAGGCTCAACAGTAGCCATTACTAAAGATGCCAGTGGGTATACCTTCTGGTACAATTCCTCATGTACCCGTGTGGCTACATACACTTTTGATTACTGTGACATTGTAGACTGCCCATTTCCTACGTCACAAATTCAAACTATCTATAGAGATACCCCACATGTAAAGGACCCCTATGTTTGTGTAGTTGACAAACAATGGGGGCATAACTGTAACCATTGGGGGGCTGCAGGGTGGAATGCTGGGCCTGCCTGGGGTTACAAACCCAAAAGTGCCTTATCTAAGGTAGATGACCATGGTAGATCCCTCCTCCAAAGAATGACCCTAAGGAAGCCTGGAGGAGGTACACCCATGAAATTAATCCTAAACATAGAGCATCCCAGCCCAACGGATGCAGATCAGTATGTAATGGGAATGTATTGGAAGAAAGGTTCCTATAACAAATTGGGGCACTTCTACCTAAAAGATATGTGCCACTCTCCAGAGTGGCAAGGGGCCACCCACATGGTCCCAAATCCATTAAAACCACACATCCAGTCCTTTAAAGACATGATGGCCATCGCTAACCCTACCTTTGAAGATACTATGGCCGCTGAAACAGGTTTTAATGATGTTAATTTATGGTTAGAATGGATGAAATATAATGCCAACAAACATAACAGAACCGCATGCTATGTGTGTGGTGGTGCCCGGCCTCACCTTGGCACCGTACCTTTGACTTTGCCAGTAGATATAGAAGAATGTGTTTTGAGTCTTTTTGCCTACCACTATAACTTTAATAGGTCCCTCTGTGAAGCATGGACAGTAGAATACCCTCTCCTAACCAAGGATGTCAAACCCCCAGATGGTGTTACAGTTTACAAGGGAAACTACACCTGTTATGCCAATTATGATGGAATTGGTAAGTTCTTGGGTAACTTCTCTAAAGGGTATTGTGCCACTTACAGAACTGTCCCTATGTACCTGTTGCAATTCCATACTAGGTCATTAGGGGATATTTACTGGTTGTGTGGGGATTTACAGCTAAGATCCAGGATGGACAAGGAATGGTGGGGGGAGTGTACCCTGGCTAAAGCCATCATGCCTATACATATTATCTCTGACACACACCCTAACATACATGAGTCCATACACACACCAGCCAAGGTTAAGCGTGAAGCCCCAGTAAGAGGCAGTTTTGACCCTCACATTTACATTGATGCCATTGGGGTGCCTAGGGGGGTGCCCAATGAATTTAAAGCAAGAGATGAAGTTGCTGCAGGGTTTGAATCACGTTTTACCATAGTTACTGCAAACAAGAATTTAAATTGGATAAATTACATTTATTACAACCAACAACGCTTTGTTAACTACACCAGAGATGCCCTCCAAGGTTTAGCCGAACAGCTGCAGGCTACATCTCAAATGTCCTTCCAGAATAGAATGGCCCTAGACATGATTCTAGCTGAAAAAGGGGGCGTATGTAAAATATTGCCCGACACCATGACCTGTTGTACGTACATCCCAGAAAACACAGGTCCCAATGGTAAAGTCACCATGGCCATAGAGAAATTAAATAAACTCTCTGAAGAATTTAAAAGGAACTCTGGGATAAAAGATCCCTGGGAAAGATGGTTGGATGACAGGATGGCAAAAAGCTTTAATGCATATTGGTATGGCAATACTAATTTCTCTTTTTATTTTCGCTCTTCTCGTTTGTTGTGTCCTCCCCTGTCTGAGAAAATTCCTACAGAAGACTGTAGACCAACTTTTGCACATCTGACGGTTGATGATCAAGATTTCCAAGATTTCAACTCACCCTGTATACCGCTGCAACCTATCCCTTTTACTGATAAAGTGCAAGAGTTCTAGGTAGGGAACCAGCTTAGGGACAGCGTCCGTCTCTATGGAACTGACTGCCGTGCGGAGATGTGGTGGATAAGCCACCGCGGGTTACCAGCGGAGTGAAGAGATTTCCTGACCGTATTGACGGATGTGCTGCAGCCTGTTAGGGAAAGGAAGGGACAGAATTGCACTTTGCAATAACACCTAGCTAGCGGTCACTGGGTTTCTGTGCCTTTGGGCTAACACATCTTCTGGTATTAACAAATAAAGTTTATCTTTTTTAGAATCTAACATTTCATAGGGGGGACTGATGTAGAATTATTAAAAAACCTTTATTGATCCTGTATTTAATTTTTGTACTAACTCCATTATAACTACATTACATGACAGATTTTCATAACAGCATTTAGAATATTGAATAGAGAATGTATTTTCTAGAAGGACATGACTAACACCGGAATTATCAAGTTCCTGTAATGTGAAACAAAGTATACTATAGCTAGGCCATGTGAAAACTGCTCTAATGAAATGTTCTTTCATAAAAAAGACCCTGAACCTGACCCCGAGTCTGACATCACTAACTACCCAAAATGACGCCCAAGCCCCCCTTCCCACCGAGTAAGCCTCGTGCTGGGTAAGATGGCGCTTGAGCCATCTGTCCACACCCGTGTCCAGAATGACGCCACCTCCCGGTGGGAGGACACCTAGTCAGCCACTTAGTACCTAGTCAGCCACTTAGTAGCCAATAAATAATATTGATGGGTGGACATTGACATAACCACTTAACACCTAATCCAATTAATGATGTTTATTTGTTGTTATCTTGATATTCAATGATGATGTAATTTTGCTCTTATAAGGGTCTGCGAGCCCGCTTTTAATCAGATGCCATTACATTTTCTCGAAGTGCTTTTAACCTCAACTCCGTGTGTCAGTGTGAATTTACTTCTGCGTATACGCAATTTAATCATCTCAGATTTGGACAGGAACAGATAGACATTTAAACATATTTGTTTATTTTTAAATTAATCTACATCACACCTACCATTAAAATTATAGAATGATAATTTCTTTGTCAGTGGGCAAATGTTCAAAATCAGCAGGGGATCAAATACTTTTTTTCCCGCACTGTATGGTGCCAGGAGGCCCCAGGAAGCACTCTTACCTCAAGGAGTTAAACTGTTCGAGAATGGTTTAATCCCAAAGTTGCCTCCAGCGGTGATGTCCACTCCCCCCAATGCGGCTTCCAGCTTCTGAATTTTCAGAATCAGAAAGCATGGAGTATTGCCAGGCAGGGGCTCCACTGATTGGCTGAGAACGGTCAGCTGACTCCCCATTCACAAAACTGGCTTGGAACGAAATGTACCTTTTCCAGAGAACAGTTTACTCTCTTGAGGTAAGAGTGCCTTCGGGGAGCACTACAATAACTATATATATGAAGTTGTTTTGGTACCTGGAGTGTCCCTTTAAGCAGGCCCAATACCTTTTCAGATATAAAGACTCATTTTAGGATTCAGCAAGCAACATTATCTGTTTAATGCCAGGACAATGTACAAAATTGTATTGAGATGATACACTAGTAATACTATCAGATGGGCAATCTCTCGACAACCTATGTTGACACTTCTGCAGGCAGTGAAAGATATACCACCACATGGATGTGGAGTGGCCGTAAAGTTGTGCCATATTAGACTACACTGAAGGTACTTCTAATAAAATATATTATTTTGCTTTTCTTTTGGCCTTACTTTCCCACTCACTGGAGAGCCTCAATGCACACCACTTAAATTATTTAACAAGATTGTGCTGTCTGCAGACTACTAGCAGTCACATGGTTAAAAAATGCCCCACTGACTGTCACACATGCTGGACAAAAGCAAGGAAACCAAACTTATGGACATCCTTCCACTCAAAAAGTGTCTAGCTCCTCTCCCTCCACCCTTTTTTTTTTTTTTTTTTTTTTAAATTCTTTATTTTACTTGTGCATGAAGTAACAACAAGCGTGCAGGACCACGACAGTAGCTGCAGGCATTTTCCATTGCATTTTAAAGTGTGGCAGATTAATCAGCACATTTTTTTTTTTTTTAAACTTGAGAATATCTGGCTTTGTAACATCGTAGATTGTTTTAAACATGCTAAGCTAGACAGGCGTATGATTGATTTAGTTAAGTTTAAGATTATGTTAAATACATGGCATTGCTTTTCTGAGGAGGGTAAACATGCATATTTATGCCATAGTTACAACAGTTTAAATTCTCGTTTAGTTAAGAATCAAGGTGAGCCCGTCAGGCAAGAAAAGACAGAGGAGAGACACAGAGGGAAAGCATTGCATTTATGTACATCTCAGCACTGGGTCCCCAACATTGTGAGTTATGCGTGTCTGCAAGCAAAACAGAGTAAGTTTACAGGCAGTATACTACAGACATGAGGAGTGTTATCTAGGATGGTCAATTAAGTAAGCCGGTATGCAAGTGACCGCTGGTGTCGAGTCGGGTCCCGCTCTGCTACCAAGCTCTGTGTGAGGTCTGACATGGGGAACATGCCTAGAAAAAGAAAAACGGCAGCAGCGTACCGCTGGACCTCTCAGATCTGAGGCTGCCAGTTAGTTGCTTATCTAAAGTCTCTGTGAGGGTCTTAAACTGCGGGCCTCTGGGTGCACCGGTCGGGATTGCGTCATCCGATACCAATTTTGGTGGCTTGTCTTGCGTGGCAGGGTAGGTGCTTCATCGGGGTTCAGTCTCCGGTGGGTCGTGGATTGGGTTCCTGTCGATTCCACCCGCCTGCCAACAACCTTGCGGCATCGCTGTGTGCTTTGTGGTTTTCACATGTGGGGCTGCTCTTTGTCAGTCGAGGGTTGCTGGGGCCGCTGGATGGCAGGCATGTCGGGTGCGCTGGTTGGCTTACCCTGTAGCGGTATCGATTTCGGTAAAGGACCCAGGGAGGTCTTGCTCTCCCCCTGTCTCCACATTCCCCTCCTTCGTGTAGCAGGCGTTGGGGCTAGTTAGGCGTGCTGGCGTGGGGCTTTTTGTGCACAGGATGGGTATTGGTCGGCCATCTTGGGAGTACATGTACGGATCTCATTGCTCGGTGTGGCCGAAGTGAAGGCGGTACGGTTTGCGGTGGCTGCTGCCCATGGATACCGGGATGACCCCCCCGGTCCAGAGGGGGGGGGGGAGCAGCAGACCGCCGGCTGGAGAACCGGGAGAGCGGCCGTCTCTCTCGGCTCAAGCTCGTAGGCCTCAGGCCTCGGCCGGGTCACTTTGGCGCCGTGGATGTTCCTGTTGGGTATCCCCTGGGTCACAGTTGTCTTGGTGGTGCAGTGAGCACAGTTTCAGGTCGGTGTCGTGTTTAAGATCCGCAGTTGGCTCCGGTATTCCAGCTCAGAGGCCGGAGCTCAGACAAAGCGTGTCTGATCCGACCGGCGGTCAGGCCCCGCCCCCCTCCACCCTTTTTTAACCTTAAATAATGTTCTATATTTTGCACAAGTCCTGTATCCGACCTCTTCTCCATATTCTGTTTGTCATGCAAAATATGTCTAATCTTAAATAATGAAAAAATATAGGCAGGGCTGAATTTTCAAGTTTGTCTACCCCATAAGGTATAAATACCACACCCTTATTTCTACCAATATTTCAAAAACACATATTATTATTATTATTATTATTGCCATTTATATAGCGCCAACAGATTCCGTAGCGCTTTACAATATTATGAGAGGGGGATTTAACTATAAATAGGACAATTACAGAAACCTTATGGGAACAATAGGTTGAAGAGGACCCTGTTCAATCCAGCTTACATTCTATAGGAGGTGGGGTGTAAAACATATTAGGACAGGAATTTGCAGTCAAATAAGGTGGGCTGCCCTTTAGGAGAGAGCAAGAGACAGGTATGTGAGGTAGAGGTTAGTCTTGGAGGCCATAAGCTTTCCTAAAGAGATGGGTTTTAAGGCACTTCTTAAAAGATGCAAGACTAGGGGAGAGTCTGATGGCGGTAGGCAGGCTATTCCATAGGAAGGGAGCCGCCCGCGAGAAGTCCTGCAAGCGTGAGTTGACGGTACGGGTGCGGACAACGGACAGGAGGTGGTACCAATGTATCTGTGAGGAGATATAAGCGGGGTTAGAGTTGTTCAGTGCTTTAACACTAGTACCTTGAATTGACTCCTAGAGCATACAGGAAGCCAATGTAAGGACTGTCAGAGGGGTGAGTTGTGAGAGAAATGACAAGAGAGGAAAATCAGTCTGGCAGAAAGCGGGAGGACATCCAGTCAGAGATGGAAGAAAGGCAAGCATTGACACGTTGCAGGACGGCAGGGGAGAGGTCCTGGGAGGAGAGATATTACTGGGTGTCATCAGCGTACAGGTGGTAGTGGAATCCAAAAGAGGTAATAAGTTTGCCATGAGAGGCAGTATAAAGAGAAAATAGAAGGGGACCAAGGACAGAGCCTTGGGGGACTCCAACTGAGACAGGACGAGGGGAGGAGGTATCATTAGAAAAGGAGACACTGAATGAGCGTTGGGAGAGATAAGAGGAAAACCACGAGAGGACAGAGTCACAGAGACCAAGTGATTGAAGAGTTTGAAGAAGGAGAGCATGATCAACGGTGTCAAAGGCCACAGAGAGGTCAAGAAGAATTAGGCCTTTGGATTTAGCTGCGATTAGGTCATTAGTAACTTTGATAAGCGCAGTCTCAGTAGAGTGGAGAGGGCGGGAGCCAGATTTAAGAGGGTCAAGGAGAGAGTTGGAATTGAGGAAATGAGACACACGGGTAAAGACAAGTCTTTCCAGAAGCTTTGAGGAAAAAGGGAGCAGGAATATGGTACGATAGTTAGACGATAGTTAGAGGGGGTGGATGGGTCGAGGGATGTTCTTTTTAGTATAGGTACTACAGTGGCATGTTTAAGGTCAGCAGGGACAATGCCAGAAAAGAGAGAGCAGTTGAAGATGTGCGTTAAGGAAGGCACAAGACAAGTGGAGAGAGATCTAATAAGGTGAGATGGGACAGGATCGAGTGGGTAAATGGTGGGGCAAGAGGAAAAGAGAAGAGTAGCCACCTCTTGGTCAGTAGCCGGGGAGAATGTCTGAAGGGTAGGAAAGGCATGATCTATGTGTGGTTGAGAAACAGAATGGCAAGGAGGGGAGAATGATTTCCTTAGCTGTTCAATCTTGTCAGTAAAGTAACATGCAAAGTTAGCAGTAGTAAGGTTAGTTTGGGGGGTGGCCACAGCAGGGCGAAGAAGAGAATTAAAGGTGTCAAAGAGACGCCTGGGATTGCGGGAGCAGTAGGATTTATTCACCAAATTGTAATACGTGGTCATTTAGCAACTAAAGGTCTAAAAGTCAGGAAAGGGTACAGGGAAGCAGCGCCTTCTGGGTGTCCTCAAACTCGTATAGTGATATATATGGAAAATATGAGGACAAAAAACAGAATATAGTGTAGTATTTTCTATATGTAGTAAGGTGAAATGAGAAAAATGCCACTTACAATTTTCTGGAGCTTATGTTCAGCTCCAGATATATGAGCCGGGGCTGTATGATCCCCGCCTGTGGATATGTCGCTCAGCTTGGTTCCTTGTAGATGATAGGTCAGGTTTAAGCGTCAGAGTGTCGAACGTTCACGGGTATTTCCCTCCAAATTGCAGTGTCACATATATTCACCAAGTACATAAAATGAGAATAAAAACAGAAAAATAGTGCTCTCTGTTTTGTTGTTATAAAAAGCAAAATAAAAGGAGGTATACTCACAAAAGTCGAGCAAAAATTAATTTTTTTCTCAATCTTGTGTAGCATAGGTGGTTTCCTCCCCACCAAGGAGGCAGAAACTGTGGCTCTTCAGGATAAAATCAGGAAGGTCCAGGTAAGGTAAAAAACGAGTTTTATTTAAAACAAAGATAATAAAACCTATAACATAAAAACACTAACGCATTTTCACCCAAAGGGGCTTTTTTTATTTATTTTATTTTTAAAGTGTGTTTAAAGTGTTAAATTGCCTCCAGAATTAAGAATGAGAGGCTCAAGTGATGTCACAGGTCATGTGACTTACAGGTAGTCAGCTACAAACAAGTTTACAATTTTAAAATACAAGGTACTCTAAAGCAGTGAAGGAGATTATGACATTGCAGTTGTGCAGTTAGAAAATGAATACATTTAAAGTAACATACATTAAACTTCAGCCCATAGGTGAGGAGGGAGCCCTGAATTGTGAGGAAAAGGGCTTATGTGAAAAACACTCAAAACTAGCGTTTTTGTGGCTGCAAGAGCACTCCAAAGGTGGTGTACCAAGATGGCTGCTGATCACATGACTGTGTTGTCATGGAGATAGGGTGGGGCTATCCTCCTAGCTCAAAGCAGTTGGTAAAACTACTAGAGGGTGAAAGGAGAAAAAGTAAAAGGAGCAACCTGCTGGGGAAAGGACAAAGGGGAGCATGGGGAATTTACTAGGGGAAGGAAATTGTGGTAGTAAAAAAGTACAAGATTAAAAACCAAAAAAACAAATGGAAAGATAAAAGAGTAAAAATATGAAACTTAATGTGGACCTTAATATAAGAGAGGAGTATAGCAAAATAAATATAGCACTATAGGTAAAACTGACATTATGTCTGTGGGTTACAAAATAGATAGAAATATTTTTTTTTTTTTTTAAGTATAAAAAGATATAAGCAAAGAGAATAAAATGCATTGGGAAATAAAGGGAATGATGACATCAAAGGTGAGATATGCATAAAAAACATTACAAAAGCACACAATAAAAAGGCAAAGAACAAAAATACATTTAAAAGCTTGCATATTATAAAATGTTTAAAAGGTCAAAATCTGCATTTAACCCATAAGTTGCCAAACTGTTTAACTTAAAAACCCAACTCATCTCTTTTCTTCCTAAAATTTTGAGGAGGTTTCCACCCCGCCAAGGGGGGGAGGGGGAGATTTTCTCTATAGCACAACATTTTTAAAAACTTTGGGTCTTCTTTAAAGGAACACTATAGTCACCTAAATTACTTTAGCTAAATAAAGCAGTTTTAGTGTATAGATCATTCCCCTGCAATTTCACTGCTCCGTTCACTGTCATTTAGGAGTTAAATCACTTTGTTTCTGTTTATGCAGCCCTAGCCACACCTCCCCTGGCTATGATTGACAGAGCCTGCATGAAAAAAAAAAACTGGTTTCACTTTCAAACAGATGTAATTTACCTTAAATAATTGTATCTCAATCTCTAAATTGAACTTTAATCACATACAGGAGGCTCTTGCAGGGTCTAGCAAGCTATTAACATAGCAGGGGATAAGAAAATCTTAATTAAACAGAACTTGCAATAAAGAAAGCCTAAATAGGGCTCTCTTTACAGGAAGTGTTTATGGAAGGCTGTGCAAGTCACATTCAGGGAGGTGTGGCTAGGGTTCATAAACAAAGGGATTTAACTCCTAAATGGCAGAGGATTGAGCAGTGAGGCTGCAGGGACATGTTCTATACACCAAAACTGCTTCACTAAGCTAAAGTTGTTCAGGTGACTATAGTGTCCCTTTAATGTGGTTTTAAAAATGTTTTGAAACTGAATGATTTGGGGGCGTGGTCTGCAGACGGAGCAAGCTGGACGTGTCCGGCTGAAGCTCCGCACGGAACACCAGACCAACAGCTTACTACAGCACGAAAAAACTGCACACTAGCAGAGAAAATACCGGGGAGCGGCCATGGATAAGAGAGCCCCTAAGAAGCAGCAGAAAAAGTTAGTGGAACAGGGCGCAACGGTGTCCGACCTGTTCGCGGCCTCCCGCGCCACGAGGCTGAGCACCCAAGATGGCGGACGGTCACACGCACACCACCTAGCCCGGGGACTACACCAGCCCGCGTTCCATCTGAAGCCACTGCCGCTCAAATACTGGAAACGCTGGCGGAGGTAAGGTCATACCTAGCCACAGAAATAGTTAGAAACACTGACGAAGTGAAGCGGGAAATTCAGGCTGTGGGTGCCAGAACTGCGGCACTTGAGCAGCGGCAGGAGGCCACAACGGTCTCCCACAACGCAGCCGTGGCCCAGATCAACCACCTGACCACTAGGCTGGCGTTGGCCGAAGCTGCCCTTGACGACCTGGGTAACAGGTCGCGCAGGAACAATATTCGTTTAAGGGGCCTCCCAGAGCAGGAGGGGGAAGGCTCCCTGATTGCAGTAGTCACCGCTATATTTAAGCCGCTTATGCCCGAGGTGCCTGATCATCAGTGGCACATTGAGAGAGCCCACAGAGCGCTCCGGGCGAGGCGGGCAGAGAACCAACCCCCCAGGGATGTCATTATCAAATTCCTGCATTTTCCTACGAAAGAAGCCCTCATGAGACGCGGTAGACATGGCCCCATCCACTACAAGGGCGCGGAATTGTCCCTGTTTCAGGATTTAACCCCGACTACCTTGCAACAACGGAGAGCATGGCGACCGATCACCACTATGCTACAGAAACATCAGATCAGGTATGCCTGGGGATACCCTTTCCGCCTACTAGCATTTAAGGAGGGCCGCACCAAAGTCCTGCATCTGGACGGCGACCCGACAACATTTCTGCGGGAGCTGGGAGTGCAGGAGCCTGTGGAGTTGGAGGTGTCTACCCCACTGTCGGAGGAGCTGAGACCCCTTCCTCGTGAGTGGATCTCTGCCGACGAATGATGAACCGGGCGGGAGGCCTCCTTGGAGTCACTGGAAGAAGGTGTGGGGGAATTATAGGCGCTGCTTGGGAGGGTTATTTTTCATTTTTGGGTGACATAAAGGTCGGGCCCTAGGGTGGCGGATTGGGATACCTTGTTGTTTGGGCGGCGGGGAGAGGCCTCGGGAGCCCGGCTCTCATATATATGTTCTTGGTCCCCAATCCACGGCAGGCATATGGGGGCTCTTTTTGGGGTCTGCTTTCCCCCACTTGATGGGATGTGGCCCGCTGCCGAGGTGGGGGGGTCTGCTTTGTGACTGTTTGCGAGTGGGGGTCGGGAGGGGGGGACCACATTCTGGAAAGCTTGCGTTTGGGAGGCGGGCGGGGGATGGAGAGGCCTGTAGCCTGATGGCTTACACATGGGGGTCGGGCGGAGGGGGGGACTGTATTCAGGTGGCTTACATGTGGGTTTTTGGGCAAAGGTAGCGAATTTTCAATCTCAACGGAGAAGGCCACCGAAACATTTGATTACCCGAATTGAGACTGTGATGATGTTGGTAATATGCGGGGGTGGGGGAGGGTCTTATGGGTTTAACCCCCTGTACGATTTTCTGCAATCTTTTGGTTTCTTTCCCCCTCCCGTCCGCCCCTGTCCCCATAGTCCCCCCCTTCCCCTTTCGCTTGGCCACACTTAGCACTCTGGTTACTTATACCCGCAGCGCTGCCGACTTATAGGTGGGAACCCAAAAGGGATGTGGGGCCTTATGGGTGGGTTTCTTATGTTTATAGCCCCCATTTGGCCACGGGGTGGGGTTACTTCCCCTCTAGACAGCGGGGGGCCATGAGGGGGACCGAGCACACCCCACACTTGCGATGGGGTGAGCCACAGGAGGCGTGAAGGAGTTCCCCAGAGGGTGGGCTTATATTGGTTCAATGTATGCAGGGGACTTAGCTCCTCATAGCCTCATAGTTCATGTGCTGGTGGTTACGGTTATATCCGTCGTTGTTTTCACTTATATGTATAATATGTTGCGTTTTGTAACTATGTGGGTACCCTGGAGGTACCTTTGTAGGTTGGTCTGCGTCCCCGCTGCTCCGGAGATTGTATATACAACCCGGGGGAGATGGGACGGTATACCCCGTTTGGACCTGGCTATAGGTAAGACCAGGCAATATTTGTATTATATGTTTTTCTTTTTCCTTCTATTTCTATTCTACACTTTCCGGTTTACCCATCCCTTTACTCTATCCATCCCTTACATTCTACCCCTCAGGGGGGGAGCGGAGGAGATCCGACGGTACGGACGGTTACGAGGAGGCAGTTGGGGGAAAGCCCGACGTAGATTACTTGACCCCAAGGGCTCTAAACGGACTAGGAAGCGCTGGCTCACAGTACTCCATCTATCCACGAAAAAGGTAAACCAGGTCACTTTACAGCACATGCTTAACATTTCACCTAATTGTTGCGCAGCCCATAAGACGGTCCCATGTCGTTGAAGTTACTATCATTGAATGTTAAAGGCCTTAATGCACCCAAAAAACGACGCCTCATGTTTAGGGAGCTCAAACGATTAAATCCCGATGTAGCATTCCTGCAGGAGACACACATCCAGGCGACGGCAAAGTTTGTGCTTAGGGACCATACATACCGCACTACATATGAGTCTACGGCCCTCAATAAGAGGAATGGGGTAGCTATTTTGATACACCACAGATGCCCGCTCAATGTTTCAAAGGTGCACATAGACCCGGGAGGTCGCTTTGTGCTTTTGTCAGGGACGTTATTTTCCCACAGCATACATATACTAAATCTTTAAGGCCCGAACGGCCCGTCTAAAGAGTTTTGGGAGGAGTTAACCCAGATAATCAACACATTGCCGCATGGAATGGTAATAGTAGGGGGCGACTTCAATGCGGTTCCATGCCCGGCGAGAGATAGGGGACCTGCTAAGGGTCTCCCCAGGTCGCAAAGACGGGGCGGGCAGGACAAATTGTTACATATTTTTATGCAAGCTACGGGCCTCGTCGATGTCTGGAGGGCGCACCACCCGGATGATAACGATTTTACATTCTACTCAGCACCTCATGACACTTATTCGAGAATTGATCTGTTTTTGATTAGTCCATCCTTGGTCCCCAAGGTATCGGAGTCGTCGGTGGGCTCCATCACTTGGTCGGATCACGCGGACGTCTCCTTAACACTAGATAAACTGAGCGTGGCATCCCCGTGGTCCTGGAAACTGAATACGTCTCTGCTCCGTGATCATGCGATCGTGGAGTCGGTGCAGAAGGAAATAACTGATTACTTTGCTAGAGAAGCCGGATCGGGTCTGTCAAGGGTGACGGTGTGGTCGGCTCATAAAACAGTTATCAGAGGCATCTTGATTCGTGAAGCTACGTTGAAGAAGAAACGTAAGGCCCTATTTTTATCATCCCTTTTGGACACTTTACGTAAGGCGGAACAGCGACATAAGACGGACGCTACGCCCGCCAACTTACAAGCGGTTCAGGCATTGAGGACCTCAGTAAAAGAAACGCTGCTTGACGACACGGCACGGGCAATTATAGGGTCTAAACGGACTTTCTTTGAAAAAGCGAACAAGATGGACACCCTATTGGCGAGATCGCTCAGACCACGTCAGCATAGAACCCAAATCACTAAGATCAAGGATGCCTCGGGTCAACACCATACTGATCCTACGAATATAGCGAAGGTATTCACAGCATTTTTCACTAAACTGTACAACCATTCCACGACAAACCCAACCGGAATGCGAAATGATAGCGATAACCTCTGCACCTTCCTTGATGGGCTGGACTTGCCAAAACTAAGTGGAGCGGAGAGGGCGGGCTTGAAGAGACCGATCTCAGCAGAGGAAGTAGATGCAGCGATCTCTGCATTGAAGAGTAACAAGGCACCGGGACCGGACGGTTTCGATGGCTCCTATTATAAAACCTTTAGGAAAGAATTAGTGCCGCATATGGAAGCTTGGTTCAATGAATTGATAGATGGAGGTACCCCCGATAGGGACATGTCACTGGCGGATATTGTCTTGTTACCGAAACCGGGACGGGATCTGACGCTCCCAGAAAACTTTCACCCAATCTCCCTTATAAACCACGATTCCAAAATACTTGCGAAAATTCTGGCCGCCAGGATAAACCCGATGCTGTCCAGATTAGTACATCCAGACCAAGTGGGATTTATTCCAAATAGACAACTTTTTGAGAATACCAGACGCAATGTAGATCTCATTTGGAGACAAACCACAAGAAAAATACCGACGATGTTACTGTCGTTAGACGCCGAAAAGGCGTTCTACAGGGTTAAATGGCCTTATCTATTTGCAATAATGGATCATTTCGGCTTTCCACCCCAGTTTACGACGGCGGTACGGGCTATGTATACCAGCGTCAGGACGCGCATTCGCATCGCGGGAGCACAGATTCATACATTCGAGCTGAGTAACGGCACTAGACAGGGCTGTCCGCTGTCTCCCTTGTTGTTCGCCTTATCGTTAGAACCACTCCTTCAGGCAATACGTAAGACCCCGGGCATTAAAGGAGTGGACGTCGGAGGACATAGATATGTAGTATCGGCGTTCGCCGATGACGTATTGCTGACTCTGACCGAGCCGAGAGCGTCTATGGCGGCGCTGACGGATGTATTGAAGAACTTTGGCGAATTGGCGGGATACAGGGTTAATATGGACAAATCCAGCGTGTTACCTTTAGGTATGCTGGATCGGGACATCACTTACATTGGGACAACGTATAACATACGAATAGCAAATGAGCACATAAAGTATCTAGGCATACAATTGACGGCAAATCCGACTCACTTATTTCATCAGAATTATACGCCACTGATAAAGACGTTGATGACGGACATGGAGCAATGGACAGATAAAGCAATATCTTGGATGGGGAGGATTCATTCCGTGAAAATGAATGTACTCCCTAGACTACTGTTCTTGTTTCAGGCACTCCCGATTAGAGTAACAAGATCAGACTTGGGTCCACTTCAACAAACGATAGGCAAATTTATTTGGCAGAATAAGAAACACAGAGTCTCCCGTAATATTCTTTACTGAGCTAAGGCCAGGGGTGGCCTTGGTCTCCCACACCTCTATTTTTATTATGAGGCAGCCCAACTAGCCCAGGTGGCATTGTGGCACTCTCCACCGGAGGAAAGGAGATGGGTAGATCTGGAAGCGTCCCTTCTGGGGTCGGATATGCCTCAGTTCCTTATGTGGACCCCTAGGGAGCACAGGCCAAATATCGAAGTACCATGCCCAGCGATTCTCAACTCCTTGAGGATATGGGATATGGCCGCCCCTAAGTACGGACTGGCATCCTCCCCCTCCCCAATGACCCCTCTGTTGAGGAACAAGGCTTTCCTTCCAGGGATGATGGCCCGAGATTTTAGAGGTATAGAACGGGCAGGGTTACAGAGATTACACCAGCTGTACGAGGGGGGGTCGTTTGTCAAGTTTGAGGAACTGCGAAACAAATCACCTATGCGTCCCTTTGATTTTTTTCGGTACCTCCAGATTAGAGCTTATGCTCAAGACACTCGGGTTAAACAAGTCGCTGTAACACAGATGACGTTTTTTGAAAGAATGTGTGCAAAGGAACAGTTTCCGAGCAGACTGATTTCCCTACTTTACTCGCAGTTGTGCAATACCACTTTAGAATGGGGAGGACTGACATATATAGACCAATGGGAGGCAGATTTGGGTGAGACGCTGGAAGGAATAGAGTGGCAGGAAATTTGGGAGGCAGCCGCGCAGTCCTCTATGTGTGTCTCGCTGCAGGAACAATCATATAAGATGTTATTTCGCTGGTATGTTACACCGGTTAAGCTGAGCCGTATGAACCGAACCACTACAGACCTATGCTGGCGAGGGTGCGGCCTCAAAGGCTCATATGTTCACATGTGGTGGGAATGCCCAATAGCGCAAGTCTTTTGGCGGCAAATTGCGCAGCTATTGCGAGAAATCTTTGAGAGAGAGATCCCACTAGACCCATGGGTGTTCTTGCTATCTAGATCTATGGATAAGTGGACAAGAGCAGAACAGACTTTATTACATAAAGTCACCCTAGCCGCTAGGAGAGCCTTGGCACAGGTGTGGCTGAGGAGTGAGGCTCCGGAATTGGCGGTGGTAATCCAGAAGATTAAGGATAATTATCTCATGGATGACCTTACGTCCCGGGTTAGAGGCACGACGACAAAATTCGAAAAAGTTTGGGGCCCTTGGATGGCCAGCGCAGCGAGTGCCTGATTCACACACAACGTAGACCTCCCAGAACAGGGTTGAACCGATGGAGTGGGGGCTGCTATGAGGCCCCCTCCATCTTTCCCCCTGCAGTTCCCTCCTTTACCCCCTCTCCTGCTTACCTCTACCTCAAAACCCTTACTTACCCCTCTCTCTTTTCTTTCACTATATCTATTCTTATCGTAAGATATATTGGCAAATGTAACAATGAAACCATACAAAATGCAACCGACTTGTATTTCGAAAAGATATGGGCCTATGCTCAATAACACAAATAGATATCGTTTTTTAAGCGATTAAGATACCGATATATTAGATACGCATTTTTGATACTTGGAAATGATGAGGCATGATCTATCGACCAAAGCTTTGCCTGTATGGTACTATGTTACATCTTTATGTTATATTTGTTTCTCATTTTATATTATAAATTAAAATACCAGGGAGAACGGGTACTCAGCTTGATCCTGTCTATGGTACACATTGCAGAATACATTGATACAGTAACAGTCTTGGATGTGTTAATCCATGGCTCTTAATAGATTGATGGGAATGCGGGATACACAATGTAACGATGCTTTAAAAATGTGTTGAAGTATCACACTTTTGTTGAACTGTTCTACCTTGAAATAAATAAAGAATAAAAAAAAAAAAAAAAGAAACTGAATGATTTAAGAAGCCTTTGGAAATGTTGCAGCAGTGTTTGGCAATCCATGTTTTTAAGCACCTTGTTGTCATGCCAACATATTG
This sequence comes from Pelobates fuscus, assembly GCF_036172605.1. Classification (NCBI taxonomy): domain Eukaryota; kingdom Metazoa; phylum Chordata; class Amphibia; order Anura; family Pelobatidae; genus Pelobates; species Pelobates fuscus. The sequence continues at coordinate 263,535,512 of NC_086319.1, read as the reverse complement.
AAGTTTACATTCTAATAAGTAGATAACATTCTTTGAGTGGCATGTAATGAAACTGTTAATATTGTATTTATGGGGTGAATATGTTGCTATTTTAGTGTCATCTTTATTGGTGTTTTTGCATGCCAAACAACATTTGCATTTATAAAAGCCATGACATGTGCATAGTTGCCTTTTTGGCCTATCCAGTTTAACCTTACTACCCATAGCCATTAAAACACAGACTACAATTTAAAGTTGGAAAATATTTGTCCACAGCTTTATTAAAAACACATCTTATAAACATAAGGTCATTGCCCCCACCAAAACCTGTTACTTAAACATCCTTCACCGCCACCTGTAATTAACCCAGGCAATGACCCACACATAAACATATAAACCATGATATGACAGTACTTAATTACATAACACATAACACACCAACCAAGTGGCATGCTTTCCAATATATGACCCCCCTACACCCCCAGCTTTGGAACCACCGACGAGCTCAAACCTACCAAACCACTGTAATCCCCGTGAGTATTTTCCACTCAACCTAACCCTGCACATAATTAAATTCACTGTAACCTGCCACAGATTAGGTCTTGACCACCTTAAGCCACCTGAGAGCCCCCACCCAGCAGAAATAAGGCCTTTCTGATGCCCTCTTGGAACCTAAGATTAAGTATAAGGCCTTTCTGATGCACTCCATCCGACCTATAATAACCTGGCAGCATTCCATCTAGTTCCCTATGTCTCACCACCACTCCTCCCGTCCACCGTATGAAAGCTGACATTGTCTTGCTGACATTGTCTTGTTTACATTTCCCCTACAACGCGCCACTGCAGCAAGGTCTCTAGCATGTCTCCAATATAGCCGAGGAACCATCTCAGACCACACCACCACCACGTCAGGAACCATTTCCCTGATTCGGTCCACGTCCCTCTTCATAAGCCTCACTAATTCCCGTTGGGAAATAAGGCCAAATCATTACCGCTGATTTCTTTGCTCACATCTGACCAATTGTAACCCTGAAAACCCATCCAACACAATGAAATCACGTAACGGGCGAAACCCAGCTGCATTCTCTGTTTCCGAACACTTGCTTTCCTGCTTGCCCAATCAACCATGCTACCCGACCTGTAAATAGAAAAAGAAACATGACCATTGTGATACAACCCCCCCTCCTTCCCCCAAACCCCTTTAACAAATCAGCTGAGGACGCACGTACGAATGAAATCTTATCGATTCTCGTCGTCCCATACGTTTTACTAACTCCTCTTCAAGCCCTAGGCGATATGCTTCTGTTGCTGCCCCAATCCGGAAGGAGTGGGTCCCAAACTCTAAGCGGTTCAAACTGAAACTCTGTAAACCTAATCTAAATACTCGAATAAACTGAAAGCGCGACAGAGAAGATCCATTCATAAATGCAGTGGCACAAGATAACGGGCATAAAGCTGACCCTTTCAGAGAAAACAGCGTGACCAGGCACCCCTTTCCGAACATGTCCGTTTTAGACCATTGCAGACGAATCCGTACTCTATCCTGAAACATCTCGACATCCGCTAACTGAGCCCCCCTGCAATTTTACAACTCCTACTAACCAGCTTTCCAACCCTAAATGCCCCAAAAAAGGCCCACACGAAAGCCACTGTGGACAGCACCACTTCGAAAAGCGAAAAACAAACTGTAGGTAACATCCCCACCAATCGCTGCAAAACTTCAAAAGTTACCGGACGTCTCTTATCTACTGAAATCTTACCCTTCCGAAAAAAAACCTTGAATGCCTGCCTAATGACGATGTTTCGTCACGTCTTCCCAGCCGTTTAATTTAAAAAGAAATGCCAGTGCCGCCAGGGTCTGGTCAACCACTGATGGAGACACCTGTTCTGCAAACAGACAACACAAAAACCACAAGAGCGAATCTAGTTGGCCCTCCCTGGAATGCTGCCCCCAGTGCACCCTACAATCTCATCCCATGCTCTCCATACTTTGATGTAAGATGACCACGTTCCTGGTGCTAATGATTGACGTATTAGCCCTCCCTACAAGACGCCCTGAGCAGCCACATCTCCGCCGGACATTACTGACCGTTTTTGCGCAAACCTGGAGCTGCCAACCAGAAACGCCCCCACTGTGAACGAGACAAAGCATCAGCCACCACATTTTGATAACCAGATACCCTAAAAACAATATTCAATGACATGCACAACAGCACCAAATGCTGGAGCAATCGCACCATGGGAACAGAGCACGCCAAAAAAACTACATGAACTACGGCCATATTATCTTTGAAAAAGACTACCCTTTTATTTCTCAGTTCATCGCCCTATAATGACAAGGCAACCACCAACGGGAACAACTCGAGAAAAGCTAGGTTATCCATCAACGCTTTCTTTAGCCATTCTAATGGCCACCGTGCCGCGCACCACTGTAATGCGAACAAACCCCCGCTGACCAAAGCATCCGTTAACTCGAGATCAACAGCGGACTCCAAGGGACCCCGAAAGAAAACCCGCCCATTTAAGTGCCTTAGAAACACCTCCCAAATTCCCAAATCATCCTTCATAGACTTGGAGACGCGAACATAATGGTGGGGGCAGGAAATACCACTTGTGGCTTTCGCCCAAAATTTATTGAAAACCCTCCCCATTGGGATCACGCGACATGCAAAATTAAGGCTTCCTAACAACAACTGCAATTCCTGCAGCGTCACTTTCTGCAAGCTCCGAACCGACCATACTTTTGACGAAGGGCGGCAAGCTTGTCCACCAGAAAGCGACACTCGCCAGCCAACTAATCAATTTCGAAACCTAAGAAACTGGGGCAAGTCAATGGGCCAACTGTCTTTTTAGCTGCTGTACAAATAATTGCGTCACCCACTCCAAGGAACGCAGTATGTAACTGCATGTCCCCGATCCCACGGGCCCGATGCACAAAATATTGTCTAAGTAGTTAACCACAGAACCCCCGCCTGTCTCTTTACTAACTACCCATTCCAGGAAGGCACCGAATTTTTCAAAGTATGTGCAAGATATGGAACATCCCATGGGCAGACAAAGATCCACATAGTATGCACCATTGAAAAAACAGCCAGGAGATGATGACAGTCCGGGTGGACTGGCTTCAAGCGAAAAGCCAACTCCACATCAGCTTTTGCCATGAGAGCTTTCCTCACCAACTCTACCGCATGGTCGAATGATGCATAGGAAACCGAACAAAGCTCTGCGCCGATGTCATCATTGACTGAATAGCCTTTAGGGTACGACAAGTGGTGGATCAGCCTAAATGTACCCTCCACTTTCTTGGGGGCAACCCCTAGTGGTGAAATCCTTAGGTTACCGAGGGAAGGTATCCAAAATGGCCCCACCATCCTCCCCAGCTGTACCTCCTTAAATAACTTTTCCCGCACTACCCCCGGGTACTGAATAACGGACTTATAATTATGAAAACGACAAACGACGTGGGCGTGGACTTTTGTACCATCATCAATTTTAGCTGGAGCGGCAGGTCCATCTGGTCCCACCGCATACCTGGATTAGCCACCAAGCGTTGTCTAAATTGCTCATCGTATTTCCACCATGCTAAACCGCCATACGTACCATAAGCCTCCCAAATGCTGTCTAAGTAGCAAAAGAACTGGGAGCAATAATTCCGGAATTTTTCCCCAAGCACACTTGCCAGGATACAAAAAGCCTGTAACCAGTTTCCAAAAGACTTAGGCATCTTACGATACCTGTGCCTCTTTTCCTCCTTCTTACTATCCTAAAGGTCCTCCTATTTTAAATCAATATACTCCTCAAGGGGGAGCAATGTAAACATTTCTACACATTCCCCCCGCCAAACCTTGTCTTTGATTTCCTGCTTAAGGTGACACCCTAAAGGCCATGCGAACGACACGTGTACATTCTGGCATGCCACATCCAGTATACACCCCAACAAGTCGTTCCTTTCTTCCCCTCCCCCAGAAGATTCGCCGAGAAGCGTGCCCGCATTTTTGCAGTCTAACCCGGGTGCCCTGCAACCCTTACCTCTTTTTTGCTTCCCTTCGCCGCCTCTCTCTTGCTACTGCCCTCTACAGGATCCTATACTTTCTTAAACTGTGCTCCCTGAACTTCGCCTTTGCCCCAAGTTTGTAATAAAGATCTTGAACTATGTAATAAATTGCTTGCTGTAAATGGTGACTCACCACGTGACCCGGTGACCGGTCGTATCAGTCTTCAGGGGAGCTGTCCTTCTGTCAACTCCCAAAGAGTCCGAAGCATCCCGTGGTGTTCCTTGTTCCACTTCCTGGCACCTTTCAAGCACCGCATTCAATGGATCAGGATCCCTGAAAGAAGAAGCACACGTGGGTAGTCTGTCCGCAGAGGCCCCTACACATCTAATCCTAGTTTGCGCCGTCCTACCTCCGCTTTCTGCCCTGTACGAGCTGCCATGATCTAAATTGGCCCCATTAGTACGCAATTGTTTACTAGGGCTCCTACTAGCTGCCCTGGAAACACTGTGCCGATACCGGCTACACCGATCTGAAGTGACCGATTGCCTATCTCCGCTATTTCTATGTGCCTGCCCGCTCTTGCTGCAATGCCCTACTGGGGACCCTGTGCCTCTGCCTTGTACCTGCTCGCGGCAGGGAGCTTTCCGTCCCCAGTCACATGATACATGGAGACCAGGCCCCGTGACGCGGAACACTTGCAGCATGGGCCGTCGTCTTCCCGCTCTACGTGTCTCAGTTCCTAGACCTCCAGTCACCAGTCCTGGGCTCCTTCTTCCCGCCGGAATGGCGCCGGGGCTAAGACGTTCCGGCGGCCCGGTCCTCCGCTGGGCGGCATGCTGGCATAGTTAAAGTCCCAGACGACGATCCCGACATCCCGAGTCTCTGCTGGGTCCATCCAACACCGTGCTGCTACACCACCGCTCGAACACTTGCCAGGAAGGCCTCCATGGAATCCACCTAGAAGACAAAAGAGGGAGACACCTACCTAGCTCAACTGCAGGTAAGGTACACTGATTAGAAAAGGGGGCAATCTCTAAGATGGCCACTATATATACCCCCTAAAGGCCCATCCCTCTAAACCCCCCACCTGCTTCTTATGCCTACCCCTAGCTCTGTCAAGGCCCATTCCACCTACTATGCTGTTCCATAGGCTACATTTTGTTGATTAAAAAGAAATTTTTGAGGGTGTTTTTTTTTTAGTATAGTTTTTGGTGAGATGGTTTTTAAGATTGGGGGCCCTCTAACAACTATTTTTGGTTTGTCTGGTAAAATCTCCTTTAAAATGTCATCATCTTTTAAAATATCCCATTGGTTTTGATAAAAAAAAAATTATTTTAAAACTTTTATTGGTGAAATCTAAAACAATAGGCAGAATTGAAAGGTTTACTTTGATCCAAATTTTTATATTTTAACAGTTGGTTTTTGTCTGATTGTTTGATTTCTGTGATGAGGGGTCTATGTCTTTACCATTATAGTTTTTCTCCACCAATTTTTCTTTCAGTTTTAGAGTTTGTTCTTTGAAGATGTCAGTGTCTGTACAATTGCGTCTAATTCTGGTGAGCTGGCTTTTTGGGATGCTTTTAAGCCAGGGAGGGTTGTGGCAGCTAGTGGAGTATATAAAATGTATTAGTGTGGACTTTTATGAAGAATGTTTTTGTGTGAAGTTGGTTGTTTATTATGTAAATTTCTATATCTAGAAATTGGACTTTGGTGGTGCTTATCTCTGTGTTTAGCTTAATGCCACTCTTATTATCATTTAAAAACATTCAAAATTCCTTAAGACTATTTTCTGTGCCCTCCCAGATAAAAACAGATCATCCATATAGCTCCGATATAAAACAAGATTAGATTTCCATTTGCAGTATACCTAGTTACTGCCAGATAGAAGAGACTCTGGTTTGGGAAGTACCAGCTGCCATACCCACATCTAACAAGCGCTAGGAACCTCACCATCGGACATATTTAAAAGGTCTAAAAGTGCCTTGTTATGTACCTTTTTATGTTGTTTTTTTTTATTCAAACATTTTTACAACTTTTTTCTCAAACCAAATACACCCCACATATTGTGACAGTAGATAAGAATCAATTGCAATATCTATTTTGCCCAGTCCAAAGCTCCATATTAGTTTTTTACCTATCTGCATTCCAGTCATTCAACACTAAACAGGGATCATTTTGTTTAGGGGGGGTGGAGACTTCATAGCCAATTGGAAACTATTTATGTAATTATGTAAGTGTTTCCAATAAAGAATATAGTATTCTAATTTAAACAAAATGATTTATAAACATATAGTGAAATCAAAATGCATCTGGGGTTTATTCACTAAACTGGAAATTGTAAAGAACTGCAAACCCATGTCTCAAATTGCCAAAACCTGTACATTGTGATTATTTATATAGAGCCAACATATTCCACAGCACTGTACAAAAGGTAAAACAAGAAGAAAAAATAATTCTAACAAAACACGTTTAAACACAAGGAAACAGTAGGTGAAGAGAGCCCTGCCCAAACAAGCTTACAATCTAAAAGCATGATGGACAAATACACAGTGGGAAGTGAGGAATTAATACACAGAGGGAAGTGAGGAACACACAGAGGGAAGTACGGGAATAAAACATTCCCCAACCAAGTCTTTTTCCAGCCTGGTTATTTTGCCCTCCAATTTGCAATTCCATTGACAATTTTCTAAAATTCCAGGTTTAGTGAAAAAAGAAAAAAAAAAAAAGAATTAGTTTAATTGCAATCATACATGCCTCACATTTAGGCAAGTGTTACTGCTGTGAGGCTCTGTGACAGATTTATGCGACCCCCAGGGTATAGGGAGTTTTATTGCTGTGGAACTCCGTCAGGGCCATTCACTAAACTATCAATTGGTGGGAATTCACCAAGTAATGCAACTATCATGCGGACATAGCACAGATGGACAGATAACGGAGTTGCAGTATTTGTCCAGTGTATGTGGCAGTGAACTTTGTTGCTGAGGAGTTTAAGGATACACTTATACGCATCACACATGACTTTATTAAATCGTGAATTGAAAACGTCAGTCAAATATAACATTAAGGCTTGAAAAGCTATTTTTTAAAAATCTCAACTTGCTTTAGTCACACTTTGGCAACTTGGTTTTCAGTTTACCACAATTGCCTGTTTAGAAAAAAAATTATTTTTGCTGAGGAGCTCTACAATACACCCATGCACATTGCAGTGCATGTTATTACTCTGGAGTTGTGTTACACTCCTGCACACAGCATACTACTGTAAGTGTTATGATTGCGGTGATCAGTGATACATTTTACTGTGTTTTGTTGCTGCAAACACATATACTGTACCGTGCGTTTTCCTGATGTGGATCTCTCTGATACATTTATACATGCAAGGAATTATACATTTGTAGGAAAGGACACCTGAAGGAACAATCCAAGCATCAAATCAACACAACAGCCAACTGTAGTGATTATGGTGACAATAGTGACCTAGTTACATTTAACAACGTTTTGACAACTTTCCTGCGTGTTGCTGCTGCTGTCATGGAGATAAGCTGACTGTGCAGGGTAGCACTCATAGGCTGAGAGTGCAGAGCTGGTTGCAAGCAACTTGCAGGAATCCTGCAGATAACCTGTTCCTCCAGTTTTTTAAATATATTTATTTCTGATCTTGACGTATTCCTTGTTTGAGATAGATTTAGGGCCACGACTATAATATTGTAAAGATTTACGGAATCTGTTGGCGCTATATAAATGGCAATAATAATAATTTGATTAAAAATAAGTTAATAAAAACGTTCTAGTTTGAGCATCTCCACAACAGCTCTACTCTGCCACCGGGAGATCATCAATACCAGGTTAATCCAATGCTTCTTATAGAGAAACAGGAATGTAGAGTGCATGCGCAGCCATTACTGTGCTCTGCCAACAGAATGATTCTCATAGAGAAAGAATTCAATGCTTCTCTATGGGAAGTTCTGATTGCCACTTTGAGCTAGTATTCAAAAAGCGAATAAGCAGGAAGCCCTCTTTTATAATATTAGACAGTTAACCCCTAAATCACTTCAGCAAGTGGAAGTGTTTCAGGGGCTAGAAGATATTGTAAGTAAGTGAGGCATGATAGGTCACACATGCCTAATACACACTAGTTTCCTATAGCACAATCCTGAGTATTGGTGGCCCAGCCTGGTTATGGGCTGCTCTATTAAATCCGTGCTGAAAAACAAGTTGGACTCTATTTTCACAATATGGCTTTAGACCAATGGTCTTAAATTTGTGCACTTCAAACTGGAATAATTCAGTATTTCCAGTCTATCTTGTTTAAGTGAATAAACCCAATGAGACTAATTGAAAGGTAGGTCTATCATGTTTCACACTCATTATAATAGAGGCGTATGAAAGGTTAAGTGAACACTGTGGACCACTTAGTATGATCTAGTTGCTTTGCTATGAAATTACAGCTTCTGTGTTACAGCCTAACACAAGGAGTGTAAAGTGTGTGTACACAGGTGACTATTTAGGAAAGAATTGCACAGCTCAGGTTATTGAGGTAGATGAGAAGGAATGCAGAACTTTTGTACACAGCATTTCCAAATTAAGTTTCATGACGTAAGTTGTGTATGTTTTATGATGCACTACATTATTTCCTTTTCATTTTTCTCCAACTAGCTTATTAAACTGATAACAGGCAGGTAAATAGGTGAGATCTAGACCAGGGGTGTCCAAAAAGTATACCCCTTATTGTTGTAGAACTACAACTCCCATGATGCATTGCATGCCTTTAGAATTATTTTATTATTTATATAGCACCAGCAAATTCCATAGCACTGTACAATGACAAAGCATCATGGAAGCTGTAGTTTGAAACATCTGGGTATCTACCTTTTGGACACCCCTAATCTACATTGTCCATAGGCACAAAGCAGACAGGGCAATTGTGTGGGGGAGGCACCCCTTTGCTGCTAAAGCCTTTTCCAGGACTAATGCCCAGTCATATTTAAACATTTCATTTGCAGTTTTCCTTCATTCACACAAGGGCAATGTCTATGCCTGCAGCAGAGCACATACACAAGCAAAGTAATACAAGGAGTACCTTGAACAGAGTTACATCTGATAATTTATGATAATCTAATATATGGAATGTGCAGGGACCTTGTTACAGCAAAGCCAGGGAACAGCTGACTGAGTAATAGACAGCAGCAATAAGGAAAAAAGGGAGTAAGCAGCCTTTGCCCAACACCTCCCATCATGTTAGAACATGCCAAACATTTGTGGACTACAACTCCCATTATGTCGAAATAATAACATGGCCATTTCATGTGTGGCAGATCTAATTATACTGAGATATGCAACCTTGGACAGTATGGTTGGATTGCCACTTTCATTATGCTCAGACAGCTACACAAATATAAGATTAGAATTTAATTTATCTAGCTGTTAAAACGCATTCTGCGCCTTCCTTTATGTCGTCAGGGTGTCTGTTGTTACCTTCAGAGACTAGTATTTATCACAAACAAATATTTCCATTCCTATCTCAGTGATAGAGAGAGACATAAGAGGAACTTATTCACGTGTACTGTCACCAGCAATGTATTCATTATGTTTCCCTTTTCTCTCTCATACTTATTCGAGGCAATCTCCTACTCTCCTACATGGCTGCTCTATAACTAAAAGCAGATGTGAGAGGCGGCCAAAGGGGAGACAGCAGTTAGAGAGGGAGAGAGAGAGAGCTGTCTGGGGGTGGTTGTCACAGGAAAACCCAACTCCGGAGTGCCTTGCTATCTCCCAGGCAACTAGAGAGAAAACAAACACAAGTTGATTACAGATATACATTAGAAAGGGAGGGATGAAAAAGGGATAGACACGGGGTGTGGAAGGATGAATGTCAAGAGAACGAGAGGTGTGCCTATTATAAGAGGAGGGGAAAGAGACAGGCGGGGACAGAAATAGAGACAGGTGTGTCCTTAAGCCAGAGAAAGAGTGCTGGGACATAGGACGAGTCCATAAGAGGTGCCAGAGACACAGCCAGGCTCCAACAGGAGACAGGACATCGCTGCCTGACACTCAGGGGACATCGCACGAGGTAAGGGGCATCTGGCATCATGTGAGTCTGTGTGTGATATGCACAGCCTGGGGGCAGGGAGGGGAGCAGGGCAGAGAGTTGGGGGAGTAAAACAACCTCAATGAGGAACAAACAGTTTAAAGTTAAGAACTAGGGAGAGCTGCATTGTATCATACTGCTTTGTCAAACAGGGCAAGATTGAGGAGCAGTGGAGACAGATACAGCAGGGAGAAAAGAAAAGAGCTTTAAAAAAAATGCTGTTCATATATAGTCATACAAGTTATTTTTCTATTCAGTCCTAGAGGTTTGTGAAGAAAACAAGTGCTACAAGATGAGCTGGCATCATGAAGATTCAGAGGTTTATAAGATGCTACAGGGGAACCAAGAGAAGAAGGAAGCCCCAAGACAGTCCAACAGCTTCAGACTTCTGCAAGTAGCCCTGGAGGGCGACCCTGAGGGTACATGGGCAACGCTGTGGCTAGGGTCAGATATTGGGTGGTATTGGGTCACTCTAGGGACTTACTATGTAGAGGCTTGACATTATTATTATTTATATAGCGCCAGCAAATTCCGTAGCGCTGTACAATAGGAACATTAAGATCTCAATGTAACAACATTGGGTCGGATATACGATAGGAAACCTGACATTACACGTTCGAACTGGATGTACAAGACCACTAGAGGACCCATTCCTAGGAATTTGTCTTTGACCCCATATATTAATGAGCAATTAATACGTTTTAAGGGTATAAAGTAAGATCTCTGTCCTGATATTTATCCTTTTAAGACTGGCACAGATGTTTGCATACATATTGTAAAAGAACTCTGTCAAAAATATGTATAGCCCAGTTAGCCACACAGTGTTTCTTGTAAACACGGGCTAGTAGCCACCACTAGTGCATTGTAACTTTCCCCTGTCAGTTCTTATTTGCATATAATTCTGTGTTTTTCAGTGTTCTATTCTGGGAATCAATCTTTCCACGTGACCGAGTTCACAGTTCTTATCTGCCTAGCCCATCACAACAACCCAATTTATCAGAGTTTCGCTGTTGAGTTGTAAAACAATAGCAGACTTTGGTAAACACTAATTAACTGACATAGTGTTGAAAATGGCCTTATTTTATTTATCTATATCATACTAGAAAATGATTTATCGACCGAGTAGCTTTGAATGCCTCTGAGGAAGGAGCTAAGTGCTTTAGTTCTGTCAGGAGGCTTTAACCCCTTAAGGACCAAACTTCTGGAATAAAAGGGAATCATGACATGTCAGACATGTCATGTGTCCTTAAGGGGTTAAGGAGTTGTGGTTTAGCAACCAACCAGAAAAGGTCACTACAGGCTGCAATTCCAAATACTTAATCTTTTAAATAAATTAAACTTAGTACATTAAGTCAGTGCCATGGTACTACATGTAATGAGTGACTAAAACAAGTGAGTGGTTTAGAAAGAAACAGGAACATTCTGAATGCATTTCCTGCCCACAAATCATCTTCTTTAACCTTTAGATGCTTAGGTTGCACGTTTATGACGTGGCTGTGTGCAGGCTTTCTAGAATTGCAGGGAAACCTGTCAAATATTTAGAGCTGCAGGGTTTAATGTTAAACGATCACACCAAACAAAAAATTAAAATAAAATCCCCCATGCATGTTTTAAAACATCACACAAATATTATCTAGGTTTATATTTTCATAGTTTGGGGGTTGGGGCAAATATCACATGCCAAACCATCTTGTCTCCTATTTTTTTTATCTTAAAAGAAGCACTGAGGTTCATCACATGAACTCACTAACTCAGACTGTGATATTCTTAAAATCTGGTCCAATGTCAAACCACTGGAAGTTCTCAGGGGAAGAAATTGAATTCTAAACTCAAAAAATACCATAGGAGATTGAAAATGTTACCACAATCTGTCATGGGGCCGTGGTATACTCCAACACACCAGAGAGCATAAAAGTAGGATCATAGTTTGAGAAAGAGAGGGCTTTTATCTAACACAAGTTCTATTCTAAAATAGGGGGGAATCAATCCAGCATGGGGGAGGGGGGCATAATCCAATATTGGTGAGGGGGATTTGCTTTAATGTTACTCCACTCTTTCCTCCCTGAATACCCATACTATAGAATACTACACCCATGATATGACTGGGACTGGTATATCATATAAAGAATGTGCTATGTCACTACTAAAAGAACAGTACTTTGTCTAATGCTGCCATCAGTAGGACTAGAATATTGTGCTAGATCAAAGGCAGTGCACTTTTTTCTGCCACTAAGTTGTTTGCATTATACAGTATGTTTTTTCATTTGTCAATAACTGATTTTTGTGATAACACGGTTTAACACTAGACACTACAACAGACTAATTCTGAACATTAGAAGTGGTCACGAAAACAGATATTACCCATCACCTGACTCTAAACACTAAAACAGTCTGGAACTGACTGCCCTGTTCGGACACCCCCATTTTCTGTGAGGTTGTAGCCCTCTATAACTCTGTGCTTTCTGTGTTACAGGAATTTCCACATCTCTGCCCAGCAGATTGTCCCCTAATAATCAAAAACCCATTGTAAACAGCCCGCCTGCTCCTCTTCGACAGTGTGAGAAGTGTCACTCCGGCATCAGGTCAGTGTGTTTCACGTGTCTGTAGTCACTGCTGTCAGATATATAAAATGTGGTGTAATTTGGCATTCCACACACTGCATTAATAGCTTCTATTTATTGTATGAATACGGTATTGACATTCCATTGCAATATAAAAGTTACAGTACTAGAACGCAGACTGTGGAAGGCCACTACCCCATACCACAGAGCTTACAATCTAGACATGAAGTTATTTTTATTAGCAAATACTCATAATACTTTTACTGCATCGCCTGCCAAGTGTGTGCCACAGCCAACGTGGGTGAAGGTGACCTTAAGTGGCACATATGTTATAACTTTAACAATCACAAAGTTCAGCAGGTAGGCTCTCACAGTTTATGATGTTTCAGTATGGTCAAATAGTTAATGTGTGATATTGTGTTTTATAGTAAAAATGTGTATTTTGTGTAGGACAATATGCAGTACAGTGAACATTCTGCAACATTGTGCGTTATTGTGAAAGGGATGCACAATCTGTGTGTGATGGTGTGGATTGCAGTGAAAAGAATACAGTGAATGGATTTCAGTTTGTGTGTGACTGTTATTGTAAAAGATATGTATTTTGTTATGTGTGTGTTATAGTGTAAGAGATGCAGTATGTGTGTAACGATGTGTTATAGTGAAAGAGTTACAGAATGTGTGTGACTGTAGTGCAGTGTAGTGAAAGGAATGCAATTTGTTTGAGTGTGACTGTGTGTTTTTAGTAAAAGGGATGTGATTTTTGTGTGCAACTGGTATAGTTAAACTGATATTATGTTTATAATGAAATGAATGCAACTTATGTGTGAATTTGGCCTCAATTTATTAGTTGGATAAGCTTTCCAAAGGATGTAATGATTTAGGATAAAATGTTAAATCTATTTTTTTCAACATATTAAAATATAAAAAAATATTACAAAATGTAAATATTTCTCATAATATTAAATAATTATTTTAAAGGTTTACCCAAATATATTAGCTCATTTGGAAAGCGTATCCAGAAATAATAAATTGAGGCCTTTTTTGTTTTATAGAGAAACGGATACAGTTTGTGTGACTGGGTGTTATGGTGAAGAGAATTCAATTTATGTGTTGCTGTTATAGTGATAATGAAAGTGAGACAGTGTATTTATAATATTGTGTATTATAGTGAAAAGGATGTTGTTTATTTGTGCTCGGAATTTATCTAATATGTAATGGGATGTAGAAGGAGAAGGAAAGTTGGCCGAGGTGTGCCGAAACCAACGTACGAGTAGGCCTGTAAAAGAGGGCTCACAAAGGTGAATTGTTAATATAGATGGGTGTAGGTGGGTGGGGACAAACAGCTTGCACGACAAAGGTAAGTAGGGGGGTAGGGTTTAAATAGGATATAGGATCATAACTCCTCCCACAAATTCAGGCCAAATGGCCTTCCAACATGTGACAATATCATGGTTATTTACTAAAGTGAGAATTCTAAATAAATCTCACATTTAAGGTCAAAATAGCTCAACTGAATAAAAGAAAAATCTCTAGATTAGTTAAGCTTTCAGTTCAGCTACTCTAGTAATTAAATTTGAAATTCGCTTTGAATTATCACTTTAGTAGCTAACCATGTCTGTGTTAAAATGAAAGGAGTACATTTTGTGTAAAACATTGTATGTTATTGTAGCACAGTATGTATGTAGTATTGTTATAGTGACAGTTTTTCTGTCTTCATGCAGTGATGTGGCAGTGAGGATCACAGAGGGACGGTATCGTCACCCAGCATGCTACGTCTGTACAGACTGTGGCCTCAACTTGAAAATGAGAGGACATTTTTGGGCAGGGGATGACCTGGTTTGTGAAAAACATGCTCGAGCACGCCACCCTACCGGACCTCCTCGCACCTGAGAAAGCACTTAGAGACATTGTATTCATGTTTTGCGGGGGTCATGCCCCATACTAGTCTTTTCAATACACCACAATCCATCTCCTTATCTAACAGGAAAAACACAGATTTGTAATTTACAAGCTATGTACCTGCATGGTGTTGGGTCAGGTGTCTGTATCAGAATGGTATGGATGTGGTAAGCCTAAAGGATTACTGTGGATGAGGGTAGATATATCCTCAATTGGAAGGTTGTGATGTTAGCATCAGGTGGATAGGGTATAAAGGCAGTGTTTCTGTTTGATACAAGAAAGATGTGTTCATACAACATTAAGGGATGTATTAATCCAGGAATGTACAAAAGGTATATCCCCAAATGTTGTAGAACTAAACCTCACATGTCGCTTTGCTCACCTTCAGAATTGCAAAGCATCATAGGTGTAAAACAGGGCTCCCCCCAGATGTTGTAGAACTACAACCCCCATGATGCTTTGTCATTCTAAATGCATGCAAAGTATCATGTGCATTGTAGTTCTACAACATCTGGGGATCTACCTGTTGGGCAGCCTTGGTGTAAAACATCTAGGGATCAACCTTTCGGGCACCCCTGTATAAACCACTATCATTGCTATTATCATATTAATTAAAAAACACATTAATTTTTCTTTCCCCACCACATTACCACATTCAATAACAGTTAAATTAGCTACAAATTCTGAAAAATCCAATCCAAGCTGTGTGCATTTCTCCAAACAGGGATACACCACACTTCCATTAACATTTTACATATGCAACAGACGTTGTCAACATGTGGCTATTCCAAAACTCATTTATTTTTTTCCTGGCTCATAAAGGCCATTTTCATTCCAGAGATAACTACATGTCTGAAACACAGAGAACTTACCCAGACCTTCTTGTGTGCTGCATTACAGATGCCAAAATGTGTTTGTTCATACATATTTTATATACTATTAAACTAAACAATGCACACTCACTGTATATGTGTTAATTGAGGATATATTGTACATATGATGTATGCCCAAAAATATGTAATATGATGACATTCATAATGGATATAAGTCCTATTAAACAGTGGTGTTGTTATGAAGTCCTTTTGTAACTTTGAACTTTGATAACTTGATGAACACGTGCTACAGAATTTCCTTGTCCCTAAATTATACTGGGTAAACCTTCTTTCAGCAAGATGCTGTATTTTGACACTATGTTTTATGGAATCTGATTGATATGTCTCCAATTTGAAAAATCACTTTGAAAAATGTTACTGTTTTACAAATGGCGGGGATTACGTTGAAGTTAAAACAAACAAACCATCTGTATTTGATTAAAACATTTCAGCTTTTATCTATGATTTACACTGTGTTCTATAATGATTACAGTTATTAAAGTTTAAAGCTGCAAAAGGAATTTATAACCATCTTTTATATAACAGCTATAATTCACTGCACACACGTGTTAGCAATTTGAATTGAATAGGGTGTAGGCTAAATTATGGGCTTTTAACACCACCATTCACATACCCATGGATAACAGATCAACCTGAGAAGCTTATATAATTAAAAATATTTTTTTCATTCTCACAGTATATAGGTATTTATTAGTGTTTTAATTGTATGTTATTTAAAAGTACTCTATGCCAACAGTTTCAAAGCAGTGTGCTATGTGCCTTAAGCAACTACAGTGTGTCACAAACACTGACTTTAGAGTTATATTTTGTTAAGTGTGGTCATTAAAATGTATTGTTGTCTGTTTTTTTTTTTTTTTTTGCATTAAAAATCGGGATTTCCTTCTGGATATTTATTTAACAAATAAGTCAATTTGGCTAGCTAGATGCATGTCTACCTAGTAAGGATTCAGGTTAATATGACATTTATAAGCTGCTGATACAAACAGTGGGGAGGGGAGGAATGAAGTGGTTTGGGTGCAGTGGTTAAATCCAACTCTGTCTTCCTTGGCACGTGACGTGGAATTCTATAGGAAAACATTGAATACAACGGTTTCCTATCGGAAAGCCTAGATGTGCCCACGGCACACATCGTGCATGCACATCGGGTCCCCAATGCTCTTCCATGAGGAGCATTGGATTGGACTGATGAAGAAGAGGCCATGCCTCCTCCGTTACATCACAGGAAGCAGAGAGGTGAGCAGCTCCCAGGGAGCCTCATGGTAGAAAAAGGTAAATAAAGTTTTGATTTTATTATTATTTTTTATGGCACACTGGAGGTTGGCTATGTATAGATCTAGAGACAGGGGCACTATAGCAATAACAGGTTTGTATTCCTAACGTAATATTGTTCCTTTAAGACAAAGTCTTCATATACTACATGAGTAAACCTAATACCAGCCTTCTGCAGCAGAGAGTAAGAGACTGTGAGAGCAGAATCTGATGGTAGAAATTGCTCTGAGTGTTTTTAACAAAAGTATTAAGATTGACCTCACTTATCATTGCTGACGACTACAGTCTAATCTATTTTGAGGTTTCAATCATCGAGCTGGATTGGGTGGCAGTGACCCAAACCAAAACGTAGTCCAGATTGTAGAGAAGCAAAAATATATATGTTAGGCCCAAGTCCTGAAAAATAAGAGAGAGTAAAGAACTCAGATTCAAAATGTAAGAAATTAAAAATCAAAGCCAAAGTGCTATAAGACCTCACTTATCAGTAGAGAGAGTTTCTATATGTCTAATAAATGTATCATTATATAAATCTGTGGTTTCTATCTCAGTCCATACAGGACATCAATAGTCTAGGACTGTAGTCTAATAGTTCTTGGCTGATGTGACTCAGCCAACCATGACACTCACTTAACTTTCTATAGCAGTGCGTTGTGGCTAAAGCATGGCTATCTAGGAATTTTGTTCAGCTTTCTACTGAAGAACTACAAATTCTAGGTATACAATTAATAAAAAAAAGCACACAAGATAACGACCCGTGTCCTTTAAAGCGACATACTAACAACATAAAATGAAAAAATACAGAAATCAGAGAAGTATGACTTTAAAAAAGGGGTGCGTGTGGCTAGTATGCTAGCTGCCAGCTATTTAGGTCTGTGTAAATGCGCTGTAACAATTATACGCATATTAAAAGGTACTCGGTAGTGTTCTTGTGCACTATATGAGCCCAACCAATTTTATCTGGCTTGTTATGGTGTCCCAAATGTCCAAAAGGATAATTTGGGCAGGAGGGAACCCCAAAGCAATATCAGGAAGGAGCTACTTGATCTGGTACATATAGTTAAGAGTCTTGGTTTTGTAACTTAACATGTGTTTGGTAAAATTGGTGCGAATCTGAATTGGTGAAAGTGTGTGTATTTCAGTAGCTCCATCTAGATAGGTGTGTACGTACATATTATCCACATATCATAACTCACAAATCGTCGTAAAAAGTGGCCTCTTAAAACTGGTGATTGCAAACGGAGGACTGCACAAAGGAAAATCTAAAACTGTGGATGCAGTCTGTCTGATTTTTTTTTTATATATTTTGCATTCTTAGAGAGTTGTGGAAATATGAACTTTCACTGCTGTAGTTTTTTAAACTTTCCCTTATAAGGGGCATACTATGATTCCAAGAGTCTTTGGGTGCCATCTCCTGGTTTGTGTCAAACTATTTTCAAGAAGTTTGAAAAACATTTGGCTCTTTCCATACCTAAAGCTTATTCCCTCTACTGTGACCTGGCTTTTTTTTCACTTCCACATCAGACAATGACTTTGGATAGTTAATCTGCTCTAGCACTCTCATCCTGCCATTGAGGTCCAACACTGAACAGCTAATGTTTACAGCAGTGAGGTTGGCCTTAAGGAACAGGGAGAAAAACATGAAGACGGCAAAGAAAGACTTGCTGCAAAATCACCAATATAATGAGCTTGTAGTGGTTATGGTGCTTTAAGTGCACCTTTAATGACTCTATGAGAACTCCTTGATTAGAGCAGAGGTACAAGCTAGAACAGGCATGTATAGTCTCACTAACAGGTGTGGCCCTCAAGGACATTCCTCCCGTGTCATTAATTATGTATATCTGGACATAGCTATTAATTACAAACATACAAAATCAAGCCCTGTGCTCAAACTCCCA
Source organism: Pelobates fuscus (assembly GCF_036172605.1). Classification (NCBI taxonomy): domain Eukaryota; kingdom Metazoa; phylum Chordata; class Amphibia; order Anura; family Pelobatidae; genus Pelobates; species Pelobates fuscus. The sequence continues at coordinate 263,516,936 of NC_086319.1, read as the reverse complement.
CTACTCCTGGGCGGCAGCAATGACTATAGTACACATCAGCCCAATACATACAATAAAAAACAAAGAAACAAATGTACTTGCGCGCTATCCAGCATTATCTTGACGTGGCAGGTGACCTTGCACTTTAAAGGCAATTGGAGTGATACTAAAAAAACACCAGTTATTAAAATGTGCATAAGGATTTGGGAAAGTGTGCAAGTAACTTCTTTTCTTTGGTTTTTTAAAGCCATAAATTAATCCCTTAATAAGAAAATACTTGCCATGATTTGAAGGGACTTGCATTAGCTAGTGTTATGTGCTCAGTAGCATTGTTGATTTATTCTTAAAGGAGCCAATGAATCAATTAATCCAGTCATGATTTCCACCACTGCCTGACAACATTATGGTATAAACAGTGTTTCTGTTGCCTGGCAGAGAATTATGAGAATTGTAGTCCAATGCCAACTAGAAGAGAGCCACCCCGGCCCCAAACCCACGAGCAGCGCTCAGTGACAATAAGGGGTCCTCCCACCCCAACTGTCATTTAGGGCCCCCACCCGCTGCTCATGGGTGGGTGTGGACACTAGGTCCCCCGTTTAGTTTAGTGGCCCAAACTCGCGGTGCACAAGTGGGAGCTCGGTGTGGACTCTATGCCCACGCCAGTTAAATATTTTTATAGGTGCCACATTAAGGGGCATTTTATTAGAGGCATGGGGGAGTCTTTTTTGACAACAGTGAGACTGTTTAATAGACATGCTGCTATTCGCAGTATAGCGAGTAGGTGCAGAAGGGAGATTTTAATAATAATACTAAGTAATCTTCGGTAGATTCGAGTGGCGAATGAAGCAGCAGGAGGAGAGGTGAGTATTGTGGGAAATTGCTTTGACGATAGGATCAAAGCTGGTCAAGTGTAGGAAAAATACATAAGACAAAATAGTCCCTACTTTGTCTTATGTTTTTAAAGAAAAACTAGATCAGTTAGGAAGAAAAGAAGAACAGATCCTGGAGAGCAAGAGAAGAGGAAACGATTGGGGGAAGGTAAGTTCGGCATGACAGTGCCGCTTTAAGACCTTGCCCCTTTCAAGTTCAGTATATATGTATTAAATAAATGTTAAATATAACTTTACAAATGCATTCTGTCTAATGCAAGAATGGTAATGCAGTTTTGTATTTATATATAATTTCAGATTTTAATTGCATGTGTCAAAGTAGGGAAGCATGTGTGTTATGTTGATATGTGTGAAACCCAAAGTATATTTCATATAGTGCCAGTAAGTATAATGAACATGTGTTTATCTGCATGTAGTGTATATGTGTGAATGCAGTGTTCTATTAGAATGTAGAGAAAATGTGTGTGAATGCATACTTTAATTTATATGGAGTTGGGAATTTTGAATGCAGTTGGGTATTCGTATGGAATTTTGATGTGTGAATTCACTAGCATATTTGTATGAAGTGTCAACGTGTGAATGGGAGTGTATTTGTGTGTAGTGTTTGTGTCTATGTAAAGAAGATGTGTGGAAGAAGCTGTGTGTCTAAATGGTGACTGTTGGTGTGTGAATATCTGTGTGTATTAGCCTGTTTATGGATGCAGGTATAGAGTGTTTGTGTGTGAATTTGAGCAGTGTCAGTGTGTGACTGTAGCTGTGTATTTGTGAGTGTCAGTAAGTGTACGAAACCAGAAGTGTGCCACTTCATCATCCCACAACTCTGTTCTAACCCTCAGTGTGTCCCATCTTTTCACCCTCACTATTATTATTATTATTGCCATTTATATAGCGCCAACAGATTCCGTAGCGCTTATCCTCAGTGTGTCTCACAAAGTGGCGACTGTAGGAATAATATATTGGGGGGTACATAAGATACCATAGTCAAAACACGGGGGGTGGAGGGGGGGCACTAATAACTTCCAACACTAAATTATACAACAACAACAAAAATTTGTGTCATTTTAATAAATACTAAGGTATGACATAATAAGGCAGACATCCCAACATGCAAAAGCTCATTTCAGGGAGATAGCTTCACCAGCAACTGTGCACTCTGTGCGCACACCCACACACAGACACACAACGCACCCCCATGCAGGCGCATCCCAAAACACACACGACCACCAAACATGTATGAACAAAGACATGATATTTCATTATGACAAAACACAACTATTTACACACTCATGCGCACACCTTGACACACAGATACAGACACTGACACATGCACACACACTGTCACATACACACACACACTTGCATATATACACAGATACACACAGTGGCACATACACAAATACTCAAATACACACTGACATACAGATACACATGCACACTCAAATACACACAGAAACACAGACTGGTATATACACACACTTAGATACACTGACTGACACACACACACACACACATACTCATATACACACTGACACACAGATGCAAACAGATACACAGATGCACACAGATACATACTCACAGTTCAGAAGTAGTTATGGTAGGGTGTGGAACTGCACTCTGTCCCTTTAAGTAGTATGTAGCTGGGTGCAACTCGGACAGTCTCAGTACCTCAGAGACCAAATGCTGAGTAACAAAAACAGAAGAAAGGTCCAGGCACTCCAAGGTACAAACCAGGCAATTGTATTGAACCCACTCCATCACATAGTATGAGACATGAGGGTGTCAGGAAGCCACTCTACAAATGAGACTTGGCATGTCTGATAAGGTAGTATGTAAAGAATTTATAACTTTGCATGCGGCCCTCGGAAAAATCTTGTTTTTTTAATGTGGCCCTCGATTACTTAAGGTTGGATTGTTATTCAAGCCTGCCAAGCAGGTTAGGGCACTGATGTCTCAGTTTGTCATCCAAAAAAAATCTGCATTTCCCATTATTCTCTTAGTATTGTGGGCAGTGTAGTTCACAAATATTTGGACTACTAACGCTAGACTTCATAAGGCTAGAGTGAAATTGAAACAACATTCAACTTATTTTCAAAGAACATTATAGTAAAACAGATAACAGAGAATGAACTAAAATACAATTATTAATTCAGCCATAAATATATATACATAGCCATAAATATATAGACATATCTGTTCATATAAATGTAAATATGTGCAAACAGCGTAGGCGTATTTAAATATTACTCCAATGGCCATTAAAGTGTAAGCTCACCTGGGGGGCCTGGCCTGCTAAACTAGTGAATAGTTCCATATCTGTGGGGCTCCACTAATCTCGCAGAAAAGTAATTTTTACCACATTTACAAGATTTTTGGTGGCAAGAGATACCTTTCCCTTATAGGTGACACAGTGGGGGAGCAAACATAATAAGAACATTCGCCAGAAAGCCTGAACCTGATGCCTCTGAGCGGTGCTGCAAAGACGAGGACTTATTTATATCACCACAATCTAGCGGAGTCTACCAGCTGACAGAATCGGACAAAGACTCCTCTCCGTCCAGAGACATAAAAAGGCTTCAAATTGCAAATACAATTATTTTTCCCAATTGGTGTAACTTATTTGGCTTATTTAATGAATATAATGAATGGCAAGATTATAAAGGCAAAAAGGAGCAAAAAATTACGGATTATTTTAGTGTGATACAGAAATGGAGGGAAAATGCACCAATGTGTTATGGGTGGAGTAACAGTTTTATGCATAAGAAAATGGTGCATGCGCCCAAGACTGGCACAAATGTGAAACCAAATGCAACGCTTTTTACACATAAACCATAAGCTACCTCATGTGTGTGCCACTTAAGGAATACTTGGCTTGTGAGCACAGACTGTAAAAATTTAGAGACATAAAGTTGCACAGCTCTCATAAAATAAAGACTCTACACTTGAAATAGTATGTGCTCTTAAAATAAAAATTGAAAGAAAGCAAAAAACAAAAACAGATGGCAAATCTGTAACAGTTACAATCAGCCAAGATTAGAGTCAAAATCAGCAAGCTCTGCAACGCTCTGAACCGAATACCAGCAGTTACCAAGCTGATTGGCTCGAACAAGGTTGTTTACACTCATGTGCTATTTTATTTTATGACATTTTAGGGTCAGAGGGCATTTAATGTTGACATTTCATGGAATGTACTAGGTCAATGAACACACAACTACTCAGCCTTGCTCCATGACCTAATCTCATAAAGTGACAAGTCTACCATTTTAAGTATGCCATGTATAGCTTACTTTTGAATGTAGATCAAGCACTATTCAGCATTGTTAAATACTTTTGGTTGAAAACTCTGTATTTAAATTAAAAGTTAAGGATTGAGGGCTAACTTGTATCATTACCCTGGATTTCTAGATGCAGATTTAACACTGTAAGCTATCCAATTTTGCATTTTGAAACCAGCAAAAAGTAAAAAGCATTATTTACAAAATATATATATATAAAGACACATATGTAGCATTTTCAAACATACAGTATTGTGAGTTTTATTGCTGTGGAGCTCTGTGATAACCATACAATATGCAAACTTTGGCACTCTAGATGTTTTGGACTGCATTTCCCCATGATGCTTTGTACTTTCCAGTATTATGACTGTAAGAGCAATGTGGAAGTAGAAGATGTAGTCCACAACATCTGGAGTGCTGAAGGTTGCCTATTCCTTTCGGTCTATACACTCCTCTGATATATTCATTATATTATGGTGAGCTTTATTTTTATGAAGCTCTGTAATATACTCATAAACCATGCACATTACCGAGTGTTATTTTTGTGGAACGCTATAATATTCTCATACACCCTGCACACTATTGAGTGTTATTGCTGTGGAGCTCTGTAATATAATCAAACACTCTGCGCATTACTGTGAGTTTTAGTGTTGTAGAGCTCTGTAATGTACCATACACCATGCACATTAATATATATTGTGAGTTTAATTGCTATTTTGCTCTGTAATATACCCATACAGCCTGCACATTACTGTGAGTTTTATTGCTGTGGAGCTCTGTAATATACCCATACAGCCTGCACATTTCTGTGTGTTTTATTGCTGTTGTCCTATGGAGCATTGAGCTACTCACGCTACACATTGCAAAACGTTTTACTGATGTGGAGCTCTGTTAAACTCATGCATTATACCTTGTAGTGAGTATTACTGCTGTGCAGCAGGTCTTCTGAAGGAGTTAATTTAGTGGAGTATGCGCATGACAATGTTCACCTCTTTCGCAAGCTCTTGTCCCTGGGGAATGAGAGTTATGGATGCTAAATATTTTGCAGCCTTGGCCTTTCTGTCCAAGAATTCAACCATTAGATTCCACAACAGACGGGGTGACTGAGAATTCACCGAGCAAATATCCTGTGGCAGCATTGGTAGGACATGCCAAGTATGCAAATCTCAGGCTGCTCATTAACCCCTTTACTACCACATGCTTTCCAAAGCAGTAAAATTACCATAAGAATCTGGATCTGTTGGTGTCATGGTAAATAATGGGGTTTACTCACTGATTACAGAATTACAGTGAACGTTAAACAGAATAGACAAATTCTACAATTTATCTAGATTCACTTTGGCTTATTGACTTTTTTACAATTACATTTTTTTGTACAGTTTGGTGTTTAGTGAATCAATCCCAACATGCCACATTGTTATAGATACTGATTCTGGTTACACTAATGTATTTGCTTGTTCTGATGAGAGACTCCACTTCCACCCTAGCCGGTGTTCTATCAAAATACCCGTAAAAATTCCCTACCCATGTCACTTCTGTTGACACAACCCCACCGAAAGGGAGGGCAATTCAGCTGTACGTTGGCTTACCCGGGGGGAGGGGGGAAGCGCCCCACCAATAGGAGGGTATAGGATTCCTATGGTGCTGTGTGCTCAAATGTTGAGTGTGCAAATGCGCTGGTGGAAGGGGGGGGGCGTCCGGGGGCGTATGCACGTAATGTCACTGAGGCGCACGCGCAGCATTGGGATAGTGTTTTAGAACGCTGTGAGCACACATGCGCCTGAATCAGCTGTGCAAGACACATGTGCAGTGTAGGGTAGGGTATTCGGACGCCTTTACTGCGCATGTGCTGGACCAGTGCAGTAGCAGTGTCAGAATACCCTACCCTATACTGAGCATGCATCATGCACAGCTGATTCATGCACATGCGCACTTGCAGTATTAGAAACCCTATTCCAATACTGCGCGTTAGTGACCTCATATTTACACACCCCCAGCAGACGCATATGCACAGCCTCCATAAGAATCCCATACTCCCTCCTAGTGGGGAGCCCCACACGAGTAAGCTGGCCTCACATCTGGTGAGACCCTGTCACTGGAAGTGACAGGGATAAATTATTTTTACGGGGTAGGGGATTTTGATAAAACACCGGAACCCTTGACTTTTTGAAGGATTGTTTCTGGCCAGCAGTGTAAAGAGTGAACCAAGTTACTGTTAGAGATTGAGAGCAATATTATTCAGAGACAACCATGTGAACTGATGCCAGTCGGTCATAAAAGGTAGACATGTGCAATTCGTTTTGTTCTGAATGTCAATTCAGACGAACTTTGGGCAATTCGGACATTCGGATACTTCCGAATGTCCGAATAGCTGAATTGCCGAAATTCCGAATTGCCGAAGTTCCGAAATTGCTGCCGAGCGGTGGATGGGGGTCCCCAAACCCCTAGTCACCTCCCTCCCAACAAAATTAATGAACCCCTATGTGGCGAAACCGACCTCGCCACGTGTCCTTGGAGGGGGCTGATTGCCCGCCTCTTGCCTTTGGACTATGGACCAGACTTTATGGGAATGTGATACCCCAGATAGCCATACCATGGAGCCTATTCATATAATGAAAGACTATGGGAAAGACTTTAGCTCCATGGCAATTGTACTGTGTGAGTAGGATCTGCGCGCTATTCGGTAGTTTTGTGCGTGCAGACCCCAGCTATCTGGGGATAGGTGAAATGTCTGTGTGTTATGTGTAAATGTGACTTTATGTATTTTAAAGTGTTTTATGTTGTTTTGCAACCATGTGGTTAATGGAGTCTGCCTTTAGTCCTGGGTAATTGGATTACTTCTCCAATTAACTCCAGGGCAGAAGGGAGGAAACCAGGGTGCATTGTGGGGATGTTTTTCTGCCAGCCAGAAAGGAACAAAAGATACTTTTAGTAACTTTTGAACCCCTGGTCGGATTCATGCCATTTTTTTATATGTTGTTCCCCTGAATGGATTGATTGTGGATATGTATTTTTATGTGAATGTGATGCATGGTTTTAAAGTTATGAAAGTTGTGTAAAAGTATATTTTACACTGTATGCATAATGGGATTATGTGTCACACTAAGGGGAGGGGATGTGTGGGAGGTAACATCTATGTCATTGGTTCTTTTATGCCTCCCCCTGGGTGTGGCCTGTATGTGTGAGTTGGAAATAAAAGCCAGGCTGGATGAGCCAGTCCAGAGTTCCTGTTTTACCCTCAAAGTGATGTGTCGTCTCATTATTGGGGGAAGGATTTAATGTATGCTGTTCCAGTTGCCTGCTAGGAGTACAAGCCGATTCGTATGGTTCCTATTCAATGGTCTACAGCATTCATACGCTTGGGAGAATTTAAAGGTTTCTCGGATTCGGTGATTATGGTGTCTGCCAGAGTGCTTGGAGTCCTCAGGAAGCACTAGGAGCATCCATTAACGGAGGTACCAAGTCGGGGTGCCAGGCGATCCGTTACATTGGTGGCAAGCGGTGGGATGGCGTCCTAGTGTGAGGTAAAGCAGCTCAGAGACACTGTTTGGATTTACAAATTGAGGGCAACGCTAGCAGTCATGCAGCGCCCCTGGGAGCAGACAAGTATGGAAGGTTCTGGCTCTGGAGATGATTGGCTGGCCGAGGTGAGGCAGCGAGTGGCCGAGTATGGGGATGATATACCCATGGAGACACGCCGGGTGATCTGGAACCAGGTCATGGCTGAGCGAAACACAAGGCTGGACCGAGAATTCCGGTTGGCAAAAGAGAGGAAGTATGCTCAGCAGCAGGAGCGGTACAGCAGCCGAGTAGAGGCTGCATCCGAGGAGGTTAGCCGTCTTTCCCTGAGGCGGCGGGAGGAACCCGAAGTGGGGGTCCTCATAGACTGGTCCTGTGAGGAACCACAACAGGCAGGTAGAGATGGGACCAAGGTCTCTCCACCGGGCCCTTACTCACAAATGTTGCGGGGCCTCACGGATTGGTCCTGGGAAGACCCACAGATGGCAGGTGGAGATGGGACTGCGGTCTCTCTACCGGCCCTGCAGGGATGCTGGGCAGTCGGCCCAGATCCCCAGCGGCAGTGTGCGTTACAGGGAGCTAAAGGTGCCGTTCTTGCTCCCCAGCGGCAGTCTACGGTGCAGGGAGAGGAGCCTGTTATCCCCTCTCCCCAGCGGCTGAAGGTGTGTAAGGGAGAGGAGTTTGTTATTCCCTCTCCCCAGCGGCAGCGCAGCTCACCAAGGGGAGACAGTAAGCTCCTCACCAGCACAGATGGGACCGTGGTCTCTGCACCCTGCCTACAGGGAGTACAGAGGGTCAGCCCTGCTCCCCAGCGGCTGAAAGTGTGTAAGGGAGAGGAGTTTGTTACCCCCTCTCCCCAGCGGCAGCTTAGCACACCAAGGGGAGACAGTAAGCCCCACACCAGCGCAGATGGGACCGTGGTCTCTGCGCCCAAGTTACAGGGAGCTGAAGGGGCCGTCCTCCCTCCCCAGCGGCAGTGTGATTTGTTGGGGATTGGGAGCCCAGTCTCCATTCCCCAGCGGCAGAGTATCCAGCAGGGAATGGAGAGCCCAGCCCCCTTTTCCCCACTGCAGGACTCTGTGCTGGGAGGAGAGACAGTCAGTCTCCCTCCGCAGAGACGGGAAGTATGCATGGGAGAGGAGATTGTTACCACCTCTCCCCAGCGGCGGATCATTAATGTACAGGGAATAGAGAGCCCAGTCTCCATTCCCCAGCGGCAGAGTGTTCTAATGGGAGAGGAGCTGGTTACCACCTCTCCCCAGCGGCAGCTTAATGTACCAGGGGAAGACTGTAAGCCCCACACCTGTGCAGATGGGACCATGGTCTCTGCACTTCCAGCACAGGGGGTAGGGACGGTCGGTCCTGCCCCCCCACAACAGGGCTGTTTAGCCAAAGGGGAGACAGTCTGTCTCCAGCAGCAGAGCTGTGTAACTAAAGGGGAGACAGTCGGTCTCCAGCAGCAGAGTTGTGTAACTCAAGGGGAGACAGTCGGTCTCCAGCAGCAGAGCTGTGTAACTAAAGGGGAGACAGTCGGTCTCCAGCAGCAGAGCTGTGTAACTCAAGGGGAGACAGTCGGTCTCCAGCAGCAGAGCGGTGTAACTCAAGGGGAGACAGTCGGTCTCCAGCAGCAGAGCGGTGTATTTAAAGGGGAGACAGTCGGTCTCCAGCAACCAGGCTCCAACCAGACTACTCCCGTGGTAGTGCTGGCAACAGGACAGAGTACCGCTGGTCTCTGCCCCCTCAGCAACCTACCAAGGCAGCCTACCAGTCCCCCACACAGCCGTGGTGAGGCACCTGAACCTGGACAAGATTCTCCCTCACCCAGGTGTAGTAACTGTTTATTGTGGGTGGGCTGCTCTGCTGTTTCTGTCTTGTGGGTGGGCTGCTGGACTAACAAGGGCACTGACCGGCAGGAGGTCAAGTACCCTGTTAGTCTGGGGGGTAAAGGGGAGAAGTGTGGCGAAACCGACCTCGCCACGTGTCCTTGGAGGGGGCTGATTGCCCGCCTCTTGCCTTTGGACTATGGACCAGACTTTATGGGAATGTGATACCCCAGATAGCCATACCATGGAGCCTATTCATATAATGAAAGACTATGGGAAAGACTTTAGCTCCATGGCAATTGTACTGTGTGAGTAGGATCTGCGCGCTATTCGGTAGTTTTGTGCGTGCAGACCCCAGCTATCTGGGGATAGGTGAAATGTCTGTGTGTTATGTGTAAATGTGACTTTATGTATTTTAAAGTGTTTTATGTTGTTTTGCAACCATGTGGTTAATGGAGTCTGCCTTTAGTCCTGGGTAATTGGATTACTTCTCCAATTAACTCCAGGGCAGAAGGGAGGAAACCAGGGTGCATTGTGGGGATGTTTTTCTGCCAGCCAGAAAGGAACAAAAGATACTTTTAGTAACTTTTGAACCCCTGGTCGGATTCATGCCATTTTTTTATATGTTGTTCCCCTGAATGGATTGATTGTGGATATGTATTTTTATGTGAATGTGATGCATGGTTTTAAAGTTATGAAAGTTGTGTAAAAGTATATTTTACACTGTATGCATAATGGGATTATGTGTCACACTAAGGGGAGGGGATGTGTGGGAGGTAACATCTATGTCATTGGTTCTTTTATGCCTCCCCCTGGGTGTGGCCTGTATGTGTGAGTTGGAAATAAAAGCCAGGCTGGATGAGCCAGTCCAGAGTTCCTGTTTTACCCTCAAAGTGATGTGTCGTCTCATTATTGGGGGAAGGATTTAATGTATGCTGTTCCAGTTGACTGCTAGGAGTACAAGCCGATTCGTATGGTTCCTATTCAATGGTCTACAGCATTCATACGCTTGGGAGAATTTAAAGGTTTCTCGGATTCGGTGATTATGGTGTCTGCCAGAGTGCTTGGAGTCCTCAGGAAGCACTAGGAGCATCCATTAAAGGACCACTCTAGGCACCCAGACGACTTCAGCTTAATGAAGTGGTCTGGGTGCCAGGTACCTCTAGGATTAACCCTTTTTTTTATAAACATAGCAGTTTCAGAGAAACTGCTATGTTTATAATGAGGGTTAATCCAGCCTCCAAATCCTCTAGTGGCTGTCTCATTGACAGCCGCTAGAGGCGCTTGCGTGCTTCTCACTGTGAAAATCACAGTGAGAGCACGCAAGCGTCCATAGGAAAGCATTGTAAATGCTTTCCTATGCGACCGGCTGAATGCGAGCGCGGCTCCTGCCGCGCATGCGCATTCAGCCGATGACGTCGCGATCAAGATGGAGAGGAGGAGGAAAGCTCCCCGCCCGGCGCTGGAAAAAGAGGTAAGTTTAACCCCTTCCTCTCTCCAGAGCCCGGCGGGAGGGGGTCCCTGAGGGTGGGGGCACCCTCAGGGTACTCTAGTGCCAGGAAAACGAGTATGTTTACCTGGCACTAGAGTGGTCCTTTAACGGAGGTACCAAGTCGGGGTGCCAGGCGATCCGTTACACCCTATCTACCCCCTCACTCTAAAAATAGTGAGGGGGGGACCAATAACTAAGTACCTGTAAAAAAATAAATAAAACTTACCATGTGATGTCTTCTTTTTTCTAAAATCTTCTTTTTTCAGCCCCAAAAAGGCCAAATAAAAATCCATAATAACCGTCGCACTTTGAAAAAAACTAAACAAAAAAAAACAGAGCGCAAAAAAAGTAATCCATCTTCACCCATGGAGGGCACCGCGCAGACTGACCTCCGCAGGGCGGGGGAAGGCTTATAAAGCCTTGCCCAGCCCTTCAATTAGGCTCAGAGCACTCTGATTGGTGGGTTTAAGCCATCTCTACATTTACCTGTCACGGCACTCTGATTGGTTAGCTTGAAATCCATCCAATCAGAGTGCTCTGTGTCATTTTACACAGCGTGGGAAAAAGTTCTTTGGAATTTTCCCACGCTGTGTAATTTGACTCATAACAACACTCTGATTGGTTGATTGAAAGTAACCACAGGCTGCTCACTGTTTAATAGACATGCCCCTACTCGCGGTATAGCGAGTAGGGGCAGAATTAACTAATACTAAGTCATTTTTACTTAGTATTAGTAAATTTGGCTGAAAGACCAATTTAGGTCTTTCAGCCTTTTGGTAGATAGCTCCCTAATACCGTGGGAACTAGGGAGTTATCTAGTAAGCGGCTGCAAGAGAACATCCGAAGTCCCGAACCGAAGTGCCGAAGTCACGAATTTCAGAATGCCGAACCGAACCGAATATTTTCCCCATGCACATCCCTAATAAAAGTTAGAGGTTATTTTTTTTTAAATTTGTGATAAGGAATGGATGGAATTGGCTGCATCTCAATAAAAATTCATTCAAAATCAAAACTTTATCTGCTTCTTTTTTTTAGTTTAGAGCAATTGATCAGAGAAGCAGTACATAATTCACAATTAGCTAACATGTTATGCAGACAGGAAATTTGGAAGGAAATATGTGGTTTTGAAACATCTTCCATAGAGGCACAGAAATGTTAGTACTTAATAAATCAGATTTAAATTATATAAAAGGGACACTATAGTCACCAAAAACAACTTCAGCTTAATGAAGCAGTTTTGGTGTACTGATCATGCCCCTGCAGTCTCACTGCTCAATTCTCTGCCATTTAGGAGTTAAATCAATGTGTTTATAAAGCTCTAGTCACACCTCTCTGCAAGTAATGTGCACAGCCTTCCTAAACACTTCCTGTAAAGAGGGATCTAATGTTTACACTTCCTTTATTGCAAATTCGATTCAATTTCAAATTCAAATTCTTCTGCACTTTTCATAGCTTTCTGGATCCTGCAGGAAATTCCTTGTGTGAATAATGTACAATTTACAGAGCAGGAGATAACAATTTCTTAAGTACGTTTACCCCTTAAGGACGGAGACAATTATACAAGTACAAATTAAAACAAAACCTAGAATGTGAGCTATATGTCTGTTCAACCATACTTCACCTCTTTCATATTAAGTGTAGCAGCGCTGTGGCAAACATGCTGATACCACAAGCTCCTGGTAGAGCCTGCTAGCTAGCCTCCTGCCCAAGGACTATGGGCCATATACAAAGACCCTGTTCGGGAGTTAAATCTCCCAGCCGCCATTAGCAGCTTTCCCTGGGTGCCCCTGATTCAGCACTTTGTATGAAGAAACCCATGAATTGTCCTCAGCGGTACTTAGCCGCGATCGTTATGGAACTAAATTCGTCATGAGGACTTTGTGGGTTCCCGGTCACCTCAGTGGGACTGTCTGGAGAGGAACTTGGGAAGATGGAGCGGGCAGCATCCCACTATGAGGAAGAGTTCCAAAGGAGACTACAGAGTGCCTTGGCCCCGGAGTATGCCCTTATTTCAGAGGAGGAACTGGTATGGAGAGATGTGTTACGCCAAGAGCTCTGGCACAAGAAATGTTGCCATGTTTTTATTGAACACACCATGTAAACATTCACAGTGCAGGTGGAAAAAGTATGTGAACCCTTGGATTTAATAACTGGTTGAACCTCCTTTGGCAGCAATAACTTCAACCAAACGTTTCCTGTAGTTGCAGATCAGACGTGCACAACGGTCAGGAGTAATTCTTGACCATTCCTCTTTACAGAACTGTTTCAGTTCAGCAATATTCTTGGGATATCTGGTGTGAATCGCTTTCTTGAGGTCATGCCACAGCATCTCAATCGGGTTGAGGTCAGGACTCTGACTGGGCCACTTCAGAAGGCGTATTTTCTTCTGTTTAACCCCTTAAGGACCAAACTTCTGGAATAAAAGGGAATCATGACGTGTCAGACACGTCATGTGTCCTTAAGGGGTTAAACCATTCTGTTGTTGATTTACTTCTATGCTTTGGGTCATTGTCCTGTTGCAACACCCATCTTCTGTTGAGCTTCAGCTGGTAGACAGATGGCCTTAAGTTCTCCTGCAAAATGTCTTGATAAACTTGGGAATTCATTTTTCCTTCGATGATAGCAATCCGTCCAGGCCCTGACGCAGCAAAGCAGCCCCAAACCATGATGCCCCCACCACCATACTTTACAGTTGGGATGAGGTTTTGATGTTGGTGTGCTGTGCCTCTTTTTCGCCACACATAGTGTTGTGTGTTTCTTCCAAACAACTCAACTTTGGGTTCAACTTTTCAACTTTCTGTCCACAGAATATTTTGCCAGTACTGCTGTGGAACATCCAGGTGCTCTTGTGCAAACTGTAAACGTGCAGCAATGTTTTGTTTGGACAGCAGTGGCTTCCTCTGTGGTATCCTCCCATGAAATCCATTCTTGTTTAGTGTTTTACGTATTGTAGATTCGCTAACAGGGATGTTAGCATTTGCCAGTGACTTTTGTAAGTCTTTAGCTGACACTCTAGGATTCTTCTTCACCTCATTGAGCAGTCTGCGCTGTGCTCTTGCAGTCATCTTTACAGGACGGCCACTCCTAGGGAGAGTAGCAGCAGTGCTGAACTTTCTCCATTTATAGACAATTTGTCCTACCGTGGACTGATGAACAGCAAGGCTTTTGGAGATACTTTTATAACCCTTTCCAGCTTTATGCAAGTCAACAATTCTTAATCGTAGGTCTTCTGAGAGCTCTTTTGTGCGAGGCATAATTCACATTAGGCAATGCTTCTTGTGAAAAGCAAACCCAGAACTAGTGTGTGTTTTTTAAAGGGCAGGGTGGCTGTAACCAACACCTCCAATCTCATCTCATTGATTGGACTCCAGTTGGCTGACATCTCACTCCAATTAGCTCTTGGAGATGTCATTAGTCTAGGGGTTCACATACTTTTTCCACCTGCACTGTGAATGTTTGCATGGTGTGTTCAATAAAAACATGGCAAAATTTAATTATTTGTGTGTTATTAGTTTAAGCAGACTGTGATTGTCTATTGTTGTGACTTAGATGATGATCAGATCACATTTTATGACCAATTTGTGCAGATATCCATATCATTCCAAAGGGTTCACATACTTTTCCTTGCAACTGTATATATATATAGGTTCTTGTTGAAGTGCACTCACAGGGATCAATAATATGTATATATAATTGTTACTATATTTTGATAATAACGAGGGACAGTAGGAAACTAAGGTGGGACAGGACTTAAAAATTGAGACCGCTCCACCAAATTCAGAATGGTTGGGAGGCATGTAAATGTGTTTAGCAATCAGTCTGTGTAAATGAGACAAATGGTTCTTGTTCTAAATAAACTGTAGTAAGTAATATAAAATGTTAGAGAACAGCCCTGCCACATCCCCACTCATATCCCTAAAATGAAAGTGTCCCTCTGACGATTTGAAATGTTAATGAAATTGAAATGTTGGAGTTATGTTTCAGGTCTTAGTATGCATGTATGGTTTTCCAGGTACAGCACAACATGCCTCAGACTCCAAGTACCATAAGCACTACAGTGTGATTAAAATCCATGCAGTAAGATTGTGAGTGGGGAGGATGAGGGAGGTGGCAGGTAGGGGAGCGTAATATTCTTCTTATTTCAGAAAATTATGTTTTAATTGATTTAATGAAAGTTACATTTTGTGATAAGTTTTAAGGCCGTAAGGCCTGTATTTGTGGGAGGAGTTAAGCGTTCCATATAAACGCTACTCCCCCCCTTCCTACCTGCCGTACGCACGCTGTTCACTCTCAGTGACAGCCGAACTTCCGGTCTTCGATCAAGCACTCCCGGTCCTCGCCTCTTCCGGTCCGGCTTCCTCTCCGTTCCCCCGCTCCTCCGCCAAGGTATTCGGCAAATAGCCGCGCTCGGGCTATTTGCTGTTTCGACGCTTTCCAGCAACCGTGAGTCTTCTCATTCCGGTCCCCTCCACATCGCTGTGGTCACGGGGGACCGGAACTCGCATATCTGACCGTCCAGGGTGCACACAGAATACTACTGAGCCTGCAGGGGACAAGTTCTGCTTCCTGTCAGATCCCTGTGTATCTCTGGTCTCCATTGCTTTGATAACCAGTCTGAGGAAAGTGTCCCCTGCTGGGTAGAAAGAGTTATTCATTAATCCAGCCTGCTCCCAGGCATTGGTTCTGCATTTCCTGTTGTAGAAGTGTAGCTCAGCCCATTCTGCTGTTAACCCTTTCACTGCCAGCAAGTGAGGAAAACTTTATTTTAGCATCAAACTAACTGATTGACTGATCAGATGCCCACATTAATACAATCAGATACAGAAATATATGTATTTATTCATATACTGGAATCCTGCCCATTTACAATCTGATTTTCCCTTCCCTGTGTTGAAAATCTTACAATAGCAATCAGCTTAAGTGATTTCCCTATCTGGTTAAATTACATGCGTGTCGATCAAGTAATACACGCATTTACTAAGCTACGTATTTAACTTAAATAATACAGTTAACTGCTGTATTTCACTTGTTTCTCTATCTACCATTATGGTGGTTCTAGTGAACAGCTGGTTACCTATAGCAGCATTTGGTTGGGACAACAGTCTTGTCAACTTAATCAATGCTAAAAGGTTAGGTTGTATTTTATGAATTTCGTTGCTACTTGATAGTCACATAAATCTTACCGGGGTCCACCACGCTCCCCTCACGCTAGCACCTAGGCGGTCACTTTCAATCACCCGTCTGGGGGGTCGGGATCCTACACCCCCCCCCCCCTCACCCCTTCACGGACTCATTAATTTCCGGTCCACACGTTAATCTTGCTATGGTTATTTATATTAATCCACTTGGGTTAGGACTCATGTTGTTATAGAGGCTATGCTTTTCTACGGAGAGGGTAAAGGTAGGGATGCCTGTAATTTCATTATATCATGCATGACATATTGGCTACGTATGTTTTCACTCCTACTTTCCATCGTGTTTTTCATATATCAGCGCAATATTTCTAAATTGGTGTTTTTGAGCATACTTTCCATTATGTTTTAATGCATCAGTGCAAAGTCATAGTTTATTCGGCTGGTATCTCCGCCTAGTGGTTTGATGGTATTTGCTGTTTTATTCTGTATAATGTGTATCTTCTCTGCCGTCCTGTTTTCAGGTTGTTAATGGTGTTTCTACTATTGGTGCATCCCGTGTAATACCACTAAATGCCTGACGCTATGCATGTACTATTTTATTGGGTCAAGTTAATCTAACTAACTAAACACTGTGTATATGTTGGATTTGTTTTATCTCCCAGTTTACGCTTACACTTACGCATCTCCTGTTATACATGCATCGAATTACCTCAGGTTCAGGCGTAACCGCCATTTGACATTCCCCGCTGATTTCTATTAATGTTGCATACTGTCATTTGTTACCATTAGACAATCACTAGGTCGCTATTATCACCTATTTCTATCAGGTACAATTTTGTTTCATCCACACTTCAAACAACCGCCTCGACAAGGCCACGTTGTTACACGATGAGGTATCAAACCGACAATCACTGTTACTATTTGTTTCATTTTGTCATCTGCTAGCAGTAGACAATTACTGGTTCACTATTGCCGCCTGTTTCTATCTGGTATAAATGTGTTCGTTCACATTTCCTACAATTGTTACACAATTGGCCTTTGTTAAACGATTATCGCCTGTTTCTATCAGGTTTGGTTTCATTGTGTTTCCTAACAACTGCCTCTACCAGGCCACGTTGTTACATGTTTGGGGTACGGGGGCTTGATTCCTGCCTTGCCTCGTCAGGCCACGGCTCCACTCCACAACTCTTCATTCGTACTCACTACCCGAAACAATCGTTTTGTTACTCACTACCTTGCTAATTTCACCCTCCTCTCTCCGTCAGCTGCCACGACGTTTTCTTGGCACAACGCCTTCATTTCATCTCCTTTCAGGTTTATATGGTAACCATCATGAGAATCTTCAGCACCCTCGGGGTCTATCGATACTGCACTATCAGCTATATCTCCATAGTACTTCACTATACTGCACATTATTTTCCTTCCCTCGACTTCTTCTTTCCTTCTTCCTTCTTCTTTCTTCCTCCTTTCTCTCCCTTCGTTTCCTCTGTCTCTATCTGGGAATATCCGGGTATCTATCATTTACTACAACTTGGGTTTCCAAGCACGTTACGTTACCCCCTTATCAAGCCCCCGTCTAGGGTCAGAGAACTGGCTATCTAGGGTTAGGAGCTGGCCTTAGCTGTACACCGTAGCTGGTCCCGCGAGGCCAACTCCCCAATCTCAACACAGAGATTTCGCCCCGCGGCCCAAATCATAGTTAGTGCCTCGCATTCACCCACCTATCGGGTTTATAGTTAGGGCCTCACCTGACACGGCCACACGTTTTGGATCTTTACTGTCACCGAGAGGCCACCACCCCGCCACCACGCTAGTGGCTCGAGCCCCACGCCCAAATCATAGGTAGAGCCTCTCACCAGCCGCTTGGCTACTAGCAGGGCCTCACTTGTCACGGGGTAGTGAGCTTTTCGCTTCGGCACTAGTTAGCCAGCCAGTTCTATTTTACTTGACCATATTGTTGTTGTTTGAGTTCATTGTTGTTGTCATGTTCTTTTTCAGGATGTCCTACATACGCAACGTCAGACGAGGGATTGCAGCATTTTCGTGTCTATCAGGGCCGACTATCCATGAGTCGCTCAGTCTCGTACCTCACCCAACTCACATCTCTCAGGCATAAGCTGCATTTTGGCATCCCCTTCCGGTCACTCGGCTGTTGGGGCTCGACAAGTTATCATCTAGAACTTTATTCGTTTGCTCTAAGATACATATAACAGAATCGTGACATTCTTCCAAGAAGCAGTGGAGCAGGACTTCCACAGGCATACTGATCACCCTGTAGTCTTTTCTACATTTTTGCCACCTTTTATTCAAACCTTCATACGTACATGATCGCACTATTCCGAACTGACATACACGTTTCTGACAAGCCTTTCAAACCATACCCCATTTTTTACACAAGATATCAAAGATAATTGGTTATCGCTTCACAGTAACGTACGTACACAGATGGGAATACCGGGCAGTATCAGACTCCCTAAACAGCATTCGCGCCACACAACCAGGTCTTAAATTTATGTGCCTGCAACCATACAAGGGTTCGGGAACCCTACAACTCCACGATCACAACTAATCAGACAGGTAAGTCATGTCTCCCCAAGGAAACTTTAAGAAGGTACAAACACTACACCGCGTCACGTCAACGTTCGAACCAGACAATCGAGACACTTAACCACTAATCACTCCCTATCTACTTCTAAATACGATTCTACGTTCACATTCCGTCATTAGAGTAAGTAGGACCACTAGCTGCTATTTTCACATCCATTCTATAAGAACGACATCCAGTAGCAGTACGCCGGAACAAACATTAGAGGCACTAGGAATCGGCTATATATTATACAGGAACATTCCCAACACAGGAGTAGCAAGACATGGATTTTATATAGTGCTATAAGTGGGTTTTCTGGCATTTCCTTTTGCCCTCTTTTTCAGGCCTACCCTCTACGTCGGTTCCGGCACACCACACCGACTTAATTCCAATCACAAGGTACTTCACTATACGATATTAACTGACCACAAGTTTTAAGGCCGTAAGGCCTGTATTTGTGGGAGGAGTTAAGCGTTCCATATAAACGCTACTCCCCCCCTTCCTACCTGCCGTACGCACGCTGTTCACCCCACCCACCTCTCCCTCTTATACAATTCATTCAGGGGGGCCCTCTTTTTCAGGCCTACCCTCTACGTCGGTTCCGGCACACCACACCGACTTAATTCCAATCACAAGGTACTTCACTATACGATATTAACCGACCACAAATATAATAAACTTGTTTAAATTCTACTTGCCGTTCTGTTTGATGATATGCAACAATTTTTTCAATAATGTCAAGAATAAGTATAAATGGTGCACAATACAACAGGCTGGTCCTCAGCCATACTCTATAACTGTAAAAAAAAAAAATACATTTAAAAAAAAATCTTATATTGTAGAATGCTATTCCAAAATGGACAAGGAAAACAAATGCACTCACAAAAAAAGATATATACTAAATACATCACCAATATAATATATTAACACCAGATGATTTGGATACAGCAACTCCAAAGGTGCTTCACAAAATTAAGGCTATGAGGTTCCACTTTATCTACTATCAAATGGAACCTCCTACATTAAATGTAGGTTTTCATTGTTTGTGAGTATATTTTTGGTATCCCCTGGCTATTTCTGAGATTTTTTTTTATTTATTTCCCTTGTTTTGTAGTTTTTTTAAAACCATATTTATAGAGGACTCTTTGGGGATTTGGAGGACTGCTTGTGAGTAAACATTTTAAGGGAAGGGTATTTTTTTTTTTTAATGTATTTTTGGTTTTCATTGTGGAGGAATTGGGGTTCTATACAATGTTGCTGTTGTTGCTGCACAGTAATACCGTGAAGATGTCTGGCATAAAGCTGCCTCTGATCATTCTGAATCAGAGAAAACAAGGTGTATGTCAACAACAGTTGTCATAAGAGGGAGAAATTGGAAACTGGTTTGCCATTTTTTTCGTTGAAGGAAGGGATTCCATTTTATATTTGGAGACATGGTAGGCGTGATTCCTAAGTTAATTTTAAGCATTTGTACTATATGTGGAAGATAATAAGGTAGGGAGGAAGATTCTTTTTCACATGTTTAAAAGTAGGTTACGGTTTTTCCTGATCATCCGGTATTTAAATCCTTAATGTCCAAACAGTGACAGAATCCGGATTAAGGAAACAAATGTAAAGAGGTCTTTACTAA
Source organism: Pelobates fuscus (assembly GCF_036172605.1). Lineage (NCBI taxonomy): Eukaryota > Metazoa > Chordata > Amphibia > Anura > Pelobatidae > Pelobates > Pelobates fuscus. Next base: position 263,496,609 of record NC_086319.1, on the reverse strand, counting down.
ATAAAATAATTAAGGAATAACAAATGGGGTCATTGCCAACAAATCTTATTAAAGTTAACATCCCCCCATATAGATAACATACCCCTAGCAATGACCCCACAATAATAACAATAGATAACAATCTAAATAACATGTTAATACAGAAACTGGCCGCCCAATATGACCACATTTCCACCAGGTTAAATTGTACGGGTGTACCGAGACACCGCTACCTACCATATCGATTGTAGGGGTGTACCAAGACACTGCTACCCACCATATCCATTGTAGGGGTGTACCAAGCAGGGCCGCCATCAGGGGGTGACAACCATGATGGTTGTCACAGGCCCAGCGGTCCTGGGGGCCTGGACTGCTCTGGCAGTCCCAGGCTCCACTTTCCCTCTCTGCACACATAGATAGCGAATATCGCTATGTATGTGTGCAGCCGCGGGCCCCCGGCTCCCTGTTACCGCAGAGGGGGCCCAGCACACTGCCTCTTCTCTTCTAATAACTCTCGCGATACCTGCGACCTTCTGAGCGTTGCCATGGCAACACTCCGCACGGCACACAGGCCGCGGGTCTCGCGAGAGTTATTAGAAGAGAAGAGGCAGTGTGCTGTGCCCCCTCTGCGGTAGCAGGGAGCCGGGGGCCCCCCCATGTCACCTGACCACCAGGGACTTGAACCTCCCTTAAACATTTAATTTAATACTATGAAAATGCCCTCCTTCCTCCCCCCCACCCCTATATTGCACATTTACACACACACACTGCATACACTAACACAACACACACACTGCATACACTAACACACACTGCATACACTAACACAACACACATACACTGCATTCACTAACACAACACACACACTGCATGCACTAACACAACACACACACTGCATACACTAACACAACACACACACTGCATACACCAATACAACACACACACTGCATACACCAACACAACACACACACTGCATACACTAACACAACACACACTGCATACACTAACACAACACACACACTGCATACACTAACACAACAGACACTCTGCATACACTAACACAACACACACACTGCATACACTAACACAACACACACACTGCATACACCAATACAACACACACACTGCATACACTAACACAACACACACTGCATACACCAATAAAACACACACACTGCATACACTATTACAACACACACTGCATACACCAATACAACATACACTGCATACACTAACACAACACACACACACTGCATACACTAACACAACACACACACACTGCATACATTGATACAACACACACACTGCATACACCAATACAACACACACACTGCATACACTATTACAACACACACTGCATACACCAATACAACACACACTGCATACACCAATACAACACACACACTGCATACACTAACACAACACAAACACTGCATACACCAATACAACACACACACTGCATACACTATTACAACACACACTGCATACACCAATACAACACACACTGCATACACTAATACAACACACACATTGCATACACTAACACAACACACACACTACATGCACTAACACAACACACACTGCATACACTAACACACACACTGCATACACTAACACAATACACACACTGCATACACCAATACAACACACACACTGCATACACCAATACAACACACACACTGCATACACTAACACAACACACACACTGCATACACCAATACAACTAACACACTGCATACACTAACACAACACACACACTGCATACACCAATACAACACACACACTGCATACACTATTACAACACACACTGCATACACTAATACAACACACACTGCGTACACCAAAACAACACACACAGTGCATACACCAATACAACACACACACTGCATACACTATTACAACACACACTGCATACACCAATACAACACACTGCATACACTAATACAACACAAACATTGCATACACTAACACAACATACACATTGCATACACTAACACAACACACACACTGCATACGCTATTACAACACACACTGCATACACCAATACAACACACACTGCATACACTAATACAACACACACACACTGCATACACTAACACAACACACACTGCATACACCAATACAACACACACACTGCATACACTATTACAACACATACTGCATACACCAATACAACACACACTGCATACACTAATACAACACACACTGCATATACTAATACAACACACACACTGCATATACCAATACAACACACACACTGCATATACTAACACAACACACACTATGCATGCACTAATACAACACACACTTTGCATACACTAATACAACACACACACTGCATACACTAATACAACACACACACTGCATACACCAATAAAACACACACACTGCATACACTAACACAACACACACACTGCATACACTAACACAACACACACACTGCATACACTAACACAACACACACTCTGCATACACTAATACTACACACACACACTGCATACACTAATACAACACACACTCTGCATACACTACCCTGACACACACTCTGCATACACTAGTACAACACACACTCTGCATTCAATACACACTAAAACACTCTCTGCATTCACTACACACTAAAACACTCTCTGAATTCACTATACTGACACACACTCTGGATTCAGTACACTGACACACACTCTGCATTCACTACACATTAACACACTCTCTGCATTCACTACAATAACACACACTCTGCATTAACTGTACACACAGCATCCACTACACAAACATCCTATATTCACAGTTCACACACTGCATCCACCACAAATTGAAACACTCTGCATTCATTATACACAGACACTGCGTCTAATACACACACTACATCCACTACAGACACTGTATCCACAAAACACATTTCATATAGTACACACAGCATCCACTACACAAACATCCTATATTCACAGTACACACACTGCATCCACCACAAATTGAAACACTCTGCATTCATTATACACAGACACTGCGTCTAATACACACACTACATCCACTACAGACACTGTATCCACAAAAAACATTTCATCTAGTACACACAGCATCCACTACACAAACATCCTATATTCACAGTACACACACTGCATCCACCACAAATTGAAACACTCTGCATTCATTATACACAGACACTGCGTCTAATACACACACTACATGCACTACTCAAACACACTCTGCGTTCACTATACACACTGCATCCGCTACACAAACACACACTCTGCATTCACTGCACAAACAGTATCTAATACACACAAACACTACATCCATTACACACATTCTAATTCACTTCCACTATACAAGCCACATCCAGTACTGCATCATTGTCAGCAGACTAGGTAGGGCATGGGCAGGCCCGGGGGGAAGGGAAGGGGAGGGGGGCCCAGACCTTGCGCTTTGTCAGGGGCCCCAAAATTTCTGATGGCGGCCCTGGTACCAAGACACCGCTACCACCAGTTCCAGTGTAGGGTGTACCAAGACACCACCACACCCCCAAGTTCGGAGCCACCGACGGGCTTGAACCTACCAACCACATGCAACACTGCCCAATCCACACTAAACCGCAGGATGCCTACTTTCTCCTCCATCTACCCTCCAATTTAACCAGGCCATTCTCCGCCGCTGTGAAAAAACGGGAAATCAACTAACCTAACCAAATACAGGGAGGGTGGGAGGGACAACTGACAGGTAAGCTTAGGTTCAGTTAAAATGGCCACTTCATATAATGGCCGGTATAAATACTCCCCTTATGGCTCCGCCCTACCCAAGTTCCTGTGGCTGCTATGCCTACCTCCTGGCTCTGTCAAGGCCTATTCCTCTTAGCTGCGCTGATCCATGTGCTACATGACAGGCGCACAGTCGGATTTGCGGACATATGCGCTAACCTTACCTAAACCCCCATTAAAACACGGACACAGGATATACTGTTGGAAATAATTAGTCCACAGCTTTATTAAATTATTAATAAAATAATTAAGGAAGAGCAAATGGGGTCATTGCCAACAAATCTTATTAAAGTTAACATCCCCCCATTTAGATAACATACCCCTAGCAATGACCCCACAATAATAACAATAGATAACAATCTAAATAACATGTTAATACAGAAACTGGCCGCCCAATATGACCACATTTCCACTAGGTTAAATTGTAGGGGTGCACCGAGACACCTCTACCCACTATATCGATTGTAGGGGTGTACCAAGACACCGCTACCCACCATATCCATTGTAGGGGTGTACCAAGACACTGCTACCCACCAGTTCCAGTGTAGGGTGTACCAAGACACCACCACACCCCCAGGTTCGGAGCCACCGAACTTACCAACCACGTGCAACACTGCCCAATCCACACTAAACCTCAGGATGCCCACTTTCTCCTCCATCTACCCTCCGATTTAACCAGGCCATTCCCCGCCACAGCTCAGGACTTGACACCTAAAGCTCCTGAGCGACCCTCACCACACCGGAATAAGGCCTGTTGAATGCCTTCCCGAAGGCCCAATTTAAACAGATCACACCTTATATCCGAAAACGTACCCCATCCCCCCTGGAGTACCCAGCGAGCTTGCCTCCCAATTCGTTGTGTCTCACTGTTACACCGCCCCCACATCCGATAAATACCGCCATCAATTTTTTGTTAATTGGTCCTTGACACTGAGGCCGGGTACCTAGTATATCTCCAATGTAACCGAGGAACCATCTCGGACCGCACCACCATCACACCTGTGGCCAGCTCCCATAGCCAGTCCACATCACTCTGCCTCCACCTGATCAATTCCTTTTCCGGGACCATGCCGATATTCTTCCCGCCCTCGTGGATTACCAGAATGTCCTGGACAGTACCCCTTGTTACCTTCTGGAAAATTTTCTCCACTAATGCCTTGCCACCAAAACCCCCGAAAACCAAAACCACTCCAGCTCCACCAATTCCAAAGGAAAGCCCAGTTGCGCTTGACCCGAACCGCGGCTCCCTTCTGCGCCCACCAACCATGTCACCAAACCTGAAACTAAAGTAATTAGCTACAAGGCATAGCCCCAAACACAAACCCATACGTCTATAGCCATTAGACCAAATAGACCGGCCGTAAACAGGACTCAAACCGTACTGACTCCCACCTGCCTAAACGTTTCCCCAGGTCCTCACTTAAAACCAGACGGGACGCCTCTGTCGCCGCCTTTATCGGGAAGAATTCGGCCCCAAAGTGCCTGGGATCCAAACCCAACATTGTCAAACCTCCCCCGAACAAACCCCTGCAGGAATTGAATCGTGACAGCGCAGATCCGTCCCCTTTTACCAGTAAGCCACCCGGGATGTCCGGGCGAAGCTCTAAGTAGCGTGATGCGCTTGACGCCGGGCATACCCCTGACCCCGGCAGGGAATATAGATTTACCAAACCTCCTTTACCAGACACATCTGTTCTTGTACAACCCTACCGAAGTGTGTAGAACCCCCCAACACCCACCGGAAAGGCACTCACCAGCCCCCCAATCCAAATTGCCCCAAACCCCCGAGAAGGCCACTGCTAAAGTAGAGTAACACACCACCCTCAGCACGCCCACCAGGCGTTGCGTTACCCAAGGAAACCAGCCGCCCGGCACCGACATATTTCATACCTCTCCGTAAGACCTGCGATGCCTGACGGACGTGACAACGTTCTGTCACTTCCTCCCAATCGGTCAGTTTGAACCCTAACGCCAATGCCGCCATGCTCCTGTCCATTGCCAATGGAGCGAATGCTGAACTAACAAGCGGCTTAGCAACCACAACAAAGTATCCCTTTGCCCCTCTTTTGACTGGGACCCCCCAGTGAAACCAACCGCCTCGTCCCACATATCCCAAACCTTCACATAGGCAGTCCCCGTGCCCGGTGCCATAGGATTCCGTATTCCGTATCAATCCTCCAAGCATGGCGTCTCGAGCGGCCACATTTCCTCCAGACCAGCCTGTCCCTCCTTCCGCGCCCCCTGGTGCAGCCATTCGCAGCTTGTCCCCTTGTACACGAGCCAAGTAATCAGCCCCTACCTTCCGCCAACCAGGCACAAGGCGTGCCCGCACCCGATATTAAATGACCTGCACAGTGGTACGAATCGCCACCATCGGCGTACCTCCTGAACCGAGGACCCGGCTGGATGGTAAACCACATGAACCTCCGCCATATTGTCCGTGAATTACGACTTTTCGGCCCTTAGTCCTTCACCTTTTAGAGCCATGGCCACTCCCAATGGAAATAACTCAAAAGATGCCAACTTGGAATTAGAGGACTTACCTTTCATGCTCCGTGCACCACCTGCCTTCCAGATATGCCCTGGAATCTATGTTCCCAGAGGCATCCGGGAACAAATCGATACCACCCACAAAGGATCCACAAGTAGCCTTCGCCATGAAACGGCTACAGACCCATACCTCGCGACTAACCCGACATGCGAACTTGAAACTGCCTTATGAACAACTGCGATTTCTCAGCGTGACCTTCTTGGACCTGCAAACTTTCGCCCTGAACTCCCAAAGTGCAGTCAACTGATCCCTAGGCAATCGACACTCTCCTACCACTGAAACAATTTCCAGCCCAACAAAGACGTGCGGTAGGATTCCCGCAAACCGTAAGGTATGTCCTCAACAGCCCGGCCCAGCCACAGCAAGCTATCTTCCAGATAATGTACCAAGGAACCCCTTCCTGATTCCTCTTTCACCACCCACTCCCAGACGGAACCAACTTCTCGAAGTAGGAACATGAAATGGAACCGCCCCTTGGCAAGCAGAGGTTACCAATAGGCACCTGCAAACATGCAACCTAAACGATGGAAGGGTCGCCAATAATCGAATGCGTCACGCTCCCCCGAACCAACTTGACGGCAAGGCCGAATGATGCCTAAGATACAGAACAGGTCCGCGTCGATGTCCTCATTTACCGATGCCCCTTTCAGGTGCGATAAGTTTTGTATCAGACGGAATTTGCCCGCCCCTGTAAGGACCAACCTTTATGGAGACACCCACAGATCCGCTAATGGCGGGGATGTAACGGACCCGCCATCCCCCCAATTGGGCTTTCTTGTGTGACCACTCGTGAACCAATCCCAGATGTTCCCCCACGAATTTGATATTCGCCCACCACTTTTTCTGGTCCCCCAACTTTGAATGGAATAGCGAAAAAAACAACAACAATCCCAGCCATAAAACTAGCACCTTCATGGGAGGCTAACTGCCTTAGCCACGACAGCAACGCACTGATCGTCACCGGTGCCGCTCCGAGCCGCAAACGCGGGGCTGAAGCCCCGGCGAGTACCTCTCCTGCCTTAGGTTTTCCTTTCTTCACGCGTGAGTTGACACCGTGACTCCCACCGCCTCCGGAACACCCGTATCCAAGCCTACCCGACGGTCCTCAGTTGCATTGACCTTTCTTCTGTGCGACCAGCACCGCACATCCTGGGGGCGCGCTGGCAGCCCCCGGAAAGAGTGCATTTCCTGCACCATCATTAGGAACCGGGCACCTTACCCCGATTACGCCTACTAGGATACAAAAGCCCCAAGTCAATTCCCAAAGTCTTCAGTATCTTGCAATACCCGCCTTTTCCCTACTCCTCTTTTCCGGCCTCCTTCCTATCGTCCCCATTTAAATCAAGGACTCCTCGAGCAGAAGACAGGATTTTTTTTTACAAATTCCCTTAATCAAATCTTATCCTCCGCCTTCAAGTGACCCCCCAATGGCCCCTCGAAGGACACATGCCCATTTCGTCACGCCATGCCTGGAATATTGCCACACATCTAACTGTTCTCCTGCCCCGTTGGATGTCCCGGGTACCGCATCCCCTTCCCTTATCCGGCACGCGGTCACCACCGCCCTAACTTCTGCCTCCCGACCGCCCTCCGGTGACCCCACCCTTCCGCACCGCAGGGACGGCCCCTTTTTTTCCTTGATCATGACTCTAAAATGATTTTGCAATTTAAAAAAAGCTTCCCAGAGTGTGGTGTGTTTATTGACTCACCGCCCGAACCCCCGTCTGCGCTGTCCTTCCACCTTGCCAGGCTCTGGAGTATCCGGTGGACGCCGACTCCTGTCCGCACTGGTCCCGCCTCAAGCCCGTAGGAGTAACACTCCTCGACCTGCTGGGAGAAGATAACCTGGGTAGTCTGTTCTTATATAGCCTTACCTCCCTGCGCTCTGTTCTGTCGTCCTAATCTCTGCTCCTTCTTGCTGCCTGACCTTCCCGGCCACAGGCGTCACGCCTCTACCCTAGTGAAATCCTGCCATATGAAGCTGAAGCGCTGCACTGAGACCTCCTCCTCCTCTCCCAGGAACTGGACCTCCTCCTACCACACCAACCTCATGACGGGCTCCTCAATCCCTCATCCGACCTCCCGCTGCTGCTGTGCCTGTCATTGTCCCTGTGCTACTTCCTCCCGTACTCACACCTGCTGACGCTCCTCCTGTGTTCCTGCTCCTGAGAACGCCCCCCAGGGCACTCCCGCTTGCCTCTGTCCCTTACGTCAATTTCCACCCGTCCTTGTCCTCTCTTCTGCCCTCTGCTTGCAGTACCTGGCCTCTCCCCGGCCACCTCATCCACTTGTGGCCCCTTTAATTAATCCTGGTTGCTGGCCTTCCCCTCCATAGCTGCTCTGCTGCGCCTGTGAAGACTCTGCCTGCTGCTTTCACTATCCCCTTCCTTCACCTCTGACCCGACCCTGGCCCCATCCAGGGCCGCCTCCATCTGTGTCCCGTCGACCTGGACCCCCCCCCCCCCCCCCCCGTCTGCCCATTGGGGGGGGGGATGGACCGCTTGTACACTGCTGGCCCCTTGCCTACCCAGCATGCTAGCTGTCACTAACTTCCTGTGGCTGCTATGCCTACCTCCTGGCTCTGTCAAGGCCTATTCCTCTTAGCTGCGCTGATCCATGGGCTACAGACTGTGGGGTTAAATCATTCATGATCGGTTTACCTCCTAAAGGCTAGCGGCAGGAACATCCTGGCATTATAACAACTATATTTCCTTGAAGATGGTATGGTGCCCAAACTGGTCCTTTATTTTTAAAGTGTGAATGAAGTGTGTAGCCAGGGGCAGGGCTGATCTGAGACATTTTAGGTGCCTTATTAATAACAATTTATGCCATAAAATGTAATTAGGGACAAGAATCATGTCTGCACATTATTTACACAGACTGATATCATAACACAATTATTATAGTTTAAAGACATATTACTGTGAGTAATATTGCTTTGGAGCTTTGTTATACACTCTTATACACACCAAGAATACTGAGCTCCAAAGAGGACATCAAGTAGAGAAAAGTGACAGAGGGAATTAGGCTCAAAATAGAGCCTATAGAAACATAGTATATGATGGCAGATAAGAATCATTTGGCCAGGGCCGCCATCAGGGGGTGACAACCATAAGAGTTGTCACGGCCCCGGTCAGTGCTGTGGCCGTTGTATAGCGCGGCCGGGCCCCTTTAAAAAAAAAAAGCTCACTCCGCGCGGGAGGAGCGCGCGCCCAGCCGTGATGAGGGAGAGCCAGGCAGTGAAGAGGGAGCAGCGCCGACTCCCATCATCCCCAGCCACCCTCCTGCAAAGAAAAGGTAAGAGACAGGAGGGTGGCTGGAAAATGAGCTGTGTGTGTGCATGTATGTATGTATGTATGTCTGTGTCTGTATGCATGTATGTCTGTCTGTCTGTGTATGTCTGTCTGTATGGATGCATATATGTCTATGTATGTATGTCTGTCTGTATGTGTATGTCTGTATGCATGTATGTATGTCTGTATGCATGTATGTATGTCTGTATGCATGTATGTCTATGTATGTATGTATGTATGTATGTCTGGATGCATGCATGTCTGTCTGTATATCTGTGTGTATGTCTATGTCTGTCTGTATGCATGTATGTCTGTCTGTATGTGTATGTCTGTATGCATGTATGTCTATGTATATATGTCTGTCTGGATGCATGCATGGCTGTATGTATGTCTATGTCTGTCTGTATGTGTGTATGTCTGTCTGTATGCATGTATGTCTGTCTGTATGCATGTGTATGTATGTCTGTCTGTGTATGTATGTCTGTCTGTATGTGTATGTCTGTAAGCATGTATGTCTGTCTGTATGTGTATGTCTGTATGCATGTATGTCTATGTATGTATGTATGTCTGTCTGTCTGTATGTGTATGTCTGTATGCATGTATGTCTATGTATGTATGTATGTCTGTCTGGATGCATGCATGTCTGTCTGTCTGTGTGTATGTCTATGTCTGTCTGTCTGTATGTCTGTGTGTCTGTATGCATGTATGTGTATGTCTGTCTGTCTGTCTGGATGCATGCATGTCTGTCTGTATGCGTGTATGTCTGTCTGTATGCATGTATGTCTGTGTGTCTGGATGCATGTATGTGTATGTATGTCTGTCTGTCTATGTATGTCTGTCTGTCTGTATGTGTATGTCTGTATGCATGTATGTCTATGTATATATGTCTGTCTGGATGCATGCATGGCTGTCTGTATGTCTATGTCTGTCTGTATGTGTGTATGTCTGTCTGTATGCATGTATGTCTGTCTGTATGCATGTATGTGTATGTATGTCTGTCTGTGTATGTATGTCTGTCTGTATGTGTATGTCTGTATGCATGTATGTCTGTCTGTATGTGTATGTCTATGTATGTATGTATGTATGTATGTATGTCTGTCTGTATGTGTATGTCTGTATGCATGTATGTCTATGTATGTCTGTCTGGATGCATGCATGTATGTCTGTCTGTATGTCTATGTCTGTGTTACAAATCGCTATTTGTAACTGGCCCTTTAAATGAAAAATTGCCCTGCTTCCCTGGATTGTGGAGAAGCCTATTTGCCAGCCTCCTTCCTTATGACTATGGCCCTGTGTGAGCGGTGATACCCCAGATGGCTATGCCATGGAGCCTATTCATATAATGAAAGACTATGGGAAAGACTTTAGCTCCGTGGCAATTGAACTGTGTGAATAGGATCTGCGCGCTATTCGGTAGTTTTGTGCGCTCAGATCCTAGCTATCTGGGGATATGTGAAATGTCTGTGTGTTATGTGTAAAATGTGACTTTATGTATTTTAAAGTGTTTTATGTTGTTTTGCAACCATGTGGTTAATGGAGTCTGCCTCAAGTCCTGGATAATTGAATTACTTCCCCCCATTGTCTCCAGGATAGAGGGCCCTGTAAAACCATGCTTCCAGAAGGTCAAATGCACATTTTTACTAACTTCTGAACCCCTGGTCCAATTCGTATGATTTTTGAGTATGTTGTTCCCCTGAATGGATTGATTGTGAATATGTATTTTTATGCGAATGTGATGTATATTTTGGGAGTTATGAATGTTGTGTAAAAACTGTATTTTTACTGTCTGTGATAATTATGTTAATCCCTTGTGTAGCATAATTATATCACAGACATAGGGGAGGATTTTGTGTGTAATTACTGGGAGTGGTTTTAATGATGTACGTGTATGATTGGTTGTTTTGTCCCGCCCTGTGGGTGGTCCTGTATTTTCAAAATGGTAATAAAAACCAGGCTGGGTGTTCCAGCACCTCAGACCTCTTCTGACCCTCTAACTTGCAGCCTCGACTCATGTTTGTAGGGGACAGCTATAATCACTACAGGGATTGCTATGCTCTGCATACTCCCTTAGCTACTGAGCTCTTGTAAGAGCTCTTGTTCCTGATCCTGCTTCGCTCGACAGAAGGAAGAGGTTCGCCTATTGGAACCTGGAGCCTGGTCGTAGGTCCAGGGCGCAGAGCAGACGGCGAGATACCAGCCCAGCAGCGGTGGTTCGTGGAGTCTGAAGTGCTTATGGTGGCTGCGGTGCTGATGGTCCTTTGGTAAGCGCTAGGAGCATCCTTTTCTACGGTCCAACTTCCAGCCAGCCTGGAGGCAACCGTAACATTTGGTGGCAGCGGTGGGATGGCGTCCTAGCGCAAGGAGCAGCACCCCAACAGCACTGGTATCGTATGAGAGTTATTGAGGGCAACGCTAGCCACTACGCAGCATCCCTACCTTGAGCAGCATGGAGCCAGCCAGTCCGTGCACAGCAGCCGAAATGGAGGAGAGGTTCCTCAACAGATTGCATGGCTTCCTATCCTGGAGAGATGGGGAAGTCTCAGAAGAGGAGATGTGTGGGTACAGACATGAGGCCAGATTTGAGCTGTGGGAAGAAGCCCTACAGGAAGTTCAACGTTGGCGAGGAGATCGTAGTATCAGCCGAGAGCAGCAAATCCAGGCTCGAATGGCAGAGCGGATGCCCTTCCTGGGCAAACAACCCCTTCCAGTGTGGGTAGCTAAACTAGAGAAACTAGTATACAACGAACTGTGGCTCGACACCGCATACCAGGCGCTACAGTGGTACGCAACTCAGCTCGCTCCAGAGATGGCTGAGTATGAATTCCCAGAGTGTGGGGATTACGATGGCCCTGATCTATTCTGGGAGAATATGGACGATGATGACTTTGGTAGGGCTACAGATTCACGCTTCTGGGACCTGTTTGATGACCGGGAAGACAAGCTGGGCCTCCCTAGAACTATTAACCTAGAGGCAGATCTGCGGTACCTAGTCACCAACGAATGTGACCTTGAGTGGAAGTACCAGCACCTCATCGATGGGTCCCGGGAAGAGACACCCGGTCCCCTTCCTCCACAGCATCCAGAGGTACCCCAGGAGAGCACAGCAGCAGAGCCAGGTCGAGAGCCCTTCAGCTGGCAGGACATCGTAGGGGTATACTGGGAGGAACCTCCGATGGCAGGTGGAGATGGGACCGCAGTCTCTCTACCGGCCCTACAGGGATGCTGGGCAGGCGGCCCAGATCCCCAACCCCAGGGTGAGTTACAGGGAGAGGAGAGCAACGACCTCCCTCCCCAGCGGCAGCGTGAGTTAAAGGGAGAGGAGAGCAGCGACCTCCCTCCCCAGCGGCAGTGCACTGTACAGAGGGAAGAGACAACCGGTCTCCTTCCCCAACCACAACCAGAGGTACCCGAGGCAGCTGGCCTCAAAGACTGGTCCTGGGAGGACCCCCAGCAGGCAGGTGGAGATGGGACCGCAGTCTCTCTACCGGCCCTACAGGGATGCTGGGCAGGCGGCCCAGATCCCCAGCGGCAGCCTGAGTTACAGGGAGAGGAGAGCAGCGACCTCCCTCCCCAGCGGCAGTGCACCGTGCAGAGGGAAGAGACAACCGGTCTCCTTCCCCAACCCCAACCAGAGATACCCGAGGCAGCAGGCCTCATAGAATGGTCCTGGGAGGACCCCCAGCAGGCAGGTGGAGATGGGACCGCAGTCTCTCTACCGGCCCTACAGGGATGCTGGGCAGGCGGCCCAGATCCCCAGCGGCAGACCCAGCTACAGGGAGGGGAGAGCATCGACCACCCTCCCCAGCCGGAGTATGCCTTCCAGGGAGAGGAGACAACCGGTCTCTCTCCCCAGCCGCAGCATGTTCCACAAGAAGCGGAGAGCATCGACCTCCCTTCTCAACGGCCGCAGGAGTATCAGGAGGAGGAGGTAAGCCAATTCCCCCCTCCTCAGCTAACTTCTAACCTGGGCCCAGGGTTAACAGTTCCCTTTGCCCCCGGGCAGGACTATGCCCCAATTCCCCCAGCAGAAGCGCTGGCACCAGGGCAGAGTGCCGCTGGCCTCTGCCCCCCAAGTACTACCAGCTATTTGCCCAGCTGCACCCGGAAGGCAGCGAGTGCTGCATGTTTACCCTACAACCTGGGACCTACAGGCCAGTACTATTTATTGTGGGGGGGCTTCTCTGCCAATGTTTATTTGTGGGTGGGCTGCGAGACTAACTTAGGCACTGACCGACAGAAGGTCAGGTGCCTGGTTAGTCTCCCTCCAAAAGGGGAGATGTGTTACAAATCGCTATTTGTAACTGGCCCTTTAAATGAAAAATTGCCCTGCTTCCCTGGATTGTGGAGAAGCCTATTTGCCAGCCTCCTTCCTTATGACTATGGCCCTGTGTGAGCGGTGATACCCCAGATGGCTATGCCATGGAGCCTATTCATATAATGAAAGACTATGGGAAAGACTTTAGCTCCGTGGCAATTGAACTGTGTGAATAGGATCTGCGCGCTATTCGGTAGTTTTGTGCGCTCAGATCCTAGCTATCTGGGGATATGTGAAATGTCTGTGTGTTATGTGTAAAATGTGACTTTATGTATTTTAAAGTGTTTTATGTTGTTTTGCAACCATGTGGTTAATGGAGTCTGCCTCAAGTCCTGGATAATTGAATTACTTCCCCCCATTGTCTCCAGGATAGAGGGCCCTGTAAAACCATGCTTCCAGAAGGTCAAATGCACATTTTTACTAACTTCTGAACCCCTGGTCCAATTCGTATGATTTTTGAGTATGTTGTTCCCCTGAATGGATTGATTGTGAATATGTATTTTTATGCGAATGTGATGTATATTTTGGGAGTTATGAATGTTGTGTAAAAACTGTATTTTTACTGTCTGTGATAATTATGTTAATCCCTTGTGTAGCATAATTATATCACAGACATAGGGGAGGATTTTGTGTGTAATTACTGGGAGTGGTTTTAATGATGTACGTGTATGATTGGTTGTTTTGTCCCGCCCTGTGGGTGGTCCTGTATTTTCAAAATGGTAATAAAAACCAGGCTGGGTGTTCCAGCACCTCAGACCTCTTCTGACCCTCTAACTTGCAGCCTCGACTCATGTTTGTAGGGGACAGCTATAATCACTACAGGGATTGCTATGCTCTGCATACTCCCTTAGCTACTGAGCTCTTGTAAGAGCTCTTGTTCCTGATCCTGCTTCGCTCGACAGAAGGAAGAGGTTCGCCTATTGGAACCTGGAGCCTGGTCGTAGGTCCAGGGCGCAGAGCAGACGGCGAGATACCAGCCCAGCAGCGGTGGTTCGTGGAGTCTGAAGTGCTTATGGTGGCTGCGGTGCTGATGGTCCTTTGGTAAGCGCTAGGAGCATCCTTTTCTACGGTCCAACTTCCAGCCAGCCTGGAGGCAACCGTAACAGTCTGTCTGTCTGTATGTCTGTGTGTCTGTATGCATGTATGTGTATGTCTGTCTGTCTGTCTGGATGCATGCTTGTCTGTCTGTCTGTCTGTATCAGGCCCGGACTGGCCATCGGGCATACCGGGCAAATGCCCGGTGGGCCGCGATGGCCGTGGGGCCGAGGCCGGCAGGGGAGATCACAGGATCTCCCCCTGCCAGCCCCTGCAGGGCCAGCGCTACCCGAGCGCCGGCCCTGCTCTATGCCTCCATGGGCCGGTGGGGAGATCAAAGATCTCCCTCACCGGCCCAGAGACACTCTGGTTCGGCTGCCGGCAGGAGAGCAAGCGAGGGAGGGAGGCAGGACAGAGGACCGGCGGAGCTCTATCCAGCAGCTCCGCCGGGTCCTCTCGCGAGGTCTGAGCGTTGCCGCGGTTACCACGGCAACGCTCAGATCTCGCGAGAGTGAACTCTAGCCTGCAGGCTAGAGTTCACTCTCACCACTGGACCACCAGGGAAGGAAGCATGATCCTCTCCCTCCCCCCTCACGGCAGAACGGCCACCCACCCGAGGCAGAACAGCTCCCCCCCCTCCCAGGCTAAAGGTAAGAAGGGAGGGGGGGATATACCTTTTTTTATTATTATTATTAATACAAAAATATATATTTTCATTTAAATACAAAATACATTCACACACACACAACCCCCAAACACACACAACACCCCCAGACACACAAAGCACCCAAACACACACAGCACCCCCAGACACACAAAGCACCCGTACACCCAGACACACACACACACAGCACCCCCAGACACACACACACAGGACCCCCAGACACACACACATCACCCTCAGACACACACAGCACACACACACAGCACCCCCAGACACACACACAGCACCCCCAGACACACACACAGCACCCCCAGACACACACACAGCACCCAGACACGCACACAGCACCCCCAGATGCACACAGCTCCCCCAGACACACAGAGCACCCAGGCACCCACACAGCTCCCAGACGCACACACAGCTCCCAGACGCACACACAGCTCCCAGACGCACACACAGCACCCAGACGCACACACAGCACCCAGACGCACACACAGCACCCAGACGCACACACAGCACCCATACGCACACACAGCACCCAGACGCACACACAGCACCTAGACGCGCACACAGCACCCCCAGACACACACAGCGCACCCAGACACACACAGCGCACCCAGACACACACAGCGCACCCTCAAACACAGCACCCTCGCTCACACACACATATATATATATATATAAAATAACCCTCAGTGAGTTAAGAAATTTAGAAACCTAGAATGTGACGGGACGGCAGATAAAAACACCCTCACACACAGCACCCCTCTTACATACACACACACTGCGCCCCTCACACATACAATACGTCCAAATATATATATATATATATATAGATATATAGATATATAGATAGATATATACACACACTACAGCACCCCTCACACTGCACCACTACACACATTACGCTCCAGATACACGCTAGATCCCTTACCCTATATGCACTCTTAATCCTCTATACACACACACACACAATCTCCTATACACACGCTGGGTCCTTTACACACTAGAACTCGTACACACACACACTGCATTCCTTGTCAGCAAACACATACAACATTCTCTAAACTCACCCTCTCTACAACCCCTACACAAACATCGTCACCTATACACACACACACACACACTACAGCCTGTATACACACATTCGCTACATCCCCTATAACACTATGCCCTCTATACACACACTCTACAGCCCCTAGCCACACATATTACACCACAAACACAAATGAAATTGACCTATTTACACAATACCACACCACACTGTACACACACGCAATCCCTCAAGCAGGCTCCAAACACATGCACCATACACTTTCCTGGCCCTTTTGTCCTCTGGTATCCCACTTGTGGAGACACCAGAGACAATTTAAAAGCAAACACAGCGCAAGCATGTTATTAAATTTGCTTGCGCTGCGCAGAACAAATTCAGGGCCTTTTTCTAATGCCAGAGCTCTTCAGTGGGGCTCTGCGCATTGAACCAACATGCTCACTTTGAGAGGGGGCGTGCTTGTCATTACTAATGACAAAACACACCCTCTCTGGCCCCGCTACCTTAGGGGGCTGCTCTGATTGAAAAATGCCAGGGCCTAATTTTTTTCCCAGTCCGGCCCTGGTCTGTATGTATGCATGTATGTCTGTGTGTCTGGATGCATGTATGTGTATGTATGTATGTCTGTCTATGTATGTCTGTCTGTGTATGTATGTCTGTCTGCATGCATGTATGTCTGTCCGTATGTCTATGTATGTATGTATGTCTGTATGCATGTACGTCTATGTATGTCTGTATGCATGCATGTCTGTGTGTATGTATGAATGTATGTCTGTGTGTATGTCTGTCTGTATGTATATGTCTGTCTGTATATGTCTGTATGCTTGTATGTCTGTATGTATGCATGTATGTCTATGTATGTATGTCTGGATGCATGTCTGTGTGTATGTCTATGTCTGTCTGACTGCATGCATGCATGTCTACGTATGTATGTCTGTCTATGTATGTTTGTGTATGTCTGTATGCATACATGTCTATGTATGTATATATGTATGTCTGTATGTCATTATATATGTATATATGTATGTATGTATGAATGTAGGACTTTTGAATGAATTTGTTGGACTGACTGTCTGCTTGCTTATGCAGGCAGATAGCTTATCTCCTGAGCCACCATTCCTGCTGTCTGTGTGGTTGTGCAAACAGCTATACTTATCTTTTCCTGATCAGACTAAATAGCCACCTCTAATGTAACATGCGTTCCACATTGCGATCACGTGATGCGGAAGTGCTGTTTAGCTGCGCGTCACGTGATCATTTTAAAATAGTTATTTTAAGTCTTTTAAACCTTCGTTTTTGTGTTTAAATGAATGTACCTATATTATATGCTTTATATGTACAATAATTTATGTTTTATTCAGTTATTTGATTTGTATCTTTATATTATGCTACTGATGACGTCATTTTGGCGGGATTTTCAAAATTACAAACATTACTGTATCTTATATAAACCATTGTATGTCAGGTGTGTCCCTCTTTTACTATTATCTACTTGAAGAAGCCCTTGCGGCGAAACGCGTTTAGATATTAATTTTATTATTTTACAATAAAGAAAATACTTTGGCATAAAACATTTTATAGCCATTTTGATTTCTTTTTCACCGGACTATACATATACTATCTACCTGACGAGAAGCCTAAAGAATCCTTAGGTGGGGATGATACCACCCAAGCGCCTACATTGAGCAGTACAAGCCTGCTCTATATACTGTGAGTAGTATATTTATTCTCTTTTTATACATTTTAATTGCTATACAGAGAGCACTATATACTTTATTTTATCTCCCTGGGTCGAATAATACCAACTTGGACGTTGAATCTGAGCCAGATACTCGCCAATCAATATTACGCCGCATATCCTTGAGTGGGGATTATTCCACTTCACGTGCGTTATATCAGAGCTAGGTTCTAGCTCTGAAAAGTGTGAGTAAGACTACTTTTATTTTTATTTTATTTACCATTTTATTCATCTATATACTGTGCCATTGGAGTTCCTCTTGCTTTTTTCTTCACATATTACTTCACTGGATTTCAAGGACACCTTTGTGAAGACACACCCCATTTTACGCCTCAGGATCCCTGTTCTTATACACGGCATCTACCATTATGGACTTATGATAAGTGCTTTGGACTATTGCCAATTATCCATTTATATTTCATTTAATATTTAATATTAAATTGTATTATTTTATATTATTTATTATACACTCTTATATGTTTTACTGTATATTTTAGGCGCAACCTTTTTTTGTTCTATTTTGCATCATTTCTTATCATTAGGGGATTATAGGGGACTCCCCTTTAAGGATTGCAGCCTTACTATTATTATTTTCTTGTGTGGCAATCTAGCGCTGATTTTTTCTCTTTCCATGTATGAATGTATGTCTGCATATCATTATGAACGTAGGTCTGTGTGTATGTGTGTATGGATGTCTGTATGCATGCATGTATGTCTGTCAGTATATATGCATGTATGTCAGTCTGTATGTATGTATGTATGTATGTCTGTATGCCATTATGAATGTATGTCTGTGTATGTCTGTATGCCATTATGAATGTATGTGTGTATGAATGTCAGTGTCTGTATGTATGAATGTGTGTGTGTGTGTGTGTGTATGGATGTATGTATGTGTCTTTATGTCCTCTTGCATGTGTGTCTGTATGTATGTTAGTATGTGTCTGTCTGTCTGTCACTATGTATGCTTGTGTGTATGTCTCAGTATGTGTGTGTCAGTATGTATGCCTGTATGCGTGTATGTCTGTTTCAGTATGTGTGTCTGTTAGTATGTATCTGTGTCCTTTTGTATCAGTGTGTGCGTTTGTGTCTGTGTGTGGACCCAGTGGGCGGTATTTGGAGGCGGGCCCCAGACCCTGAGCTGAGTTAGGGGCCCCAAAATTTCTGGTGGCGGCCCTGCATTTGGCCCATCTAGTCTGCCCAAATGTTCTAAATACTTTCATTAGTCCCTGTCCTTATCTTAAAGGGACACTATAGTCACCAGAACAACTACAGCTTATTATATTTGTTCTGGTGAGTAGAATCATCCCCTTCAGGCTTTTTGCAGTTAACACTGTCTTTTCAGAGAAAATGCAGTGCTTACATTACAGCCTAGTGATCAGCGTTTGGTTTTGTGCTGCCCTAGGCATGACTAAACCTGGACACCCTCCTAATCTAAATTTGCCTCTTCCTGATTAAGAACCCACCACTTCAGCTTTAGACTCCAGCTTTTCCTACTCCTTCAAAAAGTATACATAGTGCCAGGAAAGTTTTCCTGGCACTATAGTTCCCTATAGTGCCCCCCTCCCTCGTGCTCTAACCCCCTCCCCCCCACTCGGCACTGAAGGGGTTTTAACTCCTTCAGTCACTTACCTTAATCAGCGATGGGTCAGGCTCCTCCTCCGCTCTTGCATTCGGCTTCCCCATAGGAAAGCATTGTATCAATTCTTTCCTATGGGGATTTAGTAGGCACTGGATGTCCTCATGCACAGCGTGAAGACGTCCAGCATCAGTTAGGCATTGCCTAACCACCTGGAAGGAGTTAACCCCTCAAGGTAATTATTGTAGTTTCTGAGAAACTGCAATAATTAAACTTGCAGGGTTAAGGGGAGTGGGATACTGCACCCAGACCACTTCAATGAGCTGAAGTGGTCTGGGTGCCTATAATGTCCCTTTAAGCACACACTCTGACAGTGCCACACACACACACTCAATGACAAACACACAGACGTCACTGACAGACAGACTCACTGATTTGACACACACACATTTCAACAGATACGCACTGACAGTCACACACACACTCAATGAGAAACACACAAATGTCACTGACAGACACAGGCTCACCGATCTGACACACTCATTCATTGACAGACACACACACGCACACTGACAGACACACACTGATTTGACAGACACTCACAAACACACACACACTGACAGACACACACTCATACACTCACAGACACACATACTTACAGACACACACATACACTTACAGTCACATACTCACAGACACACTCACTCACACTCACAGAAACACACTCACGCACAAATACACTCACAGACACACACACATACACTTACTAATTATTAATATTATAATACCTAAAATGTCCTTACCTGGAGAGCACGCGTGGGCTCTGTCGTTGGAGTCTGTCGTTGGAGTTCCAGTGGGGCTGCTGTAAAGCGTGCGACTGTATTGGACAGGGGGGAACAACGGGGACGACAACAAATACCTAGTTTGCCTTGGGCTAAATACACCACTGCTGGTGATAACTACAATGGCCACTCCTTAGATGGCTACTAAAGCTGCTTCCTTAAGCAGTCCTGCCTAATGTGCAGCACTGTCATTCATTGTTTCCACCCTCTGCCTGCAGACACTGAATTTTACTCATAGAGATGCATTAATTCAATTAATCTCTATGAGGAGATGCTGATTGGCCAGGGCTGTGTTTGACTTGTGCTGGCTCTGCCCCGATCTGCCTCCTCCATTACCTGCCAATCCTAGGGGAAAGCATTGTGATTGGTTCAGACCACCTCTTCTGATAATGTCAGCAGGCAGGGGCAGGTCTGAGGCAGACGGGGCAGAGCCAGGAGCTGCAGACTTGAAAACAGGTAAGATTTGACTATATTTAGGGAGGCAAGAGAGAGCCAGAGGGGCTAGATGGAGGTTTTAACACTACAGGGTTAGTAATACATGTTTTTGTTTCTGACCCTGTAGTGCTCTTTTAAGTCTAGGATAGCCTTATTATTATTATTATTATTATTATTCTTGCAATTTATATAGCGCCAACAGATTCCGTAGCGCTTATCCCACACATGCTTAAACTCCCTTACTGTGTTAACCTCTAACACTTCAGCTGGAAGGCTATTCCACCCTCTCTGTAAAGTAATACTTCCTGAAATAATTTTGAAACCTTTGCCCATCTAATTGAAGACTATGTCCTTTTGCTGTGGTAGTTGTATTCTTTTAAATATAGTCTCCTCCTTTACTGTGTTGATTCCCTTTATGTATTTAAATTGCTATATTTATAATAGGGTTAATCCAGCCTCTAGCGGCTATCTCATTGACAGCCGCTAGAGGGCTTTCGCGCTTCTCACTGTGAAAATCACAGTGAGAAGATGCCAGCGTCCATAGGAAAGCATTGTGAATGCTTTCCTATGGACTGGCTGAATACGCGTGCGGCTCCTGTCGCGCATGCGCATTCAGCCGAGGAGAGGAGGAGGAGAGTCGCCCGCCCGGCAGTGGAGAAAGAGGTAAGTTTAACCCCTTCCTCTCCATCCAGCCTGGCGGGAGGGGGACCCTGAGGGTGGGGGCACCCTCAGGGCACTATAGTGCCAGGAAAACGAGTATGTTTTCCTGGCACTATAGTAGTCCTTTAAGGAAATATGACCTATACGGAGTACAGGTACTCACTTACCAACCGGGTTCTGTTCCTACGACCCTGTTGTCGAACGAATTGGTCGGTAGGTGAGAAGTTAAGGGATTCCCTGCTCTGCTGCATTCCTCTATGTTCTGGAAATTGTCCCTGAACATAGACGAACGCTACAGAGCAGGGAAACTCTAATCTATGCAGCAGAGCAGGAGAGCACAGAATCCCTCTAATTCCCACTACGGCGCGCACTTACCACCCCGCGAGAAAGCTGGTTGTAAGTGTGAGCCGTCGCAGAACAGGTAGGTTGCAAAACGAGGACCACCTGTATGTGGCTGAATGGCAATGTGTATGTAGGAACATACATGTGTGAAATGTTAGTGACTGCATATGAATGATGGACGTTTTTGTGTAGAGTACTAGTGTATAAATATATTTATAGAGTGCCAGTGTGTGCATGCATGAGTATATTTGTGTGAAATTGCATATATGGGTATATAGTGCGCATGTGTGGGTGTGTTTGTGTACTGTGTTTCCAATTCCAGTCTGCCTCTCTTTATCATTTCTACCTCACATGTGTTCCTCTCTTCCTATACCCAATTATTCCCCTCTCCCTCTCCCCATCACCATCTCTTTTTCCAATTGTTCCCCTCTTCTCATTCCCCCTTCTCTCACTTGTTCTCCTTCTTTCCCCCCTTCCCGCACTTGTTCCCTTTTTTGTTCCCCCTTCCTGCACTTGAACCCCTCTTCTCTCCCCCTTCAATCTTCTGTTCTTTTCTTCTGTGCCCATATTTCACACAATTGTTCTCCTATCCCCCCCCCCCCATCCGCCACTTACTCCCCTGTGCCCAATTGTACTCTTCTGTGTCCACTCCTAGTAGCTCACTTGTTATCCTGTAATTGGAGGCGGTCAGAGGTACAGTAAAGGAGGTCACACGGTGATGCTGATCTTCACGTATTGCCCTTCAGTTTTTTTGGATGCCTGTGAGGGAGAGAGGACCTGCTGCCATGGGTAGTGGGCAAGAAGGGGAAAGAGCTATTCTCCTTCTTTCCAGTGCATTCCTGCTGAACCATAAATGATGCATGGCTCAAGTAGTGCCACCCCTTTGCTGTGTGCCGCCTGAAGGCCATGGCCTCGGCAGCCTTGTGGGAAATCCGGTCCTGGGGGCAGGGTAACTGAGCGTACAACTGTTCGTTCCAAAGCAATTGTATTGCAAAAAGACATTTGCAGTGGCAAGTAACATTAGGTCGGGCTATTAGCACAGGAATTGACATTTTGAATTGCTTTTAGGGGTTAAATTGTTTGTGAATGGTTTATCCTCAAATTCTTGAATCCAGCACCATCTGCCCTTGCCCTTCAGCTACTCTCAGATTCTTGAAACAGGAAGCCTCAGACAGGGATGTCACTGTATGGCTTAGAGCGGCATCAGACGCTCCAATCAGTAGCCCCCATTCAAAAAAATGGATTTAGAAACATATGTATATTACTCAAGTCGTTTTTTATGAATGGGGAGCTACTGACAGGCTTAGAGCGTCAGCTTGTGCTCTCAGCCAATAAACAGCATCCCTGTCTGAGGTTTCATGTTTGTAATGGTTCCTTTAATAGCTAGGGAGCTTGCCACCAGACAGAGACATACACATTAGATAAATCAACACGCATGCTGAAGTCATTGCCACTACTACTTCAATTAATTATGGCAGCAAGCATAGAGATATGACATTGTATCTTCATTTATTTTGTTGGAAGCAGGGACAGCACCCAAACCTTAACTGCTTTAAGTGAGTGTAAGTGTTCCATACAATGTGAGCATTGAAATGAACAATTCCATGTAATTGGAGCTTTGAGATGAATTCTTCCATGCAATGTATTGGAATTAACTCTTCCATGAAGTGTGAGCATTGAGATTTACCATTATTCAGTGCATTGCTTATTTCATAAGCAATTACATTTGCTTATCCCCTTTACCACAATGTAACCGTTAGTATCAACTCCTACACTGCAATGCTGGCATTGTTAATAAATGCTAATTCATGTACTGGGAGTAAACTGAAGACCAGTCACCAGAAATGCTCTTAACTTTGCGCAGTGGCAGTATTTTGGCAAATGGAGTTAATTTTTGCCAAACGTTACAAAATATAATTATATAGTTGGCTAGGTTGGAAAAGTCCATCAAGTTCGCTGAAGCCCTGAAATCCTTTATGCTGTAGGTCCAAAAGAAGACAAATAAAAAAACAATTGTAGTTCTTTCCAATTATGTCACTAAAAGGGAAAACAATCCGTCTTGACCCCATAATGGCAATCAGATTTCTCCCTGAATCATATATATCAATTATATCCTTGAATATTCTGTTTATGCAAAAAAAGCATACAAACCTTTTTCAAAAAAATAAATAAAATATCTATAGAATCTGAAAACACAATATCACAACCTAGGCATAGAAATCCATGTCTTTATTGTTTTTACTGTAAAGAACCCTTTCCTCTGCTGTAAGTGAAAACACCTTTCTTCGAGTCCACAGTTACACCTCTAGTGGCAGTCACTCAGACAGCAATGTGCAACACTGACGTTCAGAGTCTCCACACACTGTATAGAGGTGCTGAATATTCCCCATAGAGATGATGCATTGATTCATTTTGCCTCGCATGCACAATAGCCTCTGAAAGCTTTCCTTTGAAGGCAGAAGCCGGCGTAGCCAGCCATAGCAAACCGGCGCGGCTTGGGAGAAACGGTGAGTAAAACCACCATTCGTCTTCAGAGAAAGGGAGGACAGCTTTCACAATAAATAGCAATAGGTTATACTTCCCACAGCCAGCAGATAACCGCAGATATGCTTTTGAGCGACACACGAGGCTGGATTTCTCACCCATTTTAACCCCTAAAGGGCGCATGACGAAAAATTTCCGTCATGCTGGTCCTACCTTTAAGGACGCATGAAGGAAAATTTCCGTCATGCAGTATTTTTCCAGCAGGGTCTATTACCTTGCTGGTAACTATGACTCCCCTCTCTCACCTGGGGCCAGAATGTGGCCCCAGACTGACCGAGCTCAAAGTGAGCGCTGCAAACAAGCATTTAAATGGGGATTTAAATCCCCACTATTACAATTTGGTGTGATCAGGGTTAAATCCCTGCTCACACAAGGGAGTTCCAGGTATCAATGGAAACCTGGGGCTCCCCTCTATCAGCTGGGGACATTTTTAGTTACCCCAACCTTTTTGATGAGCTACATGCAGTGCTGGAAGCAGGGGCGGACTGAGAGCCATTGGGGCCCCCGGGCAAAATTAGATCCCAGGCCCTTTGAATGCACAAATATATGTGCATTAAATACATGTTAAAGGATCACTATAGTGTCAGGAAAACAAACCAGTTTTTGTTCTGATCTTGTCCATCTGTCAAGTGGTCTGAACAATAAGAGTACCCATGGGTTAGGTGTTATTGGTCTATGGAAGATGCTCGCTATTAATTTGCTTACTTTCCCCCAGAGTGTCTGGACCTGGAGGCAGTCCCATCACATATGTTTGTATGTGCCTCTATGTCCGCATAATCTCCAGCAGTGGTCGGTCGGGTTTTATGCATGTGGTAGAGCTTAACCAGGGTGGTATACCACCAGAACATCGTTTTATACGATTGCTCCTGCATCGTAATACATATAGAGGTTCATCTGTTAGCCTCTGAGATATCCTGCCATTCAGTGCCCTCCAATGTCTTCCCTAGCTCTGCCTCCCATTGATCTGTATAATGCAGTCATCCCCAGTCTGTCATACAGGTGCATAAGTGTGAGTAGAGTCTGATGATGAGGCCCTTCTGATAAGTTCCTGCATTGCATATTTTTTCAAAGAAAGTTAGCCGTGTATGGGCTGCCATTTTGATGTGTGATTGTTCGTCAAAGTCCCTGACCTGTAGGTACTGGAAGTAGTCTGACGTTGTTAGTCTTGTTCTACTCTTAAGTTCGTTAAATGTAACTATAGTGTCGCCTGCGATATTTGATAGATTCTTTGGAGGCCTGCATATTCAATCCCTTTTAAAATCTCTGGGTCTCATTTTGGGTAGGAATGCTCTATTGCTGAATATGGGCATCATGGGGGATATTGGTTTGGCTAAGTCTTATCTCTGAGCGCACCTGTCCCACACCCGGAAGGAGGCAAGAATAGCTGGACAGTCCCGATGTTAACACTTCAGACATATCTCACAACTGTCTTTGCAAAAAAACAAAAAAAGTTTCCTTTTGAATGCTTGTTAACTTGTAAAAATATCTACGTTCACATTCTGTAACTTTCACGTTGAAAATAAAAATCAGAATTACAAAAAAAAAGAATAGCTGGACAGTTTGTTTGTTGTAAAGCTCTTTATCCCCTAGGGATCCAGATATAGAATTGTTGGAGGCCAGCTCCCATCAGCATGGAGTTTAGGTCTGCCCACTTTTGTTCATCGGGTGGCTAGTACCACAATGTGATTAGCGCCAATTGTGCAGCTATACAGTAGTGATGTAGATGTGGGAGACGAGTCCACCCGCCAATTTAAGGTGATATAGAATGTTACGTGCCACTCTACGCCTTTTGTCCTGCCATATGAAATTGTCTATTCATGAATTATCAGTGAGATGGGTCTATAAGCTTCTGGTAGCATATGGCCCTTACCTGGCTTAGGTAGTAGCACTAGGCTAGCTAGGGCCATGTCGCGATACGGCGCACCACCTCTCCTTAATTCGTTGAAGAGAGATTCTAGGTGTGGTATCACTTCCTCCCTACACGCTTTATAATTTCCCCCCTCTAAACTGTCTGTACTTGGGGCTTGGGTGATGCATTTTTTTTTTTTTTTTTTAATTCTTTATTTTTGTGCGCTTGGTTTAGCAAGTTAACAATTTCATACTTAAAACATGGTATGACACTTTCAAGCGGTACAATTTAACATTGTCAACATTGAGGTTACAGAGTTGTGAAGCACATTTTCTTATAACAAAACAAGTTTGGTGACATACCCGGGGTTAGCAAGGTTGTTACAGGTGTGGTGTTGTGTTCCCCTGGTGTACTACAAGTGCGGAAGTATGGGTGTGCTCCCTGGTTTGGGCCGCAAGGTGTAAGCGTGTGTGGGAGCATGTACATGGATGATGCAAGCTGGTTTCAAGTTGTAGTTCTGGATGCCAGAGTGTACTCGCCTGTGGAGCTTTTGTTTGGGTCATGTTTGCTATAAAGACATATGTGTGTGAGGTGCTCTAGTGTGCGTTGTACCTCATGTGGCATCTCATCTATCCCCTTATCCCTGGGAGTGGTGGGGGGGGGGTGAGCAGAGAGGCGATAAGCATAGTGGGCGCCAGAGTGCTATATCTTTCTGGCTTGGGAGAGTAGGGTTATATTAAGCTTATAAGTATCCAAACAGGTGTTGATCAAGGCAGAAATATCGGGATGTCCATTTTTGCGGTGTAATATGAGGTGCGTAGTCTGTCATAGTCCCGCACAAATAACAAGGTGCAAAAAATAAGAAAAACAAAAAACAAAAGTCTAGTTGAGAAGGTGATATTCCTCAGGACTGTTTCTCCTCACTGGAAGAAGTCTGGGTTGTCTCTTTGGCAGATGTGTCCGTGCCAGGCTTACCGTTCCTGGGTTTAGTCCTTGTGTAAAGTCAAGTGACCAAAAACTGTGGGTCCTGCATAGACTGTCCCGGTATAGAATTGTCCTCATGTACCCCGTTCTCCGGTCGGTTTGCCGTCTTGGAGGGGAGTGGTGGTGGTTGTAGTCCCAGTGCCTTAAGAAAGGTAGGGGCCCCTACTGGCGTTGTGAGGTGGTGTGCCGTCCCATTGTGGTGAACAAGAAGGGCGCCAGTGTTTCCCCACCTATATGTGATGCCTGCTTGGCGCAGCGCGGTCGTCACGGGTCCAAAGGTCTTTCGTTTTAGCAAGGTGGCTCTAGTGACGTCTTGAAAGAAGGAGAGCTGAGCTCCTTCAAATGTCAGTGGTGTTTTGCCTTTAACTGCAGACATTATTTGAATCTTGTCCGTGACTGTTGTCAAGCGTAGTATTACATCTCTGGGGATGTTAGATGGTAGACGTGTGGAACTTGTTACTCTGTAGAGTCCGTCTATGGATAGTTTCTTAGCGGTTGCCTGGGGCATTACGGTTGTGAGTAGCCGTCGCATATAATGCGGTAGTTCCTCTGTCATGACCGTGGTGGGGATTCCCCTGATTTTTATGTGCTGTCGGCGTTGCTTGTCCTCCAGGGACATAATTTGGCCCGCTAGTACATTTTGCTCTGCTTGGAGTCGCTGGATCGAGTCTTCGTGAGCGGACATTGTGGTCTGGATGTTGGCAACGTCTGCCTCCACTGTCTCAACCTTCTCCGTGACCCTTTGTATGTCTGCTTTAACCATTGCTACATCTGCCGCCAGCAGTTTTTCGATGTTGAACAGGAGGGCTTTTAGGTCCCCTTTGGTCGCGGGGGCAGAGTCATCTTGGACTACAGGTATCAGCTGGTGTGCCGTCAGAGGGGCTGCTATCGTGGGCGGGTCACCTCTGTCAGTTTCGGGTGCCGGGTCAGTGGGGGGTCGGTGCGTGGCCTGGGTGGGCTCTGATTGTGCGGGCCTAAGCCACATTTCCCCTATATCTCTACCTTGTGCGTTGGGGCCAGCCGTGGCTTTTTGTGAGCGGCGGCCCATGGCTGTGGTATCCGTCTCCGGACTAGGTGAGTAGTGCTCTAGGAGGCGTCCGCCAAGGTAGGCCTCTAGGCTTTGGGTTGGCGCCGCGCGGTAGGCCGCGGACCTGCGCCTCTGTCTCGGTTGTTTGGGTGCCTGAAAAAAAGGCATCAATCGATGCGGTACTCGCCGCTGGCCCGTGCTGGGTGGGTGTCGGTGTTCGATGGGGCTCTGCTTGGATGATATTTTCCAGATTCTCTCCCGGTTCTGGAGAGCTGGTGTAGATGGCGTCTGAACAGGATGGCTGCCAGGCTCCGCCTGATGCATTTTTATTGTGTAACATTATTTTTTTTTTGTGTTTCCCCCAATAACCCCCTTCTTATTTTCTATACCCTTATTTTACTTCCTACAATAAAAAAAATTAATGTTATACATTGTATTTTCTGGCAAATTACATTTGTTCTTTCACCTGCAAAAAGTAGGATAACACATATTACATGAGTTGGTTCACCACTTAGGTGATAAACCCCTTCCTTCCTTTTTGGGAGGATTCTGATACATTTTTTGGCTTTCTATTTCTGGTACTGCAGTTGTTTATTTATGGCATTGCGATCAGAATTTATTTTATGTTCATTCATGTTACTTACATAGTGTTTTTTTTTGTTTTTTTTTATTGAGTTTATTAGTTTTCGATAACAAAAGAAAAAGGGGGGTACAGAAGAAAAAAGGGGAGGGTAAGGAGTTCAGGGTTACAGTACAGAGGATCTGATACATCATAACGACATTCACCATTTCATGTTGATCACCTCATATCTATGTACTTGCTTGTTTGGGCATAAAGTGTTCACTGCCCATCCCATGTCAGAACGGGCATTACCTACTCCACCGCCTTGCAACCTCTAAGTGTATCCCGTCGTTGAGGCAGTGTAAGTATCCCTTTAAGTGTGGTACCCTGTGAAGTATCGTGCAGGTGCCAAGGTATTGCTCGGCCTGGTCATCCCTGAACAAAAATGAAAACAGAAAAAGAAACTAATATACATTTAGAAACATTCAAACTTGAGGGGGAAAAAAAATCAGTCTGCTATCCCACACCCATCCGGGCTCCTATGGCTTTCGTCCTAGGCGGTGGTAAGGACCAGGTGGGGAGGAACAAAGAGCTCCCCTGTACTAATTTTTTTTTTTATTATTATTATTATTATTATTAAAAGGCGTGTGTTTGATCTGGGTCTTAGTCCAGTTGATGTGAGCTATGGGGGCTGGAATTGGTATTGGCGGCACCAAGATTCCCAGTTTTGAGATATCTTGTGTTTTTGTTTGGCAGTTATCGCAGAAGAGATGTCGTACAAGTAATTTAGTCAGATTTTGTCCATAAGGTTTGTTTCAGACGGGCAATTGATTGATTTCCAATTGATCGCTATAAGAGCTCTAGCTTCTAATATCACCTGTGTGGCCAGCGTCTTCTCCTGCTTCGTCCAGCTGTTGAGAAGGTCCAACCATAGGCAGGCCTCAAACTCCTGCGGGAGGTTGATACCTACTTTGCTAAGCAGCCTAATAACCTCCAGCCACAATGGCTGAATAAGGTCGCATCCCCACCATGTGTGGAGCATCGTGCCTCTTTGAGTCTGACATCTCCAGCACCGGTCAGAAGTTTTTGAGTATATTATGTTAAGCTTGTCCGGTGTCAGATACCATCGGTACATTAGCTTTCTATGGGCTTCTACATGTGAATAGCACACAGTTATATAGTGTTTTTTATTGTTGCTTACATGCCTATTTGTATTATATTTTGATTTATTTTGTGATTATAGCACTATATATATTTTGGCATCATACTGTTTTCTTTTTTGGGAGGGTTTTTATAGACCCAGTGTTGGTTCACCAATTAGGTAATAAACCACTTCCTTCCTTTTTGGAAGGATAGTGCTACAGCCTACATTTTTGAGCTGTTTGCTTGTAACAATGTGTTACTAAACTATCAATCATTTTATTCTACATTGTGATACATTTTTTGACTTTCTATTTATGTGACTGCAGTTGTTTATTTTTGGCAGTTCAGTCTGAATTTATTTTATGTTCATTTATGGTACTTATATAGTGTTTTGTATTATTGACAGTTATATTTTATCAGTTACTGTTGTGTGTGTGTGTATATACATTAAATATTATTATGATATATTATCAGTTCTCATTTTATCAATAGGAGAGCACACACTAATACTTTTTGAATATTAACACACATTACATAACTCCAACTTTGTGAGTTATGCAGTCGGGACGGGGGGGCACACCCTGAGGAGTTGCGTCACCAGTGATTCAACTCGCGTCACCGTTGGCGCCATAATAGTTGCCAATGAGGACGCCTGGTAAAAGGGTATGTCCACAAACTGAAAGTAAGCTGGACAGCCGGTCTAGCCAGACCCTTAATGACAGGATCATGCAAGGAGCACTGCTGGGGCACTGTCGTCATGGTCCTAGTGCCCACTGTGAGTTAGCCTGAGTTTGCTGCCCATGGACCGGATCCCAAATGTGTAACTGTCCCACACAACGCAGGACTGTTGGTAGTTATGCACATTGTCTGAATTCTATAGCAGGATATTGAGGCCTAGATAATGTTAAGGATGTTAGGTAGATTAGTTGTGTGTGGTACATGCAACAAACAAAAGGCCCTTGAGCTATTTTAGCATTATAAGTATTCTGCTATGGAAGACCCAGCGGTGCTTCTGCAAATGTTGAGGCTCCCTGGATTGCCAATCGTTGTTGGCATGGATCTGACCATAGAGTTACTGGCCAAGCTGGCTCATGCTCCACCGAGTTGTATTACTTAACATCCACGTCGAAACCGGTGCCAATGTCTTTTAGCGGATGATTGTCTGATACTGTCATGTTTGATCAATATTACACACATATTATATATAAAAATTGATTTTCTCACCCCTCCTGGGTGGCATATATTCCTCATTCTCAGATCCTCTACCAGAAGCCTGGGAGTCTGAGGGTTCTGTGCAGTGTCTTAACTGTCCCTAGAATTGCACTCTTCTGGACAGTGATCTCAGATGTCCCATCTGGAATCTGCTGAAGCCATTCCCCTAACTTGGGAGTGAGTCACAACCCAAGGGCTGCTATCACAACTACTGACTACTACTGCCTTCTCTTTCCACGTCTTTTCTAACTCTTCCTTCAGTCCCTGGTATTTGTCCACCTTCATATGTTCCTCCTTCCTGATGTCATAGTCACTAGGTATTGCTACATACACCACCACTGCAGTCTTCCATTCCTTGTCTAACATCACAATGTCAGGTTGGTTGGCCACTACTTGCTTTTCTGTCTGGATCTGCAAGTCTCACAGGATCTTAGCCCTGCCATTCTCCACTACCCTTTGTTGTATCTCCCATCTGGAAATATATAATTGTAACGAACCTCTTGTACTTCGTATCAGATGTTCGTTCGCACTCTCCCAAACTCCTAGAAGGTTATGTGAATATAGCCCGTTCGTATGGTACACTAATTCGTACCCTCCCAAAATCCTAGCAGGTCATGGGAAAATCAAGCGAATTACTGCTCAAACTAAATCAAACTACCGAATGCAGGGGAAATAACAGGAGAAAGTAAAATACCAGAAATTTTAGAGTGGTTTGTCACAATAATCATCACTTCTTTCCTAACTCTATTCAGGGGGCAGAGACCTTACAAATGTTAAATGTTTCTGTGTCCAATAGAAAAGTTAATCTGTGACCATTTTACATCACAAAGATCTGTTGCATGATGTTTTGAACCACAATACATGAATTATTCCCTTCCATATCTTTAGAAAAACGATAGTTAATTTCTGTGATCACATGAAACCATGAGAGGCATGTAAGCTAGCGCTTGGAAATGTGGCAGCACTGCAAATCGGTGAGGATGCTACAATTCAAAAACAGTTCTGTTGATATAATTATTTTGGATAAGCTTTTAAAATGTTTACAATCTGTTGGAAAAACCTTTCAAATGATTTACCTACAAGGATTCTCATTAATGGGGACTTTAATGGTGACTTCTGTTGATAAATCATTTACAGATTTTGATCATTTCCAAACTAATTAAATTGAGGCCTGTGTATGAAATCCTAATTGACTAATGTCTATTCTGGCAACAGAATAAAGAACAGGATAACAGAAACAAAATGCCCACCTCCTCAATTCCTCTTCCAAAAATCATAATCTGAATTGTGTTACATTTTATTAACTCTTTAAGAGCAGGTTTAAGATGACTAAATTTCTATATTTGAATTGCCAGGATCACTATCTAAAAACACTGCCCATGACAAATGTTCCTCACTGGATACAGACAGAGCAAGCATTTTGCCTTCTTTCCAGTATAAGCTAGAATAGTGTGTCACAACTTGTTTTCTGACAATGAATAAAAACCAGCGGTTCCCAAACTGTGAACAGGCACACTGTGAACTTTGACAGGCACACAGGTGTGCCGCAGAATGTTTCCCCAGTGCTATAATTATAGCACCAGGGAAACATTACTGCTTACCAGGGGCCCGGTCGGGCACCTGTCTTGTCGTCTGGCTGGGAGGAAGTGACAGCCCGTCACTTCCCCCAGCGTCATGCATAGAGACAGCGCGGGAAGGATAGGTGGCAGCCGCAGGTCCGCAGCATGAAGGGAGAGGAGCACAAAGAGCTCCAGACCCCTCACTCCCACCAGTAGCAGGATCATGACTCCAAGCCACCTTCCTGGGCACACAAGGTAAGCTAACAGGAGGGTGACTGGCGATATTAAAAATATAATTTGTGTGTGTGTGTATCTATGAGTTTGTGTGTGTGTGTGCGTGTATGTGTTAGTTTGTGTGTATGTATGAGTGTGTATGAGTGTGTGTCAGGGTGTGCATCTGTGTGTGTGTCAGGTTGTACGTGTGTGCGTGTGTGTGTCAGGGTGTGCATCAGTGTGTGTGTGTCAGGGTGTGCATGTGTCAGTTTGTGCATCTGTGTGTGTGTGTGTGTGTGTGTGCATCTGTGTGTGCGCATACATCTGTGTGTCAGGATATGCCCCTGTGTGTCATTGTGTGTGTTTTTTGTCAGTGTGTGTATCTGTATCATGGTGTGTGCATGTATCAATGCTTGTGTGTGTCAGGGTGCGTGTGTGTATATGTCGGTGTATGCGTGTGTTTAGATGTGTGTATGTGTCGGTGTTTATATGAATTTGTGTGTATGTATATCTCTGTAAGTATGTATGTGGTAATGTGCATGCATCCAAGCAGTCATACACCAGCACAACATACAAACACACCCCTGCAATCTAACACAGATATTACATACAAGCACACCCCTGCATTCAAACTCCAAAAGAATATACAAACACACCCCTTCACTCAAACACGAATACTCAGACACGAATACTTCATAAATGTACACCCGCATTTAAAAGTGAACATTACATTCAAACACACCCCTGCAATAAGACGCAAACATTACCTACAAACACACCCCTATATTAAAACACTAAAACTATATACAAGTAACCTAGAAATTCTGACTTGGGGTGCCTTGGAAAAATATTAAAATATTAGGGGGGCCATGAACCTAAAAAGTTTGGGAACCACTGAATTAAACTATGTTTCTGCAATAAATCGCAGTCCAGCAGCAGGTGGTAGACATTTTCTTCCACAAGGTGGTGCTATGTGGCTCTGAAATACTAAGGGAACTATTTCCCTGGATTTTGAAAATTATGTTTACTCATCTCCTATATTTAGCAAAAAATGTATTTGTGACGTGAAAAATAAAATTAAAAGTATATATCCATACTGCTGTATTTACTTATATTATTGAACCCCTTGTCAAATATAAATGTCCTTTTCTTCCATTGAACATAGTGGTATAGGAGGCAGAAATAATGTTCCTGTTCTCTTACTCATTTGCATTGTGTGCCTTTGCTGTGGATTAAGGAACTAGATTGTGATGCCACTTGCTAAATCTTTAACCCCTTAAGACCGCAGCCAAATGTACA
Source organism: Pelobates fuscus (assembly GCF_036172605.1). Classification (NCBI taxonomy): domain Eukaryota; kingdom Metazoa; phylum Chordata; class Amphibia; order Anura; family Pelobatidae; genus Pelobates; species Pelobates fuscus. The sequence goes on along the minus strand of NC_086319.1, from coordinate 263,461,984 downwards.
AGTTGTGATCAAAACAAAACGTAAACAAAACCTGGCATTTGCGCTATATGTCTGTCCAACTATAATTCACCTCTTTCATATTATGTGCACCCACACTTATTATATATCATTTTATTCAGGGGAAACAGGGCTTTCATTTAACATCAAATATTTTGGTATGGAACATAATTTAATATGAATAAAATATAAAAAATGGGAGAAAATAAGATTTTTTTAATTTTCTTAGTTTTACGTTACATTTTAACTGTGAATGTCAAAATACTGTTTGCTTTTACTGCAATAAAATACACATATTTGTATTCAGCGATGTCTCACTTGTAAAACAGTACCCCCTATGTACAGGTTTTATGGTATTACAGGGTCAAATATAGCGTGTTACATTTTTCAGTTTTTTCACATTGAAATTTGCCAGATTGGTTACGTTGCCTTTGAGACCATATGGTAGCCCAGGAATAAGAATTACCCCCATGATGGCATACCATTTGCAAAAGTAGACAACCCAATGTATTGCAAATGGGGTATGTCCAGTCTTGTTTAGTAGCCACTTGGTCACAAACAATGGCCAAAGTTAGTGTTAATATTTGAATTTGAATTTGAATTTTGGCCAGTGTTTGTGACTAAGTGGCTACTAAAAAGACTGAACATACCCCATTTGCAATACCCTGGGTTGTCTACTATTGCAAATGGTATGCCATCATGGGGGTAATTTTCATTCCTGGGCTACCGTACGGTCTCAAAGGCAACATAACCAACCTGGCGAATTTTAATGTAAAAAAACTGAAATGCAAGCCTTATATTTGACTCTGTAACTTTTGAAAACACCATAAAACCTGTACATGAGGGGTACTGTTATAATTGGGAGACTTCGCTGAACACAAATATTAGAGTTTGAAAACAGTAAAACGTATCACAACAATTATATCGTCAGTGTAAGTGCCATTTGTGTGTGAAAAATGAAAAAAAATTCACTGTCACTGATGATATCGTCGTTGTAATACATTTTACTGTTTTGAAACACTAATATTTGTGTTCAGCTAAGTCTTCCGAGTAAAACAGTGCCCTCCCATGTACAGGTTTTATGATGTCTTGGAAAGTTACAGGGTTAAATATAGTGCTAGCAAATTAAATTCCCTGAACTTTCGGCCTGGGTTGTCAGGCAGGTCCTGCAAATTGTAATTAATAAAATGACCTAATTATGTGAAATTATTACATAAATATATACGTAGAATTATTATATATATTTGTGTGTATATATATATATATATGTGTGTGTGTATATATGTATATAATTTTTTAAAATTATTTTTAATTATATATATGTATATACTTATGTATATAGATATATATATTATTTTGTTCTACATGTATTTTGATATCAATATATATATATATATTAATTTTAAAATACAGTAAGAACGAAATTGCACATGTATATATATTTTGTATTTATTTATTTTTAATTATTTTTTTTATTAAAATTTTTAACGTATTTACATATTTTTTTGTTATATATAAATATATATAATAAAAATTATATATATTTAATCAATATCATTGTACGTGTATTTTGATATTAATATATATATATATATATATATAATTATGTATATTTTAATATTAAAATACACTTAGACAGTGTATGTGTGTATATGTGTGTATATATATATATATATATATATATATACTTAGATCATATATATATTATCTAAGTATATATTATTTAATTTTACACTATTTTAAACTGTTTTTATTTTATTTCCAGACAGCAGGGAGAGTACCTGTCATTACAGGCACTGCCCCTGCTGGCAATGCCTTGGACGACTATGCCATCCATGTGACCGCGAGGTCCTCACAAGGACCTCGCGATCACATGGCCCAGGGGGGCCGAAGAGGAAGAAGGGACTCCCTGGGCTCCCAGGTAAGTACCCATAATGCGATCGCCGTCCGGGGTCGCCGGCAACCGGGTAAGTACATAAGATCGCAGGGTGTTTTATGCCGCCCTGCCGCGCTTAGAGCCATCAAAATAGGGACGGCATAGAATGCCCTGCGGTCTTAAGGGGTTAAAAGGAACACTCTAACAAGGTTATTCACTAAAGTGTGAATTGAAAGTGAATGTCAGGTTTAAGGCCAGAGTAGGTGCTCTGAACGCATAGTTAACGTAGAGATTTTATCCAGTTCAGCAAGTTTTACTTTAAATTTCAAAATCATATTGAATTCCTCACTTAGTAAATAATGCTGTAAGCATCATAACTCTGCTCACTGTAGTGGTTAAAGGGACACTCTAGACTCCTAAAACAATTTAGCTTACTGGAAAGCTTTATGTGTGAAGAATGTTTTCTATTTTTTAATTTTACAAAAAGTGCAGATTTCAAATTGTGTGAGGGGCAAATAAGGCCGTTTAGGAAGTGTATGAAGAGTAGCATAGTCTAGGGCAGGGGTAGGCAACCTACGGCACTAGTGCCATGCACGGCACTCGAGGTGTCTTTGCACGGCACTCAAGGCTGCTAGAGCCAAACAGGCTCTGGCCTATCAGGAGTCCCAGTAAAACTTCAGATATCTGCTAATAGGAAAAGGTGGTGAAGGATAATCCTCAATGTATGCATTGCAGCACATAGAGGAAATTATCTCAGAGCACGTAATTCCAGCACTTGTGAACGGGAATCCACACTGTAGTAGAGCAGCTCGCAGTTGCTGTTGCAGCTCCTGTCCTTGACCTTTACTTGGCTGGCCTGGTCCCCACTGGAACCCAGGGAAGTCACCCACACTGCTAGATATAGACAGAAATGCAGAATAACCCTCCCCTGATACAAATAATACGGACAGCCCACACACAAACATACACACAATCCGCACAAACGCAACACCAGTAACAATCCACATACATGCACACGAACCCACATGCAGCCTCTCACATGCAATACCCCAAACAGCCCCCACACACACTACCAAACACACAATGTGACATATCCATCCACACACATACAATTCCGCAAGCAGCCCCCATACACAGCCCACATTCATATGTATCATACACGATACCACAAACTACTAATAAACAGATACAATAGCTCATATACGCACAAATACAACGATACAAAGCAATTACAGTAAAAATAACACAAGCAGAATACGGCAGCATACACACCTCAATTTTTAAAAAAATAGGACCAGCACGCTACGGGACATCACAATCCTATATCGGCACAGTGCTGCTAAAAGGTTGCCTACCCCTGGTCTAGGGAGAGATAAGTCGGTTGAGGTGTGCCGGAACCGATGTCGCGGCAGGCCTGTAATAAAAGAGGGCCCACCCATAAGGTGTAAAGAAAAGTATAGATAGAGGGAGTGGAGGGTGGGGAGCTGCGAATCTCTAAGAGCACGTACGGGACGGAGGAGGTGAGTAGGGGGTTTAAATAGGGTAACATGCCCCTCCCACAACTGCAGGCCAAGCCTTAGCATTTGTCACTTTCATAAATTAACCTGGTTACACACCCTGGCTACCAGACAACCAGATGTGTAGCTCAGTGAAGAAAGACTCAAGAGGCAGCAATTGCCCAGAGCCAGGGCCGGTGCTTCCTAAAGGCAACTTAGGCAGTCACCTAGGGTGCTCCTTAGGAAGGGGCGCCGCCAGGAGCGCCGCCCCCCCTCATGCTGCAGCCGCCTGAGCGCTCTATAGAGAGCCTCAGATGGCTGCAGCACTGCACGGGCCGGCGCATCCATGAGGGCGCACCAGCCCGGGGGCGCAAGATATGAAGGATCAGCAGGAGGGAAGTGCACAGCGCTTCCTCCTACCAGTCCCTCAGTGTAGTAGTAGGAGAGGGGGGGACGGTGGAGGAGAGACCACTAAAGGAGGGAGGGGTGAGGAGAGACCACTAAGGGAGGGGGAGGGAGGGAGGGAGGGAGGGAGGAGGGGGGTGAGGACAGTCCACTAAGGGAGGGAGGGAGGAGGGGGGTGAGGACAGTCCACTAAGGGGGGGGGGGTGAGGAGAGACCACTAAGGGAGGCAGTGGGGTGGAGGAGAGACTAAGGGAGGCTGGAGGGGAGAGGAGAGACAACAAGGGGGTAGAGGAGAGACAACAAGGGGGTAGAGGAGAGACCACTAGGGGAGGATGAGGGGGGAGAGGAGAGACCACTAATGGAAAGGGGAGAAGGGGGGGAGAGACCACTAATGGAACGGGAGAGGAGAGATCACTAATGGAAAGGGGGGAGGAGAGACCACTAAGGGACAGGGGAGGAGAGACCACTTTAGGGCAGGGGAGAGCTCTATGTGGGGGGGGGGGGGTAGGAGAAGCACTAAGGGATGGAGGGAGAACCAAGGGACAGGGAGAGCGTAGAAGAGAGCACTAGGAGACAGGAGGCAGAGCTCTAAGGGACGGGAGGGGAGATTACTACGGGAAACGGGGGCAGGGAGATCACTAAGGGACAAGGGAGATCACTAAGGGACAGTGGGGTAGGGGGGAGCTCTAAGGGACAGGAGGGGAGAGCAATAAGGGACAAGAGGGGAGAGAGGCTGAGGAAGGGGGGAAAGAGAAGCACAAAGGGGCTGGTAGGACTAAGCCCCTATCCTACCCCACACACTCAATCTTTCACACTACACACACAATGCTTCCCTATACACACACAGAAACACAATGCATTCGTATACACACAGTCACACACCATGCTTCCCTTACACGCACAGAAACACACAATGCATCTCACACACACTCACACACACACTGCTTCTCTTACACACACAGAAACAAAATGCATCTCTTACACACACACTCAATGCACCCCTTACAGACACACACACTGCACTCCTTACATACACAGAAGCACACCTTGGATCCCTTACACATACAAACACAGATTCACACAATGCATCCCTTAAACAAAACCAGAAACACACAATACATCCCTTACACACAAACACACACTGCTTTCTATCCCTTACACAAAAACACACTGCATCCACTACACACACACACAATGCATTACCTACACAAACTGGTATCCCTATACACTACATTCCATAAGCACACACTTTAGATCCTCTATATTAACACATAACACATCCCCTACACATTCATGTGTGGAACATGTAGGTGGACTTATGGGTGGGCCTTATGTGCAAACTCACCATCAGGCCCAAAACCTTGAGCTGTGCAAAAGGCCCCAAAAAATGGAGCTGCTTCACTTTCCTCCAGAACATTAACTTTTGTGACCACAGTTACAAACAGCCGCCATGTAAACACACGCTGTGTGCAGCACTGGCATTAGTTCATATGGCAGATCATAGTTTATGTGTGAAGAATGTGATCTATTTTTTAATTTTACAAAAAGTGCAGATTTCAATACAAATTGCCACTTTCATAAATTAACCTGGTTACACCCCCTGGCTTCCAGACAACCAGATGTTTAGCTCAGTGGAGAAAGACTCAAGAGGCGGCAATTGCCCAGAGCCAGGACCGGTGCTTCCTGATCGTGTGTTTCTGGTTATTGACTTTGGCTTTGTTTTGACTTCCCTGACTTCTGGTATTCTTGATTATTGGCTTTCTCGTATCGCTGTGTCCCATTCTGTGTCCCTGACCTCAGCTAGTATATTGACTATTCTTCGGTACGTTAAGTCCGGCCATTCTAAGGTCTGGTTAGACGTTACCCTTAGTCTTAGGTGTGACACATTTGTGCGTGCTGGATCAACTATAATCCTGACATACAAAGCGAGATGATATTGGAAGATCTGGAGAGATAGAAGGAAGGAGAAGTTAATTAACGTTAGACACAGCTTAGGTAAGAATGATGGTAATTAGCAAAGGTAGCAACTGTCTGGAGGCTTAACTAACTGTCTGGGTCTAACTAAGGGAGTGGAACTCGAAGAACAAGGAGTGAGGTAAAGAGTAATGCAGTGAACAATTTCCAAAATGCAAAGATAAAAAGAGGAAAAATCAATAACGGAAGACCGTGTCCGAGTCCGAGCAGTTTAAGCTACCTCGAGAAGGCTGGTGAGGAGGACTGAAGCGGGGAAAGCCACGGACAGAACTGCATGAAAGGGGAGAACCAGGTGCCGACATCGTGAAGTGCCTAAGTGAGTTGGAGCAGCAGTGTGGCAGTGTGGTCTGATTTGCTGGGTATTCTGCAGCTGAATAGAAGTTTTTTCTGGTAAAGCTAAAATGGAGACAGACTGCAAAATTCCACAAGGTATGAAACCTAGTGCTATAAATAATTAAAACCTAAACCAGATCAAACAAATGGAGAAATTATATATAATATAAACGCTTGGTGCAAGTCCAAGGTATTAATATTCTAAAATCAAGGGAAATCCAATTAAGTATAATTCTGGCAATTATTTATATATACTATAACAAAAATATGGCTACAAAAAAATTTGCAAGAACTAAAAGCCAATGTAAGAAAAGAAAAAAAAAGATCATAAACAAGATAAAAGCCTCTCTACATATTTCTAAACTCAAAATCAAAGGGAGCAAATTAACAGCTCAACTAGAGAATCCCTAACAAACTTGGATATCTCAGAACTGGAATAAGGAAAGACAAGGATGAAGTAACAGCAGATCTACAAAATGTCTTCGATTAAATTTAAAAAGAGATCGCTTAAAATACAGGAGAAATCAAACAAGAAATACAAAATGAAATTAACCAACTAACAAATAAAATACAAAGCATGGAAGACCAAAAATTAGAAATGGAACATCAAGTGAAAATTCTAAAAGAAGAAAACACAAAAATGCTATTTGTGGAATCTAAAATAAATGATATAGAAGATCGCTTCAAAAGGAGAAATATAAGATTTCAAAATTTAAAGAAAACATCAAAGAAGAAGATATAAGAGCTACTCTCAAGGAATATTTTTTAGCACTGAACATACCCTTTAATGGAATAGATGATCAAATAGAAAGATTTCATAGACTGAATAAACCACAAAACATTGCAAAGGAACAGCCTAGAGACACAATTGCATGTTTCTATTCATTTAAATTTAAAGAAATAATACTTAAAGGACCACTCTAGGCACCCAGACCACTTCAGCTTAATGAAGTGGTCTGGGTGCCAGGACCAGCTAGGGTTAACTAATTGTTTTATAAACATAGCAGTTTCAGAGAAACTGCTATGTTTATCAATTAGTTAAGCCTTCCCCTATTTCCTCTGGTGGCTGTCTCATTGACAGCCGCTAGAGGCGCTTGCGTGATTCTCACTGTGAAAATCACAGTGAGAGCACGCAAGCGTCCTTAGGAAAGCATTATGAATGCTTTCCTATGTGACCGGCTGAATGCGCGCGCAGCTGTTGCCGCGCGTGCGCATTCAGCCGACGGGGAGGAACGGAGGCGGAGAGGAGGAGGAGAGCTCCCCGCCCAGCGCTGGAAAAAGGTAAGTTTTAACCCTTTTCCCCTTTCAACAGCCGGGCGGGAGGGGGTCCCTGAGGGTGGGGGCACCCTCAGGGCACTCTAGTGCCAGGAAAACGAGTATGCTTTCCTGGCACTAGAGTGGTCCTTTAAAGCCAGCAGAGAAAAAAAACAGAATAGTTTTACCAGATCTATCTTGCAACACTCAACAGAAAAGAAGATCCTTTGCACCCATAATTTCAATTCTAAAGAAATACAACATAAAATTCAGATGGGGCTTTCCATTGAAAATTATTATTAATAATTATGAAGTAAAATAATGGTTAAACAAAAAAAACTTTACGTAAATTCATGGATGAATACGGACACTTATAGAGGCCAAAGGTTGTGATAATTTTTTTTAAATTGTTTTATTTATTCATTTTTAATTTTTTTTGTCAGTAGTGTGAACACATTAACACATTCATGGGATAATGTAAGAAATATCAATGAATATATAGAGGGATATGAAATATTATAACAAATTTCACAAGAAACTGCACAGTCTCAATACCGAGATAGAATGAAAAGTTATAAATGAACATATACAAGTTAAAGAATTTAAACAAATTGAGTTTTCTAATATATTCAATAGATGTGAAGTGAGGCGTAAAATAAATGGGAACATGGTTAAAGCTATTTTATTTGTGGTTAATAGTATGAACACATTCACAGGAAAATGTAAGAAATAGCAATGAAAATGTAAGAAATAGCAATGAATTTTATAAGTAATTTCACAAAAAACTGCACAATCTCAGTAAAGAGACAGAATGAAGTCTTTAAATTATAAACAAATATATTTACACAAGTTAAAGACTACTGATAAATGGAGATTCATAATGTATTCAATAGATTTGAACATGATTAAAGCTATCCTATAAGAAAACAATTATGCAATAATAAGGGGGATGTTTAAGAGAAAGAGAAAAAGGAAGTACAAAGGGAAAAAAAAATCTTAGATTTGCTCACTGTTTTTCCTATTTATTTTTTTATTTTTTTAGTGTTGACACAACGATAGATTTGAGGGGATAAGGGGGAAAGAAAAGGAAAAGAAGGGAAAAAGGAAAGGAAAAGCAAGGGAGAGTGTGGCGAAACCAATCTCGCCACTGGGCATTGGAGAAGCCTGTTTGCCCGCCTCCTGCCTGCTGACTATGGCCCCTGGGAGATTTGACCCTTTAAATACAGTATTTTGGCATATTGTATTTTATTATGCTGCTGCTTGCCCTTTAAGAACCATCTGGGGACATACTGTGACTTTTGGGAACTATGCCCCTTTAAGACTATGGCCCTTGGAAGATATTGCCCGTTAAAGACTATTTTAGCAGATTGGATTTTAAAAGACTTGCTGCCTCTTTAAATTGTATTGGAGCAGTTTTGCAGCTTTAAATTGCCGAAGTAGTCGAAGTGGCCGTCATTCGACAAACGAACACGTGGCGGCGGCCATCTTTGTTCATTCAAACGAGGTCAGCGGTATATGTAGCCAAAACCATGGAACTGAAATCGGCTACACATTTCAACGAACACCGCTGACCCTTACCTTCTCCTACACTAAGTTTTCAGCTGCAGAGACTAAGTCCTGTTGGGCAGTTTGAACTCACTGCTATACTAAGCTAAATGCACGAATGGCCCCGTTCGTGCATTCGAATGGGACTTAGTCCTTTTTCTGTGTAAAATAGACCGACCGCACAGCCCATATCTATGGAACTGTTTTGGGCAGGAAAATGTGCTTGCGGTTGGTCATAAAGGACTCCCATCTAACTTTTTATCTACTGGATGGATTTGTCTGATTATGTTTATATTTCAAGTACACTGATTAATAATATGTAATTTTTATGATGATTGGATATATATTTTTAAAGTTATAGTACATATATAAAAACTGTATTTTTCCTGCTTGTGATAATTATGTTAACCCATTGTGTACCATAATTATATCACAGGCAGAGGGGATGATTTTGTGTGGGAGTGCTGGGAGTGTTTTCTGTAAGGTACGTGTGTTATTGGTTGCTCTGTAAAACCCTGTGGGCAGTACTAAGTTTGTGGATTGGGAATAAAAGAGGCTGTATGTTCCAGTACAGTTAGTTCTGCTTGACCTCAAAACGAAGTGTTGTCTCGTTATTGGGGGAATTGGATTGTATGCTGATTGCCAGGAGTGTAAGCTGATTGTATGCTTTTCCTGTTCAGCTGTTTACAGCATTCATATGCTTCTCCGGTTCGGTGGTTGTGCTGTCTGCAGCAGTGCTTGGAGTCCTCAGGAAGCGCTAGGAGCATCCTTCAACGGAGGTACCCAGTCAGGGTGCCCGTCAATCCGTTACAGAGAGGTTCTGAGTAAACGGATTATTGATGTTTTATCACAAGTATGTTTTACAAGTAATTTCACTCATTGAGAATCCTCTGTGCTGGGGCTAGGAGTGTGCATGCAATCTCAGCTTTCCAATGATTTCCAGAGCGGCGTTTCTGTCTCCAATTACAAAAATGTTTTTACTGAAATTATCACTTTTATTAACTATCAAAATTCGACAGAATACAGATACATGTAAAGTGTTTCCTTAAGCTCGATTACGTTGCATACATCTTATACCCCCAGTGAACTGACAGAATCCATTTTAATAATCTCATGGAAGATAGACTGCCTGCAGACAGGAAACTGTGCTTGCACTGAATTGCAGGCAAGTTTGACAACTTTTTTTTTTCTAATTTGCATCTTATTGTAATTTGTACACACAGTATGCATCAATATCATTGTATGGGAATAGTACAAGAAATATAAAAGAACATTGATTATGTGTATAAAGCAACAAGCACCAAACGATTATTAATGACTGAAAATGAAAAGGTATGTAGGCTTGAATAAAGTAGTTAGGCTAAACAAAACAGAGAAGACTATGCTGAATAATTGCATGATTTTGCTATTTCATGCCGAAAAGTCATGATTTTATGAAAGACACGGAGACGAGTATTGCTTAACCCTATCTTTACTGTCCACCAATAGCAGCAAAGAACACAAATAGAAAAAAATAGAACATATACAGTGACACCAGCCAATTACCATCCAAGTCCCAGTATAACAGTAAGCACCGCCTCTAAACCTTCCTCTTACTTTGGAGATGCGACACATCACGAGGAGAGACAGAAAACAGGAACAAACGGAGAGTCCATGAAAACTTTTCAACCGGAAACAAACTCCAAGATGGCAACGGAATCCAGCCATCCCAAGCGAAAACACACCGGGAAGAAGTGAGGACCATCAATCAACACCGAATCAAGCTGTGAAAACACAATGAACAGGAGCCCAACGTTTAAATTGGTACTTAAACCAAACTGCAAAGTCAATACAACCATGGACCCCACATGCATCAGGTCATATTAAAAATACCATGGAAAACCAACAGTGCATAACATGAAACATTAAACCAGATCATATATGAACATGAAAACACTATATAAATACAGTGCAATCAACATAACACCTACCATACCATGGAATCCCTATATGAGAGACGATAAAAACAAAATAAATAAACTCAAGAAGGGTGGGACAATACTCGTCTCTGTGTCTTTCATAAAATCATGACTTTTCCTCATGTAATAGCAAAATCATGTAATTTTATGTCAAGACACAGAGGCTCATATTACCAGTTTAAAGCTGACCAAGAACCGCTGAAAAAACGCAAGGAGCCGGCCGAAAATATAATTTGTGAAACATGGATTCCTGTGACCAGTCCGCTGTCCGCATCAAGTCCTCCAGACATACACCTGAAGCCACAATGGAAGAGGCTGACGGCCCCCGGGAAAAATGGGCACCAAAAATGGATGTGTCCATTTCACCCACTTTCACTCAGTTGTTGTTTCACTGCAACATCACCCACTTCAGCCAGCGAGCCAAGGTAGTACTGGAATGGCAAAGTGAGAGAAAAAGCTGCTGCGATGTTAGAGAACAATGCGCACTAGTCCCAAACTTATACTCGTGCAAACAAGCAACAGGACACAACACCGAAGAAGACGGGAAAGAAGGATACAACACCGACCGAATCTCCGTCTTTATGCATCTGGAGATGTTAAAGATCATCCCGTCATGTACATCCAAAACCCTCTTGCAATAAATGAGGCAGAACAGGGCAACCAACTTGGCCGACAACTGCCTGCAAGGATAGTGTTAGGAGGCCAGGAACCGAAGAGAGACAACACACAAGAGACATCCGAAGTAGAGGAGTAACATGGTCTAGAAGGACAAGACAGTTGGGATCCCCAAAGCAACCAACACACCAAAGGATGTTGGCCTGCTGGGCAACCATCACTACCTTGATGAGTTGAAGAATCGGCAGACCTATACAAATTAATAGTGTACGCACAACCAGCCTCGAATAAGAATGCAAAAACAGAATATTCAGGGTTTTAATCTTTCAATGTAGGGTAATAACTGCTTGATCCAAGGATAAATCTGACTGCCATTCTGGGGTCAAGAAGGATTTTTTTTTTTTTTTTAAATCCTTTATTTTTGTTGTGCAGGCAAGGGCCACAGTAGCGTTTTTCCCTAGCTTGTTGCAAAATTGGAAGTGCTTCAAACTGTTTTTTTGGCCTTCTTTTGGATCAACAGCAAAAAACATATGTGAGGAAGGCTGAACTTGATGGACGCAAGTCTCTTTTCAGCTATGTAACTATGTAACTATGTAACAGTCACAGGGGCTGAAAGGGGATCAGTATCCCTTGCCAGGCACCAGCTAGCCCAAACTCGCCAAGCAGTCCTATATGACCGTCTAGTACCGGGAGCCCATGCATCCGCCAGGAGGCATTAAGTTGCATCCGAAACCCCTCTGGACATCCCAGGGACCCTGGAAATCAACCAGGCAAGTAGCAGGAGGGATCCGGCCAGCAGAAGCGAATGTCGCAAACCCGTCAAATCTAAAAAATATCCAGGCAGGACGGCAACAGCCTGAGAACGTTCACGGCATGCTGCAGCACCTGCGGGAACCAAGACTGAGTCCCCCAAAACGGGGCCAGTAGGACAAATTCGGTTTGTTGGTGGTGATCCTGGAGAAGGACCTGAGGTATCATGGAAAATGGAGGAAAGGCATAGAGGAGAGAACAGCTCCAGTTCTGCAAGAAAGCGTCCACTGCTTCTGCAGCCAGGTCCGGGCGCTGCTGTAGGTTAGTGACAATTGGGTGTTGAGCCGTGATGCAAAAAGGTTGATGGCAAAAGGTCCCCAGAGAGATGAGATAGCGGAGAACACTCCAATCTCCAGTCACTGCTGTCGGAAAGATAGCGTTAACTCCAGTCTGCGTGTGTGTTTTGAAGACCCGGAAGGGATTCTGCCTGGACCACCAAATCCCTGGCCAAGCAATATGCCTAAAATCCTTCGCCAGTTGAGCAAAAACCACCGATTGCGTACCGCCCATGTGGTTGACATACCAGACAGCTGAGACATTGTCCATATGCAGGCGGATGCAAGCGCTGGCAGTCCCATTTACAAAATGTTGAATTGCAAAGGAACTCCAAAGTGTTGATGTGGAGTCAGGACTCATCCTCCAGCCAACGTCTGCCCATAGTCAAACCGTCGCAGTGTTCACCCTAACTGTGGAGACTCGCGTCCGAGTCGATGGTGATCTTCGGTTGGGAACCGAATATGGCCTTGCCCTTCCAAGCAGGGAGGTTGTGGGTCCACCAATGCAATTTGTCCTGGGTTTTGCTGTCCAGAGAAACCATGTCGGCATAGGAAGAGCCTTTGTGGAGATGAGCGATCTTCAGTCGCTGGAGTGCACAATAATGGAGAGGGGTCGGAAACACCGTTTGGATCAAGGTGGCATAGTGTGATCTGTGGGCAGAACAGTGCACAATGCAATTCCTTGCTGATGGTCCGAAGCTTGGATGTAGGAAGGCTCAGCGATTCCACTCCAGAGTCAACAGTGACACAGAGGAACTCCATGCAGCTCATAGGGGTCAGACAGGCCTTCTCCCAGTTTATGAGGAACCCCAGGCGAGAGAGGAGATCTGACATCCTGCGCCATGACCAGGATATCGTCTAGATAGCCGATCAGGCGCACACCCCGACTGCGTAACCAGGAAATGGCTGGGTGCAGCAGTTTTGTGAAGTACCATGACGCAGAGCAGAGCCCAAAAGGAAGATATGTCAAGTGCCAAGTGTTGTCCTTCCAAAGGAAATACAATAGGTCCTTGGACGCCTCGACCACTGGGACAATCAAGTACGCTTCCTTCATATCGAGTCTTGACATGCAATCATCAAGCAGGAATAGGTCACACAGAAGGTGAATGAATACCATCTTAAATTAGGGGTAGCTCACCAAGGCATCGAGGGAACGCAGGTTAATAATGGGGCGCACGTCACCACTATTCTTTTCCACCAAGAAAATGTTGCTGAGGACCCCGGCAGGGTTTGCAGGTGCCAGTTCTATCACCCCTTTCCCATGAAGGGCTGACAATTATTTGCCTATCAACTTGCAATCTCGCAGGGAGAATGAGATTGGGCAGGAGGGAAGAATGTGTCAATGTGTACCAACAAACTCTATGAGGAAACCCCGAACGGTGCCTAGGACCCAAACATTAGAGGTGATGGCCGGGTAGGAAAAAATAACAGTCTGCCCCCTACACAAACACAAGAAGAAACATGAGGCAGATGTTAGCTTATCGTAAGGACGTCTGGAGCTTGAGTTTCCTCTAAAGCCTCTTGACCGGCATGGTCTTTCATGCAAGGGGAAGAAGGAGGATCAGCCTCTTGCCTCCTGATAGGGGGGGCGCTGGATATAGGAACCTTGTCCTGAGCCACGGGAACTGGAGTAGTTACAGCCGGGTAGACAACCCTTGAATCTGCCGGCCCTGGTAGAGACCCGCCCCTAAAATACCCTTCTCATGGACGATTGGGCCTTATCAAGGGCGGTGAATATCTCCAAAAAACGCTCTAGGTCTTTTATAAAATAGTCCCCAAACAAAAGGCCCTGGGTATCCTTGCCCGCCTTGGTGAGGGCAAGATTGTCCAATTTAAGCAAAATTTTGAAAAGAATGTCCTTGCGCCATTCTATAGACAGGGAGGTATTGACACTGCCAGCAATACAGATAGCCCTCAGTTCTTCTGGGTCAACCTGTCTGCTCTTGGCTCTGGCGTCTTCTTCCAAGAGACCAAGTCTCACAGACTTTATTGGGCACCAAAGGCCGTGGGCATTCAACCCTGAGTTTACTCCAGGCCACCTTGCTAAAGGGGCGCCGTAGCCGGGGTCACACAGACTTTATTGGGCATCAAAGGCCGTGGGCATTCAGCCCTGAGTTTACTCCGGGCTGCCTTGCTGAGGGGGTGTCATAGCTGAACCTGAACTCCCTGCATCCAGAGGGCAGAGGACATAGAGCCCATAGTTGTCATAATGGCGTTAGTAACTGAGTGCTGCAGCACCAGGGACTGTATCTTATCAGGGTGTGCCACAGGGCCAACTACCGATGGTGGGGAGCCTGAAGCCGAAGGGGGATCCCCAAGGCATTGAGGCATATCCATCTCACCGGGGGGAAGGTGGGCAGGTAGGCACCTTAGGCTTGGGCATAATAAATGTTGAGACCCACAAAAAAACAGCACAAATGTGAGACTAGACCCAGGTAAAAAACTATAGCTGCAGACAAAAAGTAATACAGGCTAGAAAGGGTTAATCACCCAAACTAGCTATACCAGAGAGGAAGAGAGAGGGGAACTCACCAGGGCCCAGACCAGCAGACAGGGAAACACGAGGCAAAGACAGAGCCAGGAAAGACGGGGAGTCACATTAAATGGCCGTCAATCTCGCAAGACTCAAGGCAAAAAACCTGCAAATGCGAACCGAAATTCAGCGAATGGCACGAATTTACAATTCAAATATGCAGAACGCTACAATTCGCAACAAAACGCCTAAACTACACAAATTTGTGGCAAAAACAGCCAAAAGCCACAATTTTGTAATGAAAATATCCAAATGAAGGCTAAAAGAGGAAATATATCTATGAATCAATAAACAATATACAACAACAGTAGTAATACTAAACATTTTCTAACAGGTGAATAAAATATGAAATCATCCAAAAAAACAAAAAAAAACTGTTAAAACAAATGCAGAGAAGGGGTGGAGCCTAGCCGCCGAGCTGGATAGACGAGCTCCTGCACATAAGCGACATTTAGTCGGGTATATACCCCAACAATCAGAGACGGCAGGAAAACAGACCGGGGGCATCTGCAGACACCCAAATCGGGACGAACAATGCCTGGGAACCAGTGCACGCAGATGAGGCCTACCCACAGTTGAGCCACTCTACTCAAAGGTGAAGCCTGGGACAGACTCCTCAGCAAACTCACTGCCTACCCCGCCTATGGACCGGCGGGGGTTATCCCGGTCCTCAATAGACATCTGGGGCAGCCAGTCTAGACCTCACCTACGGTGTAGTCCCAAGAGGCGGGAAAGCAGCACTCTATGTGGCGCAAGCAAAATGGTGATTGGCGGCATCCCATACAACCAGCACTGAAGTCATATACCACAGCAACAACCTGACTTATCACAGCGCCTAGATGCCATTTTTAACAGCTTCTGGGACTAGCTGAGGGAACAGCGAACGATTTCCCGTCCCGACCTGCCTTCACCACAGGCGGCAGGGGAGCAGAGCCACAGGAGGTGGGAAGTGAGAGGAAGACCCTTGGGCATACAACTGCCGCACCATCCTCTCCACACATACCCTGGCCCACCCGGCTGCAGACCACAGGGCCGAAAGCCCAGAGGCATCACCCACACAGACGGAGGCCTAAGCCCCTCAAACGACGGACAACTGTCAGAACCTCCGTCACTCCCACAAGTGGAGACAACTCGAACCCCAGGGGTGACCGTGTTGGTGGCCGAGAGATGCTGGACTGCACACAAGCCTGGGGCCAGAGGGACACTCTCACTCACACCTGCACTGCGGTAGAATGCAAAGACCCACTGGTGAATCCCTGCCTGGTGAATTTCAGATGACAGAGACGCTACCCAAGGCCTCCTGACTGTGTTGCAAAATGGACATATCACAGCTTTGACCATGTCACGCCACTTACCAAAACCATGGACTATACAGAGCAGCAGGACACTCGAGAGGTCCCCAGACCACAGTGAATACTCTCACTATGATTTATCTTATGCTAGCTAGTATATATCTTATTCAAAGTTGCCTAACCTGTTTAAACGCACCCTAACCCACCTATGTATTATGCATCCAGAATCAGGCTGTAAGCACATTTTCACTCGCATAAACACGGGACTATGAACTGACAAAGTTAGGCTCAACCTGCCTCGCTGACCTAGAATGTACCCTCACATAATTGAATTTAACTAGTTTGCAAACCATGTAGCTTGCCCAATAAGTACACTCACGGTGTCAGGTCCTAAGTGAATCCTTAATACTAAGTATAAGCGACATTATGGTGATGACACCAGATCAACCGGCCAGTAAACCCCATAGCATGTTATCACACTATAATCAAATAAGATCTGTTACAGGCAACAACTGTTCAAACGAGGAAGTACACGATAGGTTTCCACAGCACAGTAATATTATATATATATATAGATAACAGAGGTAATTAAGACCCTATGGCTAATACTGGTATTACTTATAAATGTATGAACTACATAGAGAGTATCAAGATGCTATGGCTAAAATTGCTATAATTCTCTATATAGTGTGACCGAAAGCAAGGAATTGTGCTGGAAGGAACCTATATACCTCCCCAGATTTTGCAAGGTTCTTACTTTGTGTAATTAGCCCCAGGGAAATGTGTTATGTTATAATGAATGTTGCACTTTAAATATGTGTATATTTGGGCCCTGGGGTGGAGTACTTGGAGAGTAGGGAGGGCCAGTGCTCCACTCCACATTTTGGAAGTTGCTTGTAACCTACAGGTGAGAAGTCCAGTTCCAGAGTTTGAATCCTAATCTAACTCACCTGAAAAGTATTGTCAATTAGCAGTGCTATTAAGTACTCCCCTGCCAAGGAAGGAGGGAGATTGTGTTTGGTTTCTGTGAGTGGAAACAGAGAGCTGAAAACCCTGAAGCAGTAAGGTTGTTTATGTTTATGTTTATGTTGGGAAATGGACAAGCCATCCAACCCAGTTAGCTGATTATTTTGTTTAGTTAGTGCTCAGAAGAGCAAGGCTTTTGTTTGATATATTTTTGTTACCTTTATACCTTACTGTGCATTTATTTTGGAACCTCAATAAAAGAGCAAGTCAATTTACCTCATCCAGCGTGTGAAGTGTCTCTAAAGTCTGAAAAGACTGTGTGTAACACCCCAATCCCAGGACAAGGTACCAAGGGAAAGGAGTACTTTTGTCACAATAGATATATAATAATGTTTAAAGAAAATATCTGGATATTTTCAGATTTTTGAAATTGGTAAAGATATTACCTCTTTTAATTTGTAATTCATTACCTAATCTCTTTATTTACATTTTATTTATCTGTACCAACGATTTAGCATTTGAATATTATGTTATTTTTTTAACTCTGTCCCCATCACGGCTATTTCATGAGACTGTTACTACAAATCCCAGAAGTAATTGCGGGTCGCGATACGTCACTTCCGGTTGACGGCATCATGAACCCTTTGCCGAATACACATTGTGGACTACATATCCCATCACCTACTAATAGTCGCGGCGCGTCACTTCCGGTCGACGCCCTCTACCGAAACGGAAACAGGAAGAATAGCACCACACCGGATAGCAATCTAATCACCAAGACTGCATATAAAAGTTTAACGGATTCTTAAGCTTATTTACACTTTTGATAAAGCCCAAATCCGGGCGAAACGCGTTAGGTGAAGGACTGGAAGTTTTATTTTATTTTATATTGTTTTTTTAGCAATAAAGTTTAGCTTTTTATCCAATCATCTTCTGGTTTCCATATCTTTGCTGGTGCTGCTGGATTCCTGTTACACCCATATATCCTTTGTTGGGGATTATACCACCACAAGCTGCTAATACCAGAGCAAGTCATTGCTCTGGATATTGTAAGTAGGACATTTTCATTTTATTATTCCAATTGATTGTGGCTTTTTTATTATACCATTAGATCTTGTATTTTGTCTTTCCTCCTATATATGGTTGCTGAGCCTGACATCCCATACTACCAACAGTTATACATCCTAAGACGGGGATTATACCGTCCAGGCGTGATACAGCAGAGCTCTTAGCAGCTCTGTAAAGTGTGAGTTTGCCCTCTATCTGGAATTTCTATATATATACAGGGAGTGCAGAATTATTAGGCAAGTTGTATTTTTGAGGATTAATTTTATTATTGAACAACAACCATGTTCTCAATGAACCCAAAAAACTCATTAATATCAAAGCTGAATATTTTTGGAAGTAGTTTCTAGTTTGTTTTTAGTTATAGCTATTTTAGGGGGATATCTGTGTGTGCAGGTGACTATTACTGTGCATAATTATTAGGCAACTTAACAAAAAACAAATATATATACCCATTTCAATTATTTATTTTTACCAGTGAAACCAATATAACATCTCAACATTCACAAATATACATTTCTGACATTCAAAAACATAACAAAAACAAATCGGTGACCAATATAGCCACCTTTCTTTGCAAGGACACTCAAAAGCCTGCCATCCATGCATTCTGTCAGTGTTTTGATCTGTTCACCATCAACATTGCGTGCAGCAGCAACCACAGCCTCCCAGACACTGTTCAGAGAGGTGTACTGTTTTCCCTCCTTGTAAATCTCACATTTGATGATGGACCACAGGTTCTCAATGGGGTTCAGATCAGGTGAACAAGGAGGCCATGTCATTAGATTTTCTTCTTTTATACCCTTTCTTGCCAGCCACGCTGTGGAGTACTTGGACGCGTGTGATGGAGCATTGTCCTGCATGAAAATCATGTTTTTCTTGAAGGATGCAGACTTCTTCCTGTACCACTGCTTGAAGAAGGTGTCTTACAGAAACTGGCAGTAGGACTGGGAGTTGAGCTTGACTCCATCCTCAACCCGAAAAGGCCCCACAAGCTCATCTTTGATGATACCAGCCCAAACCAGTACTCCACCTCCACCTTGCTGGCGTCTGAGTCGGACTGGAGCTCTCTGCCCTTTACCAATCCATCCATCTGGCCCATCAAGACTCACTCTCATCTCATCAGTCCATAAAACCTTAGAAAAAGTCTTGAGATATTTCTTGGCCCAGTCTTGACGTTTCAGCTTGTGTGTCTTGTTCAGTGGTGGTCGTCTTTCAGCCTTTCTTACCTTGGCCATGTCTCTGAGTATTGCACACCTTGTGCTTTTGGGCACTCCAGTGATGTTGCAGCTCTGAAATATGGCCAAACTGGTGGCAAGTGGCATCTTGGCAGCTGCACGCTTGACTTTTCTCAGTTCATGGGCAGTTATTTTGCGCCTTGGTTTCTCCACACGCTTCTTGCGACCCTGTTGACTATTTTGAATGAAACGCTTGATTGTTCGATGATCACGCTTCAGAAGATTTGCAATTTTAAGAGTGCTGCATCCCTCTGCAAGATATCTCACTATTTTTGACTTTTCTGAGCCTGTCAAGTCCTTCTTTTGACCCATTTTGCCAAAGGAAAGGAAGTTGCCTAATAATTATGCACACCTGATATAGGGTGTTGATGTCATTAGACCACACCCCTTCTCATTACAGAGATGCACATCACCTAATATGCTTAATTGGTAGCAGGCTTTCGAGCCTATACAGCTTGGAGTAAGACAACATGCATAAAGAGGATGATGTGGTCAAAATACTAATTTGCCTAATAATTCTGCACTCCCTGTATTTGTATTTATTATTCAGAGCATACTGCACTATTATTCCACTGTTTTTTGTTTCCTTTGAGGTTTTTTACCATTGAACAAGATTTATATGTATGAATATCATATTTATTTTGCACTTTTAAGCACTTTTTGGCGCGGTTCACCACCTTTCTTATTCTACAACCTACAACAAGTGCCTAGACTGCCTTACTTTAATCTCCTACGAGCCAGATAAAACCCGGGACTTTATTATCGCACTATGGTTTTATTATATTAGTATTACTTTTTTTATTATTCAGGCTAACACTGAGAGTGATACTGGTGGGCACCCAAGAGTGCCCTTCCGACATATCCTTAATGTATGTTTGCAACCATGGGAAGATAGGCGTCACTAGTTGTTGTGGTGTGTGACACTATAGGCTCCAGCTGTCAGGATTACTAGTTGATCCAGCACGTAGAATTGTGTCACACAGATGACTAATAGGTAACGTACTACCGGGCCTTAGAATGGCTGGAGTTAACGTACCAAAGAATAGTCATGATATTTGCCGAGGTCAGGGGATACAGAAAGAGACACAACGATAAGGGAAAGCCAGAAGTCAGGGATACCAGAATACAGGGAAGTCAAAATCAAAGCCAAAGTCAAAAACCAGAAGAAACTTGAATCAGGAAGGCGCTCTCAGACAACCACAAGGGAAACCACGAAAGGGCACTGAACAGGATGAGAACTGGGCCTAAATACCCCTTCTCTAGATCTGATAGTCTGTAACCGGCCTTTGACCCCGAAGGCAGTTACCAGGTTCCCATTTGCATAATTGCTGCTCAGCATTAACCCTTCTAAGGATGTGTTTGCTGCTCGGCACAACTTTACTTGTGTGGACAGTAAATGCCATTAACCAAATTTTTATAAGCGGATGAATACGTGACACCAGCCATGTCACAGTACGTACGAAATATATCAAGCGTTAAAGGCCATAGCTCATCATTGGCGATATACATACTCGCAGTAATAATCTAGCAGGCCTACCCACCAAATTTAGCCAGGGGAGGGCTGTCGCCCCACTATGGCTAACTATAATACAATCAATGTGAAAATATTCCGTTGTCACCCATACAGCAGTTTTTCTTATGGTTGGCCCCCAGCGGAATAATGGGCCGCATTGGTTCTCTAAATACCGCAAACATGCAGCCAGGATGCCACAGGCTTCCCCCAATGTTTCATACGGTGGCTTACCTCACCTGTGCCTCCTATCTTTTATGCACCTAAGTTCCAACTACGTGACGTAATAGTGTGTTATCTTAGCTCCTTGCCTAGTCCCCCATACCAGGGGTAAACTTGACCAGCAACTGCACATACCGTGACATAACAATAGCACCCATTGACTATCATACTCGTCTATCACGCTCTCCATATGAGAGATGATAATGAGCAATTTGCCTGAATTTTCTGATGTCTTCCAAAGGCCCCATACAAATACATCAGTAAATCAGAAGCTGGGTGCACTTGTGAAGTGCACTAATAATATTATTTTGTTAAGTTTTATTATATTATCATCTTACTTTAAACGCCAAAATGACTAATCTACATGCAGAGGCGGTTCTAGACTTTATGAGGCCTTAGGCGTAACGCAAACATGAGGCCCCACTAACAAAAAAGTGTCACATATACACATTAATGCAATGTCTACCTGTGTATGTCCCTGAGAGTGTGTCGAACAGAGAGTATCCTTGTGTGTGTGAATGTATGTCTCTGTGAGCATGTTTGAGGGGGGTGATGGTGAGAGGGAGAGGGGGGGTAATGGTGAGAGGGAGAGGGGGGTAATGGTGAGAGGGAGAGGGGGGTAATGGTGAGAGGGAGAGGGGGGTAATGGTGAGAGGGAGAGGGGGGGTAATGGTGAGAGGGAGAGGGGGGTAATGGTGAGAGGGAGAGGGGGTAATGGTGAGAGGGAGAGGGGGGTAATGGTGAGCGGGAGAGGGGGGTAATGGTGAGAGGGATTGGGGGGGTAATGGTGAGAGGGAGTAGGGGGTAATGGTGAGAGGGAGTGGGGGGGTAATGGTGAGAGGGAGTGGGGGGGTAATGGTGAGAGGGAGTGGGGGGGTAATGGTGAGAGGGAGCGGGGAGTTGATGGTGAGAAGGAGCGGGGGGTTGATGGTAATGTGAGAGGGAGAGGGGAGGGGGTGATGAGAGAGGGGAGGGGGTGATGAGAGAGGGGAGGGGGTGATGTGAGAGGGGGTTGATGAGAGGGGGGGTGATGTGAGAGGGGGGATGAAGTGAGAGGGGGGGTGATGTGAGAGGGAGGTGGTGACGGAGGGTGGTGACGGAGGGTGGTGAGGGGTGATGCTGAGGGTGGTGAGGGGTGATGCTGAGGGTGGTGAGGGGTGGTAAGGCTGAGGGTGGTGGGGGGTGGTGAGGCTGAGGGGTAGTGAGGCTGAGGGTGGTGGGGGTGGTGAGGCTGAAGGTGGGGGGTGGTGAGGCTGAGGGGTAGTGAGGCTGAGGGTGGTGAGGCTAAGGGTGGTGGGGGGTAGTGAGGCTGAGGGAGGTGTGGGGGGGGTGAGGCTGAGGGTGGTGGGGGTAGTGAGGCTGAGGGTGGTGGGGGTAGTGAGGCTGAGGGTGGTAGGGGTTATGAGGGTGGTGGGGGGTGTGGTGAGGCTGAGGGTGGTGAGGCTGAAGGTGGGGGTGGTGAGGCTGAGGGTGGGGTGGTGAGGCTGAGGGTGGTAGGGGGGTAGTGAGGCTGAGGGTGGTGGGGGTGGTGAGGCGGGTGGTGGGGGTGGTGAGGCTGAAGGTGGGGTGGTGAGGCTGAGGGTGGTAGGGGGGTAGTGAGGCTGAGGGTGGTGTGGGGGTGGTGAGGCTGAGGGTGGGGGGTGGTGAGGCTGAAGGAGGGGGTGTTGAGGCTTGGGGGTAGTGAGGCTGAGGGTGGTGGGGGTGGTGAGGCTGAAGGTGGGGGTAGTGAGGCTGAGGGTGGTGTGGGGGGGTGGTGAGGCTGAGGGTGGGGTGGTGAGGCTGAGGGGTAGTGAGGCTGAGGGTGGTGGGGGTGGTGAGGCTGAAGGTGGGGTGGTGAGGCTGAGGGTGGTGGGAGGTAGTGAGGCTGAGGGTGGTGTGGGGGTGGTGAGGCTAAGGGTGGTGTGGGGGGTGGTGAGGCTGAGGGTGGGGGTTGTGAGGCTGAAGGTGAGGCTGGGGGGTGGTGAGGCTGAGGGTGGGGGGATGGTGAGGCTGAGGGTGGTGGGGGTGGTGAGGCTGAGGGTGGTGGGGGTGGTGAGGCTGAGGGTGGTGGTGAGGCTGAGGGTGGGGGGTGGTGAGGCTGAGGGTGGTGGTGGGGTAGTGAGGCTGAGGGTGGGGTGGGGGTGGTGAGGCTGAGGGTGGGGGGTGGTGAGACTGAAGGTGGGGGGTGGTGAGGCTGGGGGGTGGTGAGGCTGGGGGTGGTGAGGCTGAGGGGTAGTGAGGCTGAGGATGGGGGTGGTGAGGCTGAGGGTGGGGGTGGTGAGGCTGAAGGGTAGTGAGGCTGAGGGTCGGGGGTGGTGAGGCTGAAGGGTAGTGAGGCTGAGGGTGGGGGGTGGTGAGGCTGAAGGTGGGGGGTGGTGAGGCTGAGGGGTAGTGAGGCTGAGGGTGGTGAGGCTGAGGGTGGTGGTGGGGGTGTAGTGAGGCTGAGGGTGGTGGGGTGGTGAGGCTGAGGGTGGTGGTGGGGGTGTGGTGAGGCTGGGGGCTGGTGAACCTACCTTTATTTCCCTGGTGGTCCGGTGGCCACTACTTCCCGTCTGCAGCTCCGCAGATCTGCAGACCTTGGCCAGTTCTCGCGAGACACGTGGTCTGCAGCTCTGCTCACTGCGGAGCTGCAGACCGGTGTCTGCGGTGGCTGGCTAGGCAGCCAGGAGGGGCCTCGCACCCGGCGGCATACCGGGCAAGCCGCCGGGCCCCCCCCTGGTGTCAGGTCCTCGGTCAGTGACCGAGGACCTGACACAGTCTGCCCTCAGGCAGTTTAGGCGGCCGCGAGGCCCCAGCCATCGCGAGGCCTTAGGCGGCCGCCTAAACCGCCTAATTAGAGAGCCGCCTCTGTCTACATGGCCATTAGCTACTACTTATGCCTGCCCACCTTTCACTTATTGTACAAAATTGTGCAGCTAAATGTCATTAAACTGTATATTGTGAGCCACCTGCTTCCGCTGTCGCGGCACTGCAGGATTGTTTGTAGATCTTTTTTGCACTACAAAAATAAAGAATTTAAAATAAATTGCGATGCAGAACTAAAACAAAATACATTGAAAACTGGTGAGCGGTAAGGAATTTTTTCCATCAAGAAAGATGCATTAGTGGGCAGCAGGTATAAAAAGACTGACTACCCCTGATCTAAAGACTGTCAACTAGCTCTTTACATGCTGCCTACTTCACAATTTAATGAACCAAACTGTGTGCAGAGATTGGCATGTTAGACCTGAACAAAACTGACACAGACAACCTCCTTCTACTTGATTGACAGTTTTGAGAGGCTGTCTGAAACCTGCAGTCAGTTTTACCAATTGCTGTAGTCACTGAATGTAAATGCATGGAACTCCATGATACAAAGTTGTGAAGTGCACTAATAATATTATTTTGTTAAGTTTTATTATATTATCATCTTACTTTAAACGCCAAAATGACTAATCTACATGCAGAGGCGGCTCTAGACTTTATGAGGCCTTAGGCGTAACGCAAACATGAGGCCCCACTAACAAAAAAGTGTCACATATACACATTAATGCAATGTCTACCTGTGTATGTCCCTGAGAGTGTGTCGAACAGAGAGTATCCTTGTGTGTGTGAATGTATGTCTCTGTGAGCATGTTTGAGGGGGGTGATGGTGAGAGGGAGAGGGGGGGTAATGGTGAGAGGGAGAGGGGGGGTAATGGTGAGAGGGAGAGGGGGGGTAATGGTGAGAGGGAGAGGGGGGGTAATGGTGAGAGGGAGAGGGGGGTAATGGTGAGAGGGAGGGGGGGTAATGGTGAGAGGGAGAGGGGGGGTAATGGTGAGAGGGAGAGGGGGGGTAATGGTGAGAGGGAGAGGGGGGTAATGGTGAGAGGGAGAGGGGGTAATGGTGAGAGGGAGAGGGGGGTAATGGTGAGAGGGAGTGGGGGGGTAATGGTGAGAGGGAGGGGGGGTAATGGTGAGAGGGAGAGGGGGGGTAATGGTGAGAGGGAGAGGGGGGGTAATGGTGAGAGGGAGAGGGGGGTAATGGTGAGAGGGAGAGGGGGGTAATGGTGAGAGGGAGAGGGGGGTAATGGTGAGAGGGAGTGGGGGGGTAATGGTGAGAGGGAGTGAAGGGGTAATGGTGAGAGGGAGTGGGGGGGTAATGGTGAGAGGGAGTGGGGGGGGTAATGGGGTAATGGTGAGAGGGAGTGGGGGTAATGGTGAGAGGGAGCGGGGAGTTGATGGTGAGAAGGAGCGGGGGGTTGATGGTAATGTGAGAGGGAGAGGGGAGGGGGTGATGAGAGAGGGGAGGGGGTGATGAGAGAGGGGAGGGGGTGATGTGAGAGGGGGTTGATGAGAGGGGGGGTGATGTGAGAGGGGGGATGAAGTGAGAGGGGGGGTGATGTGAGAGGGAGGTGGTGACGGAGGGTGGTGACGGAGGGTGGTGAGGGGTGATGCTGAGGGTGGTGAGGGGTGGTAAGGCTGAGGGTGGTGGGGGGTGGTGAGGCTGAGGGGTAGTGAGGCTGAGGGTGGTGGGGGTGGTGAGGCTGAAGGTGGGGGGTGGTGAGGCTGAGGGGTAGTGAGGCTGAGGGTGGTGAGGCTAAGGGTGGTGGGGGGTAGTGAGGCTGAGGGAGGTGTGGGGGGGTGAGGCTGAGGGTGGTGGGGGTAGTGAGGCTGAGGGTGGTGGGGGGTAGTGAGGCTGAGGGTGGTGGGGGGTGTGGTGAGGCTGAGGGTGGTGAGGCTGAAGGTGGGGGTGGTGAGGCTGAGGGGTAGTGAGGCTGAGGGTGGTGGGGTGGTGAGGCTGAGGGTGGTGGGGGGGGGGGTGGTGAGGCTGGGGGCTGGTGAACCTACCTTTATTTCCCTGGTGGTCCGGTGGCCACTGCTTCCCGTCTGCAGCTCCGCAGATCTGCAGACCGGCCAGTTCTCGCGAGACACGTGGTCTGCAGCTCTGCTCACTGCGGAGCTGCAGACCGGTGTCTGCGGTGGCTGGCTAGGCAGCCAGGAGGGGCCTCGCACCCGGCGGCATACCGGGCAAGCCGCCGGGCCCCCCCCTGGTGTCAGGTCCTCGGTCAGTGACCGAGGACCTGACACAGTCTGCCCTCAGGCAGTTTAGGCGGCCGCGAGGCCCCAGCCATCGCGAGGCCTTAGGCGGCCGCCTAAACCGCCTAATTAGAGAGCCGCCTCTGTCTACATGGCCATTAGCTACTACTTATGCCTGCCCACCTTTCACTTATTGTACAAAATTGTGCAGCTAAATGTCATTAAACTGTATATTGTGAGCCACCTGCTTCCGCTGTCGCGGCACTGCAGGATTGTTTGTAGATCTTTTTTGCACTACAAAAATAAAGAATTTAAAATAAATTGCGATGCAGAACTGAAAAAAAAAAATTGAAAACTGGTGAGCGGTAAGGAATTTTTTCCATCAAGAAAGATGCATTAGTGGGCAGCAGGTATAAAAAGACTGACTACCCCTGATCTAAAGACTGTCAACTAGCTCTTTACATGCTGCCTACTTCACAATTTAATGAACCAAACTGTGTGCAGAGATTGGCATGTTAGACCTGAAAAAAACTGACACAGACAACCTCCTTCTACTTGATTGACAGTTTTGAGAGGCTGTCTGAAACCTGCAGTCAGTTTTACCAATTGCTGTAGTCACTGAATGTAAATGCAGGGAACTCCATGATACAAAGTTGTTATGGTGCTTAGCATGACCCTTTAAATTGCTATATTTTTGTTTATAAAAGCACTAGCTTTCCTCTCAGTGTAGTTTTGTGCATAGGCTGAGATAAATGACTACTGCTGGGATTTAGGCCCACTACTTCTTTCCTATACACAGAAAATGGGCTTATTTCTAGATAATAATGAATCCTCCCAGCAACAAGGCAATTAAGGTGTTGTTTATTTATTCACTAAGGAGCTAATGATAGTGAATTGAAAGCTTGATTGCAAAAAGTAGGCAAAAATAGCTGGTTTGGAAAAATTCTCCAACTCACCTATAGTCATAGTTTAAATATTTTAGCCTGAATTTTGCAAACATATTTTTACTTCACCACCATTTTTTGTTTAGTGAATAAACCCAATCTGTGAATTACTACTGCACCTTAAAAAAGGACAATTTCTGGTAAGAGATACTACATATTGTATAATAGTAATTATGTTCAATATCCCTTTGTCTTTTAATTTTTGTTAGTTTCACCCTGTGGGCTATCGTTCGTTTAATAAAACGTGTCCCAGGCACCAGAAAAAGGTCTTGATTTTCAAGTGTCTTTAAGAAGACATGGGAAGAAGGATAACTAGTTTATAAGGTGCAATTTATAAGCTCCCTATGTTACTAAGCCTCCCTGTGACCCTCTGGGCCGGGGTGTAGAACATAATTAGGCTTGGAATTGAAGGATAAAGTCCCCAGGCCATCATGTCCCTCCCATGTCAACTCAGCTGTTACAATGTAAAAAGGGAGGGGAGGTGGCAGCTCTGTCTTTCGAAAATTACCTGAGGGTATTGGTGCTTTATACCCTTCAAGGGATCACCATGTTTCATTCTCTTTTTATGAAGATCAGAGAGTTTTAATTACTTGGTCCTTAGAAACTAGAGTGAGGGAATTAACTTACGCAATGTCGCTGATTAAGGATCAAACACAAGTCAGAACTCTGAGATTACCTGATGCTTGTGCTGTTATTTTGTATTTGAGATCATACAAGTGATCTGTGTGTATAACTGGAGGGCAGGATAATTGGATAAATTTATAGAATGGACTATGTTTACTGGTAAAAGAGTGCTGTGTGTACGTACACAGGTGTGTGTGCGTAGGTGTTAGTGTGTAAATCTATGAACTAAACAATTGTCTCTGAGGAACACTGAATCATTCGGTTTGTGTAAAGAATGACGTGTATGGAATTGTTTAAGTTAGGCAGATATACAACACTGTACATTTGGATCTGTCATTTCTAGTTTTACACATCCAATAACTATATCTGCATCACAAAGACAATATAGATAATGTGATATAGCATGCCTCATAAATGATGATATATGCCATTTCCTGAATATATTGCATGTATTTATTTTTTTACACAATGACAATTATTTTCTATCTTGAACTGTTCAGATTTTAATTGGCTGCAATTCTGGTGACATTTGGGATGATTCAGTATTTTTTTGTTAGAGTGTAAATGGATATAATTTTCTAGGAGAACCATCACTTCTGGATATCACACCTTTGAATAAAACATTGGAAATCACCCATAACTTATTAATGTTAATGATTCTCAATTTTTTTCTTTTCAATTTGATAAATATTAAATATTTAGTAAGTATTGACACAATCCAGTTCAGTCACGCACAGTTAGGGCACAGCTGCAAATGAAGAGGAAAAAGGAGACATTGGGGGTTATGGATAGAATTTGTTGCATTTGCCTTCAGATTTGCACCAGTTTTGTGCGCATGTTTTGTTTTCTTATGTATAACACTGTTATCCCAACTTTATATGTGACCTTTTTTTCTGCATTTTTTAACACACCAAACTAATCAGTCTTTTTGTTTTTTCATCTTTTTTCCTGACTATTTTACTGTTCTCAAATTAAGACCAATGAGTAATATTACTAGGAACAGAAAGCTGCATTTGCAGTTTTAATGCTTAGCACTTTAACAACTTCATCTTATTAAAGTTGTTATAGTACCTGAAGTTTTGAATGCTTGGAATCACAGCTTAAAGACTTGCCTCCAAGCCCTCTGGGTTTGAGAGACAGAATTCTTACTTCCTAGCTCTCATACCATGACGTCATGTGCACAATACCCTAGAGAATTACTGTATTCAATGAGTCTCTATGGCAGAATCTCAGGCGCATCGCAGTGAGCGCCTTGCAGGCTGCAAAGGTCCCCAGTGCGCCTCTATAGATGACGTCACTCGTTGACGAGGTTGCACCAACGCGTCTAAATCAAATCGTGTAGAGAATCACCATGTGTCAGTGTATAAGTTGAATTACAGTCCCCAGGTAGGTAAGAAAGTACTCTTCAAGAATGGGAGAAAGATGAAAGAGTTATAGCACTAGCAGAATAGAATGGGGGAGGGGGGAAGGGTGATGTGGGTGTATTTGGTGATGGGTAATATGAAGGTCGTGGTCTAATTTTCCTTGCCTCTCTCCAAAACTGAATCCTGGTACAGAGATAAAATTGCCAGGAACTCTGTACCTCCTTGTACTTATCAGTATTACCTTTCAAAATAGCGGTTTGCTCCTTCATCTGGCAGATCTCCTCTGAGTTACCGAGCCAGCCTTGAAACCTCGCTGCAGCCAGAGGGCAGGGTTCAGAGATTGTGCATCCGTCAATAGGTGTTTAGATAATGTTTTCTTATATTTCAATATAGGTGGTTTGGAGCGATTTAGTAGCATGTCTGCTGGGTGTCATTTCATCTCCTAACATGTTACAGCAGTTATTACATCGTAATCAGGCATTCCCCAAAAATATGCAATAGCGATCCAGCTGTCCCGGGCATCTCCAGCCCATTTCGGACACCTCTGGGAAAAATGTATGTCATTTTTGTGAGATGTAATACCAATTTGTAATGGTGTGAGTTGCCTATGTATGGTCTTCTTGTTAGAGATTAAGCTTAAAAAAAGTATTGAAGCTGATGGTACTTGAATATTGCTCTGAAACAAATTAGGCAAAGGGATCAGGGCATCCTCTAGAAACAAGATCTGGGCCCTTATCGAGATACGAAAAGGCTTGTTGATCCAGTCTGGCAGGGAATGCTGGGTTACCTGGGTACATTGGGCCATATTGAGTTGTAAGTGATAGTTTGAATAAGAGTTGGTGCCACACTTTAAGTGTCACTCCTAAAAAGAGTTGTGCTGCAATCATTTTCTTAGCAGCCGCATCATCTAACCATACCATAGCAGAAATTCGGCCCTTCGGCATTACTCGTTTCAAAGTGTGCTGGATCCTTTGTGATCTAGTGTTGTGCTATTCCATTACTCTAGCTAAATGCTCTGCCTGATTATACTATTGAAAAGATGGTAGACCCAAGCCGCCCAGTTGTTTGGGGTGGATGAGCTGGTTGAACTTGAGCCTTAGCGAACAAGTGCAGAATTCAAAGAGAAGAAAATTGAACGTGGGAGAAATATCGGTATGGCCTGGAATAGGAAGGTAACCTGGATAGAAAATTTATTGTGATGGAATTTATGTGGCCACACCATGAAAAGTGTCACATGAATAAAACAGGTGACACTGGGGGGCGTGGCCTAACCACCGAAGCGAACGGACGCAGGGCCTCAGAGTTCCAGCTAAAAACGGGGAAAAAAAAACTAAAATAGAGGTGACCCACGAATAAAAGGCGCCCTAAAGGTTCCCAACACTTACCTGATGGGCAAGAAAACTAAAAAACTGAAGCCCGACCGACCCCAGCAGGGGAGAAGCATTGGGGACCTCTGGCGGCAGGCACATGGCGCCCAGGAGTCTGTGATGGCGTCCCTCCATGGCGGCTGCTCCGACTTCTCTGATGGGATGTCAGGGGAAGGCAATGAAGACCACGCGCTGGCAATGGTGCGGCAACCGGCAACACGAGCAGCGCCTCCACATGGATCCTCAGACGCCGCTCCAGTCACCCTAACAGCCATCAGGGAGATCATGGCAGATTTCCACAATAAGATCTCGGTTGGATGTGGCCCTGATCCGGGAGGACCTGCGGGGCCTGACAGGCCGCCTTGGAGAGATGGAACACACAACACAAACCCACACACAGCAAATTAAAGTGCTAACACAACGGGTGGAAGAGCTCACGAAACAGAGCGCAAAACATGAGAGCAGATTTGACACCCTAGAAGATAAGTGGAGACAGCGGAACATAAAACTCAGAGGTGTCGGGGAGACGGTGCCGCCAGAAGAACTCCCACACTTCGCGAGGCGCCTCCTGACAGCAATACTCACGCAGAGGCAGGCTAAAACAATATCACTGGAGGGCATATTTCGTCTCCCGCCTCCAGGGACATAATAATGCAGTTCCAGACCCTCAGAGACAAGGCAGCAGTAATGGCGGCCATCAGGGGGCAAACTCCCTACGATTTTGAAGGAATGTCTTTAACCTTCTTCGCTGACCTGTCGGGGGGAACCCTTGCATGGAGAAGGTCGCTCCAACTGCTCACCTCCCTCCTACACAAGAAAACCATCAGCTATCGATGGAGCCAGTCTCGCTCATTGCAGATACCACGTGGAGACACCATCATCACCATACGTGACCTGCCGGAGGCATCACGCCACTTGCAAGCATTAGGTCTGCCATCGGACTCGCTGGGCCCGACACATCCTCACAGCTGGGACCCCGGGGCTACCCGTGACTTCGTGCCCAGGGACCAAGCGCTAACCGCTAGAGCTGGAACCACGACCTGACTCCCCAAAAGGTCCAAACCCGAGGCTAAGGCAACTGGACTCCCAAGCATTCCCGACCCCCTTCCTCCTGTGGACTACCGCCTGAAAAGGAACCCACAAGCAGAGAAACACGGAGGCCCACACCTAATGCCCGTGACACGACGAACAGTGCTTAAAACCACACTGCTGATCCCTGAACCTAGCATCCAGCTACAGCGGATCGGCAACATAAGCCCCTCCATAGAAATCGGCTGGAGGACCCGGCTGACAGCCCCCTCGGACCTGATAGACTCACGGGACACTCCACACTCCTCGGATGGCTCTCTCATATTATTCACCATACTATTTTTTATATTATTTTAACTTAGTCAGACTTATTTCTGCATAGCTTTATTGCATTATTATGATACCTGTGTAACCCTGTAGACTGACATGAAGGGGGCTAGGTAGAAAGCAGTATGTCCATGTAGCTGGCAGCACTTGTATGCAAGTAGCCAGGGTATTTTCCTTTTCTCTCCTAGGGTATTATGCCCGTGCCTCAAGGCGAACCTCTGACTTTTAACTTTTAATTCTTAAGCAATAAGCCCTTACCACGCAAATGTGTTACCAATGCAGAGGCACGGCAGCCAGTTCCTGGGTACTTGACCCAGAAAAGCGAGCTTACCCAACACCGCATGGCATACCTATCTTGCTCATTAAGCCCAGGTAGCAAACCATGCTCATGCATCCAACGTAAAGAAACCCCCCTCACCACCGAAGTTTAACATGTTGTTATCCGTTAATTTTAAGTTATGTTGTTATTTTAATGATAAAAATGCATTACCATCACGTGACAGCTTTCTCTATAACGTAGACGGAGGGTAACGTGTATAATACTGTCGCAATGGCCCTACCTATCTAATTGTCTCACAATTTACCTGCCTATCATCTGTGTCTTGCCAACATATATGTCACACCAGTCTCATATAGGCCTCACCTCATATACTCACTCGTGTTCGAGTTGCTGGCACTAACCACATCTGATGCCTCGCTCTATACCTTAGGTATGTGTGAGTACCGCGTCTATTTCAGCTACTCTCATTTAACTTTCCACGGACTACTTAACTGATTATTTATCTGTTCAATATAAAAATTGTGCAGTTTACAATGCTGTTGTGGCGTCTGTTGACATGTTATGACCATCCGCACAACAAAAATAAAGAATTAAAAAAAAAAAAAAAACAGATGATACTACTCTGTTAGTCTACCAGCGTCCAGCAGCACTAACTCTTAATTTTATTAAAGACACGGAGGCTCCTATTATGCTTCTCTTTCTTTAATTCTCCCTCAGCAGCGAAGAGAGATATATGCAAAAGAGATAAAAAAGAACAAATAACATAAGCATATTGACAGTGCTATCATGGGTATCCACCCCCTTAGTATATAAGGTGTAGCACTTCCTGTTTCTTCCTCTTTCTTCGCTGCTCCCTCAGATAAGTACACTCTATTTTTATTTATGGTGTGCTCTGGTGGGTTTTTAGCTTGTGACATCTTGTATTGATTTAATATACTGTTGGGATATTCTCTTCACGTTATCCCTTTATCCCACCTTTACATAATTTACTTGTTTATTTCATTTATTATTTCGTTTATTATTATTTACTAAGGTATTTTATTGTGTTGCTACCTTTCACTGTGTGACCGGGCTGCCCTCAGTTCGCCCTCTGGGCTCTGCCGTTTTTTCTTTCCCCTCGCCCCCCCTCCGGGTGGGGCTCTCCCCCCGGTCACACACTACCGGGTTTCGCCGGCGGGGCTCGTCTAACACCCCCGCGGCGCTTCCCGGCACTATTTACGTTGCCGCCGGCCGGATCTACTTTATCCGCGCGGCGGTTTCATTTCCCGCCGCTCGCGAGTGGCGCGCATGCGCAGTTTGCTCGCGGCGGCCATTTTTTCCGTTTCCGTCGCCGATTAAGGCGACGGCCATTTTCTGTAGCGTGTTTCACGGATTTTGTTCCTCTCACACGCTGGTTTCGTTGCTCTCTCATCCTCAGACGGGTATAGTCTTTTCCTACCCTCTCTACCTTGAAATTATCCTCCATCTCACTATCCTTCCCATCCTGTATCTGGGTTAATCAATCCTGATACTGCCTGTCACTCATATTTCGTTTATTATTTTCCTTACTTGCACTCATTATCCACCATGCAATCTGGTGATGAGTTCCCTGGCAAACTTAGCCCACCTATGGCCAATACTAATCCTGACCCCCAGGTTGACCCTGGACTGATGGGCTCAGAGGAATTTCAATGCCTCCTGGACACCACCATGTCCAACTCTATCTCAAAGGCCATATCATCGGCCATGGGCGCTATGTCCTCTACCATATCAGACTCCATTGCACTTGCACTCAGGCAAGTACAGCCTCAATCTGCCCCGGCCTTGGCCCAGGCCCCCCCTGTAGGGACACTACCGGGGCGCAAATCATTGGGCAAACGCAAACACTCACAGGACCCCCCCCCACGCAGGTTGAACCTGCTCTGATTGACATGCCTCAGGCTGTCCAAGATGGCGCGCAACAACCGCGCAGTAGAGCTTCTGGGAGAGCTACGGCTACCAGAGACTGGAAACGGGCAAGAGCCCAAGATATAATGTCTGACTCAGACGAGGAGGGGGATGAGGGGTCTGACGTCCCGTACTCAGACCCGTACGAGGACGAGCTCTCAGAGGGTGAAAGCCTCCAGGGAAAACAATTCCCTTTAACGCCAACACGTGCCTTGGCACATTCAGGGACGACCGGGGCAGATACTGAACACGACCCTAAAGAGGTTCCGCTTTTCGACCCAGACAACCTGAGACACCCACGCTCTGCTGAGTGGGAACCCTCCGAACATATCGCCCGATATCTGGCCCTCAGGGTGCGTAAGTCCCTCTCTCAAGAGGGCCGTAATAAATTGAGAGCAGAATGCCCCCGACCCATAATTCCTGATGCTGTGGCAAAAACCCCAGAAGTGGACCCCCAGATAGCCCAGTTTCTGGCCAAGACAGGCTGGAAACCTAAGAGGGGACTAGACTATTCCCTCCGTAACTGTCAGGACAAGTTCCTCGACACCCTGGGTCCCGTTACGAAACTTTATGAGATGCTGGAGGCAGCTCAGTCGGGTGAGGCATCATTAAACTTTGAGGTGGCATTTGGCTGGCTCCAACGCCTGGTCTGCATGATCGGCAACGCCAATAACGCCATGTCCACGGAGCGCAGGAAGGCTATCCTGCTAAAAAAAATTGAGCCTAAACTGGCTAGCATGGCCTCCTCTGAACCAGGGGCCGCAGCTAAGGGTCTGCTATTTGGCGACTCCTTCGTCAAGGATCTGGGCTCCTATGTAAAAACCTTCACAGCCCTTGACAAAGCCCAGTCATCTATAAAGAGGGTCTTCCACCAAAAGGTTTTCGGTGGGGCCGGGAGAGGTAGGAGCCGTCTACCCGGCCGCAACCCCCGAGGTTTCTCCAGACCGGGCAGAGGCTCCTTCAACACACAGAGGCAAAGCCAGGAGCGTTCCTATACACCATTCTTCCCCTCTCGAGGAAGGGCTTGGAATGCCCGAGGCGGCAGAGGTACAACCCCAGGAAAACGCCCTTATGGTGAGTACGATTTTCCCCCATTTTTCCCATATAAATGTGGGGGGCAGGTTGGCTTTGTTCACACAGACTTGGGCCACTATCACATCCGACAGCTGGGTGTTACAGACTGTAGAGGGTTACCACCTAGAACTGACGGGTCTTCCCTTTCAGGACTCCCCTCCAAGGGTACCACACATGCCACAGTCACACCGCGACCTCATCTCCGCAGAGATAGAGGTCCGTCACAACAAAAATGCCATAGAGGAAATCCCTCTAGATACCCCAGGTTTTGTAAGCAACCTGTTTTTGGTACCAAAGAAAGGCGGGGGTGTCCGCCCGGTTATCAACCTAAGACCCCTCAATGCCTTTATCCGATACCATCATTTCAAAATGGAGGGCATACACTACCTCCGAGACCTCCTTCTCCCAGGAGACTGGATGGTGAAACTCGATCTGCAAGATGCGTATCTCACGATCCCGATAACTCCTACACACAGGAACCTATTACAATTCCAATGGGACACAAGGAAGTGGCGCTTCCGCTGCCTTCCCTTTGGTCTATCCTCCGCCCCCTGGTGCTTTACGAAAGTATTGAAACCAGTGGTTACATTCCTCAGATTACACGGAATTCGTCTCATCATCTACCTAGACGATATCCTCATACTGTCAGAAACGAGATCCCTTCTACTATCACATCTGTCGTGGACTCTGCACCTCCTACAGAACCTAGGCTTCCTAGTGAATTGGGAGAAATCGGTACTACAACCATCTCAGCAGATGGAATTCCTGGGATTCCGAGTCGATTCGGTACAACAAATTCTATGTCTCCCTGCGGACAAGATGTCCAGCATCAAGAAGGAGATCAGGAAGATAAGACACCGTCCAAATATCTCCCTGAGACAACTAGCCCGAGTAATCGGATTACTAGCGGCCTCCATACAGGCGATCTTCCCGGGACCACTCCACTATCGGGCGTTACAGCGCCTGAAAGCTTCTTGCCTACGGAACGGGCAGTCGTACGAGTCCAACATCACTCTAGACGAGGAATCCAAGGAGGAGTTGGACTGGTGGTTGACCCACATGGAAGCATGGAACGGACGAGCGATCTTCGGTTCCACTCCGGATATAATAATAGAGTCGGATGCGAGCTTACATGGCTGGGGCGCGCGCTGCGGCTCCATCTCCACAGGAGGCAGATGGTCAGTAGACGAATCCTTCCTCCACATAAACTCACTGGAACTACTGGCAGCCTCATTTGCCATACGCAGCCTCACTCCCAGGAGCGTCTCTTGCTCAATCCTCCTCAAGTTGGACAATATCTTGGCGGTCAGGTACATAAACCATCTGGGAGGTACCAAATCACGCATCCTGGCGGTTTTAGCTCGAGACTTCTGGCATTACTGCTTACAAAACAATGTGTCGGTGACCGCGGAGCACATACCAGGCCTAGACAATTACGCCGCGGACTGGAACTCCAGATACCTGAGGGATCTGGGGGATTGGAGACTTCAACCGAAGGTCTTTTCCACGATCGCACGGCTATGGGGTCCATTGAGTGTGGATCTCTTTGCATCCAGACTGAACACACAACTTCCTCAATTTTTCAGCTGGCGACCGGATCCGGAAGCCTTGGCAACAGATGCCTTTCTTCAAGACTGGACCGGGGGACGAGCATACGCCTTTCCCCCGTTCAACCTGATTGCTCGGACTCTGGCGTACATCCGACGGTTCAAAGCAACAGTAGTTTTGATAACACCATGCTGGAGATCTCAACCCTGGTTCCCTCACCTTCTGGAAATGGCAATCGATTTCCCACATCTAATGCCGGATCACACGTCCCTGTTAACCAATCCGGATGGGGAGAACCACGACCTGATAGAACGGGGAATACTCCGTCTCATGGCATGGCTCCTTTCAGGGGACCCTGGGAAATCACGGAAGTTTCGAGAACAACTACCCAACTCTTGGCGAACGCATGGGCACCAGGAACTCGGCGCACATATGCTGCGGCATGGAGAGTTTGGTCCGATTGGTGCCTGGAAAAATCAGTGGATCCCATATCAGCTCCTGTGAAGACAGTACTAGACTTTCTCACTCATTTATTCGAATCGGGCAAGGCGTTCCGTACAGTCAACATCTACAGATCGGCTGTCTCGGCTGGTCACGATAATGTAGACGGAAGTCCTCTCGGACAGAACCCCCTGATCTGTCGCCTGCTCAAAGGCATACGTTTTGCACGGCCTCCAAAATCCAGATACGGGTCCTTTTGGGATGTCAACATTGTGTTCAAATTCTTAGAAGAGTGGCCCGACAACTCGGCACTATCACTTAAACATTTGTCTGCTAAATTGCTCATGATTTTATGCTTACTATCCTGTAAACGAGTATCAGATGTACGAGCCTTAGACTGGCAAGCCCGCACATTCACCCCGGAGGGGGTGTCATTTGATATTTCACGAAGTACTAAATTAGCGACTAAGCATGTTTTCTATCCACGCCTCCCGAACCAACAGAAGCTGTGCCCAGTACTGTGCTTGAAAGAATACGAATCCCGTACTTCTTCCCTCCGACCACCAAACGAAGGCCCATTGTTTATTTCTCTGAAGAGACCGCACCTCCCGGTATCTACACCTACGCTTGCCCGTTGGGCCAAGTGGTTATTAGCTTCAGCAGGGATAGACGTAACAGTTTTCTCGGCCCACTCGGTGAGAGGCGCTATGGCTTCTAAAGCATCGACGATAGGATGTCGATTAGAGGATATCCTGAAGGCCGCAGACTGGTCTACGGAATCCACATTCCGGAATTTCTACTTTAAACCAATCCAACATTTTTCGGAAAGAGTTATTGCTCAGCTTTGAAAGAGCATAATAGGAGCCTCCGTGTCTTTAATAAAATTCCTAGATTTTACTATTAACATGACGTAAAGTCATGATTTTATTAAAGACATGGAGGCGAGTATTATTCCCTTCCCGCCCTCCCTGGGTGGAGGGATTGGATTTAGCAAGGATATCGACCTCAAGCGGATGTAACCGTAAGTTCAACTGCCTTTTACAGGTTTTCCTACATCCTTCAGGTAAGTGGCTCTACGTGCTACTGTGGACATAATCTGATAGATATCTTATGTTTGACGTCATGACGATAATGCTGTACACATTAATTATAACTGTTGTGGGGGTATATGATACAACCAGTCATCAACCGAATATTACCATATTTTCTCCTTTCATTTTAGCCTGAATTATACTGTCATGGTGTTGAAGTACCGTTACTAAGTTCTACAGTCCATCATCAAAGAATGGAATTTTGACTACCGCCCACTGTTCCTGTTCGGGCCAAGTTTATCGTTCAGTTATGGATCTGGTCTTCGGATCGCAGAAGAAAGAGGAAGAAACAGGAAGTGCTACACCTTATATACTAAGGGGGTGGATACCCATGATAGCACTGTCAATATGCTTATGTTATTTGTTCTTTTTTATCTCTTTTGCATATATCTCTCTTCGCTGCTGAGGGAGAATTAAAGAAAGAGAAGCATAATACTCGCCTCCGTGTCTTTAATAAAATCATGACTTTACGTCATGTTAATAGTAAAATCTAGGAACTAACATGTATTTATGTGCGTATAAAATTGTAGCCTTGTATCTACTGGGCCAGAAAGTCTAGTGAGAGTTGAATATTAGATGTACTAAAGAAACAAAGTACTTACATAGTTCCCATTGTAAAAAAATCCAATTACACTTAAAGGGACACTAGGCGCCCAGACAACTTCAGCTCGTTCTGAACAAACTGCAATAATTACATTGTAGAATTAAGAGAAAAACAATATAAATTGATACTTATCTCAAAAGATACAATGCGACAGCCTCCCAGGTCACTACCCAGAAGAGATGACCTTTACACAGTAGAAATATAAGACAACAAAGAATTTTGGGATACGGCTGCAAATCTTCAACAAACAGAACACATACATAGTGTAATACAGTTTTAAAAAAACAAATAGCATAAATGTAATGCACTCACAAGATTACGTGAAAATAACGCTCTAGGGTGCCTCCCCCGATAACAATGGGGGGCCAAGTAATCCCTTCTGTAGTTCACCGATGGCTACACAATGCAGGACTCCAGTGATGGTGAAAAAAGTAGCAGCTTTATTAGTAAGGTGAAAAAGATATCACCAAACAATTAATAAAATGAAATATAAAATAAAATGTAATATAAAAGGCCAAATAGGTCCTACGCGTTTCGTTCACTATATGTGAACTTCCTCAGGGACCTTAAAGTAAAATAATCAGCACGGAGTAATAACAGACATAAAAAACAGCCTAATTCCCCCATCCCATCAGTCCCAAATATATAGGGCTACTCCCTGTGTCCATATTGGAATACATGGGCGTCTTCTTGTTTCTCAAACTTCATTGGTCCGGTAGAAACTTCTCCTCAGCTGTTCTGAGGTTTTTTTCCCTTGTTTGCAATTACAAAAAACCCGCGATCGGGTCCATAAAACCGGAACCGGAACCGGAAGTGACGTCCATCACAGACTTCCGCGTTCCACCTTGCGTGTCACCACTGAAGGTGATATAGCATCAGGGCAGTGCCCTCTGGTGGTCGCCAATAGAATAGTCCCATAATGTTAAGTGTATCAATCTGAAAGTACAAGAACATCGGCAGCAACAGAGTATAACCAGTATAGTAAACCCCCATGTATATGGAGAACTGATAAAACATTGTATCAATTAGATCATTATAAAAGAAAAAGAAAAAAGAAAAAAGAAAAAGGAAAATCTCTTGGTTTTTTTATTTTTATTTTTTTATTATTTTTTGTTATTTTTGATATATTTATTTATCAGTATGAGTGTTTGTTAAGGAATTTCAAATAAACATTAAAGTGTATAAGTTTTTTACTTACAAATCACGGGGAGCGCCATGGGCACCAGGTTTGCCCCCAGTTATGCCAATACCTAGGTTAGAAGATGGGAAGAACTCTTCGTGTGGTCTGGTCATGACTGGAGGGAAAACCTGGTGCTCTGGCGGCGTTACATCGACGATGTGATTATTATTTGGAAGGGGTCTTCTTGTCTTTTTTTTGAGTTTGTTAATTTTTTTTAATTCTAATTCCTATAATCTGGTCTTTTCACCTGTATGGAACAAACAAGAAATTAATTTCTTGGACTTAACTTTATTTAGTGAGGGGACACATATTCGTACCAAATGTTATTTCAAACCAACAGATGGCAACGGCTTTGTACATCAAAAAAGTTCACACGTCTGAGACGGAATTGTTCTCATGATCAAGATTTTTTTGTTCAGTCCCAACACATCAAAAAGAAACTGCTGGAGAAGGGTTATGAGAAAAATGCTTTGGAAAAAGAAATTCGCTATTTGTCCCAACTGGAGAGGAATTCTCTTCTAGTAGACAGACCGAAACATAATTCATCTGTTAATCCATTTAGGTCTGCTTTTTTGACTCGGTATAATACTGACCATCATAAGATCAAAAAAGGTTTAGCACACCATTGGTCTATATTACTACAAGATCCAGTACTTGGTGCTCATTTATCCAATCATCCTCAAATTATTTATAAGAAAAATAAAAATTAAAAAAATATGCTGGCCCCAAGTTATACTATTAAATAATTAGATTCTAATAGAGAGACACAGGATCTTTTACGGGGTGCAACATATGTAAAGTTTGTCGGACGACCTCTGTGGAGAGGTCTACAACATTTTCTAGTCACATAACTGGTGATATGTATCACATTAAGTCGGACATAGGCTGCCACACGGACTTTGTTGTATATTTACTCCAATGCCCGTGTGGCAAACAGTATGTGGGCCGTACTAAACGAGCCCTAAAAATCAGACTTTTGGAACATTGGAACAATATTAAAAAAGGACTCACAACCCACTCGGTCCCTGTGCACTGTAATACATGTCCTTCTTTTTCTCTGAGGGACTTCAGGTGTACGGGCATCGAGAGGGTTTTCCCACACTGGCGTGGGGGGAATAGAGTCCAACAACTCTCTAGACGAGAAACTTTTTGGATCCATAAATTGAAGACATTGGAGCCCAACGGGCTAAACGTTGATATTGATCTGGTCTGTTTTTTATAATTATATGTTATTTCACTTTTTTTGTCTGTATCCCTTTAATTTCCATTGAGGCATGATATAACTAATTGAGATATAATAAAGCCAATTGAGTGGTTTTTATATCTTTTCTTTTTTATATACAATAATATTTACATTATTTGTGGAATTTTTGCATTTTATTATCTTTATAGTTTATAATAATTAAATGGCTATTGGCTACATTGATCATTACTGATCTAGACATATAACAATATCCCTTTGTGGACACAATATATAATATAACAAAAATGTAGATGTGTATACACTTTAATTTTTATTTGAAATTCCTTAACAAACACTCATACTGATAAATAAATATATCAAAAATAATAAAAAATAAAAAATAATAAAAAATATTTAAAAAATAAAAATAAAAAAACCAAGAGATTTTCCTTTTTCTTTTTTATTTTCCCTTTTTTCTTTTTCTTTTATAATGATCTAATTGATACAATGTTTTATCAGTTCCCCATATATATGGGGGTTTACTATACTGGTTATACTCTGTTGCTGCCGATGTTCTTGTACTTTCAGATTGATACACTTAACATTATGGGACTATTCTATTGGCGACCACCAGAGGGCACTGCCCTGATGCTATATCACCTTCAGTGGTGACACGCAAGGTGGAACGAGGAAGTCTGTGATGGACGTCACTTCCGGTTCCGGTTTTATGGACCCGATCGCGGGTTTTTTGTAATTGCAAACAAGGGGAAAAAAACCTCAGAACAGCTGAGGAGAAGTTTCTACCGGACCAATGAAGTTTGAGAAACAAGAAGACGCCCATGTATTCCAATATTGACACAGGGAGTAGCCATTGTAGAATTAAGGCTGCCTCTAGTGGCTGTCAATCAGACTGCCACTAGATGCCCTTCATGGTTGCTAGTTAACGTTTGGTCGCCTTACTGATGCTGGACGTCCTCACCCTCTGCATGAGGACATCTAGCATCAGTTAAATCCCCATAGGAAAGTATTGAGGCAATGTTTTCCTATAGGGAGGGCCTAATGCATTAGCCGCGCATATGCTTTAGTACCCCCTCCCTCCCTGCTCTCCCCTTCCCCTCCCAAGGAAACTATATTGTAAGCAATACCGATTTGTATTCCTTACACTATAGAATCCCTTTAGTATCACAGTAGGTCTCTAGTAACAAAAAAATAATGGGGGGGAAGGGGGGGGGATTTTTTCTCCCTATTTAAAAGCTTTATTAATTTATTATGCTATGCCGTGATCACCAAAGGCTACTTTGTTACACCATAAGGCAGTACAGAGTGAAGTTAGTATAATGTGTTCTACTATTTCTCCATTAAAGATAAATAAACCCCCATGGAACTGTAGCACACATTT
This sequence comes from Pelobates fuscus, assembly GCF_036172605.1. NCBI lineage: Eukaryota > Metazoa > Chordata > Amphibia > Anura > Pelobatidae > Pelobates > Pelobates fuscus. The sequence continues at coordinate 263,419,262 of NC_086319.1, read as the reverse complement.
TCTATTCCTAATCAAGGATTAGTACATAAAGAAATAACTAATAGAATGAAGTTATGCACAATAAATATTTGTGCTTTTGTTTATCCCTATGTACATCAGTACATCAAATATACTAATGGAAATATGTGAATCAAATTAAGGGGACTTATGTTCTCAAAAATCCCTCCACTGCCAAGGCTTCTGTTCATTGACAAAATACTGTATCATAACACAGAGGATAACAAATGACTACTGTATTAAGTACAACTGAGAGACAGATGCATGACAGGTGCATTGTCATCAAATGAGCAGGAGGAGCTGTCTACTACCTTAAACCAATCCACCCCTAATAAAACACTGACACTCTTAGGTATGGGTCAATATGTCCACAGTTTAAATTTTATTATAATCATAATAATCCACCCATCCAGGCTGCAGCTCTACTTCTATGCAGGTATCGTCCCCTCTGCCTAATTCTCTGCAGCCCTTCTTCCAGGCAGGTATTGCCCCCTCTGCCTATTCCACTGCTAGCTCTCTATATAGCTCTTGTCTTTTTAGACACTTGTGGCTCTCAGGTACGACAACTCTGTTACTGGGATCCCTAAATATCCACACAGGACATACAATTCCAAAAGGAACCAACATGCTCAGCTTTATTTGTTCTTGCCCATATGCTCATTACACTTAGATTGCTGTGCCAACTTCAATAATATACAAATAACATATCAGACAACATACAGTGACTTATAACAACACAATAATAAAGGGGTGGGGAAGGCAATAATTAACACAAAATGTCTTTCCTGCCTGCAAAATTAGCCATATGCAAATCTACCTAAATATACAAATAAACCTTGCTATTCAGGCATATAGCTGTTGCTACCAACAGAGGGCTCTTTACAGGCTCCATAGCCAATTCCACCTAGTTGATAACAAGCATCAGCAGGACAGGAGAGCAAACAAAACAATTAAAAATAAAAACACACATTATTCACACCCTGCACCTATAACTGGCACAGGATGACTTAGACATAGGTGTACTCCAGGGTCCTACATAATGTGTCTGTATGAAAAGCCAGGTGATGGTGACTACTGTCACAGCACTAACATAGGAACAACAACTTACACAGCTACTGACATTGCATACACACATGCACAAAGACATCAACATACACACGTACTGACATAGCACACACAATAACACTAACATAGTTACACACATACTGATATTGCACATCCACAGGAACATCATACACACACAGAATGTGTTTTCATTGCTTCTCTTTGTAAGAAAGAACAAATTACATGTATTACATTACATGAAATCTTTTGTCTATGTCCACTTGTTTCCTGTTTGTGCATGCATGCCTGTATACGTTTTATATATTTGACTCTCAATTTCTACAACAATGTATAATTCAGCATTCTATAACAAATGAGTTTGACACCCCTGGTTAAATCACCAGACAATTCAATGAGGAATGCAGGCATTTTTCTGGATTTGCTTGCAAGTGTCTACGTGCACATTCCCAAAAACAAACACCCTTAAGAATGTAAAACTGACTGACAGGTCTATCGATATATTCTGCCTGCATTGTTTGCTGCCTTTAATTTGTCTTTTGTTTTTTTTAAAGTTCACTTTAAATTCCTGCCATAATTACACTTTTTAACATCTTGTAAAATAAAACAAAAAACAAAACAATAGTTACAGTCATAATACAATGCAGGAATGCTATCATTATTTTTTTCATAAAGTAGTTTTGGATTGTTTTATTAAAGTTTGTTTCAGTAATGGAAGAATCCCACAACATTTCAACTTTATCAGGACTGTCTTGGCACCCTCTTAATTTCAGGGATCTGCACCTTCAGGGGTTATTTACAATGGCCAGCCACTGATGGGCTGAGAGTGATAGCTGACAATTTGTCTATCACCATGGCCCATGTCGATCATTCCTCATCAGTGTGGTGGCCATGAGTGGGAGCGACGAGGCATTGCAAACTGTCACCTCTGGAAACAACTTTGGGTTTAAGCCATACAGAAACCCATAAGATGATGCCCAGGGACTTCAGTCCTCATAATGGCTATATTTAAACTAACTTCTTTTAGGGGCTTGAGAGTCCCTTTAAATCACGAGAATTTGGAGTAAGTGAAAACCCCCACATGAATAGGAACTATATGAAAACTGTGTTCATGAATAGGTTTAAATGTCTTAAGATTGGTCAGGGAGCACACCAAAGATCTATGGACTGTTATTCTAGGCAGATGCCATCAGCTGCCATATTAACAGAAATAGATTACGTATCTGCTTTAAGAGTAGAATCTTGCTGAAATGATGTGTAAAGACCATTGTCACATTTACATAGCCTTACCCAACAAATGTTAATTACATAAAGTTTAGCTTTCTCAGCTGTCAGCTCATTAACACATAGCCCCTAATTGGCACTAGGCCCTCCCCTTATATTATGCTTATTAAAGCCCCTATGTGCTGTCATTAGGTGGAGGCCAGGCAGGGGGGGGGGGGGGGGAACACTAGGTCCCTCCATATTAAACATATTAGGTGCTGGGAGTGGGCACGTTAGGCCCCCTTAAAATGTATAGTATCCTCAAATGCCCACAGGTGGAGGCATGGGGGGGCTCATCCATATGGGATGAGGCATTTCCAAATGGCTGCCCAGTCTCTAGTTTTAAAGGACCACTCTAGGCACCCAGACCACTTCAGCTTAATGAAGTGGTCTGGGTGCCAGGTCCAGCTAGGGTTAACTAATTTTTTTATAAACATAGCAGTTTCAGAGAAACTGCTATGTTTATCAATTAGTTAAGCCTTCCCCTATTTCCTCTAGTGGATGTCTCACTGACAGCCGCTAGAGGCGCTTGCGTGATTCTCACTGTGAAAATCACAGTGAGAGCACGCAAGCGTCCATAGGAAAGCATTATGAATGCTTTCCTATGTGACCGGCTGAATGCGCGCGCAGCTCTTGCCGCGCGTGCGCATTCAGCCGACGGGGAGGAACGGAGGCGGAGAGGAGGAGGAGAGCTCCCCGCCCAGCGCTGGAAAAAGGTAAGTTTTAACCCTTTTCCCCTTTCCAGAGCCGGGCGGGAGGGGGTCCCTGAGGGTGGGGGCACCCTCAGGGCACTCTAGTGCCAGGAAAACGAGTATGCTTTCCTGGCACTAGAGTGGTCCTTTAATGTTTAGTAGGCATTCTTCCACATGCCGGATAGCAAATGGGGGCAAACGGAAGTAAAATACCTCCATTGTAGCAATATGGTGATCTTATTGACCACCATATGATTTTTATTTACTATTTTTTTTTTTTTGTTATCTTTCCATGTAGCGCTGGCTAACAAGCGCCGGCCACTCTCCCCACAATTAATGGGGATCCCCGCCCACCAGTATGGGTGGAGTCCAGGGGAGAAGATACTAGGTCCCCCCTTATTTTAGTAATTAGGGTCCCCACCGACAGCATGGCTGGGGAGGCGGTGTATGATCATTTGCACTTCCAGTGCTGTATACTGGTTTGAATATAGGTCTGATATTGCCATTTTGAATTTACTCTGATGAACTACCCTTATCTCCATTTTGAAAAGATAAAAACATTCTCATGTCAGTAGGACAAGGATAACAAAAATAAACTAGCATGATAAGGGGACATATGTCATGCAAATAAAGGGAGGGTAAGGGATGAATAGAAAGGAACAAAAGACTAGTAGAATGCAGAGGATGCCAGTGAAATAGGAGTTTAGTTATTCAGTAGCAGAAATAAGGGCAAAGTAGGGCTGTGGTTAGGAGATAATAATCTTGTGGGGCCAAGTCAGCAGGAGTCTAGCGATTCAAATGTTGAGTATGTCTTGAATAGAGTGAATTGAGTCCCACAGTGCTAGACAATGGCCTGGCTGCTTGGGAGGAAATTGCAATAACATTGAAAGCAATAACATTTTGAGAAAGACCTTGCTGCAAAATATGTCAGGTGTGTATATCCCTGCTAGCTAGTGTTTGCTCCAAATTTAGGACTGCAGCAAAAAGGCATGTTTAAAAGTGTTCTGTCTGAACTGATCTATAGAAATAGGTATTCATGTGCCAGTTTGGATACCTAGGATGAACAACGGAAGAAATAATGTGTTTTGAATATTGTAATTGTTGATGTAAAGAAATAAGTGTAACGTGTGCAATTTTAGATAATTTTAGCTCACTACAGTTCCTTGTCATCGTGCATCTGGCAATATCAGCACTGTATGAAACACAACAAAATTGAGTAGAAAAAGTTATCTTTGTGCACTTTTTGTTTATCATAGGTCCTGTTTGATATATTAATAATGGCAAAGATAACAATGTGTAGTATTAGAAATAACACCATTATTACACAATACCCAGTGGCTCAATGACTACAAGGCGTCATTGTTCTTTCGCTGTTGGGTCAGCACTGACTTTTTCATAATTAATTGGAAAGTAAAACTGACACATGGCTCTAGGCTGTCTGCATCCATCTACTACCCTGCATGGCACTACAAGTATGACACCTTGGGTACCTCCAGTCAGAGCCAGCGCCACCGTTCGCCTAGGTCGCCGGCCTGCTGGGGGCGCCCACCGGGATATTTCCTGGTGGGCTCCCCCTCTCTGGGTCCACAACGCTGGAAGAGTGGCTCTTGAGCCGCCCCTCCCCAGCCCCCAGCGCTGGGTCGTTCTTCCAGGAGCCCTGTCACTGGGGGCCCAAAAGGTTGCCATCTGGCCACCTCATGACACCTCTGAAGCAGTGCTAGGTAAGGCAGAGCAGGCACCTGCTTACCTTGATGGCAGGTTCCTGCTCTGCCATCAAATGCCTTTGGCCTGGAGGAAATGGGGACGGAGAAGGCAGGTGGTGAGGGAGGCTCTTCTTGCAGCTTGCCACTCCTCCCTTGCGTGCCCTCTGTGATGCCAGGAGCCGGAATATGACGTCATTCCAGCCCCCGGCATACTAAACAGCGCACTGGAGGATTGAGAAGCTGCCCCACACTGGATCCCAGGGAGGTAGGGAGGCTGGATGTCTGAGTCTGTGTGTCAGTGAGTGTTTGACTGTCAGTGAGGGTGTGTGTCTATGTGTCTGTCAGTGAGTGTCTGTCTTTGTCTGTGTGTGTCTGTGAGTGAGTGTTTGACTGTCTGTCTGTGTGTGTGTGTGTCTCTCTGTCAGTGAGTGTCTGCCTGTGTGTGTGTGTGTGTGTCTGCCAGTGAGTGAGTGTATGTATGTCAGTGAGTGTCTGTGTGTGTGTGTGTGTGTGTGTCTGTGTGTCTGTCAGTGAGTGTCTGCCTGTGAGTGTGTGTGTGTCAGTGAATGTCTGTGTGTGTGTGTGTGTGTGTCTGTCTGTGAGTGTGTGAGTGTTTGACTGTCAGTGTGTGTGTGTGTCTGTCAGTGAGTGTCTGCCTGTTTGTGTGTGTCTGTCTGTCAGTGAGTGAGTGTATGTATGTCAGTGAGTATCTGTGTTTGTGTTTGTCTGTCAGTGAGTTAGTGTATGTTTGTCAGTGAATGTCGGTCTGTGTGTCTGTCAGTGAGTGAGTGTGTGTCTGTCTGCCAGTGAGTGTCTTTGTGTGTGTGTCTGTCAGTGGATCTTTGCCTAGGCAGCAGAAATCCATGCACTGGCCCTGCCTCCGGTCACCATTAAATGTCATTTGCAAGGAACCAGTAGAGAAAGAGCTTATTAGTGTAAGCTGCTACTTCTCCCTTACAAATATTGCAAGAAGGAACAACAATATATTGTGTGATATTTTTTTTTGCTGATTGTAGGGGAACAAAGCAGTGTGTCTCATACCCACCAACATTTCAAATAGACACAAAGGAAAACTTTAATGTTAGGGGTGAGTGGGGGTATGATAATTGGAAGAATGGGCGGGACTCTCATGAGAAATGTTTAAATGATTACTAATTTCTGCAACTAAAATGTAATTTAGAACAAGCATCTTATCGTATTATGACAAGTGATTTCTAAACATAGTAATTGTATCTTAAAGAAACAATTCAATGAGTATTATTGCTGAGGTCCAAAATACATTTAAATATCCATGTTGATTGAATCATAGTTACTGTAGCGGAGAGCTGATTTCCCACAGCTTAACTCCACCAATGTATTAAGAGGATGCAGGAACAAGTAATAAATCCAAGAGAATATCCAGCACAATCAGCAATAAAATCCAATAGTATCCCATCACATTTCCCAATCACTGGACGACACACAGTATCAGGAGTAGAACTGAAGTTTAATGGCAACATTCCTACTTTTATGAGATTCTCCCATGCAAGGGAGGGATTCACCACAATTAGTACAGTAACCAATCCCATAGACGTTACCTACCACACATCTCCTCCCCTTAGATTAGCAATTAACACAATTATACAATGCATACTTTTCCCCACTTTTTAGATGTACCCCAAATATGTGAGATACACCTTTAAATATGGTACCCCCTGGTAGCCCTGATCTGGGTGAGGAACATATCCAAAATCACCCAGATCAGACCAGGGGTTCGGGAGTTATGGGAAGGTAAAGTTTTGACCGACCGCATAGGAAAGGTAGCCGAAAATAGTTCCATGAGATCTGGCCCTGCGGTTGGCCTCAGTTCGTGCCTATAACTGGATGAAAATACCGAATAAAATAGTTGTTACTTGCCTTCATTTGAATCCCCTTGTTTGTATGAATACGAACGGTAGTTTCGGCACAAATCCATTGAAGTCTGGAGGTTTCAGCGGTGTTTGCCTAGTCGAGTGTCCGATTTTAGTTCCAGACACTCAACGGCAAAACACCGCTGTTTGAGAGTTTAAGATGGCTGCCGCCACGTGTTCTTTTCCCGAATGGCGGCCACCCAGAGGACAAAGCCCATACTGCACGGATTGCCAATTACCCGTTTGCAACATTGTTGCGAACGGATATTGGAGGCACACTTCCTCCTGGGGTGGTCTGATTGTTCGGTAGTTTCACTTGTATAATAAACTGAGTGATTTTGCCGAACAATCAGACGAATGCTGCGTACAAGGTGAATACACCATACACCATACATGATATATATTAAAAGACACAAATTTTGGTAGATAGCTCAATGTCCTTTGCTGCATAAGGTATATGGTCCGAAGTCTCTGTAATAGTATACTATGTCCTTGGCTGGGTCTTAAAGTGCCAGTAGTGCCATACAAAATCCCATTAATCCCAGCCATTGTACTTAAAGGGTCCCATCTTTCTGGGACCATATTCACTGGGCAGGAGGTGAGCCATCAGCCCCCTCCAGGAAACTGGGGCGTACTCTGGTATAGGACCCAGTCCGCTACAGTTACATAGTTACATAGCCAAAAAGAGACTTGAGTCCATCAAGTTCAGCCTTCCTCACATTTGTTTTTTGCGGTTGATCCAGAAGAAGGCAAAAAAAAACCAGTTTGAAGCACTTCCAATTTTGCAACAAACTAGAAAAAAAATCCTTCTTCACCCCAGAATGGCAGTCAGATTTATCATTGGATCAAGCATATCCTTGAATATCCTGTTTTTGCAAGTATGCATCTAGTAGCTGTTTGAACATCTGTATGGACTCTGATAAAACCACTTCTTCAGGCAGAATCCATTCAGGTCACATGGTCCATATAATCCAATCAATGGACTCTGTGGGCAAAATGCCCTTACTGCATTTACTGTCCCGAGGGACGTGAGATCACTTCTTTTTGATGATGTATAGTCTCTTTTATGTATTTTCCCTCAGGGGAATTGTGAACGTCCATTTTGAAAGAGGGAAAGAGGAGGGGAAAAGAGAGGGACCCAGGAGGGCAAAAGAGAGAGGGAGTATCAGATACACATATACATAGATTATTATTTTATAGATTACAGTGTATTTCATTGTTTTGGAACTCTGTGAAACATTTCATACATAACTATGTTCTAACTTCCTAAAAAGATTTGGAACAAAAGATTTTCTTGAAGGAGGACACTTTGGAGATGCATTAATCTCGTAAAATGCATGCACAGCACTCGCTGTAAATCCAGTGATTGGCATACTAAAATTTACATCCATTTCGTCTGCATGCCCTGCCCTGGACACGGCAGCAAATTGATCCTGTGTGCGTGACATGCTACTTTACTTCTTCACACAGGATCCAGATTGTCTGGTTTCAGTCAACATAACCTGGAATGAATTTTCAGTGAAGCGCTAATTCATTCAGGATCTACAATGCTGATTTACATTGCTATTTAAACTATGTTAAACATGCAAAAACAGAAAATGTCCCTGAAAATCACCTAAAAATCTATGATTTTCAGACACATGTTTCCTTCTGCCTTCAATTGACTTAACCTACAATTGACCGAACACAACTTTAAACTACACTGATCAGTCACAACATTAAAACCACTGACAGGTGAAGTGAATAACACTGATTATATTTTTACAGTGGCACCTGTAAAGTGGTGTGATATATTAGGCAGCAAGTGAACAATCTGTTTGGGACTTTCATGTGTAGAGGCAGGAAAAATGGGCAAGTTAAATGCTCTCAATGACTTTGACAAGGGCCACATGGCAAGATGTCTGGGTCAGGGCATATTCAAAATGGCAAGTCTTGTAGGGTGTTCATGGTAAGCAGGGGCTAGTAACTACCGAAAGTGGTGCAAGGATCTCAGTCATCGAGGTGGAGAAAGGGCCAGACTGGCCCACCGGGATACCGGGAAATTTCCCGGTAGGCTGCGGCACCTAGGGCCGGGCTGACAGCCCTGATCATCAGGCTAAGGTCTTTTAAGTATTTCCCCCTCGGACTGTGCCAGCCTGTGTGATTCCGAGGGGAGTAAAGAGGGAGGGGCTGGTGCGGCCTCGATTAGGCTGCCCGGGTCGGAGGGAGACCTGTCAGTCTCCCTTCAAAATTTACATCAATTTCGTCTGCATGCCCTGCCCCCGCATGTATGCCTCACCTCTTAAATGGAAGCTCTACCTCCTGCACGCAAGCTCCACCCCCATGCACGTTGCTGACCTCACTGGAAGGAAGAGGCAGCAAAATGGCAACTTCACCTACCAGTGCCAGGTAAGCTTCAGCCATAACAGTGATTGTGTGTCTGCTACTGAAAGAGCTTGTGTTTGTGTGTGTGTGTGCCTGCTAGTGAGAGTGCTTGTGTGTGTGCCTGCTAGTGAGAGAGTTTGTGTGTGTGTGCCTGCTAGTGGGAGAGCTTGAATGTGTGTGTGTGCCTGCTAGTGAGAGTGTGTGTTTGTGTGCCTGCTAATGAGAGAGCTTGTGTGTGTGTGCCTGCTAGTGAGAGAGCTTGTGTGTGTGTGTGTGTGTCTGCTATTGGGTGCACGGCCGTCTTTAAAGCAGGGCAAACGGGGCAGCTGCCCCGGGCCCACTCACTCCTGGGGGGCCCAAAGCAGCTACCCCTTGGGCCCCGCTGTCCGCCAATTTTAATTTTTTTATTTGCCCCCTGGGCCCGCCGTTGCTGCGGCTGCACTGGGAGCCCACACACTAAAAGGGCCCGGTCGTGCGCTGTGGCCCTTTAACAGCGCGACCGGGCCCCCTTGTTTTACCGTATCAGGCTGGGAGGAAGTGACTGCTGTGAGTCACTTCCTCCCAGATAGAACGAAGCCGCGCGGGATGGAGGAGGAGGCCGTCAGGAGGGAGCTGGAGTGCAGGAGCCTCACACTCCCAACAACCTCAGCCTGCCACTGGACCCCAGGGAACCCATAAGGTAGGCTGGAGGGTGACTTTATAAATGTAAACGTTGCATGTGTGTGTGTGTATCTCAGTGTGTCAGTATGTCTGTCAGTATGTATGTCAGTATGTCTGTCAGTGTGTCTGTCAGTGTGTCAGGGTGTCTGTGTGTGTCAGTATGTCTGTGTGTCTTAGTATGTGTGTATGTGTGTGAGTATGTCTGTCAGGGTGTCTGTGTGTGTGTCACCATTTATGTGTGTGTATGTCTTAGTATGTCTGTCTGTGTGTGTCAGTATATCTGTGTGTGTCTTAGTATGTGTGTGAGTATGTCTGTCAGGGTGTCTGTATGTGTCAGTATGTGTGTCTTAGTATGTCTGTGTGTGTCAGTATGTCTGTCAGTGTGTCAGTATGTCTGTCAGTATGTCTGTCAGTGTGTCAGGGTGTCTGTGTTTGTCAGTATGTCTGTGTGTCTTAGTATGTGTGTATGTGTGTGAGTATGTCTGTCAGGGTGTCTGTGTGTGTGTGTCTTAGTATGTCTGTCTGTGTGTGAGTATGTCTGTCAGGGTGTCTGTATGTGTCAGTATGTGTGTCTTAGTATGTCTGTGTGTGTCAGTATGTCTGTCAGGGTGTCTGTGTGTGTGTCACTATGTCTGTGTGTCACTAGGTCTGTGTGTGTGTCAGTATGTCTGTGTGTGTGTCAGTATGTCTGTGCGTGTGTCAGTATGTCTGTGCGTTTGTCAGTATGTCTGTCAGGGCATTTGTGTGTGTCAGTATGTCTCTGTGTGTGTCAGGATGTCTGTCAGTGTGTAAAAATGTAAACTGTGCATGTGTGTCAGTATGTCTGTGTTTGTGTGTGAGTATGTCTGTCAGGGTGTCTGTGTGTGTATCAGTATGTCTGTCAGTGTGTATCTCTGTTGTCAGTATGTATATTGGTGTATCTGTATTTAGTATATCTATGTTTCTCTATGTGGTCTGTGTGTATTTGCATGTGCGTCAGGTTGTGTATCTGCGTGTCTGTATGTGTGTCAGTGTGTGTATCTGTACGTCATTATTGTATGTATCTGTATGTTGTCAGTGTGTGTACCTGCATGTGTATATCTGTGTGTGCATCTGTATATAGTCAGTGTTTTTATCTGTGTATGCATGTGTGTCAGTATATGCATCAGTGTGTCTGAGTATCCATATGTGTCAGTGTTTGTATATATGTCTATGTATGTGTGTCAGGTTGTGTGTCTGTATGTGTTAGTGTGTGTATCTGTGTCAGTCTGTATCTGCATGTGTGTTAGTGTGAGTGTCAGTGTTTATGTGTGGCAATCTCTGTGTACATGTGCATAAATCTCATCATTCAAATCGCCAACACTACACACAAGTGCACCCCTGCATTCAACCTTCAACACTACATACAAACACACTCCTGCATTGAAACGTCAACAATACATGAACACCAAAAATATATATAAACACACCCCAGCATTTAAAAAAACAAGCAAAAAAACTATACATAGATGCATGCTTGCATTCAAACACCAACACCACATACAAACACACCCGTACATTTACACAAACATACTCCATGCACAAACATGCATTCATTCAAACACACAAACACAACTCAGTGCTAAATACGACTCTGCAAGCATGGGAAAATGGTTCCGCTACTGCGTTGGGAAGTGGAGAGCGTGATTGCATGTCAGGGAGTGGGGGTCAGGGGGCCCCATCAAATTCTTGCCCAGGGCCAAATCAATTTTAAAGACGGCCCTGATTGGGTGAGCTTGTGTGTGTGTGTGTGTGCCTGCTAGTGAAAGAGCTTGTGTGTGTGTGTGTGCCTGCTAGTGAGAGAGCTTGTGTCTGTGTGTGTGTGTGATAATGTTTCAGCCGTGTCAGCTAAAGCTCCTGACCTTGCTAAAAGATCCTCCATGCTGTAACAACTTGAAAAAAGATGCAGGACATGTACAATAAAACAATATTGTAATAGAAAATAGGGGTGCTCAAGTAGGTGTGACGTACCACCTGAATATATTATAAGGTGAAGGCTTGGCACTCTCCTTACAGAAGAAATAGCTACATACATCCGATGTGTGCAGAATGCTGTAGTGCAAAAAAAAAAATTCCTCAATACTAAAAGAAAAAGAAAAAAAAGCCAAATCAATGGCAAAATACTATAAAATCATTTTGCACTACAGCATTCAGCACACATCGGATGTATGTAGCAATCAAACGCTATGGTTGTAGAAGTGTCTTTTTTGTGGCATTATAGGTCTGTTGTCACATATTGATTTTGTCAGAGCTTTATTTTTTCTCTTTTTCTTGGAGTATATATATTTTTTTACACCTTAGCTTTCTTACATACATCGGATGTGTGTAGCAATCATATGCTACAATTGTATAGTTGCCTTTTTTTCGTGACCATATAGGTCGGTTATTACACAATGTTTTTGTCTTATATTCAGTATAATGTTTACCATTTAATTGTCGTGTTCAGCTTTCAGCTATTCATAATATTAGTATAGCTTGTTTATAATTGATTTCCTTTTTTAATTTAGGATTATTATTTCATCCAATATTTTGTGTCATTATTATTCTAATATCATTGCTTTGTTTTTAGTATTATTATTTTTTAATATTTTTTTCTTGAGTAGACTGCACATTCTTTCACTCTATCACTACACACGAGTGTCACGGTTATACCATCGTTATTTTGCTTATTTTGCTTATATTGCACTTGTTTATATTCACGGGTTTTCTGTCTACTCTGTCTAATTTAACACAGGGTCGAAACATCGGTTGATTTTTGCATACACCTGATGGATTAATAAAGCACCATTTTTTCACTTATATGAAGACCTGTGAGTGCATCTCGTTTTTCTAATTTCCATATATATATATATATATAGGAAACATGGGGGGATGGTTGCACTCACCTAAACATGCTTAAATGGGGTGCTGCTGGGGGCATACAATGAACAATACACAAGATCCAGCGCACTTTCCTATCCACTAAACAGCAACTTCAATGTTGACAGATTTTATTAGTTTGTAAAAGTTTTTTTAAAAAACACTTAATCTAGGCAAAAAAAATGGGGATTTAGTTACATTATATGATCATACATTGCATAAGCCTGCCACAACGTCAATGTACCCCATCTTTGGCAGGTCCTACTCTCACAGTCTAATGTCTGCTCTTATGAGATTAACCACTTACTTGGGAAAAAATTCCATCTGAGGCTCTCTGCAGTACAAGGCTAAATAGGGACCTGAGATGAGGCACCTGTAACAGGGAGGGGTGCAAAACCAAGGAGTTGGCTAGACTCCCAAATATATATAGGAAACATGGGGGATGGTTGCACTCACCTAAACATGCTTAAATGGGGTGCTGCTGGGGGCCATATTATACAATAAACAATACACAAGATCCAGCGCACTCTCCTATCCACAGCAACTTCAATGTTAATCTAATAAGAGCAGACATTAGACTGTGAGAGTAGGACCTGCCAAAGATGGGGTACATTGACGTTGCGGCAGGCTTATGCAATGTATGATCATATAATGTAACTAAATCCCAATTTTTTTGCCTAGATTAGGTGTTTTTTAAAAAAACTTTTACAAACTAATAAAATCTGTCAACATTGAAGTTGCTGTTTAGTGGATAGGAGAGTGCGCTGGATCTTGTGTATTGTTTATTATATATATATATATATATATATATATAATGTGCGTGTGCGTTTATATATTACTCAATCATCTGGGGTGGCAAGACATAGCCTTACATATTACATGTGACAATATATGGCGCAATAGACAATAGGAACTGCACTCAATCCCATCAATCTGAGCCAGGGTGCAACCAAACCAGGACCAAGCACCAGGTTCCAGTAACAATAATATAGTATGCAAAAAATGGTTCAGGCACTCCAAGATCCAGAAATGACAAATTTATTGAAGCCCAAAGTGATACAACGGTTCGACCTTAAGGTCTTTATCAAGCTATCAAATAAATGTATCACAGCGATTTTATAAGCATATCAATTCATTCAATTAAACATCAATTCATTAAATTAAACAATTATGTACATAAGTGAAAATTAAAAAAGACAGTAACAGCTGTAACAAAAAATCTCAAAACCAATAAGAGATTGCTAAAACCTTCAAATAAGAAATAATTAATGAACGCATATTAATTGACCGTTAAATGAATTAATACAGAGAGCGAAATACCCACCAAAACTGACCTGTCCATTCCTGTGCGACATATAGCTAACGTGGTCCACGACAAACAACCGAAGAGAAGCAATAATAAGTCTGCGCGCATGCGTTCGTACATGCGCAATGAATTACGTTTGCGCATATAAACAAACTACTATTTCCTGTATACGTATAACATTGCACATGTGCAAGTAACAGACACGCACATGCGTACCAGAACTGAATCAACGCGCATGTACAAACTACCACTTCACGCATGCGAAAGAAAGCAACAAATATTGTGCGCATGTATACTAGCTTCGCAGAACTATTAATTGAGCATTCGCCAATCCCAAGAGCTATCATGTCTGCGTAAAAAAAAAATATATATGGTTATAGACTAAAAAAACTAAAGGATCTAAAAATGAAAAGAAATAACAACCCTCACAAGCTGAGAGTCTCTGTCAACTGTCACTGTCTAATACAATAGTAAGAATTCCCAGATCAAATATAAGCATTTTAAAAATATAAATGAATATTAAAGATAATCAAATCATTTCAATAAATAACAAATAATATCATGTCCTTTACTCGATAAGACTATCCAAACTGATTAATAAAATAATAAAGAAGGTCTTTAAAATGCATATTTTATAAATAGAAGTGCATCATATGTATAAATCAATTATAGTGCGCTCATCTAATTAAAGTGCATCACAAATATCTTAAAATGCATATATTATATTATACATGTGCAAAAGACAAAAATTAAAGCGCATAGTTAAAGTGCATATATTATACATGTGTAGAAAAATATTGAAGTGCATAAACAATTAATTAATTTAATGAGACAGGACAATATCCACCTTCCATTAAAGTCCAAGCAAAGCTAACTTTCTCCAAGTAAAAAAAATAATAATTATTTCTAAAAGTAGTATTAAAAGTGCAACAAATTGTGGTGGAATCTCGGTAAAAATAAATTTAGTAGGCCGAGATTACCACGTGGCATGTGTACGTGCATATGCTGACGTATCGATCAGTTGGTTGCACGAGGCAAGATACGATCAGTAGTGTACGGAGCATGTGCAAGAATACAGGATATAGTATTCCCCTCCTCCATTGTGCTGGACAGGCCATGCGGTCAAGCAGGAAGTTAATTCTTATTTGTATTGATTGGTCAAGAGAATGTGCGGGTGGAGCTTAATATGGGAGGAGTTATGTGCTTATATAAGGAGCCTGCACTATTGTCCGGGGCTCAGAACTTGCTGTATTTTGGTGACATTAGTCCCTCTGAGTCCCGATCGGTGATCCAATAAAGAATCTCTTCCTTCCTGAAGAAACCTGTGTCCATCTCTCTGTGCTTGGCTTCCGTCAGTTTCTCCGGTATCATTTGGTGCATTGGCCGGGAAGCTCATCGTTCAACGGTAGCTGAGAGGCAGAGGCGTGAGACGGTCTATCTTTGCCCACGTTCTCTACGGCTGCACCCCTGAACTTCTGCGTGGACCTCCCTTCGTCTCGGCGCCACTGGTCTGTTGTCCAGGAGATCATCGGCCTCTACGTAAGAAGTGCTGGGGTGTCCCCGTCGATGAGTGTGAACTCAGGTTCAGGAACGAGGAGGTAAGACAACTGCTGTTTTAGACGGCAGACCCACTAGGGGTATACCGATTGTGCGGTAGGCCCAAAAGGGGTTTAAATCTGTGTATGGAATCTGCCCCCTCTGTCGGAGGGAAGGAGCGAAGGCGCACCGCTCAATCAAACGCTCTTTAGTAAGACCGTTTGATTTGGTTTGGAGTCAGGCGGGGTCCTGTGTAAATAGCCCTAGCCGGACACCGGTGTCTTGTCTAGACTAGCGTTCTAGGGTGTATATTACGTTCGCTAGGTCGGAGGGACCAGGAGACTAAGCGGCGCCTGTGTAAATTCGGTTCGCTAGATCTCAACCTATCTTGGCTAAGTGGGAAGGCGTGTAAATTTGGAACCCACTAGATTTTTGATAGAGTAAATAGACTAAGAGGGTTCTGTGTAAATTCCGCCCTCTAGTTCGCTATATGTGGTGCTTGGGCAGTGCGGCTAACCAAAACGGGTGTACATAGTTTTAGGTAGTCCATTCAAGGTACTGGCCAATAGTTTAGTTGGGATTGTATATGTGTTAAAGATTGTTAGTAAAGTGTATATCTTGTTAGATAGCGCGAGCTCAGCCGTCTAGCGAGAGTGTTAATAGTGTGTTGCTGTATCATAGTGCACGGTACCATAACCCTGTATATTTACTGACACTGTATATAAGTACTAATCATTGTCGTCCATTGCATGTTTAACACCATAACCACTAATAATTGTATTGTGACCTTAAATTGTGCTTTGACCTATGCTAACCGTACTGTAACCGCTATTTGTAAAAGACGATGTTACTGGGGTGTGTTATAGACGGGTAATTCATATATAGAGAATTATAGCGTGGGTGACTGTATAGTTTCGCCAAAGGGCATAATATTGATTATTTAGTGACTGGTGTAACAGCTGTGTGTGTACGGGAATTCCCTGAGTGTTTATTGTGTTATTGTGTACGTTTCACTTGGTAACCGTACCACGTGGTGCTGTTGCCGAAGGAAACGGGTGTGACTGTTGAATAGAACGCGTGCATAGTATTCGTTGTCAACGACGTTCCATTGATAAGTATGGGCGCGTCGGAGTCAACGATTTTGGATCCCTTAGGTTGTATGGTAAAGCATTTTAAAAAGGGATTTAAAACATGTGATTTTGGGGTTAAAATGTCTCCTGTATGTTTGGTCACTTTGTGCACTAGGGAGTGGCCTATTTTGGTTGCGGCATGGCCGCCACGTGGTAGTTTGGATCCAACCCTGATACAGCGTGTACACGTGGCTGTGTCAGGTAGGCCTGAACTTTACGGACAGTTTCCATATATTGATTGTTGGAGACAGGCCGTAAACGACTCGCCAAAATGGATTCAGATATGCCACGAGGAGCAATGTCGCCTCATGGTGGCCAGGACTTGTTTGTCCATTAGGACTGTGGTTAGGCCCATTTTGGACACGCCCCCTGAGTCCGAGATCCCTTTGCCGCCCCCTTACTTCCCTACAGGAAGAGGTGACGCGAGTGCAGGAAGTTCTATACCCCTCCCCTCATTGCCCTCATCCACTTCCGCTTCCTCCTCCAGTACAGAATCCACCCCCCCTCGTATTAAACCTCCCCTTCCGGAACCAGAACCAACCCCCGTTAGATCTGAATATCCTGATTTGGCGCCACTTCAAACTTACGGTCAAGCTTCTTCTAGCTCGGCTGGGAGTATTCTATTTACTAGCTTTTCCCAAAATCAAGCTCCCACATCCTCATGCCTTATTTCCCCCCGACTGGAACCCATAACTGACGCCCCTCCACGTAGCCCTATACTAACCCGACAACTGACCGGTACCCAACAACTTAGACATTATCAGATGCCTCTTCGTCTGAATCCTGGGTCAGCCTATCTCGATGCCGCAGGTCAAATGGCACATGCTGACCCAGTCTTCGTATATGTCCCGTTCACGACTACCGATCTCTTGAATTGGAAGACCCACAATTCCTCGTACACTGAGAAACCACAAGCTATGACCGATCTGTTCACCTCGATAGTTCAGACACATAATCCGACATGGGCTGATTGCCAGCAGTTATTAATGACATTGTTTAATAATGAGGAAAGGACAAGGATTAACCAAGCGGCCATTAAAGCGCTAGAGGATAGAGCCCGTGCTTTAAATCAAGCCAATCTGGCAGCATGGGCCGCAACACATTATCCTAACATCGATCCCGATTGGAATGTTAATGGCGCAGATATGGTCCAACTCAAAGCCTATAGAGACGCTATAATTGCTGGCATGAAAGCCGGAGGGAAGAAAGCTATTAATATGTCGAAGACCGTTGAGGTGATTCAGAAAAGTGATGAAGCGCCCAGTGTCTTTTATGACCGATTATTGGAGGCATACCGCTTGTATACCCCCTTTAATCCGGAAGACGCAGATAATTCCCGAATGGTAAACTCTGCCTTTGTCAGCCAAGCTTACGGAGATATTAAGCGCAAGCTACAAAAGTTAGAAGGGTTTGCAGGAATGTCTATCACCCAACTAATGGAGGTAGCAAATAAAGTATATATGAACAGGGAAACAGAGATAAAGAAAGAGGAAGAGCGCAAGATGCGTAAAAAGGCTGATATGCTAGCGGTAGCGATCGCAGGCGTAGATAGACGGGGCCCAGATAGAGGCGATAGTAGATGGAATAGGGAGCCTTTGAGTAGGAATCAGTGCGCGTATTGCAAGGAAGAAGGGCATTGGAGAAACGAGTGTCCGCAAAGAGAGCAGTACGAGAGAGACCTACCCAGGGCAGGTTACGGAAACTTTAGAGGCAGAGCGAGAGGTAGAGGAGGCCCCGGAGGGAGCAATGGTAATAGAGGGAGTAATGGGAACAGAGGAAGTGTAAGGGAAGATAGGTACTATCCAGCAGCGCAAAGGTCCCGCGATAGAGAAGGTAGGGACTTTGTAGGATTGGCTGACACGGTCATGGAGGACTATTGATACCGACCGGGCTCCATCCCCCTTGGTCGAGCGGAGCCTATGGTCGATGTATCAATAGGGGGAAAAAGGAGTGCGTTCATGATCGACACTGGTGCTGAACATTCGGTGGTGACTGACCTAGTTGCTCCTCCATCTGGAAGAACTATTACTGTAATAGGAGCAACTGGAAGAAGTGCTGCAAAACCGGTTCTTAAAAGTCGACTCTGTACATTGGGAGGCCACGTAGTAAAACATCAATTCCTTTATATGCCTGAATGTCCAGTCCAATTGCTGGGACGTGATATGCTATCTAAGTTACAAGCGCAGATTACGTTCCTACCAAATGGAACAACATCCTTAAAGTTTAATGGACCTTCAGGTATTATGACATTATCCGTACCAAAGGAAGAAGAGTGGCGACTTTATACAGCGTTGACTATCCAAAACCCTAGGAGTGATGAATCCTTATTCAACATACCAGGAGTTTGGGCAGAGAACAACCCACCAGGACTGGCCCGCAATATTCCACCTATTAAAATCGAACTAAAACTTGGGGTTTATCCAGTGAGCCTAAGACAATATCACATCCCGCAGAAGGCTAAGAAGAACATCCAATCTTATCTGGATAAGTTCATACGGTATGGTATCCTAAAATTCTGTACTTCCCCCTGGAACACCCCATTGCTGCCTGTTCAAAAGCCCGGTACAGATGAGTATCGACCTGTGCAGGACTTGAGAGCAGTCAATGATGCGGTTGTTAGTATACATCCAGTTGTACCCAATCCATATAACCTGCTTGCTTTAATTCCGGGCGGGGCTACTTACTTTACAGTCCTAGACCTCAAAGATGCCTTCTTTTGCCTCCGAATTGCCGCAGAAAGTCAATGTATCTTCGCTTTCCAATGGGAAAACGCTGTAACGGGCTCAAAACGCCAAATGACCTGGACAAGACTGCCCCAAGGGTTTAAAAATTCACCTACCCTATTTGGTTCAGCTCTAAGTCAAGATTTATTGGATTTCGAGTCCATCCCATGAGAGTGTGTATTGTTACAATATGTAGAGGACTTGTTGATAGCAGCAGTTACAAAGGAAATATGTCAGCAAGCAACGCACGATCTACTACACATTCTCTGGAAGGCAGGATACAAGGTGTCTAGAAAGAAGGCTCAGTTGTGTTTGCCAACTGTCAAATATCTGGGATTCCATATCTCTGAAGGTCAAAGAATTATGGGGCCAGAGAGAAAAGAAGCTGTGTGCCAAATACCGATACCCAAGAATAGAAGACAAGTGCGAGAATTCTTGGGGGCAGCAGGTTTCTGTAGGATATGGATTCCCAGCTACGCGATACTGGCAAAACCTCTGTATGCAGCTATCAAAGGTACAGAGCACGACCCCTTCTTATGGACTCAAGAACAGCAAACGGCATTTGAAGATGTGAAGAAGGCTTTGATGAGTGCCCCAGCATTAGGTCTACCTGATCACACACGACCATTCTACCTGTATGTACATGAGCAAAGAAGAATGGCTGTGGGAGTATTGACACAGTACTTGGGATCATGGCAAAGACCTGTTGCCTACATGTCTAAGCAACTGGATGCAGTGGCCAGCGGACTTCCACCTTGTCTAAGAGCCGTGGCTGCAGCCGCCCTGCTAGTAGCTGAAGCCGATAAACTCACTCTGGGTCAAGAACTTTATGTACGAGTCCCACATGCAGTACAGACGTTGTTGGATTACAAAGGAAATCATTGGTTTAGTAACAGCTGTATGACCAAGTATCAAGCAATGTTGTGTGAAAACCCAAGAGTGCATTTAGAGACTGTAAACACCTTAAATCCAGCTACCCTTTTGCCACAACCTACTGAAAGTCAACATGATTGTTTGGAAGTAATGGATGAAGTATTTTCAAGTAGACCAGATCTTCGTGATTTTCCCATCCAGAACCCCGATGTTCAATATTACACCGACGGCAGTAGTTATGTGAAAGAAGGGATCCGCTATGCAGGATATGCAGTAACAACGATAGACAAGGTGATAGAAGCTCGGCCACTGGTAAAAGGAACATCAGCACAAAAGGCAGAATTGATAGCACTGACACGAGCGTTACAATTGGCTGAAGGTTTAAGAGTGAACATCTACACGGACTCCAAGTATGCGTTTTTAACCACTCATGCCCACGGAGCTTTGTATAAAGAAAGAGGACTATTGAATTCAGAAGGCAAAGAAATCAAGTGCGCAGCTGAAATCCTACAACTATTGGAAGCAGTGTGGGAGCCGAAAGAAGTCGGTATTATACATTGTCGAGCGCATCTGAGAGGAGATGGTGATGTAACCAAAGGAAATCGGATGGCAGTGCAGCTAAGCGTGCCGCTGAATCGGGAAGACAAGAGTATGTGGGGCATATAGCTGCTCTTATACCAACTCCACTGTCTCAATGGACTCCAGTTTATACAGCTCAAGAAGAGGAGTGGTTAAAGACTGAACCTGGAAAGTATTTGGAGAACAAATGGTATCAGTTAGAAGATGGAAGAATAGTCATTCCAGCATCACTAGCGGTAGAAATTGTCCAAAACTATCACAACGGGACACATTCTGGGAGAGACGGCACAGAAGAATCTCTCAGAAAACATTTCTACATACCAAGATTGTCCAACTTGACTCAGGCCATTGTACGAAGATGTGTAACGTGTGCTAAAAATAATGCAAGGCAAGGACCAGTAAAGCCACCAGGAGTCCAGTTTATGGGGGGACTCCCCATGTCCGATTTACAAATTGACTATACAGTGATGCCTAAATCTGGTGGACATCGCTACCTGCTGGTAGTTGTGTGTACCTATTCAGGCTGGGTAGAAGCATGTCCTACTCGTACAGAGAAAGCAGGGGAAGTTGTGAGATTCCTGCTACGAGAAATAATACCCCGATATGGACTACCCTGCTCTATAGGATCGGACAATGGTCCAGCTTTTGTTCATCAGTGCCTACAACAACTGACTCATATGCTTGGTATAAAGTGGAGGCTTCATACGGCATATAGACCCCAGAGTTCTGGTAAGGTAGAGAGAATGAATAGAACTATTACGAATCAGTTGGCTAAAATGTGTCAGGAAACCCAACTTAAGTGGAACGTTCTCTTGCCCATAGCTCTATTGCGAATCCGCAGTACACCTACCAGAAGGATGGGCCTCTCTCCTTTTGAAATCATGTATGGGCGACCACCTCCCGTACTTGGTAACTTAAGGGGGGATTTGAGTCAGTTGGGAGAAGGAATTACCCGGCAGCAGGTTGTAGAGTTGGGTAAGACTATGGAGGAGGTACAGAAATGGGTACAAGATAGATTACCTGTGAATATTTATCCCCCAGTTCATAGTTACCACCCAGGAGACCAAGTGTGGATTAAAGAGTGGAATAATGTACCGTTAGGGCCCAAGTGGAGAGGTCCTTATGTTGTTCTTTTGTCTACCCCTACAGCGATAAAAGTAGCCGAAGTGACTCCGTGGATACATCACTCCAGGGTTAAACCAGCAGCAGTCGATTCTTGGCAAGCTACAGCAGATCCAGAGAATCCCTGCAAGATCCGGTTAAAGCGCACGACTCAGTCGGAGTGACGAGGAACCTTGTGGATTACAAATTTTATTGTTTCAGAGATTTGGTAAGTGAGTGAGAAGGCCATAATAAAGCCTCTCCGCTCACCAATGAGTGTATAAGCCAGGAAAAGTCCCGAAGGGACCCCTGTGAAGACGAGCAGAACTCCATTCCCTGCAGCCCTTACATCCTGGAAGCTGAGGTGCTTTCGCACGGACGAAGACTGAGGATGACGACGAAAGATGTGTTTCTGATAATGTTTTTATATGTGTATTTTTATATTCAGGAAGGTAGAGGTACCGACACTCCTAGCTGTGAGGTATGCATTAAGACTACAAGAACAGGTAACCATATTTCCCAAACCCTAATTTGGCATTCGCAATACGAGTGTAAAGGAGATGTATCAAGATGTAGATACCTAAATATAGAATATAGTGTGTGCCATTTAGGAGTAGGAGAACCTAAGTGCTTCAGTCCAGAGTATCAACCTCGTACAATTTGGTTGACTCTCAGGAATGGAGATCCTCAGGGGACCCTAATTAATAAGACGGTATTAGAATCCGTACATTCTTCGGGTGTTCTGCTATTTGCGTGTAAGGCGATATCAAGTGGTAGAAAGCCGTGGAATGTATGTGGGGATCTTAGATGGGAGAGGACGTATGGGTCTAACAATAAATATATTTGTCCCAGTAGTAAAAATAAGTATGTGAGCCCTAGATGCCCAAATAGAGATTATAACTTTTGCCCATATTGGTCTTGTGTGGGGTGGGCAACTTGGGGACAGACAGTAGACAAGGACATGATTGTGACTAAGTTGCCTACTAGTCCATATTGTAAGTCTATGGAATGCAATCCAGTCCAAATACTTATAAATAACCCCGACAAGTTCTTAGATAAATATGGTAATTTATTTGGGTTTCAAATATATGGGACGGGTTTAGATCCTGGGACAGTATTGTTTATAGGGATAGAGACTGATACGGTATCCTCCCAGACTCATCAAGTATACCATTCCTTCTATGAAGAGATGAGCATAGATAATAAGATCCCCCATAATGCTAAAAACCTGTTTATTGATTTAGCTGAAAGTATTGCCGGTAGTCTTAATGTTACCAACTGCTATGTGTGTGGAGGTACTAACATGGGAGACCAATGGCCTTTGGAAGCAAAGGAGGTAATGTCCGGTTCTGAGGCAGTTGACCAATTAATATCTACACAAGCCGATTATCATATGAGTGTTAGAGGTAAATCTGAGTGGAGATTAAAGACCTCCATCATAGGTTATGTTTGCATAGCGAGGAAAGGAATGATGTATAATACTTCTGTAGGAGAATTAACTTGTCTAGGGCAAAAAGCTTATGATGATGATACGAAGAATACAACTTGGTGGTCGGCTTCAAATGTCTCAGAACCATCTAACCCGTTTGCAAGATATGCCAATTTAAAGGATGTGTGGTCTGATTTATCCATCACATCTACCTGGAGAGCCCCAGCAAATTTGTACTGGATCTGTGGTAAGAAAGCCTATTCAGAGTTGCCACAGGACTGGGAAGGGGCATGTGTGTTGGGTATGCTCAAACCATCCTTCTTCTTGTTACCTATTGAAACAGGTGAGACTTTAGGTGTTAAAGTGTATGATGTGAATCATAGGAAGAAAAGGGGACCCATAGGGATAGGCGCCTGGGAAGATAATGAATGGCCTCCCCAGCGTATTATAGATTACTATGGGCCAGCCACGTGGGCAGAGGACGGTACCTTTGGTTATAGAACCCCAATTTATATGCTCAACCGTATTATAAGATTACAGGCAGTGGTTGAGATCATTACTAACGAGACATCACAAGCGCTCAATCTTCTAGCGAAGCATAATACCAGGATGAGGACAGCAGTATACCAAAATAGATTAGCCTTGGATTACCTTTTGGCAGTAGAGGGAGGTGTATGTGGGAAGTTTAACCTGAGCAATTGCTGTCTTCAAATAGATGACGAAGGGCAAGCAATAGCCCTTAGCTTACTAGCCATATGGTTAAACTAGCGCATGTGCCTACTCAGGTATGGAAAGGGTATAATCCAAGTAGTTGGTTTGGTAGCTGGTATGAGTGGTTTGGAGGGCTTAAGGCAGTGGTAGGTGGAGTCCTACTAATTTTAATGTTGTGTCTACTCCTGCCGTGTCTTATACCCTTAGTAGTTAGGTCTGTGCAAAGCCTGATAGAAAATATAGCAGAGAGGAAGGCTGCTGCACAGATAATGGCAATTTATAAATATAAGGCTCTAGATCAGGGAGAACCAATGCAGGAAGATGAGTGTTGAAGATTTACATCATAAGATAAGTCTGGTCTGGTTCAAGGTAACTTGCGGTGTATGCAAACCAAGGTTAAGTGATGCCTCAAGTAATTGTGAAATATCAAGAGGCATCAAAGGGGGGAATGTGGTGGAATCTCTGTAAAAATAAATTTAGTAGGCTGAGATTACCACGTGGCATGTGTACGTGCATATGCTGACGTATCGATCAGTTGGTTGCACGAGGCAAGATACGATCAGTAGTGTACGGAGCATGTGCAAGAATACAGGATATAGTATTCCCCTCCTCCATTGTGCTGGACAGGCCATGCGGTCAAGCAGGAAGTTAATTCTTATTTGTATTGATTGGTCAAGAGAATGTGCGGGTGGAGCTTAATATGGGAGGAGTTATGTGCCTATATAAGGAGCCTGCACTATTGTCCGGGGCTCAGAACTTGCTGTATTTTGGTGACATTAGTCCCTCTGAGTCCCGATCGGTGATCCAATAAAGAATATCTTCCTTCCTGAAGAAACCTGTGTCCATCTCTCTGTGCTTGGCTTCCGTCAGTTTCTCCGGTATCAAAATCAGGGGGGGGGAGGGGGGAAGTGGGGGGGTGGGGAGAACGGACTAGAAGGGCCAGACACCATTTCGAGAAGCTCCGACACTCACGAGCACAATCACCCGAAAATCAGAATCTTGCCATCCAGCAACACAAGCACCAGCATTGCACAGGGGAGACCCCCCGGAATCGTCCGATGCCCTTCCGGTACAACCTGAAGCAGGCAAAGCCAAAGTGCGGAGCTCGGGCCTACATTCCATCAGCCCACCACAGCCTGGACTACCTACTGGACGGGGACTTCCTCGAGGAAGCGAGGGACACATCCCAGCACAGCTCCGACCACGAAACCTCAGGGATGGGGCACAGATCCCAGAAACAAGGTACAGTGGCAGCGCAGCCTGATATAGGCACAATGTTCCAGAGACAAACACCCGCCAAAATGGCGGACGCACAGGGCCCAGACTCCCCACAAGAGAATAACTCATTGGGGAAAAGCACTCAGGGGGCTACACAACCACAATCCACACCCCAACAGGGAATCACAGACCCGGCCACCAAACAGGACCTACAGCACATGCAAGATATACAAAGCTTCCTAGCCGCAGACCTACCTACCCTTAAAACCACCATGCAGAAAGTGGTACACACAGAGGGAGAAGTGAAAGGGATCCAAAGAGAAATCTCCTCACTGCAGGAATCCTTCCTCCAACTACAACACAACCAACAAAACTTTGAGGTCCAAATAGCAGCCCAAGAGGACAAACATAGACGCAACCACATTAAAATCCAAAGTATTCCTGTCTCTGTCACCAAGGAGGATCTACCTCACTACGTGAGACATCTCATGCAATCAATACTACCCCCCGCGGTGACCAGGAAACTTACCTTTGCCGGCATATACCGACTACCCACTCCGACTAGGGCGAATACACTCCTTGCAGGAGATGTCATAATCCGCTGCATCCTCCCCCAAGATAAGGGGCACATAATGTCGGTGCTCAAGGGCAACATGACACTCAGTTTCGAGGAGTCTCAATTTACTTTTTACCAGGACTTAACTAAAGCCACTCTCCAATGGAGAAAAACCCTCAGCGACTTCACCAGCCAATTACGCTCAGCGGGAATACCATACCGTTGGGGTAATCCATGCCACCTACTGGTCACACATCAAGGACATATGTATAAAATCACCACAGGATCCGACACTACTGCGCTACTAACAAACCTGGGTCTGCAGACCATGAACAACCACACCGCCACAGCCGCCTGAGACCCAGCGACGATCGGGCTGTTCACTCCGAGGACACAGAGAATGGACACTCAGGCCACCTGACAGGTATGGGAGGAGAAGTCTCCTATCCCTACTTGCTCAAATGCTAAAACCTGCTAATTGTTTTATTAAACGTTTTTCTCTTATCATTTTCTATTAAGTAAGTTTTTGTTGATGGCTCACAAGTAAAAAACCCTGGTCCTAGAGTCTCTCTAAGAGCTTGTCAGAGATGGCACTGGCATTTGGCACACTAGTGCACCAAAAGATTGCATACTGTGACACACAGTGCAACTTCCCCACCGACAGCCCCTAGGTCACCACCCCTAAAGAGCAGTTTACACAGACCACAGAAATGACACCTCCACTGAGAGGAAAAGCCTCCTGACAAGCTACTCGCATGACAACCTACCGACCAACTTCACAACCCACTTGAAACCCTGACAGATCCACGAAGGGGACTAACGGTTCATACGACACCAATCTACCAACATAAAGCTGTCCCAAGCTGTCGCACCTCTATCACTACCCCATGACCTATGTAACGGCCTCCAAAACCATCAGACGTATTCACACCCAATACTATACAAAACTGCTTCCTAGGATCCCATAACGGTTTAAATGTTTAAAAATAAAAAAATTGTGCAGAATTACGACATATGTGTTGATAAACCGTTGTTGATATATATGATAATGTTCACTATTGCATATGGTAACTATACCTTTTGTCAAACAGCACACAAAAATAAAGAATTTTTTAAAAAGTGCAACAAATCTCTAATTAATAAAAAATATATACTATGATAATCTCATACTACAATTATGATTATTTAGATTAAATTTGGACAGAAAGAAGTGAAGTGTATCTGACAAACTACCCCCAACACCAGCACACCAAATTGACAATCTAAAAGAAAAAATAAGAAATTATATATGAATTAAAAATAAAATTTAAAATCAGATAAACGTGATGAGGCCATATTCTTGATTTAAACCCTTGGGGTTAAGAGTATTCTTTTATCTAACAACAATTTCTTTTGTCTATCCTCACGTCTTAGATTTACTTGAATGTGTTTAATTATCTGGAATCTTAATTGGGAAACATTATGATGGGCTTCTATAAAGTGTGATGTAACGGTAATTCTAAAAGACCCGTCCTTATTGTTCATTTGTGTTTCGAGAATCTGTCCTTCATTTTTTGAGTGGTTTGATTACATATGAGGTAGTACATGTCACAAACTGTCTAATAAAATATATTTTTCCATGATGTAGATGATAAAAGACTGATCCTTTGATCATAGAGTTACAACATATGCTATTTAAACAAGGAAAATTGCCATTCTAATGTGACCCTTGTGTGGGTGACCTAGGTAACGCAGCCCTCACAAGTTTATCCTGTAGTGATGGAGCATGTTTGTAGACAAACATTGGTTTGTTTTTTAATTCTTCAATATCCGGATGACATTCTGATAACACATTCCAATGTGTGTTTACAATTTTCTTTATGTCAGAAGTCAAAGTACAGAAGCGAGAAATAAATGTAATCCTCTTGCCTATATCACATTTTGGTTTTGATGTCAATAGATTCTGTCTATTTAGGGTTTTCAGCGAGTCTAGCTGATCCTTTAACACAATTGAAGGATAACCTCTCATCCTAAATCTTTCAGTCATTTCTGTCATATATTGATCCGCTGATTCTACACGAGAGATCAGTCGTTTGACTCTCATATATTGGCTTTTAGGAAAGCTTTAAAAGTAGAGGGACGATGGAAACTGCTATAATGTAGAATCATATTTTTATCCAACAGTTTTCTTTATATGCTGGTCTCCAGCTTACCATTCAACTTGGAGATGAGGATATCAAGAAACGAAATAGAATCAAAATCTGCAGTCATACTAAATGTAATTGTTTCAGAACAGTTCAAGAAACAAAAAAACTCTTGAAGGGATTCCACAATGCCAGCACATCATCAATGTAACGCCACCACTTAAGGGCCTATCTCTGAAACAGATCATTATTGTAAATAATTTTTTCTTCCAATTCAGCCATGTATATGCCGGCATATGTGGGCGCCACATTGGAACCCATAGAGGTCCCCATCTTCTGAATAAAAAATTTATCTTCAAAAATAAAATCATTTTCAGTCATTACAAATGTAAGAGTTGCAATATAAAGGATCCTCAAAGCCTAGTTTTTGAAGTGCCAAACCCATGGCTGTGATACCTAGGAATAGAGGTATGAAGACTATTAACCTCAAAAGTGACCAAAATTACATCCGATATATTTTCCATTTTCTCAAGTTTTTGCAATACTTCTGTAGTGTCTCTGACATAGGATTTAATTTCATACAAGTATGGTCTAACAAGTTGGTCCAAGAATTTTGCTAGCGGTGATAACAGAGAACCAATCCCAGCCACTACCCGATGGGCCTACCCGATGGATCAATAAAAGATTTGTGTATCTTTGGCAACACATATAAGACAGGTACAATGGGGGAAGAAACTTTAAGGTATTAGTATAAATCTTTGTCTATAATTCTATTATCTAACGCTTCTTTCAGAATTGTATCAATTTAGTTTTTTAGCCCCAATGTAGGATCTTTCTGTACTTTCCTATAAGTAGCTTGATCATTTAATTGTCTTTCTATTTCCTTCACATAGTTAACCCTATCAATCAACACAATGGCTCCCCCCTTATCAGCTGGTTTTACAACTAAATCGTGATCTTCTTGAAGCGTTTTAATAACTTTTAACAGTTTTTTAGATACATTTTAGGGTTGTCTATCTTTTTTTTTGGGTGACTATGTTGGAAAAGAGTATCTATATCTTTTTTAACCAATTTAAAATATCTCTCTATCACATGATCCCCACATGGTGGATTAAAATGGCTCTTGTTTTTTACATTAGTATCCCCTAGCCTTAACAATGTATTATCAGATTCCATCACATTAGTAGGAAAACCAGATTTTTTTTAAAGAAGAAATAATAAATAATTAGAAATAATTATAATTGTTTTACTTGAAGAAAGTTAGATTTTCTTGCACTTTAATGGAAGGTGGATATTGTCCTGTCTCATTGAATTAATTAATTGTTTATGCACTTTAGTATTTTTCTACACATGTATTATGTATGCACTTTAACTATGCACTTTAATTTTTGTTCTTTTACACATGTATAATATAATATATGCACGTTAAGATATTTGTGATGCACTTTAATTCAATTGATACACTTCAAATTACATTTATAATAATATGCACTAATCTTAGATGCACTTTAATTAGATAAGCGCACTATAATTGATTTATACATATGATGCACTTCTATTTATAAAATATGCATTTTAAAGACCTTCTTTATTATTTGATTAATCAGTTTGGATAGTCTCATGGATTAAAGGACATGATATTATTTGTTATTTATTGAAATGATTTGATTATCTTTTATATTTATTTATATTTTCAAAATGCTTATATTTGATCTGGGAATTAATTACTATTGTATTAGACAGTGACAGTTGACAGAGACTCTCAGCTTGTGAAGGTTGTTATTTATTTTCATTTTGAGATCCTTTAGTTTTTTTTAGTCTATAACCGTATGTATTTTTTTCATATGCAGACATGATAGCTCTTGGGATTGGCGAATGCGCAATTAATAGTTTTGCGGGAAGCTAGCATACATGAGCGCGATATTTGTTGCTTTCTTGCACAAGTAGTAGTTTGTACCTGCGCGTTGATTCAGTTCTGGTACGCATGTGCGTGTTTGTTACTTGCGCATGTGCAATGTTATACGTATGCAGAAAAAAGTAGTTTGTTTATATGCGCAAACGTAATTCATTGCGCATGTACGAGCACATGCGTGCAGACTTATTATTGTTTCTCTTCAGTTGTTTGGCGTGGACCACGTTAGCTATATGTCACACAGGAATGGACAGGTCAGTTTTGGCGGGTATCTCGCTCTATGTATTAATTCATTTAACGGTCAATTAATATGATTGCATTAATTATTTCTTATTTGAAGGTTTTAGCAATCTCTTATTGGTTTGGAGATTTTTTTGTTACATCTGTTACTGTCTTTTTAATTTTCACTTATGTACATAATTGTTTAATTGAATGAATTGATGTTTAATTGAATGGATTGATATGCTTATAAAAGTGCTGTGATACATTTATTTGATAGCTTGATAAAGACCGTAAGGTAGAAACGTTGTGTCAATTTGGGCTTCAATAAATTTGCCATTTCTGGATCTTGGAGTGCCTGAACCATTTTTTGCATACTATATATGGCGCAATGACTCATGTAGCTGGCATAGATTTTTTTCCAGGGCTGCTTTGTATCCCTTGTTTGGCCCTGGGTGGAGAGAGGCAGGGCCTGCCACAGTGAGATCGTCAAGGCGTGGAAAAAAAGGTAAGTAAAATCACCTTTTTACTGTAAAGAGTTATTTTAACAATATAGTGTCAGGAATACATGTTTGTGTTTCTGAGACTATATTATTGCTTTAATTGGGCAAAAGTCTCCATGTCAGCTATTTTTTCAATTTGGCTATTTTATCATAAGAAATTCAATTCACTTTGAATTCTCAAAAAGTCACGCTTTGGAGAATAACCGTGTGTCTCTGTTATGTTAATGTTTCCTCTTCTTTTCTAATCTCAGTCTTACCTTCTTAAACACTTTTTTTTGTTACCAGAAACTCCCAACACAGAGAGGAGTTGGGGAGAAGAAGCAGAGCCAGAGAAAGAAACACTGAAAGAGCGCTGGGAGAGGTAGGAGGAGCACCAGGAGAGAGCAATATCTTGTAGACCGATATTGCTGAGGATGAGAAGAAGCCATTGATGATCAACAGTGTCAAAAGCCGCAGACAGGTCAAGGAGAATTAGGATAGAGTAGTGACCACGAGATTTTGCAGCGAGTAGATAATTGGATACTTTGGTCAGTGCCGTTTCCACAGAGTGCTTAGCGCGGAAACCAGACTGAAGCGGGTCTAGCAGAGAGTTGGACTTGAGGAAGTCTGTCAATCTCGCATACACAATTCTTTCAAGGATCTTGGATGCAAAAGGCAGTAGCGAGATAGGACGATAGTTGGGCTTCTTTAGAATTGGGATTACAGTTGCATGTTTGAAGGGCGATGGAAATATACCAGAGGAGAGAGAGAGATTGAGAATTTTAGTGAGAGGTGGAGAAAGAGAAGAAGACAGATTACGGATGAGATGTGATGGAATTGGATCTAGGGAGCAGGTGGTGGGGCGGGAGGACTGGAGCAGAGCAGAAACCTCTTCCAATGTAGCGGGTGCGACCGAACATAGAACAGCAGAAGGAGTGAAGTTAGGGGAAGTATTGCAAGGGGGAGGAGAAAGATGAGAGATTTTTACACGTTAGGATTAAATATCCTAATGCTACAGTGTTCCTTTAAAGAAAAATACATTTTGTATAAAAGAATACATGGAAAGATTGTTAATAGCCCCATCCCACAATCAAATATATAGCTAATTAGACACACTGCTGCATACTCCTGTTTAGCTCTTTCATGCATGCACACACCTAATCAGATACTTTCTCTGTTTCTCACACACCACTATGTACACTCTCACACAGACACATAATTAGCCACACTGACATGTATACCTACTATACGAAACTTTCATCAATTTGACACCCAAGCCTAATTAATCATACTTACAGACACATACAAAAATTTCCACACTCACACAGAAGTAGCGAGCCCTTCCCTAATATATAAACGCACCGCTTGCTACACTCTCACAAACATACTTGATTAGCCACATACATAAACCAATAGCTTTGCATGCTACTCTAACGACAAGATTGAACAGCTAAGGAAAGAATTCTCACCACCTAGCCCCTCTCTTTTTCAACCATACCTAGGTCATGCCTTTCCTACCCTTCAGACTTTCGCCCAGGCTACTGAACAAGAGGTGGCTGCCCTTCTCATTTCCTCTCGACCCACCACTTGCCCGCTTGATCCTGTCTTGTCTCACCTTATCATATCTCTCTCCTCTTGTCTTGTGCCTTCCTTAACACACATCTTCAACTGCTCTGTCTCTTATGGTGTTGTCCCTGCTGCCCTTAAACAAGCTACTGTAGTACCCATCTTAAGAGAAACATCTCTTGACCCGTCCTCCCCTTCTAACTATCGTCCCATATCCCTGCTCCCTTTTTCCTCAAAGCTTCTAGAAAGACTTGTCTTTACCCATCTGACTTTCTTCCTCAATTCCAACTCTCTCCTTGACCCTCTTCAGTCTGACTTTTGCCCCTCCACTATACTGAGACTGCTCTTATTAAAGTCACTGTGACGGCAGTAGTTTGTATCACCGTCCAATATTCCCTTTTTCCCCATAAAAGAATATTCCCAATAATCCACAGGATGAATATCACTGGTATCGCCAAATAATCCACACATGAGCCACAGCTTAATGCTGGAACAAGACTTATTTACTGGAAGCAACAGGCATTCAATTTAAACAGTAACAGACTCCTCCTCTGGGCCAGGCTAGATAATTGAGTTTTAGCAACATACTAAACTCAATTATCTGCTGGCCAGAAACTTTACAATTTTCAGCATTTTCAGAACAGTACTTTCCATAACACATACAGTTATAATATTTACATCCCTGGGTAGCTGAGGATACTGGGAGTCACATATCCAAAACTCACAAAATTCCGTTTGGTAGTTTCCGTGTCACATCGTGTGGAAGTTTGACCGACTCGCCACGTGGTATCGCCACGTGGTATCTGCTTTACAGTTCCATGAATTCAGTAGCAAGAGCCGGTCTCCGTTCGCGCCCAATTACACGAAAACTACCATACGAACGTTGCAGTTGGTTATATAGAAATGCTCCCCTTGTTCGGTAGATTCCACCTCCCGAATGCCGGTTTGATTCGTGAAGTGGAAGGTGGTCAGCCGGGACTTACATGGTGACCGGGTGTTCGCGGAATTGCCATGCCGAAAATAGTTCCAGGCAATTCATGCGTAAGTCCCGCTGACCGCATTCGTGAGATTTAAGATGGCCGCCATCCTTTGTTCTCGCCACGTGTTCTTATGCCGAATGACGGCCACCTAGGAGCAATTAAGTTGCAGTTTTCTCAGCGTTCTACGTTCTGATTGCTACCCAGGGTGGTCTCTGTTCGGTAGACGAATACAATGCTCAACATACATACAAGAAACAAACTTATTACACGAATTTACATTGCAGGGAGAAGGCATACCCGAAGGTACACAGGTAAATACATAAAAGTCCTTTACAGTCACTAACAACCTAATTGCAGCTAAATCCAAAGGGCAGTACTCTACACTAATTCTACTTGACCTCTCTGCTGCTTTTGACGCTGTTGACCATGTTCTCCTTCTCCAAACTCGTCAATCACTCGGTCTCTGTGACACTATCCTCTTTTGGTTTTCCTCCTATCTTTCCCAACGCTCATTCAGTGTCTCCCTTTCTAATGATATCTCCTCCATTCGTCCTGTCTCTGTTGGAGTCCCCCAAGGCTCTGTACTTGGTCCTCTTCTATTTTCTCTTTATACTGCCTCTGTTGGAAAACGTATTACCTCATTTGGATTTCAATACCACCTGTACGCTGATGACACTCAGATATACCTCTCCTCCCCGGACCTCTCCTCTGCCATCTTGCAACGTGTCCCTACTTGCCTTTCTTCCATCTCTGATTGGATGTCCTCCCGCTTTTTGAAACTCAATCTCTCTAAAACTCTAAAACTGAACTCCTTGTCTTTCCTCCTCCTAATACTGATGACCCTCTTTCGCTCTCCCTTCAAGTGAGTGGTACCCACATCAGTCCATCCTTGCAAGCACGCTGTCTTGGCGTTATACTTTATTCTGGCCTCACGTTTGAGCCTCACATCCAGTCTGTTACCAAATCCTGTAGATTCCACCTTAAAAACATAGCCCGCATCCGCCCCTTTCTTACACAAGATGCTACTAAGGAGCTTGTCTTTGCTCTAGTAATCTCTTTTATTATTGTAACTCTCTCCTAATAGGTCTTCCCACAAGTCGTATTGCCACGCTACAGTCTGTAATGAATGCTGCAGCTAGACTGATTTTACTCTCCTGTCGCTCCTCTCTCACCTCTCCCCTCTGCAAGTCCTTACATTGGCTTCCTGTATCCTACAGGAGTCAGTTAAAGGTACTAATCCACACCTATACAGCACTGACCAATTCCAACCCCCTTCTATATTTCTTCACTGATCCGCTCCGCTCTGCACATGACCTTCTCCTGTCTGCTGCTCGCACCAACTCAAGCTTGCAGGACTTCTCGCGGGTGGCTCCTTTCCTTTGGAATAGTCTGCCTACGACCATCAAACTCTCCCCTAGTCTGTAATAATTTAAAAAGTGCCTTAAAACCCATCTCTTTAGGAAATCTACAGTAATGGCCTCCCAGAGTAACCTCTACCTCACATACCTGTCCCTTGCTCTCTCCTAAAGGGCAGACCTCTTTTCTCTCCTCCAGCTCTGCTTCACTCCACCTTGTTTGATTGCTACCTCCTGTCCTGTTGGGTTTTACGCCCCACCTCCTTTAGACTGTAAGCTCGCATATAAACCTATTGTTCCTGTAAGTATTTGTAATTGTCTAATGTATTGTTAAATCTCCCCCTCGGATAGTTTTGTAAAGCGCTACAGAATATGCTGGCGCTACATAAATACCAGTAATAATGATAATAACTACAGAAACTCTAATACACAATAACTTAAATTCTCATTTTTCCCTACAGCATTAGATGACCAGAGCAATGTTAATTTACTAAGTTAAAGAATTTGTACTGCCTCTTAAAATTAAGCAAAAATAATTATTAAAAATCCAAAACTATTATTCTCTAATTATACTGGGCATTATTTCTGCCAGCTGTTCTTATGCCTCTCATTGTAATTTCTCCACTTTCTGTTTTTGTATTCTAGTTAAGCAAAACCAAATAAACAGAGAATTAAAAAAGAAATCCAAAAGTAAAATACTAGCCTGCAAGGTTTTCACTTTGCAAGGTTTCATCTTTGCAGCTGCTCAACTAGCAACAACAACGAAGTAACTGACCAATGGACAGACAATCATTGGTTCTGCATGCAAACATATGAGAGTTACACAGAACATGTATTTAAATTACACCCTACACATGAGTGTGAAAATTGCAAAAAACAATTATAAATGCTAACTTTGGCCAGTATTTGTGACTAAGTGGCTACTAAAAAAGACTGAACATACCCCATTTGCAATACCTTGGGATGTCTTCTTTTGCAAATGGAATGCCATCATGGGGGTAATTCTCATTCTTGGGCTACAATACGCTCTCAAAGGCAAATTGAAAAAAACAGAAAATCAAGTCTTATATTTGACCCTGTAACTTTCAAAAACCAAATAAAACCTGTACATGGGGGTACTGTTATACTCGGGAGACTTCGCGGAACACAAATATGAGTGTTTCAAAACAGTAAAACGTATCACAACAATTATATCATTAGTGAAGTGCCATGTGTGAAAAATGAAAAAAACTTCACTTTCACTGACAATATCATCGCTGTGATATGTTTTACTGTTTTGAAACACAAATATTTGTGTTCAGCGAACTCTCCTGAGTAAAACAGTACCCCCTATGTACAGGTTTTAGTGTGTCATGGAAAGTTACGGGGTTAAATACAATGCTAGTAAATTAAACTCTCTGGACTTTCGGCCTGGGTTGTCAGGCAGGTCCCTCAAATTGCAATCAATAAAATTACTTAATTAGGTAAAAATATTACATGAATATGCATGTAGAATTTAAATATATATATACATATTTATATATTTGAAGTCTACGTGTATATTTATTACATTATTTATGTAATTATGTATATGGATATATATTATTTTATTTATTTACGTATACATAGCTATATATATAATTTCATTCTAAGGGTATTTTGATATAAATATATATATATATATTAATATTAAAATACAGTTAGAATGAAATTACATACAGGCATTCCTTGCACACAGGCTATAGTAAATAAATATGCCATGTGCCAGCCGGGGTTGAAATTATACAGGAAAAAGTAAGGGAAAGCTGCACTCACGGTCTTCCATTAAAATCCAGTTTATTGGGTATACATTAACCCCTTAAGGACCAATCTTCTAGAATAAAAGGGAATCATGACGTGTCACACATGTCATGTGTCCTTAAGGGGTTAAAAAGATCAAAGTTGGGGGCGGGGCCTGACAGCAGAGCGGAGCGGACGCATGCTGCCGATGCTCCTGCAACTTCACGCAAATACTGCCAAATCCCACTACTCTGAACCAGCGACCCGACTTCTATCGGTTCCCAAGCGACTCAGGACATTAAGACCTACGAGATGATGCCTCTCCCGAGGTCATACACCCGAGTCCCGACCACTCTGCCGCTGAGGCCTACACATGAGGCGGACGCGGGGGAGACGGCCGCTCTCCCGCCGCCCCAAAGCACCGCAAGGCACAGGCAAAATCCCCGATCCCCCCCCCTATGGACCGGCGGGGGTTATCCCGGTCCCCACCAAGCTAAGACCACCACCACACATTATACCTGTCGAGCAGAGCCACAGGGTGCAAGCCGGATGGCAGAGGGTATAATGGATCCCACGCCAGTAGACCACCTAGCGATCACGCAAACAAAACTGGACCTGATCTTCAACAGGTTCTGGGCGCAACTTGCAATGCGACAAGCGAGTGCATTGACCCCAAACCAGCACACGACAAACCCAGCACCTACCCAGACCAGCCCGTGTGAACCCGCGGACTGCCCCAAGCTACCGAACTCCCAGACAAACCTGCTACAACGCAAGAGACCGCGGGGACCACGCAGTCGGATCACCCTGCAGAAGTTCGCTAAAGACGGCAGTAAGCTCAAAGCAGGGAGACCCCACAAGCAGAGGGTGCAACTAACGCACACAAAACCACCTCACACAAGCAGCAGAGTCCTGACCAGACCCAAAGATGTGCCTCACGGTCCAGAGCTTTGCCCACAACGACGGGGACACGGTACTGAGGGCCGCCCACAATGCCTTCCCAGGCCGAAGACCACATGGAGGCAGACTCCAAGGCACCGACCACACCGCCGGAGGCTTACCCGCCGCTGGCGGCGGCAGAACATCCGAGCCCCACATGGCGCCCGAAGAAGGGACGACCCGGCCTCTCTGAGCAACCGAGTCGGTGGAATACAGGTGAAGGCCTTCACAGGGGCATGGGGCTGGCAGACAGCGGCCACCAGTTTACACCAAGCCGTACCCCTGTGGAATTTGCCAGTTACCGAGGCCGTCTTTCCCACCCCTCAGACACGCACAACGGCGCAACCCAGCAGCGGGATAGGCTGAACTATCCCTGTTAACAGACTAACTTATTACCATCACCCCTGGTTGAGGACTGTTGGGACACAACTTGTTCAGCTACACAGCCTCCTTTGG
The DNA here is from genome assembly GCF_036172605.1 of Pelobates fuscus. Taxonomy (NCBI): domain Eukaryota; kingdom Metazoa; phylum Chordata; class Amphibia; order Anura; family Pelobatidae; genus Pelobates; species Pelobates fuscus. Next base: position 263,381,803 of record NC_086319.1, on the reverse strand, counting down.
CTGGACTTCTGTTAGTACCCTCTCTTTAAGTTACCTGTTGGTTTTCGTAATTAGCAATAACATGCATATAGATAAAGCGACTAGACGTAGCATAATGTTGAAACCTGTTTGCTCAACGGTAGGCGAATGGACAAGCTCTTTATTTTATTATATTATATTTCACTTTTTCTTAGCGTATCAGATGTCTAATTTAGCTTGACCATAACAGCGACAAAATGTGCAGCAATAACACCTTTAGACTGACACTGTTACCGTTAAACATGTTTAATTTTCTAAGACCGCATAGCTAGATCACTCAGCAAAGCTACATGTGTTCATGAGACAGATTTAACGATGATAATTTCTATGCTATGTCACTATAATGTATATAACAATCTACTTAGCAACAACTCATTTGCATGCCTTTATCACGTATTACCTAATGAATGCTAGCAATCAGATATATGTCAGGTGCTCTCCCTTTTGTCACTCCTCTGACCCCTACCTTCTGACCTTTACTCTTCTCATATTAGCGAGAATTTGATTTGTTACCAGCCTTCACAATATAAACTGTGCATAGCTAGCTAATGACATGGCAATGTATGCAAACGTATACCAGTCTACCCTGAAGACGATGGTATGGCACACCAGGGCTACTTGTTCTCTCTGATTTGTTACTTACCCAAGCTTGTACCAATCTGTTTACTTGAATGTTTCAAAAAAAAAAAAAAAAAAAAAAAAAAAAAAAGAAAAAGATCAAAGTTTCGGGGGCAGAGCCAAGCAGCACACCGAGCCAGACGCCATCTTACAGAGCTCCGAGCATGCCACCGAAAAAAACGAAAATAACTCCAGAGCCAAGAGTGCTACCGACACAGAAACACCATAATCGGAAGGGGGAAGCGGACCCGAACAGGCAGATGTCATTAATTTTCCTCGCAAGTGGCAAAAATTGACGGCAGGGAAGCCGGGCCTACAGCACGGGATTCCCGCAGGAACCAATATTGGGGCTTTCTGGGCCCAGGAGGTAACCGGCCCACAGTAGACGGCCCTCTAACCCCTAAAGGGCCAGACATGGTGCGCAAAAAAAACACTCAACCCACCCCAAAAGACGGGCAAGATATTGGCCAGATGCTGACATCCCCGGCGCGAACTAGGGGAATGGCCGCCACGCAGCCTGAAACTACCCCACCGTCATCCACGGTGGGAATAGTAATAGCCAAAGCCCCAGCCATAGCAAATGAAACGGCCCCATCCACAAAGCAAGATATACAGAACTTACTCATGCACTTCCAGAACATGTTCACGGCTGAACTGAATCTGGTCAAGACAGAAGTGCAAGCAGTGGCTGCCAGAGTACAAGCTACCGAGGAAGACGTGCAGGACCTCAATCAAGGGGTGTCTACCCTGAACGACTCTGTCCAACAACTCAGAGCTCTGCATGCCTTATTATCCACAAGAGTGGATCAGCTGGACGACAAAGGAAGGCAACGCAACATCAAAATCAGAGAGGTAGCATACGGCATTTAGCCGCAACCATTCTGTCTGCGAAAGCAGCCAAACAATTCGCCTTCGACGGAGCATAGCGTATTACGAAATCTGCACAAGTGCCCACCACGGCTCCTACAGACTTGATCCTGTGCTGCCACACGGTCGCAGATAAACAGAAACTCCTCGCGGCACTAAAAGGGAAAACCCCACTCCAATTTGAAAACCACAACATTACCTTCTTTCAAGACCTCAGCAGGCCCACCTTAGTGTGGAGGAAATCGATGAAACCCCTTACCGAAGCGCTACAAACTGCAGGACTCGCCTACCACTGGACTTACCCAAGATCCCTCACAGTCATAAACAACGGGAAAATCCTGCGAGCAACAAGCCCCACAGAGGGTCCGGCATTTCTCCAGTACCTGGGCATAGCCGCGGCAGCCCCATTAAGCTCACAATTCCCCTCCCCCACCCCCATTTTTGCCTCATGGGTTAGAGGCTTCTGCATCACCACAGACACACCTCCTAGCCTAAACTGCGACAGTGGCAAACACTTTGCCTACCTACCCCCACTAACATACTAATAGCTATTCTTTAAAAAACAAAAAAAACAGGTGAACATGTTAGACACCATTGTATGCAAATCGTGAATGTGCTTACCAATTGTGATACAATGAAATGGCTGTTTTGTCATACCTCACCTGCCAAAATAAAGAATTTTAAAAAAAAGATCGACGTTTCAGTCCTATAGTAAGGACTTTCTTCAGGATCAAACATAAAAAAATATTTATGTTTGATCCTGAAGAAGAAAGTCCTTACTATAGGACTGAAACATCGATCTTTTTAATGTATACCCAATAAACTGAATTTTAATGGAAGACCGTGAGTGCAGCTTTTCCTTACTTTTTCATATATATATATATAGTTTTATATATATATTATATATATTCGTGTGTAATTTAATTATAAGTGTATTTTTAATACACTTAGTATGACACTAAGGGTAGTCCCCCTGCAGACAGATACTTGGACACCTATTGTGGCCATGTGACCACTCTGTTAGAGCGATCACATGGCCCGCGGGGGCCTAATTTGCCGAAGGGGGACTGTCTGGGCTATCAGCCAGTCCCCCCAGAACTGGAGCAATGCCGATCGCCGGCGGGGGATGTTTCAGTCCTCAAAGGGATGTTTCTGATGATGGTCCTGAACTGCCATCAGTCCTTAACCCCTTAAGGACCAAACTTCTGGAATAAAAGGGAATCATGACACGTCACACATGTCATGTGTCCTTAAGGGGTTAAGGGGTTAAACAGCAACTAGATGCATACTTGGAAAACCAGAATATTCAATGTAGGGTAATAGCTTCTTGATCCACGGATAAATCTGACTGCTATTCTGGGGTCAAGAGGGATTTTTTTTCCTCGTTTGTTGCAAATTTGGAAGTGCTTCAAGCCTGTTTTTTTTTTTTGCCTTCTTTTGGATCAACAGCAAAAAAACAAATGTGAGGGAGGCTGAACTTGATAGACATATGTCTCTTTTCAGCCTATGTAACTACGTATGGTAGATTTTAATATATTCTTATGGGAAGCATACAGACATGCTTATTAGTGCTATAATCTAAAATGTACCAATTATAGACCAGCTTTTCGGTAGGAAAATCCATGAGTTGTAGCTCAGAATAGAATTTGAATCTGTTAAAGAGAAATACTTGCTCTATACATATACTAAGAATGCTAGGACATGTCCCCCAGCAGTCATTAGAAGAGATACAAAAAGTTCTATAGCTGTAAAGACACACCCAGACATGTGTTGCATGTTTCGCTGCTGAGCTGGCATGGCTCCTTTCTAGTAGTTTTGTAAGAAAACACATATTTTGTTAATGAACTTGACACACTGAGCTCATTCCTCAGCTATCTGAGCACAAACAACTAGATTTCAGTGATTAGCTGTCATACATATTGCAATGAGGAACTGGAAATCTTGTCACTGGTAACAATTGTAACACAAAAACCTCCATGTCCACGGGCGACAACTTTAAGTGCACGCAGAGCGGTAGCAACGGCGTGGCTCTCACCTGGAGGCCCGGAGTTCAGGGGGTAGATTTCTAGGATAAGGGAAAGCAGAATCATGGACGACCTGACCGCTAGATTAAGAGGAACAACCGTAACTTTCCAGAGGATTTGGGAACCATGGGACAATAGTGTAATGGGCTCCAGTAGCGATTGATGGGATAGATATTTGGAATAGGTCGGGATCTGGCACCGCGAGGTCCTGTGTGGGTATGGACTTCTTTAGCCTCTATTCGTGATGAGATATGCATTGTACATAGTAGGGTAAGTCAAATTACCTCTTCAATCAGAGCCTATATCTACATAATTGTGACATAATTAAAGGGTAGAACATTCACTCAAAGGAGAGGAAAAAACTACCGTATGTCTAGGTGAAATGCCTAACATCTCCCCTACTGCTCTACAGGTACGAATTATGATTGTGTTCCTGTGTATATTCCAACATAAACTATGAATCTTAACTCTAGGGGGGGTTAAGGGAGGGCGGGAAGGGGGAGGGGGGGAAATCTTTATTGGGGTAAGTAATTGTGTGTCACATGTACTCCACAATAAACGTAAGGTACGTCCTGTTTCTTGTTACACTTTCCCTATACTCGACCCAGTCCTGCCACATTTCTTCATGCGTGTTCTCCATGCCTTCTATTCTATAAGCAATTTTTTCATATTGGCACTTCCTATCCACTCTGATATGCATCTTTTCTAAGACATTAAGAAGGAATAGGTCAACCTCTCAGCAGGGCCATGCAATTGGAGCTATTTTTTTTTTTTACATGAGTTCCGTCTCTATTGAAATAACTCTGCATAAAAACATTTCCAGCAACTTGAATTAAACATCTACAAAGACTGCTGAACAATTAGCAGGCTTCCATCCAGGTTACATTGAGGGTAGGCATATGAAAGGCATACCTAGAGTGAAACTGACATCTGCACGGATCTCGTGACGCAAACTACCCACCTTTACTCTGTGGTCTTCCCATAACATAGGAAAAAGACCCCAACAGGGTTATTCGCTAAGGACCCAATTGACAACATTTAGTTAAAATAATTAAATAGCAATTGACTTTGCAATTCTCATTTTTACTCATGCCAAAGGCACTTGAATTCAAATTATTTTAACCAAATTAACATATTTTACTGTGTACCATTCGATGTGTACTTTAACTCAGTAAGTCTCAGATGTGAATCCTATATAGAATTCATATATTTATAAAACATTGGATTTCAACCAGATTCATTCTAAAAAAAAAGGTTTTGTAATTTAGATTAATCGAAATGCATCACTCCATGCAGCATTATTCTCCACAAATACAGGAGCACTGGGGATGGAAAGATAACAGGATTTTTTCGAAATGCCATATTATTATTATTATTATTATTATTATTACCATTTATACCAACAGATTCCGTAGCACTTTACAATATTATTAGAGGGGGGATTTAATTATAAATAGGACAATTACAAGAAAACTTACAGGAACAATAGGTTGAAAAGGACCCTGCTCAAATGAGCTTACAGACTATATAGTCCATAGTGCCTTTGTCCATAGCGCAGACCCTCACCCACCCCAACCTGTTTGTCATAATAATGAATAAAATAAATGTTTATGTTGGCTTTTTTCCAAAGCCAAGTAAAGCACATTTGATGCTTCTCATAGGAAAGCACAGAATTCAGTGCTTTCCTATGAGTGGCTGTATCACGTGAGTTTTACTCCGCTTCTTACTATCCTTCATTTCTCTTTTATCATTTGGCCCACATATTATTTTCTGTCATATAGTAACTTCTGATCTGTATTGTAATTATTGCAACAATCATGACAAAAGAACAAGTGGTGAGAGCGAGAAAGAGAGTGTGTATGTGTGCATATATATATAGATAGATAAATAGATAAAATGTATATATATATATATATTTTTTTTTTTGTGGATTGGAGAGCAGGACAATTTAATAGGTCTTGATTTGCCTGAGAATATGGCTGTATTCATAACAGGTGGAATAACGCAGATAGAAGAGTTACAGAGGTTAAGTCAAGTGTCATGGTTATCCGGCACTTCTGAAGAGCTCTATAGAATGTCTTTCAGCAGTTCTCTTAGTAAGAGAGAGGTTTGTGGACTTTAGTATTTGGGGTGAGATTAAGATAATGCCATTGTGGAGTGAGTCAATGGTGTATGTGACTAAGAGCACATCCTCACAGTCAGCGGGATGGAGAGGGGAGGGGCTGGGTTACAAGAGGGGGATTCTTGTTTGGTATAGAGGCCCTATCTCATGGTAATGTGCTTCTTTCAAATGACCACTGGGGAAGACATTTGTATTCAGTGCTGTACGAAAAGGATTCTTAGGACCCCTGTTGGCAAAAGAATAAGCAAAAGTCGATTTATTTTACAGGGAAACATAGCCCCATGTGGTGTGCTTTAACATTCATCTAAAGAGGCAAATATACATAGAAGTCAATCAAAATAAAATATATAAGTCAATTTAAAATATATAAGTAAAAAAAAAAAAACGTTGTCTTGTTCAACTACCTCCCTGGGTATTGTAGAGATGTACTCCTCAAACTGCGGGTTAGTGGCTAAAACTCTGTAACTTGCAGATTTTCCCGTCAGATGACCAGTCGCTGTCATGTTTCCACAACCCTTCATATTTCACACTAAAAATAATAATAATCCTTTCATCAAAGCTTAAATAGATCTTTAAAAAATATAGTAATATTAAATACATTTTAAAAAAATTGTTTTGAGGTGATACTTGCCCTTTTATTACACACATATGCTTTTTTACGGCAAAGTATATTGTTTTAGAACATATAATGAGGGATTCATTTATTTTTACGCATATATTCCGTTATTCCAGGAGTCTGGTGCTCATGCATATTATTACTTTAACCCCTTAAGGACCAAACTTCTGTAATAAAAGGGAATCATGACATGTCACACATGTCATGTGTCCTTAAGGGGTTAAAGCCTTCTTTGCCTTTCTGTCACCTGACTAAAAGAAAAATAGCAAACAACAAAAAAACAATGATTCAAAACTACCATATGCCTATAATTATGACTGGTGAAGATAAAGTCTCTAACCGCATCAAAAGCAGCTTACTTTCATTACTTATTTTGTTAAACACTTACACAAAGCCCCATCACGCATGTTCTCTCTTTGCAGGCCTTCATCTCCCTTTTTGCTGCCAACCCAGCTGAGAAGCTGTAACTGGTCTGCTTCATAAACACACATAAACATGCTATACAAACTTGGTGATGACATCACATGATGTCACAAGTAGATTTTTCCCAGGATGCACTATAATGATATAGAATAGATGCTGTAAGTGGATGTGCATTGTAAAGTCAGCACATGCTAGTGTGTTCAGGGAATTTTTCCTAAGTGCAAGTAGTTTATTCAGTACATTTAGAAAGTATTCAGACCCCTTTATTTTGTTATGTTGCTACAATTGTTTAAATGTTTTTTTTCACATCAATCTATACTCAATAACCCATAATGACAAAGCAAAAAACAAGATTTTTGAAAATGCTGCAAATTTAATAAAAAAACAAAACTGAAAATCACTTTTAAGTATTCAGACCCTTTGCTATGACACTTTAAATTTAGCTCAGATGTATCCCATTACTCTGGGTCATTTTTGAGATGTTTATCCCCTTAAGGACACAGCTTCAGAAGCTTGTCTTACGCTTAATGACACAAGCAATTTTTGCATTTTCTGGCTGTTTGCGTTCAACTGCAATTTGCATCTCTTTCGTTTATTGCACCGACACATATTATATACTGTTTTTAAAGGACAGAAAGGGCTTTAATTTGATGTAACATATATATATATATATAAATGCTTATTTATTATTAAAAAAAATACAGAAAAATGCAAAAAAAAAAGAAATATTTTGTGTTTTTTGTGCAGTTTTTGCAATAATAATGTGTGCCTAATTAGTGCAGGTTAAAGAAAGTAATTAAAAATAAATTAATTTAGTTGTTCTGATTTACAGAATATATAATGTGTCTGGGATTTTAAGTTTTTTTGATAGTTACAGGTCACAAAGCACAAGGAGTAAAATAAACTTTTAATGTGGAGCGATTTTAGAATTTGGTATGTATGTCTTGTAAGCTTAATAGCCATAAAAGAAAACAAAATTGCCACACAAAAGTATATATATATTTATATAAAGTAGGCATCACAGGCTATTGTCCTAAGGTTGTTTTGACACTTTCTAAGTAGCCATTTCACCGCCAATCTCTGCTAAATATTGGAATACAGTTTAGTTTTTTTAGGGTTTATGGCACACAAACATATAACAAAGAACTTCTCATGTGTATTTTGTAAAGTTTGTGTGTGCTATTCCTGTACAAAGTTTTATTTTGTATTCAGTTACTTCTGCTGAGTACAACGATACCCCCATTGTATATCTTTGGCACTATTTCGTGAAGCTACAGTGTCATATAGGAGACCTGTCCGTTTCAACGTTTACAGTAGAATTTTGAGAGGCGGATTTAATGGGCCTATGCTTCAATTTGGGGTATTATAGCAGTTTGACTGTTCAAAAAAAAACCACAAAGGCCTACCATTTGTAAAAGTAGACAGTCCAGGGTATCTCATATGGTGCATATTGTGCCTTAACATGCCCCCATTTTTCACCAATATATGCCAAAGTATGTGGTAAAAAATAATTTGGGGCATTTTTTACATACGGATTACATTTTTGCTGGGCATTTTGTACACTTCATATGTGCCACTAAGTTCAAACCCCCCAAATTATGCTCAGCTAAGTCTTCTGAGTAAAACAATATGCCCAATGTACGACCTAGACACTATTTTGTGAAGTTACACTGCTGTAAAAGAGACGTGACAAGTTATGGTCTTTAAGTGTGAATTTTCATGCGTCCATGTCCCACTTTGGAGCACTTGAGCAGGCTACATATTACAACTACACCATAAAGGCATACCATTTCTTAAAGAACACATCCCAGGGTATTTCAAAAGGCATATTTTGAACCTTAGTGTGGGATCATTTTTCCGCTAGCTTGTACCAAGTGTAGTGGTAATAAGCATTTTTTCTGCCTTTTTGACACACAAAGTGAGTTTGCGCAGTATATTTTGCAAATCGTATGTGTGCTACGACTGTATACTACTTCATATGTTGCTCAGCTATGTCGGTTGAGTACAGCTATATCCCAGTATGTATCTTTGCCAGGTATATGTAGACATTGAAGGGGCACATTTGAGACACAGCCATTCCAGTTTTTACCAACTTTGAATTTTTACGCTGTGTCCATGTCCCATTTTAGAGTATTTTACAAGGCTATATAATCCAATGACACCATGAAGGCATACCATTTCTTAAAGAACACATCCCAGGGTAATTCAAAAGGCATATTTTGAACCTTAGCGTGGGATCATTTTTCCGCTAGCTTGTACCAAGTGTTTTTTACTTTGTAAAACCCGTTTTTAAAAACTTTTCTTTTACTTATTAAATGTTTTACACTTTCTTAACTTTTTTTACACTTTTACATTTTTTTCTAAACTTTTCTTTTAACGTTAACCCCTAACTAGCCGTAAGCAGCACTAACAGTAAATTCCCCATTTTCCCATAACTCCCACCCACCCGAGCTAGCATAATATATAATTATAAAATATTTAAATTAATTAATTAAATAAATTGAACCCCTGAGGGTTAAAAAATAAATAAAAGTTAATCCTCAGGGGTTAAAAAATTTAGATCACAGTATAATACTGTGATCTGTATTTTGATCACTGTAGGCAGTGATCAACTGGCAGGGAAGGGGTTAATTTTTATTTAGACTGGGTAAAGGGGGGTGTTATTTTTTTTTTTTTTTTTACTTAAACGTTACTAAAACTTTAAAAAAAATTTTTTTTTACCGTTTTAACTCCTAGTTAGCCTAACACCAAATTCCCCAATTCCCCACTAACTTCCACCCATCCCAGCTAGCTAAATATATAATTTTTAAATATTTAAATTAATTAATAAAATAAATTTAACCCCTGAGGGTTAAAAAAATAATAATAATTAACCCTCAGGGGTTAAAAAAAAATCAGATGACATTAAAATGTATACCCTGCCAATTGATCACTGTAATCAGTGATCAATTGGCAGGGAAGGGGTTAATTTTTTTAAAGCACGGGAAAGGGGGGGGTGGGATTTAACTTTATTTTATTTTTTTTACACAGGGAGAAGATCAGCAGAAGTGCAGGGAGGCGGAAGGTAAGTATATACAACACATGTGCTCGCTCTGACAGCCTGTCAGAGTGAGCACCGGTGCTGGGGCAGCCCGATCGGGTGCTTCCGGTCTGCCTCTAATACAGAGGCAGACCGGAGCACCGTTAACCCCGTGATCGCCGCGATCTGGGGTTAACTTTAGTAAATGACGGAAATTTTCCGTCAACGGTCCTTAACTGAAGGACATGGTTGACGGAAAATTTACGTCACCGGTCGGGAAGGGTTTATACACTTTTATTGCAGTTCACCTGTGGCAGATTCAATTGATTGGACATGATTAGGAAAGGCACACACCTGTCTATATAAGGTCATTTCAGAGCAAAATCCTAGCCGTAAGGTCAAAGAAACTGCCTAAAGAGCTTAGCGGCAGGATTGTGTTAAGGCACAAATCTGAGGAAGGCTACTAAAACATTTTAGCTGCATCTACACAATTTTTATTTTTCACGTATTTGTTGACTCTATATAAAAAATATTTGAGAATTGAAAAGCTTTAGTTAGTATACGTCCTTTGTCTTGCAATATTTCATACAATTAATATAAAAGCCTACAGCTTATGTGACATAAATATATCAATAAAAAATGTTGAATACCTTGCTTGTAGGTATTTTCAAGGACCCTAAATGCATTACTAACTGTACATCTTAAAGGAACACTCTACTGGCCAAATGGGCAAAAAAAGAAAATCACAGTTTAGTAGATATACCCCGATGAATACATGCATGAAGTTTTTAGTCATGTATACATTGGGGGTATATCTTAAAAGAGCTTGCAAAGGCTGTAGATCTGATGAACTGCAGCCTTAGCAAGCCCTCCCATTTTTTCCCGAATGAGACTTTGTCTCTTCACAGGGAAATAACCAATCAGAGGCTTCTAATTGAAAAGCCTCTAAATTGGTGCCCACGTAAACGCGTACTCCGACCTATGCACTCGCATGTCTGGTCCGAGGTCTGTGTGGGAGGAGAAAGGCACACTCAAGTAGAGCATGGCTGCCAATTCTGTTGGCTCAGGTGATTGACAGCCAGGTGGGTGTCCCCTAGTTAATAAATGGGCACTTGTATCAATTGGAGTTAAACAAGGATTCTCCTCACCCATAAAGGACTATAGCAAGCCAAAGTGCTTTTGGGGTGTAGAGTGGTCCTTTACAAATGACAATGGAATGCAAAAATAATGTTTGCATTGTAAATAATGCTCACATAGGGTAAGTACAGTTAAATCATATATTTCTAAAATAAAAGTATTTCGCTTCTCTAGAAATCTTTATCGATCCCTGGACTGCTAATATAATGCTGTCAGTGAAATGGTAGAGTCCATTCACTCCTCCACCATCCTAACTAAGAATGCTATCACCCAGTTACACTTCCTGTACTGTTTATAAATTCATTATATCAGTGACTAGTGGCTTCTGGCAGGGGAATATGTTCCTGTAAAGACTGGTAATTTTAACTACAGTATAAAGGAGTGTGCCTAAGGTTTTATGGACTAGATTTCATGCTGCAAAATACATGAACATACTTGATTTCTTTGATATTGAATGGTATAATGAAACCCTGTTCCAGCGTGCTCAGGACCTCAGACTGGGCTGAAGGTTTTCCTCCCAACAGGTGAATGACCCTAAGAACACCCAAGACAATGCAAGAGTAGGTTAGGGACATCTCTGTGACTGTCACTGCATGGCTCAGCCAAAGCTTGGACTGGAACCCAATTAAACATCTCTGCAGTGACCTGCAAATGCCTGTCCACCAACAATTTGACTAAAAAGGAACATAACAATAGAAAAGGAGAAAGAACAGGAATTGCTCCCAGTAGGGGGTCAATATAGAGTAAATACAACCAAAACTAAGTATTCCATTATAAAAGATCACACAGAATCCACTTAAAATACAAGGTAGTAGTGAAATAGGCTAAGTCCAAATGAAATACCAGTAATGTAGGTGGGAGGGATGTGAAAGGGGCAATGGGTGAGAGTAGGAAGGCTACAACAATATTTAACATCATGAGTATGTATATATATGAATGCTATATAAACATGAAACCACAGGAAAATAATTTCATCTAGAGGTTCTGGAGACATTATAAACTATTTTATGAATGGTGTAATGGTTAGGGCTCCCTTAACCTCAGACAGGGCCAGACTGGGACCAAATATCATCCAGGGATAATTTTTAATGGCTCGACAATGGCAGTCACAATTTTCTCTGCTGCCCTGTGATGGCTATGATGCATGGTGAACGTTATCTATTTCTTAATTAGCAATTTGGGACGTGCATATTCTTTATCTCCAGTGTGTTTACTATTTTTCCTATTTATATAATAAAGATATTAGTGAATAGACGATTGAAAAAAATATCATTTTCTAATATGTGGACATGAGTCAAGAACACTGAGCGGCTAGAATACAGCACACAGAAGAGGGGAGAAGCTTTAATTACTTATCTGGCTGTGCTCAGCGCAAAGGTGACACAATTAATGCATATTAGCCGGGCTACTGAAATTCAAACCAACATAGCAGCTGGGCTACTGAAATTCAAACTAACATAGCAGCTGGGCTACTGAAAATCAAACCAACATAGCAGCTGGGCTACTGAAACCCAACTCAAGATCACTACAAAATGTCTGTGTAGGTTGAGGAAAGGGGGCAATAGTAGGAAGACAACTGCAACATAGAAAATCAATATAGATCATTAAAGGGTCAATCCAAGCACCATGAGCACATATAGATGTACACTGATCAGCCACAACATTAACCCCTTAAGGACCAAACTTCTGGAATAAAAGGGAATCATGACATGTCACACATGTCGTGTGTCCTTAATCGGGTTAAAACCACTGACAGGTGAAGTGAACAACACTTTTACTTTTTTTTTTTTTTTTACTATTATATTATTACAATGGCACCTGTCAATGGGGTGTGATATATTAGTCAGCAAGTGAACAGTCAGTTCTTTAATTGCATGTGTTGGAAGCAGGAAAAATATCAATGTATTTCAAAATCTGAGACAGCAAAAGGGAGGTCCCTATATATTGCTATGGTGCAGCCCTCTCAGCAGACACTTCTAAGCTCTCTAGAGTGGGACATTATAGCTGACCTAGCCCCAATGTCTTTCGTCACTGCGATGATGTCTCCTTGTGCTTTAGCTGGGGCAGATGCGGCTTTGCGGATCCGGAATTATGAAATTACGATCTCTGTGTCTGCACCTCTCTTGGCTCCCATGTGGGTGAGTAGTTAGTGGAGGAAGGGCAGTAGAACATCTCCCGTGATTCATTCCGGCACCCCTCTGAGGCAGATGTTCTTCCTTCTATGCCGTGATTCCAGCACTGTCACAGTCCTGGTGAGTTTATGGACTTGTTGGGCGAGGACTTGGATCTTGTCTTGAGCGGTCTGCAGCCTCTGTTCCCTGGCTCTGTCTCTGGACTCCACTTCTGTAAGTCTATGTTGCAGGGTCAAGAATGAAAATTACCCCTATGATGGCATACCATTTGCAATAGTAGACAACCCAAGGTATTGCAAATGGGGTATGTCCAGTCTTTTTTAGTAGCCACTTAGTCACAAACACTGGCCAAAATTGGTGTTTTTTGCATTTTTCACACACAAACAAATACTAACGCTAACTTTGGCCAGTGTTTGTGACCAAATGGCTACTAAAAAAGACTGGACATACCCCATTTGCAATACCATGGGTTGTCTACTATTGCAAATGGTATGCCATTTTGGGTGTAAATTTAATTCCTGGGCTACTATACTGTCTCAAAGGCAACGTAACCAATCTGGCGAATTTCAATTTCAAGTGTAACATGCTATATTTGACCCTGTAACTTCCCAAAACACCATAAAACCTGTACATAGGGGGTACTGTTTTACACGTGAGACTTTGCTGAATACAAATATGTGTATTTTATTGCAGTAAAAGCAAACAGTATTATGACATTGACAGTTAAAATGTCATGTAGAACTAAAAAAATAAAAAAAATCTTATTTACTCCCATTTTTTTCATATTAAATTATGTTTCATAGCTAAATATTTGATATTAAATGAAAGCCCTGTTTCCCCTGAATAAAATGATATATAATAAGGGGGGTGCATTTAATATGAAAGAGGTGAATTACGGTTGGACAGACATATAGCGCAAATGCCAGGTTTTGTTTATGTTTTGTTTTGTTCACAACTTGTACATTTGGCTCAGTCCTTAAGGGGTTAATGTGAAAAATCTAAAAAATAAGGTTTAGTGTATATTTACCAACAATACTAACCTTTTTAACAATACTGGGGTGTCGAATAAATAAGCTTTTTTTAATTAGTGTAATGGCCTTAGCTTACCGTGTCTCTCTACATATTCACAGTTCAGGGATCACCGTTTTGCAAAGAAGATACCCTCCCTGTAATGTCAGGACAATGAGGACACAGACTCAGGGATTGCTTGAGAAACTCACTCATAATGCAGAGATTAAGAGACAGGACAAGAGTGTGAAGACAATATATGATACTAGAGTTCAACATAATTGTATACAGAAATTGTCCTCAAACAAATTGGTTTTAAAAACAAAGTGGAGTCATATGGTTGATAAAAAGCATTTTTATGAGGGAGTGTTGGTACTTTGTGTTGACCAAACATTGTTTTTATTTGTTGTTTTTTCTTTGTGTTTTTTTTTTTTTTTTTTGCTGAATGAAAGATTTCTACGTGATATTTTTTTATTGGGTACATTAGGTACAAAGAATTGGAAGTGAGTTTGAAAAACCCTTTCCTGTTTCTCCTGGAAATTCATGAGTTACTCAGCAAAATAAAAATTTTGATTTGCTGCTGACCTCACAAAATTGTAACTAAGTGCTTAAAAATTATAATGCAATTCCAAGATGTCATGTTTTTTCACAGAGATTCACAGCAGAAATTACAGTTAAAGGGAAACTATAGTGCCAGGAAAACAAACTTGTTTTCCCGGCACTATAGCTTCCCTCTTCTTCAAAGCCCTCCCCCTGACCCCCCTCCCCCGCCGTGTGCAGAAGGAGATAAAAAACCCTTCTGTCACTTACCTCGGTCCAGCACCAAGGGGGATTCTGGTCACGCTGGAAGTCCTCATGCATAGCGAGAGAACGTCCAGTGTAGTTTAGGTGACCAAAACTCACCTAACCACCCGGAAGTGACTGTCAGGTAGACAGCCACTAAAGGAGGTGTTAACCCTAGCAGGTAATTATTGCAGTTTATTAAAAACTGCAATAATTACATGCTCAGGGTTAAGGGTGATGGGACACTGCACCCAGACCACTTTAATGAGCTGAAGTGGTCTGGGTGCCTATAGTTTCCTTTTAAACCTACAGCGTGCTGTAGTGGTTATGATGCCAGGAGTACCTTGACTTGATTTTAGCAACAGTTTGGCCCCTTACCTGGGTACCCACTGGAGTTTGATGCTCCCTGTTGGTACAGTGGTGCGGTTTTGTGGTGGAATCTCTGTAAAAATAAATTTAGTAGGCCGAGATTACCACGTGGCATGTGTACGTGCATATGCTGACGTATCGATCAGTTGGTTGCACGAGGCAAGATACGATCAGTAGTGTACGGAGCATGTGCAAGAATACAGGATATAGTATTCCCTCCTCCATTGTGCTGGACAGGCCATGCGGTCAAGCAGGAAGTTAATTCTTATTTGTATTGATTGGTCAAGAGAATGTGCGGGTGGAGCTTAATATGGGAGAAGTTATGTGCCTATATAAGGAGCATGCACTATTGTCCGGGGCTCAGAACTTGCTGTATTTTGGTGACATTAGTCCCTCTGAGTCCCGATCGGTGATCCAATAAAGAATCTCTTCCTTCCTGAAGAAACCTGTGTCCATCTCTCTGTGCTTGGCTTCCGTCAGTTTCTCCGGTATCAGTTTCTGCAGAGCAGCCAACATTCATTGGCCGAGAGCATCAGCCAATGAATGCAATACTGTATAAAGAAAGTTACACAAAATTGACTTTAGCCAGCTTAGAACTGTTGTTCCAGGCTGGCTGATGACACCCCAATGACGCTGCTGAAGGTAGAGTTATACCTCAGCAGAGGAGTTAAACTCTGTATGTACAGCGTTTCACATACATATATATATACCTGCTCCAGGCACCATGGCCACTTCAAATCACTGAAGTGGTGTTAGTACTTGAAGTAACTATTTAAGTAAAAGAAAATACTTATATTCATCCAATTTTTCATTTACAACTGCTGTTGCTGCTGTTTATACAAAAGAAATAAAAAAACTATACTGAAACCTACATTGTTGCCCCAAAAGGGAAATAAAAATGTAAATCAAATATCTACCTGGGTCAAAAAACTGTTACTATTAAAATAGTTACATATTCATATTTGTTAATCTGCATACACTGTTTTTGTTGTTTTTCTAAATAAAAAAAAGGTACTAACTAAGCCTTTTTTTTTTAAATGCATCTCTGAACTCAAGATCCAGTGTGGGTGAAAATTCCTTCCCTCAAGTCTAAATAGTAGTTTTGGCAACTTATGGACTTTTCAGTTTTGACAAGCAATTTCTTTTCCTCATTGCTTCTCTAACGGGATGAGGGCTACACAAATGCAGTTTTTCTGCATTGCTTGAGGATAAAAATTAACACAAACAAGGAAGTGAGTGCTAAACAAAAAGTGAATCTTCATTTGCTGAAGATACCAATTCTGCCAATAAAAGAACTACCACCCCATTACAATTTAAAGAAACATGCCGAGCACCGTGACCACTACAGTGCACTATAGTGTATATGGAGCTAGGAGTTCCCTGGCAACCCTCCATTGTAAGGAGTCAAACCATTTTCATTGGCGGTAGTGCAGTGCTGGATCAGACCAGGAGGGCTAATGAAAGCTCCTAACCATGCCCTCTGGCTGAGGTAGTGTAGGCAGGGAAAGTTGCAGGGAACCCTTATAGTGGCACAAGTGTCTGATCTTAAGAACTTAAAGGGACATTCCACCACTCAAATAAAAGAAATATATATATAAAAAACATGAATGCGTTTAATTATTCATTTTTTCATTGGGGTATAAATAAAAATGCAAGCACTCCCATTTTCCCCCTGCCCCGACTTTCTGTGACTGTGCAATCACAGACTTCCCAATGCAGCTCAATGAGAAGTCTTTGCAAGGCAGGTGCTCTGGGCAATTGCTGCCTCCAGTTTAGCTTCACTGAGATAACCAAACCAGGAAGTAAGAGAACCGGTTGTCTGACTAACAGCCAGGGGGTGTAACCAGGTTAATTTATAAAAGTGTAAAAACATTTTTAATTTTGCAGTTTTTGTAAAATGATAAAAAGAGGACGCACTCTTTGCACATAAAGCTTTTCAGCAAGCTGAAGTTCGTAAAGAGTCTGGAGTGTGCCTTTAAACAGTTTAATCGTTTGACCTCAAGCACCTGACACTAATGCACAGCAGTCTCTGCTTCCATGATATGAGGAAGGTTTAGCCTATCAAGCTGAGAGCAATAGAATACAGTGGTACCTCAGTTTACAAACACCTCAGTTAACATAATTTTTGGTTTACAAATAAAAAACAATTGAAAATAATGCCTCGGTTTATGAAATTTTTTAGCAATACCAAGCAAGTTTCTCCAGGATGCATTGCGTCTGGTGAGGTTTATAGAGCCGCCCCCGTGCATGCTGGAGTCTGTGGGTTGCACGTGGCGTCGAGTGTGGAGGTGTTGGAGCGATTTATGCATCGGGTTTTGGAGCCATTCTGGAATTTTTTTGCAGTTGTTTTGGGTCTTTTTGGAACTTTTTGGGTGCATTTCTCAAGTGGTGGAAAGGTAGGGAGCTGATCTTCGTCGTTTGCATGCCTTTTACTGTGTGTTCTGCATTGTGGGTTGGTTTCCATGCCAGCTCATTTTTACTTTTTTCTGACCTCCAGAACAGATTAATTGGTTTTCAATGCATTCCTATGGGAAACCAGGTTTCAGTTTACTAATTTTTCGCAATACAAAGCGTCCCATAGAACGCATTAAATTCGTAAACCGAGGTCCCACTGTATACTATTGCTGACACTCTCAACCTATCACTGGCTGCTCGACTTAACTTTCCTCATACTAAGGGCGCATTTGTGTAGGATGGCAAAGCCCCAAATTCAAGGTTGAACCATTCCAAAACTGTTTAACCCTTGAAGGTAAGATGGCGCCCAAACACTCCTGCTCCCATAACAACTTAAATAACCTTCGGTTGTTAATGTGGTTTGAGTGTTGGATTTTTTCTTTCTTTTGCCATCCCAACTTTTATGAGGACAGCTCTAATTTTATACATACATTTATTTATTTTTATATTTAAAAAAAAAAAAAACTATAATCTTTTTTTTGTTTTGTTTTTTTAACACTAAACACTGACATATTGAAAACTATAGTACTAGGTTAAGGGGTATGAAGTTATGTTGTAAAACGAGCAAAGTAAGGCAGATTTAAGCCTCTCTGTAAATCTAAAACAGGTTTACTGGCCACAGTCGTTGCTGTTATATACACAATAGGTAGCGTTAAAGGACCACTCTAGTGCCAGGAAAACATACTCGTTTTCCTGGCACTAGAGTGCCCTGAGGGTGCCCCCACCCTCAGGGACCCCCTCCCGCCCGGCTCTGGAAAGGGGAAAGGGGTTAAAACTTACCTTTTTCCAGCGCTGGGCGGAGAGATCTCCTCCTCCGATCCGCCTCTTCACCTCCCCGTCGGCTGAATGCGCACGCGTGGCAAGAGCTGCGCGCGCATTCAGCCGGTCACATAGGAAAGCATTCATAATGCTTTTCTATGGACGCTGGCGTGTTCTCACTGTGAAAATCACAGTGAGAAGCACGCAAACGCCTCTAGCGGCTGTCAGTGAGACAGCCACTAGAGGACATAGGGGGAAGGCTTAACCCATTCATAAACATAGCAGTTTCTCTGAAACTGCTATGTTTATGAAAAAATGGGTTAACCCTAGAAGGACCTGGCACCCAGACCACCTCATTAAGCTGAAGTGGTCTGGGTGCCTAGAGTGGTCCTTTAATCAAATAAAACAGCCTTTAGTGTTATAATATTGTTTTTGAAGTATTTTTAAGGATGGATATAGATTCAATATCAATCATCACACTATTTATACAGCTTTTTTACAGCACTGCCATTCTCCGTTTGGAAACAAAAATGATAACTATTCCTGTAAACCAAATATTTGGCATTTTACAACAATATATTGTGAGAGCGTATCTGTGCGGGACAAAGGGTATGGTGGTGGAAAACACAGTTTATTTTTGCAGCGGTTATCAAGTGACTTTTATCTTTTGAGTACAATTTCCTACTCCCCTGGAAACTAAGTTAAACTGCTCATTGGATCAGATGGTTATATGGCACAAACAGATTAATTGGAACCTGTTGCTTGATATTTAAAATGCAGATGTTCACATAGTGATGTCATACTAATCTTGTTTGAGATTATATTGTTACACATATTTGTTAGGCCTTCTTAAAGGAGAAACGCCCTGAACGGTCAGTGAATACTCTCAACAAATGTCTCAAGATCACAACATTATCTACAGAGCTTGTAAAGAGCAAAAAGTAACAACATTTTAAATTTGGTAGATATGGTTTCAATTTGGTAGATATGCTGTAAACTGAAATAATCTTGTAGGAAATTACAATAGGTTAGATCGTGTTCCCTGCCCATTGTTACCCTACCTCTATTGTTTCCTACAAATATAATTTCCCTCCAAGTAGATTAGGAGATTTTAAATGTTAGATTGTATATATTGTGCACACTGTATAATACCATCAAAACATTTAACACTCTAAGATTATTCTCCATTGTGAAAATTGAGTGACAAACACCCAAAAGGGGGAAAATGGTTTTGGGAAAAAGAAAGTTATAATAAATAGTAAAGGCAAAATAAAAAGTATGTGCAACAGATCAACAAACAAATACAAAAGAAAATAAATAGTATATTGATATAAATTATTTTTATATTATTTTGGCATATGTAATTTAGAGCGTAGAATATCTGTATGGAGTCGCTTTGTGGCGCCATTGTACAGCGCTGTGTAATTTGTTGGCGCTTTCTAACTAATAATAATAGTAAATATTAATAATAAGTAAGTATTATGTTTGCTTTCCCCTCTATACTATGTTCTCTGTTTACAATGTATCTCTAGAACAGTCCTTCAGAATATGTTGGCATTTTATGAATAAATACAGTAGGAGCTCCAGCTCTTCTCACTTTTTGATATCTTTATTAGATTGAAAACTCTGATGACTCACTCCACCAGATCAGCATCAGTCAGACTCTGAGGGATCCCTGAAGCGTGTGATATTTTACTTTGGGGCAGGGTGTGATAGAACAAGGGATTTGTTTTCCTCCCATTAAGAAAAGGTCACTTTTTACAAATCAGCATCCACAGTTGCTCCTCCCCATACAGCTGACAGGATAGATCCCTCCCAAGTGCACATAGAGGGGCTTTTATCTCCATCTCCCACACTCCCTGAATTAGCTCTCACTCTGGCTGATCTGGCTGTACGGGACAATGCTCGGCAGGCACGGGAAGCTGACACTAGGGGCGCTCTCCGGTGCAGGTAAGGAATGCCATCTGGGATGAGAGAATGTAATGCAAACAGCAAGAGTCCAGGGAAGGCCTACAACTCCTAATCAGCTAATCAATTATAAAACTTTAACACTTGTGTTTTTGTTTGTTGCTGCCAAGCCTTTGACAGCTAATGGTTAAGTATATGGTTGTTGTTGTTTTCATTTTGCTGTGCAGATTTGCTAGAATTGTGCTTTGCTTGTGTCTCTTAAAAAAATATTGTGAATTGGTTGACTAGCCCTTTATTGCCATAATGAGCAATGCATTGCATTCACATCTGGAAAGCAGATGGTCAAAACAGTTGCTCTTCTAAACTCAATTGCTTAGTGTGCCATTACTTCTGTTTGTAACATACCATAGCTCATCATATATACTATTTGGGAATGTGTCTAGCCTGTCAAAGGAATATTGCCTTGTTTACCTTTAGCCATTATGGTGCTGCTTTAAAACTAGTGGGTATCTGATAGTGCTTCTTATCCTAAAGTTTCTTTCCTAGATTTATTTTGTATTGTTAACAAACAAAGGATTTATGAGGGGGAGCAATATGTGGCACATGTTTGCTTGTGTGGTAAAGCCATAGAGTAAAATCTTTTTGCAAAGAGGAACATGTTACAGTACCATTTATATAACAGTAGGTGCATTTTATGAGATGAGAAATTTGTGAGGGCATCACTTATTTTGAGCATGTCTCGGAACCAGTCTGCAATAACATGTTATGAGGCCTGTTCAACAACAGCAAGACATAAATTAACAACCGACATGCACAATGTAACAAAATAATGATTATTCATGGCATTTTACTGTTTATTAAATAAGATGAAAATGCAGTTTTAAATGTGTGTTAAGTTGTGTCCTAGAAACATAGAATGTGACGGCAGATAAGAACCATTCGGCCCATCTAGTCTGCCCAATTTTGTTAATACTTTCATTAGTCCCTGGCCTTAGCTTATAGTTAGGATAGCCTTATGCCTATCCCACGCATGCTTAAACTCCTTTACTGTGTTAACCTCTACCACTTCAGCTGGAAGGCTATTCCGTGCTTTCACTACCTTCTCTGTAAAGAAATACTTCCTGATATTATTTTTAAACCTTTGCCCCTCTAATTTAAGACTATGTCCTATTGATGTGGTAGTTTATCTTCTTTTAAATATAGTCTTCTCCTTTACTGTGTTGATTCCCTTTATGTATTTAAATGTTTCTATCATATCCCCCCGTCTCGTCTTTCCTCCAAGCTATAAATGTTAAAATTCTTTACCCTTTCCTTATAAATTTTATCCTGCAATCCATGAACCAGTTTAGTAGCCCTTCTCTGAAATCTCTCCAAAGTATCAATATCCTTCTGGAGATACGGCCCCCAGTACCGTGTACAATACTCCAAGTGAGGTCTCACCAGTGTTCTGTACAATGGCATGAGCACTTTCATCTTTCTACTGCTAATACCTCTCCCTATACAACCAAGCATTCTGCTAGCATTTCCTGCTGCTCTATTACATTGTCTGCCTATCTTTAAATCATCAGAAACAATCACCCCTAAATCCCTTTCAGATGTTGAGGTTAGTACTGTGTCAGAATATATACATTTACACATATATACTGTACTTCTGATGATACGCAGGCTACTAACATCTTTGGTGATTATTATTATTAATATTATTTTTATATCGACAGCATATTCTACAATTTACAATTATTTTACAATTGTAGAAAAGGGATAAGTGACAACAAGTAGTTAACATACAGAATATTAACATAGTTATTTTAACAACTAATTTTTCCTTAACATACCTTTAAATAAAATTAATTTGTTATTATTACTATTAGATGTTCTTTCTTTTGGAAGTCAACGGGCAGTGATACATTTTATTTAAGTATTTTATTGTTTTGAAAATGTGTATGAAAAAGAGATTTTACTAAAAGGGGAATTGCAGTCATATGAAAACTAATATTGTAAAATTAACCTCAAAACAGCTGATTTGGAGGCAAAAAAAAAATCCTAGTTCATTTATAGTACTAACTAGATGGTTTTAGAGTAAATTTAGCAAATACCATGTTTCAGTTGACCACAGTTCACTGTTTAGTAAGTATGCTTTTTATCCCACCCGGCATGGTGATTCTTACCCTGCGGTAAAAGTCACCCCCATATAGACTTTGTTCTTTTGTTCTCTGTGACTGTGCTAAGTGATTCTGAATTAATCACTGCACTAGTATTTGGTGACTCTCACGCTCTGTGAACCCAGCACTTCTTTCTGCTGTAATACTTTACATTCCTATGAGGCCTGCCACCCACCAGCTTCAGAGCATGACCTCTTGTTTAGCCTAAACTTTATCTGGAGCTCTGCTGTTATTCTGGAATAATGACTCATCCTACTTTTTCATGTTTTAGAATAAAAAAAAATCAGCCAATTAGGATTCCCTTCACTTTCAAGACATCATATTTTCTGCAAGTGTTTTTCAGGAACATGCTAGGAACCAACACCACTTAATGTCAATAAAGTAGTTATGGTGCCCATAGTCCACCAGCGCCTTCGTACCTTTTAGTGTTAAGCCATTTTTGAATGGTTAAGCACTTAAGTCAGGCTTACTGTACTCCGCATTTACTTGAGCAACTGTGATGGACACTATCATTGGCCAGCATGTGATGCTTCAGAAATATATAAGTAAAGCATTATTTGCTACTAACTATCAGCGATAGTATGAAACTCTCAATATGTCTTTGAGAGCTCTACAGGGGAAGAAGCTAGTCCGGCACCTGAGGGACTCCACTTAAGTGCTAAACCATCCACTGGCTCTTTTTTAAAGGTTAGAAGGTGCCAGTGGACTCCAGGAACCAAAACCACTTCAGTGACATGAAGTGTAAGAAACACTGCAGCCTTCTCGCAAAAGTCTGGCTATGGGTTTACTGAATAGTAGCAGAAAGAAATAATGGTCTTGGAGAAAATTCTTCCAGTCTGTTATTCACTAACAATGAGACAATTACCCACAATCCCACAGATCCCAAGTTGAAAAAGACTTGCACTCTTGATCAGGGACACTTGGGAGGTATTCTTCATGTTTTCTAGTTTGTGATCTTTGCTGAATGAAAGATGAACCCTTACATTGAAGATCTACAAATGGGTTTCATTGGGTATATATATTTCTCCTTTATACTAATTACTCTCCCTATTGACTCTGCATCTGGTTGGCCTTTGCCGTTATGAGGTAGATGTCTACAATAGCTTTTAAGCAGAATTGCTTAGGGCAAACATGGCACTGAAATTGAAAGACTAGGGACTTTTAGAGGAACAAATGTTATGAGCTATTGGGTAAACATTAGACACACTAATTGGTTCTTATCTGTTTGTCTGTGTCTTTAGAAGTAAAAACACAAAGATCCTTTCTTATTATACCAAAGATAAAAGATCATATCCCATTGTAGCCATTGCTTTTCTTGTAAATTACAGTAAGTGTGTAAAAAAAAAAAAAAAGATGGTGTAGTTGGCATTTTATAATTTTTTATTTAGTTTTTTACAAATCGTTTTGAATTTTCGACCCAAGAAAAACAATAAATAAACCATTAAAATTATTTTCAGAAGTTCAGTTTCAGAGGCAATGTTTTGGAGACTATTCACCAAATGCACCTTGCTTTCCATTTTGCAAAATCACCATTGAATTGATCTGAATGAGCTCTCATTATTTAAAAAATAGCTTACTAGGTCAAAATTTGCTTGTAAATGAGGTCCCAAGCAATTATCAAATTAGTCCTAAATTAAAGAAATAATATTCAAGCAAAGTAATAATAAGATAATGATAGGTAAAAAAAACAAAAAAAAAAAACAGTTGCATGCCCCCCTATCCTCACTCCCTCAAACCACTGGTGGCAAAATTAGGGTTAATAAAAACGAGCCTTGTTCATCTGTCAGGTACTTTAAATGAATACTTTCTGTTTCCCATTTGATCTCATAGTGTGCAATTTCTTTTTTACAGTAGCATTGGGATTTGGTATAGGTAGTAAAATGGAAAGTGGATTTCACAGAGTGATTGTGTGAGTGAATACTGAGTAAGCATCTATCTGACTGTTAAAATTACTGGGAACACCTAAGCGACCAGTGGCCCTGGGCAGTTACTTTAGACAACATGGCAACAAGGAAATGGCTTGCTTCAATGAGGCTGTCTCTGGGAGGAAAGGAGTTGTTTAGAAAATCAGGCATTGTGGGCTGAATAGTTCAGTCTGTCTAGTCTATCAGCAGACGGTTTAATGAGGATCAGAGAGATGGCAATGGTGAGACGGGTGTGCATTAATGTCTTGTCATAAAGTATGCCAAAAACATGAGATCAGACAGAGGAACATATGATAAGAGATTTAAGATATGGCTCAAAAAACATTGTGTCTTGTATATGTGTGTGTAGCTCTGTAACACTTTATGTAACCAGTGTGCAGGACTGCGGCATATGTGGACACTTTGTAAATAATATACATATTTATCATTGCATGCATTCCATCTGTTTAAAACAGTGCAGTGGAAATGCCATCTCATGCTGTAACGGTGCTACTCTCATAAAACACAACATTGACGTATCATTCCTAATTCCAGCACTATGTATAATAGGAACATTGAGGTTATAGAAAGCATTTACATTGGAGAGTACTTAGTGTTTGCATGTACATACTAACACGATACCCCTAATTCCAGTCTAAGTGTTTAGGGTATTATCTACATTGGTTTGGGGAATATTTGCCCTCAAGCTGCTGTGAACTGTCTCCCCTGTCATTCTCAGTCAAGCAAAACTGAGAATGATAAGTGTTAACTGTCCACAGTGTATCAGTTGTCAACATAAGTTTTTGCTTGTTTATTTGGAGAGATATACGATTCTGTTATGTAGCACAGATAATTCATCTTGGCAAAATTATAATTTTCAATCTGCCCTAATTATGCTGCCATTCTTATACGGTTTATGATTACTTATCAACTGGTGTGCACATGGTTTAGTATAGAATGGTTGCCATGGTGGCTATATATATAAGCTCTTTGGCCTGTGGTCAGTGTATGACGATTATTAACAAGGTGGCCCCATTAGTATTTTACAAAGTTCAACCTGTGTAAAAACATAAGGATACCTTTATGCATGTTATTTATTGAACACACATTTTAGACAGTTTAAACAAACAAACAATAAAAATTGCTTTTGTCATAACCTTGATCAACTTAGATGTCACGGTAGATAACACTATGAGTGTCCTAGCAAATTATTTTTTTTGCCAAAATTAGCAAGAGGCTTATTAAGTGGCAAATTTAAGTAAGATAACTCCTTGGGTAAGATTTAAATCTTGGGGTCACCAGTGGGGTACCTCAGGGATCTGTACTTGGACCCATTCTCTTTAATATTTTTATTAGTGATATTGTAGAAGGACTTGATGGTAAGGTATGTCTTTTTGCTGATGATACTAAGATATGTAACAGGGTTGATGTTCCAGGAGGGATAAGCCAAATGGCTAATGATTTAGGTAAACTAGAAAAATGGTCAGAGTTGTGGCAACTGACATTTAAAGGACCACTCTAGTGCCAGGAAAACATACTCGTTTTCCTGGCACTAGAGTGTCCTGAGGGTGCCCCCACCCTTAGGGACCCCCTCCCGCCCGGCTCTGGAAAGGGGTTAAATCTTACCTTTTTCCAGCGCTGGGCGGAGAGCTCTCCTCCTGCTCTCCTCCTCCGATCCGCCTCTTCTCCTCCCCGTCGGCTGAATGCGCACGCGCGGCAAGAGCTGCGCGCGCATTCAGCCGGTCACATAGGAAAGCATTCATAATGCTTTCCTATGGACGCTGGCGTGCTCTCACTGTGAAAATCACAGTGAGAAGCACGCAAGCGTCTCTAGCGGCTGTCAATGAGACAGCCACTAGAGGACATAGGGGGAAGGCTTAACCCATTCATAAACATAGCAGTTTCTCTGAAACTGCTATGTTTATGAAAAAATGGGTTAACCCTAGAAGGACCTGACACCCAGACCACCTCATTAAGCTGAAGTGGTCTGGGTGCCTAGAGTGGTCCTTTAATGTGGATAAGTGCAAGATAATGCATCTTGGACGTAAAAACCCAAGGGCAGAGTACAGAATATTTGATAGAGTCCTAACCTCAACATCTGAGGAAAGGGATTTAGGGGTGATTATTTCTGATGACTTAAAGGTACGCAGACAATGTAATAAAGCATCAGGAAATGCTAGCAGAATGCTTGGTTGTATAAGGAGAGGTATTAGCAGTAGAAAGAGGGAAGTGCTCATGCCATTGTACAGAACACTGGTGAGACCTCGCTTGGAGTATTGTACGCAGTACTGGAGACCGTATCTTCAGAAGGATATTGATACCTTAGAGAGAGTTCAGAGAAGGGCTACTAAACTGGTTCATGGATTGCAGGATAAAACTTACCAGGAAAGGTTAAAGGATCTTAACATGTATAGCTTGGAGGAAAGACGAGACAGGGGGGATATGATAGAAACATTTATATACATAAAGGGAATCAACACAGTAAAGGAGGAGACTATATTTAAAAGAAAAAAAACTACCACAACAAGAGGACATAGTCTTAAATTAGAGGGACAAAGGTTTAAAAATAATATCAGGAAGTATTACTTTACTGAGAGGGTAGTGGATGCATGGAATAGCCCTCCAGCTGAAGTGGTAGAGGTTAACACAGTGAAGGAGTTTAAGCATGTGTGGGATAGGCATAAGGCTATCCTAACTATAAGAGACTAATGAAAGTATTTAGAAAATTGGGCAGACCAGATGGGCCGAATGGTTCTTATCTGCCGTCACATTCTATGTTTCTATGTTTCTATTTAAAAAACAAAAAACCACAACCAAAGGGGAGGAGAATCTCCAAGAGAGCTACAAAGTCACCTTTTACAGCACAACTCAGGTTTGGTTAAAGCTGGGTTCAACAAGAATTTTAGCTGAGTGGATATTACAAATTTAGTATTTTGGATATTCAGCAAGCTCTATTTTTAACCAACTTGAAAATCGAGCCGGCCTAATTGTACATTTCAAGTTATATATTCTTGATGTACGTATATAACTAAATAAAGCCACATGCATTTATCTTCCAAAGAGATTCTCCTACAAAGCAGTAAAAACACATGTATTAAAGGGAAAATAGAGGGAAAAAACACTGGATCTCTTGTGGCAACTATGTTTACTGAGGTCTTCTCATCACTGATACAATGCACAAAATTTAGTGGGCCATAAAAAAAAAAAACAGGGTTCCTGGACTCTTCCTCGACTAGGGATACTCACCAAATGTTCTCATTGCCTTACGCTATGCCTGGTGGACACTTGGTGTCATGATGTGGTGATGCGTAGTTAGGACACAACATTATAAATGAGCAGAGGGCTAAGTGGACAAACACATTTTGTCTCATTTTCTGGAATAAGAGTCCTTAGAGACCAGTGGATAGAGCCATTTGGATGATGAAGGGGTCTACATTAATTATTAGGGGGTAATGGCTGGATCACTATTATTGTTAGGATACCCACCCTGTTTCACATATTATTAAGAAACACTTCTCGTTTATTTATTTTTTAAACTCTGTGCCCTGAAGTCTTATTTTCCTACATCACCACTCTGGATGTTGATTGATTTTTGTATTGTTTTACAAATTAGATGGAAGATGATCAGTTTAGCTGTATCTGTTGGACTCTTACCCCATAACCCAGGACAAAGAACTCCTATTGAGAAAAGAAAAAAGAAAAATCTGGCTAATGCATATTGGGTATCAGTTATCAGCATAGGAGAGCATATTAAATGGCCTCCTGCAGGTGTTAGTGTGAGCTATTAATGTAAGGTCAATTAAGTATAGCATTTGCAAGAAGCCCGGGGGCACACAGTACTTGTAGTGTATGATTTCTCTCTAGCCCGAGGAGTTAAAATGACTCCATAACTAGTTATTGCTCATGTAGTGGGTAACCCAAAAGGGTTAAATGTCACTCTAGTTACCTAAACACTTGGAAAAGGACAGGAGAGAAAGTCTAGCATGGAAAACTAGTTTTTAGTGAAAGACCAATAAACACACATTTCTGTGTGGCTGAGAATAATATGTCATAATACTGTCTTAAAATAGCCAAAGGTAAGCAGTAAATGGTGGGATTAAAGCCATATGGATGTGACACAACCTTTTAGACGGAGGCAGAGCACAGTTGGCTTTTGTTTCTTAGGTTGCATTAATGAAGGGTCCCCTAACCACGACTGCGCAGGATGCTTCTGAGCAATAAAACAGCAACATCTGGGGGCTCAGAATACCAGACACACCGTACATTCCCATAGTACGGTGATGGCTGAACCTTGGCATAGTAGCTGTTTTTGGTTCAGTATTTGTTAAAATCCAAAAATTGGTTCCACTTCCATTCTGAGCACAAAGGTAGAGCAGAGCTAAGCAACATCTCTTCAATTAAAATGTATGTAATCCCCCACCACTGCCTTTAGGCTAAGGGGTAGGGATTAAACTCCACTAAACCACCGAATATCAACCCAAATCTAAAGGAGGGAGTATAAGCTTTATTTTGGTTAAATAAGGGAAGAATTTCAGGTGGAAATCCAGCAGAATTGTTGCCATGCTGTGTCCAGAATAGAACTTGTGCCAGTAACAAGGGTATAATAGATATGTACCAACTTCCTATTGATGTTCCTCCAGCCAAATGTCTGCCTAAGGTCTGGGGGAGGATAGAATTAGAAGTATGTCAATCCAAAAACTTATCTAATATCATATGGAACAACAAAGCATACGACTATTCGCTTTCATTCGTGTTAAATCAAATTATCCCTACATGGGAAAAAATAAAGAAGAAAGCAGATATTAGTAATAAGATTCTGGGGTTCCAAAATATAGAGAGCCTTGAAATAGACATAAGTAATATCTCTTTAAAAACATGGAGAGAAGTAAATACTGGGAAGGTAGAAGACTTAATGCAGAATGGTGAATTAAAAACTTTCGAGACATTGACAAGGATATTTCCCCTCCCAGATAGAGAGGTTTTCTCTTATCTAAGAGTTAGGAATTATATGAAGCATAAAATTGTTTAAACAGCGGAGATACATACAATGCCTTAAAAGGGATATTCTCTCAAAAAGAGTGTAAAAACCTTTTCGCTAAATGTACAAAAGTATGTGATACAATACAAACAGAGAACCGCCCAACGGCAATAAAAAGCTGGGAAAAAACTCTGAAATGCACTATAGAACTAGAAGAATGGTACGAGGCTATATCAAAAACAAATAAACATGTACACTGTCTCTCTCTGTTGGAAACTCACTTTAAAGTGATCAATAATTGGTATCTGGTTCCTTCAAAAATATCAAAAATGTTTAATAACAATAATGATCTTTGCTGGAGATGTGGAAAAGAGAAAGGAGATTATCTCCACATCTGGTGGAGGTGTAAAAAAGTAACTACCATATGGTCTATGACAAATTCATTATTAATCAGTTTAAATGGAGTAGGATTAAAAGTCAATCCAGATATGATGTTACTCCATATAAGGTGGCCCGCTCTTAGTAGAATGAACCAAATTTTGACAACACATGCCTTAATAGCAGCAAAGATCATTATTGCTAGGAATTGGAAAAAGACACAAATATTTACAAAGATACAGATTATTCAGCAATTAAAATACCAGATCCAAATGGAAATAGGGATGAATAAAATTAAAAACCAGCATAAAGAACTTGATAAATGGGAAGAGTGGCTCAAAAATTTGGAGAAACTAGAGATAGAACTCTCTTGGCAATAAGCCAGAAAAACGAAAGATAAGAGGACAAACTAATAAAAAGAAGGGCACAAGAAATAAGAAAGCTGAGAAGAGGAAAAGAGAGAAAGAAAAGGGTAAAGAAAAGGAGAAAGAAAGGTAGCAGTACTGTATGGTGTGAATGAGAGTATGAATGAGGTTAAGATGCTGTTTTTCTTTTGTTTTTGGCAGTTTTTTCCTCTTCGTTCTTTCAATTTCCCCTCGGCTGGTCCCGTCCCCTCTCTAGATAGAAGACCCCTGAATAAATAACGACAAGTAATAGGAAAGGAAGGAGAGAGGGAGGCAGGGAGAGGGAGGAGGAGTAAGAGGGGGAGGGGAGGGAGGAAGAGGATAGGAGTAAATAATAAAAGCTCAACCTGGGTTATGTAGTTAACTGCTTGTTTTTATTAAGTAGAGTTGAGCCAGCAACTGTTTATGATGACCAAGATACCCGGCCATATATGAAGATATATCTGAATTACAAAGAGGCGGGTACAGTCTGAAACAAAAGAAGAAAAAAAAAAAGAAGAAAAAAAAAAAAAAAGGGAAGAATTTCAGGTGGAAATCCAGCAGAATTGTTGCCATGCTGTGTCCAGAATAGAACTTGTGCCAGTAACAAGGGTATAATAGATATGTACCAACTTCCTATTGATGTTCCTCCAGCCAAATGTCTGCCTAAGGCAGCATGGTAAATGGAGTCCACAGTAGTAGCCATGCTGTTATAGGTCACATTTGGTATAATATAATGGTAATGATAGTGGACAGGGCTTCACACTCCTCGTTTTATGGAGTCTCATTCCTTGCAGAGTGTCGAAGAACTGTGTCCTTCCGCAGATATTTATTTAACTATTCTTTAACAATGCCCTTGTCAAGAACACTTTACATACATTAGCATTCAGATAATAATAGATAATTAAGTTGTAATACAGACATTTAGTTTGGAATACAATGAATTATAAAACAATAAGGTTACATAGAACAAGAAGATAATAACTAAAAGGCTTATCAGAATATTCTGGTGGAGAAAAAAGATGGATCCACTGAAGGAGAGGTCACCGGGACGGTGACCTCTCCTTCAGTGGATCCATCTTTTTTATATTTTTATATTATTATATTTTTTATATTCTGGAGGTTGGCTTTTTTTTATTTTATATTTTTTATATTCTGGAGGTTGGCTTTTAACACTTTTAAATGCATGATGTAACTATAAATTCCATTACATATAGGGTATCTTTCAGTGTGTGCCCTTTTCTCACGATAGACAGAATGCACTCCTGTCCTGTTGTAAATAACAAAGTCTGGGGCCTTTCGAGAAAAACATGTTGTAGGTCTCCAATCACATTAGAGTACCTAGCTGTGAGATACAGAGAGCTGTGTGTTTCCATACTGGGGCAGAGAGGTATGCGTGCCCACATTATGTTCCTATTACTGACGTCACTGGAATTGTACATTCCACAGAGAGTGTCCTGGAGACTCGGGTCTTGGGCTATGTTGTAATGTGGGTGCATTGTACCGGGGAATCCGTGAGCTGGATGCCTGTCCTACTACAAGGGCTGTGTTTTATTTTAGCCAGAGGGACCTATCAGCTGCTACATTGAGATGTGTGAAGATAGCCTCTGCATTTCCCATATACAGCCTTAGAAATGCCATAGGTTATTACTCCTTGTAATAATTGTGGATCCCTAGAAAATCGCAGGAGCACCTTACAAAAGCAAACAGGCACAAAGCAGGGGTGTAATTCGCCAAAGCCCCGGGTCTTCTCACAACAGGTACGAATTGTCAGGTTTGCTGTTAGTACATTGGCGAGTTTTTCCGAGGTGGCAGCGAACACCCCGATTAATCAGAACAAACTGGGATAATGAGGTACGGTCTGCCCTATTTAGGAGCTCTGAAGATAGTCTAGGAATTCACTCTTTATACTGTATTGTGTTATGTGTTGTGTCTGCTCTCGATGCCATTGATATGTATATAAGCCAAATCCTGCCCATTATCTGTATTGTCTGTGCAGTGCATGTAGTGTGACACACTTTTTTGTAAGAGAATGCAGTAATGCTGCCAGTCCAGTTATTCTGCATTATCCCGCATTATCCTGCATGCTAAAGCTATCCATGTGTCAGCTTGGAACTATGGCAAAAACGCTGCTTGCAACATTGTTACCGTGTAAGGAAAGCCAGAGAGGGGCGGGCCATGGCGGGACAGGGACAGTACTGGCTGGGAACAGCTGAGACTGGGCAGGTATTAGATAGGTAATGGAGTAAAGTGCAGGGGGGCGGGAGGGGCCTGGCCAGCACAGTGAGGAGGGCTTTTAAAGAAGATTGCCTTCATACCATCGTTAGTCAGTCAGTCACTCATGTGCTCTCTCACAGCACTCCTGCACTCATTAAGGTATGTGTCTTCATTTCTAATGTATCTGTTTCTTCTTCTATAGTATGTATATATTTATACACAGGGCTCCCATTTTCTGACAGTCAATTTACTTGAGACTAGTGAGAACATCATTTAGACTAGTCAAATGATAGCCTTAATATTGCTTCTAGAAAAATAATTACGGATTAGTAATTATTTATATTTATATATATATATAAACAAATGGAAGCTTGGCACTCTCCTCCAAAAATAATTAATTATATCACATGTGCCTGGGTGCAAATTGCTGGCGTCAGATATATATACTCATAAATGAAAAAAATCAAAATGCACTCACAGGTCTTCAAATTAGTGGACAAATTGGTGCTTTATTTGGTCATCAAAAAAGTGTACAAAAATCAATCGACGTTTCGACCCTGCCGGGTCTTTTTTACATATACATACATACACATACATATACATACATACATACACACACACACACACACACACACACACACACACACACACACACACACACACACACACACACACACACACACACACACACACACACACACACACACACACACACACACACACACACACACACACACATTGAATAACTGATTATGAAAAATTTTAAACAAAATTAGAAAAAAAACATCCAAATTCATTTATATTACCAATTTGTTCAGTCTTGTGTAAATTGTGCAATTTCGTTTTCTGCTTTATTCATCACAACTTCTTTTTTTAGTGAATAATCATTGTGATACATTTGTCCGCCCTGTATGGTATCCATCGGATAATAGGCTATTATTTTATGTTGTATAAGTGTAACCATTAAATGATAATTACCAGTGAGTTTCATGTACATTTTCACAGTTTGTTGAGCACTTTAAGATTGAATGAAGGTTATCTGTGACAGATAACGTGTATGTGCTTAAAGGATCTAGATATGGATTGCTAGAAGTATATAGGTTATCATGTAGTTTATCTCATTATATATGCAGTATCTAAAGTAGCTTTTAATGCAATTTGTGTTTCCCTGGTAACTCCATAGAATAATGAATTGCTTTGTCTATAAATCTCCTTATATACTTTTTTAGGATGTATGATTGTGTTCTTCCATGAATGACAGAGGGGCTTTTACTGAAAATAGGTACCGGTAGATAAAGATATTCAAATAAATGTAATATGATGTAAAGCAAAATATATAATCTTCTAGTTGTGCATAGAATATACCCCGAAAATTAAGATAGCTTAACACATTTTTAGTATTCTTTTGTTTAACATTTGTGTTTTTTTTTGTTTTTTGTTTTTTTTTACAAAGATATGCTTTCAACTGATAGTTATTTATACATAGTCTTACAAACAGAGGTAACAGTAAGGCATGTTTGGCTATAAGTATATGGGTGTTTTCTATACTTAACTTTGTTTTTGCTTACGTTTTGTCAGTTGTCATTTTACACCCACAGATCAGTGTTTAGTGAAAACACTCCATTGTATTCCTGTTTGCAAATTATTGGATGTCTACCTAGTCCTCACTTGTTTATATCTTGTAATCTTGGAAAGCAATTCTGAAAATGCTGCCGAGCCTATAAATCCACTTAAAAAAATTTTTTGTAGAGAGATTCCTCTGTCTTCATTCACCTTTAACCTGTTAAGTTGTCCATGTAATCTGTTCTCACATACTCCTGTTGTACTTTTGCAGATAATTCTAAGGACTGTGTGCTGGTTGGCACTAGTGCCGTATATCGGAAGCTCATGGATCCTAGCTTGGATACCTGTAACAATGTGGTACCTAGATATGACTGTGGAAAGCATACAAATAAAAAAGCTGCAGTGGCACGTGCACGGCTTGAGAAGTCTGAGTCAGAAGATTCAGGGGTGGAACTGCCACCAAACTCACCTTTTGGATCTGAGAAAAGCTACGGTCAGGAGGAACCTGAAAGCATAGATGTGGCATACCCTGAGGAGCAAAAGCATCTCAGAACCTCTGCTCGTAAGAAGTCAGACAGCTTTGTAGATTCTTCTTCCGAGGAGACAGATATTGTGGACTTAACCGTGCCTCTTAAGATTGAGAAGTTTAAGGTCCATCGATATGGGGATATAACCCTACAGCGGGAGAGGGATATGTCAGGCTTGCCCCATAAGCTGGAGCAGGCAGTGCTCCGGAGCAGGAGACAAAGGCTGAGCAGTCGAGAACCAACCCAGAACAGGACAAACTGGAGTAACAGACACTATCAGGGTTCACTCAAAGATCAACGTAGGGGGACACCGTTATTCCACAAGACAAGAAGTCCAACCAGATGTCACAATGAAAATGAGGTGGGTTATTGATAGAGGAATTGAGTGGTTAGAACAAAACCCGGGGGTCCCCAAGGCACTTGTAACCCAACCCCATCTACGCAGAAGCAATATTAAGTTAACCTGTATTTTAACAATATTCATTAGCTTAGTGGGTCAGCTGAAACACACACTGAGCCATTGAGTAGGCAAAGACACATATGGGATTAATATTGCTAATATGGAAGTGGAATGTGTAGTGTAGTTTTTATATTGCGTAAAGTGTTCCTTTGACATGAAGTTGTGACTATGTATGTAAATGTTGCTGGGAGAAAAATAAGCAAGGACAGGGTTAAGTTATAAATGTTCAGTAAATAGCAGGACTGTGCCATTGAATTCCACAGTGATTGCCTAACTTTTGGTATTTTAACCACAAACATTGTGTTGAAGAGACCTAATTCAAGACTAAATAAATTGGATTAAAAGTACCAA
Source organism: Pelobates fuscus (assembly GCF_036172605.1). NCBI lineage: Eukaryota > Metazoa > Chordata > Amphibia > Anura > Pelobatidae > Pelobates > Pelobates fuscus. Next base: position 263,346,623 of record NC_086319.1, on the reverse strand, counting down.
AAACAACCCACTGTTTAGTAGATATTTCCCCCAAATGAAAACGTGCATGCATTTAATTACGCATTTTTCTCATTGGGAGTATATCTAAAAACAGCTTGCAAAAGCTGCAGATATCTTGTCTGCTGCCTTTGCAAGCCCTCACATTCTATCCCCACCCAGACCTTCTTTGGCTGTCCAATCACAGACTTCCCAATGCAGCTAAATGAGAAGTCTTTGCAAGACAGGTTCTCTGGGCAATTGCTGCCTTTTGATTTTAGCAACACTAAGATAACCAAACCAGGAAGGACCTGTTGTCTGCTTGAAGGTCAGGCGGTGTAATAAGGTTAATTTATAAAAGTGCCAAATTTCTATTAAAATCTGCACTTTTTTGTAAAAAAATAAAATAAAAAAAAAAGAGGACATACTCTTCACACGCAGAGTATTTCAGCAAGCTTAAATGCTAAATCGGCTTGGAGTGTGCCTTTAAACAATTTAAACGTTTGAAATGCATCCGTATAATAAACGTCTCCTTACTCCCATATTGCAGGAACATGATCCCTTACACCTGCCAGGAGATGGCCTGCGTTATCTGGAGAACCTTTGTGACATGCTGGAGCAGATAGCCGAACTACAGAAACAAAATCAGAGGCTACAACATGAGAAGAGACAGTCTCAGGAGAGACTGCACAACATAGTGAGTGTTTCAGTTTATTGAAAGGGACAGTCAACATCTCCAATAGATTCCCCTGGGTAATCAAGTTAAGGAAAGGGCTGTCAGAGAAAATTATGGTTAAAGCTTTTCAGTCTAAACCTATTAATATGATGTGATTTACTTGAATATAGTGCAAGCTGGGCTGCGACACCTGTTCCTTGTGGGGGTTGAAAGGTTCCCCCTGATAAGGCTTGTATGCTGCTGAAACCGTGGATTTAGTTAGTTTTCTGGGTGCAAAGCTTTCTATATATTCACACTTGAGCTGTCCCTGTGTGTGATTGTATCGCTCTGGATGAATAATACCATTCCCTAAGAGATACTTGAAAACTAGAGATATCTCAATGTATTCTCCCTGATAAAGTATCTTATAAATACATAAATCCAATGAACCAATGTTCTATAACACTCTCTGTGTCATTGTATGAACTTGTAATGCCAAGTACTTTGTGCTCTACAGCTCCCCCTGTGTTCTATTGTATTAACAACTGTGATAGATACTAACTCAATTTAGCATTGTTCCAGTTTCTTTGTTAGGAAAAACATATGTTTATAAAGTATCCCATGGTTATTCACTTCTAAGTGAGAATCAAATGTGAGTTTCAAATTTAAGGTCAAAATACTGGGAAATTTATCCGATTCAGGTATGCTTCAAGTTCAGCTACTTAAGCTTTAAATTCGAAATTCACTTTTTATTCTCACTGTAGTGCATAACCATGTATGTTACAAAACCCATGCACTACAGCTCACCCAGTGCATCAGGGGATGGGAAAAGCCCCCATTCCTCTAGACTCCAACTGCTTTATCTTTTAGAATTCTAATCTGTGTACCCGTTCCTTTCAGGTACTGTTTAATGATTCATGCCAGTGCAGCAGCTCCCATTCCTGCAGAGTTACAGAGGGTGATGCCCCTGATGGCTCCCACCCGTGTATAAGGACCTGGGAAAATCAGATTTATAGGAAAAGGGCCAGTTCCCACACAGGCATACTCAGGAATTTTCAACAGCAACCAAGTGAGTGTCAACCCCAAGAACTAAAGTTCAACAATCAAATTATTGAATAAAGGAGAGAGAGAGAGAGAGTGTGTGTTTTCTAACTAGAACTTGGTTTTTTTTTTTGCAGGTAACAGGCTGATTGAAACAGATAAAACACAACCTCATTTTGTTAGTGTCCCAAACCTGCAGGAGAATAATGCTCACAGCCGAGATCAACGCAAGGTAAGCTTACTGATATCCATACTATCTCACACTGGTATTCTACCTAATCCGCAGGATATTACACATGTGCTGGATGTTTCAAAATCCAAAAAGCCTTAGTGAGATCAGCTTGGTTAGAGGCTGAGCTCAGAGAGTCTTGGTCAAGCACCAGTTGTCCTCTGCTACCATCATCTGTGTCAATGAAATTAGATTTGGCAGCACCACATCAGTGAAATAAAGTGTGATTTATGCTCAGTCAGAGGATTTATAACCTATTGTAAGGTGGTAACTTTGATAGCTACTGACTGAAGTTAAAGGAATAGTTGCGTTAAAAAAGGTACGCCTTGTACGTTAGATTGTAAAAGCAGATACATACCAAAGATAAGGACAATGTCCACTAAATAGGTGGATACTTGGAATATGACTTGTAGATAAAGGTGGATGTTACATGTAAGACAAATACAATAAAACCATTGACATGTTGGTGTTAAGACTAGGGCTATAAATTGATCTGAAACGAAATGCTTCGATCAGTCACTAAAGCATGTATGGTGCTGCAATTTGTTGAGTGTGAATATAAAATAGTAAGTAACTAGGTCCTAAATTTGCTGCTCAGCTCTTTATCCTTTATGTGGTTAAGAAAATGAGCATTGTTAAGTTCCTGGTACTTTTCCTGATTTAATAACGTAATATTGTTATTGGTATATTACGTCACACTGTTCTTTTTGTACATTTTACAGATAGAGGTTTCACAGTGGGACAAAATGAAGGATTTGATCTTCAAGCTGTCACGTAAAGCTTCATCATCATCGGTGGGCTCGGCGTCTGCAAGCACTAGGCATAATTACAGGTAATAATTCTTTAAGTTGCCCAGGGAATGGTATCGTTAGACAATTGTTTCCCTTCTGACTTGTGAACTACACCACCCATAATGCTCTGCCAGCCTATGGCTAAAAGATTACTATGGGATATGTAATAAAATAGCACATGGAAAGCAACTGCTTGCAACACCCTGGTTTAACGTTTGTAGTTATATTGAGAGTAAAATCATGCCACTGCTCCGCATGAACCTACAGTCTTTATGATATATAGAATACTGATTTGGACTTATCATAGTGGCATAGATGGCACACATCTTATTACACCCATCTGTCCATTTAACGTAACACATTTTCCAAAAAATACTAGTGGGTATTGGGAGGTGTAGAGGCCATGTCAAATTGTTTTGATTTATAACAAATCCTTCTCTCATCAGGTCACAGAATCATTCTGATGCTCCGTCCAATGCTCCTCGAAGACGTTTCCTCCCCAGCCTGGTCATTAGACCATCCCGCAAACAGGGACAGCAGTACCGGTGAAAACGCTAAAAGATCTTTGCCTGGTGGAACACAAACAAGGGAATAAAACTGCCCATAAGAATGTAATAACACCCTGCTCACAATGCATCCAGCTGTTACAGCGATATTGTCAGATGACGAGGATTAACAGCAGAATCAAGTTGGGTGCGGGACCTGACTTGACACATGGTGCACACAGCTTGGCCCAATTCATGTCTGTATTCAGTTGGAAAGTGAGTGCAGACGGACATGTTATGATATGGAGCTAAAATGGACTAGGAGAAGTAACTAATTTCACTCAGTGATAATTTGAACACGAGGACTGAAATACACAGAGGAGAAATGTTTATCTCACATTGTTTATAAACACCCATTGTTAATATTGTATACGTTTGTAATATGTAAATACAGATTAAGACTACCATATACGTTTTTTTAAATAACTATTAATTGTGTACATGGCCTTAAATTATATATGTTCTCATCTAAATTAAAAGCACATTTCGTATTGTGAGTCTTAAGATGTTAATATACAGCTTACTATTCAAATTCCCTTACTATATCATAGCACCATTCACTTTGATGAGCTGTTTGTAAGGGAGAGGGATAGATGAAGGCGGAGAAAATCAAGGGTTGGGGAAAAATAGGAATTAATACACGATAGGCTGAAAATCACAAAAAAGGAATAAAACTGCCATGGGTAAAGCTATTAAACAGCAAGGTGTAGGACTGTTTAAAGGAACACTATAGGCACCAACACCACTTCATCTAATTGAAATGGTCTGGGTGCACTCTCCTTAACCCTGCAATGGTTACTGTTATGAATGCTGGTATATCAGATACCCATTCATATTCGGTTCCTCCCAAACTGCCAAGAGCTGAGTGATTATAGCTTGCAGTTCGGGTATCAAGATGAATATTCTCCAGCTAGAATGCAGCATACAAGAAGCCTTCCCCAGCAGTCAGTCATATACCCAAACATCAGCCTGACCTAGATGAAGGAATGAATTTATTCAGGCCAACTGGCCGACTTTTTATGCAAGGCACGGGTTTACAATAACCTATTCCAGGGGCATTCCCCACTGGGCCTGAGAGGGCACAGGGACAAATTACATACTGTAGTTAAATTGGCTCTCAGGTCCAGGACACTCCCACATAGAATACAATAATCTTTCCCCTTCACTTAGGAGATAATTGAGCCAAATATTGTACTCAACTCAATTACCTCCAAACACAAAAAAACACATTTTCACAAAACCCCGAAAGTGCTTTACACCCCATGGGAACATCACAAAAGTCATATCCCCTGATAACCCCAATCTGGGGGACCAACATATCCAAAAATCACCCAGATCGGTTCAGGGGTTTGTGATTTCCCTGGAAGTCATAATTTGACCGACTGCACACGAGCCTCCTGCCCATAAAGAGTTCCATGAAATCAGACTGTGCAGTCGGTCTCTTTCTGGAAGTCCAAAAACCAAAAAAATCCATGAATTGTTCCCCTGGCTTATAGGTAGCGTTTGTTCCCCTAGTTTGTGGGAACAAACCTACCAAACAGCGCTCTCCTGGCTGGTCGGTGAACAGAAGCAGGCGTTTGCGAAGTTTGACCGGCGTTCGGGAAGTTGAGTGTCCAATTTTAGTTCCAGACACTCAATGACCAAGTCCCGCTGCCTCTGTTTGTGCGACAAGATGGCCGCCATTTTCTCCAGCACGTGGTGTTCGGTTATGCAAACTGCGTCCACACAGAGAGAGGACTTTATTCACCCTTTCCTTTGAAGTTAATGAGCTGGGGGGTGGTTGGTGTTCGGTAGTTTCAACTAACGAACGGGGGAAATTCAAAATACTGAACAAACAGGGTAGTTTCTTCACAGTTACATTGCAGGGTTAAGACTGCCTTTAGTGGCTGTCTTCCTAGATTTTATACATAGTTTAATGGTTGGACGTCCTCACGCATGAGAATTCAATGCTTACCTATGAGGAAGGCTAAATACACACGCAGCACTTGCCGGTCATGTGCATTAGGTTCCCCCATCACAGGAGGAGGAGACGGATCCGGTGCTGAGGTACCTACGTACTGGAATCAGGTAAATTAATAAAATGTTTTTTAACCCTTTCATGACTATGGGGTTGGGAGGTGGAGGATTTACCCTTGATCTGTGGAAGCAGCCATCTTTAATTCCTTTATGGTCCAAAACACTAAATTACCAAGACCAAGCCCCACTTGGTTTGAATAAATGAACCTGTCTGAGAGCAGGGGGAAAAGGGGTAAAACATACCTTTTTCCAGCGCTGGGCGGGGAGCTCTCTGCCTCCGATCCTCCTCCGTTCCGCCCCGTCGGCTGAATGCTCACGCGCAGCAAGAGGATTTGGGGGAAGGCTTAACCCATTTATAAACATAGCAGTTTCTCTGAAACTGCTATGTTTATAAAAAAATGGGTGAACCCTAGCTGGACCTGGCACCCAGAACACTTCATTAAGCTGAAGTGGTCTGGGTGCCTAGAGTGGTCCTTTAAGGTCAACACAGACCAGCGATATACAGAAAGGACTTGCATAATATTGGTGTAATGCTTCTTCGGTCACAGTTACTAGTCTGGTGCAATGCTGCACCGGTCACAATTACTAGTCTGGTGTAATGCTGCTCTGGTCACAGTTACTAGTCTGGTGTAAGGCTGCTCCGATCACAGTTACTAGTCTGGTGTAATGCTTCTCCGGTCACAGTTACTAGTTTGGTGTAAGGCTGGTCCGCTCACAGTTACTAGTCTGGTGTAATGCTTCTCCGATCACAGTTACTAGTCTGGTGTAATGCTTCTCCGATCACAGTTACTAGTCTGGTGTAATGCTTCTCCAGTCACAGTTACTAGTTTGGTGTAAGGCTGGTCCGGTCACAGTTACTAGTCTGGTGTAATGCTGCTCCATTCACAGTTAAGAGCCCGGTGTAATGCTTCTCCAGTCACAATTACTAGTCTGGTGTAATACTTCTCCGGTCACAGTTACTAGTTTGGTGTAAGGCTGGTCCGGTCACAGTTACTAGTCTGGTGTAATGCTGCTCCATTCACAGTTAATAGCCTGGTGTAATACTTCTCCGGTCACAGTTACTAGACTGGTGTAATGTTTCACCTGTCACAGTTACTAGTTTGGTGTAATGCTGCTCAGGTCACAGTTACTAGTCTGGTGTAATGCTTCTCCGGTCACAGTTACTAGTCTTGTGTAATGCTGCTCCGGTCACAGTTACTAGTCTGGTGTAATGCTTCTCCGGTCACAGTTACTAGTTTGGTGTAAGGCTGGTCCGCTCACAGTTACTAGTCTGGTGTAATGCTTCTCCGATCACAGTTACTAGTCTGGTGTAATGCTTCTCCGATCACAGTTACTAGTCTGGTGTAATGCTGCTCCGGTCACAGTTAATAGTCTAGTGTAATGCTGCTCCGGTCACAGTTACTAGTCTGGTGTAATGCTTCTCCAGTCACAGTTACTAGTTTGGTGTAAGGCTGGTCCGGTCACAGTTACTAGTCTGGTGTAATGCTGCTCCATTCACAGTTACTAGTCTGGTGTAATACTTCTCCGGTCACAGTTACTAGACTGGTGTAATGTTTCACCTGTCACAGTTACTAGTTTGGTGTAATGCTGCTCTGGTCACAGTTACTAGTCTGGTGTAATGCTTCTCCGGTCACAGTTACTAGTCTTGTGTAATGCTGCTCCGGTCACAGTTACTAGTCTGGTGTAATGCTTCTCCGGTCACAGTTACTAGTTTGGTGTAAGGCTGGTCCGGTCACAGTTACTAGTCTGGTGTAATGCTGCTCCATTCACAGTTAAGAGCCTGGTGTAATGCTTCTCCAGTCACAATTACTAGTCTGGTGTAATACTTCTGCGGTCACAGTTACTAGTTTGGTGTAAGGCTGGTCCGGTCACAGTTACTAGTCTGGTGTAATGCTGCTCCATTCACAGTTAATAGCCTGGTGTAATGCTTCTCCAGTCACAGTTACTAGACTGGTGTAATACGTCTCCGGTCACAGTTACTAGACTGGTGTAATGTTTCTCCTGTCACAGTTACTAGTTTGGTGTAATGCTGCTCTGGTCACAGTTACTAGTCTGCTGTAATGCTTCTCCCGTCACAGTTACTAGTCTAGTGTAATGCTGCTCCAGTCACAGTTACTAGTCTGGTGTGAGGCTGCTCCTGTCACAGTTACTAGTCTGGTGTAAAGCTTCTCCGGGCACAGTTGCTAGTCTGGTGTAAGGCTGGTCCGGTCACAGTTACTAGTCTGATGTAATGTTTCTCCTGTCACAGTTACTAGTCTGGTGTGAGGCTGCTCCTGTCACAGTTACTAGTCTGGTGTAATGTTTCTCCTGTCACAGTTACTAGTCTGGTGTAATGCTGCTCTGGTCACAGTTACTAGTCTGGTGTAATGCTGCTCTGGTCACAGTTACTAGTCTAGTGTAATGCTGCTCTGGTGTAATGGTATCTGGTGGTTTCAGTGCTGGTAACTGATAGTGGTATAAAAAGGCCTGGTATCTTGATCAAGCCGGAGCTAGAACTATATTTATTTCCTAATCTTGAGAGGACAATGCAAGTTGTTAGCAGTGTGTGCTTTGTGACTCACTTAGACATACCAAGAGTATGAATGGAGTTTAGAATGTTTATTTAGTCAAGACAGTTTTAATTTGTTGACTCAAGCACAATAATTGCTTGGACCACACCTAGAGAAAGCTCTTGAAAAGCTACCCATAATCCTCTAGCACCCATAAAGCTGTACGTGATCAGGGCCGTCTTTAACGCGGGGCAAACGGGGCAGCTGCCCCGGGCCCAGTTGCTCCTGGGGGGCCCAGAGCAGCTGCCCCTTGGGCCCCGCGATTTGCGCAGCCCCCCTTGGACCCGGCGGTGCGGCTGCACAGAACCGCACCGGCCCGCACGCTGAGGAGGCTCCCCGGGTGGCTCATGCACTAAGGGCCACCCGGGGAGCATGTGTGAGCAGGGGCCCGGTCTGGCGCTGTGACGCTTAAACAGCGCGACCAGGCCCCTTCCTGTACCGGCTGGGAGGAAGTGATGTCACTTCCTCCCGACGGAGAGCACAGCCGCGCGGGAGGAGAATGGCAGGGAGGGGAGTTCCAGAGGAGAACTCCTATCTGCCTCAGCCTGCCACTGTACCCCAGGGAAACCACCCTCCAGAAAAAGGTAAGAACCTGGAGGGTGGCTAAATGTATGCTTGTGTGTCAGTATGTCTGTCTGTGTATGTATGTATGTATGTGTGTGTGTATGTCAGTAGGCCTGTGTGTGTCAGTATGTCTGTCTATGTGTATGTCAGTAGACCTGTGTGTGTCAATACTTCTGTCAGTGTATGTGTCTGTGTGTCAGTATATCTGTCAGTGTATGTGTCTGTGTGTGTATGTATGTCTGTGTGTGTGTGTGTGTCAATACTTCTGTCAGTGTATGTGTCTGTGTGTCAGTATATCTGTCAGTGTATGTGTCTGTGTGTGTCAATACATCTGTCAGTGTATGTGTCTGTGTGTGTCAGTATATCTGTCAGTGTATGTGTTTGTGTGTGTGTGTCAGTATATCTGTCAGTGTATGTGTCTGTGTGTATGTATGTCTGTGTGTGTCAATACGTCTGTCAGTGTATGTCTGTGTGTCAGTATATCTGTCAGTGTATGTGTCTGTGTGTGTATGTCTGTCTGTGTGTGTGTGTCAATACGTCTGTCAGTGTATGTGTCTGTGTGTCAGTATATCTGTCAGTGTATGTGTCTGTGTGTGTGTGTCAATACGTCTGTCAGTGTATGTGTCTGTGTGTGTCAGTATATCTGTCAGTGTATGTGTCTGTGTGTGTATGTATGTCTGTGTGTGTGTGTCAATACGTCTGTTGGTGTATGTGTCTGTGTGTGTCAGTATATCTGTCAGTGTATGTGCCTGTGTGTATGTATGTATGTCTGTGTGTGTGTCAGTATGTCTGCCAGTATATATTTGTGTGTCAGTGTATGTGTGTGTCAGTATGTATCTTGGAATGTTTTAATGTCTGTCTGTGTGTATGTGCCAGTACGTCTGTCTATGTGTATGTCAGTATGCCTGTGTGTGTGTGTGTCAATACGTCTGTCAGTGTATGTGCCTGTGTGTGTCAGTATATCTGTCAGTATGTCTGCCAGTGTATGTGTCTGTTTGTGTGTGTATGTATGTCTGTGTGTGTCAGTATGTCTGCCAGTATATATTTGTGTGTCAGTGTGTATCTGTGAATGTTTTAATGTCTGTCTGTGTCTGTATGTGCCAGTACGTCTGTCAGTGTGATTACGCATTGGGCGTAATTGGGGGGAGGGATAGGAGGGGCAGGGCCCAGGGGGCCCAAGAAAATGCATTGCCCAGGGTCCTAATCATATTATAGACGGCCCTGTACGTGATCATTTAACATCATTTAACATCACTGAAATTGTTTTCTTGAAAAAATGAACACATTTTTATGTGGAGTTTGATTATTGTATTATGATGCCTGGAGAGAGACAACAAGAATGGGAGCATGGTAGAGTACACAGAGGTATGGAGAGAAATGCAGAAGTGATGGCTATAGGGAAAGACACAAAGGTTGTGAAGTGCGTGGTGGATAAAAGAGAAGATACATACATTGGTGAGAAGAGACAAGGGTTGGGGTCAGGGAAACTTGGTGAGCTAAATCAATGGTGTGTTAGGTGGTAAGTGTTTATGGTTATTCAACTGCTTGCTAGGGTATGGTGTGAGAGATCAGAAATGTAAAGTTTGGGTAGGACATTGGGGCTATTGGAATGAAGTTTGGACAGTAAAGATGGAAGTAGGAATATAAGGCAATTTTTGAAGGGTACACAATCAAGAGATATAGTTTTGGGATTATGGGGGTCGTGGGTACGGCTGGTGTAGAGTATAAGTTGAGTAGTCAAACGTGAGTGCTAGGACTTGGGAACTGGTGTCAGATTTGGAATTATGGGAATAAGACTGGTGTATGGGTTATGGGGATTAGCTGGGCAAAAGTAGATAAATTAAGATAAATTGAGAGGATAAGGCCAAATGGGGAATATAAGTTAAAAGTGTTTGGTAAAAGCTAACGTTGCTGCAAGATAAGTAGTTTTTTCCCCCAGCTCTGCCATTTTTCCCTACATTTTTGAAAATACGATAAGAATCTTATACATAAATTGGTAAACGGATGGAGGCTATTATAAGATTCAGGAGGGGGTGCTAATGTATCCTGCAGCACTCAACCATTGACAGGGATTGGGGGCTTAAATATTAATATTAAAGGGGAGAATCTAATGTCCCACAAGTCCCGACCCGTTAGCGGTTGGTGGGTGCCCTAATTAAAATATTCAGGGGGAGGACCTAATTCCCCTAGCCCCCACCCATAAGCATTGGGTGGGGCTTCTAATTAATTAAATAAGTGGTGAGGTCGACATGCTATTGCCTGCCCCACTCACAGAAAGTAGTATGTTCACCCTGCCTCTCCCTTTCCCCAGTGGTTAGGGGTCCCCAATCCCCAATCCCCTAGCCACCTTCCCTAAAAAAGTCTAAATCTGTATCTACTATTATTAGGGTGCAAGGTAGGGGGGCAATAAATCTAAAACCTGTGAAAAAACATTATATTTACCATCTGAAGTATTATTTCTTTAAATTCTTCTGTTCTTCAGCCCCCCCCCCAAAAAGCCAAATAAAAATACATAATTCCTGACACAACTATTGAAAACAAAATAAAAAAATAAACAAATGAAGAAGCACGAAAGAATGCAAAAAATGCTGCATCCATCTACATTCATGAAGGACTCCGCGCCGACTATCCACTAATAGCGTTTAGTTGGCCTTATATAGGCTTTCCCACACAATGTCAGCTTTGCAATGCATGGGAACGCTTTGCAATATGAGGAAAAAATGCTGATTGGTTGACTAATAAGTCAACCAATCAGAGCGCTCTGACAGCCAAGTCAGAGTGAGACTTCTCTACCCTGTCCTATTGTGTTTTGTACCCCACCTCCTATAGACTAAGCTAGTTTGAGCAGGGGCCACTTTAACCTATCGTTCCTGTAAGTTTTTTGTAATTGTCCTATTTATAGTTAAACAACCCCAACCCCCGCCCCCTCCCCCCCTTATATTGTAAAGCGCTACGGAATCTGCTGGCGCTATATGAATGGCAATAATAAGAATAATAATAATAATAATATTAATACCCTGTGCCAACCAAGTACACCTCTGACTGTGTGTGTGTTTTTTTAATGAAATAATGAATGAATAATGAAATACTATGATCATATGGTCAGATCCCGCTTAGTTCATTACTCTAGTCATGCAGTTCTGGCTTGTGCAACACTTTATTGAAATATTCACAGAGCAGCTCTTAGATTATGTTTCTGGAGATGAGTTGAGGATCAGCTGGGCTGATTAGTAAGGGAAGCCTTTTAAGTAGCTCATTGTGTTTCATGACATGAACCAATATTTACTCTTGTTTATGGGGCCCTTTGTAGTTTTAGTATCTAACACAAGTGTTAATGAGCAGACAGAATTGTTTTTAGTTTCTAAAAGTGAGAATGGTTTTGGTTTATCTAGCACATAATGTGAGGTGAAAATGGAAGAACCCAGAATGCATTGTCCCATTGTCATGTATTGACAGATTATGACATCTGCTAGGTGAACAGTTATCTTTATTCGGTTTAATCTGATAAACAAATCACATTAAGTTGCATGTTGTTGCTTCTCTTTTAGTACAGTGTTTGGAGCACTAAAGGCACACTATAGAGTTAGGAATACAAACCTATCCCCCATCCCCCATCCCTCATCCCTCATTCCACCATCCCCCGTCTGCAATAAAAAAAATAAAGTCTCACTTACCTTTTTTTTTATCGCTTATGCTCCCTTGACACTGCTGACCTCTCCACCTCCTACAATGTCACAGAGATGGCATGGCCTCCTTCGCCATGGTCCAATCCAATGCTGCTCATAGAGCAGCATTGGGGACCTAATGCACAAACACATTCAATCTTCCCCATAGGAAAGGATGGAGTCAATGCTTTCCTACGGTGGCTTCTAAGTCCGTTGGTCTAGGTCAGGGATAGGCACCCCAGATGTTGTTGACTACATCTCCCTTGATGCTTTTGAAGTCCAAAACATCTGGAGTGCAGAAGGTTGCCTATCCCTGGTCTAGGTGATGAACCTGTCCCTTGTGTGCACCACCATCTTCTTCTGACGGTCCTTCAGCTTCACCGTTACACCAGGAGCAGACGGCACAGCTATACTCTCGCTGATGCATGAGAATACATCATTGTAGTCTGTGGAGGATCTCTCTCATGCAGGATTTTTAACTGACAAAGCCAATTCCCTGCAGTATTTATGAAAAACACAAATTATTCTGAGGGGGTAGAGATGTCCCGAATAGTTTGCTGGTGAATAGTTCCTGGCGAACATAGCTTGTTCGCGTTCACCACAGATGGCGAACATATGCGATGTTCGGTCCGCCCCTATTCGTCATCATTGAGTAAACTTTGACCCTGTACCTCACAGTCAGTCAGCAGACACATTCCAGCCAATCAGCAGCAGACCCTTCCTCCCAGACCCTCCCACCTCCTGGACAGCATCCATTTTAGATTCATTCGGAAGCTGCATTCTTTTTTTTTTTTTTAGACAGAAGTGTGTTATATTTGAGCAATGCTAGGCTGAACGTGCGTATATCATGGCTAGTTGCACTGTGGGTATGAGTATATAGCAGTACATTGTTGTGAAAGATGGCTGTCATGTTTAGGGTGTAGCTTGCACGTTATCAACTGTGTATTTATATCAGCAGCTCCACCACTAGTTATAAATCAAGTGTGAGTCGCCCCATGAGATGAGACTAGTGAATAACATAATACATGAACGGTTAAGGTAAAGGCATGTAAGGAACTACGACAATAAACTCTTTAGGAGGTGAAATAATGACATGTTTAAACGCTTGCTACTTTACGATTAGTTCATGTGCAGAGAGCAGTTCATGTGATCAAAGGCATGGTGTGGAGGATCGGCTATAGTGGGACATGCTTGACAGGCTGCTGTTTACTGCTTGTGCTCATCCGATCCCTTCTGGGTGCCAGGTGCAGACCCTGGGAGTCCCTGATACCTGGAACAACAAAGGCAAGTCTCTGGCTGAGTGCCGGGTTTGCGGCTTGAGGTGGTGGAAGCTTGTTTTGTCGGGTGGTCGGATCTGTCCCGGTGGTGCTTCACGTCCGGTGCGGGATTGTGGTGGCTTAAGGTGGAGGCGAGTGCTTGACGTGGGGCAGGCTCTGCATTTCTGTTTGTGCCTCCGGTCCCGTCTTCGACGCCTTTTGCGTTGGTGGATTTTAATGGGGACTGCTTCGCTTAGCTGTGGTGGAGCTTGTTGGGGCTGTGGTGGAGCTTGTTGGGGCTTCCTGCTTGTTATTTGCTTCCAAAATTGATTAAAGAGTCTGTCCAGCTTAGACTCAATATCCTGCCATGCTTTGCTGGTACCAGGACACGCAGCTGCCGCCATATTGGGAGAGTCGCAGATGAGTATGTCAGCCTGGGCAGCTGTGCTCTGTGCGTCCATTAGCTCCAGACAGCCTCTCAGGGGTGGACCGGGATAACCCCCACCAGTCCGAGGGGGGGGGGGGGGGCGTAACGGAGCTCCTGGGCATCCCAAGATCGGGAGATTGGCTGCCTCTCCCGCCCGGTGAGCACCAGGCCACACTTGCCACGCGGAGGTAAGTAAAACTCTGTCGAGTTGCTGACCGCTATTAAGCATGTCGGGTCGGTCAGGTAGGAGCAACATTGCTGGGTCATCCCCTTCTGGGGTGAAATTCGCTTGTTGATAGCTGCTTAAAGTGAGATATTGAGGGAGCTCACACGAAGTGCGTCTTTCCTCCATGACAGCTAGGCCCCGCCCCCCGGAAGCTCCATTCTTAGTGAGAGGAGGGACAGTGTAGCTGCTGCTGATTTAATAGGGAAATCGATAGCTAGGCTAGTGTATTCAGTGTCCACTACAGTCCTGAAGGACTCATCTGATCTCTGCTGTAAGGACAGCACCCCAAAAAGCCCTTTTTAGGGCTAGAACATCAGTCTGCTTTTTTTTTTTTTCTGTGTAATCTAATTGCAGTTGCCTGCCTGCCAGCGTGTGTGTCAGGCTCACAGCATATACTGTGCCCACTTGCCCAGTGCCACCACTCATATCTGGTGTCACAATAGCTTGCATTTAAAAAAAACAAAAAACTTTTTGACTGTAATATAATAGCAGTCAGTTTCCTTCACACGTGTGCGTTTCAGGGCCTGCCAGGGCACAGTGTCACACCAGTGCAACTCATATCTGGTGTAACAGTAGTGTACATTTAAAAAAAAAATACAATTTTGACTGTAATAGATTGAATAGCAGTTAGTTGTCTGCAAGCGTGTGTGTCAGGCCTACAGCGTCTACTCTGCCAACTTCTGCCAGTGCACAGTGCCACTCATATCTGTTGTCACAGTAGCTTGCACGCATAGTACCACTAATCGGAAAAAAAATGACAGGCAGAGGCAGGCCTGTCGTGGTCGTGGTGCTGTGATTCCCTTTGGCCCTAGAATAATGCCCAGTGTTCAGAGGCCACGTACCCTGAACTCGAAAAGTTCTGAGGACATAGTTGACTGGCTAACACAAGACACCCAATCTTCTACAGCTTCCGCTCGGAACCTTGACACACCATCCTCCTCCAGCTTAGCTTCGGGCACCTCTCAAGTTACCACTCGCCCGCCTGCCGCCACCACCAACACTAGCACCACAGCCACTTCACTTGATCTGTCAGAGGAGTTATTTACACATCAGTTGGAAGAAATGAGTGATGCGCAACCATTATTGCCAGAGGATGTAGATAACAGGGATATGTCTCAGTCAGGCAGCATTACACACATAGACGTACGGTGTGATGATGATGATGATGTTGTACCCGCCGCTGCTGAGTTGCCTAGGTCAAAAAAGTCTAGATTACCTCACCCTTATTAAGATGAATGAGGGATGGATCCCGAAGGGACTGACAGTGGGCGATACATTCGACTAAAAAAGGCCTGATGAGGGGGATGTAACAGGGCAGTGGCGGATCCAGAGCCTGATCTCGGGAGGGGCACTAGTAGATTATTTAAAGAAATAATCCAGACACAATAACCACTACAGCTCAGTGTAGTGGTTATGGTATCAATAGTGGCGGGACCCCCTCCCAGAGTAAGTAGTCAAACCGTTTAAGAACAGTTTGACAACTTACCTGAGGTCTGCTGGGAACTGGGGCTGTAGTAGGAGTGGTGTGTGTGAGTGGTGCAATGTGTAAGGGGTGCAGTGTGTGTGTGAGGGGGACAGTGTGTGAGCAGTGTGTGTGTGTGAAGGTTGTAGTGTGTGAGTGAGGGCGGCAGTGTATGTGTGAGTGTGGGCAACGTGTGTGTATGGGGCGGCAGTGTATGGGGAGCAGTGTGTGTGTATGGGGTTAGTGTATGTATATAGAGTGTGTGTGTGTGTGTATGGGGGAGCAGTATGTGTGTATGGGGGCAATATGTGTGTATGGGGCAGTGTGTGTATGGGGGGCAGTGTGTGTGTATGGGGGGCAGTGTGTGTGTATGGGGGGCAGTGTGTGTATGGGGGCAGTGTGTGTGTATGGGGGGCAGTGTGTGTGTATGAGGGGCAGTGTGTGTGTATGAGGGGCAGTGTGTGTGTATGGGGGCAGTGTGTGTGTATGGGGGCAGTATGTGTGTATGGGGCAGTATGTGTGTATGGGGGGCAGTGTGTGTGTATGTGGGGCAGTGTGTGTGTATGGGGGCAGTGTGTGTGTATGGGGGCAGTGTGTGTGTATGGGGGCAGTATGTGTGTATGGGGGCAGTATGTGTGTATGGGGGGCAGTGTGTGTGTATGGGGGGCAGTGTGTGTGTATGGGGGGCAGTGTGTGTGTATGGGGGGCAGTGTGTGTGTATGGGGGGCAGTATGTGTGTATGGGGGGCAGTATGTGTGTATGAGGGGCAGTGTGTGTGTATGGGGGCAATGTGTGTATGGGGCAATGTGTGTGTATGGGGGTAGTATGGGGGCAATGTGTGTATGGGGGTAGTATGGGGGCAACGTGTGTGTATGGGGCAGTATGGGGGGCAATGTGTGTATATGGGGGGCAATGTGTGTGTATGGGGGCAATGTGTGTGTATGGGGGCAGTATGGGGGGCAATGTGTGTATATGGGGCAGTATGGGGGGCAATGTGTGTGTATGGGGGCAGTATGGGGGCCAATGTGTGTATGGGGGCAGTATGGGGGGGCAATGTGTGTATATGGGGGCAGTATGGGGGGCAATGTGTGTGTATGGGGGCAGTATGGGGGGCAATGTGTGTGTATGGGGGCAGTGTATGTGTGTAGATTGTGTGTGATAAGGGAAGGGGGGCTTTTCTTTTTTAATAATATATATATATATATTTTTTAATTTAATTTAAATAAATATTGATGTCCCCCCTCCCTTCTTACCTTTACCGGGAGGAGGGGGGACATTTCTTGATCCCTGGTGGTCAGAGGGTGATTCCCTGGTGGCCCAGTGGGGAGAGTGAACTCTAGCCCATAGCTCCCGGGCTAGAGTTCACTCTCGCGAGATTTGGAGCGTTGCCGTGGTTACCGCGGCAACGCTCCAAGCTCGCGAGATGAGGACCCGGAGGAGCTGCAGGCAGAGCTCCCGGGTCCTCTCTCCTCCCTCTCCCTCTCCCCTGCCGGCTGTCAGCATAGTGCCTGCGGACCGGGGAGGGAGATCTCTGATCTCCCTCCCCGGTCCGCAGGCACCTGCATGTGCTGGCAGGGGTGAGGGAGACCGTCAATTTTCTCGGGGGGGGCAATTGCCCCGTTGCCCCCCCCCTGGATCCGCCACTGTAACAGGGATTAAACTGATGAGAATAGTACTAATTAACACACCACTCCTATCTGGTGGCACATTAGATTGCACGCGCAGTGCCCCAAATTTGAAGTAGGAGGACCAACCAAGCATCTTTTTCCATCTCCCGGTTCCTAAAATCGATGCCATATACACGTCCCCTGATAGGGGACGTAACAGGTATTAAACTGATAGGAATAGTACTACTTAACACACCTTATAATAACGCAGAGAGAGGCAACGCAGAGAGAGGAGTCTGAAGAAGAGGAGTCAGAGGAGGAAGGTGGCTTTGAGGAGGTGGAAGACCAAACACAGCAGGCGTCCCAGGGGGCTTGTTGTCACCTTTCGGGGACCCTTGGTCTTGTACGTGGCTGGGTGGAGGAAGAGACCTTCAATGACATCAGTGAGGACAAGGAACGGGACATGGCTAGCTTGGTATCCAACCTTGTGCAAATGGGGAGTTTGCGGTTGTGCAAATGGACTGTTTGCGGTTCTTTGCGGTGCGTTAAACGGGGAGTTTGGTCTGTCACTGTGAAGCGGGCGTAACCCTTACACTACCTGATCGATACAACATCATACCTGATGTTTTAAAGCACGTTATTCCAAACAATTTAGGAATGTTAGGTGATTTCTGCCCTTTATGGATTAAAACCAGACTCTGCATCAACTATGTAATTTTCCATGGGAGTTTTGCCATGGATCCCCCTCCGGCATGCCACAGTCCAGGTGTTAGTCCCCTTGAAACAACTTTTCCATCACTATTGTGGCCAGAAAGAGTCCCTGTGGGTTTTAAAATTCGCCTGCCTATTGAAGTCTATGGCGGTTCGCCCGGTTCGCCCGTTCGCGAACATTTGCGGAAATTCGCGTTCGCGGACCGAAAATTTTATGTTCGCGACATCTCTATGAGGGGGTTTACAGTTTAAAAATACTTAATTAAACAGACAAGTACCCCTACCACAGATATCAGATTACACCAAGAAGAAGAAACCCAAATAATCAATACGAGAATCAATATTTTATAGCTACGCTCCACGTATCCATTGCCTAATAGTTGACCTAATTGCTTAGCTTGTTTGTTCGTGGTTATTTAAAAAAAAAAAAATTGCAACTCCTCTTTCTGCCATGCCAATGTAACACTGTGTATGCTATCAAAACGCTTGTCCATGCTGCAATGGCCTCACAAGCATGCCTGTAATTAATTGCACTGCTAAAATAAAGAATGTAAAAAAAAAAAAGAATCAATATTCTACAAATAAAAAAACATTTATCGAATTCAGTTTATAGCTCTTTTGACCAAACCAGTAGATTACCTAGCAAATAAGCTCCCTAAATAGTGTGTACTGCACCTGTGGCTAGTTTATCCCTTCTTTTCCACAACCCAATAATCTCATGATGCCCTGGGCTACGTCTTAATGATTAAGGCTGTGTACACCAAAAAAAAAAGTATGGGAAGAAATACAAGTTCCCAAACCATAATACAGTTCATCATCTACATAACGAGACATTAAACCATCCATTGTAATTTAAAGTGAGGATAGAAAATTGCATTGTGCAATGATACCAGATGCTGGTGATTAGTGTCCATGACCAGGAACTGGGATTTATCTCATCTACCATGAAATTTGAGAGAAATATTTTATTTAGCACGTTTGCTGCACCCTCAACTGAAATGTTGGCATTACCTATAACATATACCAGTCACCTCTATTCAGTACTGTTCAGCAAGATGGTGGGGAATATCACCTACCAACAGTAGACTCACTATGTGATTCAGAATGGGCAAGCTAGAACTGACATTTAATAGACATGTGCAATTAGTTTTGTTCCGAATATAAATTCAGACGAATTTCGTAAATTTGGACATTTGGATGCTTCCGAAGTGCCGAACTGAACCGAAGTGCAGAATTGCCGACGTCCCGAGTTGATAAATTTTTAAAGTGCCAAACCGAACTGAAATGCTGAATTGCCGAAAATGCAGAATTGCTGAATCCTGAATTTCAGAAGTGCCAAACCGATTTTTTTTGCCCATGCACAATCCCAACCAATTAAAATATCATATTAAAAATCAATATGTGTGTTGACATGCACATAAATGACATAAAAACATCACAATTTCGCAGCAAATCAGATATTGGTCAGGTGCATAATAGGAAATAGCCCTAAGTGGTTCCTACTGAGCACTTACTGCGACACTGGGAGAAGGAATAGGTCAGTATTACTTGCTGAAGTAAGGTAGTAAGGTAGATCCCCAGATGTTGTAGAACTGCAACTCCCATGATGCTTTGCATGCCTTTAGAATGACAAAGCATCATGGAAGCTGTAGTTTTAAAACATCCGGGCAGGGCATCTACATTTTGGGCATCCCTGCTAATGATGGGGTTGAGCACAGAGTCTCAGGAGTAACCAGAGACCATACATGTTCCATAAGGCTGATTATGGATCTATATGAAGAGCCATAAAACATATGACATATTTTTTTAGGAAAATATATGAACACCCTTGAAATAATGGAAACAAATTAAAATTAAATGTATTCATGTTTTTGCTTTAATTTAAATTATTTTTTTTTTTACTATTTTATAAATAGATGTTTTCTTTTTTCTCTCTTCTCCAAGTTATTGGTATATGTGAATGACAGATCATAAACAGTATGTTAACTATGTAATTAGCTATTTAAACTTTGTTTCTTGTTGGTGTGATTTTTTTTTTGGGGGGCTTCCCCCGTGGAGAACAGGAAATTAGATATTGTCCTTTGTGATCACAGGGTGGCCCTGTCAGAATGGAGGTGTGAGGAACACATTACCTATGTGGACAATGTATAATGGGAGCCCCCTGGGGTGTGTGAGTGATCTGAGTACTGGGAAAGGAGAACTTACAGGCTCATTTGGATTTTAGCATCAGCATGAGAGTGCACAATAAGATTACTCCTGTAGTGCAGTAGAAGTAAGCAACACTGAACAAAAATGTCTTTCAATTGGAGATTGAGCTAAGGGTATTGATGGGATCTAACACAGTGGTTCAGGATACCCCCTTAAACTTCAAAATTACAAGTGACAGAATAGTAGCACTTTGTCTTGTAATGTTCACATCCTCAAAGGTAATGAGGAAAAAAAAGCTTATGATTAAAGGGACTCTATAGTCACCCAGACCAATTCAGCTCAATGAAGTGGTCTGGGTGCCAGGTCCCTCAGGTTTTAACCCTTCACATGTAAACATAGCAGTTTCAGAGAAACTGCTATGTTTACATAGCAGGGTTAATCCAACCTCCAGTGGCTGTCTTCCTGACAGCCGCTAGAGGCGCTTCTGCGGCGCTGGATGCGAAATTCGCATCCAGCGTGCAGAACATCTATAGGAAAGCATTGAGAAATGCTTTCCTATGGACTGTTAGAATACGCGTGCGGCTCTTGCCGTGCATGCGCATTCCATTCCACTCGGGAGCTGATTTCGGCGGGGGAGGAGAGGTCACCAGAGCCGAGAGAGCCCGGTGCTGGATTAAGGTAAGCTGATGAAGGGGTTTTAGCCCCTTCAGCGCCATGGGAGGGGGACCCTGAGGGTGAGGGTCCCGCAAGGATGACATAGTGTCAGGAAAACAGGTTTGTTTTCCTGACACTATAGTGATTCTTTTAGGGCTTTCCAACCTAAAACATGCTTGTTCTTCCCTCCATTGTACCATCTCTTTACCAACAGTCATGGGACAGCTGGCAAGGGGTATACTAACCCCTAGGCTATTTTCATTCAGGAGTTGTGGGCTGCAGCTGTGTTAATTTAAATAGGAGGAGAAACATTGGTATACTGTTAATCCTGCACTATTACATAGTTACAGAGCTGAAAAGAGACTTGTGTCCAACAAGTTCAGCTTTGCTCACATTTTAAATGTTCTCCAGGTTTGGATGGACCCTACGATATTTCCTAGTTAGCCACAGTATTTGGGAAAGGCCACATGGCCATACGGTTAAAAATGTATGACGTCCCTGGAAGCAAGTGACCAGTGGGTGAGATTAGATCGTGCTCATTACACCGACATAGTTACAGAAGCAGGGAAGATCATAGAGATTAAATGTCTGTTTTGAAACACAGTCCAACCCAAGCTGCATGTACAGTTGCAAGAAAAAGTATGTGAACCCTTTGGAATGATATGGATTTCTGCACAAATTGGTCATAAAATGTGATCTGATCATCATCTAGGTCACAACAATAGACACTCACAGTCTGCTTAAACTAATAACACACAAAGAATGAAATGTTGCCATGTTTTTATTGAACACACCATGTAAACATTCAAAGTGCAGGTGGAAAAATTATGTGAACCCTTGAATTTAATAACTGGTTGAACCTCTTTTGGCAGCAATAACTTCAAGCAAACGTTTCCTGTAGTTGCAGATCAGATGTGCACAACGTTCAGGAGTAATTCTTGACCATTCCTCTTTACAAAACTGTTTCAATTCAGCAATTTTCTTGGGATGTCTGGTGTGAATTGCTTTCTTGAGGTCATGCCACAGAATCTCAATCGGGTTGAGGTCAGGACTCTGACTGGGCCACTTCAGAAGGCGTATTTTCTTCAGTTTAAGCCATTCTGTTGTATATTTACTTCTATGCTTTGGGTCATTGTCCTGTTGCAACACCTATCTTCTGTTGAGCTTCAGCTGGTAGACAGATCTTCTGCAAAATGTCTTGATAAACTTGGGAATTAATTTTTCCTTCGATGCAGGGCCGGACTGGCCCACCGGGATACCGGGAAATTTCCCGGTGGGCTGCGGCACCTGGGGCTGGGCCGACAGCCCTCTTCATCACTGGCCAGGCTCCTGTAATCCCGGCCGGCCAGAGAAGTGCGGCCGAACAGAGCCCCATGGGAGCAGCTCGCACATGGCCAGCCGGGATTGGGAAAAAAAAAAGAGAAAAAAATAGATATATTGCAGCGGGGGCAGAGCTTACCGGCAGGCGGGGGCGGAGCTGAACGGCAGGCGGGGGCCCTGGTAATTGCAGTATGGGAAGCAGGAAGGAGTCCCTGCTTCCCCAACAACCAGCCTCCAGGAGCTCCAAGCAGGAGGTAAGAATCAGGTCAGTGTGTATGTGACTGTCTGTGTATGTGTGACTGCCTGTGAGTGTGTGACTGTCTGTGTATGTGTGACTGTGTGTGTTTGACTTCCTGTGAGTGTGTGACTGTCTGTGTATGTGTGACTGTCTGTGTATGTGTGACTGCCTGTGAGTGTGTGACTGTCTGTGTATGTGTGACTGTGTGTGTTTGACTGCCTGTGAGTGTATGACTGTCTGTGTATGTGTGACTGCCTGTGAGTGTGTGACTGTCTGAGTATGTGTGACTGTCTGTGTATGTGTGACTGTGTATGTGTGACTGTCTGTGTGTGTGACTGCCTGTGAGTGTGTGACTGTCTGTGTATGTGTAACTGTCTGTGTATGTGTGACTGTCTGTGTATGTGTGACTGTCTGTGTGTGTTTGACTGCCTGTTAGTGTGTGACTGTCTGTGTGTGCTTGACTGCCTGTGACTGTCTGTGTATGTGTGACTGTCTGTGTATGTGTGACTGCCTGTGTGTGCTTGACTGCTTGTGACTGTCTGTGTATGTGTGACTGTGTGTGTTTGACTGCCTGTGAGTGTATGACTGTCTGTATATGTGGGACTGTCTGTGTATGTGTGACTGTGTGTGTTTGACTGCCTGTGAGTGTGTGACTATCTGTGTATGTGTGACTGTCTGTGTGTGCTTGACTGCCTGTGACTGTCTGTGTATGTGTGACTGTGTGTGTTTGACTGCCTGTGAGTGTGTGACTGTATATGTGTGACTGTCTGTGTATGTGTGACTGTCTGTGTGTGTTTGACTGCCTCTGAGTGTGTGACTGTCTGTGTATGTGACTGTCTGTGTGTGTGACTGTCTGCCTGTGTGTGTGACTGTCTGTCTGTGAGTGTATGACTGTCTGCCTATGTGTGTGTGTGGGGGGGGGAGGGGATTGGTGAAGGGGGGAAGGGGACTGGTAAAGGGGGGCAGGGGACTGGTAAAGGGGGGGCAGGGGATTGGCGAAGGGGGCAGATGATTGGTGAATGGGGCAGGGGACTGGTAAGGGGGGGAAGGGGATTGGTGAAGGAGGGCAGGGTCTGATGAAGGGGGGGCAGGGGACTGGTGAAGGGGGGCAGGGGACTGGTGAAGGAGGGCAGAGCATTGATGAGGGGTGCAGAGGGTTGGTGAATGGGGGCAGGGGACTGGTAAGGGGGTCCAGGGGATTGATGAAGGGTGTCAAGGTCTGACGAAGGGGTGCAGAGGATTGATGAAGGTGGTCAGGGAATTGATGAAGGGATAGCCAGGTGTTTTGGTGAAGAGGGCAGGGGTTAAGTGAATAGGGGCAGGGGTTTTCGTGAAGGGGGGGGCAGGGTTTGTAGAAGGGGGTGGAGGCGGCAGATTGTTTGCCTGAAATTGTCCAGAGGGGGCCAGAGATGTGGGGTGAAGTAATGAGGGAGAGGGTATACATGATTTAACACTTAAATAGTAGAGAATTGAGCAGTGACATAGCAGGGACATGCTCTATACACCTAAACTGCTTCATTAAGATAACGTTGTTTTGATGACTATAGTGTCCCCTTAATGTGCATTATTGTTAACAGCCTATCCAGTTATTTATTATTGTAATTGTTTGCACTTGCACTTAAACTATCTATAATTAAAACAAATTATTTCTTACAAAGGTTTTTTTCCTCCTTGTGTATGTCTAGGTGGCCGGGGGGGGGGGGGGGGGGGGGGGAACGCCACAAGATTGGCTCGCACAGGGTGCCTAAACACCTAAGGTCGGCCCTATGTGTGTGCAGTGAGCTTGTCTGTGGTAAGCATGTGTGTGATCGTGAGCTTGTCTGTAGTGACCATATGTGTGTCAGTGAGTTTGTTTGTAGTGAGCATGTGTGTGTCAGTGAGCTTGTCTGTAGTGAATCTGTGTGTTAGTGAGCTCTTTTGTGGGGAGCATGTGTGTGTCAATGAACTTGTCTGTAGAGAGAGTGTGTGTGCATCAGTGAGCTTGTCTGTAGTAAGCTTGTGTGTATATCAGAGTTTGTCTGTACTAAATTTGTGTGTGTACCAGTAACTTATCTGTGTGTCATTGAAATTGTCTGTCAGTGAGCCTATTTGTGTGCATCAGTAAGATTGTCTGCATGCGAGTATGCTTTACTGTATGATTTAATTACCCTGAAGGGACTAATATTTTGAATTAGAAAAAGAAATATACCAATAATATATATATATATATATTTTTTATGTTTATAAATATATATATATATATATATAGACAGAGAGAGAGAGAGAGAGAGAGATGTGTGTGTGTGTGTGTGTATATATATATATATATATATATATATATATATAACACACACTACATTACATAGCACAATGACTTATGGGGCTGGCATAGATTTTTTTCCAGGGCTGCTTCGTATCCCCAGTCCGGCCCTGCTTCGATGATAGCAATCTGTCCAGGCCCTGACGCAGCAAAGCAGCCCCAAACCATGATGCCCCCACCACCATACTTCACATTTGGGATGAGGTTTTGATGTTGGTGTGCTGTGCCTCTTTTTCGCCACACATAGTGTTGTGTGTTTCTTCCAAACAACTCAACTTTGGTTTCATCTGTCCACAGAATATTTTGCCAGTACTGCTGTGGAACATCCAGGTGCTCTTGTGCAAACTGCAAACGTGCAGCAATGTTTTGTTTGGACAGCAGTGGCTTCCTCTGTGGTATCCTCCCATGAAATCCATTCTTGTTTAGTGTTTTACGTATTGTAGATTCGCTAACAGGGATGTTAGCATTTGCCAGTGACTTTTGTAAGTCTTTAGCTCAGTGGCGTACACACACTCCATGGGGCCCTGGTGCGAAACTGATCTGTGGGCCCCCCCCGACACATACATGCAGACACAAACACATACACACACCCCCGACAGACACATACATACATACACACATGCAGACACATACATACAGAGACACATACGCAGACACAGACACACACAGACACATACAGAGACACACACAGACATATACAGAGACACAGACACACACACATACAGAGACACAAACACACACATACATGCACAGACATACATACAGATACACACATGCAGAGACAGACACACACATACACACATACAGAGACACAGACACACAATCATACAGAGACACAGATACAAACATACATACACAGACATACATAGAGATACACACACACACACATATAGAGACAAAGACACAGACATGCATACACACAGAGACACAGACAAACAGACATACATACGGATACACACAAACAGAGACACAGACATACATACGGATACACACACACACACACAGAGACAGACACACATACATACACACATACAGAGACATAGACACAAACATACATACACAGACATACATACAGATACACACACAGAGACACAGACACAAACATACATACACAGACATACATACAGATACACACACAGAGACACAGACACAAACATACATACACAGACATACATACAGATACACACACAGAGCCACAGACACACACATACATACACACATACAGAGACACAGACATACACACATACAGAGACACAGACACACATACATACACACATACAGAGACACAGACATACACACATACAGAAACACAGACACAGACATACATACACACAGACACAAAGACATACAGAGACACAAATACACAAAATGTTTCCTACCCTGTGTGACTTTCCCTGGGGTCCAGTGGTGGCTCAGTCTGATGGGAGTCAGAGTTCCCACTCTGACTCCCTCCTCCTTTCTGTTTCCTCCTGCGCGGGCTCTCAGTATGCTGGGAGGAGTGACATGCGGTCACTTCCTCCCAGCAGTGATGATTTCATCACAGGGGGCCCGGTCGCGCTCTTAAAGCGCCCAGCGCAGACCGGGCCCCCTTACAATCCATGTCCATCGGGTGGCCCTGACAGCATGGGCCACCCGATGGACCCCTTAGCATGCGGCCCCGGAGGTTTGCCGCACGGGCCGGGGCCGCAAAGCATGGCAGCTGCTACCCGGTCGCGGGGGGCCGCAGGGCGGCCGGGCCCCCTGGAGTGCCGGGCCCGGTCGCAGCTGCGACCCCTGCGACCGCGGTACGTACGCCACTGCTTTAGCTGACACTCTAGGATTCTTCTTCACCTCATTGAGCAGTCTGCGCTGTGCTCTTGCAGTCATCTTTACAGGACGGCCACTCCTAGGGGAGAGTAGCAACAGTGCTGAACTTTCTCCATTTATAGACAATTTGTCTTACCGTGGACTGATGAACAGCAAGGCTTTTGGAGATACTTTTATAACCCTTTCAAGCTTTATGCAAGTCAACAATTCTTAATCGTAGGTTTTCTGAGAGCTCTTTTGTGCGAGGCATCATTCACATCAGGCAATGCTTCTTGTGAAAAGCAAACCCAGAACTGGTGCGTGTTTTTTATAGGGCAGGGCAGCTGTAACCAACACCTCCAATCTCATCTCATTGATTGGGCTCCAGTTGGCTGACATCTCACTCCAATTAGCTCCTGGAGATGTCATCAGTCTAGGGGTTCACATACTTTTTCCACCTGCACCGTGAATGTTTACATGGTGTGTTCAATAAAAACATGGCAACATTTCATTCTTTGTGTGTTATTAGTTTAAGCAGACTGTGATTGTCTATTGTTGTGACTTAGATGATGATCAGATCACATTTTATGATCATTCCAAAGGGTTCACATACTTTTTCTTGCTACTTTATATGGCTGACGGGGCTTGCCGTATACTAAAGCAAGCATGTCAAACATGCGGCCCACAATGAATATTTTTGCGGCCCGCCTGCCCTGGGGCCGCTTTTAGCTGTGGCTGCAACCAGCAAGACAGGAAAAATATTTCCTTATTCTTGCTCTCCCGGCCACAAGAGGGCAGAGTGGCTGTGTGTCTGCTGAGCAGACCAGAGCAGCCACTCCCCCTTCCCTCCTGCTCGCAGTGCCAGAAGAGCGTCTGGTCTGCTTGAGCAGGGCTGGAGCTGGAGGACAGACAGCTAATCATAAAAGGTAGGAGAAGAGGGGCTTGGGGGAGGAGGGCAGTGTATTAATTTGAGGGAGGGGGCACTCTATTTATAGGAGGGAGGGGGCACTCTATTCATTTGAGGATGGAGGGGGCAGTATATTAATTTGGGGAGGTAGGGGGCCAGTGTAATTAATATGAGGGAAGGGACAGTGTATTAACTTGGTGGGGGGGGGGGGGGGGGGCAGTGTATTAAATTGGGGAGGGGTGGCAGTGTATTATTGGGAGGGAGGGGGCAGTATATTAATGGGAGGGAAGGGACAGTATATTAATGGGAGGGAAGGGGCAGTGTATTAATTTAAGAAAGAAAAGGGACAGCGTATTAACATGGGGGTGGGGGGGGGGCAGTGTATTAAATTGGGGAGGGGTGGCAGTGTTTTAATGGGAGGAAGGGGGGCAGTATATTAATGGGAGGGAAGGGGCAGTGTATTAATTTGGGGAAGTCAGGGGGCCAGTGTATTAAATTGGGAAGGGGGGGGGGGGGGGCAGTGTAATTGAAGGAAGGAGGGAGCAGAGTATTTATGTAAGGAAGTCAGGGGGCCAGTGTATTTATTTATTGGAGGGAGGGGGCCAGTGTATTAGAGTGGTGGGGGGCAGTGTGTTAAATGAGGGATAGGGAGGGAAGTGTATTAAAGTGGAGTGGGGGCAGTCTATTCAATTAGAGTGGAAGGAGGATGGGCAATGTATTAGATTGGGTGAAGGGGCAGTGTATAAGAGTGGAGGGAGGGGGGCAGTGTATTAGAATGGGGGGAGGTGGCAGTGTATTAGATTTGGTCTGCATGGATGAGCTGTACGCTTCCCATGGAGATGCTGATTGGCCGTACAACGTTTTGCCACACATGCACAATAGCCTCCCAATGCTTTTCTATTGTAAAGCATTGGATTGGCTGAAATCATCCAGTGAAGAACACACTCATAGACGTTAAAAATAAACAAGATAACATAATTTGTTTTTTACAGCTGTGCAACAGCATACATTCACCATTTCAGTCCCATTACCAAACATTTCTTAATATGTCAAGGTAGTTGGACTGAAAAATTGGTTATATGCAAATGCACGTCTCAAAATAAATTCGCTCTTTTGTTTACTTTGAAGCACTACAAGCGAGGATGTCCAGTGTCAGTAAGACTTTTTGAAATAAAGCTACGTTTTTATGAAAAATTAAGTTGTTTTTTTTTGCGGCCCACATAAACGTAAACCTTGTTTATTTGGCCCATTTTAGCCTTTGAGTTTGACATGCTTGTACTTAAAGGGAAACTCCAGTGCCAGGAAAACGATCCGCTTTCCTGGAACTGGAGGGTCCCTCTCCCACCCACCAATCCCCAGTTACTGAAGGGGTGAAAACCCCTTCAGTCACTTACCTGTGGCAGCGGCGATGTCCCTCGCCGCTGTCTCCTCCTCCGCGCCGCTCCTCCTTCTGGTTCCGTGGGCCGGCAGGCGAGACTGATCCTGCCCACCGGCCGAGGAGACCTAATGCGCATGCGCGGCAATTCCGCGCATGCGCATTAGGTCTCCCCATAGGAAAGCATTGAAAACTATTTTCAATG
The DNA here is from genome assembly GCF_036172605.1 of Pelobates fuscus. Lineage (NCBI taxonomy): Eukaryota > Metazoa > Chordata > Amphibia > Anura > Pelobatidae > Pelobates > Pelobates fuscus. The sequence continues at coordinate 263,317,972 of NC_086319.1, read as the reverse complement.
CTTTCCTATAGGGATTTGAGCGACGCTGGAGGTCCTTACACAGCGTGCTATGGACCAGGAAGAAACCTCTAGTGGCTGTCTAGTAGACAGCCACTAGAGGTGGAGTTAACCCTGCAAGGTAATTATTGCAGTTTTTAAAAAACTGCAATAATTACACTTACAGGGTTAGGAGTAGTGGGAGTTGGCACCCAGACCACTTCAATGAGCAGAAGTGGTCTGGGTGCCTGGAGTGTCCCTTTAAAGGACCACTATGGGCACCCAGACCATTTCAGCTCAATTAAGTGATCTGGGTGCCAGGTCCAGCTAGGATTAACCATTTTTTCTGTAAACATAGCAGTTTCAGAGAAACTGCTATGTTTATAAATGGGTTAATCCAGCCTCTAGTGGCTGTATCATTGACAGTCGCTAGAGGCGCTTCCGCGCTGCCAGCGTCCACAGGAAAGCATTGAGAATGCTTTCCTATGGACTGGCTGAATGCGCGAGCGGCTCTTGCCGCGCATGCGCATCCAGCCCATGACGGAAGAAGAGGGAGGAGAGGAGGAGGAGAGTTCCCCGCCCGGCGCTGGAGAAAGAGGTAAGTTTAACCCCTTCCACCTCTTAGAGTCCGGCGGGAGGGGGACCCTGAGTGTGCGAGTATGTTTTCCTGGCACTATAGTGGTCCTTTAAGGAAGGAATGTGTTTTATTTCTCATCTGTTTCACATTTACTTCTTTTAAAAAAAATCTTTTCAATACTTATAGAAAGTATCATTACATTGAGAAATAGTTTTGAATTGAAAGTTGTGGTCAATATGCTATTCATGTGGAACACACTCACTGCATTATTTGTTGACTAGTGCAAGGTTGATCTACGGCTAAAAGCAACAACAAAAAAGCACACTAGTGACATCTTGTGGCATGGGGGATCATTACTAGAGAAAATAAAAAAAATAAAATGAACAATCTATTAAATCAAAAATTATAGTGACAAGTAGAATGAAAGGGGTATATTTTTGATGTTGGGTATATATTTTTTCTTTGAATAGTCAATTTTATCATAAAATATTTTTAAAGCCACATTCAAGCACTAGGTATGTTATAGAGTAATTTGGTGTCAAGAGTAATTTGATCATCTTACAAAACATTAAATAAATAAAATATATATTATACACATATATATAAATATATACTCATACATATACCTACAGGGTGGCCTAAACTGATGAATTTGTGAAATTCATCACAACAGATTATATGGGCACAAGGCCCGGACTGGCCATCAGGCGAACCGTGCAAATGAGCAGCCCCAACCCCCAAGAGTCCCTTCACATGCACAGGAAGAGAATTGGGTTACAGGGGCAAAGTGCCTCCAGGCTGCACGCAGGGCAGCGATGTCGCAAGCTCCGATATGAAACCACGGCAACGCTCTGAAACTCCAGCTCTCGTGAGAGACATGGTCTGTACCCTGCAGATGGATAATCATCAGTGTGCTCCCTCTGCCTTCTGCAAGTTAATAAAGGAAAAGGTTAAATGTGTAGTTTAAAAAAAAACTAAAAAAAACATTATAATGAAATTAGTAAATTAATTATTTAGCCCTAGCCTCCCCTTATATTTATAAACTACTGATTTGCTTGCATTTACACACTACACCCCTTAAATACACACTATATACAAAGTACACCTACACACACTACACCCCCTGCATTTACACAAAAACACACTATACTCCGTATATAGACACTACAATCCTTGCACTTACACAAAAAACACACTGCACACACTCTATGCCTTCTTACATATTCACTACACTCCCTGCACATACTTATACACACTATATACCCCTATATACACATGACACCCCTTGCACACACACAAACACACTTTATATCATCTATAAAACACACACTATACCGTATATAAACACACACTACACCTCTTGCACTCACACACACTCTATACCCCCCCTATACATTGCACTCACACTCTAAACCCCTATAAACACCCCCCATTGCACTCATACTATACTCATATACACTATGCCCCTATACACCTCCTGTGCATCCCCTAAGCACACACTACTCGCCTATATACACACATTACCAGAGCAATACACACGTGCACTACAACACCTACACACATACATACACACACACACACAATGCAACCCCCTGCAGCCCTAGATACACAGAGTACAGTTCTTACATGCAAACGCAACACACCACCAGGCACACACACACTCTAAAGGCCCTATAAACACACACACACACACACACACACAATTTACAGCCCAGACTACAGCCCCTAGAAACACATAGTTCACCACAAACAGATCGCTTTACACACTACAGCACAAATGGTCTTGTCTACACACATGCAAAAACATCCAAACACATACAACACCACAGGGTGCAACCCCACACTTACAACACACACTTTAACAGCCCTGTTCCACTTTTGTTTCCTGGTATCCCACTATGAGGACACCAGAGACAAGTCACTAGTAAACGCGCATGCTTGCATTGTGCAGAAAAAAAAACAGGACATTTTCACCATCTGAGAGCACTGAATGCTCTGGAGGGGCATCAAAATAAATGGGGAGGGGGGGTCCTTTTCATTGGTGGTGACATAACACGCCCCCTTTCTAGCCCACCACTCCTAGTAGTCCGTCCCTGATCCTCTCTCACACACACACACACACACACACACACTGACACACAACAAAGTGCCAGTTCAATTTCAGTCATTTAAATATTAGTATGACAGTTAGAAAGAATAGTGGAGAACAGATAAAATTATTATTTTTCTTTACAGTTATTGTGAATGATGACAGCAGTGGTTAATGCACAGATATTTGGATGTCTATGATAGAGGAAAATTAGAGTCGCTTTGACATTTGTGAACAGCCTGAAAAAGTCCACACGACTTGTGTCTGAGCAGCTATCATACAGAGAACGTCCTTGCAACGCTAAATGCATGAATTGAAATTGAAGCTGTGCCATTCAACACTTACGTGGTCTTCTGGAGGACGACCCAGACCATCGGTTGCAATTGTGTGTGATGATGCGTAACCAAACCTCTAATGAACCAGACCTTCTTGATAAGATCATTCTTTCAAATTGTCAGTCCATGTGAACAGGCATAACAGTGTGTATTGGCAAGATGGAAATCCTCATTTGACTATCACATCTCAACTGAACCAGCCAGGGGTCACAGTGTGGGGTGCACTGTCCAGCGAAGGTGTTGTAGGACCAGATTTTCTTCGATAGAACTGTGGATAGTAACAAATACTTAAACTTGTTGCATGGTCAGGGCCGGCGCCACCGTTAAGCGAACTAGGCATCCGCCTAGGGCGCCGGCCTGCTGGGGACGCCCACTGGGATGTTTCCCAGTGGGTTCCCCTTGTCTGGGGCCGCAACGCTGGGAGAGCGGTTCTTGAGCCACCCCCAGTGCTGGGCCGATCCTCAAGGCGCCCAAAGGTGGGGGAAAGGTATGTCTGTCAGTGAGTGAGTGTATGTCTATCAGTAAGTGTGTGTGTCTGTCAGTGAGTGAGTGTGTCTGTGTGTCTGTCAGTGAGTGTTTGTGTCTGCCAGTGTGTGTCTGTCAGTGAGTGAGTGACATGAGCGGGTGGCAAAATGGATCTTTGCCTAGGGCGTCAGAAATCCTTGCACCGGCCCTGGATGTGGTAGTAGCACAACCATGGCTAACTTTGCCAAACTGATCTTCCTACAAGATGGGGCCTCTCCTCTTCATGCTCTTGCAGTAAGGGACTACCTTGACAACAATTTCCCACAACATTGGATCGAGCGACATGGCAGCCTTGCATGGCTGCCACGTTCACCCGACTTTTTGGAGGGATGAAGTAAAGAATAAGGTTTTTGAGAGAAAGCCTCAGACAATGGATGAATCAAAAGAGTTTCTCTCTGAAGCATTTATGGACATTGATGCCAGCCAGAATTTGTGTCATACTGTGTGTCACAATGTACTGGACAGGTTCAAGGAATGTTGCAATGTTGATGGAAGACATTCCGAGCACTTACGGCATTAACTGCATAAAATACACACACAGATACTAGTGTTCAAAAGTTTGGGGTCACTTTCCTTGTTTTTGAAATAAAAGTAGATTATTTTTCTTCATTAAACTAACATCAAATCGATTAGAAATACAGTGTAGACATTACGAATGTTGTCAATGACTATTGCAGCTGGAAAAGTCTAATTTTAATGGAATATCTACATAGGCATACCGAAGCCCATAATCAGCAACCATCTGTCATTTAACCTTTTAATTTTATTTTATATACAGAATAGATACTGTTATAGATATAAATCAATTCTTAATGGTGTATTCCCATATTGTGGGAGGGTAAAAGCCAAATAGGCAGGGTCAGTCATCAGCTCACTGAAAAGAAAGGGGGGGAAACCCCCCAGGGAAATGTGTACATAGAATAAAATGTGTGTCGATGTAGACTAATTTGACGGATTTTCTATGTCCAGTAGAATGCAGGAAAAGAGGGGAGGAGAGAGAATATAAGTAAATAGTTAAATGTCTATGTCAAATGGAATGAATATAGACATAGACTCGTCACTCAATATAATTAGATATCACTTAATCAATATATAAATTTGACCAGAGGTTGAGTGACAGATCAGATGAACTGTAGAGTGGGAAGGGAAATACTGATTAGAAAGTGGTAAAGTAATATTATATTATGTATGCAGAATACTGGTTGAGTTATCGGGGGACATATGATCGATAAGTGAAAGGAGGGCTGTCTCATTCAGATGAAATGAGAAAATGAGAAGCCCTCATTAAGGCCCTTAGGGTTGAGGGTCTTCAATTTATAAATCCACCTACATTCCTTTTGACGCAGGATTTTATCAAAGTCCCCCCGTCTCTGTTCTCGCTTGACTAGTTCTAACCCGCAGAACCGTATGTCTTTGGATAGGCCCCCATGCTTTTCTTTGAGATGTCTGGAGATGGGTGTCTCCATGCGTTTTTTTGTGCATCTCACATGTTCTTTTATGCGTTCCTTAAAGGGCCGGAAAGTCTTCCCAACATACATTAGTTTGCAACTACAGGTGAGAAGGTAGATCACACCCGTAGAGTTGCAATTAAAAAAATGCTTTATTTGGAAGGACTGTTTTCCCTCACTATCATGGACTCTCTTAGAGTCTCTCAAAATAAACTTACAAGCTACACACCTGCCACATTTGTAAGTGCCAACTGGGATCGTACCACTCAGCCATGTGGTCTGAGGATTTTGTTTGGCCACAAAGTGGCTGGGGACCAGAATGTCACGTAGGTTTTTTCCTCTCCGGGCTGTGATTGTAACCTGTGGCGTTAATACTGTTTTGAGGTGGGTATCTTTGAGTAAAATGGGCCAGAATCTTTTGAAAGACCCTTTTACTTCATTCCAACCGGTATCGAATGTTCCAATCATTCTGATAGTTTTATTCGAGGTGGTTTTAGAGTTAGACGATTCTGATAGATTCCTTTTATAGGCCCTTTTCAGGCATTTATTCGGATATCCCTTCTCTTTAAATTGTAATCTCAGGGATTTAGCTTTTATTTGAAAATCCTCTAAATCAGAACAATTCCGTCGCAGTCTAAGGTATTGTCCGGTCGGGATCCCTTGCTTGAGAGCTCTAGGATGGTGGCTCTACCATTTGAGGAGGGAGTTAGATGCTGATGGTTTCCTAAACAGAGTTGTTTTGAGGGAGCCATCCTTGCATATTGAAATTGTTAGGTCCAGGAAATTCAGAGAGCTGCCACCGAATTCGGCGGTAAATCTGAGATTATCCTCGTTGTTGTTGAGGAGAGAGACAAAATGGTCAAACTCATTACTATCCCCTTGCCAAACCAGTAGGACATCATCAATATACCTATACAGGGGAGGGCTGGCAGCCTTAGGCCTGGGGGGAAAACCAGTCAAGTGGCCCATTGCGCCACCAAATCAGTTCACCATCCATGCCCACCTTTTCCTGGTTTTATAACGGATATTGATGTTATGCTAATCCGTAGCTCTTTGCCATACCCGCTCCTTCACGGCTCTGACTTTCAATGTTGTCAGAGCGCAGGCTGAGAATCTCTGAGCCTGTGCTCCGACTCACTAACTGAGCACCGGAACCACGAGGGAGAGGATATGATCTGACTGCACCTACTGCTGGTGCGCACCAGTGGACCACCAGCGAATTGTTTAAATTAAATATGCTGGTGTACCCAACTTGTGAGCTGTGTTGGCCGCCGGGTGCCTCTGTTGTCATGGCACCCTGCATGACCGCACAGATTGCCTACCCCAACGGCTGGCCCTGCTGACACACACTGACGTTACTACTTAGACATCCCTCAATATTAATACAGACATCAGAGTAAACACCAATAAACTGTGGAAACAGAGCTGATCCCCCCAAATTTATAAAGGTTTGCTTAGAGGATTTATTGTAAGATTAAATCATGCCTCCTCCTCCTCTCTCCCCCATGCGCTGCTCTGTAGGCTGGGAGGAAGTGAAGAGTAATCACAGTCTCCCAGCACAACGCCACCTGTGGCTGCATGGGGAACAGCTGTTTAATGTAATGCTTGCAGGACGGCCAGCTGCCGCAGAACCTCTTTGTTTCCGTCTCTGCAAAGGGCTCCAGGCACTGCTTGTTGTGAGTGTGAGCCACTGTAAATTAGGGGCAGAGGGCAGAGGGCACTTGCACTGCGGTCAAGACGGGTCTGGGCAGGAGGATAGTTCAGTGCAATCAGTGAACTCCCCTCCTGTGGGTCACCAGTAGACTGGTGCACCTGCCCAGGATCAGAGCCGGTGCAAGGATTTTTGCCGCCCTAGAAAAAATATAAATTTGCCGCCCCCCCATGTGACATCACAATGCCCCACCCATATGATCTGCCATATGAACTAACGCCAGTGCTGCACACAGTGTGTGTTTACATTAAAAAGCCTGCAGGGACCAGCTATAGACACCACAACCACTTCATTAAGCTATAGTGTCCCTTTAATGTGAGGTAAATTATAGATTAGTGTCACTAATAATATACTAGATTGCCTACTTACAATTAGATGAGGATGATGATGAGCTGCAGTTTGGCTCCACTGGTCTGGTGTAGAACAGGATCTCTGGAGGCTGTTTGCAACTGTGGTCACAAAATTCAATGTTCTGGGAGAATTAGAAGCAGCTCCATTTTTTGGGGGCCTCTTACACAGCTCAAGGTCTGGGCCCCAGGGCCTGACGGTGGGTATGCCCATAAGGCCCACTCATAAGTCCACTTATATGTTCCTCCCACCCATGAGTTCGCTCACAGGGAGTGGAGTGTGTAGGGGATGTGTTATGAGTTATTGTAGAGGATCTAATATGTGTGCTTATGGTATGTAGTTTATAGGGATACCAGTTTGTGCAGGTGATGCAGTGTGTTTGTGTGTAGTGGAAGCAGTGTGTATTTGTGTATAAGGGATGTATTATGTGTTTCTGGTTGTGTGTAAGGGATGCATTGTGTTAATCTGTGTTTGTATGCATAAGGGATGCAAGGTGTGTGTCTGTATGTGTGTGCATTGAGTGTAAGAGATGCATTGTGTTTCTGTGTGTATGTAAGAAAAGCAGTGTGTGTGTGTTTGCATTGTCTGTTTCTGTGTATGTGTGCAAAGGATGCATTGTCTTTGTGTGGGGGTTGCATTGTGTGTGTGTCTGTGTGTAAGGGAAGCATGTTGTGTTTCTGTGTATGTATAGGGATGCATTGTGTGTTTCTGTGTATGTATAAGGATGCATTGTGTGTGTGTGTGTGTGCGCATAGTGTGAAAGAGCTCCCTGTCTTGCCCCCTGTCCTATAGAGCTGTCCCTTCTGTCCCTTAGAGCTTCTTAACCTTCCTACTTCTTCTTACTCCCCCTTCTTCTTCTTACCCCCTCTTCTTCTTCTTCTTACTCCCCCTTCTTCTTCTTACTACCCCTTCTTCTTCTTACTCCCCCTTCTTCTTCTTACTCCCCCTTCTTCTTCTTACTCCCCCTTCTTCTTACTCCCCCCTCTTCTTCTTACTTCCCCCTCTCCTTCTTACTCCCCACTCTTCTTACTCCCCACTCTTTTTCTTACTCCCCCTTCTTCTTAACCCCCTCTTTTTCTTATCTCCCCTCCTTCTTATCTCCCCTCCTTCTTACTCCCCCCTCTTCTTCTTACTCCCCCTTCTTCTTCTTCTTACTCCCCACTGTTCTTACTCCCCCCTATTTTTCTTACTCCCCCCTTCTTCTTCTTACCCCCTTCTTTTTCTTATCTCCCCTCCTTCTTATTCCCCCTCTCCCTCTTCTTACTCCCCTCCCCTTCCCCCCTCTTTTTCTTATCTCCCCTCCTTCTTACTCCCCCCTCTTCTTACTCCCCTTCCCCCTCTTCTTCTTACTCCCCCTCCCCCTCTTCTTCTTACTTCCCCTTCTTCTTCTTACCCCCCTCTTTTTCTTATCTCCCCTCCTTCTTACTCCCCCCTCTTCTTACTCACCCCCTTCTTTTTCTTATCTCCCCTCCTTCTTACTCCCCCTCCCCCTCTTCTTATCCCCCCTCTCCCTCTTCTTACTCCCCCTCTCCCTCTTCTTACTCCCCCTCTCCCTCTTCTTACTCCCCCTCCCTCTCTTCTTACTCCCCCTCCCTCTCTTCTTACTCCCCCTCCCTCTCTTCTTACTCCCCCTCCCTCTCTTCTTCTTACCCCCCTCCCCTCTTACTCCCCCCTCCCCTCCCCTCTTACTCCCCCTCCCCTCCCACTCCCCCTCCCCTCCCCTCTTCTTACTCCCCCCTCCCCTCTTCTTACTCCCCCCTCCCCTCTTCTTACTCCCCCCTCCCCTCTTCTTACTCCCCCCTCCCCTCTTCTTACTCCCCCCTCCCCTCTTCTTACTCCCCCCTCCCCTCTTACTCCCCCCTCCCCTCTTACTCCCCCCTCCCCTCTTCTTACTCCCCCCTCCCCTCTTCTTACTCCTCCCTCTTCTTATTCCCCCCCTCTTCTTATTCCCCCCTCTCCCCTTCTTATTCCCCCCCTCTCCCCTCTTCTTATGCCCCCCCTCTCCCCTCTTTTTATTCCCCCCCCCTTCCCACTCCCCCCCTCCCTTCTTCTTACCCCCTGTAGCGTGGCCGAGCTGCTCTCCGGTCCGCGGTGCCCGGCCGGAGTGATGGGTAGGTACACGCTCAGTGTGCACTTCCTTTCAGTCCGGCCGTTTACAGGAAACAGAAACTCCGCGCGGAACAGGAGTTTCTGTTTCCTGTAACCGGACGGACTGACAGGAAGAGCACACTCAGTGTGCACCTTCCTATCACTCCGGCCGGGCACCGCGGACCGGAAAGCAGCGGCCACGCTACAGGGGAGGGGAGGGAGGGAAAAGCTTCTGCAGCCGTCTGAGCACTCTTTACAGAGCGCTCAGGCGGCTGCAGCATTTAAATTGCCGGCCCCGCCGCGGCCGGTCCTAAAAGAATTTCGGGTGGCCTGGGGGGCAATTGCCTCCCTGCCCCCCGGCCCAGCCCGCCCCAGTATCTATACCAGGATGTAATCTTAGACATAAAGGGCACTAGTAGATTAGAGGCCTTTATTTGTTCTTCCCACCATCCCAGGTGGAGGTTGGCATATGATGGCGCACACTCCGTGCCAATTGCCGTCCCTCTCACCTGGTGGTAGAATTTTTTTATGGAATAGGAAGAAATTGTGTGACAAGATAAACCTCAGTAGTTTAACGGTAAAGTCAGTATGTGCCTGGTATTCTATGCCCCTTTTAGCAAGAAAGAACTGGATATGTTCAATTCCCCTTTGATGCGGGATAGAAGAGTACAGGGCCTCAACATCCAAACTGCATAGATTGGATGTGGGCAAAATGTGGAGGTTCGAGAGAAGATGCAGAGCCTGTTTGGTGTCTCTGATGTACGAGGGAAGGTGTTCCACAAATGGTTTAAGGATCTGATCAATGTAAAGGCTCCCATTCTGGGTCAAATTGTCTATCCCAGATACTATGGGACGGCCTGGTGGATCCTCCAGACTTTTGTGGACTTTCGGCAGGCAGTAGAAGGTTGCTATCCTCAGGCAAGGGTTGAGGATAAAGGAGTATTCCTCATTAGATAGCAACCCTCTACTGCGGCCCTCATCCAGGATCTCCTTGTACCCCCCAAGAAACGTATTGGTGGGATCCGACTGTAGTACCGTGTACATGTCTCTGTTGCCCAGGACATCCTGGACCAGCTTCTCATATTTGGATACATCCATTACCACCACATTCCCCCCCTTATCGGCTTGTTTAATGATAATGGTATCGTTCTCTTTTAAATCTTTCAGAGCTCTCTGTTCTTTATGAGACAGGTTCTCGTTGGGACATGAGCCAAGGTTTTTAGTTTCAATGCAATCGATCTCATTTTTGACAGCTTCCAGAAACAGATCAATGTTTCTGAAAGCTGAGAAATTTGGAGTGAAACGGTTCTTGGGTTTACGGTCTGTATGTTTAAAAGAAGATCTAATTTCGTTTTCATCGAGTAGAGACACCAGGTTATTAAGACAATCTATGTCACTGCTGGAAAGGCCTAGGGATCTTGCCCTCTTCTCCTTATTCAGTTCATGAAATTTGTGAAGTGCTAATTTCCTCACAAAGAGATGTAGGTCTTTTGTCCATGTGAATCTGTCAAAAGCAGGAGTAGGGACAAAGGATAACCCCTTTTCCAGAATTTTATAATGGGAGTCATTGAGCTGAAAGGAGGATAAATTGATAACCTGCAGTCTAGGAATGTCCGTGGGCTGAGAGGCTGATTTGTCGGTTAATATCGTCTTTTTCTCCCTCCCTCCCTCCCCCCTTCTCCCTGCTCTCTCTCCTCGGTTCCTTGATTGGTACCGTGTTTGGTAATTTGGGTAGTCCTCCTGGTGGCTCATTTCTAAAAAATCCACTCCCTTTTTGAGGATACCATGGTGATTGCTAGTACTGGGGGTTGTTGGAGTTTGAGAGTCTGGGGGTACAGTGCTGGAATCCGTATCCGATGAGTCATATTCTGAGGTAATGTAGTTCTCAGAATTTTGTCTCAACCGGCGGTTTGGAAATTTGTAAATATAGTCTGATAGTCTCGAGAATCTCTAATGAATTTTTGATGTTTCCTGAACTTGATAGATTCTTGGTACCTGTCTAGGTTAAGTTTCAATTTGTTTTCCAGATTGAGGAAATTAGGTTCACCTTTAAACTGATTTAATTTTTCAATTTCTTCTTCTAATTTTGCATTAGTGGCATCTAGTTTGATTTTCTCAAAGGTGCAAATGATTTCCATAAATCTCCTAGAGCAGGTACTAGCTGATAGTTCCCACTCTTTCATAAACTCAGGATTATCTGTGTAGGCTGTTGGGATATTCCGTACTCTTAAACCTCTGGGGATCATCTCTTTTTTAATATAATTTTCTAAGGAGGATATTTCCCAACATGTCCTAATTTGCTGTTTGTAAAGTTTTGTAGTTACATTAAATGATTGATTGATATCTGGAGAGGACTGTTTATTTTCTAATCTCTCATTTGAAAAGACGTTTTCAGCGTCTTTGCACCATGTGTTAAAGTCCTGTTTGTTAGATAGAAAACCCGTCATAGTTTAGTTTGTCAATTTTATAACATGGCAGGAGGCTTCGTATTTGCTTAAGTCTCTCTTTACTAGAACTCCACAGCAGCACAGAAAAACAACCAATCAGAAAAAAGTTAGGTACTATAAAACTCCCCTCCCCATGCATCATTTCCTCTTTCTTTGCTGCTCCACAGACAGTACAGGTCAGAGTACCACTGCCTCCTGCTTCGAGTGGGTGGCTTTGGGTTTTATTATGATTTATTTTGGTATCATAGCATATTTATTTATTTAGTTTGTTATACTGTACTTATTTATTTAGTATCATATGTATTTCTACTTACTAGATCTATATATATATATATATATATATATATATATATATGTTATATAGATTGTGTTTAGTTATATATTTATTATATATTTACTTCTTACTGCTATGTATGTTATGTGTCTTGTGTTTAGATATTCATTTATTACTGTTGTTTGGGATTCCTACCTTTTGACTCTTTGCTTCCCCTGTTTCCTTGGGGATACCTTTCCCTTTTAGGTGGTGGTTTTAGGGGAGTTCTTGGGGATTCTTTTTCTGTCATACCATTCCCCCCCCCCCCCTTGCTGCCCCACTCTCCTTGTCCCGCCATTGCTCCGCGGGCTACATGCGTTAGATCGGGGTTTCAGGAGACTAGCCTCTGGCTGCCTCCTAATTTCCCCGACCCCTTTGTGACTCTTCCGGCAACCGAGGTACTCGCGGTCGGACGCGAGTACCCGGCGGCCACTCCGCTCACCCACGTGGCCGCCCCGCTCACCACGTGGCCGCCCGCCGCGCTCAACTTCTTCTAAGAGCCGCGGGCGGCCGACCGAGTGGAGGAGAGTGCACCTACTCGCGGCCCCTCCTCCGTCCATGGTGGTCGGATCTAGGCTCATGTTGCCCTGCTGGGATTCCCCGGCGGAGTTCTACATGTTTTACATAGTTTTCTTCTGATGTGTCTATAAGTTTTTATTACAGTGTATCTCACAGATTACTGTGAGTCTTATGGCATTTTACATTTCCGATTTCTGAGTTTCTATGGTATATTATATCTAGGTTGCTGTGTGTTTTATTGGTAATATATCTAAGATTGCTGTGAGTTGGCTGACAGTGTGGATCACAGTTTGCTGTGTGTTTTACGGACAGTGTATATCACAGGTTGCTGTGTGTTTTACTGACAGTGTATACCACAGGTTGCTGTGTGTTTTACTGACAGTGTATATCACAGGTTGCTGTGCGCTTTACTGACAGTGTATATCACAGATTGCTGTGTGTTTTGCTGGCAGTGTATATCACAGATTGCTGTGAGTTTTTACCGGCAGTGTATATAACAGATTGCTGTGAGTTTTGCTGACAATGTATATCGCAGATTGCTGTATGTTTTACTGACCGTGTATATCACAAATTGCTGTGACAGGCCAGTGTAACTGAAGGAGAGAAGCTGAAACTCTCCCCTCCTACCATCATGCAGGAACTGTAGCAGCTCTGAGGAGAAGAGCTATACATTGATGGTCAATCTGGGTTCAGCACTATGAAGCGGACAGCTTAGTGGCTTCTGCTGCCACCGAGCTGTAAGTTTCATTAGTTACTATCATAAAGAAAAAAGGGAATTGGGAAACACCCGGAACATGCATTTTTAAGTTATTGTATGCATAATTGGCAAACAAAATGATTTACATTGCAGGACTAAGTGGGACTGGGATACTGCACCCAGACCACTATAATGAGATAAAGTGGTCTGGGAGGCCTATTGGGGTCCATTTAATCTGCGAGAGTTATTGGAGGACCTTTTAATTTCTCTCCCACATCTTTAATGTTTCAAGTTTTATTTCCTCTCACTTTCCTTGCTCTCTTTTCTAATCTTTTTCTCCAAGTTCTCATAATGTCATTGTTTCAATACATTACTCTACTAGACCATTACTACAAACAATTACACATTGACATAAAGCATAATATGGAGTTACAGGGAGATTTAAAAACAAACAAACAACAAAATCTATAAAATAAAGGTCTCAGGACAGATTTTATTGTATATTAAATAGACGCATACAATGCCTTTTAAGACTGTGAAAAATCGTAATAAAATAAAGATTATTTTTGTAAACAGATTATTTATACATAATGACAATAATACATTAATTTCAAGGAATAAGAGAAACAATACAAGAAACCGCATACAGACTGGAAGAAAGAGCAAATGTTACATAGAAATGACTGAAAACATAAAGGAAATAATTAAATGAGATATGTAGACACACAGGTCATTCACAAGGGTTAAGCACTGTCAGTTAAGAGATTTAGAAAAAGAACAGTATAGGTTATAATCTTTAACCTTGGCATTAATGAAGTATGCCACTGCACATAAATGAAATACTCTTAATGCACTTTTTGTGGCAGCTGTGATTGGTCTTGGCCTTATGTGGGCACCCATAATTTATGTGCTTCAAGTAGAAAGGGGAAGTGCTTCCCATACAAAATACCACCAAGTACACCATTTACTAAATGCATGAATCAAAACATTTCTATTTCATTGTTCCTTTAATGCCCACCGTGCTCTGTAAACTAAGAGCTGGAGTCCCAGGCTTGGCTGCCAACGCTTAACAATTCCCATCCAGAGACAATGACACTACAAAGCACATCTTTGGGGAAAAAGATGCAAAGGTGGTAAAGTAACCATGGAAACCAATGGAATGACCCATGTGACTGCTCCAATTTTTCTCCAGAATTGCTCTTTATACATACATGTCATATTTCTGTAATGTATAATCCAATGAACTGCATTTATTTTGGAAGATAGGAGGTCTCTATTTAAGAACAGCGGGCTGACAGATACATCATAAAATTTAGACTAAAAATTACATAAGTGGGGAAAAAATTAAAAAAATAATTTCAAGTCAAAGTCAACTTACCACATTTAATCTAAAAGACCATCTAGTCTTTTCTCCCCTATTTTAAGAACTTCTCAGTATGTAGGTACAAAGGAAACTCTCAGAGCAAATTAAAATAATATGTGAAGAATGGAGAATCAATATAACTGTGCAACAAAAACAAAAAACTAAAATCACTTATTAGAAGGCAATACCTCTGTATAATATATATAAGAAAGTATTCTTAAATCTCAAATTATCCAGAGTAACCTGGCATACATGAAAAATAAATAAACAGTGCTAGCTATAGAATGTATTCTCCAGTGTAGATATCACCTTCTAATTGTACAAGTGTATTGGTTAGAGCAGGGATAGGGAACCTTTGGCACTCCAGATGTTGTGGACTACATCCCTCTTAATGCTTACACCCATAATGCTGGCATAGCATCATGGGAGATATAGTTTAAAACATCTCAAGTGCAGAAGGTTGTCTATGCCTGGCTTAGAGCCGGTCAACTTGCTCTGGTTATTAAGCATTAAACATATGTTCATCCAACTCATAAAAAGCAGTTTGGCCATCCAGATTAAAAAGCCACGTATCAACACTTAAAGGGCATCTGTCATGCCCGCTCATTAGATTGAGCATGAGATTTTATCTATATAGTGTGCTAGCAGTTTTTCTAGCTATTGTACAGATTAGGAGAAAAACCTATTTATATAAAAAAAAAAAAAAAAAAAATTCCCAGCTGTAAGTCAATGCCTCGGCAATGGCTGACAAGAGACAGCAGAAAATACCTCCACAGGAGGTTGCTCTGCTCCCATAGCAACCGCAGCGTATATGCTGTGGTTGCTTTGGAATCTCCCTAGCCAGCGCTGGAACAGAGGAAAAGTGAGTAAAACTTTTTACATTGACTGTACCATACATCTTTGTGATATATGGTATATTTGATGTATATTCAAGTGATTTAAAGGACCACTCTAGGCACCCAGACCACTTCAGCTTAATGAAGTGGTCTGGGTGCCAGGCCCCTCTAGGATTAACCCTTTTTATTATAAACATAGCAGTTTCAGAGAAAATGCTATGTTTATAATAGGGTTAATCCAGCCTCCAAATCCTCTAGTGGCTTTCTCACTGACAGCTGCTAGAGGCGCTTGCGTGATTCTCACTGTGAAAATCACAGTGAGAGCATGCAAGCGTCCATAGGAAAGCATTGTAAATGCTTTCCTATGAGACCGGCTGAATGCGTGCGCAGCTCTTGCCGCGCATGCGCATTCAGCCGAAAGGGAGGATCGGAGGAGGAGAGCTCCCCGCCCGGCGCTGGAATAAAGGTAAGTTTTAACCCTTTACTCTCCCCAGAGCCCGGCGGGAGGGGGACCCTGAGAGTGGGAGCACCCTCAGGGCACTATAGTGGTCCTTTAAGGTAAGTACATTTTTCCATAAAAGGGTCACTTTAAGTGAGCAAATAGTGTAATGGCACACACATTTTTAAACATTAAGCTGCATATTTATTCTTTTCATTTTCCTTCTATTTATGAGCACTGATACATGGAGTTGGATGGATATGTGTTGAACACTTACATTTTTTTTTTTAAAGCAATTCACCTTGTTCTATTTGTAAGTGAGCAATTCGGAAACAATATCTACACTGGAAAATAAATGTGTTTATTACTTTGCCATATAAGCTAATTTAAAGGAACACTATAGTCACCTAAACAACTCTAGCTTAATGAAGCAGTTTTAGTGTATAGATCATGCCTCTCAAGTTTCACTGCCATTTAGGAGTTAAATCACTTTGTTTTTGTTTATGCAGCCCTTGCCACACCTCCCCTGGCTCTGATTGACACAACCTGCATTTAAAAAAAAAAAACAAAAAAAAAAAAAACGGCTTTCACTTTCAATCAGATGTAATTTACCTTAAACAATTCTCTCTCTTGCTCTGTAAATTGAACTTTAATTACATACAGGAGACTCTTACAGGGTCTAGCAAGCTATTATAGCAGGGGATAAGAAAATCTTATCCCCTGCAGGGAGGTGTGACTAGTGTTAATAAACAAAGTGATTGAACTCCTAAATGGCAGATAACAGAGTATTAAGACTGCAGGGGCATGATCTATACACCAAAACAGTTTCATTAAGCTAAAATTGTTTTGGTGACTATAGTGTCCCCTTAAGGTGGATCATAAAAGACAGCTGATGATGTATACTTAAAATTCAATAGACAAAGGTACTGCATGCTGCATGTGATTATGGTAGATCATTACCAAGGTAATACACAAAGAAAGAATGAAAAAAGGAAGACAGCTATAAGAAGGATGTAGTGTGGAACAGGGGAACTAAGAGGAGAAAATTAGAAAACAGACATACAAGCAATTATATTCTTAGATGAATGCACAGCAGCCACAAGGGGGCGACAGATGATGAGAAAAGTGAAAAAAAAAAAAAAGTTCAACTATAGCTTGTTACAGTGTGTATATAACTGGACGGATATTGGGTTATGGCATTCTCTCTGATAGTAGCGCAATGCAGATGAGGTACTAGGGATTTGTGCAAGAGTGAAGCATCACCAATAGTTTTTTTTTAGTTTGGAAACCATTGCCCATACATCTTATTATGTTATGTTGATATATATGAGAAAGAAAACCCTCATCTAAAAAAGCAAGGTGCGGATTACAGTAAGCTAAAATAAACAACCCTATAAGGTCTTTATAAGTAATTTTGAGATTCCATCTATACAAGGTTTACACAATTTTCAATAGCAAGATGATTTAATAGGATTGCCCCAAACTCAACAATCCAATCACCTAAGCAAAGAGATAGTTTAGGAGTGTATCCAAATAAAGTGTTTACATTTATTGTTTCACGGCTGTACCCATATGTAAGGGTGCACCTAAATGAATAAAAGCAGCTATAAAGGTTATTTTATTTATGGTACTGTTGTATTCAAGTATAAAGGTGTCAATCAATGTGTGTAGAGGTTGGATGTTATCAGGGTTATTCACTTAAGTGAGAATTGTCAGGTATTCAAAGTGAATATCAAACTCCCATAAACAATGAATGCACCTTATATCATAACGTAGTTGTATGTGTTCAATGTAGCATGTTTTATGGTTGCTACGAGAGCAGAGCAGCCTCCAGTGAAAGGTAATTCTTGCTCTCCCTTGCCAGTCAATGGCTCGGCACACTGAGGCTTTGACTGACAAGCTAGAAGAAAAACCTATGGTTAACGCCAAAAATAGCCAAAGCAGAGCTGAGTTTGAGAATTCTTCCATTTTGGCTGGCCTTGAATTTAAAATTCACTTTGAACTTCTGAAAATTGTTACTTTAGTTAATAACCCTGTATGTCGCTAAAATAATTAATTTACAGGAATTTCACAGGCAAATTTCACTGGAATCACAGAACTTACATTCTACATCCTACATGAAGCTCTGTTATCAGGAAATGTAAAGCACTTAAGTAAAGAAGTGTTTTGTTGTTGGTTTTTGTTTTACCCAGAAAGGTAGACTTTGTATAAGTACTAAGGCACCTCAGGATTTAGCTAGCTTAATAACGTTAACTATCAGCTGTGCACAAAATACTTGACTTTCCCACATATCTCCCAATTATTTACAAATAAAGAGCACTAGTGACAAATGTAAATGGCAATTCTGAGCATCAGGTGATGGGTCATCATCAAATCAGATTTTATCCATATTATCTTTGAGTGAAATGCAACACAAGATTGGCCCAAGTCCTAGATATCTGATTACCAATACATGCTCTTTCAGGTAACCTCACTTGGGAGTTCCTTATTGGAGTGGTTTGGACACCAAACACTGAAGTTGAGGTTACCTGTAAGTAACAATCCTAATTGTCGCTTTTTGCCCTTTCTTTTCAAAGTATCCACATATTGAGGTATGAGGGTCAGTGGTTAGTCATCAGCAACTATAGAAAGTCCACGCAACTCTGCCAGCCTGGCCTCATTCTCTCTCTCTCGTTCTTGATCTGTCAGTTCCACCTGGTCCACCTGCTGGGCCAAATCACCAAATACTCGGGACATCTCTGTGTAATAAACCACCTACAGTAGAAAGCAGAGGAAACTGCAGTGAGATAGTTTTTTTTTTTTTTTTTTTTTTAAAGTGAAACAATAAAAAGGTATATGAATAGATTACACAGCAAGTTATACACTAGTATTATTACAGAGAATTTTATATATTATATATATATATATATATATATATAATATTTAGGCGTTGCTATCAGAGCTGTTAGTATGTGGATACAGAATGTACTTAAGAACCACTATAGCACTTTAATACTATGCAGTGCGTATGAGGAGACATGGTAATCTCTGCCCCTGACACACTGTAGATCTCACTTGGAGCAGGCCTCTTACCTGAGAGCACAGTTGGCTTCTCTTTCACTCCATGGCAGCATTAGGGGGATGTGAGGTAGATTACTTTCTCCCCGTATCCTTGATGCTGCATGGGGATGCAAGAGAAGTCAGTAACCTACACCAGCGTGCTCTCATGTAGACACAAGGGAAGCCACCCTACTGAAATTAGAAACACAGGAGGGTGCCTGTTATATACTGTGTGTGTGTGTGTGTATGTGTGAACCTGAAAGACAGTATGTATTTTTGAATGGGAATATGTGCATCTCTGTGAGTATTTATCTGAGTTTGTGTACGAGTGTACACTTGTGCGGAAGTGAATGAAGAGGAGTAGGGCAACCAGCGTTTTTTTAAGTTTATTTTTTCATTTTAATGGGGCTCCACAATTGTGATGGTAGTCCTGGAATGAATTATCTGCACTGATTAGTAAGCTGACAGGGAGTGAATGAAAGGCACTTGGATTACAGAAGATTTATATGGACCAAAAGCATATGTTAGAGGGACAGACAATATAAATCAGGAAGGAGAAGTTTATAGATGGTTATCTGGAGTAACAGAGGTTACAGGAAGACATTTATGCAGAGTAATATAAAAGATTACAACATGCAAAATCACCATATATAGTGAAACTCATGTAATGAGAGACATTATATGGAGAAGGGAAACATAACTGGAGCAATGTGGTATTATAGTTATATAGATCAACAGGTAGAATTATAGGGAGAGGTTATATAGAGTAACAGGAGAGATTATATGGCGTAACGAGAGTTTATAGAGCGGTTAAATGGAGTAATAGGAGGGATTATGGAGAGGTTATATGGAGTAATAGGAGGGTTTATAGGGAGAGGTTATATGGAGTAATAGGAGGGGTTATGGAGAGGTTATATGGAGTAATAGGAGGGTTTATAGGGAGAGGTTATATGGAGTAATAGGAGGGTTTATAGGGAGAGGTTATATGGAGTAATAGGAGGAGTTATAGGGAGAGGTTATATGGAGTAATAGGAGGAATTATAGAGAGGTTATATGGAGTAATAGAAGGGGTTATAGAGAGGGGCGATATGGAGTTATAGGAGGGGTTATAGGGAGAGGTTATATGGAGTAATAGAAGGGGTTATAGGGAGGTTATATGGAGTAATAGGAGGGTTTAAAGGGAGAGGTTATATGGAGTAATAGGAGGGGTTATAGGGAGAGGTTATATGGAGTAATAGGAGGAGTTACAGGGAGGTTATATGGAGTAATAGGAGGGTTTAAAGGTAGAGGTTATATGGAGTAATAGGAGGGGTTATAGGGAGAGGTTATATGGAGTAATAGGAGGGGTTTTAGGGAGAGGTTATATGGAGTAATAGGAGGGGTTATAGAGAGGTTATATGGAGTAATAGCAGGGGTTATAGAGAGGTTATATGGAGTAATAGCAGGGGTTATAGGGAGAGGTTATATGGAGTAATAGGAGGAGTTATAGGGAGAGGTTATACGGTGTAATAGGAGGGGTTATAAGGAGAGGTTATATGGAGTAATAGGAGGGGTTACAGAGAGAGGTTATATGGAGTAATAGGAGGAGTAATAGGAGGAGTTATATGGGGAGGTTATATGGAGTAATAGGAGGGGTTATAGAGAGGTTATAGTGAGTAATAGGAGGAGTTATATGGAGTAATAGGAGGAGTTATAGGGAGAGGTTATATGGAGTAATAGGAGGAGTTATATGGGGAGGTTATATGGAGTAATAGGAAGAGATGGAGTAACAAGGAGGAGTTCTAGGGAGTAAAAGGTGGTGTTATAGGGAGAGGCCATATGACGTTATAGCAGGAATTATTGAGAGGTTATATGGAGTAATACTAGGAGATATAGGGAGAGATTTTTAGTAATAGTAGTTATTAGGAGAGGTTATATGGAGTAATGGGAGAAGTTACAGTGATAAGTTATATGAGTAAAAGGAGAGGTTATAGGGAGAGGTTATATGACAATGTTAGGGGGGTGATGTTATGAGGTTATGTGGAATAATAGGTGTTAAAGGGAAAGGTTAAATAAATCAACAGTAGAAGTAATTGGGAAAGGCTATATAGAGTAATAAATGGAATGTAAATTTTAATAGTGAAGAACTAGAAAGGAATATAAACCTGTGCTCGGATCAATGACTCAAAGCTTGGTTTGAAGTAATCAACACGGCTGTTGTAGAATTGTGGCATCTCCTCCAATAACTGGGTGTTTTTTGCAGTAAAATCATCCCGGACTGGACGCAATTCTTCCCTGGCCTAGGAAGCAAGACATTTGAGAAAAACACTTGTTCTTAAAATCATACCGAAATGAGTAGGTAGGAAGAATATTTACAGAAGAAAGTCATACAAAAAATATATGGGTTTGAGTTGGCATTAACAAAATGGGATAGAGCTAGGCATTGGGAAGCAGAGGGAAAAAGACATGCACCTAGACTGGGAATAAAATAACATCATTCACGTTGAGAAATGCAGGTTGACTGGGTGTGACAATCATTCAAAGTTGGGAGCACTGAAGTATTTTTATGTAGACTCAACAGAAGCAACCCTAACTATTGTGTCTGAATACATTTTATACATACACTAAGCCATCACACTGGAGAGATTTCTGCTGCCCAACCAGTGCTGGTCGTTAGTTTGTGTCAACAACAACACACTGCATTGAGGTGAACAGAGAAGCAATGTGGGATCCTGCAGCATGGTCAGCAAGTAGAAAGTTGTCAGCATAAAGCAGGGTATATATATTTTCTCATTCCATAATTGGTTCCAGATTCAATTGAAAGGTCAAGGTTTAACTGGGTGATCCTGGGACTTTTTCCAAGTATGATCACCAGAACATGAAACTATCCCTTCAAAGTAAGAGCATTAAAACTAAACAAACAGCCTCCAACAAACCTTATGCCATTTAGAGCAGTGGTCTTCAACCAGTGGTCCGCAAGAATTTATTGCCGGTCCTCGAAAGCTTTCACCATGCTGAGCCGGCCCTGCTGTCTGCCTTTCTTGGGCCGGTGGGGAGATCAAAGATCTCCCTCACAGGTCACCTGGCAGTTTAAGGGAGAGGGAGGTAGGACCCGGGAGACTGGAGGGGAGGAGGACCCAGGAGGCTGTGATCCTCCTGCGAACAGGCAGGTTGGAGCGTTGCTGCGCGTTACCATGGCAACACTCAGACACATCGCTGTGCTTGCAGGAAGAAAATAGTGAGGTCAGCCTGCCGCCGGAGGAGCTGCAGGCTGAAGTGCAGACGCCATCACTTACCTTCAAGGCCAGAGGTAAGAAGGGGGGGGAGGGGGGCATAACGCTATTTTATGTACAATCAGACATTGTACATATAGGCAGGAAGCTACATAACTAGACTTTGCAATTGTACATGCATAGCACACATTCCTAGCATGTCAAAAGGAATGACATAAGACAATAGGAGATTATTCGCATAAACCGGATGTAGTATTCTAGCTAAAACAAGGAGGAGACATGAGGCAATCCTTATATAAGCATACATTTCAAAACCACGCCTTCCAGCTCTACTGGCCTAATTCATCCCAGTCCTCTTAGACAAGTCCCACCAACTTTCTCCTGCATTTCCATATCTGACCTGATGCAATTTGGCAATCGCCGCTCCAGTCTTCTCCTTCTCTTCATATTTCTCCAGCTTTGACTGGAGTCTCTTGTATTCCTGAAGTGCTTGCTCCCTGCGTTTAACTGCCATATTCAGAGATGGGAAAACACTGCTAAACCTGTGTGATAACAATATTAAATATTATGTTTGTATTAAGGCATGTCATATTACTGGTTAGGATTCATACCGTTGCTCCAAAGAGCTAAAAAATATTTTGTACCAATGCAGGCACAGGTGGCAAAAATAAATAATGCCCCTATGTCATTAGAGAGGCATGAACATTCCATTTTGGCAGATTTCAATCTGTTACTACAGTATTTTCATGGTACATACCATTTCTTCATTGTGTTATTGACTCAAAAAAACAAAATGGTTGCTATCCTTAAGCACTAAAGCAGATCATTGTCGAACAGTTAAATAAGACTAATGCACATTGTTCTAATAGATATGCCAATTACTTCATAAGTAAACAGCATAATTAAAGGGACACTTAACTGCTTCATCGCATTAAAACTCTCTCCATTTGTAAAGTTATACAACACATGGTTAAAACTATAAAATATCATACATAACACAAAATCTCCCAGCATGCAGAGTTCAGAACACATTGGTCTACTGAAAATGCGAACCTTTCACTCACCGCTTAAGAGGGTCCATCACAGTCTTCTGAATCTGGTTCACCTGGGAAGCAAGGAAATACTTCATGAAATCAGGTATATGCTACCATGTAAGACTATTCGTTTACGAGGCCACACACAGAAAACATTAACAACACATTGGTTGTTTATATATACAATACGCATACATAAAGAATAGCACTCCATGATATAATACAGAGAGACAGTGATGCCCAAGCAGCCCTCCTGCACCTGGTAATGTAAAGTTTTAATGATTTATTCCTTAGAATAATACCCTACAAATGTTGATTTCTTCATGGGACAAAACATTAAAACTAGGAAGCAGCCTTAGCAAAGAGACATACAGCTATTGTAACCATAACAAATTACCTTGTTATTACTACAAGGCCACAAATAGTCCCATGTGAAATTTAATAGTAATGAATGCACTTCTTAGTCTGAACTGCAAGAGGCAGCAGAGGTGCATTTGATCCAAAAAAGAAGTACTTATTGACTAGGTTCCTTTTACGTCACACAGATCCCCCCACTTTATTTTAAACAAAAAAGAAAGCCAAAGCATGCATGCTCTTGTTTGTTGATGACCATGTGCATGTGCAACAAAAACATTTTTGGGTCCACTCTCAAAACCGTTTAACCCCTGAAGGAAGAGGACACCCAGACACTCCTGCTTCCATAATGACTTCATAGAGAATGAAGTTGTTTGAGTGTTCCTTTAAACTCTTACGCTTTCCCTCACATCTTTCAATATCAGTTTGTCCAAAGATGGTCAGAATTATGCAGCATGGACAGGTGTGCATGCGTTCAATGCGGACAACAACCTTTAAAGGGATTGCACATCATGTAACTCTAAAACATATGTAACTGCACATTTTAATTAAGGGTAAATATATATACCAGCTTCACTGGTCCATGCGATAATTGAAAGAAAATACTTTACCATTCCTACTTTACTAATGCTTTACTATTTAGTAAGAATAAATGCTTTAGGCCATTAGAATATTAGAGAACTGATTTCATTGCATTCAGAAGATATGCATAAGAATATAGAAGGACAATTTTATCTTATGTAGGGCCTAATTTAAAATGACATGCAACAGATCTCATAGATTCTTCCAAAGAACTCTCAGTTTTACTCTTGCACAAGAGTGAAAGTACAATAATCAGGACAGATTTTGACAAATGAAGATGCCAGGAGTTGAAGCCAGGAAGAGGAGATGATTGCAGTACCCAGGAGTAAGAGGGTTAATTACCACAGGCATTGCGTTTCCTAAAAATCTGAAACCGCTATACACCTGCAATGTCACATAAGATGTACCAGAGTCAAACGCGGCAAACTGGTTTACGTAAACATAAAATTCCTATAATACCTTTCCTGGTAGTAATCTTCCTTTCACTTTCAAAAAAGAGAAAGCAATGGGGAAGAATGGTAATCATTTAAACTATTCATGTTCATGTATTCCCAAATCACAAAATTAATGGTAAATAATACAATGACTATTTTTTTGGTCCATTAGCATGTTCACAGTACAACACCAAACATGCAACTTCTTAAGTTTGTTCTGTACATAAAACAGGACCACTAATGCATTGAAACAAGAGGCTTTAAAAAAAAAAAAAAAAAAAAAAAAAAAAAAAAAATACATTTCAAAATTGCATTAGTCCTCTTAAAGTTGATTGCCAGATTATTATGTTGTTTTTTTTACTAGTGCATTTGTTGGTTGGTTAATTGGTTCAGCCAATTTCCTCAATAAACCTGTGTCTAAACGAGGAAGATAGTTTGCACAAGTGAGGAATGTTTATTGTTCTATAGATCATTGGGAGAATACTTATTTCAGCATCATAACCCCTCTGTGGATGCATATTAGGAAAAAACTTTATGTACCTTTTCCTGATTAAAAGCATCCATACGCTTCATTGCTGTGTCTAATGCCGTGACCATTTCCAGAAAACCAGGGTCAGGTTCACATAAGGGATTCGCTAGCAGATCTGAAGAAATCTTCACTGCTGACTTTGACATGGCTGGCAGGAAGAAGAAAGTGTTAAATTATTATTGGCATTTAATATAGCGCCAACAGATTCTGTGGCACTTTACAATATTATTAAAGGACGGCTATAGTGCCAGGAAAACAAACTCACGCCTGGCTGAAGGGGGTTAAACACTCACCTTTCTCCAGCGCCGGGCTCCCTCGGCGATGGGGACTCTCCTCCCTCTTCTGACGTCACCGGCTGCTCAATGCTTTCCTATGGACGCTGGCGTCTTCTCACTGTGAAAATCACAGTGAGAATCGCGGAAGCGCCTCTAGCGGCTGTCAATGAGACAGCCACTAGAGGCTGGATTAACCCATATGTAAACATAGCAGTTTCTCCGAAACGGCTATGTTTACAGCAGGCAGGGTTAATCCAAGATGAAACTGGCACCCAGACCACTTCATTGAGCTGAAGTGGTCTGGGTGCCTATAGTGGTCCTTTAAGGGGACTTTAAAAACAAATTAGACAAACTATTACAAATTGTGGCAGGAGCAATAGGTTGACGAGTTAATCTACGGAATGTGAGGTATAAAAACACAATAGGAAGGGGAACATTAGAGATAGTAATCAAGTGATCGGATGGAAAAATAGTAGAATTGGAAAGTTAGAGTGAAGTGGAGAATGGACCCACTAAGCTGAGAGAGTAAGGCTTTTTCAAAGAGGTGAGATTTAAGGGATTTCTTAAAGGGTCTATAAACTGCCCAAGTACAATAAATTATAATTTTGTTATTATTTTATTATTTATATAGCGCAAATTCTGTAGCGTTGTATAATTAATAAATACATAATTGATTAGTAGAGCTAGCCCCAATGAAATCATGTATGCATTTAATTGGGTTTTTAGTCCCCTTGAGCTAAACAAACCATAAAGTAAAAGGATAAGTTGCCTGATTGGCAGCCAGGGGGTGTTAAAGGTTCATTTGTAAAAGTGCCAATTGCAGCTGAAAATTTTCACTTTTTTTTTCTTTTTTAATTTTACAAAAAGAGGACACACACTCTTCTCACATAAAACACTTTAGCAAGCTGAAGAATTGAAGAGTAGGGGACAGTCTGATGGGGGATCCAGACTGTTACATAAGAATGGAACCACGTAAGAAGTCCTGTAAGCGTGAGTTAGCAGTATGGGTGCGAGCAGCAGACTTACTTATCAGTGAGAGTTAATATGTTAAATTTAATCGTATAGGGTACAGGAAGCCAATGTATGATGTATTGATTGACAAAGGGGTGATGTGTGAGAGTAGCGACTGGAAAGAAAAATAAACCTTGCAGCAGCATTCATTATGTACTTTAAAGAGGCAGTCCAGTTTCTGGAGAGAACAATAAAAGTCAATGTGTGAAATTTCAAGCGCATGAACAGGCTCCTTAGTAGCATCTTCTGCAAGGAAGGAGGGATACAAGCAATGCTTTTAAATGTGGGATTGGCATAATTTGGGAACAGACTGAATAAGAGGCATGAAACTGAAGCCAGAATCAAAGATAACACCAAGGCAGTGAGATTGGTAGGACAGGCTGATGCGCAAGCCATCAACTTGCAGGGAGAGCAGGGTTTAATACTATGAGGAGGGAAGATAAGAAATTTGATTGAATTTTAGTAAGTGGTTGACATCCGTTTGAAGACAGAGAGAGGCAACTGGTGACACGTTCTAGGACAGTGAGCAAGAGATCAGGGAGGAATATCTGGGTGTCATCGCCATTCAAAATAATTAATACGTTTACCAAGAGAGGCCGTATAAAGAGAAAACAGAAGGGAGCCAAGGACTGAGATTTGGGGGACTACAACAGAGAAATGATGAAGCACAGATAAGGAGCACATATAGATAATGAAAATGTAAGAAGGGAGATATGACATGACGTGGCACAGATAAGGAGCACATATAGTTATAGATAATGAAAATGTAAGAAGGGAGATATGTGTAAAGAAATACAATAGGATGGAACATGGGGTAGATGTCTTTTCGTGTAACAAACAAACCTAAATCTGCTTCTATACTTTTCTTCATATCTTTCTGGAGTTTCTTTGTCTGTTCTTCGAGTCTGTCAGAGACAGAAAGTGTTATATTTGTTTTTCTGTACTGAATGCAATTTACTTTTTTTTTTTTTTTTAACTTATAATCACTCTGCAATGTAAGACAGTTCTAGTACATTTCACATATATTCCTGCTATGCAGGGGTTTATAAGGTACATAGAGTTCTCGTTTATGAAGCAAAAAGAAGACCAGTATTGTCGTAAAGGTCTACGCCATTACTGTAAAGATCTTTGGAGAATGAGAAAATCCTGTGGATGTGCTGAACATATGGGACATTCAAAGTTATTTTTATATTAAATTTACACATTTAGTTAAAAAAAAAAGTCTAAGCACCAAAAATCACTTCATCTTAATGCTACCCTTGTTTTCTTGCCATTATAAACAGTGCTGTTTTCGAGAAATGGCAAGGCTTTCCCAATTTTCATACATACCAATGGCTGTCATTTAAGCAGCTACTGGGGGCTATGGACTGAAACAGATTCAATTATTGATCTATTTGAGGTTCGGCATCATCATGTAAAGTAGGTGGACGCTAGACAAGGCATGCATCTAGTGCATTTCTTTGAGAAGTATTGTATTCGTCTCAGAGAAGCGTTGGATTGAAGGACCGTAGTGATTGCATGCTCCATGTGTCCTTAATGCTTCTCTATGAGACAAATTCAATAAGAATAATGGAGGTGGTTGGAAAACAAATAACCAATATTTAGCTAACCACTAAAATATGGTACATACTGTTGCAATTTCCCATATTCCCTTTCAAAGTCCCGCTCCACCTGTGGAAAGGAAAAATAAAAACAGATATATCGCATTATCTCAATCCAGCTATACATTTAATAAAACATCCCCAATTAGCATGCATGTCTCATGTTTTGAATAATCTGTGTAAACTCCATATTATTAAGAACTAACATAATTTCTTGCACTTAAAAGAGACAGCAAACATATGCATATAACTAAATATGTTGTTTCTCTCATTTGTTTAAAGGGACACTCCAGGCACCCAGACCACTTCTGCCCATTGGAGTGGTCTGGGTGCCAACTCCCACTACTCTTTTTTTTTTTTTTAATTCTTTATTTTTGTTGTGTATGAATAAGAATGACAAGCGCTTGTCTGCAATGCCACAACAGCGTTCTCCAACATTTTGAACATACAGATTTGTTAGCTGTTATATAGCATTTAGATGGAACGTACACATTTTTTATATTAATAAGGCAGGCTAGGTACACGTAGGTAATTCGCATTATTCATCATGAGTTACATCTTCGTTTGGTAACAGTAGTTTAGGGTTAACGTTTCTATTGCATGTCATCACTCATAAGTAGTTTGTATGTTAAACTATGCTTTACTAAGCTTTAGTTTGATGTGTCAGGGAAGATTACAAATGCAGGTGTATATACAGATTGACTTACTGACATATGATAGAATAGTAAGGTAACAAGCCTAACTGACTCAGGTGTTTAAGGTAATATGATTCTAAATGTGATTTCGCATATAAGCAACCAGTGCACAATTTAGCTTATAACAATAAAAGGAAAAGATGGTGAGTAGATAAGACACATTAATAAAGACATGGTCAGACCTATTCAGCTTACGGACTAAGATGTCAATATACATCCATGCACGCTGTTAAAATAAATGCCTAACTGAGAGAAACAAAAACATAAACTTAGCATATAGGGCGAATAGGGCATATAAGCCATTAGGTTTCCGCTGGTCCACATAGCTATAATAATGAAATGGAATGCAATCAACGCATCTCGCTGGTAAAATATATAAGTGAGTACAGTGTGCTAATTAATTAAGCAGGCTAATGCAGGTAAATTAAGTATGCTATACAGATGACATCGCTGTGCTATCTGGACGTAGAGTAACCTCGCTATGTATTTTAAACACAAAATTAGGTTTACTGTGAATTAAACCACTGGGAACAAGTTTCAAAATGAAAAATGATAGGAATTAATTAAAACCATGCTCAGCTGCAGTAAAGAGTCCTTGGCAAACAACAAATAGACATGACAGCAGTATAGTTAAAAGAAACAGGTGTCCCAGTGAAACGTAAATTAGTTGTTGGACACAGGTACCCAGTTTATATTAGGCACTCAACCAACTCCAGATCTCAAGGCCCACTGCCTGGTGGTAGGGATCCGCTCAGCGATGTGGTGTAGCCTGCCGCTCCATGAGATGCAGGATGGCGTTGCAACCGCGAGGTCAGAGCTCCGCTGCAGTGAGGTGATTCTGATAACGTGAGGTAATATGCTTAAGGAGCTAGGCCGTTGTCGCCTTGTGTGGGTCTCCTGGATCAGCAACCTCCCATTCGTGTGCTGTGGAGTGGCTTCCCGCCTGTGTCTCCCGCTGGTAGCAAGCCTCACTGCCTCCCGGTCTTCGTTGCCGACGATGCCACAAGCTTTCCTGGGTCTGAGGGCCAGCCCGGCTGTCTTACTCCTCTGTGGGTGAAGGC
This sequence comes from Pelobates fuscus, assembly GCF_036172605.1. Classification (NCBI taxonomy): domain Eukaryota; kingdom Metazoa; phylum Chordata; class Amphibia; order Anura; family Pelobatidae; genus Pelobates; species Pelobates fuscus. The sequence continues at coordinate 263,288,434 of NC_086319.1, read as the reverse complement.
GGGTGTGTGCTTCCAATTTGTTTGTCCGCCCTGCCGGCAATCGATGTCTGCGCGGCCAAGTGGCCGCTTGGAAGGCCAGAGATGGGATCTCGTAGTGGCGTCGACGGGTGGTTGACCTAATCCATGAGGCCACTAGTTGTGCTGCCCGCCGGTAGGTCACCCCCCTGTCCAACAGCGTTGTGCAGAAGTTCAGGCACAGCCGGTCTAGGGCCTCCAGAGGGTGGCATGGGGCACGGGAGAACGCTGTCTTTTCCCTAGGTCTTTGTTGGGCGGCCATTTTGGTTAGGCCTCAGGTGCCTCGTGTGTGAATCAGCGGGAGGTGTGCTGCTGGTGCCGGGATATCCCTGTGGGTGGTCCTCCGCAAAGTTAGTATTGGCCCTCTAGGAGTCCCAGGCTGGGTGATCGGCCGTCTCACCCACGCCCTTACCTCCTCTTAGGCCTCTAGTCAGGCTTGTAGTCGCTGCGGTAGGCCCCGACGATGCATCCCGCTTTCTCGGCGGCTCAGCGTTACAGGAGTAGTCTCTATACGGTCTAATCTGCAGCCCCTATCAGGGTGGTGCTTTTTGAGTAAGATTATACTGTAAAATTCAGTCTTATGTCGCTTAAAGTGTGAGTTCAGGCTGGAGCTCATGCTGCACACGTCTGATCAGCTCCACAGCCAGGCTCCGCCCCCCAACTCCCACTACTCTTAACCCTGCAAGTGTAATTATTGCAGTTTTTTATAAACTGCAATAATTACCTTGCAGGGTTAACTCCACCTCTAGTGGCTGTCAACTAGACAGCCACTAGAGGTCACTTCCTGCTCTATAGCACAGGAAACCTGTGCTAGAGCGTCGCTGGACGTCCTCACGCTGTGTGAGGACCTCCAGCGTCGCTCAAATCCCCATAGGAAAGCATGATTTTTCAATGCTTTCCTATAGGGAGCGCTAATGCGCATTCGCGGCATTGCCGCGCATGCGCATTAGGTCTCCTCGGCCAGTGGGCGGGATCAGTCTTGCCCACCGGCCGACGCAATGGAGAGGAGGAGCGTCGCGGAGGAGGAGACAGCGGCGAGGGACATCGCCGCTGCCTCAGGTAAGTGACTGAAGGGGTTTTTACCCCTTCAGTACTTGGGGATTGGTGGGTGGGAGGGAGAGGGACCCTCCAGTGCCAGGAAAACGGATCGTTTTCCTGGCACTGGAGATTCCCTTTAAGGCTACTTATGGAAAAGTTAGAATCTCACTGACAAAACATGCAGGCTCCATATAGCTGGAGCTTTGCTAACCTGCTTCTGCTGTAAAAGGATATCTGGTTTTGGCATGCCTCTTAGATTGTCTAAATTTGGTCTGATTCTCCTTATTTACTAAATGTGTTCATAGGAAGAAACTGGTAAGATTTATAATGATGGTTCAGGAGGTCCTGAATTCCTGGATAGATGTGTGTATTTCTACATTCAATTTTAATTTTCAGACATCACAAATACATTATTGTCAAACATAGGGGATAAGTAAACAGAATATAAAAAATCTTCAGAAATTAAAGTTTCCCTTTAAGAAGCAGGTTTTCTAGGCAAGTGTAGATCTGTAGTACACTATAGAGTATAAAGTCATTGTGAAGGTCAACATAAAGTGCATTTGTCATGGATTAAAATTGTATTTTGAAACCCAACAGTCAGTAAAGTATACAGAGTGTAATCATATTGCTGGGTTGTGAATAGATAAAATGTAATTGACAAAGAGAAATTAACTACATATTGCTTAGCGAGATATATGCACATCCTACAATGCTTGTGTGGCAAACATGCCTATGCCACGAGCTCCTGGAGGAGCCTGCTAGCTAGCCTCCTGCCCAAGGATTATGGGCCGTATCCAAAGACCCTGTTTGGGAGTTAAACCTTCCCAGCCACCATTAGCAGCTTTCCCTGGGTGCCCCTGGTTCGGCATTTTCCCTTCATTCAAATGGAACTGAACGCTAGCTCCCTGGTGGCTGTTCGCATGAAGAAACACACGAATTGTCCTCAGTGGTACATTATTGTCATGGAACTAAATTCGGCATGTTGACTTTGTGGGTTCCCGGTCGCCTCAGCGGGACTTAGCCACGAATGTTATTGAACTGTTTTTGGCATGAGGTGACCGTGCGGCTCCTGCACTACTTGGTCCGGGATTTTGAACGAGAGCCTGGGCGCTCTGATCAGGGCTATTTGGGAATGTATTTTTTGTGGGGTTAAATATTTTTATGATGTTTTGGGGTATTTTTTTGTTTTATATTTTTTATGTTTGCCTCTCTGTTCCCAGGAGCGTACCGGTCTTAATGCAATTATCTCCAAGGCACAGATTTATGGAAGGGGCTTGTCTTGCATTGAATGGAGACCCTGTACTGGCGGCTGTGTATAAAAGAAGGCAACTTGGCCATATTAAACCAGTTCCTTTACAACCTTCACTCAGTCTCGCCTAGTGTTTAGGTGTACCAGCTATACTCTCTGCAGGAAAGCTTTAATCACTAGAAGCTGGATCCAGGATCCGGTTTCAGGATGGGAATTGACGGCGAGACCCTGGCCAATCTGCGGCGGCTAGGGGCTGAAGTGCTGATGGTGTCCCAGCAATAGCTAGGTAACGTGCTTTGCAGAGGTACCCAGTTAGGGTACCAGGCGGTCCGCCACAGCTTGGTCACAGAATCCAATCTTCCTATGCTCACCAAAAGGGATGTGGAAGCAAACTCTGAACATAACTAAAATCTATAATATTCCTGGTTGAATAATGGTATAATTCACTTCATATTGAATAATTATATAATCCACAGATTCGCTTTAACCACACTCTGGTCCATACTCTGAATAGCTATAGATAATGTTCAAAATGATATGTCAATGTTCAGTACTTACCGCTTTTGGGACAATCTGCTTTTTTGGCTCAGGTTTGAAAATGTTCCTGTAAAGTGGGGGAAAGAAAATTATCTTGATCAATTCACAGACCTTATATTCTGGCAGAAATTACACAACTTGCATTTTCAGTGACCCTGTCCTACAGAAATATGTCACTTGGAAAGGATTAACAATTTTGTTTGTCTTTACATTATGAGAAAAAAAAATGAATAAAACCTATATATACACACACGCATACACTTATATAATCACATCTGCCCAGACACCAGACTTGGCAAAGTACACATGAGCATAACCAAAACCACTTACAAAGTATGTGTGAGCAAGATGTATCTGTAAATATGCAATGATAAACAGCATAACCTAACATGTGCAGATTAAGTTTCATACTTTTTCAATTCTCTTAAAGGGTTACTCAAAGCTAGCGCCATGACCACTTCAGTGTTCTCATATGTCTGTTGTCAGCTTGCATCACATTACCAATGGTGGTACCTCCCCCTGTCCTGTGCCAACCAAGATCCCCCTTCAGTCTGTCCTCCCTCAGAAGACAGGATTGTAGGGAGAACTTGGCCTCTGTTCTGTACCAAAGGTAAGTTTATCCTTATTTCTTAGTATTTCCCCCTTCTTTACTTAGAAGTGCCAGCAAGGTGCAAGTAAAATGCATTTCATTATGGAACTAGCCTGAAGAGAAAGTCCTTTTCTTCTCAGCACTCGCCAAAAGCAAGTAACCATCCACATACTCTTATATAGCATGCCAGGGTATAAGCCATATTGGGATGCTGCGGCATAGGTCATTCTGACAGCAATGAATTTACACAGTCCCTTTTTTTACAGAGAAATTGAGAAGGTCCATTTAGCACCAATGAATTCAAAGCAGTATATAGGAATATATATATATATATATATATATATATATATATATATATATATATATATACATACACACACACACATATATACACACACCGTATATACTCGAGTATAAGCCGACCCGAATATAAGCCGAGGCCCCTAATTTTACCCCGAAAAACTGGGAAAACTTATTGACTCGAGTATAAGACTAGGGTGGGAAATGCAGCAGCTACTGGTAAATTTCTAAATAAAATTAGATACTAAAAAAAATTATATTAATTGAATATTTATTTACAGTGTGTGTATATAATGAATGCAGTGTGTGCGCGTATGAGTGCAGTGTGTGCGTATGAGTGCAGTGTGTGCGTATGAGTGCAGTGTGTGTTTGTGTGATGCAGTGTGTGTTTGTGTATGTGTTGGTGGGGGGTGGGCATTTTGATTATTGTTATTTTTTAATTATTATTTTAATCTTTTTTTTGTTGTTATATTATTATTTATTATTTTATTATTATTTATATATTTATTTTCGTCCCACCTCCCTGCTTGATACATGGCAGGGAGGGGGGCTCTCACTCCCTGGTGGTCCAGTGGCATTGTCAGTTCAGTGGAGGGGGGCTGGTAAGAAGCTGTTACTTACCTCTCCTGCAGCTCCTGTCAGCTCCCTCCTCTGTCAGCTCACAGTGTAAGTCTCGCAAGAGCCGCACTATGACCCCGCGGCTCTCGCGAGACTTACACTGGGACTTGCAGAGGGTGCTGACCGGACCGGCGCGGAGGAGAAGGGAGCTGACAGGAGCTGCAGGAGAGGTAAGTGCTTCCTGCCAGCCCCCAGTCTGTATTATGGCAATGTAAATTGCCATAATACAGACATTGACTCGAGTATAAGTCGAGTTGGGGTTTTTCAGCACAAAAAATGTGCTGAAAAACTCTGCTTATACTCGAGTATGTATATATATATATACATACATACATACATATACATACATACATACATACATACATACATACATACATACATATATATATATATATATACACACTCGTGTGTATTTCTACATTCAATTTTAATTTTCAGACATCACAAATACATTATTGTCAAATATAGGGGATAATACTATAGTAGAAATATAGTGCACACACACAAACACATATATACAGTATCTCACAAATGTGAGTACACCCCTCACATTTTTGTAAATATTTTATGTTTTCATGTGATAACACTGAAGAAATGACACCCTGCTACAATGTAAAGTAGTAAGTGTACAGCCTGTATAACAGTGTAGATTTGATGTCCCCTCAAAATAACACACAGCCATTAATGTCTAAACCGATGGCAACAAAAGTGAGTACACCCTTACGTGTTAAGGTCCAAATTGGGCCTAAAGTGTCAATATTTTGTGTGGCCACCATTATTTTCCAGCACTGCCTTAACTCTTGTGGGCATGGAGTTCACCAGAGCTTCTTGGGTTGCCACTGGAGTCCTCTTCCACTTCTACATGACTACATCATGGAGCTGGTGGATGTTAGAGACCTTGCGCTCCCCCACCTTTCGCTTGAGGATGCCCCACAGATGCTTAATAGGTTTTAGGTCTGGAGACATGATTGGCCCGTCCATCACCTTTACCTTTAGCAGCAAAGCAGTGGTCATCTTGGAGGTGTGTTTTGGGTCATTATCATGTTGGAATACTGCCCTGCGGCCCAGTCTCCAAAAGAAGGGGATCATGCTTTGCTTCAGTATGTCACAGTACATGTTCGCATTCAGGGTTCCCCTTAATTAACTATAGCTCCCCAGTGCCGGCAGCACTCAAGCAGGCCCAGACCATGACACTCCCACCATCATGCTTCACTGTAGGCAAAACACACTTGTCTTTGTACTCCTCACCTGGTTGCTGTCACACATGCTTGACACCATCTGAACCAAATAAGTTTATCTTGGTCTCATCGGACCATGGTTCCAGTAATTCATGTCTTTAGTTTGCTTGTCTTCAGCAAACCGTTTGCGGGCTTTCTTGTGCATCATCTTTAGAAGAGGCTTCCTTCTGGGACGACAGTCATACAGACCAATTTGATGCAGTGTGCGGCGTATGGTCTGAGCACTGAAAGGCTGATCCCCCACCACTTCAACCTCTGCAGCAATGCTGGCAGCACTCATGCGTCTATTTCCCAAAGACAACCTCTTGATATGTCACCGAGTACGTGCACTCAACTGCTTTGGCCGATCATGGTGAGGCCTGTTCTGAGTGGAACATGTCCTGTGAAACTGCTGTATGGTCTCGCCCACCATGCTGCAGCTCAGTTTCAGGATCTTGGCAGTATTCTTATTGCCTAGGCCTGGAGTAGGCAACCTTCTGCACTCCAGATGTTTTGGACTACATCTCCCATAATGCTTTTACAGCCAGAATGCTGTACAACAGTAGTTGTAGAATTCTACAACAGTAGTAAACAGTTCTTGCTGATGGTCTATTAAATGTTTATGGAGGATCCCATAAACATTTAGGGCCCTTATTTTGCCCCTACATTTCACAGTTCTAGCTGTGCTTTCGCTACATGTTTGTTAAAAGATATATAATTATGGTGCCATGGCTGTGGAAGATTGTTCTGATACTTACAAAGACAACTTATACGTTGGCATATACAGTAAATTGTCATATAGTAACAGCAGTTGGAGGAACCATAAATTGAGGAATCGGAGGATTTATGTACAGACTCCACAGCCCTGGATGATGTGACAGTGTGGTTTAAGAAGAAGAACGGCAACGTTCAGGTGATCACTGTGGTTTCTGTTTAGTAAATATTACACATATATAAATAGCTGGCAAAACAGCTCTCTTGGTTTTGCACAAACCATAGTACCCGTTTAAATTTAAAACATGTTTTATTTGGCAGTATTCTCAGAGTGTAATATCTATACCTGAGGACATAATTGGAAACTTCATGGTTAAAATACTTTGGTACCAATTATCAAGTAGTTATATTGTAAAAAAAAAGATGTTTAAGCCATCCTTCGTGCTCAGTGAGGACATACCATACTGTCCATGTATATACAGTGAGGGGGAGGCTTCCAATGGAGCTGGTAGATGCCAGGCCGGACACTTCCGATTACTTTATTTTTGGTATCTCTCCCCCTCCTTCCGCATTTCCCACAAAGTCCTGTAATTATGGGCAGGTAATGATTGGCTGTGGCCTGGACTCCTTCCTGTTTATTGTCACAGCTCAGTAGGACACAAACCACGTCACTTACGGGGATTTCAAACAACGGTGTCTCCATTCTCTACAAAGTCTCTGCCAAAAACCTTTAGTATACAACTTTAACCCCTTCCTTGCCAGTCATTCAGCATGGATCACAGAGTATAGACTGTGTATGATAGCTGGGGCTATTAAGCCATTTCATTACAACTCGCACTATCCTCTAAATACTTGTTGAAAAATAACTATCATTCAAAGTAGTAGTGCCGAACCATATAAATTAATGAAAAAATTTAAGATAGACGATATAAAACAGTAAAATAATAACAATAATAACATGCAAAGAGAATCACACAGTTTTATTAAGCATGGAAAACGACAAGCATAAAGAGACTATTTAAGAACCAAAACATCTTAAAAGGTGCATGTTAAACATTGTTTCCAGAAAGCGGCAGTGTTTATATTTGTCCAAGAGCACACTTGTTTTAGAGCCACTACAGACCCTTCCTTCTTCGACTTTCAAAGGTCTTCACATTAAGTGCGATCACACATAGTGTGACGACACCATGCATCCAATTGGATTTAACATTCTCTCCCTATGTATCCCATGCTTCCCAGAGATTAAACTGGGGGGGGGGGGGGGGGGGGATGAAGGGGGCCTTGACAAAGAGGGAAGCTATAGTGCCAGGAAAACAAGTTTGATTCAGCTCCTCAAAGTTTTGAACTGTAAGCTAATAGCAGTTAGTTGTCTGCAAGCGTCTGGGTGTCAGGCCTTCAGCGTGTACTCTGCCAACCTCTGCCAGTGTACTTTGCCACTCATATCTATCTCTATAGCGTGCCTTTAAAAAGAAAAAAAGTTTTTCACTGTAAGCTAATAGCAGTTAGTTGTCTGCAAGCTGCCAGTGTACTTTGCCACTCATATCTGGTGTCACTATAGCGTGCATTTAAAACCAAAAAACTTTTCCCACTGTTATAGATTGAATAGCAGTTAGTTGTCTTCAAGCGGGTGTCAGGCCTACAGCGTGTACTCTGCCAACCCCTGCCAGTGCACATTGCCACTCATATCTGGCCTCACAGTAGCTTGCACGCATAGTACCACTAATCCCCAAAAAAATGACAGGCAGAGGCAGGCCACCCCGCAGGGGCCATCGTGGTGCTGTGATTCCCTTTTGCCCTAGAATAATGCCCAGTTTTCAGAGGCCACGTACCCTGAACTTGAAAAGTTCTGAGGACATAGTTGACTGGCTAACACAGGACACCCAATCTTCTACAGCTTCCGCTCGGAACCTTGACGCATCATCCTCCTCCAGCTTAGCTTCGGGCACCTCTCAAGATACCACTCACCCGCCTGCCGCCGCCACCAACACTAGCACCACAGCCGCTTCACTTGGTATGTCAGAGGAGTTATTTACACATCCGTTTGAAGAAATGAGTGATGCGCAACCATTATTGCCAGAGGATGTAGATAACAGGGATGTGTCTCAGGCAGGCAGCATTACACACATGGACGTACGGTGTGATGATGATGATGATGTACCCGCTGCTGCTTCCTTTGCTGAGTTGTCAGATACAAGTGAAGCGGTTGATGATGACGATGCATCCATGGATGTCACATGGGTGCCCGCTTGGCAAGAAGAAGAACAGGGTGAAAGTTCAGATGGGGAGACAGAGAGGAGAAGGAGGAGACAAGTTGGAAGCAGGGGAAGGTCGTCGCAAGGAGCTAGTGGCACAGTCAGACAGCATGCATCGGCACCCGGGGTCAGCCCTACAGCACGCCAATCAACGCATGCTGTGTCCACCACCAGAATGCAGTCATTGCAGAGCTCAGCAGTGTGGCATTTTTTTTGTGTGTCTGCCTCTGACAACAGCGATGCCATTTGCAACCTGTGCCAAAAGAAACTGAGTCGTGGGAAGTCCAACACCCACCTAGGTACAACTGCTTTGCGTAGGCACATGATCGCACATCACAAACGCCTATGGGATCAACACATGAGTACAAGCAGCACACAAACTCCAAGCCGCCATCCTCCTCCTGGTCCAGCATCTTCAGCCACGTAAACCACTGCTGTCCTCCTTGCCCCCTCTCAACCATCCGCCACTCCGTCTCTCGCCTTGAGCAGTTCCCGCTCATCTGCCCACAGTCAGGTGTCTGTCAAGGACATGTTTGAGCGTAAGAAGCCAATGTCAGAAAGTCACCCCCTTGCCCAGCGTCTGACAGCTGGCTTGTCTGAACTATTAGCCCGCCAGCTTTTACCATACAAGCTGGTGGAGTCTGAGGCGTTCAAAAAATTTGTAGCTATTGGGACACCGCAGTGGAAGGTACCCGGACGAAATTTCTTTGCACCAAAAGGCAATCCCCAACCTGTACTCGATTGTGCAAAAGGAAGTAATGGCATGTCTGGCACACAGTGTTGGGGCAAGGGTCCATCTGACCACTAGTACCTGGTCTGCAAAGCATGGTCAGGGCAGGTATATCACCTACACTGCGCATTGGGTAAAATTGCTGATGGCTGCCAAGCATGGAATGCGTGGCTCTGCAGAGGAGTTGGTGACACCGCCACGACTTGCAGGCAGGCCTGCTGCCACCTCCTCTACTCCTCGTACTCCATCCTCTTCCATAACCTCCTCAGCGGAGTCCTCTTCTGATGCGGTGTCTTGCTCCCCATCAACGGCACCCCCCCAGCTCCCCATGTACTATTCCACATCCCGGATACGGCAGTGTCACGCCGTTTTGGGTTTGACTTGCTTGAAAGCAGAGAGTCCCACCGGACCAGCACTCCTGTCCGCCCTGAACGCACAGGTGGAAAAGTGTCTGACTCCGCACCAACTGGAGATCGGCAAAGTGGTTTGTGACAACAAAATAAATTTGTTGGCGGCATTAAATTTGGGCAAGTTGACACATGTGCCGTGCATGGCACATGTGTGTAATCTGATCGTACAATGCTTTGTGCATAAGTACCCAGGCTTACAGTACATCCTGAAGCAGGCCAGAATTGGCTTGGGGATGTCCGGAGGAGTACTTACAGATCACTGTTCAAGGTCTGTTTGTCTGGATAACCCGTCAGCATTGCCATTTTGCTTCCCAGGGCGATAGTGAATTGTAAAGTCAAAAGGCTGTAGCGCCAAACTCCAGCGCAACAGCCTGGCATTGTCTCCTGACACCCTGTTCAGCCACACCAACGGGTTGTCATCTGTGAGTAAGGTAAACGGTTGTCCATACAAGTAAGGTTGCAGCTTTTTGAGGGCCCACACCACCGCCAGGCACTCCTTTTCAATGGCAGTGTATCTACTTCCCTGGGCAAAAGTTTCCGGCTTAGATAAGCCCCGGGTTGCTCGCCGCCATCTGCTCCGACTTGGCTCAGTACTGCTCCCAATCCAAACATAGAAGCGTCTGTATGGACGAGAAAGCGTTTAGTTGGATCAGGAGCAGAAAGTACAGGTGATTTAATGAGCGCCGTCTTGAGCTGTTGGAAGGCCTGTTCACACTCTGGGGCCCATAATACCATCTTGGGGAGGTTTTTACGTGTTAGATCCGTAAGAGGTTTAGCTAGGGTGCTGTAATTAGCTACGAATTTCCTGTAGTACCATGCGGTACCCAGGAATGCGAGGACCTGGGTTTTAGTGCGGGGGGTTGGCCACTTGGCGACTGCCTCTATTTTAGCGGGTTCTGGTTTCTGTAGCAGGCTCCCGACTCTGTGCCCTAAGTATTGAACTTCTGCCATTCCTATATGGCACTTACTGGGCTTTAGGGTCAGTCCGGCCTCCCTAATCCGGTCTAGTACGGCTCCTATGTGGGTCAGGTGTTCGGGCCAGGAGCAGCTAAAAATGGCTATATCATCCAAGTAGGCGCAGGCATACTCCTGAAACCCATCCAGTAGCCGATCTACCATCCTCTGAAAGTTAGCTGGGGCATTCTTCATCCCGAATGGCATGACCTTAAACTGATACAGGCTAAACGGGGTGACAAATGCCGACTTGTGGATGGCGTCCTCGGCTAATGGCATTTGCCAGTACCCCTTGCACAGATCTATTGTGGTGAGGTACTGGCCTCTGGCCATTTTGTCTAGGAGCTTGTCTATCCGGGGCATAGGGTAGGCGTCTGAGGTTGTTTTATCGTTTAGCCTCCAGTAGTCTACACAGAAACGGGTCGTGCCGTCCCGTTTCGGTACTAGTACTACCGGGGAGGCCCAGGGGCTGTCAGAGTGTTCTATCACCCCTAACTGCATCATTTCCTCAATTTCTTTCCGCATATTTTCTTTAACTGCTTTGGGTATGCGATAGGCGGTTTGGCGAAGGGGGGTCTGGTCTAGGGTTTCAACTTTGTGAGTGGTTAACGGAGTGTACCCAGGTAGGTTGGAAAACGTGGCCCCCTTGTCCTGGATTAGTCTTTGGACCTGGGTTCGCTCCTGGGGGTCTAACCGTTCTAACTGTACTTCTCCCAGGTCTCCGCTCTGGCCCTCTTGGTCTAGGAGATCAGGAAGTGGCAAATTATCATAATCTTCAGTGGCAGGTGCACAGATCGCGGTTACCTCTTCCGTGCGCTCGTGGTATGGCTTGAGCATGTTCACATGGAGCATGCGCTTGCCTCCCGTGCCTGTGACCGCACCGATCACAAAGGTGGTATCACAAACCTGCTCTACCACCTTGTATGGGCCCTGCCAGGAAGCCTGCAGCTTGTCCTTGTGGACAGTGTCAACCCATATCTGCCAAGTGACCCTATGTAGGGGGAACAGTCCCTATTCTGCTCTGTGTCAGTGTGTATCAGGGTCCCTGAAGACAGGTGTCAATCCATATCTGCCAAGTGACCCTATGTAGGGGGAACAGTCCCTATTCTGCTCTGTGTCAGTGTGTATCAGGGTCTCTGAGGACAGGTGTCAATCCATATGTCGAGGTGTCAATCCATATCCATTGTGATTTAGGAATGTTAGATGATTTATGCCCTTTATGGATTAAAACCAGACTCTGCATCAACTGTGTAATTTTCCATGGGAGTTTTGCCATGGATCCCCCTCCGGCATGCCACAGTCCAGGTGTTAGTCCCCTTGAAACAACTTTTCCATCACTTTTGGGGCCAGAAAGAGTCCCAGTGGGTTTTAAAATTTGCCTGTCCATTGAAGTCAATGGCGGTTCGCCGGTTCCGAACGTTTGTGGAAGTTTGTGGTAGAGAGAGAATAGAAGAAGACCGGCACTCAAGGAATTTAACCAAAGTTTTTACTGCTCAATAAACTTTGGTTAAATTCCTTGAGTGCCTGTCTTCTTCTATTTTCTACATTTGAGCTACCAGAGCACCAGGTAAATTTTCTTCTTGTTTGGAGTGCAGGGGAGATATATATATATATATATATATATATATATATAGATCAGATGATCCTAATTCCAGTCCCAAGACTTGCCCAATTTACAAATTGCAGAGCTCCAAAATACCCATTCTCAAAACTTCCCCACACTACAGAGCTCTGAAACATTCAGCCAGTGATCGATCAGAAAATGCAGATTTTAGAACATATTGAAATGGAAATTCTGAACAGAAATGCTTTGTGTTCTAAAAGATTTGGCTTGTGTATAAATAAAGAGAAACACAAGCAAACAGATAAACCAGGCAGGAAGGCAGGAATTGGTAAGGGTGCCGGACACAGACTGAGGTCTGACCACTAATGAATAGTTACTTATCGCACATGTCTAAACCACAGACACTTTTCTCCATTCCTTACAAGGAACACAAGCTGCCGGACAGGAACCAGCTATAGAGAACATTACTGTTCAGTGAACAGTCTAACCAGGGATGTACTGCTGCTTGCCTTTCTTAGAACAATACAAACGTGGACTGTACTTTACAGTGTAGTGTAATGCAACGACTGCCAAACCTCTGATAGGCTAGGGATACTTCAACACCATAACCACTGCAGCATGGTTTACCATAGGCCCACCGACGCTTAGTTCAGAAGCTTACATTATCTCTCCTAAGTCCTGCAGGATGAGCTCATTGGCTGAGAGCATCATATGTTCACTCTCATCCAATGAGCGAAGCCCTGTACCAGGTCTAGCTTTGAGCTGAGAGATTCCGGGAACACCAAAGGTAAGAATTCAAACCATTCTAAAACAGTGTGACTTCTTATAATGGGGTTTGTGCCAGGGCACTCCTAGTACTGTAATCACTTTGTCACGCTCTAGTGGTTATAATGCTTGGGAGTGTTAATTTTACTGTTAAAGTTTATCGGTGTTTGAACAAAGCTTATTCTTAAATTTCTGTTACAAAATACTAGAATGGGAATATGTCCAGGTTATCACAATGATATGGCATTATAGGAATAACCAAACTGGGTAAAAATTTCTCATATAGTTCAGAAAGACTGCCATGCTAAAATCTTCTAATTTATATGCATAAAATAAGCTTCATTGATACAAAAAAAATGATTTAAAAAAACAGATCTAGCCTCTTTACCAGGCACTAAATCTAGCAAATTCTAGCCTCTTTACAAAGTACTGGGAAGAGTATATTTTGAGGTACCTACATTTCCCATAGCCCTGCGCGCAGCTTGAATCATACAGAAGTAAGCATTGACAGCTTATCATTCATTTCAAAATGACTTAAAATCTACTTGTGTGAGTGAATGAGAGTCGTCAGTACACGTCAAAAAGCAATCAGTGGCAAGCAATTGGGTAACATTCATTTTAGCAGCCTTGTAAGAAGTCCATTTAAACTACCTATAAATTTTAAAAGCAAGCAGTAACATTTTTAGGAGCTATGGTTTCCTCGCTCATCAAGTTTGTTAATCCGTAAATCAACCAATTAGAATATTTCCTCTCAACCTGAATAGCAGCCAAATTACAGCGAATTAGTCAAATTAGATGAATTTGTATTGATCTACTAAATTCTGCATCTTTATGATCAAACTGACAAATTCAACTTGTGTTAGTTAGAGGAAGAGGACTTTACTAGACTAGAAGCTTGTAGGTTTGTACAGCTCTGTGAAATGTGCTGGTATTTTGAAATCATAGTAATCATACGGAGAATCAATTTGAACAGCTACTCAATCAAGCAATTTATCCACAGATAGTTATCCTTCAATTACAAATTCTATTTATTTGTGCCAAGTTCAGTATGACAGTGAACTTGGTGGATGAACTGAACGCTATTTGATATTAATTTCCTGTTTAGTTTTTTGGCTTCTAATGAATGGATCCTTCAATGTCGATCTAACCCAGGCGATTAAAGCGGATTCACCATTTATACTAAATCCCATGTTGAAGTGCAACTTTATATATTTATTAGTAGTTTTCAATACAATACAATATAATTATATATATATATATATATATATATACATACACCAATGTAGCATGCAGCACTGCAGAATGATGATATAAATACAACAGAGAAAAAACCTGCTCAAATAAGCTTGCATATGATGTTCAACAACAACAGTGATGTCATAAACCAAATCTAATAACATCACTATGTTCACACATTAGGCCACTTCGATCTTAGACAGGGGCAACATAGTACAATAGGGACATAATTTAGAACAGTAGGCTCCTATAAAATCAATTCCAGTTGTCACCTAAATATAGGCTTTTCTCCTTAAATCTGCAACCCCTAAATTCACCTACATTAACACACCAAATGATCACATTTGCGTTGAAAATAGACTGAATTATATTTCTTTCACTTATAAAAAGGTGTGTCCTATAAAAGGTATGACCAGATCAGGAAAAACCCAATTTGGCAACAAACACACACACAAAAAAAGTGCAGAAGTAAAAGAAGGGTGCATTCACAGCAATTCTATACAGGGGTGGAGATATATCTGAATGTTGAGGATTGTACCGTGAGAAGAACAGAGAACTAAAGAGGAGAGAACGGCTCATTTAGGGCAGTGATTTTCATTTCTATCCAAGTAATTATGTTTCTCTCACAAAGCTAAAGCAAAAAAAAAAATGAAAAAAAAAACACACCATTAAGGAACAGAACAAGCATAATTCTAGGGGTCCAGCAACATGGTCCTAAATGTCGAGCCACATAATACTGACACAATATGTGCTAAATTAACCCCTAAGCACATATTTGTAAATGTTAAAAGGTAAAAACTACACTTCCTCCCTTCCAAGTCTGCTCACAACTACAGTCATTAACCTCCCTCACCAAACTTTATTTATCCCTCTAACGGGATGTGCCAGAGCCTTGGCACCAGCAGCGGAGGATAATTAAAAAGAAATAAATAATTATATATTAAAAAAAAAAAAACAAACTAGATGCACATGGCAACCATCTTCTCAGCAGCCAATAGGATGGCAGCAGTGGCTGGAATGGCTTTTGGAGGCTGGCTGTGCCTTTGGTATATTTAGAAGGCCTGACTCACAGCTTGTTTACAGTACAGATCTCCAGATGGACTCGTGGAAAGCACAATCTACCACAGCAAAAATATACAGATATATCACTGCTTTTAACAAATCTTTAAAGAAAGTGGTGTTTAACTCCCTCCCTGCTTGTGGGAGATGAAAAAAATAGGAAGTTAATAAAGAGTCGACACGTTGTAATTCAAATATAGGCCCACATCTACAGCACATCTCCAGAACAGTCACAGAGGCAGCAGTAGGTCCACACACATATATGATCTGCGTACTGTACTGGTTTAATCTGAAGAATTTATACAAACCATAACAATATAACAAACAAATGTCCCAAAAAAATAAATAAACTTACAATTCAAGGCTATATTCTGAATGGAAACTTATACAAATATGTCACAATGATGTAAGGTAACTGGTAGGATCTTCTTCCTCCCTGGAACTTCCTCTATGGTCAGGAGTTCACTAGAATGATAATGTATTATATATAGAAGTCTGGAAATTTCACCACCAGAAATGAGAAAATATCGCAGACAAGCAATATTTATTTCATAGCTCTTTTCCTGCTGACTATTTTCATTTACAATAGACAAATGTGGAAAATATAAAATGGAAAAAAATATCTTGACATCAGCATGTTATGACTTCATAATGCACATCCATGTTGCTCCTTGGATAGTTTCCCCCGACACTGACATAACAATCCGCTCATAAGTGGCTACAGGTTTATACATTTTTTGATTGCTAATGAAGCTGGGCTCATGGCATTTTATTTCCTCAATCTGTATTTTATTGAGATATAGGCCCTATACTTATTGTTAGATGGGATATACAACAGCTTAGTTTTTATAATAAGGAGAAGTAATTAAATACTGACTGTCTAAAAGGGAACCTACAGTGCCTTGCAAAAGTATTTACCCCCCCCCTTGACTTCTTACCTATTTTGTTACATTACAGCCTTAAGTTCAATGTTTTATTAATCTGAATTTTATGTGATGGATCAGAACACAATAGTCTAAGTTGGTGAAGTAAAATGAGAAAAATATATACATAAAACTTTTTTAGAAACAGAAAAACTGAAAATTGGCATGTGCGTTTGTATTGTATTGTTATGAAGCCCATAAAAAGCTCTGGTGCAACCAATTACCTTCAGAAGTCACAATTAGTGAAATGATGTCCACCTGTGTGCAATCTAAGTGTTACATGATCTGTCATTACATATACACACCTTTTTTGAAAGGACCCAGAGGCTGCAACACCTAAGCAAGAGGCACCACTAACCAAACACTGCCATGAAGACCAAGGAACTCTCCAAACAAGTAAGGGACAATGTTGTTGAGAAGTACAAGTCAGGGTTAGGTTATAAAACAATATCCAAATCTTTGATGATCCCCAGGAGCACCATCAAATTTATCATAACCAAATGGAAAGAAATGGCACAACAGCAAACCTGCCAAGAGACGGCCACCCACCAAAACTCACGGACCGGGCAAGGACGGCATTAATCAAAGAGGCAGCACAGAGACCAAAGGTAACCCTGGAGGAGCTGCAGAGTTCCAGGGGAGAGACTGGAGTATTTGTACATAAGACAACAATAAGCCATACGCTCCATAGAGTTGGGCTTTATGGCAGAGTGGCCAGAAGAAAGCCATTACTTTTCGCAAAAAACAAAATGGTACGTTTTGAGTTTGCAGAAAGGCATGTGGGAGACTCCCAAAATGTATGGAGGAAGCTGCTCTGGTCTGATGAGACTAAAATTTAACTTTTCGGCCATCAAAGAAAACGCTATGTCTGGCACAAACCCAACACATCACCCAAAGAACACCATCCCCACAGTTAAAAATGGTGGTGGCAGCATCATGCTGTGTGGATGTTTTTCAGCAGCTGGGACTGTGAAACTGGTCAGAGTTGAGGGAAAGATGGATGGTGCTAAATACAGGGATATTCTTGAGCAAAACCTGTACCACTCTGTGCGTGAGTTGAGACTAGGATGGAGGTTCACCTTCCAGCAGGACAATGACCCCAAACACACTGCTAAAGCAACACTTGAGTGGTTTAAGGGGAAACATGTAAATGTGTTGGAATGGTCTAGTCAAATCCCAAACTTAAAGATTGCTATTCACAAGCACAAACCATCCAACTTGAAGGAGCTGGAGCAGTTTTACAAGGAGGAATGGGCAAAAATCCCAGTGGTAAGATGTCGCAAGCTCATAGAGACTTTTCCAAAGCGACTTGGAGCTGTAATTGCCGCAAAAGGTGGCTCTGCAAAGTATTGACTTTAGGGGGGGGGGGGTGAATAGTTATGCACATTGACCTTTTCTGTTATTTTGTCCTATTTGTTGTTTGTTTCACAATAAAAAAAATAAACTTCAAAGACGTGGGCATGTTCTGTAAATTAAATGATGCAAATCTTCAAACATGAAAAATATTTTGGGGGGGACTTAATGCCTTTCTATTTTTGTGACCTCTGCGGGTATTTAAAAAAAAAAAAAAAAAAAAAAAAGCAGTGGGGATAAAATATGCATGCATGGTAAAATGCTCTCTATGAGCAACATATGATTAAAAAACGGAGTATAAGAATAAACCAAATTAAGCAACTGGGAGAAGAGGGGAAAAAAATAAATAGGAAAAACATAGAACCTATTAATGTATTATCAAACATGCTCATATACTGAGATAGCATACATACTCAATTCTGTTTAACCCCTTAACACCGCAGCCAAATGTACAAGTTGTGAACAGAACAAAACGTAAACAAAACCTGGCATTTACGCTATATGTCTGTCCAACCGTAATTCACCCCTTTCATATTAAATGCACCCCCCCTTATTATATATCATTTTATTCAGGGGAAACAGGGCTTTCATTTAACATCAAATATTTAGGTATTGAACATAATTTAATATAAAAAATTTATAAAAAAAATGGGAGAAAAAAAGAATTTTTTAATTTTTTTTGTTCTATGTGACATTTTAACTGTGGATGTCAAAATACTGTTTGCTTTTACTGCAATACAATACACATATTTGTATTCAGCGATGTCTCACGTGTAAAACAGTACCCCCTATGTACAGGTTTTATGGTGTTTTGGGAAGTTACAGGGTCAAATATAGCACGTTACATTTGAAATTGAAATTCGCCAGATTGGTTACGTTGCCTTTGAGACTGTATAGTAGCCCAGGAATTAAATTTACACCCATAATGGCATACCATTTGCAATAGTAGACAACCCATGGTATTGCAAATGGGGTATGTCCAGTCTTTTTTAGTAGCCATTTGGTCACAAACACTGGCCAAAGTTAGCGTTAGTATTTGTTTGTGTGTGAAAAATGCAAAAAACGCCAATTTTGGCCAGTGTTTGTGACTAAGTGGCTACTAAAAAAGTCTGGACAAACCCCATTTGCAATACCTTGGGTTGTCTACTATTGCAAATGGTATGCCATCATAGGGGTAATTTTCATTCTTGGGCTACCATAGGGTCACAAAGGCAACGTAAGCAATCTGGCGAATTTTAATGTGAAAAAAATGAAACACAAGCCTTATATTTGACGCTGTAACTTTTGAAAACACCATAAAACCTGTACATGTGGGGTACTGTTGTACTCGGGAGACTTCGCTCAACACAAATATTTGTATTTCAAAACAGTAAAAAGTATTGCAGCAATAATATCGTCCGTGTAAGTGCTGTTTGTGCGTGAAAAATGCAGAAAACGTCACTTTTACTGGCGATATCATCGTTGTAATACATTTTACTGTTTTGAAACACTAATATCTGTGTTCAGCAAAGTCTCCCGAGTAAAACAGTACCCCCCATGTACAGGTTTTATGGTGTCTTGGAAAGTTATAGGGTTAAATATAGTGCTAGCAAATTAAATTCCCTGTACTTTCGGCATGGGTTGTCAGGCAGGTCCCGCTAATTGTAATTAATTAGGATACCTAATTATGTCAAATTATTACATAAATATATGTGTAGAATTAATATATGTATATATATACATGTGTATATATACGTATATATATATATAATTTTTTTTTAATATTTTTATTTATATATAGGTATATATATAGTGATATATACGTATATATTTATGTATATAGATATATATTATGATATATATATTATTTTGTTCTACGTGTATTTTGATATAAATATATATATTAATATCACAATACAGTTAGAACGAAATAACACATCTATATATTTTTTAATTATTTTTAAATATTTTTTTAATTTTATTTTTTTACGTATTTACATATATATTTTTTATATTATATATAAATATATATATAACAATAATTATATATATATTTAATCAGTATCAGTCTACGTGTAATTTGATATTAATATATATATATATTTATTAATATTTAAATACACGTCGTGTATGTGTAAATGTGTGTGTGTGTGTGTGTATGTGTATATATATATATATATATACTTAGATCATATATATATAATACATATGATCTAAGTATATTTTATTTGTAACTGTAATTTTTTAAATTTATTTTTTGAACTAATATTTTATTTTTTTTACAGGACAGGGGTCAGAGACAGTGTCAGCCAGTGATTTCACATCACTGGCTGACACACAGGATCAGTGATCACAGTGACTGCCTGTCACTGTGATCACCTCCTGCAGATTGGGTAATTGACCACAGGGGGGAGTGCCTGGGTGGTACAAGCACTCCCCCCTTCCAATCTGCAGGGGGATCACTGTGCCAGTTACATGTGTCAGCCAATAGGCTGACACATGTAACACTGATCGCAGTGACAGGCTGTCACTGCGATCAGAGTGCTTTGAGATCGCAGTGACAGCCTGTCACTGCGATCAGACTTCGCAGATCGCGGTCACTGACCCCAGGGGGACTGCCTGGGGGGCCAGGTAAGTCCCCCGACCGCGATCTGCAGAAGGGGAAAGCCGCCGGCCGCATGTGTCAGCCGATTTGAAATCGGCTGACACATGCTTAATACTGGTCGCAGTGACAGCCTGTCACTGCGATCAGAGACTGCAGATCGCGGTCACCGGCCACAGGGGGGGTTGCCTGGGGGGCCAGGCATCCCCCCCGACCGCGATCTGCAGCGGGCGATTAGCGCCGGCCACGTGGGCGGCCATTCTGGCGAGGACGTAATATTACGCCCGCCGGCGTTTAGAGCCGGTTCCTGCAGGACGTAATATTACGTCCTCCGGACTTAAGGGGTTAAGGACTGCCAAATGTACACGTTGTGATCAAAACAAAACACGTCCGTTCAACCGTAAATCACCTCTTTCATATTAAGTGCACTCACACGTATTATATATCATTTTATTGTGGGGAAACAGGGCTTTCATTTAACATCAAATATTTAGCAATGGAACAATTTAATACGAAAAAAATATATATTTATTTTTTTTTAAAGAGAGAAAATATTTTTTTTTTTAGTTCTGCATGACATTTTAACTGTGAATGGCATAATACTGTTTGCTTTTACTGCAATAAAATACACATTTGTATTCAGTAATGTCTCCCGAGTAAAACAGTACCCCCTGTGTACAGGTTTTATGGTGTTTTGGGAAGTTACAGGGTCAAATATAGCATGTTACATTTTTCAGTTTTTTCCACATTGAAATTCGCCAGATTGGTTACGTTGCCTTTGAGACCGTATGGTAGCCTAGGAATGAGAATTACCCCCATGATGGCATAACATTTGCAAAAGTAGACAACCCTAGGTATTGGGGTATGTCCAGTCTTTTTTAGTGACTTTCTTGTGACTTCTTCTCTGTCTCCTTTTTTGATAGTATAGGTATCCACCTTGCTTGTGTATTGTTCCTTATATCTTGTTTGATTGTTTTTAATTTCATTTGTTTATTTAGATCTTCAAGTGTACCGTTTTGGATGGTTTTTGTGCCGAAATATGGAATTGGTGAAAAAATCCCTTTGATCAGATTATTTGAAGACTGATCATGAAATATGTATAGATCTACGGAGATTATATTGAATCCTATGGGATAATGTAATGGATAGTATTATATTGTTCTACCTATATATAGTATATGTTGTATATGTTGCAATGACTCAGTGTTATACTATATCGATTATCAAGATGAATTGTAACCGTTTATTACCTTGTATGAAGTAGTATCTAGTAGACTGTAGTCAGCTAATTTTTTGATATTGTGAAAATACACGATATGGCTTATTCATACGCTATATCTAGTTGAATTATATATGCGTTATTGGTAATATAGTGTGCCTTGGCGATTACTTCTATACTTTTTGTTAATGCTTCTACATAATTCAGGGGTTACAGCATATATGTATAAATGTTTATTTAACTTTATGTTATTAAATTATAAGATACACTGTCATATGCTTATTATATCATATTTCATACTTGTGTGAATTATATATGTAGTATTACATTGATAGAAACCATTGGTTTGATCCAATATTGCTTTAATGAATAACCAATCTATTGTTGGTTTTCACTTTAAAGATAATTAATTAACATTTGATGCACTTTTATATATAATTATTATCACTTTTTTTAAGTTGTGTTACTTTAAGATATTGGTGTTGGTGGATTATTACCAATAGTATTAATATTTGGGTATTATTAGCAACCCTATATGTTAAGCACCACTTTTCCTTTTCTTATTTTCTTTTTAGTTTATGATTATTTTTGTAGGTATTTTTTTTAGGTAATTTTCACTTTAGCATGCTTTATACTCATTTCTTTGTGGTGGGTCAGTTTGGTATGTATAACACATTTTTTACGCTAATGGTTATCTTTCCGTAGATATATTAATTAGTTCTTGTAACTATGCTTGCTGATGCGCACGCATGTGAAATTTAGCCAGCTTAGCGTATTTTTGCGCATGTGCGGCATGAGTAAAGAGGTTTTTGCTAGTAACCTCTATGGAGTTTTGCATACACGCGAGTCCCTCTATGCGTTTTGTGCACCATTGCGCATGCTCTGCTAGGGCTAAGAGGCTTTAGCCAGGAACCTCTATGGCGTTTTTTACTCTTTCAGGACCCATAGATGTTTGATCACTTTTTTTTTTTTTTGGTTCTTTATGTGTTATATGAAGTGGATGAGTCTGAGGACGGAAGTGATGATGTCACTTCCAGTTTCAACTCTCCTCCTCCATACTTATGGCCATCAGGTGATTTATTGCTTTATAAAGGAACTGTGGTGTATCTAGATATAATGTTCCCTTGATAAAGGCAACCAGGAGGTGCCGAAACATTGGGGGGTTATTTTTTGTGTCCTGTTTCTGCCCTGTTAGGCTTGTGAAAACTTTTGGTAATTCTCATTGATATTTTGTTGATTTATTTTTTGTGCCTAATTTTGTCACTTTAATTATAATTGTTTGTTTTTGCCTGTATCTGATATTGGCTCATTAAACCAGGTTAAGTGACTATTGTGGCTTTTTTTGGTGTGCATTCTCTTTCTTGTTAGATCAGTCTTTTTTAGTAGCCACTTGGTCACATACACTGGCCAAAGTTAATGTTAATATTTGTTTGTGTGTGAAAAATACAAAAAACTAATTTGAACGCCAATTTTGGCCAGTGTTGGTAACTAAGTGGCTACTAAAAAAGACTGGACATACCCCATTTTTCAATACCTTGGGTTGTCTACTGTTACAAATGGTATGCCTTCATGGGGGTAATTTTCATTCCTGGGCTACCATACGGTCTCAAAGGCAATGTAACCTCACGAATTTCAATGTGAAAAAACTGAAACGCAAGCCTTATATTTGACTCTAACTTTTGAAAACACCATAAAACCTGTTCAGGAGAGGTACTGTTATACTCGGGAGACTTCGCTGAAACACAAATATTAGTGTTTCAAAACAGTAAAATGTATCATTTTAGACATTTTTTTAACTTTTATTTTACTTTTTACAGGCAGCATGGGGACTACCTGTCACTCCCCCTGCTGGCACTCCAATGAGCAGAAGTGGTCTGGGTGCCTGGAGTGTCCCTTTAAGCTACACAGGACACTGAAACCACAAAGTCCTGACCTACAACGACCAGTGTAGAGGATCTTGCACTGTCCAGAATATCACAGAAAGATCAAAGCAATGAATAGGAGAGATTTAAAGGCATCCATGAAAATGCAACAGGCAAGTTTATACCTGATGTACCACCTTATTTCAGTTGAAATTAAACTGGCACTGTCACCACAACAAAAATGTCTTCGTAATTCATGCTAAATATAAGCTTTACAAAACACACATAATGTCTGTGCTGGGATTCCACTTAAGTTTAAACACAGTTAAAAGATATCATGCGACAAAGTGGAGAAAACGACAAAGGATTGAGCTTCAGTTTCCGCAGACAAGTTTTGATAACTCTCACAGTGGACAATCTCTAGCAATGGCTGTGGGAGTCAGGCTCTTACTTGTGCATCTCGCAGGTTGGTCTATGGAGGATTCTTCAATCTTGAAGGTTCCTTCACTGACCTCTGTTATATTCACCTGTGAAAGTACATCAGTAACATGTATCTTGATGGATGACGCGTCAGGAGCAGAAGGAAGAATTTAGCAGTGTCTGCAACAGTGTTTCAGGTAAATAAAACTCACCTCATCTGCACCCTATCTGTCACCGCACACATAAAGGGAATGTCACCTGCAAGGTGACAGTCGCTTTAAGTAGACTACCCTCAGTAATCCATCATCTTAAACTATGTAGTTCAATAGCTTTTCTCATGGTTTTGTCAGGTCTTGCTGACCTGTTCAATAAAAAAAAAAATCAAACAGCATTCAACATTTATAACCCAGTTGTTAGTATGGGAGGAATGTAACAGAGTAGGATTTGTGACCGAGAGCCATCACCTCGAGATCACAACTTACAAAAATAAAATAGTGATCAGTCCAGGGAGGTGACAACATCACTGGGAACGAAGATCTAGTCTGAAATCAGGTCTGTCCTGTTTTAGGCAGCCTTTTCACTAAACCAAATAACACAGCAACTTGACAAGGAAATTTAACATTTTAGGCAAAAATAGGTAAGTAGTAAATAAATAATAAATGCATTTTTGACCAAAATATCCAATTTCCGTTATCAAAGCTTGGTTTAGGGAATAACATAATTTGAATTTTACTAAGCAAATGAATTACATGAACTCTAGACCTCAGATGCTTCAGCTGCTTAGGAAGTGTTGGTGGTAGACACACAATTTCTCTAATTTTCCTTTAGTTTCCACCCTGCCCCCCCCCCCCTTTTGTTAATGGTCCCCTGTATATCCAGTTTGCAGACCTGTTATTTACTGTTAATTAATAGATTGTTTTGCATTTATGTGATCTGTTTTTACTTCCTTGTATGAACAAACAAAATCAATAAACAGCACTTTTCATGGAAACTCCTGGTGAAAATGTATGGGATAAAATATGACTTTGGGTATTTCTACAATTGTTTTATTTTATTTTTTTGCTTACTGTTTAATTTCTTACCTGGGGTCCATCGGATGCCACGGCCTGTCTCCACTATGGCAGACAGAGAGCCGGATGCTGTGCTAAACCCGAGAGTGCAGGACTTAGTTCAACAGAGCCAATAAACAATTCTAAGTAGGAGCTTTCGGCTCTCAGGCCTATGTAGTGTAGTGAAAAATAGATGGACAAAAAAAAAAAGGATTCACAAAAACAAACAAAAAATATGTAAAGTGACAGTGCTGCTTTAAAGTGATCAACAGATGATATCCACTCTATGCTAACAGAAAAATAATCAGGGGTGGACAGCCGTGCACACAGTCAAACAGAGAGGCCACACTGCAATATGTCAGTACTGAAAAATGGATTTGGAAATAAATTCACCTGCTAATCCGGTAGGGAAAACACTCACTCCCTTAATATAGGGATATTATAGCTACCATTTAGGTGGTTCTCTAATTGTTAACAGTTTTCATCCTCACTTCTATCTCAGAAATATATTACCTCCCTATCTACACACATTGCTAATTTTGCCTCTGGTCTATATATTTTATTAAAGGACCACTCTAGTGCCAGGAAAACACTCGTTTTCCTGGCACTAGAGTGCCCTGAGGGTGCCCCCACCCTCAGGGACCCACTCCCGCTGGGCTCTGGAAAGGGGAAAGTGTTTAAAACTTACCTTTTTCCAGCGGTGGGCGGAGAGCTCTCCTCCTCTGATCCTCCTCTTCTCCTCCTCCCCGTCGGCTGAATGCGCACGCGCGGCACGAGCTGCGCGCGCATTCAGCCGGTCACATAGGAAAGCATTCATAATGCTTTCCTATGGACGCTTGCGTGCTCTCACTGTGAAAATCACGCAAGCGCCTCTAGCGGCTGTCAATGAGACAGCCACTAGAGGAAATAGGGGAAGGCTTAACCCATTCACAAACATAGCAGTTTCTCTGAAACTGCTATGTTTATGAAAAAATGGGTTAATCCTAGAAGGACCTGGCACCCAGACCACTTCATTAAGCTGAAGTGGTCTGGGTGCCTAGAGTGGTCCTTTAACCCCTTAAGGACACATGACGTGTCTGACACGTCATGATTCCCTTTTATTCCAGAAGTTTGGTCCTTAAGGGGTTAAAGCTCTAACACTGCACATCTTATGATATGTAACAACATTTTAATAACATCTGTAGCCATCTAAATTGCAACAATACTCTGGTATGTGCACTTCATTTTAATAAATGAGATACAAGGTTTTGCAACATTGTCATTTAGCACAGGTTTCTGAGTATAAGCCTAGAATAGATATTTGTCTCCTCCTTAATCTATAATCATTCTTTGTATTTAACCAATTCTAATGATTTTTCATTTCACGTGTTTTTTTTGTGGGACATATGAGTGAGTGTGTTTTCACTACGTGGGATCTAATAAAGCAGTACCATTTTAACTAATAATCATCTTCTTAACATGTATCCCTATATTGTTCAATTGGTAATATTCAAATTCTGTGAGTAATTGTATCGGTTCTGGGCCTTTCATTTTGGAAGGCTCGTTCCGATTTTCTGTCTTCTGATATTAATCTGGGGTTACCCCCCTTTAATTACTCTGCAACCAATACAAGCTCAGTGAGGGTTTTCACTCACTGTGGTCGGGTTTTTGTCACCTGCTAATCAAGTAGTGCAACCATGTAATAAAAAAATAAAAAAAGGACAGGTGCACTTTTAAAAAAGAAGAAAAAAAACAAATAAAAGATAAGTCTGCATTAGAGAACAATAAGTTCTCTATATCCCTGCACTGTCATATTTGTAGGTAGATAATCTTCTTTATTAAGTGGAATGCCAGTCCAATATCACTGTAGATATATAGCCTGTATCATATTCTTCAGAACAGGGTGAATAAGGAAACGGCTGTTATAGATATATAATTTTCAGCTAAATTTTGTTTGCTTAGCTTTTTTGGCTGCATTTGATATTTTTCTCTTTGAGTTGGAGAACAGCCAGATATATCCAAGAATTAGCTGGGTGGAGAGAGGGATGCTGTATCTGAGCTAGGCTATGTAACCCTTGCAGTGCCAAGAAATACTAAGTGATGCATGGGTATCTAAAAGCTTAGGATATCAATCCCATCACGCAGCTAGGAAAAGAAACAATTGCTACCCACAATATACGTCCTACCAAAAAAAAAAAAATTATTCATGTCTGAAACTCACTAAACTGACCTATAACAGGAATTCATTCACATTTATAGAAATTTTCACTTTTGAATTATCCAAATCCAATTTTTTCTTCCTTGTCAAACAGGGCCAGCGCAGGCCAAATTAGACCATTGGTAAGAAACCTTCACAGAAGCCAACATGCACGACACGTTTGCCGCAATCATATTATCAGGTAACACTTAATACATATAAATGATAAAATCAGTGTTGTTGATGCACAGTAAAGGAAAATTATGGCACGACAGCCATTCCATCGGCATGCCCAGAACTCTGCACCCTGCCAAATGACTGGGTTGTTTGATGCACAAATCATCCTCAAACCCACTGAAGTTTCCTTCTACTTCATAAGCAGTCATTGTTTCAACCTACTACAGGAATAATAAAATAGATAGACCCATATGAAACTACAGCTAAATATATTGACTCTAGGAAAGTATGTCCCAAGAAGTACAAAGATACATAGTGCCCATTGTACTGAAACTAGTGCAGACCTTTGGAAATGCATTGGAGACAACAGTTTTCCTTCATCTTTTAAATATTTGATTAGTGAATAGGAGAATGTTGTACAAAAAAAAAAAAAAAAAGCCCTCTTTGTTACACACACACACACACACACACTTTTTTGCAGTTACAACTTTTATATTTTAGTAATCAACAGCAGATTTATTTTTACTTAAAAAAATACCAATACTTTAATAAAATATTCTTTCACTAGACAAACTAATAAAAGACTAGGGTGTTCTCCAGGAAATTTAGAATTAGTCTTTTAACAAGTGGTCTAAAGAAAAAGTGCCTGAAATCACCAGTTCTGCTGTTATGGCATCTGTACAACTGAAGTAGCTCATATACTACTACTCAAAAAAATGTTTATGCTTTTAAGCGATTAAAGAAAAAGTCCAAGCACCATATAGTGGTTATGGTAACAGGAATGCCCCATTGCAACCTTAAAGAAACACTCAATGCAATATAACCACTACAGTGTACTGTAGTGTTTATGGCGCCAGGAGCGCCCTCCCATAAATAGTCACACTGAGTTCACTAAGCCCTGCTTCTTATTCAGCCAAAAGTTCTCTGCCTCTACTAACCCGGGCGTGAAGGGCTTAACTTGTGTTTGACTACTTACATTTGGGAGCCAGGGCACTCCTAGTACCATATCAACTATAGCACACAATAATGGTTAACGTGCTTGGAGCATTTCATTAAAATTAAACCCTATATCCATTTGCTTAGATGTGTGGGAGTGTAACTGTCAAAGGTCAGATCATTTTAGAAATTATTAGTGTCATACATAGATATACAGTCAAGTACCTGTACATATAATATTTAAATGTACATTAAGGGTACATCAAAAATATTAGTGATATTCTGTCAAAGATAAATCAGTCAAAACAAAAACATTAAATTTTGGTTGGGCAAGTTTCTCTCATACAGCTTGAGACAAGATCAAATTTACTCAAATCAAAAATGTATGCTCGAGTGCCACAATAGCATCTTATAGAATTAATTGTTTACAAGATTTTCTAATTAAATCAGCACCATGGTCACTGTATGCATATTGTATTTCATATATTCATTTTGATGCTGCTAAAGGGACTCTCCAAGCACCATAATTACTACTACCTTATGTAGTGGTTATCATGCAATGTTTCTATGGTTGCTGTCCCTCATCTTTTGACAAACTTTTAAGCAGTTTGACAATAATCTGATAGTTCTCTACTCGGACAAGCCAAATCCCTCAGCTTGGAATATCCCATGACTTGTTTTATGTTGATTTGCCATTGAACCCTTTTGGCATTACTCAGTAAACATCTGTATTGGTTAACTCCACTAAATCTTTTGCATAGGACTAGATTCTCACACAAGACAGGTTACAACAACTCAAATTTTGGTTTGGTGCCATTAAATTGCTCTTATCCTTAGAAATCATCTTCATATGTCATCCCAAGGAGAGTTTCGGGGAACTAGGCACTTTACACCATATCCACCACATTAAGCTTTAGTGGTTCCATTAGGGTCTATTAAAGTTTATTTAATTGGCCAGTACAAGAAAATAAAAACATACTTTTAGGTGATTCACTAGTCTAAGAACAGAGATAAAATGAGTGTGTGTGTGTGTATATATATATATATATATATATATAAAAATTCCAAAATATCCTTGCACACAAGCTCAATTGTTCAAATTGCCGTGTGCCAAACATCCAGGATTATATTGTATACTATATACACACCCATATATATATATATATACACACACACACACGTAAAAAAAAAAAAAAAAAACCACAACAACACACAAGCCAAACCAAAATGCATAATGAGCCAGTGACAATACATGTCTAACAGTAATAATAATATAAGTGCTGGGATCTCTGGTTGCAGTAGAATGTGATTAGTAAATATTAATTATACCAGCACTATCCACGTAGGACAACCACCATTAAAAGCAGACAGTCAGCAGTATACAGTCAGCCAGATACATCCTGCACAGTTTGTATGATATTCTCATAAATCCCCCCTCCGCATACCCATCCCCATTCCCGCCTGACATCTCCCTGTTAGCGTATTATCTCACCAATTCATCATCCCCGAGCTCCCCTGCCTGTGCACTCCGGTTCCTTCCTCTCCCCTAACTTCCGGGTTTCTCACCGTATCCAGGAAGTCCGAGCCCTGAGTAATGGTCTCTCCGGAAGTTACGTAAACCGTATGCGCCCGAGGGTACGTCTCCATGGTGATCGCGTGTGGCTCGCGCCGGAGAGCTAGGGGTATATTAGAAGTTGTCACGTGCTGTCCGTCTCCTGTCGCAGAGCTCTGTATTAGTGAATGGTTATTATGGCAGCGCTGTTACTGACAGAGTATGCATTTACCCATTCTGTTTAATTCTGTTTAGGATAGGAGCACGTGACTGCTCTGTGGGTATAGCATTATAGCTGAATTCGAGCAGCCAGAATGAGAGCTACTTGGGAGCTATTGCTGTACCTTTCCCTCAGGTGACTTATGCTCAACATTTGGCTGAAATACACTCATATCTGTATGTAAGGCTAACAGGGGGATGGTGACCTCATTACAGTAAATTATCAGTGGTCTGCCAGTATATAGGGCAAGGAGTGCTAAGATTAACATATTCATGGAGGACTGTTACCAAATCTGCATCTACTAAAAAAACAAACAACCTCTTCTTTTTGCATAACAGCTCATAACGTCAGTAAAGGAAAACACATATAAATGGAGGCGATTCTCCAACTTCTGAACCAAAATAAAACCTAGACTTAGTTTTATGCCTTTCTTATAAAGGGAACACTTAAACAACGCAATGTAACTCCAGGTCAATCACACTTCTGTGAAATCAAACTGTCCACTTAGGAAGCAACACTGAGTGACAATCAATTTCACATGCTGTTGTGCAAATGTTATAGACAAAGGGTGGAAATTATAGGCAATTAGCAAGACACTCCCAATAAAGGAGTGCTTCTGCAGGTGGTGACCACAGACCACTTCTCAGTTCCTATGCTTCCTGGCTGATGTTTTGGTCACTTTTGAATGCTGCCGGTGCTTTCAGTCTAGTGGTAGCATTAGACGGAGTCTACAACCCACACAAGTGGCTCAGGTAGTGCAGCTCATCCAGGATGGCACAACAATGCAAGCTGTGTCAAGAAGGTTTGCTGTGTCTGTCAGCGTAGCGTCCACAGCATGGAGGAGCTACCAGGAGACAGGGCAGTACATCAGGAGACGTGGAGGAGGCCGTAGGAGGGCAACAACCCAGCAGCAGGACCGCTACCTCTGCCTTTGTGCAAGGAGGAACAGGAGGAGCATTGCCAGAGCCCTGCAAAATGACCTCCAGCAGGACACAAATGTGCATGTGCCTGCTCAAACGGTCAGAAACAGACTCCATGAGGGCCGATGTCCACAGGTGGGGGTTGTGCTTACAGCCCAACACTGTGTAGGACATCTGGCATTTGCCAGAGAACACCAAGATTGGCAAATTTGCCACTGGCGCCCTGTGCTCTTCACAGATGAAAGCAGGTTCACACTGAGCACATGTGACAGACGTGGCAGAGTCACGTTCTGCTGCCTGCAACATCCTCCAGCATGACCGGTTTGGCATTGGGTCACTAATGGTGTGGGGTGGCATTTCCTTTGGGGGTCTGCACAGCCCTCCATGTGCTCGCCAGAGGTAGCCTGACTGCCTTTAGGTACCGAGATGAGATCCTCAGACCCCTTGTGAGACCTTATGCTGGTGCAGTTGACCCTGGGTTCCTCCTAATGCAAGACAATGCTAGACCGCATGTGGTTGGAGTGTGTCAGCAGTTCCTGCAAGACTAAGGCATTGATGCTATGGACTGACCCACCCGTTCCCCAGACCTTAATCCAATTGAGCACATCTGGGACATCATGTCTTGCTTTATCCACCAACGTCACGTTGCACCACAGACTGTCCAGGAGTTGGCAGATGCTTTAGTCCAGGTCTGGGAAGAGATCCCTCAGGTGACCATACGCCACTTCATCAGGAGCATGCACAGGCGTTGTAGGGAGGTCATACAGGCACGTGGAGGCCACACACACACTACTGAGCCTCATCTTGACTTGTTTTAAGGACATTACATCAAAGTTGGATTAGCCTGTAGTGTGTTTTTCTACTTTAATTTTGACTGTGACTCCAAATCCAGACCTCCATGGGTTGAAAATTTTGATTTCCGTTTTTAATTTTTGTGTGATTTTGTTGTCAGCACATTCAACTTTGTAAAGAACAAAGTATTTCTGAAGAATATTTAATTCATTCAGATCTAGGATTGTGTTGTTTTTGTGTTCCCTTTATTTTTTTGAGCAGTGTAGTTAAAAGACCACTCTCCGCCCATAAAGCTAAGATGAGGAGTATTCCAATAAAAGGCGACTTATAAAAGATAGAAATCTGCCCTTTTATTATTAGAGGGACACTATAGTCACCAGAACAACTACAGCTTATTATATTTGTTCTGGTGAGTATAATTATATGATTTTGCTATTACATGACAAAAAGTCATGATTATGTTAAAGACATGGAGGCAAGTATTGCATATCAATAACAAGGACAAGAAAACACACTCTCGTGAACCAGGAACAGAAACCACGACAGGGCAATGAACTAGGGAAATTCAGGGTTTTAAATATCCCTCCTTGGGCTGTGATTGGTCAGGGCTTGGCCTCTGACCCCAGAACGCGCATGTGCGTAGACGTCGTGATGTTATACGCACGGTCGCCTGAACCTTGGAGGCGGAGCTACAAATGGATCCCTCGTGTGAAGAAGACGCGTGCCCCAGCGGGTCGGCTCCCCGCTCGTTGCTGAATGGGTAATTCCTCCAACCTGTCAGCTTGGTTGCACCAATTGGGTGCGACCACATGCACCCGGGGGCCGTGACAGTACTCCCCACTCGAAGACCGCCCACCGGGTGGGAAGGAGCAGGCTTGTTAGGAAACTGGTTGTGGAACGACCGGAGAAGACGAGGAGCGTGGACTCTATCAGCAGTGATCTAAGAGCATTCCTCAGGTCCATAACCTTTCCAATCCACCAAATAAGACAACACACCCCTAGACACCCTGGAATCCAGTATGGAACGGACCTCGAATTCCTCCTGGCTTCTAACTACCAGAGGAGGAGGTGGTACGAACTGTTTGATGTACCGGTTGCAAGTAAGCGGTTTCCATAAAGACACATGGAATTAATTCGATATCCTCAAATGTGCAGTAAGGGTGAGAGAGTACGACACAGGATTAATGTGTCGAAGGACTCAGAAAGAACCTATAAAGCAAGGAGCCAGTTTCATGGAAGGTACTTTCAATTTGATAAGATGCGTGGAAAGCCAGACCCTGTCCCCAGCTTGATAGACAGGATTGGCTCCACGCCGCTTTTCTGTCTGAACTTTAGTACGTCTGGAGGCCGACTGTAACGCTTCGTGTACCGAAGTCCAAGTGTCACAGATTCCAAATGGACCTCTAAAGCAGGAATGTCAGTGTCTGAAAAATCAGAAGGTAATATAGTGGGATGATAACCATTATTTACAAAAAAAGGAGTAGAGGACTCGTGAGTTGCCTTGTTTGTAGCAAATTCAGCCATGGGCAGAAGTTCTGATTGGCATCAATAAAGCAACGTAAATAAGACTCCAAGGCTTGATTAGCTCTCTCCGCCGCCCCATTGGTCTGAGGATGATATGAAGAGGAAAAATAAAGTTCTATGCCCAACTGTTTGCAGAAAGCACACCAAAATCTGGAAATAAATTGGTTACCTCTTTCAGAGACTATGTTTTTGGTATCCCATATACAGCCAGGTCCATAAATATTGGGCAAAAACAAGGAGTATACTAACTAATTGCTAATAAAAAATCTATATATTAGAAGTGGTCCTAGGTGAACCTCACTGATCACCCAAATAGTGAGACAAAAAACAAACAAAGTGGAACCCACATCTAATGAGCATACAGTATATGTATACCTGGGAATTAGACCAGAGTGAGATATTCTATATACAATGATGTTAGAATCTAGAAAAACACAAATTGAGAATCATAGCATAACTCTGTTGTGTGTAATAAGTGAATACGTGATAGTGATGTTACACTCACAAACGAAGGTAGAAATCAGGCCTCTCACCCCCTTGGGGTATATATGGAGTATGAACCTTGGTAACCGCTTCCGATGCACAATTGGAGAAGGTATGTATCTTTAAGAAGTGGATAAGAGAAAACCATACATGGTGAAGTATGTAGTAAAAATTATAAAAATAATTTATTGGATACACTTACAAACAGAAGGCAATTCTGCGCATATCTCCACTCTTGGTGGAACTCCAGAGCAGCATGGAACAAACAGCACGATTCCAAAAGGGAGTAACACGACCAAGGGAGATCAAAATACAATATAAAATAAAATAAAAATTAAGAACAACTTGAGTCCATATATCCAACGCGTTTCGTCCAGATAAACTGTCAGGGACTTCTTCAGGGATATGTGAAGGGTCATATGAAGGAGAATCTTCTTATACCCGTTGCAATTCTTCATAATGCCGATCACCGGCAGCGTGCGTTTCAGTGTGGAACGCACAAACATATTTCCTGTGACGTACATCCGTTTGTTGAGCGCATGCGCGCTGGGAATCTAAGAAAAAACGCTCGAGACTCGAGCAAGTATAGACACAAAAAAGGTGGAGATCAAAACACCAGAGATCTAAAGAACCCATGAATGTGTTGTTTGGAAACTACAACGTAGTTAGAACTATACAGGACCCCAGAATTAAATACAGAATAGGATACATGGATAGATAACATGTCTACTAAACAGACATATAGTGAATCCAGCGTCATTCCAAATGTGCACGCGGATGCGCAAGCAGGTTAACAAAACACCCAATATACGCATCCGTGTGCAAAAACGGTGACGGACTGGAACAAACTGGATAATAGAATTACAAAACAACCGTCTGAGTATGCATATATACCTCCTAATACAAGTAAAATAAAAAATAATATAGATATTGTATACATGCATGTGTTAATAAATGAACAAGAAATGAGAAAGTTCAAGAGGAAAAACAGTCTATACCAATGACCAGCAATCAAAATATCTATATAAGACCTTGAAGATCTATTTCAGCATTCAAGCCAAAATGTAACGTCTTTAATGTATAAATCCAAAAGGCTTCTTGTCGGATTAATAGTTGGATCTTATCTCCTCCTCTGCAACCCAGTGTGATATGTTCAATGCCAAAAGCCTGGAAATTTTCCCAACGAAAGAGGGGACATGAATTACAATGTTTGGGGACACTGTGATCTAAATTACCCCTCTTGATGTTGTTAAAATGCTCTAAAATTCTGATGTGGAGTTTTCTGGTGGTACGACCCACATACTGGGCTCCGCATCCACACTGGAGTATATAGATAACAAAAGTAGTAGAACATTGTATGTGTTTTTTGATTACATATGTTTTATTAGTCTGAGTACTGACAAAGCTAGTGATTTTTCTTTTTTGATGTTTACACGTGGAACAATGTCCACAACAATAAAAACCTTTAAGGGGCTGAAGAAAAGAACCAGAAGTAGATGAAGGAAGTACAGGAAGAAGACTAGGAGCTAATTTGTTTTTTAAATTGGCCGCTCTTTTATATATAATCATAGGCTTATCAGGAATAATCTCTTTGAGTACACTGTCACGTTGTAAAATGTACCAATACTTATTTAGAATCTTTTTAATTTTATTGGCATGTGGGTTGTATTGGGTAATGAATGCAAATTGAAATTTACTATTATTTTTAGTATGTTGTTTTTTGTGATGATTTTTTAAGAATGTATTTCTGTCTGTAGTTAATATATTTTGTATATCTGTGTTGATTTGATCCTGATTATATCCCTTTTCCAGATAACGTGCCTTTATTACTTGGGCTTGTTCTACAAATGTGGCATTATCTGAACAATTCCTCCTGAGTCGAACTAACTGGCTTCTTGGTACATTAGAAAGCCAAGGGGGATAATGGGCACTCGACAAGTCTATGGCATTGTTACAATCAGTTGGTTTAAAAAATGTCTTGGTTTGAAGCTGATTTTGATCTATATAGATAGTAAGATCTAAGAAATCCAAGGACACTAGGCTGGTATTATAAGTGAATATAAGATTGTAATCGTTTGAATTGACATGATTAAAGAAAAGATCTAAACTCTCCATGGAGCCCTCCCAAATAATGAGCACATCATCTATGTAGCGCCGCCATAGGACCAGATTGCCCCCCAGCTGAGGGCCTAGATGGATATGGCGCTGTTCCCAGTGGGAAACATATATATTGGCAAAGCTGGGGGCAAATTTGGTACCCATGGCGACGCCACATTTCTGCAAGAAGTACTGACCATTAAACCAAAAAAAATTCTTGGTCAATACAAAGGCCATGCAATGTATTAGAAATTCTATTTGAATAGATGAAAGACATTGATGTTTAATGAGTACATCTTTAATGGCCTGGATGCCCTTATCGTGTGGGATGTTTGAATATAGGGCTGTGATGTCTGTAGTGGCCAGAATGTATGTAGATTTCCAATGGATTGAGGAAATATCCTGTAGAATATGTTTGGTATCCCTAATATATGAATCAATACGGGAAACGTATGGTTGAAGAAAAAAATCAACATACTCCGACAGGTTACAGGAGAGGGAATTAATACCACTGACTATAGGGCGGCCGGGAGGTCTTTGTAGGTTCTTATGAATCTTGGGTAAAAAATAAAAGGTAGCTAGTTTGCAATTAGGATTATAAATGAAATCATGTTCTTTCTTAGTTAGAATTTCTTTTTCGATACCCAAGTCCAATAGTTGTTTCAAAGACTGTAAGAACCTCGGGGTTGGATTCTGTGATAAAATTTCATACGTATTGGTGTCGTTTAGAATGTTATATGCCTCTTCCATATAGTATGATCGATCCATTATTACTGTACCACCTCCCTTATCGGCCTCCTTAATGATTATATTCGAATTTTCAGTTAACCTTCTCAAGGCATCTCTTTCCTTTTTATTCAAGTTAAGATGGTATTTATTATTAGTTAATTTATCAAGGTCTGCTTGGACTAATTCATTAAAAATATCCAAATATTTGCTTTTGGCAGACCAGGGATAGAAATGAGACGTGGATTTGAAAGGGGTCCCATAAATATTGGGACATCGACATAATTCTAATCTTTTTGGCTCTATACTCCAGCACAATGGGTTTTAAATGAAACAAACAAGATGTGCTTTAACTGCACACTTTCAGCTTTAATTTGAGGGTATTTACATCCAAATCAGGTGAACGGTGTAGGAATTACAACAGTTTGTATATGTGCCTCCCACTTTTTTAGGGACCAAAAGTAATGGGACAGATTAACAGTCATAAATCAAACTTTCACTTTTTAATACATGGTTGCAAATCCTTTGCAGTCAATTACAGCCTGAAGTCTGGAACGCATAGACATCACCAGACGCTGGGTTTCATCCCTGGTGATGCTCTGCCAGACCTCTACTGCAACTGTCTTCAGTTCCTGCTTGTTCTTGGGGCATTTTCCCTTCAGTTTTGTCTTCATCAAGTGAAATGCATGCTCAATCGGATTCAGGTCAGGTGATATACTTAGCCATTGCATAACATTCCATACTTTGGATCACGAGCAGTTCCTTTCCTTCTCCATACTCTTCTCTTCCCATCACTCTGGTACAAGTTGATCTTGGTCTCATCTGTCCATAGGATGTTGTTCCATAACTGTGAAGGCTTTTTTAGATGTTGTTTGGCAAACTCTAATATGGCCTTCCTGTTTTGAGGCTCACCAATGATGTACATCTTGTGGTGAACCCTCTGTATTCACTCTGGTGAAATCTTCTCTTGATTGTTGACTTTGACACACATACACCTACCTCCTGGAGAGTGTTCTTGATCTGGCCAACTGTTGTGAAGGGTGTTTTCTTCACCAGGGAAAGAATTCTTCGGTCATCCACCACAGTTGTTTTCCGTGGTCTTCCGGGTCTTTTGGTGTTGCTATCTCACCGGTGCGTTCTTTCTTTTTAAGGATGTTCCAAACAGTTGATTTGGCCACACCTAATGTTTTTGCTATCTCTCTGATGGGTTTGTTTTGTTTTTTCAGCCTAATGATGGCTTGCTTCACTGATAGTGACAGCTCTTTGGAGATCATATTGAGAGTTGACAGCAACAGATTCCACACTTGAGCACACTTGAAATGAACTCTGGACCTTTTATCTGCTCCTATGCTAAATGGGATAATGAGGGAATAACACACACCTGGCCATGGAACAGCTGAGCGGCCAATTGTCCCATTACTTTTGGTCCCTTGAAAAGTGAGAGGCACATATACAAACTGTTGTAATTCCTACACTGTTCACCTGATTTGGATGTAAATACCCTCAAATTAAAGCTGAAAGACTGCAGTTAAAGCACATCTTGTTCATTTCAAATCCATTGTGGTGGTGTATAGCGCCAAAAAGATTAGAATTGTGTCGATGTCCCAATATTTATGGACCTGACTGTAGCCTAAAGATTTCACGTAAGAATACTTGGACAAGATCCTGGGAGGATGGCATTTTTTTGAGAGGTCTAAAATGTGCCATCTTGGAGAAACAGTCCACTACCATAAGGATAGTGTTATAACCATTAGAACTCGGTTGATCAACAATGAAATCCATGGCCAGGTGGGTCCACTGAGCGTCTGGTATTGAAAGTGGCTATAACAACCCAGGAGGTGATTTGTGGGGAACCTTGGACACAGCACAAATTCTAAATGCTCCCACATAATCCTTGACATCACATCTAAGTGACGGCCACCAACATTTTCTAGTAATGGCAGAGAGGGTTTTGTTTATACCAGGATGTCCAGCTGTCACGTTATCATGGTATAACTTGAGTATCTCATATCTCTGTGATGGTGAGACAAGCAATTTATTAGATGGCTTCTCTGCTGGTGCCTGAGTTTGATCTGCTATTATGGCACAAAGGAGCGGAGAAGACAATTCGGAAACTGTCGTTGCTATAAGACACTCAGGGGGTATGATAGGAGATGTCTTTTGGTTAGGAAACTCATCAGTATCATACTGTCTCACAGAGCATCAGCCTTATTATTCTTAGTGCCTGGTCTGTAAGTAATAATAAAATTAAAACGTGAAAGGAAAAGTGACCATCTAGCGTGTCTGGAAGACAATCTCTTGGCGTCCGCATTGTAAGCCAGATTCTTATGATCCGTGAAAATCAAAAGTGGTTCTTTGGAACCTTCTAAGAGATGCCTCCATTCTTTAAGTGCTAGAATATTGGCCAATAATTCCCTGATTCCGATGTCGTAGTTTCTCTCACCAGGAGATAGCTTTTTGGAGAAAAACCCACAGGGATGCAGAGGTTTATCAGGGTTTTCTCGTTGAACCAGAATGGCTCCTACACTTGTCTCAGATGCATCAACCTCTAAAATAAATGGTTTGCGAGATCTGGATGTGCTAAAACAGGTGCTGAGACAATTAAAGATTTCAATTTTTCAAATGCTTCTATTGCTTCCTTTGGCCATGAATTACTGTTAGCTCCTTTTCGGGTAAGGTTGGTAATAGGAGCAATTTCCGATGAGAAGCCTTTGATGAACCTGCGATAATATTATTATTATTATGTTATTTATATAGCGCCATCAAATTCCGCAGCGCTTTACAATGGGTGGAAAAACAGACATGTAGTTGTAACCAGACAAGTTGGACACACAGGAACAGATGAGTTGAGGGCCCTGCTCAATGAGCTTACATGCTAGAGGGAGTGGGGTAAAATTACACAAAAGGTAAGGATAGTATTAGACTGGTGACAGTTGCAGAAGAGGAATCAGTTGGGAGCGATTAACAATTTAAGTGATCTGCTTTTATGAAATAATTAGCAAATCCAGTAAAGCGTTTTACATCTTTAAGACCCCTGGGTAATGGCCACTGTAGTACTGGGTCCAGTTTGTGTGGGTCCATCTTAAAACCAGAGGGGGACATTACATATCTGAGGAACTGTACATCGGTTTGATCAAACTGGCACTTCTCTAACTTATAGTATAGGCCATTTTTTTAGCAGGGTTTGTAGCATGGTTTTCACATGTTCGTGATGGGTATGGAGGTCTGGAGAATAGATGAGAATGTCATCCAGGTACACCAACACGAACGTGTGGAGGTATTCTCTTAGGACATCGCTGATCAGGTCTTGAAATACAGCTGGAGCATTGCACAAACCAAACAGCATGACCAAATATAATGTCCAATTCTGGTATTGAAAGCCGTCTTCCACTCATGCCCATCCTTAATTCTCTCTAAAGTCGAGTTTGGTGAACACTCTGGCAACTTTGAGCCTGCCCACACATAGGCAGACAGTCACAGATAAGCACACAGCCACACACACACACAGTTACAGGCACACACAGCCACACACTCAGAGGCAGACAGTTACACACACACACAGTCACATACAGGCAGACAGTTAAACACAGAGACATACAGACATACAGACACACACAACCACACACACACAGGCAGATACAGTCACACACACACACTTACCTCTATCCATTATGGTCTGGAGTGGAGGCAGTGCAGCTCCTGGAGTTTGGATGTTGGGGAAGCAGGCACTCCTTCCTATGCAGCAGTTACCCCGACCAATGTCTTCTGGGCACCTTTAGTCTCGCACCCTCTACTCTGTAAGCCCCACCCCTGCCCCAGTGTGTTCATCTTTTTTTATAATTCCGGGTGGAGGATATATTATTCTCCACCAGGGATTATTAAAAAAAAAAAAAAAAACACATTGCCCTTGAATCCACTGAATCCATCTTGAAATGACAGTAACGCACCATAGAATTGAGCGGGCGTAAGTTGATGACAGGACACATCTGTCCACCTTTCTTTTTCATGAGGAAGATATTTCTTAAGACCCCTTCGGGGGTAAGCGGGGCCAGCTCGATCGCCTCCATGCCAAGGAGAGCAGACAATTCTTCGTCGATCAACCTGCGGTCCTGGAGGGAAAAGCAGATCAGCCGAAGGGACGGGATACTGTGAGATATCCCCACAAGTTCTATCTGGAAACCTCGAACTGTGTCGAGCACCCGTGCATCTGAGGTTTTTGCCGACCAAGCTGAGAAAAATGACGGGGTCTGCCCCCTACACAAACATGAGAAAATGTGCTGGAATTTCCACAGAAACATTTTGACCGCCATGGTCATCCCCTTTATGAGTAAAACGGGGACCGGGTCCTCGCCTTCTGGTAGTTGGGTGGTGCTGAAAGGAGCCTCAGGATTGGAAATAACTGCGGCTGGCCAGATGATCCCTGGATCTGCCGGCCCTTAGTAGAGAACCACCCCCGGAATACCATCCTCATGGAGGACTGGGCTTTATCAAGGGCAGTAAATGCCCCAACAAAGCGCCCCTAGTCCTTTATAAAAGAATCGCCAAATAGTAAGCCTTGGGCGTCCTTACCAGCCTCAGTGAGGGCAAGATTGGCCAATTTGGGCTCTATTTTGAAAATAAAGCTTTACGCTGCTACATGGACAGGGAGGCGTTAACACTCCCAGTGCCAAGTGCAAAGTCCAGACCCTTACGTTGGTTCCATCCCAACTGATGGTCTGTAATGGGTAATAGGGGCTGTAGTGGGTGCAGAGGGGTAGGGCTGTAATAGGTTCATGGGGTTATAGGGGATGTGGTGGGTGCAGAGGGTAATTGGAGCAGCAGGGGGTACTTGGAGCTGTAGTGGGTGTAGGTGGTAATAAGAGATGTAGTGGGTTCAGGGGGTAATTGGGGCTGTAGTGGGTGCAGGGGGTAATGTGGGCTGTAATGGGTAATAGGGGCTTTAGTGTGTGCACTGGGTAACTGCCTGCTGTCGGTGGTGGTTATAGGGGCTGCCATGGATAAGGAGCTATGGTGGAAGTAGTAACTGTGATGGAGGCTGGGGCAGTAGTGAGGGGATGATTTAATAAATGGGAAAATAAATAAAAATAGTTTATTCCACTCAACCTGAGCCTTACAGTTGCCAAGGGAGACTAGAATCCTTATTCCTGATGATCCAGTGGGATTGGGTGCAGACAGTCGCTTTCAACTGGTGTCGGAATTATCGGGGGGTGGATCAACTCCATCCTCCCACTTGGCCCAATCTATGCTATCCCCACCAGGCATTAAAATCAGGGGAGAGGGGGAAAGGCATCATCCAGGGGGGTAATTGTCTCACCCCCTTTGCCCCCTTGTAGCAATGGCAATGGTCCTACATTTCTACACAATATAAACAGGAAAATAAAACATGCTTTAATTGCTATACCATATAGGGATTTTTACAGACACCAGCAATATTTAACCCATTGCTTCCCAGGCTCAGTTAACCTCATAGGTCTTAATTAACCCTTGATATTCTGTAATTAACCATACTACCTCTATTTGTAGCCATTGATGCATCCACTACATACATTGTATTAGTTAAAGGGCCACTAAACTTGGGTCTCGCCATTGCTTCCCACCCTTGAACAGGTCTTGTATCCAGATTCCAGTGATAGAAGCTCTCATGCAGAGAGTATAGTTGTGGAGTGATTATAGCTGCTTTGTGATTATAGCAAGCTAAGTGATCACAGCCTTCCCCCACAGACATTAGCCTTAACCTAATGCTGGGAGTGAACATGTTTAATGGAGCATGGTACAGGCAATTTATACACAGACCCCCAGTACTGGGTCTCCATAAAATTCAATATAGAGTCTCTGTGTCTGGGAGATAATTGAGTATTGTCACGACAGTGACCCCTTCTCGCAGAGTGTAACCTAACTATAGAACGTATACCGGACCTTAGAATGGCCGGACTCACGTTAGAGTAGTCAAATGGGATAGCCAGAGGTCAAGGGATAACAGAAGACGGGAATAACGATAAGCAAGCCAAAGTACAGGGAACCAGAGAGTAGAATAGTCAAATAGAGGAGCCAAAAGTCAAATACCAGGATAGAATACAAATGTCACAGAAATAGCACTAGGGGAACCAGCAAGAACCACACTAGGGCGTCTTACTGCTGTCAGGGCAGCCCTTTTATAGTGTGGTGTGTGTAGCCTTAAAACCACGCCCTCAAAAGGTCCGGGGGCGTGGCCGCGTCAGGACCTTGTCGGCTTCAAGCCGACGGCCGTGGCGCGCATGCGCCGAACTTAGAAATTCCGCTCTGAGTGAGCGGCCGGCGTCAGAAGTGCCGTGCCGCTCAGTGAAGGAGGACGCTGTGGTGCGTGGGTCCGAGGAGGACAGGTAAGGTATCGTGACAAGTATACTTTGCTTAAACTAATTATCTTCCATGCACAGAGGTACAATGCACAAAATATTAAACAACCCAAAACACACACAATATTACAAGAGACCCCCCACAAGTCCTATATACCCGGATAGTCTGGATCTGAGTGCCTAACATTTACAAAAAGCTCTCAGATCCCACGAACACAGCCAAATCACCACCGGGATAAAGTTTTTTTACCGACTGCACATGTGGCTTCTGCCCAAAATAATTCCATAAGAAATGTGGTAGAGGTCGGTCACTTTCGGGAGTCCAAAAATGAAGTAAATACCGAACAGATTCTCTGGTTTCTAGGTAGCGATTGTTTGCTTAGTTCGTTCAAACAATCCTACCGAACAGCGCTCTCCTTAGATGGTTAGAAATGAAGCAGGCATTCGTCTAAGTTCAGCGGTGTTTGCAAGTTAGTCTGTCTGATCTTAGCTCCATACACTCGACGCCTGAACACCGCTGCCCTGCCTGCGTTTGTGCGTCAAGATGGCCGTCAACTAATTTCCCACGTGTTTGTTCATGCGAACGGTGGCCACCCAGCGAACACTTGGGATAACAAAGTGTGAAACCATGATGGAGGTGTCAGGAGAGGTTAACAGGGGTTAACAAGCCCAGAGGTGGTCTGAGTATGGGGGGTATAGAGAGGCAATTTGTGAGTTTGTTCGGTAACCAAACTGAAGAAGGGAAAACGTACGGACAGCGTATTTTAAGGGACAGAGTGGTCGGTTACATGGCCCATAGTCCTAGGGCTTGAGGCTAGATAGCAGGCTCCTCTAGGAGCTCGTTGCATAGGCATATTTGCCAAAGTACAAATTGCATTAATTGACATGGCAGGGTCCTGCCTTTTTAACCTTGCAATGTTAAACATGCAATGTTTTGTAGAACCTGCAATGTGTTACATTGAAGGGTTACATGAACCTCTATTGGCTTCTCTCCTGAAGTGCCTCTTCTTCCAGAACAGAGTAAAACTTATTCCTGGAATCAAATGCTACTGTCCAGTATTTGGGATGAGAAGCATAGCATAACTAAAATCCCTTGCTTCCCTATAAGAAGCATTGGATTAGAGCAGATTATGAAAGACGTCCGCACACCTTTAAAGGCTGAGAAAGCGGCTGCAGCAAGGGTGGCCTTGTGGTGGAAACATAATTTTTCTAATACTGCAAGGGTGAACAGAAGGGAACCTATAGTCCCAAAAAGGTATCTTATCTTGGGACTGTAAGGTCTCTTTAACCATATTTTGACAATGAAACAATGAATAAACACCACATATTTTTAGAAGGAACAATGACTCATGCTCACTAGGCACAGCAGTTTGTAGGGCATTTCCTGCCTTTGAACTCTTTCTGTGTGATTTGGGTCTTTGTTTTTGGTACATGGTTCTAAATTGATAATTTAAGATCGTGTCTTCTCCATTATTTCCATTATGTCCTCCCGTTCCTAGTCACTAGTTTTTAATTACAGGGAGCATGCCTTTATACTAATATTGGGGTCAATATGATACCCAGAGTCTTTATTTATTTATTTTATTAATATATATTTTGTGTGTGTTTTCATGCTTCTATGTATGATAACCCAGTTATGAAGAATTTTAGTTGTCAAATGCGATAGAGCCATTTATTGGGCAA
The DNA here is from genome assembly GCF_036172605.1 of Pelobates fuscus. Taxonomy (NCBI): domain Eukaryota; kingdom Metazoa; phylum Chordata; class Amphibia; order Anura; family Pelobatidae; genus Pelobates; species Pelobates fuscus. The sequence continues at coordinate 263,244,162 of NC_086319.1, read as the reverse complement.
TATGTACCAAATAAATTGAATTAAATAAGCTAGGCTGATATTCCAATGCAAAGTATATGTATTAGGTTTGATATTTTACCGGCTTCCAATAAGTCTTTAACCGCGTTTATTTAGTCCATCCAAATTGAAAAATAACGGGTGCTGATAACTCCTGATAAAGATCAGTGGCTCAAATTTAAATGAGGCCCTAGTTCTTTAACAAACACTAATAATAGCTAATTTCACCATGTCGGTTATGTGTATATAGAATTATAAATGTAAAAACAGATAAAATGATATAGGTATTGTTTGTGGCATTGTTAAATATATACATGTACCCAATGCTCTTCAAGTTCACATTTTCAGTTAGTTAACCCTTGACTGGCAGTTCAGTTACAAATGCATTACAATCAGCGAAATATGTGTCTCTATTATCTGAAGAAATATCTTGGAAACAGGAAAGGGATAAACACCAGGCTTTCAGGACCCATATAAATCAGTTACTATGGCAATATCCGCTCCCAGCACCACATTTTCTTGTTAGACAAAGCTTTAAATTTAGGGAGGTGGCCATATTTAATGTAGATCTGTCTATCAAAATTGAATAGAAAACAGCTTAAAACAGATTGTAGTGTCCAAAGACCAGACACAGACGTGCTAAGTGCTGAGTTTGCATTTGGTGATAAACGCTTCGTACATTGTCATAATATCTAAATATCCAAAGGAAAAACACCACAAACAAATAAAATGTAAAAAAAAAAAAAAACATTTATTAAAGTATGATATAAAATCATTGTGAAACAAAACTTAGAATACATAAAAACATTTGCTCACCTTTTCAAACAAACAAAAAAAGCCCATAAATGAAACATTGGTAGTTATTACTGATTTGCAGTGATATCCTTATAAAGCCCTATTTCCTTGCTTGATATGACCGAGTGAGTGGCGTATCTGATATGTCTTTGTTTTAAATTTGTACATTCATCATTGCTGCTTTATTCATAGATATACCCATAAATATACAACAGTGGTATCTCTAGACTTTGCGAGGCTGTAAGCGAAACTCAGACGTGGCCCCCACTAACACCCACAGTGAAAAAAATAGGGGTTGCGTTATGTGTGTATAAAAGCAGCTGTAGTTATAAAAAAAATTAATTAGCAATTATGCTAATCATGTATAGACGATTGCGTGGTATGGTTGCATAGTCTGGAAGTTGTGTATATATAAGTACCAGTGTGAAGTGGTTAGTGGAAACAAAAATGAAATTTTGGTTGGGCATAAAAAAAAATAAAGTTACAAATGAGAAAACGTTGGACATTTTCCTACGTATTGTATATCCCTTCCACACAGACAATAATACACGCCCACATAAACAATCTCTGATACACACACATTTACACACACTGATGTACAGAGACACACACATTGACAAATAGACATACTGTTTCAATGTGTATCTGGGTGTGTGTATTTCTGAGTGTGTCTGGCCTTGTCTACCTGTGTATGTGCCTGAGAGTGTGTTTTTGACAGTGAGTATCCTTGTATGTGAATGTACGTCTCTGTGAGCATGTGACAAGACAAGGAGGTAAATGAGACAGGGTTGGGGGCAGGGCCGGCGCCACCGTTAGGCGAACTAGGTGTTCGCCTAGGGCATCGGCCTGCTGGGGGCGCCCACTGGAATATTTCCTGGTGGGCTCCCCCTGTCTTGTACCGCAGTGCCGGGCCGCTCCTCCAGGCGCCTGAAGGTGGGGGCGCCCAGAGGAGCCCTGTCTCAGTATGGCAGAGCAGGCAACTTCTTACCTTGATGACAGGTGCCTGCTCTGCCATCAAATGCCGGTGACCAGAGGAGAGGGGATGGAGCAGGCAGGCGGAGAGGGAGGCTCTTCTTGCAGCTCCTCACTCCTCCCTCTCGCGCTGTCTGTCTGACGGAATATGATGTCATTCCGGCCCTGGCAAACTAAGCGGCAGGCGGGAGGAGTGAGGAGCTGCTCCACACTGGACCACAGGGAGGTGTGTGTCTGTCAGTGAGTGTGTGTCTGTGTGTGTGTATGTCTGTCAGTGAGTGTCTTTGTGTCTGTCTGTCAGTGAGTGAGTATATGTCTGTCAGTGAATGTGTGTCTGTCTATCTAGTAACTGAAAAAAAATAGATATAAAAATTTTGCTCAGACTAGATTACACAGACATAGCCTTGATTTTTTAAATTTTCATTAAAAACATAGCAAGCTAATCTAAACACAAGAAAAATCCACTGGGACTTAAACGATGGCAACAGAATTGCAAAGTAAAAATGGCAGCGTTAAATAAATATTACAAATTTGAATTTTTCCATTGACTAATTTGGCCTACAATTTACAGCTCTGTCATTGACTAATTTGGCCTACATTTTGGAACTCTGTCATCTTGTTAGAATTTGTTGATTAGTGATTAGATCCCTGTGTGTCACATGACATTACATGTTCTGAGTGAGTGTATGTCTGTCAGTGAGTGTCTGTGTGAGTGTGTGTGTGTGCGTGTGTCAGTGAGTGAATGTCTGTCAGTGAGTTTCTGTGTGTGTGTGTGTCAGTGAGTGAGTGTATGTCTGTCAGTGAGTTTCTGTGTGTGTGTCAGTGAGTGAGTGTATGTGTGTCAGCGTGTGTGTGTCTGTCAGTGAGTGTCTGTCATTGAGTGAGTGACATGAAGGGGCTGCAAAATGGATCTTTGCCTAAGGTGGCAAAAATCCTTACACCGGCCCTGGTTGGGGGGTGAGTGCGACAGAGTGATCAATGGTGAATGTGATAGTGTTGGGGGATGAGTGTGACATGGTTGGAGGACGGTGTGCAAAAGGGCGAAGGAAGGTGTGACAGGATTTGGGTGGTTAATGTGACAGACATGTGTGGCATGGTTTGTGAGGTAAGTGTGGCATGATTGGAGGAGGGAGTGTGAAAATGCAAGGGGAAGTGAATGTGACAGGATTTAGAGAGGTTAATGTGGCATGGTGAGTGTGGCAGAGTGGGGTGTGGGATAATTTTTACAGGGATAGGGCGTTGAGTATGACAGGATTAGAGGGGTTAATTTGATAGGATACCTATGGCATAATTGGTAGGGTGAATGTGACAGAGTTGGTTGACAGTAATGGAGTGTGACGGGGTTGAGGGGTGAGCATGACAATGTGACTAGGGGGGGATTAATGTGATTGGTTGAGTGTAGCAGAGCAAGGGGAGTGTGAGTGTTGGAGGGAGTGTGACAGAATTAGGAGGGGTTGATATGATTGTGGTAGGATGTAAAGACCTGGAAATAACATACGTTTTCTTACATTTTAAGTAGGGCAAGGGGGAGCAAGCAACCTAAATGGTGGCTTTAACCCTATAGGGTCAGGAATACATGTTTGTGTTCCTGACCCTACAGTGTTCCTTTAAATGTGAAATTCACTTTGAAATCTCAGTTTAGTGAATAACCCTGTTAGATATATCCAGATGTAGATAAATCCATATATATCAAGTACATTTCCACTTTACATGAATTTAACACATAATCTTACACACTCATAGATATGCATATATCCTTACATATACATATATACCAAGTCCTGTCCTAACATATACACACTTGCATATATTTCACAAATGCCCTTCTACCTACACACCTATAGATATACTCTCTTATACATTTACTCATACACAACCATAGTTATAAAAGCAGATATGTAGCACATACCCCTGCACACTGTCACAATACCTGTGGATGTACCTCCTTTCATTGTTCCACACGTTCTTGCAACTTGTGTCATGTCTGATGCTGGACAGTACACTCATTTGTCATTTTGTTCTGCCACAGCACAGCAGTTCTGATCCACAGACCCTTGCATCATTCATATGACATCCTTCACATACATTTTGGAGTCAGAATTATGACACTGAGCAATGAAAGGTAGTCTATAATTATTTAAACCCTCATGACAGACAAAACTTTGCCTTGTCGTGGTTTATGTTTGGATATCCAATAGTGCTTATTAAACTGATTGTCTCTTCTGGTATCTGGCGTAGGTCAGTCCTTGATTACTGTGTCTTCTGTTATCCCTAACCTTGGCTTGTTTTCTTGTTTACATGTTACTCTGTATCCCTTGACCTTGTCTAGTTTACCAACTTTCTCTTAGTTTCTTCTTAGGAAGCTTTGCTTATCCTGTTACCATGTTAATCTGGTCACCTCTAAAGACCGATAATAGTCTACTAGCCAAATCTTCATCCTGCTTTGTTAGGCTTGACCTGAGTTCTGTATGCTAGGGCTTTACTCTATCCTGACACCCACACACTCATAGACTTACAAACACGTTCACACTGTGGTTGCTAGTTCACCATTTGTTTTGGGGAAATTGATCATTTTTGCTTTTTTGCAGGCAGACTATAAAAAAGTGTCCGCGGCGAGCACGCCGTTGCGGCAAGATAGCGGCCACTACGCGGACCCAGCATTCTGCACAGTGAGGAGGAGGAGAGCTGCAGATATGTTAGGGGAGGGCAGGTCAGGGACTATGGTGCAAACCATGATAGCGCTGAGTCCATGACCTCTCTTTATAATTCATGTGTGCCCCACCTACTGGTGGGAGGTGGCCGGTTATGTGACCCTGGTTCCCTATTTAAACCAAGCACACCTTCCAGTCAGTGCTTGGTTATTTTTCTTGCCTTTGAATACCTGCCTTTTGCCCTGATTTACAGCTCATGTTCCTGGTTCATGACCCTTGATCCCCTGATTGATTCTCCTTGCCTGCTGCCTGACCTGACTCCAGATTGATCGACTTCTCTTGTCTGCAGCCTGACTTCGGATTTATTAACTGCGCTTCCTGCTTCTTCCCTTCTCGGATTCCTCGCCTGGCTGCTTCCCATTAAAGGCCTCCATGCCACCACAGACCCTTTGGGACCCTGTCCCCACTTCCAAGTGCTCCTGATGGTCGTGATTGTAAGGGAGTGCTGTTCCGCTGCAATTGGGTTTATAACAGCCTGTGAACTACTCTTCACTCTCTTCACTTCACAAAACCTAATGATTATGTGAAGGTTCGCACTACTATTGCATTGTTATCTGGTCAACCCCAAACATGGGCACATCAACTCCTGCACTCTATCAGTCCAATATTGGGCTCATGGGACTCGTTTGCCACCACTATGCACATGTTATATGATGATCCTTTGAGACCCTCTGCTGCCCGCAGTACCCTCCGTTCCCTCCGGCAGGGTAAAAGACCCGTAGAAGACTACATCACACATTTCCAGGAGCTAGCTGCTAACAGAGTTTATAACGAAACCGGCCTGATAGAACAGTACAGACTGGGTCTGTTTGAGGCCTTAAAAGATTAACTAGCCAGAGTTGGGGTACCCACTTCTTTGGAAGATCTGATCCTCATGGTCACCCAATTAGACCGACGCTTCCATGAACGGAGAAGTGAGAGACAAACTCCAGCCAATCTCCGGCCTCTGGATTTATCTGGTTCTGTGGCTTCTGCTTCTTCTTCTTCCACCTCCTCCTCGTAGGAACCCATGCAAATAGGCATGGTTCGTCGCCCCCTAACTGAAGAAGAACGCAAGAGATGCCGCTCTCAAAGACTTTGTCTCTACTGTGGGAAAGCCAATCACCAACTGCGGTCCTGCCCAGTCCGACCAAGCACTTCACCTGGTAAGAGTAGAGACCACCAAGTCACTGCCATCAATGACTCAGGAGCCAGCGGCTGTTTCATAGTTCAGACATTGGCGCAAACCTGTCACCTGCCCACTACTTTTTTTTTTTTTTGCACCACTACTTGCTTAAATAAGACACCCATGCATCTGCTCACTATGATTCCTGATCCTCCTGTCACATTGCCAGACAAATACAAGGAATTCCAAGACGTCTTCAACAAAAAGAATGCAGATCAATTTCCCTCGAGACGGCCATATGACTGTCCAATCGACCTGCTCCCAGGTGCTTCTATCCCCCTATGGACGCATATTTCCTCTCTCATAAGCTGAGCTCAAACATCTTAAAGAGTACATTTCTGAAAACCTAGCCAAAGGTTTTATCAGACCTTCATCATCCCCAGCAGGAGCAGGCATATTTTTCATTGGCAAGAAAGATTGAGGTCTGCGCCCATGTGTTTACTATCGTGCCCAAAATTATATCACCATCAAGAACCGATATCCTCTACCTCTGATACCCGAGCTCCTAGACAGATTAAGGAAAAAAAGAATATTCTCGTAGTTAGATCTACGAGGTGCATATAACCTGGTCCGTATCCGTAAAGACGATGAGTGGACTCAAATGGATCCTCTTAAGATCACCGTTATCCTGGAATGGCACATACCCAAAGACAAGAGGTCTGTATGGCGTTTCATGGGAGTGGACAATTTTTATAGGCGTTTTATCAGAGATTTTTCCCAAGTATGTTCTCCCATAACAGCTTTGACTAAAAAACAGGATCGGTTTATCTGGACCACCCAAACCCAAGAAGCCTTTCAAAAGTTACAAAAACTCTTTACCCAACCTTCTATTCTCATACAATGGGATACCACAAAGGCTTTTTTCCTTGAGTTAGATGCCTCCGATATTGCTATTTTTACTCTCGTAAACTATCACCCGCAGAGATGAACTACTATGTAGGTGAGCGAGAAAATCTTGCTGTCAAGGATACTCTAGAAGAATGGCACAACCTACTTGAGGGAGCTCCCTTACCCATCGCAGTATATACAAACCATCGTAACTGCTGCCAAGAGACTATGTCCCCGCCTTATTCTTCTCCAGATTTAACCTACATATTACCTACCGCCCTTGGTCAAAAAAATCTAAAAGCTGACGCCCTATCACGCATGTACAAAAGGACAGATCCAACAGACTCAATCCAAGGCACCATTCTATCGCCACGTCAGTTCCTAGCAATACAGGTCTCACTCCCAGACCGCATACGTAACCCAGCGGTCCAACCACCTATTACGTCTCTGCCTCTAACCCAGAGACAAGGACTATGGTACCACGACAAACAGCTGTATGTACCACTCTCACTCCAGTCCGAGGCAATTAGCCAGTTTCATGACACCCTTTCGACAGGCCATGGAGGAGTTTCCCAGACACTTGAAAACATTACCCGTTATTATTGGTGGCCTTCTATTAAGATGGACATCAGGGACTACGTCCTCTCATGCGACATATGTGCTTGATCAAAGCCCCCAAAGGTAAAACCAGTGGGCCTTTTACAACCTCCTGCAGTTCCTCAAGGGCCATGGACCGGCATAGCTATGGATTTTTTTGTGGATTTACCTCTATCACACAAACACAACACCATCATGGTGGTAGTGGATAGATTTACGAAGATGACGGATTCCATTCCCTCCATCGGACTCCCATCAGATGCCAAGACTGCCTCCTTGTTCCTGCAAAACATATTTCATCTACATGGATTACCCCAAACCATCATCACTGATTGAGGTTCTCAATTACCCTTCCGTTTCTGGTCCCATTTTTGTCGTCACCTAAGGATTTAACGCTGTTTATTTCTGCAGATCTGTTAGGGAAGGGCAGGTCAGGGACTATGGGGCAAACCAAGATGGCGCTGAGTCCCTGACCTCTCTTTATAGTTCCTGTGTGCCCCACCTACTGGTGGGAGGTGGCCGGTCATGTGATCCTGGCTCCGTATTTAAACCAAGCACACCTTCCAGTCAGTGCTTGGTTATTTTTCTTGCCTTTGTATACCTGCCTCTGGATACTATCACATTCTATGGAACAGTATCCAGAGCCACATGATTGTATTTCACAAATCCATTTGATCACTTCTCCCCGCCCAGATTTGACATCTTCTCCTTTAGAAGATGAGGTCGAGGATGTATTTGTTGATGGTACATGTTCTCACCCGAATGATGGTGAATACCATAATGGTTATGCAGTAGTCCAGTTACCTGACACTGTTCTCGAAGCCCATTCTATACCCCTTCAATCACCCAAGCCGCTGAACTGGTTGCTCTTACCCATGCCTGTCACTTATTTAGGGGTAAACGTTCAGCCTTTTGCCCTGATTTACAGCTCATGTTCCTGGTTCATGACCCTTGATCCCCACCCTTGATCCCCTGATTGATTCTCCTTGCCTGCTGCCTGACCTGACTCCGGATTGATCGACTTCTCTTGTCTGCAGCCTGACCCTATCCCCACTTTCAGGTGCTCCTGAGAGTCGTGATTGTAAGGGAGTGCTGTTCCACTGCAATTGGGTTCCATCAACCTCTGCAAAAACCCCAGGTAGGTGTAACAGTTAACTCTATCTTTGTTTTAGTGATGTGGTGGACACTTGTTGTCTGGGGGGTCACATCCAAACAATCTGCTGCTGCTGTTCTGAATTCCAAATTCTAAATATTTCCCTTTAGGGGTTATTGGGTAGGAGTGAGATTTGCCCTGTACAACACTGCAGTATATATTTGTTTCCTAAATAAAAAAGAAACTCCCCTATGTGTCAGTCTGCCTCCACCCTGAGCTTATTCCCATGCCCAGGGCTGCTGCTATTCAGTGGAAATTATTATTTATACCCTTTATGGGTTATTGTTTGGTAGTAGGTTTGCAGTTCCTCATCCTGTACAGCGCTACAGTATATTTTGTTGCTATTCTTGCAGGGGCCTAAAATAAGATATGTGAGTGTCTGTTTGTGCTGCTGCTGGGTCACGGCTGACCCGATAATTTTGTCCAAAAACTCCTGCTGCTGCTGTTATGACTTCAAATGAATTAAAATGTCTCCCTTTAGAGCTGTGTAGAAGGGTACCACTGCAGTGTTTTGCCCTGTGCAGCACCGGAGTATATGTTTTTTAATCGTTCTGCTGTCTAGAGGCTCATGGCTCATGTCCATTTGCTGCTGTTCTAACTTCAAAATCAAATTCAAACCATTTTAAAAACGGGGCTTTTCTGTTTATTGCCCACTCAAAATTGTTGTAAAGTGACTTTGACAGTGTCTGTGGCACAGTGCTGTAAGTCATAACTTGTCTTTATTCAAACTAAAATCCCCACTCAAAGTTGTTGTAAAGTAAGTCTGGCAGTAGCTATAGCACTGCAATAACCTAACCATGGAGAAGGGTACTGCTTCAGAGCTTCTACCTCTGTCCTTGAACTCATGTCCAAAGGCTGCCACTGTTCTTCTGACTTTAAATTAATTAACATTAAAATGATCCATTTAGGGGTTGTTGGGAAAAGGGTATTGATGCAGTGCTTCACCCTGTAACAGGACAGGACGTTATATTTTTTGCAGGGTCTTATGAAAATATAAAATATAATAATATTATGAGCAAAACTGTGATAAAAAAGTGATTTTTCAAAAAAAAATTGGGGTTTTGTTCATAACTAGTATTATGTTAAGTATAGATATAGGTATAAGATGTCAGAAGAAATCCCTATCTGTCCTTTAAAAAAATAAGGGGGACAGGGCATGGATGCCATGGAGAGTGGAAGCAAAGTTCCACAGCTCCTCTTATGCAATTCAGATTTTTTTTACTACTATGACTGACCTGTCAGATTTAATCAACTCCTAGATGTTCTTGTCTAACTGGGTGCATCCTGGTGAACAGGCCGATACCATTCAAACAGCATTTTTTTTTTATCTTAGTGTAGTTCTAATCCTTTGGCGACCTACTGTGATCAATGCGCAGGAGAATTAGCTTGTGACTCTATCTACAACAACCCTTCCTCCAATCTCTGGACCAGTATGGGTTATCTTAGTCCCTTCTAGAGTAGCTTCACTGGCTTCTGCCACAGGCTGATCAGTTCGCCTGTTAAAGATCATGAGCAGATTCAAGGTGGATGCTGCTACCTCACCAGAGATGGGCCAGTGACTTTTACATGTGGACACTCTGCTTAGTGCATTCAATGACATCTGGGCAAGATTCTGGGCAAAGCTCAACCAGAGAACTCCCCTAATTCTGGGCCAGGGCTTTAAAGTGGAATACTTAAGCCAACCAATTAGAGTGTGCTGACTCTTACTTGTCAGAGCACTCTGGTTCGTTGACTTAAGCCAACTAATCAGAATGCTCTGTGTGGGAAGGGTTTTCCTGCCCTGCAAGCTCAGTCTGCATGGAGACCCCACTGGATGGTGATGGAATATTTTTTTCCCTGCATTTTCTTTTTATTTGGCCTTTTCTTGGGCTGAAAAAAAAGAGGAAAGAAAAAAGAAGATATCTAATAGTAAGTATTCCTTTTTTTTCAGGTATTTAGTGTATTTCCCCACTCACTATTATTAGGGTGAGGGGGTAAGTGGGGTATTTGTTTATTGGGGGGTGACTAGTGGCTTGGGGACCCCTCGTCACAGGGGGAATTATTTTTACAATTAGCCCCCACCCACCACCAATGGGTGGGGTCTGGGGGTGGACAATAGGTGAATATACTGAATCCCAAAAGTTAATAAACAATATGCCATCCTAACGGGAAAGCCGATTATATCAGGAACTTTACACAGAGAGATAGTGTGTGTGTGTATATATATATAAAAACAAAAAATAAAACATCAAGATGCACTCACAGGCCTTCGTATATTGTAGAAAAACTGGTGCTTTATTAATCCATTTGTAGTGTACAAAAATCAATTGACGTTTCGACCCTGCCAGGTCTTTTTCAAGATACAAGACCCGGCAGGGTTGAAACGTCGATTGATTTTTGTACACTACAAATGGATTAATAAAGCACCAGTTTTTCTACAATATACGAAGACCTGTGAGTGCATCTTGATTTTTTTTTTTTTGTTTATATATTTGACGCCAGAGATTTGCACCCAGGCATGGTATATATATATTTTTTCGTGGAGGAGAGTGCCAAGCTTTCATCTGTTTATATATATATATATATAGGGTTTTAAGAATTTTTGTCAACAAATTAGCTTTGTTTTTAATGGATACTAAAACATTGCTGCATCTACTCGTTTTCCATCCAAGTACCCCCGGGCTCTATTCTATGTAGTATTGATGTGGAGGTAATGTACTCATCAATATTAAGATTAGAGCACACAAAACATTACATATATAGTATGAATACACTTGAGTTTGTGGTTGAATTATTTAATTTTATAGAAAAAAAATCCTATTCAATAAAAAATGTTTACCACAGGAGCAGGGCACTTCGGTGGAGATGTTTGTGCTCCTATGCCATTTTGCACTTTGGTTGGTGGGGAAATTTATGGTGTTCACAGACCAATATTCTTATTTCACTAAGTCCATATTTTTGTGGAAAATATATGTTAATGATGTATTGATAATATGGACTGGCGCCATGAGCTCTTTCAATGCTTTGAGGATTGTCTTAATGACAGTAACCTTCATTTAAAGTTCACCATGAAAATCGGGAACACTTCCCTGAATTTTCTTGACTTTGCATTGTCCATTGATGAATCTGGGAATATACAGACTTCCTTATTTAGGAAACCTACTGCAACAAACAGTTTATTGAGATGGGCCAGTTACCATGCCTTTCACTTAAGAAGGGTATCAGTGGGCAACATTTGAGGTTAAGGAGGAATTATTCATTTATGGTGTTTGAAGCAAGCATATAAGAGAACCTTTGATATGTACAGAGATTTACTTTTGGATAACAAAAGTGTTGAAAAACAAGACAATCTTATAAATTGTGTAGAACATTTTGATTATGGATGGGGCAAAGTCAAAACCATTATGAAGAGATTTTGGTCCCTCCTTACATCTAATGTACATTTGAAAGAAGCATTTACTCCCTTTGCATCCTTAACAGCTAGAAGGGGTAAAAATATAAAGGGAATGTTGGTTCCTAGCCATCTCTCGAACACAAGACCACCTGGAGATTGGCTCACCAATTCTTTGGTGGGCACGTACCAGTGTGGCAGATGTGTTGCTTGTAAACTTATGTCTAGAGATTCTTAGACATGGACTGACACTCAAGGACAGGAACATTTCAAGGTTAAACAATTCTTGAAACAATTCTAACTGTAATACATCAGAGGTTGTTTACTTATTGATGCTTTCTTGTGGCATGTGGGTAAGACTTTTCAACCTCTTAAGTTAGAAAGTAGGTTATGGAGACACTCCAGTTGCTAGACATCTGAAGGCTTACCATTCAGACTCTTCAAAAAGCTTGAAGTTTGCCAAAGTGGAACATGACAAATTGGGTCCAAAGGGAGGGGGTTGGCTTCGATTTGTTAGTGGATTTACAGACATAAAACTTTAGCTCCTTTGGGTCTCAATGAGGTGTTTACATATACCTTTTTTATTGTTAAATAACTCCTGCCAAGGCTTCATATGACACGGGATTGGGTATTTTTTTGTAAATAAGTATTATACCTTTCTTGACCATTTTGTATAATATTTCATGTACATGATTGATCAGGTTTACACTTTTACATTCCTTGGCATATGTGAGCACCTTTTTGTAGTTTATTTTCCTAATCATGTAAAGCCTCATATTTTAACATTTTCCCATTTTTATTTTTGTTCATCATTTCCCAAGGGATCCTTATTAGATAATTTATTTTTTAGATGTGGTATCCACCATGCTTTTGTGACAAATTATACATTCTCTAGCAAGGCACATCTACACCTAGTGTACAACAGTTACTAGGGGGAACTTTTTAGAAGAATAAGTTCTAATTGCTGGACCTCGCAAGGCAAGGGCATCACATAGTATACTGTTTATTTCACCCAGGATGATGCTTTGAATGCCTTGGGGATGTGTTTCTCTGTATACCCCATTCAAATTTCTTCAATAAATAATAAAATTAAAAAATTAAAAAAATATATATATATATATAATTTTAAAATAAAAAATAAAGAGAAAACACTAGACGTAGATGCAAAATGATTGAAGATAGAATATGTACATGTGAAAGTATGCCACCTGTCGATACTGTGCCCCTCTCATGAACGTACATGTTATTCGTTGTCAAAAGTGTATTGTCAAGATTGTTGTCCTTTTTGTGCGTATTGAACCTAATGTACTAAATTAATCAAGTGTGCTACTAACAATGCATATATTATGTCACATTACACCACCTTACCCCCTTCTTTTCTGTACCCCAATTGTTTTGACTTATGACAAAATAAAAATTGTCAAATTGGAAAAAAATATATATATATATATATATATATTTTTTTTACTAAAAAAACATTTTTTATAATGTCCATTACCCCAACCGTTGTTTTTAGTACACTTTGATGAAATCATGGTCACTGCCTGTTAATCAGGAAGAAGTAATCTCCGAACACATAGATTGACCAGCGTTTATTTATATATTCAATTAAGTAGAAGATTGACCATTGTTTGACTCATTATGCATTATTATTTGCATTTTTTTTTATTTTGTTTCCCCTCCTTTGGATATTTTTTTTTATTAAGGAACCTTAAAAATACCTGACTGCATCTGTTTCCCCTAATGTCATGGTATGTTGCATACTAACATGCCAATTACCAATTGCATCACAGTCACTTATAATAAAATGCAAATTGCTATTTTTCATCATGGTTACATTATTATGGTGCCTGTAGTGTTTCCCCTTGCTTTATCTGATGGTATCCAAATGGTTGCCTGTTTAATTATTCGGATAATACAACTAAGGAGTATTATGGCCCCATACTTGATAATATTCACTGAGGTTCTGCATTAACTTTAGTTGTTAGTATCTTTTTATGGAGTGCGTGTGTCATTCGAAAGAACAATTTTCTTGATGCACTTAGATGTCCCAGGCAGGCACTTTATTAAGAAGGCATGCCTCTTGTAGGTAACTTTTCTATTTAACAGAGTAACATACGACAGTCTTGTTTTGCAGCAGATGAAGGCCCATGTTGAGTGTCTGGCTTACTCTCTCTCTCTTAATTTAGTTTTGGAGGTGGATAGTAATGTCAGAGACTTAGACAGATATAGGTGAGGATTGATTTAGTGGTGTGTAAGAGTCCTGGTTAGATGTCTCCAGGGCTCTGTTGATCTTGGGTGGGTTCTAATTGATTAAATATCTGCAGTGCTAGCACTATATCAACTTTGTAGATTGCACAGATTCAACCACATTTTCTTTCTCACAAGCTTGTAATAATGTATAACCTGTCATTCCTATATGTTTAGAGATTTTTTCTTAAAGGGACACTATTGTCACCAGAACAACTACAGATTAATGCAGTTGTTCTGGTGAGTATAGTATGTCCCTGCAGGCATTTTCATGTAAACACTGCCCTTTCAAAGAAAAGGCAGTGTTTACTTTGCTGCCTATGGACACCTCCAGCAGCAGTCACCCAGACAGTGACTAGAGGAGCTTCCTGGGTCAGTGCTGCACAACATGCAGCACTGACGTTCAGCATATCCACACTTTGAATTGAACTTTCCCCAAAGAGATACATTGATTTCTGACATCTCTATGAGGAGATAATGATTGGCCAATGCTGCATTTGGCTCTGCGCCTTCCTCGCTTCTTTGGAGATCATTAGAATTGAATTGAAATAGTACGATGGACTTAATTTATTAGGTTATATTCCTAATTAAAGAGGTTCTGTCATGCTCCCCCTCCCTCCCCACCCCATTTACTGATGACGGGGATCAAGTCTCTACTCTGGAGCAGATGGACCATTCATTCCGATACCAACAAACTCTTGACTAGTCACATTAGTTAGCCACAAATTGGATCTTGTTGGGTGCTTGTTTTGTCTGAATGTGGATGCTGTCAATATATGTCCCATATGTGTCATTTGATCTGGTACACTCATCTCGGAAGTAGTGTTGAGTTCATATGAGTGATAACACCAAGTCAAGAATGGTGTTACACAAGAAAAACTCTAACTTCCAAAATAGATCTACCAACCACCCATCTAGTCTCCCTGGAGATCTCATTTGCCATTCACCTGACTGAACTTCCATCTCTGAAGAAAAACAATTAGCCAAACATTCATCTTTATCAGTTTCAGGCTGCTGAGAGTATCAACCTACCATACACAACATTAGACACAACACCGGCCAATAAGAAGGCCTCTAACTGTTCAGGTATAGACAGAGCTATGTAATTAATTAGCCAAACTGTATCACTCTGTTACAACAAACAGGTGTGAAGCCTGCACTACCGCACCCCATATTGCGTTACCAAAAGCCAATTACCAGCCCTGGCGCAATATCCAGATATTGGAGTCAACTCAAATTCAGGCTGTAGTTTCTGTAGTAACAGTCTGGGAATTGTGCCAAATCTGCTGTTGAACATTTTGCTACAATGTTGCTACATTATTTGGCAGCATTTTGGAGAGATAATGGAGGGGGACTTGTTGGCACACAGAGAACATCTATGATTATCTATGATTGATTTCCAAATATATGTTATAGCAGCACAGTCAAGCTGTTACAGTTACATTCGCACAAACATTCAATATTAAATGCAGATTTTCAATAAATTATACAATTTTGACATTATCTAATCCCCAGAATGATTTAAAGTGGAGCATTCTTTTAACATAATGTAGTATATATGCTACTTTGGGAAGTTGTAATGCCCATAGCAAGGCTAAATTATAGAGATTTCTGGTACTGGTTAATTGTGATCCATTATGTCTGAGATGCTATGTTTTCTGAGGATTCTGCCGACAGCAGTCAGGCTGTCTAACTATTTCAGGCGAGGGTCAGTGACCCTAGTTTACTTTTTATTTCCCATCCATTTATGTCTTCAAGAGAGGCTGATGGGAACATATTTTAAACCAAAAAGCTGTTGCTAATGCCATGTTGCAAAACATAATTGATAAGTATACAAGACAAAGAATATATAGATATGTATGTGTATATCAATCTACTGGTATTAGTCACAAATAAAAGAGTAATCTTTTTCACCACTAGACCTTTGTATGGCTCTACCTTAAAGGATGTTTACACATTTTATAATAAAGACATAGATCCCATGACTTCCAACAAACACACACAAGCCAAACAAACAGGTGAACCTTTTAACTGTTGTCAAGTATTAAAAACAGCAGACTGTTTATTGGTTATCATGAAAACGAATTGCTCAATCATATTTTCATAAATACAATGCCGTTCCTCTGGTATTAATATACAATAAACTCAAGTTCTTGGAGGAACCATCCCTGCATCCCTGGGTTAGTTATATCTGAAATAGTTTGGACCAGTTGTAGATCACTCTTCACTATAACAAATATAAAATAGTTTTGGTGGTTCTTATCAAAATGGCATCTACAAGTATGTGCAAGAATGGAAAGACATGAACATGCAAGTTTAGTTATGGTTTCAATAAGCATTACTGAATGAGAAATATTATGGAAAAAGAAAGTGAACCTGTGATGACATCATTAACCCACGTGTAAACACTCACTAATGTATTTTACATTTATCCATTTCACCTTACCAGTATGCCCCTCTCAAGTAATGTCATCATCCATTGCCCACTGAGCTGCGCTCAACCCTCCTTCTTACATGTGGGTAAGACCATCTTTCAGACACTGGAAGAGATGGATGACATCACTGCACCCACAGTTATGGGTCAAATTTGATGATGTAGCTAATGAGCAAGGGCTAAAGCATGAAACCCATGAGAAAGGAAATCAGAAACCAGATGGTGATATTTATACATGGGGAAAACCAGTTAAACCTTTACAACATGTTCATCAACTTCCAGGTCTTGTACGTCTCTGCAACCAATTGAGCAATGGTCAACCTGCAGGGGGTTCAAGCAGGCTGGTGTTCAAACTTGGCAGCTGGACAACTTTGCATTTGTGTTTGTGTTGTTTATTTATTTTGCTATATTTTTATTGCTTGAAAATTAAACCATTAAAAAGTGCTGCCCATCTTACGCAGTCCAGTTCTTTTTTGCCAAATTTATAAACTAAGATAGGATATTTTATTAATGAAACCTGTACAACCTGTAGGGAACAGTGAGGGAACCCTCTCATTCATTTGGCAAATTACAGATATCATGAACTACTCTTTTCCTGCACAGTTCTAATATAGGATCATGCACAAATAGAAAATGTCTGTGCCAAGGAATTAAAAGACTCTGTTTTATTACAGCATAGTTGTCTTGTATTGAAAATGTATCTAGAAGTGTATGCCTCTGTTTATTCTCTGATCACGATATGCTAGTAAGTAATGGTGTTGGGGAAAAATGGAAGTGGTATGAAATACAGATTAGTAGGTTGTTTAGCCTTTCTAAATTCACAGTGTGGGACTCAAAAACTAAATTCTGTCTATGCTATTTTTACTAGGGAATATGGACATTTTATCAGAGAAAATCACACTGTGAGCTGTAGGCTAAACTACCTCCTGGAAGCTAAGAGTTCTAAACTGTAGAAACAAAGTACCATCCTAATCTTGCCGACTTAAAATAGCCACCATTTACATAGCTCCTGCTAGGATGAAGAATTTTAGCAGCCATTTACAATTTTCTTTATCTATATCAATTTAAAAGAATATTTACAAATGGTGAATATTGTTTGCTTAATCAACATATAATAATTGCTTGCAGATCTGTCAGGTAGGATGAGTCATATTTTCCAAACCCTCAGTGACAGGTAGTAAGAAAAAATAAAACAAATTTAGAGAGGGTGTAATATAAGAGCCAATAAGAATCTAAGTTTCCAGCATTCCACTGGTCAGGGTTATGGCAGATCATTTTGGACCTGTTAATAAGCAAACCACCATGTTGCATTACATGTTAGCTGTCTCCAAAGTCTGTATGCTTTATGTGGCTATATTAATATCTTCCTGGTTTGGGAAAGCACAATCAAAAAATGTGTTAAAATATATTTAGTTCCTGTCCTACTTAAGTGGGAAGCTGCAAGTTTTACTTCCGCTTCCAGCAAGTTGTTAATGATCACACCAATTGTTTCACATTCAAAGGATCTGTTTGTGTAGACACCACTGCCTGGTGTTCAAAAAGCATACGCATCCAAGGATGGAGGGAGATGACCAAAACTGGGCAAGAGACTCCTCCACCTAGTGTGACCTGTATGGAGTTGGATTAACAGGGCAGAGCAGGATTAACTATAAGATCATCCTAGGCAGCCATGGCTATGATAGGATCACCTGAACCATGAATTTGTTAATAATGAAGGGGGGACCTGCATCGGCCATGTAGGATCTTAATCTCTCTCTCTTTAACAGGTAGTAGGTTAGAGATGTCCAATGTGGTCGTGTTCACTTTTCATTTAATAGATGATCTCTAATCAATCCAACTGTACATCTAGTGAGTCAGTGAAAAGTTCTATTATGTTTTCCGTTTTCAAGGTTACAAAGTACTTATCGCAGTAGATGGTCCATGGGGGCATGTGAGGCAGTCCCCAAAGTTTTTGTGTCAATAATAAAAATAAAAAAAATCAGATCTATAGATGAAGAAAAGACTACGGGTATATGTGTGTTAAAAATAAATAAACAAGTAAATAAATAAAATATTGTGTCCGCCATTAATCATTCTGCAGCCCCCCTCTTATTAATAAATGCAGATGCAGCGGACCGCTAGAGCAAAATTTGGATGTAATTCTAAAAAGGAAAAAAAGCCAAATTCTCTGGATTTAGACCCTTTAGACATGCTTAATCTGCTTTAACGGGATTCATGATATCACCAGTTGGCTTTGTATTGGGGTTTCAGATGCTGGATGCCCTATTAGACTGGGATGCACTTGTCAAAAAAACAGTATTTATTTAATTTTTTTTTCTTATAGTTTTAGTTAAGATATTTTTTGTTTTTCCAAAAGTGAGAGTATTGAAAAGAACAGAGGACCATGCAGGACCCGGAGTTAGAGAATAACAAGATAATCATGTCTTACATCTATAGCATATAGTTGCATTAATGGATATAATACAGTGTTGTACGAGCATTTCGCTCATGACAGTTTTAAATATGACAGTGTGCCATCAGGCCTGGAAGCTATAACATAGAACCATGGAATGCCCTACCTTCAGCATGTAAAGAGAATAAAACATAGTATATCTCTGACCTAGTGTGAGTCGCCACTATCAAATTAGTAACAATTGTTCCAAAGACCTTCCCGGGTATTCAACTTGCTGCCAGTGTTAGGTAACATAGTAAGGCATGTCATATCATTGTATCGGCTGATATGTAGCGTGGGCATCCCAACAAGAAAGGTAGGGCACAGATGCAGTGAGCGTGTTGTTGTAAAGGTTCACTGAAGGGTAAGAGCTATGCTAGGAGTTGAATAAGGGCAGGGGCCGGACCACGATGTATGCAGTCACGTTTTATATGCTCAGTGACCTGTGAGGTTTGCGCTAATAGGGATGAAAACTTGTTTAAATGGTTGTTTCCTAATTTCGTACATGTATAGGTTTATAGTGTTGAACGGGGCATGACATGGCATTAGGTCATGTCAGCCTATTTCAATTCCATGTGTAGATTCTAGCACCCTACCTCCAGATTATTAAACGTTATCAGCTGCCACTGCCTATGGGAGAGTCTTTATCTTGCTCTGTAGGACACTATTAAAGCTACTGTGTTAGGTAGACCTAGCATTACAGTTATTTTTTTTGTTTTTTTAGTTAGCCACAGGTTTCAGTACCACAGAATAGAATGTGATGGGTTGCTAATTGAAAAGTACACTTTATTTTAATTCGACGATGATACTAATTACCCAGCATGCACACAAGATGGATCAATATTTTGTAAACAAACTCATATGTAACTTTTACAGTTGCATTTTGCTTCATTTTGATTATTATATGCAGTTGTGGGAGTGTGTGAGTGGAAGATTGAGAACTACAAAGCTGTTTGAAAATAAGCCAAAGCTTTTGGTAGTAAGTAGACGCAGTTTAAACGTTATGAATCGGTACTGTTGAAAGAACACTTTTACTTTAAGGTTAGAAATAAATATATATTTAACATCAGTGTTTCCTTTATACTCTTAGATTCAGTGTCCCTCACCGCCAGTTTATAATTAATGGACAGACTCCTCTCTGCAGCGGCCACAACTTCTGTGAAGTCATTAGGATTGATGACTTCAAGATTGAGGCCCTACTGTGCATGAGTAGCAGTTGCTACTCTTCACCAGTCAATGCTTTCATAGAGAAGCATCTAATCCATTGCTTCTCTATAAGAAGTATTAACACTTTTCTATTTCATCATGCTGGCTTAAATGACGAAAAATGTATAAGTCTTCAATTTTAAGGTTATACAGAGGCAGCTAGAAGATGTGTAGCTTGTAAATAACTATATATGTTATTGTTTCAATTGGTTTGACTTCTTCACTCCCCACCCTAAAAATATAAATTGGCAAAATCTAAAGTGAGGTTGAAATCAGGCCCTGACTAATAAACATATAGCCAACTGGTAACAATGAACTACGCAGAGACAAATAATGCATCAGAACTGCAATAGCAAAAACATTACCTACAGGAATCTATTGACATATGATAAGTCATATCTTATGAAATGTTTACCAAGGCACCAGAGTTAGGAAACAAATTGCCGACCCAGTGTAGCCATTTTTTTTTTGCCTTAATTTGAAGGTCAATTGTAAATAGATCCCAAGGTCCATAAATTCAGATTTGCAGCTGTTAAACTTCAAATCCACTGATTCTTTACCAGATTAGAACTGTGGAGGGAAGGTAATTAAAAACAATATTGGAGTTATGTTTTCTATACATTTTTCTTCTCTAACGACATATTTATGTTTTTGGAAAAAAAAATAATAATAAAGTGCATAAGCCTTTATATGGTACAACAATGAAAACATGTTTAAAGGTTTAATTTGAGCTCAGAAACATCTTTTTAAAAACAGAATACATTAGACATACAACAGTCTGACATATCACTGATTTAATTTGCATATAAACAATTATTGTATGCTTTTTTATTTCTAAGTAGCTGATATTCTTTTATCTTCTCACTATTTAAAAGTTCAGAAAAAAAATAAGGTTTAGGAGGCAGCCTATTAATGAACAGGATTTCAGAATATTTTTAAAATTAATCTTATTTAATGGTATATAGGTTATTCCTATAATTGGTCCCTATAATAATTTCCTAATTTTGACATTAAAAAAACTACTTTTTTTATATAAACAGCACAGCTATACAAGGGAGGTCTTTCAAGAAAAGCAAAATTATACGTTATTATGAGCGAACATGCCTTCTTTTCCACTTATTATTATTTTTATTTTTTTATTCTTTATTTATTCCAAGGCAAAACACCACATGAATACAAACATAGTAATACAGTTAGACACAAATAACTGAATATATATCCAAAAGTGCACAAGTGAAATAAACGAGCATGGTATACAAAGTCAATCTTCAAGTGTATGAGGCTGTTGTGTACAAACTGCCATAGCCCGTTCTCCTTGGTGCCCCGCCAGGTTTTTAGATAAAGGTAAAAAAATAAAATAGTGAGTAAGTATCTGACCAACCAGTGTGTGCAGAACCTTTTCATTCAGCGCCCATGTTTAGTGACCTATATAGAGCGCAGGTGGGCTTGTATCGTTTGAGAGAGCTCACAGATCCTCCAGAACACTGCCTCCAGTTTCCTGTTATTACCACCTGTGGCTCAACATATGAAAAATGATGCCCACAAACTCGGTGCATTTGAGATGCAAGTACCGGTCAGATCAGAGAAGAAAGTGATGTTAGGAATGATAGAAGTAGACAAAACTTCCAAGAAGGAAAGAGAGGGAGGGAGAAGGGATAGAAGGGGGGGGGGGGGGAGAGAGGAACAGGAGGGAGTGGAACAGGGAGTCAATCGCCATGACTATGGTAGGACTACACGACCCAATCACAAAGGGGTTCCATAATGGTTAGCAACAGCGCGACGGTAATGTAAAGAACTAACTCCCGAAGGTAGTCCGCAAGTTCCGATCGCCCCCCTGCGGGAGCATAGAGTGGGCGAGTCAAAAATTGGTGTAGATCGGCCACCAAAAGATATGGGGGTTGGGGGGATACGCCCCCCCCCCCCCATCTCCTAGTCATCAACTCCGCTATCTACCCATGGGCCCCAGACCTTTTCGAATTTAGACAAAGTACCTCGGACCTGTGCTGTTAATTTGTCCATTAAGAAAGTATCTCTAATTTTTTGTATCACCAGGTCTAGCAAGGGGATCGCTCTCTGCAGCCAGACCTGTGCCAAAGCCCTCATAGCAGCTAAGTTTACCTTAAGTATTCATTTCTGTTCAGTTCTAGTCCAGTTATCCATAGACCTGGCCAGGAGGAAGACCCAGGGGTCCAGGCGGACCTCTCTTTCAAAGATGTCCCGCAGCAGGTCCGCAATCTGTTTCCAGTATTTTTGTGTTTCTGGGCACTCCCACCACATGTGATAATAAGTCCCCTTCTGGCCACAGCCTCTCCAACATAAATCTGTGGACATTTTATTCATTCTACAAAGCTTTACCGGTGTGGCGTACCATCTGAACATGGTCTTATAAGCCTGTTCCTGCATGGAGACACATATCGACGAGGTCGCTGTGGCCTCCCAGATCTCTTGCCATTCAACGCCCTCCAACTCTTCGTTTAAGTCCGCCTCCCATTGGCCAATATAAGTGAGTTCCCCCCACTCAGACGTAGTCGTGCTCAGATGCGCATACAAATTCGTAATCAGACCTTTTGGAAATTGTTCTTTCATGCACATCTGCTCGAAAAACATGAGTGGGGTTAACGCAGCTTTTTTCACCCCTGGGGTCTGAGCGATGTCCCTAAGTTGGAGGTATCTAAAAAAGTCAGACGGACGTAAAGGGGATCTGGATTTCAATCCCTCGAAGGAGATAAGCGATCCGCCCTCATATAGTTGGTATAACCGCTGTACCCCAGTACTCTCTAAGCCTCTAAAGTCCCTTGCCTCCATCCCAGGGAGAAACGCCGTATTCCTCAGTTAAGGGGCCAATGGAGACATGCAGGGGGGATAAACCATATTTTGAAGATGTAGCGTCCCAAATTTTTAGGGAGTTATTAATAGCCGGGCACGCAATATGTGTCAATGGTCTATGGTCCCGAGGGACCCACATGTAGAATTGCGGCATGTCTGAGCCCAGAAGAGTAGATTCCCAGTCTACCCATCGCCTCTCCCCCACAGGGGAGTGCCACATAGCTATCTGAGTTAGTTGGGCTGCCAAATAATAAAAGTAGAGGTTAGGAAGCCCCAAGCCTCCCCTTGTTTTCGCTCGATAAAGAACATTGCGCGAGATTCTATGCTTCCTATTCTGCCAAATGAATTTACGCACAGATTGTTGAAGCGCTCCCAAGTCCGCTTTAGTCAGCCGGACCGGGAGTGCCTGAAACAGGAACAAAATTCGAGGGAGAACATTAATTTTCACTGAATGTATCCTGCCAATCCAAGAGATCGGCTTATCCACCCATCTCTTCATATCGTCAATCAGTGTTCGTAGCATGGGGACGTAATTTTGTTGGAACAGCTGAGCAGGGTCCGCCGTTAGTCGGACTCCCAGGTACGTAATATAGTCTCTCACTATACGTATTTTATAAGTTCGTCTTATAAGGGCGGTTTCCGCTTCTCCTACTCTTATAGGAAGCGCGCTAGATTTAGCCATGTTTACCTTATATCCAGCTATTCCGCTATATGTTTCCAGGATATTCATCAATGCCTCCATTGGATCGGTCAGAGTCAGCAAGATGTCATCAGCGAAACCCGACACTACATACTCCTGCCCTCCGACCGTAATTCTCTTAATATCCGGGCTATCCCTGATAGCTTGCAGAAGGGGTTCCAAGGAGAGGGTGAACAGCAGGGGCGACAAAGGGCAGCCCTGCCTGGTTCCGTTCCCCAAGCTGAAAGGCACCAATTTGGCCCCCGCTATCCTGACCCGAGTCCTAACATCTGTATACATGGCTCTAATCACTGATACAAACGGGGTCGGGAAACCAAAATGTCGAAGTACTTCGAACAGATATGGCCACTTCAACCTATCAAAGGCCTTCTCGGTCCACTTATTTTTTACTAGTGATAATTGCAAAGATGATCAGTGGATGACCTATAATTACCCCTCTCCCACCCATTCAATTACTGACATTGCTTTTCAATAATTAATTACTAGGAAAATTTCAGATTTTCAGATGCATAACCTTACATTTATCAGAGTAAATTTCCATGAACACTTACCTGGCTAGTCATGTGGCTTCATGTAATGCTGGTTTCTCTTTGCAAGTGAAGTTTTCTTGTTGTTGCAGCCATTCTTGTTGATGTTCTGAATGGATACTATTTTATGACAGCAGGACAATTTAGACTACAAGGACTCTTTCCTAGAACTATTAGTATATTTTCATCCACATTCCCTGTTCATCCCGTTTTGATTGATTGATTTGCACATACATACACAACTACTAATCTTTTATAAACAACATAAATATACATTAATTTATTTAAGGGGTGGCTTTGGTGTATGTTTCAGAGAGCTGTTTGAAATGGAATTTGACAGTAAGGGATATATAGATATAAAGAATAATTCTTGGTCAAAATCCAGCAGGAATAGTTCCTTGGTTTCCATGGCAACTGCTCCATTTGCTCAGAACACCACTGCTGCACTATGGGATTGAGATTGACATGACGTTTGGTGCAGTGCAGAATGGTACCAATCCATGTCCTGCTTTCAGAGTAAGAAGGCACTTTTATTGTTTTATCAGTGGCATTACTGCAACTGCATGAAGTCAATTAAGATATTTCCACATCCTGAAACACACTCACACACACATTATCAATCAAGCTGGCACACATAAATAAAATCAGAAACACACAAATGGACACCATTTTGTTCTGGCCCCTGGCCCAAATAACTTTATATATTAGCCTGACATATCCACATTACAAAAGGGAAGTGTGACAGACTCATCCTCAATATGTTATCCCTTTCCCAGTCAGTGGGTATTGATCTCAGCTCCCTCTGCCAGAGAAAATGTTAAATCAGGGGTACTGTAAATATATAGTTAGATTTTCACCTTATTATAAGGTACATAGAAATCTTTCTGGGAATATAAACAGCCACAAAATATATAAGACATCTGCTTTCACTTTTATACAACTTTGTACAAAAAAAAAAATAAGCCTGTATTAAAACAATCGCCATTTTGGAAAATATCTTCACAAAAGCAGCAGGTTCTTCTCACATATCTTTCTCACCTGAATATTAATAAGCCATTGGCATTTTCAAAGAGTGCCAGTATGACTATGAAGTACCTTGGGTCCTTGAGTACTATATAAGGATGCTTAGCAGCATTATACAGCACAACAAATGTAATGTACAGAGACTGGCAGTACCATTATACATTATGATATGTTGCGGTCCAATTATGGGCACAATTGGGAGTTTATTCACAAAATAGTAAACTGTGGTCAAAATACAAAGATCTTACAGCACTGGTCCCCAAACCAGTCCTCATCCTTCACCAACAACCCAGGATTTATGTATTACCTTGTTCTATTCCAATGGAGATACTGACAAAACCTGGACTGTTGGTTGGTCTTGAGGACTGGTTTGGGAAACACTGCCTTACAGAATTTAAGACATAATAGCAGTGCTGGAATTGGGTTTCCCCCCAAACGTGCTATTTTGGCCTATATCTTATGAATCAGTTTCCAACTCACTGTTTTGTGAATGTACATCATACAAATATGCAGACAGTCAGCATCATTATACAATGTAGCTTTACAACAGTGTATGAAAATACTCATAATTATACAGTGCAGCATTATCCATTATAATCAGGATACTCATAATCAGTATACATTGCAGATGATCCACCTTCACCAGAGCTGGACAAATTAATGTTGAATTTAGTAGCCAGAGAGAAAGGCATATGAGTCAACTTGATTTTTTTTTTTTTTTTTTGCCAAGAGGAGACAAATACAGATCAACATAAATAGCATATGTAGGAATCATATTTAGCTGGTTCCTTGAATGTGTCTAGCTCTGATTACATAGCAAGCTTAACAAAAGCATTCATGGAACTACATCTCCAATGATGCTTCATTGGAACTGTCGTTCTACAACAGCCAAAGGGCTAATTGTTGGCTATACCTGTTGAAAAACGCAACATTTTCATGTATACAAATTAGTATTTGACATAAGGTGCAATGTATAGAGACACAATAGTATACCGTGACATGCCAATTCTTTGTAAAGAAAGATAATTGTGAATTTACACAGCAACACGTTCTCTACAGAAAGATACTAATTATCACTGTGTACCACAGCATGTGCTCAATGTCAGTGTGTAAAGGATCTTAGGATTGTAATACCATGCAGGACGCTCATTCTCTAGTTATAAAGATACAGGTACAATTATTGATACACACTGCAGCATATGCCCAGTCTCAGTGTGAAAAGGAACTATGTATTGCTACAGACAGCAGCATACACCCATTTTATGTGTACAAAGATACTCTGACAGGATTATTCACTTAACTGGGAACGGTGTAGGACTGACAAGGGGACTGTGAATGTTAGGCGATCGTAGACAATCTGCAGCAATAACACTGTAATTCTCTTGGTAGTTTTCCACAATTTCCAGTTTGGTGAATAATTCCAACAGGGTTAGGTAGCAAAACAGAATTTTTCAAGAAGTGACAAGAAAATAAAAATAATAATTTAAATTCCCTGGAAAATTCCCTGGAAAATTCCTAGTTTAGTTGAAATAACCCTGTCAGAACAATTATACAATGTAGCCAGTTCCTGATATATAAATATATCATCAGAATATAGTGCAACGTGCATTATGAGTGTTTAGCGACACTCTGTGTCCTTACACACCGCAACTTAATCACCAACATATAAAGTTAGGAAGTATAATCATATCACTGCAGGCTAGGGAACATTGAAATGTTGAATGCCCCTTGCACAGCACGCCCCTTCTTGGGTCAGCAGTGACTTCATAGACTGTTCCAGGCAGACATAGATATAGGAACTGTACATTGATATTAACCCCTTCACTGCCAGTGAAAGATGTACACATTGTTAACACTGAAAAGTATAAAAAAAAAAAAAAAGTCTATGTTGCAGCTAGCATACAAAGCAGTGTATACATAAAGTGCAGCGCACAGAGAATACTTATGAAGTGCTTTCAGGACCTGTTGGCTTGGAGAGCAGGTTATTTTGATAGGAAGTGCAGTGCATGTTTCTAGAAGGTGCAGTCAATGCTAACAGTAAGTGCATGTCAGGGGAAGCAGACTATGTAGCGATACAGTGTTATTTATGTCGCTCGAAAGACATAATGTGTTTAATGGAATTGCAAATGCAGTGTATAAATACAGAGGCTTATGAAAGGTGCAGTGTAAGCAGTGATGATGTTAGGTCTGTTAGAAGTGAAAATTATAAATTAAAAGGGCAGCTTAAGCAGGAACAACACAAAATCCTCACATTTATGTTATATTTAGGTAGGAATTATACACGCACTGCAAACCTCAGTTCTGTTATATATGAAGTGCAACGCTTATGGCGACATTAAACAGTGTTAAAGCTACTTTTCAGTCTGGCAGTAGAGGGGTTAAAACAGATTTTTTTTTTTTTGTGTGCAATTTTCTATTTAGCAGCAAAAAGATTTATTTAAGAAAAATAAAACCAAGAGTTCATTTTTAGTCCTGACTGTCATGCAAAACATGCAAGAGTGAGGTGGGGGAGGTGGGGAAGATCACCCCAAAACCTGCCCCCACCCCCTCATCTCAAACTGACAAACACATGTCATTTTGTAAAAAGAAAGGCAGTAGCACAGGCAGCAATATCAGAGAAGAGGGGAGGAGAGGGAATGACAGAGAGAGGTGTGGAGAGAGACAGAAGTATGAGATGAAAAAAAAACCTAGATTGACAGGGAGAGAATAGAGTGGAGGATAAAGAATGGTTATGGAGAAAGCGCGTTCTCATTATCTGGAGCAGGAAGGAAAAAATAAAAGAACAAATGATACAGAATGCTTCAAACAAAACACAACAGATAAAGTAAATATTGGTGATAGTAAGCATACACAGGGATGTTAGGACTGAATTTGCCTTTAGACAAGGTAGGCAGCTGCCTACAGGTGACTGTCTGATAAGGGCATCACAAATTCATATTTTACATTTAATGCAATTGACTGAACTTAGAGCTGTAGAACAGCTTACCTAGGAACCGTGGTGGGAGAGGAGGAATGGCATCCCCAATAATGTCCAACTACCTTATAGTGCCCATTCTTTACATTGTGAGCTCATTTTGGCAGGGCCCTCTTCATCTACTGTTCCTGTATGTCATACATGTTTTGTTAGAATTTGTTTAGAAATATCTTGGGTTTTCAGGTAGCAGTTAGATGGATGCATCTGGCACATACAGAGATCTCCCTAATTAAAGCACAGTATTTAGTTGAACAGTGGTTGAGGAGCGCCTGAGCATCATGTGCCTATAGGATCAGGAACATGTAATGTGTGCAGAAGTGCAGAAGTCAATGCATGAGAAAAGAGTATAGTGAAAGTATTGAAGAGCAGGGCAAGATTTGCTCCAAGGCATTAATAAGAGAGCTATTCATTAAAGTGTTCATTATTGGGTATTCAACCTGAATTTGTAATTTAAGGCCCAAATAGCCTAACTGAACATATCATTAAATGTCTAAAATATAACTGATTCAGAGAAGTTTTCAAAATAATCTAAATTCACTTTTAATACCAGATAATTCTTAAACAAATAACACTGGCAATGCCAATATGTCACCGAGTAGAGGAATGTATTGGTCCACTTGATGTACCAGTTTATTAATATTATTTATTTATTAATAAAATGCTTGGATTCAAAGCACTGCGTACATCTATAAATTGAATAAGCTCAATACTAAATGTAATCTTCCTGGTTCAATTAATGAATATAATAAAAAAAAAAAATTAAGTTACATTTCCTATTGGAGAAACCAAGCCCTTTGTATGTGAGTAGGAAAGGATGAAAACTGGGGATACAGGTGCAGATATTGACAATTAATTAAGATGGAAAGAAGAGTGAAAGGAAGAACAGAAATGGGATGATAACAATTTACCTAACTTTTACATAGCCTTGTAACAGGAAAAGTGGCACTGTATTCATGGCCAGAGGGAAGCACCCAGGAATCCGTACTCAAATATGGTGGCACAAACAGCAGCCTCAATACAACAAATCGTTCTAGCCAGGAGGTGGGGAAATTTACACTGCACGCCTCTTGCCATTGGAGAGTTAAGTATTTTGAGACACAATCTCACACAAAGCACTAGTTGCTCTCTGACTATGGCTAAAACTCAGGAGATTGTTTAGACGGTGACATATCACTGCCCACCTTTTATATTAATGATGGACTATTGCCAAACACTGTATTAATTAATAAGCCAGTTTAATTATTATGGTGTATAGACTCCCTGGTAGTTATTAGCCACTGGTTTTCCATGACAATACATAGCTCCCGAATTCTATCCATATCAGCCCCTTTACTTTAAGATTTTCCTTTTGCAGATCCATGCAACATAACTCTAGGCCTCAATACTAACACACTTATAGTCAGACATGATCTTCTGATATTGCTACATCTATGTTTGTATATGTATATAAATGTATCTTCATATGACTGTATGAGTATATTATATCGAGTAATATATACATACATCTACAGAGATCAATAGCTGTGAATGCGCTATATATATATATATATATATATATATATATATATATATATATATATATATAACAAATGCGCAGTTTGTTTCAAGCTGTAGCTGTTTTTTTTTCTCTAATAAAATTGTGTGACAGACGTTGAAAAGAAAAGCAGGGGGGTGCATGAACCAGAGAGAGAGAGAAGAAGGAGGGGGAAATGTAGAGGCAACAGTAAGGGATTGATGAGGAGAAAGAAAAAAAAACATATGAGAGAAGGAAAAAGTGAGAAATGAAGGTAGCAAAAGAGAGCAAGAATGTATAAATTATAGACAGAACATTATGGGCAGAATGGTGGAAACTAGTGATAGAATGAACAATGAAGACATAATAACGAGAGATTGAAGCAGAGCTATGGTGCAAGTGATTGTGCCAAAATAATGGGGACTTTTTGAGGAGAAACGATAATAACGGACGACGTGAATTCACAATGATAGAAGAAGCCATTTTGACAGAATGATAGATAGAACCGCTGGTTTGAACATAGAGGTAAATATCAGAATGAATCTAGGTGAGATTAAAGAAGAAAGAAAAGGTAGGAAGATATTTTGGAAGAGAAGAAAGGGTCAGCAGGCACACTGGGTTGTAATGTTTGGAAACAGCAGCAGATTATGTTAACCAAGCAGCAATATATGGACCCCAGGACTTTCCATATTCAGTTATCATTACATTGTTAAACTCTTGACACTCCAGGTCTCTGCTAAATGTTTAGAGTAGGCAGACACATGGAGTGAGGCTCTGCAGGCTAAACGGTATGCTGCGGAGGTAGGAAACCAGAGTTGCTCAAGATATGATAGCTTCAGCAAGTGAAGCTTCAGGAGAACAAGGTGGTGACATTCTTCTCAGGTTGGAAAAAGACATGGAGGGTGAAGCAGTGGCCAGTTGGTACAACGTCTTGATATGTGCACATTTTAGTAATGCTCAGTAAGTACAGTTAACAAGCATATGGATCAATTACTAGTTTACATTTACTAGTTGATGAACCCAGAGATGCTCTGCAGATTACTCTTAGGGAAGAAATTATGAAAGTAATGCATTACAGAACTACCAGAAAAGCCACAAAATCTGGAAATATCTGGCAGGAAATAGGTGCAAACAGTGATGACATGCAGAGCAGCATTTCACAGAGTCCTCCATTTCTTTAAAAAAAAAAAAAACTAGGGTCTTCATGCGCAAGAGGTAACTGCAGGAGTCCCAGCCACTGAAGGAGAGCAAGCTGCTTTATCCCCTCCCTTCTTGTCCTTCTGTTTAAGGTGAATCTTGGCATGCCGCTTCCTTTCGTCACTTCGTGCAAACTTACGTCCACAGAAGTCACAGGCAAAGGGCTTCTCTCCTGTGTGGGTGCGGATATGGGTAGTAAGGTGGTCAGAACGGCTGAAGCTCCTCATACAAATACGGCATTGGAAGGGTTTGTGCCCTGTGTGGATGCGCAGATGTCGTGTCAGCTCATCGGAACGTGAGAAACGTCGGTCACAGCCCTCAGCAGGGCATGCATGGGGTCGCTCATGTAGAGGGGTCTTGCTAGGGCGGTTCGGGTATTTTCTAGGCCTTATTGGTTTGAGTGGGAGGGGAGCCTGGTGGCTCATTCCTCCAAAGCTTGGTAAGACCTGCTTCTCTTTAAATGCTTTGATGGTCTCCAATGGGGTTATAGGTGGTGGATTAACCCGCATGGCCTCCATATTTTGAAAAGGCTTCTGGTCCACGGTGGGCATCTCTGTATTATGATGGAAAAGATTGTAGTCTGGTATCATTGGAAAGACACTAGAGTCCAGACCCTGCTTGGCAGATTGGTAGTCTTGGGAAGTGTAGGGGGCCATACCTCCTCCTTGGAAGCCAACCTGATCATGGTACAGGTCTCCACAACTGGCATAGGGTGGTAAGCCATGAAACATAGATTCTACTTCACTCTGAGACTGTCCCATGATACCACCACCTCCACCACTACCATTTCCCCCTCCTCCACTGGGTGCTTGAGATGTTGGCACACCAAGGATGCCAGCGCTCATTAGGCTGATGATGTTCTCCTGGCACCAGTTAGAAGGTGAGTCAAAGGAGAATTTGCCCAGATAGGTTACTGTCTTGTTGCCTGGCTGAAAGGTGCCTGTATAGGAAATGTCCTGTGAATTTTTCTCGTTAGGCAAGCCTAAATCCATAACATTATCTGAAGGGGACAGAAAGAAACAATGAGGCATGGAAAATAATACACTGGCCATATTTTACGACACCAATTATTATTTCTTGAAAGATTTCAACATGTCAGACGCCATAGGGTTTTGCATTAAGAGAGCACTAAAGAAGCAGTGAGGGGCTGAAAGGTAGCAGGAGTTGAACATAAGTATATAAGGCAAAATAAGATATTGGATATACCCATCATGCGATACAGGGTGGACATTCTCATTAAATATTTAAACTGAATCATACAGAGCTCCTTTCTCATTGACAGTGTACAAAATATGTATAATTAGTATCAAATCGTGAGTAACTGCTTACTGATATACCTTTTAAGTTAAGTAACTCAACTTGTTTATTAACATTCTGCACAGCTATCGGTAGCCATTTTTTAGCTGTCATCTTTTTACGGAACCTCATGGTGTTGAAGAGAAACTTGTAAGATCCTTTGTGCAGCTCGAACCAGCAAGCAGAGGGTTACTGCAATATTATTCATGCACTTTAATGTATCTCCATAGCACCAAGAGTCAGAAAAAAAAACTGCAGCTAATACAGGATGTTCTAGAGATAGTGCCAGCAGAAACCTTTGTGTTAGACGAAGAACAAGGTACCACAGAGTTGTGTTACTTCTGCTACAACCCTGCAGGACACACTTTTGGGGGAGTCTCGATATTGAAAAAACGCCCATGCTGCCAAGAAATAGCCTCAACAATTAGTGCCATTTCTAGCTTCCAAACAGGCATATGTGTGCATACTGCACATAAAAAAGGAAGCTTTGAACATCGTATATGGTGAATTAATAATATTGGTCAGTTGATGTCCACAGATGCTTAAATATGTGTGTCTAATGACAAAGTTATTCACTAACATGAGAATTTATCTTGGATTCAAAGTGAAATTGAAGTGCATTTCTAATTTAATGCCACAGTAGCCAAACAGAGAATATTTCCATTTCAGCTATTTTAGTCTTAAATGTGACATTTGCCTTGAACTCACTTTGAATTCCTGACAATTCTTACTTCAGTACACAACCCTATGAGTGTGTGTTGATATTTTGAATTAAAAGAAACACAAAAATGTTGCATGCCAGTATGGTAAAGAGAAATTAAGCAGTAATTCAGGCCTTATACCCGATTAAATTAATATAAGCAGTTTATTTTGAGTTTAAATAAAAATGCAACCATGGTCCAATTTCCGATCCAGTGAATGCATGCAGATTAGTTTGGGTGCAATTAAATGTGCCCAGGACCCAATTTATGATCCAGTTAGTGCATGCAGTGTGTTTTACAATGCAATACAAAGTACCAAAAACTGATTTCTGATCTGATCAGTGCATGCCTTGCATTTGTACAAGAGTCCCATCTGTTATACCATTCACATTACCTGACTGCTAAATAAAATGTACCTTATTGCTTTTTATCGGAGACACTGAAGCAATGCAGTTTCTATTTGATTAAGTGGGGCAGCGCAGTGTGCACTCTATAATGTATTTTATAGTTTGCCCCCAAATCAGTGGCAGGGCACATCATATTCATCAGACAACTGCCCAAAACAAATTGTTTACCGTAGCCTTCCTTAATTCAGTGGAGAACAGTCTGACAGCGTGAAGAGTGTAATAAAGGAGTTTGTTTTACACTATATTGTTAGAACTGACAAAAAGGTCACTGGGATAATTGTAAAATTGATGGGTCATCAGCTTAATATCATGTAAATAAATTTGGTTCTGTGGAAAAAAGGTTAGGAATCAGTTTTAGTACCTGATCCAGTGATGCATGCAGTATATTGCACAGCACAAAAGAAAAAGAACAAATAATAACACTTTGGGAATATTTTTACCTTGGTAAGTGGCAAGGATGCAAGCAACTCAGGTATTTTGCTGGACATTAATAACCTTCTACTTACTATCTGACCTGACACAGGCATGGCTCAGTATCAGAGTAAAGACATGCAGTGAGTGATGCACCTCTCAGGGCTATGTACCAGATTCAGGAAATTAATTCACTACACAATGTAATATGCCAAGGGCTTCACAGGTGGATAATCTACTGATTCTTCCCCTGGCATCTTTTTATATTGCTCTCTCCTCTTTCCTATCACACCAAGTTTGTTGAAATTCTAAGGTCCAACATATAAAGAAATTGTATTTTTAGAATTTTTAACAAACTTATTGGTCCTATACTATATTTTGTGTATGTATGTGATACTTTGATTTGAAAATTCAAATAACAATTACATAGCAACAATGCCCAGCTGATATAGGTTGTCCAATAGGACCATTCATTTCTCTTCGAAACGAAAGTTAATAAGGCAGAAAGCATCTTACTGTTGACATCATCACTAACTGACACAGACTGGAATATAGAATTGCTATACAAAATCCATAATAACACGGGTCACTGTCAGGATTATTCATTATAATAACCAGTATTTTGGGTGCTACGCAATGTGTAACAGGTCACTTTCTGTGAAGAGGTTAACTTTGGAATTCCCCCCTCCACAATACACCTACTCATCCTACCTATCCTATGAGCTGTCACCAGCTGCCCCCACTTGTCACCTCCCAGCTCAGTCGCCTGCCTCCCCCACACAAAGGGCTGGGAGCTCCCCCACCCCCGCAACAATATTTAAAGACTTTCTTCCCCCACATTGTGACGCTGTAAATGTCTGAAGAAGGGAACTAAGCAGCTTTAACTGCAACGAGGTGCCTTGTGATGAGTTACCCTAAAATTAAACATTAATAGCAGAGCAACAGGCACCCAGGTTCAGTGTCATTGTCACACAGCTTACTTCCATAGAGGGATACACAGCCAGTGTACTAAGGCACACGCTGGGATGTGAGAAGCAAAGCACAATAACGGTGCAACTCATTGCTGGAGTGTGAATAGAACTCTAGAGACCCATACGTTCTATATTACTCATGTAACTTATCCTCTTTATCTCCACAGAATCACAAACACAACCAGATGATTCTAACTCGCTCAGCAACGGTATGACGTGCAGTGACATCACAGCACCTAGATATGCAACAATTAGCTAACCTGTCCGCAGAGTAATGTTCACCTGGACAGCAATATAACACACAGCCACACAATGCAAGATGGGAAACTCTACCAGTGCAGCAATATAATATGCAGAGCCATGCAAAAAGAGAGCCAGCTATATAATGCCTGGGCAATATACAAACCATACAATAAAGCCTTATAACTTACAGAGCCATGCAAAAATACTGTGCACCACCACTGGCCTAGCTATGGAAGTATACAAAGTCAGGCAACTCCATCAGACAACACTGTGACATACAGGGCCATACTACAACCACCAGCACAGCAATATAACAAACACAACAATGCAATACAATCCAGGCATACCCCATCTAGTACATTATTATAGCAATACAGCCAGGTCATATGCACCAGCACCACAATACCATCTAGAGAGAAGTAATAAACAACTGGACGAATGCAGAATATTGCACGATGTAAAGCATTAGAACAAATACCCACTGAAATTTAAAAAATGCAAATGAATATAGTTATGCAGAGCATTTTATTATCATCCAGTAAAATGAACACCTCATTATAGTGATGCAGCGCATTTAAATACACAGTGAGCAACAGAACATGCAGAGCAACATAACTACCCAAATAAAACAGGGAGAGCAGGTACTGTAGCACAATGCATGGCAGTATAGCAGTGAAATAATGCATATAGTATCACAGTGAAATAAACATACGAAGAAATAGAACATGCAGAGCAGTATAATAACAGTCCAGCGAACACTGAGGGAAAATATATCCACCGACAGAAATGAAACACGTAGAACACTATAGTGTAGTATATGTATAGAAATGTAACAGAGAGTTGCAGTATGTTGGACTAACAATACACATTAAAACACACTCAGCCTCCCCATGATGGATAGACAGACTGACTAATGCCCTGTTAATAACCATATACATAAGACGATATGATATAGAATATAATAAAGAGCTAACTGGTGCCAAGCTATGGACCAAATGACGATGAATAGCAAAGCAGCACATGGCAGAGCAGTATACTATGCAGAGCTATGTAGAGAATGTAGTCATGTCTCCCCATCCCTAGAGATCCATTCCTCCTCCACACCTTTACAAAATAGCTCACACCTAGCGCCCCCACCCACCTTCCGGAAAGGACCCCAACTCATCCTCACTGGCCAAAGCATGATCCCAAACAGAGCACCGTGCTCCACAGCTACATCACACACCGCATGCCCCACCAGCTAGCCCACCATCTGTCACTCATTCTCCACTGGAGGATTTTTCTCACCCACCTGTAGACATAGCGGAGAAGTGCTGATCGTTGCCCCCGGTGGAATAAATGGACAAGGGTCCAGGTAGGTCCTGCCCCTCCTCGGGGTAGAGGGGGTCTGGAAGAAGCGAGGTCATGTTTACTGGGAGTTTATCCAACAGCTTTCCGGTCATAGCACAGTCCAGGGGGGAATAGGAGCAAAGTGGGGGGTCCAGCCACCCTCCTACACCTTCCACGGATGGGGCTGGACAGCAGGTAGGTGGGCAGGCTATGATCTTGGTTCCCGAGCCTGCCCCGGGGATGCTGAGAGTGCTGCCCGGAGGGAGGAATGACTAGCTGTGTCCCATGGCGGGGGTCAGACCTACCTACCCCTGTATGGGCACTGCTCTCACATCTGCCCCGGGCATAACATGTCCAGAGAGAGAATGGAGAGGGAACGAATGGAGGGACAGCTGCATCTACCGCTGGCCAGGTGAGAAGAGGGGAATAATAATAAAGAATGGGCAGAATTAATAATACAATGCATGGACGGCCAGCTCGGACTGCTAATGTGGGGTTACCCAAGGTGTGCTCGGATAGTGACTGGCCAGGTGGGTACAGGTACCTGGGGTGTGTGGGTATGGGGTAAGGTGATGCTCTGTACCCCGGGGTGCAGGCAAGGGGTTATCGGTTCTCTCCGCTCTCTGGATTGCTATGTCTCGGGACTCCGGCTCCTTTTATACCCGCCCGGGGAAGCTCCAGTGACGTAACTGCCCATATATGGACACACACAAGCCCGTGATGTCACAATGGAACCTCCTTACAATGGAACATTATGAAGAAAGCGAGAAGCTGCTGGGCAACCTGGGACCTCCTGTGATATTGTGATCGCAGGAGGGCTATATAAAGAGATATATAACTTGGACATCTCTTGCTTCCACTGAACACGTTCACTAACATAGAAACTAACTTCAATAGACAGGAAGAAATGGCAGGGATGGATTGGTCTGAGGAGATGAGGCTAGCTGAGAGATTGAGAGGTAAGTAAGTATCTGAGGGCATTTGCAGTACTCTAGAGCAGGGGTACCGCTTCTGTGAGCAAGGCAGGAGTAATACACGCCTAGAATAGTTGTCAAAAAGTGGTGATTGAGATAAATCCTCCTTATCAGAGTATGAAAACCCTATGGGATTTTTGTAGGACCCTAGGATGGAGAAGAAGGGGTGGTGTTTGGTAAAACTACGCCCGTAGTATACCTGGATTTGAAAGTGCATGCTGGCTAAAGATGTCACTTTGGTATGTAAAGAGAGGGAAAAAAAAGCAACACGCATTCCTTATTTCAATGGTCAGAATAACATTTTATTCAAATCTATTTACTGCATTCTCTGATACGAGATTATATATATAAAAAAAAAGGAAGTAAATGGTCAGATAAATGCTTCAGAATTTCCTATCTGTACATGCCAAAATGTATTTCCGCGATCTGTATATTGATACATCGTATCTTCATACAGGTGTACATTGCCATTTCAATGTTCTAAACAACCTCATCACTGATTTATTCTTTTTTTTTTTTTTACATTTTAAAGCATGATTAATCCCCCAAAAAATTATTATTTGTACTAATCCAACTTTATTAGCATAGAACAAATTACTAATCTTAGCTCAGCAATGAAGAATGCTGGCTGCACTAATAATACTGGAATATCAATAATTGATATGTACTAATACTAGATAACAGTTTATATAGCTGTTTAGAATATGGGTCAAGAGATAGGGGGTACTCTTATTAGTCACCTATATACTTGATGAAAACTATGAATCCTTACTAAACATAAATTAGCAAAAAGAGTAAAAAAAAAAAAAAAAAAAAAACACCCCCAAAAAACAAGAACCAATGTAACCTTCAAAAAAATAAGCTTGACTGATCTAACCAGATCCCTGTATTTGGCACTATGCCTAAAATAATACTACAAAATAAAAACACCTCACTATTTCTAGGGTTAGAATAATAGAGTGAGGCTAAATTATCGGACAGGAATTAATAAGATTAATTAGACTGATAAGTATAAAGAGTCCCTCCTCCCCTTACACCACAGTCCAATTATAAAGCTGAAAAAATAAAAGAATGGGCGGGAACCGTAAGCTTGTCATAAATTTTAACTATTCCTGGCTAATCATGGCAGCATCACCTATGGGTAATACCCAAGCTCACAGAAATATAGGGTGGGAATAAAGAAACTGAGAAAAAAAACACTATACAGACACTCATGCTGCAAAGTCATTTAATATCAGTGGGATAAAGAAACCGTAGATAGATCAACCGCAGACAGGTGGAGGAAGAGGTCACGTCCAGTTTGTAGTGTTTTATGAATGTCATCAGGGAAGACCAAGTGGCTCCTCTGCAAATATCAACATTTGGAACCTCTGCCCATGAAGTCGACAATGCTCTGGTAGATTGTGTTCTTATCTTTATTGGAGGAGACAGACCTTTAGAGACATACGCTTTCCTGATTTTTAGCGATATCCAACGTTTCAACGTAGATAAAGAAGCTGCCTTACCTCTCCTAGCTCCTGAAGGTAGAACAAAGAGTTGGTCAGTCTTTCTGTATGACTTAGACCGAAGAAGGTATTGAGACAGACAGTTCTTAACATCCAAATGTTGCCACTTAACTTCTTCACTAGAAGTTGGATTGGGATAGAATGATGGAAGGACGACTTCTGGAGAGAGATGAAACTGAGAGACCACCTTAAGAAGAAACTCAGGTTTTGGTCTCAGACCTGATAGATCTATAGTCATGGTAGAAAAGGCTTTAATCTTCGAAATTCTTCTTGTGGAAGTAATAGCCACCAAAAATAAAGTCTTGTAAGCCAGAAGGGTAGAGTCCAAATTATCAAAGGGAACAAACAGATCATCAGTCAGGTAGTTGAGAACAAGAGGAAGGTCCGAAGGAGGGGTACCGGATCTGGAAGGAGGTCTAAACCTGAAGGCTGCCTTGAAGAATCTTGATATCAAAGGATCCGAAGCCCATGAGATATTGCATAATGCTTAAAGAGCCAATGACTGAACTCTGAGAGTGCTAAAGCTAAGCTGACCCCACAATTTACCTTGTAGATGTGTCTCCCTCAGAACACCATACATATCCCACAAAGCAGTTCAGTACATACACTAATCCTGACCCAGTTAGTCCTGCTCATGCAGGCTGTTTACTGGGCTCTTCACATGAAGAGAGGTGAAACTTCATTTGGAAAGAACCCACAACAAATGCAGTACGGTGGCCAAAAAACAAAAGTATTTAAAGTCCTGTAGAATCAGCTAAGGACAGGAAAAAGACTGTGGTGTAAGGGGAGGAGGGACTCTTTATACCTATCAGTCTAATTAATTAATCTAATTAAT
Source organism: Pelobates fuscus (assembly GCF_036172605.1). Lineage (NCBI taxonomy): Eukaryota > Metazoa > Chordata > Amphibia > Anura > Pelobatidae > Pelobates > Pelobates fuscus. The sequence continues at coordinate 263,204,821 of NC_086319.1, read as the reverse complement.
TCCTGTCCTGTGACTGCTAAGGGAGGAGCTATCCATAAGTGATGCTGCCATTACACCCTGTTCCAAATTATTATGCAAATTATATTTTTCTCATTTACCTATATAATTGATGTAAATAACAGTCTGCATAATTCTCATGTTATCAATAGTGATGTACCGAACTGTCCGCCGGCGAACAGTTCCCGGCGAACTTAGCGTGTTCGCGTTCGCCGCCGCGGGCGAACACATGGGCGGTTCGATCCGCCCCCTATTCGTCATCATTGGGCAAACTTTGACCCTGTGCCTCTCGGTCAGCAGACACATTCCAGCCAATCAGCAGCACTCCCTCCCTTCCACACCCTCCAACCTCCCTCCCAGCATCCATTTTCAATTCATTCTGAAGCTGCATGCTTAGTGAGAGGAGGGAAAGTTTAGCTGCTGCTGATTAGATAGGGAAATTGATAGCTAGGCTAGTGTATTCAGTGTCCACTACAATCCTGAAGGACTCATCTGATCTCTGCTGTAAGGACAGCACCCCCAAAAAGCCCTTTTTAGGGCTATAACATCAGGCTGCTTTTTTTTTTTTTTTCCTGTGTAATGTAATTGCAGGTGCCTGCCTGCTAGCTTCTGTGTGAGGTTCACATTGGATACTGTGCCTACTTGCCCAGTGCCACCACTCATATCTGTTTTAACAATTGGTTAAGCTTTAGATTTAAAATAAATAATTTGTTTTCACTGTAATAGAAGAGCAGTTGCCTGCCTGCCAGCTTCTGTGTCAGTGTGTATCCATAGGCGTGCGCAGCCTGTTGCATTAGGGTGTGCACCCTAAAGCACAAACACACACGCCGCGTATATATGTATTTTTATATACACACACACACATATATATATATATATATATATACATACACACACACAAATACAAGTATACGTAGGTGCAGTGTATGTGTGATTGTGAGCTGAGCTGTGCAGTGTGTGTGATTGTGAGCGGTGCAGCGTGTAAGGGGTGCAGTGTGTGTGATTGCGAGGGGTACAGTGTGGTGTAATTGTGAAGGGTGCAGTGTGTGTGATTGTAAGGGGTACAGTTTGTGTAATTGTGAGGGATTAAGTGTGTGTGTTGGGTACAGTGTGTATGATTGTGAGGGGTGCACTGTGTGGGCGACAGGGGTTAGGAGGGTGGAGGGGCAGCAACAGGGGTTGGGGGGTAGAGGGACAGGAGGTGGGGAGGTGGAGGGGCAGTGACAGGAGGTAGCGGGGGTAGACGGTTAGTGACAGGGGTTAGGGGTAGTAACAGGGGTTAGGGGTGGTAGAGGGGTAGTGACGGGTTAGGGGGGTAGTGACAGGGGTTAGGGAGGTAGAGGGGTAGTGACAGGGGTTAGATGGGTAGTGAAAGGGGTTAGGGGTAGTGAAAGGGGTTAGGGGTAGTGAAAGGGGTTAGAGGGGTAGTGACAGGGGTTAAGGGGGTAGTGACAGGGGTTAAGGAGGTTAGAGGGGTAGTGACAGGGGTTGGGGGGTAGTGACAGGGGTTAGGGAGGTAGAGGGGTAGTGACAGTGGTTAGAGGGGTAGTGAAAAGGGTTAAGGGTAGTGACAGGGGTTAAGGGGTAGTGACAGGGGTTAGGGGGTTAGAGGGGTAGTGACAGGGGTTGGGGGATAGTGACAGGGGTTAGGGAGGTAGAGGGGTAGTGACAGGGGTTAGAGGGGTAGTGAAAGGGGTTAGGGGTAGTGAAAGGGGTTAGAGGGGTAGTGACAGGGGTTAAGGGGGTAGTGACAGGGGTTAGAGGGGTAGTGACAGGGGTTGGGGGGTAGTGACAGGGGTTAGGGAGGTAGAGGGGTAGTGACAGGGGTTAGAGGGGTAGTGAAAGGGGTTAGGGGTAGTGACAGGGGTTAAGGGGGTTAGAGGGGTAGTGAAAGGGGTTAGGGGTAGTGACAGGGGTTAGGGAGGTAGAGGGGTAGTGACAGGGGTTAGAGGGGTAGTGAAAGGGGTTAGGGGTAGTGAAAGGGGTTAGAGGGGTAGTGGCAGGGGTTAAGGGGGTAGTGACAGGGGTTAGGGGGTTAGAGGGGTAGTGACAGGGGTTGGGGGGTAGTGACAGGGGTTAGGGACAGGGGTTGGGGGGTAGTGACGGGTTAGGGACAGGGGTTAGAGGGGTAGTGACAGGGGTTAGAGGGGTAGGGACAGGGGTTGGGGGGGTGGGGGGCAGTGAGTGACAGGGGTTAGGGGGTTAGAGGGCTAGGGACAGGGGTTGGGGGGGGTATGGGTGCAGAGGCAGGGTGGGGGGGCAGTGAGTGACAGGGGGCAGAGGGGGGTTTAAATACCTGCCCTGGTGGTCCAGTGGGCGCCCTCTCTCTTCAGTCTGCAGCTCCGCCGGGAGTGAGCTGCAGACCACATGGTGAGTCTCGCGATCTCCAGTCAGAGCGTTGCCGTGGCAACGCTCTGACAGGCTGGAGATCGTGAGATACTTCAGTCTGCAGCTCACTCCCAGCGGAGCTGCAGACTGAGGATCAGGGCAGACGGACAGGAGGGGCCTCTCACCCGGCGGCATTGTGTGCACGCCGCCGGCCCCCTCCTGTGTCGGGTCCTCGGTCATAGACCGAGGACCCGACATGTCAGTCTGCCCAGAGGCAGTGCAGCACGGAGGTGTGATTAGGGTGTGCCCAGGCACACCCGGCACACCCCGTGCGCACGCCTATGTGTGTATCATGGTCTCTGTGGACGGGGAACAGTCTCTATTCTGCTCTGTGTCAGTGTGTATCATGGTCTCTGAGGACAGGTGTCAATCCATATCTGCCAAGTGACCCTATGTAGGGGGAACAGTCTCTATTCCGCTCTGTGTCAGTGTGTATCAGGGGCTTTGAGGACAGGTGTCAATGTTAGGTGATTTCTGCCCTTTATGGATTAAAAGCAGACTCTGCATCAACTGTGTAATTTTCCATGGGAGTTTTGCCATGGATCCCCCTCCGGCATGCCACAGTCCAGGTGTTAGTCCCCTTGAAACAACTTTTCCATCACTTTTGTGGCCAGAAAGAGTCCCTGTTGGTTTTAAAATTCGCCTGCCCATTGAAGTCAATGGCGGTTCGCCGGTTCGCGAACATTTGCGGAAGTTCGCGTTCGCCGTTCGCGAACCGAAAATTTCGGGTTCGCGACAACACTAGTTATCAACTATTAAGAGTACAATTCAAATTTTTTTGAACAAACCTCCTAATGATAACAGTATTTTGTTTAAACATAAAAAACTTACAATGCACTGTTCCAAATTATTACGCACAGTAAGTTTCAAAACACTTTATAGGTTGTAAAGAACTGAAAATTTTAATTTGTTGTGTTTGCAGCATATTTACTGAAATCAAAAGCTATTTCAATCAAACTTATAAAAACATTTTAACTTTTTAAACATTTTAACAGGTCACGTTACATTTTAACATAGGACCCCTTATTTGATAGCAGCTTCACAAGTCTTGCATCCATTGAACTTGTGAGTTTTTAGACAGTTTCTGCTTGAATTTGTTTGCAAGATGTCAGAATAGCCTCCCAGAGCTGCTGTTTGGATGTAAACTGCCTCCCACCCTCATAGATCTTTTACTTGAGGATGCGTCAAAGGTTCTCAATAGGATTGAGGTCAGGGGAGGATGGAGGCCACACCATGACTTTCTCTCCTTTTATCCCCATAGTAGCCATTGATGCAGAGGTATTCTTTGCAGCATGAGATGGTGCATTGTCATGCATGAAGATGATTTTATTACGGAAAGCATAATTCTTCCTTCTGTACCAGGGAAGAAAGTGGTCAGTCAGAAACTCCACATACTTTGCAGAGGTCATCTTTACACCTTCGGGGACCCGAAAGGGGCCGACCAGCTCTCTTCCCATGATTCCGGCCCAAAACATGACTCCAACACCGCCTTGCTGACGTCGCAGCCTTGTTGGAACAGGGTGGCCGTCCACCAACCATCCACTACTCCATCCATCTGGACCATCCAGGGTTGCACGGCACTCATCAGTGAACAGGACTGTTTGAAAATTAGTCTTCATGTATTTTTCTGCCCAATGCAGCCGTTTCTGCTTGTGAGCATTGGTTAGTGGTGGCCGAATAGAAGGTTTATGCACAGTTGCAAGACTCTTGAGGACTCTACACCTTGATGTCCATGGGACTCCAGAGGCACCAGCAGCTTCAAATATCTATATAATGGTATTTTAGCAGCTGCTCTCTTGATCTGATGCGTGGATCTGGCAGAAATCTTCCTCAATGTGCCTTTATCTGCACAAACCCGTCCGTGCTCTGAATCAGCCACAAATCTCTTAATAGTGCGATGATCATGCTTACGTTTTCGTGAAATATCTAATGTTTTCATACCTCGTCCAAGGCATTGAAATATTTCACTCTTTTCGGCGGCAGAGAGATCCTTTTTCTTCCCCATATTGCATGAAAATGGTGCTCTGCTTAATAATGTGGAACATTCTCCTTTAGTAGTTTTTCCTTAAATTGGGCTCACCTGGCAATCTAATTATCACAGGTATCACAGGAGTTAAACTGAAAAACAAAATATGTAATCTTTGACACACTTAAATAGAATTTGCATAATAATTTGGAACAGGGTGTCTTAGCCAGGAAATAACCTTAGAAATAGTGGTTTAAAATTAGAGTTAGGCACACAAGACGCGGACGACACAAGTCAATGGACTGCATAGCAAGAGAGGACACACGTCCCCACCAAGATCCACAAGATAACCCCTACCCTCACCTGCTTATACTGACCAGACGGATCTACCCCCAAACACGACCACCACATACCAACCGACAAATCGAACCGCACATACCAAACCTACAACCACACCAGGAAACCGCGACATGACGCAACACGCTAACACTGACTAGAGACTCTCCCCCCAAGACAACCCACCACCCCCGAGGACCCAACCGATACGGTGACACAGGGGGCCAAACATGGCCACAACAGCACGCAATCGACCTGAACCAGTGCTGAAACTAACTATATATCTGTTATTCATGTATAAAACACCGTACTATATGGATCCTCTAACCCCCCCTTTTCTCTCATTCTGTATCCCCTCCTGAATGCTTAAAACAAATTCTACAAATAAAGAATTTAAAAAAATTAATAAATTGCGGTTAGGCAATTAAGCTAGCCCAACAAATCAGGATGACCATGTGAGTAGGGCAAAGAGGAAGTGCTCTCTATTGGTCTCAAATGGTACAGATGTGTTTATTGACACATTCACCCTCCACTATTTGAGAGCTTTTTTGTGGTATAACCAGATGCAGGAAACCAAAGAACAACACAGGGATGGAGGGAGAGAAGTCCCGCCAGCTCTAGAAAATATAACAGGTATGAATTTCACTTTCCTTTGTCCTTCCTAAATACATTATACTAGATGCCAGTCTTTCTGACTCCTGACACTGTGTTTGTTCTATTATCAGTACACCACTGCTAATAATGCTAATACCATACCCACTGTTGGATTCCAGCAAGAGATTTTATGGGGAAGGCAGTCCATAGAACCTTCATGCCATACAAAGCATCAGTGAATGCAAAACCATAAAAACAGTAAAATCTGGCAAAATTATGCAAGAAATAACAAATGGCTACTTGCAGAGGTAGTCACCACTCTTGTATAACTGACAATAATCATATCAGGCTCTAGCTTAATTGACAAGTATTAAAATTGTTGAACCAAAGATTTAAACCAGAAGGCCAAGATAACAGACAGACAAAATAAAGGAATCACTATATCATGATTTATGAAGAAAGCAGGGGGAAAAAAGTGAGGGGTTGCACGGAAGAGAGCACAAAGCTAAGAAACCCTCCCAGGTGAGGAGACTGCCATCAATGAGAGTATCTTTGAAAAAAAATGCTGCAGATCCAGGTTGTGCATAGGTTCAAAGGGGGAATGTGGAAGCACCTGCAGACGCCAGAGAGGTGTACCAAGATTGACCAATGAGTGAATAAAGACCAAATAATTTACAAAGGTCTGAATGTTAGAAAGTAGAGCCGGGGGTCTACAGAAAAAGAATGGCAGACAAAGGTCAAGGCTGTCCAGGGTTCTGGATACCTGGAAAGACTCACATCTATAGCAGGTAGAAGAATACCAAGACAAGAATGCATGCTATACCTTGTGGTAAGACGCAAGATGAAACAGACTTCTATGTCCTCATAATGTTGTTCATAGCACGTAAAAGAAACCCTCTGTCTCAAAAATAGATTTTCAGAGAGGGACAGCTTCTTAACAAATAGCAGCTTGAAAGCTGAGCTCTGCATCTCTAGCCTTACAATACTATAAGGCTATAATCTACCTTCATATATACTATATTAGACATAGGTTGATAGCAGATGGGCCCACTGACCTCCCGGAAAAATAACCCCCAAAATCTGCCCCTTTATTGAATTTTTAGCATATGCACTCATGTACAAATGTATCTGCTCGATAATTACTGCTGCAAACCCACTCCAAACATGAACCTCGAGGAGTACACGCCCCAACCATGGCATACTAAATCAACACGCTATCTGCAAAGTTGCTCCCGTTGTGCTGAAAGCTCCTGGAGGAAGTCTCGCACCTAGTCAGACTTTCTGCATTATAGATTCATATTGTGTTCATACAGCGCAGCCCTTGCCAAACAGTCATACTTTTCCTCTCTCATTAGTTCATGCTCCCGCAATCCCAGGGGTCTCTTTGACACCTTTAACTCTCTTCTTCGCCCTGCTGTGACCACCCCACAAACTAACCTTACAGCCGATAGCTTTGCATGCTACTTTACCGATAAGATTGAACATCTAAGGAAAGAATTCTCCCCACCTTGACGTTCTCTTTCTCAACCACACGTAGATCATGCCTTTCCTACCCTTCAGACTTTCTCCCTGGCTACTGAACATGAGGTGGCTGTGCTTCTCCTTTCCTCTCGCCCCACCACTTGCCCGCTCGATCCTGTCCCGTCTCACCTCATCAGATCTCTCTCCCCTTGTCTTGTGCCTTCCTTAACACACATCTTCAACTGCTCTCTCTCTTCTGGCGTTGTCCCTGCTGACCTTAATCATGCCACTGTAGTACCTATCTTGAAAAAAACATCTCTTGACCCGTCCTCCCACTCTAACTATCGTCCATATCCCTGCTCCCTTTTTCCCCAAAGCTTCTGGAAAGACTTGTCCTTACCCTTGTGTCTTGCTTCCTCAATTCCAACTCTCTCCTTGACCCTCTTCAGTCTGGCTTCCGCCCTCTCCACTCTACTGAGACTGCTCTTATCAAAGTTACTAACGACCTAATCGCAGCTAAATCTAAAGGCCACTACTCCATACTAATTCTTCTTGACCTCTCTGCTGCCTTTGACACGGTTGATCATGCTCTCCTTCTTCAAACTCTTCAATGGCTCAGTATTTGTGACTATGTCCTCTCATGGTTTTCCTCTTATCTCTCTCAACGCTCATTCAGTGTCTCCTTTTCCAAGGATACCTCCTCCACTCGTCCTGTCTCGGTTGAAGTCCCCCAAAGCTCTGTCCTTGGTCCCCTTCTATTTTCCACTACCACCTGTACGCTGATGACACCCAGATATATCTCTCCTCCCCGAAACTCTCCCCTGCCATCCTGCAACGTGTCACTGCTTGCCATTCTTCCACCTCTGACTTGATGTCCTCCTGCTTTCTGAGACTCAATCTCTCTAAAACTGAACTCCTTGTCTTTCCTCCTCCTAATACTGATCCTCTTCTCGCGCTCTCTCTTCAAGTTAGTGGTATCCACATAAGTCCATTCTTGCAAGCACGCTGTCTTGGCGTCATACTTGACTCTGGCCTCACCTTTGAGCCTCACATCCAGTATGTTGCCAAATCCTGTAGATTCCAACTCAAAAACATAGCCCACATCTGCCCCTTTCTTACCAAAGATGTTACCAAGGAGCTTGTCCATGCTCTAGTAATTTCCTGCATGGATTATTGTAACCCTCTCGCACCTGTACAGCCAACTGGGGCTTGCAGGACTTCTTGCGGCTGGTTCCCTTCCTATGGAATAGCCAGCCTACCCCCATCAGACTCTCCCCTAATCTTCAATCGTTTAAGAAGTGCCGTAAAACCCATTTCTTTAGGAAAGCGTATGGCCTCCCAGAGTAACCTCTACCTCACCTACCTGTCTCTTGCTCTCTCCTGAAGGGCAGCACTCTACTCTCTCCTCCAGCTCTGTTTCACTCCCACCTTATTTGATTGCTATTTCCTGTCCTAATGTGTGTTATACCCCACCTCCTATAGACTGTAAGCTCGTTTAAGCAGGGTCCTCTTCAGCTTGTTGTTCCTGTAAGTTTTCTTGTAATTGTCCTATTTTTAGTTAAATCCCCCCTCTCATAATATTGTAAAGCGCTACGGAATATGTTGGCGCTATATAAATCGAGATAGTAATAATAACAATAATAATTGCACCTATATTTTTGCTTCGGTTCAATGACCACCCAGGTTTCCTTTAATAACATTTTCTATTGTTTTAGGTGAAGACTTATTTGTTATGTCAAATTATTTGTTTGTCAGCAACACAACTTAGACATCTGGCAACTTCAGCATCCTTTGGCAAAAGACTATCTTTTTAATCCACATCAGTCTTATTCACACATTCACCTCATTTTGTGACCCAAGACTGTGTCCCTTTTGTATCAATATCAATAATCCATTAAATCACTCGGTCAGATCATGCAGATATTAGTTTATTAATTAAGTTATCTAACTAACACAGACACTGGGCTTGAAAGCTTAATGAATTTTTAGTGTACAACTCAATTGTGCATACATCTATTGACAAGAAATTACTGAATATTTTGCTCTAAATAAAGGTTCAGTCTCTAATGCTCCCACTTTTTGGGCCACACCTAAGACAGTTTCTGAAAAAGACTCAAAGCCATAGAAAAACAACATACAGTTAAAGCTGCACGATAGCATCTCCTTCAAATTCAACTGAACTGAAACAAAAACATAAAAGTACACCCTCACCTATGTTGCTTCATGTACTTCTCAAGACTAGGGCAAACCCTTACCTTGCGAGATACAGCCAGAGCATTAAAACTCACTATACAATGCTACTATAAAAAAATCAAACACAGCTCACCATCCAGATTTCAGAAAAACTCAATCACTTCCCTCCAAACAGCTAATAGTACTACAGTAACTGAACCTATAAGAGTTATACAATAATTTATTAAAACCTTTTCAGCCTTGCATCCTCACTTCCCTCAGTCCTTAGTGAGCCTATTAATGACAATATAATTAAAACATTTTTCCAAGCTGCTTACCTTCCAAATTTACTCAAAGGGACACTATAGTCACCAAAACAAGTTTAGCTTAATGAAACCATTTTCAAGTGCGGTCTCACTGCTCAATTCTCTGCCAGTTAGGAGTTAAATCACTTTGTTTACGAACCCTAGTCACACCTCCCTGCATGTGACTTGCACAGCCTTCATAAGCACTTCCTGTCCAGTCATCTAATGTTTATCCTTCATTTATTGCAAGTTCTGTTTAATTTAGATTTTCTTATCCCCTTCAAGAGCCTCTTTTATGTGACTCAAGTTTAATTTACAGAGCAAGAGATACAATTGTTTAAGGTAAATTACATCTAATTGAAAGTTAAACCAGTTTTTTTCATGCAGGCTGTGTCAATCAGAGCCAGGGAGGTGTGACAATGGCTGCATAAACAGAAACAAAGTGATTTAACTCCTAAATGGCAGTGAATTGAGCAGTGAAACCTGAGAGGCATGATCTATAAACTGCTTCATTAAGCTAAAGTTGTTTAGGTGACTATAGGGTCCCTTTAACACCACAAAGATTTCATTGGATCTTCCTATTCAGCTAGAGATATAGGAAATAGGGATGTGCATGGGCAAAAAACTTGGTTTGGATCAGAAATTTGGGTAAGTAAAATAATTTGTCTGCTTCGGCAATTTGCACCAATGGCATTCGGTTCGGCGCTTCGGCACTTTGGAACTTCGAACATTCGTAATCATCCGAATGTCCGAATGGCATGAAATTCGCACAAATGTACATTCAGAATGAAACAAATTGCACATGTCTACTGGTCACATGAATGCAAGCTAACACCCTGACCGCCTGATTTATATACTATTCCACCTCAACGACTCTCTGTGCCTTCATTGGCCAAGTATCAGTGACAAAATCACCAATATTGTAAAGTGCTACGGAATCTGTTGGCAATAATAATAATAATAACTGGCTATCCTCTAAAATCAATCACAAAAATGTGCTCATTTCATTGGACAGGGAATAGTGAAACTGGATTGGACAAGCAAGCATTACATTGCACAAAGGGAATTAGCTTATTGGTCAAGATTCCTGTCATCATTCACGTAATTTTCCCTCCCTCTCTCTTGTTTTGCCACTTTTCAGAAATCCGAATCACTTTGGCACTTTCGAACTACCGAACTTCGTCACTTCGGACATTCATAAGCATCATAATGCACGAACTTTGTATGAATATACATTCAGAACTAAATGAATCGCATATATCCAATAGGAAAAAATAAAACAAAAACAAAGTCCCTGATCTAGACAGCTTCACCAGTGCATACTATAAAATCTTCTCTGGCACCCTTTTGAAAGCTGATTGTCTTAAATAAACAATGAGAGGTCAGCAGCAATTAATTGACATACAAACAATGGCTAGACACTGTAGTAAAGAAAAATGTATGGCCAAACATACCAAAAATGTTACGTGTTACCTGTGATTTTTGCTCCAGCGAGAACTTTGAGTATTCCCTGTGGTGTATCACCAAATTAATATAAATTATTACACAAGGTTCGTCTACATTAAAAGGTATTTATTTAGAAGACAACAACACAATACTATAAATGTATCACAAACACACAGCCCAGACCCACGGAGCAACAACCCTTTTAAATCTATCTATCTATATAGTAATCCCCTTCCCCACACGTTTGATCTCACCCACGGTTAGGCCTTCACATCTAGTAATGGCTCACTGCTGCAAGTCCAACATCACATCCACCAAGGAAGAAAAGGAAGCAATAGAGTGTAACATGGTTCCCCATGCTAGCACATGGTGTCTGCACATCTGCTCAGCAGCAGAGCCAAGAAGGAACAGAGAGGAATGAGGATAGAGGGGGGAGTGGTTATCTCTTTCCTGACTTGTAAATTACCATATCAATTACCATATCAAAGTAAAGCTTATCCCCCTGTAAGAAAGATCTACATGAACTTGATCACATGACCCCTGGTCACCATGCTAGTTTGATGACAGAATGTCACCACATTCCCTACTCTGCTTTACCTCCTATGTGGAAACAAGCTATACTTACATAAAGATTGCCAAAAAGATGCGCTTGGGCGTTTCGCCATTCAATGGTTTTATCAGTGGCTTTTGCTTGGGCCATGGGGTGGTGAAGCACGTTAAGTGTATCTTAGTATTGTAATATGCTCATACTACAGTCTGTAACAGTTCTGGGTTTTGCTCTATGTTACATTGTAAAGATTCCTAAACAGATGTCATCGATCTATTGTTTGAAAAACTCAAATTCTGGAAACTTGTTCTAAGCTACATGGTACTGTTTTCTAAGTTGATGCCCTTGACCTATTGTTTGAAAAATTCAAAATAAAGATTGTAAAAAAAAATAAAATCTTCTCTGGCACCCTTACACCATGACTGCAGAAGCTCTATCATGCCTCCATGGATGGCTGCAGACTTACAGATGGCATGCAACTTGCTAAAATTTCATTAATTCCCAAGCCCAACAAACCCTCTGACGAACCCTTCCATTATAGACCCATTGTTTTTCTTAATTTGAATTACTAATTTTTTTTTGAATGGTTTTTTTTGCTGTGCATATGAAAATACAACATGCATGGGGTACCCCAAAGGCAATCCTCATGCTTTAGTTTTAAGACAGTTATAACAGTGGGGGGTGTGATGATACATGCACATTTTTATGGTGAGTATATAAGATTATTCATGTTGTATGCAGCTTCGTGTTATATAGAGTAGAGTAGTGATAATCAGACGTTAAGCTCAAGCTGGTTGGGCGTTCAGCATGAACCATAATATTACATCTAAAGCCAAAGCTACAGTGAGAGGTAATTCTCTCCATCAAAAGTGTGGGTGAGCGTGTGTATGCTATACTTTACTCAAGGTAACAGTGTCCACACGAGAGTTGTCAGAGTCCAGGCCGTTGATGGGCTTCAGGAGATGGGTTGGTGAGTGTGTGCTTAGCCGTCCTCAGCCAATGCCTGTTGCATGCCGCCGTGGAGAGTCTGGTTCCTGGTCAGATTTAGCAGTGCTCCTCTCCGATGTGCGGGAGCATGGGTTGCTCTGCTCGTGGTGCAGGCGCTGTGTGTAGCGTGACAGATCCTTGTCCCTTCGGCTCCGGGCTGTTAAGGGAGCTGGCGCCCTCTGTCCATGGATCCTCCTCCGTCGTGAGGCAGGATCGTGGGTCCCCAGGGTTTCCGGCTTGCGGTCATCCCCACGGGTAGTTGAACTGCGGCCTGGAGATTCCACCAGTTGGGCTCCCGGCCCAAAAGATGGACAGGTGTCCGCTGCTGGTTGCCAGGTAGGTCCCGTCTTGGGAGGGGTAAGCAAGGGTTCGCGTTGGGCAATGCGATCCCAGAAGGCTTGACAGGCTTCGAAGGCCTCCCTCCAGCTCTGGTCTGTCTGGCTTGCTGGGCTGCGACTGCGTTGCGGCGGCCATCTTGAGGTGCCGCGTGGCTCACCAAGTTTTCCCAGACCGGCCTCTTGGCTTTGGCTTTGTGTGTTTCAAGCGCCCTGTGTGGACCAGGATATCCCCCACCGGTCCAGAGGGGGTGGGGACGGTGGGAGGGGGTAGGAGTTGGGACGTTAGAGCTGTCTGTGGGCCTGTTCTCTAGCAAGGAGAGCAGCCGCCTCACCCCGTTTCAGTTCCAGGTAGGCCTCAGCAGATTTTCAGGGCTCCCGGTTTGTGACATGCATGAGTCGGGTGTCAAAGGGTTTCCCCGGGTGTCCCCTCCTCGCTTGTTTTCCTCCAGGCAGTGGAAGTGTTTTATTTTTTTTTATTTTTGGGGTTTGCTCATCCTGGAAGCTAGGCTCCACCCCGAATTACTACATTTTTAACAAAATCCTGGCCACCATATTGAACTGTTTGCTTCATTCCAACTAAGCCATCCTTATCCCTAGAAGACATACAGGTGCCTTGACTTACTTATATATAACCTAAGCTAAAAATCACCATTTTTATTCCTCTTTTTAGACATTGAAAAAACTTAGACTCATTTGTCCCTTCACTCATCATATGTCACTCAGAGCATGTGGACTTTTTCCTGACATTTTACAACACTCTATTCGCCATCTATTATATACCAACTGCCTAGATGAATATCCGGGGTGCTCCTTATTTCTCACTTTTATTTGACTTATGCATTGAACAATTACTTTTTACTATTCACCAGCACACAAAAATCTCAGGTATTATGTTCCAAACTGAAGCTTATGCTGACATTTTTTCTTATGTGTTAAGACAACTAATGACTTCACTACCACATTTGTTTGTATTAAAACATTATTCCTCCATATCGAAGTATAAAGGAAAAGTTTCTAAGTCTGAATCCATCTGTGTTCATCTGCTACAGCATTCTATTAAATTGTTAAACTTTGATTTGCCCATCTCCAAGAAACCACTTACTCATTTATTAGAAAATTAAGCAAAATTGGTGGACAACAGTGTTGGCTGTCAAAAACAGGACTAGTTTACTTAACCTGTAGAAAGTTACACCTTAATAGACACTCCAGAAGTGTCACGGGCTTAACCCCTATTGATTTAAACTACAAAAGATCCTCAAACTGCTGAATGATGAATCCAAACACAAGAGTATCAACTGGAAGTCTAACTAAATAGGAAATAATATGTCATATAAATAAATAGTGATACATAGAGTGGTATAGGTATATAGACGTACTCCCAAAATGAATGTTCAGGAATAGGTAGAAAATCAAAAACCCTTCGGTCAGTACAGATTCAGCCCCTGACGAAGGTGCGCCATTGTGGCACCGAAACGCGCGTCGGGTTCCTTCCTTTACTTTTTCATTCATTTCACAGGGCACTCTATTACCATGTGCAGGCAACCAACACTCTAAGTATGGTTCTGCACATTAGCACGTCTTAATCTTGATCTGTCCTTTTTCCTCAGTTTTTGCCTTTAACCCAGTCTGAGTGGGGTAATTTAAGCATTCTGCAATTTACAGGAGGGGTTATGGTAACAGTGATTCCGGTGTGAGAGATTCTCTGGCTGTATAGCCTAAAGTTCATATGCCTGTTACAAAGTCAGCCCTTATTTGCAACTAGTGACACCTGGATATGTTGTGTCAATTTTGTAATATATATATATATGAATGTAATTTAAGCATTCTGCAATTTACAGGAGGGCTTATGGTAACAGTGATTCCGGTTTGAGAGATTCTCTGGCTGTACAGCTTAAAGTTCATATGCCTGTTACTAAGTTAGCCCATATTTGCAACTAGTGGCAATCTTTGTAATATATGAATCGCACATTATCCAGTTTATAGCCACACTGTGTGGTCTTTTGATTTAAGGTTCCACACAGGGTTCTAACTCCACTCACCCCTATGGGATGACCTGTATTCCCAGACAAACCAGGTAGCGTTATTCCTTTATGAAGACATTATTCTGGCTGCCTTTCTTTCTGTACAGATATACAGATATTACGGGTTCTAGGCCACGCTCTAGGTCTATAGGTGCATATATATATAAACAAAACAAAAATAGTAATGCACTCCACCTTCCTTGATGTACTTGCCCGGTGCTTATCAGCAAACAGATACAGCCAAAAGTACAAGATAGCACTACAGGAACTTACAAGTCAAATGAATAAAACTTAGCTTTTATTAGCTCAAAATAAAAATCAACGTTTCAGTCTGTATCACAGACTTTCATCAGGAGGTGTATATATTGACCGTGCCAAATTGAATTAAAGTCTGGAGTCGGAGTTAGTAGTGATATTTTTTAGTAGTGAGACCTAAGGGTTGGAGGTTAGCCATTTGGCTTTAGTGATTTTCTACCTATTCCTGACTATTCATTTTGGGAGTACGTCTATATACCTATACTGCTCTATGTATTACTATTTATTTATTGGACATATTATTTCCTATTTAGTTAGACTTCCAGTTGATACTCTTGTGTTTGGATTTATCATCCAGCAGTTTGAGGATCTTTTGTAGTATCCATCTAATGACTTGGAGCATTAACTGCTATCAAAATGAATGTCCTGGGGGCGGGGCTGGACCGCCGAGCTGGACGGTCGCAAGCAAGCTCAGCTCATGCATGATATCTAAGATTAAGCAATTAAAACACGACATACAACATAAATAAAGACCAACAGCGACGGGCCTCAGAGCAAGGGGAATACTGGATCCAGGGAGAGGCTGGCTCGTCGAGTTTCAGTCCCCTGGAGGAGAAGTCAGCGATGTCCCAGACAGGGCCTTCTCCGGTGGTGAGTGGGGTGGACGGCCGCTGCCCCACTATCCTACCTAACGGAACCCAGCCAAAGGCCCAACCCCGAGCGGACCCAGTCCTGTCCCCCCCCCATGGACCGGTGGGGGTGATCCCGGTCCTCACCCAACTGCCCCAACTGCGGCAACGCAACTGAGGCCCGGCGGCCCGAGCGCGGCATCCAAAATGGCGGGAGTCATGTGCACAGGGGGAAAAGGGAAAACCTGCTCTCTCACCGCATCCACAGTAACCATCGCGGGTGTCCCGGACCTGCAGCCCTCTGGCCACGCGACGCAGGAGGACAGAACAACTCTTACCTGTCCCTGCAGCAATTCACACCAACGGCGGGCTGTGAAAGCGGCCCAATCAAGTGGACGACAGCTGCTAAACCGAGGGGAAGGAAATCCACATGGCGACCAGCTCCATCAGAGACAGCGAGAAAAAAAGCGGCAAGTTTCCCCAGACATCATCCAGCACCATATTACCAGCCTCCAGACAAGCAAACATAGCAGGCTTGACTCACCACGGCTGCAGCTTACAGGTACCCTGCACGGGTACAGATTCCTGACCTGACGGACACCGACCCACTGCCTCACCAACAAAGCAGAACAGGCATCGGCTGATCACAAGACTGCTCCCCTCTGTGCGGTCCCAAGACCACCATGATGCCAGTCCCCACCCTCAGTGAAACCACAAGCAGCCTCGACCACCCAGGGTGAAACCTCCATGGAAGCGACATACCCAGAACCAGAATGAATACTACAAGCTGTATACGTTTCATTAGCTGACCCAGCAGGTTTCACCAATCTTGTTTAAATTTATGTTAATCTTAATCTTAGTGGACAAAAGGGAAGTCTAGTAATTACTTGTTTATACTTCAAGCTTTTTCACCCCTTCCCTTTACCCTATTAACCTAACTACCCATGTTGTCAGTATACTTAACAAGCAGCCGAGTTAACTTTTGATCCCCCTACTGCTGACATCATTGATCAGTTACTTACCAGCATGTTCCCTATCATGCAACACATGTCTATAACATACACAAAAAAAAAAAAATGTGCAGTTTTTCCTCATGCTCCTGTTGTTAAGCCTGAACCTAACTCAGGGACTGCCTTTGGGGCACCCAGAGCCTGTATGTATTGATCACTATGCACAACAAAAATAAAAAATTGAAAAAAAAAATGAATGTCCTTCCCCAACTACTGTATTTATTACAAACTTGATGCCTTTATCTGGACTGACAAAAAGCCATGTATCTCAAAAAACTTTATGTAACAACTCACCCATATTGTGGATTGCCATGCTCTCATTCTTTCAAAATGATTGGTTGACATTGAGAATTACAATATGCAACCAGATACGCTACCTTATTCAGGGCAAGTGCAAGACTATTTTGTGCCCTAAGCAAGACCAGCTACTTGCGCTCCCCACAACAACAAAAATAAGACATTGCCAGCTTTGTGTGTCTCTGATCCAACTCATTTGTGTTTCTCTTTCTCCCCCAACTCCTTTGTGTGTATCTTTCTCTCCAACTAATTTGTGTGTCTCTTCCCCAAGCACCTCTGTGTCTTTGTCTCCCTCCAGCCCTCTGTCTGTCTCTGTGTCTCCCTCAGCCCCTCTTTATGTCTCTTTGTCTCCTTCTGTGCAGCTCTTTACCCCTCTTAGCCCTTCTGTGCGCCTCTTTACCCCTCTCAGCCCTCTGTGTGTCCAATCCTTCCCTCAGCCCTCTGTGTCTCTTCCCATCCCTCAGACCTCTGTGTACCTCTTTTCCCCCAGCCCTCTGTGTGCCTCGTTCCCCCTTCTCATCCCTCTGTATGCCACTCCTCCAGCCCTCTTTGTGCCTCTCTCCCCCTCAGCCATCTATGTGACTGCCCCCCCTCTTAGTCCTCTGTGTCTTTCTCCCTCCCCTCAGTCCTCTGTGCCTCGTCTCCCCTCAGCGTCTCTCTTTCCCTCCAGCCCTTTGCGTGCCTCTTCCCCCACCCAACCCACCATTGTGGTGTCCACCCCCAAGCCAGCTCACCTCCCCCTCTCCATGTAGCATGGCTGAGCTGCGGACTGCAGTAGAGGAGCTTCTGTTCCCTCTATCCAGTCTGACAGGAAGCAGTTCGGTTCTCCCTGCACGCACTTCCTGTCAGACCAAGTAAAGTATACTGAAACTTCTCCACCACCATTAGAAGGTCCGCCACGCTACAATCTGTGATGCAAATGTATCATGTATTTCAGATTTGACCACAAATGGTCGAGTAAAAACTCAATCTAAACGTAACAGGTCACTCTTGTAGAGACATTTTCCGATATATGCAACTAAAAAGTTTAATTACACAAGCTTTGACTTTGCAGGCTGCTATTTGACCCACTTTGTATGAAAAATATGCCCCATAATAATCAGTCCAAATTGACTTATTTTTTAAATGGTTGCTACTTTATCCCAAAAGTGGCATGGACCCAGTATAGCAATTAGTGAAAAGTGGGAATCTGAAAACTGAAATTGGCCTGTCTGTAAATTGATCCTCTAACTTTAGTGTTTTTGCACCTCAATGTAAACACTGCCTTTTCTCAGAAAATTTAGTATTTACAATGGAAAAACTGCAGAGACTGTCTCTTTGCACCAGAAACACTACATTAGAGGGACACTATAGTCACCAAAACAACTACAGCTTAATGTAGTTGTTTTGGTGAGTTTAGTCAGTCCCTGCAGTCTTTTTGCAGTAAACACTGTCTTTTCAGAGAAAATACAGTGTTTACATTACAACCTAGGGATACCTCAACTGGCCACTCCTCAGATGGCTATTAGAGGTGTTCCCTGGGGCACCCTCTGCACGGAGACACTGAACTTTCCTCATAGAGATGCATTGATTTAATGCATCTCTATGAGGAGATGGTGATTGACCAGGGCTGAGTTTGTCCTGTGCTGGCTCTGCCTCTGATCTGCCTCCTTTACAATCTCAGCAAATCCAATGGTTTCCTGTAGGAAAGCATTGTTATTGGCTGAGATCACCACTTCTGATGATGTCATCCAAGGAAGCAGATCAGGGGCAAAGCCAGCACTAGCAGACTGGAATAAAGGTAAGATTTTACTATATTTAGGGGGCAAAGGTCAGGGGAGCTAGATAGTGTTTTTTAACACTGTAGAGTCATAAATACTGATTTGTGTTCGTGACCCTATAGTGTTCTTTTAAGGTTATATGTTTTTCTAATATCTATTTTTATGAAAGCTGCTTATAGCTTCCATATGTGCCGTGTTCTCTATGAGAAAGATTTGACGGGATACTGGTCAGCACGAACAAAAAATTAAGTGCTTTGGGAAAAAGGGGGAGAATACACTCAGCTGCAGAACTTGCAGAATAGGTAGGATTTTAGGGGCCTCATAAAATATTTTTTAGAAAACTAATAACATTTATATTTTTATTTTAACGGCTTTGTTCAAATGCATTAAAAATGCATTTTAACCTAAATTTCACCTTTAGGTAGATTGGAGGTTTAAAAACAAAAAACAAAACAAAAAAAAAAAACAACTTGTTTCTTATTTATGTAAAAACCTATTGGTTGATGAGCAATATGAATTGTTACAGCAGTGATACAAAGAGTAACATGAATTTAACTGTAATTGGCATTCAATTGTATTTTTTTTAGGTGCTAAGTTGACAGAATGTGCATCATTGTACTGTTGCATTCACTGAGTCCTGGGTTAATAAAACAATATAGACAATTGCATGTACACAGCAATAAGTTGATCCAGTTGTACAGTGCTGTAAAATACATTGGTACTTTATAAATAATAATTTGAGCAGTATACATTATGTTGGCTTCATTCAGCTGCATGCATGGAGAACTGTTGTTTCTTTGATGATAATGATAGTAAGTTATAGAACAATTTGCAGGGATCATAGAGACTTGTAGCAGTATTTAGAGTGCTGAGATGGTAGAGACATTGAGCAATACAAAGTATATGTACTATTGAAAAGAAAAATCAAGTGTGCATTATGTGGATTGCAGTGATGATGGAGGATAGTACAGTGAAGCAGTGGAGCTGTGCAGAGAATGTCTAGATAATGGAATAGGGATACAAACTATTATTATTAGCACCAACTTATTCTGCAGCGTTTTACAATATGATCAGGGGGGAACAACAAATGAGACATACTATTACAAATTTTAAAGGCACCAGTAGGTTGATGAGGACCCTGCAATAGGAAAAAAAGAAATAAGTACCAAGGTTATAGAACGCTGTGCAGTATGCAGAGTGTTGGCTCAATACAGCAGTACACAATGCTGGGATAATAGGGCAGTGCACAGTATTCATAGTACTGGGATAATACGGCAGGGCACAGTATGTGGAGTGCTGGCATAATACGGCAGTGCACAGTATGTGGAGTTCTGGGATAATAAGGCAGTGCACAGAATGTGGAGTGTTGGGATAATAAAGCAGTGCACAGTGTGTGGAGTGCTGGCATAATACGGCAGTGCACAGTATGTGGAGTTCTGGGATAATAAGGCAGTGCACAGTATGTGGAGTGCTGGCATAATACGGCAGTGCACAGTATGTGGAGTTCTGGGATAATAAGGCAGTGCACAGTAGGTGGAGGGTTGGGATTATAAGGCAGTGCACAGAATGTGGAGTGTTGGGATAATAAAGCAGTGCACAGTGTGTGGAGCGCTGGAATAATAAGGCAGTGCACAGTATGTGGTGTGTTGGGATAATAAAGCAGTGCACAGTATGTGGAGCGTTGGGATAATAAGGCAGTGCACAGTATGTGGAGGGTTTGGATAATAAGGCAGTGCACAGAATGTGGAGGGTTGGGATAATAAGGCAGTGCACAGTATGTGGAGGGTTGGGATAATAAGGCAGTGCACAGTATGTGGAGGGTTTGGATAATAAGGCAGTGCACAGAATGTGGAGGGTTGGGATAATAAGGCAGTGCACAGTATGTGGAGTGTTGGGATAATAAGGCAGTGCACAGTATGTGGAGTGTTGGGATAATAAGGCAGTGCACAGTATGTGGAGTGTTGGGATAATAAAGCAGTGCACAGTATGTGGAGTATTGGGATAATAAGGCAGTGCACAGTATGTGGAGGGTTGGGATAATAAGGCAGTGCACAGTATGTGGAGTGTTGGGATAATAAGGCAGTGCACAGTATGTGGAGTGTTGGGATAATAAGGCAGTGCACAGTATTTGGAGTGTTGGGATAATAAGGCAGTGCACAGAATGTGGAGGGTTGGGATAATAAGGCAGTGCACAGTATATGGAGGGTTGGAATTATAAGGCAGTGCACAGTATGTGGAGTGTTGGGATAATAAAGCAGTGCACAGTATTTGGAGTGTTGGGATAATAAGGTAGTGCACAGAATGTGGAGGGTTGGGATAATAAGGCAGTGCCCAGTATATGGAGGGTTGGAATTATAAGGCAGTGCACAGTACGTGGAGTGTTGGGATAATAAAGCAGTGCACAGTATGTGTAGTGTTGGGATAATAAGGCAGTGCACTGCACAGTATGAGGAGTGTTGGGATAATAAGGCAGTGCACAGTGTGTGGAGTGTTGGGATAATAAGGCAGTGCACAGTATGTGGAGTGCTGGGATAATAAGGCAGTGCACAGTATGTGGAGTGTTGGGATAATAAGGCAGTGCACAGTATGTGGAGTGTTGGGATAATAAAGCAGTGCACAGTATGTGGAGTGCTGGGATAATAAGGCATTGCACAGTATGTGGAGGGTTGGGATAATAAGGCAGTGGACAGTATGTGGAGTGTTGGGATAATAAGGCAGTGTACAGTATGTGGAGTGTGGATAATAAGGCAGTGTACAGTATGTGGAGTGTTGGGATAATAAGGCAGTGCACAGTATGTGGAGTGTTGGGATAATAAGGCAGTGTACAGTATGTGGAGTGTTGGGATAATAAGGCAGTGCACAGTATGTGGAGTGTTGGGATAATAAGGCAGTGCAAAGTATGTCGAGTGCTGGGATAATAAGTCAGTGCACAGTATGTGGAGTGTTGGGATAATAAGGCAGTGTACAGTATGTGGAGTGTTGGGATAATAAGGCAGTGCACAGTATGTGGAGTGTTGGGATAATAAGGCAGTGCACAGTATGTCGAGTGCTGGGATAATAAGTCAGTGCACAGTATGTGGAGTGTTGGGATAATAAGGCAGTGAACAGTATGTGGAATGCTGGGATAATAAGGCATTGCACAGTATGTGGAGGGTTGGGATAATAAGGCAGTGCACAGTATGTGGAGGGTTGGGATAATAGGGCAGTGCACAGTATGTGGAGTGCTGGGATAATAAAGCAGTGCACAGTATGTGGAGTGCTGGGATAATAAAGCAGTGCACAGTATGTGGAGGGTTGGGATAATAAGGCAGTGCACAGTATGTGGAGTGCTGGGATAATAAAGCAGTGCACAGTATGTGGAGTGTTGGTTTACCAGTTATTCTATGTGCTGTTATACTGCTCAGTAGTAAAGAATTAAACAGACCACACATCCAGCTCAATACTTGTGGAAGCACAGCTCTCTGTACTCCTTGCACGTGGGCTGCCGGTGGTGTGTGTCAATAATGTTGTGTTGGGACAGGCCCTTTGGCATCACACCACACCCCCTCCTAATTTGGTCATGTTTCCCTGTACATTTGCATTAAATGAAGAAGTGGAAAGGGTAGAAACTGTAAAGTCCCCGTGACGACACAGGAAGGGGAACACGAGTGGAAAGTGTATTGTACAATGATACACTGCAGACACACTGACAGCCAGCTTTTTAAAACTGTAC
Organism: Pelobates fuscus; assembly: GCF_036172605.1. Taxonomy (NCBI): domain Eukaryota; kingdom Metazoa; phylum Chordata; class Amphibia; order Anura; family Pelobatidae; genus Pelobates; species Pelobates fuscus. The sequence continues at coordinate 263,182,600 of NC_086319.1, read as the reverse complement.
TCCGATGCTTGGAAACTTACAGGCGCATTCAGAGAATAATGAAGTATGTATGAAGCAATTCACTTTTAAAACATGACTTGGAAAAAGTCAAGTTAAAAGTTACTAATAAAAAGGACTCTTAATTACTCTGCAGTTCTACAACAGAATCCAAGATGCAAAGAGGTACAACAGTGTAATTTAAATTAAATTTAGGGTTAAAGTTGAACACTGTCGGGAATTACATTCCTTCATGGTTATGAATTGTAATGCCTATCACTCTCAAGTAGGCTTCACCATATTCTTCGTTGACAAAACCCCACCTTTTAGAGTAATATATAACTAACGTACAAAAATGCAAAGCTAAACAGTCCTTGTTTACTTTTCAGACAGTGCTACATGGGGAGTCTGAACATGAGTTAAGGTTGAGAGGGAAAGAGTTTGTGGAAGCACGGGCTGCCTATGCTCTGCCTGTGCTGAGTGCCTTGAGGGGGAAAAAAATTAGGCCCGGGCATTTTTCAATCAGAGCGGCCCCCTAAGAAGGCCAGAGAGGGTGTGTTTTGTCATCACTAATGACAAGCACGCTCCCTCTCAAAGTAAGCAAGTTGGTTCAATGCGCAGAGCCCTGCTGAAGAGCTCTGGCATTAGAAAAAGGCCCTGTATTTGTTCTGCGCAGCGCAAGCAAATTTAATAACATGCTTGCGCTGTGTTTGCTTTTAAATTGTCTCTGGTGTTTCCACAAGTGGTATACCAGAGGACAAAAGGGCCAGGAAAGTGTATGGTGCATGTGTTTGGAGCCTGCTTGTGGGATTGCGTGTGTGTAGAGTGTGGTGTGGTATTGTGTAAATAGGTCAATTTCATTTGTGTTTGTGGTGTAATATGTGTGGCTAGGGGCTGTAGAGAGTGTGTGTATAGGGGGCATAGTGTTATAGGGGATGTAGCGAGTGTGTGCATACGGGCTGTAGTGTGTGTGTATAGGTGACGTAGTGTGTGTAGGGGTTGTAAAGAGGGTGTGTAGGAGATCTAGTGTGTAAAGGACCCAGAGTGTGTATAGGAGATTGTGTGTGTGTGTGTGTATAGAGGATTAAGAGTGCATATAGGGTAAGGGATCTAGCGTGTATCTGGAGCGTAATGTGTGTAGTGGTGCAGTGTGAGGGGTGCTGTAGTGTGTGTGTGTATATATATATATATATATATATATATATTTGGACGTATTGTATGTGTGAGGGGCGCAGTGTGTGTATATGTAAGAGGGGTGCTGTGTGTGAGGGTGTTTTTATCTGCCGTCACATTCTAGGTTTCTAATTTTCTTTGTCTGTTAACTCACTGAGGGTTTATATATATATATATATATATGTATATGTATATGTATGTGTGTGTGAGGGTGCGGTCTATCGGAGGGTGCTGTGTGTGTCTGAGGGTGCTGTGTGTGTCTGAGGGTGCTGTGTGTCTGAGGGTGCTGTGTGTCTGAGGGCGCTGTGTGTCTGAGGGTGCGCTGTGTGTCTGAGGGTGCGCTGTGTGTCTGAGGGTGCGCTGTGTGTGTCTGAGGGTGCGCTGTGTGTGTCTGGGGGTGCTGTGTGTGTCTTGGGGTGCTGTGTGTGCCTGGGGGTGCGGTGTGTGCCTGGGGGTGCTGTGTGTGTCTGGGGGTGCTGTGTGTGTCTGGGGGTGCTGTGTGCTGTGTGTGTCTGGGGGTGCTGTGTGTGTTTGGGTGCTGTGTGTGTCTGGGGGTGATGTGTGTGTGTGTGTGAGGGGGTGGTGTGTGTGAGGGGGCTGTTAGTGTGATTTTTTTTAATTTAAATAAAAAATTTTTTTTTATTAATAATTATTAATAATTAAAAAAAAGTAAGTTATATCCCCCCCTCCCTTCTTACCTTTAGCCTGGGAGTGGGGGAGCCGTTCTGCCTGGGAGGGGGATCATGCTTCCTTCCCTGGTGGTCCAGTGTTGAGAGTGAACTCTAACCTGCCGGCTAGAGTTCACTCTCGCGAGATCTGAGCGTTGCCGCGGTAACCGCGGCAACGCTCAGACCTCGCGAGAGGACCCGGCGGAGCTGCTGGATAGAGCTCCGCCAGTCCTCTCTGCTGCCTCCCTCACACCCCACCCCACAGCCAGCGGCCGCAAGTAATAGTGTCTCTGGGCCGGTAAGGGAGATCTTTGATCTTAGGAGCATTTCTCAATGCTTTCCTATGGACGTTCTGCATGCAGGAAGACAGCCACTAGTGGTTGGATTAACCCTGCTAGGTTTACATCTGAAGGGTTAAAATCTGAGGGACCTGGCACCCTGACCACTTAATTGAGCTGAAGTGGTCTGGGTGACTATAGTGTCCCTTTTTTTTTTCTTTTTTTCTGACAGATCACTAAATAAAGTGATTGTGACCATGTCACAGAGGTCGTATACAGAGGGCGTATGCCATCCTTGCGTTAGAGTCTGACGCGTCTGACTCCAACCCGTCCCCCTGCCAGAAGAAGACATGCTGCTCCAGCTGGCAGTGCAGCTGAGCAGTGGGTAGCGCTTCATCGCCAGAGGCCAGATATCCCACCATTCACTGCAAATCCTGGCATTAATGTGGATGTTGCAGGATTTAGCCCTCAGCAGTTTATGGAGGTGTTTCTGGGCGATGATGTATTGTGGAACATTGTCGCCCAAACTAATTTATATGCCACAAGAAAAGACAAATTAGCTAATATAACTTAAAAAAGCGATATGAGCTAAAAATAGTGGCACATACAATATAGAGCAGTGTTTCCCAACCCAGTCCTCAAGGCACACCTACCAGTCCAGGATTTAAGGATTACCCAGTTTTGTCTAAGGTGTTTTTAGAAAAAAAAAACACCTTAGACAAAACTGTGTAATCCTTAAATCCTGGACTGGTAGGTGTGCCTTGAGGACTGGGTTGGGAAACACTGATATAGAGGATACAACCTGTATAACAGGACGTGATTTCTGACAGATCTAAAAAATAATAAATAATATATAGTGAAGTACGTATGAAATGCAATATCTACATCCAAGAGGTAGAGAACTTACAAGAAGTATTGATGATCTGCGCTTATCTCCCATTAAGGGTGTCTGTATGAAGACATAGAATTCTCCTCAGGTATGAAATCCTCAAATGGATAAAGAGAAAGAATATACATAGAGTAGTACTGTTAAAAAATTATAAATGTATTACACTGATAGCACTTACATTCAGGTCGCAATCAGCAGGCATATCTCCACTAACAAGTGGAACAGGATGGTAATTTGTCTATGCTGAAGATAGAATGATAGCTAGTCACAACAAAAGTAGTGCTAAAAAATAATAATACAATCATAAAATAAACTGGAAATAAAAGTCCATTCAGATGCTCAATCCAACGCGTTTCGTCAAATACTGACTTCTTCAGGGATAACTTTATATACCCATCAGTTCCGTGCTGCGAAGCCTGACTCCTTTTTGGCAAAGCAGCAATGGGCCCCCATCGATGTGCTAGAATTAAAAAAATTCTAGGCATTGACTATGCTGATGGGCATCATAAAGAAGCCCTCCATCCGCTCCTACTGGAGCAGTAGCCCCATCTGCTCTACCCTCATTTACTCCCAGTGTATGTCGAGGAAGAGGTATAAAGTACAGTTTATGTACTTCAGCGACATCAGCCTGTGCCCCCCAGTTTGACAGGCTGAATAAAATCCGCCTCTGATTACCTACTTCGCTGCCAGGTTTGCAGAGGCTTATACACCTGGAAGGAATATATGCGTGGATGAATCCCTGATGAAGTAAGGGAAGGCTGGGATTCAAGCAGTATATTCTTTTAAAGCACTCCAGGTATGGTGTAAAGGTGTATAAGCTCTGTGGGAGTGAGACTAGGTATACTCAGGCCTTCCGGGTGTACGAGGGAAAGGATACCCACCTTGACCCTCCAGGTTGACCAGAACATATGGGAACCAGTGGCAAGATTGTCTGGGACCTGATATTCCCCTTGATGAGCAAAGGGTACTACTTGTATACAGACAATTTTTAGTGTCTCTTTGTTTAAGCTACTGTATTGTTTGGCGGTACATTCAAAAAGAACCACGCAGGTTTCCCAGGACAACTTGCATGCACCTGGCTACGAAGGGGGGAGACCTCAACTCTGCGCCAAGAGGAGCTGTTGGCAGTTAAGTACAGAGACAAGAAGGTGTTCCTTCTTACCACCATCCACACTGAGAGGACTGTGGAGGTCTCTGTACGTGGAAGAGCTGAGAGCAGAAGGAACCCAGTGTGCATCAAGGCCTATAACCAGCTGATCTGGCAGATCAGCTGCTGCAGCCTTACCTATTTATACGGAAGACAAGGGCCTGGTACAAAAAGGTTGCAATTTACTAAATGCAGATTGCAACCCACAACGCTTTTTTGTTGTGTAAAAAAGCAAACCCTGGAATTAAACTGACTTTTTTTTTTTACACTTTCAGCTCCAGATCATTTTGGGGATTTTGTACCAAGATGCACCTGTTTCCCAGGTGGTGATTGGAGAGAGCAGTGTTTGGGCTACCCACTTTATTTTTTTAAAATCCCCCCTACTGCGGCAATGCAGAATCCTCAAAGAAGATACAGAGTCTGTTTTAAGAGGGGGCATAGAAAGGACACCGTCTTTTACTGTCCTAAATGCCCTGGACAATGAATTGGGGACTGTTGCAAGTGATGCCACACACTGGTCCATTCAGGGCCGGCCATAGGAGTGTGCGAGCTGTGCGATTGCACAGGGCGCCATGGCAGCAGGGTACGCCATGGGGCCGACACAGCTTGCACACTCCCTGCCCTCCCTATCTTCCCTATCCTCTACCCGGACTTAGCAGAGAGAGACTTAAGGGGCAGATCTAGGCGGCCGGTGGGGGCGGGACTAACCGAGGCCCGAATCTGCTGCCTGGTAAGTGAGTCCACGCTCCCCCATCTACCCCTATTGTGCCTCTGCTCCCCAACTACCCTATAATGCCCCATCTACCCCTATAGTGCCTCTGCTCCCCCATTTACCCCTAAAGTGCTCCCCATCTACCCCTATAGTGCCCCTGCTCCCCCAAATACCCCAATAGTGCTCCTGCTCCCCATCTGCCCCTATGGTGCCCCTGCTCCCCCATCTACCCCTATAGTGCACCTGCTCCCCCATCTACCCCTATAGTGTGCCTGCTCGCCCATCTACCCCTATAGTGCCCCTGCTCCCTCCATCTACCCCTATATTGCCATTGTTCCCAGTCTACCCTAGTGCCACTGCTCCCCTTATCTACTGCTATAGTGCCCCACCTACCCCAGTGTCCCTGCTCCCCCATATACTGCTATAGCGCCCCTGCTCCCCATCTACTGCTATAGTGCCCCTGCTCCCCATCTACCCCAATGCCCCTGCTCCCCTCATCTACTGCTATAGTGCCCCTGTTTCCCCATCTACTGCTACAGTGCTTCTGCTCTCCATTTGACCCTAATCCTCCATCTACTTCAACAGTGCTCCTGTTCCCCCTTACAGCCTATAATGGAAAGATGTAACTGTGTGTGTGCCCATCTGCCTGTAACTGTTTGTGTCTGTCTGCGTGTAACTATGTGGCAGCAGTCTGAACAAATGTATGTAACTGTATTTTTATGACTAACTTTTTTTGTTAACTTTACTGTTCCTGAGTTTGTTTGTTTTTCACTTTTACTGTGCCAGGCTATTTTTATGATCAAGTTCAACCTATGCATGGGGGGCATGGGTGTACTCAGGAGGCTTCGCAGAACACAATCTGGAGTGTTTTCTTGCAATAACCAACAAGAGGCTCTCCTAAATCACAGTCAAAAAGCAATGTGTGTGTAAAAATATAAATTGGAAAAATTACCACCACATATTTTCTCCAATTTTTTGGGCTAAAACGGTTGCATCAAAGGCATAAAAAAACTCCATATACAATACCTTGGAGTGTCAACTTTTCAAATATATGCACGTTCATGGCAAGAAAATAATTTGGGATATGTAAAAAGGCCCCCAAAAAGAAGATAGGCAAACAAAATATGTTAAATTTGAAAAACATATGCCAGTAGTTCGGCATTGCACCCCCCCAAAAAACAAAACAAACCTATGCATAGGTGGTATCACTGTACTCAGGAGATCTTGCTGAATACATATTGGGGTGTTCTTTGGTAGTAATACCTAACAGGAGTAAAGAATCCATGCCTAAAGTACAATGTGTGTGAAAAATAACACACAAAAATGACTACCCAACAGGCTGACAAAGACTGGTGGTAGAATTAGTGCATTGAAAGTGTTAAAATACCACCATTTGAAATACCCTAGGGTGTCTACTTTTCAAAAATATATAGTTTGATGGGGGTAAATTACACTGGCCGGCTTCAAAAATGTCCCAAATAGGACATTAGTGTATGATGACCAGCTGTGAAAATTCCAGGTTGGAAAACTGGAATGAGCACCCTCCAAATAAGGTATTTTAGCCCCCAGAGAACCCGACCCACCTGTATGTATACTCAGGAGATGTTGCTGAATACATATTGGGGTGTTCTTTGGCAGTAATCCTTAACCCCTTAAGGACACATGACATGTGTGACATGTCATGATTCCCTTTTATTCCAGAAGTTTGGTCCTAAAGGGGTTAAAGTTCTCTGTACATGTATCCTTAAATTGCTATGTGTGTCAAAAAAATCACCAATTATTTTTTTTTTCTCATTTGACCTAAATTGGTGGTAAAATGGTTGTATGAAAAGAGTCAAAATACCCCTAGTTTAATTTCTTAGGTTGTCTTCTTTTAAAAATATATACATGTGAAGGGTTAATCAGGCATTCCTGACAGATATCAGTGTTACAATGTAACTTTCGTTAATTTTGAAAATAAATGGTTTGGAAATAGCAAAATGCTACTTGTACTTATTGCCCTATAATTTGCAAAATAAAATCTAAGAACATGTTAACATGGGTATTTCTGAACTCAGGCCAAAATTTTGAAACTATTTAGCATGGGTGTTTTTTGGCGGTTGTAGATGCGTAACAGATTTTGGGGGTCAAAGTTCTAAAAAGTGTGTTAAAAAAAAAAAAAAGTATTATCATATTTTATCATGTTTTTTATAGTAAATTATATTATATTATATGATAACAAATTATTGGTATCTTTAGAAAGGCCATTTAATGGCGAGAAAAACGGTGTATAATATGTGTGGGTACAGTAAATGAGTAAGATGAAAATAAACACAAACAACGCAGAAATGTGAAAAGAGCCTTGTGTCACGGCTCCCGGTGATTCTGTCGGCGTGGTTGCACATAAAGTAAGCAACCACGCCGACAGAAACAAATGTTATTTACCTTGTTCGCGCTAGATCACTGTCCCGACCTCCCTCCGGTCCCCAGCGGGTGCGACGCTCTTAGGAGCGCCGACCACTGTCGCTCAGATTTTTGTAATAAACTTGCTGTCGCCCATACCAAAAAAGGCGCCAACATGCGTGCGACGTCATGTCATAGATGCGCACGCACGTTTTGGGGTCAGAGATCGGAGGCAGCCAATTACAGCCAAAGGAGGGGTATTTAAACCTAAATTACCTTTCTGTCAATGACCTGTCATTGTTTCCCTTTGCTGGTTATCCGAGAGTGTGTTCCTGATCGTATTATTCTGGTTGTTGACTTTGGCTTCATTTTGACTTCCCTGATTTCTGGTATCTTTGACTTTTGGCTTTCCCTCATCCCTGTGTCTCATTCTGTATCCCTGACCATGGCAATTATTTTGACTATTCTTGTGTGTGTTAAGTCCGGCCATTTTAAGGTCCGTTTAGATGTTATCCGTACTCCTAGGTGTGATACTATTTCTGCGTGCTGGATCAACTAGTAATCCTGACACCTGGTCCTTAACGCTAAGAAAATTGAAAAATGGTCTGGTCACTAAGGGGTTAAACTCCTTCACTGTGTTAACCTCTACCATTTCAGCTGGAAGGCTATTCCATGCATCCACTACCCTCTCAGTAAAGTAATACTTCCTGATATTATTTTTAAACCTTTGCCCCTCTAATTTAAGACTATGTCCTCTTGTTGTGGTAGTTTTTCTTCATTTAAATATAGTCTCCTCCTTTACTGTGTTGATTCCCTTTATGTATTTAAATATTTCTATCATATCCCCCCTGTCTCATCTTTCCTCCAAGCTATATTAGTTAAGATCCTTTAACCTTTCCTGGTAGGTTTTATCCTGTAATCCATGAACCAGTTTAGTAGACCTTCTCTGAACTCTCTCCAAAGTATTAATATCCTTCAGAAAATACGGTCTCCGGTACTGCGTACAATACTCCAAGTGAGGTCTCACCTGTGTTCTGTTCAATGGCATGAGCACTTCCCTCTTTCTACTGCTAATACCTCTCCCCTATACAACCAAGCATTCTGCTAGCATTTCCTGCTGCTCTATTACACTGCCTGCCTACCTTTAAGTCATCGGAAATAAGTACCCCGAAATCCCTTTCCTCAGATGTTGAGGTTAGTAGATTATCAAATATTCTTAACTCTGCCCTTGGGTTTTTACATCCAAGATGAATTATCTTGCACTTATCCACATTAAATGTCAGTTGCCACAGCTCTGACCATTTTTCTAATTTATCTAATTCATTTGCCATTTGGCTTACCATCTTGGAACATTAACCCTGTTGCAAATTTTAGTATCATCAGCAAAAAGACATACCTTGCCATCAAGATCTTCTGCAATATCACTAATAGAAATATTAAAGAGAATGGATATTAAAGAGATCCCTAAGGTACTCCACTGGTAACAAGACCATGCAAATATACTCCATTAACTGCAACCCTCTGTTGCCAGTCACTCAGCCACTACCTTACCCATTCAATGATATTGAAATACAAACTTAAAGATTGCAGTTTATTGATAAGCATCTATGTGCAACAGTGGCAAAACCCTTACAGAAATCTAGGTAAGCAATGTCTACTGCACCACCTGGATCTATTATTTTAGTTACCCAATTTAAAATAATCAGTTAAGATTAGTTTGGCATGATCTCCCTGAAGTAAACCCATGTCTCTGATCTTGAAATCCATGTGATTTTAGATGTTCAACAATCTTATCCTTTAGCATGGTTTCCATTACTTACCCCACTACTGAAGTAAGGCCTTCTGGCCTATAGTTGCCCGACTCCTCCCTACTACCTTCCTTGTGAATGAACTCTTCATATCTTTCTACAGGTGGAACTGCCATGGCTACAATGGTCATGACTGGGCTGTGGAGTTCCATCTGTCAGTGGCACCCAGGCTGGTTCAGGTATTTATTCAATACCAGTTCAATCCTTCAAGGGTCTGCACCTCAGGCTGGTGCAGACCACGTTAAATGTCCTCTGCAGTCCAGCTGCCACCAGGTTCCCACGTCAACGTTCTGACTCATTCACTGATCACCGGCCAGAAGAGACATCAGTAAAGCTTTATACATTCAATGGCTCAGACTACAGAATAAAGGGTTTTAAAGGGTGGACTAAACTAACACAAACAATCCTATTTCTGTATGGAGGCTTCATCAAAAGCTTCACTATGTGTGGTCACTAGAGGTTTTTCCCTAAACACCTTGAGGACTTACATGTTACTTTAAATTGGATATTTTCATATTCCTCATATCCTATCGAGTATGTTCAAGAACAAAAGAGTGGTCTTCTTAACTCCGAACCTATCTCTATCCAAATAGCAGTTGATGAACTATGCCTGTAATGGCCACCCTGAGTATCAGAGGGGTGTATGCCGTTAGAGGAGTCCTTTTCCCTTGAGAGGAGCTGTGCTGCAGTATTCTCCAGATGTCATCTCAGCTGAACCAGTAATTGGAGGTGTAATAGAGCTCTTATAAGAGCTAGTGATTAGTTGTGAAGCAGTTTCCCTACAAGCATGAGACAAGGCTACGTGTTGAGGGTTAAGCAGATCTAATCTTAATGGGCCAGGCTGGCCTTTTATGCAATTTTTTCCAACAACATTGCCACCCAGGTGGACCTTGTTGGGCACAGGAAAATACAGTGAACAGCCAATAAACATAAAGTCACATAATGAAACACTCCCATTCATTACACAAAATTCCTCCCCTCTGCTTGGGAGATAATCGAGTTAATTACTGTATCAACTCAATTATCTCCAAATTAAAAAATAGTTTTACACATTTTCAAAAATACCCTAAAACCATATCCAAACCCCATAAGACATATATTTTCTGATAGTCCATAGTTAGGGGAACAACATATTAAAAAATCATATGAATCGGTTTAGGAGTTCAGGAGATAGAGGGAAGTCCCATTTCTGCCGCTCCGCACACGAGGCTCCTGCCCAAAAAAGTTCCACGCATTCAGCTGGTGAGGCCGATCTCTTTCGTGCCTTAAAAATGTCGGACAATAGTTCCTATAACAGTTCATGCGTGTGATGATCGTGTGCCACTTCATTCGTATATTCTTTCTACCGAATGCCGCCTTCTTCGGATGGATTATCACGTTCCAGACACTCGACAACCAAATCCCGCTGGACACGCTCGACAAAACAAGATGGCCACCGCCACATGTTCATGCATACGAATCGACGGCCACCCAGTGAACCACTTAGAACGTTGGGGTTGCGGTTTGTCATAGGGTCAAATGAGTCAATTGGCGGCATACGACTGGCTTAGGTGGTCTAATGTTCGGCAAACTGTTCGGTATACAATCAGATTAGACATAGTTTGTTCGTTTTTAAATTCGTGTTATTAGGTGCAGGATATTTCAACAAGAGTTTCAACAGCAACAATATTGTAATCCAATACCCAACAGTGATCAGGAAGCGCCTATATTAATGACTGTTCAGCAAAAGTTGGGATAGGTAGTATTCCAAGTAAGGTGGACCAGGGATGGTTGGAAGAATGAGAAAATAGGGAGATCACTGACCATTGCTTCAATCTCCTTTTACATGTATCATCCATTTTAATTTATTATTGCAGCGTTTCACAATTTTTGCTCAACATGTGAAAATAAATGTCATGTTAACGTGGGGCTACATTTGTACAGTTCAGTCATACTATTAAAAGACATGGTAATCAAGTTACAAATTATACTTCAATCGAACTGTTTAAAACCTTTTGCTAACCCTTGGAAGTGGTTTCTTCCTGAAAATCTACACTTTGCGAGAAGTCAGTGAATGAAGTCGGTGAATGTTGCTTTATTGATTTGTTAGATTACAATATGGCACTGTTATGGCATTGCTATCTTTTGGATGTTGCTCTATTACATCATCACTGTAAAGATGCTTGCTTAATTGTAGCAGTCACCATTTTAAATATGAGAGTTACTCAAATGTTTTCAAGTTATTATTGTAATGTTACTGTAGTAAATCCAACACATTAGCTTGCACAGAAAAGCACTTTTTATTAAACCATTAGCATCCAAGGTACATATATAGCGTGTCGCATTTTCAGCATTTAAATAATATTTAGAAACTAAGAAGTGTTTTTACTGCACATTACAGTCCGCAGGGACTGAAGCAAATCATTTTTCACATTGTTCCAATTTGCAAGCATAGCTCCTCATTGACAACATAGATACAGAGTAGTAGAAGATATGAGAGCTCTATGATAGTTGCCTCTCCAACATACCAGCTCTTACTGCTTAATATTTCTCGCCATGAACTGAGTAGTTACTACAGGGACACCTAGGTTGGATTGTTCCAGAAAAGCATCCATGTTCCAGGAGCCTGCAAGAGAGACCAAATGAATGGATTTAATGAGATGAGACAGAAGAGCAAATTAACTGATAAAGATTTAAATGGACTCTAAGACTGATAGTTCTCTATGCAACACATTATTTGCTTTGTGCTACCACCCATTCATATAATTATTTACTAAACATTATAGTAGCTCAACTGCATTTGGTGTCAGAGGAGGGCAATTGATAGCTTTGATCTGGAAGAATGAATGGAGTATGTGGGCATGGCTAGAATCGGTGAAAGGCTCAGGAACTGAAGTGATGGCAAGGCAAAGTGTAATATTTTGCATGCATACAATCATGTGATCATTACTGAAGTTATGGAATTTCAATAGACCAATGACTGGTACAGGACACATATATGGTTATGAGGAAGCATTAACACAGTATTCAAGGGCACAATGCAGTTACAGAGCAAAAACACATGTATGGGTACTGACATAATAAACAAATTATGACTGATAAACTCAAAATGTATCCTGTAATAGAAGTGATGGATCAAGGACAATTGTTTTAAATGTTAGTAATGAATCCTATCGGGACAAAACAATTGTAGTTTCAATGGCTCCCACCCACTGACTCACGGCCCCATTAATCTTTTGGGGTCGCTGGCATGATATTAATTGAACTTGTAGCAAAATGCAGGGATAGCAGAAAGTCTAATGACCCTATAGATATATTGTACTCCTAACAGACAACACATTTACTTGGGGACACATTAACCCATTCTGCTCACATATCCACAGTATAATCTGCTGACTTTTTCTAACAACTTCTGAAATCCTCAGCACTTTATATAAGTTTTGCACTTGTCTGTTCCTATCCATTTCCTGCAATTGTTTTTTTTTTTTTTTTTTTTTTTAAATCTGTCCATATCTCTGCTACATCATTGGAGCCTTTACCCTATAACTCCCCTATACATAATCACTGTATTATATTATATAAAACCCCATTCCCTATAATGCTCTTTTATCTAATCACTGCTACAAAGCAGCACATGCTTTTAAACTTTCCTATATCTAATCACAGCTGTATTACAGGAGACCATATCATATAAATCTCATGTCCCTAATCACTGCTCTATAAATGCCCATACATACTAAATATAGTATCCCTAATCACTGCTCTAGTACAAGAGCCCATACATTCTAAATGCCTTATCATTAATCACTGCTCTGTAACTGGAGCCCACACATACTACTTATATTATCCCCAATCACTGCTCTATAACATGAGCCCATATATTCCAAATCTCTTAGCCATAATCACTGCTCTATATAGCCAGGATCCCATACATTCTAAGTATTGCATTTCTAATCACTGCTCTATAACTAGAGCCCACACACTCTAAATCTCTTATCCATAATCACTTCTCTATAACAGAAGCCCATATATTCTAAGTATCGTATCTCTAATCACTGCTTTATAACAGGAGCCCATACACTTTAAGTATCTTTTTCCTAATTACTGCTCTGTAACAGGAGCCTTACTTTATAATTCTCATAGACTTAATCACTGCTCTTTAGCAGGATCCCTCACTGTAACTATCACTGCCCTGTTACAAAATTAATCAGAATATAAATGTTTACCTTCACTACAAATTTGTCATGTAAACTGAATGTGATATTCAGACAAGCTGAAAGTTTGGTTATATAAAACATACCTACAGATTGTTCATCAGAGAGAGGAATAGGAGACGATCCTGGGGTCTGCATATAAAGCAGCACCTGATATCTGTGGTATCCAGTTGATGGAGGGGGTGAGGGACGACGGTAAGCTACGAATAGCAAGAGAGAAGATGTTAAGTGGAGTGAGGATATTAGTGATTTGACAACAATATTGGAATTTTACTGTATTTATGTAATTTTGAAAACATTTGAAAACCAAAAGTGACTCATATGGGCTCTATTCGCATAAAAAATAACCAGGGCCTGACCGTATTCATCGATGAGTACTTAAGGAAGTAAGTGTGGAAATAAGTGAACCTCTGTTTTTAATCTTTCAAGATTATTTTCTTTCAGGAAGTGTAACAAAGGATTGGAGGAAGGCAGATGTAGTTCCTATATTCAAAAAGGGTTCAAAATCATTACCTGGAAATTATGGACCTGTGAGTTTAACTTCTGTGACTAGGAAAGTATTTATAAGGTTATTAAGGGATACTATTCAAGAATTCCTTCAGAAGAACGTGGTTATCAGCAAAAATCAGCATAGTTTTATGAAGCATAGGTCATGTCACAATAACTTGATTGCATTCTATGAAGAAGTAAGCAGAAGTATAGATCAGGGTGTTGCAGTGGACGTGATCTATTTGGATTTTGCCAAGGCATTTGATACAGTTCCACACAATAGATAAGTGTTCAAACTCAAATAAATCGGTGTAGATGAAAATGCTTGTTCTTGGGTAGAACATTGTCTTAAAAATAGAGTACAGAGAGTTGTCATTAATGGTACATTTTCAATCTGGACAGAGGTGGCAAGTGGTGTCCCTCAGGGTTCTGTTCTGGGACCCCTTCTATTTAACATGTTTATAAATTATCTTAAAAAAGCATTGAAAGTCATGTTTCAGTGTTTGCAGATAACACAAAACTCTGTAAAGTAATACAATGTGAGCAAGATATTACTTTGCTGCAGATGGATTTAGATAGACTGGGGTACTGGGCACTCAAATGGCAGATTAAATTTAATGTAGAAAAATGCAAAGTTATGCACTTCTGCGTAAAGAATACTCAAGCAACTTATACGCTTAATGGAAGCGAATTAGGGATAATAACAAATGAGAAGGACTTGGGAATTGTTATAGACAACAAACTATGCAACAATTTGCAATGTCAATCAGCAATAGCTAAGGCCAGTAAGGTATTGTCATGCATGAAAAAAGGCATTGATTCTCGGGATTAGAATATCATTTTGCCTCTTTATAAATCGCTGGTAAGACCACATCTTGAATATGCTGTGCAATTTTGGGCACCTGTTCTAAAGAAGGATATTATGGCACTAGAAAAAAATGCAGAGGCAGGCTACAAAATTAATAAATGAATGGAACATCTTAGCTATGAAGAAAGGTTAAGAAATGTAAACCTGTTTAGTTTAGAAAAACGACGCCTCAGAGGGGATATAATAATATTATACAAATATATCCCTGGCCAATACAAACCATTGTGTGGAAATCTATTCACAAACAGAACTTTACATAGGACATGAGGTAATGCCTTTAGAATGGAAGAAATAAGATTTCATCTAAGGCAAAGGAAAGGTTTTGTTTTTTACCATAAGAATAAAAACACACACACACTAACAGACATAAACACTCACTCACTAAATTTCTTTTTATTTAACCCCCCCAGCCTCCTTACCTTTGGGAATGCTGGGGGGGGGGGAGGTTCTCTATCTCCCTGGGGTCTAGTGGGGCTGCCGGTCGGCGCTGGCGGGCGGCTGGCGAGGGAGCACTTCCCCTGAGCTGTCTGCTCAGCTCCCTCGCGCGCTGCAGAGTGAGGCTGGGAGCCGGAATATGACGTCATATTCCGGCTCCCGGCCTCACTCTGCGGCGCGCCAGGGAGCTGAGCAGACAGCTCAGGGGAAGTGCTCCATCGCCAGCCGCCCGCCAGCGCCGTTCCCTTTAGCGCTTGTTGTGTTCAGTTGTGTTCCTTCGTATTGACCTTGGCTTTGTTTCTGACTACGTTATCTCTTTATCCTTATCTGTTCGCCGGCTTGCTGTTTACTGTGTACCAGACCCCGGCTAGTCCTAGTTTACGCTGTCTCTTTGTGCCCTTGACCTCGGATCGTTCCTGACTCTGTCTCCACTCATATACGTCTAGTCCGGCCATTCTAAGGTCCGGTAGACGTATCTCTCCTCTGTGTTGTCTTTTGTCGAGTTGAATCCTGTGAGTTGGGGTATACTTTCGTTACATTACGATAGGGCCATGGACCCCGCAGATTTGGCTCAGCAAATGGCTTCTCATGAGGCAAGGTTTGTAGAGCAGGATCACCGTATGGATCAGATAGCTCAGGCTCTCCAGACGCTCTTGTCTAGAACTATTCCTGCACCCGCACCTAACCCTCCTACACCTCTTCTTCCCGAAGTATCCAATTTACCTAATACTTCGCCCCATTTAACACCCCCTCCCAGGTATGTAGGGGAAGCTAAGACAGAGGTTTCATTAATCAAATAGAATTCCACTTTGAGATGTATCCACGTTCCTTTCCCACTGATAGGTCTAAAGTGGGGTTTTTGATGCATCAACTTACTGACAAAGCACTTGAGTGGGCAAATCCTATTTGGGAGGCCAATGGACCTATGGTGCATAATTTCAATAGTTTTCTAACGGCTTTTCGTAGAACTTTTGACACAACGAAAAGGTCCAAGAATGCTGCAAGAGCATTAATGAGAATTAAACAGGGTTTTAGGTCTGTGGCTGATTATGCTATTCAGTTTCGTACCCTTGCTTCACAGGTAGATTGGACAAATAATGGGTTAACTACTGCGTTCATGGAAGGTTTATCTGACACTATATTGGATGAGGTAGCAGCAAGGGAGCTTCCTATTGCATTAGAGGACCTTATTGATTACCTCATTGATATAGATAATAGGATTCGTGACAGGCTCTATACTAAGAACAGGAATAGACGTTTTGTTACACCTATTAACCCCAGAATTGATAAATCTGAGAGTGTTAAAGTATCTGAGGAGGAACCCATGCAATTAGGGGTTGCCAAACTCTCTGATACTGAAAAATTACTTAGGAGAAGGGACGGACTCTGTCTATACTGTGGTAGGAGAGACCATATGGTAAAGGAATGTCTTTTGCTTCCGGAAAACTCTCGCACCTAAGACCTTATAGGGGACTGGCCTTGGGTGTGATATCTAAGTCTCCTAAATTGCCTCCTAACCGTTTGCTTCTCCCTGTTTCTCTTCATATGGGAGAGAGTTGTTTAAACAAAAAAAATAGATCTAATTAGGAGCAACATAGTGGTGGAACCTGATGCAGAAACTTTTACACCCTATGATGGTTCGATGTTCTCGAATTTTAAACCCGTTAGTACACCCGAGATTTTGATCATCCTCAAGTCTCTCAGGGCATCGTCCTCATCGCTGGATCCCTGCACTGCTCAGCTGGTGAAGGATGCCGCTGATGTTCTGGCCCCTTATATTGCAGACATTGTTAGTATGTCATTTGCCACCGGAGTTGTGCCTGGCATTCTGAAGCAGGCTGTGGTTATCCCTCTGCTGAAGACACCAACTGTGCCACGCTCCGAGTTGAGCAACAATCGACCTATTTCCACCTTGCCTTTTTTGGCCAAGATCATCGAGAGAGCGGCAGTATGGCAAATTCAGCCTCACCTGGAGTCTAATCACATTCTGGATGACTTCCAATCGGGATTTCGACCTGGCAGAGGGACAGAAACTGCCCTGGTTAAAGTCCACGACGATCTCCTGTGGGCCTTGGACAGAGGGGAGGAAATTGCCCTGGTACTCCTGGATTTATCGGCGGCCTTCGATACTATCGATCATGATAGATTGACAGAGAGGCTATTTACTGTGGCTGGTGTGGATGACAGGGCGTTGGCTTGGGTGACCTCGTTTCTCCACGACAGGGTTCAAAGGGTAAAATTGGGGACATTTTACTCCTCTAACATCTCCCTGACATGTGGAGTCCCCCAGGGTTCGGCCTTATCTCCAATCCTGTTTAACATCTATATGAGGCCACTGACCCATATCATCCGCCGCCACACGCTTCCCTATCATATCTATGCCGACGATACCCAGTTGTATTTTCGCCTGGCCAAGAAAAAGGAGGATCAAATCAATCTTTCTTCCTGCCTACAGGATATCCAGTCGTGGATGGGAGCCAATTATCTAAAACTTAATGGCTCCAAAACTGAATGCATCATCTTCAGTAACCAGGAGGTGAATAGTATCTTTCCCTCATGGCCGGACTCGTTTTCTCCACCTCCGAGTCCTGCCACCAAGGTCAGAGATCTGGGAGTCATTTTCGACTCCAGGTTGACAATGAAGCCCCAGATTAATCAGGTGGTAAGCTCTTGCCACTACCACCTGAGGCTTCTGAGGTCTATTTTTAGATTCATTGCCTCCTCTGATCAAATCTCGGTGGTCAACGCCATCATCGGTAGCCGATTGGACTACTGCAATGCTCTGTACCTTGGACTGCCTCAGAACATCATACACAAGCTACAGTTGATACAGAACGCAGCTGCAAGGCTACTTACGGGTGTGGCCCGCAATGACCATATCACTCCATCATTAAGAGCCTTGCATTGGCTGCCCGTTCGTGAACGGGTTCTGTTTAAAAATGGTTGTTTGGTATTTAAGGCAGTCCATGGTATGGGACCAGACTATCTGAAGGATAAATTCACACGCTATGCTCCCAGTCGATCCTTGAGATCGGCTGATTTAGCCTTATTGAAGATTCCAAATTTTAAAAAGAAAAAGTGCGGAGGGAGAACGAGTGAAGTTCAGGGAGCGCAATTTTGGAACTCCCTGCCTCTGACATTAAGACTTGAGAATGATCTACTGAAGTTCCGCCGGAGCTTAAAAACAGCTTTATTTGCTCAGGCGTACGGGATGACATGAAAATTTTTAACCTGGTCCAAATGCATGTGATTATAATGCTGTTGTTTGCTGGATATTGTTTTGTCTGTTTTTTATTGCTGGTATGCGCATCGAGACCCTATGGGTAATAAGACTGCGTTTCTTAAGAATTTTTAATAAATAAATAAATAAATAAATATAGCTGAAAGCATACTAGCCTTGGTTGATTCCGGGGCTGCTGAGAACTTCATAGACTCTGGGTTTGTTACAAAAAACAACATTCCCATCAGAGAGAGGGAGATACCCTTGGCCATTGAGGCCATAGATGGTAGACCTTTAAGTACTCCAGTCGTTACCCATGAAACTGTACCATTATTCATGTACACAGGGGTTTTACACTTTGAGACCGTTCAGTTCCAGGTTATCACCTCTCCCTCTTCTCATATCGTGTTAGGGTACTCATGGTTATGTTCTCACAATCCCATTTTCGACTGGGAGTTGGGACAATTAAAATCATGGAGCAAAGCCTGCCACGAATCTTGTATGATTAAAGTCACCCCTTTAAATACTATTAATGTTCCTACTACTCCTCCTTTGTCTATCGATTGTGCTATCGATTTATTGCCTGGCACTATACCTCCAAAGGGCAAGGTGTACCCTTTATCTATTCAAGAAAACCGTATCATGGAGGAGTATGTTAAGGAATCACTAGAAAAGGGGTTCATTAGGAGATCCTATTCTCCGGCTGGAGCGGGGTTTTTATTCGTATCTAAGAAAGAAGGTGATTTAAGACCGTGTATCGATTATAGAGGTCTAAACAAAATCACTATCAAAAATGCATACCCTATACCTTTAATTACAGAATTGTTTGACAGGCTGAAACATGCTACTGTATTCACTAAATTGGACCTCGCCTGAGAAGCCATTGCATCCTTGTGGCTTCTTTTCTAGACAAATGTCCAAAGCTGAAAAGAATTATGATGTGGGTAATCGTGAACTCCTTGCTATTATCTTAGCTCTTAAAGAATGGAGACACTTGTTAGAAGGAACTAAGGATCCTATCCTCATTTTTACGGATCACAAGAACCTATCCTACCGGGAAGCTAAAAGATTATCTTCTAGGCAGGCTAGGTGGTCATTGTTTTTGTCCCGTTTCAATTCTATTATCACCTATAGACCAGGTGATCATAACATTAAAGCAGACGCTCTGTCCAGACAGTTCGAAACTGCTGACAAACAGGAGATTGATGTTACTCCTGTCATTCCCCCAGACAGAATAATAGCTACCACTATTTTGTCTATTTCTTCATCCCTCTTGCAGGCCATACAGGCGAAACAAAGCATGGCACCTAACGAGAGGCCTAGTGATAAATTGTTCGTTGATGTTCCCGAGAGACGGGAGATTCTGTCGTTATATCATGATACTAAGACTGCTGGACATCCTGTATTTCCAAAACTATGTCAGCTGTTTCTCGGTATTTTTGGTGGGATTCCTTACGCAAGGATGTCACTGACTATATAGGTGCTTGTACTACTTGTGAATGTAGAGAGGTATTCCGGTTGCATGGTATTCCCGTATCTATTGTGTCCGATAGGAGTAGCCAATTTATTTCCAGGTTCTGGAAAGCCTTTTGTTCAGAAATGGGTATTTCTCTCTCATTTTCTTCCGCTTATCATCCCCAGTCTAATGGAGCTGCAAAACGTGCCAACCAGTCTCTGGAGCAGTACCTCTGTTGTTTTGTGTCCCACCATCAGAACAATCGGTCTGACCTTCTTCCTTGGGCTGAGTTTGCTCGGAATAACGCCACTCATGATTCTTCCGGCAGAAGCCCTTTTCACGTTGTCAATGGCCAGCATCCTGTTGTTCTTCCGGCTCACAGGGCATGCCAGTTCTGGATGAGCATTTGGCTGGTTTGCGTAATACTTGGGAGCAGGTTCAGCGTTCTTTGGTGGATTCCGCTGCTCGCCAGAAGGCTCAGGCTGACAAGCATCGTAGAGCGGCTCCTTCTTATGTTGTGGGGGACAGGGTTTTGCTTTCCACGCGGAATATTCGCCAACGGGTGCCTTCTATGAAATTGGCTCCCCGCTTCATTGGTCCTTATCGTATTCTACATAAGGTTAATCCTGTTTCGTATGCCTTGGGTCTGCCTAAGAATCTGTGTATTCCTAATGTCTTTCACACCTCATTGTTGGAGCCTTACGTACGCAACCGCTATTCCCGGCATACTCCTCCTCCCCCTCCTGTCTCTGTGGAGGGTCATGAGGAATTCGAAGTTTCTGCTGTTCTTGACTCTCGTTTCCTTAGGGGTCAACTTCAGTACTTGGCACGTTGGAAGGGTTATGGGCCTGAGGAGCGCAGTTGGATTTCAGCTGATGCTGTTCATGCTCCCTGCCTTGTGCGTTCTTTCCATTCTCGTTTTCCTGCCAGACCTGGCCTTACCCGCCCGGAGGGCGTGTCCTCGGGGGGGTAGTGTAGCGTTACTTACCCTGTCCGGGGGCCGGCCGAGGTCCTCTGTTCCCGGTGCGCTCAGAGCGCTGATGACGGCGGGTGCTGACCGCGGAATGCAGTCACGTGTCCCGCCTAGCTTTGAGCACGCGCACGCTCTTAAAGGGGAAGTGGGAGCCGAAAACCAAAACGGTCTCCCATTGGCCCCTGTCACCCCACACTCCCCATACTCTCACATATTGGGGGCGTGGATATGACAGGGGCCAATCAAGAATACGTTGAAGGTATTTAAACTTACCTCTCCCTTTCCTCCCTGCCCTATCGTGGTTTCTGTTTCAGTTTCCTTTAGCGCTTGTTGTGTTCCTTCGTATTGACCTTGGCTTTGTTTCTGACTACGTTATCTCTTTATCCTTATCTGTTCTGTTTGCCGGCTTGCTGTTTACTGTGTACCAGACCCCGGCTAGTCCTAGTTTACGCTGTCTCTTTGTGCCCTTGACCTCGGATCGTTCCTGACTCTGTCTCCACTCATATACGTCGAGTCCGGCCATTCTAAGGTCCGGTAGACGTATCTCTCCTCTGTGTTGTCTTTTGTCGAGTTGAATCCTGCGAGTTGGGGTATACTTTCATTACAAATATGGCATTATCAAATAAGATCAAATTTTGTGTTTATTTTCTTTCTTTCTATTTTTTATTTTCGTGAGAACAAAAATGTCCTAAAATTCATAAGAATGATCTTAAAATTCATAACAAAAATAGGCCAACTAGTTCAGATTACAGTCACTGACTAGTTCTTAAATTAAAACACAATTTTCACCCTATTTGTCATAAACCAATGGTTATTACAGTCTTTACAGTGTCTGTGCAATAGTATTCCAATATCAAATAAATGAATGGGAGGACCAAAAAGTCTTCATAAAATGGAATATATATATATATTCCTTGTGTGAATAATCCTTAAAATAATCCTTAAAAGTCCATTTTGATTTCATTTTGAATCAAAAGTTAACTTTTAGTAAATGCAAGCTATATATATATATGCTATTACTTTTTTTGAATAAACCATACAATATAAAAGTTCTTTTTTTTTGATGTGCTGTGATGAAACAAGCATATCAACAATACCACAACAGCATAACAAAGCATATCAGGTAGGGTAATGATATGATATTGGTATAAAGCACAACATTTTAATAAAACATAAGTATACATTTTTCAGTAGGTGGGAGCACTGTTACGAACAGGAGAGGTTAATGTACTGAAAGATTGCATTGTTAAGTGAGTGGTGGTCGAAGTGTGTAACTACAGTGATGAGATCATGATTTAGTAGATATACAGTATGTGCTCACTATCGTGGGCAATCCATCAGAGGTTTACAACACTGTGTGTTATCAGTGCAAAGCGAAGTAGATTAGCATGTCTATCCCGTGATAGGTCGAGCAGTTTAGTAGCTTGAGATTGTCTGCAGGATGATGATGCAGATAAGCGTTGCAGCTGTGTGTGCCCCCAACCAAGGGGACTTCGGGTGGGGGGGAGATAATGGGGGAGGGAGACTGGTGGTGTTACTCCAAGGGTTTATGCCCATTGCGGGTATGGCTTTCTTAGCTGCAACCTATGTGGCGTTCTGGGTATTCTACCTTTGGGGCTAGCACTCGTCCCTCAGACGCTCTTAGGGAGCTCCAAAGGGTGAGTGGGTATAGAGCATAAGATAAAACAGTACCAAGCGAGTAATAACGAAATTAAAGCAAAAACAAAACAGAACCATAGAGAGACATCATGAGAAGAGTTTGTGGTTGGCTTGTGGCACTATGAAGGTGCTTCTCTTCTCAGGTAGAGTCTTATCTGCATCCAGCTGCCATCAGGTACACCTTGCCAAGTGCAGTCCTAATGTTGATAGGAATTTAGGCGCTTCTGCCAGTGAGGTGAGTGATTGAGTGATCCCATTGTGGGTCACGTGTAGGGTTCCAGGTGGTCCCCAATGATAGGATACGCTTGCAGCCCGCAATTGCTGTGTGACTGGCGTGAGTGGCTTACGCCATTGCAGGGTCATTCTTGTCAAGTCCTGATAAAAGGTTAGGTGGCCTTCCTCAAATGATTGAGGCATTTTGCCCCTCAGGGCCACCATAATATATCCCTTGTCATGTAATGTCGTGCACCGAAGAATGATATCTCTGATCAATAAATCAATAGTGATTTTTCTTACTGTTGCCAGCATTCTCCTCACGAAGTGTGGAAGTGTGGCAATTCCTCCATCGAGACAGCAGTCGGTACTCCGCGGATTTTGATGTTGTGTTGTCTGTACCAGTCCTCTAGGGCTGTCATTTGCAGAAACAGTGGTTGGTGCGATTGTGTGAGTTCCTGTACAGTTGATTGTACGTTAGATAGACCGACTTGTATGTCAGAAATGTTCTCTTCGTTAGCACGCACTCTGTCAGTGGTGTTCTGCATATCTGATTGAAGGACTGCCAACTCAACCGCTAGTATCTTATGGAAGTCGTGCAGCAAGAGTTTTAAGAAATGTTTGGTTGCTGGGGTCATGGATTCTGGTGTCTCAGTGGGAGTGGGAGCCCCTGAGTGTAAATCAGCCAGCTCACCTTGTTGTTGGTACTCGAGTGAGGCATTGGGTGCCTCGGCTTGGGGGCCCTCTGTGGGCGCCTTCTTGGGCCGTGCTTGTTTTTTGAGCAATGCTCCGATGTCACGGTGGTCAGTCTGGGTGCTTGCTTTCTGGGAGCGTCGTCCCATTACTGGCATTTGTGCAGGGGGCTCTGGCTGCATTGGTGTGTAGAAGTCTGGTTCTCCGGCCCTGTAGGCACCACAAAGTAGCGACTCCCAATCTGTCAGTGTCTGTGTGGAGTAGGCCTCGGGCCTGCGTCTTCACTTAGACGTTTTAGGTGTTGCAAAGAAGGGCATCAGTCGATGCAGCTGGAGCCCCTGTGTCTTTTGGGGGGGTCTGTGGGAACTGGATTGTGCGAGATAACATTAACTTGGAGGAGATTCAGGTAAGATTTTCAGGAGCTGTCCGAAATGGCGTCTGAACGGCTCCGCCCCTATGCTATTACTTTTAACCAAAATCTCTAAAAACTACATGAAGCATTATTCTTAAAAATATATGATTTTTTTCATGCGGGATGTCAAGCGATACACTGTTCATATTTTTCTGTCAATTTTAATGTGTTTCAATTAAAGTTTCATCCTTTTTAAAATATCAATTCTTTGTTACTATATTTGGAAGGATAGATATTTGTAACACATTTCTTATGTTTTATTTTTTATACTGGGAAATATTGGTATTCGGTGGAGACAAGCTCAGACTGTGAATGACTGGATCACTGAAGGACTTTTAAGGATTATTCACACAAGCAATTGTTTTGCATAAATACTTTCTGTTCCATTTTATGAAGACTTTTTGGTCCTCCCATTCATTTATTTGATACTGGAATATTATTGCACAGACGCTGTAAAGACCTTGATAACTATTGGTTTATGACAAATAATTGTTGTTTTAATTTATGTTTTATGACCATAATAGGTTAGTAGGTTTCCTATTTTTTCACTCTACAAGCAATTTATCAGCTTCCTTTTAGATGCTCCACTTATATATCATTTGATAGTTCTAAAATTGCTTGGGAATAAAGTTATAAACAATTTCAGAATTAGTTCTAAATTAAGCAAATGATTTAAAGGACCACTCCAGGCACCATAACAACTTAATTGTAATGAAGTTTTTATGGTGAGCGGAGGTCCTGGGCACCAGATTACCTTCAGGGTTTAAATCCAGACACCTCTCCACTCTGACCTTTCACTTCTGTTTCAGTCCGAAGCAACCTGGTGCTTTTAGCCTATTAGTACCCCCCATTCACAAAACAGAGGTAAAAAGGCAGCACACGGTCTGAGGCTTCCTGACTGAAAGCTTGGACTGTCACGGGAGTGAAGGGGCAGAGCTGACGGGCACCGGCATGGAAACCTTGGGGTTAAACCAATCCTTAACGGTTTAACCTGTAAAGGTAAACTGGCGCCTGGGTCCTCCCACATCATAACAACGTAATTCAGATAAATGTTATGTTATGTTATGGTGCCCTGAGTGCCATTTTACCGGACAGCATATTCTGAAGACAGCAGGTGCATTTTTTTTTGTCACAATGGTGTTTCTGAATTTTCAAATTTGATGTATGTTATGTGTTTACAAATTGTCAGAATTACTTTTTTTTATGTAATTCTGATATTTTTGGGCTAATTTTTAAGCAAACTCAAAATTCCTGTTATTTGCGCATTCAGAATTGGCCTCCAAATTTGACTGAAAATACTAACGATATGGAGAAGCTGATTGCTGATGTGGATAATGAGGATCACGATCATCAACCTGTGAGTGAATTGAATGAGTTATTTTTTTCGAAAAATGATAATAGGGTTCTCCAACTCAAGAAGAACTGATGCAGCGCAGGCAACCAGTTAAGTGACAAACTATACTAACATGATTTGACAGAATATGCTGTGATGGCGCCAGAGCACTCTTAAACACCATGGTGCTTTAAGAGGTGTTCCTTTAAGATATTAGAGTAGACTTAGGTGTAATCTAAGTAAAGTATCCGTTTAGTTTTACCTGATAAAGTCTTTCCGGTGATAGTACGTCCATGCAAGAGCTCTCCACCCTAAACAAAAAGAAAGAGCTCTTGAGAATAAATGGTGAAATGGAACAAACCTGTGAGATTAGATGAACTTATTACCTTGGATTTCATGTTGGCATCTTATACAAAATAATGAATAGAGTGACTGATAACATGGCAGAGAAAGATCCAGACACATACAATACCCTACTTTTAAAGCGATAAACATCACTTTAAGGGAACTGTCTCATTCAAAAGCTTTAGCTTTAAACTACACAGTTGCCATACTCTGCGAGTTGAAAAAAGCACGTAAATATGATTTTTCTTTTTTCATATTTACCTGTTTCTTCTTTCTTATGTTTTCTACACCCATTCCAGGGGTGACACTAATCTAACCAATCCGTGTCCTATTCTTAGATATACTGGAAAAGTGGATTGAGTGTGCTGGACAGATTTACACATGTGTAGTTGGAACATTTCTTCACCTTGCAACATCCTGACAGGGGCAGAAGAGAGGTATTCTGATCAGTGTAGTTGATGCAGAGCAGGAAGTAGGCTGGAGAAGGGAGGAAAACCTGGAAATGTGTATGTTGATGATGGTGGAATAATTTTATCAATGTACTTTGTGGTTGAGGGCAGAAAGTAAAAACAGACTGGAGATAGACAAGTGAGAGGGCGAAGTTGATAAATGATTTGGAGACCTTGAAGTATAGCTCCTAAAGGACATACAATATCATAAGTGTAATGCCTTAACTATGGTATCCTCTTACTTCCTGGTTCCACGGAGCCTAGCCACACCCCTGTATGACACGGTCTGCCTATTTAATCTGACTGCACCAGCTGATCAAGGCTGGATTATTGAACTACGTTCCTTACTCACAACCCGGCTACAACTTCGTTGTGAAAGCCTCTGCTACCAGACCGGACTGAAAGACTCTGCAAAGTTCCCTTCACCTCTCCTCATCCTCGACTAAAGATTAAACACTCTTCATACGCCTCTGAGGAGATCTCGGGAACCAGTGTTCTATATGCCGGAAGCTAAGTAAAACCAATGTGATAAGAGTTGCATCTAAAAGCTGTTATTACCTGTCTCCAAAAGTCCTTCGGTAAAAACAATCCCGTTACAGTTAACTTCAACTCATACTTCATATCAGTTATCTGCATCTGTCTTGCTTCAGTTAAAGTATGGAACAGCTATTGTAATTACTTATCACCTAAACCGTTAACTCTACTAAGAGACTCCTTATTGATTCAGTGTCTGCAATTTACTATCGTTTACTCCTTAAAGCTACAGTGCCTGTAACTGTGGACTTCAGTTATCGTTTACTACTTAAAGCTACAGTGCCTTTTACTTTCTTCAATAAACATTCCAACTATACGAAATCTGCAGTTGTGTTCCTTCATAACAAATGTTTAGACGTGACAGAATAATCCAGCCATTGTAATGGATCCAGCAGATTTCGATTCTACTATAGCTACGCTGAATCAAAGAGTTAATGCACTAGCCCAAAGTGTGCAAGACCTGCAAGTTACTAATGAAAGACTTCTCACTTATATCAGAGATTTACAAACTCATACTCCTCATACTACTCTGCACTCGGCTAGTGATCCTGCTGTGTGTAACCCTGAAAAGTTCTATGGAGATCGTTCCAGATACAGGGAGTTCCTCAACTCTTGCAAACTTTTAATTGCTTTGAAACCTAGATCCTATCCTACAGAAAGAACTAAAGTTTGTTCGGTTATTTCTTTTCTAAGAGGTGAACCTATGTCATGGGCTCATTCCTTTCTGGAAAACGATGACCCCATTTTAGACTCACTGGATGAATTTTTTGAAGCCATGTCTCTTCTCTATGAAGATCCTAACAAACAAGCTACAGCTGATTTAACAATCAGAACACTACAGCAAAGAAATAGACCCGTTGAAGATTACATTGCTGAATTCAAAAGATGGGCTATAGAAACGCAATGGAATGACATCACATTGCGCAACCAGTTTCGAATTGGTTTATCGGAAGCTGTAAAAGATGAATTATCTAGAACAGAACTCCCTACTAATTTGAACGCTCTAATTCGCCTATCAATCAGCATTGACAGAAGATTAAGAGAAAGAAAGGCCGAAAAAGCCCTTTCACATTCAAAAGACCGCAAACCTTTCACTCCCTCAAAAGCTCCAGATAAGACTTCCATACCAAGTGAACCTATGGAAATAGGGGCTCCAAAGCCTCCTGACAACCCATCTGAACCAATCGAACCTATGGAAATAGGGATAATAAGAAGTCCCCTCACTCCTGAAGAGAAAAATCGAAGACGTCAATTAAACCTATGCATGTATTGTGCCTCTCAAGTTCATTTAGTCTCTGATTGTCCTTCATTGAAACGGATAAAAGGCAGAAGGCAGTCTCATGCCTCTTCCATCCTAAGTGTACTTCCCTCTACAGCAAATACTCAAATGTCCCCTATCGTTCTTGTATTACAGTGGGACAATAAAAGAATTATAACCAAGGCTGTTATCGATTCCGGTGCAAATGGAGTATTCATCGACTCAGCCTTTGTAACAAAGAATAAAATTCCTTGTGTTCGTAAAAGAACTTCTGTACCTGTTAAAGTGATTGACGGGTCCCTCATCTCATCGGGACCAATACTTCATGAATCCATCCCTCTAAAAGTAACCATCAATCATACTCATACGGAAAGTCTTATATTTGATGTCATCTCATCACCATTTTTTCCTATTATATTAGGGATCAACTGGTTAAGGAACCACAACCCTCAAATCTCATGGTTTCCCTTCTCTCTTGCATTTGATTCTGATTATTGCAAGAAAACATGCTTGCAACGTATTCCAATTCTCCAGTCTACGAAAGAACCAGCTAAAACCTCATGTTGTTCTGACACCGAACTGGAGTCTCCTCCTCCTACAGTCATTGGAATCATATCTTCTCTTATCGACGACGTTAAAGGTCTCAGTGAAGACGCTCTTGAACTTCCTAAATCAAGTAAATTATCCAAGAAAAACGGTCTCTACTATTTTAAAGACCGGATTTATGTACCTCCCTCTTTCAGAATTAAAGTACTTGAAATTATTCATGATTCTCCTCTGGCAGGTCATCCAGGTATGAAAAAGACCCTTGAATTGTCTAAAAGATACTATTGGTGGCCTCGTCAAGACCAAACTATTGAATCTTATGTCAATTCCTGTTCTGTATGCCAAAGATCCAAACATGTGTCCTTGCTAAAGCCTTATCATCCTGACCCTTTCCAAAGAAATGTCACTACTTCTCCTGATCCCATATTGGTCCAGGGTGAAGAAGAATACGAAATTCAAAGTATACTGGATTCAAGGATCCATCGTGGCTCCTTACAATACCTCATCAGATGGAAAGGATATGGTGTTGATGAAGATACATGGGAAAACTCCTCTGTTGTTCATGCTAATAAATTGATTTCCAAATTTCACAAGCATAACCCTTCTAAGCCAAATCAATAGCACCCAGAGGTTGCTCATTAGAGAGGGGGTACTGTAATGCCTTAACTATGGTATCCTCTTACTTCCTGGTTCCACGGAGCCTAGCCACACCCCTGTATGACACGGTCTGCCTATTTAATCTGACTGCACCAGCTGATCAAGGCTGGATTATTGAACTACGTTCCTTACTCACAACCCGGCTACAACTTCGTTGTGAAAGCCTCTGCTACCAGACCGGACTGAAAGACTCTGCAAAGTTCCCTTCACCTCTCCTCATCCTCGACTAAAGATTAAACACTCTTCATACGCCTCTGAGGAGATCTCGGGAACCAGTGTTCTATATGCCGGAAGCTAAGTAAAACCGATGTGATAAGAGTTGCATCTAAAAGCTGTTATTACCTGTCTCCAAAAGTCCTTCGGTAAAAGCAATCCCGTTACAGTTAACTTCAACTCATACTTCATATCAGTTATCTGCATCTGTCTTGCTTCAGTTAAAGTATGGAACAGCTATTGTAATTACTTATCACCTAAACCGTTAACTCTACTAAGAGACTCCTTATTGATTCAGTGTCTGCAATTTACTATCGTTTACTCCTTAAAGCTACAGTGCCTGTAACTGTGGACTTCAGTTATCGTTTACTACTTAAAGTTACAGTGCCTTTTACTTTCTTTAATAAACATTCCAACTATACGAAATCTGCAGTTGTGTTCCTTCATAACAAATGTTTAGACGTGACAATAAGGCACAGTACTCATCTTACATAATCTCCACATCCAGGTAATTTTGGGGAAAGTCCACCTGTGGAGGGAATAGTAACCATGCTTAGGAAGTTTAGTGCTAAGAATTTTAATGGCCAGCTATTCCCAATTTCACAGCAAATAGTATGCACTTGTTCATAATTTAAACTGACAAACTGCATATATTAAAAAAATAAATAAAAATGCAGCCTTTGAGAGATAATTTGCAATCATGAGCTGCTTAAATGAGACATAGGCCCAGCATCAACATTGAAAAAATATGAAATAGGTGTGTCTTCCTTTTCAACTTTCCCAACACCCTGGGTTATTTACTTTAAGAAATGGCAGGCCTTTGTGGGGTAGTTTGAATTAGCAACCTGCAAAAATGTTCAAAATTGGGATATGAACCCAGCATAAAAATTAAGTTTGAAAAAAACTCATTAAAATGGCCATTAAAATGGCTGTATCTCAAATTTGCCCCTTCAACATCCACATATACCGGCCAAAGGTACACATGGTAGTATTGCTGTAAACATAGCTGATTAACATATGAAGTTTTATACTGCCATAGCACACATAAGGATTGCAAAATATACAGTAAAATCTCAAACTGTGGGTCAAAAAAGCAAAAATATAAACTAGCAATAAAAAATATTTGAAAAGAATTATAAACTAGCAAAAAATGATCTCACTCTAAGGATGAAAATGTGCCTTCTTTAAGAAATGCTAGGTCTTGGGGGCGGAGCCTGGCAACGGACCAGAGCAGACCTACACTGCCGGAGCTCCAGTGTATTCCGCTGCAATCCGGCAACATCGGAGACATCCCGCACAAATCCCGGCCACACATCCAGCCACAGAATGCAGGAAACCCCACTGTGACCGCCGATGCCGTTTTTTCTGACGCCCGGCTCCGATGTCCAGGCAAGTTAACCTTCTAGATGACAGAGGGCGCCGCAAACATTTCAAAATCCGAGGGGTACCTAAGTCAATAACGCTGGAAGAATTGCCACACTTCACTAGACGCCTTGTAGCCACACTCCTACCGACAAGACAAACCAAAACATTTCAGTTCGATGGGGTTTACAGGATAGCCAAATCCCCTCAAGCACCCGCCTCAGCTCCTCGGGACATAATATTAAGATGCCAATCAATGTCGGACAAATTAGGGCTAATGGCAGCTATACAAGGGAAGACTCATTTTGACTTTGAAGAATGCAAACTCTCCTTCTTTCAGGACTTGAGCAGGGCCACACTATTATGGCACAAAGAATGCACCCAATCACCCAACAACTCCAAGCGGTGGGAGTTGCCTATAGATGGACGACCCCAGGAACTCTATGGATCACTAAGGACGACAAGCACTACAAGGCCACTGACCACACGTAGGGCCCAGCACTGATGACTGCACTAGGAATATCGAACCTCGGAGCAACCTCGACGACACAGCCAGATCAGCGGACAGGGACAACAAGCGCAGATCCAACCGCAACCCCCGGAACAAGCAGGGGCCCAAAAACCAAAACCTGAACGAACATGCACTGATTCTGATTGATGTGTAGAGGCTGTTGTGGGCAAACATATGTGTCTGTTATCTTTCCACACGAAAAAAAAAGAAAAAAAAAAAAAGAAAAAAAAAAAAAAAGAAATGCTATGTCTTTGTGGGCCAGTTTGAATTGGCAACCTACTGAAATGCTCGAAAATGGAACACAAACCCATAAACACCATCTATGAAAATACACACTTAAAAATCCGATATGGTCTTGTCTCTTATGCAGCACTGTAACTGCACTAAATAGTTTCTAGATCATATTCTGGGCATATTGTTTTACTCATAAGGTGTAACCAAGCGTAATTTGGAGGATTTCATCACAGTGGCACATATCAAATGTACAAAACACCCAGCAAAAATACATGTATGGAACAAAGGACATTTATTTTAACAAACTTTAACATCAAGTGGTGAAAAATAGGTAGCAAGTGTCCAGCAAAATGTAATGTGTATGTAAAAATGCAAGTAAAAAAAATGTTTTATACCACAAGCTTTGATATATACTCATGAAAAAAGTGGCAGCCTGTTAAGACACAATATACGCCATATGAGATACCCTGGAGGGGGGAGGGGAGGGGAGACTATTTTCACAACTGGTAGACCTTTGTGGGCTTATCTGAACACATAAACAGCTATGAGATCACTAAAAGACACTGGGGGGGGGGGGGGGGGGGGGAGGCCAGACCACTAAGGGACACTGAGGGGGTGGGAGAGGAGGAGAGACCACTAAGGGACACTGGGTGGGGGAGGAGAGACCACTAAGGAGGACTGGGGGGGGGGGGTGAGACCACTAAGGGATACTAGGGGGGAGGGAGAGGAGGAGAGACCACTAAGAGACCCTAGGGGGGACCACTAGAGACCACTAAGGTGAAGATCAGGGGGGGGGAGGAGAGGGGAGATCGATAAGGAACAGAAGGAGAGGGAAGAACAATAAGGGACAGAGGTGCAGGGAAGAGCACTAAGGGACAGGGGAGATCACTAAGGGACAGGAAGGGATGGGAGAGTTCTAAGGGACAGGATGGGAGACCTCTAAGGGACAGGGGGAGAAGTGGAGTTGAGACCACTAAGGGGCGGGGAAAGTGTAAGAGATCATTAAGGGACGGGGGAAGTGTAAGACACACAGAAAGGCTGAGGAAGGGGTGAAAGAAGCACAGAAGGGCTGGTAGGGGAGACACAGAGACACAGAGGGGCTCAGGAGAAAGACCCACAGAGTCGCTTGTGAGGGAAACATACAGAAGGGCCTGGGGGGAAAAGAGACACACCAAGGAGGTGGGAAGAGTAAGACACAAATGGGCTTGGGGGAGTAAGACACGCAAAGGGGTTGGGAGGATGTAGGAGACATACAAAGAGGGGGGATAAGAGACACACAAGGGGTTTGTAAGAGATACACTAAAGGGGAGTGTAAGACACAAAACTTAAAGAAATGTACAAAAATAATTATATTAACAAAGTAAATTTAATAATAAAAATAAAATGCTACTCCCATCTCAGCCCCTATACTACCCCACAAACCCTCTCTTTCACACTACACACATACACAAAAACACACATGCACAGAATGCATTCCTACACACACACACACACACACACAATGCATCCTACAGTCACACAGAAACACACCATTTTTCCCTTACACACTCAGAAACACACAATACATCCATTACACACACACAATGCATACCTCACAAACACACACACATTCTCTCAATGCACCCCTTACACACTCTCAATGCACCCCTTACAGGTACACACACTGCATTACATTACATATACAGAAACACTCCTTGCATCCCTTACACACACACACACACAATGCATACCCCACAAACACACACAGATCAGCGGACAGGGACAACAAGCGCAGATCCAACCGCAACCCCCGGAACAAGCAAGGGCCCAAAAACCAAAACCTGAACGAACATGCACTGATTCTGATTGATGTGTAGAGGCTGTTGTGGGCAAACATATGTGTCTGTTATCTTTCCACACGAAAAATAAAGAATAAAAAAAAAAGAAAAAAAAAAAAAAGAAATGCTATGTCTTTGTGGGCCAGTTTGAATTGGCAACCTACTGAAATGCTCGAAAATGGAACACAAACCCATAAACACCATCTATGAAAATACACACTTAAAAATCCAATATGGTCTTGTCTCTTATGCAGCACTGTAACTGCACTAAATAGTTTCTAGATCATATTCTGGGCATATTGTTTTACTCATAAGGTGTAACCAAGCGTAATTTGGAGGATTTCATCACAGTGGCACATATCAAATGTACAAAACACCCAGCAAAAATACATGTATGGAACAAAGGACATTTATTTTAACAAACTTTAACATCAAGTGGTGAAAAATAGGTAGCAAGTGTCCAGCAAAATGTAATGTGTATGTAAAAATGCAAGTAAAAAAAATGTTTTATACCACAAGCTTTGATATATACTCATGAAAAAAGTGGCAGCCTGTTAAGACACAATATACGCCATATGAGATACCCTGGAGGGGGGAGGGGAGGGGAGACTATTTTCACAACTGGTAGACCTTTGTGGGCTTATCTGAACACATAAACAGCTATGAGATCACTAAAAGACACTGGGGGGGGGGGGGGGGGGGGAGGGGGGAGGCCAGACCACTAAGGGACACTGAGGGGGTGGGAGAGGAGGAGAGACCACTAAGGGACACTGGGTGGGGGAGGAGAGACCACTAAGGAGGACTGGGGGGGGGGGGGGGGGTGAGACCACTAAGGGATACTAGGGGGGAGGGAGAGGAGGAGAGACCACTAAGAGACCCTAGGGGGGACCACTAGAGACCACTAAGGTGAAGATCAGGGGGGGGGAGGAGAGGGGAGATCGATAAGGAACAGAAGGAGAGGGAAGAACAATAAGGGACAGAGGTGCAGGGAAGAGCACTAAGGGACAGGGGAGATCACTAAGGGACAGGAAGGGATGGGAGAGTTCTAAGGGACAGGATGGGAGACCTCTAAGGGACAGGGGGAGAAGTGGAGTTGAGACCACTAAGGGGCGGGGAAAGTGTAAGAGATCATTAAGGGACGGGGGAAGTGTAAGACACACAGAAAGGCTGAGGAAGGGGTGAAAGAAGCACAGAAGGGCTGGTAGGGGAGACACAGAGACACAGAGGGGCTCAGGAGAAAGACCCACAGAGTCGCTTGTGAGGGAAACATACAGAAGGGCCTGGGGGGAAAAGAGACACACCAAGGAGGTGGGAAGAGTAAGACACAAATGGGCTTGGGGGAGTAAGACACGCAAAGGGGTTGGGAGGATGTAGGAGACATACAAAGAGGGGGGATAAGAGACACACAAGGGGTTTGTAAGAGATACACTAAAGGGGAGTGTAAGACACAAAACTTAAAGAAATGTACAAAAATAATTATATTAACAAAGTAAATTTAATAATAAAAATAAAATGCTACTCCCATCTCAGCCCCTATACTACCCCACAAACCCTCTCTTTCACACTACACACATACACAAAAACACACATGCACAGAATGCATTCCTACACACACACACACACACACACAATGCATCCTACAGTCACACAGAAACACACCATTTTTCCCTTACACACTCAGAAACACACAATACATCCATTACACACACACAATGCATACCTCACAAACACACACACATTCTCTCAATGCACCCCTTACACACTCTCAATGCACCCCTTACAGGTACACACACTGCATTACATTACATATACAGAAACACTCCTTGCATCCCTTACACACACACACACACAATGCATACCCCACAAACACACACACAATGCAGCCCTTGCACACACACAGAAGCACACAATGCATCCCTCACACACACACACACACACACACACACACAAACACATAATGCATTCTTTACACACAAACCAACACTGCATCCCCTCTACAGACCCACTACATCCCTACAATAACACATCCCCTACACACATACACTCCACTCCCTGTGTGCAAACTCATGGCTTGTAGGCATCAGGCTTGTGGGCAGGCCTTGTAGGCATACTCATGGTCAGGCCCTGGGGGCCCAGACTGTGACCTGTGTAAGGGGCCCCAAAAATGGAGCTGCTTCCTGTTCGTTGTTTTTTGTGAGACCTGCCTGCAGAGAGCCTGTTTTAACACCAGATTAGTGGAGCCAGACTGCAGCCTGAGCCCATCATCATCCTCTTGTCCTCATCTGGTGGTAAGTAGGCAATCCAGTATATTATTAATGGCACTAATCCCTACTTTACCTCACAGTAGAGGGCCACATTAGTCACCAGAGCCATCTACAGCTTGATGTAGTGGTTCTGGGGTCAATAGCCAATCCCTGTAGGCTTTTTAATGTAAACACACTGCCTTTTCAGAGAAAAATCATTGCACCGGCCCTGCCTGTGTGTGTGAGATTTGTCGGCTGCCTGGCGCCCCTGCTGCCATGGCGCCCTGTGCAGCCACACAGCTCACACCTCCCCAAGCCTGGCCAGCCCTGGTGGCACCCCCCTACCTTGTGGCACTCATCCTCCCATTCCCCCCTTATTATGCCACTTATGAGCATATATACTTAGTGATAGTATCAAAAGTATGAACTGATCAATTTGCATTATTAAGGCAGAACATAAGCTTACAGAGGCAGGCTATGAAGTGAAAAATAAAAAATCGTAGGCAGGCTAAATTAGGCAGGCGGTCCCCCTCGTCTGAGGTGTGGAAGAACTTGGGATAAAGAGAAAGGTATTATTAACATTCCACTTATGTTGTGCTTGTAATGGCAAGGAGTCCGGCGGGAGTCCACATCATCAAGGAAGTTAGAAGCATTAGCCAGATGAGTGAGGGAGTAGGGTTTCTGGTTTCTCTCCACCCATAACTGTTGGGGTCCCCAATTCCTTTTCCCGTAGCAATTTGGTAAGAGGGTCTGCCTGCAGAAATCCCTATAGAAGGTGAGTATTGACCCCTCAAAGAAGTAAAAGGGAAAACCACTAGTAGCTCCCATATGCACATCCCTATAAGAACCCTTCAAAAATATGACAAGAATGTCCATGGAGGCCTCCTTAGGAGCTTTTGCAGCCTTGGGTAGTTGGAAACAGCCCCCAGCATGTGCTGCCTGGCCTAATTTGGCGATACAAGCGTTGTGAACAGGCGACAAAGGTAGTGTGGCAAGTCTCAGGCACTCTATCTTTCAGTAGGGCCATTCACGTATTTAGGCCAGCATAATTCTTCTGTAATGTATGAACAGCAGAATGTATAGCAGTCTGTGTCAGTCTAGTAATCCACATATACTCCTAATGCAGCCTGTTAGGTTGGCCACCTCCTCCCTGACTATCTCCATGTCCACTTGAAACATAGCCTATATTTATTTCAGTAAAGCTTTGATATCATCTTTTGTAAAGGGAGCATTAATTATCCTCTCTGGTCAGGGGGTTATTTGCACTAATCCATACCAGTGGATTTGTTAAGTCATCATCTTGGCTGTCATTCTCAGAAGAGGCTGTGGAGTAGGCCATGTCTGGCAACATCAAGTGACCATATTATTGGTGTGTCTAAGTGTATAGCAGTACTCCATAGCGATAGTACTCAAAATAAAGTGTCTTTAAACAATAATAAATGTATTTAGAAATCATCCTGCGTAAAAAAAGATACATTGTTCTTGTTATAAATTACATTTTAGTTGCATTCATTGTTATTAGTAAGTCACTTCATATTTTGCAGAACAGTCCCAACCCTGGCCACATCCCCATTCAAACACCTAAAAATAAAGTGTCCCTCTTTCTCCATTTGAAAAGTTGGGAAATACGGTTACGTGTGTAGAAAGATCTGGAGACACACTACCAAAATATTTGCATAAGACGGGCGGAGCCTAACTGCAGAGCAAAGAAGTCGCATGGCACTGAAACTCGTGCGATATAAGCTAACTTTCGTCTTTATCAGACTGACAAACTTGCCCAAAACTGTGGCAAATACCGGGAAGCTGTTGCAGAACTGACTTGGGTCAGAAATCTAGAAAACAGAAGCTTGACCAGCCGAGACAGAGCCACGATATTGGGGACATGTGGAGACAGGCTCACAGAGCAACAAGGCCCAAGATGGCTGACTACACTGAAACATACTCCAAGTTCTCCAATGACTTCTCCCTGGGGGAGGACACACCCGATAAACCGAGCTTACCTGCGGCCGTGACCAAGCCCCTGGACCCTGACGGCGCACCGGATACAATGTCTGTGCTAGAGGTTCTGTTGGCGGGCCTCCAGACCACGCTGCGCGGAGCTTCAGGGAATCAATGGGAGGCTGGGTGCCCTAGAGGACACCTCCGCTGTGCAAGACGCGCGCATCGCCTCCATGCAAGCGGAGATGAAGGGCTTACAGAGCAGTAACAAAGAGTTTGACCGGCGGTTTGCCGCTGTGGTAGACGCTCGCCGAGCACTTAATTTAAAGGTACGAGGGATACCCGATGACATGCCAGCCAGGGAGCTACCGCACTATGTGCGCAGGCTCCTGACAG
The DNA here is from genome assembly GCF_036172605.1 of Pelobates fuscus. NCBI lineage: Eukaryota > Metazoa > Chordata > Amphibia > Anura > Pelobatidae > Pelobates > Pelobates fuscus. Next base: position 263,145,120 of record NC_086319.1, on the reverse strand, counting down.
AATTGCTCATGCCGAAATTGGCCAAAGCCATTCACCTTAAGAGCATAATCAGGATCCCAAAACCGGCCAGAGCCCCAACAGCTGCCTCCCGCAACCTTATAGTACGCTTCCAAGAAAGGAAAGACAAGGCCGCAATCCAGGCAGCAGTCAAGGACCACGCTCAATTTACATTCGAAGGACACTCCCTCTCATTTTTTGCGGACTTATCAGGCAGCACTTTGGCCTGGAGGGTGTCGTTAAAGCCCTTCACCACACTTCTCAGGCAACAGGACATACAATATAGATGGCGCCTCGACCGTTCCCTACTCGTCCTGAAAGGAGAGGGCAAACACATGGTCTACAATCTACAAGGAGCACAAGACCTGTTTTTACACCTTGGGACTACCCCATGAGGCTATGCGCTGCACGGCACCCCCAGCGAACGCAGGTCCGCAACATGGATGGGATCCTGAGCGAGTCAAAACCTTTGTGCCGCGGCAGCCCAGGCAGGGCTCCTCCGAAGCAGCTGGAACTGGAAGATCCCCCAAGGTCCCGAAGACCGCAGACAGTACTTATCGGGACTGAGTACCATTTACTTTACAGCCACAGCTTCTTGGCACCTCAGTTCATTCTCTTATCAGTTGAATTTCTTATTGTTTAGATCATTCACACTATACTTTTATTAAGCAAGTGTACGCACTGACAATTCTCTGCTCCCACCATATTTAGAATGACCCCCCCCCCCCCCTCCATCGGCTCTAGGCGCCCATGGGAAGACACACGAGGAGGCAGCAAAGAGACACACAACAATCCATACCTAACAGCTAGGTACATGACAGGTTAAACAAACAACTACCCACACAGCGCAGGACTCCACAATATGTACCCTAGCCACAGATCCATAGTACACAAAGCGTAAACACCATAGTCCAGTTCACTCCATTGCCCAAACGCTAGCTCTTAGTCTTACAGACTACACCACAAAGAGGAGTTAACAGCGATCCAGACGCTTATCGTGCAGGCACAGCTCTACCCTCGTCCCCCTAACTGCAATTGGGTACAAGCGATGTCTCTCACTCTATGCTAACGCACCTGACTAGCATGATATCTTTCACCAACACAAAAATGTGTGCATGTTATATGAACGCCACACCTTTGTCTTGTCTTGTAGGAAACTGTTAAGTTTGCTGCGCTAATGTGGCACCGCAAGCTCAGTGTATCAATCAATTGCACGACAAAAAAATTAAATAAAAAATATTTGCATAAAGTCTAAAGTTTTAGGGCAATAGCAACTACAATGCAGTGTGTGTTAACTTGGTCCGGGTAGAACAGAGTTGTGAGCAGTTCATGAGTGTGAAAGTGGAGGCTGTGTTCATCTTGTATGGAGTTACCTATGTTAATAAATTGTGGGCTTAGGCTCCTGGAAATGACTACAATAGTAAAGACTTTGGTGACGGAGCCAGTACGTTGCCCGAGACAAGTTCCAAGCTGTATGCGTTTGCAAAACTAATTTACCGGGTTTCCGGTATATGGGAATTCTAATAACCGGATCAGTAGCTGATGGGGAGGAAATTTGAAAAGCACAGACTGTATCTGGGTTCTGGCTCCAGTGATATGGGACTGCTACTTCCACAAACTCTGAGGCCTCTGGACACTTGTGAGGTGTGCCTAATAAACCTGGCACCTAACACTGTGTGAGTCACTGTGTGATATATTCTACCTTAAAAGTTGAAGTGGCATAATGATATTTGAAACCTATAGTATACTACAAAAAGAAGAGTAGTTGCCTGTCATCATGGAAGCAGCTCAATAGAGAGAGACAAGGAAAACTGTATCGTTAAACTGCAAGATATGAAAACATTGAGTAGCACATATAAAGTAGTAATTGCAATGGCTAATAAATCCAATAAGCATTTAAAGTGCAAAATGTATTTACTCTCAAAGCTCCTGACTAAATGTTCTGCAATTCTACACTGCTTGTATTCTTAAAGGAAAGTGACCATATACCCATAAATGTTACCAACAAAAAAGAGTTCTGGTGAGTGAGCATCTTAACCCCTTAAGGACACATGACATGTGTGACATGCCATGATTCCCTTTTATTCCAGAAGTTTGGTCCTTAAGGGGTTAAAGGACCACTATAGGCACCCAGACCACTTCAGCTTAATGAAGAGGTCTGGGTGCCAGGTCCAGCTGGGGTTAACCCTTTTTTCTATAAACATAGCAGTTTCAGAGAAAGTGCTATGTTTATGTTAGGGTATTACAGCCTCTAGTGGCTGTCTCATTGACAGCCGCTAGAGGGCTTGCGTGCTTCTCACTGTGAAAATCAGACTGGCTCTTTCCGCGCATGCGCATTCAGCCGAAGAGGAGGAGAGGAAGAGGACCCTCAGGGCACTATAGTGCCAGGAAAACTAGTATGTTTTCCTGGCACTTTAGTGGTCCGTTAAGAAGAAACATGGAAAAGTAAATAACTTGAGGTGGAACAATCCCCAGATAGGGATATATGCTGGAACCAGAAGGATGATGAGGGCTGTATGAAGGATGTATATCACAGGTGATGATGTATAAAATAGTGGGTTTATTAAATAAAAAGCTGGAAACAACATCTATATATAAAAAAACAAATAAACAAACTGCGGATAAAATGAGTCCTCACTTAATGCTTTTCGCCGAAGCCTTTCTAAAATAAAAGACTGGGAAAAAAGAGGGTAGGACAATTTCTTGAAGCATGTGGAAGTTGGATATTACTTTAGGAAGGAAATTCTGAGATGGTTTCAGAACCACTTTGTCATGGAATATCATGGTGTGAGTATCTTGACAGGAAAAGGATTGGAATTTGAAAAAGCATTTAGCTGTAAATATCGCAATCAGAAACACGGTCTTATAAGTCAGGAACTGTAGTATTAATCTCAAGTAGTGGAGCATATGGTGAATTTGATAATGAGTTGAGGACCAAAGGAAGATCCCATAGTGGAGAGATATTTCTAATCAGAGGTATTCACTTGTGATAAGTGAATGAGACGTCCAAGAAGTATTGCAAAGGGCAGACAGAACTGATGATTGAACTTTAAGAGTGCTTAGACTCAGTCCCTTATTTAGAATGAAGAAAATCCAGGACATGCTGATGGGAAGGATGAAGCAAACAAATGACTTCACTCGTGACCATGCCTTGAATGCTTCCCACACTCTATAGTAACAAGAGGATGTGGAACATTTTCTGGATTTTAGGAGACTAGTTTGTCCAAAAGTCCTTGACTTATTGATGTAGACTATTCAAAAGAAAAGCCCTCAGATTCCAATGAGATTAATTTTGGATGAACAGCAGGGCCCTATATGAGTAGATCTGGTCTGAGATGTAATTTCCAAGGATGGTAGATGGCAAACTGTTCTGGAGGGGATACCAAGGTCTACTTGACCACATTGGAACAATGGCGATTACTTTCTTCCCTTCTGATATTATTTTCTTCAACAGGCGAGGTATTCAAGGTAGGGGAGGGAACACATACCCCAGATCGAAATTCCATGTTTGTGCATTCCTCTGATTCAGATTGATCTGATCATATTGAATACCTCTGGATGTAAGTTCCAATCTCTTTATGGAATGCTTGCTTTGTTCAGATAGTCTGCCAGTGTCTTTTTGGATCCTGAAAGATAAAGTGCTTTTAGACCCAATAGTTGTTTCTGGGTTCATTTCATTAAGGGATTCAGCTGTTTGAGCAATTGTTTGTATGTCAATCACCCTTAATGATTGACATACACTGCTACAGCTCTGTTGTCTGTACGTATTAAGACCTATTTGTTTAGTACAGAAGTAAATAAACCTTCCAGAACTTCAGAAATAGTTCTTAGTTCACTGAGGTTCAAGTAAATTTTAATTGACCGAATTCCCTGAGTTCAAGTTGAATTCAAATGGATTTCCCAACCTTGGAGACTGGTATCTGTGGTAATTACTAGCCAACTTGGTTCTTCTAATGGAAATCCTCTTTGAAAGTTTCATAATCATATCTGCCATTTTAGATGATCTTTTACTTGAAGAGGAATTATGATCAATTGGTCCCAATCTATTGTTTATTGAACTGATTCAGAAAATTCATCTAAATGTGTCTCAAATTACACTGGTCCCATTTCAACAGACTTATCATAGAAGTGAGAGATCTAAGGAAACTCCTATAGTTTTTTTGCTGTAATAGAACACTTCATTATCTTCTCAATTTTCAGTTGCATCCAAGGTATTCTGTCTGTACAAAGTAGTTCTGTAGTTTATGGTGTAAATCGTCAAAATAAATTATCTAGATTTAAGTCAGACCCTAACATCTCTAACGGGACAAGACAGGGCTGCCCACTGTCACCCCTATTGTACGTATTGGCCCTCGAACCCCTTTTATGTAATATCAGAGCTCACCCACTCATGCAGAATACAAAATTAGCGCTTTCGCGGATGACATCTTACTTTACATCACAAAACCCCCTGAATCCCTCCGCAACCTTATGCAGACTATACGAGACTATGGCCGCCTATCGTACTACTCCCTAAACACAGCAAAAACCCAAGCTATGGGGATAGGCCTCCCCGCATCCCTGATACAAACCCTGAGCAAGTCATATTCCTTTGAGTGGAGGATAGACCATATAAAATACATGGGAAAACCAGTTGACCTCATAACAAGGAACTACATCAGAGTTTGGAATGAGTGTAAGTTAACCTTAAATACCTGGGGTCCCCTCTTCCTTACATGGACTGAGAGAATAGTAGCTCTAAAGATGTCTGTACTCCCAAGGTTACAATAGATCTTTCGGTCTCTTCCACGAAAAATCTCCCAATCCTATTTCAAAACTATCCAAAGAGACATGAATAGGTTCATTATGGCAGGAGGGAAACCCGGAGTGGCGCTGAAACTGCTAAAAGCACCACTAAGAGAAGGTGGTCTGGCGGTTCCAGATGTGCACTCCTACTACCAGGCACCAATACTAGAAACCGCACTGCCACATTTTCTAGACCATTCCCCTCCACAATGGGTGACTTTAGAAAAACGATTGTTGGAGCCATACGAAATCCCACATAGCTTATGGCTACCCAAACTGCTCAGACCAGCAATCCACGACATGCCCGATTAAGTGTCATTGCTATTTCACACGTGGGACTTGCACAGGGCTAAACTGAGCACTAACTCTCAAATCTCTAAGGCCACACTCACATGGACCCTAACATACTGCATTCCCACGTTCCATGCTAGACCATGGCACGAGAAAGGCCTCCAGCACTTAACCCACTTCTACACGGGAGCAACGCTCACAGACTTCGCCACACTACAATTAGAACACGGTATTCCACATACGTCACACTTCTTTTATAGACAACTCCAATACTTTCTGCACAAATATGAGGGACCCCACACCGCACCATACAGGCATGCCAACCTTTACCCTATGGGAACAGATATGTATTAACAAAAGACTGCCTAGGTCCTGCAAGACGCTATCCATGTGTTACAGGTTACTCCTAGATTACACGCCACTACCCGATGCCACACCTGCGAAGCAGTGGACACTCGACCTTGAAGAGGAGATCTCTCAGCAGCAATGGAAAGACATAGTTGTCTCTCCAAAGAAATTGGTCAAATCAGCCACCTTTCTAGAACAAAATACGAAAATGATATACATATGGTACTTAGTACCGGTGAGATTGCATAAACTCTTCCCATCCAGCTCCCCGAGGTGCTTGAGATGCACCTCCCATATAGGTACCGTCCTACACATCTGGTGGCAATGTCCACAGATCCAACCCTTCTGGGAGGCCATACGCACGGTGCCAATAGGATTCACACACACACCAAACTACAATACGACCCATGCACATACTTACTCCTTTCAGTCCCTCCGGGGACACCGCCACATACTTGAAAAATTGCCTATCACCTTCTCCTCACAGCTCAACGCGTAATCGCAAGAGAATGGAAATCTAGTCATACCCCATATTTAGAGATGGTCCTCTCTGAGTTAGATAACCAAAAAATCTATGACCCACGTTTCACCAACATATGCCCACCTACCGAAACGACCAGGGCAGTCTGGAGGGCCTAGGACGCATGGAGATGGGCACACCCTAACTAGCGGTTTGAACACAAACCGACATGGGTAAGGTAGATAGCCATCAGAACTGTACTCAATAGCGACTGTCAGACAGCTACCAAAAAATATTTCATGTAAGAGTAACTGTATGGGGCAACGAGACAAATCAATGCATTGTCTGTAAATGTTGTGGTTTGGTAAATTGGGATGACAAATCCCCCTCCCCCCCCCCCATCTTTTTTCATTTCTTCTTGTTTTGTTGGTAAAACTGTAAGTGGAAACTCAACTAAAACAAATTAAAATATATTGTATGTGACACTCTTGGATACGAACAATACTGTATTAACACAAAAATTTGAACAATAGTTTACCTTATTATTACATGACAGACACTCCTGGTGGAGTCGACATATAAAGAGGGAAAATTTGCACTTATTCATACAAATAGGCTAACCAGTCTAATTATGGATTCTTCTGTTTCCAAGGTAAACAGGTACATTTAATCCCACGTTGTACATTATCCAAGTTATTCCTGTTAAAAACTGGCTTTTTACTTGGAGAGAAGCTGTACTTTGTCTGACCTAATTTTGAATTGACCTAATAAATTAAATATAAATACTCATACTCCTAATTAAATGTTTTATTTATTGGTATATAAACATTACATAAAAACCTATATTATGACAGAAGATTAGAACATATTGGCCAATCTAGTCTGTTCATTCTGCTGTCTATCAAAGTGTCAATTATGTGTTATTTGTGATGGCCATCTGCCATCATAGGCATTTTTACATTCTTTACCAGACTTTGTTTCTACTACGTCAAATTTAAAATCTATTGAAAATGTATTTCTCAATTGTCTTATATAAATCTCCTTATATATGATTTTACTTGTTAATACTGATGCACAACCATGCCTCACAGAAACCAGTACCCTTATGAAACCAATACTGATTTTAAATAGAGCAAGTAATCAGTGGATTGCCCAGCATTACAAAGGACTAAACAACTGCAGTTATATCTTTACAAACAGCAACTAAATGTCTTCTTTCCATTGAAATCTTGCCTTTCCATCTGCTGAACTTTTCCAAAACGTGGCAGAAAGTTGGACACCCTATGCATCTACATAACCAAAATATCTATATGCTATCTACAGATATTGTAGAAGAAGTAAAGTAACACTATAGCATGCTCTCTTAGCACTACTGCACCAGGCATCAAAACTCTGCACCAGTGACAGTGACAAGGTTCCTCCTTCTTGTTCTCTGATGTTTCAGGGCACACAACATTTCTATTTCTGATCTACCTGGGAATGAATGACGCCAGACTTGTGTAAAAGTTAGACAGTGGATTCATACATAAAAAACAAAGAAAAGAAATGACAAAGCAGACTTACACTATTATTGACTATGTGGAAATTAAAAGGTTATTCCAAGCACCATAAGCACTTTAGTGATTTTAAGTAGTGAAGTAGTCATGGTGCCTGGAGTCTGTATCTGCAGCGTTTCGCTTTGAAACACTGCACATTCGAAATATAACTCCTCTGCTGCTAGAGGTGTAACTTCACTTTCAGCCACATCAGTGGAATGACCTTAACCTGCCCGAAGTTCTGGGCTGGCTAATGTCAATAATTCTGTGCATATTCCTATGCCCAGAATTGCGTTCACTGGCTGAGAGCGGTCAGTTGACATTCTCTGCCAATGAATGCTCAGCAGGATTGACTTGTGTCTTCTGCACCAATGCAGAAGCCTGAAGTCTTCTCTGGCAACTGAAGGTTAGTTGGTGTGTGGCAGGGACCCAGGTAACAAGGCACACAGTTGCAAAATGGTTTTCCCCATTACCAGGAAATGGAGCCAAAGTGCGCCTGGCATATAACCATTACAGCAGACTGAAGAGGTTATGATGCTTTACGTAACCAGAGAATTGCAGTTTTGTAAGCCTATAATTCTAACACGCTAATACTTTTACAACCCTCTTATTTCTCAGCTGTGCTATTTTTGCCTAAAATCTTCAGTGTGACAAATCAATTTCTGACAATTCATGGACTTGTGAAAACCATGCAAATACAGAGGGAGGGAAACTGAAATACCAGCTGCTTTAAATAATACCTATCATGCTCAGCCAGCATTTAACAGAACTACTGGTTCATTGCAGCTGGATTGTAACAGTCTGGCCCTCTTTGTGAGATACTGTTACAATATTCAGATATTGAAGAAAAAAAAAAAAAAAAAGAAGAGAAATAACTCGGAGCAAAAAAAAAAGTAAAGATAAAAGTGTGTGAGACAGATTGAGAATGATGATACACGGGAGAGCAGTGTGGGAGAGAAACACTGGCTGAGGGGGCAGAATGTGAGATATAGCTGTGCCCTATATGGAGGGTATTCCTGTCGCTAGGTGTGTGGGTGCGCATTCAGGGAAACCCCTCTATTGTAAGCAGTGACAGCCTTGTGTATTTGAGTTACTGTGCATATACATATACACACTGATAATCTCTTTTTTAATGATTTAAGCCGGTTTACACAGATTACTTTGCATCATTTTTTAGAACATGACACTTTGATAAATCTACCATAATTAAGACATTTTGCATTTCAACATTAGGTCCGGTTTGGGATCCTCAAACAATTAGTTTTGGGTGATAATTTTTAAGAAAGTGAAGAATGTAAACTTGTTTCCAAGACATGGTAAAGACCAGTAAATGTTTTGAAAATTATGGATTTTATTACAAGACACGGAGGCTCGTATTTGCATATCCCTTTCTTTACTGTCCACAACAGCAGCAAAGAACATTAACAGAAATGCAAAGCAAAGGTAGTGCATGCCTCACACATAGGCCACGCCCCTTATGTCCAGTATAATACCCTGGTCCGCCTTCCCATTTCCCTCATTCTTTGCTGCTCCACGTCAGATAAGTACCTTTTATTATACTCTATGATATTATTAACTTACCTTACATCCTGTTTAATTTTAATTTTCTCATTACTATACTTTGATAATATTATTAATTTTCCTTACATCCTGTTTAATTTATTTTCTTTTGGCTGAACTATTAGTTTGTTGTTCTTACTCCCAGGCTCCCAGACCGTTGGGGTGCCCTCATAATCACCTATGGGCAACCCCTTTACTCCATGTGAGAAAAATTACCTCCTCTCTTATCTCATCAGACTCTGATGAGCCTCTGATGAAGTGACATCATTCAGTCACGAAACGCGTAAGGCAATTTTCGGCAGGAGCCGCATTTTCATAGAGATCCAGGGGAACGCAGACCAACACAGAGTGAGACGCACGCGAAGATTTTGAAAACTAACTTCCCGGCTTTTTTTCCCCACCGTTACCTCTTGACCGGCCAGAGGTTCAGTGAGCAACCACTTTAATTGGATTCTGCTTATCCCAAAGGACTCTGTAAATATACCAATCGATTTTTTTATATATATATACTATGTATCACGTTTTCATTCATTTTTTCTACCATTGATGATGCTGTTATAATAAATTTTATAGTTTTTTTTTACTGAAAAAAACGGCTGTTTTTTGAAGCTACAAAGTACTAGAGGACACTTATATATATCATTCTAGATTTATGCCAGTAACTTAATGTCTGAGCAGTAGTCAACACTGCAAAACATTAGATTATATTTCTGTGTTTGTCTGTTATCATACAGACTCAGTATTACAGACAGTATCACAGTACAGCTGAACGCATATACACTTTGTTGCTGGAGTCCACATCCACTGTTACACTCATTTGCACCAGTTTGTACTCAGTACATGGATTTAGAATAATTTTATCTCAATTTTTATTTTTTATTTTTATTTTATTTTATTTTTATTTTTTATTATTTTTTTTTATATACCGTATATTTTTTTTTATTTATATTTATTTTTTTCTATCCATCTTTTGGCTTAGTTTTTGGCTTGTTTAACCTATCACAAATTTGAGATTGGGAGACGTATAGAGAGTTTACATACTCCAGTGTGTGGTAACGTATTGGGTTCATTTCTGGACCAGTACTGCTGTTTCCCCTTTATGGTTAGAAGATCTCCTGGTACGTTTAGGGTTAATTCCCCTTATACTAAGTTTTACTGTTTCAGAGCTCTAATGGGGAGCTAATTTACCAGTTGAGGACTTCTTCATACCATATTATTATATTCTGAGACCACAATTAAATCAACCATTTTTTCCACTCATCCAGGGTAGATTTTTCCACCCATATCTATATCATCAGACTCTATACCTGTTTTCTGGTCCCTGTTCAGCGCTTGGGCGCCATTTTCTCCCGGGTACTTCTGTCTCCATGTTCCCTGGGTGATCCCTACATTCGTGCGTTTCCTCGCACGAACGCCGGGGTCTTCTATACACTTCCCCATTGGCAATTCGTTAGCTTACGGCCGTTAGTTCGGTTCATTTGAAGAAACTTTGGCAGTTTTTCTGTTCGGCAGTTCTTCCTTGTTCTTTCCCTCGCATTAGACGAATAGTTTATTCGAATATTTTATGCGAACAGCCGTTCGCCTCTTCATTCACCATACATACACGCTTTGTATCTATTTAGTGTGTTAATTTGGGAGTTTTATTTCCCGCTCTTTTTCTGGTCAGCATAGTGACCATTCAGTTTCCCCTCCCCTTTGGGACCTGCTTTCTCATACCAACGGTCTGGGCCCTGGTGAGAGTCTCTGTCTTTTTTTCTGTCAGCATTTTAAAATACCTTTCCCCAATTTGATTTTAGACTTTGCAATACTCTGTTATTATTTTAGCCGTCAGTTTGGGTGAATTACTCTCACTGACTTTATTCCTAGCATTGTTATTACTATGCCTAAACCTAATATGTCTATCTCCCCCTCCCATCCCCCACCTATCACGACACAAGGGGCCGATCTCCATTCTTCCCGTCCCGCGGCCGGCAATGGCGCTCAAGAGGCTTCCGGGGATACACCGGCTCAAGACGACCTTACGGTGAGTCTTTACAAACCTCAAACTCTGTACACACATCTATTTTCTTCTCATGTTTGTGTAGGGGGCAGACTCCAACATTTTTCCCCAGCATGGTCGGACCTGACGTCCGACACTTGGGTGCTCAATACAATACGGGGGTTTCACATAGAGCTTGTGGGGGATCCGGTAAGTATCCCCTCCCCCAGACCACTGCAAGAAACAAACTTAGGGCAGAACGCCCCAGATAGTCCCCAATAAAGTGTGCGACACCCCAGAGGTGGACCCTAAAATGATCCAATATCTAACCAAACTGGGCTGGAACCCACGCAAGGGTTTAGACTCAGCCCTGCATGCCTGCCAAGACAAACAATTGGACATATTTGGCCCCTTGGCCTAGCTGTTTGACCTGGCGGAAGACGCCAAAGCGGAACACCGCATGGTTGACCCCGATGACCTTCGTGGCTGGGTCCAAAGAGCAATATGCATTGCCGGGAGTGTGAATACCTCCCTATCAATTGAACGGCGTAAAGCCATATTATTCAAAATTGATCCAAAATTAGCCAACTTGGCCCTCACGGAAGCCGGTAAAGATGCCCAGGGCCTTCTGTTTGGGGACTCATTTATTAAAGATTTGGGCCCTTACGTGGGCACGTTCACTGCCCTCGATAAGGCACAAACCTCTATAAGGAAGGAATTTCAGGGACAGGTCTCTACCAGGGCCGGCAGATCTAGGAGCAGTCTGGCCGGCCGGAATTATTTCCAGTCCCGAGGCACGGGACGAGGCTCCATTACCCAACGCCCCACCTATCACGACACAAGGGGCCGATCTCCATTCTTCCCGTCCCGCGGCCGGCAATGGCGCTCAAGAGGCTTCCGGGGATACACCGGCTCAAGACGACCTTACGGCGAGTCTTTACAAACCTCAAACTCTGTACACACATCTATGTTCTTCTCATGTTTGTATAGGGGGCAGACTCCAACATTTTTCCCCAGCATGGTCGGACCAGACGTTCGACACTTGGGTGCTCAATACAATACGGGGGTTTCACATAGAGCCTGTGGGGGATCCGGTAAGTATCCCCTCCCCCAGACCACTTTGCCTCTCTCTGCGCGATCACATGTTGATCAACGAGGAACTGCTCGACCTCCTAGACAAGAGGGCGATAGAACAGGCACCCATGGGCAACGCAGGGGTCCTAAGCAATGTCTTTCTCGTGGAGAAAAAAGGTGGCCTTATGCGCCCGATTATAAACCTGCGCTCCCTCAACACCTTGGTAAAGTATCGTCATTTCAAGATGGAGGGTATACATCTCCTGAGAGACCTACCCCTGCACGGAGATTGGTTGGCGAAATTAGATCTCAAGGATGCCTATCTTACAGTCCCAGTGGCAGAAACATCTCGGGACCTTTTATGCTTCCAATGGCGCAACAAGACCTGGCGTTTTACCTGCCTCCCCTTTGGCCTCTCATCGGCCCCTTGGTGCTTCACCAAGCTCCTCTGCCCGGCGATGGCCTGGCTGCGCAGTTGAGGCATAAGACTTATCGTCTATCTAGACATCCTACTCATGGCTCAGGCTCAACAGGTCCTCATACGACACATCAAACTGGCAGTAGATCTCCTCTCCCGTCTAGGGTTCATCATCAACTGGGAGAAATCCCGTCTGACCCCTACAACATGGATAGAATTCCTAGGATTTCTGGTGGACTCCGTACAAGAATCCTTGAGCCTGCCTACGAGCAAGGTTTGTGCGATCTGCAAGGAGCTGCGCAGGGCACTCATCCAACCACCACTCACATTACGACAATTAGCTCGCTTGATCGGCCTCCTAGCCTCCTCCATCCAGGCAGTATTTCCTGCCCCTCTACATTACAGAGCCCTACAGTGACTCAAGATCGCACACCTACGGGAGGGCGCGTCCTACGCGGACCTGGTGACTCTAGACAGAGAGACAAAAGACGAAATCCGCTGGTGGATTCTTAATCTGTCTGCTTGGAATGGCAAGGCGATTTTTGGCTCCCTCCCGGAGTTTACCATAGAATCGGATGCGAGCCTACAGGGATGGGGCGCTCACTTCGCAGGCGTCTCTACGGGAGGCCGCTGGTCGGAAAACGAAGCCCGGTTACACATCAATGCCTTGGAACTCTTGGCGGGCTCCTTCGCGATCCGCAGCTTCGCGAAAGGTCAGGCACATGGATGTATTCGCCTCCGCATGGACAATGTCTCAGCAGTGCGGTACATCAATCACATGGGTGGTACCCAATCGGCGCTCCTAGCCGGACTAGCGAAAGACTTCTGGGAATTCTGTGTGGAACGGAACTTGATGGTTCAAGCGGAATACTTTCCGGGGCTGCACAATGTCCAGGCGGACTGGAGTTCACGCTATCTCTTGGACACCAGCGACTGGAAGCTGGACGTGGAGGTGTTCTCCACTAAATGATCTCTGTGGGGTCCTTTTGCTATAGACCTTTTCGCATCCCGACTCAACGCCCAGCTCCCGCGTTTCTTCAGCTGGAGACCAGACCCATCGACAGAAGCCGTGGATGCCTTCTTGCAGGATTGGAAAGAAGCCCCACTGTATGCGTTTCCCCCATTCTCGATGATCCCCCGCACCCTCATCCAGACCCGCCGCCAGCGGGCCGAACTAGTCCTCGTCACTCCTTTCTGGGGGACACAGTCATGGTTCCCACAACTATTGGAGATGGCGGCGGATCATCCCAGATTGCTGCCAACCTTCCAGGACCTTCTTCGGAACCCGTCAGGCGATTGTCACCCCCCCTCCTGGTGGATGCCTCTCTCAGTCTACTGGCCTGGCGCATTTCAGGGGACCCTGGGAGATCCGAGGTGTTTCGGACTCTACTCGACGACTATTGGCGGATGCATGGGCTCCGGGCACTCGATTAGCATATGGGTCAGCCTGGAGAACTTGGGCTAGCTGGTGCATGGCTGGGAACGTGGATCCCGTTTCAGCCCCTGTGACCTTCATTCTGGACATCCTGACATCCTTCTTTGAGGAAGGGAAGGCATACCGTACTATCAATTTATACAGATCGGCGATCTCCTCGACACACCAAGGCTTGGACGGAAACCCAGCCGGTCAACACCCACTAGTGTGCAGACTCCTCAAGGGCTCCAGAATTTCCCGTCCACCCAGGCCCCGCTACTCCTCCACTTGGGACGTTTCCACTGTTTTGTCCTTCCTTCTCACCTGGCCTCCGAATCCGGATCTCTCCATACGCCAATTATCGGCCAAATTAGTTTGCCTCCTTTGCCTAATATCTTTGGACCTCGACGCTAGATCATACACCCCGGACGGGGTAACGTTTACTATCAATAGACGGACCAAAACATCTATTAGATCGGTATCGTACCCGGCTTTCCCGTCTACACCAGCACTGTGCCCGGTGGCGTGCATAAGAGAATACGAGGACCGCACTTGTACTCGCCGGGTGGCCACGACATCCCAGCTCTTCCTTTCACTCCGTCCACCCTTTAAACCGGTGGTAAGCACTACTCTCCCCCGTTGGTTGAAATGGCTACTCGGCACAGCAGGTATTGATACCTCCATCTTCGGGGCTCATTCCGTAAGGAGCGCCTCGGCCTCCGCAGTTATCACATCCGGAGCACGCCTGGAGGACCTTATGAAGATGGCTGATTGGTCAAGAGACTCGACATTCCGAGAATATTACTTTCGCCCGACTACTCACCTGTTTACGGCAGTGGTGGACCAGCTTTAACCCCTTAAGGACCAAACTTCTGGAATAAAAGGGAATCATGACATGTCACACATGTCATGTGTCCTTAAGGGGTTAAACTTGCAAATACGAGCCTCCGTGTCTTGTAATAAAATTACATGATTTTGCTATTGCATGACGAAAAGTCATGATTTTAATAAAGACACGGAGGCGAGTATTGTCCCACCCAACTGGGAATTTGCGTGAGTATGTGATGGTTTTATTCTGCAAATTTTCCCACCCAGATCATCTGCATACGTCAGGATACGGGTAGGTGGTAAGTGGGGCAATTGTTTGCACTTATGTATGTTGTACTTTGTCTTATGGATGCAAGGGCATTGGCCTAACACTAGGGTGTGATAACATATATTCGGCCTCTTCCGGCCTTGATAATGGTTCAAAGATCCAATTTAACCTCTGGGTTCCTGTCGCTTATGTTTTCACAGCCTGACCCGGATCCGCACGATTCAGCCGGAGACAAGCTGCCACGCTCAGATTAAACACTCCTTCTTTTCCAGTGGAACCAGCTTATCATCGCCTAGTTATGGACTTGCTCCCATGGGACTCACAGTTATGCGGGTTACTAAAGCCCTACGTTTATTGAGAGTTACCTACATGTTATGTTCTTCCGTTTGTTAATTTTTCGTGTAGCACCTTCAGAAAGAGGGAAATGGGAAGGCGGACCAGGGTATTATACCGGACATAGCCTATGTGTGAGGCATGCACTACCTTTGCTTTTTCATTTCTGTTAATGTTCTTTGCTGCTGTTGTGGACAGTAAAGAAAGGGATATGCAAATACTCGCCTCCATGTCTTTATTAAAATCATGACTTTTCGTCATGCAATAGCAAAATCATGTAATTAGTAAAACCACATGACAGGCAGTTTGGAATTTAGTTGGAGTTTAGTGTCACTGCAAATGGAAGAATGGTTCCTCTTTAAAATACCATTACGTCTACCATCATTGAGATAACATTTTTATTTCATGGAACTGGAAATTGTAGACAACTGATAAATGAATTGTAACTTTTAGGTTAATAAAATAAAAAAATAGATAAACATATAAAAAAAAGCCGAATTGGAAATATTCTCCAACTGTTTTTCCAGCTTGGCTATTTTGGTTACAATTTTGGCACTCTATCGGTTCAACACATATCTCAGTTTAGTAAAAAAAAAAAAAAACAAACATGAGAGCTATGGCCATCAAGTCCGTAGACCACTTTGGCAGGCTGCTAATCCCAGGAACATCAACATAGAGTACATCAGGCCTAATGTGCCACCTTGACTAAAGACATAAGAGGTAAGGATTCATCCCACTTCTCCTTTTTTAATTCTCCAATAAATCCAGCATACATATGTTCTTTGTTACAAGCACTTGCTGACTTTATTGTACTAATGTAATGACAGCCTCCTGTGTGTGATTAATGCGCAATTTACAGATCAGGAGACAAAAACGTCTAAAGCAAGTTAACATCTGATTGAAAATGAAGCTGTGTCAGTCACAGCCAGGTGAAGTGTAGCTAGGGCTGCATAAACAAAAACAAAAGTGATCTAACTCCTAAATGGCAAGTAATTGAACAGTGAGACTCCAGGGAAAACTAAAACGGCTTCAATAAGCTAAGGTTGACTTGATGCCTATAGAATCCCATAAAGTCAAGATTTGGGGTATTTGTAAAATGTCCCATTCCTGGCATAGTCCAGTGAGGCATGCTCAGTATTCTCCAACAGTATTTCTGACATTAACCTTTGGCATTGCATTGGCTTGTAGTGCTGTCATTGGGTAACTGCATCACAGAAAGGTACACTCCAAGCACCATAACCACCATCTACATGTTTACTGCCTCAAAGGCTGACTACATGAGGTTAAATGGGTAGAGCGTAACAGGCCAGAGCCAAATTACTGGGGTTTAGACTAGTGTCCTACTATTTTTAAACTTCAGTAGATACCACTGTTAAGCATATTTGGCTTTAATTACAAAGTTTAACCATGACTGTACCATATTTCCCTGTGATACGTATACACAATAATATGCTATACTGATCACCAAGTTTGTAATAAAATGAACTTTCAGCACAGCTGTAGCTAGGAAGGATAGTCACTCTTTAGCAATCTGGTGGCTGTAGTGAAAACAACTCTCATCATCATTTCTGTTGGTTGCATGTGATACATTGTATTTCCACCAGCTAGAGTGCTGGTAATGGAAAGTCCCTTGCTACAATGTAGGAAACCTGGGAAAATAGACACCCATTACTGGCTCAGTATGGATACTTGGATACTTTGACAGTCATACCACAGCTAGATAAAGTGCTGCTTTTTATCTAATGTCCCAAATAAAGTGATGCTGATCACAGTGTAACATGGTTGTATTATTAACAGTGAACTGTGTCTCTGGGAAGCTCTCACACGCTCCCACTCCCTGGCCACGTGTGAGAAGGAATCTCCCACTCAGACACGTAACAAAGTAGAATAACAGGAGGAAGACCAGGCGTGGGAGAGAACAGGAGAGGCCGGGGAAAAATAAATAATAGGGGAAATAAAGCAGCAAGTAGTGTAAGTGACAAGAGCAACATACATCAAATTAGGAGTTTCAAAGTGTCAAAATTTATTTAAGGGGCAATTTGCCCCCACCCTTTCAAACCTCTGCCTATATACACCGTCAGCTATTCACTTTCTCATACACCCTCTTCCTTCAGTATCTCTTGGCACAGCCTCCTAGATCTCCTCCCAGACCCTTCCCACTCTGCATTTCCAAACCCAGTGGTTGCCCTGGTAACGGCAGTGGGCTTGCTTTTTGGGGGGGAGATGAGTCAGGTCAGAGCTGTGAGATTTCCTCCTCCACCTTATGTCTTACACACATGGGGAAGACAAAACTAAAACATCCTTTCTTTTAGGTTGCACAGCTGGAAATTCCCTTAGCAATGCTGCAACTTGAATGGACAGCTATACAGAATTGTGTTCTGAACACTGACAAAACGGTATGGCAACTGCTGTTCCCATCAGGCATGTGCTTTACAAATTTTTTATAGTAGAGATCGGGCAACAGCACTCCTGGCAGTTGGTGGACACCAACTCACACTATGCTCAGCCAAAGTTGTTGTTTTCTTTGCCAACAACTCACAGGCTTGCGTTTACCAAACTGTGCATTCAGGGTCAAATTGACAGCCTATATACCTATAGCATGATAAGTATACAACCCTATGTGCTCACCAAATCTCTAAAACCTAACCAAAACATTGCAAACATGAAATTGATTAGACATGATAAACACAGCCACTCTGCATTGCCTTCTGTGGGGAAGAGTAGCTTGCAGCGCAAGGATCAACAGTAAAAACACTTCTGATTGCAATGAAATATATGCATTAAATACGATATAATTCTGTAATTCTTTCATAAACACAAATGCAGTGTATTGGGTAGCTGGGGGGAGCTACATGAAAAAGTTCAAAAGTTCAAAGTGTGGGAAGAACAATATGTGTCATTCTCCAAATTAAAGGCAGAACAGTCCAAAAGAGGTGGGCCACACATCACAGAATACAAAGCTTGGGCCAAACCCAAGTAAATCAATTATATAATAGTACATACTCTAGAGATTATGGGTAGTCTAGCAGTGAGCCTTTAAGTAGTGTGAATATTAATTTAGTCTGACCACTAATTAGGGTTGCCATATGGCCGGTATTTCAGGCTTTCTGCAGAGCCGTCTTAACGCATGGGCACATTGGGCAGTTGCCCAGAGGCCCCATGAGTATAGGGTCCCCATAGGCTTTCCAACTTTTCAGTATATAATTGAAGGGATTTATTCAGTACCTTCAAAACTTCCTTTTAAAACACTTAGGTGGACTAATCACCTCAGTATCAGTTGTTATCTGATAAGCAAGACAAAATTACCGTAACACACATAATTTTTTGAAGTCGTAAAACTATAATAAAGTTCACCTAATATTTTTTAACAGTCCATGTCAGTTGCTCATATTATATTGTCCAAACATTTGTGTGAATAGTCTCTGCTGTATAGCATGTTTTTTTTTTAAAGGGTTAAACACCTATTTTGTAAGAGGTACCAATAAATATAAGTTTATTATTTTATTGATAACTTACATTTTTATTCTTGTGAGTGGTTGTGTAGCCAGGGCCCATAATGCTCTTAAAGGGATCCTATAGTGCCAGGAAACCAAAGCCGTTTTCCTGGCACTATAGGGCTAATAGGTCCCCCCTCCCTCTTGCCCCCTACCTCCCCCCGTAGGGCTGAAGGGGATAAAACTCCTTCAGCCACTTACCTAATTAAGGGACATCTTCAGGCTCTGCCCCCGCCAACGTTAGCCAGCAGAAGGAGACCTAATGCGCATACGCGGCAATGGCCGCATGCACATTAGACCTCACCATAGGAAAGCATTATTTAATGCTTTCCTATGAGGAAAATCTGGCACTGGAGGTCCGTGAGGAGATAACGGACCAAAAGTCTGTTTGGTTCCAAAAGCCCTCTCGTGGCTGTCTGGTAGACAGCCACTAGAGGATGACTTAGAGCTGCAATGTAAACATTGTAGTTTCTCTGCAAAAGGGACACAGCACCAAGACCACTCCAATTAGCTGAAGTGGTCTGGGTGCCTACAGTTTCCCTTTAAGAGTACCCTAGCTCCCTAACTGGTGGGAGTATTGCAAAAATAGCGGTAATGCAAAGGCTGTTATTTTTTCCTCTTACTAGAGCCTGGGAAAATGGTGAGAGAAATGGAACCAGGATATCCACCTCTATTATACATGGCATGTACAGCTTGCACACACAATCACACACAGACATCACATACTGCTATACACACTTAGACAAAGTATACACACAATGACACATACTCATTCAGACAGTATACATAATGTCGCCTGTGTGTGATTAATGTTACATTTACATAGAAGAAGATACAAACTTCTAAAGCAAGTTAACATCTGATTAAACATGAAACTGTTTTTAATGCAGGCTGTGTGAATCACAGTCATGGGTGGTGTGGCTAGGGCTGCATAAATAGAAACAAAGGTGATTTAACTCCTAAATGGCAGAGAATTGAGCAGTGAGACTGCAGGGGCATGATTCACACAAACTCAGGCTGCTTTAAAGAAAGTGTATAGTGTCAGGTTAGTTTTAGTTAGTATTAAACTAACTATTAGGGACCTCCAGCCTCCCTTAGATCTCAGTAAAAAGGTGATTTTATTCACCTTTTCCCCCAGGTTGCACCGCTCTTGTTGCGGCTGGCTCTGCCTCCACTGCGGAGATCATCAAACAAAATAAAAAAAGCATTGGGAGGCTAATGCACATGCATGACAAAAAGCTGTGCTGCGCCAATCAGCATCTACTTAAAGAGATGCATTAAATCAATGTATCTCTAATGGGGACATCCAGCGCCTCCATTCAGTGCTGTGCAGCACTGACACAGGAGGCACCTCTAGTGGCTAGCTGAGTGACTGCCACTAGAAGTGTGCCTAGGAAGCAATATAAACACTCCCTTTTCAATAAAAACACATGCATCTACTTTTATTCTTTTGATTTTTGAAATTCTTTATTTTTGGTGCAATTCAAGATATTTGTTACAATAGTTCTGCCATTGCAGTATGAACAATAGTAGGCATAACACAATTTTAACGATACAACATTCTCAAGCCTGGCATTCATTCACATTGCACATTTTTGGTGTGATGGGCTGTTCGGTTGTAACGGTGTATATAGCGTATGTGGTAATATCTCTTCGCTATACTAGCTGCGATGGGGCCGCTCGTGTAAGGAAGTCGTCGGGCCTTGTTCTCTGAGTTCCTTGAGAGATTGACTGTAGTGCAGGCGCCAGCTTATGGGTTGCTAACTACTCTGCAGTTTCGGAGGGTTGTGGCTCCGGTCTATTGAATTACTCAGTTTCCTAATGGGCGGGCTGGTTACCGAGTGATTGGTATTTGAGGTGAGTTAGCGGCTTTGGTTTGGGTCCTAGCGAAGGAATGATAGCTCCTGTGTGTGCCTAGTGTAGAGTTTATTGTATGTATATGTGTAGGGAGTCAGTGGTGAGGCTGTGATGTGGTTTGGGGCTCGGCCCTTTTACTGCGTCTAGGTAGGCCTATTTCCCTGGTAGTGGGGCTGGAACCCCTTGTACTCCTGCGTGTCTTACCCCATTACCCTGAGGTTATAAAAAGGGGGGGTGGCATTGGGGTGTGTGTCGTTGGCAGAAAGCGGGTGAGATGTTGTCGCTTTCCCACCTTGCATAACTGACAAACACATTTACAGAGATAAATAGGTTGGCCTGATTCTTAGGTCTTTTAGTTTGCAGGCCTCTTATCTCTCCTGGCTCAAACATGGGTATGGCTGTGACCGTTTGTGCGGGAGTGCGAGGCAGTCCTTGGTTTGGGGTGCTTTGCTGGGGGAGGCCCAGTGCTTTCAGTAG
This sequence comes from Pelobates fuscus, assembly GCF_036172605.1. Lineage (NCBI taxonomy): Eukaryota > Metazoa > Chordata > Amphibia > Anura > Pelobatidae > Pelobates > Pelobates fuscus. Next base: position 263,124,003 of record NC_086319.1, on the reverse strand, counting down.
GGCTGGGATTTCAGCTGGTTCTGTGGCCTTGTGCGATTTCCCTTCCTTACTGACCCATACTGATCTCGGTGTCGCCCATCTGTAGGTCATTTTGTAGGATTTTCAAAAGGGGTTGCATGGATTTCCTCCACAAAGTGGCTCTGGTATATTCTTGAAAGAAAGAAAGACATTTGGCACTGTTCAAAATTGTAAGGAGACTGTCCCTTTAGTGCCTGTAAGAGACCCATCTTGTCCGAGATCGATTGGCATCGCCGGATAATGTCGTAGGATGCGGAAACTGGGTCCTGAGGTGACTTAGCAATCCTGTACACCCGTCGGATGTGAAGTATTTGGCTTGTTTTGCCGTCAGGAGGGAGGCCACTAGTCTACGTATGAAGTGTGGTAACTCTTCTAGAGGGATTGTTTCCACACAAAAACTGAACTTTCATGTCTGATTTTATTATTATATGACAGTATCTCCCATGTACCGGTTTTATGGGTTTTTGGAAAGTTACAGATCCAAATATAGGTCTTGCCTATTTCAGTTTGCTAGATTGGTTTGCTGGGCCTAGGTTGCCTTTAACCCCTTAAGGACACATGACATGTGTGACATGTCATGATTCCCTTTTATTCCAGAAGTTTGGTCCTTAAGGGGTTAAGACCGTATGGCTAGAGCTTTAGCTAGCTCCTTTTGCGCCCAGGCAAGTACAAAACATTGTGCCAACCGATTATATATTTACATAGGTTATTTTAACCCCTTCAGGACCGGCCTGTTTTTGCGATGTTTGTACGTTAAGGACCAGAGCAGTTTTAACACTTTTGTGGTGTTTGTGTTTAGCTGTAATTTTCCGCTCTCTCATTTACGGTTCCCATACAAGTTATATACTGTTTTTTTCACGACAAGAAGGGCTTTCTTTACATACCAGTATATATATTATGTCATATATTGTATTTAAAAAAAATAATAAAATATGGTGAAAAATAAAAAAAAAAACATGTTTTTGGACTTTTACTTGAAAAATCTTTTACTTATCTACAAAAGCTAATGAAAAAAACTGCTAAATAGATTCAAAATTTTGTCCCGAGTTTAAAAACACCCAGTGTTTACATGCTTTATTGCTTTTTTTTGCAAGTTATAGGCCTATAAATACAAGTAGGAAATTGCTGTTTCAATATATATATATTTTAAATGTATCAATAGTGACATTGTTACACCGTTATCTGTCATAAATCCCTGAAACACACCTAACATGTACATATTTTTTAAAGTAGACAACCCAGGGTATTCAAAATGGGGTATGTCCAGTTTTTTTTAGTAGCCACCTAGTCACAAACACTGGCCAAAGTTAGCATTTATATTTGTTTGTGTGTTAAAAATGCAAAAAACGCTAACTTTGGCCGGTGTTTGTGACTAAGTGGCTACTAAAAAAAGCTGAACATACCCCATTTGCAATACCTTGGGTTGTCTTCTTTTGCAAATGGTATGCCATCATGGGGCTAATTCTCATTCCTTGGCTACCATACGCTCTCAAAGGCAACCTAACCAATCTGACAAATTTCAATAAAAAAAAAAAAAGTAAAATCAAGCCTTATATTTGACCCTGTAACTTTCACAAACACTATAAAACCTCTACATGTGGGGTACTGTTATACTCAGGAGACTTCGCTGAACACAAATATTAGTGTATCAGAACAGTAAAATATATCACAGCAATAATATCCTCAGCGAAAGAGCTGTTTGTGTGTGAAAAATGCAAAAAACTTCACTTTCACTGACAATATCATCGCTGTGATATGTTTTACTGTTTTGAAACACTAATATTTGTGTTCAGCGAAGTCTCCCGAGTAAAACAGTACCCCCATGTACAGGATTTAGGGTGTCATAGAAAGTTACAGGGTTAAACACAGTGCTAGCAAATTAAATTATCTGGACTTTTGGCCTGGGTTGGCAGGCAGGTCCCTCAAATTGCAATCATTAAAATTACTTAATTAGGTAAAAATATTACATAAATATGCACGTAGAATTTTAATATATATACATATTTATATATTTGACGTCTACGTGTATATTTATGAAATTATTTATGTAATTATGTATGTGGACATATGTATATTTCGTATTATTTTTATTTATTTATTTATACATAGATATATATATCATTACATTCTAAGTGTATTTTGATATAAATATATATATATCAATATCAAAATACTGTTAGAATAAAACTGAATATATATATATAATTTTTTTTTAATTATTAAAAATTATTTTTATTTTTTGTTATTTATTTTTATTAACATATTATTTGTATTTTATAATAATATATATATACCATATATATAGTTATTATATATATTGTATATATTCGTGTGTAATTTAAATATAAGTGTATTTTTATAATTATATACGTATATATAAATATAAAAATACACTTAGTGTGACATTATATATATGATATATATACATATATTATATATAGGTATATATAGATATAATACATGTATATATAGCATATATATACACATATTATTTTTTTTTTTACACAGATTTTTTTTTTTACACTTTATTTTGGATTTTTCACTTGCAGGGAGACTGCCTGTCAGCACAGACAGTCCCCCTGCAGGCAGATACAAAGACCCCTATTGCGGTCATGTGATCGAGTGATCACATGGCCGTGGGGTCCTGATCTGCCGAGGGGGGACTGCCCGGGCAGACAGGCAACCCCCCTGGACCGGGAGGAGAGCTGATCGCCGCCGTGGGACCGACGGCGATCAGGTAAGTAGCCCAAAACCGTTATGACGGTTCAGGACCGTCAGCGGTCCAAACGCACGTTTTACCGCTGACGGTCCTGAACCGTCAGCGGTCGTTAAGGGGTTAAGGAAAGTAGATAATAAATAACAAGGACATTAATTATATTATAACTTGATTTCAGTTACATAAGAATCAAAGATATGCAACTTAGTATGAGTAACTCAAATGTAAGTAATAGACTTGAATATATATATATATATATATATATCTCTGTCAAACAATTTTAATTGTCTTTAAAGGGATCCTATAGTGCCAGGAAAACAAACCCGTTTTTCTGGCATTATAGCCGCTTGGAGAGCCCCCGTCCCTCGGCGCCAGGGATTAAGTCCTGGGGGAAAAGGTGTGGGAAGATCAACCCCCCCCCCCCCCCCCCCCAACAAAAAAAATTATACGCTCATATGCATATATATAGCTGGGCGAAGGAGTGACAGTGTGTGGGGGCTGAAAGTGATTGGGGATGGTGATATTATATGGAGGGGTTGTCAGTGTGTGTATGATGATAATAGAGTGTGTGTTTGTGTGTGGGAGGTTGACAGAGTGTGTGGGGAGACGACAGGGTGTGTGTATGGGGGGAGTGACAGGGTGTGTGTGTGTGGAGAGGTGACATGGTGTGTGAGGGGGCTGTGACAGGGTTTATGGGGAGACAAGGTGTGAGAGGGTGGGGGGTTGTGAGAAGGTAGATGGGCTGTGAAAAGGTAGATGAGCTGTGAAAAGGTAGAGAGGATGTGGAAAGGTAGTGGGGCTGTGATAGGGTAGGGGGATTTGAGGTGGATAGGGGTCTGTATGGTGGGTAGAGGGACTGTTAGTAGGTAGGGGTTCTGTAAGGTGGGTAGGGGGACTGTGAGTTGTTAGGGGGCCTGTGAGGTGGGTAGGGGGGCTGTGAAGTGGGAAGGGGGGCTGTGAAGTGGGAAGGGGGGCTGTGAAGTGGGAAGGGGGGCTGTGAGTGGGTAGGGGGGCTGTGAGTGGGTAGGGGGGATCACTGACAGAAAGACACACTGACACACACACACACACACACACACACTTATTCACTGACAGACACACACTGACAGATATACACACACAGACTCACTGACAACCACACACACACACACACACACATGCACTGACAGCCAGACACACGAACATTACACACACATTTCCAGATTATTTTTTAAAATCCACACAGCCTCCCTACATTTGGGAGAGCTCTGTGGATTTTTTACCTGGGGTCCAGTGGGGCTGCTGGCCGGGCTGTGTGGGCATGTAGGCAGGCGGGCTGTTGAAGTCCAGATGGGCGGCAAGGCAGCGCTGATTTGTGAGCTTTCCCTGCTCAGCTCCCTTGTGTGCCGTAAAGTGATGCCAGAAGCCGGAATATGACGTCATATTCTGGCTCCCGGCATCACTATGCGGAGCGTAATAGGGAGAGCTCACAAATCAGCACTCCCTCGCCGACCGCCTGGACTTTAACCGGCTGCCTGCCCCGAGGCTAACAAATCAAACAAGTCCTGCAGGACAACTAACGAGAACGGCTGTTCGCATGCGTTCCTGCAGTACTCGAGCCCTGCTCAGCGCTGAAGAGGTTAAAACCCCTTCAGCCACTTACCTTCATCCAGCGATGGGCTCCCTCTGCACTGGTGACCTCTCCTCCCCCACCGACGTCAGCTACCGAGTGGAGCCGAATGTGCATGCGCGGCCAGAGGCGTGCACGGATTCAAACCCACTTTTAGTAAAGCATTACTCAATGCTTTTCTATGGGGATCTTATGTGACGCTGGACTCCATGAGTAAATCGCGGAAGCGGCCTCTAGAGGCTGTCAGGGAGACAGCCATTAGAGGCTGGATTAACCATGCAGTGTAAACATAGCAGTTTCTCTGAAACTGCTATGTTTTCAGCTGCAGGGTTAAAACTAGGGGGACCTGGCACCCAGCCCACTTCATTGAGCTGAAGTGGTTTGGGTGCTTACAGTGGTCCTTTAACAGCAAATTTCGACTGCTGATAAAGTTAAAACCTACAAGGTGCTGCCAAATCATACAAAGCATGTAACCAGAAATCACCAGGCCCGGTGGGAATATTGTCCTTAGGCTCCACTATCCCATCACTCAACACATAACCACATGAAACTACCAGTGCCATGCATGATCAAACTTTCCAAAGTGCCACGATTATCCCATATCATTTGCCACTGTGGCTGCTTTGCCGCACATTGCTTCTACAGCACTATTAGCCCCTACATCACTTGCCATGAAATCAGATTGCCCACATATTTAAAAATTTTATTTTGACCCTCGCCACCATGGTATTGCACACTACCTTATTGGGGCGTTGATGGTGTTCCCTAGTCATGGTCCAAATAGGCGCTTCCCTCGTTCTCTGGTAATTTTTTACTTGCTCCTCCTGAGGTTTGCATAGCAATCTGCTATGTGTATAGCAATGGGGCGGGATATGGATGCATATCCCCCTGCCCCTCTATTATTGGCTGAGCGCACTAAGCAGGAAAGAGAGTCGAGGTATTTCTACTACATGTTCATGCTGCTGGATTTCAGTATGAGCTTGGCCTCATCCTTTCTACTGCTCTGCATGTGGGAGCTCAGGCATGAGAATTACCCCCATCTTGGCAAACCATTTACAAAAATGGGGTTTATCCAGTCTTTTTAGTAGCCACTTATTCTCAAACCCTGGCCAAAGTTATCGTTCATACTTATGTTTTGAATTTTTCAAACAGAAACTGTACTCACTGATAATATCGTCATTATATGCTTTCCTGCTCTAAGACACTCATATTTCTGTTCCACGATGTTACACAAGTACAACAGAAACCTCCATGTACAGGTGTTATGAAGTTTTGGAGTTACAGGGTCAAATATAGGACTGGCAAATTTTCTGGTATCTTTGCCTGGGTTTTAGGCAGTTCGCCTGATACATAATTAATAAAATATAAACATATGTAAATAATAAATAAATTGTATTTAGAAAAAAAAAAAAAAAAAAAATATATATATATATATATATATAAAAACACACACTATATGGACAAAAGTATTGAGACACACCTCTTAATTATTGAATTCAGATGTTTCACATCATACCCATTACCACTGATGTATAAAATGAAGCACCTAGCCTTGATGTCTGTATTTACAAACATTTGTGAAAAAAATTGGTCTGTCTGAAGAGCTCAGTGAATTCATGAGTGGTACTGTGATTAAACGCCAGCTTTGCAAGTCAGTTCTTGAAATATCATCCCTGCTAGATAGTCCACGGTCAACTGTAAGTGATATTATTGGAAAGCAGAAGCATTTAGAAACAGCAGAAACTCACAAAACGGAACACCATTTAAAGTCACAGAGAGGGGTCACCCAGTGCTAAGGCACATGGTGCCTATAATTTGGCAACACTCTGTTGATTCCATACCTGAGGAGTTCCAAACTTCCACTGGAATTAATATCAGCACAAAAGCTGTTCAATGGGAATTTCATGGAATGCGTTTCCATGGATAAGCAACTGCATGCAAGCTTTACATCACCAAGTACAATGCCAAGCTTTGGATCCAATGGTGTAAAGCATGCCACCACTAGACTTTGGAGCAGTGGAAATGTGTTCTGGCAGTTTGATGGGCAAGTCTGGGTTTAGCAGATGCCAGGAGAATGTTACTTGCCTAACTGTATTGTGCCAACTGTAAAGGGGTATGGGGCTCTTTTTCAGGGATACCTAGGTCCCTTACTTCCAAGAAAGGGAAATCTTAATGCTTGAGCATACCAAGACATTTTTGGATAATGCTATGCTTCCAACTTTGTGGGAACAGTTTGGAGTATGCCCTTTTCTATTCCAGCAAGACTGTCTCCCAGTGCATAAAGCAAGATCCATAAAGTCATGGTAGAATGAGTTTGGTGTGGAGGAACTTGACTGGCTCTCACAGACCTCAACCCTTTAGAACAACCTTTGGGATGAACGGAGATTGCGAGCGAGGCTTTCTCATCCAAAATCAATGCCTGACCTCAAAAATGCTCTACTGGATGAATGGGCAAAAATTCCCACAGAAACAAAATCTTGGGGAGAATCTTCCCAGAAGAGTGGAAGCTGTTAGAACTACAAATGGGGGACCAGCTACCTAGTGTCTATGTATTTAGAATGCAATATCATACAAGTTCCTGTTGGTGTAATGGTCAGGTGTCAAAATATTTTTGTGTGTGTGTGTATATATATATATATTTATTGATTCTAAATTTATTTTTATATATTATTTATGTATAATTATATTAATTTATTAGTTATATGCAAGGAGATCTGCCTGACAACCCAGGTAATCCCCCTGCAAGCAATCTGTCAATAATAATATTCCGAGTCATGTGATCGTGGTGTCAAAGCACTCACATGACTTGGATTGGCAGGTTTGGCTGCAGGGGGACTGCCTGGGTTATCAGTAAAATGTATCCGATCGGTTCCAGCGAGGAGGGTGAGTATTTGAACTGCAGAGAGGACCCGAACGTAAGGGACGGCATAGCATGCCCTAACGTTGGGAAGAGGTTAAGCTAACAATGTTTTGATGCCTATAGTATCCCTTTAATACTTCCATTGAAACAACTGGGTATTTAAAGAAACACTCCATTGGAAACATTCTTATTTAATGTTAACAATTTTTGAATTGATGCATGCATTTAATTATGGATTTTTCCATCAGGGGGTATAGCTAAAACAGCAAGCAAAAGCCTTTTCGCAAGCCCTCCATTTCTAACCCAGCACAGACTTTCTGTGGCTGTCCAATTACAGACTTCCCAAAGCAGTTCAATGAGAAGTCTTAGCAAGGTAGATGCTCTGGGCATTTGCTGCCTCTTGAGTTTAGCTCCATAGAAGTAACAGGACCAGCTGACACATTGAGAACTTGGAGTGTAATGAGATTAATTTATAAAAGTGTCAGTTTCTAAATCTGCACGTTTTGTAATGTGATTTTTGGGTATGGAGTGTCTCTTTAACCCAGCAGTTATTGTATGTGATTGTAATAAATGTACTTTGATTCATGTTCTCTTTAGCAGGATACAATAGCTTTCCAAGGAAGATTCAACCCAAACCTAGCAGTAATTCCCTCAGTATGTACATTTGCTGTATGGACTGCGCACTGAAGATGTCATTGTGAGCATGTTCAGCCCAATTCCAATACATGTACATACACAATGAATGCACAAAAATCCAGATTTCGGCAAGAGCTTTGCCAAGGTTTCTGTGTGAATTGATTCTCACATCTAAAAATCCCTGCACACAACCATGATTTGCTTAATTAATTCATTAAGAAAATAAACTAAAAAGTGCTTGCTGCCCCTTTAGTAGATGGTTTTTGAGCCATATAAAGGTTTCCCTCGTTGGGCCTAATTTACTCCTACGACTACAACCCTACTGTATTATTGAATGGTCAACTGAGCGGCACAGTTAAAGAAAATAACTCTGGATACAATGCTATGCAACGGAGAGAAAGAATAGGAGTGTTGTCACTAGTTACTTGATTCACAGTTGTGAAAAAAGCTCATGAATGCAAGTTGGGTCAATTAGAAGCAATTGTAATTAGCATTAACTTGTTAGAAGGACAAATAAAGGCCATGTTCTCTCGGTTTCTTGTTGTTTTTTAAGAATCCATTATCTAGCTTTTGTAAAACACATAAATTTTTTTTAATAGAATTGTCTTGAATGCCGTGGGTCTCTTAATAACTAATACCCTTTACAATTGTTATCTTTATAACTGCAAACTTGCTGAGTACTTAGAAAGATGTGTGAGTTGAACTCCACATAATCACTGTCCAGCTTTGAGTCACAAATGGCACATACTACTGTTGTGGTTCAATCCATTTGCTATCGCTTTTTTTCCCTCTCTCTCACCCAAGAGCCACCAACTCACACAACAAGTAAGGTTGCTCCTCAGCTGCACAACATTTATTAGACGTTCAAGGAGCTCTAAATCAGCATCATGACGGCTACTTTAATTTGACAGGCGATCCATAATACTCACCGGTATATCAGTGACCAGCCAGTGCCTCCAGAATTTGTATTTTGGGTCAGAGCGGCTTGGGGCATCTGGGTCCACCATTATTAATGTATACTTAGCCCCCTACAAATAGAGATATTGTCAGTACAGACATTGAAATACAGATTTAAGTAAACGTACAAACACAAATAAAAATAGACAACAAAGACACAACAAAGATAGAACAAGAGGTAATTATATATATATATATATATATATATATATATATATATATGTACATGGATAGAGAAGAGCTGGCACTCTGAAACAATTCATGTAGAATAGGTGGCACTGGTACACCCAAGAAAAGGAAGATGAGTTGGCAAGTATAAAAGACCATTATAAAAAAAAAACATATAAAATAGATCTGAACAGAGAGTAACACGTTGTACAATTGCCACTAATACAGACATGGAGAATATTTGTCATAACGATTCAAAAAGGTTTCAAACATGTGGCAAGATATATAGAGAATGAACACCAATAGAAGGTGAAAAAATGATCTACACATCGAGCAGAATAAAAATAGGGATAATGTATTAAAGGGTAAAACTGGAGTCTCTACTGTACACAAATCCCTGACAACACTGTATAATATTGTTTCTCTTGTTGTGAAGGGGTTAAACTCCATATTGTTTGAATAAAGCTATTAAGGGAACCCATCTGTTCAACACCTCCTAACTGTGAATGAGAAGAGCAAAGATATCTCTCTATAGGAGCGGTCAGGATATGGATGTAAACAGAGAGATGGAGAGAAACCTCAGATAAAAGGATAAAGATGGATTCCTGTGTAATATTTCATGGTTCATGATGCAGGATTACGATCTGCATACAATATTTTGACAAAGAAAAAAAATCCAAATATAAAAAAACATCATTACATTTATAGAGTTATTTTTAATTAGATTTTCAAAGATAAAGGGGTGACTTTTTAAACAAAATGTAACAGGAACCCAGGAAAATTAAAAAGAGAAACACAATTTTACAAATCTTAGTATGACATATATAGTGCTGAATGATGTTAAAAAATACAGCATAAACAGTTTCTTTTTTATGTATATGAACATAAATAAACATACTAGCAATCAAAGTACCGTTAACCTTTCTGTTTTTGTTAATAAGTTCTTAATTTAAAAAAATAAAAAAAGTATATTTTCCATAAGTTTAGAATTTTAGTAATATGTATTAAGTGCATATGAATTAATAGTGATACAATATAAACTACATTACAGGTGTTGTTACATAGATGTTTCATTCATACTTAGGAGTCCTCGGGGAGGGGGAACTCTATATAAGATTCATTATTTATATTGAATTGTTAGAGGTAGTTTATATGTACTAATTTTGTATGTCATGGGGTTGCATAATTATATAGTTCTTCCAGGGTTCCCAATATTTCTCATATTTTTCCATTGTATCTTTTTTATGAAAAAACTGCATTCCATGTTATATTGGTAGGACATTTGATTGCATATAGCTGTTCAATTGAAATTTGTAGGTTTCCAATTTCGTGCTATTACTATTTTAATTTCAAAAAGAATATGTGTTACTAAATATTCTTGTGCTTTGTTCCATGATGGAAGATGTATATTCCATAAGAACATATATGGAGTGAGCTTATTAGTATTGAATATTATTTGTAGGCAAGACTTAATTTTAGATTACATTTTTTCTAACCCTACACAATCCCACCAAATATGTACTAGGTTGCCATTTTCGAGGTGGCATCTCCAACACTTATCTGTATTATTACTAGAAATTTTATTAAGTTGTGTGGGAGTCAGATACCACCTATAAATTAGTTTATAGTGCAGTTCCATCATGGAGATACAGTGGATCGTACGAGAGACTTGAGAAATTCCTTTTAACCAATCCTCCATTAGAAATGTAATATTTAATTCAGATTCCCATTTACATACAGGTACGGGTTTCATTCTTTTCTCATAATTAGAATTCAAAAAAGTCAATGTTATAGATATTCTTCTTTTGGTAGTAGGAAAAATATGTCTTCCAACCAATGATGCAATATAAATTCTTTAATAAAAAAAATAAAAATGTAAGTCTTCAATACGGGAATATCTCCCTATTCAAGAGTAAATATTTTTGTTGACGCAGATTAAAAGACATCATTTTGCCATTTTGTAAAATATCTGAAAGATTTTGGATTCCCAATATTTTCCATGTTGATAAATTAGATCAGTTATATCATATGAAAATATTTCAATGGGAGCTTCATAAGATAATTTATACTTTAGTAAAATTTTCTTCTTTAGTTTAATCAAAGTGGTTTTCATATCTTTAATTTTAGGATTTAATATAGACCTAATTACTGAAAGATTAGACCAAATATTTTCCGTATGTCATAGAAACCCAAATCTTTTTTTTGGAAGTAAAACCAATCTGAGTCTTTTGTTTTCAGAATTAACCCCGTAAGGACGCTGGATGGAAATTTTCCGTCATTGCAGTACTCCCCTTAAGGACGCAAGATGGAAAATTTCTGTCCAATACTAAAATTAACCCCAGATTGCCACAATCGCGGGGTTAATGTTCCTGTAGTGTGTCTCAGTATTAGAGGCACACTACAGCAAGCAGTTTCACTTTCACAGCCCATGTGATCGTTCTGACTAGGAGTCAGAGCCATTACACATGCTGCAGTGAAACCCGATCTGTCTCCCTGCAGCTCCATGTGAGCTGTAAAGTGCAGAGAGACAGATCGGTGCAAAACCTGTTAATTTTAAAATCCCACCCCCCCTCACCACTTGCAAATATATGTATCCCCTTCCCTGCCCTTTGATCACTGTCTGCAGTGATCAAAATACAGATAACAGTATTTCAATGTGATCTGATTTTTAAAAAAAAAAATTTAAACCCTGAGGGTTAACTTATTGTTTTTTTTAATCCTCAGGGGTACCATTTATTTAGTTAGTTACTTAAATATTTATTTATTTAGCTAGGGTGGGTAGAAGTTAGTGGGGGAATTGGGGGATTTACTGTTAGGCTAGTTAGGGTTTAACAGTAAAAAAAAATAAAATAACTTTTAATAAGTAAAAAAAAACTTTTGAAAAGTTTAAACAAAGTTTTAAAATAGTAACAAATAGTTGTTAAAAGCTCAAAACTTTAAAAAAAAGTAAAAAAATTGTTTAAAAAGTAAAAAAAAATTAAAAAGGGGGGAAAGTGCATATTATCTCGCTAAGGTTTAAAATACACCTTTTGAAACAACCTGGGGTGTCTTCTTTAGGAAATGGTATGCCTTTGTGGAGTAATTGGAAAACACAACCTATTAAAAAAATTCAAAAGTGGGGCATGGACCAAGCGTAAAAATTTTAACTTAACCCCCTTAAGGACGAGTGACGGACGAGGTCCGTCACTCAGGGGATTGCCTTAACGCCGAGTGACGGACCTCGTCCGTCACGCGGTAAAATTAACCCCAGATCGCCGCAATCGAGGCGATCGCGGGATTAATGGTGATTAATGGTGCTCCGTCTGTATTAGAGGCAGACCGGGAGCACTGGATCGGGCTGTCCCAGTACATGTGCCCGCTCTGACAGCATGTCAGAGCGGGCACATGTGCTGTGTATACTCACCTCCGCCTCCCTGCACTTCCGAGTTCAGTGTGAAGTGCAGGGAGACGGATCAGTGCTGATCCTGACCCCTGGTGTGAAAAAAAAATAAAGTTTATTTAAAATCCCACCCCCCTTTACCATTTTAATAAAAAATTAACCCCTTCCCTGACTACAGTGATCAATTGGCAGGGATTACATTTTACTATGATCTGATTTTTTTTTTAACCCGTGAGGGTTAATTCTTTTTTTTTTTAACCCTCACCCCTCCGGGGTTAAATTTATTTTATTAATTAATTTAAGTATTTTAAAATTATATATTTAGCTAGCTGGGGAGGGTGGAAGTTAGTGGGAAATTGGGGGATTTGGTGTTAGGCTAATTAGGGGTTAACGTTCAAAAAAGTTTTAAAATAAGCTTTAAAAAAGTTAAAAATTAAGTTAAAAAAGTTTTAATAACGTTTAAGTAAAAAATAATAAAAAAACACCCCCCTTTACCCAGCCCAAATAAAAATTAACCCCTTCCCTGCCAGTCGATCACTGCCTACAGTGATCAAAACACAGATCACAGTATTATACTGTGATCTAATTTTTTTTAACCCCTGACGATTAACTTTTATTTATTTTTTTAATCCTCAGGGGTTTAATTTATTTAATTAACTAATTTAAATATTGTATAATTAAATATTTTTTTCTAGGTGGGGTGGGTGGGAGATATGGGAAAATGGGGAATTTACGGTTAGTGCTGCTAGTTAGGGGTTAACGGTAAAAAAAAAAAGCTTAGAAAAATTTTACATTTGTAAAAAAAAAGTTTGAAGAAAGTTTAAAAAAATTAATAAGCAAAACAAAAGTTTAAAAAATAGTTTTAAAAAGTAAAAAAAAAGTTAAAAAATACATTTAAAAATGCTCATTACCACTACACCTAGAACAAACTAGAGAAAAAATGATCCCACGCTAAGGTTCAAAATATGCCTTTTGAATTACCCCAGGGTGTATTCTTTAATAAATAGCATGTGTTTGTGGGGAAGTTTCAACAACCAACCATCTAAACTACTCCAAATTGGAACATGGACACAGCGTAAAACTTCAAAGTTAGAAAAAAACTGAATGGCTGCGTCTCAAATGTGCCCCTTCAACATCCACATATACCTGGCAAAGGTACATACGGGGATATTGCTGTACTCAGACCACATAGCTGAGCAACATATGATGTATTATACAGTCGTAGCACACATAAGGTTTGCAAAATATACTGTGCAAACTCACTTTGTGTGTCAAAAAGGCAGAAAAAACGCTTAGTACCACTACACCTGGTACAAGCTAGCGGAAAAATGATCCCACGCTAAGGTTCAAAATATGCCTTTTGAAATACCCTGGGATGTCTTCTTTAAGAAATGGTATGGCTTTATGGGGTATTTGGATCATATAGCCTGGTAAAATACTCTAAAATGGGATATGGGCACAGCGTAAAAATGTAAAGTTTGAAAAAAAACTGGAATGGCTGTGTCCCAAATGTGCCCCTCCGATGTCCACATATACCTGGCAAAGGTACATACGGGGGTATTTTCAGGGGCGGACTGACCGGTCGGGCACTTCGGACATGGTCCGAGGGCCCGGCCGGGAGGGGGGCCCGCCATCAGGGGGTCCGGCCGCCCCTTTAAATGCTGCAGCCGCCTGAGCGCTCTCTTAAGAGTGCTCAGGCGGCTGCAGCTTCTCACCACACCTCCCCTCCCCTGTAGCGTGGCCGAGCTGCACTCCGGTCCGCGGTGCCTGCCCGGAGTGATAGGAAGGTGCACACTGAGTGTGCACCTTCCTGTCAGTCCGGCCGGGTACAGGAAACAGAAACTCCTGTTCCACGCGGAACAGGAGTGTACCCGGCCGGACTGACAGGAAGGTGCACATTGTGCACCTTCCTATCACTCCGGCCGGGCACCGTGGACCGGAGTGCAGCTCGGCCACGCTACAGGGGAGGGGGTAAAAAGAGAGAGGGAGGGGGGGGTTAAAAGAGAGGGAGAGGGGGGGTTAAAAGAGAGAGGGGGGGGGTTAAAAGAGAGAGGGAGGGGGGTTAAAAGAGAGAGGGGGGTTAAAAGAGAGGGGGGGTTAAAAGAGAGAGGGGGTTAAAAGAGAGGGGGGGGTTAAAAAGAGAGGGGGTAAAAAGAGAGAGGGAGGGGGGTAAGAGGAGAGAGGGAGGGGGTAAGAAGAGAGAGGGAGGGGGGTAAGAGGAGGGAGGGGGGTAAGAGGAGGGGGGGTAACAAGAGAGGGAGGGGGTAAGAAGAGAGGGAGGGAGGGTAAAAAGAGGGGGAGGGGGGTAAAAAGAGGGGAAGGGGGGAGTAAGAAGGGAGGGGGGAGTAAGAAGGGGTAAGAAGAGGGGGAGTAAAAGAGGAAGGGGGGAGTAGGAAGAGGGGGAGGGGGGAGTAAGAAGAGGGGGAGAGTAAGAAGGGGGGTAAGAAGAGAGTGGGAGTAAGAAGGCGTAAGAAGAGGGGGAGGGGGGTAAGAAGAGGGGGAGTAAGAGGAGGGCAATTGCACCGTGCGGGCAGCCGGCAGGGGAGGGAGGAAGAGAGGACCCGGGAGCTCAGCCTGCAGCTCCTCTGGGTCCTTCTTGCGCGAGCACAGATCGTTGCCGTGGTTACCACGGCAACGTTACGGCTCTTGTGAGAGTAAACTCTAGCCCTGGAGCTACGGGCTAGAGTTCACTCTCAACACTGTGACCACCAGGTATTCCTGGTGGTCGCAGTGGTGAGAGTGAACTCTAGCCCAATAAACACACTGCCCCCACACACCATACACATTCACACACTGCCCCCCATACACACACACTGCCCCCACACAGACCATACACATTTACACACATTGCCTCACACACACACACACACACACACACACACACACACACACACACTGCCCACCCATACACACAAAGCCCCCCATACTAACATTGCCACACACATACACAGCCCCCTCGTACACACATTGCCCCACACACCCTACACATTCACACACTACACCCCCTCACACACACTGAACCCCTTACACATTGCACCACTGCTCCTATACCCTACTACAGCCTCATATCCCAGCAGACCCCAGGTAAGTTGTCAAACTGTTCTTAAACGGTTTGACTACTTACTCTAAGAGGGGGGGCCGGCCCTCCTGGCACCATAACGACTACACAGAGCAGTAGTGGTTATTGTGTATGGATTATTTCTTTAAATAATCTACGAGTGCCCCAGTAGCCAGCAAGCCAGCCAGCCCACAGGCCGGCCAGCCAGCCAGCCAGCCCACAGGCTGGCCAGTAGCCAGCCAGCCCACAGGCCACCAGTTAGGCTTAAAGCCAGCAAACCCACAGCCTGCCAACCGCAGCCAGCAAGCCACAGCCTGCCAGCCAGCAAGCCACAGCCTGCCAGCCGCAGCCAGCAAGCCAACAGCCTGCCAGCCGCAGCCAGCAAGCCCACAGCCTGCCAGCCGCAGCCAGCAAGCCCACAGCCTGCCGGCAGTAGCCAGCAAGCCCACAGCCTGCCGGCAGTAGCCAGCAAGCCCACAGCCTGCCGGCAGTAGCCAGCAAGCCCACAGCCTGCCAGCAAGCCCACAGCCTGCCAGCCGCAGACAGTAAGCCCACAGCCTTCCAGCAAGCCCACAGCCTTCCAGCAAGCCCACAGACTGCCAGCCAGCAACAGTAATTAAGGTAAGAGGAGCCAACTTGGCCTAGGTATCAGCGAGCTATGTTGTGTTGCTATATTGTGAATAGGAACCAGAGTGTTGGAGAGACTCCCCTCCAGGCCCCATTAGACTCCATTGTAGTCTCTAATGGGACCTGGAGGAAATTCTTTCTAACACACTCTCTAAAGGACACTGAGATAGCCTCTGCTAGAATGCTCCCCCCCTCCATGGCCCATTAGCCCTCAATTGTAGTCTCTACTGGGGCCTGGAGGCGACTGTTTCCAGCAGGGACACTGAGATGGCCTCTGTTAGAAAGACCCCCTTCAAAGCCTATTAGACTCCAGTGTAGTCTCTAATAGGGCCTGGAGGGTATTCTTTCTAACACACTCTCTAAAGGACACCGAGATAGCCTCTGCTAGAAAGACCCCCCATCCATGGCCCATTAGCCCTCAATTGTAGTCTCTACTGGGGCCTTGAAGGGATTATTGCACTTTTGTTCCTTGTGTCTAAAGATTGTGTAGGGTGTGGCTGGAGGCGGTGCATGGAGGCGGGACATGGGTGGCGCTTGCTGAGGAGTATGGGTGGGGCCTGTAAGGGGGCCCTTGATTTATTTTGCCCGGGGGCCCTGAGGGTTCTCAGTCCGCCCCTGGGTATTTTTGTACTCAGCCGACATAGCTGAGCAACATATAAAGTATTATAGAGCGGTGGTACACATAAGGTTTGCAAAAATGGCTATGTAGAAAGTGTCAAAACAACCTTAGGTAAATAGCCTGTGGTGTCTACTTTATATAAATATATACTTTAGTGTGGCAATTTTGTTTTCTTTTATGGCTATTAAGCTTACAAGACAAACATACCAAATTCTAAAATCGCTCCACATTAAAAGTTTATTTTACTCCTTGTGCTTTGTGACCTGTAACTACCAAAAGAAGACCTAAAATCCCAGACACATTATATATTCTGTAAATCAAAACAACTAAATGAATTTATTTTTAATTACTTTCCTTAACCTGCACTAATTGTGCACACATTATTATTGCAAAAACTGTAAAAAAAACCCCACAAAATGTTTCATTTTATTGCATTTTTCTGTATTTTTTTTTATAATAAATAAGCATGTATATATATATATATATATATATATGTTACATCAAATTAAAGCCCTCTCTGTCCTTTAAAAAACGGTATATAATATGCGTCGGTGCCATAAATTAGTCAAAAGCAAATTGCAGTTGAACGCAAACAGCAAAAAATGCAAAAAATGCCGTTGTCATTAAGTGAAAGACAAGCTTCCGAAGCTCTGTCCTTAAGGGGTTAAATGGCTGTGCCTCAAATGTGCCCCTTCAACGTTGTCATATACCTGGTAAAGGTACATACAGGGGTATTGCTGTACTCAGATGACATAGCTGAGCAACATATGATGTATTATACTGCTGTAGCACACATAAAGGTTTGAAAAATATATATTACAAACTCCTTGTGTGTGTCAAAAAGGTATTAAAAATGCTTATTACCGGGGGCGGAGCCTGAATGCCGAGCAGACTAGACGTGCCTGGCTGGAGCTCCCACAATTGGCAACAGATTTTGGGGCAAAAACCCCAACTACTCGCATTTTCCAAACGGCAAACTGCAATAATCGTGACCGGGGCACCCTGCAGCACGCGGTGATACCCCACATAAGCCACCCGGAATCTGAATAGCCTAGTCGGAGGCTTGCGGCCTAAGCCTGAATGAACCGAGTGAGACGGCCGCTCACCTGGTTCATAACCCGCAGCAGAGACAGTCAACCTGCATCTCCCCCCCCCCCTTTGGACCGGTGGGGGTTATCCCGGTCCCTGCTGATCGTCTCCACGCATCCAGTTAATCCCACGCGACAGCCTCCACTGGTGAACAGGCCACAAAGCTCCCCTCAAAATGGCGGACAGGCCTCATAATCTTGAGCTCCGGGAGCAGCATGACAAGCCAGCTGGATGCTCAGCACTCGATCAAACACTAACGCGACTAGAGGCAATCTTCGCCCGTTTCTGGGCGCAACTGGAGGGCCGAAGCCTGGCAACAACACAAGGCCGGGACTGCGGATGGAAGAGGGGCGGAGAAGTGGTCCGTGAATCACCCTCGGGCACAAAACCCCACCAACCTGCCAAGAATCCAGCGCTGAGCCCATCTGGGCTGCGGGCCACCAGGGTTACTCTCCCTAAGCCTCACCCACGGAGGCAGAAGATCAAACGCCGCAGGCGACGACCATTCCAGCGAATATGCCGCACCCTGCCAAGGAAGGACTTGGACTCAGCCGTGAGTACCCGAGTCCACGCGTCCCCGATGCAGGCTCTCCCCACAGCCCGGGGCTGGAGGGTTGCCACATGTCACTCCCCCCATGAACTGCCTTCCAGCGACAACAGCGAGTTCCCGAGCCTTGGAGTTGGCTGAAATAGAACAATGCCCCCTAGACCCAGGACGTGACTCACCCGGTGCGAACACGGCTCTCAGTGTACACTCACTATGCTCTAGTTTAAGATTGAAATCTGCTCCTGTACTTCATGCTTTAATGTTTTAGGCTTTAATGTAATCCCCAGCAGAGAAGGCCTACCTGGGCTCTTGTAATGTGTAGCTGCCACTCCTATATCGAGCCTGATATAAACCCCCCTGGCTACCACACTTATTGGTTCACCCTGAGTATCCGAAGCAGGCCTCCCCAGTTTGCCCATTACCAAAAATGTGTGGAGCCACAGCAGATTACCTATAAAGCAGATTACTTATTTAGCTAACTAACAATGTCTGTTCATCCTACTTAAGCTTGAACCAGCATGTTCTATTAATCTGGTATTTTAGTATTGCCCAATCTACCCAACCACGCTAAGCTAACCCTATCTCATGTTATGTATAAGCTTGATTCATGTTTTCCTAAATAACTTTAAAATGTGCATGTATTCTTGACCACCCCAATGTACCAAACGAT
Organism: Pelobates fuscus; assembly: GCF_036172605.1. Taxonomy (NCBI): domain Eukaryota; kingdom Metazoa; phylum Chordata; class Amphibia; order Anura; family Pelobatidae; genus Pelobates; species Pelobates fuscus. The sequence goes on along the minus strand of NC_086319.1, from coordinate 263,105,050 downwards.
GATATCCAGCGAGGGGAATGCCGTTGGGGTACCCCAAGCTTGTTGTAATTATTCTCTGCACAGCAAAAATAAAAAATTAAAAAAAAAAAAAAAAAATGCTTATTACCACTACACTTGGTACTAGCTAACGGAAAAATTATTTCATGCTAAGGTTCAAATTATGCCTTTTGGGCGTGGCTTGGCGCCGACGGAGAATGGCCGCCTAATCCCAACACCCGCGCCCTGCTGCCTCAATCTGCTACCATCCGCACGAACTACCACAACATGGGTCGCACAAAACGGACCCAGATGACCCCCTCGACACCACGGACGCAGGGAGAAGCCTCCTCGTCCATACGCGCCTACCTCCGCACTCCAGAGATCCTCGCCTCGCAACACGAGGAATCCAAAATGGCGCCGGTCTCCCCCAGCTCCTCGATCTCCGAGGACAGCCAGCAGCAGACTGACCCCCGGGAAAGTAACCCGCCGGACTGGTATGCCCTGTTTGCCTCCCTGCCGAAAAAGGAAGACCTGCAACAGATTCTGGCGGAGGTAAGAACAACACTCCGCACGGAGATCACCACACTCCGCTCCTCCTTGTCAGCACTAGAGGGGAGGGTAGAGGCCCTGGAAAATGCAGGCCCACCTGCCCCAAGCAACTCTCAGCACTCCCATGACACACAGTCACAGCAAATCACTGACCTGCGGCTCCATGTTGAAGATCTGGATAACAGGAGCCGCAGGCACAACATTAGGGTGAGGGGGCTGCAGGAAGCACAGGGTCCTGAAGACCTAAGGGACACGCTAATCCCCATCTTCAATTATATTCTGAACAGGCCCCCTGAGGCACGGCTGCATATAGACCGAGCACACCGTGCCCTCCGCCCCAAACCACCACCATCAGCACCCCCGAGAGATGTCATATGCCACATCCAAGACTTCCAATTGAAAGAAGCAATCATGAGGGCGGCTAGGGCGGAGAGGACCTGGAGGATTGGAAGGCACAGGGTGGAGCTCTATAATGATCTCTCCCATATCACCCTACAAACAAGACGGGCCCTCCGGCCAGTCACCACTGCGCTACAAGACCAACAAATCCGTTACCGCTGGCAGTTCCCATTCGCCCTAGTAGCACACAAAGGCACGATGGAAGCCACCATACGGACACCAGAAGATGTTCCAATCTTCCTAGAAGCACTTGGGCTCCCACCCATCCAGATACGGGATTGGTCGAACTGCCCCCTCAACGACAGACTCACGGGCAGGCCGGTAACGCACACATCATCTCCCGGCGAACAAGACGTGGGCACGGCCCCACCGCACCAAGCTGCACCCGAGGAGTAAAAGCTGCCCGAAGCCGGAGACTACACCCGAACCTCTTCCACAACTGAAGGCCAAGGGAAGGCTGCACGGACTTATGGACAGGGCGCGACCTACCCCACCCCCCTCCTCGTGATTTTGGACTGGTACCCATACCGCAAGCAAGAAAGACCAGACCAGAAGAACACCTGCCCTTGGGGCCAGAAGAAAGACTTGGACAGAAAGTACCCCCTTTTTTTTTTTCTTTTTTTTTTTTTTTTTAGTATTATTTCTGAATTTTAGAAAGAAAGGAGAAAATCTCAGATTTTTATTTATTTATTTATTTTTAGTATTATTTCTGAATTTTAGAAAGAAAGAAGGAGAAAATCTCAGATTTTTATTTATTTATTTTTATTTTTTTAGTATTATTTCTGAATTTTAGAAAGAAAGACGGAGAAAATCTCTGATTTTTATTTATTTAGTTATTTATTTGTAATTTTTTTTTTTTTTTTTTATTTATTAATTTATTGTTTTATTTTTGTATTTTTCTTTCTCTCTTTATTTAAAATCTTCTTTATATGTTTATGTAGCTATGCAAATGTATTTTAATTAATCTATTAACTCTCTCCCCGTCTACGAGCTGGGCCCACCCTGCCCACTATTTCATATTGCCCCTCGCTGAAGGCTGAGGACCCGGATGCCAACCCCTGAAAGCCGGTAACATGATGCCTAGAACGCACTTGGAGCAGGCAATGGGGAGGGAGGGATTCAGGAGATCTGACTCACACGACCGGGGGGGGGGGGGACTGAAATATGAAGTTGCACGTAGGGAATACGGACGCCAGTACACCTGCTCGACACGGGGGGGAGAGACTAGGGAACTCCAAGACTTGCACGGTGCATCTACCCCTGGCTGCGGCCCCCGACAACCCTCTGACCAAAGACCCAACACGACAGACTACTACCGCAGGAAACCACCCTGACTAGAGCCGGCAACAGATGACCCCAGAAGACAGGCACCACACAAACCACAGAATTCACCGCGGGGGGACGGGATGACTGGGGCCCCCATCCGGACCTTCCTCCCTGGCCTCAGATCCAACTGAAGGTTGGTGGGGAACGGGGGGTGATTCCACGACCCGCCCTCCTGCAAGGCCTGGGCTCCCCCGGACTCCCCTGGCCACTGACACGATGGTGCGGCCGGGCGAACCCGGGGGACCCCGCTGGACCCCAATTATGGCTTAGACCGGGCGTCGCACTCCAGACAGAACCCGACGGACACATGTACTGACACCCGTTTGATAACTGGACTGGGAACTGGGACGGGAGGGTCTCATACTACTGACGGCTTCAGAAGACGGTAACTGATTGCTTACTATAGTTCACCCACTGGTCATACTGGGACGTTATCTAAAGTTGAAGTGTTATACTTGTTATACCTTGATGTTTCACCCATCCTAATGGTTTATTTACTTGCTCACTGGCAGCAGGGCTCGGAGCACCCCATGCAGTGCTGATCCAGACCTACTACCACGGTAGCCCCAACGGTCAGAGGCACGCCACCCACGCTCCACCGGGTTTACTGCCATACAACAGGACCGGGACGCAGGGTTACGCTCCCTGGCGGACACCGCTCCTGAGGCAAACTACCCCTCTCTCACGCCACCACCCAGGAACGGCGGACAAGACACAGGTACCAACACACCACATACTAGACAAAGGGCCCCAGGCCTGCAGTACCTACCCTTCCTACACCCCACCACACACCTACACCCTTGTGGGTGAGACACCACACCGGCGGGCCGGGTGCGCTCCCCCGTGTGCCCCCGACTGGAAACCAGCAGCAGCGCCGGTCGGGCGTACCCTTGGGACCTCCCCCGGCTACGTCGCCCCCCTCTACATAGGAGGACACCACCTTTTCTCTGTCTGCTCCCTCTCCCTCCCTCCTCCTCATTCCCTGGGTGGACCCCCTCCCCCCCCCCCCCCGCCCCCGGGATGCCCGGGGCTCCGCACCGCTCCGGAGTTGAGCCACGGCCGGCACCCACCCTCTCGCTCTATTCGATCAATGCGAAAGGACTCAATTCCCCACAGAAACGGGCGAGAGCCCTACGGGAGCTGAGAGCACTACGTATCTCTATCGCCTTTTTCCAGGAAACGCACTTCAAGACGCGCAACCATCCACAATTCTCCTCTAAATCTAACAACAATCTACCCGACCCGGAACGGAAACACACAACTTTCCACGGCGACGGAACAACCCCCACAGTGCACGAGGACACCTGGAGTGGTGGGGCCGCCTCCGGATGCTTCCCGGGGGAGGGGGGGGCCGGGGCCGACCCGCTGACAACCCCTTTCCTACTAGACCCCATCCTCTACCTCCGGACCGGGCCTCCCCCTCCTCCCCCCCGCCCCTTGCCCTTGGGCTCTTCCGTCACTCCGGGCTACTGGACGCAAGTCCCCTCCACTCTAGAGGAACATTCCACACACATAGACGACCTAGGCCGAACAACCACACAGTGGCAAAGGACCCCCATAACACAACCCCGATACCCCTGACCCACCCTCCACAATCCCTCACCTGCCAATGAGCAACCAACAGGTCGGAAACAAACAAAGGGCTAACGTGACAAGATCCCCTCAGACTCACGGCTAGCAATAGGAGGGGGTTTGTCTCAGCACAGGGATGCCAGTAACAAATGACGGAGCGGCCCCCCTACTCTGTTGGCCTACCTGGGATCAGTGTATGGATAGGCAGGGATGGCTCTGTATTGGCTTACTAGGATGCATTGCAAACTCTCACCTTGGTTTCACTTAATAGTAATATTAGACAGAGGGAGGAATGGGGCTGCCAGTTCCCAACCCTCCCAACCCCCGCACCCAATACCGAAGCTCTGCCCTGATCGATTCCTGTGGTGGGCCGTGAGAGGATGAGATACCTCAAATCTGTAGCACCTTGGGGAATACAGAAAGGCTGTTTTCACTCCTGTACGAGGTACCATTTCTGGGCTTGTTTGTTTATGGTTTTGTTATAGTTTTTGCTTTGTTTTCTTTGGTATGCCAGTATTTTTATCCGTACACACATAAGCTCGGGTTAAATCTGAATGTATATTTCAAAATTCTGCGCAAGTTACAGCTCTGATCCCCTGCCTGCTGGTTACATTAGGTATTTGTACCTTGCTTAAATCAAGGAAGGGGGGGGAAAGGGGGGGGAAAGGGAAAAGAAAAAGAAGAAAAAAGAGGAAAGGAAAGATCTCTATAAACACATATATTAACCAAGGACAAGTCTAATGCAATCAGAACTTGCATACCTGGTGACTCATACTGCAAATGTAGGGGTACTAACCTATGCAATGATCCCTTTTTGTAATGATTAACGCTATGTCAAAAATACCAAACCGACAAGCACAGAATGTCAAAAAAAAAAAAAGTTAACCCATGAGTAACGAAGCATTTGAAACGGTGCAGATAGCTTGCAATATATGACTAAATATAGCACTATGATTTCAAGCAAAACTGTTTTAGACAGCATGTATAACCTGATTGTTACTGGTATTCTGTTATGCCTGACTATGTTTACTCTTGAATTTCTTATAAAAGAAAAATTGCAATATATCTTAAATCTGACACCAAATGTCGACTACTACAACATTCTCTGTCAGTATTGAAACTTGTAATCATCTATGCACTTTCAAAAATAAAGAATTATAAAAAAAAAAATTATGCCTTTTGAAATACCCTAGGGTGTCTTCTTTAAGAAATGGTATGCCTTTATGGAGTAGTTGGAATAATTAACCTACTAAAAAAACTCCAAAGTGGGGTATGGACACAGCGTAAAAAAAAAATAAAAAAAAATTCAATGGCTGTGTCTCAAATGTGCCCCTTCAGTGTCCACATATAAGTGGCAGATCAGGGGGGGTCTCCCTCTCACCTGCCAGCACATGCAGGCTCCGGCCCTGATTAGAGATCTCCCTCCCCGGTCCGCAGGCACTGTGCTGGCAGGGGAGGGAGGGAGAGAGGACCTGGGAGCTCAGCCTGCAGCTCCTCTGGGTCCTTCTCTCACAAGCACAGAGCGTTGCCGCGGTTACCATGGCAACTCTCCGGATCTCGCAAGAGTGAACTCTAGCCCTGGAGCTATGGGCTAGAGTTTACTCTTACCAATGGGACCACCAGGGATCGAGAAATGTCCCCCCTCCTCCCTCAGTAAAGGTAAGAAGGGAGTAGGGACATAATGTATATTTGTTTTAATTAAATAAATTAAAAAACACATATTATAAAAAAGCCCCCCCTACCCCAATACATACACTGCCCCCCACACTCACATACACACTGCCCCTCATACACATTGCTCCCCACACACATACACTGCCCCACACACATACACTGTCCCCAGACACATACTGCCCCCCCTACAGACATTGACCCACACACACACACTGCAACTGTCACACACACACACACACACACACATACAATGCCCCCCTAACACACACTGCACCCCTGACATACACTGCCGCCCTCACTCACACACTGCAACCTTCACACACTGTCGCCTTTACACATTGCACCACTCACACACACCACTGCTCCTATGCCCTACTACAGCCCCATTTCCAAGCAGACCTCAGGTAAGTTGTCAAACTTTTCTTAAACGGTTTGACTACTTACTCTGGGAGGGGGTCCTGGACTGTAGTGGTTATTGTGTCTGGATTATTTCTTTAAATAATCTACAAGTGCCCCTCCCGAGATCAGGCTCTGGATCCGCCACTGCCACATGTACCTGGCAAAGGTACATATGGGGTATTGCTGTGCTCAGACGACATAGCTGAGCAAGATAGGAAGTGTTATATAGCCGTAGCACACATAAGGTTTGCAAACTATACAGTACAAACGCACTATGTGTTTCAACAAGGCAGAAAAAAATGCTTATTACCACTACACTTGATACAAGCTAGCGGAAAAATGATCCCACGCTAAGGTTTAAATTAGCCTTTTGAAATACCCTCGGGTGTCTTCTTTAAGAAATAGTATACCTTTTTGGGGTAGTTGGAAAAAGCAGCCTGCTAACATATATTTCAAAATAGAATACGGACCCAATAAAACCCTCCATGTAAATTCACACTTAAAAACCTGAATATGTCACATCTCTTTTACAGCACTGTAATTTCACAAAATAGTGTCTAGGTCATACATTGGGCTTATTGTTTTACTCAGAAGAGGTAACTGAGCATACATAGGGGGGAATTTATGACAGTGGCACTTATCAGATGTACGAAATACCCAGCGAAAATGCAACATGTATGTAAAAAAAAATTATCACCACAAAATTTGAAATAAATTGGTGAAAAAATGGTGGCAAGTTAGGGTATATTATATGCCTAATAAGATACCCTGGAGTGTCTGCTTTCTCAAATGGAAGGCCTTTGTGGGGTTATTTGAACAGACAAATAACTATAATGCCCCAAATTTAGACATATGACCATCTATGAAAATTCCAACTATAGAAACTAAAATAGCATGGTCTCCTATATGGCATTGTAGCTTCACAGAATAGTGGCAAAGGTATACAATCGGGATATCATTGTACTCAAGCAGTTGTAGCTGAACACAATATGGGGTTCTGTAGTGGGATAGCACACACCAGTATTACAAAATACACATTACAAAAACCTTGTTATATGTGTATATGCCAAAATAGAGAAAAAATTAATTTTACTCCAATATTTAGCAGAGATTGGCAGTGAAATGGCTACGTAAACAGTTTAAAAATAACCTTAGGTGAATAGCCTGTGATGTCTACTTTATATAAATATATACTTTTGTGTGGCAATTTTGTTTTCTGTGATGGGTATTAAACTTTTAAGACAAACATACCAACTTCTAAAATTGTTTCACATTGAAATGTTATTTTAAACCTTGTAGTTTGTGACCTGTAACTTTTTAAAATAAACTGAAACCCTACACATATTATGTACTTTTAAAATCATTACACATAAATTAATTTATTTTGAATTACTTTTCCTAAGCCGGACATATTATGCACACGTTATTAATGCCAACATTTGAAAAAAAAAACAACAACATTATTTTGTTTTTTCCTCTCCATTATTTTGCATTTTTTTTGTAATAAATGAGAATTTATATATGTATATGTCACATCAAATTAAAGCCCTTTTTGACGTCTAAAAAAAAAACGGTATAAAATATGTGTTGGCACAATAAATGAGAGAGATGCAAATTGCAGTTGAACACAGCAAAAAATGCAAAAATTGCTTGTGTCCTTAAGGGTATGTCCAGCTTCTGAAGCAGTGTCCTGGGTTAACCAAAGAGTAAAATGATTTAGCATAGCTGTTTCATGTAAATGGTATATGTTAGGATATGCTATCCCTCCTTTTTTTTTTTTACGCTTAATTAAAATATTGTTAGCTATTCTTGGATGCTTTCCCCTCCATATATAATTTTTCAACAATACTGCAAATTTGTCCAATAATTTAGAATTTACTCTAAGAGGAATAGTTCTAAACAAGTATACAATTTTAGGAAATACATAGGCATTAATTACGTGTATTCGGCCTAACCACGGTATCTCCAATCCTTTACGAGAGGAGAGGTATGAGGTTAAGGTTTTCAACATTTCCATATAATTGAATTCCACCATTTTTGGTATATCCAATTTAATCTTGATTCCCAAATAATCTATATAGTATTTTTTCCAATCAAAATGATATTTGTATTTCATAAGCTCCAGATTAGTATTGGAGATATAATTAGCTAAAATTTGTGATTTTTGAATATTAATTTCATCATTTGAAATGTTCCCAAATTGATGAATTGAGGTAATGAGTGCATCGATTGATTCTACAGGGTTTGTCATAGACAGAAAGACATCATCTGTGTATAATGTTATTTTGCAGTTACGGTTTCCTACTTGTGGTCCTTGAATCTTTTCGTTTTTTTCCTAGTTGAGATGGCTAGTGGTTCAATGTAAAGTAGGGGTGCCAATGGGCATTCCTGACGTGTTCCATTTGAGATGGCAAACAAATTTGATTCAAACATTGGTCCAACTAGTTTGGCTTCTGGATTTGTATATAAAGACATAATATTTTCTTTGATTCAACCTTTGAAACCAAATGACTCCAAAACTAGTCCAATTGACTATCAAATGCCTTTTCGTCGTCTAAGGCCAAAAAGGCTATCTCAGTTTTGGTATTCTCTGTTTAATGTATAATATTTGTCTATGTTGTCTACTGGATTTCTGTCCATAACAAACCCTGATTGGTCTTTATGAATGATCTGGGGAATAATTAATTTAAGTCGGTTAACTATAATTTTTAGAAGATTTTTACTTCTAAATTAATTAGAGATATTGGTCTATAATTTGAAGTCAATGTCCTTTTTCCTGGTTTTAGGATTGGAGATATTGTAGAGATATCATGGTCTGCAGCATCTCACTAGGAATGCCATTGCTTGGAAAGACCTGAAATGTCATAAAATTGGTATGATCATTTCCTGAAATGTTTTTATAAAATATTGAAGAGAAGCCAATCTTGACCGGGAGCCTTAAAGGGTTTCAGGTCAGAAATAAGCTTTAGAATCTCTAAATATGAAAAAGGTGTATTTAAATTGTCTAGGGCTTCTCCTGCTATTTTGGGAATTTTAAGATTGCCAAAAAATCTTTAATTTTATTTTGTAAATCCGCATCTAGATTGCGAAGGTTTTCATAATAATTGGCAAAGGTTTACGCAATCTCTTTTGGAGAGTTTTTTTTAACATTTTTTCAATTTATTTGTGCGGACCTTCCATACTTTGTTATTATTGTAATACCATTTTTGCTTTAGGCGAAGAATGGCCTTACCAACTTGAGATAAAAAAAAAATTATGAGAAAGTTCTATGTTGTTTATTATTTTAGTTCTGAGTATATACTATTTATGTTTAATCTTTAATTCTTTGCCAATTCTACATATAACTCTAAAAGAGAACTATTTGATTTTTTTTTCTTTTTTTGAGATCCTAATTTAATACATAATCCTCAAACAAAACATTTAAGAGTACACCATAAAGTTGATGAGGGAACTGTATCGTTATCATTAATTTCCAATAATTTTTTAATTTCAGTTTATAAATATTCTAAATCTGAATTAGATGATAATACATTTTTATTTAACCTTCATCTAGTTCTAGGCTTATAGTTGTTGTTATTACTGATCTCCAAAAAGAAAGGCGCATGGTCTGTACAGGTTGTTATCCTATTTAAGCTTTTTTAATCTATTCCAGACCATTTGAGAAAGTTAAAAAGTAATCTATGCGGGAATATAATTCATGGACCGCTGAATTTTTTTTTTATATTCCTGGTCATTTGGGTGTAATACCCGCCAACAGTCATATATAGAGAGTTAGATATTAGAAAATGTTGAATGTCATTATTGGAGGATCTATTTAAATATCTTCCAGAGATATTACTTTGATTTTTATCTAACGTTAAATTTATTACACTAATAAAATCTCCTCCTATAAATAATCATTTATCATAGGTTCTATTTTATCGTAAAGATTTATTAGAAATTTTGAAGGGGTTTGGTTTGGGGCATAAATATGAATCAATGATTATTCTATATCATTGTTTTATACAAGTTTTATTATCAAAATTTGATAACGGACATCTGACCTTTGATGTATTACTTCTATTTTGATTGTATCCGATATAATAATTGCAACTCCTCTTTTCGTCTTTGAACCTAACAAATTTGCATGGTACACATTTGGGTATTTGTTAAATGTTTATTATTTTATTATAATCCTGAATCCAATTTGTCTCTTGAATCATGATGACATCAATTTTATTTTTGTATCAAAAGATTCTAAAGACATCCTCTTTTTTGAGGGAGTGTTTAGACCTCTAACATTCAATGTTGCAAACTTAAGTGACATTAATGATTATCCTTAGAATCGTTAAATGTGTTTCCTCTCTTCCCAGGACACTCCTAAAACCATATAAAACTAAACCATACATACTACACATCATTCTCACATACATGGAGCTGTTGAAATTCAACATTTCACAACCCTTGCTCTGCTGCCGTCGCAGGGATACATTCAGTGCTTAGCTTATAATATATAAGTGTACACATAAATTTAGATTTAGAGTAGGAGATAATTTGTAGAATTAAATTTGAGATTACAATTATCCTTATTTTATTAGATAAAAAGTAATTTGAAATAAGGAAATTAGAGTAATAGAAATTAGAAAAAGCTTATTGAATTTACGATATTAATTCTAGTAAAAACTATACCGCTAATGATAGGAAGCCTATGTAAGTCAAATTTAAATTACATTAAATTCCTGGTACAAGTGTGTATAGTTTTGTATGTGTATGTAATCCTCCCCTTCTCCAATAGTGATATTAAAGGCAAGTGCATTCTTCTTATAATAATTCAGTGCATTCTAATCTTTAGTAAATATATATGAATTTTACCTTAAAAGTTCCATAATTTCCATATTTCAAAATGTATCAATAAAGAGAAAAAAAGTGCATAAGTGCTTCTCCTATGGTAATTCAGTAAGGAGCTTAGTAATTAAATTTAAAGTGTTCATAGTGTTATAATTGTGACACTTCTAGTTTAAATCGTAGAAATCTATCTATAGTGCTTTTGTGCGTAATTTATAATTTAAAAAATGTCAAATTTCAATGGAATAGAGAACATTTTTTTTTCTTTTTAAATTAATAAATTTTCGTTTAGTGTAAGTTCCTTTTCTTCCTTTCAAATTTTTAGGTCTTCTTAACAATGTTCCATAGACTGAGCTTCTCCTGGAGATCATTAAGATACAAAAAGGAATATGTGCCTCCATTATGGGAGAGTATTATTGCACTGGAAATGTCCATCTATATCTTATTTGACTGGACCTCAGGGTTTGTGTTTGGTCTGAGAATTGTAATCTTGCCATTCTAGTTGCATAGGAAATGTCTTGGAATATTTGAATATTCTTATATTTATCTCCAAATTCTTTTTTCTTTATTGCCGCTTGAACTATTGCATTTTTTGTGTAACTGGAGAACTGTACTAAAATGTCCCTTGGTAATTTCTTGTTTGTTGCTTTGGGATTAGTAAGTCGAGGATATCTCTCAAATGGATGGTCTTCTAGTTTTCCTGGAGCTACCAGAGATTCCAAAACAAATCACGTAGATGTAATTCGAGCTGGTCAAAAGAGATGTCTTCAGTTACACCACACATTTTTAGATTTTTTCTTCTTCCTCTATCTTCCAAATCTATTACTTTACCCTCCAAATATTTAATTCTCTTGTATATTTGTTCATTTTCTGTTTGGAATACATTGTAATCTGATTGGATCTTACTAAGCATATCTGCCTGTGTAGATAGGACTGCTGTAAGCTGAGAAAATTATCTTTCTTGAGGTCTTGCATATTAGATTCAAAAAATTTTGGGAGTCTCAAACCGAACAAATCCATAAACGGCAAGGCACAAGCCCAAAACAGTTCCAGGGAAATAGGTGCTCTGTCCGGTCTCTGTTCGTGAGGTTCCAGTGAGAACACCATGCAAGGGAATCTCTTCATTGTATAGGGAGAGATATTAGCAATAGAAAGAGAGAAGTGCTCATGCCATTGTACAGAACACTGGTGAGACCTCACTTGGAGTATTGTACGCGGTACTGGAGACCGTATCTCCAGAAGGATATTGATACTTTGGAGAGAGTACAGAGAAGGGCTACTAAACTAGTTCATGAATTACAGGATAAAGCGTACAAGGAAAGGTTAAAGGATCTTAACATGTATAGCTTGGAGGAAAGACGAGACAGAGGGGATATGATAGAAACATTTAGGGAATCAACACAGTAAAGGAGGAGACTATATTTAAAATAAGATAAACAACCACAACGAGGGAACATAGTCTTAAATAAGAGGGGCAAAGGTTTATCAGAAAGTATTATTTTACTGAGAGGGTAGGGGATGCATGCTTCCAGCTAAAGTGGTAGAGGTTAATGCAGGGAAGGAGTTTAAGCATGCATGGGATAGGCATAAGGGTATCCTAGCTATAAGATAAGGCCAGGGACTAATGAAAGTATTTAGAAAATTGGACAGAGTAGATTGGCCGAATGGCTCACAGCTGCCGTCACATTCTATGTTTCTATGAGTCCAAAATTGGGCTACAAGTGGATACGACCATAGGCAGAAGAAGTCTGTAGAAGCAGTATGGTATGCACGCCATTTATCTGTAGGTGATAAACTCATATGTAACTGGTGAGGGTATCCCGAACATCCCTAGATGTTTTAAAACTCCAGCTTCTACGATGCTTTGCCATTCTAAAAGCAATTGTTCCTCCTTGGAGGACTTCAAAGTAAAAGCAAAAGATCTGAGGGATAGATTTAAAGAAAGAGGATACCCGGGAAGATGTTTCAAGCAAGCCTATCAGAGGGCGCTGCAAAATGATAGGGAAGTACTTCTGGACGATACTCCCAAACAAAACACTACAAAAATGATACGCTGTATAGCCAAATACGATGCAGGTTGGGATGTGGCAAAGAAAATCCTTGGTAGGTTTTGGCCCCTTTTCACTCAAGATTTTCATCTATAGAATGTGGTTTCCCCTACAGTGTCAATTACGGCCAGGAAAGACAAGAATCTAAAAGAGATGCTCGTCCAGAGTCATCTGCTGCCTCTAAATAAAAACAAGGGAAGCTGGCTTACGGTACATGGCACATATAAATGTGGCAGATGTGTCGCATGTTGCTTCATGGCCAAAGAATCGAAAATCCTGTCCGACTCCACAGGTACAATTCATATCCTCATAAAACAATTTTTCAACTGCAATACTGCAGGTGTTGTCTACCTTTTAACCTGCAGTTGCGGTATGAAATATGTGGGGGAAGACTGTACGCCCTTTTAAGAGACGGGTAATGGAGCATGTCCATTCATTAATATCTAGACCAGTATATTTAGGTTTTATTATTATGATCGACTTTGAATGAATAAACTCAAGTAATATTGTTGTTGTTGTTTTTTAATATACTATAACACTGAACCTGAATAGACTCCTTATGGTGTAGTTAACATTCACTGCCTGCCCATTCATTTCTATGAAAATATTTTGGATTAGCCGATCCAATGATAAATATATATGTATACATACCTCCTAATGTATTAATAGAATGGATTTTATCCTTAGGATGTTTAGTATAATATAATTTAGTATTCCAATAGTATTTGGAACCCAATAGTGATCCCTGTATTGCTAACAAAGAGCTCTGTAGCTTTGGGACACACAGTTACTAAGGAGACAATACGTATTGGGAGGGTAGGATCGGCAAGGCAAATAGTACACACCCATAATATGCGGAGTTTCGCCGAGGGTGGAACTGAATGGGCGTCAGAGCTGGAAGGGGAGTGCCTTAATCTGCACGGTGAGTTTCAAGTCTTTACTTTGGCGCGAATGTTCACACCCGCCCACCAACAGTGATTGGAGAATTGAGCTCTCCCTGAATATATAAAAGAACACTGTTCATTCTGCCTTTGACAAAGGCGCTTTAGCAGCGCCGAAACGCGTTAGGCGATAGGTCATTATTTTTTCACTTTGCACGTTTTGTTTAGCACGATTTTTTTGATTATGGGGGGTTTTGTGAGTCGTTATTAGGAGCTTCATTGTTGCAGTTTTCTACCTATCAGGGAGCATTTTAACTAAGTGGCTACATTTAGTTATTCAGCTACATTGTCTGACTCCATGATTTTAGTACTAGTAGGATAGACTATTTGCAAGACAATTTCAGTTTCAGTAGCTAAGTCAGCGATTCAGGGGGAGCAAGATTCTACTAGGTGTCCCTCGTTTTAGTACTAGTTAGTACTTTGAGCTACTTTATGCTGAGCATATCAGTATTCAGTCCAGTTTTCTCATATAGTTTAGCGTTTCTTTTTTCTATTTGTTGCAATCTTTATGCAAGCGCTACTTTAGTCTAACACTGGATGAACCTTGTTACTTTTTCATAGTATGTAGATATTCTGCAACTACAGCCATTCTTTTAGAGGTATAAAAGGATTTGTTCTATACTGGGTGGTCTTGGTATCCACCTTCTAGATAGGATCAGCCACTGGCATTATTTAATCCTACCTCAGGCACTTTTTTTTTTTTTAATTCTTTATTTTTCTTGTGCGTGTAATTACAACAAGCTTGCAGCGCCACGACAGCATGTACAAGCTTTTCAGTGTCATACAAGCAAACAATGTCATGGCAGTTTAAACAGCACATTTACATTTTTTAAGATATAACAGGCTTGGTACAAGTGATAGTTGAGTTATGCATGCTTAGTTGAGTAGTTATTATGAGAGTATTAAGTTACATGCTATGTAGAATAACGTCGTATAGATTTCTCTACACTGCTTAACCCCTTCAGGACCGCTGACGGTTCAGGACCGTCAGCGGTAAAACGTGCGTTTGGACCGCTGACGGTCCTGAACCGTCATAACGGTTTTGGGCTACTTACCTGATCGCCGTCGGTCCCACGGCGGCGATCAGCTCTCCTCCCGGTCCAGGGGGACTGCCTGTCTGCCCGGGCAGTCCCCCCTCGGCAGATCAGGACCCCACGGCCATGTGATCACTCGATCACATGACCGCAATAGGGGTCTTTGTATCTGCCTGCAGGGGGACTGTCTGTGCTGACAGGCAGTCTCCCTGCAAGTGTAAAATCATAAAATAAAGTAAAAAAAAAAAACAATCAGTGTAAAAAAAATTATAATATGTGTATATATATATGATATATATACATGTATTATATCTATATATATAATATATGTATATGTATCATATATATAATGTCACACTAAGTGTATTTTTATATTTATATATACGTATATTAATATAAAAATACACTTATATTTAAATTACACACGAATATATACAATATATATAATAACTATATATATGGTATATATATATTATTATAAAATACAAATAATATGTTAATAAAAATAAATAACAAAAAATAAAAATAATTTTTAATAATTAAAAAAAAATTATATATATATATTCAATTTTATTCTAACAGTATTTTGATATTGATATATATATATTTATATCAAAATACACTTAGAATGTAATGATATATATATCTATGTATAAATAAATAAATAAAAATAATACGAAATATACATATGTCCACATACAAAATTACATTAATAATTTCATAAATATACACGTAGACGTCAAATATATAAATATGTATATATATTAAAATTCTACGTGCATATTTATGTAATATTTTTACCTAATTAAGTAATTTTAATGATTGCACTTTGAGGGACCTGCCTGCCAACCCAGGCCAAAAGTCCAGATAATTTAATTTGCTAGCACTGTGCTTAACCCTGTAACTTTCTATGACACCCTAAATCCTGTACATGGGGGTACTGTTTTACTCGGGAGACTTCGCTGAACACAAATATTAGTGTTTCAAAACAGTAAAACATATCACAGCGATGATATTGTCAGTGAAAGTGAAGTTTTTTGCATTTTTCACACACAAACAGCTCTTTCACTGAGGATATTATTGCTGTGATATATTTTACTGTTCTGATACACTAATATTTGTGTTCAGCGAAGTCTCCTGAGTATAACAGTACCCCACATGTAGAGGTTTTATAGTGTTTGTGAAAGTTACAGGGTCAAATATAAGGCTTGATTTTACTTTTTTTTTTTTATTGAAATTTGTCAGATTGGTTAGGTTGCCTTTGACAGCGTATGGTAGCCAAGGAATGAGAATTAGCCCCATGATGGCATACCATTTACAAAAGAAGACAACCCAAGGTATTGCAAATGGGGTATGTTCAGCCTTTTTTAGTAGCCACTTAGTCACAAACACCGGCCAAAGTTAGCGTTTTTTGCATTTTTAACACACAAACAAATATAAATGCTAACTTTGGCCAGTGTTTGTGACTAGGTGGCTACTAAAAAAGACTGGACATACCCCATTTTAAATACCCTGGGTTGTCTACTTTAAAAAATATGTACATGTTAGGTGTGTTTCGGGGATTTATGACAGATAACGGTGTAACAATGTCACTATTGATACATTTAAAATATATATATATTGAAACAGCAATTTCCTACTTGTATTTATAGGCCTATAACTTGCAAAAAAAAGCAATAAAGCATGTAAACACTGGGTGTTTTTAAACTCGGGACAAAATTTTGAATCTATTTAGCAGTTTTTTTCATTAGCTTTTGTAGATAAGTAAAAGATATTTCAAGTAAAAGTCCAAAAACATGTTTTTTTTTTTATTTTTCACCATATTTCATTATTTTTTTTAAATACAATATATGACATAATATAAATACTGGTATGTAAAGAAAGCCCTTCTTGTCGTGAAAAAAACAATATATAACTTGTATGGGAACCGTAAATGAGAGAGCGGAAAATTACAGCTAAACACAAACACCACAAAAGTGTTAAAACTGCTCTGGTCCTTAACGTACAAACATCGCAAAAACAGGCCGGTCCTGAAGGGGTTAAGTATTCGTTTATTTATTTATGTTTATTTTTATTTAGACCATCTTTTTCAGATATCCATGTTATGATCTTGGGTCTACTTGTTAGAACCCTCGATCATTCTTTTCTTCCTTTTCATTCTAAAAGCATGCAAAGGATCATGAGAGTTGTAGTTCTACAACATCTGGTGATGTACCTTTTAGGCACCCCTGGTGTAGTGCAAAATGAAATAATTTATTACTCTACTTGATACTTTGGAGTGCATTCATTTAGAAGTGGTATAATGTCCGAATAAATCAGTTAACTCTAAACCAGGGATCTGTTGTAGATCTGTTATATGGTTGAGCAAGTTGATGAATGAGGCAGGTCTGAAGATGTGCATAGTTGGGAGTATATAATAGAAACAGTATAGGATTTGGGTGAGATCTTGAGAATTAATGTCTAATGGGTGATTCCATTCTGTGTTATCAATTTGGCTTATTATAGATGTTACATAGCGCCTAGCTTGCCCTAATGAAAACCCTTTTGCATTTTACAATAAAACAGAGAATATATATATTATATATTTTATATGTAAAATAAGAGAATAGAAAAACACACTATATTGTATTTTCACATCCTCTAATTTTAAATATCAACTGATTGTCACCTGCATTTGAGGACATTCACAAGTCACTGCTTCCCTTCTACCACATTGAACTTTTGCATTTTATCCTTCGTCATCCAGATGCTTACATGATCTATATATTACCCTGATCTTTAGAATCCAGTATTTCCAAACACATAAATTCTTTAGTGTTTGTAACGGCTCACCTGGCACCCCGACTGGGTACCTCCGTTGATGGATGCTCCTAGCGCTTCTTGAGGATTCTAAGCACTCTAGCCGACACCACAACCACCGCAGGCCAAACCTCTCTTCCTTCAGAGCGAAGCAGGAACGAGCTCTTAAAAGAGCTTAGGAGTGATTATAGCAAGGGAATATGCAGAGCATAGCAATCCCTTGTAGCAGATTCCCCCAATAAGAGTCAGGACTCCAAATTGAGGGTGAAGTAGAACTGACTAAAACTTTATTTTACTTGGGACTAGCCCATATGGTCATTACATTAACATTGCTGTGAAAACTCAATAAAATTACAAACAGTCAAATCATAGCAGGTAACATACAGTGACTTATTGTAACATAATTACATATTTATAAATGGGTGGGAAGACCATAATTAACACAAAATGTCTCTCCTGCATGCAGAATTAGCAACATGCAAATCTACCAGAATATGCAAATTATCAGTATTGCTATTCAGGTAGTGCATATTACTGTTGCTACCAACAGAGTGCTCTACACAAGCTCCATAGCCAAATCCACCTAGTTGGTAGCAATCCTCAACAGTACAGAAGAGCAGGCAATACATCCCAGGGGCCATAGTCACATGGCAGGAGGCTGGCAATCAGTCTTCTCCAATGCCCAGTGGCGAGGCTGGTTCCGCCACAGTGTTCTATATGTAAAACAATAGTTTATGTTCTGTCCCTTATACTTGCACAATGAAAGAGTATTACGTAGTTCAGTGCCTGAAGGTTAACTAAACTGGGAACTGTCACCAACGCTAGCTGACTGACATCACATTCTCAGCGTGATAGACATTCTCCGGTCATCTGTGCATCATATATTGACACACAACCTGCTCCCTTTTCATGTCATCCAGCATCTATTGATGATGCACATCAGTTTTCCTGGATCTTTTACAGGTGTCAATTAGGTATGCAAAGACAAGGGATTAAAAAAAACAATTCAGCTTTCTTATTCCTCAGTGCTGTTCCCTGTATTTGACCTGGCTTATTTGCCTTGGAGAACGTCAATGTCAATCCGTACCGTAGAGCATAGGTTCCCAACCTGTGGTTCACGTGTCCTAGGGGGTATGCTAACCACAAGCATAAGGGTAAGCCGAAAGTTGACCAGCTGGAAACCTAAGCCCACTCAGGAAGTGGCCAGCTGTGCGCTAAGAGGAGTAGGCACATGCTTACATGGACGGTAGATGCCTACTCTGCCCGAATGTGCTGTGTCTGGAGGGGAGAATTAAAGCGACATCCAGCCCCCCAAAGTACTTTAGCTTGCTGAAAAGCTTTATATGTGAAGAGAGTGTCCTATTTTTTTAATTTTGGAAAAAGTGCTCATTTCAATAGATATATACTGGTTACACCTCCTGGCTTTTCAAGCAGATAACAGGTTCTGTTACTTCCTGATTTGGTTAGCTTATTTACACTGAACTTAAGAGGCAGCAATTGCCCAATGCACCTGACTTACAATGACTTCTCATTAAGCTGTACAGGGAACTCTGTGATTGAACAGTCACAGGAAGTCTGGATGGGGTTAGAAGAGGAGGGTTTGCAAAGAGAGCAGACAAGAGATCTGCAGTTTTTGCAAGCTGTTTTATGCATTTGAAGAAAATGCATAGGTAAATGCATGCAAGTTTTCATTCGGGGTATATCTACCAAACAGTGATTTTTGTATTTATTTGTATTTACGCAGTGGAGTGTCCCTTTAAGGTGGGTGTCTTGGAAGCGCTGATGTCTGTGCCCTCGTGTGAGCTGCGGTAATGCCCGTTATGATGTCACTCCAGCCCCTGTATTACTAACAGTGCCTGAGGGAGCGAGAAGAGCAGCAAGATTAAGTCAGTGTGTGTCAAATGAGTGAGAATATGTGCCAGTGACTCTGTCAGTGTGTGTCTGTCACTTAATGTTTGTGTGTCCATGTCTGTCAGAGTGTGTCTGTGTGTAAATGTGTGCCAGTGACCTCTGTGTGTAAATATTTGTGTTTCAGTGTCCTCTGTGTGTAACTAGTATGAGTGCATTATATTTTCATTTTGTGACTTTTATACTTCATATTATAGTTCATACACCCCTCCTTCCATACACAATATTCACATTACGTCATGTTTATTTAAAAAATATTCCTTACTACCTTTAATTAGGCTTGTTCTCCAATATTGAATTAACCTCTGTGACTACATGTTTTATTTGTAATTTAAATCAATAGACATTACTTTCTCAAGGTAGGGGTACTTAGGAATTATTTTACACCTGCACGAGTACTTCTCCGTGGCATAAATGACAGACAAAACAACATAGGCGACAGACTGTTCGGAGGCCAAGCAGAAATCAGTGATACAAACATAGGATTGCTTACAGAAAATTTGAAAGGACAAAAAAAAAGGTAACCAAATCAATAAAAGAAATGGGGATAAAATAAGCAAAATAAAGAGTTGGTTAATGAGTGCATGGCAATTATTAAGTAGCTAATAGAAAGGTATCAGTTTCACTTTACTGACCATGGAGAAGAATACATTACACATGAGGGGATTAAACGGATGGCAAGAAGGAAGACTAAGGGGAATGGAAATAACTATATATAATAGGAAAGCAATAGAAAAATGAGATAAAGAAAAAGTATCAGGAAAAGAGGAGAGAAAGATATTACAAAAGGCAATACAGAGTAACATAAGGGCAACAAGATTCTATATACATATGAACCAGATTATATGCTATGTTTGTACCGCGTTTTACAGCTCATTATCAGCTTATTAAAGTCTGGTTGTAGGTAGCGAGAGTCATGTTTAAGTTCTACCTAGTGATTTCCCAGATTCAATCAGGTCTCAGACACTTGCTGGGCTGGTTATATCTTCTACGGACAGGTACCATTTATCTTTAAGGCCATATCCACTCCTTAAAGGGTTACTATAGGCACCAAAACAACTATCTTAATTAAGCAGTTTTTATGTATATACCACACCCCTGCAGTCTCACTGTTTAATTATCTGCCATTTAGGAGTTAAATTACTTTAGTTTCGGTCTATGATGTCCTAGCCACAACCCCCCCTGGCCGTGACTCACACAGCCTGCATGAAAAAAAATTGTTTAATTTGCGATCAGATCTCAACTTAATTTAGAAGTTATTAACTCATGTAAATTAACTTTAATCACACATGAGGCTCCTGTTGGGATTTAGGAGATTATTAACAGAGCAAAAGATAAGAAATCTTTATTTAAATAGACTAGGCAATAATGGAAGTGTAAACATTAGAGCTATCTTTACAGGAAGTGTTTAGGCAGGCTTAGTAAGCCATGCAGGGAGGTGTTATTATGGCTGCATTAACCAAGCGATTTGATTCATAACTGGCAGATAATTGAGCAGTCATACTGCAGTGGTATGATCCATACACCAAAACTGCTTTATTAAGCAAAAGTTTTTTTTAGTGTCTATAGTGTTCCTTTAAGAAAAGGAAGGGTGAAATCGCCAGTTTAGTGTTTCCTGTAATCCCTCACTCACCAACACAATTCATTTACACATATATCAGACATACCATCTCATGTCCATAAAACCCTTATCTGATACATCTTGCATCCCCTAATGGCAAACGTTACTCATTCCTCATCTCATACTTCACTATGTCACACCTATATGGAAGCCTTATCACATGTTTAACCCAATTCTCCCCTACATTGCAACCTTAAAAACAATTCTACACTTTGCTCCTCTAGGGTCACCTTTTTTTATAGTCTCTTGGTCCCAATATACCCTTTTAAGGTAACAGTTTTTGTCTGCCTTTTTATTTCCACTGTACCATATCGCCTTTTTTATTACCTTATATAAGCACCCCATTGCCTGCCTTTTTATTGTTATGTACGCCTTATTGTCAACCTTTTGTGTGGTTTCTCAAGCCCCCTCCTTTGTATATACATTACCTCATGGAACTTTGCAGTTTATCTTGCATTCATGTAGTTATCCCTACTTTAATAGCAGGCCAGAAACTGACAAATGGAAGTACACTCTGGATTTAGCATGCTGATGCTGGCACTCCGAGGACATTTTAAGATCCAACCTGCTGTTCCACAGGTTATGGCTGAAAGAAATGGTCTGGTGGTTAATCCTAGTCAAACCATGCTTGATAAAGACACAGAGATTTAGGTGATGTTCAGTTGGGATGAGGTTCATCTACTCCCTAGACAAAATCTGGACACGCATCAACTGAATCATCTCAGATTCTACACTAATCGGGGAAAGTAATTACAGGGGTCTAGATAGACAGCACTAATAAGATAATACTTTGGCTCAAAATAAATGTAGACATTGACATACATACTGCTGCATCTGACTTGTGGAAGCTATGAATTCTAAAGCCCTCAGCTTGTCATAAATACTACATGGTTTACCATTCATGTAGACAGAGTCAGTTACTCAGATTTTTTTTTTCTGCAGGTACGGTACCTGTACTCCTATAAAACATCAGACAGCAAAGGACATATCCCCACCCTCCCCACATACAAGATAGGAGAGTACTGGAACCTTTATCCTCAACATACAAAGAACTGCATACTTTTCTGTAACAGATAAATGTAGAGAATAAACATGTCTGGGAACTGAGTGGGTGAGGGGCTGTCTAAATCTCATTCCTTGTTTTACAGTAATTGCATTATTTAAAACTCCTGTTTCTGTGACAACTGCTTAGCCTGACACATGCAGAGTATGCAGCTTGCAGGCTGTGCATGGCAACACTACAAGGGATTCAGGGAGATGGCTGTGGCATGTATCCTTAGGCTCACCCACTAACTTCTTCCCAGCTAGAGAACTGCAATAATCCTAATAACCATTTACATTCAAGATCCAATACATAATTATAAAACATTCGGTCTTTCACTAACCAGGCAGATCAAATCAGAACCCTCCCCTCTTTTGACAGGGATCCAAAGAGTATATTTTAACCCTTCTGATCTAACAAGCAGTAATGCTTATGGAACTTTTTCTGGAAGATGGGTGATTAAGATGTAAATAAATGAGAATATGAAGTCAAGAAACTGCAAGTCCTTAGGCAAATCAAGAGATGTCTTTATTGTCTAGCTTGGACTTGCATTACATCACTCCTTTACCTTAAAGGGACACTCCAGGCACCCAGACCACTTCTGCTCATTGGAGTGGTCTGGGTGCCAACTCCCACTACTCCTAACCCTGTAAGTGTAATTATTGCAGTTTTTTTAAAAACTACAATAATTACCTTGCAGGGTTAACTCCACCTCTAGTGGCTGTCTACTAGACAGCCACCTGAGGTCTCTTCCTGGTCCATAGCACCTGTGCTAGAGCGTCGCTGGAGTCCTCACGCTGTGTGAGGACCTCCAGCGTCGCTCAAATCCCCATAGGAAAGCATTGAAAATAGTTTTCAGTGCTTTCCTATGGGGAGACCTAATGCGCAGAATTGCCGCGAATGCGCATTAGGTCTCCTCGGCCGGTGGGCGGGATCAGTCTCGCCCGCCGGCCGACGGAGCCAGAAGGAGGAGCGGCGCTGAGGAGGAGCCAGCGGCGAGGGACATCGCCGCTGCCACAGGTAAGTGACTGAAGGGGTTTTCACCCCTTCAGTAACTGGCAATTGGGAGGTGGGAGGGAGAGGGACCCTCCAGTGCCAGGAAAACTGATCGTTTTCCTGGCACTGGAGTTTCCCTTTAAAGAAGATCCACCAAATGGTTAACATTCAACCCCACCTTTGCCAAAATCATATAATCTCAGGAGACATAAGTGACAAGATTAACGGTCAGAAAGCAGCAAAGCTCTGATGGCTGTTAACTTTGTCCCAGCTACAGTCTGATAGTTTATGACTAAAAAAAAAAAATGTATCCCCCACTAAGCAATGTCATTCCATTTAGGGTAAACGTTTAGAGAAGAAGGAAAAAAAAAAGCTAAAGGAAGGGAAGAGGAAGAAAAGGTACAAAGAACAATCTTGGAATGAAGAAATGCAATACCATACTTCAAGTTAAAGCATTCCGTATTTATTTATCCAACCTTTGTGTCTTGGAAACATATTTACTAATAACCACACAATAACAAGTTTATCAATTAGAAGTCAGGATTTAATAACGTCTTCATGATGTTAGTACGTTCCATCCTAATGTTTTTTTAGGGGTATTTAAATCCCCATTGGCTGCAATGTGGGATGAGTAGGGTTAAATCCTTGATCACACCAGGAGACTCAAGTATCAATTAATACCTGGGGCTCCCCTGTGTCAGCTGAGGCCATTTTAATGGCCCCAGACTGCAGTTGTGCTGTATGCAGCGCTCACATTGAGTGCTGCTTACAAATTTTACACAGGCACTTAAATATCATTGCCACAATGTAGTGTGAGCAAGGTTAAATCCATTCTCACACCCAGGTTTTTCCCTGTCATCAACGCTCCTGATGTATCCTGCATATCCTGGGTGGGGATAATACCACCAACGCTCTCCATACCAGAGCAAGTCATGCTTTGGATATTGTAAGTAGGACACCACTTATTTATGCTTGTGCCTACTACACCATAAAGTTTGTTACTGTGTCTCCCCATATGTATTAGAGGATAAGAACTGCAGATCCACACATATCCACATATTGTACTGTCCACGCGATTATAAGCAGAGCTCTCAGTAGCTCAATTAATTGTGAGTGGGCACTTTATACACTTTACATAAAATTAAATATTGCTGCTACATATTGCACTATTTGTGTATATCTTTTATGTTTTTTTCAAGATATTTTGAAGTCACAGATTTCAACGGAAATATAGTAAATATACCTCTGTCATTTGCACTATC
Source organism: Pelobates fuscus (assembly GCF_036172605.1). NCBI lineage: Eukaryota > Metazoa > Chordata > Amphibia > Anura > Pelobatidae > Pelobates > Pelobates fuscus. The sequence goes on along the minus strand of NC_086319.1, from coordinate 263,080,677 downwards.
AGCACTGTATATTCCCTTTATAGGGCGCGGTTTATCACTCTGTCTACCTATATTTGTTCTCTTGCTGATATTTTTGGGAAGTCTCACAGATTATCTGCTGCCCATCTCTTTGTTGTACTGTGTAGTGAGTGCTTATTTCCTGTTGTATCCATGTCAACATTGACTTGAATAAATAAATAAATAGATAGGGCCTCCATGTTTAATATATTATTTACGGATTATGGTCATAATTAAAGGATCACTATAGGATCAGGAACACAAACGTATTCCTGACCCTATAGTGCTAAACCCACCATTTAGATGGCTTGCCCCTTCTTAGACCCCCTATAAACGTTTGAAACTCACTTTATTTCCAGCCACGCGCCGGTCTGCCGGAGCTGGCTCCGCCCCCTTTGTGACATCATTAAAATTGCCAATTTTTAGCCAATCCAATGCTTTCCCTATATTGGCTAAAATCGGCACGGGGGCGGGGCCAAATGCCGTTTTGGCCAATCAGGACCTCCTCATAGAAATGCATTAAATCAATGCACCTGTATGAGGAAAATTCAGCATCTCCATGCAGAGCGTGGGGACGCTGAATGGCAGGGCTGCTTACTGTGCAGCCCTGAGCCAGGAAGCCCCTCCAGTGGCCATCTAAGGAGTGGCCTATTGGAGGTGTCCCTAGGGGCAATGTAAACACTGCCTTTTCTCTGAAAAGGCAGTGTTTACATAAAAAATGCCTGAAGGGAGCTATTATACTCCTCAGAACAACTACATTAAGCTGTAGTTGTTCTGGTGACTCTAGTGTTCCTTTAAGGAAAGGGATGTGCACTGGCTTATCTGTGGTATGAGATGAAAACAAATGAAAGACAGACCTTAATCTTGTTAATCTTCATGCATCCTGTTATTTCCTCTGTTCCCACCCTGTCAACTTGTCCCACTTTCAGAACCTGCTTTCAGGGGAGATTATTTTTTTCTATCTGTATGGGTAATTGTGTAGGGGCCCACAGGATCTCCCTTTCACTGTTAACCCAACCACAACTGCCAGTTTTGCCCTTCCCGTCCCAATCTCTAAAACAAGTGAAAAAGTCTACATTGCTTAAGTACACCAGAGCTCTGTTATGCCTGTATACAACTACATAGATTGCGCCCAGTTTGGTGTTGTACTGAGGGGTCCAGCCACATAACCGAAATCATGTGTTCTCTCCTATGTGCTGGACCCTCAGCTACTCTTGAGCTATTCAGCTCTGGTTTTAGGGGTCTTCGTTGTCTGTAAGGCTTGCCTTCCACTGGCCTTTTGGCATCTTTTCTTTCAGTTGTCCTCTTGCAAGTTAACAGTTCTGCACATGGATTCCTTTCAATAAGCCTTACCATGCCGTATTATTAAAGGGACACTAAAGGCTCCCAGACCACTTCCTCTTATGAGGTGCACTGTCCCAGTTCCCTTAACCCAGCAATTGTAATCATTGCCGTTATTGATAAACTGCGATACTTACCTTGCAGGGTTAACTCCACCTCTATAGGAAAGCACTGAGCAAACCTTTCCTATGGGGTAGTCCTAATGCGAGCGCGGTGCTTGCTGTGGATGCCCATTAGGATCCTGATTGCAGAAGAACGAAGGCGGAGCCTGACCCAGCGCCAAGGGACATCGGAGCTGGAATCAGACAAGTGACAGAAGGGATTTTAACCCTTCCCAGTGTCACGGTTAGAGAGGTGGGGGGCATTCTAGTGCTAGGAAACAACTTGCACTATATTTTCTATTTAAGCACTCAGCTTTTAACAAGATATAAGCAAAACACAGTGATGAACAAGAAGAAAAAAACAGAGTGAAAGTAAAAATAATTAAATGTAAAAAAGACATGACAATAAAGAGAAAATGAAAAGGGGAAGCAGTTCAGGATGATTTTTCCATGGGGTGGAAAGGGGAAACCTTACAATTCAATACATTTATAGTTCGTTTTCAGCTGTTTTAGAATTAAAACTTATGTCATCCTTAACCAGCAGAACAATTATTTTGTACACAAAACAAGTTACAGTATATCCGTAATCCTAGTCTTTAATCTGGCAGGACAGCCTGTTTCTTTTCTTGTGTCCGGTGTAGCGGAGCGCTAGTCCTTACAAGTATTTTTCCTCCCCTGGATCCGTGCAGAATGCTGAAATGTGAATAGCTCTATTCCCCCTAGTGACTGGACAACACACAGTTCTGGGAGTACAACTGATTTATTTTACTCAAACACAGCCTTTTTATGCACAGACCCCCAGCATGGGGTCTTCATACAAAACATACACAAGCTCCTTCCAGGAGTAACTCAATTCTCTCTCAGGTACAGGAAAATATACAGCATATATACAAAATACCCCCAAAACATGGTTATAATTCACAGTAACCCCACAATTCGTATATTCCCGAATAACTCTATCCAAATAGCGATCAGGTCGGTTCGGTAGAACAGAATCGCCATTCGGGTAAAATTCTGATGGCCCGGCCACAAGGCGATAGCCCAAAGCAGTTCCATAAGAATGAGGGAGACGGCTGATCGGCTTTCGGGGGTTCCTGTGCGAACACAGACGGATGCTCCCCCTGGCTTTTAGGGAGCGAACGCTCCCCCCGGTCGGTAGTTCATATCTACCGAACGTCGTTCACCTAGGTGGTCGGGAAGTAGAACGGGCAGTGGTATGAACTCTACCCGGGTTCGTGGACTAGTGTGGCCAAAAATAGTTCTAGGCGTTTGACGACCATGTACCACTGCCTGTATTCGGGAGAGGCCACAGAGAAAGCACTTAAGTTAATGTGTTAGGGTGTTAATTTGTGGTTAACAGCCAGGGGCGGTATAAAGAGGGGGACCACAAACGATCCATTCGGAAGACGAACAAGGGGGTAACAGACAACCGAACACAAGGAAATTAAGTCTGCTACAATACACCCCTGTAACCACAAGCCGGCATACACAGTCTGGGATGTCCGGGGGTGCTCATGGATCACTTCTCAAGTTCTGTCTGTCTGGACAACCCGTCATCATTTCCATTTTGTTTCCCAAGGGGTAGTAATGGATTGTCAAGTCAAAAGGCTGCAGCGCCAAATTCCAGCACAGCAGCCTAGCATTGTCCCCTGCCACCCAGTTCAGCCAGACCAACGGGTGTAATCTGTGAGCAAGGTGAATGGTTGTCCGTATAAGTATGGTTGCAACTTCTTTAGGGCCCACACAACGGCCAGGCATTCCTTCTCGATGGCGGCGTAGCTTACTTCTCTGGGTAAAAGCTTGCGGCTGATGTAAGCCACGGGATGTTCTCCACCATCGGGGCCGACTTGGCTCAGTACTGCTCCCAAAACAAAGATAGAAGCGTCTGTGTGAACAAGAAAATGTTTAGTTGGATTTGGAGCTGCCAAGACAGGGGCATTCACAAGGGCCTGTTTCAACTGTAGGAATGCCTGCTCACACTCCGGAGGGTATTCATCTGTACGAATGGCGGGGCCCAGACTACCTGGCGGGGAAGGTTCTTCCAGGTAAGATCAGTAAAGGGTTTGGCCAGGGCACTGTAATTGGGGACAAACTTCCTATAGCACCCAGCTGCCCCTAGGAAGGCTAATACCTGAGTAGTAATCCGTTCTCGAGACTCTGTTCTCGAGACTCTGGTGTGAAACACAGACAAGGGAAGCCTCTCCTTTCAGGGTATGAATGCACCCCCTGGAGGGTATTCATCTGTACGAATGGCGGGGCCCAGACTACCTGGCGGGGAAGGTTCTTCCAGGTAAGATCAGTAAAGGGTTTGGCCAGGGCACTGTAATTGGGGACAAACTTCCTATAGTACCCAGCTGCCCCTAGGAAGGCTAATACCTGAGTCTTCGTCTTTGAGGTAGGCCACTGCCTCAATCTTAGCAGGCTCAGGCTTCACGCATCCCACTCTGTGACTGAGGTACTGTACGTCGGCCATACCTATATTGCACTTGCTAGGTTTAAGGGTTAAGCCAGTGTAGATGATCAAGAGTAGCCCGACTTGTTACCTCTGCTAATTCACTTCCTTCAGCCGGTCGTGAATCACTTACAAGTTAAAGAGATCTATTTCCACCCCTCAGTAACTGGACAAGTCCTAGTTCTGGAGGAACAACACAATTTTATTGGCCACACACAGCTTTTATACATACCCCATGCTAGGGGCGGATCACTCATACACACACACATACAAAGACACTTCCCACATTCCTTCCCCTTCCCTAAGGTCTTAGCGCGGGAAGGGACTCCGTTCCCTTTGTCCCCAAAGCCTGCCACTAAATCTCCGGGGTTCCATACACCTAATACCAGGGGTTTTCTTCCCAAGAGCCTCTGTGCCTGGGAGTCTAGGCACGGGAAAAAGGGACCATCCTTTTGTCTCCTAGGCACAGAAAAGCCCACCCGCAGGTATAGAGCTGGTCTCTTTGTCCCTCGGGCTCATGTGTTCCCGCCAAAACTTGCCAGTGCCCCAAAAGGGCCCACACTAATCTCAGGGATCCTCACCTCGGTCGACTAGGCTCCGTTCTCGAGACTCTGGTGTGAAACACAGACAAGGGAAGCCTCTCCTTTCAGGGTACGAATGCACCCCCTGGAGGGTATTCATCTGTACGAATGGCGGCCACCCAGGGGAGCACTCATTAATTACTTCCCTTACTAGCATTTTAAATCCCAAACTGCATGACTCGAAATTGGTACAAGCCGAATGGGGTGATGAAGGCAGACTTGGGGATGACTTCTGTGGCTAGGGGGATCTGCCAGTATCCCTTACAAAGTTCGATCGTAGTAAGGAATTGGCCCCTAGCCATCCTATCTAGTAACTCGTCTATCCTAGGCATAGGATAGGCGCCCAACACAGTCTTATTATTTAACCTCCGGTAGTCCACACAGAAACAGGTTGTACCGTCTCGTTTCAGCACTAGGATTACTGGGGAGGCCCAGGGGCTGTCAGAGGACTCAATAACCGCCAGTTAGAGCATCTCCTCGATCTCCTTCCACATATTCTTTCGTACTGATTTGAGGATTTAGTACGGGGGTTGGCGTAGTGAGAGTTGACCTGGTGTCTCTACCAGGTGAGTGGCTAAAGGGGTGCACACTGGCATGTTGGAGAAGGTGGCTTTCTTCTCCTCGAGCAACTTTAGTACCTGTGTACACTCCTGAGGGTTCAGTCACTCTCCCAACTTGACCTCCTCTAACTCGCCTGTCTGAATCCCGTCCCCTAGGTGGTCAGGTAGGGGAGGGTTGTCGAAGTCTTTGGAGGCAGGGGCGCAGATCGCCGCCACTTCCTCCGCTTTTTTATGGTATAGCAAGGCAAAACAGTCCTTGCAAGATATGACCATTGGCTCACCTGGTTGGCTGGGCAAGCATGCTGCCTTTTCAGGTATGTCCTGTTATGTAAAAACTGAGTCAGAACATTTTGGGGGCAGTGAGATCAATAGCTAGTGTGACTATGGCAGTAGGCCACTTCATGTCATTCCAACAGCAATGCATATTTTCTATCTCCTTCCAGCACGGCAGTTCACAAAAACAAAACTTATTCTTACCAATATATTAAAGGACTACTCTAGGCACCCAGACCACTTCAGCTTAATGAAATGGTCTGGGTGCCAGGTCCTTCTAGGGTTAACCCATTTTTTCATAAACATAGCAGTTTCAGAGAAACTGCTATGTTTATGAATGGGTTAAGCCTTCCCCCTATGTCCTCTAGTGGCTGTCTCATTGACAGCCGCTAGAGGCGCTTGCGTGATTCTCACTGTGAAAATCACAGTGAGAGCACGCAAGCGTCCATAGGAAAGCATTATGAATGCTTTCCTATGTGACCGGCTGAATGCGCGCGCAGCTCTTGCCGCGCGTGCGCATTCAGCCGACGGGGAGGAGAAGAGCAGGAGGAGATCTCTCCGCCCAGCGCTGGAAAAAGGTAAGATTTAACCCCTTTCCAGAGCCGGGCGGGAGGGGGTCCCTGAGGGTGGGGGCACCCTCAGGGCACTCTAGTGCCAGGAAAACGAGTATGTTTTCCTGGCACTAGAGTGGTCCTTTAATTTTCATCTGTATAGCCACAGTCCATGAGAGCCATAACATGTGGAATAACGTTCTTCCTGACTGAAGAGGCAGAACAATCCCAAATTCCTTGCTTCCACACTCTTCTCCATGCTCTTCCCACAATCACTCCCCATTTGTACATATAATACAGTAGGAGAGAAGAAAAACAGCAGTAACTTCTCATGCAAAGAGGGAAACAAGAAACCCAGACAGGAGAAAATCTACTATGGACCGGCACAATAACAAACGATGCAAGGAAGGAAATAAAATAGGGAGGGACCTCATTGAACCAAACCACAAAGATGAAAAGTAATTTAATCGCTAAGCATTAAATTCATTCTTCATCTTAATTTGGTCACTGTCCACGAGAGTCATAATATGTGGAATAAGGCGGGGCTTAGCAGCCGAGACAGACAGTCGCACTATTCCAGAGCTCCGTGGCCCAAACGAGAGAAAACTGACACAATCCCAACGAATCGGCACCCGAACCACGGCAAAAGTCATAGACCTACACCCCAACGATATGGGTCGCAAAACCGGCAAGAAAATCCCGAAGAAAATCAACCCGGGACTGACTATAGGAGACATGTGGCGGCAGGCCCGAGGCGCAAACGAAGCCAGCATGGCGGCGCTCCACGGAGGCTGCTCAGACTTCTCCGACGATCTCTCAGGTGAGGAATACCTACCGGTCCACACAGCCAGACGGCCCTCACCACCGACCAATGCCTCTCCAGACTCCACTCCAGTGACAGTAGCGATCCTTAAACAAATGCTGGCAGACCATCACGATGACATACACAAAGAAATCATTGCACTGAGGGGGGATCTAAAAGGGGTGTCTAGCCGCCTAACTACGCTAGAAAATCGAACCGAAACGAACTCCGAGGACATACAGGAGCTCAAGCACGCGGTGCATGAACTGCGCTTGCAACAATGCTCTCACGACGTCCGCATGGCCGACATCGAGGATGCCAGGCGCCGAAATAACCTTAAGCTCAGGGGGCTCCCAGAGAACATCACGGACGCAGGCCTCCCACAGACAATCAAACGCCTGCTCGCCATGATCCTGCCACCGGCGCTAGCAGAGCACATCCACCCAGAACACTGCTTCAGAATCCCCAAGTCACCAAAGGCCCCGACTGGGTCCACCAGAGACACCATAATAGTTCTCCGAAAAGATTCCGACAAAATGGCGATACTAGATGCCATGCGGGGCAAGACGCCCCCACAGTATGAAGGCAGGACCCTAAACTTTTACGCAGACCTCTCCAGCGGCACCTTAGCTTGGAGACGGTCCCTCCAACCACTTACCACCCTACTCCGCCAAAAGGGCCTCAACTACCGCTGGCGACCAGCTCACACACTCACGGTCCACCAGGGTCCTGACTCACACCAGATAAGGGACTTAAGCGATGCAGCACCACTTTTACTATCCTTAGGCCTCACCCTGGACTCCATCCAACCAGAAGCCCAGAAGAGCCAAGCATCCCCGCAACACAGCTGGGACCCATCCAAGACCGTCCCGTTCATCCCGCAGGGCCTCACACCGGACCCATACGCCACCATCACCACCTGAACAGCGATGGGCGACCACAGGGACTATCGGTCCCGAGGACAAGCACACATATGGCAGAGGACTTATACCAGTTTTCCCTTTTTATCCTGGACTTTTTCCTGGAAACCAACTCCCACATATTAAGACCCTACCCAGGGTTGGTTCGATGGTACCGGGACTCTTGGACAGAGCATCACCGAACCCGTGTCATACTGGCCTGGTCACCAACCCTGCTGGACCTAATCACATGGCTTCAGCATTGCACGTCTTCACGCTGTCCCATACGAACTCATTTTCTCCCCCTTTTTTTTTTTTTTTTCCTTTTTTCTCTTCCCTCTTCTTTTCTTAAGCATGCCACACTTCGCAAAGTGTGACCACCCACAGTCCTAAGACTCCAAGCCAGATGGTTGAAAGCTACATGTATAACCTGTCTGTTAGCATTACTCAGCCAGACCTCACATAACGGGTTCCTAAATGATAAAATTTTGGTATTCTTTCACTCTCTCTCACTTACATGTAAGAGGCAAATCAACCCCACCCAACGTGTACCAGCCCACCTATACTGACACACATCGATTATATACCACAAGTCCCTCCGTTAATGGAGTACTACAGGAATCGCCTTAACAGACGAGCTCACATTGCTGGGTAGGCCAGTGGCAATGTAACGAATGGCTCCATAGAGCTAGTAGGCACCCAGGCTTACCTATATTGGCTACACGCATAATATACTCCACACCTGTACTAACATAATGTGTTCTACCATATAGAGAGGCACACCGCCTAAAGTCCCCAAGCAGACACTGAGCAACGGCTGTCGAGCCCACCTCAGCGCCTCTCAAGTGCACAGGCCACGCTTGCTCATAGATGACACACTCCTACTGATACAACACTTTTAACTTTGCTCCAAGTACCGTCTCAAAATTATACTAACGATGCTAGCAAACCATCCGCACACACACGCGTGCAGCCCCTTAATTCAAATGTAATGTCGGGATAACGGAGGTGACCACTACAGTTACAAAAGCATATTTTATTTAACAATGTTATCTTTACCCTTTATTTCGATACCTAGCCTCACAGCCCTTCATGCAAGCACAATATGATTATCTGCTCAGCGTGCACAAAAGCATACTGCTCTCGCTACTCATGCTAGCCTAGTAACTGCTTAGCTTGGTATATTAACCAGCAGTTCTGTAAACCCCACCAAAATGCAATATGTTTAGCGAGGTGTGCGAACCAAGCGCCTCATATAAGATCCAGAAAGGGGTTACAAGGAGCTTTTGATTTCGGTTTTGCTTTGTTTTCCTTGTTTTTTTTTTTTTCTTAGGGTAAATGCCTAAAAATAACCCATCTTGAATATTCTATGATATGCAGCCATGGCAACTTTAACCTAATACTCCATGAAGCGGACCTCTTGCATTGCATACATCGAGCCCAACTCCCTGATGAACCATGTCTTTAGCGTCTAATCTGTACACCAAATGTGTCCCGCATATCTAACATATCCTCCCTCCATATAAAAATGCCTGTATGTTAAATGACCGTACCAACATAATCCCCATGTTCATAGTTAAGGCTTTATGCCTTCCTAGCAATGTTAAGACATGGTATATAGTGGAACTGTCACACACGTACCATTGCATGTTTTTCAAGCCTGTATATAATATGTTTTCGTTACACAATATAAAAACAAAAATGAGGCATAAATGTCGCGGAAATGTACAACTTTAATGTTATTGCTGTAACGGCCCTACATTGTGTATCATTTGTATATTCCACTTTCTCCATTCTGTAACCCAACTTGTATGCCTTAATAAAAGAAAGATTGACAAAAAAAAAATATGTGGAATAAGGCATTCCCATCCTGCATTGAAAAATAACCCTTATGAAAATAGGGTGTGCGTGGAAAATACAGAAAACAAAAAACAATTAGTGGTGCAGGAGAATAAATGGGAACAATTGCCCACAGCACTTTCCTGCCAGACACAGTTTCAAAGGATGCAGAACACCTCCAAAACGACAGAACATCGTAATTATTTATTACATCATGATTATTATTATGTTATATTATATTATTGATTAGTTTCTTTTTCCAATTCAAAATATTTGTTTGGTCAGTATAAAAATGTAATTATACAGTAAGCATACTTACATGCAGACACATACAATCTCACTGACACAAGCAGACAATCTCATTGATACACAAACTCATTGACATAAAAAACAATCTCACTGACGCACACAAATAGGCTCACTGACAGACAATCTCACTGACACACACACAAACTTAGTACAAACTATGACACTCACACAAGGGTACTACAGACAAACTCATTGGTATACAAACACATGCTCACTACAGACAAGCTCACTGACATACACATGCTCCCTACAAACAAGCTCACTGACACACACACACACACGTTCACTACAGACAAGCTCGCTGAAACACACATGCTCACTACAAACTCACTGACACACAAGCTCACTCACTGTCAGACACACACACACAAACACAAGCTCACTGTGGTGCTATACATACTACACTATATAGGTGTATCTTGTTTATTTAATATAACTCCTAGATCACCTCTACCTGGATCAAAAGCTAAACCACAGATCCTTAGATAGGGATTGTTCCATTCAGGGGCACAGAAGTAGAGCTCTATACACTGTAAGTGTATCTCTTCTATATTCCATTTTATCTTACACACTACACTAAATACTCTTCAATTGTCCTTCCTCTCGTTCCATGTGGCCTACATTTGAGGGCATATCAAGGCGCCAATTGTTATTTCTATTTGTAGCCAATTACTGTGCAAATAATCGTTAATCTAAGTGCATCACTGTGTTATTTTATATCTCTGAAATAAAATTACAGTGCATTACTTCTCAACTAGTTTATGCTCAGGTAAAAGCCTTGTGTTTACATAGGTTTGAAGCATAGTAAAAGAAGTGGACTTAGCATGATCATGATAGCAATAAATACATGTGGACCTGATTCCCATGGTGTGCAAAGGGCCAGTACATTTGCCTATGCTGTTTATGGTTGTATAGCAACTATAAACAGCATAGGTTTAGAAGGAGTTACATTCACAATTCATAAAACACATGAAAAGGTTAGGGAGTAAGGATTCACACAATAGCATTTTGTCATAGTCTTAAATCATATTTTTGCTGATAAAAAATAAAGTTTTTTAAAAACTGGCAAACGATCTAGAGTAAAAAAATTGTCTGCACCCCCTTCAGCCCTGTGTCTAACTTCTATTATGTTTCTGTTCCTAGTGTGCTGACAGCAGCAGGGAAACACGCTTTATTAAACTACTATTGATTTTCTTTTCAGTATGTTGTCCGACTGGAGGCGTGTGGGCTGTGAAACTCCCACCACCCCCTCCCAACTTCACAATTCCCCGCTTGAGAGAACCACTCGGGCTTCCCCTGCCTGCGGGGGCTGCAATAATGGAGAATACCAAGAAGATGGGGAAATAGATGCACAGCCACTTAAAGTAACAGCCTAAGCAGCAAAATCCCTTCATTTTAATCACGTGATTTGGGGGCATAGTGCCTCTGCAGCCATGCAATGAAAACAGAATTCCTACTCACAGTAAATTCCATATAATCCATAGGAATAGTGACAGTACAACAGCAGCAGGGATTTTACTCCTGACTTCCCACTGGATAGGCAAAAAAAAACTTTAGAATGTGACAGTACCACTCTAAACAGTTTCTCTTTATTAAATAAACTCTTGGCTGCCCTCCATAACCCCAGTAATCACCAACACCAGGATACTGCAAAAATATATTTATTAGAAATAAGGGAGTGAAGACTGTACTGCTCGACTGCTGATCCTATGGAAAACAGACTGTGCATTGAATAAAAATTCTGATTCCATTCAGATATTGGCAGCACGACAACAGCAGGGATTTAACAAGCTGTATAACAGAAGAGAGAGTCTTAATTGACAATTGCTTGAGGAAACTTTCGCTTAAGGAAAGCATCTACTGAATGTATGCAATGACAACCAAGTTGCTGCTTTGCAAATATGATCGGATGAAGCTGAAGCATGCGAAGCCCCGGACATAGAAACTAATCTTTTTGAATGAGCTTTTATGTGAAGGAGGTGACTTTACATAGCATGATCAGTCATCTAAATAGCATTTCTTATCCATCTTACAATCTTTGCTTTACCTTTATTTTTCCCTTGGCTAGATTGACTAAAACATGAAGTCCTATTCAGAAAAATCTTTGTTTGTTTAACTCCTTAGTGACCAGACCATATTTCTATTTTCTTGCTGTTAAAGGGACACTATAGTCACCTGAACAACTTTAGCTTAATGAAGCAGTTTTGGTGTATAGAACATGCCCCTGCAGCCTCACTGCTCAATCCCCTGCCATTAGGAGTTAAATCCCTTTGTTTATGAACCCTAGTCACACCTCCCTGCATGTGACTTGCACAACCTTCCATAAACACTTCCTGTAAAGAGAGCCCTATTTAGGCTTTTATTGCAAGTTCTGTTTAATTAAGATTGTCTTATCCCCTGCTATGTTAATAGCTTGCTAGACCCGGCAAGAGCCTCCTGTATGTGATTAAAGTTCAATTTAGAGATTGAGAAACAATTTTTTTTCAATTCTTTATTTTTTCGAGTTTTTTCGTATGATACAACATATTTCAGTGAGTAACCGGTTAAAGATAGTCACATTACTAGTGTGTAAACGTCACCAAGCTGGTTCAACTCCATTTTATGTTTTGTAGGGGCTTATGCACCCAGGCTCATCTATGGGTGGTCCTGGAACGAGTGGTTTGGGGGGGTGCTGGGGTCTGGCCGCAAGCGCCTTATGGCCAATCTGTGTTGCGCCTTATCCTGTGAGCTATAATAGGGCGCTTATTTATGGCGTGCGTAGGTGTTGAGCTTCTCTAGTCTGGGTCTGGGTGTTCGCTCAGTAGTGTTGGTGCAGGAGATTTGGGTCATGCGCTTTGCAGTCTGTGGTCTGCTGCTTTTGCGCAGTGGTGTCGCTTATTAACCGTGTGCTGGGGGGGGGGAGGGGGGGAGGGGGGTAAAAGCTTGGTATCTTAGTGTTAGAGCTACTTCTAAGACTTATGGAGCCGGCAACTGGACAACATAGGCATTATTCATAAACAGTATTCAACATTGATAAAAGGAACGACATTTATAGAACTGTGTAAATTTAAAGAACATTTTGTGTAAAATGATGTTTAGGTAAGTTCAGTCCCCAAGTTCAAGGTGGCAGTTCCTCAGCCGCAGGTGCTTCCCCTCTGGGCACAAATGGGGTGATGTTGGCTATGTTCCAAGCCGGGTGGTCTGCCGCCGGTGTCGTTGTCGCTGTTAGGCCAAGGGCTTGCAGGAAGGTTGTCGCCTCACTAGGGTGCGATATTGTGTGGGTCTTCCCCACTTTGTCAGTGAGTAATCGGAGGGGTCCCCATTTGTAGACTATGGATTTCTCTTGGAGAAGCTGGGTAATAGGCTTGAGAGATCTTCGCCAAGATAGAGTATGTCTGGAGAAGTCCCGGAAAAAAGCTAGTTGTGCTCCCTCGAAGGATACTGTGGGGGTGTCTCTCGCTGCTCCCATAATAACACCCCTGTCAGAGTCCCGCACCATTTTGAGCAGTACATCCCTGGGTACCTCTTGGGTTGCGTTGGTCGCCTTCTTGAGCCTGAAGCAGGAGTCCACCACCAGCTGTTTAGACTGTTTGGGCATGAGGAGGGTGGCAAGTAGCTTCCTGCAGTAGTGAGGGAGCTCTGCTTCCGCAACGGTTTCTGGCACTCCCTTGATCCTCAGGTTGCGTGCCCTGGCTTTGTCCTCCAGGTTAGCAAGTTGAGCCTGATGGTCGGCGCACTGCTTCTGCAGGGCACCAAGGGCTGCATCTGTGGCCGACTGTGCCAGCTTGTGGCCAGTCATATTCTCTTCCACTGTGTCCATGCGTGTGGTAAGGTTGGAGACTGCCGCTTTAATTGGTGCCAGATCTGCCTTGAACATGGCTTGAATTTCTGCCACCAGTGCCTTGATGTCTGCCTTTGTGGCTGGGGTCGAATCGTCCAGCGCTGTAGTCGCTGCTTGCCCTGATCGCCGCCTCTGTATTGGGAAGAGGTCAGCTGTGCTGCTGTCCTCCTCCGAGGACAGCGTGTATTCAGATGCGGGCGCCATCTTGGCGGGTGCGGGCCGCACGGCTGTGCGCAAATAAGCGCCGATATCTTGCGACCCCGGTCCCAGATCTGGTCGCAACTTTTTGTTCTTTTTCCCCATAGTGTTGGGGTACGAGCAGGCACCCGTGTGGGTCTGGATCGCGGGTATTTCCGCAGTTAGTCGGCGTTTTGTCGGCCCGTCTTGCGGAGCAGCTCTGGGACACGTCCTGCTCGTTTGGGCGCCGGCTCCTCCCCCCCCGAGAAACAATTTTTTAAGGTAAATTACATTTGTTTGAAAGTGAAACCAGTTTTATTTTTCATGCAGGCTCTGTCAATCATAGCCAGGGGAGATGTGGCTATGGCTGCATAAACAGAAACAAAGTGACTTAACTCCTAAATGACAGTGAATTGAGCAGTGAAATTGTAGGGGAATGATCTATACACTAAAACTGCTTTATTTAGCAAAAGTAATTTAGGTGACTATAGTGCTCCTTTAAGGACCAGGGCTCTTTTTACATTTCTGCTGTGTTTGTGTATTGCTGTAATTTTCCTCTTACTCATTTACTGTACCCACACATATTATATACAGTTTTATATGGTTTAAATGGTCTTTCAAAAGATACCATTATTTTCATCATATCATATAATTTACTATAAAAAACAATTAGAAAATATGATGAAAAGATTAAAAAACTCCCAAAATCTTTTACGCATCTACAACAGTCATAAAACACCAGTGCTAAATAGTTTATACATTTTGTCCTGAGTTTAGAAATAGCCAATGTTAAGATGTTCTTAGCTTTGGAACGTTATAGGGCAATAAATAAAAGTAATACTTTGCTAATTTCCAAACCATTTTTTGTTTTCAAAATCAAGCAAGTTACATTGTAACACTGATATCTGTCAGGAATCCCTAAATAACCCTTCACATGTATTTTTTTTTTTTTTTTTTTTAAAAGAAGACAACTGAAGGTATTAAACTTGGGGTATTTTGACTCTTTTCATGCAACCAATTTACCACCAACCTATGCCAAATAAAAAAAATAAAATAAATAGTAATTGGTGATTTTTTTGATACACATAGCAATTTAACAATACATGTACAGAGAACTTTAAGGGTTGCTGCCAAAGAACACCCCAATACAGTGATACCACCCATGTACAGGTGTGTCGGGCCTCTGGGGGATAAAAGGCCTTATTTGGAAGGTACGCATTCCAGTTTTCCAACTTGGAATTTTCACAGCTGGTCATCATGCACCCATGTCCTATTTGGGACATTTTTGAAGCTGGCCAATGTACCGTATATACTCGAGTATAAGCCGACCCGAATATAAGCCGAGGCCCCTAATTTTACCCCAAAAAACTGGGAAAACTTATTGACTCGAGTATAAGACTAGGGTGGGAAATGCAGCAGCTACTGGTAAATTTCTAAATAAAATTAGATCCTAAAAAAATTATATTAATTGAATATTTATTTACAGTGTGTGTATATAATGAGTGCAGTGCGTGTATGAGTGTAGTGCGTGTATGAGTGCAGTGCGTGTATGAGTGCAGTGCGTGTATGAATGCAGTGTGTGAGTGCAGTGCGTGTATGAGTGCAGTGTGTGTGTATATATTAATTGAATATTTATTTCCAGTGTGTGTATATAATGAATGCAGTGTGTGTGTGTGTGAGTGCAGTGTGTGTGAGTGCAGTGTGTGTATATGAATGAAGTGTGTGTGTGTGATGCAGTGTGTGTGTGATGCAGTGTGTGTGAGTGCAGTGTGTGTGAGTGCAGTGTATGTGAGTGCAGTGTGTGTGTGATGCAGTGTGTGTGATGCAGTGTGTGTGATGCATGTGTTGGTGGGGGTGGGCATATAATATATTATTAATTATTATTTTATTTTTTTTATATTATTTTTTTTGTATTATTATTTAATTATTATTTTTATTTATTTTTTTAATTATATATTTTTTTCGTCCCCCCTCCCTGCTTGAAGGGGCTCCTTCCCTGGTGGTACAGTGTCATTGGTAGTTCAGTGGGGGGGAGAGGGGGGCTGGTAGAGCTGTACTTACCTTTCCTGCAGCTCCTGTCAGCTCTCTCCTCCTCCGCGCGGTCTGTGCAGCTCCCTCTGTCAGCTCCCAGTGTAAGTCTCGCGAGAGAGACTTACACTGGGAGCTGACCGAGGTGCTGAACGGACCGCCGCGGAGGAGGAGAGAGCTGACAGGAGCTGCAGGAAAGGTAAGTACAGCTCTACCAGCCCCCCTCTCCCCCCAGTCTGTATTATGGCAATGCAAATTGCCATAATACAGACTATGACTCGAGTATAAGCCGAGTTGGGGTTTTTCAGCACAAAAAATGTGCTGAAAAACTCGGCTTATACTCGAGTATATACGGTAATTTACCCCCGTCAAAGCATATATTTTTGAAAAGTAGACAGGGTATTTTCTAATGAGATAGAAAGGGGTATTTTTTTATATACATCCCTACATGCTTATTAACCCTTAATAGGGAACACATGGGATGGGCAGCAGCATTGTAACAAAGCTGTGTGATACAAAAGTGGATACAAATACAAAAAAAACAAGTCCTGCCCTTAAACTCCCATCACTCCTGGGCGGCATCAATGACCACAGTACACATCAGCCCAAATACATACAGTAAAAATCAAAGAAAAAAAGTTTACAACTTTTAATTACCTATTGGAATCCGAGAGTGCTGGTCATCTCCTCTATTGGTATGTGTAATCCCCCCCGATTGCAAGCACCCGGTTTAACTATTTTGAGCCAGTGTGCAAGGATATTGTGGATTCTTTTATTTATTTATATATATATATATATATATATATAACTATAAACAAATATAAACTGTACCTTGCACTCAGGCTTCAAACTTGCCAAACCGTGTGCGATACCAGGGCTTGAGTATCCAAATAGTAAGGTAATGTGGCTGCACTCACGGATTTCCAATAAAAAATAACTTTTATTCCAGTTTCTTTAACCCCTTAAGGACACATGGCATGTGTGACATGTCATGATTCCCTTTTATTCCAGAAGTTTGGTCCTTAAGGGGTTTAAACAGATCAACGTTTCAGTCTATCTTGTGAGAAGTGCCTGTCAGAGGACAGCAGGCATCGCAGGAGGAGGTAAGTGATAGTGGTAATGGGAATGCCGCCAAAACGAGATGCGCCCGCCGGGTTCCAATCCACTCCCAGGCAGGAGCGGACCCGGAGGGTGCTTGGAGACAGGGTGAGTATTTGCCGGAATTCCCCTTGCCATGTGGGAATGCCACCACAACGATACGCGCCAGAGACTTTGTATTTTATTAGAAATTAAAAAACAAAATAAAAAATTAATATTTACACAAAAAAAAGCTGATAGTTATTCGACAACTCACATCTTGTTTTTTTGTTAACCATTACAATGAGGAATGTCAAATTTAAGCTTGTTTTCCAACAAAATATGTTGCATATTGTAAGTTCAATCGGATTCATTTATATGCCTTGCTACTCATCTCAAATACTGGCCATCCATAATCAACTGATTAGCCCGACTTTGATTAAAAGATTTGTTAAAAGATTGAAAGAGTTTTTTAAAGAAAGGAATGATAGTGTTATTCTAAATGAATATGAATATAATTATTTGAATATAAAACCCCCAAAATCCCAGAGTTCTACGTAAGGATCATCTCAATCCTCCAGGAACACCTATATAGACTCTGGGACAGAAATCCCAGTAGATTATCAGAATATATTGATCGGTTCCTCCAACTAATAGTACAAGGATATCCAAGCTACCTTAGGGACACTCTTAACATCATACACATCTTTCAGGGAATAGAATGGGAATCTAGCTCCTTTTCACTCACAGACGATATGAATTCTTTATATACTATTATATCCCACACAAAAGGGTGCAAAGCTACATAATTCTTTTTTAAGAAATCTCAAATATACTCTGAATCTCAAATAGATTTCATTTTAAAAGGCATTCAGTTCATTTGAACAAATAACTGTTTTTGGTTCTCGAATGATTTTTATTCTACAAGAAGATGGTCAGATGGTGGGAACCAGGTTTGCACCCAGCTATGCCAACCTATTTATTGCATTTTGAGAATATTATTTTGTTTTCAAGGGTCATGGTTGAGTTGCAAAACTGGTTTCCTATTGATGGTATATTGATGACTTTTTAAAAAAAAAAATGGAACGGCACAGAGGATAACCTCTCTACATTTGTAGGGTACCTTAACTTAAATGATTTGGGTATAAATTTAACCATTAACTATAACAATACAATTGTAAATTTGCTAGAGCTTAATATTTTTATAGATGGTTTGATGAAAACCAACACTCATTTTTAATCAGTCAGCAATTATAGTGTATACAAACAAGTGCACACAAATGCAATAAGGTGAAAACAGGCTCTACACTTAAGTGAAGGATTCCCTTAACCTTCACAGTACAATACGTGGTAAAAACAAAATATAAGTGGAGCTCTGAAATACCTGAACAGATGAGTATTGTTGATTAAAATGCTATTACAATAATCTGCAAATAATAAACAATCAAATCATAGTGTAGATAGTTATTATAACCAAAGGTGAATAAAATAATCCAAATTGGCAACTCACAAATGTAGAGCCAAAAGACCACCTGGCTCTAGTGAAAAACGCCTTGGGATCTTTTAAGGGAGGCAGTTTAACCCCTTAAGGACCAAACTTCTGGAATAAAAGGGAATCATGACATGTCACACACGTCATGTGTCCTTAAGGGGTTAATCAACAATACTCATCTGTTCAGGTATTTCAGAGCTCCACTTATATTTTGTTTTAGTCAGCAATTATATCCAACTAAATAGCTGTAATTTTTCTCTGTAGTTGCACAATGTGCAGAGATCACAGTTGCTTAGAATTTGTAGGACCTGCACTGATCTGAACACATTCCATAAAGAGGCTAGTAAAATTTAGATTTTTTTTGGACAAGGGTTATAATGCATTAGAAACATTAGAGGAAACAATTAGGGAGGTTTCAGATATGGACAGAACATCCTTTTTGTCATATAAACCTGTAAAGCCCAATAACCGTCCTGAAATACTTTTGATTTATAATTTTAATAAAAATAGTCATCAAATACAGTAGATTGTTACAAAATGTTGGACAATTTTAAGGAGTGACACATTGTACAATCTTTTACCTAGCAAACAAGCCATTGTATATAGATAATCACCTAATAATTAAAAAAAAAAAAAAAAAAATCAAGTATACAATTATATAAGAGAAGACAAATCATATGCTTCCTACATAAGGAGGGTTCATTTAGTTGTGGCTCATGTTTTGCAGAGCCACCAAGAGCAAGAAAAGGAATGTAAATACTTTTACAGTTCTACATAATGTGAAAAAAAGTATCACATTAAAAATGTAATCACCTGTTTTTCCAAGAAAACTATCTACCTCTTGTTCTGCACATGTCGGCACTACTATGAAGGTGGGACTAAACATCCCCTACATATAAGGGCCAGGGAGCATGCTAGAAACATAAGGAATGGTTAAGAAAAACATAATGTTCTACTTCATTTCAGATGCATAATAGTGACCCACAGCATCTAGAATTTGATGGCAAGACAGGAGGCTTCATATTTGCTTTACTTTCTTTACTGAATCCTCCCACCAGCAAAGAAACAGTTAAACAATTGAAAACAAAATCAACCAATCAGAAGACATCTAGACAGTAATATGTGGCTATTCGACTCCTCCCAACTCCTCTTTCTTTTCTGCTTGCCTGACAGGTGAGTCAATTCTGATTACATTGGCCATAATGCTGTATATTTTGAGTACCTCAGTTTTTTACCATATCATTGTTTAAATTATATTTTTTGGTCTTAATTATTGTTATTCCATCTTTATTTATACCTCAATATATAGTTTCTCCCCTCAGGGCTGACCTCTTGTTAGACCGCAATCTAATCGTAGCTTTTTTCTTATATTCCGGACACTCTACTAGTCGGGCCCTGCTGCCGCGAGTATTGTGCAGCCTATCTAGCCGTTTTCCCCACCTTTTTTCCTGTGACCCGAGTGGCTGCCGCCTCCTTCAGTGCCGGCGGCTATTTTGTTTCTTTTTGCGGTTTATTTTCGTCAGAGAAACACTTCTATTCCCCCTCGGTTTTCAAAGTTTATTTTTCTAAGTACCAAGGTAAGTTTTTCTTGTGAAATATATTTCTTTGTATTACTTTTCCATAATCATATCTTTTAAAATATATTCTAGCCCATGGAGAGTCGACAGACATGCCCATGTAAAAGTCCAAGGGAAGTTTATGTGAAAACCCAATGTTTAGCTTACACATGTCATTGACTAACATACCAAAGATTATCTTTACGCTGTGTCAAATTTATGTTTACAATAATATCATAAATAATAATTAAAGTACCTCCTGGAATTGAGGTTTACAACAATAGTCTATGCTTGTTGACAAAATGGCAGCGAGTACAGATTACCTAAAGGTGGATAACTAATCCCCTCACAGAATTGTCCCCCCCTTCCTCTCCTCCCCAATGTTTCCTTGTATTGGCATTTTATGGAAACACTTCACAGCATGTGCTGAAGACAACGAAAATAACCAATCATAACCCACACAGACCTATGTCTAAATTCACAATGTAACTGGAAACGATGTTGTATTATATTTTCACTGCATATATGTATGTAAAAGCATTACACTCTTACATGTAACAATATTGGATTATGTCTTACATGACTGCGAATAAAAAACTATTAAAACTAAAAAAGTATATATATATATTCTAGATAGTTTCAGTCTCACATTCTTCCTGCCAGGTTCAAAGCCTCATCTATTTAAAGGATCACTATAGTGTCAGGAAAAAAAAACTTGTTAAAACCCCTTCAGCTACTTACTTTAATTCAGCGCCGAGGTGACCTCTCCTCCCACTCCGACGTCAGCTCCCGAGTGGAGCGGAAAGCGCAGAGCGGCCAGAGCCTTGCGCATTAAAAACACCCATTTGAAAGCATTTCTCAATGCTTTCCTATGGACGTTCTGCACGCTGAATGCAATTTTTGCATTCAGCGTCGCAGAAGCGCCTCTAGCGGCCGTCAGGAAGACAGCCACTAGAGGCTGGATTAACCCTGCAATGTAAACATAGCAGTTTCTCTGAAACTGCTATGTTTACATCTGAAGGGTTAAAACCTAGGGGACCTGGCACCCAGACCACTTCATTAATCTGCCTAAAGGGTGACCCCCTTTATTGTAACAGGTAACCCCTGTTTATCCATATAAAGAAAAAAATAAAAATAAAATATATATATAGTGGGTGACCCCCATTTACTACTGCATCATTGGGTAACCCCCATATGCTTTACTTGGGTGACCCCCAAGATTTAATTCAAAGGGTGACCCCCTTTTATCATTGGGTGAACTCCAATTTCATATATTTTTTTCCTTAATTATTGTTATTGGTATTTTAATTAAAACATTAGCCTGTTGCCTGCTTTTTATATTATATAATTTTTCGGTCAGTGTCATATTACCATTTCATTATTGTCAATATGTCTGACCAACAAGAATGTATTGTTTCCGCTAAGCTAAAATCGTGGCTCTTTTCTGCCATAGCGGAGTCTATGCCCAAAGCCATAGCCGCATTCCACGAGCAGTCCAATCCTGTTCCCAAACCACTTATGACGCAAAGTTTCTCAGACTTAGAATTCACATAATGGATCTGACCATGAAGGGGCTCCGCGCAGGTGTCCCTGGAAGGGCAACAGTGCCTCAGCCGGTAAAGGCATGGCACCGGCTAAAAATCCGAGGTTGTCACAAACCTCCTCTAGTCAACAGATAATTGATCCCCCTAGAGGGTTCCACATTCCACTCTGACCTACAAGTCGTGGATGAGTACTGCGAGGGGTATTCTGATGATGAATCACCCACTGATGTACTACATGCCAATACTCCTTAGGTCAAGGAGTCTTTTGTTAATTAGCCTCTGGTTTCCCAAGGCTCTAACACAATTAATCCCTTGAAGACCCAGGATCAGTCTACCTTACTAGATCCTAGTGGCCAACCTTTAGTCGATCCCAGGATCATTAAACATCCCTGCTCAGCTGAGTTGGTCCCATCAGACCATATAGCCCAGTGATGGCGAACCTGTGGCACGCCGAGCCCTCTCTGTGGGCACGCGGCCACAGGTCCGCCATCACTGCAGAATAGGCGCCTGCCTGCCCGAAACGGCAGGCGCCTATTCTGCTTCCGGGTCGGGAGGCAGGGGGAGGGATCTGTGTAGCAGCTCCCCCTGTCCTCCCACGCGATGCTGTGTGGAGCGTTGCCGAGCGTTACCATGGCAACGCTCCACACAGCATCGCGCGGGAGGACAGGGGGAGCTGCTACACAGATCCCTCCCCCTGCAGTACTTCCCACCACCGGACCACCAGGGATGGCTGTGTCCCCCCACCCACACTTCATTGAAGGTAAGAAGGAGGGGGGTGGGATACTAACACACCACCCCTACCCCCCCCAGAAGTACCCTTACCCCCCTGCAGCACCCCACTCCCCAGCACCAAACCTACCCACCACAGCACCACCCCTACCCACCACAGCACCACCCCTACCCACCCCCCAGCAGCACCCTACCCCCCCAGCACCCTACCCACCAAAGCACCACCCCTACCCCCCACAGCACCACCCTACCCCCCCAGCAACACCCCTACCCCCCACAGCACCACCCTACCCCCCCAGCACCACCCCTACCCACCACAGCACCCTACCCCCCAGCACCACCGTACCCCCCAGCACCACCCCACCCCCCAGCAGCACCACCCCACCCCCCCAGCACCACCCCTACCCACCCCAGCACCACCCCTACCCACCACAGCACCCTACCCCCCAGCACCACCCTACCCCCCAGCACCACCCCACCCCCCAGCAGCACCGTACCCCCCAGCACCACCCCACCCCACTAGCAGCACCCTACCCCCCCAGCACCACCCCTACCCACCACAGCACCACCCCTACCCACCACAGCAACACCCCACCCCCCAGCAGCACCCCTACCCACCACAGCACCACCCCACCCCACCCCCCCAGCAGCACCCCACCCCCCCAGAAGTACCCCTACTCCTCCACACACAGTACCCCTACCCCCCACACAGTACCCCTACCCCCCCCACACCCAGTACCCCTACCCCCCCCCACACAGTACCCCTTACCCCCCACAGCACAGCACCCCTCTCACACACATACAGCACCCCCCCACACACACAGCACCCCCCCAACACCCAGCACTCCCCCCCCAAACACCCAGCACTCCCCCCCAAACACCCAGCACCCCCCACACACACACAGCACCCCCCCACACACACATCACCCCCCCCCCACACACACACAGCACCCCCCCACACACACAGCACCCCACACACACACAGCACCCCCCCACACACACAGCACCCCCCCACACACACAGCACCCCCCCCACACACAGCACCCCTCATACACACACACAGCACCCCTCATACACACACAGCACCCCTCATACACACACAGCACCCCTCATACACACACACAGCACCCCTCATTTACACATACAACACGCACCCTCCCCCACACACACGCACCCCCCCCACACACACACGCAATAGCCGTGTTGACACTTTAAGGGAAAAAAAGTTGGCATGTATTGCGGTTTGGGCACTCGGGCTCAAAAAGGTTCGCCATCACTGATATAGCCGAATTCTGCAGAATGTGGCTCTGCAAACCTCTTGAAAAGGAGATTCTGAATAAGATGATAGCAGAATGTCCACGTCCAACAATACCTGACAAGATGGTACGCACGCCTGAATTTGATCTTCTCCTGATCACTTTTCTAAGCAAGTCGGGTAAAGACCCTCGCAAAGACCTTGAACAGGGTCTAAAAGCAGTTCAGGACAAGTTGTTCATCGCTGACTCCATTATACAAATCTTTATTCTTGCTGATGAAGCTCTAACAGGCGATACCTTGGATCCACATTTGGTACAAGAATGGGCACAGAGGGCCTTATGTTTACTTGGCAATGCGAATGTAGCCATTTCAACAGAACGACGCAAAGCTGTCTTATACAAGATTGATGCAAAATTGGCAGATTTGAGTACTAAAGAACTCGGTCCAAAGGCTAATGACCTATTGTTTGCTGATAAATTCATGAGCAACCTCAACATACAAGTTTCTGTTTTCACCTCTCTTAATAAAGCTCAAACATGTCTGCGCAGAGTGATCCGCTCATCATTTTTCTGGCAAGGCCGGATGCCAGAGGCCAAGCTAACGGCAGGACTGCCTTCACAGGCTATATGCCTCGTGCCACTGAACCTTTGAACTCGGGTTATACCTGCCCCTATCACAGACAACTCTTCACAAGCAGAGGATCGATCAGAAGACGTCGGTCTGCTTCTCTCAGGGGTCGCACTGCTGCAGGTATCCAACCTACCTTAGTTTTTAATACCTATTGCAGGCCGTTTAACCCATTTATTCCTTTAGTGGTCTCTACTCACTCAGGATCCTTCAAACGGTTTCAGGGTTTCACATAGATTTAATCTCAGACCCACTACAAGAGTTTCCTCCTCATTCTCTAAGGATGCTCCAATCGGACACAGCCATTTTACACTCAGAACTCTGCAATCTCAGAGACAAGGGTGCGATTGAACATTCTCCAGGAACCGCAACCAGGTTTCTTAGCAACCTTTTCCTGGCTTGGAAGAAATCCAATAAACTTCGCCCCATCATCATTTTAAGAAACTTAAATCAGTTCATAGTATATCATAGTTTCAAAATGGAAGGCATACACATGCTTCGAGACCTCCTCTGTGAGGGAGATTGGTTCTCCCACTTTGATTTAAGAGATGCTTACCTTACAGTTCTGGTGGCATCTTCCCATTGCCCCTTTCTACAATTCTTCTGGCAACAAGATCTCTTGCAATTCACTTGCCTCCCTTTTGGTCTTTCTTCCACCCCTTGGTGTTTCACCAAGTTGATGAAACCAGTTATGGCTCTTCTCCGTTTCCAAGGTATCAGATCTATCGTCTATCTAGACGACATCCTAATCATGGCTCATGATCAGTTCACTCTTCACAAACATACAGAAGTGACTAAATCTCTCCAACAGAACCTCGGATTTGTAATCAAGTTCGAGAAATCTTCTCTGATCCCATCTCAGACTATTCTTTTCTTGGGTTTTCAGTCCGACCTGGTCCTTGTGATTCAACAACTGGTGTTAAAAATGGAATACTAAGAGGGTGAAATGATACCTGAAATGATACGGCTGGAGACATTGGATCTGGTAAGCAACTGAAAAAGGCGTTGGTCTGACGATTCAGTCTGGAGGCAAACCGGTCCAAAGTGAGAGGCCTGCAAAGTAGATGATGGAAAGTGCCCGGATCCAGGTGCCAATCGCTGGCATCTCGCCAATGACTATCCTTGAAGGTATTCTGCTCAAAGAGAGAGGTTCCTGTCCGGACAGAACTGATCAAGTTCTCAAGTAAGGTCTGAAAGGAGTTTTGATCAAGAACCCCTTAGATGATTGACTTAACGGACAGCGGAAACGTTATCCATCCTGAGAAGCAAAGAACAGTTGTAGGCGTCCTTGGCGAAGCTGCAAATTGCAAAGGAGACAGCCATCAGTCCAGGGCAATTAACATGAACCGCAAGTTCCGACTGTGTCCAGAGTCTGCCTGTGGAGAGGTCGGAGCAGGTAGCACCCCAACCTAGGAGGCTGGCATCTGACTCCCCGATAAAATGGGGTTGGCAACTGAATATAACTTTCCCGTTCCAAGCTTCCATGTTTTGGAGCCACCAGTCTAACTTTTGACGGACCTGGTCAGTGATAAAAATGGATTGGTTGGGGGGACGGAGCCTGACCTTCAATCTGGAAAGACATGCAGAGTTTGAGCTCCTCTGACATCGACAGATTGTGGGGCATAAATCACAGATACTGTACTTAATTGTCAGCCAACAAGCATTATTTGGGTCAGGGGCCTCTGGGCAAGCAGATCGATACTTTTCCGGACAAGTTCTGCGGCGGAATGCCTGGACGAACATATTGCGGCCTACTGGGAGCAGAGCTGGCAAGAGGCGGCCGATCTCTTTGCTCTACAACTCGCAGCGGGGCCCTGCAGTACTCCAACCCCCTTCTTCTCCTCTTCGGGCTGGTGGGGGATATCCCGGTCCCCACTGGGCAAGTCTGTCTCCACAGCACATGCTTTCAGTGGCAAGCAATAAACCAAGCGACTTACCCTAAAAGGCCGGAGGAAACTCACAAGCCACGCGGCTCATCCAAGATGGCCACTGCATCAATATCTCAGAGCAGCCAAACAAGCCTGAATTGGAGAGAAGCCTTTGAAGCTAGGTTTGAGGCAATCTGCCAGGCCTTCTGGGACAGTCTCACCGAGCGAAGACCCACACTTACCCAACCTGAGCCGAAGACAGCCTGCAAAGCTGCAGCTGTTGTCCCGGCAAAGCTTGCACATCAACTCCCCAGAGCACGAAGGGCAGTACAGCACAGACGGCAAAGGCCACATCTCCGCGGAGGCCTACAACCCCGCAGAAAACCGCCCACAAAGCCGCGATCCCATACTCCAGCACAATCCCCACAGGGGTGGCCAAGCCCGCAAGCACCATCGGTACACTCTGAGGTTTCCCGCCCAGCAAGGCATATGGCGGCAAACAAGACAAGCCTGGAACCTCGATCCTGAAATTGGACGCTGTCGGCCCCATAGAGCCATGCAACGGGAATGCTTCGGCATCTGGAGTTGGTGGGGTACTGTCACATCATGCCATGTTCTGCGGAGATGTCTGGCTTTGGCTTCTGGTATCCAGTACTCTTTTTATATTTCTTGTTTAGCTTTTCTGGTTTTCTATTCTATGTCTGGTTTTCTTTATGCTGGGTTTTTCTGGGTTCATTCCTGTAATCTGTCCCTGGAATTCCCAGTGTCCAGGTTTCTTTCAAATGTTTGTTTTGTGTTGCCACACCCGTTTGTTTTCCATTTTCCTTTTGTTTCATTCTGGACCTGCAGCAGTGTTTCAAGTCTCTGCCCTTTTTTTGCAGGTAAGTGCTATATATGTGTTTCTTATGGTTCTTTTAGTATACATTAGGCAGAGTAGGACCTGCCGAATATGGGGTACATTGGTGTTGTGGCAGGCTTATGCAATGTATGATCATATAATGTAACTAAATCCCCATACTTTTCATATATAGTGCTTAGTTATGTCTCCTCTTGTTTTGTTGTATTTTGTAATCCCAGTCCATGTACAGTCCTGTCCTGTCCCTGTTTAGTTAATGTTCCCTTATGTATTGTGTACATGTTCTGGGTTTAGCTTCCTATCCTTCTCTGGTTCAGGGTTCTACTAGTTCTGTCTTGTTTTCATGTTTGGTGCCAGTTCTAGTCTTGTCTTGTTTCTAGTACTGGATACATCCCTGCTGCAGAGCCTCCCTATTCAGCTCCTGGGAGGTCTGCTTACTTCAAGCTCCTAGTTCCTGGGATCCACTGAAGCTGCATCAGGGTTCTGGTATGTGGGCGCACAAATTCTGGTGCTCAACACCAGGGGGCGTGTGGTTGCCCTGCACCAGGCCCTGATAGTCCACTTCCACGCTGAGACTCCCAACAACATCAGGCACTGAGGGGTCCCGGTCTTCGTACCGCCACCCGTGACAGGTACCCATATGAGGTCAGGTCACCAAATTTATCTGGACAGTATCCACTATACGAAGGGTATAGGCTGAACCTTTTTATGCCTTTCATTGGTTTGGTAGCCACGGCTCTCTCCCTGTGGCAGTACCCTATTTTTTTAAAATTTGCATTATGTCACATTAAGCAATTTAACACCCATTGGTATGAATTGTTATTCATTATGTAGTATTCATTGTTTAATTACGCTTACCTTAAACTTTACCTTAGTTACATGCTCAACCATGTTACTCAACTTACCAACTATCTAACTTACCTACTGCTAGCTAACCCATCTTAATCCCTCAAGCTATAACTGTTATGCACTATGTTTACTGCTCTCTATGCATGTTTTAAGCATACTCTCTCATTATTGAACGAATGCATGTCTCCTAAATCCTGATACCCAACTTTTTCAACTCTGAGACATGTCAGGCAGTCTAAGCCTGTTTATAATACAAAAATGTGCAAACATTTTCTCGACGTTGTTTTGCTTGTTTGTATATGTGTATGCTGTTGTGGCGTTGTGAAGATGATTTGTACTTCCCTGCACAAAAAAATAAAATAGGTTTGGTCATATGAACTGGATCTTTAAAAAAAAAATGTCTTGAGACGTTGCATTGCCCTGCAGTGTAGCTTGGGAAAAGTGCATGAATGAAGGCTGAAAGTAGTACTATGATTTTTTTGTTTAATTCCAGTTTTATTGGTTTTTATCATAATGATGGGGGTACAGAAGAGAAATGGGGGAATGAGGCTCATCAAGGTGAGGGGGAACACAATAGGTATAATACAACAGATTTACATGTTTGGTTGTTACATTGTATAATCAGCTTATGGTAAGTACATTGAAAGTTACATTACTCTTTTGGTTCGTCCCTTAACTCCTGTGGAGGAACTATCATTTCCTGCCTTCTCTGGATCTCTCTAGGGATTGTGCCCCTTGGGTTCAAGTGTGTGATGGTAATCCGTTAGTTTTTCCGTGGATCCCCCCTGGGGTTTTCAGGAGTTCTGGAGCTCCACGTGACCTGTATTTTGGTCCCCCTTTTCCAACAATGAGACCTTAGGGTTGGGGGTCGTAACTGGGTGTTAGTGTAGGGGATGGGAGTGGGTCGGTACCCCGTAGATTCCCCATACTGGGGCGGCTGGGAGGTTGGAGGGGTGGTTTCCATTGGGTATCGTGGTGGTTCATCATTATTGGCTATGTTAAGTGTTGTTTTGCGCCCAATACTTTAGCCAAGGTTCCCATGTAGTTGCGTATTTGTCATGCCGGCCTAGTGGAGACCAGTATATGTTCTCCATTTCTCTCGTTGCTTCTACCCCATCTATCCATTGTGTCACTGTGGGGGTCTCAGGTTTCCTCCAGTATATGGGGATAAGGTTGTTTGCTTCCCCCAATAACATCCATAGCAGTTGTTGGGCTTTCGGGTTTTGGAAGGTTTGTGGCCAGCCCAACAAGACTTGGGAAGGTGCCAGTGAATGTGGGAGTTTTAGGACGGTCGTTATTATTGCGATTACCTCTGTCCAATACTTTCTAATATGCGGGCACTCCCACTATAAGTGTTCCATTGTCCCCACTGTCGCATCTCCAGCACTGATCACTTAGTGTTGGCCAGAACTGGTGTAGGAGGTCCGGGGTCCTGTACCATCGTGTGATGCGTTTGTAAAAGGATTCGCATCTTGAGAGGCTAATGGAAGCTGCCATAGGCCTTGTTAGGATGTATTTCCAATCGGTGGGAGTCATGTGAATGTGTAGCCCTTTCATCCACCTCCGTTGGAAGGGGAGAGTCTCTCGGACTCCTTGGGGGGAGATAAGCAATTTATATATTTGGGAGAGTGTGCGTTTGTGCGCTGATTTGGCATTGCATAATTGCTCAAATTGGGTTAGATCTCTAGGGGTAGTACTATGATTTGAGCTAAATCGTGAAGATAAACCTGTTGAGTGTACAGCAGTTTCCGAATAAACTTTTTAATGGATTTTATCTTTCAAGACGGGAGTTGAAGAGTCGAAAGGACCATATGAGAATTGTAGAAAAAAGAAAAAGAAAGAAAGAAAGAAAATCTAAAGCCAGTGCATACCTCCTGGGTGGGGGATAACCCCTGTGATGGGCAATAAACAGACAAGAAACAAAAAGGAGGATGCAACAACTGGTGTTAAAAAATGGAATACTAAGAGGGTGAAATGATACCTATAATAAGACTTAACTTTTAATAAGTAAAATTAAAAAAAGTCTAAAGTGGGACTGTACCAAGAACAAACTACAAAACTGGATAGATAGTACTATAGACAAAAATAATAAAAAATACAAAACATCAATTATTAAATCAACTAAAGCTGTTCCACTAATAACAATGGTATAATGAGTACCACAGATACATTCTAGTTGGAATGTAATGCAGTGATTGGTATACTTAAGTCAATAGCCTGTGATCGTGATCATACAGGGTCACATTTCTACAAATTGTTGTTTAGTAGACACACACTCAATTCTTAATGTGGAGTTGCTTAAGATATGCTGTGGTACCTAAAAAACGTAGGCACATTACCTAGAATGGTAATAGTGTAAAATCACATTACCTCCAGCACTGCTGGTTAATAAGGAGACAGATCTGGTGCATAGTGATATCAGATACTTAATAAGGTGGGAAAAATAGGAGGTAAGGAAGGTGGAGGAAAAATAAGGGTTTGATTGCTACTCCTTTCGTGCTCAAAGGGCAACATAGACAAGGGAAGAGGGGAATACAGGAAAATGAAAGAAAGATAATAGCTTTCCCTATTGTGCCTTCGTGGGCACCCCTTACCCCTAAAAAACACACCTATCCTGTGGAGCAATGCTCCTCACCCCAACCACCCCTGTAGTTAAATAACTAGCCAAATCCTTCATAACCTTTGTAACTGACCGTTTTGCTCACCAGAGGTTAAAAAACGTTTAGGCGATATTCCCCTTTCCAGATGCACAGGCAGCAACTGTAAGCACCAATCTCCCGAACTGCAAACTCTACGAAACCATGGAAACAGCCGAACAGGAAAACCATACAAAAGGGTTACACTCCTGGCAGTCAGCATACAATCCAATTCCCCCAATAATGAGACAACACTTCGTTTTGAGGGTTAAGCAGAATCTGACTGTCCTGGCACATACAGCCTCTTTTATTCCCAATCCACAACCACAGTACAGCCCACAGGGTTTTACGGAACAACCAATCAATCCGTACAATACACCCAGACACTCCCACACAAAATCTTCCCCTCTGCCTGTGATATGATTACTGAACACAATGGGTAATCTCATTATCACAGGCAGAGGAATACAGTTTTTACACAATATTTATAACTTCTAAAATATACATGTCACAAACATAAAACATACATTTTCATAATCAGCATGCGAGAAATAAACACATACTCAAAAATCACATTTTCCTGACCAAAACAGTTCCATAGATTTGGGCTGTGCGGTCGGTCTATTTCAGGCTGAAAAAATGAAAAAAGTCCCATTCGAACGAGCGTTGCTACACATACCGCTGACCGCATGGCATGAACCAAGATGGCCGCCGCCACGTGTTCGTTTTTCGAATGGCGGCCACTTAGACTACTTCGAAGGCATTCGAAGTGCCAATTTAAAAGTACAAACCCTTTCTCTGGGAGTTAAAGGGCCAGCAGCACAACAAAAATCCATTATGCCCAAATCTGCTATTTCAAGGGCCAAACCTCCCAGGGACTATAATCACAGGGAAAGACGCTGGCAAGCAGTCCTCTCCAGTTACAAGTGACGGGGCTGGTTCGCTACAACCTTGTTGCCAATAAACCAGGTTAAGTGCCAGGTAACAATGCTTAAGATAATTTAGTGGGAACAGCGAAGCCCCAAACCCCTGACTCATGTTTTGCTAAATCAGCTCATCAGAGGGGAACCGGACCACAGATCTTGCCGGTTTATGTCGTTGGGGGGGGGGGTGGGGGGGTGGGGTGAGGGGGGGGGTCGTGAGTACTCACTCGTATGCTTAAATCTGACTTAAATCTGATTGGTGCATTCAAATTTGAATGCACCAATGGTCTTTTGAAAATCTCGGGAAAATGTTAAGAGAGAAAATGTGGTCCAACCTAAACGGGAGGAGGGGGACTTGGGTATGATGATCAACCTTATAGCAAAAGATCGTAATGGATGATCTAATCAGTGATTTTGTCAAATAGATCGAAACTAGTAGAAACGATTGACATGTCATCCTGAATAGTTAAATCATTCTTAGCATACTAGTAAATAAGTAAAAAGTTTAACACTTGATGTTATTGTGACCCAATGATTATAGGAGTTTAACTGGTAAACCCTGTCACTGAAAAAAATGGTAATAAAATATGATATGTATGATTATGTTGTACTGGTCATTATGGTGATATTGTGTGGTAGATCATTTAATGTAAATTTAATTGCCGTATTGTTTAGATATTATTAAGGAGAGAAACTTGCAAAGGAGATTAAGATTGGCCAGTGGTCCGAATAAATTTGTCTCACAGGGTTCCATAGTCAATCATAGGTGCCTATACAGCGTATTAGTTGTTTTTCTTGTTTTGGTCGACTTGTCCTTAGACAATCTGCTCTTTCCATAGAGGTGGCCCGCTGGAATGCTTTTTTAATAATTTTATTTGGATAGCCAAGAGACTTGAACCATATTTTTATTTATATTATTTCATTCTAAGTGTATTTTAATACAAATATATATATATATATATATATATATATATATATACACACATACACACACACACACACACTTATCAAAATACAGTTAGGATGGAAATATAAACATATATATATATATATTTTATATATAATTATATTTTTTCCCATTTTTACTTAATTATTTTTTATTTAATAATTATTTTAAGTTTAGCTATACATACACATATATATATATATATATATATATACACACACACATACACACACACACACATTGAATGACCGCAATCCAAGGTCTGAATCCAGGGAATAAAACGTAACTTTTAATTCATAACATAAAAAAATAGATTGACGTTTCAGCTCCAACATGGAGCTTTCATCTGGATGACAAAAATACATATATTTTTCTTGTGGCTTTACTGCACTAATCTATTGTCAGACAGTCCCCCTGCAGGCATCTCTATAGACGCATACCGCGGCCATGTGATCGCTCTGTTAGACACCTCACTCCGGATAAACTACTCCTATTTAAGATAATCTGATTATCTTTTCATTTTCTCATTTCTATTTATACTACTGTTTAGACATAAAGGAGGCTACCAGGTTGGGGTGTAGTTATCTACTGGATACTTTAGCTGTCAATTATTTACAATATCGGGTGGCATAGCGCCTAGTTGGGTATAGCCGTACTCCGTACAGGGAGTGTATAGGGAACCCGTGGAGGGTTTTAACCAAGTACCTGTAACGTGTTTAACTGGGACAGTGATCCGTTGTGCCCGGAATAAGGGAATACTGTAACATGGTGCATCTAAACTCTGAGGTTGTATCTTGTTCGTGCAGTGTATACCGCACGAACGGTGATTGATTTGTTTAAGCGAGTATGCTAATGCCCGACAGGCAGAATGTGTGGAAATGAGACGAATGTACCCGTTCGTGAGTACCAACGTGTATGATGTGAGGTACAAAGCAATACATAAACTCAGTTTGTGCGGTTGAGCGCACAAAAGGAGGATCATAGCATAACAAAATCAGCTGGATCCCGTCCGGGACTATGTGACTACATAAAATGCATGAAAATTAAGCATAGGAGTGAGTAATCACGACCCCTCCCCCCCCCCCCCCCCGACGACATGTCAGTACGCTATGTCTCCCACACAGAATTGACTGGGGGACACTCGCCACATGGATGCTGTCTTTGGATGGGGAGTGGGATGGGGCCACCTGCACTGGGGAACCCGCATGGGTCAATCTTCCCCCCCCCCCCATGTCAGCACGCTATGTCTCCCACACAGAACTGGTTGGGGGACACTCACCACATGGATGCTGTCTTTGGGTGGGGAGTGGGACGGGGCCACCTACACTGGGGAACCCCACATGAAGCAATCTCCCCCTCCCCCCCACCCCCCCCCACCCCCCCCCACCCCGGAGCGGGACTTTATCCATGGGACTCATAAGGCACAACCCCGGACCAGATGCAGATCAGAGGAACAATTGACAGCTCCCCTTACCAGAAACTATGACTTACGCCACGATACCACGCTGCAATCCTCCATCTGCCAGCACCAACCCCCTACCACCGGTGAAACAACACAGGGATCAGTAAACCCCCCCCCCCCCCCCCACCACAATGTATAAGTCTATGTGCAGGCATTGATAGGTCTAGTAGTATGGAAATCCATATAGGCATGTGCTATGGGATACGAGGACACTCACACATAAGTCAACGCTCCCCCCCCCCCCACCCTCACGCGCCCTGACCCGGGACCCGCAACTGGTACTGGGACGCCAGTGCAGGCATAGGCCATCCCCCCAAGGTATGAGCAACACACACCCATCCGAAACTGCACTAATCATAAAGGGATACAAATAGATCCACCACATCCGGGGACAGACACACAAAACAGACGGGCCCGAATGAACGAGGCAGAAACAAAGGACCGGCGCACAAGTAGATCCTGTGCTATTCCCTCAGAGCATCACACGATCCGGGGCTGGTCCCAGATGGGCCTACACTCCTTATATCAGCTCTGACCACCTACCCCAATGCGCTGGCTGCATAGGGCCTACCGCTAGCCGGCTCCCTAAACGCACAATACACGATTTCCCTGAATGCATGATTAATAAGCACCAGTATCCTCCTATCCACTGATACTCATGGGGTTGATGCCCCGCTCCCTGCCAAAGCCGGAGGATGTATTTCACGTCTCCTAGTGCCCCATACCGTGTCCTCCCCAGAACCAGTATAAATACAACCACTGCTACCTAGAGCCACCCTTACAGGTCAAACAAATGGACTCCCCCCCACTCCTGACCAGCCAACACCCCCAGAGACCAAACAATACAGGCCCTAGGGTCGTCTAAACTGCGATACTCATATTATACATTATCTCTCAATAAATACCAGGAACCAGCCTATATGAAGACAAACAGGGTGATGTCGCCCACAATTGTTCTTGAGGGATTGGTAAAATGAGCAGCTTAGGGATAGAAAGCTGCCACAGAGCAACAATCAGAAGCTAACTCCGACTACACTGGCTACCTATCTTTATGTATTTTGCTATGTACCGTTTCTACTTAATGCCAGTGCTGCAAGTACGACACAGGAATACACTTCTGATATGCATGTATGCGCACCCACACACTAGGACAACTCAGATGCACCTGCCTAGACCTAGCCCTCCCCCCCCCTCCCCGCATAACCACTACACAACAACTGAATGGTAAGGGATGGTTGACTGAGCCCCACACGGGACGCCCACATCCCACTTGACATAGCAACAGAGGAAGACGGGGGAACCGCCCTACATAGATAACACCCTACATAGATACCAGGGACTCCGACTGGGACAATGACGACTCCACTGACCCCCAAACATCAGACGATACTGCGCCCCCACCCTGGGAACCGATTCACATCACATTACAGCTCACCCCCACACGGCAGAAGGAATCAGCAAGTCGTAAGGTACACGCCAATCAACTACACACACGGTGGCGGACTACAAATGGACCCACACTACTACCCGGTAGTCTTCGTACTTACCGGACACTTACCGGACACTTCGTAATCACGCCACCACCTTGGCGCCACATTAGGAGGCGGATACACGCCCCCGCCCCTGCTCTTGTGAACACTAATACCCTGCGGGGAGTTGCCGGTGGGACGCTACCGGTTGACAGCTGGCGGCTCTAGCCGGCGACTGCCTCCACAGGCACACGAACTCCCTCACACAAGAGGAACTCACGCCCCCAGCCCTTGGGCGACACGCTTCTCTCCCCTTTGAGAAGCACACTACCCTACCCTTAACCCCATCCCACCCCGCCCTCCCCACCCACCCCCTCTTCCCTCCCTCCGCCGGCTGCGGACCCACCCACGGGGGCACAACCCGACGGGGGCGGACAGCTGGTCCGGAGGGCCCGAGGCAGGTAATGGCTACATCTCGCGTCCCGCGCCCGCCCGCACCCCCACGGACGGCGAGAACCTGCGCATACGTGCCGGACCCGTACAGGATTCTCACCCTGAACTGCAGGGGACTGAATATCCCGGAGAAGCGAACACAACTGCTACGTGACCTGCATAGTGTGGCTTTCAGTGGCTTTCCTACAGGAGACCCACTTCAAAGAGGGATCCGCGCCGA
Organism: Pelobates fuscus; assembly: GCF_036172605.1. Taxonomy (NCBI): domain Eukaryota; kingdom Metazoa; phylum Chordata; class Amphibia; order Anura; family Pelobatidae; genus Pelobates; species Pelobates fuscus. The sequence continues at coordinate 263,044,983 of NC_086319.1, read as the reverse complement.
GACTGAAAAACAGGGACTACCCATCTCCATTCCTCTGCAACCAGCGATACTTCTGGCCACGAAACTCCAATTTGAGGTACTAGACAAAATGATAGATCCCCAAGGACGCTACTTATTCTTGAAAGGGGTAATAAGGAACCGCACATACACGTTCGCGACACTATACGTGCCGAACAATAACCAAGCCCAATACGTCCGTAGGACTCTCACCAAGCTCTCCTCCTTCACAGAAGGCACCCTCATTGAGGGGGGAGACTTCAACGTCCCCCTACACCCACTCCTAGATTCCTACACAGGCCACAGCAGCGTCCCACAGGGGGCACTGAGAAGCATACACATGGCTCTCCGAGGCCTGCGGCTAGTAGACTGCTGGAGAGCAGCACACCCCACAGACAGAGAGTACACCCACTACTCCGCTCTCCACAAACGATATGCGAGAATAGATTATCTGTTCCTGCAACAAGAACAACTCGCAACGCTACAATCAACGGAGATCGAAACTGCCCTGTGGTCGGACCATGGCCCAGTCTCCATGGCAATGGACTCCCCATATGTGCGACCCGCCGCGCGGACATGGAGGCTACAAGACTCTCTCCTACTAGACCTAGTGACACGCACACAGATTTCCGAGGAACTAACCACATACTTTGACCTAAACACAACGGATGAACTAACAGCAACCACCATTTGGGAAGCACACAAGAGTGTAATACGGGGCACACTGATACGTCTACCCGCAATGAAAAAAAAGGAATCCAAACACCAGATGTCTACCCTGGTGGAGGAAATAACATCGCTCGAGTCGCAACACAAAAGATCCCAACTCGTATCGACATACGCAGCCCTGCTGGAAGCACGCAGACAACTACAAGACCTTATCACGCGCCACCACTACCGCACCATACAGCGATCGAAAGCTTTCTTCTACCAGCACGCCAACAAAGGGGGAAAACTACTGGCAAGAATGCTCAGAGGGCCCCAAACGATAGCCCAAGTCCAGAGACTTCGGACAGCCGATGGCACGATCACCCAATTCCCCGACAAAATAGCCACCCAATTCCGCAATTTCTACTCAACCCTATACAATGTTGCACACCCCTCCCAGGGGACAGAAGTCGAGGAAAAACAAAGGAGGATACACGAATATCTGACGAAATTCGTCACAAACAAACTCCATCGAGACGAGATGGAACCACTGGAGGCCCCGATCAAAGAAGCAGAAGTAGCAGGCGCAATCAAAACAGCCAAAACTGGACGAGTGCCGGGCCCGGACGGCTTCACCCTGGAATACTACAAAAAATTCAAAACTACCCTGCTCCCAAAACTCACACTAGCTCTCAACGCCCTCACGACAGAAGCCCAATTCCACCCGGAATCACTAGAGCCCATTATTACGGTCCTCCCCAAACCGGGGAAAGACCCCGAACTCTGCGGAAACTACAGGCCAATATCACTTCTTAATGTGGACATGAAACTTCTCACAAAAATACTCTCCAACAGGCTAGGCCGCCTGCTACCGAAACTTATACACCCGGACCAAACCGGCTTCATACCCGGGAGAGAAGCTAGGGACAGTACCCTGAGGGCCCTGTCGATCCAACACCTAACGAAGCGATCCAAAGAGCATACTATCCTCCTAACCACTGACGCCGAAAAGGCGTTCGACCGAGTGAACTGGTCCTTCCTCATGAACACACTGAAGGCAATCGGACTCGGCGACAACATGATGTTATGGATCAAATCGCTGTATAACAACCCGACAGCCAGAGTATGGGTAAATGGCGCACTTACGGACCCCTTCCAAATACGGAACGGCACGAGGCAGGGCTGCCCACTCTCGCCCATGCTCTTCACGCTCTCCCTCGAACCCCTCCTAGAAGTGGTCCGACAGGCGGCGGAAATCAAAGGCTTTACGTGGAAATCCTCGACACACAAGATCGCTGCGTACGCCGATGACCTCCTCTTCTTCATCACCGACCCTGAAAACACCCTACCTGGGCTTATGGCACAACTCGAGGTATACGGAGAACTGTCAAATTTCAATAAATGAGGCGAAATGCGAAGTACTCAACCTCACGACACCCGCACGAATGGTTGAAACCCTCAAAAACCAATACCACTTCTGATGGTGCCGGTCACACATGCGCTACCTCGGAATAATACTTACCGCCGACATGAGCTCGCTGTACCAGTCCAACTACGCACCTCTCCTCCAACGCATCCAACAGGACCTAAAGAGGTGGTCTTACCCCCACATATCATGGTTCGCAGAACCGCGATATTGAAGATGAACATATTACCAATGATCCTATACCTATACCAAACGGTACCGCTGGCCCTGCCTGCAACCTTCTTCTCATCACTACGAACTGCTATGATTCGCTTCGTTTGGAATGGTAACCAGGTACGCCTCCGGCATGACCTATTATGCCTGCCGAGACAGTGGGGGGGCATGGCGCTCCCCGATATGCGCAAATATCACCAAGCTTCCGTACTGCAGAGAATACTAGACTGGCACACCTACTCGGGCAATAAACAGTGGGTAACACTGGATAAGGAACACCTACACCCATCTCTGATCCCATTGATCTGGAATGCGGGACGCTCAACACCATTAAAGGAACACTATAGTCACCTAAATTACTTTAGCTAAATAAAGCAGTTTTAGTGTATAGATCATTCCCCTGCAATTTCACTGCTCAATTCACTGTCATTTAGGAGTTAAATCACTTTGTTTCTGTTTATGCAGCCCTAGCCACACCTCCCCTGGCTATGATTGACAGAGCCTGCATGAAAAAAAAAACTGGTTTCACTTTCAAACAGATGTAAATTACCTTAAATAATTGTATCTCAATCTCTAAATTGAACTTTAATCACATACAGGAGGCTCTTGTAGGGCCTAGCAAGCTATTAACACAGCAGGGGATAAGACAATCTTAATTAAACAGAACTTGCAATAAAGAAAGCCTAAATAGGGCTCTCTTTACAGGAAGTGTTTATGGAAGGCTGTGCAAGTCACATGCAGGGAGGTGTGACTAGGGTTCATAAACAAAGGGATTTAACTCCTAAATGGCAGAGGATTGAGCAGTGAGGCTGCAGGGGCATGTTCTATACACCAAAACTGCTTCATTAAGCTGAAGTTGTTCAGGTGACTATAGTGTCCCTTTAACCCTAGATCCTGACTCTTTGGTAACACAAACACTGAGGGTATGGGACAAATTTAGGGGAGCACCCCAAGTGTCCCCAACGCCAAGCCCATTGACCCAACTCCAGCACAACCCCAAAATACGAGGGGGAATACCACCACAGACCTGGGAATTTATAGATAGAGGAGACCACATTCCTATACGTAAGGCGCTACACAACGCAGAAATAAAACCACTGCGATACACGACAGAGGGCCACACGCCGACGAACCTACAAACGTTCCACTACGCACAACTTAAACACTTCTACCAGACACTCCCGAATAGGGAAGCAATTCACCGAGACCTAACGTGGTTCGAAGGCCTCTGCGACAACACAACGCACCTAGACAAAGCTATCTCCCTTCTCTACCAGCACCTACTAGTCGGACACCTTGAAACCAAAAACACATATAGACGACAATGGGAACGCATGCTCGACAACACCTTCACTGACACCCAATGGGAAAAAATACTTATCCTACACCACAAATGCTCGTCCAGCTCCAAATATCAGGAGACCAATTACAAACTACTAGCAATGTGGTACAAAACTCCAGATAGTCTGCACAGAATCTTCCCGGCAACACCCGACACATGTTGGAGGTGCGGCTTGGAATGAGGAACACTAACGCACATATGGTGGGATTGCCCCCAGATCACACCATTTTGGGACGCGGTTCGACAAATAACCAAAGAGATACTGGGGGACGCAGGGGAATTCAATAAAGATCTGGCTTTACTGCACTCCACATTACTCACTATCTGGTCTGCTTCCTCAACTCCAACTCTCTCCTTGACCATTACTATAAATTGAGGATTCCACACTAAATCCAGCAGCCAGGCAAGCCTCCCCATGGGATATACCCCTGGCAGATAGTTGATGAGGCTCACATTACAAAATCCTACTAGTGGTTTGATAAGGCAGGACTAAAAGACAGCAATGAAGCACTAACGAATCCTATCAGCACAGGAACAGGCACTCAGCATCAGATCAATAGAAGCAGGGGTCTACTACATGAGGCAAGACCCATGGTGCAGACTGTCCAAAGTGACCCCTGAGACAATTCAGTACATAGTAGCCAGGAGCAACATGTTAGCAGGAGCAGCATACACTTAGAAACACAACAAAGTTGCTGTTGTTTACTGAAAACATCTGTACGGAACATGGGTTGGACCTGCCAGATGGGAGATACCACAAAGGAAAGTTGAGAATTACAGGGCTAAGATCCTGTGGAATTTTCAGATCCAGACAGACGAGCAAGTATTGACCAACCAACCTGACATTGTGGTGTTAAGAAACAGAAGAGTGCAGTGGTGGTGGATGTGGCAACACCAAGTGACTATAATTTAAGGAAGAAGGAACATGAGAAGATGGACAAATATCACCAATACAAGAAACTTCAAAAGAAACTGAATTGGAGTGCACAATAACTCTGTGCAGGAAGGAAAAATGAAATAATAAAAGGGCTGCGTCACATACAAAAGAGCGACTAAACAACTAAATAAAATATAAACCAACAATGGTATGTGAGCGCTCCAAATCAAAATATGACCACTAGAAATTATACTCCAAAGCAGCAGCTGTTGAATAAAAAATTAAATATACACAAAGTATTTACTTATACATATATAAACAATAAAATGAATCAAACATGAATACAATGAAAAAAATTAATGTTGCCACAAAAATATATGTCCAGGCCAAAGTTCAAAGATACACAGTGTGGGGCCCCCAACACTAATATTGATAGTGTATCAAAAGTAAAAATAAAAACCAAAGGACTGTGCACATCAAAATTAAAAATTAAAAAATGTAGAACATCAAAAAATGAATATCAGACCCCAAACACATATATCGTTCCTGGGGGAGGGAGCTCTTAAACCCGCCAAACAACTAGGTAAAGGTAGAGGGTGCCGCTGTGAATAATCTCCCAAAGTTGCAAACCTAGGGAGTAAGTCAGAGCAACTTACCCTATTCACCCGACCTTCGTGTAAGGTAAGAGGAGCATGCCAACTCCCTACCACGAGATAGGATGTGTAGGTCCGAATTCAACAGCTGCCGAAAATCCCTCCCGGACCGTAAATAAAGCCGGGTGGAAAACAGAGGAGACGGAAAACAGATCGTCTACGCGTTTCGTCCCCTTTGGAGGACTTTCTCAAGACAAAAGATGGACAAATACCAATAACTGAAAGAAGAGCTAGAAAGGATGTGGGAAGTGAAGACAGTAGTAGTCTGTGACCCCCCACGTTGGGGGAGTGGCTTCAAAAGATTCAAGATGGGACATCCGAGATCGCCGTCTATAAAAGTGCAGTTCTAGGAGCAGCTAAGATACTGTGCAGAGCCCTGAGACAATGGTGTGACAGATCCATCTGTATAGACTTATATTGCTGGTTCGTCTGTTTGCCTTCATTTCGCTGGATTTCCTGTCCGTATGCCCCTGTTCGTGTGTTTCCTCAAGTACCGATTGAACTACCGAACGGACGGCCACCCAGGAGAGGAGTGTGCTGCTAGTTAACCTATTGGCCTCAATTAGAACGTTGCGGTTAACCGCAGACACCTCTCCATTCCATTCGTACGGGTGGTCGTCGTTCGTATGCCGACCACGAAGCGGCGGCCATTTTGGGACACGAGGAGAATCAGTGGTGTTCAGGGCAACTAAAAACGGATACTCTATCTGCCGAACACCGATGCAAGCCGCCGCCCGCCTTCTATTTCGTCGAGGCGTACGAACACCGGTCAGTTCGGGAGTTTATATCATTCGTATGGACTTTACCCAGATAGCCGTCCCATGGAGTCATTTGTATACCGAAGGACTTGTGAGAGACTTTGACTCCATGGCGATTGGATTAGGTACATCGGATCTGAGCGCTATTCGGTAGAAATATGCACTCAGATCCAGGCTATCTGGGGATATGTTACACGAACCATATGCATTCGGTATTTCTCAAGTTATGTGTTTTATTGTATTTTTCCTACTGTATTTTAAAATGGCGATTGTCTCTATCCTGGGAGATAATTAGGTTTCTTCCTAATTATCTCCGGGATAGAGAAGAAGGATTTATGGGTAAGATGGGAAGGGCTTATGTTGAAGCCACTGCGATTGGCTACTGTCCAATATATTGTACAGTCTTCCACAAGGTCCCCTAGGGGAGTGTCCACCTTGTGGAGACCCGCATAAATACCGGGCAGGTAGCCCCCATTAAACACATTCCTGTTTGACCTTCAAGACGGAGCTTGGTCTCGTTTGTGGAGGGATTTATTATTGGGACAGTACTTTTCGTTATTTCTAGCTGTGGAAGGAATTCGACTGAATTGCTGATCGGGAGTTGACGCGTTCGTATGCTCCGTTCGGGAGTTTGACGATCGGCTGGATTAAAACTGCATTTCTGGAGAAAGGGGATTATTCACTAAACGGCGGCTTCGTTTCCCTGCCGGTGAGTGTCGTAACAATTGGTGGCAAGCGACGGGATGAATCCCACCGCCCAGAAGGCCAGCTACAAAGCCCAGGGTGGAAATGCACTATGAAGAATCAAGGCGTGCTACCCTTAAAGATATATTGGAACGCAGAGGACGATCAGCGAGTAATCTCAAGAAAAGAGAGATTATTTCTATATTATTGGAAATGGATGCAGCACAGGGAATGGAGAGAGCTAATGTGCCTGGCATACTGGATTTAACACCCGAGGAGGTACAATTCAACCGGGCAGTCCAGATAAGGCTGGCACACTTTGGCCCCAACCCTGCAGCAGATATTGTGGTCCAGGTGCAAGCAGCAGTGGCCGCACAACAGGCGCTCCAGGGAAGAGGAGCTGCAGCAGCAGAGGTACCCCATAATAATAATGGAAGGAGAAAGGTACCTTTTGCTGCATTTAGACATTTTGTGGAAACAGAGGGAGAGATTGACGGGTTCCTGGCTGATTTTGAAAGGCCATGTGCCTTACACCAGGTACCCACAGAGGAATGGGTCACTATCCTCTCTGGGAAATTATCCGGCCGGGCCAGTGAGGCTTTTCGGGCCATCCCAGAGGAGGAAATGACCAGTTACCGGGCAGTAAAAGATGCCCTTTTGGCCAGATCCGCTGTAACCCCAGAGGCGTACCGGCGGCGATTCCGGGACACTAACAAGCAGGCTGGCGATTCCTATGTGGAGTGGGCATGCAGGGTACACCGCACCGCAGCCCACTGGATGGCAGGGTGCCAAGCGGTAACTGGGGAAGAGGTGCTGCAAGTATTTTTGTTGGAGCACTGCTTTGACCGGTAACCTACAGGAGTCAGAGAGTGGGTTAGGGACCGCAAACTCGCTACCTTACCTGAAGCTGCTCGTCTGGCCGATGAATACACAGATGCACGAAAGCTAGACCAGAGAGCAGCCAAGGTCCCTACCCGAGTGGAGTACAAACCGGCAGCACCTCCAACCACTACTGTGTATCACCCCCCAGCGCAACGCACCCCCACAATACCACCAGCGAACAATTATGTTCAGCCAGCCCGGTTCAACGCCCGGGATTACTCCCAGCCTATCCGGTGCTATGGATGCAAACAGTTGGGGCACAAGAGACCGGAGTGCCCATTGAACAATGCCAACCAAGCGCAGTCGTGGAGAAGACCAGCGGCGGAAATCAGCAGCCACCCCAGCCATCCGCTCACTGTTTTGAGCAGGAGGAATTTTGGGGTATATTACATGAGGCAGACCCAGTGCAAGCAGCCCAGCAGGATAACCGTCAACAGCACAGGCAGACCGTTAAGCTAAATGGCAAAGTGGTCACTGGTCTGAGAGACACCGGAGCCACTATGACCCTGCTCCAAAAGAACCTTGTTTCGGAACACCAACACACTGGAAATACTGTGGCAGTGAGGGTAGCAGGAGGCGCCGTGTTCCGTCTACCTGTTGCCCAGGTTCATTTGGATTGGGGAGTGGGCTCTGGACATGTGAATGTGGGGGTTATGAAAGACTTGCCTGCTGATGTTTTGCTCAGGAATGACTTGGCCCCTTTGGTTTCCGCCTATGCTCCAATGGGACCTGCTGATGTCAACCCAGTGACTACCCGGGCTCAGACCCGTGCTGCTGGAACCAGCCCACCTGCTGCTGAGACCCAGGTAAGACCCGATTCCCCGACTGATACCCTAGGACAGACTTTTGCTAGCTGTGATTCCCCAGAAGAGTTTGGGAGGGAAACCCAGACAGATCCGACTCTCCAGAAGTATAGAGACAGAGCAGATACTGGAGAGGAAGGAGTAGATGGGGAGCGGTATGAGTGGGTGGGGGACAGGTTATATAGGATCCCTAAACTGTCCCAGAAAAGTGTTGCCCATCCAATATATACAGTCTTCCACAAGGTCCCCTAGGGGAGTGTCCACCTTGTGGAGACCCGCATAAATACCGGGCAGGTAGCCCCCATTGAACACATTCCTGTTTGACCTTCAAGACGGAGCTTGGTCTTGTTTGTGGAGGGATTTATTATTGGGACAATACTTTTCGTTATTTCTAGCTGTGGAAGGAATTCGACTGAATTGCTGATCGGGAGTTGCAGCGTTCGTATGCTCCGTTCGGGAGTTTGACGATCGGCTGGATTAAAACTGCATTTCTGGAGAAAGGGGATTATTCACTAAACGGGGGCTTCGTTTCCCTGGCGGTGAATGTCGTAACAAATGGATTTAGATTTTTCAGCTTGTTCTGCTATTTTTCGTGTGAGATTGAAAATACAGTGCAATACCAGTGCCGGCCAGTAGGAGAGAGACAGGGATATGAAGCTACATCTTATCCCTGCTTCTCTCGCCTGACTGAATCCGCAGGGGAGCAGCACATACAGCCAGCAACTCCCAGACTGCAGAGACAGCCTTCATATCAGGTAAGTGAGGCATGAGGGGGAGAGAGAGCCTATTGATCAGGGAAGTAAGGCATGAGGGGGAGAGAGAGCCTATAGATCAGGGAAGTGAGGCATGAGGGGGAGAGAGAGCCTATAGATCAGGGAAGTGAGGCATGAGGGGGAGAGAGAGCCTACAGGTCAGGGAAGTGAGGCATGAGGGGGAGAGAGAGCCTACAGATCAGGGAAGTGAGGCATGAGGGGGAGAGAGAGCCTATAGATCAGGGAAGTGAGGCATGAGGGGGAGAGAGAGCCTATAGATCAGGGAAGTGAGGCATGAGGGGGAGAGAGAGGCTATAGATCAGGGAAGTGAGGCATGAGGGGGAGAGAGAGGCTACAGATCAGGGAAGTGAGGCATGAGGGGGAGAGAGAGCCTACAGATCAGGGAAGTGTGGCATGAGGGGGAGAGAGAGGGAAGTGAGGCGTGAGGGGGGGCAGCCTATAGATCAGGGAAGTGAAGCATGAGGGGGGGCAGCCTATAGATCAGGGAAGTGAAGCATGAGGGGGGGGCAGCCTATAGATCAGGGAAGTGAGGCATGAGGGGGGGCAGCCTATAGATCAGGGAAGTGAGGCATGAGGGGGGGCAGCCTATAGATCAGGGAAGTGAGGCATTGGGGGCAGCCTATAGATCAGGGAAGTGAGGCATTGGGGGGCAGCCTATAGATCAGGGAAGTGAGGCATTGGGGGGCAGCCTATAGATCAGGGAAGTGAGGCATTGGGGGGCAGCCTATAGATCAGGGAAGTGATGCATGGGGGGCAGCCTATAGATCAGGAGAGTGAGGCATGGGGGGGGCAGCATATAGATCAGGGAAGTGAGGCATGGGGGGGCAGCCTATAGATCAGGGAAGTGAGGGAAGGGGGAGGGAAGAGACAGCCTATAGATCAGGGAAGTGAGGGAAGGGGAGGGGAGAGACAGCCTATAGATCAGGGAAGGGGGGAGACAGCCTATAGATCAGGGAAGTGAGGGATGGGGGGGCGGGAGCAAGCATATTGATCAGGTAAGTGAGGGATGGGGGGGAACAGACAGCCTATAGATCAGGTAAGTGCGAGATGGGGGGTGCAGCATACAGATCAGGTAAATGAGAGATGGGGGGATCCACCTACAGATCAGGTAAGTGAGGGAAGGGGGGAGGCAGCCTATAGATCGGGTGAGGGAGGGATGGGGGAGACAGCCTACAGGAAGAGTCAGCAAGGAGCAGGAAGGTAAAGTAAGAGAAGGAACAGAAAGGAGAAGGAACAGAAATGAGCAGAAAGGAGCTGGAAGGGGCAGCAAGGAGCTGGAAGGGACAGCAAGGAGCACAAAGGTAAAGTAGCAGAAGAAGCACAAAGGAACAGAAATGATCAGGAAGGGGAGCAGGAAGGATCTGCAAGGAGCAGGAAGGGTCAGCAAGGAGACAGAGGAGCACAAAAGGTAAAGGAGCAGAAAGAATCAGAAGTAGCACAAAGGTAAAGTAGGAGAAGGAGCAGAAAGGGATCAGAAAGAGAAAGGAGCAGAAGGGCGCAAAATAAGCAGAAAGTAGCAGAAAGGTAAAGGAGCAGAATGAGCCAAGGAGGAGAGAAGACAGTGTCAGAAGAAAAAGAAGACTGTGTCAAATGTGTCAAAGACAATGTTTCGCTGGTACACCACTCCAGTGACATTGTACAAAATGCATAAAACTACTACAGACTTATGCTGGAGGGGATGCGGGGCCAAGGGAACGTACCTCCACATGTGGTGGGAGTGCCCCAGCACGACCCCATTCTGGTCAGCAGTACACAGCCTGGTGAGACAGGTGTTCTCTAGAGCACCCGAGTTGGAACCATGGGTATACCTCCTAAGCAGGTCGGTGGAGGGATGGACGCGAAAGGAACAAACGTTACTACATAAGATTACGCTAGCCGCAAGACAAGCAATGGCCATTAAATGGTTACAGCAGGATCTACCGCAAATATCTAGTGTGATAGGTAGGATAAAAGACATCCAGGTGATTGATGACTTAACGGCCAGGGTCAGGGGCACCACCAAGACATACCAAAGGGTATGGGAGCCATGGGACGCCTCCCCGTGGGGCAACTGAGGGAGGTAGACCAGACAGGTAGACGGAGATAGACGCGGCAGCCCGGGGAAGGGCCTGGAGGGACACACACTAGACTTCCGTGGGGGGGGTGTGCTGTGCTCTCTCCCCGCCCCCTTCACCTCCCCCTCTCCCCTGTTGCGCCTCGGCCTCCCGCTCTCGAGCCCTAGATCGCCCAAGGATTTTTCTCTCTCTAATTTTCTTTCTATCCTCTTCTACATAGGGCACGTGTAGGATAGAGTGCCGATACACACACAACACATACATCAGATTTAGGCAGGCCCGGGGATTGCAGCGGGGTACAGTTGGAGCAAGAAAACAGTGTGAGTAGACGGGCGGGGGACACAACAACCCGACAGATCTGCACCCGAGGGCGCGAAAACACATTCGCAGAGCGAAGATGCGCAAAAGCGGCACATACAATAGAGGATGTAGGAAAGCGTGAACATAAAAATCCTGACGGAAAGTGAACTCTGGCCGCAGAGAACTCGAACCGAATACACAAAGCCTCATTGTAAGAATGTTATTAATAAAATGATGTATATGGGCTTCTGCGAAAGCTGAAATGTTCACATTAAGCCACTGTTCCTGTCATGTAAAATAAAAGAATAAAAAAAGAAAAGAAAAAAAAAGAGAAAGGCATTTGCTCCTATACATCTTCTGCACAAAAAAAAGTGAAAACTATTTACTAGTCCTCACCATTCCCTGCTCCTCCACAGGAGAATTGAAACCCCAATATGCTTCGCTCTAATTGCCTATGTAACTATGTAATTGAGCTTTGTTAGTTTATAGTCTCGGTTGTATTACTCTTGTTCTTCGCCAACAGCATGTTATCTCGTACTCAATTTTTCTCTGGACTGTCTGCATGCTTGACCTGGGATGGGTGGAGGTCAACCTTCTTGCACTTACTATGTATATTACCAGGGGTCAAGTCCTGGGTAAAAAAGTGCAGGAACTCACCCAAGATACACTCCCCGCCCCCTTCCCCCCCACCCCAAAATAATGATACGCTTGTATGCAGGGGCTGAGTAAGGGCACGGGGCTGAGGAGGGGGACAGGAGCTGAGGAAGAGGGACAGGAGCTTAGGGGGGGGAGGCATGGGCTGAGGAAGGGGACATGGGCTGAGGAAGGGGACAGGGGCTGAGGAAAGGGACAGGGGCTGAGGAAAGTGACAGGGGCTGAGGAAAGTGACAGGAACTGAGGAAAGTGACAGGAACTGAGGAAAGGGACAGGAACTGAGGAAAGGGACAGGAACTGAGGAAAGGGACAGGAACTGAGGGGCTGAGGAAGGGGACAGGGGCTGAGGAAGGGGGCAGGGGCTGACGAAGGGGGCAGGGGCTGACGAAGTGGGACAGGGGCTGACGAAGTGGGACAGGGGCTGACGAAGTGGGACAGGGGCTGGGGAAGGGGGACAGGGGCTGAGGAAGGGGGACAGGGACTGCGGAAAGAGGGACAGGGACTGCGGAAAGGGACAGGGACTGCGGAAAGGGACAGGGGCTGCGGAAAGGGACAGGGGCTGAGGAAGAGGGGCAGGGGCTGAGGAAGAGGGGCAGGGGCTGAGGAAGAGGGGCAGGGGCTGAGGAAGAGGGGCAGGGGCAGGGGCAGAGGAAGAGGGGCATGGACTGAGGAAGGGGGACAGGGGCTGATGCTCGTATGCAGGGGCTGAGTAAGAGCACTGGGCTGAGTAAGGTGGACAGGGGCTGAGGAGGGGGACAGGGGCTGAGGAGGGGGACAGGGGCTGAGGAGGGGGACAGTGCTGTGGAAAAGAGACAGGAGCTTAGGAGGAGGGGGAGGGCATGGGTTGAGGAAGGGGCCATGGGCTGAGTAAGGTGGCAGGGCTGAGGAAGGGGCCATGGGCTGAGTAAGGTGGCAGGGCTGAGGAAGAGGGACAGGAGCTTAGGAGGAGGGGGGGCACGGGCTGAGGAAGGGGCCATGGGCTGAGGAAAGGGACAGAGGCTGAGGAGGGGGGCAGGGGCTGATGAAGGGAGCAGGGGCTGAGGAGGGGGACAGGGCCTGAGCAAGAAGACAGGGACTGAGTAAGGGGACAAGGGCTTGAGGAGGGGGGCAAGGGCTTGAGGAGGGGGGCAGGGACCGAGGAGGGGGGCAGGGACCGAGGAGGGGGGCAGGGACCGAGGAGGGGGGCAGGGACCGAGGAGGGGGGCAGGGACCGAGTAAGGGGACAGGGCTTGAGGAGGGGGGCAGGGACCGAGGAAAGGGACAGGGACCGAGGAAAGGGAGACAGGGACCGAGGAGGGAGACAGGGACCGAGGAGGGAGACAGGGACCGAGGAGGGAGACAGGGACCGAGGAGGGAGGCAGGGACCGAGGAGGGAGGCAGGGACCGAGGAGGGAGGCAGGGACCGAGGAGGGGGGCAGGGACCGAGGAGGGGGGCAGGGACCGAGGAGGGGGGCAGGGACCGAGGAGGGGGACAGGGACCGAGGAGGGGGACAGGGACTGAGGAGGGGGACAGGGACCGAGGAAAGGGACAGGGACCGAGGAAAGGGACAGGGACCGAGGAAAGGGACAGGGACCGAAGAGGGAGACAGGGACCGAGGAGCGAGACAGGGACCGAGGAGGGAGACAGGGACCGAGGAGCGGGACAGGGAGCGAGGAGGGGGACAGGGAGCGAGGAGGGGGACAGGGACCGAGGAGGGGGACAGGGACCGGGGAAAGGGACTTAGGAGGGGGCAGGAACTGAGGAGGGGGACAGGGCCTTAAATAGGGGGACAGGGACTGAGTGAGGGGGACAGGGACTGAGTAAGGGGATAGGGCTTGAGGAGGGGGGCAGGGACTGAGTAAGGGGATAGGGCTTGAGGAGGGGGGCAGGGACTGAGTAAGGGGATAGGGCTTGAGGAGGGGGGCAGGGACTGAGTAAGGGGATAGGGCTTGAGGAGGGGGGCAGGGACTGAGTAAGGGGATAGGGCTTGAGGAGGGGGGCAGGGACTGAGTAAGGGGAAAGGGCTTGAGGAGGGGGGCAGGGACTGGGGAAAGGGACTAAGGAGGGAGACGGGGCCTGAGGAGGGGGGACAGGGCCTTAAATAGGGGGACAGGGACTGAGGAGGGGGGCAGAAACTGAGGAGGGGGGACAGGGACTGAGGAGGGGGACAGGGACATGCCTGAGGAAGGGGAACAGGGCCTTAAATAGGGGGACAGGGACTCAGGAAAGGGACAGGCCTGAGGAGGGGGACAGGGACTGAGGAGGGATAGGGCTTGAGGAGGGGGACAGGGACTGAGTAAGGGGATAGGGCTTGAGGAGGGGGACAGGGACTGGGGAAAGGGACTAAGGAGGGGGGCAGGAACTGAGGAGGGGGGACAGGGCCTTAAATAGGGGGACAGGGCCTTAAATAGGGGGGCAGGGCCTGAGGAAAGGGATAAAAAAAAACTAAAGTGCCTTCCCCCCTCCCTGAGGCTTACCTTGGGCCAGGAGGGGTGGGACAGGATCTGGAACCTGCAGCCTGCAGTCAGTGGAGTCGTCCGGCCTCTCCTGATGATGTCAGGAGGAGGGGGTGTGGCTTCCTCTGCTCCCCAGCGGTCCTGTGAGAAGAGCAGAGAAAGCCACGCCCCCTCATACTGACATTATCAGGAGAGGCCGGACGACTCCACTGACTGCAGAGGTGAGGAGAGGTGAGTTTAAAAATCCGAGTCCCCAGTCAGAGGCAGGGGATTCGGATTTGTGCTCCCCCTGCTCTGGCAGCCGCTTGTGCCAGCCCTGGGTCCTGCAGGACTAGTAATGAGAACGGCGTTCCTGCTGTGGAAAAAGTGCAGGAACGCCGTTCCCACGCGTTCCTGCAGGACTCGAGCCCTGTATATTACACTGCACCAAGGAATAGGATAGCATGAATCCCTCATCTATAAAGTCTATGCACACAAAATCTCACTTTCACTTGTTATCTTGTAATTTCCAGGGCGCAAAACCCTAATCAAGAGGAAGAAAATTGTTCTATATCTCATCGCCCATCAGCCACATCTCACATCTTCAAGAGACACACTGGGCAAAAAACTCCACCACATTCCTGGAGACCCGTCCATTCATGTATTTCTGCTAACTCCAATTCAAAATTGAGAGAGACAGCTATTCATACATAAAGATTTTCTGTGTACCATAGACAAATGTGAATTGGATTAGAAAATTACCATTATATCTTTGTTTATATAACTGTTTCTGTTGTAGAGTACTGTATAATCAATATATATGCTCCAAACTCATCCACCATCCCCTTTTATACTAAGCTACTAATTCATTGTTGGCCACCACAATTAAAGAATGTAAACTCCCCCAATTTGACTGTGACCGATTAATAATTGGGGGAAACTTGAACATGGTCTTAGACCCATGTATTGACAGGTCACATAGGCAGGGGCGACTGCAATGGAAGATAACTCTGGCCTATGACTGTGTCATACTGGTATCTCTCATGGAACAGACACAGACTATACATATCAATCTTGGGTCCATAAATCACAATTTAGAATAGACATGTTTTTGATCTCTGCATCAAATTTTCCCTGCCTTGACAAAGTGACCATTGTATCTGTTGCTATTTGTGACCACACCCCTACCACACTGACCTTAAACTCCTTAATGACACAGCTCTCTA
This sequence comes from Pelobates fuscus, assembly GCF_036172605.1. Classification (NCBI taxonomy): domain Eukaryota; kingdom Metazoa; phylum Chordata; class Amphibia; order Anura; family Pelobatidae; genus Pelobates; species Pelobates fuscus. The sequence continues at coordinate 263,029,278 of NC_086319.1, read as the reverse complement.
CACTCCACTCTAGAGCAGCCCACCCCATTTAGCTCAAAGTCCATCCTTTCAGATTCAACTTCTAGTCACATTGGCAAAGGGTCGGAGCAAGGATTTTTCTCTACACAGGCAAAGATGCATTTTGCCGCCACCAAAATTCATCTACTTGTGTGTCTATTAAAGCAAGTTATGGCTACAATGAGCAAAACATTTTTTAGTCACAGCCATTAATAAATATCTAAAATCAAAGGGCAGGTAATATAAACAGTTATAGGCTGTTCAAATAGTCCCTACCCCCCCTCCCCCCAGGTAAAGTGGAAGGTAACTTCCCCTTCTAATTAAACAGACCATTGTATGTCCAGGGTTAGGGAACTTCAGGGGTTAATGGCTGAAGGGGCAGGAAGCACCACAGGTAAAAGTAGGAGCTTGATGCATGTCCTGAGGAATTGGGCATTTTCTGGTCTTATAACCTTTAAAAAACCCACTTAACTCTGTATCATGTGTTCCACGTATTCAGATTATTCAACATTTAAGTAAACTTCACACATAGAATGCATATTTGTTGTAACTTTAACTGACAAATAGCTACCCCAGGCTAGTTTCCTCAGCTAGTAAGTTGCTCTTTAAAAGCACATTTAAAAAAAAATATTGAATTTAGACACATGATTTCCTTGTTGTTACTGGTCTTGAGTACACTAAGTTAGGCTCCAAATTAAAAAGGCATAAATGAAAAAAAGTCTCAGGCACTCACTGAAAGAAATCACAGTGAGTGCCTGAGACTTTTTTTCATTTATACAGATTATATGGGATTTGCTGACCCATGCTCAGTGCACCCTGTGCCTAATTCTGTGATTGAGTGCAACTCTTCTTTTCCTTTTATTACCAATTTAAAAAGACCGCATAAAAACTTGACATTGCGCTTGCAAAACAGCTACCTGCCATCATGGATATTTATGCATGTTACATTGTTGCATGTGTTGTGGTAATGTCCAGTAATTCAACCGGGGATGGCTGTGGCTTACTTACAAGAACACTCCAAGCACTAAAAACACTACAGCTTACGTTATACTGTATTGTGTGCCCCAGTGCCAAGGTGTCTGGTCACTAATTAAATTACCTGTTCAGGTACAGACAACGCGCCAGGGATGTCGCAATTCTATTGTTCTTCCTGGGAACTTCCTGTTGAGACCCTAGGTATAAAAGGTGACGTGTTGTGCAAATAAAAAACAGTTCTTCACCCTTCCCTAAGTCTCGGCTAGTGTTTGGGTGAGACCGCAATATACAGTGGCGTAGAACTATAATCACTCTGAGCTATAATGACACAAGAAAAAGGGGACTTGGAGGTGACAGCCCAGCGATTCATGGGTATACCAGAACAACAATATGTACACACACACACACAAAATGACAGTGTATATAAAACGTGATAAAATATAAAAAGGTATTAATTGTTTTAACACCTTTACACTGTAGATATTAGGAACTCCTCAATGTTCCGAAATTTCAAAATGCAACAATATCTTCAGATGTAAAAAGATTAAGCATACTTAGAGTAGCATAGTTTAAAACTACTTATTGTTTTAATTTACAGATTGCATTCACAAGATAGCAATGATAATGGGAACATCATTAAAGGGACACTTCAGGCACCCAGACCACTTCTGCCCATTGGAGTGGTCTGCTTGCCAACTCCCACTACTCCTAACCCTGCAAGTGTAATTATTGCAGTTTTCTATAAACTGCAATAATTACCTTGCAGGGTTAACTCCACCTCTAGTGGCTGTCTACTAGACAGCCACTAGAGGTGACTTCCTCCTTCATAGCACAGGAAACCTGTGCTAGAGCGTCGCTGGATGTCCTCACGCTGTGTGTGGACCTCCAGCGTCTCGCTCATTTCCCCATGAAAGCATTGAAATTATGTTTCAATGCTTTCCTATGGGGAGACGTAATGCGCATGCGCGGCATCGCCGCGCATGCGCATTAGGTCTCCTCGGCCGGTGGGCGGGATCAGTCTCGCCCACCGGCCGACGCAATACAGAGGAGGAGCGGCGCGGAGGAAGAGACAGTGGCGAGGGACTGAAGGTAAGTGACTGAAGGGGTGAAAACTAGGGATTGGTGGGTGGGAGGGAGACAGACCCTCCAGTGCCAGGAAAACAGATCGATTTCCTGGCACTGGAGTTTCCCTTTAAATGGGATGATTCCACCACTTTTAATCTTCAGCTCTCATAGATGATAAAGAACATGTGGAAAAAAAAAAAGACAAGCTATGGTGTAGTATGTCAAAAACAGCACACAATGTAATGTTAGAAATAAAATTACAAAAAGGAAAGTATTTCCAAGTCAGAAAGCAAAGAAAATCAATTCTGTGGTAAAGTGCTCGTGCAGAATAAGATAAAACTCCGTCTTTACAAGTATAAACGGCAAATAAACAAATAAAGTCCTAATATTAAATAAACAGACACTGCCAGATATGCCTTATTTTTCAATGATCTTGTGAGTGCAGATGTATTGCATCGCAGAGTTTCTTTAAGCACTTTTGGCCATCGAGCAGTTCTGCGATAGCACGGGTGAGGCAGATGATATCTCCACCCATAGTTCCCCTAAAGCTACTGAGGAACTCCTGCTATCAGTGAGGGATATATATCTTGTGCTATCACCTTCCCGCAAGTGAGGGATATCCCGACACAAGCATTATACTCACTGAAGATGTACTGATCTTCTGAATGTTTTGGTGAGAAAACATAAAGGGTACCATCCTGCCTAAAATGACGATTTTAATGGTCCATTACTCTGTCCAATCTAGACAGGTTATATGCCGATCTTTGGTCCAAGCTTCACAAACGAACGCAGACCTCTGTACTTTCAAAGCAGACCGATATTTTTACTACACCTCTAAGTGTCTAGAGTTCCCGGGGTGGTTATGCCCATGAGAAAGAAAGAGCTGAAACTCCTGCACAATTCAGCTGCAACAGAGAATACGGTCCCCATGTCGTTCTTACCTTTATGTCTAGAGATCAAGGCTTCAGATAAAAGAGTTAAAGTGAACCGGTTATAAAAAAAAAAAAAAAAAAATTACCTGAAATTGCTTCCATTAAAATTCAATACACCATATATCACAAAGATGCATGGTGTATTCAATGTAAAATGTAAATATTTATTCACTTTCCCCCATTCCAGTGCCATTTTGTGGGTTACTCTTTGTGGCAGCCACCCGGATAGGAACACGGGTTTCGCCACCAAGGATGTATTTTTCCCTCTTTTAGAAACTCTGTTGCAACATATCCAATAGTAGTAACAATAAAAAGTATCGTTTCCCAAGAAGTAGAAATCCAGCGAAAGTATGGCTTTCCCCCACAGACATTGGTCGAGACTGAAGAATGCTGGGAGTGAACTATGACGCTGGCGAGGGAGACCAACTATCTCTATTCCCAGTTACTCATCCTGCCAGGAGCTTGGGGATCAGGGGCAGCCGCCCAGTATCCCTGTGATTCAGGTGTGGAGAATACAGTTCCTTCCACATCTACCTGACCAACGTACTCAGATGTAATCACTATATATAGGGTGAGGTAGAGGCAAAAAATGCCTACAAAATTCTGTGCTGCAGATACTCCACACTGAAGTCCCAACAGTGTATATACAACCAAAAAACAAACACAAGTCCTGCGCATCCAGTATAGGTGTGCACACCCAGGTGCTACCACAAATTATTTGATGACAAAGTTAAAACAGCAAACTTTTCGAGCAGCAGCCCTTTCTCAATGCTAATGTACAGGACATTAGCATTGAGAAAGGGCTGCTGCTCGAAAGGTTTGCTGTTTAAACTTTGTCCTCAAATACATTGTGGTAGCACCTGGGTGTGCACACCTATACTGGATGCGCAGGACTCGTGTTTGTTTTTTGGTTATACTCAGATGTAAGGTCTATTAAATCCCCAGTTTCTGGTACCTGCTCCTGTGCAGAGTCAATCAATTGCCCGTAATACTCTTCAAGCTCCCTCTCCAGGGTGGCCGGGTAAGTCAGATCAGGTTCCAGGTCTGTCGCTTTAATAAGCTCCTGGATGTCCCTGAGTCGGAAAAGAGCAGGGCTCCCAAAATCAGTTCCCTTCAAAAGGCCTCCCAAAATAGGCCAGTGACAACATAGTCCTCACCCTCTGGAGGGTCGCCATCGGCTAGTCACGGGTACTACTGGACTGCATACCATCGTAATGCCCGGTAACCATTTGTCCACCCACAATGCCATCCAGACCAGTCGCTCAAGTTCAACCACCAATTCCTCCAGGGGCTGCTCTCCACAGATTCAGTTGATCATGAAGTCGCTGTTCTGGGGTTGGGAGGCATTCCATCCGGAGAACCTGAACTTTCTCAAGTACCTCGTTCCAGAATTGCTTTTGGATTTAGTTTCCTAAAATCCAGTTCACTCTCACTGGGACAGAGCTTCCTGTAGTCTCCTTTGGAACCCTTCCTTGGATAGGGACACTGCACAGGTGCTAGCTCTATTCATATCTCTGAGTTCCAGACAATGTGCAGGTATCCCACTTGTGTCTTGGATGCTTCCACAATAGCTAGGAAGTCATGCCAACGCTGCCAACCAAATGTGACGAAGCTCCAGTACTCCAAATGAGTACCTCTGCCAAGTCCGCTTCCTCGTTGCGATCAGGGACCTAGGAGCACTTCAGACCCAGTCGCCGAGGCTTGACTGGGATCACTGAGGGCCTATTCCACCCTGGACCAAAAACCAGACCACACTATGTGAAGGTTAAAACAGCAACTAACTTTAATACACACAGAACATATTTTAAGCCCCCAGCAGCCTCATTTATTATTATTATTATGTTATTATTTATATAGCACCATCAAGCTATTAACAGTTTAATTGATACGCTTTTATGAAGAAGTGGTATTTTAATGATTTTTTGAAGGAGTGGAGACTGGGTGAGCATCTAACAGAGGAGGGAAGCGAGTTCCACAGGAACGATGCCGCCCTCGAGAAGTCTTGAAGGTGAGCATCAGAGTTGGGAGCAGCATTATGTAGAGATTTGAAAGCAAGAACCAGAATTGTAAATTGAGCCCTATATCTTACAGGAAGCCAATGTAGGGACTGACAGAAGGGTGAGGCATGGGAGGTGCGGGTGGACAGGAAGATGAGCCTCACCCCACATTCATTATGGACTGTAACGGCACAAGTTGGGAGCATGTAAGACCACTGAGAAATGGATTACAGTAGTCAAGGCGAGAAAGGACAGTGGAATGGACCAGCATCTTAGTCGCATCTGGCGTTAAGTAGGGTCAGATGCGCGCAATGATTTTGAGATGGAAACGACAGGATTTGGCGATAGATTGAACATGAGGCTGAAAGGAGAGGTCTGAGTCAAAGAGAACACCTAGGCAGCAAGCCTGTGTTGGTGGGGCTGATGGTAGCACCGTTGACTTGGAGGGAGACAGACATAGGAGTAACAACACTTGAGGGAGGAAAGCCCAGAATTTCAGTTTTGGTCAAGTTGAGTTTAAGGAAGTGGGCAGCCATCCAGTTAAAATAGCAGAGAGGCGGGGGCGGGGCCGGGCCGCCGAGCTAAGCGGTCGCAGGACAGCTCGTCTCCTGCAAACAGAGGCACAAATAGCCTGTAAATCGAGATTTTTGGGGAGATTTACCTGCAAATAACTGCGACCCTTGACGGAACTGGGCTACCTGAGCTGAGGAGAGGCTTGCTCTCTAAGTTTTAGTCCCTCGGAGGATGGGGCCCGCTGCAACAGGCGGGACCTATGCTGGCGGTGAGTGAAGCGGACGGCCGCCGCAACACTATCCTGCCCGACGGAGCCCGACATACGTGGAATACCTGCGGGCCCGGTCCTGTTCCACCCCCCCCCCTTTGGACCGGGGGGGTGATCCTGGTCCAAGCCAAGCTAAGCTATGTAGCTAACTGTGGAAGCGCTGACATGCAGACCCGAGACCCGCGTACAAGATGGCGTAGACCATCTTGAGCACAAGGCGATCGGCAGCCACCACCTGATCTAGCACACGGGGTAATAAGCGACAACGGACCACTACCAAGCAAAGGTCCCCACGCCTGGAGACACCCCTGGCATATGGCGCTCGTCAACCATCACACACGTGGATACCACTGCCGAGAGACCCGCTCACTCTTCATCTGAGCTGGGCGCTCACCTGGAGGAACCCCCCCACAGCATGCCATACACCCAGGGAGAAGCTTGGGATCGGGCGGAACCCTGGGCCCATGGTCCTGGTGATGGGTCCAATGGCAAAAGGGCGCGAGCACCTATTAAGGCCTCAGGCCGAAGACAAGCGGCCCTCGGACGCAGAGAAGCCACGGCAAGGAATCCGGCGTTACAACGCACGCCCACAGCGCCCGCTAGAGGAACCGGGGAACCAAACAAATTAGGCCGGAAGGGAAGACACATGGAAAAGCGAACTGACAAGGTACAGTCATGGGTTGGAACAAGTGGGTAACCGGCATCCGGCTCTGCCGTGCTTTATCAGGACAGACTACTGTATACACGGCTTCTGTGATGGACTGATGCGACCTAATCCTGTGCAACTGTCGAGCCCGTGCATGCTGTGCCTGGCGTGGACACTAAACAGCAGGGCTTCATCTGAGGAGTACCAACGTCAAGAATACTGTGTTTTCTTTTATGATTTCTTGTTAGACCGCTAACAGCATACTTACACCATCAGACAGACATCGCTAGAGTTAGCCACACATAGGTATACCCTGCGGAATCTTTATCTAAGACCCAGAAGTAACTAGCAAGAGGGCCAGACTATGCTTACACCATGCATACTAGCCACTGACTTAACATACACAGAACGGGACACATCATGCCAGGTCAGCCCGCACAGCTCAGCTCAGCCGCTCTGAGGATCTGACAATGATGGGAATACGGCAGGAACATAACGCGACCAGCCTGTTCACAATTATACTTACCCCATAACGCTGAAGCGACGACCACTGCCTGACTTACCAACTAGTGGAGAAAGTCAGACGCACAGTAAGATTTTCTCCAACAGCGTTTAGCAGTTCTGGAGCATTTTTTGAGGTATCGAGTCAGCTTGGTGTGCCAAGGTTGTTGTTGGGGGCGCCTACGGCGTTTAAATGTAGGAGTTGCCATGATGTCTAGTTGAGAGGAGAGGTTGGAATTGTAGAAGGAGGTTGCAGAACTAGAACAGGTGAGGTTTGAGATAGGTAAAAGTTGAGTTTGGAGATTAATGGAGAAATGCTCTAGGTCAAGACATTGGAGGTTTCTGTGAGATTGATGTTCAGACGGTGGTGTCAATTGGGTCTTAGGTATGCCAATGTCAAAAGTCAGCAGATGGTGGTTAGATAGAGGAAAAGGAATATTGGAGAGATTAGAGGCAGTACACAGGTTGGTGAAGGTGAGATCAAGAGTGTTTCCTTTTTTTCCCTTCAATTTTTAGCCACAAATTATCTGTGATCCCTTGTGTTCCATTTTGGCTGTGGCTAAGTCTACACTCACACACACTGTATGCCTTTGTATGTCTTCTCATCAGTTATATCCTTGATAAGAATGGTATTGTCAGAAGTTGTAGAATGTGAGCCAGCTGGTAGCGCCTCATTCGTGAGTATATTTCCACTTTTGTCGTAACACCATTTTCTGAAAATACTACACTATCAGAGGCCATGTTTGTGTTTATTTTCTTCACATATTCCACCTGCTGGCCTGTTGAGAATATCAGACTGTTACTGTAAATGTCCACCCTACAAATAACGATCATAAGAATTTTTTTGGGGACTATTTAGAACAATAAGGCAATATATCTTTTAGAACCATATTTATTTTAATTGTCATCCTTGTATTTTTTTCGCATTTCCATTAGGTGCAACTTGTATTTTATCTTGTATTTTTGAGCTTGAGGATATCCCCAAAGCTAGCACTTTATCTACTTCATTTTCTCAATTAATTAGCAATATTAATATGAAATAATTACTTTGAACAGACTCTAAAAGTTAACTAGTGAGGACTTTGCTGGGTCCAATATGTGCTGCTGAGTTCAGCTATAGATTAAAATTCCCATGAAAATAAATGGGAATAGAACTTTTGTGCTGACTTTAGATTTTGATACCTGTAAGCTTTAGTCTAGACTGAGTTAGGAGAAGAAAACTAACATTTTCAAGGTTTATAATGCATTAAGCAGAGTATATAGATGTCATCTGTAAGTAGTTCAATGTATTAGGGTATTACCAGTTGGGCATTGTTGTATTTGATCAATGGAGGCCCCCAGACTTTACTCAAGCTCTGCAGATAATCATAGCAGTTAGGAACATATTTGCAGGAGACATCACCAACATCATGATATATAACATGGAGGTCATTACTGTAAGAAAGGAAGAGAGAATAATAATTTCTATCTATTTTTTTAGAAACACAGATAAGGATATACATTTAAAGATATTTTATTCTGCACTCACCTGCATAAATTTGCATCATCTCCAATGAGAGTTTGATAGTCACACTCGAAGAAGTCGGGGGTGGAATGGACCATCAGAGGCAGGAGACAAACAAGAAACATGGGGAACACACACATTCTGACCTGAAATTAAAGAAAAACGCAGTTTTATAAAGTATCTTGATTCAATGCACTCAACAGTTCCAATTGGTCCACAAAGAATTTCAACAGTGTATTATTTTTTTCTTATTGCAGCACTAAATCTCTCCATACAAGTCCTTCGATGTTTCTACAATATACCTCTGTTACATCACACCGTATAAGAAAAAAAAAAAACATCTGCATATGTCACACTATAACAATTTTTACATTCTCTCCCCTACTGCTGAGCAAATAGTGCAATATAATTTCTAAAGAAAAACTAAAGTGGCAATAACAGAACTGATTTCCACTTATTTTTAAATTTGATGGTAAGGAGAAAAAAAAAACAACACAAAACTACAAGTGAGTTCGTTAATAACTTATATACCAAGCTATGTTTATTAACGCTCATTGCCACCTCCTGCTCCCTTAAAAATCATACCCGGGGAACAAAGAGAATTTTAAAAATGAGGAGGGAGTGACTTAATTATGAGGGATACAGGGAGCTGGAATAGGAATGCAACTTCAGGATAGCAGTACTGAAGAAAGAGGAGAATGTGCAAGGAGTTAAAAGACAAAAAAAGAGGCGGGGGTTGAAACAACACTCAAGCATTGTAAACCACTACAGTTCACTATAGTGCTTATGGTACCAGTAGTGTCCTGATGCCATCCCATGGTAAATAATCAAACCATTTTAGAATGGTTTGACAACTTTCCTGGATCCCTAGGGTACCCATGCTGCATCTGTCCCAGATGAGAAGACCAGATGTCTCTATAGAAAAAGGCACATGTGATCCAGGACTGTGCTCATTCCCTGTGAGTGCTTAGCCAACATGCTCAGTCAATGAGCACATTCCTGCATAGTCCTGCTTAGCTGTCCAAGGTTAACCAGATCCCCCTGTAGAAGAAGAAAGAAAGGGAGCTAGAAGTGGAAAAGGAGAGGGAAAAAAAATTAAATAAAAACAAACAGTAGGAATACACTCAGGTCTCTACCCGCTCTAGAAAATGGGTACTTCGAGTTATTGCTGCAAAAGGTGGTTCTACAAGCCATTAGATCATAAGGTGTACTTAGTTTTTCACACATGGTTTCTCCATTTTGGCTTTTTTTTGTTAAATAAATTGTGTAGCGGGGCCTGACTGCCAAGATGGCCGGACGTGTTCTCTAAATGCTCCGGTACCAGCGGGCATCCAAGCAATAATTTCGGACAATAAAATCATGCATGCAGCACCTGATGCCCGGAATATGCAGCAGGACACCCGGCGGAACGCACCGATACGAATCCCGCAATACAACATCCCGGTCCCTGCCGGGGCAGACTACACCCGCAAAACAAGCGACTGACCAGGCGGTGAAGCGAACCTGTAAGGGAGATGATAAGATGGCGGGACTGGCACAGAGCACTCCTATCAACCCACCCAAACATACTTGGACATTCTTTGAACGGCTCTGTGCTAGATACTGGACGGAACTCAATGCCGGGCGCCGAGCCTTCAAGATGGCGAGGAAAGCGGCTGCGGCCTGGATTCGCCCGGTGGTCCTGCGAACCTTGGGCGGACTCCCGCCACGAACTAACAGAGGGGCTTCCCGACTAAAATGGCGCCGAAAAGCGAGATGGCCGGTAAGACTGACAAGGCCCTTGAGAGACAGCACTCACACAGGCTCACACAAACGTGGGACCGGCCAGAATACCCGAGCTCTCAGCCACTCGGAGATTCCGGAGGCCTCTAACCTGCATGCCGCACCCACCAACCTCCGAGCCCCAACCCGCAGCGAAGGGACCAACCGGAAAGGCATACAGCACACGCAGGCCGCTGGACGGGTCCGGAGAGAGGAACAAGCGAAGGCTTCGACCCCCGGAATGCTGACAAACAAGGGAGAAAGGCAGCTGCACACAGTCAGCCTACCAGTACAGGGCATCGGCTGAGCAATCTACAGGACCACTCACAGCATGCAGGGGCCAATGGCGGTACACACGGTACATAGAGCCAAGCAGACACTCAGAGACAAGATTAAAGAAACTTGTCAGGCCTAACCCGGCAATGGACTTTTACACTCTCCTTATAAGTCTTCATTTTTAAATAACGTTATCTGCACTGCCCCTGCTTACATGCTTATCTAATGCTCACCCTCATGCATATCTTAGACCACCCTTTTAGTAGCCCGTAATAGATTGAATTGCCAGGATCCAGTATAAAAAGCATACACCCAGCTACTTATATTAAACTGTTCAAAGCACCTTATTGTTTAGTATAACTCTTATTGTTTAGTAGCACTGACCTTACAAGAAGCGTGCTTACACCTGTTTAACTTTAACTTTACTTTTATACTCGACTTGTCTAAACCTGTTTAAACATCACCAAGTTGTTGACCTTTGTAGTCAGCTTATGACAATGTTATGTTATATCACTCTAAAGCATCAGCAATGTACAACCAAACTGTTTATAGCCACAAAAAATGTGCTTGTCTTACCATGTACCTCTATGTTTAACTGTCTTCATGCGCTAGAGGATTACCTTTGGGGTACCTCACCAGCGAATGTTATCAACTTACGCACAACAAAAATAAAGAATTTAAAAAAATAAAAATAAAAAAATAAATTGTGTAATATGTCATGTGTTGTTCATTCTCCCACCCATGTAGCTGGCAATACCCTTGACCTAATCTTCACTTATGCATGTACAGTATCTCATATCTGCAATACTCCATATCCACCTCTTATCATTTGCTCTCGCGTACCCCCTCACCCAACAACCTCAGCCTAACCCCCCTCAACTCAGGAGGGACCTTAATTATCTTGATCTCCAGCAGCTGTCAGCTGACATTGATTCACGACTGCTGTCCATCCCTTCCCTCTCCTGTCCTTCACTGGCCATCTCCACATATAACTCTACTCTTACATCTGCCTTGAACGCTGCAGCGCCACTCCAAACAAGTACCTCAAGGAGGACCCGCCCCCAACCATGGCATACTAAATCAACGCGCTACCTGCAAAGATGCTCCCGTTGTGATGAACGCTCCTGGAGGAAGTCTCGCACCCTATCAGACTTTCTCCATTATAGACTCATATTGTGTTCATACAGTGCAGCCCTTGCCCTTGCCAAACGGTCCTATTTTTCCTCTCTCATTAGTTCATGTTCCCGCAACCCCAGGCGTCTCTTTGACACCTTTAATTCTCTTCTTCACCCTGCTGTGGCCACCCCCCAAACTAACCTTACTGCTGATAACTTTGCATGTTACTTCACTGACACGATTGAACAGCTAAGGAAAGAATTCTCCCCTCCTTGCCTTTCTGTTTCTCAATCACACATAGATCATGCCTTTCCTACCCTTCAGACATTCTCCCCAGCTACTGACCAAGAGGTGGCTGCTCTTCTTTGCTCCTCTCGCCCCACCAATTGCCCGCTCGATCCGGTCCCATCCCACCTTATCAGATCTCTCTCCACTTGTCTCGTGCCTTCTTTAACACACATCTTCAACTGCTCGCTCTCTTCTGGCATCGTCCCTGCTGACCTTAAACATGCCACTGTAGTACCTATACTAAAAAAAAAATCCCTCAACCCATCCACGCCCTCTAACTACCGTCCCATACCCCAGCTCTCTTTTTCCTCAAAGCTTCTGGAAAGACTTGTCTTTACCCGTGTGTCTCATTTCCTCAATTCCAACTCTCTCCTTGACCCCCTTCAATCTGGCTTCCGCCCTCTCCACTCTACAGAGACTGCCCTTATCAAAGTTACTAACGACCTAATCGCAGCTAAATCCAAAGGCCACTACTCCATACTAATTCTTCTTGACCTCTCAGCGGCCTTTGACACAGTTGATCATGCTCTCCTTCTTCAAACTCTTCAATCGCTTGGTCTCTGTGACTCTGTCCTCTCATGGTTTTCCTCTTATCTCTCCCAACGCTCATTCAGTGTCTCTTTTTCTAATGATACCTCCTCCCCTCGTCCTGTCTCGGTTGGAGTCCCCCAAGGCTCTGTCCTTGGTCGCCTTCTATTTCTCTTTATACTGCCTCTCTTGGCAAACTTATTACCTCTTTTGGATTCCACTACCACCTGTACGCTGATGACACCCAGCTATATCTCTCCTCCCCGGAACTCTCCCCTGCCGTCCTGCAACGTGTCACTGCTTGCCTTTCTTCCATCTGGATGTCCTCCCGCTTTCTGAAACTCAATATCTCAAAAACGGAGCTCCTTGTCTTTCCTCCTCCTAATAATTATCCTCCTCTTTCACTCTCCCTTCAAGTTTGTGGTACAAACATCAGTCCATCCTTGCAAGCGCGCTGTCTTGGCGTAATACTTAACTCTGGTCTCACCTTTGAGCCTCACATCCAGCATGTTGCCAAATCCTGTAGATTCCATCTTAAAAACATAGCCCGCATCTGCCCCTTTCTTGCACCAGATACTACCAAGGAGCTTGTCCATGCTCTAGTAATTTCCCGCATGGATTATTGTAACCCTCTCCTGATTGGTCTTCCCAAAAGCCGTACTGCACCCCTACAGTCCGTAATGAACGCTGCTGCTAGACTGATTTTCCTCTCTAGTCGTTTCTCTCACACCTCACCCCTCTGCCAGTCCTTACATTGGCTTCCTGTATGCTATAGGAGTCAATTCAAGGTATTAACTCACACGTATAAAGCACTGAACAACTCTAGCCCCTCTTATATCTCCTCACAGATCCATAGGTATGTCCCTTCTCGGTCTCTCCGCTCTGCCCGTGACCACCTCCTGTCCGTTGTCCGCACCTGTATGCCCAACTCGCGCTTGCAGGACTTCTCGCGGGCAGCTCCCTTCCTATGGAATAGCCTGCCTACCGCCATCAGACTCTCCCCTAGTCTTGCATCTTTTAAGAAGTGCCTTAAAACCCATCTCTTTAGGAAAGCTTATGGCCTCCAAGACTAACCCTTACCTCACATACCTGTCTCTTGCCCTCTCCTAAAGGGGCAGCCCACGTTATTTGATTGCAAATTCCTGTCCTAATGTGTTTTACACCCCACCTCCTATAAAATGTAAGCTCGATTGAGCAGGGTCCTCTTCAACCTATTGTTCCTGTAAGTTTATTTGTAAATGTCCTATTTATAGTTAAATCCCCTCTCATAATATTGTAAAGCGCTACGGAATCTGTTGGCGCTATATAAATGGCAATAATAATAATCTGGGGTTGTATATACATAATTTTAAGACCTGCTAAGAAACAGATGATTGTTATTAAAGGGAAACTCCAGTGCCAGGAAAACAATCAGTTTTCCTGGCACTGGAGGTACCCTCTCCCTCCCACCCCCCAATCCCCGGGTACTGAAGGGGTGAAAACCCCTTCAGTCACTTACCGGAGGCAGCGGCGATGTCCCTCGTCGCTGCCTCCTCCTCCACGCCGCTCCTCCTTCTGATTCCGGCGGCCGGTGGGCGAGACTGATCCCGCCCACCGGCCGAGGAGACCTAATGTGCATGCGCGGCAATGCCGCGCATGCGCATTAGGTCTCCCCGTAGGAAAGCATTGAAAACGAATTTGAATGCTTTCCTATGGGGAAATGAGTGACACTGGAGGTCCTCACACAGCGTGAGGACGTCCAGCGACACTCTAGCAAGGAAAATCCTTGCTATAATCCAGGAAGTGATCTCTAGTAGCTGTCTAGTAGACAGCCACTAGAGATGGAGTTAACCCTGCAATGTAATTATTGCAGTTTATAAAAAAAAAAAACCTGCAATAATTACAGTTGCAGGGTTAGGAGTAGTGGGAGTTGGCACCCAGACCACTCCAATGGGCAGAAGTGGTCTGGGTGCCTGGAGTGCCCCTTTAAGTCCTGATATGTAAAACCATGGGAGGGGGAGAAGAGAGAGGGGAGAAGAGAGAGGGGAGAAGAGAGAGGGGAGAAGAGAGAGGGGAGAAGAGAGAGGGGAGAAGAGAGAGGGGAGAAGAGAGAGGGGAGAAGAGAGAGGGGAGAAGAGAGAGGGGAGAAAGAGAGAGAGAGAGAGAGAGAGAGAGAGAGAGGGAGGGAGAGAGGGAGAGAAGAGAAGAGAGAGGGAGAAGAGAGAGGGAGAGAAGAGAAGAGAGAGCACGCGTATATGTATATATGCATACACACACACACACCATTACACAATACTTACTAATAGATGACGGAAAAAACTGAAAATAGTTCTTTCATAAGTGATAAACAGGAACAGCCAACATGCTATGTGTTGCATGAATCACACAAAACTTCTCCGTGAGCTCAGGAGGTGGTTTTATAGTATTGCATGGCTGAATATTTGAATCAGGATAAGTTTTTGCCATAGCCTTTAGTTTCTACACGTTGACAAATGTCCAGTGGACTTTCACGGTTAGAATTCAATTTGTGTATCAAAGGTGTGTAATTATTGAACCGCCTAACAATGAGAAAATTAAATATTAACTTTGGGCCACTAAGCAAAAGCACATGCTAAACTTAATATGTAAAATACACATTAAATCAAAATTAAAACAGATATTACATAATGCACTGAAAACAATGTAATAGGATACTATGAGCAGAAAAGCTAAAAGAATAATGAACATGACACTACAGCTTATGTAAACTTTACCACTCAGCATTGAATGGAACTAGAAGCGAGGAGAGAGAGAGAAAGAAAAAAAAACAACAACAACATGCTGTAATGGAACACCTACAAAAATGTAAATTTGTTGATTTACACAACATTTAAAAGTAACACACCATGCACCGAAATCACTGGCTCACGCCCACTCCCCCACACCCCCACTGGCAGCTCTGGGCAGCAGGGTGGGCCCAAGGGCAAAGTGGGGCAATGTATACCAGGTCAACTAAGACATTCTGGCCAGCTGTAAGTGCAGTCTAAGTGCAAAGCATTTTAAAGTAGGCTTGATTCCCTAAATGTACTCTGCGACACCGCGCAAACTTATCTACAGATGCAGAACAACAGGCAACAAATCTGGTATGGCAGGACTGACTTGACATTTAACATCAGATATATGTTTAAATGTCAGAACGCGGACATGACCTCTAGTGGACCAGGCATTTTAGGGTTACAAAGCATTCAAGGGCAACTCCAAGTACCATGACCACTTCAGTGATTTGAACTGCTCATGGTTCCTGGAATCTATGAAATGCTGCACATACAGAGTTTAATCCTTTTGCTGCCAGAGGTGTAACTCTGTCAGGATTGCTGTTGATCCAGCACGCAGAAATAGTATCACACCTGTCACTAAGGATAACGTCTAACCGGACCTTAGAATGGCCGGACTTAATGTAACCGAAAATAGTCAAAATACTTGCCAAGGTCAGGGACACAGAATGAGATCCAACGATTAGGAAAAGCCAAAAGTCAAGGATACCAGAAGTCAAAACGCAGTGGCGGCTCTACAGGGAGTGCAGAATTATTAGGCAAATGAGTATTTTGACCACATCATCCTCTTTATGCATGTTGTCTTACTCCAAGCTGTATAGGCTCGAAAGCCTACTACCAATTAAGCATATTAGGTGATGTGCATCTCTGTAATGAGAAGGGGTATGGTCTAATGACATCAGCACCCTATATCAGGTGTGCATAATTATTAGGCAACTTCCTTTCCTTTGGCAAAATGGGTCAAAAGAAGGACTTGACAGGCTCAGAAAAGTCAAAAATAGTGAGATATCTTGCAGAGGGATGCAGCACTCTTAAAATTGCAAAGCTTCTGAAGCGTGATCATCGAACAATCAAGCGTTTCATTCAAAATAGTCAACAGGGTCGCAAGAAGCGTGTGGAAAAACCAAGGCGCAAAATAACTGCCCATGAACTGAGAAAAGTCAAGCGTGCAGCTGCCAAGATGCCACTTGCCACCAGTTTGGCCATATTTCAGAGCTGCAACATCACTGGAGTGCCCAAAAGCACAAGGTGTGCAATACTCAGAGACATGGCCAAGGTAAGAAAGGCTGAAAGACGACCACCACTGAACAAGACACACAAGCTGAAACGTCAAGACTGGGCCAAGAAATATCTCAAGACTGATTTTTCTAAGGTTTTATGGACTGATGAAATGAGAGTGAGTCTTGATGGGCCAGATGCATGGGCCCGTGGCTGGATTGGTAAAGGGCAGAGAGCTCCAGTCCGACTCAGACGCCAGCAAGGTGGAGGTGGAGTACTGGTTTGGGCTGGTATCATCAAAGATGAGCTTGTGGGGCCTTTTCGGGTTGAGGATGGAGTCAAGCTCAACTCCCAGTCCTACTGCCAGTTTCTGGAAGACACCTTCTTCAAGCAGTGGTACAGGAAGAAGTCTGCATCCTTCAAGAAAAACATGATTTTCATGCAGGACAATGCTCCATCACACGCGTCCAAGTACTCCACAGCGTGGCTGGCAAGAAAGGGTATAAAAGAAGAAAATCTAATGACATGGCCTCCTTGTTCACCTGATCTGAACCCCATTGAGAACCTGTGGTCCATCATCAAATGTGAGATTTACAAGGAGGGAAAACAGTACACCTCTCTGAACAGTGTCTGGGAGGCTGTGGTTGCTTCTGCACGCAATGTTGATGGTGAACAGATCAAAACACTGACAGAATCCATGGATGGCAGGCTTTTGAGTGTCCTTGCAAAGAAAGGTGGCTATATTTGTTTTTGTTTTGTTTTTGAATGTCAGAAATGTATATTTGTGAATGTTGAGATTTTATATTGGTTTCACTGGTAAAAATAAATAATTGAAATGGGTATATATTTGTTTTTTGTTAAGTTGCCTAATAATTATGCACAGTAATAGTCAGCTGCACACACAGATATCCCCCTAAAATAGCTAAAACTAAAAACAAACTAAAAACTACCAAAAATATTCAGCTTTGATATTAATTAGTTTTTTGGGTTCATTGAGAACATGGTTGTTGTTCAATAATAAAATTAATCCTCAAAAATACAACTTACCTAATAATTCTGCACTCCCTGTAGACTTGGCGAGGCCTTAGGCGAAACTTATACATGAGGCACCCACTAACACCATTATTGAAAAAAAATAGCCGTTGACTTGTGTTTGTATAGGAAGCTGTAGATATATTGAAGGGGGAGCTTGCAGTACTGGATATAGAGAACTAGTCTTTGTATACATCGTTGCATTGTCTACCTGTGTGTGCCTGAGAGTGTGTGTCTGGCAGTGAGTATCTTTGTATATGTATGTATGTTTCTCTGAGCATGTGTATGTTTGTGTACTGCCTGTGGCCTTTGGCACGGAGTTTATGGCGAAGCTATGTTTTATGACAGTGTGTAGAATGATTGCCTTCAGGGGTGACAGGGTGAGTAAAGGGGTAACTGTGGCAGGGTGAGTGTAAAAGAGCAGGAGGGTGGTGCCCGTGTGTTTGGAGAGAGAGACACAGTGTGTATGGAGGGGGGTGACAGTGAGTGGAGGGGGTGACATAGTGTAGGGAGGTGGCATAGTAAGAGGGGGGTGACAGAGTAAGAGGGGGGTGACAGAGTAAGAGGGGGGTGACAGTGTGAGGGGGGGTGACAGTGTGAGGGGGGGGGGTGACAGTGTGAGAGACAGTGTGAGAGGGTTACATTAGTGTAAGGGGTATGACAGAGTAAGAGGGAAGAGACAGAGTGAGAGGGAGGGTGACAGGGGGGAGACCTAGTGTGTGTGGGGGGTGACATATTGTAGGGAGGGTGACATCGTGAGAGGGGGTGACAGAGGAGAGGGTGACATAGTGTTAGGGGGTGAGAGGTGGGGTGAGAGGGGGTGACAGGTGGGGTGGAAGGGTGAGGCAGAGTGAGGGGGGTGGCAGGGAGTGAGGGATGACAGGATGGAGGTGGGGTGACAGGGTGAGGGGGTGACAGGTGGGGCGGGAGGGTGAGAGGGGGTGACAGGTGGGGTGGCAGCGTGAGAGGGGGGTGAGAGGTGGGGTGTCAGGTGGGGTGAGAGGGTGAGGGGGGTGATGACGGCGTGAAGTGGCAAGTTAAGGGGAGGTGACAGGTGGGATGTCAGGGTGAGGGGGAGCGACAGGGTGTGACAGGTGGGGTGGCAGGGTGAGGGGGGTGAAAGGTGGGATGGCAGAGTGAGAGAGGTGACGGGGTGTGACAGGTGGGGTGACAGGGTGAAGTGGCAGGGTGAGGGGGGGTGACAGGGTGTGACAGGTGGGGTGACAGAGTGAGGGGGGGTGACAGGTGGTGTGGCAGAGAGGGGGGTGACAGGTGGGGTGTCAGGGTGAGGGGGGTTACAGGGTGTGACAGGTGGGGTGGCAGGGTGAGGGGGTTACAGGTGGGGTTGAAATTGACCTTTTTCCCTGGTGGTCTGGTGGGGTCATTCTGTCCCTGGTGGTCCAGTGTCCTGGATGGCTCCCTGGTGGTCTGGTGGTCTCTCCGGTCTGCAGCTTTGCCGGATGCAGAGCTGCAGACCACATGGGGAATATCTCGCGATCGTCAGAGCGTTGCCATGGAAACCCACGACAACGCTCTGATTGGCTGGAGATCGCGAGGCATCGGTCTGCAGCTCACACCCGGCGGAGCTGCAGACTGAGGCTGTGTCATGGCCGTTACCTGTAATTCCTGCCTCTTCCGGGTTGACGGACTGTAGCCACACCCCCTCTCTGACGCGGTCTCATTGCGCTACATAATGCGACCGCGCCAGGCAACAGACGCTGGATTAATGAACAGCGTACCGCGGAATTTAACCGGCTGCAACTCTACTCTACAACTTACCTGTGTACCGAACCGGACTCGTAATCGACTAACCTCCTTCTCCTTCCTCGACCACGGCTATCACTTTGACTCCTCTCGACCTCTCTCCACGGAACCTCCCCGGAGGGCACTCTGGGACCAGCTAAGTTACCTCACTGTGTTATACGAACTTTTCCCCCTGACTACTGAGCCCTCAAGCTTCAGCCTGCTCGCACATTCTCCTATCGTTATAGGAGTAATTCCTATTCATTAACCTTTCTGCCTCCATATGAGATGTTTTCTATCAATTAAGCTAAATCAAATCTCTGCAAGTTAATCTGCATTACCTTCCTTCATTTTATTGCTGCAATTCAATTGTATAAGATAGTCTAAGAATCCACTCAGCAATCCTGAAATATTTAAAGATACAGTACCTATGTTTCTTCAATCAAATATATTAAAGACACAGTATCAGTAAACTCCCTGGTGAACTGTCATCTCTTTATTTCCTCAACTTCTCACATTCACATCTAATTAATCAGAAATCTGCAGTTGAGCTCCATCAAACTCTATGTGAACGTGACAGGCTGGCTCTCTCCCCGGGCGGACTGATAAGAGGGGCCTCGCATCCGGTGGCACAAAGGGCAAGTCATAGACTGAGGACCCGATATGTCAGTCTGCCCTCAGGTGATTTAGGCGGCCATGAGGCCCCTGAAAGCGCGAGGCCTCATAAATCGCCTAATTAGAGAGCCGCCTCAAAACGGAGCCAAAGTCAAAAACCAGCAAAACACGATCAGGAACACACTCTTGGATAGCCATCAAAGGGAAACCACAACGGAGCACTGATCAAAAGGCAATTTGGGTTTAAATAACCCTCTTGATGCTTTAATTGGCTGTATGTGGCCTCTGACCCCAAAACGTGCGTGCACGTCTGACGTGACTTCGCACACACGTATGCGCCATCTTTAATGTGGGCAAAGGCTATATCCTTATCAAAACCGGTACCGCAGCGGCCAGCGTATCCAGGAACGCGGGTAGTGGTTTGCCACAAACAAGATAATCACTTATTATTTCTGTTGGCGTGACCGCTGTGATTCTGTGCGGCCACGCCGACAATCTCGCGGAATTGCTACAAACTCCACATAAAGCATTGTCATTGGGGTTAAACCCTTAAAAATGTCCCTTTAAAAATATAACATGCCACTCCTATTTAGATTGTTCTATTTTGGTCTATTTGAGAGATACACATTGTGCATCTCCCACTACTTGTTTCTCCTACCGTGCAATAGCACTATAATCTAGAACATTTTCTAACTGTCTGATTCCATGCTCCATTGTCATTTTAATATTTGTGTAATCGACAAATGTGATGGGATGGATAGAAGGAAGGAGAAAAGAACATGTAGTTCCCTTTATTTCAGCTTTCCACTGATATCCAACTTCCTCACTCAATCTTAACTGCCACATATCCTTTACGGACTTTTTCGATTAATTGTCAGACTCTTTGCTTAGCTTCAAACTCTGTAATTCGTATCTACTCTCCAGTTTCTGCATTTCACCTTTCTTTGCCCTACCACAAGTCCCTTTGAACAATTCCCCTTACACCTTATTCAGTCTCTCATCTGAAACTGTTCCATCTTTGACTAATCTTTAATTTCTTTCACTTTTTATTGAAATGTTTTCATTTTTAACAATAATAATCATTGTAAAACAATGGAATAAAGAATAAGAATAGGCATAAATCAAACAAACGAAAAGAAACTGGGAAAAATATACATGCATTATAAAATTGATAACATATGCTTTATGAAGAACACTACATAGTGCCAAATAAGGTATAAAATCACTTCACATGCAGTGGCGATAAATAGTGTATAAACCGTTACGTATACAAACAGAACAAGAGTAAAAGGCGAGGCACAAACTACAATCCGGCAAACAATGTCATCATAAAGAGTATTTTCCTTTGACATTATCCTCCCATATGTTCCAGTGGTAAGTTAATGATTCTGTTGTGTTTAATGGCAATCTGAGCTACATCTCATAGCACTTATTCTCTAAGGCCAATGTTAATACCTCTTTAATAGAAGGAACTATGTTAGACCTCCAATAACGTAATATTACCATAGTGGCCGCTATCAAGATGTGGCCTACCATTATCTTATCCACATTGGTAAAGTTTTCAGGAAATTACTTGAATAACCATAGTTCTGGAGTCAAAGTCACAACAGAAGGAGTAATATCCCTTATTATTGTATGTCATTATTCCAAAATATTGTCTGGAACCTGGATGAAGTCAGATACCACCGATATAAAACTTTATAGTGGTTCTCCAAATGAGCCAAACATTGGGTTATACCTTTCAAATTTAAAGAAATAGCCAACCAGTCATCCAGAGACATTTCTCTCTGAAAATCCTATTTGCATGCAACTATGTAATCCAATTTGGTTTGGGGCCTAGCATTAATATAAGAATAACAATGATATAGCATGTTTCCTTCCCGGGTTATCAATATAAATTTTGCCATGCATTACTATAACAACTATGTTATCCCCACACTTTACTGGGCTATTCAATTCTAATTGGAATAAAGATTGGATGCCCAGTGAAGCACTGTGCGCCCAGGTTGTGACTTTTCCCAAGCCGTATAAGGATCCAAAAAAATGTGCTAGTTTTCGGCCCAAATAATCCCTAGACCTGTTAAACACGATCAGGTTGGATTTGTGTTAGACAGACAAGCCAAGGATGACACTAGGAGGTTTATCAATATTATTCATCAAATTAGAACAGATTGTGCGCCTTCTTTGCTTCTTTCATTGGACACGGAGAAGACATTCGATAGAATAAACTGGGGATACTTGAAAAGGAGGTATTGTTCAAATTTGGTTTTACGACTCTACTAGTAAATGCAATATTTGCTCTCTATTGTCATCCTACGGCTAGAGTGTCGGCCACGGATTTTAACTCAAAGTTTTCCATTTACTAATGGTACGATGCAGAGCTGTCCCTTGTCCACTTTATTTATTCTGGCGATGAAACCCCTGGCCGAACTTGTTAGGAATGACCCGATGATAGAGGGTATTGCGATTACTGGTGTAACTTATAAGATAACTTATGGCTCTTTGCAGACGATAGCATTTTGACCTGGTTGCTTCTCTTGATTCACATATTAAACAATTTGAAGATGTTTCCTATTATAAAACTCCAAGAAACAAAGACGCAGGCTTTGCCCTAGTATGTTCCACAGCATGTCATGGAAGGACTGACGGATGGCTTCAATTTTGAGTGGAGGGAATCACATGTGGCTTACTTGGGCGTTAGCTTAACCAAAAATCCGTTGAAAAATCTGTCCAGAACTAAAGAAAGACAGATGGAGGGAGATATCATGGCTGGGTAAAATACATTCATTAAAGATGAATATTCTCTCCAAAATACTATACACCCCACTTTCCTTTTTTAGGAAACTTAATTTGGCTATAATAAAATATATCTGGCTAGGCAAACCTAGTAGGATCACATTTTCTATACTGCAACATCTCAGAGTGAATGGTGGTTTGGGTGTACCTGATTTTCAAAGTTATAATTTTGCAACAAATGCCGCACAAGCCTTTTAAGTTTAATCTGACTGTCTATCTACCTCAGTGGTTATTAATTGAAGAACGTTTATGGTTACCTCGTAATTTGCTCCATAAAATCAGGAAAATACTTCGATATAATGTTTAGGCAGATTGTGGTCCAGGGCCATGCCAGTGTCCATTTTAAAATATGATACTCCTGGGGTTGATGTTTATTTCTGGGGTTCCTTTGCTCTACATAATCTGGACGATTTGTTCTCAAATAAATCATTGCTACCATTTGACAAATTTAGATTAAAATATGATTTAGAAGATTCAGATGCCACTAAATATGATATTTTAGTTACCAGATTAAGCAGATATTTGAAGTTCCAATACTAGACCAAAAGAAATTCTTTAAATTTTCTTCTGGCATTTTCCCCATATCCTTGAAACACGCAGTTATCACACCCATACTAAAAAAGCCTTTTCTTGACATAGACTTGTCCTCTCTCTCTTCTGCACATTGCTTCCAAGCTCCCTGAAAGGCTTGTTTATGCTCTACTTACAGGCCATCTGTACTCCAATGCCTTACTTGTCCCAATTACAGTCATGCTTACGCTGCCCACATTCCACCAACACTGTCCTGACCAAAAATACTAATGACAGCAAAGTCCAAAGACCATTATTGCTATTTATTCTTCTTGATCTTTCTGCTGCTTTTGACACAGTTTACCACCCTCTTCACAACCTTGGCCTCAGTGACACCACTCTTTTTTGGTCTTCTTTCTAACTCTCTAACTACTTGTCACAGAAGCCATGACTTATCACATCAAGCCCTATGTAATTCTCCGCCATTTGCATAACCGAAACACGTACTCCAGTGAATGGCATCCATCTTGTCTCTCAAACACAGGCAGCGGTGCTTAGTCGTCGATTGCGTGGAACTATACTTCGGACACTTTGCCTTGATAACCCCAGAAAAATCGCACACGCTGCATTGTCTCCCGAACCGGGAAACCATATGCTCCCTACAAGCCAGGGGAAGCCTTCAATTGTAAACAAATAGGAACTTCTAAAAGTTGACTAGCCGCTACCCTTTTTCTTATGGAACTATTTTGGGCAGTTGTTACTTGAGCGGTCGGTCAAAACTTTACCCTGGTGGCGATTTGGCTATACTACATGCATGTGAGCGCTGTTTGGACACCATGGACACTCAGATCTGAGCTATCTGGGGATACCAATGCATGTGGGGGTTCCTATCTATTTTATATGTTTGGGGGTGTTTTTGTTATAAAATATTTTCCCTTTAGTGCCTGAGAGATAATTTGTTTAAGCAAAAGTAGATACAATTATCTCCCAGACACAGACGCCTGGCCGGGGTAACTATTGTAATGGTATGGAGACCCCATGCTGGTGGTCTGTGTATATAAGCAGGCAACTTGGCCTTAATAAAAACAGTCCTTCTTGAACCCAATACGGCTGGTTGCATCCAATATATATGGGGGTATTTCTATACGGAGTTGGAGAGCTATAATCACCAGCAAGCATACGTGGAACTAGGACTAGCGGAGGAAGTGTCAGGGTTTTCTTTGCTGTTTTAAACAGCAACCCTTTTCTGTTTCAGTGATTGAGTTTCAGCTGCAATTACTATGAGCTCCTTCTGCTCGTTGCCACGGTTACTCACCTGTGAGTAGTAATCAACACTGCTGCTAATCAGTTCTGCCTATTTAAGCAGCTAAGCCCAGAACCTCGTTGCCCTTGCGTGGTTTCCTGTTCCCCAGAAGTCTCCTTGTTCCTGTGTTTCCTGTTTGCTCCTGGTTCCTGACTCCGGCCTTGTTCCTGACTCCGCTGCTCTCTGTGCTCCTGATCCTGGCTTGTCTGACTACCCGCTCTGGTGACTGACCCCTGCTTGATTCCTGGACTTTGCTTTTGTTATTTATTTGTTATTTATTAATAAAGGTGTGTTTGCATCTACTTCTGTCTCTGTCTGGTTCCTGGTCCCTGACAGGAAGTCAGGAATGGTGACATTAGACATGGACTGCTTTTCCCAATATACACTGAATTTCTTGGTGACCGAATATTATCCTATGGCTTTCAATATCATGAGTACACTAATGATACCTAGATTTGTCTCTCCTTGCCTGATCTTTCTCTACATCTGCTGGATCAGGTCACCAACATCCTATCGTCTATCTCTGACTGATAACTTCAAGATTTCTAATAGGGATCGACCGATTATCGGTTTTACCGATATAATCGGCCGATATTCGGTATTTTCGGCAATATCGGTATCGGCCAATAGAGACACCGATATTGCCGATAATACCTCCTAGGACCGCCGGGCTCATTACAAGCCCGGCGGTCCTGGGGGGGGGGGGGTCCGGCAGCAAGCGCTGACTTACCCTCCCAGCAACTACATGTCTAAATCTCGAGAGACCCGCAGCCGCAGAGCGTTGCCACGGGTTACCATGGCAACGCTCTGTGCGGCACTAAGTGCCGCGAGATTTACACTGGGGAGCTGGAGGAGCTGCTGGGAGGTAAGTCAGCGCTTGCTGCCGGCCCCCCCAAGGACTTAACAAACCACCTGACCACCAGGGAATACTATTTCCCCCACCCCCCCCCTCCCCCGGTAAGAAGCAGGGAAGGGGGACTAAAAGAAACAAAAAAAAACACAATTTAAATATAAAAAAAAATAATTAAAATAAAAAAATCACCCCCCCCCATTTTAAACAAATTACATCACTACACAAACACACTACACACACTGCATTACATACATGCACACCATACAAACACACACACACACACTGCATTACATACACACTACACAAACACACACACTGCATTACATACATAAATACACTACACAAACACACACACACTGCATTACATACATGCACACTATACAAACACACACACACTGCATTACATACATAAATACACTACACAAACACACACACTGTATTACATACACACACACTACACAAATACTCACTGCATTACATACATACATACACACACTACACACACTGCATTACATACATAAATACACTACACAAACACACACACTGCATTACACACACATACACTACACAAACACACACTGCATTACATACACACACACACTACACACACTGCATTACATACACACACTACACAAATACTCACTGCATTACATACACACACACACTACACAAATACTCACTGCATTACATACACACACACTACACAAATACTCACTGCATTACATACATACACTACACACACACACACACACACACTGCATTACATACATACACACACACACACTGCATTACATACACACTACACACACACTGCATTACATACACACTACACACACACACTGCATTACATACACACTACACACACACACACACTGCATTACATACATACACACACACACACTGCATTACATACACACACACTACACAAACACACACTGCATTACATACACACACACACTACACAAACACACACTGCATTACATACACACACACTACACAAACACACACTGCATTACATACACACACACACTACATTATATACACACACTACACAAACACACACTGCATTATATACACACACACTACACAAACACACACACACTGCATTCACTTTACCCACAATACACACACTGCATTCACTATACACACTACACAAACACACACTCTGCATTCATTATACACACTACACAAACACACACTGAATCCACTACACACACAGCTCCCCTGTCTAAATACACTTCATCCACTACATGTGGCATGTATATTTTGTGCATTTACCATTAGAAATAGTTTATTTTTTCAAAATGGTAAATGTACAGAATATCGGCAAGTTATCGGCTATCGGCCTGAAAGTTCACAGATTATCGGTATCGGTATCGGCTCTAAAAAATCAATATCGGTCGATCCCTAATTTCTAAAATGTAACCTCTCCAAGACCAAAATCCTTATCTTTCTTCTCACTAAGGCTACATCAGTCCCAGTTTCCCTTCAGATAAATTAAGCTATCATATCCTCTACCACAGGCATACTGTCTTGGTGTGCTATTTGAAATTGGACCTTCCTTTCACCCTTTATATAAAATCTATAACTAAATCCTGTGTCACTTTCACCTTTAAACCATTTTTCTCTCCAATATGGGATGTCAGACGGCTATTAAATATGGTGCATGCAAAAATTACTCTAATCCCAAAGCCAGGTAAAGACCACAGTGACCCCTGTGTCACTTATTCATCCGCACATAAAAATGTGGTTAATGGAATTTACTGTCCTGACAGGGAAAGTTGTGCCAAGCAACATTACTGTCCTGACAGGAAAAGTTGTGCCGAGCAGCAATCAATCCACAGGAGGGTTTGTGCTGAGCAGCAATCATGCAAATGGGAACCTGGTAATTGCCTTTGGGGTCAAAGGCCGGTTACAGACAATCAGGCTTTGGGTTCCCAAAAGAATTTACTAGTTTTCTTAAACGGACTTACCATTCACTGCAGGGATCTTTCCTTATTCCAATCATCCCTACTCCCTTATATTAAATGGAATAAGACAGGGATGCCAGACAGAACACCGACACTGATACACCGGATCTTCTCATCAGTCTCCCCCACATGCTGGAGATGCCAAGCAGACAGGGGCACCTTGACACACATCTGGTGGACATGCAGGGACATAACCACATACTGGGAAATGATCAAGGACACGGTGACAACTATCCTGGGAGAAATACCGGATTGGAGTGCAGAACTGGCCTTGCTCCACATTTCGACGCAACCAATTCCGTTATACAAAAAAAAAAAAATCGATACTCCGTCATCTACTAAATGCGGCCAAAGCGCCCATACCGGTACACTGGAAAACAGCGACAGTACCCACTAAAAGAGAATGGATCCAAAGGGTAGAGGACATCCAGGCGGCAGAAGCAACGCACGCCTCTCTGACAGATCGTGGAACCAGACACGCAGAGATGTGGCTACCATGGTTCCAATACATATCCCAATACCGGCGGGATGGAGAAGCTACTAGGGCTGCAGAATGGACGTCGGCGGGGACAGGGCCCACGTAACGCAGCTCATACCGTATACCCCCCCCCCCCTTACCTTACCTTCCCACGCTATCCCACCCTCTCTTGGCCGACCGCCGGAGTGCCGGGGCACCGGGAGTGGGGGCCGAGGAGACCAACCACACGATACACAACATACAACGTCCATAATAGGTACAACACAACCTGACACAAGTTCTCTATCTTATGCTTTTAGAGACACATATCATGAAACACTAACCACAGGGAACATAACTAAGGAATTGACACATAACACCTACAAAACCCTTTGACTCACCAACGTTCAACACACACACACACACACACACCTCTCCCCTTATGGACCTCACGCCACTTGCAACTAGGCGGGAGAGAAGAAATTCACCACAACATACCCTTGACTCACAGCATTACAGAGAAGAGGTCAGGAGGATAGGGCACAATGCAGGCTCCTACACAGACAACAAACATGAACACCCGTACATATGAGTTTAGGGGAATGTAGAACCCCAGGCATGATATCCCACTGAGGTTATCGGGTCCTACGAGACTAATCAGAAACATAGCCTATGACTTACTAAGCTTGCATACTTCTTGGACCCTCCTAGCTCTACACACGAAACATATCCCTGTTTGTGGAACTCACTCTGGTTAATGAAACTAGAAATACACACTGTTCTTTTCTCTGTAAATATGTAAGTAAAGGCAATCACCACGTTCAAAAATGGCAACACCATATGGGACCTGCGCGTCCGTCACTACGGTTGGCCTGCGAGCCCAGATGATAGCATTTAGCATCTGATGTTAGTTCCTGGACACATCATACAACCGCATAGACGGTTGACCATCTCACCCCCAAACCATACGCCATCTCTCATTACAACATTCCGGATTGTTACGTTATGCAAATTGTCTGAAATGTATCCTCACCATGATATGTACTTATTATGACATACTACTTTGATACATACTTTTGTTGTCATAGCATGGCATGCATACTTGTTACTATTTACTTGTACCAAAAATAAAGAATTTAAATAAAGACTGAAGGTTCAGATTAGAAAATCGTCAACTTATACAAGATACATGACAAACAAATGCTTAGCTGAAATATCTGCATGATATATTAAAGTCCTCTTGCATGGAATGCCACATTACATATCTTGTACATGGATAGTGGTCTGTATCACAAGCATATGAGCTTCATGCAGATCATCAGTTTCTCAGAGACTGTATTGCAAGGCACATGTACTGGAGAGTGAATAAGCAATGCCCATGGTAACAAGCAATATAAAATCCTTAGCAACAATACCAGTTTCTTCATGCACCATTTGTGTTCTATATAGCAGAATTTCTAAGCATTGGTCTACGCAAGATGGTCATCAACACATTTGCATAGGGCAGAATAAACGGAATCATGCGTTGGAATAACGGAAACCTGTATCTGTATACTGGAACCTAAATTGCCCTAAAATGCCCTTGTTACAGAAATCATTCAGCAAACAGTTGTCTTCTCGCCAGAGGGAGAAGGCTACGGTGGCCCTGGCCTATTATGGAAGGCCCTTGAGGAGGATGGCAACTTCAGCAGTCCTGTCCAGTCACGATACTGGGCGATTTATGCTTACCGGAATGCTATGTTGCTGTATCCCTCAGTCCTAGGGCCAGACCTTGCCCGCCTGACTGCCATGGAGTGGGAACTAGAAAGATTATGTAGAGCTGCTAGACGCAGAGCAGGAAAACTGGGTGGCCGACCCAGACCTACCACACTCTGGAGGGGGAGACCAGGCTGCTGTAACCCCTGACTTACCGACGAATTCATCTTATGACCAAATCGTAAGAACGGGACGGTAAGTGAGGAGTGCCTGTATAGTGCCAGCAAATTCCGTAGCGCCATACAATGGGTGACTAACCAACACGTAATTGTAACCAAACAAGTTGACACACAGGAACAGAGTGGTTGAGGGCACTGCTCAATGAGCTAACATGCTAGAGGGAAAGGGGTATAATAACACAAAGGGTATAAGTAGGGGTAATGAAGTAGGTTGCTAGAAAAGTATTCACTGAGGGCTCAGTAGGTTATTTTCGACAGTTGCAGGAGAGGAGTAATGTTGGGGGATGAAATCCTGCTAACAGTTTAATTGATACGCAAACCGTTTTCCTGGCACTGCAGGTACCCTCTCCCTCCCACCCCCCATCCCAAGTTGCTGAAGGGGTTAAAACCCCTTTCAGTGACTTACCTGTTTCCAGCGCCAATGTCCCTCGGCGCTAGGTCAGGGTCCACCCATGATTCTCCCCCGCAGACATCATCTGGCAGACGCACGCGCATTAGACCTCCCCATAGGAAAGCATTGAAAAATGCTTTGAATTAGGGATGCACCGAAATGAAAATTCTGTGCCGAAACCGAAAATTCAGGAAAATTCAGGAAACTACTTTTTTTCCCCTAATGATTTTAAAAATGTTTTTTCCCTATAATTTTTTAATATTAGACTTTTTAATGAATTTAATTAATCGAATATGAAAAACGTCCCTTCTCTTTTAGTGGTGTCCCCCCCGCTTAATGTTCTTTTCTCCCCTCCCATGTTCCAGTGTTCTTCCCCCCGCTCCTGTCCCATATTGTGCTTTCCCCCCTCCCCTGTCCCATATTGTGATTTCCCCCCTCCCCTGTCCCATATTGTGATTTCCCCCCTCCCCTGTCCCATATTGTGATTTCCCCCCTCCCCTGTCCCATATTGTGATTTCCCCTCTCACCTGTCCCATATTGTGATTTCCCCTCTCACCTGTCCCATATTGTGCTTTCCCCTCTCCCCTGTCCCATATTGTGCTTTCCCCTCTCCCCTGTCCCATATTGTGCTTTCCCCTCTCCCCTGTCCCATAGTGTTCTTTCCACCCTCCTCTGTCCCATAGTGTTCTTTCCACCCTCCCCGGTCCCATAGTGTTCTTTCCCCTCTCGCCTGTCCCATAGTGTTCTTTCCACCCCGTCCCAAAATTTTCTTTTTTAATTTCGGCAAATTTGACCCGTTTTCGGCCGAAACAGGATAGGCCCATATTGTTCTTCACCCCTCTCCCCTGTCCCATATTGTTCTTCACCCCTCTCCCCTGTCCCATATTGTTCTTCACCCCTCTCCCCTGTCCCATATTGTTCTTCACCCCTCTCCCCTGTCCCATATTGTTCCTCACCCCTCTCCCCTGTCCCATATTGTTCTTCACCCCTCTCCCCTGTCCCATATTGTTCTTCACCCCTCTCCCCTGTCCCATATTGTTCTTCACCCCTCTCCCCTGTCCCATATTGTTCTTCACCCCTCTCCCCTGTCCCATATTGTTCTTCACCCCTCTCCCCTGTCCCATATTGTTCTTCACCCCTCTCCCCTGTCCCATATTGTTCTTCACCCCTCTCCCCTATCCCATATTGTTCTTCACCCCTCTCCCCTGTCCCATATTGTTCTTCACCCCTCTCCCCTGTCCCATATTGTTCTTCACCCCTCTCCCCTGTCCCATATTGTTCTTCACCCCTCTCCCCTGCCCCATATTGTTCTTCACCCCTCTCCCCTGCCCCATATTGTTCTTCACCCCTCTCCCCTGTCCCATATTGTTCTTCACCCCTCTCCCCTGTCCCACAGTGTTCTTTCCCCTCTCCCCTGTCCCACAGTGTTCTTTCCCCTCTCCCCTGTCCCACAGTGTTCTTTCCCCTCTCCCCTGTCCCACAGTGTTCTTTCCACCCCCTCCCCCTGTCCCATAGTTTTCTTTCCACCCTCCCTTCTCCCATAGTGTTCTTTCCCCTCTCCTCTGTCCCATAGTGTTCTTTCCGCCCCGTCCCAATATATTTTTTTTAATTTCGGCAAATTTGACCAGTTTTCGGCCGAAACAGGGATTTCAGCTACGCTGGAGGTCCTCACATAGCGTGAGGATGTCCAGCGACGTTATAGCACACTATTCATGTGCTATAAACACGGAAGTGCCCTCTAGTGGCTGTCTAGTAGACAGCCACTAGAGGAGGAGTTAACCCTGCAAGGTAATTAATGCAGTTTATGAAATCCAATGGCAGAAGTGGTCTAGGTCCCTGGAGTGTCCCTTTAACTTGTAAGATAGACTATTGGCTGTTTCTACGATGTCCTCCATGTCTAAAAATAGCTACTTCTTCCCATCACCTTAACCTGGGAGAAGAAGGAATTACATACTGTGGCATTACTAGATTCTGGGGCAGCAGACAATTTATAAATCTAACCTTTGCCACTAGTCATTTTATTCCTTTACGGGCAAGAACTACACATTAAGGCCATTGATGGTAGACCACTTCAGATACCTGTGATTTCACACAAAACTATAGTGTTACAAATGAAGGTAGGGGTTTTGCATAAAGAAATAATTGTAATGCAAGCAATTTCTTCTCCAGCTGTTTTAGGAGTCCCCTGGTTAAAAAAAAAATTAAAAATAAACCATAATCCCACTATTGACTGGGGAAAAGGAGATATTACATCTTGGAGTAAGGGATGTCTTTAGGGGTGTGTTACTAAAGTAAAACACATTCTCCTCACTAAGGTCCCTAATATGCCACCCCTGTCTACAGAGATACCTGAACCATACCTGGAAATTAAAGAAGTCATTGCCAAGGGAAAAGCTGAGCTGACAAGGGAAAAGCTAACTCTATGATTGCGCCATTGACCCAATACCTGGTACTAAGCCACAAAGAGATACGGTATATCTGCTTTCTGCTAAGGAAATTTAATGTTAAAGGAATATATAAAGGAGAACTTGAAAAGGGGGTTTATTAGAAGGTCTTTATCACCAGCAGAGGCAGGATTTTTATTTGTGTCCAAAAAAAGAATGCAACCTCAGACCTTGTATAGACCAGACAATCTGGTCAGATTTCGTAAAGGGGACGAATGGAAGACAGCCTTTAACACCCGATACACTACGAGTAATGCCTTTTGGGCTATATAATGCACCTGCTGTCTTCCAAGATCTAATAACTGATGTGTTAAAGATACTTTCAAGAGATATCAAGAGACACCTTGAAATCTTCCAAGGACAGAGAAACACATCATTAACACATAAAAAGGTACTGACTCGATTGTTACAAAATGGGTTATACTTAAAGCGGCACTGTCATGGCCGAATCCTTTTTTTTTTTTAACCCCCCCTCCCGCCACCACTACATCTAATTGACCCCCTAGTCACCCCCAAATGCCCCTGAGCCCCCTATATTACCTATTTTTTATTCTTTATTTTCTGCCCCGACCTATATTCAGGGCGCCGCCATTTTTATGTGGGTAGAGGAAGACCCTGTGGGACACGTCATCTGCCCACACTAGATAGCACTGAGATTCCCGCACATGCCCAGTTAAACACTTGGACATGCGAACGGGAATTTCATCTATTCATTCATTCGTCAGAAAGACGAATGAATGAATGGAAATATCAGACGAACAAACTAACTGTAACGAATATATACCCCAACACGCAGGATTCAACTTAACAAAAGACAACACAGAGGAGAGATACGTCTACCGGACCTTAGAATGGCCGGACTCGACGTATATGAGAGGAGTACAGAGTCAGGAACGATCCGAGGTCAAGGGCACAGAGAGACAGCGTAAACTAGGACTAGCCCGGGTCTGGTACACAGTAAACAGCAAGCCGGCAAACAGAACAGATAAGGATAAAGAGATAACGTAGTCAGAAACAAAGCCAAGGTCAATCCGAAGGAACACAACAAGCGCTAAAGGGAACTGCAACAGGATTGGCTCCTGTCATATCCATACCCCCAAAAGGGAAGTGTATGGGGAGTGTGGCACGACAGGGGCCAATGGGAGCCTTTTGACAATTTAGGCTCCCACTGTCTCTTTAAAAGCGCACCCGATACCCGCGGCGCGCTCTTAGATTCAGGCGGGACACGTGACTGTTTCTCGCGGTCACTGCCCGTCTTCCTAGTGAAGCCGTCGGATGAGCCGTGCGCGGCTTGTGCAGCAGGACCGCGCACGGCTCGAAGAGAGGCCCGCGACTGGCCCCTGGATAAGGTAAGTAACGCTACACTAACACTGTATCAGTGTTCGTTCAGTTTATTACCAGGAGGGAGGTACCGGCGCGCAGCTCCCTCCTTGTAATAGGTAAAGATAGAAGCAGCAGGGAGCTGTGCTCCCCGCCACTTCCTAAGCCCCCCCCCCCCCCATGTCCTCCCTCACTCTATGGGGGTCAATATGACCCCCATAATAGCATAAGGGAGATTAAAATCTCCCCAATGCCACTGTCTACTAAACAGTGAGCAGCCTGTGGCCTAAATAACAATAAGGGGGGGAGGGATCTACAAGCCCCTAGTCACCCCCCCCACATAAAACTATCCCCTACCTACATAAAAAAACCTGAGCGCCCCCCAAAAAAATCCAGACGAAAAAGAAAAAACCTGACGCTCAAAAAATTAATCCATCTTCACCCATGGAGGGCTCCGCGAAGACATAACTCTGCTTATAAAGCCTTGCCCCGCCCAGCAATTAGGCTAAGAATACTCTGATTGGTTGGTTTAAGCCAATCAGAGTGCTCTGACATTTTACACAGCGTTGGAAAATTCCAAAGAACTTTCCCACGCTGTGTGAAATGACAGAGAGCACTCTGATTGGTGGGCTTGGAATCTACCCAATCACAGGGCTCTGTGTCCTTTTACACAGCGTGGGAAAATTCCAAAGAACTTTCCCACGCTGTGTAAAATGACACAGAGCACTCTGATTGGGTGGCTTGAAATCCATCCAATCACAGTGCTCTGTGTCATTTTACACAGCGTGGGAAAGTTCTTTGGAATTTTCCCACGCTGTGTAAAGTGACAAAGAGCACTCTGATTGGCTTAAACCAACCAGAGTGTTCTTAGCCTAATTGCAGGGTGGGGCAAGGCTTTATAAGCCTTGCCCCACCCTGCAGAGCTCAGTCTGCGCAGAGCCCTCGCCGGGTGAAGATGGATTATTTTTTTAGCATCGGGTTTTTTTATTTCATTTTAAGTTCGACGGGTATGATGGCTTTTTATTTGGCCTTTTTTGGGGCTGATAAATTAAGATTTTAGAAAAAAGAAGACGTCAAATGGTAAGTTAAATTTTTCTTTACAGGTTAGTTATTTTATTCCCCCCCTCACTATTTTTAGGGTGATGGGGGTAGGTAGGGGATAGTTTTATT
The DNA here is from genome assembly GCF_036172605.1 of Pelobates fuscus. Taxonomy (NCBI): domain Eukaryota; kingdom Metazoa; phylum Chordata; class Amphibia; order Anura; family Pelobatidae; genus Pelobates; species Pelobates fuscus. The sequence continues at coordinate 262,994,363 of NC_086319.1, read as the reverse complement.
TGGGTGGGGGTGACTAGGGGCTTGGGACCCCTAGTCACCTTGATTGTGGGGGGGGGGGGATTTTCATTTAGGGCCCCCACCCGCCGCTCAGGGGTGGGGGCGACAGTAGGTCCCCCCTTATTGTTTTTTTTAGGACCCCCACCCACCGCTCAGATGTGGGGGCTGGGGGGGAGGACAGTAGGTCCCCCCCCCCCTTATTTTTTTTTTTAGGGCCCCCACCCACCGCTCAGGGGTGGGGGTGGACAGTAGATCCCCCCCACCATTCTTATATAGGGCCCCTACCCACCGCTCAGGGGTGGGGGCCGGGGGGGGGGGAGGGAAGGACAGTAGGTCCCCCACCATTCTTATATAGGGCCCACACCCACCGCTCAGGGGTGGGGGCCGGGGGGGAGGACAGTAGGTCCACTCCACCCCCCCCCCCCACCATTCTTATATAGGGCCCACACCCGCCGCACAGGGGTGGGGGCCAGGGGGGTGGACAATAGGTCCCCCCCATTGTGATTTATGGCCCCCACCCACCGTGCAGGGGGAGGACAGTAGGCCCCCCCCTCATTGTCATTTAGGGCCCCCACCCGTTGCCCATGGGTGGAGGCCGGGGGGGAGGACAGTAGGTCCCCCCCCCTAATTGTTATTAAGGGGGCCCCCACCCGCCGCAGAGGGGTGGGGGCCAGACAATCGGTCCCCCCCATTGTGATTTATGGCCCCCACCCACCGCGCAGGGGGAGGACAGTAGGACTAATCGCGGTATAGTGAGTAGGAGCATATTATTTACTAATACTAAGTAATCTTTACTTAGTATTAGTAAAGTTGGCTGAAAGACCAATTTAGGTCTTTCAGCCTTTTGGAAGATAACTCTCTGATACCGTGGGAATTAGGGAGTTATCTACTAAGCGGCTGCAAGATGCAGCCGTGGCACAAATTGAATCGGAGTTTCATTCATTCAAATGAAATTCCTATACGAACAAAGTGCCGAATTGCGTTCTAAAACAAACGAACATACTGTTCTCATTCAGTTAGAACGAAATTCGGCAATTTTGTCTAAAATGACAGGAAGCATTGAGGGAACACTGAGGAAAGGTAAGAATTATGGGAAAATTGCTCTGACCACTTTGCTCCTCCGCTGGTCAAGCTGAGGAAACCTCGATAAGGCAAAGAGTCCCTACTTTGTCTTATGATTTTAAAGAAAACTAAAGAAGACAGGAAGAAAAGAATAACAGATCCTGAGAGAGGGGGAGAAACGGAAGAGATTAAGGAAAGGTAAGTTCAGCATGACAGTGCCGCTTTAAACTGGAGAAATGCCTTTTTGACCAATCACAAATCAGCTTCCTAGGATACATTATATCAGGAGGTGGTTTTGCTATGGATTCTACTAAACTAGAATCCATACTCAATTGGTCTCTGCCTCATAGAGTTAAGGCAACACCAAGATGTATAAAAATTCCTAATTATTATACACAGGTTATTAAAAGAGTTTTTGTCTATAGTAGCACCTATAGCCAACATGACAAAAAAGGGTGTCATTCCCAAACAATGGACACCTGACGCTTTAAAAGCCTTTGACACCCTAAAAGCATTATATGCATCAGTCCTAATTTTGGTACATCCTGACCCTAACCAATCTTTTTTACTACAGGAAGATGCTTCAAAGACAGAAGTAAGAGTAATACTGGCTCAAAGAAAAAGTCCAGATCAACTATTGTCTCTTTGTAGGTTCTAATCTATAAATAAAAACAAAAACACAACACACACCTGTCAGACACAGAGAAGAGATATCAAATAGGAAAAGTAGGAGACAGGGAAATGCTTGTGATTATTCTGGCAATAAAAGAATGGCGACAACTGTTGGAAATGACCTCCTACCCCATAAAGATCTTATACTGGGGAAGCCAAACAATTATCAGCAAGAGAGGCCCACCGGTCCCTTTTCTGGTTAGATTTAATTATGTGTTAACATAGAGACCTGAGTCAAAAAGCATTAAAGGGATACTATAGTCACCAGAACAACTACAGCTTAATGAATTTGCGCAGTTGAGTAGAATTATTACCTTCAGGCTGTTTGCTGTAAACACTGTCTTTTCAGAGAAAATAGAGTGTTTACATTACAGCCTAGTGATAACTTTACTGGCCACTCCTCAGATAGCTGTTAGAGATCCTTCCTGGGTCATGGTTGCCTAAAATACATCCAAACATTCAGTGTCTCCACCCTCTGCATGCAGACACTGAACTTTCGTCATAGAGATTCATTGTTTCAATTCATCTCTATGAGGAAATGCTAATTGGCCAGGGTTGTGTTTGAATTGTGCTGGCTCTGCCCCTGATCTGTCTATTTGTCAGTCTCAGCCAATCCTATGGGGAAGCATTGTGACTGGATCAGCCTACCACTTCTGCTGATGTCAGCAGGCAGTGGGCAGGTCTAAAGGAAACAGGGACAAAATAAGCAGCTCCAGACTTGAATACAAGTAAGATTTTACTATATTGCTCATTTAAGGCAGATGGCCCTTATGAACCAGATGTAGGTCTTGAAACTGAAGTATCTTCTGTTTTTCCTAAACAGCATATCAGAGTAAATACCAGTATCAAAATCCAGTACCCTATCACTTACTGAAATCTTGGCTAAACAATGTCAAGCCCCCGAACAACCTCTTGATTGTAGAAAGTATGTTCCCCCTAAACACCAGAAAGATATTCTTAGCAGTTTCCATGACAGTAAGATCGCTGGTCATCCTGGCATACATAAGACCTACGCTATAGCTACGGAATTCTTATGGCTGTTCTTACGCAAGTACACCAGAGATTACCTCATACACTTCCTTGTGGTCTGTTGCAACCATTAGACATACTAAACAAGCCTTTGGTTAGGAGAGCAATAGATTATATCGTTGATTTGCCTAGGTCAGAAAAGAAAACTAATATAGCAAGATTTTTTAAAATGGCTCATTTTATTGCCCTAACAAATTTACCCTCATCACCAGAATCGGATGAAATATTTCATAAGTCTTTTGTTTACATGGCATCCAATTTGTTTCCCGATTCTGGAAGGCTTTTTGTACACAGATGGGTACTAACCCCTTAAGACCGCAGCCAAATGTACAAGTTGTGATCCAAAAAAAATGTAAACAAACCACAGAATTTTACTATATGTCTGTTCAACAATAATTTACCTCTTTCATACTAAGTGCACCCACACTTATTATATATCATTTTGTTCAGGGGAAACAGAGCTTTCATTTAATATCAAACATTCACATATGGAAATCCATTTTATATGAATAAAATCTAAAAAACTTGAAAAAATTATGAAATCTTGTTATTTTTCAATTTCAGCATGGCAATTTAACTGTTAATGTCAGAATACTGTTCGGTTTTCCTGCAATAAAACATACATATTTGTATTCAGAAATGTCTCACGAGTAAAACAGTACCCCCCATGTATAAGTTTTATGGGGTTTTGGAAAGTTACAGGGTCAAATATACGGCTTGTCCATTATTTTATTTTCTGCATAGAAATTTGACAGATTGGTTTGAGTGACCTAGGTTGCCTTTGAGACCGTATGGCAGCCCAGAAATGAAAATTACCCCCATCATGGCATACCATTTGAACAAGTAGACATCCCAGGGTATTCAAAATGGGTTATGGCCAGTCTTTTGTAGTAGCCACTTGGGCACAAACCCTAGCCAAAGTTAGCGTTTTTTTGTGTGTTTTTTTTTTTTTTTACATAAAATCTGTACTTTCACTGATAATATTATTGTTAGTATATCGTTTACTGCCCTGAAACACTCTTAGTTCTGTTCAGTATTGTCTCACGAACACCATGGTACCTCCCATGTATAGGTTTTATGGGGTTTTGGAAAGTTTCAGGGTCATATATATGGCTTATCCATTTATGCTTTTTCACCTTGAAATTTGTCAGATTAGTTTGCAGTGTCCAGGCTGCCTTTGAGACCGTATGGCAGCCAAGAAATGAAAATTACCCCCATCATGGCATACCATTTGAAAAAGTAGACATCCCAGGGTATTCAAAATGGGATATGCCCAGTCTTTTGTAGTAGCCACTTGGGCACAAACCCTAGCCAAATTTAGTGTTTTTTTTTTTTTTTTGCATTTTTCACATAAAATCTGTACTTTCACTGATAATATTATTGTTAGTATATAGTTTACTGCCCTGAAACACTCCTAGTTCTGTTCAGTGATGTCTCACGAGAGCCATGGTACCCCCCATGTATAGGTTTTGTGGTGTTTTGGAAAGTTACACGGTCATATATACGGCTTATCCATTTAGGCTTTATTACATTGAAATTTGGCAAAGTGATTTTCTGGGCCTATATCGCATTTGAGAGAGTATGGCAGCCTGGGTAATAACATTTCCACTATGGCATACCATTTTCAAAAGAAGGCAACCCAGAGTATAACAAATGGCATAATTTGAGATGTTTGGTCTAGCCATTTTAACAGAAATGCTGGGCCCATGTAGCGATTTCTACTTTGATTTTTGTCTTTTTAATCAGATAAATAGCATTTTCACTGGAAATGTCATAATACAGATATTAGTTGGTGCACTAGAGACGTGGGATTTTGATTTAACACTGTCTTCTGAATATAACGGTACCCCCACATACTATTATTTCAGATTTTACTGATAAGTCACAGGGCGAAATATATTAGATGCCCTTTCAGCTTGTAAGTTTGCCAATATTATTTTCTGGGCCTATGTAGCTTTTCAGAGAGTATGGCAGCCTGGGTAATAACATTCCCACCGTTATGGCAAACCATTTTCAAAAGTAGGCACCCCAGAGTATAACAAATGGCATAATTTGAGATGTTTGGTCTAGCCATTTTAATAGAAATGCTGGGCCCATGTAGCGATTTCTACTTTGATTTTTGTCTTTTTAATCAGATAAATAGCATTTTCACTGGAAATGTCATAATCCTGATATTAGTGCACTAGAGACTTAGTATTTTGATTTAACACTGTCTTTTGAATATAACAGTACCTACATGTACCATGGTTCCAGGTTTTTATTATATCACATGAATAGAACAGTACTTCACATACACTTTGATCTGAAGGCAGAGAGAGGCAGATAGATCTTTGATATCACATAGAGAGTCACTGTGTGAAAAGTTTGAGAAGTAAAAAAAAAAAAACTATTTTTTGTAACCCTTTCAGTGCTAATCACAGCATTAACCCTGTGATCAGTTTTTTATTTGGAAGTCACATTTCAAGTACTACAAATGTAGTATTTTGAGTTGTTTGGTGTAGCCACTTTAGAATGGCTAGCGTAAACAGGGACAGGCCAAGGTCAGGGGAATCCAGAATTCAGAGTAGTCGGTAAAACAAGCCAATGGATCGGTACAGGCACCTAACAAAGCGTAATCAGGACAAGCCGAGGTCAGAAATCCAGGTAAATCAAGCAAACAAACTGCCAAAGTCCCATACAGAGTGATTCAGAAGTTCAGCTCTGTATGGTAGACTTTGAAACAGTCTGTTATGCAGAGGGCGGGTAGAGATGGGCAGGTTGGACAATAATAACTGGAGTCCTTTCGGACTCCTTTCTTGTAGCAAACACGGCACTTTCTTTGGGGAGCTTTTTTACTAGGGGTGGATGGGATTCGGGAAGGGAAGTGTTTGCCACAAAGTCTTTGGAGATCTCCTGATTCCAAAGTGGGATTGGGGGGCTGGGCAAATAACATACGGGACAAAATGCTTAATGTGAATTCGAGGAAAGGGCAGGGCCTACCTATGACCTCTTTTGTATAGAGGACATAGGCATTGAAAATTGCAATCTGGCTCACGTAGATTGCAATTTTCTTGTACCAGGTCCTAGTTTTTCGGTTCACCAGATAGGGCTGTATGCATTGGTCAGCCAAATCTACTCCCCCCATAAACTTGCTGTAGTCTACAATGCACTTCGGCTTTTCCAGATGCTCAGTGCTACCTCTCACAGACACTGGCACTGTACTTTCGTCATGCATCGTAGACCGCATGTATACATCTTTCCTATCTCTGAAGCGAAGAGCAAGCAACTCATCCTGGCGGAGAGCTGAAGAGGAACCTCTACTGCTTCTGCCTCTTGCCAGGGCTTGGGGGAAACCCCTGCGATTCTTCCTCACTGTGCCACAGGGTAGGGTTTCAAAACAATATACATTAAATAATTCTATACTGGTATAATAATTGTCAACCCATAGCCTATATCCCTTATTCAACAAGGGAAGGATTAGATCCCAAACAATCTTGCCACTTGTACCCACAGAATCAGGGCATCCTGGTGGGTCAAGATGGCTATCCTTCCCCTGGTAAATGCGAAACGCCCATGTGTAACCAGTACAGGATTCACATAATTTATAAAATTTAACGCCATATCGGGACCGCTTCGATGGAATATATTGCTTAAATAGCAGTCGACCTTTAAATTTCATAAGGGACTCGTCAATTGAAATATCTTTATCGGGGACATAATTTTCAGAAAATCTGTCTGACAGGAGTTGAATAAAGGGCCGAATTTTATATAGCCTGTCACACAGTGGGTCGTTTGTAGGGGGACACAGCGAGTTATCATTAAAATGAAGGAATCGCAGCAGTTGCAGGTAGCGATCCCTCAACATAACCTCAGGGAAAAGAGGTGTAGCCAGGATGCGTTGCTTGCTCCAGTAGGACCTGCTACTGGGCTTTTTAACAATACCCATCATTAGGGCTAAAGCCCAAAACCGCTTCATCTCTGCGACATCCGTGGGTCTCCACATATTCCTGCGACCATGATGGGACCCCGGATGTGCAGAGAGATACTGCATAGCAGACAAATTTGATTGCTGAGCCATAAGCTCAAATATATCGTCTGACATAAAGAGCTCAAAAAAACGAATTGGCTCGCAGTCGTCCACTGTTACAGTGATGCCAGGTGTAACAGTGAACGACGGTATTTCTGGGGCCATCATATTTGGAGGCACCCAGTCTCCGCCTGGCATTGGGCTTGCTGAGCGTCCTCTTGTGAGTGGTGGTGGGGCACCATCACTTGAGGTCTCACTCAGAGGCTCAATGTCAGAGGCAGTGATAGTGTCACTGTCTTGCAGAGTGTCACTATCACTGTCTGCCAGAATGGCATACGCCTCCTCGGCTGAGTAGCGACGTGCCATTCTAGGGGGACAAATGAATTAATTTATATACTAAAGTGGGTAATTAATTATCTACCTGCCTAACACCTACTACCCGCCCTCAAAAAATAATACAAATGTACTGAATCACAGTATAGGCAGCTGCAATCAGTACACTGAAAGGGTTATTTTTAGATCTATAAAAATAACCCTAAAAAAAAGTCAGTCTGATCAGAGAGCCCTCTGATCACAGTGATCACTAATACAGTACTGTACAGCAGATATACTGTACAGTATAGTGATCACGGCAGTGGGGAAAGGGTAATGGAGATTTGGGTTGCTGCGACTGATACAAAGGGTAAAAAAAAAAAAATGAGCAAAAATTTTTTTGGATCCAAAAAAAAATAATAAAGAAATACCCTAATCAGGTTGATCACAGTAATATGTGATCAGCACTGAAAGGGTTAAATAAAATATAACATTTTAAAACTTTAAAAAAAAAAAAACTTTGTTTTTCCACAGGAGCTGCAAAACCAACGATCTCTCAGCCTCTCTCTCTCAGATCGAAGTGAGGTGAGGAGAGGGGCAGAGACAATGTGTCAGCCAGTGATCTGAGATCATTGGCTGACACATACTAACAGTGATCACAGTGACTGGCTGTCACTGTGATCACCTCCTACAGATCGCGGTAATTGGACACAGGGGGAGTGCCTGGGTGGTACAGGCATGCCCCCAACCGCGATCTGTAGGGGGCTAATGGCTGCAGTTACATGTGTCAGCCAATAGGCTGACACATAGTAACACTGATCGCACTGACAGGCTATGGCAGCCTGTCAGTGTGATCAGACTGCAGCCTGACAGTGCAGATCACGGTCACTGACCCCAGGGGGGCTGCCTGTGGGGCCAGGCATGTCCCCCGACCACGATCTGCTGAAGGAGAATGCGGCCGGCTCCATGTGTCAGCCGATTTCAAATCGTCTGACACATGGTAAATACCGATCGCAGTGACAGCCTGTCACTGCGATCAGAAGCTGCAGACCGCGGTCCCCAGGCACAGGGGGGCTGCCTGGGGGGCCAGGCATGCCCCCCGACCGCGATCTGCAGCGGCCATGTGAGGGGTAAGACCGCACAGGAAATTCTATGCCATCCTGCGGCGTTTAGAACCGGCCAATTAAGGACGGCATAGAACGTCCTGCGGTCTTAAGGGGTTAAGGACTGAGTCAGTTGTACAAGTTGTGATCAAAACAAAATGTAAATAAAAACTGGAATTTGCACTATATGTCTGTTCAACCGTAATTCACCTCTTTCATATTAAGTGCACCCACACTTATATATATAATTTTGTTCAGGAGAAACAGGGCTTTAATTTCACATGAACTATTCATATATGTAACATAATTAATTATGAATAAAATCTAAAAGAAGTGGGAGAAATTAAGATTTTGTTTAATTTTTTTTAGTTCTCCGTGACATTTTAACTGTGAATGTCATAATACTGTTAGTTTTACTGCAACAGTACCCCCCATGTACAGGTTTTATGGGGTTTTGGAAAGTTACAGGGCCAAATATAGCACAGTTCATTTTTCAGTTTATACACATTGAAATGTGCCAGACTGGTTATGTTGCCTTTGACACTGTATCGTAGCTCAGAAATTAGAATTACCCCCATGAGAGCGTACCATTTGCAAAAATTGACAACCCAGGGTATTCAATATGGGGTGTGTCCAGTCTTTTTTAGTAGCCACTTGGTCACAAACACTGGCCAAAGTTAGCATTTATATTTGTTTGTGTGTAAAAAACAAATATAAACGCTAACTTTGGCTAGTGTTTGTGACTAAGTGTCCACTAAAAAAGACTAAACAATTTGCAATACCTTGGGTTGTCTTCTTTTGCAAATGATATGCCATCATGTGGGTAATACTCATTCCTGGGCTACCATACGCTCTCAAAAGGCAACATAACAAATCTTGCAAATTTCAATGTAAAGAAACGGAAATGCAAACCTTTTATTTGACCATGTAACTTTCAAAAACACTATGAAACCTGTACATGGGGGTACTGTTATACACAGGAGACTATGTTAATCCTGGGGGGGGTATTGTCTTGCTCTACCTTAGATATTCCCAATACTTTCCATGTGTCCTTGTTGAGATCTCTAATATGTAAGTGTGGTGGAATCTCGGTAAAAATAAATTTAGTAGGCCGAGATTACCACGTGGCATGTGTACGTGCATATACTGGTGTATCGGTCGGTTGGTTGCACGTGGCAAAGATACAATCAGTAGTGTACGGAGCATGTGCGAGAATACCGGATGTAGTATTCCACTCCTCCATTGTGCTGGGCAAGCCATGTGGTCAAACAGGAAGTTAGTTCTTGTTCGATTGATTGGGTAAGTGTGTGTGGGTGGAGCTAATTATGGGTGGAGTTACATGCCTATATAAGGAGCCTACACTATTGTCCGGGGCTCAGAACTTGTTGTATTTTGGTGACACTAGTCCCTCTGAGTCCCGTTCGGTGAATCGAATAAAGAATCTCTTCCTTCCTGAAGAAACCTGTGTCCATCTCTCTGTGCTTGGCTTCCGTCAGTTTCTCCGGTATCATTAGTTCACCAGTCAGCTCTCCTTCCTCTGTTAAGGTTGAAGGTCAAGAGGAGTATGAAATACAGTCTATTCTTGATTCACTACATTGTCAGGGAGGTTTCAATACCTGGTTGACTGGAAGGGGTGTGGTCCTGAGGAAAGATTCTTCAGATGTTCCTCATCTTCTTAGGCCATTCCATAAGATTTCCTTCTCATCCTGGTTCCTTCTGCCCAGTGTTTTTTTTTGGGGGGTGGGGTCCTGTCAGGGTACCTTTTGTTGCCCCTTCTGCACAGCCTGGGGACGTCCTGCAAGTAAAAGGGGTCCTTTACCCATAGACGCCGGCCAATGTGACTCCATCTCTTTTCTGACACGTGCGCTTCAACGTCATGGTCCGCCAAAATCGTTCAATTCGGACTTTCTGGGGGTGTAGTTACAAATTTAAGTGCCAGGCTATAGTCAGATCTTTGCCCTGTTGTGGTTCTATATTGTTCCCAAAAGTTGTTTTAAAACTCGTATTGTATTTCTGGGTTTGATTGGGGTAAAAGTTTATTTTAGCATATATTATTATTTGCGGTTTCGTTCAGGTGTATTTTAGCGTATTTCTTTTTTGCATTGCTATTATGGTGGCCGTACAAATATACTAAAAAAAATAAAATAAATCAATTGGTAGCATCTCTGTTAGCATGCCTTCTCCCAGATCCGAACACTGCCATGATGTGGTTAGCTAGGAGGCGTCTACTCGCTAACACAATGGACTGCGGCAAATTGTAATCTGCCGTGCAGTGTAGGGGGCCACTCACTGTGTGCTGGGTATTGCTATCCCTGGACCACGGTAAGCACTCTCACATTGAATACCTACAGTCATAACAGGGGTTGGCCAGGGCCAGGTACGATTGATTCCCAGTAATTTGCTGTATCCCCAGATTACATAAAACAATGTCAGTGCAGCTCACAGTGGGAGATAGTGAGACCATCTCTGGCTTGTCCTCTGTTGTAAACTGCCAGTCCCATAATGCTGAGCCACACACCTGTGCCTTAGACCTGCTGTGACGCTCAGCCAGACATGTTACAGGATGGGCCATAGATCATGCAGTCCATCCATGAAACCTGTATAGTGCCACAACGTTGGCCTCCATGGAATATAGGTACAGCTCATCCCTCTGCCTGGTGGGGATTTAAACATCTGAATACCGGTTTACTATTACACTAATAACGTGAAGTCAGGAGGTTTAATGTTGTGATGCTTATCTAGTTAATCCTTGGGGGGTGGGGTGGAGGGGCAGCCTAAAATTAAATACGTTAAAGGACCACTCTAGGTCCAGCTAGGGTTAACTAATTAGAGCATTTTTTAAAGAAGGTACTTTTTAAAAAAAAATTTTTTTTTGTAGAATATCTTTCAATATATTTTTCAAATAAATATTTTGTATAGATTTATGGATTTTATCCTTTGAAAAGAATAGGTATACTCTCTGCCTTTCTTAGATATGTCTAATATTGATGTTATTTCCAATATTATAGACATAATATACTTAGTGGTGAGAAATCATCATGATAAGAACCATTTAATATATGTTCTATGGTCTGTTCTTGAATGGGGCTAATATCAACGATCTCTTTTTACATGTATTTGTCAGTTACTAATAGTTTGCTCTCTTTTTGTTTATAATGCTCAAATGTGAGCATATTGTGTCAATAATAGAAAAGAATATGGACAATAATATGGACATGAACATTGCCAATACTATGCCCTTCAACAAAATGGGGGCTTGAAGTTTGAAGGATTAAGAAAATCGGGCAAAGATTCCGTTTCACAGGAAATGACATCGAATCCCACGTGATCCGGAAGAAAGTTATCATTGAATAGTGAGGTGAATACGGAACTTTCAGATTCCCGGAAGTGACGTCACACGCATGAACGCACGCACATGCGCGTTGACGTCACTGATAAGGGATAAATTATTTCAGCCGGAGGTCCCTACACTCCCCCACAGAAACGTCCGGGATTGGTTGGAATAGAGTTGGTTTCCTCCAATCCGGACAAAAGGTGGGCAATTTAAACAAGAGGGAAGCAGGAAGAGGTTACCAATTGATAAAGCCGAGAGGAATCGGCGAAACGCGTTTTGGACTGATACCAGTGTTATGTATGTATTTTAAGATTTTAACAATTTGTAGAATAAAAGTTTTAATGTTTAACATACACCTGGTACATCTTCTATCCTGCTAAAGAGGGAAGGAGTCATCCCATTAAAAGGACTCACAGGCTATTACACTCAGAGCCCCAGGTTACAGGCTCTGATCCAGGTGAGAAGCAATCTTCACCTTTATTCGATTTTATACACAATTATCATAAGGATTTCAACACCAGGGCGAGTTTTCCCTGTTTTCTCTTTGCTTTTTTTGAGGAGCATACTGCATTCAAAGTAAAGAATACCCGAATATCTTACATACCCCTAAAAGAAAACAGCTGGGGAGTAAGTGACTATTATTAAGCGCTACGCACTGGCACTGTTGCATATTGTTTATGTATATAGTGCACCTGTTTGATTAGGGTTAACTAATTGTTTTATAAACATAGCAGTTTCAGAGAAACTGCTATGTTTATCAATTAGTTAAGCCTTCCCCTATTTCCTCTAGTGGCTGTCTCATTGACAGCCGCTAGAGGCGCTTGCGTGATTCTCACTGTGAAAATCAGTGAGAGCACGCAAGCGTCCATAGGAAAGCATTATGAATGCTTTCCTATGTGACCGGCTGAATGCGCGCGCAGCTCTTGCCGCGCGTGCGCATTCAGCCGACGGGGAGGAACGGAGGCAGAGAGGAGGAGAGCTCCCCGCCCAGCGCTGGAAAAAGGTAAGTTTTACCCCTTTCCAGAGCCGGGCGGGAGGGGGTCCCTGAGGGTGGGGGCACCCTCAGGGCACTCTAGTGCCAGGAAAACGAGTATGCTTTCCTGGCACTAGAGTGGTCCTTTAAGGTAAAATTGTATTTTAATAATGACCTTTAATAATAAAATACGCCATTTGCTTTGAGTAAAATTGAAAAATAACAAAATACGCTAAAGTACACTTTTACCTTGATTGGCATTTACTGATTATCTACTTTCTACACTCCTTTGACTCAGCTATTATTATTATTAGACCATTTCTGGCTACCCTGACTCTGTTCTTTTGTCACCCTCTCCTCCCGCCCCCCTCAGCCCAGCCGTTTCCCCCTCAGCCCAGCTTGTGACCGGACACGCTTCCCGTCACGGCACCCCGACTCATCCAGTAATTTGAGCATGACCCACGCATGTTTATTTTTCCCCAAACTGTTTGACTACAAGTCCCACAATCCTCTCAGACAGCGCCACACGAGGCTCAGTGCTGCACGCGCTCACAATCTGCGAATCCCCCAACCGTCTAAACCCCTTTCACCTCTTACCAGCTCTCCGCTGTATCCGTCACTCCAACGCTATTTTGACAGTGGCCACGCCTCTCCATGTGGCTGCATTATGACTGGTCGCCTCGAGAGAACAACGGACAAACACCTCTGTGGGATTGGTCCGCTTATCTGCCAGTCACGATTTGTGGGCGGGGAGTTGTCTTGTTGCGCGGCACCTGTTAGCAGCTGTCAGTCAACATAGAGAGCGCGGGGGAGAGGTTGTGGTGATGGTGTTTCCTTTATGTGCCGGATATAAAATATCCAATACCGGGCTATGTCCCTCCCTCTCTCCTCTCTCTTACCCAATAACGGGTATCACTGTATGTGGGGGCTCTGTGTCAGTGAGTGCATAATACTTTTCGATTATACAACGTGCCCCCTGTATGGGCTTTACATACAGTGCTAAATCTTTGGTAACTGGAAGTGATTTTACAATTTTAGGCAAAAATATTTGGAAACTTTACTGAATGTTACGAATTCCTGGATATTTGCCTGGAAGTTGGAAATGACGTTGAATGTCTAGTTATTTGCACCTTGAGGATACCCTGAGTGAGTGAGTTGGGTTACAGTCATACTCTGTATGCGGTGACTGTGGGGGGCTTCGGTTAATGCCGTTAGTGGGATTTCATTTTGCAATGTCGTTAAAGGAAGGCGCCCAGCTCAATACCAGCTACAGCACGCGGTAAGGGGTCCAACCGTTTCAATAGTACTTCAAGTCAGCAACCTGATAAAGACTCCCGCTAGACGGGCGAAACGTGGATGGAATTTATGCTATTGTAATTTACTCGAATCTATTCACCAAATCCAGTGAGTGCTCTCATTTTTTGTTTGATATATATCCATATCCATAATTACATAAATAACTTCATAAATATACACATAGACTTCAAATATATAAATATGCATAAATATTTAAATTCTATGTGCATATTTATGTAATATTTTTACATATTTAAGTAATTTTATTAATTGCAATTTGAGTAACCTGCCTGACAACCAAGGCTGAAAGTCCAGAGAATTTAATTTCCTAGCATTGTATTTAAACCTGTAACTTTCCATGACACACTAAAACCCGCACATGGGGGACTTCGCTGAACACAAATATTAGTGTTTCACACACAAACGGCACTTTCACTGATGATATTGTTGTGATAGGTTTTGCTGTTTTGAAACACTAATATTTGTGTTCAGCAAAGTCTCCCGAGTATAACAGTACCCCCCATGTACAGGTTTTATAGTGTTTTTTTAAGTTATAGGGTCAAATATAAGGCTGACCCATTTCATTTTTTTTATTGAAATTTGCCAGGTTCGTTATGTTGCCTTTGAGAGCATATGGTAGCCCAGGAATGAGAATTACCCCCATGATGGCATACCATTAGCAAAAGTAGACAACCCAAGGTATTGCAAATAGGTTAAGTCCATTCTTTTTTAGTAGCCACTTAGTCACAAACATTGGCCAAAGTTAGCGTTCATATTAGTTTTTTGCATTTTTTACACACAAACAAATATAAATGGTGACTTTAGCCACTGTTTGTGACTAAGTGGCTACTAAAAAAGACGGGACATATTTTTGCAAATAGTACGCTATCATGGGGGTAATTCTAATTTCTGGGCTACGATACAGTGTCAAAGGCAACATAACAAGCCTGGCACATTTCAATGTGTATAAACTGAAAAATGAACCGTGCTATATTTGGCCCTGTAACTTTCCAAAACAACATAAAACCTGTACATGGGGGGGGTACTGTTGCACTCGTGAGACATCGCTGAATACAAATATGTGAATTTTATTGCAGTAAAACTACAGTATTATGACATTCACAGTTAAAATGTCAGGCAGAACTAAAAAATTTTTTACAAATTTTAATTTCTCACACTTTTTTAGATTTTATTCATAATTTTCTTTTTTAAATGAGTAGTTCATGTGAAATTAAAGCCACGTGTCTCCTGAATTATATGATATATAATAAGTGTGGGTGCACTTAATATGAAAGAGGTGAATTACGGTTGAACAGACATGTAGCTCAAATTTCAGGTTTTGTTTACTTTTTGTTTTTATCACAACTTGTACAATTGGCTCAGTCCTTAACCCCTTAAGACGGCAGGGCATTCTATGCCGTCCCCATTTTGGTGGCTCTAAACGCCGCAGGGCGGCATAGAACGCCCTGCCTACTTTTGTACTTACCCGGTCGCCGGCGATCCCACGCCGCGATAGCGGTATGGGGGACTTACCTGGGAGCCCAAGGAGTTCCCCTCCGTCCTCTTCGCCCCCCCTGGGCCATGTGATCGCAAAGTCCTTGCGAGGACCCCGCGATCACATGGATGGCATAGCCGTCCATGTCAATGCCAGCAGGGGGAGTGCCTGTAATGACAGGTACTCCCCCTGCTGTCTGAAAAAAATAAAAAAAAATGTTAAAACTGTGTAAAAATAACATTATATATACTTAGATCCTATATATATTTACTATATATATGATCTAAGTATATATATATATACACACATACACATAAATATACATACACTGTCTACATGTATTTTAATATTAATATATACATAATTATATATATATATATAGAACAAAAATAGCAGAAATTGGGCTGCACTCACGGACTTTTGTAGAGAAGATATAACTTTATTCCATAAGTTGTAAAAAATCGACGTTTCGGTCCGCACAGGGACCTTCCTCAGGATCAAATGACATACATACACTGAACAAATATCGTCTTTATATAGCACTAAAATTAAAACAAAATTGACTTACCCCAGGTGCACCGAGTTCAAACCGGCGTTCTGCTTTCGGCAATGCGCATGCGCCAAACCCATGCGACCTTCCGGTAACCCGGAACCAATGCGCGATGACGTCACTGGACGTCGTTTCCATGGTTACGCGTTATGCGTTACCAAGGAGACCGTTTTTTTCAAACAGGAGAACGCCCTCTGGTTAAACTCCGTGCACCCTAGGCTAGGACAAATCGGACAATTTAAAATACAAGTTCAAATACATGATCTGCAATAACAGGGCACAGCAAATTAATTAATCTTATATACCAAAACATAGTGACATATAATACCAAGAAAATGAAAATAATAAAAATAAAAATAAAAAGCATAGTTATCGTCAGAATAAGTGAATGAACGAATCTTTAATATAGATAATGGAAGTGAGACTTCCTAGTGACTGTTAGCTATAGATGTGAACTTTACACTTTCCACTGAATGTGCATATACAAAAAAATTATTAAAAAAATTATTATTAAAAGAAATTAAGGAAAAATAAATAAAAATATCTAATATATTAACACTCTAATGTGCATACTTGTGTTAAAGGGAATTCTATATAGTTAGGGCACTTAAGATGCCTATATTAATTAGGGGATAGAGTACCTATTTCTATAGGGATTATCCTACTTTAATTCCAACTTTTGATATAAGTGCTTATGGTTGTGTCTGTACAAAACTATGCATTATAAATATATCCTATTAAATATACCCTATACAATAGCAGATCATGTAATCATGTGGCCGACTACCGGTATTTACAGTGAGGATAATCGTCTTAGCTTTTATTTAGAGAGCCCTTATTAAGGTGCTGCAGTTTCAACTGCAGATGCTCAGAATAAGTTTCTAAGGCATATTATTAAATGTAATTTAATTTAGACTTTTTACTTTAAACTTTTTCCAAGATTTTATTGCAACTATATTTTACATAGTACTAATTGTAATGTCTATAATGTAATTTAGTCTAAATATAATGCCATTGCTGTTGCATTATCCATTCCTATATTCCTAATCACTGTTATACAAATCTATAAGTCGGTCCTAATTAAAATCAAAAAACACAAGCAGGAGTCTACTCAGAGAAAAGAATGATATGAGATCATTTCGTTGAGTCCTTTTGGGGCAACAGTATCTAGCAAGAAGATCCAATAAGTCTCTCTGTTGAGGAGCATCTTGCCTCTGTTTCCACCTCGTCGTGGTTCCGGGATATGGTCTATAGCCGTGAATTTAAGGGATGCTAGAGGATGTTGATACTGTAAAAAGTGTATATATATATATTAATATATATTAATATCAAAATACATGTACAATGATATTGATTAAATATATATATAATTTTCATTATATATATATATATATATATATTTATATATAATAAAAAATAAATAAATATATAAATACGTTAAAAAATAAAAATTAAAAAATATATATACATGCGTAATTTCGTTCTAACTGTATTTTAAAATTAATATATATATATTGATATCAAAATACATGTAGAACGAAATAATATATATATCTATATACATAAGTACAAGTGGAAGCTTGGCACTCTCCTCCAAAGACAATTAATTGTGTCTAATATGCCTGGGTGCAAATTGCTGGCGTCACATATATAAACAGAAAAATGAAAAATCAAAATGCACTCACAGGTCTTCGTGTTAGTAGAAAAATTGGTGCTTTATTAATTCATATATGGTGTACAAAAATCAATCGACGTTTCGACCCTGCCGCGTCTTTTTCAAGATCACAAAGTACATGACAGTGAAGTGTTTATATATTAAATACAAATCTAAGTAAATGTGCACTTACCCAATGGTGAAGTGAGGAGGAGTGAGTCTGCCCGTTGGAACCCGGAAGAGATTGGAAGCCGCATAGAACGTCACGTGATCGGGACGTCGGACGGAGGAAAAGTGGTTGCCAAGGCAACGATATACAAAGAAGAAAATTACATGCCGGGCGCAAGTGAAACGCTCTGGGGAACAGAGTGGGTAGTGTAAACTACCAAAGGGTCTATATAGCCCAGATGCCAGGAGAGAGCACTAATAAACAATAACCAGTGCTGTGCAATGACGTGTTTGGTGTTAATGACACACAAGTGACAAAGTGTGACCAACCAGAAAATACAAACAGTGAAACAAATCAAAAAACCTGACATCATAAATTAAAATCAAAGCAGAGAACAACACATATTCATACAGTGCTATATACATAATTTATACATGTTCTATACACTAAAGCATACTGTGAAGTGTACTGATAATGTAATAATCTAGTACTAGAGAATATGTCATGAACTCTAAAGGTGACACGAACTGACTCAAATACATATATGTAATTCGCCCCGCAGATAAAGGCGGAGGCGTTGTGATTCAATCGTACCAGCAATATAAGTGTGAAATTATGCGACAACTGAATGATATTTCCACATATCGGAAACTCACTTATGATCCTGTTCAGTCATTTCAAAAAAAGATTCAACAACTCGTCGATATCGGCCTTCAAGCTGGTTATATTGATTCTAATACAGCAAAATATCTCTTGGTGATCCATCCTATACACCCTGTACTGTACACCCTGCCTAAGATCCACAAATCCAGTCAAAATCCACCAGGCAGACCCATAGTCTCGGCCAGGGGTGGTTTACTAGAACCTATTGCTAAATACGTGGATCATTATCTACAGGATTGCGTCAAAGATTTGACATTCTGCCTCAAAGACACCCAGGACCTTTTAAGACAACTCAGAGAACTTGGTCAGAATATAAAAAGTGAATTTATTTTTGCCACTCTGGATGTTCAGAACCTATACACGGCAATACCACAAGCGGAAGGGATTGAAGCTGTCCGCATTATCTTTTTTTATTGTCTAAATGTACAGCATACAAAGGCCCCCCTATCGAATTTATTTTGGAATTACTCACTATTGCACTCTCTTGCAATTATTTTAAATTTAAGGGTAATTTTTATTTGCAAACATCTGGGACCGCTATGGGGGCGGCCATGGCTCCATCATATGCTAACATCTTCATGTCATGGTTTGAACAACAATACATTTTCTCCACATATGCAAATAAAATACTGAAGTATTTTAGATTTGTGGATGACATCCTTCTCCTTTGGACTACTACACACCAGGAATTGGAAGATATGGTTCAACAACTAAACACGTTACCCACCACCATAAAATTTACTCTTAATCATAATCGTGACCAAATCCACTTTTTGGATGTTTACTGTACAAAAACACGGGTGAAATTGGCTATACTCTACACCGCAAAGATACGGACAGAAACACTATTCTATCAGCCACCAGCTTTCACCCCCAACATCTAAAAGACTCTCTGCCTATCTCTCAGTTTCTCAGAGTCCTACGCTACAACAGTGACATCTCTCATATGAACATTCAGCTGGCAGAAATGAAACAACGTTTTTTTTTTTTTTTTTTAAATTTGCATTTTATTAGCTTTTGCACATAAATCTTACAACGTGACCAATATATGGGTAGAGTAAAGTATAGTAATATATAAACATTTGCAATGCTGGGTATGGGTCCATATCACATATAGCCAAACAACACTACATGTTAAGGAGATATGATACTAGGTTAAAATATGCTAGTTTTACTTGTAATGTCTAGGATTAGAGTAAAGTGTCTCTAGATTGTAGTTGTGTCTTCGGTCTCTCGTCATTGATCGTAGGCTTGTTTTGCCGTCCTCGCATTGTAGGTGTGCGCTGGAACTCTTCAGGTAGTGTTCCTCGAGCCCCGTAATTTTTGCACTGGAAGGGTCTTCACTGCTGCAGATTCCAGTCTCCACCGTGGTGCGGTGTGGCCCTGAGTCATAGGGGACAGTATGTCGTGCCCCTTGGGGTCTGCTCGTTTCTTTGGTGTAGGCTCCGGTTGTATTTGTTGTCGTCTGTCTGTTAGTGCATTAAGGCTGCGGAGGAAAGGTTCTGGGTCCTCGGAGGAAGTGAGGGTGACCTGTCCTGTTCCCGACATTGCCAAGAGTGACCCGTCCGCTCCCCATCTGTACTTCACGGAATTGTCTCTTAGTCTCTTTGCTATGGGTGCCAGTTTCCTCTTCTCTACCAATACTGCAAAAGGGAGATCACTGTATATCGCCAGTGTAGTGTTTTCGTAGTGTATGGTTTGTAATTCCCTGGATCTGGCCATGATCGCGGCTCGTACCGCTATGTCTCTTGTGAGAGCGATTGTGTCTCTCGGGGCGTCGCTAGGTGCTGCAGCGGACTTTTTCACCCTGAATGCTGCTTTTATGGCGGGTGAGGTTGCTTCACTTTTGATTCCCAGAGCTGCTATCGAGTTCCTGGCGAACTCCAATAAGTGCTCCCCTTCAACATCCTCTGGGATACCCCTAATACGGATGTTCCTTTGTCTGTGTCTGGTTTCGAGCAGTGTCATTGCCCGTTGCATCTGGCGTACCTGAGTGGTGAGTTCCGCTATTTGGCTGCTGTTGCTTTGTATGTGGCTGTCTCTGGCGGTTTCTCTCTCCTCCACCTCTTTCACTTTTTGTTGTATAATCCCCATTTCATTTTGTGTCTCCGCCAGATCTGCCTTCCAGATCTTCCTCAGGTCCTTTAGCAGGTTTTTAATGTCCCCTTTAGTAGATGGGGATGAGTCTTCTTCTGACTCCGAGGTGTGGGGGGTCTCCCCCTGTGCGGATGAGGGAATCGATTCCTCTCCCTCTTGAGAGTCTTCCGAGGCTTCTGGGTCTGTGTGGGCTTCGGGCGCCATCTTGGGCTGCAGCCGCGGTTCAGGCCTGCTGAAGGAGAGCCTGATATCAGGCATACGCGGGGGTTCGGGTCGTGCTCTTTGACGATTCTTACGGCCCATTTCGTTCTCTGGGGGTTCGTGGGTCTCTTGCTGTGAGTAAAGTTTGTTTTTTTATCGGCTTTTCTTTCTTTTTTGTGGGTTCCTGTCGGAGCTCCACAGATAGACGTCTGGTCATGAAACAACGTTTTATTGACAGAGGCTATGCCCCTCAAACATTGGAGATTGCTGAAAAAAGAGCCAGAGAACGCCTTGATTCTAGCGCCAACACCAAAACCATGAAGACACAATTGTTTCTCCCTATGACCTACCACACAGCAACTACAAAAATAAAAAACACGATACACAGACACTGGGATGTAATACAAGCAGATAAGAATCTCCCCTCGATTTTCCAACAACGTCCTATGATCAGTTATAAAAGAAACCGCAATCTGAGGGACTTATTAGTTCGCAACGACCCTACACAATGTTACACCAAGAAAACATGGATTAAAAAGAAGGGCTGCTACAAGTGTACTGGTTGTGTAACGTGTAGCCATATGCTGACCAGTACCTCCTTTGCCCACCCACACACGGGCAAACGGATACCGATTAAGCACTACATCACCTGTACAACAGACCATGTCATTTACATGGTGACCTGTCCGTGTGGACTATCGTATGTTGGGAAGACAGACCTCACATTACGTGACAGGATGAGGGGTCATCGATCCGGGATAATGACACCAAACCACGTAAAAACCCGTGGCTAAACATTTCTTGGCTATGCAACACCATCTTCCCACACTCAAATTTATTGGGATTGATCATGTACCTCCTCTGGACCGAGGTGGCGATCGATCTAAAATCCTTTTACAGAGAGAAGCCTATTGGATCCACTATTTGGACACAATTACACTTAAGGGATTTAATGAAAACATTGTATATTCAATGTTCTTGTGACTATATTCTCATATCTCTTATAGAGCATATCTGTAGATTGGTGGTGATTATTATTATTATGGGTTTGGTTTTTCCTGTACCATCAAGATTCCTTTAACTTCATTTTTTTCTTATTATTTTTTCCATTTTTTATTTATTATTTTTTTTCCTTTTCTTTAGTTATCATTACCAGATGCCTTATGGCAACTATTGGCGGTTGCATTGATTATAGTCTTTTTTTGTTTAAAAAGATATTACAGCTATACGCCTTAGTTATCATTCTATCATTATTTTTTATCATTACAGTGAGTGCAGAATTATTAGGCAAATTAGTATTTTGACCACATCATCCTCTTTATGCATGTTGTCTTACTCCAAGCTGTATAGGCTCGAAAGCCTACTACCAATTAAGCATATTAGGTGATGTGCATCTCTGTAATGAGAAGGGGTGTGGTCTAATGACATCAGCACCCTATATCAGGTGTGCATAATTATTAGGCAACTTCCTTTCCTTTGGCAAAATGGGTCAAAAGAAGGACTTGACAGGCTCAGAAACATCAAAAATAGTGAGATATCTTGCAGAGGGATGCAGCACTCTTAGAATTGCAAAGCTTCTGAAGCGTGATCATCGAACAATCAAGCGTTTCATTCAAAATAGTCAACAGGGTCGCAAGAAGCATGTGGAGAAACCAAGGCGCAAAATAACTGCCCATGAACTGAGAAAAGTCAAGCGTGCAGCTGCCAAGATGCCACTTGCCACCAGTTTGGCCATATTTCAGAGCTGCAACATCACTGGAGTGCCCAAAAGCACAAGGTGTGCAATACTCAGAGACATGGCCAAGGTAAGAAAGGCTGAAAGACGACCACCACTGAACAAGACACACAAGCTGAAACGTCAAGACTGGGCCAAGAAATATCTCAAGACTGATTTTTCTAAGGTTTTATGGACTGATGAAATGAGAGTGAGTCTTGATGGGCCAGATGGATGGATTGGTAAAGGGCAGAGAGCTCCAGTCCGACTCAGACGCCAGCAAGGTGGAGGTGGAGTACTGGTTTGGGCTGGTATCATCAAAGATGAGCTTGTGGGGCCTTTTCGGGTTGAGGATGGAGTCAAGCTCAACTCCCAGTCCTACTGCCAGTTTCTGGAAGACACCTTCTTCAAGCAGTGGTACAGGAAGAAGTCTGCATCCTTCAAGAAAAACATGATTTTCATGCAGGACAATGCTCCATCACACGCGTCCAAGTACTCCACAGCGTGGCTGGCAAGAAAGGGTATAAAAGAAGAAAATCTAATGACATGGCCTCCTTGTTCACCTGATCTGAACCCCATTGAGAACCTGTGGTCCATCATCAAATGTGAGATTTACAAGGAGGGAAAACAGTACACCTCTCTGAACAGTGTCTGGGAGGCTGTGGTTGCTTCTGCACGCAATGTTGATGGTGAACAGATCAAAACACTGACAGAATCCATGGATGGCAGGCTTTTGAGTGTCCTTGCAAAGAAAGGTGGCTATATTGGTCACTGATTTGTTTTTGTTTTGTTTTGGAATGTCAGAAATGTATATTTGTGAATGTTGAGATGTTATATTGGTTTCACTGGTAAAAATAAATAATTGAAATGGGTATATATTTGTTTTTTGTTAAGTTGCCTAATAATTATGCACAGTAATAGTAACCTGCACACACAGATATCCCCCTAAAATAGCTAAAACTAAAAACAAACTAAAAACTACTTCCAAAAATATTCAGCTTTGATATTAATGAGTTTTTTGGGTTAATTGAGAACATGGTTGTTGTTCAATAATAACATTAATCCTCAAAAATACAACTTGCCTAATAATTCTGCACTCCCTGTATTCTTTACTATTTATTTTATCCCTTTTTCGTTGTTTAGATGTAGGTAGCAATCATATGGTACTAGTATTTTCTGTGTATATTACATTTTTTTCCAGGCATCTGAGTATGGTCTAAGATAATCAGTGGTGTTGTGCATGGACCGTTATTGTTTCTCCATTTACTTCTAGCGTTTGACATGTATGCAGCAACCACACGCTACAATTATGATTCTGTAGGATAGATCCTATTGTAGATTAGCCACACATAGAGATTTGTGTGATCCCACTCGACGTTAGTGTTCTAGCTTTTATTAGCATTAGACTCTTTTTCTACTGTGGTTTTCCATTTATTATAAGTTTTTTCATTTGTATATAGTAATCATATGCTATAAGCATTATGTTACTATTCCGCACGTCGGATTTAGATTTGGACCTGTCATAGACGGTGTGCTGCGTGTTGATATCTGGCATTATGCTAGATTTACCTGTTAGTGGCGTTCAGTCACTGATTGATTTATTTTCCGGCTCAATTATTGATTTTTTTCTGACAAGTCATCTCAGATAACTCTATGTGTAGTTAGTTTGATATTCAATAGGCTGTCCCATTTATCTCTTTAGCCCTCTAGATAGGATACGTATTTAAAAAATGCATATATGTATTTGAGTCAGTCCGTGTCACCTTTAGCGTTCATGACATATTCTCTAGTACTAGATTATTACATTATCAGTACACTTCACAGTATGCTTTAGTGCAGGGGTAGGCAACCTACGGCACTAGTGCCATGCACGGCACTCAAGGTGTCTTTGCACAGCACTCAAGGTGTCTTTGCACGGCCCTCAAGGCTGCTAGAGCCAAACAGGCTATGGCCTATTAGGAGTCCCAGTGAAACTTCAGATACCTGCTAATACAAAAAGGTGGTGAAGGACAATCCTTAATTTATGCATTGCAGCACATAGAGGAAGTGATCTCAGATCACTTCATTCCAGCACTTGTGAATGGGAATCCACACTGTAGTAGAGCAGCCTGCAGCTGCTGTTGCAGCTCCTGGCCAGCCTGGTCCCCACTGGAACCCAGGGAAGCCACCCGCACTGCTAGATATACACAGAAATGCACAATAACCCTCCCCTCTTACAAATAATACAAACAGCCCACAAACATACACACAATCCGCAGAAACGTAACCTGCTAACAATCCACATACATGCACACAACCCCACATGCAGTCTCTCACATGCAATACACCAAACAGCCCCCACACATACACACACTACCAAAGACACAACGTGACATATCCATCCACACACAATTCCACAAGCAGCCCCCATACACCGCCCACATTCATATGTATCATACACGATACCACAAACTACTCCTGAACATACACATTATAATAGCTCATATACGCACAAATATTCAACGGTACAAAGCAATTACAGTATATATAACACAAGCAGAATACGGCAGCACACACACCTCAATTTAAAAAAATTGGACCGGCACGCTACGAGACATCACAACCCTATATCGGCACAGTGCTGCTAAAAGGTTGCCTACCCCTGCTTTAGTGTATAGAACATGTATAAATTATGTATATAGCACTGTATGAATATGTGTTGTTCTCTGCTTTGATTTTAATTTAGTGTGGCAGTTGTTTTTTGTCAGGTTTTTTGATTTGTCAGTTTTTTTGATTTGTTTCACTGTTTGTATTTTCTGGTTGGTCACACTTTGTCACTTGTGTGTCATTAACACCAAACACGTCATTGCACAGCACTGGTTATTGTTTATTAGTGCTCTCTCCTGGCATCTGGGCTATATAGACCCTTTGGTAGTTTACACTACCCACTCTGTTCCCCAGAGCGTTTCACTTGCGCCCGGCATGTCATTTTCTTCTTTGTATATCGTTGCCTTGGCAACCACTTTTCCTCCGTCCGACGTCCCGATCACGTGACGTTCTATGCGGCTTCCAATCACTTCCGGGTTCCAACGGGCAGACTCACTCCTCCTCACTTCACCATTGGGTAAGTGCACATTTACTTAGATTTGTATTTAAAATATAAACACTTCACTGTCATGTACTTTGTGATCTTGAAAAAGACCCGGCAGGTTCGAAACGTCGATTGATTTTTGTACACCATATATGAATTAATAAAGCACCAATTTTTCTACTAACACGAAGACCTGTGAGTGCATTTTGATTTTTCATTGTTCTGTTTATATACATAAGTATATACGTATATATATATATATATTTATATATATATATATATATATATATATATATATATACACATATACTCAGGAGACTTCGCACAGTAAACGTACAGTAAAACGTATCACAACAATTATATCGTCAGTGTAAGTGCCATTTGTGTGTGAAAAATGCAAAAATTGTCACTGTCACTGACGATATCGTCGTTGTAATATATTTTACTGTTTTGAAACACGAATATTTGTGTTCATCGAAGTCTTCCGAGTAAAACAGTACCCCCCATGTACAGGTTTTATGGTGTCTTGAAAAGTTAAAGGGTTAAATATAGTGCTAGAAAATTAAACTCCCTGAACTTTCGGCCTGGGTTTTCAGGCAGGTCCTGCAAATTGTAATTAATAAAATGACTTAATTATGTAAAATTATTACATAAATATATACGTAGAATTGTTATATATACGTAGAATATACGTAGAATTATATATCAATAAAATGACCTAATTATGTAAAATTATTACATAAATATATACGTAGAATTGTTATATATATATATATGTGTGTATATATATATATAATAATTCTACGTATATATTTATGTAATAATTTTACATAATTAGGTCATTTTATTAATTACAATTTGCAGGACCTGCCTGAAAATCCAGGCCGAAAGTTCAGGGAATTAAATTTTCTAGCACTATATTTAACCCTTTAACTTTTCAAGACACCATAAAACCTGTACTGTTTTGAAACACTAATATTTGTGTTCAGTGAAGTCTCCTGAGTATAACAGTACCCCTCATGTACAGGTTTTATGGTGTCTTCAAAAGTTACACAGTTAAATATAAGGCTTGCGTTTCAGTTTTTTCACATAAAAATTCGCCAGGTTGGTTATGTTGCCTTTGAGACCGTACGGTAGCCCAGGAATGAAAAGTACCCCCATGATGGCATACCATTTGCAATAGTAGACAACCCAGGGTATTGCAAATAGGGTATGTTCAGTTTTTTTAGTAGCCACTTAGTCACAAACACTGGCCAAAATTTGCGTTCAAATTCGTTTTTTGCATTTTCAAATATTAACACTAACTTTGGCCAGTGTTTGTGACCAAGTGGCTACTAAAAAAGACTGAAACTACTCCATTTGCAATACCTTGGGTTGTCTTCTTTTGCAAATGGTATGTCATCATGGGGGTAATTCCTATTCCTGGGCTACCATACGCTCTCAAAGGCAACGTAACCAATCTGGCGAATTTTAATGTGAAAAAACTGAAATATGTAACACGCTATATTTGACCCTGTAACTTCCCAAAACACCAAAAGGCCTGTACATAGGGGGTACTGTTTTACACGTGAGACATTGCTGAATACAAATATGTGCATTGTATTGCAGTAAAAGCAAACAGTATTTTAATATTCATAGTTAAAATGTCACGTATAACTAAATTTTTTTTAAAAAATTCCCATTTTTTTATATTTTTCTCTTAAGGGGTTAAGGGGTTAAACACTTTGTATATTGTGTAGTTGGTGTTTTGGGGTGTACAACACTGTATGCTTGATATGTCAATGAATACTACTTAAATAATTGCTGCACTAATGGGGGATATGACAGATTTTGTTTTAGTAAATTCTTGCCCCCATCTGCTCTATCTTTTATTTTCTGATTGTATTGGAATTTCAATGAAATCAAACAAAATATAGTCAATCTGAGTTTTTCATAAAGATTCAATATTTATGAAAAATTAAAAAAAAAAAAATAGTGGAGTGATGTGCAGTTATATCAATTCACTGCAGGTAAGAGGCAGGGTGCATGTATTATAGAGGCATTTAAAATTAACTAATCTTATCAGAGACACAAGTGGTTCATTGGTTTAGCTGTGAATTGAAAATTGAATTGCAAAAGGAAAAAAAATGCTAATTTGAAAGAAAACAATCTACGGCTACCTGTAGTTACAGCTTGGATATTTTAGTGTAATTCTTATTTGTTTTTCAATTCATCATAATTTACTGTTTAGTGAACAAGCCTTACAATGTTCATACTCAACCAAATGCAAATAGATTTGAATATTGAAATCCGCTAAAACAGCAGATCCTTTACAGTGCACTCGAAGGTTTCATATTCAGCAGCATAATAATTTATAGTACATTGAAGGATTACTATAGAGTCAGGAACACAAACATGTATTCCTGACCCTATAATGTTTAACCAACCATATAGGTGGCTTGCCCCCTTATAAAAGTTTAAAACTCAACTTATTTCCAGCGCCGCTCGGGTCTGCCGGCGTTGGCCCGCCCCCTTTGTGACATCATCTAAATGGCCGATTTTTAGCCAATCCAATGTTTTCCCATAGGGAAAGCATTGGATTGGCTAAAATTGGCACAGGGCAGGGCCAAATGCCGTTTTGGCCAATCAGAGCCTCCTCATAGAGATGTATTGAATCCTCCTCATAGAGATGCTTTTCCATGCAGAGTGCGGGAACGCTGAACATCAGGGCTGCTTACTGTGCAGCCCTGAGCAAGGAAGCCCCTCCAGTGGCCATCAGAGGAGTGGCCACTTGAAGGTTTCCCTAGGGGCAATGTAAACGGCAGTGTTTACATGAAAATGCCTGAAGGGTGCTATTATACTCACCGGAACAACTACATTTAAAGGGACTGTCCAGTGCCAGGAAAACAAACCGTTTTCCTGGTAGAAAAAGATACTCAAAGAGCTGGAGTGATCCAGACTAGCTGAGTATAGTGCTGGAAAAGATAGTAATTGAGTGGATAGATAAATAACCATACAATATGGGTACTGAGTAATCCAAATTAAGTAAATAAATAGGTATTCAAATAAACCTAGTGTAATCTTGCCTTAATGGCTCACCTCCAGCTAGATCCAGTTATACCTTGGTACCTATTCGCTCCAAAGATCCCCACCGGGTACTGACTTTATTAGACAATTAGGTATGGTCAAGTCCAGTGGCTAGAGCGTGTGGAATAGGTGTCTGTCAGACGGCTGACATAGGTATCTGGAACGGGTCACTGAAACAAGTCTGGATAATAGTTAGTGCCGGATGGTTGCTGATTAACTCTACTATACAACATAACTATTGTAGTATGGTTGTAAGTGACTGGTTAAATCAGATGCCTGTGCCGGCGTCAGGGGTGACATGCAGCTGTACCACTGTAGATTAGCTATTAGCATCTAGGTATATTTGTAACACTAGAAATAACTGCTGAATAACTGTGACTTTACTCTTTTGGTAGTCACCAGATCTACTGAGATGTGTACTGCCTGCTTGTCAAGATAACCCCATAGTACTCTGAGGAAAAATCCTCTCCAGACTATAGTAAGTAACAAACAGTGACCCAACGAAAAGAGGTGAAAAAAATAGTTAGAATGACTATATGTGCAGAACCATACTTAGGATGTTGGTTGCCTGCACATATGGATAGATAGCCCTAGTGAGAAGAAATAGTGAGTGAAAATGAGCCCATAGAGCCCGACGCGCGTTTCGGTGCTTGCTTAGATGCACCTTCGTCAGGGGCTGACTGGAGACTGGTCCCTTGTCTCCTTTTATATGTAGTCTAAAAACTGTGTCTCTGAGAATTGTCCAATCATAAGCCGGTATTCTGAGAATTCCGGCGCCAAACTCCCCCACGTGATGGTATGCAAATGAGCCGGTTCAGCCAGCCAATCATATGTGTTCTAATCCGTGTGATTTCCCCAGCGTATTAACCATTTCAGTGCCGTGAGAAGCCACTGGCATCTAAATGTACACAGAGAGGAGTATCGCTATACCCATTGAACTGTGCTATAGACTGTTCCGAAGTTACAGATCACAACATGTGGGTTCAGAAACGTTCTATTTATCACTATGTGCGCCGATCGAGATTGAGGCTGATTCTCTCTGTTTCTTGTTGTATAACAGGGAGAGACCGGGCTCAAGAAGAAACTCTCTGTCCCAATACGTGCCCTATAGCCAGGGCAGCATTTCACTGTACGATCCTCACAGCCTGTTAACCACCTCAGTGCTGGTGGATTCCACCGGCATCTAGGTGTGTGCGAGGAGCTGTATCATTGTGGCCGTTCAGCTGTACTGCAGATGATACAGAGTTGCAGGTTGTCAGAGCGGCATGCTTAGCACTGTATGCCATTTATGGTAATATTGTATTGAAGATGGTTAGTGTAGCAAATTAGATTGCTGTCAGTTTGGGGCGATACTGCTATATGGTTATGTTGGAATATATCTGATTTATTAAGTTTATTCATCATACGGCAAGATTAAACGTTCATATACGTTAGGGGATCTCCTAATGAACAAGTTCTACTGAGAAATCCCTCTGCGCTGGGATATAATATGTAGCCCAAGTTGCATTACACTATATAATCCTCTAGGGTGAGGATAATGTTCTGGTTATCTTGGCATGTATCATAATGGAGTCTAGAAACTCCTGAAGTATCCCTTAGTGCCTCAGACTCCTACTAAGAGTATATATAGTGTTCAATGATTATGGAGGAAGGCTAATTCTGGAGAGTTGTACTAAATATGGACATTTAGGTCCTAGAGACACAGCGATTACGATAGAGCCTATAGCTAATATACATATTTACATATTTACAATATATACAGATTACTCTTTAGTACTAATATAAATTAGTAGTAAAGCGTGCTCAGGATGGAAGTGCGAGAGGGATTCTGTACTGCCATAGAGAGGTGGTACATAGATGAGAATGGAATGGGAATGGAGAAAGAAAGAAAATAAAGGACACTTTTGGACGCGTCCACCAGAGTGGCTACTCCGTTCCAGATAAGTATTCAAATAAAAGGAGTGTAGGAGAAACCTTCATTCAGTCCGTTTGGGGATAGAGTTTTCAGTGTGAAGATCCAGTAGCTCTCCCGTTGGAGTAGTTTTATATCTATGTCCCCCTTTCTAGGACCTAATTTAATTTTCTCGATCCCATTGAAGCGTAGGCCCTGTGCTGAGCCATCATGTCTTGATTTTAGGTGTCGAGAGATGACCGTATCGAGTTGTCTAGTGGGATTCACAGAGTTTACATGCTCAAGAATTCGTTTTTTGAAAGGTCTGAAGGTCTTTCCTACATATTTCAGATTGCAGCTGCAGGTTAGAAGGTATATTACTCCTGTTGTTTGGCAGTTGAAAAAGGTATTAGTCGTATAAGTTTGTGTGTTAGTTGAATCCGAGAAATCTTTGGATTTTCTGCGGATGTATTTGCATGCTTTACACCTGCCACATTGAAAGGTGCCCGTTGTTGGGGACCTCAGCCACGTATTCTCTGGTTTTTGTAGTGAGAGGTGGCTTGGTACCAGTAGGTCTTTCAAGTTACGACCTCTTCTGGCTGTAAGTGACACGTGTGGAGTTAGGACCTCTTTGAGGTGTTGGTCTTGATAAATGAGAGGCCAAAATCTTTCTAAAATCTGTTTCACTGGATCCCATCCAGCGTCAAAAGTGCCAATACATCTAATCAAGTTTTGTGACGTGTCTTTCTTGGGAGTGTCTTCTAGGAGAGTTGTTTTCCTGGCACTGCAGGTCCCCTCTCCCTCCCACCCCCCATCCCAAGTTGCTGAAGGGGTTAAAACCCCTTCAGTGACTTACCTGTATGCAGCGCCGATGTCCCTCGTCGCTGGTTCAGGGTCCGCCCACGCTCCTCCCCCACCGACGTCATCCGGCGGGGGAGACCCATTGCGCATGAGCTGCCAGCTGGCGGGGGAGACCTAATGCGCATGCGCATTAGACCTCCCCATAGGAAAGCATTGAAAAATGCTTTTCTATTGGGATTTCAGCGACGCTGGAGGTCCTCACATAGCGTGAGGACGTCCAGCGACGCTATAGCACACGGAATGTGTGCTATAAACACGGAAGTGCCCTCTAGTGGCTGTCTACTAGACAGCCACTAGAGGAGGAGTTAACCCTGCAAGGTAAATATTGCAGTTTATGAAACCTGCAATAATTACACTTGCAGGGTTGAGGATAGTGGCACCCAGACCACTCCAATGGGCAGAAATGATCTGGGTGCCTGGAGTGTCCCTTTAAGCTGTAGTTGTTCTGGTGACTATAGAGTCCCTTTAACAAAATCTATTAATTCCTTTACATATCTAAATACTGTGCAACTCTGGTATGATAGTGAGGAAAACATTGGTCGAGACTCCACCTAGTGGATATTCTACGTCATTGATCAGGTTTCCTTTCAGATTTTCTGAAACTAAGGGGCAGATCACAAATAGGTAACCTCTATAATAAAGAACAATATTCCTGTAATAATTTTATATGTAGTACAATAACAAAGCCCAGTATAGCAGTTCGAATTCTTTATAGAGGCACATTCCTGAAATGGTATCCAAGTTCCAAGTAATCAGGGCACCTCGCATAGGTAATTGAGACTGAAAATCTGAACTACAAATCCTTAAAACCTTTTGTGAAGGGGATTGTTAAACTATTGCAGAACCGACCGTAAAATGCTATGGTTGCATCTGGGTTAGCTTAGATGTTACAGGCCCTTCCCGATCTATTGACAACTCCGGTTTAAAGCCTTGTCAATCAAAGAGTGGTGTCATAGATCTCCTGGCTCTCAGCGTGCATAGCATGCTGACGTGGAAGGCACTTGCATGCGGTGCTACCAGCAGTGAGCGCTTGCTCAAGTGTACAAAGACTGTCCATGATTCTGTTATGATTGGCATGAGGCACACATGGCAAAGCACATCAATCACCAAAGATGCAGGGATAGTCTTTAAACGCGCAAGTTCTTGCTACCAGGAAGCAGTGCATATAAGTCTCTTCCATGTCCGTGTTACATACATGCTCACTGGTATGAGTTTATAGGGAGCAAGTGTATTCCTGTTGAAATAGTTGACTGTTCATTTGCTGTCTAATTTATCCTAACCTAGACAGGTGCCATTGTAACAATATAACCAATGTTATTCACTTGACCTGCCAGTGGTTTTAATGTTGTGGCTGATCAGTGTACAGGCATTTTTCACTTACTGAACTCCTGCTTTATGAACTCTCACCTTTATGTACTTTTTCTTGGATGCGCCACCATTTTGTGTCAGTGGTCCGCAGACCAGGAAGGAGGAGCATGCTTTAGAGCCCAATCAAGAAGAGAAGAAGAGGGGCGGGGCCTGACAGCCAAGATGGTCGGATGTGCTCTCTGAGAGCTCTCACATCAGCAGGCATAAAAACGAATATCCCAACTATCCTAGGCATGCTAATGACACAAGATGCCCAGAAAACAACACAGGACCACACGGGGAACAAGACGATACAAGTCCTGCACCAAAACTCAGAACGAGCACCTGAACCGGCCATGAGGCCTAAACTGAAGCTGAGCCTGAGGCATGGGGGAGGCGGCCGATCTCCCGGCACGGGACCTGCTCAAAAGCGTAAACCAGATGCAGCCCTGCTACACCCCCTCTGGACCGGCGGGGGATATCCTGGTCCACGCTGGGGACTACTGCCCCCGCAAACCACCCAAGCAAACCCTGGAATTCTTTGACAGACTATATACCATCATGGGGACTACGCTCCGTACCGTTGGCCGGCATTTTAAGCTAGCATTGCGAAGAGTGGCGGCGTGGTTCCGCTCGTCCACCCGACGCCACCTGATTAGTTGCCCACCCCGAGCACCTAAAGCGGCCCCTGGACGGAGCCTGCCTCGGAGCTTCAAATGGCGGGAATCGGAGACC
Source organism: Pelobates fuscus (assembly GCF_036172605.1). NCBI lineage: Eukaryota > Metazoa > Chordata > Amphibia > Anura > Pelobatidae > Pelobates > Pelobates fuscus. The sequence goes on along the minus strand of NC_086319.1, from coordinate 262,961,066 downwards.
TGCCTCTCAGAATCCAGCACTCACCATCACACACAACAAAGCAAGATTACTACTCCCGCTCGACCTACTCACCTCCCAGCTACGTCGGAACCCTCTGGCCAGCACAGCACGTTTCTGCACTCACAAACCCGAGCCGACAGCCACGGGGACTGCCCACGTGAAGCTCAGCTCTATACCGGCGAAAGGCGCGGACGGAATGCCCCTCCAGATCACAATGGCGACGGAACATGGCGGCAGCACCAACTCTGCACATGGCTCACCTGTCAAGCCTCCAAAGCCGGCATCGGCTAACCAAGGCGGTCTACGCCGCAGACGGACTGTGATCCGGTACGGAGACAGCGCACGGTCCTCCTGAAAGGGCAGTAACTACCACACTGTCATCCCGTTTGTTATGAACTTTACTCACCACCGAAATAGGCACTGCTGAAATGTTTTATTTTATTTTATATTCACCGCTAACTATGCATTACTAATCTGTTATAATGTTGCTCCACACAGACACACATTACATTTGAACAGCCGCTTACGACCTTCGTGCACATAAAGTGCATAATAGACCCACGTGTCTCATGTGTCACATGTGTAGAACACCAGTTTATTTTCACTTTTAGAATTCTCATTCACATAATCAACTGTTATATTGCACTATAGGATGTAGATGGTAGTCGCATTCTAGACTCACATATTTACTTAACACTGTCACACATCGCTGTACAGCACAGCCAGTTGTACATAGCCTGACCAACATGCTTAAAGCACATAAAAACTGAGACAGATCATCAAGAATTTAGTTACTGACCACATGTATCCAATCTTAGTATATGCAGTAATTCCTTTACCATTATTCTCTGTTCATATATAACATTTGTGCAGAACCCTCCACATGCCGACCAACTGTTAACAAATGCTTATGTATATGCTTGTCAAAGCTGTTGGGGCATGACGAGCCCACTTGTTATGTTTTCATGCACGCAAAAATAAAGAATTTAAAAAAAAAAGAAGAGAAGAAGAATAATTTGTGTCTAGGAGAAGACAAGAGGATCAGGAATGCAGTTCCTGAAGATAAAGGTACGGTAAGTCTAAAAAACGGGTTTAGACTGTACTGAATTCTTTCTGCGCTTTCATGGGTATACCTGTAATATTATTGCACTGTGTACTATTGAGTAGAAATTTGACTTGATTTGTCTGTGTGTGTGTTTGCCATGTTTTGGCAGGCAGCATCATTGAGGAGCAGGAGGAGGGCTAAAAAGTCTAAAGAAAGGGGAGAAGGAAGAGAGTTTAGGAGCTGTAAAAATAAAAGGAGCAAAAGAAAGGTGCTTTAAAAAAGAGATGCAAGCTTGAAAGTAAGGAGAGGAGAAGGAGTGTTTGAGAGAGGTGTAAAAATTAAAAGAAGGAAAAGAAAAGTGATAAAGGAGAGGGTGAAGTTGATAAAGAAGAAAGTGAATAAGTAGGGTTTAAGAGAGGTGCCCCCATTTAACAAGTGCAGCGTGTATTTGCTATGCTTTCATTTTGTATTTGTACTTAATAATTTAGGTTTTCAATGGTAAAATTTGTTGGTCAGGAACGGAACCCATGTTTATTACATTGTGTCTATGGGAAATGAGTTCTCACTTTATGAACTCTCACTTTATGAACTAGGTTAGAGACGGGGCATATGATAGAAACATTTAAATACATAAAAGGAGTCAACAAAGTAAAGGGGGAGACTATATTTAAATGAAGAAAAACTACCACAACAAGAGGACATAGTCTTAAATTAGAGGGGCAAAGGTTTATAAATAATATCAGGAAGTATTACTTTACTGAGAGGGTAGTGGATGCATGGAATACCCTTATAGCTGAAGTGGTAGAGGTTAACACCGTGAGGGAGTTTACGCATGCATGGGATAGGCATAAGGCTATCCTAGACTTAAGATAAGGTAATATTCTACAGCACAACATGTAGCTCCTCTTTAAAATATTATACTGCATCTACAAATCTATCCATCTAATTGTAGGCAATATTGGGGTACTTGTAATTTTTATGTAGGGGGGGGGGGAATTAAGAGTAGGGTTTGAGGAGTCAATAACATACAATGAATGCTTAACATATGGAGATTTGTATAATTGAGATCAATTCTTTTAAATGAGCTCCATTTGCCTCCTCTCAAAGTTGGGCTCTTTCAATTGCATTGTTCATAACATTAGTTAATGTTTGTGGCTCTTGCACTCCAATTTCTGCATGGATATTTGTAGTTTGTTCACATGCAACCACTCCTTCAGATATCCCCACAGAATGTAATCGGGAGTTGAAAGGGCTGGCGAATATGGCAGCCATTTAATTTGGGAATTTCTTGAAATTATCTGTTCAACGAACAGTTGTCTCAGTTTTGAAAATTCCACTATTTCTCATTGTTCCTTTGTGACATTACCAATGATAAATCTCCCAAGACTCGGTTATAATATGTAATTGCAACCAAAACAAAGTTATTTTACCTGTCAAATCCTACTCTGAAATTTGGCCCACCCTGTACATGATCCCAGATGGGTTGATAGTGAAGTACATTTAATTTTAGTGAATAAAAGTAATAATGTGAAATTACAGCAAACAATGAAAAATAAATGTTATTTACAATTGTTATTAATATATATCTTTTGCTTATAACCTTTGGACAATTTTAAGTTTTAGCATGTATGGGATAGGTATATGGCTATCCTAGATCTAATATAAGGCCCAGGACTAATGAACGTATTTAGAGAACCGGGCAGACGAGATGGGCCGTATGGTTCTTCTCTGCCGTCACATTCTATGTTTTTATGTAAATTTTTATATGTAGCGAGCAGAGGAAAGAATTATGCAAACGTACATTTTATTTCCAATATTAACATGATTAAGAGCATTTTACAAGCAATTTGTAGCAAAAGTACCTTGCGTGTACTCAGACAATGAATTCAGAATTCTATATGTGCTTGCTGAAAATGGTTGTAGATGACAATGATTGTTCCACTGAATAAATGCCATTGTGTAAAGTAGTTAAATGAGACTATATTATAGCTCACATTATGTGGATGACATGTCTACTTAATATAATAGAAACATACACAGGGGTTTATTCACTAAATACCAAATTGTAGTGAATTGAAAACCAAAGTGAAACATTTTAGGCAAAAAGAGCTGATTTGGAAAAAATATTTATTATTAGCATTTATTTAGCGCCAACTTATTCCGCAGCACTGTACAGTATCATAAAGGGGGGCATTTAACAATAAATTACACCATTACAAAATGTTATCAGAACAATAGGTTGATGAGCTTTCAATCTTCTAGAGGCTCAGCTGTATTTACAAATGTTGCAATTCTTTCACTACGAATTGGTGTTTAGAAAATAACATTTAAATATAGGAGACAGTACTTCTTAGAAGTTCTCTAGGATGACTGGAGAAATGCATTCACAGGAAGATTTCATTGCCTTGTGTGTCAGTCATAGTAATTTATTTTAGCATTTCAAAATACCCCTCCCCAATCCCCTCCCTACATTGGATTTTAATTACCAGGCTCACTGTAGGTTGCACAGGTCTCACGTCCTCTAACTGACAGCCATGTGCATTCATTCTTACAATACAGCTGCACGTGAGACAGCATTCCGTGTGTTTGTTATGTATGTGTTTTTTATTTTGCCTCTCAATCCGTAGTGTACGTTCTGTCTCTTTTTCATGGCTCTGTAGGGCAGAGGATTGTAGCCGAGCAGGTTGGATGTGATGGCTTTGCACGCCCCCCTGGACTGGATTGGACAGTCTTAAGACTGACACCTGTGTGACGTGGGGGAGGTGTACTCAGAGTGACCCAAGAATACAGCAGCTCCCTGATAAGTGACACAACACACCTGCATACCTCAGTCAAGCATCTTTCACTGCACTGAAAACAGGCGCTCAGGAAATCTCTCACAACCCAGGACCGTAGATATCAGGACGCTAACCCTTGCTAATGAGATCAAATCTCAGAACATCTTTCCCCATTCAGCACCCCGCAGAGAATATCCCACAGGTACTGTGCATGAAGTTTATCATTGGGACTTTCGTTTAACTTGTAACTGTTTCTGAATGATGTCTCCACATGCAAATAGTAGAGCTGATGTATTTTCATAAATGTTTCTTCTTTTAAATTTCATAAGCATGGTCATTTACTAAAGTGAGAATCGTCTGGAAAGCAAAGTGAATTCCAGATTTAAAGGATCACTATAGAGCCAGGAACACAAACATGTATTCCTGACCCTATAGTGTTTAACCCACTAAATAGGTGGCTTGCCCCCTTACTAAAGTTTAAAACTCACCTTATTTCCAGCGCCGCGCGGGTCTGCCGGTGTTGGCTCTTCCCCCTTTGTGACATCATCAAAATGGCCATAGGGAAAGCATTGGATTGGCTAAAATCGGCAATGGGGCGGGGCCAAATGACCGATTTGGTCAATCAGGACCTCCTCATAGCGATGCATTGAATCAATGCATCTCTATGAGGAAAATTCAGTCCATGCAGAGCGTGGGGATGCTGAATGGCAGGGCTGCTTACTGTACAGCCCTGAGCCAGGAAGCACCTCCAGTGGCCATCTATGGAGTGACCACTTGGAGGTGTCCCTAGGGGCAATGTAAACACTGCCTTTTCTCTGAAAAGGTAGTGTTTACATTAAAATGCCTGAAGGGAACCATTATACTCACCAGAACAACTACATTAAGCTGTTATTGTTCTGGTGACTATAGTGTCCCTTTAAGGCCAAAGCAGCCAAACTGGAAAAGAAATCTTCAAGTCTGCTATGCTTCCAGTTCAGCTGCTTTGGTCTTAAATTCACTTTGAATTCCTCACAATTCTCACTTAAGTAACTAACTCTGATAATCATATCATCTGTAAAGAGGATTTTCAAGATTTATTCATTAAACTGGGAATTGTGGAGAATTGACAAGCGTTTTGGAAATTTTAGCTCAAAATAGATGTTACAAATAAATGCATTAGGAGCATTTTTATAGTTCAGCTAGTTTGGTCTAAAATTTCACTTCTCGATTCTCTACAACTGGCAGTTAAAAAAAAAAAAAAAAAAAAACTATTTTAAAGTATCAATCTATAGATTATTTAAATATACCATGATATAATGGCAATGTGCATTAACTGCCAAAAAAGGATCTCATATAGTCTTCTTGCTTTTATTCTTAGGGATTTATTTGCTCAACAAGGAATTGTGGTGAATTGAAAACCAAATTTAAAAGTTTAGACATAAATAGCTGGAAGCATTCTCAGATAATTTTTTATTATCACTCTTTTGTTTACACCTCTTAGTACCTTTTACGTACTTATAATAGTGATCAGGTTTAAATCAAATTTTTCACTATCACATGAAATGCATTTTGGTCTGAGTACATGGAAGTAGCAGTTAAATATGTTGCCTGCTTCTTTTTGTGCTTGTGGCTCCGGTTATTAAGTATTTTATTTAGTAAAACTACCTAGAAGATAACATCTACTCTCAAAGGTGAATTAAAGGGAAACTCCAGGTCCCCACATCAGGTTCGAAAACAAAAATTACTTTTGTTTGATAACCCCATCATTTCTGTTTGTCCCTTTCATGATGTGATGACTTGAGTTTCTGGGAGTTGTAGCTCGGCTGTTCGCTTTCTACAGTAGAAAGCTAAAAATGTAACTACAACTTCCAAAGCCCTTGCTATGCCCATAAAGCACAAGTTATGGGATACACTCAGGGATACACTCAATTTTAAAGGTAAAATTACTTGGTAAATCACTTTCTGGTCTGATAACAAGTCACTGCAGAATCTGCACTGCTTGGGGATTAGCAGCACATGCTTGAATGTGAAATGTGAGTGTTCATCTGCTTTATTATTAATGTATAATTTTTTTCATATATTCTTAAAGGGACACTATAGTCACCAGAACAACTACAGGTTCATGAAGTAAATACTGTATTTTCAGAGACACATAAACTGTGTTTATGTTGCACCCTAGGGACATTTCCAGTGGTCGCTCCCCAGATGGCTACTGAATGTGCTTCCTGGAGCAGTGCTGCACAGTAGGCAGCACTGACGTTTAAAATTTTCCTCATAGAAGATGTGCTGATTGGCCAAAAAAGCATTTCGCCCCGCCCCCATCTCGTCTCCTTGCTGATTTCAGCCAACCCAATGCTTTCCCTATATGGAAAATCGTAAATTCTGATGATGTCACCAAGGAGGTGGATTGGGGCCGGGGCAATGCTGGAAATAAGGTATGTTTTAACCCCTTCTAAGGGAGAGGGGGGGGGGGGGAAAGCCACCTAAATACTGTTTTTAATACTGTCGGGTCAGGAATACAAGTTTGTGTTCCTGATCCTATAGAGTTCCTTTAACTTTGTTTTCCCCATGACACTCTAGCTCAAGTAAATTCTGTTATGGCGTGACAGTTGGCAAGCATGCCTTAAAGGAACACACCAAGCACCATAACTGCTACAGCCCTGTTGTCCACCACCACATCATCTTCAATGTAATAGCTCAAACCGTTTGCTCACAGTTTGAAAACAGTACAGTGGGTACTTAGTTTAGTTAGAGATGCTATTGGAAGGTTCAGCTATTTTGGTCTAAAATTAGGGATTATTCTAGCCTCGGTCAGGGAATAATCTAAATTTTATTAAAGACAGGAGGCGAATATTTGCTTTATATTCTTTACTGAAACCTCCAGCAGTTAATAGAACTTTTCAAAATAACCGATCAAAACAAAGCAACAGTAGTATAAAACCCCTAAGCAGTCTCTTCCACTTCCTCTTTCTTTAATGAGGTCGAGCAGGAGAGCAAGGAAACCAACGAATCCACCTTGTAGCAGACACATCCAGAGAAACAATCGTCAAGCCCAGAGAGAAAACAGATTACACTGCAAGAAAAAGGAAAACATCGTGAAAGTAAACTGTCATGGCAAGATGTCATATCCATACAATATCACTTGCACATCATAATACCTGATGAATAAACAAAGTCTACAGTATGTACCTAAACTAAAAGGCATTGACGAAACATAATTACAACACAAACATGATGAATAAAATGCACACGGACAATAATCACTGAATAATAGAAATAACCTTTATTGTGTAAAACCATGCATTTACAAAATATAACAATATCCCCAATTAATTATAATAGAATATGACCCAAATCCAGGGAGGGAACGTAGAAAAAGGGGGGGGAATATTCGCCTCCTGTCTTTAATAAAATTTAGATTATTCCCTCACCGAGGCTAGAATAATCCCTAATTTTATGGCATGACAGGAGGCTTCATATTTGCAATTTTAACGCCCAAATAGTAGAACCAGAAGCAATATGAGATAGAGGACCGAAATAAAAGGAGAATGGAAAAAACATTCCCTAAACCAAGCAGCGGTGTAGAGAAAATGCAGAAGGGACCCAACGGCTTCCAAAGTTGTTGAGGTGACAGCACCCCGAACCAAAAAGTGTCCCAGAGGAACTCTCAAGGTCAGTCAATGAGAGGATCCACCAAATCCAACGGGCGAGCGAAGATGCAGAAATAGTCCAAAATGGCCGTATGCAGAAATCAACAGCTGTCCATGAGTAGACGGACGAAAGAACCAGATCCTGGATCTACATGGTCGTGTACAACCTATCAGAACTGTGGCCTATCCGGAGAATAGCGGTACAACACAGAGGACGAATAGAAATTAAATATGTGTGGAGCAGAAGCCGATGTACTGAAGGGCAAGAAGGAAGAAGACACTACGTTGATACCATGACGTCAGAACGCCATGAAATACAAGATGTACTGGGGAAAACCGTAAGCGGAAAAACTGGCGAAATGGAGAACACACGATACCACTAGAATTGAGGAATAGCGAGAGATAGGGCTCCCGTAAGGTATACTCCTCTTGGTAGACTGCAGACCAAGAGATCCTTACCAATGCCAGAATCTTGAGAAAACGCACATGAGTCGTCCACTAGCTGACATAGGACATGAATGGCCCCATACGATCCTACCCTGAGAGGACAATGGGGACAGCCATAGGGACCCAATCATCTCTCCAGACACCAGTCGTGGCAGGCTACCCCTGTGGAACCCACACGGGACATTAAGAGACAGGGAGTCGTAGATTGCCTTCCCATGGCAAACTCCAGCAAAAAGGGGAAAGCACGGAGGACTCCTCCGAAGTGGTGTGGCCAGGCGAAACGACACTCCCAGGAATTCGGTCTGAAGCAAAGCCCGAAGTATCCTGGAGGTAAACGGGATGCGTACGCCCCGAAGGAGACCAAGCTTGGAAAACGCGTCCCTCGCCGAGCATTCGGCAGCCAGCTGAAGAACCGCTCCGTATGGCGGTTCACACCAAATTTAATCATGCCAGTACTCATGACTCCGGAGGGTGAGGCAACCAATCATTGGGGTCTCTCCATGGTCGGGTGAAGCCGTCCTCCACATGAGTGTCTCGTCCCGCAGACATTCTGTCACAAATGACGAATACTTGTCCAGACGCTATAGATAGCCTCCTGTCCTGCCATAAAATTTAAAATCCCCATATCAATTATTGGTTTAGTTACTAACCCTCACAGTGCCTTGGAGTAAGTCGTAGTTATAATGTGTAAGGAGAAGGATGGCCACTTACCAAAAAGATAAATCAATTTAAAGTAATTTTACTTTGACACAAATTACACAAAACCTACACTTTTTGTGTAACACTAGGGCTGATAGTCTTCTACTTCGCAACATCACATTAGCTGCCCATAGGGCCTTGGCGCAGGTTTGGCTGCAGCCCACTACTCCATCAATGGCCACGGTACTCAATAAACTATTTAATGGAAAAATTAATGGCACATGTAAGAGGGACACTAAAGAAGTTTGCAAGGGTTTGGGAGCCATGGGAAGCTTACTCAGGGAAGGGGGGGGGGATTAGGGAACTTAGAACGGGAAAGGAAGGGTCAGGCACTCCGTCTCTGGGCACCCAAGGGATCCTGCCTGGCTGCTCCCTGTACTGCAACCTCGCTAGCCTACCTGATGCCTCTGCCGATTGCGACCCGGAAATCTCCTCATCTTGTAACTTTCTCTGACTATTCTCAGTCTTACATAACACTATTCTTCTATCACTTCTGTATACTTTTTCTCCCATTCACAATGGTACTCGTAATACAAACCATTAACTTTATTAATATTTCACACTGAAACACGTATACCAGAAAGAAAAATATCAAACAGAAAAACCCTCATAAGACGGGTCCAAAATAGCAAACGCAGAGACATTCGTATTCATGGCAATAATGTAGATAGGTATTGCCGGTAGAATAATGCATCTTCCTACTTGGTCGACTGCCACTTGCAACTCCGCTGGGCTTGGTTATATCAACAAATAGACATGTACAATTGTACGTACCTAGAGAATAGACCCAACCTCAATAACCGCTGCCAAACGTCTCTCAACTTCTAAAGCTACAAATATGCCTATAACTACTAAGTTACATTAACTGCGCAATCAAAGTGTTGTCCAAATGTATTATATGTGACAATTGTATCTTATGTTACTGAAGATTGAATTGTTCTACTTGATGACCCTGTCTAGAGCTGCAAAAAATAAAGAATTTAAAAAAACTTATATGCTGAAACTAAAATAATTCAAGCAAAAAAAAAAAAAAAAAAGAATGCTAGGTATTTACTACACTTAAAAAGTTCTCAATGACTTGACTTTTCACCTAGTGCATCTTAATTTTAAGGGGAAACGCACTTGCAAAAGCTAGCCTATAAAGTTATTTATGAACACTTCTGCAATATTGAGTGATAAATTGTGTTCCTTCAAGCTAGAAAGGGCTTTCTTTCTGATCTTTGGCCATTTCGCAGCTGATGATTGAGATGCATGCTAGGAGCGTTGGAAATTAGCTGTTCCAGCCCTTTTATATATTTATACATATATATATATATATATTATTACAGTACTGTTGAGACTAACTGCTGGGGGGGAGCAGGGCTAACATGGGCCTCAATATGGGTCCTAAAAAGCACCAGATCTAGTTTTGGCCCCAATTCATTGTTGGCCCCACATTCCATATAATACTGAGAGAGAAATAGCATTTCCAGTTTCATAATTTGTAACAATACCACTTTAATACACCTTTTTGACGTTAATTATACAGCACAGTGTGTAATTGCAGCGAGTCCTGCGTTTTATGTAATTTATAGAATATGTTGGGACTTAGGGCATGATAGAGGGTCTGGTTTTAGGAGAAGCTTTGATCTGTATTTGTGGAGGGATCATAACCTTTTCTCTTGGGCTGAATTCACTGGTCAATTTGCCACATAACAACGCAGGTGCTTTCAAGGCTCTAGCAGGGACAGAAATTCAGTGACAGTTAAGGAATCTAATAAAAGGTGTGTTCACGGATTGCTTACATGAGTATGCAATGCTAAACAGGACAATGAAAAGACTTGTCATTTAAGAAGAACTGTCCTCTGTAGGATACATATTTTTTTTTTGCAAAACAGCACTTACAAGTTGTTCCTGTATTATGAATGCTGAGAGCACAGAAATGGGCATTTCATAGGAATTTTAATTTTTTTTTCCGGAGTTGGTTCTTCTTTGACTTAAAGGAATGATATACTCATCCAGACCCCTCCATCTCAATGAAGTGATGAAGTTGTCTAGGTGCCATCTGCACCCGCCTCCCCTCCTGTAATAACCCTGTAGCTGTAAACATTGCTGTTCTGCAGGAATGTTAAGGTTTTCTTTGCAGAGGTAACATGCCTGTAGTGGCTGTCAGTATGACAGCCCCTTGAGGCGCTTCCATTAAATAGTTGAGTAAAACTCCACTTTTCACTCAGTCTCTTTGATTGGCGCTGCATGGCATGCTCGCTAGCCTATTAATGCTTTCCCATTAAATTGGCAGAGCTCATCAATCTCGAAGTAGGCATGGGCAAAGCAGTATAGCATAGGAAGCAATGTAAGTTAACTCTCATTTAGATCACTTTTAACTCTTGCAGTGGGCTTGTCAACTAAAATGGGACAAGGGCACTATAGCATTAGGAATAAACATTTGTATTCCTAATGCTATAGAGTTCCTTAAAGTTTGACTAAGACCAAAGTAATTTTCAGAAATTGGGAACCTCATGTTGGGAAGAGTACAAAAAATACCAACTTTGTACACTCACAATTCTCTTGCACCAGACAGAGGATCATGGTAAATCAGGATTTATGTATATATTTATACATATATATATATATATTATTACAGTACTGTTGAATAAGAAAATAACTGATTATAATTAATATGTGGTTGATAATGAACATAAATAATATTACATAGTACATTAAAGATTTATAAAAATGTATGCATTATGAGACACTAATGCCATTGCAGGGTTCATTCTCACAACCCACAAGACACAGTGCAATGTTATGTATCTTTTACATTGCATTATGTTTCATTTATTTTTAAATATTTGTATTGATTTGTGTTCCATAACAGCCTGAATGCCAGAGATTAATCCCTGCCATTCCAGCTACTGTGAAAGGCAACCGACACATACACAGAAACACCAGATATATAGAAACAAGACACAGGCAAGCACAGCACACTAAGCTACTGTCATAGTTGCTTTCCTTCTGAAATATATCAGGCTACCTGAGATTGAATGCAAAAAATAAAACACAGCAAGTTTCTGCAGTACCGGTACTTAAAGGACCACTCCACACCCCAAAAGCACTTCAGCCTCTGATTGGTTATTTCCTTGTGAAGAGACTGCAAGTCTCTTCTGGGGAAAACGGGGTAGGGGCTTACAAAGGCTGCAGTCATAAGAAATGCAGCTTTTGTAAGCTATTTTAAACTAAATTCCCAATGAACACATACATGAATATATGCATGTATGTATTCATTGGGTGTATATCTACTAAACTGTGGTTTTTTTGGGTGGGAAGCGTGGAGTGGTCCTTTAAAAAAAATAAATGTGGTTCCCCCCATCTTGTCAGCTAGAGCCTTACATGCAGTTCCAAACCATTAGTCTCTCAATTTTGTTTCTATAAGGATTTAGTTAATTGCTGAGAGACAGTGAATTCTATCAAAAGAAAGACAAAATTGCTGTCACTAATGCAGAACAGAAACGTGCAATTTAGCAATAAATATGAAGATGGGCCAGACTGCTGGCCCTTGGGGAATTTGGGTTAGTGTCAAACCATTCAAAAATAGTTTGAAGGCACTGTAGGACTCCAGGCACCAAAACCACCAAGTTGGGATGTAGGAGTTATTGTATTTAGTGTGCCCTTTTTAGTTAAATTATCTATTCTGTGCTGCCAGGGTATTTTTACATGGGATTACCATCATTTTCTGCCTGACATTGGAACTGTTATTCCTCAGAGTCCACACCACTGCTTTAATAGTACAAAACCTTCTTTCAATTGAAAAATAATCATTGTAGTAGTGTCAGTTTTATTTGTCATTTATTGGGTCTTAAAATGTTTGTTTTACTCTTATGTAAGTATATGACTGTTCTTCCTGGCATAGTTTCATAGTCGCAGAGCTGTGCAAATGTGCTACAAATTTTCACACTCAGGCTGATTTCTTTTTATAGCTGCCTGAAGATGGAGGAGGGGAGTTTGGATCTGATGGAGTTAACCGACTTCCAGTATGAAGCGTGAGTAATATATCCATTGTTTCCAAATGATGAAACTTATTCGCCATGATACACGATGCCATAAATATGTACTCAGGAATGCACAATAACCTATATGTATACACTGACACACTTTCACATACTAAGACTTTTATTCCCCGTCACAACGAGGCTGGCAATCTGCAGCCTTGAGGTTTATGGTGGACTTAAACTCTCCTCATCTAGCTAGGGATTATGTGTAATAAAAGGTCAGGCCACACAAATTTCCAGCACTTGATGTAAAGCTAGCTTTCATTTTATATACATAAAAGGACAAAAGATGGATGAAATCAGCATATCAAAGTGTAGCTCCTATTACCCTCAGTTAGTTGCGTAGATGAGAAAGCATCATTGGGAGTTGTAGTCATCACAGTATGTATCAATTATCTTTGAACCATTAAGTGGTTAAAAATACAGCTCAAACATTTGTTAGAAATAATTCTGTATTCAAGTCCAAATCACTGAGAAATATACTAGTAAACGGAGGGTCGCAAATCGAACCTTGGGAGTTCAAGACAAATCTGGTGTAAACAGCCGTATTTGCTGCAATGAATAACTTTTAAAGCTTCAGCTGTTTTGACTAAATTTCTCCATAATGCTTTGCACAACAGCTGCAATCTCTTCGTTTGGCCATTGCTGCTATAACATTTCTTCTTAACCTACTGCGTTGAATGCTTGTGGGTACAGAAACCGTGCAGACAGCACAGAAATGCTACTAGAATATCAACCAGATGTCGCCACATTTGGAACTGCTGGAAAATAATGCTACAAAATTCAAACACGGTGGATTCTGAGACTACGAGTGTATAATGTGACTCTTTGTTCCTATTGAATTTGTTGTGGGTGTGGATTGACACATCAACATTAACTAACACACAGCTTGACATAATGCTTGCAAACACGTGTACATGTAAGACATGTATCATACTGAATATCTAGAACCATACGTGCGATATGCACTGACACACATTTTGATATACTGTAGAAAACCACAATTCTAGCTTGACAAATAATGATGTATGATATGACCGCAGACATTTAGTTAAATACCATGACACTGACTTTCACTGGTGTATAAAGTGATACACAAGTACTAAAACTATATAGCAGATACCAAGAACATGGAGTTCCACGTTTGACCTTCTACCGCTCTTTTAATGGCATGTACACAGAAAATAAAACAAGCAGTAAAAAGTTATAACTGGAAGATAAGCACCTTAGAATCTAACAAATGTCAAATTATTCTTCTGCCAGGGGCAGCAATGAAAAGTTTACCTTTTAGCACTACTTCTTGCTAATGCTAAACAAACAGTTTTACTGTATTTTATGTGAGATCGGGACACACCATACGTGTCTAGCCACTAGCCAGTACCCTAGGGCTGCATGAACTGGTTTAAATACACCTTTCCTTGTATTTAAATATCAGTAATAAATGTGCTTGGACATTTTCAGGGTTCAAGACAGGTGCAGTAAGGACACTAACTATACAGCGTTTGTATGAGAGGCACGGTACATATAGATATTACACTAAAAGACAGAAAAATGTGAAATAACTCTTACTGCTTTACTTATTCTAGATGAACTTAGATAAATCGCTTCATGTTGCCAATGAGATTTTTTTGCACTGATCCCAATAGATTAGATCAGGATGGTCTATGATGGTAAAACATCAGTTCAGCAGGTAAATCTCCTGGGCTGGACCATGTGTTACTTTATAGAATAAACGTGATGTATTTCTTGAAGGTGCTCATCTCACATGTCTCTCTTGCTGCTTATTTCCTTTCTCACTCTTAATTTCCTTACTCGCATGTAACTACACGCTTTGCTTTCATCTTCCCACTACTTTTTACTTGTCTCAATTCTCAATGCTGACCACCTGTTCCTCATTTATTTCATGTATCACTTTATTGTATTTCGCCCTTTTCACTCCCCACATTAAACACCTCTATAGTAATGTAAATGAGATTGGCCCAGGACAAATGATAGGTCTAATGCCCAGATATCTGGGACAACCTGTCAACCAGTTACTCACTGAATAGACATCCCACTTTCCACTACACCATATGAAAAAGTGTGGCTGAGGGAATTTTAGAACAAAGAGACTCGTAGACTTGATCTTACCCCTCCTCCTGAAGCACTTGTTATTTCACCAGTGCGCATTGTATGGTTCCTATGAATAGGCTGAAACTTGAATGCTTTTATAAAAATCATTCCCTATGTAGTTTGCTGAATATGTTGGTGCTATATAAAATAAGTTATAATCGTAGTCTTAGACACATATTTGTGTTTTGTTTAGTTTTTTTGTTGTTTTTTTTTAGGAGTGTGACATTCATCGCACAAATGTTTTTCTTGTCATTTTCCCTTTAAGATCAATTGAAAGTTACTGAAATGGAGAATTGCACTCAGAGGAAGAAATAGGCACCATGGCCACTATGGGGTAAAATATGGGGTTAACACTGAAACTTGGTGGTTAAGTCACATTCCATTAGCAAGTTGTGGGGTTGACTAAGGCAGAGAAAGTGGAAAATGATCAGTTGATTCATACTTTTGTTAAGGTCTTCTGTGGTCTTCAGGTTGTGTAGTTGAACTACATCTCCCATGATCCCTTGTCGACATCCAAATGGATTGACTACAGGGATATAAAATATCAATCTGCTTAACCAAGTAAGTCATAATTTCAGCTAGCTTTCTCTGGAGAGCTGTTACAGCAACTTGTAGTTTATTGTTGTAAAAGTTAAACGGTCCATTCCAGGTCAGAATGACGATGCACCTTTCTAAGAGTAGATCAAATTAAATTTGTATGCAGAATTGTGATTTGTTACATTGCTACAGGTAATGGCATCTGATTACAGGAACATTGTGAAGTTACTGCATTCCACCTGTACTATGCCATGTCAATGTATAATTACTCATTATTTCTATGTTATAATCACATAATCCTATAATCCTGCCAAAAGTCCCCATTGCAAGGTAAACATAACATGACCATGTTGTGTCACTGAGTACCCATTTTGCTTCCGAGATTGCCATTTTTATAATTCTCCAGTTTTTATTCGATACATGTATCACTGTCCCTTTCTTCTTCCCTGATGTCACTGCTTTGGGGTCACCAAAAAAATCTCCACAAAGTGCTTAACATTACCGGACACCATAATCCACATATATATTTCTGGCTGAGTGACCATACAACACTAACCACATGTGCAAGCCTCGCTTAATGGTAGGACTGGATCTCCATAAAGGGCAAAAGGCCGAAAGTTCTTTTTTTTTTTATTTTTTTTTATATCTACCACTTCATCACACACTCCTTTATACCAACATCCTTTCTAATTTACATTTAATACCTTGTGATATTGTGGTATGGGCAACAGATGGGCTCTGTGGCTGGCTAAGCATCATTTGTTTTTTGCCCAGTTTCTATTTTTATGTAGAAGGTGTTTTTAGAGCTCTTTTATAGATCTATAAATAATTTCACACAATGTGCCTGCCCCCTATTGTAGTTGCATGGCTTGTCGAAAATTGCATGAAATCTTGTTGAGGAGTTATTGAAGAATTAATAGTTTGAAGTGTCTCCATGTCAGTTAATTTGGAAACTTTCCAGATATATTAATTACACTAAATTTATGGTAAATGTGGTCTAAGGAAACATATTACATAGTTACATAGCTGAAAAGAGACCTGCGTCCATCAAGTTCAGCCTTCCTCACATGTTTTTTTTGCTGTTGATCCAAAAGAAGGCAAACAAAACCCAGTTTGAAGCACTTCCAATTTTGCAACAAGCTAGGAAAAAAATTCCTTCTTGACCCCAGAATGTCAGTCAGATTTATCCTTGGATCAAGCAGTTATTACCCTACATTGAAAGATTATATCCTTGAATATTCTGTTTTTGCAAGTATGCATCTAGTAGCTGTTTGAACATCTGTATGGACTCTGATAAAACCACTTCTTCAGGCAGAGAATTCCACATCCTGATTGTTCTTACAGTAAAAAAAAACTTTCCTTCTAGTCTAAACGCATGACCTTGTGTCCTATGTAAAGTCCGGTTTGTGAATAGATTTCCACACAATGGTTTGTATTGGCCTCGAATATATTTGTATAATGTTATCATATCCCCTCTCAGGCGACGTTTTTCTAAACTAAATAGGTTTAAATTTGTTAACCTTTCTTCATAGCTGATATGTTCCATTCCTTTAATTAATTTTGTAGCCCGCCTCTGCCCTTTTTCTAGTGCCATAATATCCTTCTTTAGAAAAGGTGCCCAAAATTGCACAGCATATTCAATGTGTGGTCTTACCAGTGATTTATAAAGAGGCAAAATGATATTCTCGTCCCGAGAATGAATGCCCTTTTTCATGCATGACAATACCCTACTGGCCTTGGCCACTGCTGATTGACATTGCACATTGTTGCATAGTTTGTTGTCTATAACAATTCCCAAGTCCTTTTCGTGTGTTGTTATCCCTAATTCGCTTCCATTAAGGGTATACGTTGCTTGTGTATTCTTTACGCCGAAGTGCATAACTTTGCATTTTTCAACATCAAGTTGCTATCTGTGTGATTTTATGAAAACCTGCATTGTCTTTTATTTAGTCATTAATCTTCATTCATGGACTTTCATATATTTAATTGGATCACAGTTTTCTAATGAGAAATTTGCCCTTTTGTAGACTCAACGTTGCTCACGCAGCTTTTCCCCTACGCTGGTGAAAGTTATGTATGGCTGTTACTCACCAGGTCCACTTATACATAAACACCATTTTACTCAATAAGCAAACATACACAAACTATGTCCACTGCAGGTGCTCCTATGCCATCTAGTCTGTCTGAATCAAATTTTAGGAAAACAGTTTTTAACAACAACTAGATAGTTCACCCTGTCTGCTGTAATACATTTCACTCAAAGTTTAACAGATTGTAACAATTCTAGTTTGATTATCTCTAAAAATCTATTCAAATTGTTTTGTATGAATGATTTGGGCTTGGTTCCAAGGGGCATACCTAGTGATCTATTTACATTTTACACTGCCTTAGGCCTGAAAGTGTGCATTGTTATTTCTTTTATTTTCTTTCTTATAAAACACATTTACATGTCTACCTCACAAATTCCCATTTTTACTACAGCCTTGTCAGTAGCTCTTTTTTATATATCTCTATCCCCAATCCCTTTTCTGAACTTTTTTTCTCCTCCAAATTATTTAACCCTTCCAAAAACGTTGACATGTCTGTCTAAATACCAATCCATCCACTCACCGACCCACCCACACTCAGTGGTGACCTTGTAATGCAGTGATTTTTCTATTGGTGTGCCATGTCACAAACCTATTAGGGAGGATTTATCAAAATGTACATGTTTGCAAAACCTTTTAGAACATGTTAATAATCCTATAGACTGTAAGCTCGTTTGAGCAGGGTCCTCTTCAACCTATCGTTCCTGTAAGTTTTCTTGTAACTTTCCCATTTATAGTTAAATCCCCCCTCTCATAATATTGTAAAGCGCTATGGAATCTGTTGGCGCTATATAAATGGCAATAATAATAATAAATCCTCCCACTGGATTTAGGACTGTAATGGGTTGAATACAGTCCCTAAGATATTTTATTAATGTGCCAAAACACAGCTTCAGAAATGAAAGGCAATCATGACAGAACATTTCCGTCATGTGTCCTTAAGGGATTAAAAAAAATACGTTCATTTGGCTAGAGATGTATGCATAACATTCATAAACTACTGATGAATATAAAAAGAAAAACAAAGTAGGTATGTGAAGTGGAAATCAATCAATAAATTGATTATTTTGTGTATCTGCCCCTGGCCAAATTAAAGAAACAGTGCGTGCATGCTCCCTGAAGTAATTCACACCGGACACAAGTTTCAGGTTAATGAAAAACTTGAGGAATGTTTATAAAGCAAAATTACATCATAAGCATTGTCAGAGATAACATTGATTTATACATCAATAATTGGTTAGGGGTTAAGTGGTTGATTCATTGCTCGTCCTACCGGGTGTGATGTCACTGGCATCTTGCGGGTCTCCCCCAGATTCACAGCGCCATCTTGTTAGTGAGGATGTTATTCAATGACTAAGAGAAACTCCCTGGCCCTAGCGGCCATTTTAGGTAAACTAAGTAAATCACATTATGAAGTTATAAATGCTGATTAAAAACTATATAAAGTAAATAGACATTTTACTAACTAGAAAAATTAGAGTAATATTTCATGTCCACAACAGTATGCTTTGGAGATTTTTCACATTTTATTTCATAATTAAAGTGTACCATAGTTTAACCCCTTAAGGACACATGACATGTATGACATGTCATGATTCCCTTTTATTCCAGAAGTTTGGTCCTTAAGGGGTTAAAGAAGGTTGGGAACCCCTTTTGTTATGTACACATAATGTACAGCATTTTTTTCATGCATTCCTCAGGGTATACCAAGTCTTGCATTGACCTATGCAAATACTTGTTATGTTCACATGCCCCCTGGTGGCCTTTTGGCGCCTCCAAAGAAGTATTGGGTACTAGTGGCAGGCAGTCAGAACAGGTTGTGTGTGGCTGGTCATAGAATGTCACCTTGCTGCTTCTTTCCCCCGATAAGATCATAACTTGAAGACAGACGGTTCTGGGACACATTATTAATTTGTTCAAACACTTTTAAAGCAGCCTGTGTTTTCCATAGTGAGCCTCAAGGAGCTTCTGTGTTGTCTATCGTCTGTCAGCATTTTTCTCAAATGAGTTGATTCCTCTACTCCTGAAACACATTAACCCTCTATTACTCTTTTTCAACGATTTAATGCATTATCCTCCCTGATTACTGTTACCAAATGGCTCTAATGCCAGTGATGTTGGAAAGCATCGTCGTAACCTATACACACTTTGAGCATTACTTTTCCGTTAGGGATTTAATCTAAAACATATCACAAAAGACATATTTAGACAAGAAAATATAAATTTAGATTCTGCAGTATTATCCATACTGTATGATTGTAATACAGACAGCTCTTTTAATACTTTTTTATACTCTGACATTGAAATAAAATCTCAAGTTAGCAAGTAGGATGATCAACATATTTTTTTTTTGTCAATCTTTCTTTTATTGAGGCAGGAGTTAAATGGGGTACAGAATAGAGAAGAGGGGATGCACAGTATTTGTACAGAGTGGGATCACTTTAACACAGTAGTACATCTCCTTCGAATGGCAGCCTCATTTTATATTTTATATTACAAAAAAGTTAATAACACGCATAAAGTAGCAATTATGAAGGTAGTTTGAACTAAACGATTGTATCGTCAAGAGTTAGATTAAGTAAACAAGTGTAAAACAGATGAAAAACAATCAGAGCTTGTCGTTGCTAGACTAGTTATGGAAAGTAATTAGATCTAAATGTGTAGGTACATACTAGCTGGCTCGTTGCTGTAGTCGCTTTAGTAGCTGTAATGTGTGTACTCAGTAAGCCTATCCTTATAACAAGGCATATAACCTTCGCTTATAACATTTGCTTATATCAGCAAGAGAAATGGTGAGAATATATGTAGGTACATCTAGTAACTCACTGCTGCGTAAAAATTTGACGTTTGTAGTATCACTAGCAGGTTGAGCGTGAGAGTAGTGAGTAGCAAGACTTATAGTAGGTTAGGTAAGGCATGGCTTACGGTACATGTGTTAATGTCCGCCAGTTCATCCTGACTCCGTCAGGCGGCAACCAGTGAAAGATGCATGTGGGTACGTGATATGCAACACGGGTCAGTCCAAATGGTGTTCCCTACTGGGTGCAGCTTACAGTCGGGAGTATCTGCGAGCTGGTCTGTTCATCCAGTTTCATCCGATCCCTCTGCGGGGTGGTGTTGTAGCCTGTAGTTGCAGTAGTTGGGGAGTAGAGTGGTACGGGCTTGTGTGGGCCGCCATCCAGCCCCAGGTCGGAGTGAAGGCCTGTACTTGCAGTCCGCAGACTCGGTTTCTCGGTGAGGCCGGGTCTCCCCTGCGTCGGGCGCTGCGTGAAGCCTGGGTGTTACGTCGCCGCCAGCGGCGGTCAGACTTCCGGCGATGCGGTAGGTACCTTGGAGGCTTACTCCTAGTGGCCTTCGGCCTGGGAAGGTTTTTGGCGCGGTCTGTGTAGCTTGTTCCGTGAGGCTTGCCACGTGGTGACCCCCTCTCCTGTCCCCCACTGACATCTTGTGCCACTGTCCCGTGCTGCGTCTGCTCATGTTTATTGCGGCTTTCTAGGCGTTCCCAGAACCTCTGGAAGAGCCTGTCAAGCCGTGCCATAAGGTGGTCCACAGGGTTAGTGCCCTGGAGGGGGGCTTGTGTGCATGCTGATTGCTGCCGCTCAGGCGCCATTTTGTGAGGCCCTCTGGCCGTGTTGCTTCGTTTGTGGAGAGGTCCGCCAGTCTGCTGAGCTGTGGGTCGGGGGCTGGTGGGGACCGGGATAACCCCCACCGGTCCAAAGGGGGGGGGAGTTACAGGGGCCCTTGCCAGATTGTGAGTGTGTTGCGACCGAGAGAGAGCGGCCGTCCCTCCCCCGGCCATCACACTTGCCATGCTGCAGGCCAGATCACGTCGCCGGGCTCCGGTTCCCGCTGGACGATCGGGATGATCCAGGTATCGGTGGGTGTCTCGTCGAGTGCCGGGCAATACCCGGTGTCGGGCTGCTCGTTTCCAGCTTAGGTAGACCCGGGTGGGTCGGAGATTATGCCCGCTGCCGCCGGAGCTAAGAGCAGACGCGTCCGGCCATCTTGGCTGCCAGGCCCCGCCCCCCTCAACATATTTTTTTAACTAGATTTATAACACAACAACTTTATCTGTTCAAAGTCACCACTTACCACGTTGGGATTCATTCACTAAACATAACATTGTTGTGAATTGCAAAGTGCTGATTTGGAAAAATTCTCCCTACTCTAGTATAGTTATAGCTAAATACAATTCACTGTGGGCTTCGTGGCAGGCAGACAGGGAGCGGACGGGATGAGGAAACTGCTCAATCTTCTACATCGAACACACAGCGTGGGGAGACCCGGTGCATTCCTCTCCTTAGATACTGAAACAGCCTTTGATCAGCTGCACTGGCATTTCCTCACAGCTGTCCTTGAGAAATTCCAGTTTGCTCCGCACTTCACGTCCTTGGTGTTGGTATTATACTCAGCCCCATTTGCCAAGGTAGCCAACAGCGGGTTTCAGTCCATTGAGTTCCCAATCACGAATGGAACAAGACACGGGTGCCCTCTATCCACCCTGCTCTACGTTCTGGCTTTGGAACCCCTGGCAAATCTCATACGCACGAACCCACACATACAGGGGATCAAGGTGGGAGAAACGGACTATAAACTTACGATGTTTGCGGACGACATTCTGTTGTCCTTCACAGACCCAGGGGTGTCCATACCACAATTTAGCGACCTCCTGCAGATCTATAGTGCCTGCTCATATAGATCAAGCTAACCAAAACGAAAGCAATGCACCTCAACCACATTGTTGCGCGAGCTGAAAGCCGGTGGGACAATGATAGCCTCACCTTTCTAGGCGTAGAGTGCCCGGCCAAAACCCAGACCTTATTCCAGGCCAATTACGCGAAATTGTCCAAATATATCAAAACATCAACTGCTGTCCTGGATGGGCCGCATAGCGGGCGTAAAAATGATCCTTCTTCCTAAGCTGCAATATGTGTTCCGCACATTGCCTATCAAACTTCCACCACCATATCTGAAAAGCATGCAAAAAATGCTCAATGACTATATCTGGGACTACAAACGACCCAGGGTTGCGGCCAAGGTGCTTTACAGATATTTCAGAGGAGGTGGACTGGGTGTTCCTAAACTCACTAGGTACTACAAAGCATCCCAAACTAAACCCACTGATCATGGCCCATCATCTCAAAGTCCAACCGGCCTGGCTACACATAGAAGCCACGTATACGGCGTGACAGGACCTTACTACCTTAGCGTGGCTCCCACGACATCACGACAGACTGCGACACAAACACATGTTGCCTACCACATCTCTAACCCTTTCGATGTGGGATGTGCACCACGCTGCAACCCACATGAAAGACTCAGTTTCTCTAGCAATGCCACTGACCGCTGTCGCGGCCCTTCTAACTACTTTCTTTGGTGGGGTCCATGCATGGAATCACTCACCTTCACCAAGTGACACACGCTGGTCCACCCGATGCAGCTCTTGTTCCCTACCTACAGATACAATCCTGGCTTAAACAACAGGTAGCTCAAAGGGCTGACCTCGTAAATGGGCACCAGATGTCGGACTTGGAAAACCTTTGCACTCAACAGACAACCCCCACCAAACTAATTTCCTCATTATACGCAGTTGCCACACAGAGACAGGCCACTGAAACCCCCCCTCTTTGGTTAAGCCTGGGAGACGGACTTCAAAAAAACACTGGATGACACACAGTGGTCCAAAATTTACTTGGCAAATAAAAAATTCCCATTATGCATAGCACACATTGAACTGACTAGGAAAATCCTCTATCGATGGTATCTGGTGCGAGTGGACTTAGCAATGAACCCAGAAATATACCTATTGCAGCTTCTCCCCACAGATATACCCAAACATAAACAATACCTGACCTGTCACATTCTCATAGCAGCCCTATCCACGATAAGCAAGGCCTAGCTCACCACCACCACTCCCAGCATTGAACTATGCACCTGGCTGTATGAAAGAAGAAGCAATCCGTCCAAACGGTTCTGGAAGGAGGCTTGGGATCTCTGGGACTCCCAGCACTACCCTCCTGGGGGTACCACACCCTGCACGGGGGACGCAGTGCAGCCCATCATGGCAACATTTCCAGACCAGATGATTGAATCTACCCACACGCTAGGTATATTTCCTCTCTCTGTGATGATAATTGCAGGATAGTACCAATATATGTGGAAAGATATACATCTGTCAAGTGCTGTGCTTAATACAGAGTCAAACGGTGTGTTAACTCAGCATGTATGGTCTTTGCATAGACTGGTAAAAATCTGACTAGATAGAAATATAGGGGAGAAAATGATTTTTATTCCCCTATTTTTCTATCTAGTCAGATTTAAAGAGAGAGAGGCTTACTACAATTTTCCTCCTTATAAACCCTTCTTACCAGTCTATGCGAAGACCATCCATGCTGAGTTAACACACCCTTTGACTCTGTATTAAAGGGACACTTCAGGCACCCAGACCACTCCTGCCTATTGGAGTTGTCTGGGTGCCATCTCCCACTACCCTTAACCCTGCAAGTGTAATTAGTGCAGTTTTTCATAAACTGCACTAATTGCCTAACAGGGTTAAGTCCTCCTCTAGTGGCTGTCTATGAGATAGCCACTAGAGGAGCTTCCGGGTTCTTAAAACACTTTTAGTGTTAGGGGTTAAGCCCCGAGACACCCCTGGAGTGTCTCACTGGTGTATCACCTCTTTGACTGTGTTAACACTTAAGAAACACGTTGCTGTTACGCTGTTGTATGGGTGTGACACAGTTATAGAACCCTTCTCTATAGGGAGGATTCCTTCCTACTTCCGTTAGCTCCCCTGAGCTAACAGAAATGGCAGGCATTCCCTACTTGAGTGTGCCTGCCTCCCCACTCACCAGTTCCTCTGCTCCAGACCTCAAAATAGACGTTTATGCGCGCACACGAGCCAATGCTGGTACACCTATCTGTGTGCACAAACCGGTGCGCGCAAATGCAGCTGTGTGCACGAGTCTGTGCACGTGTGTACCAATTCAGGGGCTTCTCAACTGAAAGTCTCTTCTGGGGAAAAAGGTGAGGGCTAGCTAAGGCTGCAGTTCATAAGATCTGCAGCCTTTTCAAGTTCTTTTAGCATACACCCCCAATGAATACATGTATGAAAATTCATGCATGTATTCATTGGGGGTACATCTACTAAACAGTATTTTATTTTATTTTTTTTGCCGTATGGGAAGTGGAGTGATCCTTTAAAAACACTTAGCTATGCACTGTTCTTAAAGGGACAGTATAATTACCAAAACAACTTTAGCTTAATGAAGCCGTTTTTGTGTGTAGATCATACCTCTGAAGTTTCACGGCTCAATACTCTGCCATTAATGAGGTAAATCACTTTTGTTTTTGTTTATGTAGCCCTAGCCACACCTTCCCTGACTGTGACTGATGCAGCCTGCATGAAAACAAAATGGTGTCATTTTCAATCAAATGTAACTTGCTTTAAAAGTTTTTATCTCCTACTCTGTAAATTGAACTTTATTTACACGCATGAGGCTCCTGCAGGGTCTAGCAAGCTATTAACAGAGCAGGACATGATACATTCTAATTTAAACAGAATTTGGAACAAAGAAAGTATTTTTTTCTTTTTTATTCTTTATTTTCGGTACATTCAGTTATGTGACATACATACTTGCATCGCCTTAGCAGCATAGACAAATTGGCAATCGGCATGGTTAATAGCTTTGTTCAAAGTTATGCAATACGTTTACAGGTGCAAATTGATAGGAACTAAGAGTAGGTAGCAGCTATGTTGTGTTTGTCTTTCTGTGCAATGGTCGAAGGAGTTAGCTTGTGCCTATGTGGTCAGGGAGAACATAGTGGAAATGCGTCTGCACATTTTCGAGTGTGTGTGTGGTAGTAGAGTCTTGTAGATGGTTGATTAGCACCTTCCTTGGCAGTTTCGGCGAGGCATAAGGTGGTTGGTTAAGCTGTCGTTTATCCCCCTTTGTAGTGGCGTGTATGCCTCGTTGTGGGCCATGCGCTTCTGTCAGTGCTTTGGTGTAGGTTGTGTGTCGGGTATGCTATGCGTGGTACAGTGGGTAGTGTCGACCCCTAACCAAAGGGGGTCACGGGGGGGAGGGTGTACATCTCGGTCTTTGTAGGGGGTGGCTTTAGTCAAACTTGGGGTGTAGAGAGAGTAGTAGGGTGAACTTAGAGAAGAGAACAGCAGAGCATGGAAATTTGTGGTTTACATTTTATGTGATGTTCAGGTCGCTGCCTCCTGTCTCCTGTTGCCCCTGGGAAAGAATGGAACAGTTCTCCCTGGGTCCCATGAGTGGGAGCTGTTGTTGTGCCCGGCGTTGAGGTGTTCCGTGTCAGTCCCAGTTTTTGGAGGAGCGCAGGGGCCTCCGAGAGTGAGGTGAGTTTTAGGACCTCCGTTCCACTGATGACCGCCATGACCGCAGCAGCCATTTGTACTCTACTTTCCCTTTCCGCAGTTGTTCCATTACGTAGTTCAAGGACTTTCTCCAGAGTAGGGTTTTCCGCGTAATGTCTTGGAAAAAGGTGAGTTGTGAGTCTTCGGAGGTCTTGTCTCTTACCGCTGCTAGTATGCAGCGTTTTTCTGTCATGGAGTGGCAGCGGACTATGACATCCCTTGAAGCTGTTGTGGGTGCCCTTTTGGCCTTGTTTATGCGGAAGTGGCTGTCAAATTCCAGCTTTTTAGCATGTGTGTGTGGCAGGATAGTTGCTGTGAGCCTCCTCAGGTACTGTGTTTGTTCTGAGGGTCCGACTGTGTCAGGGATTCCCCGGATCTTAATATGTGTGCACCTACTGCGGTCTTCCATGGCGTCCAGAGTGTTTTGGAGCGCTGTGTTCGCCGATTGTAAGTGTTTCAGGGTATCTCCCATGCTTTTTATCTCTTGTCTGAGGTCTAGTATGTCCTCTTCAGAAGCCTGTACTTGTGCTGTCACTGCCTGCGTTTCTGTGCGCATTAGGTTTAAATCAACATCGAACATCTGCTTCATTTCTTGTAGCAAGAGTCTGATATCCTTTTTAGTGGCTGGGGCTGAGTCATCCCTTTCTGTTGGTGGGCTGCTGGGGGATTCAGATCTCCTGTCTGCTCTGCGTTCTTGTGTCTGCTGTTCTGTCTCTGTGGAGCCAGTCTCCTGGTCCTGGTCGGCCGCCATTTTGTGGCCTGCAGTGCGCTGTAGTAGGGCCCATATGTCTTGTGAGTCCCTGGGTGCAGCTTGTTGTGGCTTTTGTGATCGCCTCCCCATTTCGTCACTGGGTGGTCAGTGGTAGTCTGCCCCCAGGCTATACCAGTCCTCGGGGCACGGAAAGGACAACGCTGGCAGTTGTGATGCCGGCTGGAGGGCGAGGTAGGCCCGAGATTTGCGGATGCGTTTTTTGCCCAAGTTTGTATATAAAAAGGGCATTGGCGGGTAGCCCTGTGAGCCCTGGAGCTGTGGCTGTGGGTCTCACGGGTCGATGGTCCCCCGTACCTGCGATCTGTGGCAGATTGCTCAGTGATACTTGGGAGCCGTTGAGAGCAGCGTCCATTCGGCTCCGTGGTTAGGCCCCTCCCCCCCAAAGAAAGTATTTTAACACCCTCATAAGTACACTGTCCCATCAACCGAAACACCTATTTCACACTTTTGATGCTCTTCTTCGCCCTTTTATTCCCCCTCCTTCTACCACCTTGTCCGCCACAAACTTTGCATCTCACTTCACTGAGAAGATCTCTACAATCAGAGAAGCGATCGCTAATCTCTCTCCTTCCCCTACCAATACATCACCCAACGCCACTCCCTCCACCGTTCTACACTCATTTGCACCTGCTACAGCAGAAGAGGTTCGTGCTCTGCTCCGGTCCTCCCGCCCCACCACCTGTTCCCTCGATCCTATTCCCTCGCATCTTATCCGCACTTTGTCTCCTTCTCTTGCTCTTCCTCTCACTAAAATCTTCAATCTCTCCCTTTCCTCTGGCACATTTCCCTCTCCCTTCAAACATGCAACTGTAACCCCAATTCTAAAAAAGCCCAGCCTTGACCACAACTCCCCATCCAACTACAGCCCTGTCTCGCTATTGCCATTTGCCTCCAAGATCCTCGAGAGAGTTGTGTACATCAGACTGACTGACTTTCACAAATCCAACTCTTTGCTTGACCCCCTTCGGTCTGGATTCCGCGCTGGTCATTCTGTCGAAACGGCTGTGACCAAAGTATCCAACGATTTAATCGCTGCTAAATCTCGCGGCCATTACTCTATCCTAATTCTTCTTGATCTTTCTGCTGCCTTTGACACTGTTGATCATCAACAGCTTCTTTGCATTCTCCATAATTTTGGTCTACGGGATACTGCTCTCTCCTGGTGCTGCTCCTACCTCTCCCAGCGCTCTTTCAGTGTTTCTTTCTCTGACTCTGACTCTTCCCCCCAACCACTCTCTGTCGGCGTCCCCCAAGGTTCTGCCCTTGGTCCCCTACTGTTCTCTATTTATACTGCCTCCCTTGGGAAACTCATCAGCTCCTTTGGCTTCCGTTATCATTTCTATGCAGATTACACGCAAATCTACCTGTCCTCTCCTGATCTCTCTCCACCCATCTTGACTTGTGTCTCTGACTGCCTCTCTTCGATCTCCAACTGGATGGCTGCTCACTTCCTTAAACTCAACTTGTCCAAAACAAAACTTCTGGTCTTTCCTCCCACAAGTGTTACTACTCCTGTGTCTGTCTCCCTCCAAGTCAACGGCGCTACCATCACCTCTACCTCGCAGGCTCGATGCCTGGGTGTTATTTTTGACTCCAACCTCTCCTCCACCCCTCATTTCCAATCAATCACTAAATACTGTCGCTTCCATCTCAAACCTCTCGCCTTGACTTCTTTCTCAGTGGTCTTACGTGTTCCCAGATTGCACCGCTGCAATCTATAATGAATGCAGCAGCGAGGCTCATTTTCCACCCCGCTCGCACCTCCCCGCTCTGTCAGTCCCTGCACTGGCTTCCAGTTAAATATAGGGCTCAATTTAAAATTCTGGTGCTTGCTTACAAGTCCCTACATAAAGCTTCCCCAACCTACCTATCCTCCCTAATACACAAGTATGTCCCATCGAGGCCCCTACGCTCTGCCAAAGACCTACGTCTATCTTCGTCCGTACTCCCACCTCTGATGCCCGCCTCCAAGATTTCTCCAGGGCTGCAACTCTTCTGTGGAACGCCCTTCCCTTCTCCGTAAGACTTTCACCCAGTCTCCACTCATTCAAAAAATCATTGAAAACTCACTTCTTCAAGAAAGCATATCCGTTAAACTGTAAGCAGGTTTTTATCCCCCACCCCTATGACTCCTCTCCTGCAACTGTCAAAAATGACCTACTAAGCCCTCAATGAATACTTTTCTAACAACCTACTTCGTACCCCTACTTTTACCCTTTGTGTCACTATACCCCACTCCCTCTAGAATGTAAGTTCATTGAGCAGGGCCCTCAACCTCTCTGTTCCTGTACGTCCAATTGTCTGGTTAAAATTACATGTCTGTTAGTCCACCCAATGTACAGCGCTACGGAATGTGATGGCGCTATATAAATAATAATAATATAAACATTATCTGACTCTTTACAGGAAGTCTTTAGGAAAGCTGTGTAAGTCACATGCAGGGAGGTGTGCCTAGGGCTGCATAAACAAAAAAAGCTTTAACTCCTAAATGGCAGAGAACATTTTCTCACCTTTCAATTCCCTTTCATCCAATTTCCTCTCACCAACATCCCACCTTATCTCATTTCCATCCTCATTTATCTATCTTTCCTCTTCACCTCTCTGTTATTCCATCCTCCAAGTTCTGAAGATCTTTCATCACAACACTTGCTCACTTTCTATTCAACATCCCAAAAATGTAATTTCTTCCATCTTTCCTCTGTAACCTCTTTGTAGTCTTCCATCCAAGCTGTCACGCCACAAACCAAGGGGAATACTGCCAAACACTCACCACAGGTAACCTCTCCTCTCTCAGCAGCCGGGTCTGTATTATTAAGGACGCCGCCCGCTGCAGCTGTGAATAATAAAGGGTTTCCTGTTTAACCCTTAAAGGGACAGATCAATTAATTTAATATGGATGTGTTACACACATAAGCTTGATCACGTTTCCGTACAGCCTAGCAGGAAACGCCTTTAGCTATTTAAACCCAGTTTGTCCATTTCTCAGTGCCCTGTCGTGGTTTCCAGTTGGTTATCCGAGAGCGCGTCCCTTGTATTGATTTCTTGTGTATCTGACCTTGGCTTCCCTTATTGACTATCTTATCTCTGTATTCCTTGACTTTTGGCTTGGCTCCTGACTATTCTGATATCTCCATTCCTTGACCTTTGGCTTGTTTATCGTTTGTGTTATACCTTTGTCTTTGCTTTTCCCTATCTTGTGCCTTTTGCCTTTATGCGTTAAATCCGGCCATTCTAAGGCCCGGTAATACGTCTTAGCTATTTACTTTATATCTACTTATACTACAGGGCTGTTAAATGCTTGAATCTGATTGGTTGACGAATGATTGGTTGACGAATGGCTAAAGTCGTTTCAGACAGGTCTTGACCGCATTACAGTTCCATATCACTTCACATAGTCAGCTGTAATAACGGAAAATAGGTTACAATTCATAACAAGAAAAATTAGTCCTACATACAAGAGCGTTTTAATGACAAAAACTTGACAAACGTCTTGAAATACATCATCTGAACAATGTTTTGAGATGTGGTAACTGTAGTATAAGCGGAATAATTGACTCTAGGCCGTTGAATTATTAGAAAACATAATGCACACCCGAGGTGTAACGGCCACTCCGCTTCGCGTTGTGACCGCATTACCACCTCGGGTGTGCATTATTTTTCTAATAATTAAACGGCCTGTCCTCAATTATTCCTTAAAGTTCTGCATGTTGGGCATCTACAGTAATCCTGACACAAGCTCTCTACCTTTCCATTCCACCACAATCCTTACCTCTCTTACTTGCATCCCGTGTCTGTCTTATCTCTCATTTGTAGTCTTCTATCCTACCTCTATAACCTTATCTTCCAGCTCTCTAGCCTATATTGCACCTTGTTTGCAACTTTATTCTGTCATTGCTTTTCTTTAGCATTGTTTCCTTGTCATAACCATTTATTACACCTAAGAAAAGAAAAAGTTACCTGCGCTCTCTCCTTAATCCCTATGTATATTTAGACAAATGGAGGTCATTTAGTTGCTCCAATGGCCATTGGAGGGAGCGTTAGGACCCGCTTAGGGAGGTCTGCCTTGACGTTGGCAGGCGGGCATTCCCTCCAATGGCCATTGGAGCAACTAAATGACCTCCATTTGTCTAAATATACATAGGGATTAAGGAGAGAGCGCAGGTAACTTTTTCTTTTCTTTGGTTTTTACTATATATTGGGGTTGATGTGTACTGTGGTCCTTGCTGCCGGCCCAGTAATGATGGGAGTGAGCGCAGGACTTCTCTTTTTGTATTTGCACTTATTACACCTCCCTGTATTGTCCAACACACCTTTACAGCCATCCATTACACTATTCTGTTTTCTTCCAACCCAACTTCAATTCACCTCTTATGTTGTCCAGTTTAACTCAGTAGCTTTTTATCACGTCTCTAATCTACCTTTTTCTATCCTTCCAACCCAAAAGTGTTCCCTGTCACCTCTGTTGAACAACCCACATTTCATCCTATGTCTCAATATGCTTTCATCCTACCTTTAAATCTCTCATCAACATAAGTATCCTTCCATGTCACCTCATAGACTTTCATGCAACATTTTTATATTGCCCAAACCACCTTTTATAGCCTGTCACACCACCTCCCTTTAACAGCATCTACAGTCTTCCATGCATATCTTTTCATTCCACCTTTTATCATCCCTTTAACCTCATTGCTCCCTTGTTCTTCTGCAACTTTTGCTTTGTGTTGCTCATTCTCTCTTTTTTTTTTTTTTTTTTTTATTTCCATATTTCTTCTTCAAATTACTTACCCTTCTGAATTCTACTCCTCCCCCCTCCCATTCTTTGGTTTCCGACTCATATGAGTTGTGACTGGCACTGACTGGATAAGCGTACATGGAACACGCTTTTTATACATGCATGCAGCAATGTTTTCAAACAATAAGGTGCTCTGCTAGTCTCTTCTCATAGTCTAGCAAAGTCTTACGCAGCACTTGAGATGGTAATATTTTAAGAGGTTGTGCTATACAGGAAAAGTTGTGTATGCCTGAAGATATGCTTTTAACAGAAAACATAGCAAATTCAGAGTGTAAGCAGATATAGTAAAAAAATAATAATAAAGTAAAGGGAATTTGCACACACTAAAGAGCAGGTAAATGCTGACACAGATCAGAATCTGGTAAAACGATATGTGAGTTCAGCTTCTTGTGTAAACTACATATGTTTGTGATTTATTTTACTTGGACACACTGACAGGGTTGTTCGCTAAGGTGTGAATTGCTAGGACTTCAAAGTAAAATTTTAGGCCATAATAGCTGAATTGGAAAAAAATATCTAAGTTTGTTATGGATTGAGTCAGCTTTCTAAAATTAAAACTTTTTTAAATAACCCTGCATGTATCAGCTTAAGCAACAACACATCCAGTAGATGATCTGTACTGATCGGTGTTGGGTAGCAAAATGTTCTAATTCCTATTACTCTCAACCTGCCCATAGTATGTTGGAAATGTATGCTGTATTTTCACATTATGAGTGCTTAGTAGAAAAACGTAAAGTCTACAGTGCTTAGTAGAAGAATGTAAAACATTTTCTTTTTTTTTTTTTCTTTTTTTTAAATTCTTTATTTTTGTGGTGCAGAAAGATATGACAGCGCTTATGTGGTACCCCAACGGCATTCCACATGAGTATCAACATCAGTAATAACAGTGGGGTACATGGAATACTTGCACCTTTTTATATAATAATGCAGGATTGAATTCGCTTAACATTGACTAGTTGCGAGGGAGTAAGTGCGCAAACTTTGTACTGAATAGATGCGCAGGTTCAGTATTTCCATGTCGCGCAAATTAAACTAAAGTAATAGAAACACGCTTACACAGTAAATGATAAATTGCTTGCATAAAGGGTGATTAGAGATAGCTTAGGTAATATGATTAACTAGAAGACTATGATGGGGAGGTTCAGGTTGCAAAGAAAGCTTGCTTATTCCTCCTTCCCCTCTCAATAACCAGAGCTTCGTCAGTAGCCAATGTGAGTTATGGTTAAGGCTATACTTGAAAGGCAAAACATGCAAACTTTTAAACATTTAAGACATGAAACAAGGTTATAGTAAATCATGAGCTAGTCATTGCTTTGCATGCTAAACACGCTAAACTAGGGCGGCTTGAGGTAGAGCCTAGCATTTCTTAGGGTAAAGTTACTGGAAAAATGAGTAGTCTCAAATGTCCTGTGGAGCACAGAGTAGTGCTGATCGTAGTCTGCTTTACAGCTGTACTAGGCATCAAAGTCTGGGTGCTTCTTTGTTGCGATAACAAGTAACAGTCCAGGCTTCGAGTACCTGTGGAGGTCGGTATATTGGGCGCTTTTAGCCGATGCCTGTTGCCGGTAAGCTCAGGGCATTGTCCGTCTGAGTCTCTCCGCTGTTGCCCCCCAGCTTGTTGAGGCTGCTGCAGTAGTTGGCTCTGGCGGTGTGTCGTGGGGTCCTCAGCTGTACCGTCGCTTGGGTCTTCTTGATGTGCATGTGGTATCGGTGTAGGTTGCTCTGTGTGCTGGGAGTTAGATCTGGTGAGTCGCTTGCTTGCAGCGGTTGTTTCACCGGTCCGGGCTGTTTCCGTTGTGTGTGTGGGGATGCGCCCGGTGGGCCTCCCGCCGTTTTCCGTCGCTGAGCCCGCTTGTGTCTGCATTGTCGGGCGGCCATTTTGGGGCCTCGTGGTGTCTGTCTGTAGTAGCTCCTTCGTGCAGCAGGTCGTATCCACGAGGTCACCATTCTCTCTGCTTGCCGGTATGTGACACCCCTCTTCTGCAGGGCATATCTGAAGCTTGTGCAGAGGTGGTCGAAGGTCTCCAGTGGTGACCTGGGTGGCTGGGTGTGTGTGCTCCGCTTGCCCCGTTTGCGCCGAGCCGCCATTAAGGGTTTACCCTGTGGGGCAGTGTCCCCGGTTTGGCTCGTGTCTAGGTCGCCTGCTTGCTCCCAGTGTGGACCGGGATATCCCCCGCCGAATGTAAAACATTTTCATTCACAAAATTACTGTATTGATTCCTCAGCTTCCGTCAGATGTTTTTTCAATCCAACTGAAATTTTATTCTAAAAATTCAAATGTATAATAGTTTTAACTGACCCGATAACATTTGATTGTTAGAAATGTAGTGGTTCCGTTGCTTGCTGAATTGTAATAATTGCCTTGTCAAACCTGTTTATTTTGAATGTTTTAAGACACAACAGTTATACATCTAAAAGTCCATGATTTTGCTAAAGGGATTGACATGGGATACGGTGAGTCCCCACTGGCTGTGTCAAACACAGAGTATATTAATACTGCTGTAATGGAGCATACTGATCTAATAGCACTTTGCAGATTCTTTTACCACCTACATGTCCCTGTTGTAGGTAATGATGGCATCACTGATTAGTCACTCTCTTGTAGGTATGATAATTAGGTGGTGGTGTCTGTTTAGCATCATTGTATGCTAATAGTGCTCCCATTAGCATGTGAAATTACGGGTGAAAATATACACAGAAGAGGGGCAGAGCTTGCAACCAACAGGGTCACAGACCAACAGGATGCCATCTCAGCCAGCTCCTGGCAACTAGCCCAAATCTGACTAAATATCATCACCATCCTTCCACATCCAGCCCTACAACCCGACTGACCTGCCTCACAAAGACATACCGCACCTGCCGATGCCGTTCTTTCAGCTGCCCAAGCAGACAAAAATAAAGCGCAAGTCTGCGGCCTACCACGCACCGTCAGCCTACGGCCTGGGAGCTATCCTCAAGGAGAGCGCAGCGGGAAACGGCCTGCACACTCACAACACCTAGCCCCCATGACCGACCCAAATGCCGGCAATGGGACGCCGTTCCCAAAAACCAAACACGGCTGAGGAGTGCAGAGATATCGGCTCCATGCTGCAGAGGCCCGCGCAATCAAAACAACCTCCCGTGGAGACACAGCAGCCCACACACTCGGAAGCCACAGGGGGGAGCGACGAGGTATGGGCCACACATGACCATCAGCCCGGTCAGACTCCATCCCCAGAGCCTACGTCATATTCCGCTGCTCCTCTTCTCAAGATAAGGCCCAAATTATGCTGGCCCTGAAGGGTAAAACACCATTGTCCTTTGGGGGCGTATCCCTAACCTTCTTAACCCCTTAAGGACCAAACCTCTGGAATAAAAGGGAAAATTGACATGTCACACATGTCATGTGTCCTTAAGGGGTTAAAGGACCTTATAAGAGCCACACTGCTCTGGCGCAAATCCCTTCTCTGAACTTAGAACCGCTGGGGTGGTATACAGATGGGGCCTCCCCGTAACTCTGTTAGCTACGCATAACGGGGCTGTTCACACGCTTGAATCTGAGGCAAAAATACCCACGTTCCTAACATCGTTAGGCATGGAAGATTAGCCCAGGAGAGCATCACAGGACAGGACCCCCTAGGACCACGTCAACAAAGCCACATTCACACAGAGAGCTACCACTTCCAGGGAGTCGGAAACTGACAGGACTGAGCATTAGATATCCTGATACAACCCCACATGGCGGTCGGACACGTACCCAAGGCACTCGCAGACAATGCAGATGTACCACAGAGTTTTATTGTTTATAGTTTATCTATCATTTCTGTATATTTTTTTTATGTTGCACTAAGGCTAATCACTACAACCCAAAGACAAGGTAAACGGTATAGCGAACCGAGATGGCGACCCCCCAACCCCTGCCTGACACCCCCCTCGGTTAGGGGCAACCCAGTTAGAGGTGTGCATGTACCTATCCTCTCACTTACCTCCCTTTAGCATAGGATGACGTACACAGGGATATTCAAGCCACACATGTTCTCCCCCTCCCATACTCAACATCTCTCCCACTTGGTGGGGACAGTTATACAAGCAGTTATGACAGACCACCAATACAGCCCAAGATTGATCTGGACTACAAGCACAATCAGCCCGACACGTACATAGACCGGTGGAACGCGCCTTTACACACTGGTAACACACCCTTTGGTGGGGGCCCTAAATTATAATAAGGGGGGAGGACATAATGTCCTCCCTCCTGGCCCCCGCCCCTGAGCGATGCATGGGGGCCCTAAATACTAGTAAGGGGGGGAACCTAATGTCCTCCCCCCTGGCCCCCACCCCTGAACGGTGGGTGAGGACCCTACAGTAAAATAAGGGGGGGGGGCTAATGTCCTCCCCCCTGACCCCCACCTCTGAGCGGCGGGTGGGGGCCCTAAATTGGAATGGGGGGGAACCTAATGTCCTCCCCCCTGGCCCCCGCCCCTGAGCGGTCGGTGGGGGCCCTAAATACTAATATGGGGGGGACCTAAGGTCCTGGCCCCCACCCCTGATTGGTGGATTAAGTAACCAATCAGAGAGTTATGAGTCAAATTACACCGAGTGGGAAAATTCCAAAGAACTTTCCCACACTGTGTAAAAAAATCAGAGCACTCTGATTGGTGGATTTCAAACCAACCAATCAGAGTGCTGTGACAGGTAATGTAGAGATTTACCGGTCAGAGCACTCTGATTGGATGGCTTAAACCCAAAAATCAGAGTGCTCTGAGCCTAATTGCAGGGCAAGGCTTTATAAGCCTTCCCCCGCCCTGCAGAGCTCAGTCTGCGCGGAGCCCTCGCCGGGTGAAGATGGATTTTTTGGGGGGGCCTTTTTTGGGGCTGAAAAAAGAAGATTTTAGAAGAAAGAAAACATGGAATGGTAATTTTTTTTTTTACAGGTACTTAGTTAAAGGTTCCCCCTCATTATATTTAGGGTGAGGGGGCTAGGTAGGGGGTTAATTTTTTTTGGGGGGGGGAAGGGGGTGACTATGGGTTTGGGGACCCCTAGTCACCTGGGGAGGGGGGGGTAACATTTTTTTAGGGCCCCCACCCGCCGCACAGGGGTGGGGGCCAGGGGAAGAACAATAGGTCCCCCCCTTCATTATTGGTATTGGGGCCCCCACCGACCGCTCAGGGGTGGGGGCCAGGGGGGAGGACATTAGGTTCCCCCCCCTTATTAGTATTTAGGGCCCCCACCCACCGCTCAGGGGTGGGGGCCAGGGGGGAGGACATTAGGTGTCCCCCCTTATTCCAATTTAGGGCCCCCACCCGCCGCTCAGGGGTGGGGGATAGGGGGAGGACATTAGGTCCCCCCCCTTATTCCAATTTAGGGCCCCCACCCGCCGCTCAGGGGTGGGGGCCCGGGGGGAGGACATTAGGTCCCACCACCCGCCGCTCAGGGGTGGGGGCCAGGGGGAGGACATTAGGTCTCCCCCTTATTCCACTTTAGGGCCCGCACCCGCCGCTCCATGTCACTAGGATACTAGGGGACACAGTGAGACATGGGGACACAGAGACCTGGGAACACTGGGAGACACAGGGGCACTGAGACACGTGGGGACACTGGGAGACACGGGGGTGTGAAGAAAATAGACTTCTATTTAATATTTTCTTCTTTGTTCAGGCTTTTTCCTCCAAGTACTGCATGTATATTGAATATTGGTTCGGTGGTTTAAAACTACCGAACACCGACCACCCTCCTGGCTCATTAACTTCAAAAGAACCGACTATTAAGTGCTCCCCGGGCGGCCGCTGTTCGTATAGCTGAACGCCACGTGGAATAGAAAACGGCGGCCATCTTGTTCGCACGAGGGGAGTCAGCGAGACTTAGTCGTTGAGTGTCTGGAACTAAAATCGGACACTCGACCTCACAAACCACCGCTGAAACTACCGAACGCCTGCTTCCTTTAGTTACCGAACAGCCAGGAGAGCGCCATTCGGTATTTTTGTTCGTACAGACAAGGGGAGCAATCATTCCTATGAGCCAGGAGGATCCATTCAGTACTTTGTTCGTTTTTTACCTTTTTCTGA
The DNA here is from genome assembly GCF_036172605.1 of Pelobates fuscus. NCBI lineage: Eukaryota > Metazoa > Chordata > Amphibia > Anura > Pelobatidae > Pelobates > Pelobates fuscus. The sequence goes on along the minus strand of NC_086319.1, from coordinate 262,923,713 downwards.
ATTGACCGATCGCACACGCTGAATTCGTGGAACTGTTTTGGGCAGGAGCCTCGTGTGTGCTATCAGGGGATACCTTGTGGGGAAAAGAGTTTGTTCCAACTTTTGGGAAAATTGTGTGCTCTCTGCCTGGAGATAATTTATTTATTCCTTAACTTATCTCAATATCTCCCAGGCAGAGGGAAGGCGGATATTACTGTAAAACTGTATGGTGATTGGTTATTGTCTTTGTTTGCTGTGGGAGGTCCTCTTGCAGGAGGATTTCTCATAAAAGCCAGTGTGTTTTCAATAAACTTCATTCCTGTTACACCCTTCATGAAGTCTAGGCTCATGTTTGGGGAATATTCTATTTGCTGGGGAGAATCGTCTTGGAAGCTGCATTCATCTACACTATTCCTCTACTCCCTGCTGCAGCTATAATCACTTATGCTCAGCTATTGGGAAAGGGATAGAAGACCGCAGTACCATAACCACTGCAGGTCTTAACAGGAGGCACTTGTGAATACAGACATGGGGACACTGGGAGACATGGGGACACTGGGAGAAATGGGGACACTGAGACACTAGGGACACAGACATGGGGACACAGACACCTGGGAGACATGGGGACACAAACATTTGGGGACACTAAGACACTAGCGACACTAAAAGACATGGGAACACAGACACTGGGAGACTAGGGGACACTGAAATACTAGGGACACTGGCTGGAAGACACTGGCTGGAAGTGTCCCCTAGTGTCTCAGTGTCCCCATGTCTCCCTGCTGCCTTTCCCCCCATCCCTCACTTACCTGAGCTGTAGAGCTGCTGTCTGGACTCTCTGTGCTGTGTAGCTGCTCCCCTATGGATCAGTGAGTAGTAGAGAGAGACAGGGATATGCTGTAACTTCCTGTCCCTGCCTCTCTCCACACACAGTGACCCCTACTGGCCGGTGCTGGTATTGCAGAGTAATCTCCGTTTATACTGAGAAAAATACCTGCATTTGTATTGATGGTATTACTGCAATACCGGCATAGCCAGGCAGCCTCAAATACTGACTGTGCCAGTAAAATACCAATCTGGTGGCAAACCTAAGAGTAGTGTGTTTAAAAAAAAAAATAAACGTTATAAAACAATTTTTTTTTCATTTTTTTTTTTTTAATGGGCCTATTCCATGGACCTGGGCCTGGAGCTGCAGCTCCATCAGCCCCTATGTTAATCCGGCCCTGCTTACAATGCACTGTTCCAAATTATTACGCACAGTAAGTTTCAAAACACTTTATAGGTTGTAAAGAACTGAAAATTGTCATTTGTTGTGTTTGCAACATGTTTACTGAAATCAAAAGCTATTTCAATTAAATTTATAACAACATTTTAACAGGTCACGTTACATTTTAACATAGGACCCCTTATTTGATAGCAGCTTCACAAGTCTTGCATCTATTGAACTTTTGGACAGTTTCTGCTTGAATTTGTTTGCAAGATGTCAGAATAGCCTCCCAGAGCTGCTGTTTGGATGTAAACTGCCTCCCACCCTCATAGATCTTTTGCTTGAGGATGCTCCAAAGGTTCTCAATAGGATTGAGGTCAGGGGCAGATGGAGGCCACACCATGACTTTCTCTCCTTTTATCCCCATAGCAGCCATTGATGCAGAGGTATTCTTTGCAGCATGAGATGGTGCATTGTCATGCATGAAGATGATTTTATTACGGAAAGCATAGTTCTTCCTTCTGTACCAGGGAAGAAAGTGGTCTGTTAGAAACTCCACATGCTTTGCAGAGGTCATCTTTACACCTTCGGGGGCCATGATTCCGGCCCAAAACATGACTCCACCACCGCCTTGCTGATGTCGCAGCCTTGTTGGAACAGGGTGGCCGTCCACCAACCATCCACTACTCCATGCATCTGGACCATCCAGGGTTGCACAGCACTCATCATTGAACAGGAATGTTTGAAAATTAGTCTTCATGCATTTTTCTGCCCAATTCAGCTGTTTCTGCTTGTGAGCATTGGTTAGTGGTGGCCGAATAGAAGGTTTATGCACAGTTGCAAGATTCTGGAGGACTCTACACCTGATGTCCGTGGGACTCTAGAGGCACCAGCAGCTTCAAATATCTGTTTTCTCCTATGTAATGGTATTTTAGCAGCTGCTCTCTTGATCCGATGCATGCATCTGGCAGAAATCTTCCTCAATGTGCTTTTATCTGCACGAACCTGTTTGTGCTCTGAATCAGCCACACATCTCTTAATAGTGCGATGATCACGCTTAAGTTTTCATGAAATATCTAATGTTTTCATACCTCTTCCAAGGCATTGAACTATTTCACTCTTTTCGGCAGCAGAGAGATCCTTTTTCTTCCCCATATTGCATGAAAATGGTGCTCTGCTTAATAATGTTAAGCACACCCTTAGTATTTTTTACTTAAATTGGGCTCACCTGGCAATCTAATTATCACAGATGTCCGAGATTGTTTTCAGTGATCAAAAGAGCCCTGAGACACAATGCCATCCATGAGTTAAACTGAAAAAAAAATATTTAATCTTTGTGACACTTAAATATAATTTGCATAATAGTTTGGAACAGGGTGTATATTCATTGTCTATGGGAGCGATTTAAGGTAAGTTAAATTATTCATAACCAGATCACTTTAATGACCATTCTAGTAACAGAAATATGACGTTCCTGATGATCTCTGGCCCAATCAAATGCTTCTCTTTGAGAAGGCTTGCAGACCTACAGCACAATACCTTTGAGTTGTTCCTGGTGGGCAGCGCACTCATTTCCACAAAGCTCCAATTCACACACCACTTGTGTGCAGCACTCCATTTATTCTGAAAATCATAAGGGGAATCACACAGGTACTCATAACTATATATATATATATACTGCTCTCAAAAAAATAAAGGGAACACAAAATAACACACCCTAGATCTGAATGAATTAAATATTCTTCTGAAATACTTTGTTCTTTACATAGTTGAATGTGCTGACAACAAAATCACTCAAAAATAAAAAAATGGAAATCAAATTTTTCAACCCATTGAGGTCTGGATTTGGAGTAACACGCTACAGGCTGATCCAACTTTGATATAATGTCCTTAAAACAAGTCAAAATGAGGCTCAGTAGTGTGTGTGGCCTCCACGTGCCTGTATGACCTCCCTACAACGCCTGTGCATGCTCCTGATGAGGTGGCGGATGGTCTCCTGAGGGATCTCCTCCCAGACCTGGACTAAAGCATCTGCCAACTCATGGACAGTCTGTGGTGCAACGTGACGTTGGTGGATGGAGTGAGACATGAAATTTAACGTAGAAAAATGCAAAGTTATGCACTTCGGGGTTAAGAATGCACAAGCAATTTACACCCTAAATGGTAGTGAACTAGGGATAACCACACACAAGAAGGATTTGGGAATTGTTATAGACAATAAATTAAGTAGCAATATGCAATGTCAATCTGCCGTTGCTAAGGCCAGTAAGGTTTTGTCATGTATAAATAGGGGCATAAATTCTCGAGATGAAAATATAATTTTGCCTCTTTATAAATTGCCTCTTTATAAATCGCTGGTAAGACCACACCTTGAATATGCTGTGCAATTTTGGGCACCTGTTCTAAAGAAAGATATCATGGCACAAGAAAAAGTGCAGAGACGAGCTACAAAATTGATAAAAGGAATGGAGCATTTTAGTTATGAAGAAAGGTTAAAAAATTTAAATCTCTTTAGTTTGGAAAAACGGCGCCTGAGAGGGGATATGATAACATTATACAAATATATTCGGGGCCAGTACAAACCATTATCTGGAAATCTATTCATAAACAGGACTATACATAGGACACAAGGTCACACATTTAGGCTTGAAGAAAGGAGTTTTTATCTAAGGCAAAGAAAAGGTTTTTTTTACAGTAAGAGCAATAAGGATATGGAATTCTTTGCCTGAAGAGGTGGTTTTGTCAGAGTCTATACAGATGTTTAAACTGCAATTGGATAAATACTTGCAAAAACATAACATACAGGGATATAATTTCTAATTAGTGGGGTAATAGCTGCTTGATCCAAGGAGACATCTGACTGCTATTTTGGGGTCAAGAAGGAATTTTTTCCTAGTTTGTTGCAAAATTGGAAGCGCTTCAGACTGGGTTTTTTGCCTTCTTTTGGATCAACAGCAAAAGCATATGTGAAGAAGGCTGAACTTGATGGATGCAAGTCTCTTTTCAGCTATGTAACTATGTGACTATGTGACTATGATGTCTCAATTGGATTCAGGTCTGGGCCAGTCCATAGCATCAATGCCTTAGCCTTGCAGGAAGTGCTGACACACTCCAGCCACATGAGGTCTAGCATTGTCTTGCATTAGGAGGAACCCAGGGCCAACCGCACCAGCATATGGTCTCACAAGGGGTCTGAGGATCTCATCTCGGTACCTAATGACAGTCAGGCTACCTCTGGCAAGCACACAGAGGGCTGTGTGGCCCCCCCAAAGAAATGCCACCCCACACCATTACTGACCCACTGCCAAACCGGTCATGCTGGAGGATGTTGCAGACAGCAGAACGTTCTCACAGCGTCTCCAGACTCTGTCACGTCTGTCACATGTGCTCAGTGTGAACCTGCTTTCATCTGTGAAGAGCACAGGGCGCCAGTGGCGAATTTGCCAATCTTGGTGTTCTCTGGCAAATACCAAATGTCCTGCACGGTGTTGGGCTGTAAGCCCACCTGTGGACGTTTAGCCCTCATACCACCCTCATGGAGTCTGTTTCTTTCTTACAGTTTGAGCAGACACATGCACATTTGCTGGAGGTCATTTTTCAGGGCTCTGGCAGTGTTCCTCCTTGCACAAAAGCGGATGTAGCGGTCCTGCTGCTGGGTTGTTGCCCTCATACGGCCTCCTCCACGTCTCCTGATGTACTGGCCTGTCTCCTGGTAGCGCCTCCATGCTCTGGATACTATGCTAAAAGACACAGCAAACCTTCTTGCCACAGCTCGCATTGATGTGCCATCCTGGATGAGCTGCACTACCTGAGCCACTTGTGTGGGTTGTAGACTCCGTCTCATGCTTCCACTAGAGTGAAAGCACCGACAGAATTCAAAAGTGACCAAAACATCAGCTAGGAAGCATAGGAACTGAGAAGTAGTCTGTGGTCACCACCTGCAGAAACACTCCTTTATTGGGGTTGTCTTGCTAATTGCCTATAATTTCCACCTGTTGTCTATCCCATTTGCACAACAGCATGTGAAATTGATTGTCACTCAGTGTTGCTTCCTAAGTGGACAGTTTGATTTCACAGAAGTGTGATTGACCTGGAGTTACATTGTGTTGTTTAAGGGTTCCCTTTATTTTTTTTAGCAGTGTGTATATGTATATATATATATATATATATATATATATATATATATATATATATAGGTGGGGAAACACAATGACTAACAAGAAATATGTCCCATGATCAATGTTCCTCTAAGTTTTCTTGGTTGGTGTGTGCAGAAATTTTCTTTAAATTTTTTGCACACTGAATGTTTGTGCGAATGTAAACCTTAAATTGTTTCTCGATAATTTTGGCCTAGCGCAGCCTCTCTCATGGTTTATAACCCTACATTACAATATTATTATGTGATTATGTAGTATTAGTAGTTACACAACTGCATTACTGTAATGTCAGCCATTCAGACAGACAAGCCTCTCTGCTATTGCCCATTTTGGTGTGTCAGACAGTTTATAGAAATCTATGGGGTGCAACTGCACAGACAAGGGTACAGACAATTCTTCAAAAAACATATTCCAGCTGGTTCCCTATATACTTCGCTATGAAGCTTAAGCCCCACCTTAACCACAGTAATTAATTAAGTTGACTTTTCATTAATCAAGTTGACTTTTCATTCAGCCAAAAGGTTGGTAGCTTGTTGACTCTATTTGGCCAAGCATGTTAATTCCCCAACTTGGACAGAAACAGTGAATGCAGTCCAATAAATGATGATATATTCATAATAAATGCTTCCTACACATAAATCAAATTCAGCTGACATAATTATAGCAAACATTATATGGAGAGGAGAAGACCTGCCATGTCACCTTAGAATTTTCAAAAGGAGCTCTTGGCCCAATAAATGGTGACATTAATGCTTCTTATACAGAAGTACACTCTCAATGACAGACACACAATCTCACAGATTTAAAACACTGACAGACATACACTCACTGACTGACAGACAAACACACACTGGCAAACACTCAATGACAGACACACAAGCTCACTGATTTGAAACACCCACTGACAGACACACATTTACACATTTTTGCGCACTCACATTCATTTTATTTCTTGTTTGTTATGTAGGCACATCCAGCCTCCCTACCTTTAGGAAAGCTTGTGTAGGTCCTCTCCCAGGGGTAAAGGGTGGTCTTCTACTTGGGGTTTAGTGGGCATCTTCTCCCTGGTATCCAGTGGGGATTTTCTCCCTGGGGTCCAGTGACTGCTATCACATAAGGTTAAGAGGTACACAAGGGGAAAAAGAGATAAGAGAGAAACAAGAGTGAAGAGATGCTTGAGTGGTAAAAGGGCTTAAGATGCATACAAGTGGTAAAATTTAGTTTGAGATATACAAGTGATTAAGGTGAGGATTGACAGACAGAGGTAACATTTCTGAATAATAGGCACACAAGGGGTAAGTGTAAAAGGCACCCAAAGATATGGGTGGGTAAAAGACCTTAAGGTGTTAAGAGACATACAAGGACTAAAAGAGGGATTATAGTGGGGGTTACAAATCACACAAGGACTAAAACAGGATCAGATAAGAAGAGGTAAAAAGGATAATAATATGCATATAAATGGTAAAAGGGAGGTTAGGGGCAAACCATGGGTCAGAGGGATGTTAAAAAGCTGACAAGAGTGTAAAGGTATGGGTTTAAAGACACAATGAGTAAATGTGGGGGTTATAAAGTGTACATGTAAGAAGCTTTATAAGGCACAAAAGGAATAAAAGAGAGGTTAAGAGACACACAGAGAGTAAAATGGCTTTAAGAGGTGGGCCCCAGAAATCTGTATAAATAATACATTGTAAGTTACTTAGAAAGGAATGATAGAGTTTGCAGAGGGAGTGGGGTAACTCCTATAATGAATATAGAAATACACAAGAAAAAAGGAAAATATATTAAAACAATTTTTATTACATTGTATGTGATTATGAATTCATGGAATACTATACAAAGGTACCAATGTAATCCGCAACACCCTAACCATATGGATGTCAACCTAGTCTGTCATAAATACATGTTGTTTGGTGTAATGCTAATAGCAGGCAAGACTTGCAGTTTCTACACAAATCAAATAGTAAGTATCCAAATAAGGACACAATGTAAAATTAGTATCAATTTGTATCAGAACCAGACAGAAGAAACGCTAATAATGGAAAATATCAGCATCATGGAGAGGCAATGAAGAAGGATAGATGTGGCCCCAAAGAATCTGTCCATGAGCGTGCCTTCGAGGGCAACTATACTAGACTGTATGGGTATGGAGAATCACTCCATGTGCTATGAAGAAAGCTGCGTGCTCAAAGTGACAGAACCGGCTGAAGTGGAGCCCAGATGATCGTTACACCGATCAGGCAGCTCTTCAAGCCCCCTTGAAGAGATGCCTGACCGTCAAAATGATCGTTGGGGCTCTACTCCGTGTGACAGACCATCCGGTCACTCAGGAATGATACATTGTGGCCAAGGTATCACCGCCACTCATACCCTATTCCCATAGAAACAGCAACTAATTCCCACAGGCGAAATATCACTGGTGTAGAATAACCACCCCACACATGAGCAAAGGCTTAATGCTGGGTAAAGACTGATTTTAATGGAAGTACAGGCATCAACTTTATACAATCCATTAACTCCTCCTCTGTGCCTGAGAAATAATTGAGTCAGTAAATATACTAAACTCCATTATCTCCAGGTACAGAAAAATTCACAATTTTGCAACACCCCAAAATACAGGGAAACCCCACAAAAGTCACATCCCTGGATCTGGGCGAACAATATATCCAAAAATCACCCAGATCTGTTCGGTAGTTTTGGATCACCATCGCAGGGAACTTCTGACAGGTCTGCCACGAGGAGTAAGCCCAAAATAGTTCCATGGAAATGATGGCAAGAGCCGGTCTCCGTTCGTGGGGTTTTGTACGAAAATCACCTAAAATAGAGGAAAACCGGTTCGTGTAGAAGGCTCACCATGTTCGATAGTCTGTAACTCCCGAGCAGTTCGTATGGGTGAACTGGAACTGGAATGGGCCATAGGTCCATGGTGACCAGTGTTCGCGGGACTACCTGGACAAAATTAGTTCCAGGCACTCAACGACCAAGTCCTGCTGCCGGCGTTCGGGAGACAAGCCACATTGTGGAGCATTCTATTAATGATTTTCTTTGCGGTTTTCATACAGATACATAACGTTCCGTGTTCTAATTGGTTTCCAGGGTGGTCTCGGTTCGGGAACCAAACAAAATGAATGTAGACATAAACAAAGGGTGCCAAAAGTGATGGGGATATTCCTTCACATACTGGTCTCCCAATCACCACCGTCCTGTTAAAAGCAATATATTCACTTAATTTACTTCTCCAGCCCGTGCCTCCCTGCCTACACCTTTTTCAGCAGCCCAAGAATCATCAAAGATCGTCTTTAGCTCCTGAGCGGATCATGGAGATGCCACGGTCTGGTAAAACTTTGTTGAGGGCGCTTTCAGTCTCAGAGCACTATTTGGAGGCATGATAGAGGAGGTGGTAAGGCATTGAACAGTATCCAGGACTTGAGTGAGCATCATGTACTAAGCGGAACCACCATAATTTTACGTGGCTGGGTTTTCCCACCCAGCGCTGTGGGGATGGTCACAGCCCTGTCAAAACTTTCCTTCCAGCTTACCTCCATCCTGGGCTTTTCCACAAATTTGAAGTGAGGCACGGTCTTCAGCGCCACAAAATGGTGGTGACAGCATACCACCACATGCCTCAATGTCTTTGATAGCATCTGCAGAGTCCAATCATGAACATTGCAAGCAGCTTCACCTGTAAGGCAACTAGATCCAGAGGATGTCAAGACCTGTACTACGCACTCTGGGCTAGGAACACAGAAGAGACTTCATCCTGGACTCTCTAGTTACCTGGAAAGGCTTCTCACAAGAGGGACTCTCCAAGGCTATTAGCCTGTACTCAGTGGATGCAAGGGTCTGTTGGAGATCCATATGAGTCCTGGAACTGGAGGAAGTGGTATAAGGGGCAATTCCATCCAAGCTATTCCGGATCGTTACTCTGGTCTACAGCAGCAGACCTTCCTAGCCAAGGCATAGGCTGACCAAGCTGACCCAGCAGCCTGCAATCCTTTGTTTGTTTTTTATTCTTTATTTACATGTGTATAATGAGCATATAATAGGTGAAATAAGAAGTACAACAATCAACACAGGTGCAGAATTGACTTTGTTTTAAATTATTAAATACTGTAAAACCCTGCTTTCCTTAATCCAAGAGGTTCTAACGGCGAACTAGGGAAAGCATATATGAGCTTTATGTGCCTGTTGGCTGAACTTAGCTTCGTAAGTGAGGGTTGTGCATATGGCACTTATAAGAATATGACTTTCGGGGAAAAAACCTTCCGATAGCTTATAGGGTTATCCGATTCCTGCCAGGGGAATGTATAAACATGGTGTACGTCTGGGGTGGAACGTGTAGGTAAGTGCTCATGCTAATAAGAGAGCAGGAAAGGACACGTTCTGAAGTGATGTGGTGAGGGGTATAATAGCTATATCAATAAGCAAGCCATTTGCTTACGGAGCCAGGGTGTGAGGTAAGTAAGCGGTGAATGCAACAAAGGAAACATTGAAAAAGTAGAACTGAACATTAATATTTAGGATATTAATTAAGGATATCAACATAACATTAATATTATAGCAGCCACTTTGGGTATTAAGTAGGAGAGCCAGTCGCCACCGGCACTGCCCTTCTAGGCACAAATGGAGTAATCCCCTCTACAGCCCAAATTGGATGTGTGTTTTTGTTTTTCTGGACAGGCTCGGGTGGTAGGCCTAGGGACTGTATGAAGCCAGGTGCCTCCGAGATGTGTGACAGGAGGTGCGTCTTGCCGGCCTTGTCCGCAAGCAGTCGGTGTGGGCCCCATCTGTATGAGATGTCTTGTTCATGTAGCAGTTGAGTAATGTGTCGGAGAGATCTCCTCCATGTGAGGGTATTACTTGATATGTCTCTGAAAAAGACCAGGTGTGCTCCCTCAAAGAATACTGATGGAGAGCCTCTTGTGGCACCCATGAGGGCCCCTCGGTCTGAGTCCGTTATACATTTAAGCAGGATATCTGCATTTGCTTCTTGGGGTGCTTTGGCAGCTTTCGGGAGGCGGAAGCAGGTGTCCACCACTAGCTGTTTGGCCTTTTTTGTGGTAGAAGGGTGGCAATAAGCCTCCTGCAGTAGTGAGACAGTTTGGCTTTAATGACCGACTCTGGTACTCCACTTATTCATACGTTGCATGCTTTAGCCCTGTCTTCCATGCTGGCTAGTTGCGCTGTCAGATCAGCACATTTCTTCTGCAGTGAACCCAGAGCCGCATCTGTGGCGGACTGCACTAGTTTAGCACTTGCCATGTTCCCCTCCACTGCCTCCACTCAACTGGGAAGTGTGGTAACCTCCTCTCTAACCAGTGCTATATCTGCCTGAAACATGGCTTTGATGTCTTGCCTCAATGCTAGTCTGTCGGCTTTGGTCGAGTGAGCCGAGTCACCCTCCTCCAGAGATGCCCACTGCACTAAGCGAACCTGGGATGCAGCCTGAGGGAAATTTTGGAAGCTGTCGTCATCCGACATTGGTGTGGAGTAGGCCCCAGCCGCGCCATCTTGGGAAGCACGGTTCACGACGTAGGTCACAGAAAAGCTTCAATTTCTCTGGAGCCCGAGCCAGAGTCAGCACAGTGTTTTTATTTTTCTTCCCCATGTGATCAGCTGTCCAGGGAGCCCCTCTGAAACCCAGTAGGTAGGGTAATAGCTAGGGGAAGTCTTGCTCGGGTGCTGGCTCTGCCCCCTCAATCCTTTGTTTTTATGTGCCTGCGCAACAGCAGATTTCACCCTTGATTTTAAGTTTAGTTTTATGTAGTCCTTTAAATTGTCTTTACAACTCTCAGGATATATCAAGGACCTTGTGTGGGCTCCAGTTTAGCCTGCTGTGCCAGTGGTTGCCTTTTTATTCAGACCACACCAAGATAAAGCTGTCCATTACATGTCTTTGTTCATGTAGCCATATGTCGCAGTCTTTACGTGTATTATTATTATTAGCTCTTAAAAGTCATGTCTATTTTAAAGGGAATCTCCAGTGCCAGGAAAACGATCCGCTCTAGCACAGGTTTCCTGTGCTATAGAGCAGGAAGTGACCTCTAGTGGCTGTCTAGTAGACAGCCACTAGAGATGGAGTTAACCCTGCAAGGTAATTATTGCAGTTTATAAAAAACTGCAATGATTACAATTGCAGGGTTAAAAGTAGTGGAAGTTGTCACCCAGACCACTGCAATGGGCAGAAGTGGTCTGGGTGCCTGGAGTGTCCCTTTAAGCCTCCTGATCTTACGCACTTAACTGGTCACATACTTAGACATGACTGTTTTACTCGTGATGTTTAATTCATTTAAAAAAAAAAGTGCTAGTCACTCGACATGTCCTGTAACATATATGCTGATTCTTTGCTGCATTTAGTTTTGTTGATGTGTCCGGATAAGCATGATTGTCTCACTATGCACTACAAAAATAAAGAATGAAATTATTTTTTTTAAATTCACAAAACAGCCCTGCCTCAGCCAAACCTTTAAAATGTGTATTTCTGTTTTTCCATTTGAAATGCTGTGAGACATATGTTTGCGTGTGCGTGCATACATAGAAATATATGGGGGCAGGGCTGAACCAGCATGGCAGCAGGACGCATCTCGGAGGAGTTCCTCCACCAATATGCCAAAAAAGGCACTTTACAGCCAACTACTACTCGATCTGAGCTACTCTACTCGATACCTAAGCTACCTGCCTTACCTACAAAGCGGGAAGGAGGCTGGCGACTCGAGGCACCTGTCCTGCTACACCCGTGGGAAAAGCGGCCCAGTGGGCGCCGGGCGGGGGAAGCGGGCGATCCCCCGCTTCGAGGAAACCGAGCTGCAGATAAGCATGAACCTGTGCCCCGTAACCTCCCCCCATTGAACCGGTGGGGGTGATCCCAGTCCCCCCCAGAGGGCAGCGCTACCCCAGCAATCAAGCACCAGCTGGACAATCGGTTCCTGGAATTCTGGCAGAGACTAGAAAGCATGTTGAGTGTGCCTACCGCTGTACAGTCAACTGCTCCCTCACACCAGGGCCCACCGCAAAAGCCTCGAAGGAAGCACCCCTCACGACGTCTGCCCAAACGGCAGGCACGGCTCACGTGACGAACAACGAAGAAGCCTCATATACCGCCGGGTCACCCACACACCTGGCTCAGGCAAATCATTAAAAGCAAGCAACACAGAGGGGGTCCCTGTGCAGCAACGCAGAGTCCAAGGCAGAAAATCCAGCACAAACTACAGCACCTCGGTCCTAACCCGCTGGGAGAAAGGACACTGCTGCAACACGCTGGGTTCTGGGTTCCCTGAGAGGAACCCAGAAAGCAGCCTCCTAGACATCAGCATGGCCCAGATTGTGAGATCTAGTGGTAACCTCCGAGCTGCCCAGCCAAGGCATTGGGTGAAGTACCTATGAAAAGGGGACTGTCTGATATCAGGTTGACGAATACTCCAGCAGATGACCAGACTTTAACTATCTAGCATACCTACCACAGCATACTAAATGAGGTGCACCGCACTTGATTACTCATGTGATTCAACTCATGTTTCCTATCAATGCTTAAGCACTTATTTTTCTCTCATTTTACTAAGCTTGCCTTACTCACCTGAGCCCTAGCAGAGCGGTACAGGCACAAGTGGAGTGTTAAACTCTTCTTGTTAGAATCTCCTCAGATTGCTTAACTTGCTTTTATTTTACTATTTTAAGGCTAAGTATGACAGTGGAACCAGTAAGCTTGGCATGTATTGTTTGCATATACTTAAAATACTGTTTAGTCCCAGCATGCTTATATACAATTGCAAGAAAAAGTATGTGAACCCTTTGGAATGATATGGATTTCTGCACAAATTGGTCATAAAATGTGATCTGATCATCAACTAAGTCACAACAATAGACAATCACAGTCTGCTTAAACTACTTACACACAAAGAATGAAATGTTGCCATGTTTTTATTGAACACACCATGTAAACATTCACAGTGCAGGTGGAAAAAGTATGTGAACCCTTGGATTTAATAACTGGTTGAACCTCCTTTGGCAGCAATAACTTCAACCAAACGTTTCCTGTATTTGCAGATCAGACGTGCACAACGGTCAGGAGTAATTCTTGACCATTCCTCTTTACAGAAATGTTTCAGTTCAGCAATATTCTTGGGATGTCTGGTGTGAATCGCTTTCTTGAGGTCATGCATCTCAATCAGGTTGAGGTCAGGACTCTGACTGGGCCACTTCAGAAGACGTATTTTCTTCTGTTTAAGCCATTCTGTTGTTGATTTACTTCTATGCTTTGGGTCATTGTCCTGTTGCAACACCCATCTTCTGTTGAGCTTCAGCTGGTAGACAGATGGCCTTAAGTTCTCCTGGAAAATGTCTTGATAAGCTTGGAAATTCATTTTTCCTTCGATGATAGCAATCCGTCCAGGCCCTGACGCAGCAAAGCAGCCCCAAACCATGATGCCCCCACCACCATACTTCACAGTTGCAGAAAGATAAGTCCTGCGCTCACTCCCATCACTGGGCGGCTGCAAATGGCTACAGTACACATCAGCCCCAATATATAGTAAAAACCAAAGAAAAACAAGTTACCTGCGCTCTCTCCTTAATCCCTATGTATTTTTAAACAAATGGAGGTTTTTTTAGTTACCTCCAATGGCCATGAGAATATGAGCCCACCTGCCAACGTCAAGGCAGACCCCCCCTAGGTGGTTCCCTATTAAGGTTTAATAATGTATAGGGGTGTATATAAAAAATACCCCTTTCTGTCTCAGTAGAGATTTTTGCCAGAGGCTCAAGGAAGCAAGGTGAATGGTTAGAGTTAGGACCCACCTAGGGGGGTTTCATCTGTCCACAGAATATTTTGCCAGTACTGCTGTGGAACATCCAGGTGCTCTTGTGCAAACTGTAAACGTGCAGCAATGTTTTGTTTGGACAGCAGTGGTATCCTCCCATGAAATCCATTCTTGTTTAGTGTTTTACGTATTGTAGATTCGCTAACAGGGATGTTAGCATTTGCCAATGACTTTTGTAAGTCTTTAGCTGACACTCTAGGATTCTTCTTCACCTCATTGAGCAGTCTGCGCTGTGCTCTTGCAGTCATCTTTACAGGACGGCCACTCCTAGGGAGAGTAGCAGCAGTGCTAAACTTTCTCCATTTATAGACAATTTGTCTTACCGTGGACTGATGAACAGCAAGGCTTTTGGAGATACTTTTATAACCCTTTCCAGCTTTATGCAAGTCAACAATTCTTAATAGTAGGTCTTCTGAGAGCTCTTTTGTGCGAGGCATCATTCACATCAGGCAATGCTTCTTGTGAAAAGCAAACCCAGAACTGGTGTGTGTTTTTTATAGGGCAGGGCAACTGTAACCAACACCTTCAATCTCATCTCATTGATTGGACTCCAGTTGGCTGACATCTCACTTCAATTAGCTCTTGGAGATGTCATTAGTCTAGGGGTTCACATACTTTTTCCACCTGCACTGTGAATGTTTACATGGTGTGTTCAATAAAAACATGGCAACATTTCATTCTTTGTGTGTTATTAGTTTAAGCAGACTGTGATTGTCTATTGTTGTGACTTATATCTAATGATCAGATCAAATTTTATGACCAATTTGTGCAGAAATACATATCATTCCAAAAGGTTCACATACTTTTCCTTGCAACTATATTGAGCTTATTGGTATAGCATATCGTTGAAATCTTTTCATACATCCAGTCGGGGCCGCCATTAGAAATTTTGGGGCCCCTAACACAGCTCAAGGGCTGGGCCCCCGGGGGCCCGCCTCCAAGTCCGCCCACAGGGCCCGCCTCCAAATCCTGCCCACAGGAACACACACACAGACACAAACGGACACAGACACAAACAGAAAGATACACACATACTAACAGATAACAATACTGAAACAGAAATACACACATACAGGTATACTGACACACACGCACATACATAAGAAGATACAGATACACACACACTTACATACATACATTCTCACATACACGCATACTGACACACACATATACGTGCAGACATACATACTGACAGACATACATACATATACACTGATATATACATACTGGCATATATACATACATACACACATACATGCAGACATGCATACTGACAGACATACATGCACACACACACATACTGATATATATATATACATACATACTGACAGACACATACTGGCATACATACATACATACACATACATACTGGCATACATACATACAGGCATACATACATACAGACATACAGACAGACATACAATTCATTATTCAGCCACTATCCTTTTCCTTACCTTGCATTGCAGGAGGGTGGCTGGGGATGATGAGCGTCGGCTGCTTCTCCTCTCGGCCTTCAAAGGGCTACGTCCTCCTTCCCGCGCGGAGTAAGCTGACTGGCCGTCACTTCCTCCCAGCAGCACTTGCGGTGCGGCTGCATTTTTTTATTTTTTTTTTTTTAAAGGGGCCCGGTCGCGCTATTACAGCGCTGACCGGGCCTCTGAAGATAATAGGACCCATTGGGTGGCCCTAAATGCTTGGGCCACCTGATGGGCCCTGGTGCAGATGCACCTGCGGCAGTTCTACCGCTCCACGTGGGGCCAGGACATCCACTCAAACAAACAGTTACCATTACACAGTATACTGTTACCTCAGCTTGTTTAATAATATGTTAATCTACTTACTGTGCCTTTAATACCTATATGTCACACTAATGTTATCTCGTTTATTCATCATTGGAATACACACTTGCGTCTGAACAAAACGTCAGCTAGAATCCAGATAGAACTCAGATAATCTAGTACGTATCCGATAGTAAAGCGCAGCAGTTTTATATGTTTCATAAATGCCGGTACGTATCAATTGAATGTAAACTCCTATAAAAATTTAAAATGTGCCTGACTAGCAAATACCACGACATGTACTGCATACTGAAGATATATATACCTTGACACCGCTGTTGTGGCATACCAAGGCTGTTTGTCAATCTTTGTGCACAAAAAAAATAAAATATATATATATACGTGTGCAAATGTACGTGTGTGTGTGTGTGTGTGTGTGTGTATATATATATATATATATATATATATATATATAAACATATATAAGAGATCACAGATAAATACACATATCCATACTTCCAAAATGTGCTTATTGCACTTAAACCTAAATGCACTGTAAAATCTACCTGTTTCCATCCATATTCAGCTAATAGTTAAATAGTTTTCTTTGTGTGCACACAAATATAGGTCATAAGTATGCATGAATATAGTAATGCAATTGTATGTCTGAATTTAAATGTGTATTACCCAAAAGGGTCTGCAGATGGCACACAAGGCTTTGTCTTCCAGTTGCAAATGAAACCCCCCTCCCATTGGACACATAAGACGCACACACACACCTCCTTGCTGGAAATCAGGAGTCGCAACCTGCTCCCATCACTGCTATATACACACTCACAATGACACAGGATTATAGACGCTATGATACACAGAAACAGCTATACTTACAATGACACACAGAAACAGGTACACATATTGATACATAAAACCATAATAATTAAGATCTAGACACACAGTGGCAGAGATACATGCACGTACAATGTAACTCACACCATCTTCATCACATACAGAACACGCTTACACACACACACACACACACACACATACATACACTCATACTGCCACAATGTAACACAGATGCACTTAAATATTAATAATATATTTCACATAGATTTATAGAACTATGCTGTATAAATATATATTTAGAAATATAACGACACATTTATATATTTGGTACTAAATAATGATACATGCAACCAAGCATAAATTAACATACACACACATCTTCATAAAAATTATCACAAATCCAAACACATACATATACACCAACAGAAACACAACTATATATTAATATCAAGTCATATTTATATACACATACACATAGCCAAGCCTATGCTTGTACACTTGTAAATAGATTTACATTAGCACACGCGTAACCCTTGACCACCGTTTTCAGATCTGAGGAGAAGATGCGTGGGTGACGTCACCATGGCTGCCATGTATGGGACAAGGCCTAACTGGGATTGGGGTATAGTGTCAGCTGGTTGTTTCATAGATGCTAATGGAGTAGTGGGTTCTAAGTCCTAGGCAGATCTTCAGGGAGGGCTGGTATTTCTTTGATGCATGGAACGGTCGTGTGATTGCTTATGTTTTAATTGGTTTCTTCTCTCTAATGCTTCAGTGGGTTTCTTACTTCTTAACTGAAAGGTTTAAGATTTATGCTTTTGGTGTGCCTGTTAAGGAAGCCCTTTTCTTTTTGTAGTCTCAGATATGTTTGCATTTTTACCATAACACATGAAGTGGGTCCTCTTTTTTTTCTGATTCTTCCTTTTTCTCCCTCTAAGGTATGCATGCTGCTGTTTCTTTGAATTTTTTCAAAACTGTCTTATCCTATTTATGTGTAGAGAGGCATGTGTCATGCTTGGCTGATCGAATATCAAAACTGTGTGTAGATTGTTTAGATTTCTACTCTAAGATTTTTCTGTTGTTGGTTAGTCTCAGGTTTGTTTTGGTGTGGGCTGTTGTTAATTCTCAATCTCTGTTTTTTGTGTGGATGAACTGTTTATTGTAAGTTTAAAATGTGTGTCAGAGCTGTCTGTTATGGTTTGTCAGTCTTGGGTTTGTGTTGGGGGTGTGCTTTTTTTTCGATTGTTTGTCTCGTATTTAAGTATGGAAGTGCCCATGTTGTTTGTTAATTTCTGGTTTGTGTCAGATTGTACTCTTGTTGTGTTTGTTTTGTGTCAGATGTGTTCTTCTTGTTAGTGTTGGGTTTGTGTAGTA
The DNA here is from genome assembly GCF_036172605.1 of Pelobates fuscus. Lineage (NCBI taxonomy): Eukaryota > Metazoa > Chordata > Amphibia > Anura > Pelobatidae > Pelobates > Pelobates fuscus. The sequence goes on along the minus strand of NC_086319.1, from coordinate 262,905,559 downwards.
TGTGGTGTGTCTGTGTGGGCTATTGGTGAGCCTCTGGTTTGGTTTGGTTTGGGGTGGGCTGCTGGTTAGTGTTGGGATTGGGCTATGTCGTTTAAGCTCAGGTTTGTGTGCTGTCAATTAGACTCTGGTTTGTGTCTGGATGGGCCCTTGGTTATGTTTTTCTCATAGTGTCAGCTTGGAAACCTTAAATATGTATGTGGGTGGGCTCTTGTGTCTTGTTTTGTAGGTTCTTGCTTGTTTGTCTCAGGTTGGGTTTGTGTATCAGTATTGTTTGCTAGTCTCATGGTTTTATCTTGATGGGCTCTTGCTCTTTTCATCTAGGCCTTCCTATTTTATTTTTAATGTAGTGTACAATAAGTGCACCATGGTAACAGCACAAGTATCACAAACTTAAATTCCATCAGTCTCCTTGTTTATTAAATATTTTGCTTTCTATTAAATAATTCAGTTTGTTTTTTGTTTTTTTAGGAGTTCTTGACATTTATTGGTCTAAGGTTTTTGAGGGAGGACTTTCCAGGTTTCATGGACTTCGAGTTGGGCTCTACATGTTTTATTACTCTTGTGGGGAGAGGGGTTGTTTAAAAAAAATAAAATAATAATACTATGCTGTGTTAGTGTCTATGATAGTAATCTGATAAATGGGTGGGATCATGTTTCATGGCCTTGGGGTTCAAACAAAAAATCTCAGTTTTTTTGTATTTTTTTGTAATGATTGTTAGGCTTGTGATGTCTCATTAGTTTGTCTTTCTCAACTTTGTTTTTAACTGGAAAGCATAAAAATGGTTTACTAATCTAATACAATGCACGAGGTGGACTTGTAAATTAGTTACAATAGGAATTCTTCCATAATTGATTCTTGTATATATTATCTAAATTGCCGTGAACACATTGTAACCATGAATGTACTTTTCCTATATGTTCTGATCGTGCAGTCTGATAGGTGTGGGATAGCTGAGTGTTGTAGTTCTCAGTAAATTCCAGTTGTCTCTGTGTATGAGTGGCTCAGGCTTTTTGCTGTCTCATGTGGTGTGGTTAGCAGGTGCAAAACAAGACTTGGCGATTTCAGTAGGCCGTTTGCATGCAGGCAAAATGTCTTAATATAGCTCACTTATGTCACTTATAATATGGGCCCTCTGATATATCCTGTTTTGTTTTTTGTTTTCTCGAAAACGCGTCCTCCTGATTTATTTCTGTTTGTTTATAATGTCCAATCCGATTAAGCCATACTGTATTGGGACTTACTGCCTCTTCTACCGTCGGAGTCACTGGTTAAATTATTAAACCAATAATATAGAAAAGGGACTGCATGTGCTCCTTAGGCATTTTACCTAGTAGACAAAAAAAATTGGTATGGGTACTTGATCATGAAGAGTTTAAGATATTTTGTGGAGAGTGGGTGGAGTTGTAGTTTGCTGACTGTGTGCTTCTATATTTGGGTTACCCAGATATGTTCCCTGTAGCTTAGGTAAAGTAGCAACTATGCATTTGTCTATCACAAAACTTCCATGTGTTCAGAGAGAATGCAGTGTTCTGCTCAGCTATCCAGAGCCACCTGAGTAAAAAAAAAATCCCCCCTCTGAATTTCTAAAACATATCAACACTGAAACAGTATAGTGTATAGAAATACAAAGCTACCCCTTTAGCCATGTAAAGGGTTAAAGACAAACTTTTTTCACTTACCTGATTACAGCGCCAATATCCCAAGGCGCTGGGTCGGTCTTCTCCTCCTCTGATGTCAGCTCATGGGGGGAACATAATGTGAATGCACAGCAAGCACCACTCACGCATTATGCCTTCCAGTGCTTTCCTATGGGGTTTTTAACAGCTGTCTGGTAGACAGCCACTGGAGGTAGTCTTTACACTGCAATATAAATGTTGCAGTTCCTCTAAATGATTTACATTACAGGGTTAAAGGGACAAGGACAGTGCACCCAGACCACTTTATTGAGATGAAGTGGTCTGGTTGTCTATAGTGTCTCCTTTTTTAATTCTATAGATGATGCATACAACTGTAATTTATTTAGACGTTCTTGTGATCTTTTGGACCATTTGGCTAGCAGCTAAGAATGAATATTCTATATATGAAGAGTACGGCATTGCAATTTGTAGCATTCATATGCTGCAAGAGAGAGAATAATTATTTCCTCAAAGAGGGATCCCAAAAGAGTAATTTTGACTGATTTATTCTCTCCAACATCATATCAACCTCCTACAGGGCAGCACTTTTTATGTATTGCCCACCAGCATTAAGAAGCATGTGTTTCCAGGATTAAAAGTGTCAAATCTAGTAATGCTATGTCATCAGTGATCTTTTCCAATATTGTGTTTTTGTGTGTTTAATGACATGGGGACATAGAAAAAAGTAAGAGGAGGAAGACACTCAATGATTAGATTTGTTAAATCTATCTATTGTTGAAACGTCAATGATTAATAATCAAAGGTCACATATTGAAAGAGGTACCCAATTTTTTAATGTAATAAATAGAAGATGGGACCTTCCAAAGATGGTTACTGAATCTGGCTGCAGAATAGAGTAAGGAGATAATATCTGGTTCTTTGCCCACCATATCAGGAACCATAGGTTTGAAATGCCTTGGAAAGAGATTAGATGAATATTTTGAAGTTTTTTTTCGAGGTCAGGTCATTTAGATTTTTAGAACATAGTAAGTTATTCCATTTATTCTGATTTCTCCTCCTTTTTTCTGCATTCTCCTTCGCCTGACCTCAGCATGTTTACTGAATACTTTACCAAGATCCCAGCTTCCATGCTGCAGTCAGGTGTGACTCTACCTCTGTATTGCAGAGTACATGTTATATTTTACTCATGTAATACCTTCACAAATTATTTTTTTAATATGGAGATAAATATTTGAAATGTAGAATTAATATCTAGCATATATAATTTTGAGATATTCTCTCTTTTGTGTATAGACTGAAATCATGTGCCTTTAAAGACATTTCATTTTTCACCAGTTTGTGTTCTTTTTAGTGAGATATTTGGAGAGGGGTACATAATGTATCCAAAACTAAACTGCATGCTTTGATGTTATTTTGGAACCTGTGTAACATTACAAACAAGCACAAGTAGCCTTGTATAAACAGGAGGTGTGACAAAAAATATGAATACAATTGGTCTGATATACTGTGCTTATTGGTATTTATAATGAAGGTTTTCCCCAAATGCCTGCAGAATCCAAACTCTGAGTGTTTGTGATCATCTTCATTATATTGGACATTGTCCCAGGGCCTTCTAACCCTCCCTCTTCCTGCAGCACTATACTGATTGAGCCCTTTAGACTCCAATAAAGGGCGTGGGAGCAGGTTTTACCACGGACAATGCAACACGAAAACGAACCTGTAGATACAGTGTTGGCAAGGAAGGATTAACATTTTCTGCTTAACTGGCCATTTCATTTATTTAAAAATGAGTCTTTGTCCGATTGTAACAGTGTCAACTTAATATTCTATGAAATAGATTACAGAAACTCACTGCTCAAATGGGCATATGGTAGTTGAAAACATATTTCTTTCAGTAATCAATTTTGTTTAAGCTAAAGATCACTTTTTCTAAAAGGTACTTAGTACTTCATTCTATTTATAATGGTTTCACATACATGTAGCTCAGTTCAGTAGGATATGAGCTCATCGACTACAAGAGTACACCGCATTCCCAAAATATTTATTTTCGTCAAAAATGGAAACCCTATAAAACGAATGTTCCATTTGTAAAAGTAACAACATATTATCACTGTTCATAAAAGCTTGACAGAGTAGCCTAAAGTAAGGATGGTGGCTCTGCCTCTTTTATTCTGGAAACTTTTGGCAGTCCTGACAACTACAAGGGTTATATTGCCTTGCTTTGTGTGTACAACATCCCTACCAACTGCATCCCTACCCTAATCAGGTGGTATTTTTTTACTTGGGCACTTCTCTTGAAAGGGTTCATGAATAATTTTATAGTGGGTTTGCTCCATGCAGGTCTGTAGGTTTGGCACAAGATTTTACTGAGTTGTCCGTAAGTGCATCGTGGCATAGAAAGTGTTGTAATTGACAATAGCCAAAAATGCCCTAGCAAATCTAGACACAGATCAGATAAACCAGTTGCTATTGTGGGGTAATGTGCTAAATAAGGAGCAATCCCTATGGAAACCAATAGAATATCACCCTTCATTTAGCACTTTGCACCATATAAAATGCCTGATACATCCCTCCCCCATAATGGTTAGGACTAACCAAAGTTACATTTTTGTGTGGCATTGTTTGGATATATATTTATCACTGTGGACATCATAAGCTTGTATGTAGATTCACGCATGTCTTCATTAATGAAACCACTTGGAATTTCTGAATTACATCGCCCATAAACCTCTGCTGGGGAGGAATTTCTTGAAAATACAAATTCTCCCTGAAAACAATAGGGGACAGGGATGGATGAACAAAAGGAATCCTGGAAAATGTTCCTTTAAATATGAGCATGGAGCAACATGAGGGTTAGTTTTTTTGCCTGGTGTAATATATATTTAGCCAATTAGAGTTTTGTAATGTGATAGGTGGTCTTGGCCCAGCTACTGAAACATTCCGGGTTGCTAGGAAGCAATTCAGGAACAGATTTTGTTGCTGTGGTGACAAGGGATTAAAAAGGCTTTTAACTAATTACAGATTTTTTTGTAAATCTCTTATATACAAACACAGACAGACTCGCACAGAAATAGATATCCATTTCTAGATGGGTACATGTATATGTATATGTGTATATGTACAACTTTCATGTAAACTGATTGACATGCATTTTATTCCTCTGTTAGACTTTCTTTCTATTATTATAGTCTGCACTCTTTTTTTTTTTTTTTTTTTTTCATTGCTTCTGAACTTTACATTCTGGTCTCATGACATTCTGTTTACTATGCTACCTGATTAAATCAACAAAAGGCTGCCCATTAAATATTAACAGCTTATCTCACCTTCATGAGGACATTAAAAATCTACAAGACGTTATAATGTGGGAACCACATGGGTAGGATTTTCATGTGTTAGCACTGACTGTACAAAATGATACGTATTTGGCCTCCAAATAAAAAAGTAACCCTAATATAGCAATCTTGAACATAGATCACATAATAGTCTCAATAAAAAAGGTAGCTTACATTTTAAAGGGTTACCTCAACCAAAAACAGTGTTTTCATAAAGCAAAGGTTTTAGTTAGAGAAACCTTTCAGAGGTGTGTGTGTCCATACAAAAAAAAAAAAGGCTAAAGTCCAAGTTCTCCCTGAAGCCTGATCCTTTTTGCTTGATGTGACTAGATGCTGGAGGGTGTCTGGCTCCACCATGCTGCGTGTATTGGTTTCAGACTAATTTTGTACAGAATTGACACAAGAACTCTGTTGTGCACTGGCTTATGACACACTGCGGGTGGAGTTATACCTCTGGCAGTAAAGTAGTTAATCTCTGTATGTACAGTGTTTAAAAGTGAAACTATGCACATGCAAACTCCAGGCACGATCACCAATTAAAATCAATGATTTATTTATATTTTTAAACGTAAAATGTTTAAAGGACCACTAAAGGCACCCAGACCACTTCAGCTCAATGAAGTGGTCTGGGTGCCAGGTCCCTCCAGTATTAACCCTGCAGCTGAAAACATAGGCGTTTCAGAGAGACTGCTATGTTTCACTGAGGGTTAATGCAGCCTCTAGAGGCGCTTCCGCGATACTCACTGTGAACGTCACAATGAGAAGACGCTGGACGTCCATAGGAAAGCATTTAGTAATGCTTTCCTATGGGCGGTTTGAATGCGCTTGCGGCTCTTGCATGCGCATTCGGAGCTGACGTCGGCAGAGGGAGGAGAGTTCCCCAGCGCCGAGGGAGCCCGGCGCTGGAGAAAGGTAAGTGGCTGAAGGGGTCTTAACCCCTTCAGCCCAGTGGGAAAAGGGCCCTGAGGGTGGAGGCGACCTAAGGATTATATAGTGTCAGGAAAACAAGTTTGTTTTCCTGACACTATAGTGGTCATTTAAATAATGAATGTACATTAAAACCCATCTGACTCCTCTAATCTCTCATTGGAAAAAAAAAATACAGCTTTCACTTTAATTCTATGTTCACCTCATTTTTGTCAAATTCATTTGTTTTAATAGCCAGTCTGATAAAATAGAAACAACACATGCTTTATGGCCATTCCATGCATCCCCAAAATTGTCTGTGGATACATATTTCTTGTTTTAGCCCTGCATTTCCCACCCATTTCATCAACAAACCTGTCAATATCTGTAGCCATTATAGTGAGGATATTCTATTCTTTAATCGCAAGCAATATATGTTAGTCTAATACATTATTTCCTATTCTGTATTTTTATCCTAGTATACGGTGCATGGGTTATTAGATAACCAAACATATCCCTTTCAGGCTTCAGTTATGGATTTATTTAAGACAGGTTTGTTGCACAGAGAATGAAGGTACTCTATGATTAACCCCTTAAGGACACATGACGGAAATATTCCGTAATGATTCCCTTTTATTCCAGAAGTTATGTAATTAAGGGGTTAAAAAGGCAATAATGTTTATTTTCTCAACATCCAACTTTATCTCTTTAACCGCCTCCATTTTTCTTTCATTGTTGTTTTCCATCTTGAATCGTGTGTTGACATTTTCCTTTTGCCCTTTTTTATTATTTTTCAGATCCCAGCTGCTGGACACTGATATGGATTATGAGCGCCCAAACGTTGAGACAATAAAATGCGTTGTGGTCGGAGACAATGCAGTGGGGAAAACGCGTCTGATCTGTGCTAGGGCATGTAATGCCACCCTGACCCAGTACCAGCTCCTGGCTACCCATGTGCCTACTGTCTGGGCTATAGATCAGTACAGAGTATGTCAGGAGGTAAGACCAGTTAATTTTATACCCTACACAAAAAAAGGGTAATTCCTTAGTACAGACACATTGTTATGTGTACCTGTTGCTTTAGCCCAATAATTCCTTTTTTTTTTCTTTATTGCTCTGCTATTATCTGTTTGTGAGCACATTTCATAAATGTTACTGCAATCAGTGTCTTCCTGTACTCATTTTACAAAGACCAATTTTTCCATTATGATAGGTGCTAGAAAGATCCCGTGATGTAGTAGATGATGTTAGTGTGTCACTGCGCCTTTGGGACACATTTGGTGATCATCATAAAGACAGACGTTTTGCCTATGGAAGGTAGGTGGGGGTGACAGGAACATGTACATAAATAATCTCAATGCATTCTATAATCCATTGCATCGTTGCCTAATGAAGATAATATAAAGTTGCCATAATCTTTTCTGGTATATTTCAGATCCGATGTGGTGGTTCTTTGCTTTTCTATTGCAAACCCCAACTCCCTTCAGCATGTACAGACTATGTGGTACCCTGAGATCAAGCATTTTTGCCCCCGTGCTCCTGTCATTTTGGTTGGATGTCAACTAGACTTACGCTACGCAGATCTGGAGGCTGTGAATCGTGCTCGTCGCCCACTTGCAAGGTTCTTTGCTTATTATTATATAATACCTTCCAGCTTTGAACTAGGATTTGCCTTCTAACTTGCTTCATTCACTCCTCACTTGCTTAAAGTGGAAGTGAGGGTTTCTCATAGGGAAGCATTAGGTTTCTTCATATGTATTGTTTCTGGGAGATCATCACTAGTGATGAGCTCCTGGTGATGGAGCAGAGCTGCTGCACGACTACTATACTATCTCATCATTGGATTAGATGTAAGTAAATAATTTTTGTATGACCCTATGTGGGAGAGCTAAATCTATAATAAAGAAGGAACACTCCAACATTATAAATGAATTTATTTCTAGCATTGGAGTGTTCTTTCTACATCATATTTTAGGTACCTCATAAACTTATACGGATAATTTGTTCTTTTAGTTGTTACTATAATGGGCGTAGAATGATTTTTGATTATTGACTTTATGATAAAGTGAATCTGTAATGCTGAATTGTTTTTTTTTTATTTCATTTATTTGATATGGTTTCTGGTTATTGAATAAAACACATTTTTATAGTTCTTAAATAGAGACAATGTTTACCTCTTCAGATTTTTAAATGGTCCTCAATTTAAAGGGACACTATAGTCACCTGAACAACTTCAGCTTAATGAGGTTGTTCAGGTGAGTGCTACAGCTCCCTGCAGCCATTTTCTTGTAAGCACTGGATTTTCTGAGAAAATGCTGTGTTTACATTGGAAGCTTGGAACACCTCTTGTTGCAGTCAATCAGACGGCCACCAGAGGGACTTCCGAGTTCAGAGGCCCTAAAAAGGCCTCACGTCTGACGTATTCACGCATGGGTGAATACTTCAGACGGGCTATCAGCACACAAAGCACTGTGAACGCGCTTTGTGTGCTGAGGCTGTCAGCTCTGCTGTGGGAGTGGCTAGAGCTGACAGCTGAAGCCCGAAGAGGAAGACCCACAAGGACTCTTTCTGGCCACAATAGTGGTTGAAGGGGGGGGGGGGCAGACCTACTCTCCTTCCCCCCCCCCCCCCCCGGCCCCCACCCCTGGGCGGCGGGTGGGGGCCATGAAGATAATGAGGGGGGGACCTACTGTCCTCCCCCTCTCCGGCCCCCACCCCTGTGCGGCGGGTGGGGGCCCTAAAAATAACAAAATTGGGGGGGACCTACTGTGTCCCCCCCCGGCCTGAGCGGTGGGTGGGGGCCCTAAATACAAAGGGGGGGACCCTAGTCACCCCTCCCCCCCCCCCCCCCACAAAAAAAAATAATATCTCCCTACCTACCCCCCTCACCCTAAAAATAATGAGGGGGGGACCTTTAACTAAAAACCTGTTTTAAAAAAAAAAAAAGAGAGATAAAAACAACTTACCATTCAATGTTTTCCTTCTTCTAAAATCCATAATAAAACCGACGCAATAAAAAAAACCATAATAACCGACGCAATAAAAAAAAAGAAAAAAAAAAAACGAGCGCAAAAAAGTAATAATCCATCTTCACCCATGGAGGGCTCCGCGCAGACTGAGCTCTGCAGGGCGGGGGAAGGCTTATAAAGCCTTGCCACGCCCTGCAATTAGGCTAAGAACACTCTGATTGGCTGGTTTAAGCCAATCAGAGTGCTCTTTGTCATTTTACACAGCGTGGGAAAATTCCAAAGAACTTTCCCACGCTTGTAAAATGACACAGAGCACTCTGATTGGCTTAAACCAGCCAATCAGAGTGTTCTTAGCCTAATTGCAGGGCGTGGCAAGGCTTTATAAGCCTTCCCCCGCCCTGCAGAGCTCAGTCTGCGCGGAGCCCTCCATGGGTGAAGATGGATTATTTTTGTTTTGCGCTCGTTTTTTTTTTTTTTTGCGTCGGTTATTATGGTTTTTTATTTGCCCTTTTTGGGGGCTGAAGAAAGAAGATTTTAGAAGAAAGAAAACATTGAATGGTAAGTTGTTTTTATCTTTCTTTTTTTTTTTTAAAACAGGTTTTTAGTTAAAGGTCCCCCCCTCATTATTTTTAGGGTGAGGGGGGTAGGTAGGGAGATATTATTTTTTTGTGGGGGGGGGGAGGGGTGACTAGGGTCCCCTCCCTTTGTATTTAGGGCCCCCACCCACCGCTCAGGGGTGGGGGCCGGGGGGGGGGGGACAGTAGGTCCCCCCCCACATTGTTATTTTTAGGGCCCCCACCCACCGCTCAGGGGTGGGGGCCGGGGGGGGACAGTAGGTCCGCCCCTTATTTTTAATTTTAGGGCCCCCACCCACCGCTCAGGGGTGGGGCCGGGGTGGGGATAGTAGGTCCCCCCTATTGTTATTTTTAGGGCCCCCACCCGCCGCACAGGGGTGGGGGCCGGGGGGACAGTAGGTCCCCCCCTTATTTTTAATTTTAGGGCCCCCACCCACCGCTCAGGGGTGGGGCCGGGGTGGGGATAGTAGGTACCCCCTATTGTTATTTTTAAGGCCCCCACCCGCCGCACAGGGGTGGGGGCCGGGGGTGACAGTAGGTCCCCCCCTTATTTTTAATTTTAGGGCCCCCACCCACCGCTCAGGGGTGAGGCCGGGGGGGGACAGTAGGTCCCCCCCTATTGTTATTTTTAGGGCCCCCACCCACCGCTCAGGGGTGGGGGCCGGGGGGGGGGACAGTAGGTTATTTTTAGGGCCCCCACCCGCCGCACAGAGGTGGGGGCCGGGGGGGACAGTAGGTCCCCCCTTATTGTTAATTTTAGGGCCCCCACCCACCGCTCAGGGGTGGGGGCCGGGGGGGACAGTAGGTCCGCCCTTTATTTTTAATTTTAGGGCCCCCACCCACCGCTCAGGGGTGGGGCCGGGGTGGGGATAGTAGGTCCCCCCCCTATTGTTATTTTTAGGGCCCCCACCCGCCGCACAGGGGTGGGGGCCGGGGGTGACAGTAGGTTCCCCCCCTTATTTTTAATTTTAGGGCCTCCCCACCGCACAGGGGTGGGGGCCGGGGGGGGACAGTAGGTCCCCCCCCCTATTGTTATTTTTAGGGCCCCCAGCCGCCGCTCAGGGGTTGGGGGCCGGGGAGGGGGGACAGTAGGTTATTTTTAGGGCCTCCACCCGCCGCACAGAGGTGGGGGCCGGGGGGGACAGTAGGTCCCCCCTTATTGTTAATTTTAGGGCCCCCACCCGCCGCACATGGGTGGGGGCCGGGGGTGACAGTAGGTCCCCCCCTTATTTTTAATTTTAGGGCCACCACCCACCGCTCAGGGGTGGGGGGGGACAGTAGGTCCCCCCCCTATTATTATTTTTAGTAGGTTATTTTTAGGGCCCCCACCCGCCGCACAGAGGTGGGGGCCGGGGTTCCCCCCTTATTGTTAATTTTAGGGCCCCCACCCACCGCTCAGGGGTGGGGGCCGGGGGGGACAGTAGGTCCCCCCCTTATTTTAAATTTTAGGGCCCCCACCCACCGCTCAGGGGTGGGGGCCGGGGGGGACAGTAGGTCCCCCCTTATTGTTAATTTTAGGGCCCCCACCCACCGTTCAGGGGTGGGGGCCGCAGGGGACAGTAGGTTATTTTTAGGGCCCCCACCCGCCGCACAGAGGTGGGGGCCGGGGGGGCAGTAGGTCCCCCCTTATTGTTAATTTTAGGGCCCCCACCCACCGCTCAGGGGTGGGGGCCGGGGGGGACAGTAGGTCCCCCTTATTGTTCATTTTAGGGCCCCCACCCACCGCTCAGGGGTGGGGGCCGGGGGGACAGTAGGTCCCCCCTTATTGTTATTTTTAGGGCCCCCACCCGCCGCACAGAGGTGGGGGCCGGGGGGGCAGTAGGTCCCCCCTTATTGTTAATTTTAGGGCCCCCACCCACCGCTCAGGGGTGGGGGCCGGGGGGGACAGTAGGTCCCCCCCTTATTTTAAATTTTAGGGCCCCCACCCACCGCTCAGGGGTGGGGGCCGGGGGGGGACAGTAGGTCCCCCCTTGTTGTTAATTTGTGTGTGTGTGTGTGTGTGTGTGGGTATGCAAACACTATATATAGAGAAATCTCTATATATAGTGTTTGCACGCAAAGTTTGGAGTAGGAGGGGGCGGGTATAGAAAGCGAGCTGAGCTGTCAGTCAGACAGTTCAGCTCGCGAACGCGCATTCCGCGCACATGCGCGGTAAAGCGCTGAGTGTCTTCATAGGGCGGCTGTCAATGCCGCTCTATGAAGAACACGATTGGTGCAGCGCGAAGCCGCGCATGCGCACCACATCGCGATGACGCTTCTCTCAGAGAAGCGTCCTATTGGGCCCCGCGATTTCGTCATTTTTACGAAAAGGGGGCGCGGCATGGCTGGGAGCTCGGCGCTGGAACGGAGGTAAGTTTTTTTTTGTTTTTTTTTAATTCTTTATTTTATTTGTGCACAAAGTTAACAAGTAGCCTTGGTGCGCCACAACAGTGACATCAGGGACAGTTAGTAAACATTGATAATACAAGTCATGGCATTTGCTATTCAGGCACTTTTTTTTTTATATATCAATATTTCAGTAGTTTAGGTTCACGATTGGATTAAGTGAATTAGCGAGATGCACATGTCAGAGGAGGGTGTTCAGAGAGGTGGCAAAGAGGGAAAACATGACATGTGTAATCGTTAAACATGCAAAGCTGTACAATTAAACATAACCTAAGCTGATTAGCGAGATGGTCAGACATATCTCTAGTCTAGCTAGGCATGGACTAGGTGGATGTTATGCTAGCCTTAGAGTATAAATCCAGCATATGCAAAATATGTGTAACGTGTTTGCATCGCTTAACAATGAAAATTTTGCTTAATGAAGTTAAATAACAGGCTTATAGAATTAAAATTATAGGATTATAACAGGAGAACAGGATTATAAAACGCTCAAAATATATCGCTGGTTGCCACAGTGAGACATTTGCTATATATCGCTAGCTGTCAGCCCAACACCTATATTGAATGTCATCGCTTCAGTATTTAAACAGTGGTTCGATTAGCTAGTTGATTAACTAATAATATAAACAGACATAGTAGCCAACAGAGGCATATTACACATGGTACTTGGTTGACATGCTGTCGTGGTAGACATATTAGGTGCAGATTGGTAGTGCACCTAAAGATAAGCTGCTCAGCTGAGGCTTTGGTAGGTAGGTAGGTCTCGGAAATGTCCCAGGGGGCTCCCTCTCAGATCAAGTCCTTGAAGCAGGGAGGCAGGGAGGCAAAATTAAGACTTGGGCTCTCCTTATGTGTTGTGTGTTTGAGAGGGGCACATACATTTAAGAGGAAGTCCCAGCACCCCTGGCTCCTGGTCTCTTATCAGCCGACTCCCGTCACAGGTATCCCGGTGTTGGGCAGCTCAGTGAAGATTTTGTTGCGCTCCACAGGCTTCTGCAGGGCATGTCTAGTAGGTGCCTGATGATAGCGCTGGAGCTCAGTTGTTGTCATCCGGGTTTTAGGCAATGCTGATTTCCATGTGAGCTTCGTGGTGGGGTTTGGAATCCTCATGGGGGGCCTTCGGGTTTTCCGTTGCTTGGGCCGTGCCTTCTGTCTGAGCAGACTTTGTGAGGGGTGCCTCCTCTGCCGTGGGGCAGCAGGCTTTTGTGGTGGGCTCTGTTGTGAGGGAGCAGTCGGCTGCATGGCGGTAGGCCCTCCCATCATGCTTTCTAGTCTTTGCCAGAATTCCAGGAACCAATTGTCCAGCCGGACGAGTATGTCCCGAGCACAGAGTTTGGTGCTGGGAGCCATGTGGCATCCGCCATCTTGGCTTGCTTGCCACTGGGTGCGCCCATAGCCGAGTACCCGACTGCCGAGGTTGCGCAGCCCTCTGGGGGGGGACCGGCATTACCCCCGCCGGTCCGAGGGGGGAGAGTTACGGGGCCCAGGTTCATGCTTAGCCGCCCGGTTTCCTCGAAGCGGGGGATCGGCCGCTACCCCCGCCCGGTGTCCACCGGGCCGCCTTTCCCACGAATGTAGCAGGACAGGTTGCCAGCCTCCTTCTCGCTTTGTAGGCAAGGCAGGTAGTTTGGGTGTCGAGTAAGTTACTTCAGATCGGGTATTAGTATGCCATAAGGAGCCTTTTTTGGCATATTGGTGGAGGAGCTCCTCCGAGATGCGTCCTGGCGCCATGCTGGTTTGGCCCCGCCCCACGGAGGTAAGTTTTTAATATAAAAAAGCATCGAAAATATTTTTGGGGGGCTGAAAGTACATATAAAAGCAAGAAGGAAGGCTGGGGGACCTGTCTTTCTTGCTTTTATATGTTGGCTATAGAGTCCCTTTAATATTTTTGGATAGGAGTGGGGGGAAAAGGAAATTGGCGGCACAGCCAGAACATGCATTGCTCTGAAGTGGTGCTGCCATAGAGACCAATATTTATACAAAATACTGTTTGAGGAACAGCACAAGCACAAAAATACAGTTTTTTACATTTTACAATACTACTTACAATCACCTATCTCAGCAAAGAAATATAGGGCTTCAGTAACACCATATGGCCATATCATGTGCATGATATGCATTGTGAGTATATACATCAAAGCACTATCACATTAATTATTTCATTTTGTCACTGCATTTTTTAAATTGTGTTTTTATCACATTAATTTTCCATTTTATATATATATATATATATATATATATATGCACAATGCTCTTACAACAGATTAATTAAATATGCTTTAGCTCATTTAGAACTAGCACTATTCAATTTGTCCCCCATGTTAAAATTAGTGTAGGACCCACCAATATTGGGGTACTGTTGCGTAGTGGTGAGTGTAACATGTTATGGCCATATCATGTAAATTAATATTTGTTTGCTGAGATAGGTGATTTTATGTAGCTATTTAAAATTTTATATTTGTGTGTGCTCTATTCCTTAATCTGTATTTAATAGTGAGTTTTGATATGCTTTTTAAATACTTTAATATATTTTTATAAACTTTAAGATGATTTTTTTTCTAAATATTAAAATATCAAGAAACATATCACTATATAAAAATATTAAATACATTTAGAATTATTTGCATAAATATTAAATTGAGGCCATAGTTTGTTACCCACCTTCAGAGCTAGAAATCGGTTTGAATAATGTAGTAGCCAAACATACCTTCAGTATTTTGTACACCACTGTGATTATTTTAAAGGGATACTCCAAACACATTAACTTGCTGAAGTGCCTTATGTGTGAAGAATGTCTCCTTTTTTAATTTTATAAAAGTGCTGATTGCAAAATTTGCACTGTTATATATAAAACCCTACTGTGTCTCCCTGGCTATCAGACAGCGAGGAGTTGTTTCTTCCCCGAGTTTAGCTCCATGGAAATTTTTAGGAGCCATGGCTTTCTGTTTCCTGAGGTTTGTCTAGCTTGCTTACCTGTCATCAGGGCTGGACTGGGAACAGAAAGCAGCCCTGGAAAAAAAATATTCCAGCCCTCTAATTCATTGTGTCACATAGTTAGCTTGTATTGTTTATATGTATGTACTTTGGAAGACTTTTGTCTTACCTGCAGCCCCTCGCTCCAGATGATCCATGGGTGTTACAGTGCTATAACCGCCACCCTCCAGGACGCCCCCTGTCCGTTGTGATTGGCTCTGCTTGGGGAAAATTCTTTAAGCAGGGAAATACTCCTTGCCGATATCAGCATATCGGCATCAGTGTGTCAATTATATAATTTCAGAAAATATATATATTAAAAATATGTTCCACATTAATAAATTACACTAGTTCAATGGCACACACACACTGACTACAGAAAAGCTCACTGACACAAACAAGCTCACTACAGACAAGCTCACCGATACACACAAATGCTCTCTGATCCATGCACAAGCTCACTACAGACAAGCTCACGTTCACTGACATTCACTCAAGCACACTAGAGACAAACACAACCCAACTACAGGCAAGCTCACCAACACACACAAGCTCCCTGCCCCATACAAGCTCACAACAGTCAAACTTACTGAAACACACAAGCTTATTACAGGCAAGCTCACTGATACACACGCACACTACAAACTCACTGACAAACACAAGCTTACTACAAGCTAGTTCATACACACAAGCACACTACAAGCTCATTGATACACACAAGCTTACTGATACACACACAAGCCCACTACAAGTGCACTGATACACACAAGCTTACTACAAGCTCACTGATACACACACAAGCACACTACAAGTTCACTGATACACACACAACCACACTACAAGCTCGCTGATACACACACAACCACACTACAAGCTCACTGATACACACACGCACACTACAAGCTCATTGATACACACACACACATTACAAACTAGCTGATACACACACGCACACACACACACACACATTACAAGCTAGCTGATACACATAAGCACACTACAAGCTCACTGATACACACAAGCACACTACAAGCTCACTGATACACACACAAGCACACTACAAGCTCATTGATACAAACAAGCACACTACAAGCTAGCTGATACACACAAGCACACTACAAGCTAGCTGATACAAACACAAGCACACTACAAGCTCACTGATACACACAAGCACACTTCAAGCTAGCTGATACACACAAAAGCACACTACAAGCTAGCTGATACACAAACAAGCACACTACAAGCTAGCTGATACACACACAAGCACACTACAAGCTCACTGATACACACAAGCACACTACAAGCTAGCTGATACACACACAAGCACACTACAAGCTTACTGATACACACAAGCACACAACAAGCTAGCTGATATACACAAGCACACTACAAGCTAGCTGATACACACAAGCACACTACAAGCTCACTGATACACACAAGCACACTACAAGCTAGCTGATACACACACAAGCACACTACAAGCTAGCTGATACACACGCAAGCACACTACAAGCTCACTGATACACACAAGCACACTACAAGCTAGCTGATACACACACAAGCACACTAAAAGCTCACTGATACGCACACTACAAGCTAGCTGATACACACACAAGCACACTACAAGCTCACTGATACACACACAAGCACACTACAAGCTAGCTGATACACACACAAGCACACTACAAGCTCACTGATACACACAAGCACACTACAAGCTAGCTGATACACACACAAGCACACTACAAGCTCACTGATACACACAAGCACACTACAAGCTAGCTGACACACACACACAAGCACACTACACGCTCACTGATACACACAAGCACACTACAAGCTAGCTGATACACACACAAGCACACTACAAGCTCACTGATACACACACAAGCACACTACAAGCTAGCTGATACACACACAAGCACACTAAAAGCTAGCTGATACACACACAAGCACACTACAAGCTCACTGATACACACAAGCACACTACAAGCTCACTGATACACACACAAGCACACTACAAGCTCATTGATACAAACAAGCACACTACAAGCTAGCTGATACACACAAGCACACTACAAGCTAGCTGATACAAACACAAGCACACTACAAGCTCACTGATACGCACAAGCACACTTCAAGCTAGCTGATACACACAAAAGCACACTACAAGCTAGCTGATACACACACAAGCACACTACAAGCTAGCTGATACACACACAAGCACACTACAAGCTCACTGATACACACAAGCACACTACAAGCTAGCTGATACACACACAAGCACACTACAAGCTTACTGATACACACAAGCACACAACAAGCTAGCTGATATACACAAGCACACTACAAGCTAGCTGATACACACAAGCACACTACAAGCTCACTGATACACACAAGCACACTACAAGCTAGCTGATACACACACAAGCACACTACAAGCTAGCTGATACACACACAAGCACACTACAAGCTCACTGATACACACAAGCACACTACAAGCTCACTGATACACACAAGCACACTACAAGCTAGCTGATACACACACAAGCAAACTACAAGCTCACTGATACACACAAGAGCACACTACAAGCTCACTGATACACACAAGCACACTACAAGCTAGCTGACACACACACACAAGCACACTACAAGCTAGCTGATACACACACAAGCACACTACAAGCTCACTGATACACACACAAGCACACTACAAGCTAGCTGATACACACACAAGCACACTAAAAGCTAGCTGATACACACACAAGCACACTACAAGCTCACTGATACACACAAGCACACTACAAGCTCACTGATACACACACAAGCACACTACAAGCTCATTGATACAAACAAGCACACTACAAGCTAGCTGATACACACAAGCACACTACAAGCTAGCTGATACAAACACAAGCACACTACAAGCTCACTGATACGCACAAGCACACTTCAAGCTAGCTGATACACACAAAAGCACACTACAAGCTAGCTGATACACACACAAGCACACTACAAGCTAGCTGATACACACACAAGCACACTACAAGCTCACTGATACACACACGCACACTACAAGCTAGCTGATACACACACAAGCACACTACAAGCTTACTGATACACACAAGCACACAACAAGCTAGCTGATATACACAAGCACACTACAAGCTAGCTGATACACACAAGCACACTACAAGCTCACTGATACACACAAGCACACTACAAGCTAGCTGATACACACACAAGCACACTACAAGCTAGCTGATACACACACAAGCACACTACAAGCTCACTGATACACACAAGCACACTACAAGCTCACTGATACACACAAGCACACTACAAGCTAGCTGATACACACACAAGCAAACTACAAGCTCACTGATACACACAAGAGCACACTACAAGCTAGCTGATACACACACAAGCACACTACAAGCTCACTGATACACACACAAGCACACTACAAGCTAGCTGATACACACACAAGCACACTACAAGCTCACTGATACACACAAGCACACTACAAGCTAGCTGATACACACACAAGCACACTACAAGCTCACTGATACACACAAGCACACTACAAGCTAGCTGACACACACACACAAGCACACTACACGCTCACTGATACACACAAGCACACTACAAGCTAGCTGATACACACACAAGCACACTACAAGCTCACTGATACACACACAAGCACACTACAAGCTAGCTGATACACACACAAGCACACTAAAAGCTAGCTGATACACACACAAGCACACTACAAGCTCACTGATACACACAAGCACACTACAAGCTAGCTGATACACACACAAGCACACTACAAGCTAGCTGATACACACACAAGTACACTACAAGCTAGCTGATACACACATAAGCACACTACAATCTCTCTGATACACACAAGCACACTACAAGCTAGCTGATACACACACAAGCACACTACAAGCTAGCTGATACAAACACAAGCACACTACAAGCTCACTGATACACACACTCTCTCTCTCTCTCTCTCTCTCTCACTCTCTCTCACTCTTTCAGTGTCACTCATACAATTACCTGTCACTGGCAGTGTGGATTCTAAGCTTGGTGTGAGGTTCCTTCATGATATGCTTCCTCTTCCTGTGTGAAAGGTCACCAGGCTGAGGCTGGGGGTGGAGCTCCAATGCAGGGGTTGGATCCTACCAGACTGGCCGTGCAGAGAGACTGGCAATGTGTGGGAGGCTCTCACTCTTCCCTGCTGCAGATGGCTGCTACCTCTGTCTGTGTACCAGCCTCTAGCAGCCACCTCGGTAATTATCTGCCCCAGCCCCCAAACAAAACTCAGAGGAGGAAAAAAAATTTTATCAGGTGCTGCACTGCCGGCCCCAAGTCTACCGCCCCCCCCGGGGAAATTCCCTGGTATCCCGGTGGGCCAGTCCGGCCCTGCCTGTCATAAGCTTATTTTTGCTTATCGAGCAGCACCTGTTTAAGATGCAATAATATTCATTCTACTAGATAGGCATAATAAATGTATTTTTGGTGGAAGCATACTCATGAAAACTGGGTGAGTTCGTATGATTCCAATGTGGACAACATAAAACTAATAACTGATTCATCTGGAATCCAAGAATAGTCATAATTTTGAACAAATTAGGTTATTTTTCATGTCTAGTCTCTAACAGATATCACTTCTCTGCACAGGCCAATCCGCCCACAGGAGATCCTGCCACCAGAAAAGGGCCGTGAAGTAGCCAAAGAATTGGGAATACCATACTACGAGACAAGTGTGGTGGCACAATGCGGCATAAAGGAAGTGTTTGATAATGCCATACGATCAGCCCTCATATCTCGCCGCCATCTACAGTTTTGGAAGTCACATTTACGAAGTGTGCGTAGACCGCTTCCGCAGGCCCCCTTCTTGCCTCCTCGGCCTCCTCCTCCTGTTATCATTGTACCTGACCCCCCTGCTCAAAGTGAAGATCACCCTGCACGGCTATTGGAAGAGGCATCCTGTGCTGATGTGGTATTGGTGGTTCAAGAGAGAATCCGTATATATGCCCATCGCATCTACCTCTCTACAGCCTCTTCCAAATTTTGTGACCTTTTTCTAATGGAGGACAGTGACCCTCCAGCACAAGCCAGAGACCCCTTACTACGGGCCTCCAGCTTTGATGCTTGTGAGGGTCCTGGGGAAACAGAGGGTGGAGGTATGCGAACATCAGCCAGTGATGGCACTTTGGGGAGGGATGGAGGCCGGGATCTATCTGGATGGAGCAGGGCTTTTGAAAGCATCCACAGTGGTGTAATGGAAGAGCCCCCAGGATATAGGGCACGAAAAGTGACTGTTGTAAAAATGGACAGTTCAGTGAGGGCTGGTCCATTCAGAGCAGTTTTGAAGTATCTATACACTGGACATCTGGATGAGAGGGAACCTGAACTAATGGAAGTGGCACACATAGCAGAACTTTTGGAGGTGTTTGATCTGCGAATGATGGTAGCCAATATTTTGAACCGCGAGGCCTTCATGAACCAGGAGATCACTAGAGCTTTCCACGTAAGGAGGAGTAACCGGATTAAAGAGTGTTTAGCAAAAGGGACCTTTTCTGGTGAGGACCAATTATATTAAAAGTCCCATTTTAATATAATTTTATTCTGTTATATACCAATACAGAATAAACCTAGAAAGGAAAATGTTATTCTCAGGTATTTGTGTGCTTAATATCATTTCAGTCCCCCAAGGCTCTGTCCTTGGTCCTTTTCTATTTTCTCTTTATACTGCCTCTCTTGGCAAACTTATTACCTCTTTTGAATTCCGCTACCACCTGTATGCTGATGAAACCCAGATATATCTCTCCTCCCCGGACCTCTCCCCTGCCGTTCTGCAGCATGTCACTGCTTGCCTTTCTTCCATCTCTGACGGGAAGTCCTCCCGCTTTCTGAAACTTAATTTCTCTAAAACTGAGCTCCTTGTCTTTCCTCCTCCTAATACTGATCCTCCTCTTTCGCTCTTCCTTCAAGTTAGTGGTATCCACATAAGTCCATCCCTGCAAGTGCACTGTCTTGGCGTCATACTTAACTCTGGCCTCACCTTTGAGCCTTCCATCCAGTATGTTGCCAAATCCTGTAGATCCCATCTTAAAAGCCCGCATCTGCCCCTTTCTTACGCAAGACGCTACCAAGGAGCTTGTCCATACTCTAGTAATTTCCCGCATGGATTATTGTAAACCTCTCCTAATTGGTCTTCCCAAAAGCCGTATTGCCCCGCTACAGTATGTAATGAATGCTCCCGCCAGACTGATTTTCCTCTCTAGTCGGTCCTCTCACACCTCACCCCTCTGTCAGTCCTTACATTGGATTCCTGTATCCTATAGGAGTCAATTCACAGTGCTAATCCATAACTATAAAGCACTGAACAATTCTAGCCACGCTTATATTTCTTCACAGATCCATAGGTATACCCCTTCTCAGTCTCTCCGCTCTGCCCGTGATCTTCTCCTCTTCTCCTGTCTTCTGCTCGCACACGTATGGCCAACTCACGCTTGCAGGACTTCTCGCGGGCGGCTCCCTTTCCATGGAATAGCCTGCCTACCACCATCAGACTCTCCCCTAGTCTTCAATTGTGAAGAAGTGCCTTAAAACCCATCTCTCTAAGAAAGCTTATGGCCTCCCAGAGTAACCTCTACCTTAAATATCTATCTGTCTCTTGCTCTCTCCTAAAGGGCAGCACTCTACTCTCTCCTCCAGCTCTTCTTCACTCCCACCTTATTTGATTGGTATTTCCTGTCCTAATGTGTTTTATTCCCCACCTCCTATAGACTGTAAGCTCATTTGAGCAGGGTCTTCTTCAACCTATCGTTCTTGTACGTTTTATGTAATTGTCCTATTTATAGTTAAATCCCTCCTCTTATATTGTAAAGTGCTACGGAATCTGTTGGCGCTATATAAATGGCAATAATAATAATAATTTCTTAATTGTTCCCTTTTTAAACATTTAGATGTCACCTTTGTGCTGGATGATGGAAGTATAACAGCCCACAAACCTCTGCTTATCTCTGGCTGTGACTGGATGGCAGCTATGTTTGGTGGACCTTTCCTGGAGAGCAGCACCAGTGAGGTAAGAGATGGGCTGAAAATCTTTGGAGAGTAAATGTGAGGTTAAATGCTGCAATGATGAGTATGGATTCTTAAATAAAGAAGGTCTTGAAGGGAAAAAATAATAATAATAAAAGAGGCAGAAAGAAACATGGACTTCAGCTAAAGAGCACATTACTTAAACAGGACATACAGAAGGTCAGGGCAGTTTTATATAAAAGATCGGGGAGTATTAAAGCTAAATAATGAATTTAAATATAGAGGAATAGAGTAGAAAGAAGAAAGTGCCTGCCTGTTCTGGCTTAGATTATCAATACAGATTATCTCAGCCAATCCAATGCTTCTCCAATGGGAAGCATTGTGAGGCTAGTGCACATGTGCAGTAATCTCACGCTGTGCCAATTAACATCTCCTCGTAGAGATGCATTGAGTCAGTAAGTCTCTATGAGGCGAGTTCAGCATCTCCATGCAGAGTGTGGAGACTCCGAAAGTCAGTCCTGCAATCTAGTTTAACTTGAAAATGTATTTACTGAACAGGAACAATAAGATACCATCTCTTCAAACTGCTCTTCATATAGATATTAAGAACACAAAAACATTAAATAAAAGATGCAGAAGTTCACAAAATTATATCATTTAAAATAATCCTTAAAATGCAGTGCGGTTTCTAAGATCATTTCCGTTGCTATCTCTCTGTTTGATGGTTGTAATGTCATCCCCCAGAAATTGATTAATATGTGGGAGAAGAATTTAAATTTAGTGATTCCCCCAAATGATTGGCTTACCTCCTTAATATATACAAACAAATATATACATTGTCTTAATTTGACTGAATGACATTTCAGGGTCTTACACAGATGGTATTTTACCCGAACAAGACTGGCCAAAATGTATGATACACACGACTCTACTTGCTGGAGATGTGGTACATACCCGGGCACATACATTTATATATGGTGGGCCTGTCCAGTAGTTAAATCGCTTTGGGCATGGGCATTTAATATCTTCTATACAGTTACATTTAATAAACTCAATAAAAATCCGACATCAGCCCTTCTACACTTGAATTGGCAATTAAAGTTGCATAAATATATTTGTTTTGCTATTCACTGCTCTGTTGCAGTTCAAATTATTATTGCCAGACATTGGAAATCTTCCAACCCATTTCAGAAATCCCGTTTGATCGATCAAATCATATTTCAATTGACAATGGAAAAAGACACCATAAGTAATAGGATAGTTTTCTCCAAAAAAAGAGATTGGTACTCCAACTGGCTCCAAAAACTTTCCACCATTTATCGGTAATACATTTCTGGTTTTGCTTTTTCAGTTAAACAGGGTTATGGTTATTAACAATCTTTCATAGGCTCTGTGTCTCGGACAGTGTAAAAGTATCCAGTAACAATATTTGTTACAAGTGGGCGATTTTTGTACTGTTTTATTTTAATAAGATTTGTATCTAGAAGGTTGCAATATATTACTAGGAAACCTCCCTGCTCAGTATAGGTGAAGGGTTATCTTTTTGTCTTTGTCTAACCTATATGTTTACCACTACTTAAGTATTCGATTTAACTTGTTTATACATGATGATTTTCTACAAGATGTCGTGTCTCTCATATCAATCGAATATATTTTGTGTTGTTACATGCCTATTGACTCTCTTGTTATTATGAAAAAAAATTCAATAAAAATTTAAGAATAATTTTTTTTTTTTTAAATCCTTAAAATGCAGTGCACAGAGGATCTTAATTTTGCATGTTTTAATTTAAAAGTGTCTGACAACATAAACCCAATATCTCCTTGTCTTTTCTAAGAAGAATGAACTGCTCTTCTATAAGCCTAGATCTTAGGAAGAAATAATATGTACTTGGGAAGAGGGGAATGAAAGAGGTGATATGGGGTAGGGCTTAGAGCAGATTAAATCATACGTTCCATAAAGATGCAGCTTGAAAAACCAACAGTAGTATGATCCAGGCACTCCAATATCTTCAAATATGTTTATTAGAACAAGTGAGACACCGCAAAGTTTCGACTCCTATAAAGGTCTTTTGTTGAGGGTCGAAACATTGCGGTGTCTCACATGTTCCAATAAACATATTTAAAGATTAGAGTGCCTGGATCCTCTCTCTACTATTGGTATCTACTCCACTAGGTTGGTGCTGGCCCTTGGTCCAGTTTTAGCACCCTTTTCTTCACGTGATTGGAGTGCGGTTCTTCTATTCATTTTTTTGGAAAACCAACAGTGACATAGTTTTGAAATGATAGTGTCTTATCAGCCTTGTAGTATGAACTCTGAACCAAGACCAATGTGTCAGAAGCTCAACTACACAAAAAACATAAATACCGGTAGTAATCAGCATAAATGCTCTATAAGTGAACCTTCATCCAAAACATGGAAGTAATTTTATAAAATGTAATCAATTGATGTAAGATATATCTTTAGTAAATGTATAGTAAACACTATAGTCACCTAAATTACTTTAGCTAAATAAAGCAGTTTTAGTGTATAGATCATTCCCCTGCAATTTCACTGCTCAATTCACTGTCATTTAGGAGTTAAATCACTTTGTTTCTGTTTATGCAGCCCTAGCCACACCTCCCCTGGCGATTATTGACAGAGCCTGCATGAAAAAAAAACTGGTTTCACTTTCAAACAGATGCAATTTACCTTAAATAATTGTATCTCATTCTCTAAATTGAACTTTAATCACATACAGGAGGCTCTTGCAGGGTCTAGCAAGCTATTAACATAGCAGGGGATAAGAAAATCTTAATTAAACAGAACTTGCAATAAAGAAAGCCTAAATAGGGCTCTCTTTACAGGAAGTGTTTATGGAAGGTTGTGCAAGTCACATGCAGGGAGGTGTGACTAGGGTTCATAAACAAAGGGATTTAACTCCTAAATGGCAGAGGATTAAGCAGTGAGGCTGCATGGGCATGTTCTATACACCAAAACTGCTTCATTAAGCTAAAGTTGTTCAGGTGACTATAGTGTCCCTTTAACTTGTTAACTTTCCTGAAGTTTGCTTCCTGCTTTGCATAGTAGGTTTTGCATCCATCCTGGCACACCACTCACAATGTCTAATGAAGAATCCAGCTTTGCCTGGCCCAAACCTCCATGAACATATTAATTACCAGCATTCTGAGATATATTCCAGTGTTGGATGACTGTCCATGTGATCTTCTCCACTTACCATTCTACCTCTTCTATGCCAACAGGTGGTGGTTCCTTACACCTCCAGAAGCAGCATGCGAGCAGTGCTGGAGTATCTGTATACTGGGCAATTCACTGCCGGGTCAGACCTAGAACCGTTGGACCTCATCATACTGGCAAACAGGCTTTGCCTTCCACACCTTGTGGCACTAACAGGTACCAGTGACGGGTGACTTTAGGTGGCAGTGAAGGAGTGAAAAAATAGGAACCTTAACATTCCAGTGAAAGAAATCTTTCCAGTGAACATACATCTATAGTAGCTAGTATTTGCTTCTATAACAATTTGAGTATATGGTTACGCAAACTGGAGTATGGTTTTATACTAACTAGAGATAATAATTACAGTTATATTCAGTGTAGGTCAGAATTTGAGACAGAAACATAGTGATAACTCAGACATTTTCCATTTTCTATTCTTTTTTTTTTTTTTTTTTTTTTTTAATTCTTTATTTTTGTAGTGCACAAGTATTACAATCAGACTGGAGGTGCCCCACAAGCAGTCCTCAGGCATTTTCCTCGCGCTACATGCGGGGCAAAAGCTTAACAGGCACATTTTTTATATTTATGTAACATAAGTTAGGCAGGTAAAAATAGGTATATACTGTAATAAGGCTTGAACAGTGTTTATGCTTGTCTATAGACGTTACAGGTTATGCATGTATATTTAGAGTATTCAGCACAATTTTTATAATAAGATTTGGGTAAGACATGTTAAGTTTAGCGTCTAGTTTGATAACATTTTAGTGCTCTTAAACGTGCTGAACAAGAATAAGTAGCTAAATGAGCCCTGTGGCCCATGCATGATGGGTTATGGAGACAGACATTATACATGTGGTTAGCGAATACAGTGCTTAAAGTTACCACCCCATGTTAACCCTGAGTCGGCCAGAGTCTTTGTTGGCATTTATGGTGAACCTTCGGTTTGCAGCATAGGTCCCTGTGGTGAAGCCGAATGCTTAACGGCTGCCGCCATGTTTATAGTCCCAGATGGTGGTGGTGTAAGGGGGGTCTGGAATCCTCTCTTGGGTTCCTTTCACTTCAGCTGGGTGCTTGTCTTAGGTTTGGAGAGGGCTCCTGCATATAGGCTGTGAGTGAGCAGACCTCCTGATTCAGGCCCTCTGTGGGATGTTGGGCGATGTGGCAGGTTAGTCCTGTGCGTTATATCGCTACCCCTCTTCAGGGTCTGTACCTGCCGTTGTGTCGGGCTCCATGGCCGCTCCTCCTGGGTTCGGCTCGTACTTGCCGGTTCCCTCTCAGATGTGTTCTGCGATCCTTCCGTGTGGGAGCAGGAGAGGGGGGTGTATCCGACGGCTCTCTCGTTGGAGATGACATGCGGTCTCCGCCATCTTGGGCTCGGGCCCTCATTGGTATTATGGCACTTCATTGGGTCACAGGGTGGGGACCGGGATCACCCCCACCGGCCCAGAGGGGGGGGGAAACAGGGCCGGACCCGCCTAGCCGCTCGGTTCTGCAGTACCGCTGCTGGGCAGGATAGCTGGGCAGCGGCCGTCCACCCCGCTCACCGCCCGAGCGATCTCCATCTTGCGTGGCTGGAATCGCTCCACCGAGGGACTAAAACCCCGCGGCAAGCCTCACCTCGGGACCAGGGTTGCTTCTTGCACCGGGGCACAGCTGCGGGCTGTCTTGTACAATTTTTGCTGGGTTTTAGGGGCTCAAGTTAAGTGTTTTAGCCGGAGCTGCTCCTCCGTGCGTCCGCTCAGCATGGCGGTCCGGCCCCGCCCCCTTTCTATTCTTTTTTTAAAACGGATTTATTATACAGGCATAGCAAGAAACAATGCAGAGAATATCCAGGGGAAGGCAATTTTTTAGCAGCACTGTGCCAGATGAAGACTTTAAAGTCCCTTGGCATTTTCCTAAATGAACTTGTGTGTAGGTTGTCGTATGCAGCTTGTGTTATGTTTAGGTGCTGAACCTGTTTTGTAGGATTGTGCGTAATTGGGCTTTATTGTGTATGTGTTTGAGCAGTTTGTTGTAATGTGTTATTTGTGGTACCCCTCCAATGCCCACTCCCATAGCACAGAGTTACACATTGCCACATACACTTCTAGATTATACACAAATCTAAACACACACACACAAGGCTACATACATAATTATAGTAGACACAAACTGAAAGACACATACACACTACTACACCCACAAATTTACAATGCCGTTATTTTTAGTTGCCATCTTTTTTTGCTTACTATTTAGCAGCAGACAAGTGGATTAAGATCTGCCCAGGTCGTGCAGAGGCAGCTTGTGTACCATAGGCTGCTGACACATGCTTTAGTGCATACCCTTAGCATATCCTTTGTACCTCTCACTGTACCTTTTCTAATTGTATCTGTTGGATTATATGTGCTACACCGTTATCATACAGTGTATTCTCAGTGGGTATCTCCTTGTGGGTATTCTGTATTCTCAGTGGGTATCATGTAGTGCACACTAGTATATAGCTCGTACCCCTGTGCCTACCCCCACTGTACATTTTTTGTGCATGACACCTTTTACTTCTCCTTTGATTATTCTTCAAACAAAGGGAGGGTTGGCTTAGCATATTTGAGAATACACCTATAGTCTACTAGCACAAACACCACTGCAACCCAGCCATAAGATCTAAGTAGTCATTTTATTAGTAGAATAATGTATATTGCTTAATACTGGTTGTGTACCACTGTGTATCATGTTGCGTTAACTAATAATAATGAATCTAATATTGTCAGACAATGTGTAATTATTATATGACAATATTATATTACTGCATTGTTGTATGGTAGTTTCTGTGTTTTGTTCTATATAACATGTGACTTTTTTATTTTGTCACAGAACAGCACACTGTGTCGGTCATGCTGGACGCCTCCCTCAATAATAAAGACATTGATGGAGAGGCACTCATGTTACTGGAGGCTGCACAGGTAACTGTTGCTTTAAAAAGATGGAAACCATAATCAGGGCCGCCACCAGAAATTTTGGGGCCCCTAACTCAGCTCAGGGTCTGGGCCCCCAGGGGCCCGCCTCCAAATACCGCCCACTGGGTCCGCCTCCAAATACCGCCCACAGGACTACACACACAGACACAAACAAACACACTGATACAAAAGGACACAGATACATACTAACAGACACACATACTGAAACAGACATACACGCATACAGGCATACATACTGACACACACATACTGAGACATACACACAGGCATACATAGTAAAAGACAGACACATACTAACATACATACAGACACCGACATACATACATACACACACATTCATACATACAGACATACATTCAAAATGGCATACAGACATACATTCATACATACAGACTGACATACATGCATATATACAGACCTACTGACAGATGTACATGCATACAGACATCCATACACACATATACACAGACATACGTTCATAATGATATGCAGACATTCATTCATACTGACATACAGACATACATATATAATGACATACAGACATACATATATACATACATAGACATACATCCATGCATACAGACATACATACACACACAGACATACATACAGACAGACATACATACATAGACATACATGCATGCAGTCAGACAGACATACATAGACATGCATGCATGCATGCATCCAGACAGACATACATAGACATACATACATACATACATACATACATACAGGCATACAGACATACACATACATACAGACAGACATACATGCAAACAGACATCCATACACACATACACACAAACATACGTTCATAATGATATGCAGACATACATTCATACTGACATACAGGCATACATATATAATGACATACAGACATACATATATACATCCATAGACATACATGCAGACATACATACATACATACATACACACACAGACATACATACAACCACAGACATACATACAGACATACATAGACATACATGCAGTCAGACAGACATACGTAGACATACATACATGCATGCATGCATCCAGTCAGACATACATACATACAGACATACACATACATACAGACAGACATAAATACACAAACATACAGACAGACATACATGCATGCATAGACATACACAGACATACATACATACATACACAGACATACATACATACATACATAGACATACACAGACATACATACACAGACAGACATACATACACATACATACACAGACATACATACATACATACACAGACATACATACATACATACATAGTCATACACAGACATACATACATAGACATACACAGACAGACATACATGCATGCATACAGACACACACACACAGTGCTCCAGCCACCCTCCTGTCTCTTACCTTTTCTTTGCAGGAGGGTGGCTGGGGATGGTGGGAGTCGGCGCGGCTCCCTCTTCACTTGTACGCGCGCTCATCGCGCGCGGAGTGAGCTTGGAGGAAGTAACCACTTCCTCCCAGCAGCACTTGCGGCTGCTTTTTTTTTTTTTTTTTTTAAAGGGGCCCTGTCGCGCTATACCGGCCATAGCGCTGACGGGCCCCTGAAGGAGGGGGCCCATCGGGTGGCCCTAAGTGTGTGGGCCACCCGATGGGCCCCACCATGTGGTGCCCGGGCTGCCGGGCCCCCCAGGGCCGCCGGGCCCGTGACAACCGTTATGGTTGTCACCCCCTGATGGCGGCCCTGTTCATAATATAAGGATAGTTTATAGATGGGTAAATATTTGGACACATTTCCAAAATCACTTGAATCATTGACTTTATAGTCCAGTGAATGTCCAAATTAACCATTTTTACAAACTGGATTTGGCCAACTCATGGTCTCTAATGGGTTCATTTATGTAGATGGGTCAATGTACATTCTTTACATTGACATTGGTCAGTAAACCTGACCAATTCTAATATACCTTTTCATCAAGGCTATGGGTGAGTATTGCTAAAAACAGCACATGAGTGATTTTAACCTCTGTTTATATTAAGTTGAATAATGACAAACCATTATTGCAGAGTCCAAATCAATCCCATAGAATGCTGTACTATTTAGAAATAGTAAATAGCAGATCTAACCCCTACTATGAGGTCTGACTTCATTTTATGAAATCTAATCACTGAATCTATATTCAATACATAGCTTCCAAACGTTCACATGGACCAAGAAAGACACTTTCATTTTATGGTTGGGGATGAGGGTGTGGCCAGTGGCGCAGCTGCTCTGAGAAACTTTAGGTGACTTACTAATAATTTATGCAGCTAAAATGCAATTCAAAACAAGAACAATGTGTCTTATTTACACAGAGTGGTTCCTAAATACATTTACTGTAGTTTAAAGACACATTACTGTAAGTGTTATTGCTGTGGGGCTCGGTTATACACTCAGACACACCAACAATATGGACCTCCTAGAAAAGAGAGACTTTAGGATCAAAAGGAGAGACACGGGTTTGGGCCCAAAATAGGGACTGTCCCTTCAACTTAGGACACTTGGGAGTAGTGACCATACAGTGTGTACAGGGGATCTCTCTTCCGTTCAGGTTTATAACACCTGATCATTGCAGGGGATTTTTGTTTCATTTGGCATACCCACTTCCACCACCACTTACTCATGGGTAGGGTGGCATTTTATAGGCTGTTTTGTAATCCTCTACCTCACGGATGCTGCACAAAAAACTGAACTGGGATCAAGGGTAAGACAGAGTTGCTATTAAGTCTGTTACCTCTGTTACCTACTCCTACTCTTAGATCCTTATTGTACAATATATTATATTATGTTATGTTCAGAGATAAAGAAAATAATGTTACAAGTGAGAAATGTGTCTCTCTTATAGTTTCATGGAGCACAACAGCTAGCTGCTTGGTGCATGCATCATATCTCAACCAACTACAACCGTGTGTGCAGAAAATTTCCCAGGGACATCAAGGCTGTGTCTGCAGGTTAGTGATATCATCTATAACCATTTTCTTTGCAAAGAAACAAGCTGCAACCCGTGCAATTCATCAAGCTCCCTGTACAACTCTGGCCAGTCTTTATTGTTTCTGCACACCACTCAATCTCTATCAGAGTCATATACTAAAGTTAGAACTCAAATTGAATTTCAAATATAAGGTCAAAATAGCCGAACTGGAAAAATTCTCTAGGTTACCTTTCAGTTCAGCTATTCTAGCCTTACATTTGAAATTTACTTTGATTTCTCACTTTACTGAATAACCCTCTAAACTATTTTAAACCAACCTTAATTAGCCCTAGTGCTATATTCAAAAAGAATCATTCAGCTAAATATAATTCCCCATTTTTAATGTATTCTATAGCTAGTGATTTGGAAAATAATGCAATAAAAAACACAATAGGGGGGAAAAAAGCGTAACCTTCTCTGTTCCTGAAGCTGACTAGTTAAGATAAGCTGGGTGCAGCTTCAGACAAACTCCTCACCAGTGCTGGATTAAGGATCTCATGGGCCTGGAGCTAAAGGAGCTTCAGCTTGCCAAAGTACTTTATGTGTAAAGAGTGTGTCCTCTTTTTCTTCTCATTTTTCAAAAAGTGTAGTTTTTCAAAGAAAGTGGCATTTTTGATAAATTAAGTTACACCCTCCTGGCTGTTAATCATAAAACCAGTCCTGTTACTTCCTGGTTTGGTTAGCTCAGTGAAGCTAAACTCAAGAGGCAGCAATTTTACAGAGCCCCTGTCTTGTAAAGACTTCACATTGAGCTGCATTAGGAAGTCTGTGATTGGACAGCCACAGAAAGTCTGGGCAGGGTTAGAAGGGGAGCTGCATTAGGAAGTCTGTGATTGGACAGCCACAGAAAGTCTGGGCAGGGTTAGAAGGGGAGGGATTGCAAATGCTGCAGAAAAGAAATCTGCAACTTTTGCAATCTGTTTTTAAATATACCCCCAGTAAAAATGCATAAATGAATGCATTTATGTTTCCACTGTGGGCATATCTGCTAAACAGTAATTATTGTTTTTTTCTTTTGGGCAGTGGAGTGTCCCTTTAAAGAAACACTCCAAACGCCATAACCACTACAACGTGCTGTAGTGGTTATGGTGCCAGGAGTTTTAGAATGGTTTGACTTCTTAATTGGGATCCACCAGGCTCCGCTCCCGACTTTACTACCTCAGCCAGAGAGCCATTATTAGCTCTTGCTTATGACCTTCTCTAGCTCTCCTGAGCTAAGCCCTGCAATGCAGATTTAGCTTATTGGCTGAAAGCATTAAATGATCAGTCTCAGCAATGAGCTAAACCATGTAGCATAGGACTTAGCTCAGAGAGAGAGCTTCTGGCTCTCTAGCTGAGGTAGTGGAGGTGGGAATATACCCCACGTCAAACCATTCTAAAATAGATATTATTTGGTCAAATAAATTTGATATGAATAGTACAGAGATTTTCAAGGAATTGATGAGGTGTTGTGACTATCTTTAAAAATCCTTTGTGTATATAAAATTAGGTTTGCTACAATAGCTCTAATAAATGTGAGTGAAAAATTGAAAAGGAATATTTGTTAAATGAAACCTGTATTTCCAAAAATAATAATCATTATTTCTGGACTATTGGTTCCCTTATAGAGATGTAATCACTGTCTAATTCTTTGCTCAGCAAAATGTTAAATAAAGGTCAGCATCCAAGCTGACATCACTCAATATATTTATTACACTCCTCCAATCAAATAAAGTTGTCAGAAGCATTTCATTCCAGGACTGAGGCTTTAGTGGAAGAAGCATCTCTAGTGGCTCTCAGGTAGACAGCCCTCTGAATTGTATTTAAAGGAACACTAATATGTTAGGAATACAAGCCTATATTCATAACACTATAGTGATCTGGTCCCTACTTGTATTTAGATTCCTTGTGTGCAATAACTTAAACTTAAAAAAAAAAAAAAAAAGTTTTTAATCAACTTTTTACAGCACTGATGCTCTCTACCTCTTCGCCTACCGCAACATCAAGAAGGATGAGGAAACGGCTCCTCCACAATGGTCCGATCCAATGTTTTTCAAATAGGAGCATTGAAACCACCATAGGAACCATTGTTTCAATACTCTCCTATGGGAGCTGCCACGTCACTTTTACTTGGTCAGCGCCTCCTCAGCCCTTCAATGTAAACATTGCAGTTTATAAGACTGCAATGTTTCATAATGAAGGCTTGGATTGACAGGACCAATGCACCCAGACCACTTCATTGAGTGGAAGTGGTCTGGGTGACTTCAGTGTTCCTTCAATTTGATCACTATATCTCTAAACTATCTGCACTATATATTGTGTTTGTTTTTGTTGTGGTTTTTTTTTCTTCATGCACAATACATGGACATCCCAGAATAATTTTAAAGTAGACTCATCTTACGCTATAGAAGTATTCTTTATTTATTGTATGCCTTGTACACATATGATATTGTGCTCCACTTTTATGTACATACAATTATTTTTATTTACTAGATGCAGTTCAATGCACCATATTGCTTTGTGCCTCTATATGAGTTTGCAGTGATATATATTCTCTGTTTTTATCTATAGAGAACCAGCAGATGCTGGAGGCTCAGCGCTGGCCTCCTGTGTGGTACCTTAAGGAAGAGGACCATTTCCAGAGGGCTCAGAGAGAACGTGACAAAGAGGCAGCCCTTCATCACAAGAGACAACCCAAGAGGCGCTGGTTGTTCTGGAACAGCTCCGACACAGGTTCTCCTGCATCTCCCACTACTCCTTCATCTGCTGTAGGCTGAGACATAACCCTCTTTTTCAAAAGCTTCTCCCCTTAACAACAAGCTGTGTGTCTTGAGAAAGGGTGCGCTACTCATGTTTGTGTCTGAGACTTATGTAAATGAATGAGCATATAGTTAAATTTACTGTGAGAAAGATACTGGAGTGGACATGAATATAAAGACAAAAACAATGTCATATAAACATAACTCAGCACCAATGCTAAAGATTAAACAAAAAGATATAGAAAGAAAACATTGAGCTTTTTTGGAAAAATATATATAAATAGTTTTAGTAATTTTAATTATGAAAACATATATAGAATATTTTTTTTTATGAGTAAAATTACCATTTTTGTAAACGTACAACCAATCAGTTGACAGGCTTCATCTGATATAATAATTCTAAATAACTACTTGCATATTCTCCCCAAATTTTTAATGGCAACTAATTTTATTGTTTAAAAATATGTAAAGACATACCAGTGACACAAACTCCACCAATACAGCATAATGACTTACAAGTAAGTTTTACCATCATATACAATTACGGTCAGTACATCCATTACTATAAGGTGGACACAAATAACTTATGGTAAATATAAAAATATAAATCTCACCAAGGTTTTATAGGCCCTGACTGTACTGTAAAAATACTGCAATCTTTTTTCTTGGGCTAGGCAGAGGGAGGGACACATTAAAACATGTATACATTATAATAAAGTGATAGGCTGACTAAAGGTTACAATTAAGTAACTTGATGAGATATTGAACATGTTAATTCTGTACTAGCAGTTAGGTGAGCTCTGCAACCCTGATATATTACAGCATTTTACTGGCAAAATTGTGTAAAGGTGTATGGTTTAATGAGTGATTGTTACCTAGTGTGTCATTTTGTCGGTATGTTGTTTGTGGTTGATTTATTATTTAAACTAGAATTTCAGAAACATGCTTGTGCACATAAGGAAAAAAAAGTCACATGATAAGAAATTAAATTAGTTTGGAGATCTATTTACAAACCATATTCATTATTCTTCAAATAATGCAGTGATAATCTTTTTTTTTTTTTTTGGTCAGGTTTCTTAACCCTGTAATTTCCAACAATGAGTATAAGTGGCTTAGGTCTTTTTTGTTTTGCAGTGCAAAAACAAAATGAATTAAAGTCCATTTACTCTCCTGGACTCTGTGCTAGTATGGAATATCCTGTATATTTTGTGTGTCCAGATTTTAATAAACACAAAAAGGAATTGTGAGCACACCCGGAACATGCATTTTGTAGGAATGGTGCTACCGTAGTGACCAAAATTCATGCATAATACAGATTAAGTAACATTTTTAAATCGCCTACCTCAACAAATAAATATGGGGGTTCAGTTCCACCAAATGGCTATATTGTGTTACGCGCGATATCAGTAGGTCCGACACCAATTCCAAACGTGGGAGGCAAATTAAATAGTGCTAGTGCTAAATAAGCTAAAGTGTATTTAATTAATCTATTGTGATTTGAATAAAATATTCTATTTTAAAGTTTTTTTTTTGTTATGACAAAATCATAATGTCATTGGCCTTTAAAGAAACACTATGGCGTTAGGAATACAAATCTGTATTCCTAACGATAGTCTCCCCCTCACCAGGTGCAGTAAAATGTTAAACGTTTTACTAACCTTTTTCCAAGAAAAAATAGAGATATCAGGTGTATTGAATAACAAATATTGGGGACTGGCAACTACATACATACACAAGCGTCTATAAATGAGTGGTAGCTCAAAAAGGTAAAAAAGTATGTGCGCTCAAGAATAAATATATCAATAAAGGACTAATGCATATACTATGATTTAGCACTTGTACAAAAAATGTATGTATTTATTTAAAAATCAAACAGAATATTGAGTCAAATAAAAAGTCACAATGTGTGTAAATAGATATCACACAGTACTATGTGTGCATGGATCCACTTTGGTGAACGTTGTATCAATTAACTTACTCTATATAACACAAAACAAAGTGTAGTGCAGACGCTAATCTGTCACTTGACTCTGTGTAAAGAGTACAAAGTATCACATACGGTATCAGAAGCAGCTGCAAAATAAATCACAAAAATAAAAAACTAATCTAAAAAGAATATACAACAAAAAAATATAAATACACAACAAAAAACTAAATACATAAACAGTAATGAAGAGTACCTGCCTCGGTGTGGGCCCCCCACCGAGGTGATGGAGGTTACTGTTTATGTATTTAGTTTTTTGTTGTGTATTTATATTTTTTTGTTGTATATTCTTTTTAGATTAGTTTTTTATTTTTGTGATTTATTTTGCAGCTGCTTCTGATACCGTATGTGATACTTTGTACTCTTTACACAGAGTCAAGTGACAGATTAGCGTCTGCACTACACTTTGTTTTGTGTTATATAGAGTAAGTTAATTGATACAACGTTCACCAAAGTGGATCCATGCACACATAGTACTGTGTGATATCTATTTACACACATTGTGACTTTTTATTTGACTCAATATTCTGTTTGATTTTTAAATAAATACATACATTTTTTGTACAAGTGCTAAATCATAGTATATGCATTAGTCCTTTATTGATATATTTATTCTTGAGCGCACATACTTTTTTAACCTTTTTCCAACACCGGGGGTTTCTCAGTGCTGCTTACCTTTCTGCCTCTACCAACATCACAGGGGAGGCATGCCCTTCTCTTGCTTGGTCCAATCCAATGCTCCTCTATTAGGAACTAATGCGCATCTGCTGCGAGCACCGTATGCAAATTCAAACTTTATCATAGGCAAGCATTGAATAAGGGGCATTCATGTCATATGAGTTTTACTTTGTCAGTGCAGTGGGAGAGCCTCTACTGAGTGTCATACTGGCAGCCAATAGAGGTGGACTTTACTTTTTTAAAAACTGCAATGTTTTGCATTGTAGGGTTAAGAGGACCAGGACACTGCACCCAGACAACTTCATTAGGATTAATTTTTCTAGGTGACTTTAATGTTCCTTTAAGGGGACATTGCTAACCTTGCAAAGGCAATAGATTGTACTATTAGGTACACCCAGTTTATATACCGTATATACTCGAGTATAAGCCGAGTTTTTCAGCACATTTTTTGTGCTGAAAAACCCCAACTCGGCTTATACTCGAGTCAATTGTCTGTATTATGGCAATTTGCATTGCCATAATACAGACAGGGGGCTGTGGGGGCTGCAGAGAGATGTTACTTACCTTTCCTGCAGCTCCTGTCAGCTCTCTCCTCCTCTGCCGGTCCGTTCAGCTCTTCTGTCAGCTCACAGTGTAAATCTCGCGAGAGATTTACACTGGGAGCTGACCGAGGTGCTGAACGGACCGGCAGAGGAGGAGAGAGCTGACAGGAGCTGCAGGAAAGGTAAGTAACATCTCTCTGCAGCCCCCACAGCCCCCTCCTACACAGTGCCCATCCACTGGACCACCAGGGAAGGAGAGCCCCCCTCCCTGGCCAGCTAGCAAGCAGGGAGGGGGGCCGAAAAAATGTGTATATATATATTAATAATAATAAAAAAATAAAAATAATAAAATAAAAATAATAATAAAATAAAAAATAATAATAAAATACAAAAATAATAATAATAAAAAAATGTAATGAAACAAAAAAAATATTAAAATAATAATTAAAAAATAAAAATGCCCACCCCCCACCAAGGCTCTGCATCACACTCTGCATTACACACACACATACACACACTGCATTCATACACACATACTGCATTCATACACACACACTGCACTCATGCACACACACACTGCATTCATGCACACACACACACTGCATTCATGCACACACACACACTGCATTCATGCACACACACACTGCATTCATGCACACACACACTGCATTCATGCACACACACACTGCATTCATGCACACACACACTGCATTCATGCACACACACACTGCATTCATGCACACACACACACTGCATTCATACACACACGCACTGCATTCATACACACGCACTGCATTCATACACACTGCACTCATACACACACACTGCACTCATACACACACTGCACTCATACACACACACTGCACTCATACACAGCATTTTCATACACACACACGGCATTCATATACACACACTGCATTCATACACACACTGCATTCTCATACACACACACTGCATTCTCATACACACACACTGCATTCTCATACACACACACACACTGCATTCTCATACACACACACACACTGCATTCTCATACACACACACACACTGCATTCTCATACACACACACACACTGCATTCTCATACACACACTGTATTCTCATACACACACTGCATTCATTATATACACACACTGTAAATAAATATTCAATTAATATAATTTTTTAAGGATCTAATTTTATTTAGAAATTTACCAGCAGCTGCTGCATTTCCCACCCTAGTCTTATACTCGAGTCAATAAGTTTTCCCAGTTTTTTGGGGTAAAATTAGGGGCCTCGGCTTATATTCGGGTCGGCTTATACTCGAGTATATACGGTAACTTGCAGGATTTCTGTATCTAGTATGATTTGTAGGGTTAGACAGAGCTTGTTGTATAAGTGGGTTTAGGAGCGTGTCTGAGTGTGTATGTAAGCAGAGTTGTCAGTATGAATGCAAGTGTGGCTGTTTAGGTGTAAGTGAACACTGCTGTAAATCAGTATCTGACTATAGTGTGATCTGTATCTGTGTGTGAGATGCAGACTAAAAGGTGAAGCAACTGCCCATGAAAAATTGGTATCCATATTTACTCATCTCCATCCTCTGCCCAGTTCTAATCAGGCCCTTTAGTGCCAGTCTGTGCCTCACAGACAAATGAGCAAAGTGAGCATTTCAGGGACAAGGTTACACGAGTGGAGCAAGTCCATTGGTCTGCATGGTGATAGCACTACCTTTAAATCTTTGCTGTGTGTTTGCTCTGTGTACTTAAATACTTGTGTTAACACTACATTGATTGCTGAGGAGAGAGTACATGATTAGTAAATGTGCCTCTTGTGTCCAGGGTGTAAATCTGGTGCTGACTACAGGATGCCAATCCCTGTTGTAGAATATCGTAAGAGCTGATTTAATTTTGTACAATGTTATTAACCTAGTGCAGTGATTTCCTAATGGGCATCAGGATGACTGTATACCGTGCCAGTCACCATATGTGTGACTGTTTGTGTAAATATTTCTCTTGGTATGTGTGATTATTGACACACACTGTGTGAATATCAGAGATTAATTTATGCAGCTGCAAGAGGGGTCAAGCTATATATAAATTAGATTATCATTGTATATTTTGGGATGGTTGGATTGAATTTTCTGTTTACAGAAAAGTAATAATTTCTTTTTGTAATAAAATCTGAACAAATTATTCCTCGTGTGTGAAATATGTAAAGAGATTTTTTCTATGACAAGAATTCATGTGTCCAGTTCTGGAAAATCGTATATACTGAGTTTAAGTGTTGCTGTATACCAGTAAACAACATATAAATAACATTTTGGGCACCAATTCAATCGCTGTCTCACATCGAGGGGTTAAGCCATTCTTAAATGGTTTAACCCCAAAGTCTGTGTTTCTGCACCAAATCACCCTGCCTTTCTGTCCTTCCGTTTTCTCAAAATCTTTAAACCGGAAGGCTCTTGCAGAATTGGACAGCAGCGTTGCTGATTGGCAGTCAGCTGACGCTCTCAGTCAGTCAGTGACTCCCCATTCAAAAAACGGTCTTAAAAAGGCAGGGATTCAGCACCAGGGACCATCTGGACCATAACAACTTAATGTTGATGTCTTTTTTATATATATAATATATTCTTTGGTATTTTAATATTTAGAAAAAATCTTTGGAAAGCTTATCTAAAAATATTAAATCGAGTCTTATATTAGCTGGGACCAATTGTATTATTATCTCCATCATTTAAACAAATACCAGTTTTCGCCTAGGATACAGTTAGTTAAAAAACCACTCCACACCCATAAAGCACCTCAACTTGCTGAAGTGCTTTATGGGTGAGGAGAGTGCAATTTCAAAGGCACTTTATAAAAGTGCTGATTTCTATGAGAAATCAGCACTTTTCTAATTAAGTAGTTTATAAAACACCCCCTGGCTGTCAATCAAGCAGCCAGGGAGGTTTCTTTCTGCTTCCGTTAGCTCTACTTGAGCGTGCCTGCCTCCACTTACATACATCCTTTGCTCCTCCTCAGATCAGACTAACGTTCGAAGCATGAGGAGGGGGCACATGCACATGGAGGGAAGATATAGAGGCTTATTAACGAGAAGCGGTTTGATAGGCTATTTCTCATAAATATACTGTTAGTCTCTTCCAGGGAAAAAAGTGGAGGGCTTACAAACCCTGCAGTTCATAAGTTTCCAATGGAAGTCAGGTATCTAGATAGTCCACATGTCAAAAAAAGAGGCGTCCAAGCACTGGAAAATGTGTGTTCCATTAGAACAATAATGAAGAATGAAGAAAGGATATGCATAGGGGAAGTGGAGAGAAGAAGTGGAAGATGGGAACAGGACAAGAGGAAGATAAGACGCAAAGGGAAGGAGGACAAGTAAGTAGAAGTTGATTTATGCAGTAATATAAACTGAATAAGGACCCAACATGCATTACAGTAAAATGTGTTATGTAACAGTCCATAAAGATACTGTGCTTGCAAATTACATTTATTCCATCCAAATAATTGGAGGGCTAACATGTCATGAGCATAGGCCAGCAAAGCAAAATTAAAAAAAAAAAAGGATGCTGAGAGGGTTGTCCCTGGGTTGGAGCTGAATATGGTTAGACCAAGGAGGAAGCCAATGACAGACAAGGTCATTCCACATGTGACTTATCCTCCTGGGTCCTCCCCACTCAAACAACCCATGCAACCTCCCCCATCATCCACCTCAAGGATGCTAGTGATTGATCCTGTCACTGCTGGATCTTCTGTATTGACCAAGACTAGGCAATCAGTGCCTCGGTAGCGTATAAAGGATCCTTCTAGGTAGGTATGAATGTGATGTGCCATGAGCTCTCTGGCTCTGTGTATCCGAATACTCAATCTACATTTCAAAAGAAATTGCTAGATGCAACAAGAATTGCATCATCTGTAGAGCTTCACAGAAGATCTCCAAAAAAGCGTGTAGTTTAAGAGTAAAGGTCATACTCAATGGAGAGTCCTCAATAAGTGACATGGTGCAGATCAGAAATGTGGGTGCATATATTTCAGGTGGCGTAATGCCTCCAACGCATTAAGAAGTGACAAGGGGTGTACCACAGTACTGAATGAGGAGCACAACCAACTAAGATAAAAAGCACTTTGTTATACAGGTACAAAAGTAACAGGTGTCACCAAATATCTAACTGTAAATCTCAGTATAAATGTAATCGTTTACAGTATACAGTCAATATGAAGACTATAACCCAATCAGAAAATAAAAATAAGCATTCCTAGATATGCAGGCTAAATAGTACTCATCCAGATACAAAAGAGGATGGGTACATGTATACAAATGTTCACCAAATAATACATACCAGAACCAATTGAACCTATCAGATTGAATGAAAAGTCACAGATTCGTGTTTCGGCGTGTACGCCTTTATCAAGGGAGCATGTACGCCAGGCCTGATTGTAGAGCAATTGAAAAAGTTAAATATTATTCCATAATAACCCTAATTGGATTAAGGGGGAGCTAGTAGACTTGTCTCAGTGATGAAGCCCTAAGTAAAAGTGCAAGGGGAGGCTGCTTTCTACACCCAGTAGACATGGGCCTCTCTAATCCGCCAAAAGGGGACACTTGTTACAGAACAGGATTTCTGGTAAATAATTAGACCATGTGGCACTCTGCAGCCAAATGGGAGCCTTGGAAAGACAGTGGCGTCATGTCATACTGCAGCTGTCCGTAAGTTCCAGAGCAGTAGTCCAACCAGCCAAAACCCAAGATGGCAAATTGGTTGGGTGAGTGCAAAGACTGGGGTTAAGACAATCCAGAAACATTTCTCCACTCTCTGAAGCTTATTCAGAGTTAGAGAGTCTGATGGATTCAATGTTCAGTGGATTAAAAGAACACTTTAGGCACTGTATCTGCTTCATCTAATTAATCTGGTTACAGTGTCTGGAGTACCCTGTTGCCATCAGAATAAACTTAAGGACACAATGGTGAGAACCAGCCCAAAAATGCAAAGTATAACCTTTACTATATCATGTTAAAAATCCTAGAAATCAACATTTCAATCATTGAGATTATCTAAAGTGTATGGAATAACAATAACCTTGTACAGAAAAGGTATGGCTCTAGTGAGAGTCTAAGTAAGTAGTACTTCTCAATATAGAATCCTGTCTTACAAGAAACAATACAAAAAAAATACTAAGGCTAGTAAAGGGTGGAGTCATAAATAAAAGACAACTCAAAAGTAGTGGAATTAAATCATCCAATAAAAAAACGATCTCACTTCTATTATGTGTGATAAATCAAACATAAATAAATGTAGAAAAATAAGAAAAAAATAGCCATATCAAACAAGCAAAAAACAAAGTCCTCACATGCGTTTCGCCACAACTCTCTTCAAGGAGAACCGATGTAGTGAATACTGAAGTTTAAATAATGGTGACTTTTAAATGTGACTGGTGCTCGCTCAATCTCCAATCAAAATCAGCCGCGTCAAAACAAGTGATGTATGATTCTTGACACGCCTCCCTAAATGCTGATTGACTGTAAGCGGAAACCTGTAAACTGCTGCAGTATGGGGCGTTTTACAACAACCCTTAATCCTGCCTATGTAGGATCCTAATAGGCTCCGGAGACGAACTTCTATCAAATTCCACAAAGCATACTAAGGAGGCATGTGTCTAAAGATACATTATAATTCCACCTCCCCAAAGCAGGTGCTGAAAAGTAAAACAATAAATAAATTATTAATAATAAGAAAATTCTGTAAACATAAAGTATCAAAAGGGACACCAGTACAGTTATAATTTAGATTCCAGTCACAAGCATAAAGTAAAACTCATCAAATAAAGACCCCAAATAAACAACATGTAAACTTAAACACCAGAAACAAATCAATAAATAATGAATCGCAATAACCTGATCCAGTAGTATGTCAAAAAACAAAAAATCACAAATAATTTAAAATAATAAAAAATATATACAGAGAGAGGACTAGATATACCTATTCTAAAAGTGTATATATTCACTAAATCACCTTTCATGTATGAAGGGTGTGAAGTTGAACTCTTTATTTAAGCCTTTGAATAACTCAATTATACCTACGATTTTATGTTTTTTCTTTATAAGGTTTTAGATTGAAATGTTGATTTCTTGGATATTTAACATGATATAATAAAGGCTATATTTTAGATTTTTGGACTGGTTCTCTACTTTCTGTTGTTAAGTTTATTCTATCTAAGTATGGGGTTACTCCCCACAGTCAATTCAAGCCTGACACACTATTCCCTTATCACGTATTCATCCGCATATAAAAATGTGATTAATGACATTTACTGTTCTGACAGGAAAAGTTATGCCGAGCAACATTACTGTCCTGACAGGAAAAGTTGTGCCGCGCAGCAATCAAATCCACAGAAGGGTTTGTGCTGAGCAGCAATTATGCAAATGGAAACCTGGTAACTGCCTTTGGGGTCAAGGGCCAGTTACAGCATATCAAATCTAGAGGAGGGGTATGTAGGCCCAGTTCTCATCCTGCTCAGTGCTCTGTCGTGGTTTCCCTTGTGGTTGTCCGAGAGCGCATTCCTGATTCAAGTTTCTTCTGGTTTTTGACTTTGGCTTTGATTTTGACTTCCCTGTATTCTGGTATCCCTGACTTACGGCTTTCCCTTATCGTTGTGTCTCTTTCTGTATCCCCTGACGTCGGCAAGTATCCTGACTACACTTTGGTATGTTAAGTCCAGCCATTCTAAGGCCTGGTAATACGTTACCTATTAGTCATCTGTGTGACACAATTCTACGTGCTGGATCAACTAGTAATCCTGGCATCCCTTTATAAAATGTGATTGTTTAACCCCTGTTGCCATCATTCCATTCAGCATTAAACATTTTTAATGTTTTTATGTTTTAATACTAAACGAGATAGACCAGCAGAGCATCCGCTCTGTGCTGCTTTGGCAAATGAGAATGTATTAGCCTGAGCAGCAGTTGGCAGCTGTGATTGGCTAAGAGTGTCAGCTGACTGCTTTTAGCCTATCAGAACTCCCACAGTATAAATGGATATGACTACA
This sequence comes from Pelobates fuscus, assembly GCF_036172605.1. NCBI lineage: Eukaryota > Metazoa > Chordata > Amphibia > Anura > Pelobatidae > Pelobates > Pelobates fuscus. The sequence goes on along the minus strand of NC_086319.1, from coordinate 262,861,614 downwards.
AGGAAGTGTGTAATCTCTGCCTTAGCCAAAAATCCAGAAGGGACGGGCTGTGGGTGGCCAGGGACCCTTATTTAGTGTTAAACTGCTAGAACTCTTAATGGTGGGGCAGTGCTAAGGAACTCCAGGCACTGTAATCAATTCAAAGAGATAAAATGGTTATAGTGCCTGCAGTGTCCCTTTAATAAAGATCCAGAGCTCTGCATTCATGTGTCTAACTGTGCTGACATTGAAGCTCTGCCCCTATACATTATTATTTGAAATTCTCAGATTACAATTCGCTTGGATGGCAAAAAGGACAAAAATATAAAAAAAATCTACTGTATATACTCGAGTATAAGCCGAGCTTTTCAGCACATTTTTTGTGCTGAAAAACCGGAACTCGGCTTATACTCGAGTCAGAGTCTGTATTATGGCAATTTGCATTGCCATAATACAGACTGAGGGAGAGGGGGCTGGCAGAGATCTTACTTACCCGTCCTGCAGCTCCTGTCAGCTCTCTCCTCCTCCGCGCCGTCCGTTCAGCACCTCGGTCAGCTCCCAGTGTAAATCTCGCGAGAGCCGCGGCTCTCGCGAGACTTACAGTGTGAGCTGACAGAGGGAGCTGCACGGACGGCGCGGAGGAGGAAAGAGCTGACAGGAGCTGCAGGACGGGTAAGTAAGATCTCTGCCAGCCCCCTCTCCCCCCCCACTGAACTGCCAATGCTGGACCACCAGGGAAGGAGCCCCCCTCCCTGCCATGTATCAAGCAGGGAGGGGGTACGAAAATAAAAATAATAATTAAATAAAAAATAAGAAGAAGAAATAATAATGAAAAAAATATATTAAAATAATAAAAAATAATAATAAATAAAATAATAAAATTGCCCACCCCCCCACCACTGCAACACACACACACACTGCACACACACTTCACACACACACACACACACTGCGCACACACACACACACACACTGCACACACACACACACTGCACACATACACACACACTGCACTCATACACATACACACACACTGCACACATACACACACACTGCACTCATACACACACTGCACTCATACACACACACACTGCATTCATACACACACTGCATTCATACACACACACACTGCACTCATACACACACTGCACACATACACACACACTGCACACATACACACACTGCACACATACACTGCACTCATACACACACACACACACACACTGCACTCATATACACACACACACTGCACTCATATACACACACACACTGCACTCATATACACACACACACACACACACTGCACTCATATACACACACACACACACACACACTGCACTCATATACACACACACACACTGCACTCATATACACACACACACACTGCACTCATATACACACACACACACACTGCACTCATACACACGCTGCACTCATACACACACGCTGCACTCATACACACACGCTGCACTCATACACACACGCTGCACTCATACACACACTGCATTCATACACACACTGCATTCATTATACACACACTGCATTCATTATACACACACTGTAAATAAATATTCAATTAATATATTTTTTTTAGGATCTAATTTTATTTAGAAATTTACCAGTAGCTGCTGCATTTCCCACCCTAGTCTTATACTCGAGTCAATAAGTTTTCCCAGTTTTTTTGGGTAAAATTAGGGGCCTCGGCTTATATTCGGGTCGGCTTATACTCAAGTATATACGGTAACTTTTTTAATTCATGTAAAAAAAAAAACAGGGACAAGGGCGGTCGGCAGTAGACAGATTTAAAAGAGAGGTTTCTGAACAATTTAGACGCATGTTGTACAACCTACAGTCTGTAAATCAATAAAGCAGGCTATAAAAGAAGCACAATTTCAAAAATGTGTGAAGTCAAAGAAGGGGAGTGGAGATTCATTATAGATGACCATTGTAGCATTCCAATGTAAGTTCTACTCTAACTGTAATTCAACAAACTGAGAACCTTCACTGCTCTTTAGCAACTTAAGTTCATTAGCATGGTTTCCTTCTCTTTCTGGTACAGTCCAAATAATGCACAAAATAAATGCAATAAGCCTGTTAGTTACTGTACAATATATAAAGTAGATAAAATATAATTCAAAGTCTTAAAACTACACTTCAGCAATTTTGTTTGTATATATAGTGTTTGTTGATATTTGTGGTGTTCTACTCATGTTACAGCTACAGTCCAAGTAGGCAACATCAATTTGTGACATCAAAATAGTGTTAATTACTTGACTTACAATTTTCATCATCATTTTTGTTAGCTGCATGTTTTCAGTGATGAAAACCAAACTATAACTAAATCAAAATTAAGTTAAAAGGACAAAAATGTATTTTAATTTTCTTCAACGAACGAAAATGCTACAAAAATGTTAGGGAGGGACTGTCACTGCAATGAACTTACAGGTTTGGACTTCCGGTTCCTTGGATTCTGACAAAGCCCCAGTTCTCCCCTGACTCTACCGCCGCTGACTCTACCTCTGCTGCCGCTTGGAGCAATGCCAACTGCATAGTACACACAGGAAGAGGATACTCCATCCTAAATGCTTCTCCATTCGCCCGGTACTGTAATGCCTTTTGTTTAATATGTCACAGCCAATACAGTTTACAGTTTGTTTTTCTTTATATATTTTAAAGTTGTACTTCTGTTTATGGAAATGTAGTAATATTCTTGTTTGTTTATAAATCTTGTTTTTAATTAATTTTAAGATAAATAATAAAGACGTTCTATATCGGCTAAATCTGTGTCTGTATTGCATGTTTAAACCGTAATACCATAAATAATAAAATGTTAATTGATTTTTACTCCTGGAGTATAAAATGCGTTTGTAATGAATTATTTAAGCAGACTTTCCACTTTAACTGAACCAATTCGATTTTGGTTGTGTTGACTAAAATCTACTGGAGATATAGTCGACTAAAATGAGGTTAAAACAAAAAATTTAGAAGACTAAAATACGACTAAAACTAAAATGAATTTTTAGTCAAAAGGCTACAACTAAAAGTAAATTGAAATTTGCTGCCAAAATTAGCACTGATCAAAACTAAGTTGGGTATTGAGTAATACTAGAAATTAGGCAGATTATGGTTGTCCATTCACTTGCCAAACTGCTTGGTTTCTGACAAAGTTTACCCTCTGTATCAGTGGTCTTAGGGTAAGATTGTAATAATTCCCACATTTTTAAAATCAATGTGTTAGTGGCACTAAGAGTTAGTATAATATTTTATCCATCTGGTTTTATAGTACTTCCCAAATATTAGCCATGAGTTTATCCAGAAATATTAAATCGGGTCATTATTTGAATTTTTTATCATAAATCTTGGACCTCCAATACTTTTATCCTGTAGTCGATAGCTTTTATGTTGCCAAGCTCAGCTGTGAGAGTGAAATCACTCTGATATATGTCTGGAAACTAACTTTAGCTGTCGCCAAGCCCTCATACCTAGTCAGTGTGGTTCTTTGTCTCTTTTGATAGAGACCTCTAGGTAAAAAACACAGTTGGCAACATTTGAAAAAACATTTACAGGGATATTTTACCAACACCTTTATGGAAAATTATGGCGCAATTTATACATTTTGTCTTTTTCTTCCCATCTGTTGCTTCTTTTGCACCGTTTAAAATTCTGAGAAAAGTATTCTGTTTCACTTTTTTTTCCCAGCACTCTTAATGTGCTTGGTCAGCCAGCCTTGTTAGCAGATGTTACAGACATTGTGTATCGCTTCACTCTCAGGGTAGAACTGGGAATAAAAACAGCCCTGCAATTGTTGGTTTTATAACAGCCCTATAATGCATATTGTCACATAGTGTGCAGATATACAGGTGTAAAAAAAAAAATTGAAAATTTTAACATGAAGGAGTGTACTCCAAAGACTTCAAATAAACCAAACAATTGCAATTTATTTTATGAAAATATGCAACAGTAGGCAGTCAATGTTTCAGTCCCATTTCCTCGACTTTTGGTAATGGGAGAGAAGCATCTGAAATATTGACTGTATATTATTATTATTATAATCATATATTGCTTTTGTTAAGTGCCAACTAGCACACGCTGATGCACACACTGTCACTTACTCACACAAATATACTCACTTTTACACATGGACATACAGGGCTGCGTTTACATGTCAGGTGCCTGTAGGTCCTGAATTCTAAGGCTCCCCCTCCCACAACAATAAACGGAAGATAATGTGAAAATAAACAAAAACAACCAAAAAAGATGAGCTTTATTTACATAATGTGATTAATATTGGTATATGAATATAATCACATATTGTTGCAAGCACACAAATTGCACACACGTGCATATCACAATAGACCACCACAAAAAGTGCTGCACATAATAAGTTATTCAAAAGATCTTAATACTTAGACCTTGTATATTACATATATACACATAAGCCTGAAATACAAAAAAAACTGAAAAAAATAACAAAATAAATACACCCCTTAAAACCCCATTAATGATCGTTACTTTAGTGTATATCCCACAACACATAAAAGAGAAAGGCAGGGAGAGAGCCAATAGCATGATACCACCAAAAAACTTTATTATACAGTATAGATAAAAAAACCTCTTACTTCATAAAATAGTAAGACTCACAAACAGCATTTTAAGGAAAAAGCTCCACGAAGTCCACAGCGCCTTAGCTTACAGTCTCCGCTTGCAGTCTGCTACTCATGCATCTGGAATCCATCACCTCCCTGTGATGCAAGCGCGCTTCATAGCTCATATCGCCATGAACCACATGGGCTTCCATTGACGGATTATTTGCAAAGTACTCACTCTTCTTTGTCTTCTATAGTCTATTCGGCCTCTGGTGAATAATAACAAAAATGCATGAGCCGTTGTACATTATGCATCACGCAATGCTGTTCCTGCTCATCCTACGAGGCACTTCCTGCATGCCTACCAACATTTCTTTGGTGGACAGTCTCTATTTCGGGGTCCTGTTCAAATATTGTTCCCTGGTGTCCTGATGCAAGGGCATCATCAGACTCACATATGCTGTGCCCTGGTCACTAGGACCATGCAGGACATGCTTAAAGGACCACTATAGGCACCCAGACCACTTCAGCTTAATGAAGTGGTCTGGGTGCCAGGTCCAGCTAGGGTTAATCCATTTTTTTATAAACATAGCAGTTTCAGAGAAACTGCTATGTTTATAAATGGGTTAATCCAGCCCTCAAATCCTCTAGTGGCTGTCTCACTGACAGCCGCTAGAGGCGCTTTCGTGATTCTCACTGTGAAAATCACAGTGAGAGCACGCAAGCGTCCATAGGAAAGCATTGATAATGCTTTCCTATGAGACCGGTTGAATGCGCGGGCAGCTCTTGCCGCGCGTGCGCATTCAGCCGAATGGGAGGAGAGGAGGAGGATCGGAGGAGGAGAGCTCCCCGCCCGGCGCTGGAGAAGCTGGGGTATGAGATGCATGGAGGAACTGGGGGAGAATGTGACACATGGAGGAGACATGGAGGGGCTGATGGGGGATAAGACACATGATGGGATCAGACACATGGAGAAGCTGGGGTATGAGACACATGGAGGAACTGGGGGAGAATGTGACACATGGAGGAGACATGGAGGGGCTGATGGGGGATAAGACACATGATGGGATCAAACACATGGAGAAGCTGGGGTATGAGACGCATGGAGGGTGCTGAAGGTAGGGAATTAGACACATGGAGGGGCAGGGGGGGAGAATTAGACACATGGCGAGGATGGGGGGAGAATGAGATAGATGGGGGGCCTAAGGGCAATTTAGGCCCTATGTTTTCTAGTTACGCCTCTGGCTATTGCCTTATCTTACAGCCACCGAGGCATTAAGGGAAAGGAAACCCAGTACACTTAAGAATACTCAAGCAGTATAAATAAATGTATTTGGAGCACTCAGTTAAACTAATATACTAGTTAGACAATCACACTTAGTATCTGAGCACAAATATCCTGGTCTTTTGACTATACATGTGATACATTTAAAAACACAGGACTCAGGTTGATCACAGATCTAAATAATACATTCTAAACTGTATGACTGACAGTTGTGAATTTTCTACCTACAGTCATGGGAAAAGTGGAAAACCTTCAAGGCAGTTGCCAATCTTCACAGGAGTGGACATCCAAGCTAATTCACCCCAATGTTACACTGTGCAAGGCAATGCAAGAGTTACATCTCAGACTCTACAGGCCTTAGTTAGCATGTTAAATGTTAAAGTTCATGGCAATACAAACAGAAAAGACTGAACAAGTAAGGTTTGTTTGGAAGAGTTTCCAGGAGAAAGCTTCTTCTCTCTAAAACATGGCTTAGGTTTGCAAAGTTGCACCTGAACAGTACAAAACATCTGGAACAATGTCCTTTGTACAGATGAGACCAAAGTGTAGATGTTAGGCCATAATGCACAGCACCATTTTTGGTGAAATTCAAACACAGCATATGAGTACAAACACCTCATACCAACTGTAAAACACAGTGATGTAGGGGTAATGATTTGATCTTGTTTTGTAGCCACATGACCTGGGAGCCTTGCAGTCATTGAGTTGACCATGAAGTTCTCTGTATACCAAAGTATTCTAGATTCAAATGTGAGGCTATCTAACCAACAGCTCAATTTTGGCCGAAATTGGGTCTTGCAACAGGGCAATGATCCCGAACCCCCCCAGCAAATTTACAACAGAATAACATACAAAGAAGAGAATCAAGGTGTTGCAATGGCGAATTGAAATGCTGGGGCAGGACCTTAAGAGAGCTGTGCACAAACAAATACCAGCAAACCTCAATGAACTGAAGCAATGTCATAAAGAAGAGGAGGCCAAAATTCATCCGCCACTATGTGAGAGAGTGATAAAGTCATACAGAAAAAAATTAATTCAAATTATTGCTGCTAAAGGTGATTTTACAAGCTATTGAATAATAAGGTCTACTTAGCTTTTCACACATGGCTTCTCCATTTTGATTTTATGTTTGCTAAATAAATCATGACACGGTGTAATATGTCATGTGTTGTTGTTCATTTGAGGTTGTATTTACCTAATTTTAAGACCTGCTAAGGAACAGATGATTGTTATTATGTCCTGATATGTAAAACCATAGCATTTCAAAGAGGGTGTACTTTCTTATTCCCAGAAATGTAGATCTAGAAAAATGTCAAATACAGACTCAACACTGTGGAAATCTTTCCTACACAATTTTCTGATGCCAAAAATATCCTGTTTCTTCAATATCCAGGAACATATGTACCTAAAGTGTTACTTTACAATATAAATAGCCAGTAAGTGGCAGCAGAGAGCTTGATTGGATCTCAGTGAGCTCAAAGACGGGCCTCTGATGCTTTTGGCGTCCTTAGATCCACGTGGTACTAGAGTTTTGCACAAAAACATGAGTAAGTTGGACTGCCCAGAGTTCTAAATAGAACACATTTACCTCCCTGTTACCTCTATATCTGGTGAGTTAGTACAACGTAGAAAACATCAACCTTTTCAATTGCTGTGGATGATGCACAAACTGAGTATCCTGGGAGTTGCAATTTGCAGATGCCACTTCATCAAGACAACGTTCTGCACTTAAAAAGGATCCTCGTAATTTTGCTTTCAATATAAAAATTTTATCTAGATTTAATTTAAAAAGTATTATTGTATTAATATCAGGAGTATTTTATCTTCAATGTTTTGATGGGCATCTCTTCTTTGTTGTAAAAAAGTTGTCTTCCCTGTAGTGGTTATATTGCCAGGTGTGCTCTTGCAACCCTTAAATGACCACTATAGTGCCAGGAAAACAAACTAGTTTTCCTGGCACCATAGTGTTTATAGGTCTCCCCCACCCTCATGGCCCTCCTCCCGCCGGGCTCTGGGGGAGGAAGGGGTTAAAGGCTTACCTTTCTCCAACGCCGGGCTCCTCGGCACTGGGGACTCTCCTCCCTCTTCCGCCGAATGCGCATGCGCGGCAAGAGCCGCGCGCGCAATAAATCAGTCCATAGGAAAGCATTTATCAATGCTTTCCTATGGACGTAAGCATCTTCTCACTGTGAAAATCACAGTGAGAAGCGCGGTAGCGCCTCTAGTGGCTGTCAATGAGACAGCCACTAGAGGCTGGATTAACCCTAATGTAAACATAGCAGTTTCTCTGAAACTGCTATGTTTACAGCAGGCAGGGTTGACCCTAGATGGACCTGGCACCCAGACCACTTCATGGAGCTGAAGTGGTCTGGGTGCCTACAGTTTCAACAACATACCTTGGGTCCACTCACTGGGATTCGGTGACTTCTTCTATTGCAAGCCAGAAGATCCAGCACAAAGCTGCTGTGAGCTCCTATGCATATAATGGGCAACATCTCACAGGGACAAGTGTAACCAGAAGAAAGAGCACTTTAGAGAACTGTCTGTCTAATATTTAACTGCTGGTTCAGAGTGGGGATCACTGCTCAGGTTATAAGGTCTTATATGGATCCAAATTGTCCTTTTTCTAAAACTATCCCTAAAAATTGTCAGTCTATGCATCTCGCAAGAAGGACTTGGCTTAGCATACGGTAAGTGCAACGAAAATATACCCCAACACGCAGGATTCAACTCGACAGAAGACAACACAGAGGGGAGATACGTCTACCGGACCTTAGAATGGCCGGACTCGACGTATATAAGAGGATTACAGAGTCAGGAGCGATCCGAGGTCAAGGGCACAAAGAGACAGCGTAAACTAGGACTAGCCAGGGTCTGGGACACAGTAAACAGCAAGCCGGCAAACAGAACAGATAAGGTTAAAGAGATAACGTAGTCAGAAACAAAGCCAAGGTCAAGTACGAAGGAACACAACTGAACACAACAAGCGCTAAAGGGAACTGAAACAGAAACCACGATAGGGCAACGAACTAAGGGAAAAAGGTGAGTATATATGCCTTAACATCTATTTTGATTGGTCCCTGTCACATCCACGCCCCCAAAAGGTAAGTTTATGGGGAGTGTGGCATGACAGAGACCAATGGGAGGCCTTTGCCAATTTAGGCTCCCACTGTCCCTTTAAGAGCACGCCCGAGACCTGCGGCGCGCTCTTCGAGTCAGGCGGGACACGTGACCGCTTCTCGCGGTCACTGCCCGCCCTCCTGTTGCAGCCAGTAAGACAGGCAGTGCTTAATGGGTTCATCAAGGCAAAGCTTGGGTGCACAATAATAGGCTCTAACAAATTCCCAGAGGGATCTGGAACTAGCAAATTAAATTAAGAGCTGCTCTTCTGGGCCTACTTACATTAAGTGTGGGGGGGGGATGGCTCTCCAGATGCCATAACTACTATATATCTTACTATAGTTGCTTCATTTTTGCAAATGGTTATACTTTGGGAAAATGTTATAAAAATGTAAACTATAAATGTCACTATGTGATAGCCTTGAGATGGGTGGCACTGCATACAGGGCCGGCACATCCTATAGGCAACTTAGGCAGTCACCTAGGGCGCTTCGGCCCAGGGGGCGCCAGATTTGAGAGGCCTGGAAGGAGGGAAGCGCACAAGCCTCCCCCCTGCCAGTCACTCAATGTAGCATGGGGAGGGCCACTAAGAAGGGGGAGGAGAGGTAGGACCACTAAGAAGGGGGAGAGCTCTAAGGACAGAGGGGACAGCTCTAAGCAAGGGGAGGAGAGAGCACTAGGGGACAGAGGGGTAGGGGAGATCACTAAGGGAAAGGAGGGGAGAGCTTTGAGGGACGGCTGGGGAGAGCACTAATGAACTGGAGGGGAGATCACAAATTGACAGGAGGGGAGGGAAAAGCACTATAAAAAGAAAATATAAAGTGTGGCTCCCCTCTCAGCCTCTATCTCACCCCACAAACCCTCTCTTTCACACCACACACATACACAATGCATCCTTACACATACACAGAAAGACACAATGCATCCCTACACACACACAGAAACATACAATGCATCCCTACTCACACACAGACACACCTAAAAACACAATGTATCCTTTACGCACACACACACAACACACCTTGCATCCCTTACAAACACACACACACATAGAAACAGAGAAACACACAATGCATTCCTTACACACAAAACACACTGCATCCCCTATACACACACTATATCCTTTACACAAATTGGTATCCCTATACACTATATTCCATAAGAACACACACAGTACATCCTCTACAATAACACATAACACATCCCCTACACACATACACTCCATTCCCTGTGAGTGATCTCATGGATGGGCCATGTAGGTGTACATATGGGTGGGCCCTGGGGGCACAGACCTGGAGCATTGTAATGGGCCCCAAAAAATAAAGCTGCTTTCGGTTCGTTGATTTTTGTGAGCACTGTTACAAACAGTCTCCAGAGAGCCTCTTCTACACCAGACCAGTGGAGCCAAACTGCAGCCTGATCCTATCATCATCCTCTTGTCCTCATCTGGTGGTAAGTAGGCAATCCAGTGTATTATTAGTAGCACTAATCTCTAATTTACCTCACATTAAAGGGTCACTACAGTCACCAGAACCACTACAGCTTGATGTAGTGGTTCTAGTGTCTATAGCCTATCCCTGCAGGCTTTTTAATGTAAACACACTGTTTTTTTAGATAAAAGACACTGTGTGCAGAATTGGTGTTGGCCCATATGGCAGATCATATGGGTGGGGCATTGTGATGTCACATGATGGACAGAACATATGGGGGGGGGGGGGGGCTGCAAATTTTTGTTTGCCTAGGACGGCAAAAGTCCTTGCACCGGCCCTAAATGCATACTAGTAAAGATATAGATTCTGCAAGCAAAACAAGATAAAGGTTTGTCAAAATATGTACACACTTAAAGGGACACTGTAGTCACTCACTATAACCATTTGATCTTGTCAAATTGGGTATAGTGGCTGGAGTCCCCTGGCACCAGCTCTCCAATCAGTATTAAATCATTTCAAGTAGTCTAACTAAATAAAGGTGTCTGGCCACCCACCACAATAGAGATTACACTCTCCCTTAGCCATACCAGTTCATAAGCAATAATGGGCAGCTGTGGTAGCTATGTGCTGATACTGATACTTCCTCACAGTGGGGATGGGTTGTTGGAGATTCTTTTTTAGCATTCTACGGTTTAATACTGAGTGAAAGGCTAGAGCTAGAGGTTTTTTAAACACTATAACCACTTCAATTAAATGAAGGCGTCACAGCGTCTCTTTAACCCCTTAAGGACCAAACTGGAATAAAAGGGAATCATGACATGTCACACATGTCATGTGTCCTTAACCCCTTCACGACGGGTGACGGACGAGGTCCGTCATCCTGGGGATGCCCTTAACGACGGGTGACGGACCTCGTCCGTCACGCGGTAAAATTAACCCCAGATCGCCGCAATCGCGGCGATCGTGGGGTTAATGGTGCTCCGGTCTGCCTCTGCATTAGAGGCAGACCGGGAGCACCGGATCGGGCTGTCAGAGTACATGTGCCCGCTCTGACAGCATGCCAGAGCGGGCACATGTGCTCTCTATACTCACCTCCGCCTCCCTGCACTTCCGGGTTCAGTGTGAAGTGCAGGGAGACGGATCTTCAGTGATCCTGCCCCCTGCTGTTAAAAAAAAAAGTTAAATTAAAATCCCACCCCCCCTTTACCCATATTAATAAAAAATTAACCCCTTCCCTGCCAATTGATCACTGACTACAGTGATCAATTGGCAGGGATTACATTTTAATAAGATCTGATTTTTTTTTTAACCCCTGAGGGATAATTCTTTTTTTTTTTTAACCCTCAGGGGTTAAATTTATTTTATTAATTAATTTAAATATTTTAAAATTATAAATTTAGCTAGCTGGGGAGGGTGGAAGTTAGTGGGGAATTGGGGGATTTAGTGTTAGGCTAACTAGGGGTTAACGTTAAAAAAAGTTTTAAAATAAGCTTTAAAAAGTTAAAAAATTAAGTAAAAAAAAGTTTTAATAACGTTTAAGTAAAAAATAAAAAAAAATAAACCCTTTACCCAGTCCAAATAAAAATTAACCCCTTGCCTGCCAGTCTATCACTGCCTACAGTGATCAAAATACAGATCACAGTATTATACTGTGATCTCATTTTTTTTTAACCCCTGACGATTAACTTTTATTTATTTTTTAACCCTCAGGGGGTAAATTAATTTAATTAACTAATTTAAATATTGTATAATTCAATATTTTGCTAGCTGGGGTGGGTGGGAGTTATGGGAAAATGGGGAATTTACTGTTAGTGCTGCTTACTGCTAGTTAGGGGTTAACGGTAAAAGAAAAAGCTTAGAAAAATGTTAAATCTGTAAAAAAAAGTTTTACGAAAGTTTAGGAAACTTTAAAAAAATGAATAAGCAAAACAAAAGTTTAAAAAATAGTTTTAAAAAGTAAAAAAAGTTTTAAAAAGTAAAAAAATACATTTAATAACGCTCATTACCACTACACCTGGTACAAGCTAGCGGAAAAATGATCCCACGCTAAGGTTCAAAATATGCCTTTTGAAATACCCTGGGATGTCTTCTTTAAGAAATGGTATGGCTTTATGGGGTATTTGGATTATATAGCCTGGTAAAATACTCTAAAATGGGACATGGGCACAGCGTAAAAATTTAAAGTTTGAAAAAAATGGAATGGCTGTGTCCCAAATGTGCCCCTCCGATGTCCACATATACCTGGCAAAGGTACATACGGGGGTATTTTTGTACTCAGCCGACATAGCTGAGCAACATATAAAGTATTATAGAGTGGTGGTACACAAAATGTTTGCAAAATATACTGTGCAAACTCACTTTGTGTGTCAAAAAGGCAGAAAAAACGCTTATTACCACTACACCTGGTACAAGCTAGCGGAAAAATTATCCCACACTAATTTTCAAAATATGCCTTTTGAAATACCCTGGGATGTCTTCTTTAAGAAATGGTATGGCTTTATGGAGTATTTGGATTATATAGCCTGGTAAAATACTCTAAAATGGGACATGGGCACAGCGTAAAAATGTAAAGTTTGAAAAAAAATGGAATGGCTGTGTCCCAAATGTGCCCCTCCGATGTCCACATATACCTGGCAAAGGTACATACGGGGGTATTTTTGAACTCAGCCGACATAGCTGAGCAACATATAAAGTATTATAGAGTGGTGGTACACAAAATGTTTGCAAAATATACTGTGCAAACTCACTTTGTGTGTCAAAAAGGCAGAAAAAACGCTTATTACCACTACACCTGGTACAAGCTAGCGGAAAAATTATCCCACACTAATTTTCAAAATATGCCTTTTGAAATACCCTGGGATGTCTTCTTTAAGAAATGGTATGGCTTTATGGAGTATTTGGATTATATAGCCTGGTAAAATACTCTAAATTGGGACATGGGCACAGCGTAAAAATGTAAAGTTTGAAAAAAAATGGAATGGCTGTGTCCCAAATGTGCCCCTCCGATGTCCACATATACCTGGCAAAGGTACATACGGGGGTATTTTTGAACTCAGCCGACATAGCTGAGCAACATATAAAGTATTATAGAGTGGTGGTACACATAAGGTTTGCAAAATATACTGTGCAAACTCACTTTGTGTGTCAAAAAGGCAGAAAAAACGCTTATTACCACTACACCTGGTACAAGCTAGCGGAAAAATTATCCCACGCTAAGGTTCAAAATATGCCTTTTGAAATACCCTGGGGTGTCTACTTTAAGAAATGGTAGGCCTTTGTGGGGTAGTTTGAATTTAAAACTTACGAAGATGCTTGGAAATTGCACATAGGTCCAGCGTCAAAATTCAAAGTTCTGTAAAAACTGATATGGCTTGGTCTCCAATATGCCACTGTAGCTTCACAAAATAGTGCCAAAGACATTCATTGGGGATGTCTTTTTACTCAGAAGACTTAGCTGAGCATAATTTGAAGGTTTTGAACTTAGTGGCACATATGAAATATACAAAATGCCCAGCAAAAATGCAATCCGTATGTAAAAAATGCACACAATTATTTTTTACCACATACTTTGGCATGTAATGGTAAAAAAATGGGGGCATGTTAAGGCACAATATGCACCTTATGAGATACCCTGGAGTGTCTACTTTTACAAATGGTAGGCCTTTGTGGGGGTTTTTGAACAGTCAAACTGTTATAACACCCCAAATGGAAGCATAGGCTCATTATATCCGTCTCTCAAAATTCTACTGTGAATACTGAAAAGGACAGGTCTCCTATATGGCACTGTAGCTTCACAAAATAGTGCCAAAGACATACAATGGGGGTACCGTTGTACTCAGCAGAAGTAACTGAACACATAATAAAACTTTGTACAGGAATAGCACACACCAACTTTACAAAATACACATGAGAAGTTCTTTGTTATACGTTTATGTGCGAAAACCCCCCAAAAACACAATTTTACTCCAATATTTAGCAGAGGTTGGCGGTAAAATGGCTACGTAGAAAGTGTCAAAACAACCTTAGGTAAATAGCCTGTGATGTCTACTTTATATAAATATATACTTTTGTGTGGCAATTTTGTTTTATTTTATGGCTATTAGGCTTACAAGACAAACATACCAAATTCTAAAATCGCTCCATATTAAAATTTTATTTTACTCCTTGTGCTTTGTGACCTGTAACTACCAAAAAAAACTTAAAATCCCAGACACATTATATATTCTGTAAATCAGAACAAATAAATGAATTTATTTTTAATTACTTTCCTTAACCTGCACTAATTATGCACACATTATGATTGCAAAAACTGTAAAAAAAAAACAATATTTTTCATTTTTTTTGCATTTTTCTGTATTTTTTTTATAATAAGTAAGCATTTATATATTTATATGTTATATCAAATTAAAGCCCTTTCTGTCCTTTAAAAAACAGTATATAATATGTGTCGGTGCAATAAATGAGAGAGATGCAAATTGCAGTTGAACGCAAACAGCAAGAAAATGCAAAAATTGCTTGTGTCATTAAGCGTAAGTCAAGCTTCTGAAGCTCTGTCCTTAAGGGGTTAAGGGGTTAATGGTGTCTTTCCTTTAGTCAAGACATAAATAATTTGCTCTCTGTCTGTTGGGAAAAAAAACAATACATAGGGGATGGTCGTCTGTATTGATTTACGGTAAGCAAAGCTATTAGAGTCACATTACTGTGAGTCACTCCATTCACATGACACACACACACCCACCTCCTCCCCCCTACACTCTGAGCCAAAAATGTCTCACTTCAGCTGATGCAATTTTCAACAGGTTTTGCAAAACACAGCTGTAATCAAAATGATTCTACCCTCATTGAAAATCAGTTTGTTGTAAAAATGTAAAGACTTTCAGCTGTTTGTATTGAACAAATCAAACAAAAGCAATTGAAATAGCTGAACACAATGAATTTGTAAAGTGGTTTCCCTAAATTCAAATGAAAATGCAACTTATAAGGACTTCTCCAGCCTCTATATTTTCCAACCCCTTCAGGGCAAGAATTTGTAATACTCCTGACCGGTGTATAGTCGCCATATGGGCAGTCGGATTCCAGGACAACCCTCCCACATACCTAACCCAATAACTCACTGACACGCAGGTATATGGGAAAATTTGTCCACAGCTTTATTTAAAACAATCCTGAATAATAACAATTTATTAATTTCCTTATTAATAACCATAACAATAATAATTTAACAATAAACATGGGTCATTGCCCCCCATACTCCGCCCTCGCATCCGAATCCTTCTGTTGATATAAAAGGCAATGACCCCCATATAAATAACACATATATATATATATATATATATATAACATACATACCAACATATTCCAACATACCAACTTAAAGTGCCAAACATAAATTAACCATGGCAGGGGTATACCCGGATACCCCTGCCCCACCAGATTCTGAGCCACCGACAGGACTCGGAACCTACCAACTACCAATGACCACAGTTTTACGTCTCCATGACGTTCATCCTAGGGAGCCTATTTCTTCTCCTTCAGCTCTCTATCCCTCCACAAGCTCAGACCTTGACTCTTTAAGCTGTCTGAGCTCCGCCACCCCGAAGAAAAAGTGCCTTGGTTATGCCATCCTGCCAGCCCAGGGTCAACAGATCCCAACCAACTGCCGAGAGATGGACTCCATCCGAGCGGTAGTACCCCGGCAACCCACGTTCCAACTCGCTGTGCCGTACCACCACACCCCCTAGCTTCCGCACGAAGCTTGCCATCAAGCTATTCACTTTCTTCCTACACCTGTCAATAGCCTCCGGGTCCCTAGCGTGCCGCCATCGCCTCCTCGGGACAATTCCGACCAGACCAACATCACCCCAGGAAGCAGGTCCCTTAAACTGTTAAGGTCCTGCTTCATCCACTTCACCAGCCGCCTCTGCGGTGTGAGGCCTTACCCCCCGCATGGAGTACCAGCAGGTCCGGCCTTTGCCCGCCTGCCAAGTCGTTACCCCCCGCATGGAGTACCAGCAGGTCCGGCCTTTGCCTGCCTGCCACCATCCGGAACACCATCCCGCAGACCTCCCCCCAACAAAAACCCCTGTACCCACACCATTGCACTGCCAACTGGTCCCTATGAAAGCCCAGCTGGTGGCCCTAAGCTCGAGCTGCAGCCCTCCTTTCGGCCCAGAAGACAAATGAATGGCCCACGATCCATGCGACACAGCCTGGGGGAGAGAAGAAAACAGATCGTAACAACCCTTTTCATATACAGCCCCCCTGGAATCCTCGAAGGCCCCCCACCATACTAGTCCAATAAACCCAAGCGCACATACGAACGGAACCGTACCGAATCCCATCTCCCAATTCGCTTCACTATGTCATCCCCCAGACCCAACCGTGTTGACTCCGTGGCCGCCCCAATGCGAAAGGAGTGTGTACCAAACTTATCCGCCCTCAATCCCAGCTTCCCCAGGCCTGACCGAAAAACCTTGAGAATTGGAACCGGGAGAGGGAAGACCCGTCCACGTGTACCGGCCGCGATCCCCCAACCCCCGGCCTCCGTGCCATGTACCCCGCCACCGCGGCCACCTGGCACAGAGCAGAGCCCGGCAGGGCCCGCAGCGTCACGTCCTGGCCCCGCCTATCATGTCCATCTTGGATTTTGACAGGTGTCCAACCACCTTCCCCTCCAGCACTCGGACCCCAAACACCTGTACCCCCCCGGCCGCAGCCCTCGTGGCACTTACCAACTCCCCTAACCGAAAAGCTCCAAAAAAGGCCAACAGAAACGCCGCCTGGAACAACGATGTTTTGAACCTGTTGAAACAAATATTAGGCGACAATCCGACCAGGTCCCTCAAGCAGGTCGCACCGAGCCGCCAAATCTCGTCTGGGCATGCCTGCCCCACCTCCTGTGCTTCCGGCTCCACCGTCCGGAATCGGGACTACTGAAAACGAGACAGAGCGTCGGCCACATCATTCATGAACACAGGCACATGGAGTGCGCGAAAAACAACATTTAGCGACATGCACAACAAAACAAAACGCCGTAGCAACCTGACCACGGGTTTCGACGCCGCCGATTGATTATTCACAGCGTGCACCACGGCCATGTTGTCCAAGAAAAAGACCACCTTCCGCTTCCGCAGCCTATCCCCCCACAGGGCCAACGCCACGACCAGCGGGAACAGCTCCAAGAAAGCCAAGTTACGCATGAGGGGGCTTGTTCGCCACTCCCCCGGCCATCGCTCCACACACCAACTTCCCCCAAAGTAGGCCCCGAAGCCTACGCTACCAGACGCGTCGGTGAACAGCTCCAGTTCCGCAGCCGACACGCCCTCCTGCCTAAAAATTACCGTCCCATTGAACTCCCGCAGGAAGGCCTCCCATATGGCCAAGTCGGCCCTCATGGCCGACGATACCCGAATGAAGTGACGCGGGGATCGCACCCCCGCCGTCGCAGCCGACAAACTATGGCTGATAAACCCTGCCCATTGGGATCACCCTGCACGCAAAATTCTGCATCCCAATCAACGACTGCAGCTGCCGCAGTGTAACCTTGCGGGCCTGTGCCACCGCTGCCATCTCCCCTCTCAGAGTCTGTAGCTTTTCCAACAGCAGCCGACACTCCCCTTGTACCGCGTCTATCTCCAGCCCAAGAAAACAAAGGCACGTGGCCGGCCCTTCCGTTTTGTCCGCCACCAGCGGGACCCCAAAATGGCCAGCCACCCACTCGACCGTTCTCAGCAAGTGTAGGCAGGTGGGGGAGTCCGCCGGCCCCACACCGAGAAAATCGTCCAGATAGTGCACCACTGCTCCACTCCCCGCTTCAACCCTAACCACCCATTCAAGAAGAACCCCCCTCGGTACCTCCAGACCGGCCCCTGACCCCGTTGCAGACCCATCACCCCTAACCTGCCCTGACCGCCCTGCGCACCTAGACCTCCTGCCCACACCCGACGGCAACCCACCCCCTACCCCGACCTGGCCCAAGGACCCCCCTAGCCCATCTACCCTCCAGGCTACAGGCCCATGCCCCTCGACTACTGTCCTTGTACTGCCTAGCGCACCCCCCCCAGGCCCCTCTGCACTCGATCCAGTAGGGGCCTGACCCCTCACCATCCCCCTCTCAGGCCTCTGGACCTCGGGCCCAGTACTCAGGTGCTGATCTGCGCCAAGGGGGCCCCTGCCGGAACCCCCTGCACTTGCCTGTTCCAGGGGCCGTCCATGCGCTCCTCCCAAACCGGCCCCGCCAGTCCCCAGCATGGGTGTAGGGTTCGCCCTCCCGGGCCGCAATCCAGCACCATCTCCAGTTCCAGGGGGCCGCCCGATGTCTTCCGCGGCCCCCGCTCCAGGCACAGCCCTCCCCGAACTGGGAGACGCGCCGTCCACCTCCCGGGTAGCCTCCCGCCGGCTACCGCTCCTCCGACATCCCGGTAGCGCGCCGGGAGGCGGGGCCTCAACCATGCGGCTACCGGGTCCTTTGCGGTCTGGTCCCGCTGCCACCCGGCTACTGTAATCGTCCCCACTGGACTCCGCACCCGGGCTCAGCCGTCTCGGTGGCCTCCGGGCCCGCACAGGCCGACCTACGCCGCCCTCAGGTTCCGCAGCTCCCGCCAGGGCCGGTCCAAGTTGGGCCCGCAGCCAGTCCACGCCACGTCCTCGAGCCGCTGACCGGATCCCCTCCAACAGTTTCTCCATGTTGTCCATCGACCCTGCAGAAGGAGAGAAAAACAAAAAGGCCCACCAAGCCGAATCTGTGGACACAGGAGTGCACACAAACTCGGCAAGGTAGTAATTAAAAGTGAAAAATTCAAAATGGCTGCCTATTTAAATAGCCAAGCCTACTTACCCATAACTCCATTCCTTCCTTACTTCCTCCTATGCCCGCCTCCTAACCCCTGTCAAGGCCTTTTTCCGCTTAGCTGCGCTTTGGCTACATGGGGCTACATTACTAAAGATTTTGCCCTTTGACCTGCTGCAAACAAGATACATAGCCAGACACCAGCTTTTAGCACCTTTCATGAGGAATCGTAGCCCATTGTTCATGAGCAACACCCTCCAGTTCAGTAATGTTCTTGGGTTTGTGTGTTGCAACCGCATTCTTCAAATCCCACCAGAGATTTTCCATGGGGTTTAAGTCAGGTACAATAATGAAGTGAATTAGCTAATATGGCTTATACAGCAACAAAAGCTAAAAAAGATGGGATAGCACATAAATAGAGGATACAACCTTAAAACAGGACGTGATCTTGAACAGATCTAAAACATAACAATAAATGATATATGGTGAAGTATGAATGGACAAGAAGGAAAATATCCAGGAGGTAGAGAACTTACAAAGGTATTGATGTTCTGCGCTTATCCTCCTTTTTAATGGGTATCTGTAGCAGATCAATGTGTGGTATAAACGGCAAAATTTCTCCGAATGTAAGATCCTCAAAATGTACAAAAAAGAGAAAAATACATAGAATAGTACTGTATAAAAATATCAAAGATTTATTGCACTGATTGCACTTACATTCAGGTCGCAATCAGCAGGCATATCTCCACTAACAAGTGGACCAAGATGGCAAAAATGGATTGATGGTGCGAATGGAGCCCAAGCTGATCGTACCAAATATAGTGCTAAAGAATATATATAAAATACAAATACACTAATAAAACAAAATGTGAAATAAAAGTGAATATAAATACTCAATCCAACGCGTTTCGTCTGTATGGACTTCTTCAGGGATGTGAGTACTGGCCCAAACGTTCCTTTTTATATTTGTAAATCCAGATGACTCTCATCAAGCTCCTTTAAAAAAAAACGCGGAATCGAGCACTTCCGGGGTTTGGCGTATATCGTTCCTCATTGGGCAACTCCAAGAGGACGTCATGCGTCTTGCGGCCGTTCTTTAGCTTCCGCGTTCCACAGTGGAACGCATGTCATTACTCATACTCTCGCGTTCCAACAGTGGAACGCATATCGCAAAGAGGAAAAAGATAGCAGTGGGTGTTTAAGTCAGGTGTCTCTGGTGGCCACTGTATAATTTTTCAGGACTACTAAGCCTTGGTGGAATTTGAGGTATGCTTGGCATCATTGTCTTCAGGCCCGGACTGGCCATCGGGCACACCGGGCAAATGCCCGTTGGGCCGCGGTGGCCATGGGCCGAGACCGGCAGGGGAGGGTCCCAGGATCTTCCCTGCCGGTCTATGCAGGGCCGGCACTATCCGAGCGCCTGCCCCGCTGTTTTCAATGCAGGGCCGGTGAGGAGATCTGTAATGCTTACATGAATATATGTGGAACACAACTGCAGATAACTCAGGATTTAGATTAATGACTAGGATAGTAGAGAATAGTACAGGTACTGTATCTTTAATTCAGTGGTGGTTTGTTTAAACGGAGTAAGCAGCTTATGATAGGTATGCAGTATAGCAGAAAGCAATTTACCAGTCCATGGAATCAAGCAATTAAGATTTGTAGGTTGCAGCAGGTAAGAATTAGTTTGGAGTGAGAGATAAGCAGACTTGAAAGCAGGCAGACTCCAATACGGTTGATATTATTACTTAGCTTTTAAAATGGAGGAAGTCCAGGTTTGCATAAGTTCTCCTCCGGGGAAGGAGAGAGTTTTTTTAGCAGTAAAGAGAAGGTCCTTTTATATTCCGTGGTCGAGGTGAGGAGAGAGTGGGGCAACAGTTTCCAGTCCGGGTTCGATATACAAAAGGGTTTGAAGATACTTGCTAGCCGGGTTTGATATTCGCGGTAAGGCTTTTCAATAATCCAGCGTTGTGAATCTGGCGCGGTCTCCCTATGTAGCGTGGGGAGACCGCGTCAGAGAAGGGGGTGTGGCCAAGCTCCATCTACCCGGAAGTGTCAGGGTAGCGGTAATGCCGGCAGTTAAGACATGACAAGATCAAAGATCTCCCTCACCGGCCCCCTTAGAGAGAGACCTGCGGCTGGGGAGGGAGAGGAGGACCCGGCGGAGCTCTAACTGGCAGCTCCGCTGGGTTCCTCTCGCAAGATCCAGCGCGTTGCCATGGCAACGACAGGATCTCGCGAGAGGGAACTCTAGCCCGCAGGCTAGAGTTCACTCACCCACTGGACAACCAGGGATGGTGTCGGAGTGCCGGTCCCCCCCTCCCACTCACCAGCATTCCGGTCCCCCGCTCTCACTCACCAGCGTGCCGGTCCCCCCCTCCCAGGCTAAAGGTAAGAAGGGAGGGGGGGACATAATGCCTACTTTTTTTTTATTTTACCCCCCAAACACTCAATCCCTTCTAACATTCACACCCATCACACACAGCACTCTCACACCCATCATACAGCACTCTCACACCCATCACACACAGCCCTCTCACACCCATCACACACAGCCCTCTCACACACATCACACACAGCCCTCTCACACACAGCCCTCTCACACACAGCACTTTCACACAACACAGCACTCTCACACACATCACACACAGCACTCTCACACACAGCACTTTCACACAACACGGCACTCTCACACCATCACACACAGCACTCTCACACACATCACACACATCACTCTCACACACAGCACTTTCACACAACACAGCTCTCTCACACCCATCACACACAGCACTCTCACACACATCACACACAGCCCTCTCCCACACATCACACACAGCCCTCTCACACACAGCACTCTCATACCCATCACACACAGCACTCTCACACCCATCACACACAGCACCCTCACACACAGCACACACAGCACCCTCACACACAGCACACACATCACACACAGCCTCCACACATCACACACAGCACCCCTCAAACACAGCATCCATCACACACACATACTGCACCCTTCACAGACACCACTGCACCCCTCACACATACACACTGCACCAAACACACACACACAATACTTCCGAACATATATATATATATATATATATATATATATATATATATACTACAGTACCCCTCACACACATACTGCACTCCTAAACACATTACGTTCCAGACACACACTAGATCCCTTACCCAACTCTGGATCATATACACACACTAGATCCCTTTATACACTCTGAATCCATTATATACACACACTCAGTAGATCTCACACACATTTTGGGTCCTTCAAACACACACTAGACTCCTGTATACACACACACTGCACCACCTACACACACACACTACATTCCTAAAATACACACTCTGGATCCCTTATAAACACACTAGATTCATTGTAAACAAACACATAATACACCCCTAAACACACACTCTCTACAACCCCTACAAACACTACATCACCTATACACACACACACACACACACACTATAGCCTGTATGCACACACTTACTACATCCCCTATACACACATTCTCTACAGCCCCTAGCCACATATGCATTACATTACACCAAAAATACAACACAACTAAAACCGACCTTATTACACAATACCACACCACAATCAGCTCACTCTACACACACGCAATCCCACAAGCAGGCTCCAAACACATGCACAATACTCTTTCCTGGCCCTTTTGTCTCCTGGTATCCATTTATAGAGACACCAGAGACAAATTTCAATGAAACACAGTGCAACATGTTATTAAATTTGCTTGCACTGTGCAGAACAAATACAGGGCTTTTTTTCTCATGCTAGAGCTCTTTAGCAGAGTTCTGCGCATGGTCTGCCCTGGAAGAGCATTGAACCAACATGCTCACTTTGAGAGGGGGTGTGTTTGTCATTGGTGATGACGAAACACACCCTCTCTGCCCCGCCCCCTTCTTAGTGGGCCGCTGTGATAAAAAAAAAATTTCACCCAGTCCGGCCCTGATTGTCTTGTTGGAAGGTCCAATAACGCCAAAAGCTCCAGCTTCTTCACAGATGGCTTCATGTTTTCTCCTAGGATTTCCTGATACTTCTATGAATCCATCTTGCCTTCCACACGCTGTAGGTTTCCAGAGCCAGAGGATGCAAAGCATCACCGAGCCACCACCATGCTTTACTGTAGGCAGAGTTTTCTTTTCAGCATATGGTTCATTCTTCTTCCTCCAGACATACTGCTGATCCATTGGGCCAAAAAGTTCCATTTATGTTTCATTGCTCCACGGAACAGAATCCCAAAACGTCCGTGGCTTATTTATATGATTTCGAGCATATTGAGCATATTGATTTTGACTTTCCTTATGCTTTTGAGTCAGTAGTGGTGAACGTCTTGTTAGTTCTGGCATGGAAACCTTCTGCGTTTAGTACATGCCTTACTGTGTTTACTGAAACCTCAGTGCCTGTTTCCACAAAGTCTTGCTGTAGGTCTTTTACAGTCAATCAAGGGTTTTTCTTGTTTGTATTATTTTTATTGTAATTCTAATTTAGACATTTATAAACTGTGTGTTAGCCCAATTTCAAACAACATATAAACATAGCATGGCTTGTAAAAGTTTTAGCGAATCATATTTGTATTATTTAAAGAACAAATGTAACACAAAACATCGACAGGGTTGGGGGGGGGGGGGGGAGAGGAAGGAAGGCAGTCATTTAAGCTAGAGAATACTTATTTTGTTCTCATGTCAAGGCAGAGTATTTATGAATGCTCCTAATTTCTCTGACCAGTAAGCCGATATCTTACAAGTTTCTGATAAATATCCATGAGATTTGCTTATAGCTTTCTCCATTTCTGTTTGAGAAGTGAGTTGTTTTAGTACAGTTGATAGAGATACTTCATGATTGGTTTTCCAGTTTTGTGCAATAACTATCTTTACTGCCAAAAAAAAATTGGGTAATTAGGTAGCTAATCTTTTTATTTACTTTTGGCCAGGTGACCCTTTCATATAAACTCCTGTGAGTGTTTTTATAAAGAAGATGATATTTTTCCAAATATTATTCATCAATAGGCAATTCCACCAGATGTAAATATGTACCATTAGAAAGGTTGCATCTCCAACAAGTTTTTGGATAATCCTCATATATTTTGGCCATTCTAGTAGGAACCATGTACCATCTATGGACCACTTTGAAATATGTTTCTTGCCCGTTTACGCAGTACATTACTTTCTGTACCTTTGACCAAGCCTCACACCATTTATTCATATTTATAATATAGTTGAAATCCTTTTGCCAGATCTGAAAGATTGGGAATTTTTCTGGTTTGTTTATTATGTGTATTAGTTCTTGTCCCTTTGAAACAACCTTATCTACTGGATCATATTGTAATATCTCCAGAAGTTTGTTAATTGGATCAGAGGTTTCTCTTAGTAGATTTAAATTTAGGAAACGTTTAATCCTTAGAAAATTAAAAATCTCAGATTCCTGCAGTTGGAAATCTTGTTGGATTACTGGAAATGCTTTCAGTTGCCCTGTTTCTAGAATTTGCCTTATATATAGGATACCCTTCTGTCTCCACTTCTCGAGTCTTATGTCTGGGACATAATATTCAAGGGCTGTGAGGTATGTATAATCTGGGATTTGATTTTTAATTCCGCATTTAATTTTAGTTTTTTTTTTTATGTCAATCTTTCTTTATTGAAGCAAGCATTGAAATGGGTACAGAATAAAGAAGAAGGGACATACAGTATGTTTACAGGCTGGGAACATGCTAACAAGTTGTCACAGCTCCTTTGAGCGATAGCTTCTTTTTTTTTTTTTTTTTGTGTCAATCATATTTTATCGGTAAGGTTTCACCGGTAACAAAAACAGCAGTTTCACATAAGTCACACGGAAATGTAGATTGATCCTTTTACAACATAATAACAGTTAAACTTTTGAGGTGCCGAAATAGGATGCCGATTTCTGGGAAGCTTAGGTAACAGAATTGGCTTTGGCCAGAACACTCGTTTGCTTCCCCCTGGGTTTGCTTGGGTTTATTCGGGCGACTCTGTGGTCGGCAGTTCCCATTCCCAGATCCCTACTTATTAACAACAGATTTCTAGTGTTTCCATTTCGGGGTTAACTCCTTACTACCCCAGAACCTACGTCG
The DNA here is from genome assembly GCF_036172605.1 of Pelobates fuscus. Taxonomy (NCBI): domain Eukaryota; kingdom Metazoa; phylum Chordata; class Amphibia; order Anura; family Pelobatidae; genus Pelobates; species Pelobates fuscus. Next base: position 262,836,289 of record NC_086319.1, on the reverse strand, counting down.
TGTCAGGGTATGTGTACTCTTTGTGTGCACGGGTGGTCCAAACGGGACCAGATTCCGTTGCTGTGTGTAGTTATTGGAACAGTGTGTCCCCTGGGCGTCTTACTTATGGTTTGAGCAGCCCCATGTGTTACCCTGCTCGGTGGAGTGTCCTTTCAGGGGTATCGGTCATGTCTGGTGGGCCATGGCTGTCCATGGGTTTGTGTCTAGGTGGTGGCCTACTATCACGTCTATGTCCGTCTGGCTAGCTTCCCTTGACTTCTAGGTCCCCTCAAAGAGGTTTTGTTCCGTATCATGTCGTGTGGTCCGGATCTCGGTTTTGAACACCTAAGTGCAAATAAAGTTACCTGTCCGTCAGAGTGAAGTACAGTCAGTTAGGGGGCCAGATTCCTCTGGCGTCTAGTAGTATGAAAGGTCCGTCAAGTTAAGGGTTGGTGGAGGGGAAGAGGGGGGAGGGGGCGAGCATAGTCGGTACAGGGGGGAGAAAAGAAGGGGGGGGGGGGAAGTCTAGAACCCGGGTGAGGTCTCCTCCGGCTATTTAGCTACTTTATTTCCTTAGCGCTGGGTATAGTCCGACCAAACTGCGCAGTTCGGGTAGCCATTCCGGCTCTCTGCCTATCCCGGGGATTTTACGCGATTCCCCTGGAGATGTAAAGTCGCCAGGGGTACCATTGCAATGCGCACTTATCAGAGCGTCCCTGCAGAGAGGCTGTCAGTATCTCCATATCATAGACGCTCTCCACCTTGTCCACCCATTGTCTAAACGAGGGTGTCGTTGTGCGTTTCCAATGTAGGGGAATCAATGCTTTCGCTGCATTCAACAGATGTATGGTGAGAGAGTGTTTATATTTCTGCGTGGGTATGGGAGTGTGATGTAGAAGCATTGTCATGGGTTGTAGAGGGATGGGATCGCCTGTGACTTCTCTAATTTTCGTGTTTATCATCTGCCAGTATGTTACTATGCGTGGACAAGACCACCAGATGTGCAGATTCGTTCCCAGGGCCGTGCCGCACCTCCAGCAGTCACCCGCACCAGCTCCACCGAAGTGCCTAAGGGTGTCCGGAGTCCGATACCAGTGCGATAATAGCTTATATCCAGTCTCTTGGATCTTTGAGCTGATCGAGCACTTGTGGGTTAAGCGGACTATTTTGTCCCATTCCTGGTCCGAGAGTTGTGTACCTGTCTCTCTTTCCCACTTGCTCTTGTATCCCAGTGGGTAGGAGTCTTGGGCCTCTCTCAGAGAGTCGCACATGCGCGACACCCCATGGTCTATGTGACCTCTTTTTGTGCATATTTTTTCAAAATCCGTCAGTTGCCTATGAAGGTGGTCTTTTCCAGCTAAGCTGGTGACATACGATTGCACCTGGTGGTACCGAAAGATGTCTAATTGTGTGGGCCGTGTGTCTCCGAGCAGGTCCTCGAGGGGACGGAGTCGCCCCCTCGAGCACCACTGATCTAGGTATATCCAGTTCGCCTGATGAAAGTTCCGCAGTGCCGTCGGGTGGAGTCCCCCTGCTAGATTTGGGTTGCATGCGATCGGGGTCAACGGGTTCGGTGATGTAGTGAGCCGATGGGTGTAACGAACCTTGCACCAGACATTGAGCGTCGCGTCTATCATGGGGTTGCCCGTCCGCAGTTCTGCGAACGTGGTGCCCCCCAACCACAGTCTCGAGGGGATTGTACCTCCTGTTTGCTGCAGTTCCATAGCCACCCAGCGCTTTGGGCTCTTGTCTACATGCCAGTCTGTGAGCCTGTGCAAGTGTGTGGCTTTATAGTAAGTGGACGCCGAGGGCAGTCCCAGTCCCCCGGATTGTTTAGGTCTCTCCATCGTCGACTTGCGGACCCGCGAGGGTCTATGATTCCAGATGAACCCACGGATCGCTGTATCCAGCGATTTAAAGAATGATTGTGGGATTAAAAGTGGCAGGGTGGCAAAGAGATACAGCAACCGTGGCAACACGTTCATCTTGATCGCGTTAATCCTCCCGAACCAGGTGATGTAGTAAGCCGTCCAGCGGTGGAGGTCTGATTGTATGTTCCGGAGGAGGGGCAGGAAATTCAGTTGGTACGTTTGTGAAAGGTCTTTCGGTAGCCAGGTACCGAGGTACCGTATCTTCTCCGTGCACCACGAGAAGGCAAACTGGTTGCCTAGTCTGTGGGCTTCGCCTTCGTCCTTCATTATCGGCATCGCCTCCGACTTGTCAAGGTTCAATTTCAGGTTTGAAACCTGGCGGTATTCGTCAAAGGCCTTCAGTAGGTTGGGCACGGAGACCAGAGGTTGTTCCAAAAAGAACAACATGTCGTCGGCGTATGCCGCTACCCGATGTTCCTCTGTGCCCATGCGAACCCCCGTTATACCCCCGTCCCGTCTGACCGCCTCCAGGAATGGTTCCAGGGTGAGGGCAAACAGGAGGGGGGACAGGGGACAGCCTTGTCGCGTTCCATTACATATCGGGAAAGACCGCGTGAGGGCTCCGTTTATCCGTATCCGGGCAGTCGGAGTGGTGTACAGGGCCGAGATCCACATGCGCATATATGGACCAAAGCCCATGTGATGCAGCGTTTCCTTCAGGTATGTCCAATCCACCCGATCAAACGCCTTTTCGGCGTCCGTCGAGAGGAGGACGACGTCTCGCTTTCCGGCCCGTGCGTTATGAATTATGTTTAGCGCTCGGATGGTGTCGTCTCGTGCTTCCCTGCCTGGAATGAAGCCGACCTGATCCGGGTGGATCAGGTCGGGCAGTAACCGGGATATCCTCAGGGAAAGGGCCTTCGTGAACAATTTTAGATCTGCGTTAAGCAGTGAGATCGGCCTATAGCTGGCACAATTGCTCGGGTCTTTCCCTTCCTTGGGGATCACCGTGACTACAGCCGCTAGGGTGTCCGTGGGGAACGCACCCCCTTCCCGCAGGGCGTTTAGGCCAGTCAGAAGTCTCGGTAGGAGCTCCTCTTGGAACGTCCGTAAGTAAGTCAGGGGGAGGCCGTCTGGACCCGGTGCTCGGTGTGGTTTCGAACGTTTCATTGCAGTCGCTAGTTCTTCAAGGGTGAGGGGGTTGTCCAGCTCCTCCGCGAGTGCCGGTGTGAGTTTACGTGTTACATGGTGAGCTAGATAGTCCGTTACTCGTCGGTAATGGGTCTGTGCAGCAGCTCCCTGTTGGGTCTGGGATTGGTTGTACAGGTCCGCATAATAGGACCTGAAAGCGTCCAGAATGCCCTCAGGCATCCCCGTAGTTCGCCCATTTGGTGTATGGATTTTGTGTATGTGTTGGGATCTACGCTTTGCCTGGAGCATCTTCGCCAGGAGTTTGCCGCTTTTGTTGGAGTGCTCATAGAAGAACCTGGCGGATTTTCGCATGGTGTGCAGCAGGCCCTGGGAAAGGTGGTTCGTGAGTGCTCTGCGGGCTTCTGTGAGCCGTAAATGTATGTTGTCGTCTAGTGTGTGCTTATGTGAGTTTTCTAAGTCTGCTATCTGTTTCGTGAGGTCTGTAAGCTCGCGTGCCCTGTCTTTCCTGCGCTGTGTGCACACGGAAATGAAGTGCCCTCGGACTACGCATTTATGGGCCTCCCACAGTGTCAGGGGGGACATGTCTACTGTGTCATTTTCCTCAAAGTAGTTCCTGATAGTCTGACGGGCTATGGTACAGGTCCCTAGGTCGTCCAGCAGGGACTCATTGAGCCTCCATTGGCGTTCCATGGGTTTGAGCAGTGGAGATTTTATTTCCACCGCGACTGGTGCGTGGTCTGACTGATAGATAAGTCCTATATTAGCCTCCCGGAGAAGAGGCAGGCTACCCTGGGGCATGAATATGTAATCTATCCTGCTGTATTGTTTGTGCATCGGGGAATAGTAAGAAAAATCTTTGTCCTCCGGGTGCGCCGCCCTCCAGCAGTCCACTAACCCAGCTTTGGTCAGGGAACGTCTGATCGATCTAAGGCAGTGTTCCGGGACCGTACTAGCTCCCCGAGAGGAGTCCATGCGCGGGTCAAGAGGGACATTAAGGTCCCCTGCCAGCACCACGAGGCCTTCCTTGAACCTGTCCAGTTTAATCAGTGTCTTGGCTATGAATGTGTGTTGTTGCCTGTTGGGGCTATAGATGCACGCGAACGTGTGGGGAACGTCTCCAATGGAGCCTTTAAGGAAGATGTATCGACCCCCCGGATCAATGAGAGTAGCCTTGTGTTGGAAATGTACCGAGTGGGCGAATAAAATCGCCACACCCACCTTCTTCATGTCTGGGTGGTTGGCAAAGTAACCCTGTGGAAAGCGTCTATTTTCCAGTTTTGGCGCGGAAGAACCGCGGAAATGCGTCTCCTGCAGGAACGCTATGGACACCTTGTCGGCCCATAACCTGCGCAGCAATTGAGCTCGTTTCTCAGGGAGGTTAAGACCCCTAACATTGTGGGACCAGAGCTTAAGCAGCGCCGGTTTAAAGGACTCCATAGTCTCTTCGCGAGAGTCCCCCGCCCGGGCTCAGCGGGGTATCGTAAGGGAAAGCTTCGTCGGTCTAGTCGAGTCTATTCGGGGAGAGGGAAAGGTGGGTGGGGAGGTATGTGGTGAAGGTGTGGTCAACCGTCTAGGTAAGTAGGTCAGTCGGGGAACAAAAGGCAACAATGAACCTTGGTCGGGTGTAGATTGTCGGGGGTACTAAGGTGAAGCCCCTTCTAGTCCCGGACCAGTATGTACAGTATAGGTCAGTTGCGTGGGGTGCGTGGGAGGCTACCTATGGTGTCGGTCGCCCTCTCTGGTAGGTGAAGTCAGTAGTGGACTCCCTCAGCTCCCAACCCGCCGAGTGTGTCTTCCGTCGGGTCAGTGCCCGGCGAGTCTCCCTATCTAAGCTATCGCGGGGTACCCATGGCGGCCCTAATCCCCCCCTCGGGACCCCCGTGTCGGCCATGTAATATGCTGAGAACGGGTGGGGACCCTTGGTGTCCCGAGCCTAGCCTGTGTGGGAATTGCCGGGATCCCTGCATCCCCCAATTTCGTGATTGTGAGGGCTAAAGCACTTCCGGGCCCACCTCCCTGTGTCCTGGAGTGGATATATAACATACAGAGTCGGGGGGGGTCTCCCTGCCCTACTGGATAGCTAACGTACAGGACTAATGAACAAAAACATCAACTTAGGCTAAAACCAAGTAAAACATGTACATAACATTCAGTTGCATGGGCTAAAAATCTCCTCCGCCCGCCAAATCAACATGGTCCCCCCGGAGACGCAATCGTTCCGCACCGCGTCTGGCTCCGCGCCCGCCAGGGTATGACCCCCAGCTGGAGCCCGGTCGGCCGCGGGCGCGTCACGGGTGCGTGGCCAGGCCTCCCCCTCCACCCGCCCGCACCCCCCCCTCCCACCCCCGGCCCCAACAGCGGCTCGAGGCCTGATCACATCTGTCAATTTATAGGCATAGTCTGGGTGATATTCGGCCCTCTTTCCCTTATCTCATGGCCGGTGGTGGTGCAATGTCCAGCAAACATCCCATCCCCCCGTCGGGGTGGGGCCCCTTGGCCGGCATGGCTATCCCCCCATTGATCGTCTCACACCCCCCACCCCACCTGATAATGTATCCCCTGTTGTGGGTTTGCAAGACCCCTTGCTAGCCACCCGCTAAAACATGTCGGAACGCTTATCTTACCCATCCCATACCCCTCCCCAAAACATCGGCCCCCCCCGGGTTAGGAAGATCCCGGGGAATCTCAGGGTCCCAGTGAGGGAGGGGGGGGAAGGGGGGGGGGGGGCACAAAGACAGTACATACCCCTGGCATACAGTCCTGGTGTCTCTGGGCCTCTGCATTTCACTCTATGCGGTGGGAGGTCAGGGGCTGTCCACTGCTCAGGCCTGGCCGGTAGGAAAAAAGAAAACGGTGTGCAGGTCCTTCGTCGATGCGGGTTCTGCGTCCCCGGGGGCCCAATCGCAGCTTATTCCTCCGGCGCGTCCGGGCCACCTCTACGTTGGGGGGGTGTACTCGGCATGGGTCCCCTTCTGAGCATGTCGGCTGGTGTAGTCGGACCCGTAGGCCTTGCGGGCGGATAGTCCAAAATCCAGTTAGGTACAGGCAAGTCCGGTAGGCCAAGCGCGTGCAGGAAGCGTGGGACTTCTGTGGGCCACCTCAAGACGTGCCATATATTTCCAATCCTCGCTTGTAAGCTGAACGGGTATCCCCATTTATAGTGAATCCTCTTCTCTTGTAGCGCATTTGTAATTGGCTTTAGGGCTCGTCTCGCATCCAGGGTGATGTTGGATAGGTCTTGGTACAGTGCAATAGGTGAGTCCATGTATCGGAGTGAGCGTTGTGAGCGGGCCGACCTCATAATGGCCTCCTTTAGCTGAAATGACCGGAGACAGCAGATCAGGTCTCTCGGCTGACCATCCCTGCGCGGTGCCCTAAGCGCCCTGTGAGCTCTCTCAAGTCCAAAGTCTGGCGGTGCGGCCTCGCCCAGGATCTGGGTAAATAGGCCTTCGAGCAGCTCACGTGGCGATTCACCTTCAGATTCCGGCATGCCCCTGATGCGGATATTATTACGTCTGCCTCGGTTATCAAGGTCCTCTACTTGGCGTCTCAACTCTAGTAGGATATTGCCTTGCCTTGTGGCTGCCAGCTCTGATGCCCGGTGGTGTTGGGTGGCCTGCAGGCTGTGTACCTCCAAATCGTCCACTCTCTGTTCCAGCACCGCCAGGTCCCGCCTCACTGCCGTGATTTCCTCACGTACCGCTGCTCGAAGCTCCGCAATGAGTTCAGCCTTGTCTCCCCTCGTGAGCATGTTCGCCGCAATAGCCGCCATGTCCGCGGACAGCTGGGTGAGAGTATCTGTTTGTGTGTCTCTTGCGGGGGATTCCCGCGGGGAGGGATCGTGGCTGCTCATACCCGGGGACGCAGGCGCCATATTGTTTGGGCCTCGTGCGCCGGCCAGCGGTTGCGGTGTAGCAAGAAAATCGTCCATAGGTCCCGTCGGGTGTCCCGAGGAGGGCAACGCCGGGCCGGGAGTGGCCCCCTTCTTAGTTCTCACCATCAGCGTGGTTGTATGGGAGTTTAACGCTTTGTTATAGGGGCTTTAGCGGGTTAGGGCCTGGGAGCTCCGAAAGCGTGCGTCCTACTCCATCAGCAGCCAGGCCACGCCCCCTTAATTTTAGTTTTTGTCCAAGTGTCTAGGGTATGATCTAAAATAATGCTAGACTTTCTAGCATCTTTTAATGTTTTTGCATTATTGAGTTGCCACAAAACTCATATCTGTTACTTGGCATGCATCACTTCCTAATTAGTACCATCCCTCTTCTTTTATTGTGCTCAGTTGAATATTATATATATGTTATATCATGTTAGCTGCGTATATATTCTTAATTGAGGGAAAATTCACCCCTCCGGCAGAGGAATGCTGAGTAAGTATTTTCTGATTTAACCTAGGTTTCTTCCCTCTCCATATAAAATTCAGAAAACATTTTTGAGCTAGGCTTAACTACCAGTCAGAGAATTTGAGTGGTATCATCTTAAACATGTATGACCATTTAGGGATGATATATGCATTGATGATATTAATGCGTCCTTGCCATGATAAATACAAATTTCTCCAGTTTTTAAAAAGATGATTAGTCTGCCGTAGAAATGTAAGAAAATGTTTTTCTTTCACTTTGTTTAAATCTTTTGAAACTTTAATTCGCAGATGTTCCATATGTTTCTTTATCCAAGTGAAATTATATTTAGCCCTAATATGGTCTTTTATTCTAACATCTATATTTAGGTCCATGATTGTGGATTTGTCGATATTTATCTTATAGTTTGTTACTGAACTTCAATTTCAGCCACAAGGTGATCTAACGAAGTAGATGGATCTGCAATTGTTATGAATATATCAGCTGCGTAAAGGTTTGTTTTTAGTTCCTTTTTTCTGCAGGTATATCCTTTGATATTAAAGGAACACTATAGTCACCTAAATTACTTTAGCTAAATAAAGCAGTTTTAGTTTATAGATCATTCCCCTGCAAGTTCACTGCTCAATTCACTGTCATTTAGGAGTTAAATCACTTTGTTTCTGTTTATGCAGCCCTAGCCACACCTTCCCTGGCTATGATTGACAGAGCCTGCATGAAAAAAAAAACTGGTTTCACTTTCAAACAGATGTAATTTACCTTAAATAATTGTATCTCAATCTCTAAATTTAATCACATACAGGAGGCTCTTGCATGGTCTAGCAAGCTATTAACATAGCAGGGGATAAGAAAATCTTAATTAAACAGAACTTGCAATAAAGAAAGCCTAAATAGGGCTCTCTTTACAGGAAGTGTTTATGGAAGGCTGTGCAAGTCACATGCAGGGAGGTGTGACTAAGGTTCATAAGCAAAGGGATTTAACTCCTAAATGGCAGTGAAGCTGCAGGGGCATGTTCTATACACCAAAACTGCTTCATTAAGCTAAAGTTGTTCAGGTGACTATAGTGTCTCTTTAATGTTATTCCTTATCTTGTTGGCAAGAGGTTCAATGAAAAGGATATAGAGAAGTGGAGACTGAGGACACCCTTTACTTAACTTAAACTATTCTGAGCATACATTTTCTAAACCTGCCTTTTCATAAATCTAGTTGCAGCCATTGATACCTTCCCTTTTCTGCCTGATCTAGGTAGTTTAACCACTGTTCCTTCAACTTTGAACTTGTAAACTATGCTTCCAACGGTGCCTCTAGAAACATTTAGTGACTTTGCTATCTTTTTGTATCCTGTTCCTTGTTTGTGAAGTGCGATGATCTATTCTCTTAACTTTTTGGGCCATTTTTTTATTTGGCCAACATGCAGTCAAATGTGACAGTCAACAAACCTCTAGCCAGTTCAGGTATTTTAAATGTTCCCACTCAAGCAGCACTGCTACAACTAATGAAGCCCTTGAGACAGCACCTGTTTTGCATATTTATGCTGTTGTGTGGGATTCTGGAGAAGTCATTAGTCATTAAAAGTTGCATCTTCAGATGAACGTGGGAAAACCACTTGAAGCATTCATTGTGTTGAGCTATTTCAATTGCTTTTGTTTGATTTGTTTATTGCAAACAGCTGAAAGTCTGTAAATCTTGACAAGAAACCTGATTTTCAATGGGGGTTGAAAAATTTTGATCACAATTGTTAGGCCCTGCCCGAGATTGGTACATAGAGTGATGACTGGAATCATCATTAAGTACCCATTTTTAAGATATCATCAGAAACGTTTGATGATTTTATTTTCCCCATAATATATGCTTCAACATAATGAAACTCTCTGGTTTTTAATTTAGTACACTGGGTTCAAGTCTACTACAATTCACTATTTATGAATTAACCCTATAATGAGCAGGGGACTTGACTTGGATCATATTTATGTTACAGATAGTAGCAAGTTCATCCATTGATGCAGTAGAACAGGTCCTGGAGAGGGATGGCAAATTTTGTTGTGAGTGGCAAATATGAACAGAGGACATTTTTTGCACAAATCTGTGTGAATGGTCTTTCTCACACTGTGCAAACAAAGTATGTGTTTGACAGATGAAGGCTGCTGGGCTATGAGGTGTGACATCATGTATCTCTGTAACTGTCCCATTTCTGGGCCTCAGCCCTGCCGTCTCAGGTTATTTCCAGGTAACTGGAACAGAAAACTGTTCACAGATAATGCCATTAGACATTCTTGCACTGTGAGAAGGGTACTATGATCATGCTGGGATTATATCTAAAACAAGTCGTTGAGGAACCAACTTGTAAGGCAGCCATACTAGATTTGGTGTTAACAAATGGAGATTTAGTATCAGATATTACTGCAGGTGAAGGTTTAGGATTTTGTGATCACCAGTCAGTGTGGTTTAATATAAGAAAAGTGACTGAGTCACACCACACAAAAACAAAAGTTTTAGATTTTAGGAAAACAGACTTTTCTAAAATTAGAATATGCAAAAAGGTGTCCTTATCAGACTGGAGCAGTTCAAATGAAGTCCAGGAGAAATTGCATTATTTAAAAGTTGTACTACTGAAAGCAACAGAAAATTCAATTAGGCTTGTCAGGAAGAGCAGAAAAATTAAGAAACTACTGTAGTGCTTCACAGAAGTGGCAAAAATTGTAAAAAACTAAAAGTTAGCATTAAGTAATTAAAAATAAAAAAACAGAGTGAGGAAGACAGACAGATATATAAGATTAGACAGAAAGAGGCTAAGCAAGTTATAAGAGCCTCCAAAGCACACACAGAAGAGAGAATAATAGCACAGTCAGTAAAACATGGGGATAAAACGTTTTTAAGATACATAAATGAGAAAAAGGAAGTAAAACAAGGCTTAGTTAGTAGTGATGTCGCGAACATAACATTTTCCGTTCGCGAACAGCGAGCGCAAACTTCCGCAAATGTTCGCGAACGGGCGAAACCGGCGAACCGCCATAGACTTCAATAGGCAGGCGAATTTTAAAACCCACAGGGACTCTTTCTGGCCACAATAGTGATGGAAAAGTTGTTTCAAGGGGACTAACACCTGGACGGTGGCAAGCCGGAGGGGGATCCATGGCAAAACTCCCATGTAAAATTACATAGTTGATGCAGAGTCTGGTTTTAATCCATAAAGGGCATAAATCACCAAACATTCCTAAATTGTTTGGAATAACGTGCTTTAAAACATCAGGTATGATGTTGTATCGATCAGGTAGTGTAAGGGTTACGCCCGCTTCACAGTGACAGACCAAACTCCCCGTTTAACGCACCGCAAACAACCGCAAACAGTCCATTTGCACAACCGCAAACTCCCCATTTCCACAAGGTTGGATACCAAGCTAGCCATGTCCCGTTCCTTGTCCTCACTGATGTCATTGAAGGTCTCTTCCTCCACCCAGCCACGTACAACACCAAGGGTCCCCGAAAGGTGACAACAAGCCCCCTGTATTTTTTTTTAAATGTACACTACTGTTACACCAGATATGAGTTGCACTGGTGTGACACTGTGCCCTGGCAGGCCCTGAAACGCACACGTGTGAAGGAAACTGACTGCTATTATTTCACAGTCAAATCTTTAGGTTTTTTTTTAATGTACACTACTGTTTCACCAGATATGAGTTGCACTGGTGTGACACTGTGCCCTGGCAGGCCCTGAAACGCACACGTGTGAAGGAAACTGACTGCTATTATATTACAGTCAAAAAAGGTTTTGTTTTTTTTAAATGCAAGCTATTGTGACACCAGATATGAGTGGTGGCACTGGGACCACCTTTAAAATATTGGATATCGCTAAAAATCATGATCACTATATACTTTCTCTACAAACTTCTAAAACGAACCAAACTACTCATCCATCCGCTATACCACTTTATCCCACCTAGAACTAGTGCCCAGTTAAAATACTTGACTCTTACTTACCCACACTCAGTCATGCCACACACATTTCACCACTACTCTCACTGAATCCCTCTGACTATGGCTAAATTCATCTTCTGCATCAGAACACTACTCCTAAGATTGGGTTGTATCCATGTCTCGGGTCTTTCATTTAGAATAGGGGCAGCTTCGGTCTCCTTCAACACTGACACTTCAGTGCATATTATTAAAAGATTGGGCAGATGGAAATCCTCAGTCTACAACCGATATATTCCTCATCCCGAGAAAGAAATGAGGAAAGCTTTTAAAAGTTTGGCTTTGTAAATTTGATGCAATAAGTGTGTTTTTCTTTTATTATACATTATCCTCCCATAGCCAGTAACCTGTGTTTATTATACATTATCCTCCCATAGCCAGTAACCTGTGTTTATTATACATTATCCTCCCATGGCTATGGGGGGCGGAGCCGAGCAAGCAAGCTGGCTGGTTGCACTTCGCATGGGCTCCAGCTTTCTGGGCTCAATAGCATTGCCAAATCGAGACACAGCGACCAGAGAGGCGAACAACCAAGCCTATCGGACTCACACAATGCCTGTGCATTCAGCGATACCCATATCGAACCCCGGCATGCCAGGGAAAAGCTACAGATGGCTTGGGCCTACCGGAGGAGGTGAGGGGGAAGGACGGCCGCCTTCCCGCCCGACTCAACGGCCCACAAGCGTACGAAAATCGCTTCCCCCCCCCCCATGGACCGGTGGGGGTCATCCCGGTCCCTGCCTGAAGGGAGACCCCACACGCCGCACCAAACATCGGTACCCGCCAGCCTTCCAAGCAACGCGGTGGTGAGGGCCCCCAAGATGGCGGCACTGCTAGAACCAGATACTCGAGACCAACAACGACCAGATCCCACCCCAGGCACCAATGTCACTGCTGGTGACCCCATCAATGCGCTATTTGACTGCTTCTGGGCGAAGTGGTTGAAGCGACTGCAGGCAGGGACAGCCCAACCCACACTGACCTCACAGGCGAAAGTCTATGGCGGGAGGAAAACGGGGCCTCCACCTCAGGGCACAAAGAAAGAGACAAAAGCGATCTCTCACAAAAGAGACCCTCCCGGGCTGGGAGCAACCAGGGGCATACCCCGCAAGCGCCGACCACACCGGCGGAAAGATGCCACCCGAAGACCCATGCAACGTTATGCAAATCCCCGCCATTTCCCGACAGGGACGACCATGGGCCCCAACGAATCCCAGGTCAGTGGCAAGAGGGCGCTAGCTCCAACACAGTCCCGGGGCAGAGGGGACCACCCACCACCACGACGCCATACGACCCCCAGCAAGCATCGACACCCATACTGGATAAGAGGCTCAGGGGTCCACCACGAACACAGAATGCACGCAAACAAAACGCCGGGGCCACAACAGGAGGGGAGCAGCACTGCTGCTTCAAATTGCCCCAAGGATCGAGCTCACCTACTGAGCCTGTACCCAAGCAGTGGAAACGAGGCAGAGGCTCCTAAAAGGGACTGTAACATATATGAAGGCACATCGCCTAGAGTCTCCAAGAAGACACTGGGCATCGGCTTACAAGCCCACCTCTGTGCCTCTCAAGTGCACATGCCACACTTGCTTCTAGAGGGCACACTCACAGCCGGCAACAACCATCGAAACATGGACTACCCATACCTCGTAAATACAAATCTCACTACTTGGACTAAGTTTTTTTTTTTAGTTGACAATGCTAGCCAACATATAGCATAGCTACCCAGAGATGCTGCAAAATATGCCATAGACTACCTCTCGTTATTATTTGTTTAGCTCAGAGCCAGATAGTTTAAGCTTTCCTCTGCAATTTATAATCTCCATTATGTCCACCTATAGTTAAGGTGCAGCAGACTAGCATGTTACCCAGCAGCCAAATAGTCTACCCGCAATAGCCTGCGCCAATTAATAGCTTTCTGGTACAACATTTATATCACTGTTCCAAGTAATGTCTCAAATTTGTTCTAATGATGTTAGCAAACCACCCGCACGCACACGCGTGTAGTCCCTTAATTCAATTGTTGTGTTCTGTACTCATAAAACATCTAAGCCATACATGTATACCACTACCACCAGTCAATATAAGCATAAAACATGTAAAGCCTGTACCTAACGGAACCAAAACGCGCTGTAGTTTGCATAGTTATCCTATAGTTATCCATAGTGATGACGCATCAGCGCGCCACACGAGTGTACTCTGTAAAATTTACGTTGAATAACCCAATGTTTAAGATACTTAAAATCCTAGACTGTCACAACTTTGTTCTCTCTAACCTCAGTTAGCATAGTGTCATTTCCTGCAATTCTCTACCACATAAAAAATGTGCAATGTGTTATCAAAAAAATAAAATTTTTTTGACTGTAATATAATAGCAGTCAGTTTCCTTCGCACGTGTGCGTTTCAGGGCCTGCCAGGGCACAGTGTCACACCAGTGCAACTCATATCTGGTGTAACAGTAGTGTACATTTAAAAAAAAAATACAGGGGGCTTGTTGTCACCTTTCGGGGACCCTTGGTGTTGTACGTGGCTGGGTGGAGGAAGAGACCTTCAATGACATCAGTGAGGACAAGGAACGGGACATGGCTAGCTTGGTATCCAACCTTGTGCAAATGGGGAGTTTGCGGTTGTGCAAATGGACTGCTTGCGGTTGTTTGCGGTGCGTTAAATGGGGAGTTTGGTCTGTCACTGTGAAGCGGGCATAACCCTTACACTACCTGATCGATACAACATCATACCTGATGTTTTAAAGCACGCTATTCCAAACAATTTAGGAATGTTTGGTGATTTATGCCCTTTATGGATTAAAACCAGACTCTGCATCAACTACCGTATATACTCGAGTATAAGCCGAGTTTTTCAGCACATTTTTTGTGTTGAAAAACCCCAACTCGGCTTATACTCGAGTCAGTGTCTGTATTATGGCAATTTGCATTGCCATAATACAGACAGGGGCTTGTGGGGGCTGCAGAGTGGTTACTTACCTCTCCTGCAGCTCCTGTCAGCTCTCTCCTCCTCCGCGCCGGTCCGTTCAGCACCTCGGTCAGCTCCCACTGTAAGTCTCGCGAGAGCCGCGGGGTCATAGTGCGGCCGCGAGACTTACAGTGTGAGCTGACAGAAGAGCTGCACGGACCGGCGCGGAGGAGGAGAGAGCTGACAGGAGCTGCAGGAGAGGTAAGTAACCACTCTGCAGCCCCCACAGCCCCCCACTGAACCACCAGGGAAGCAGAGCCCCCCTCCCTGGCCAGCTAGCAAGCAGGGAGGGGGGACGAAAAAAAATGAATAAAAATAAAAATAATAATAATTAAAAAAAAATAATAATATAACAAAAACAAATAGAAGCAGGCTGGAAATAGCTCTATTTATGATTTCAATGAAAATAGGAAATTGTGTTCTACTCTGCTCATGCTTCATGTAACCTTTGTGCTTCTGAGGGAAAAGACTTAACTAGGTAACATTGCACCTGACTCACAAATGTATGTTGGCACCCCGACAACCCCAAATCTAGATTTTATTATGTATTTATTAATTCATTGTTTTTGTTGATAATATACTTTGATAATTTCAACAATTTGATATAATAAAATTGGCATTTGTGCTCTTATGTCTAATCTAAATGAGATACTTTCTGGGACCCAATAGAGAATAGAAGCACTTTAAGTTAGCTGTATCTTATTCCATTAAATGCTGAATATGTGCCCTCCTTAATTGGTTTACCTACATCTATATGTAATGACATCATGAGCTGTTGTGCTGTTATGGGCAATACAATATACTGAAAATAGGAAGGTTTTATCCATCAAAATGAACAAAATATATAAGAAAAAAACATGTTAACCTACAAATGAGAATGTATTTGTGTCTGGAGTGACCTTTTAATTATTAAATATTAAAAAAAAATAATAAAAATGCCCACCCCCCCACCAAGGCTCTGCAACACAAAACACACACTGCATCACACACACACACACTGCACTCATACACACACTGCGCACTCATACACACACTGCGCACTCATACACACACTGCATTCATACACACACACACTGCACTCATACACACACACTGCACTCATACACACACACACACTGCATTCATTATATACACACACTGTAAATAAATATTCAATTAATATAATTTTTTTAGAATCTAATTTTATTTAGAAATTTACCAGTAGCTGCTGCATTTCCCACCCTAGTCTTATACTCGAGTCAATAAGTTTGCCCAGTTTTTTTGGGTAAAATTAGGGGCCTCGGCTTATATTCGGGTCGGCTTATACTCGAGTATATACGGTATGTGGGGGGATAATGTATAATAAACACAGGTTACTGGTTGTGGGGGGATAATGTATAATAAACACAGGTTACTGGCTATGGGGGAGATAATGTATAATAAGCACAGGTTACTGGCTATGGGAGGATAATGTATAATAAACACAGGTTACTGGCTATGGGGGATAATGTATAATAAACACAGGTTACTGGCTATGGGGGATAATGTATAATAAACACAGGTTACTGGCTATGGAGGATAATGTATAATAAACACAAACACACAAAAAAAAATAATAATAATTTATAAAAATAATAATAAAAAAAAAGAATGCAGCTTCAGAATTAATCTAAATTGTATGCTGTCTAGGAGGGTCTGCTGCTGATTGGCTGGAATGTGTCTGCTGACTGTGAGGTACAGGGTCAAAGTTTACTCAATGATGACGAATAGGGGGCGGACCGAACATCGCATATGTTCGCCGTCCGTTGCGAACGCGAACATGCGATGTTCGCCAGGAACTATTCGCCAGCGAACTATTCAGGACATCACTATTAGTTAGATTAAAATAAAAATAAAAGAAGGAAGGTATTTAGAAGAGGATAAAGGTCTAGCTGACTTCCTCAACGAATATTTTTGTTCAATATTTACAAATGAAAATGAAGATGAAGGACTTCAGTTAAGGAAAAGGACAAGTGGATCATTTGTTACATGTGAGTTTACAGAAGAAGAGGTTACATAGAAACATAGAAACATAGAATGTGACGGCAGATAAGAACCCATCTAGTCTGCCCAATTTTCTAAATACTTTCATTAGTCCCTGGCCTTATCTTATAGTTAGGATAGCCTTATGCTATCTATTTCAACTGTCAAAAGTAAAGACAAATAAGTCGATGGGCCTGATGCGATACACCCAAAGTTATTAAAAGAGCTTAGTGGTGTACAAGCAAAACCATTAACAGATTTATTTAACCAATCATTGTTAACAGGAGTAGTCCCAGAAAATTGTTAATTAGCGAATTTTGTACCCATTCACAAGAAAGGTAGTAGGGAGGAGTCGGGCAAATATAGGCCAGTAAGCTTTACTTAAGTAGTGGATAAAGTGATGGAAACCATGTTAAAGGATAGGATTGTTGAACACCTAAAATCACATGGATTTCAAGATCAGAGACATCATGGATTTACTTCAGGGAGATCGTGCCAAACTAAACTTATTGATTTTTATGATTGGGTAACTAAAACAATAGATCAGGGTGGTGCAGTAGACATTGCTTACCTAGATTTCAGTATGGCTTTTGACACTGTTCCACATAGAAGGCTATCGTTGAATGGGTAAGGCAGTGGCTGAGTGACAGGCAACAGAGGGTTGTAGTCAATGGAGTATATTCGAAGCTTGGGCTTGTCACCAGTGGGGTACCTCAGGGATCTCTTTAATATCCATTCTCTTTAATATTTCTATTAGTGATATTGCAGAAGGTCTTGATGGTAAGGTATGTCTTTTTGCTGATGATACTAAAATTTGCAATAGGGTTGATGTTTCACTAGGGATAAGCCAAATGGCAAATGTTTTAGATAAATTAGAAAAATGGTCAGAGTTGTGGCAACTGACATTTAATGTGGATAAGTGTAAGATAATGTACCTTGGACTTAAAAAACCAAGGGCAGAGTATAGAATATCTGATAGTCCTAACCTCAACATCTGAGGAAAGGGATTTAGGGGTGATTATTTCAGATGACTTAAAGGTTGGAAGACAATGTAATAGAGCAGCAGGAAATGCTAGCAGAATGCTTGGTTATATAGGGAGAAGCATTAGCAGTAGAAAGAGAGAAGTGCTCATCCCATTGTACAGAACACTGGTGAGACCTCACTTGGAGTATTGTACGCAGTTCTGGAGACCGTATCTTCAGAAGGATATTGATACTTTAGAAAGAGTTCAGAGAAGGGCTACTAAACTGATTCATGGATTGCAGGATAAAACTTACCAGGAAAGGTTAAAGGATCTTAACATGTATAGCTTGGAGGAAAGACGAGGCAGGGGGGATATGATAGAAACATTTAAATACATAAAGGGAATCAACACCATAAAGGAGGAGACTATATTTAAAAGAAGAAAAACTACCACAACAAGAGGACATAGTCTTAAATTAGAGGGGCAAAGGTTTAAAAATAATTTCCGGAAGTATTACTTTACAGAGAGGGTAGTGGACACATGGAATAGCCTTCCAACTGAAGTGGTAGGGGTTAACACAGTGAGGGAGTTTAAGCATAGTGGCATAGGCATAAGGCTATACTAGACTTAAGATAAGGTCAGGGACTAATTAATAGTATTTAGAAAATTGGGCAGACTATATGGGCCGAATAGTTATTATCTGCCGTCACATTCTATGTTTTTATGTTTAAAATAAATATTAAGGCACATAAACGGCAATGGAGATGCCCAGTCTCCTGGGCACTAGATAAGTAATCCCAGGCCCAAACTGGCCACCAGAAAAACTGGACAAATGCCTGTGGTGGCCAGGAGCCAACTCATGTTGGACAGCAACAGCGCCAAAGATGGCTCTTTGTGCTTTCATGGGATGGTGGGGGGGATCTAGATTTCCTTCATCATCTCTGTAAACCCTAACAACTGGGAGGAGGGGTACAGGTAAGCTTTGGTCTGCACCTCCACAGGGTGCAGAAATTTGTATCTCTCTAACAAACTGAGGCCATTCAAAGTGTTGCTGCAGGTTAGCATAGTAACGCTCTGACACTATCTGTAAGCCAACACATTATAACTCCTATACCTGGGTTTTAAAATTTTCACAAACCTTAACTCTGGCATGTAGAAATTCATCTCCAGGCTTCGAGTTGCGAGTACCTTTTAGCATAGCACACATCTATATACACACAATCAATGGCGTCGCTAGGGGGGGGCCAAGGAGGGCCATGCCCCCCCCCCCCACATCATGCTGTGCCTCCCCAATACAGTACTGACCTGTGTGAGTAGAGGCGCATCGCGGTGAAAGGCTCTGCCCCTTGCACTATGCCACGCCTTCTTTGTAAGCCCCACGCCTGGCCCTCAGAGCTCCTGGAAGGCTTGCTGTGTAGATAAGTGAGCAGTCACAGGGGAGGGGGCTACATAAGGGCACAGGAGAGGAGAGGGGCGAAAGAGGGCACAGGAGAGGTGAATGGCTAAAGAGGGCACAGGAAGGGGAGGGGACAAACAAATGGCACAGGAAGAGGCAAAATAGGGCACAGGAGGTGAGGGGGGCTAAAGAGGGCACAGGAGGGGAGGGGGCTACAAAAGGGCACAGGAGGGGAGGGGACAAAAAAGAGCACAGGTGGGGAGGGGGGCTACATACGAGTACAGGAGGGGATGGGGCTACATAAGAGCACAGGAGGGAAGGGGTATACATAAGTGCACAGGAGGGGATAGGGCTACAGAAGAGCGCATTAGGGAAAGGGGCTACATAAGGGCACAGGAGGGGATAGGGCTATAGAAGAGCACAGGAGGGGATAGGGCTACAGAAGAGCACAGGAGGGAAGGGGGCTACATAAGGGCACAGGAGAGGAGAGGGGCGAAAGAGGGCACAGGAGGGGTGAATGGCTAAAGAGGGCACAGGAAGGGGAGGGGACAAACAAATGGCACAGGAAGAGGCAAAATAGGGCACAGGAGGTGAGGGGGGCTAAAGAGGGCACAGGAGGGGAGGGGGCTACAAAAGGGCACAGGAGGGGAGGGGACAAAAAAAGAGCACAGGTGGGGAGGGGGGCTACATACGAGTACAGGAGGGAATGGGGCTACATAAGAGCACAGGAGGGAAATGGGAAAAATAAGTGCACAGGAGGGGATAGAGCTACAGAAGAGCGCATTAGGGAAAGGGGCTACATAAGGGCACAGGAGGGGATAGGGCTACAGAAGAGCACAGGAGGGGATAGGGCTACAGAAGAGCACAGGAGGGAAGGAGCTACATAAGGGCACAGGAGGGGAGTTGGGCTAAAAATGGCACAGGAGGGGAAAGGGCTAAAGAAGGCACAGGAGAGAACGGGGCTACATAAGGGCGCATGAGGGAAGGGGGAGCTAAAGTATGCACAGTAAAGGACGGGGGCTATAGAGGCCACAGGAGGGGGGAACACAAAGGTGCTGGGGGAAAAAGGCACACCGAGGGTCTGGGGGCACAGAGCGACACACATATGGGCTGGGAACACAAAGATACACAGGGGCTTAGGTGGGACAAAGACACACTCAGAGGGACTGTTGGGAGACAAACACATACAGAGAGGCTGGGGGCACATAGACACACAGAGATGCTGGGAGCACAAAGAGACACACAGATGGGCTGGGGAAGGGGGAAAAGAGGCATACAAAGGAGTTGAGGAGAAACAGATGCACAAAAGACTGGGGGAAGAAAGACCCACACAAAGGGATTGGGAGTAGAAACAGACACCTGCTGGTGAAAGAAAGAGGCCTGCCAGGCAGCCACATCTAGCCACAGCAGCCAGCCTGCCTGCCAACCAGCCACAGCAGCATGCCAGCTGGCCACAGCATTCATCAAAAACACAGTAATGAAACAAAGCTTTGCTTTAAACACAATGCACATTGGCCACAGAGACCCCCATATACACAACACACTGCAAGCAACTAGCCCACACACATTCCCTGACACAAACATACACATTCTCACAGAGACATACATTTACACACAAGGATACTCTATGTTAGACGCACACTCTCAGGCACATACACAGTTAGACAGTGCCAGATACACTGTATCGGTTTGTCATTTGTCAATGTGTGTGTCTCTGTGTATCAGTGTGTTTTGTGTGTGTGTGTGTGTGTGCAGGTGCGTGTTTCAGAGTGTGTATATGTGTGCATATTTTAGTGTTTTATGTCTGACTGCAATTTGAGGGTGGTATGGTATGCAAAGGTAAAGTGGCAATATATATAATATACAAAAATAAACAATACATGGGAAAACACATGTACATTATATAGGATAATATATATGTGAACAGGATTATAGAATATGTGGGGAAATGTCTATGGCACTGTTTATCTGTAACTTTACTATTTAGTAAATAATTTTTTAAGATTAAGATTTTTTGCTCAAACAAAATTTTCGTATTTGTTTTCAATAATCCCTTTCAGGGCTGGATTGGGAATTAACCCTTTAAGACCGGAGGGCGTACTATTACGCCCTATTTTAAGCAGCTCTAGACGCTGCCGGGCGTAATAGTACGCCCTCCAGTTTTTTTATTATATATTATATATTTATTATATATCATTTTATTCAGGGGAAACAGGGCTTTCATTTAATATCAAAGCTATCAAAGATATTTAGCTATGAAACATAATTTAATATGAAAAAAATGGGAGAAAATAAGATTTTTTTTATTTTCTTAGTTCTACATGACATTTTAACTGTCAATGTCATAATACTGTTTGCTTTTACTGCAATAAAATACACATATTTGTATTCAGCAAAGTCTCACGTGTAAAACAGTACCCCCTATGTACAGGTTTTATGGTGTTTTGGGAAGTTACAGGGTCAAATTTAGCACGTTACATTTGAAATTGAAATTCGCCAGATTGGTTACGTTGCCTTTGGTGGTCCTTATACCCCCCACCCCCCCTTTAGTGGTCCTTATACCCCCCACCCCCCCCTTTAGTGGTCCTTATACCCCCCCCTCCCTTAGTGGTCCTTATACCCCCTCCCTTCCTTAGTGGTCCTTATACCCCCTCCCTTCCTTAGTGGTCCTTATACCCCCCCACCCCCCCTTTAGTGGTCCTTATACCCCCCCTCCCTTAGTGGTCCTTATACCCCCCCCTCCTCCCTTAGTGGTCCTTATAACCCCCCCCTCTCCCTTAGTGGTCCTTAATCCCCCCCTCCTTAGTGGTCCTTAAACCCCCCCTCCCCCCCCCTTAGTGGTCCTTATACCCCCTCCCTCCCTTAGTGGTCCTTATACCCCCCCACCCCCCCTTTAGTGGTCCTTATACCCCCCAACCCCCTTTAGTGGTCCTTATACCCCCCACCCCCCCTTTAGTGGTCCTTATACCCCCCCTCCCTTAGTGGTCCTTATACCCCCCTCCTCCCTTAGTGGTCCTTATAACCCCCCCCCCTCTCCCTTAGTGGTCCTTAATCCCCCCTCCTTAGTGGTCCTTTAACCCCCCCCTTAGTGGTCCTTACCCTCCCCTCCTGCCCATGTAGCGTGGCCGGGCGGCGCGGAACGTGGGACAGGAACCTTTGTTTCCTGTACCCGGCCGCCGGCGGAATGACAGGAAATGCTCGTGTGTATGTGTGTAGTGTAAAAGAGAGGGTTTGTGGGGTAGGATAGGGACTGAGATGGGAACAGCTTTCTTTTTTTTTTTAAAAAAAATCATAGTGCTCTCCCCTCAATTATTGATTTCCCCTTCCCTTCTGTCCCTCCGTGTTCTCCCCTTCTGTCACTTAGTGCTCTCCCTTGGCCCCCTGTCCCTCTGCAGTCCCCTTGGTGGTCTTCTCACTCCCCCCTTAGTGGTCCTCCCTCTCCCAAACCCCTTAGTGGTCCTCCCTCTCCCAAACCGCTTAGTAGACCTTCCCCTACTCCCCCACCCCCTTAGTGGTAATCACCCTCCTCCCCTCTCCTTAGTAGTCCTCCCTCCTTACCCCCCTTTGGTGGTCCTTCCCCCCTTAGTGGTCCTTATCCCCCCCTCCCCTAGTGGTCCTTATCCCCCCTCCCCTAGTGGTCCTTATCCCCCCCCCACCTCCCATAGTGGTCCTTACCCCCCCCCCCTCCCTCCCATAGTGGTCCTTACCCCCCCCCTCCCTCCCATAGTGGTCCTTATCCCCCCCTCCCTCCCATAGTGGTCCTTACCCCCCCCCCTCCCATAGTGGTCCTTATCCCTCCCCTCCCATAGTGGTCCTTATCCCCCCCTCCCTCCCATAGTGCTCCTTATCCCCCCTCCCATAGTGCTCCTTATCCCCCCCCTCCCATAGTGCTCCTTATCCCCCCCCTCCCATAGTGGTCCTTATTCCCCCCATCCCTCCCCTAGTGGTCCTTATACCCCCCCATCCCTCCCCTAGTGGTCCTTATACCCCCCCTCCCCTAGTGGTCCTTATACCCCCCCTCCCCTAGTGGTCCTTATACCCCCCCCCTCCCTTAGTGGTCCTTATACCCCCCCTCACTTAGTGGTCCTTATACCCGCCTCCCTTAGTGGTCCTTATACCCCCCCTTAGTGGTCCTTATACCCTCCCCTCCCTTAGTGGTCCTTAAACCCCCCCTCCCTTAGTGGTCCTTATACCCCCCCTTAATGGTCCTTATACCCCCCCCTCCCTTAGTGGTCCTTATACCCCCTCCCTCCCTTAGTGGTCCTTATACCCCCCTCCCTTAGTGGTCCTTATACCCCCCCTCCCCTAGTGGTCCTTATACCCCCCCCCCTCCCTTAGTGGTCCTTATACCCCCCCTCACTTAGTGGTCCTTATACCCGCCTCCCTTAGTGGTCCTTATACCCCCCTTAGTGGTCCTTATACCCCCCCTCCCTTAGTGGTCCTTAAACCCCCCCTCCCTTAGTGGTACTTATACCCCCCCTTAATGGTCCTTATACCCCCCCCCCCTCCCTTAGTGGTCCTTATACCCCCTCCCTCCCTTAGTGGTCCTTATACCCCCCTCCCTTAGTGGTCCTTATACCCCCCTCCCTTAGTGGTCCTTATACCCCCCCTCCCTTAGTGGTCCTTATACCCCCCTCCCTTAGTGGTCCTTAAACCCCCCTCCCTTAGTGGTCCTTATACCCCCTCCCTTCCTTAGTGGTCCTTATACCCCCCCACCCCCCCCTTTAGTGGTCCTTATACCCCCCCTCCCTTAGTGGTCCTTATACCCCCCTCCTCCCTTAGTGGTCCTTATAACCCCCCCTTCTCCCTTAGTGGTCCTTAATCCCCCCCTCCTTAGTGGTCCTTAAACCCCCCCTCCCCCCCCCTTAGTGGTCCTTATACCCCCTCCCTCCCTTAGTGGTCCTTATACCCCCCCACCCCCCCTTTAGTGGTCCTTATACCCCCCACCCCCCCTTTAGTGGTCCTTATACCCCCCACCCCCCCCCTTTAGTGGTCCTTATACCCCCCCCTCCCTTAGTGGTCCTTATACCCCCTCCCTTCCTTAGTGGTCCTTATACCCCCTCCCTTCCTTAGTGGTCCTTATACCCCCCCACCCCCCCTTTAGTGGTCCTTATACCCCCCCTCCCTTAGTGGTCCTTATACCCCCCTCCTCCCTTAGTGGTCCTTATAACCCCCCCCCTCTCCCTTAGTGGTCCTTAATCCCCCCCTCCTTAGTGGTCCTTATACCCGCCTCCCTTAGTGGTCCTTATACCCCCCTTAGTGGTCCTTATACCCCCCCTCCCTTAGTGGTCCTTAAACCCCCCCTCCCTTAGTGGTACTTATACCCCCCCTTAATGGTCCTTATACCCCCCCCCTCCCTTAGTGGTCCTTATACCCCCTCCCTCCCTTAGTGGTCCTTATACCCCCCTCCCTTAGTGGTCCTTATACCCCCCTCCCTTAGTGGTCCTTATACCCCCCTCCCTTAGTGGTCCTTATACCCCCCTCCCTTAGTGGTCCTTAAACCCCCCTCCCTTAGTGGTCCTTATACCCCCTCCCTTCCTTAGTGGTCCTTATACCCCCCACCCCCCCCTTTAGTGGTCCTTATACCCCCCCTCCCTTAGTGGTCCTTATACCCCCCTCCTCCCTTAGTGGTCCTTATAACCCCCCCTTCTCCCTTAGTGGTCCTTAATCCCCCCCTCCTTAGTGGTCCTTAAACCCCCCCTCCCCCCCCTTAGTGGTCCTTATACCCCCTCCCTCCCTTAGTGGTCCTTATACCCCCCCACCCCCCCTTTAGTGGTCCTTATACCCCCCACCCCCCCTTTAGTGGTCCTTATACCCCCCACCCCCCCCCCTTTAGTGGTCCTTATACCCCCCCTCCCTTAGTGGTCCTTATACCCCCTCCCTTCCTTAGTGGTCCTTATACCCCCTCCCTTCCTTAGTGGTCCTTATACCCCCCCACCCCCCCTTTAGTGGTCCTTATACCCCCCCTCCCTTAGTGGTCCTTATACCCCCCCTCCTCCCTTAGTGGTCCTTATAACCCCCCCCTCTCCCTTAGTGGTCCTTAATCCCCCCCTCCTTAGTGGTCCTTAAACCCCCCCTCCCCCCCCCTTAGTGGTCCTTATACCCCCTCCCTCCCTTAGTGGTCCTTATACCCCCCCACCCCCCCTTTAGTGGTCCTTATACCCCCCAACCCCCTTTAGTGGTCCTTATACCCCCCACCCCCCCTTTAGTGGTCCTTATACCCCCCCTCCCTTAGTGGTCCTTATACCCCCTCCCTTCCTTAGTGGTCCTTATACCCCCTCCCTTCCTTAGTGGTCCTTATACCCCCCCACCCCCCCTTTAGTGGTCCTTATACCCCCCCTCCCTTAGTGGTCCTTATACCCCCCTCCTCCCTTAGTGGTCCTTATAACCCCCCCCCTCTCCCTTAGTGGTCCTTAATCCCCCCCTCCTTAGTGGTCCTTAAACCCCCCCTCCCCCCCCCTTAGTGGTCCTTATACCCCCTCCCTCCCTTAGTGGTCCTTATACCCCCCACCCCCCCTTTAGTGGTCCTTATACCCCCCACCCCCCCTTTAGTGGTCCTTATACCCCCCACCCCCCCTTTAGTGGTCCTTATACCCCCCACCCCCCCTTTAGTGGTCCTTATACCCCCCCCCTCCCTTAGTGGTCCTTATACCCCCCTCCTCCCTTAGTGGTCCTTAATCCCCCACTCCTTAGTGGTCCTTTAACCCCCCCCTTAGTGGTCCTTACCCTCCCCTCCTGCCCATGTAGCGTGGCCGGGCGGCGCGGAACGTGGGACAGGAACCTTTGTTTCCTGTACCCGGCCGCCGGCGGAATGACAGGAAATGCTCGTGAGCATTTCCTGTCATTCCGCCGGCGGCCGGGTACAGGAAACAAAGGTTCCTGTCCCGCGTTCCGCACCGCCCGGCCACGCTACATGGAGAGACCGGCAGGAGGGAGCGCTCTGCGCTTCCCTCCTGCCGGTCACTGAAACCCGGCCGCCCTCCATGCAGCAGTGCTGCGCCGCCTGGGGCTTGCTAAAGCGCTCAGGCGGCGCAGCATGAGGAGGCGCAGCGGGGACAGGGATCCGGCGCCCCCTGGTAAGTTGCGCCCTAGGCGGCTGCCTAGGTCGCCTTACAGGTGGCGCCGGCCCTGCTAATAGCCATATAAGAAAACAAAATTGGCACACAAAAGTATATATTTATATAAAGTAGACATCACAGGCTATTTACCTAAGGTTGTTTTGACACTTTCTACGTAGCCATTTTACCGCCAACCTCTGCTAAATATTGAAGTAAAATTGTGTTTTTTGGGGGTTTTCGCACACAAACGTATAACAAAGAACTTCTCATGTGTATTTTGTAAAGTTGGTGTGTGCTATTCCTGTACAAAGTTTTATTATGTGTTCAGTTACTTCTGCTGAGTACAACGGTACCCCCATTGTATGTCTTTGGCACTATTTTGTGAAGCTACAGTGCCATATAGGAGACCTGTCCTTTTCAGTATTCACAGTAGAATTTTGAGAGACGGATTTAATGAGCCTATGCTTCCATTTGGGGTATTATAACAGTTTGACTGTTCAAAAAAAACCCACAAAGGCCTACCATTTGTAAAAGTAGACACTCCAGGGTATATCATAAGGTGCATATTGTGCCTTAGCATGCCCCCATTTTTTCACCAATATATGCCAAAGTATGTGGTAAAAAATAATTTTGTGCAGTTTTTGTTTTGAATATATCTTTATTGTTTTCACAATATAAACGCATATATCAAACTGATTTATGGTAATGCAGGTAGTCGCCCACGCAGGGGCATAAACAACAGTAGATAAAGGTGCAAACATTTTGTCGGTTACGCAGAGGTAGATTTGTCATAGCTTGTATAGTATAACGTAGTCAGTGAAGGCAATTATGTGCACCAAGAATAATATGTAGCTTTACAGTTCCATGGTGTAGCGTATTATTGAACTACATAACAGGAATTAACATAAGCCTAACTTTAAAGCTTTTGTGGCTGAAGCGGTGTATGTGTCTGGCATTGTGATGCTGTATTATATCATAGCTATTAGCATTATGCCAATGTCCCATTAATTGCACTATAAGCATGCTATGGATTAGGTGGACAAATATTAAAAATAATGTAGCCCCATGTAGCTAGAGCGCAGCTAAGCGGAAAAAGGCCTTGACAGGGGTTAGGAGGCGGGCTTAGGAGGAAGTAAGCAAGGGTTGGATTATGGGTAAGTAGGATTGGCTATTTAAATGAGCAGCCATTTTAGGTGAGTCATTCTAACTTTCTACCTGGTTGAGTTTGTGTTCACCTCGGTGTGCGCGGACTTTGCTTGGTTGGATTTTCTTTGTCTCCTCTGCAGGGCCAATGGACGACGTGGAGCGATTGCTGGAGGGGATCAGGTCGGCGGCACGGCATCAGGGTGTGGACTGGCTACGGGCACAGCTCGGCCCTGCCCTGGCGGAGGCGGCAGATCGGGACGGCGATGGCGGGAGACCGGTCAGGGCCCGGAGGCCCCCGAGGAGGCTAAGCCCGGGCACGGGGCCCGGTGAAGTTGTCCCCGGAAGCAGTGGGGTTTCGGTTGCGACCGGCAGCAGGCCCGGGAGCCGCGTGGTCGAGGCCTTGCCTCCCCGCGTGCGGACGGAGCCTCGGACGAGCACTCGGAGGCAAAAGGATGTTGTGAACAGGGGCGCTGCTGCTGTCGGGTCGGAAGTGGCCGGGCGGCCCCCTGGCGTTGCAAGACCCACGGAGGGGAGGTCTGGGCGGGCTTCCCCCCCATCGGAGAGTACCGAGGATGACGAGGCTGGATCCGGGAGACCGCATGGCCGGCCTGGGAGGCAGCAGGCAAGTGCAGGGGGCTCCGGCCGGGGCCCTCTTGGCGGGAAGGTTATTAGGGGGAGCTCTGCCACGGAGAGAGGCGGGAGTGGGCCAGTGGGGGGTGCCCAGGCCATAGTCCTAAGGGGGGAGGGTCCCGGGGCCCCTAAGCGTAAGCGTAGATCAAAAGGTGTGAGTTCCAGGGGTGGGGGGGGGTCTCGAGAGGTGGCCAGGTCAGAGAGCGGGTCCCCCGTAGGGGGGGTGGGTAGGTCCGGGCTGTTGGGGTCTAGTCAGAAGGGGGGTAAGGGTAAAGGGGCGGTGGTGGTAGGCGCAGGAAGAGGGGTTCCGGAGGCGGTCAGTCGGGAGAACAGAGGAGGTCGGGGACCGGGATCCTCGGTAGTGGTCGGGCGGCGGGGGGGCCCGGATTCTGGGAGTGGTAGCGACAGTCCATCACCCGTTAGATCGCAGGGGTCCCGGGGGGCGCGGGGGAGGTCGGGTCGGCACTGCTCCCCCTCGGATAGCTCGGCAGGGGAATGTGCGGCAGCCCCTAGGTATGGTCGGCAGGGGCGGCCTACTAGTAGAGACGGGAGGAGTCGTAGCCCCAGGGGTTCCAGGGTGCCACGTGGTGGTAGAGGTCAGCGGGAGGCTTCGGTACAGAGCAGGCGCTCCCGGGGTCGTGACGGGAGGGGTATTGATGTCCGTTACACCCTACCCAGGACTTCTTCTCCTTGTCCTAGGTCTCGGAGCCGTTCCGCCTCCTCGCAGGCTGGTCACCGGGTGGGCTCCCCGGTCGGCGAGACAGCAGCGGAAGTTCCTCTTCCTGGATGTCGGGCGATCTGCACTGCAGCCCCCACCGTCCCGGTTTCGGGGGGCTTGGCCGGTGAGTCCAGTGGGTCATTACACTCTAACGCTTTAATTACCACACTTCAGGCACTACTCCACTCATTGGGGGCGGGGGGTGACACTAGCGGCATTGGTCAGGTGTGGGCTCCAGGCGTTGTGGCTACGGGCTCTCGGGTTGGGAACTCCACTGGGCCTAGTTCGGGCGGGGACATGGTGTTGCCGCAGGAAGTAGGGGAGATTGGGAGCGAGAGGGCTGAGCTGTCCGGGGGCATTCCCGACGCGGCTAGACAGCACGCGTATGTGTCCTTTGCGGGCCCGTTGGGGGTCCATTTGAAGCAGGAAGTGAAGGATAAGATATGGAAGGGGGAGTTTTGTGAGATCTTCTCCCTCCTCCCCTTGGAGGACTTTATAGACCTCAAGGAGGAGGATAAGAAGGACGAGAAGAAGGAGGAGGAGGAGAAGAGGAAGCGGTATCGCAAGATTCCGAAATCCTTTGGGAATTGGCTGAGGGCCTTTTGTGTGCTGGCTAGCGTGCTCGGCGAGAAATCGCCGGGGTTATGCTCCTCGCTGTTTTGTTATTTGGATGGCATTTGGGAAGCGTACCGGACTTACGGGGGGTTGGCGTGGTGGCGGTATGATGAGCAGTTTAGGCAGCGGCTGGCGGCTAACCCGGGTATGCGGTGGGACCAAATGGACCTACCGCTCTGGATGAAGTTAATGATGGCGCAAAAGGCGCAGCCCTTTCAGAACTCGGCCGGCGCTAGGGGGCAGTCCGCCTCGTCGGCCGCCTTACCAAAGGGCTTATGTTGGCTCTATAATGAGGGCCAATGCAAATGGGGGACCACCTGTCGCTTCAAGCACGAGTGCTCCGGCTGCGGAGGCGCTCATGGGCTCAACCGCTGCTTCAAGAAAGGGAAGTCCGGTGGCGCCGGTGCTGCGGCCGCAGCCGGGGGAGGGGGAGCATCCGCTTCCCCTGGGCTTAACCCCGGTGAGGCTAAGCGCGATGGAGCCATGGCTAAGCCGCTACGATAACAGGGCGGATGCCGCGGTGCTCCGGGCGGGTTTTGCGAAGGGGTTTTTCATTCCGTTTCAGGAGCGGGAGGGGGGATCGGGGAGGCTGCGTAACCTGAAGTCTGTGGCTGACTTCCCGGACGTGGTTAGGGAGAAGCTGGGAAAGGAAGTCGGGCTGGGCCGCATGGCGGGCCCATTCGCAGTGCCTCCGCTGGAAGGCCTGCGGATTTCCCCACTCGGGGTGGTTCCCAAGAAGGAGCCGGGTAAATTTAGGCTCATTCACCATCTCTCGTACCCAAAAGGAGAGTCGGTGAATGACGGTATTCATAAGGACTTGTGCTCGGTGTCTTATGCGTCTTTCGACCGGGCGGTCGATTTGGTCCGGCGGGCCGGGCGTGGGGCTCTGATGGCGAAGGTGGATATTGAGGCCGCGTTTCGGCTGCTGCCGGTCCACCGGGACTGTCATCACCTGCTGGGGTGTTTCTTCGAAGGGGACTACTTCGTGGATTTGTGCCTGCCCATGGGTTGTTCCATTTCGTGCTCCTATTTTGAGAAATTTAGCACTTTTCTCGAATGGGTGGTACGGGTGGAAGCAGGGAATCGTTTTATTGTACATTATCTAGATGATTTTCTGTGCGTGGGGCCGGCTGATTCCTTGGACTGCCTGCGCCTGCTGCGGACGGTTGAGTGGGTGGCGGGCCACTTCGGGGTTCCGCTGGCGGCGGATAAAACTGAAGGCCCGACCACGTGTCTGAGTTTCCTGGGTCTGGAGATTGACTCTGGGTTGGGTGAATGTCGGCTGCCTCGAGATAAGCTGGATAGGCTTCGAGGGGCGGTGGCTGCTGTGGCGGGGGCGCGCAAGGTTACTCTGCGGCAGCTCCAGTCTTTGATTGGGCTGCTCAATTTTGCGTGTCGGGTAATCCCGATGGGAAGGGTCTTCAGTCGCAGCCTGTCGGCTGCTACTGCGGGGGTTCGGTCTCCGCACCATTTCATCCGGGTGTCGGCGGCCATGAAGGCGGATTTGGGCATTTGGGATGCCTTCTTGCGGGATTTTAATGGGACAGTGTTGTTCAGGCAGGAGGGCCAGTCATCGGCCGAGCTTGAGCTTTTCACGGATGCATCGGGCAGCGTGGGTTTTGGGGCATACTTTGGTGGCTGCTGGTGTGCGGAGAGGTGGCCGGACTCTTGGGGTTCGAGCCCTCTTATGCGCAACTTGGCTTTCCTTGAGTTATTCCCGTTAGTGGTTGCGATGGCACTATGGGGCGACAGGCTGCGTGATCGGAAAGTGGTCTTTTTCTCGGATAACATGGCGGTGGTTCACGCGGTGAATCGTCAGTCTGCGGCCTCAAGGCCAGTGGTTAGGCTGCTTAGGCGACTGGTATTGCTATGTATGTCTCGGAATGTTGTTTTTCGCGCGCGGCATGTTCCCGGTTATTTGAATGAGGTGGCTGATGCTCTGTCTCGTTTTCAGTGGTCCCGATTCTGGCTGGTGGCGCCGGGGGCTTCGAAGGACGGGCAGGCTTGCCCGGACGAGATTTGGCAGCTGGGAACATCCTGCTTGGAGGACTTGTGAAGGCTTCCCTGGCGCCGGCTACTTGGGCCTCGTACAGTAAGGTTTGGGGCCTGTGGGAGCGGTCGCTGGACGGGCTGGCCATGGACAACGGGGAGGCCCTGCGGGATGCTTTCCTGTGGTACACTTGTCAGTTGCTGGCAAAAGGGGCGTCGCCTGCCATGGTGGACAGGTCCATGGCGGCGATGGCGTTTTGGTTCAGATGGCATGGGAACGAGGACTTTACTAAGACCTTCATTATCAGGCAGGCCCTGAAGGGCTATCGCAAGGGACGCAGGTCGCCGGATACCAGGCGCCCGGTGTCGGTTCGACTACTGGGGGATTTGGTGGGTTTGTTGCCCGAAATCTGTTTCGATGGGTTCGAGGCTTCACTGTTCAAGGTGGCGTTTATTTTGGCGTTTTTTGGGGCATTCCGTATTGGGGAACTGGTGAGCGCTAATAAGAGGGTACAAGGGGGCCTGCAATTTTCGGGGGTTCGTGTCTTGGATGGGAAGGTGGTAGTGCACCTCGGCAGATCCAAAACGGACGTCCGCGGCGTGGGCCGGGACGTGGCACTGGGGGCCTTGCCGGGCTCGGCTTTGTGCCCGTTGGCTGCTACGGCAGAGTACCTGGCGCGGAGGCCAGCGATGGGGGGTTCCTTGTTGGTGCATGCCGACGGATCCTCCCTCTCTCGGTTTCAGTTCACGAAAGTTTTTCGGTTGGGCTTGGGCAAGTTGGGGCTTCGTGCTGAACGATTTGGAACGCACTCGTTCCGTATTGGGGCTGCCACGGAGGCGGCTCGGTTGGGATTGGGGGACGAGGTGGTGAAGCGGATCGGGAGGTGGGAATCAGTAAGATTCCGTTCCTATGTCCGATTGGGTCTGTTGGAATAATGAGTTTGGGGACCGTTTTATGCACAAAAAAAAAATATATATATATGTTGGGGATGAGAGACTTGTAACTGGCTATACTGAAATGGTTCACTGTGTTAATTGGGCTGGGGTGGGGGTCTCTGTCGGACTTCCCTCATCATTTGTTTTTTCCCCCCAGGGCGTGAGGCATGGATCGTGGGACATTCTTTTGTCTTCTGGGCCGAGAGGAGGGCCGCAGCTCGAGCGCAAGGCCAGCAGCTGGGTTTTCCGAGAGGCCAGTTGGCAATTCGCTGGTTTGGGTATCGGGGTTTCTGCTGGGGGGATGTTTGTGGTAAACTGTTTGGGATGCTGGCGGCGGGATACACGCCAGACTTACTGGTCCTGCATATTGGGGGTAATGACCTGGGCCTTACGCCGCAACGACAGCTGGTGAAGTGGATGAAGCAGGACATCAATAAGTTGAGGGGCCTGCTCCCGGGGGTCATGTTGGTTTGGTCGGAGATTGTCC
This sequence comes from Pelobates fuscus, assembly GCF_036172605.1. NCBI lineage: Eukaryota > Metazoa > Chordata > Amphibia > Anura > Pelobatidae > Pelobates > Pelobates fuscus. Next base: position 262,804,042 of record NC_086319.1, on the reverse strand, counting down.
CGAGGCGCCGGTGGCGGCACGCTCGGGATCCGTTAGCTATGGATAGATGCAGGAAGAAGGTGAATAGCTTGATGGCAAGCTTTGTGCGGAAGGTAGGGGGTGTGGTAGTGAGGCACCTTGAGCTGGAGGAAGGGTTGCCAGGATACTACCGCTCGGATGGTGTTCACCTCTCGGAGGTGGGTTTGGACCTGCTCAACTTGGGTTGGCAGGATGGTATCCGGATGGCTCTGTTTCTTCGGGGTGGCGGAGCTCAGACAGCTTAAGGGGTCAAGGTCTGAGCTTGTGGCGGGACGGGGAGCCGAAGGAGAGGAAATAGGCTCCCCTGGATGAACGTGAGGTGGAATAACAGATTGTGGTCATCGGTGGTTGAGAGGTTTCGAGTCCTGGAGGTGACTCAGAACCTGGTGGGGCAGGGGTATCCGGGTATACCCCTGCCGTGGTTAATGGTTGGTTGGCACTTTGGAATGTTGGTGTATGTTATAAATATGTTATAAATATGTATAGGTGTTATTATATGGGGGTCATTGCCTTTTGTATGGTAGCCGAAGGAACAGGATGCGAGGGGGCGGAGTATGGGGGGCAATGACCCATGTTAAAATATGTAAATTTATTATTGTTATTATTATTATTATTATTATTATTATTATAATTATTGGTTAATAAAGCTGTGGACAAATTTCCCCATAATACTTAGTGTCCGTGTGTTATTGGGTTAGGTTATGGGGGTGGTTTGTCCTGGATTCCGACTGCCCAAATGGCGACTATACACCTGTCATGTAGCCCCATGTAGCTAGAGCGCAGTTAAGCGGAAAAAGGCCTTGACAGGGGTTAGGAGGCGGGCTTAGGAGGAAGTAAGCAAGGGTTGGATTATGGGTAAGTAGGATTGGCTATTTAAATGAGCAGCCATTTTAGGTGAGTCATTCTAACTTTCTACCTGGTTGAGTTTGTCCCACCCACCCTCCCTTTGTTTGTTATGTGTTTCTTTAACCCGTTTCTTTCACAGCGGCGGGACGGGGAGCCGAAGGAGAGGAAATAGGCTCCCCTGGATGAACGTGAGGTGGAATAACAGATTGTGGTCATCGGTGGTTGAGAGGTTTCGAGTCCTGGAGGTGACTCAGAACCTGGTGGGGCAGGGGTATCCGGGTATACCCCTGCCGTGGTTAATGGTTGGTTGGCACTTTGGAATGTTGGTGTATGTTATAAATATGTTATAAATATGAATAGGTGTTATTATATGGGGGTCATTGCCTTTTGTATGGTAGCCGAAGGAACAGGATGCGAGGGGGCGGAGTATGGGGGGCAATGACCCATGTTAAAATATGTAAATTTATTATTGTTATTATTATTATTATTATTATTATTATTATTATTATAATTATTGGTTAATAAAGCTGTGGACAAATTTCCCCATAATACTTAGTGTCCGTGTGTTATTGGGTTAGGTTATGGGGGTGGTTTGTCCTGGATTCCGACTGCCCAAATGGCGACTATACACCTGTCATGGCTTTCAGGCTTTTAGCACAAGGAGTACATTTGTTGTTAAGCTGCTGTGCAAGAATATATAATGGAGCTATCTGATTAGCAAGTATGCAGTGGTAAGCGCTGTACTGCAGTTTTAATATGATAACACTTCAATCAGGTGCAAAATATGGGCAGCATAAATGTGTGTTAGCGAGACAGCTCATATGCATTACAATCTTATTTCAGAGGCATGTATCACTAAGCAAATAGGTATCACTTGAAAACAGACAATGCCTGGTAGGGCGGCATCTAATGCGTCATGGAGGAGGCATGCAATATAACTAAATCTGTAAGCAACAATATAGGAAACGTCTAGAACTAGAGTGCATGTGGGCTCCCTTACAGAGGAGAGGCGACTTAGTTAGCTAAAACAAAACTGATGAGGGTCACCCATGGCCTGGTTTTGGTGCGTCTCCCGGGCCGCCGAGACTCCGTCAGTCTCCCCCGGGACGTCCTCGGCCCAGCACCTGAGTAATTTTGTGCAGTTTTTGACATACGGATTGCATTTTTGCTGGGCATTTTGTATATTTCATATGTGCCACTAAGTTCAAAACCTCCAAATTATGCTCAGCTAAGTCTTCTGAGTAAAAAGACATCCCCAATGAATGTCTTTGGCACTATTTTGTGAAGCTACAGTGCCATATAGGAGACCAAGCCATATCAGTTTTTACAGAACTTTGAATTTTGACGCTGGGCCTATGTGCAATTTCCAAGCATCTTCGCAGGTTTTAAATTCAAACTACCCCACAAAGGCCTACCATTTCTTAAAGTAGACACCCCATGGTATTTCAAAAGGCATATTTTGAACCTTAGCGTGGGATCATTTTTCCGCTAGCTTGTACCAGGTGTAGTGGTCATAAGCATTTTTTCTGCCTTTTTGACACACAAAGTGAGTTTGCACAGTATATTTTGCAAACCTTATGTGTGCTACGACTGTATAATACTTCATATGTTGCTCAGCTATGTCAGCTGAGTACAAAAATACCCCCGTATGTACCTTTGCCAGGTATATGTGGACATCAGAGGGGCACATTTGGGACATAGTCATTCCAGTTTTTTTCAAACTTTAAATTTTTACGCTGTGCCCATGTCCCATTTTAGAGTATTTTACCAGGCTATATAATTCAAACTACCCCACAAAGGCATACCATTTCTTAAAGAAGACATCCCAGGGTATTTCAAAAGGCATATTTTGAACCTTAGCGTGGGATCATTTATCCGCTAGCTTGTACCAGGTGTAGTGGTAATAAGCGTTTTTTCTGCCTTTTTGACACACAAAGTGAGTTTGCACAGTATATTTTGCAAACCTTATGTGTACCACCACTCTATAATACTTTATATGTTGCTCAGCTATGTCGGCTGAGTACAAAAATACCCCCGTATGTACCTTTGCCAGGTATATGTGGACATCGGAGGGGCACATTTGGGACACAGCCATTCCATTTTTTTTCAAACTTTACATTTTTACGCTGTGCCCATGTCCCATTTTAGAGTATTTTACCAGGCTATATAATCCAAATACCCCATAAAGCCATACCATTTCTTAAAGAAGACATCCCAGGGTATTTCAAAAGGCATATTTTTTTTTTTTTTATTCTTTATTTTTACTGTGCAAGCAAGATACAGGCATATATAATGTGCCACAACAGCACGTATTGAACATGCAACAAGCATTCGATTTGGCACTTGGATTCTGCACATTTTAGTAATTGTGGTAAAACAAGCCAGACATAAATTTAGGCATGTAGCAAAGAAATGACACGGTAAACACATGGCAGTAGTCAGTAGTGAGATAACAGATTAAACGTTCACTGTTCTAACTGACAGTATAACGGTATGCATTTTAGATTAAGACGTGTATCTGGTTTCTTCAATATAGGTATACTGCTATCACACACATATCTAAGTAAGTAGTTATGTTGCAGGCTATTCATGTATGTCTGCTTATATGTAATAATAGAGCCCACTGACAGTGTGAGTGATCTAGACATAAGAATGTTTAAGTGAACACAGGGTTAACATGCTTTGAGGATGTGAGGTGGGTGCAGATAGTGGGAGACATAAGGTCACACGATTATAGCTTACTATGTAGAGTGACCGCTGGAGTGCAGTTTAAACATTGTGGTATGGTATACTACCAGGGGAAAATAGTGGCCATCAGTATCATGGGGGATTCAGAGTTAGGCAACAAAGTCCACTGTCCTGAACGAGTTTCTGGATCAGCCGATCCCCTTATTCGGAAAGCTCTTGGGGCACGCAAAGAGGTGGGTGGCTTCTCTATTCTCCTCCGTGGGGGATCCCAGCACTTGACGGGTGGCCCGGTGGCGGGAGTGGCTGCTCAAGTCTCTCTGCTTGGCCTCCGCTTGGACTGTATGGTCAGAGGTACGTTTATGGTGTACTCTCCTGTGCCCGCTGCGTTCGGCTGTTCTCCGCCGCTTCTTAATTGCCCGCTGCTTCGTAGGATGTCGCCTGGGTGGTTTGAGTACGGCGGATAGTAGCCCAGTGTGAGCCTTTTCCCCTGGATTCATCAGTTTACGACCTGCCTTCCGGCTGGAGGGGTGACAGGGTGGGTGCACACCCGCTTGGGTCCGTCGCCCAGGGTGGGTCGGGCGGGTCTCTGCTGGCGCACTCTCCTGTTTCACGTGTGAGACAAGGGGAGGAGGCCTGTGCTGTAGATTTCTCCAAAACGCTTTGCAGATCCGATTAAATCTGTTCTCAAAGCGCCGTCTCCATTGCTGGAGTTCCAGGTCCTCCTCGGTGTGCTCGGAGCATGGCACAGCGGCCATCTTGGGCGCCTTGCGTGGCATGTCGTCGGGCCGCGATTCTCCCCCTATGGGGCGAGTATGCATCTCCAGCGGGGACCGGGATATCCCCCACCGGTCCATAGGGGGGGGTAGCAGGGGAACACAAGAGCTGCCATGCGATGCTAGCCCTGTGTCGAGAGATCGGCCGCCTCCCCCGGCAATCAGGTGGCTTGGCATGCTAGGCCTCAGATGCGGTTGTCTGTCAGACGGCTGCGATTGCCTCGTGTGTGGTATCAAAACATTCAGCGTCGCTTCGCCTGTCTGCCGGTAGCCCGGTTTGTGATTTTTCAGGTCTGTAATCCGTCGTTTGTCCGGTTTAAGTGCAGTGTAGAGCGGGAGCTGTGCCTGCATGCTTCTGCTCCGCTCCATGCTCAAACCCCTCAAAAGGCATATTTTGAACCTTAGCGTGGGATCATTTTTCCGCTAGCTTGTACCAGGTTTAGTGGTAATAAGCGTTTTTTTCTGCCTTTTTGACACACAAAGTGAGTTTGCACAGTATATTTTGCAAACCTTATGTGTACCACCACTCTATAATACCTTATATGTTGCTCAGCTATGTTGGCTGAGTACAAAAATACCCCCGTATGTACCTTTGCCAGGTATATGTGGACATCGGAGGGGCACATTTGGGACACAGCCATTCCATTTTTTTTCAAACTTTACATTTTTACGCTGTGCCCATGTCCCATTTTAGAGTATTTTACCAGGCTATATAATCCAAATACCCCATAAAGCCATACCATTTCTTAAAGAAGACATCCCAGGGTATTTCAAAAGGCATATTTTGAACCTTAGCGTGGGATCATTTTTCCGCTAGCTTGTACCAGGTGTAGTGGTAATGAGCGTTATTAAATTAATTTTTTAACTTTTTAAAACTTTTTTTACTTTTTAAAACAATTTTTTAAACTTTTGTTTTGCTTATTAATTTTTTTAAAGTTTCCTAAACTTTCGTAAAACTTTTTTTTACAGATTTAACATTTTTCTAAGCTTTTTCTTTTACCGTTAACCCCTAACTAGCAGTAAGCAGCACTAACAGTAAATTCCCCATTTTCCCGTAACTCCCACCAACCCCAGCTAGCAAAATATTTAATTATACAATATTTAAATTAGTTAATTAAATAAATTTAACCCCTGAGGGTTAACAAATAAATAAAAGTTAATCGTCAGGGGTTAAAAAAAAATTAGATCACAGTATAATACTGTGATCTGTATTTTGATCACTGTAGGCAGTGATAGACTGGCAGGGAAGGGGTTAATTTTTATTTGGACTGGGTAAAGGGTTTATTTTTTTAAATTTTTTACTTAAACGTTATTAAAACTTTTTTAACTTAATTTTTTAACTTTTTAAAGCTTATTTTAAAACTTTTTTAACGTTAACCGCTAGTTAGCCTAACACTAATTCCCCCAATTCCCCACTAACTTCCACCCTCCCCAGCTAGCTAAATTTATAATTTTAAAATATTTAAATTAATTAATAAAATAAATTTAACCCCTGAGGGTTAAAAAAAAAAAGAATTAACCCTCAGGGGTTAAAAAAAAATCAGATCATATTAAAATGTAATCCCTGCCAATTGATCACTGTAGTCAGTGATCAATTGGCAGGGAAGGGGTTAATTTTTTATTAATATGGGTAAAGGGGGGTGGGATTTTAATTTTACTTTTTTTTTTTTTACACCAGGGGGCAGGATCACCGAAGATCCGTCTCTCTGCACTTCACACTGAACCCGGAAGTGCAGGGAGGCGGAGGTGAGTATGCAGAGCACATGTGCCCGCTCAGACATGCTGTCAGAGCGGGCACATGTACTGGGGCAGCCGGATCCGGTGCTCCCGGTCTGCCTCTAATGCAGAGGCAGACCGGAGCACCATTAACCCCACGATATCTGGGGTTAATTTTACCACGTGACGGACGAGGTCCGTCATCCGTCGTTAAGGGTATCCCCTGGATGACGGACCTCGTCCGTCACCCATCCTGAAGGGGTTAAGGGGTTAAAAGCAGCCCTGGAAAAAAATATTTACCAGACCCATAATGCGTTGCACCAGCATAGTGTGCAGATACAGAGTTAGAAAAGAGAACTTAAAATTAAAAATTATCCCCAGACGGAGAAGACGCACTGCGTTATACCAGACAGTGGGAAACCGACCTGGGGGAGACACTAGAGGGCACGGAGTGGCAGGAGATATGGGAAGCATGCACCAAAACCACAATCTGTATAACACTTCAAGAGCAATCCTATAAAACACTATTTAGGTGGTACATGACACCGGTAAAACAGAAGCACATGGGATTGAACCCCACAGATGACTGCTGGCATGGATGTGGGGGGAAAGGAACATATATACATATGTGGTGGGAATGCCCAGAGGTAGCAAACTACTGGCGCAATATAGTAGAACTTAGCTCCCAAATCCTACAACGACGACTGGAAATGGACCCTTGGGCGTGCCTACTCTCGAGACCCACTGAAGGCCTCCCCAGGCACGAACAAAGGCTACTCAATATGCTCTACCTGGCGGCCCGCAGGGCCTTGGCACAAAAATGGTCTTGTCCAGACCTCCCGAGTATATCCCTGGTCAAAACTAAAATGCGAGATAACTATATAATGGATAAATTAACCGCCCAGGTACGAAACTCAATGCCTAAGTTCCAAAAAGTATGGGACCTATGGGAACAATACGACACCTAAGGGAGCAACCCGGGGAGCGGGGCAGCATCCACGCAGCTCAAAAAGCGGAAACCTAAAAACACGATTACTACCAATTATCACCCCATCACCCGGACGGGTGGCAGCGGCACCACCACCGGACGTGTGAGGGATCAAACTCGAAAAACACAAAGAAAACGCAACCTCAGCAACAACGGATATCTATGTACTTGTCTCTTACTACTTACCTTTTACTTTCCTTTTACTTTTCTTTTATTGAATGCAAGCTCTAGTAACTCATTAACTGACAAATGAGGGAATAAAACACGTCACCTACTAGCAGCAGCAACTAATGGGAAGCAGGTGAACGGTCACACACCCTCCGGGGCCAGGGACCGAAACACTATTTCCCAACCCTACCCTCTAGCTACATGCTATTGTACATAGTTGATTTTGCTTGCCAACAAAATAGAAAATAACAGACGAAAATGTATAAAGGAAAAGCAACGTATAAAAAATGTATAATGTAACTTATACCGCTGACTCTCTGTAAAACTATACCAGCAAATGTGATATCAAATGCATAAATGTAAAAGCTTATACGGTAAATTTCAAAATCGTCTGCTCAAAAATAAAGAATTTAAAAAAAAAAATTAAAAATTATTACTCCAACGTAAAAAAAAAGCACTCATAGGCTTCAAAATAAACAAAAGTGCTGATTTATTTTAACCCCTTCAGGACGGAGTCAATAGTGCACGTTCTGATCAAAACAAAACGTAAACAAAAACTGGAATTTGCGCTATATGTCTGTTCACCCGTAGTTCCCCTCTTTCATATTATGTGTACCCACACTTATTATATATAATTTTGTTCAGGAGAAACAGGGCTTTAATTTATCATTAACTATTCATATATGGAACATAATTCATTATGAATAAAATTTAAAAAAAATGTGAGAAAATAAGATTTTTTTTTTAATTTGTATTTCCGTCTGACATTTTAGCTGTGAATGTCATAATACTGTTAGGTTTTACTGCACAAAAATGCACATATTTGTAATCAGCGATGTCTCGCGAGTACAACAGTATCCCCCATTAACAGGTTTTATGGTGTTTTGGAAAGTTACAGGGTCAAATATAGAACGTTCCATTTTCAAATAGAAATTTGCCAGATTAGTAATGTTACCTTTGAGACGGTGTGGTAGCCCAGCAATGAGAATTACCCCCATAATGGCATACCATTTGAAAAAGTAGACAACCAAAGGTATTGAAAGTGGGGTATGTTTAGTCTTTTTTAGTAGCCACTTAGTCACAAACACTGGCCAAAGTTAGCGTTCATATTTGTTTTTGTGTTAAAAAAGCAAAAAACGAATATTTGGCCAGTGTTTGTGACTAAGTGGCTACTAAGAAAGACTGGACATACCCCACTTGCAATACCTTGGGTTGTCTACTTTTGCAAATGGTATGACATCATGGGGGTAATTCTCATTCCTGGGCTACCATACGCTCTCAAAGGCAACATAACCAATCTGGCAAATTTCAATGTCAAAAAAATGAAATGCAAGCCTTATATGTGACTCTCTAACTTTCCAAATCACCATGAAACCTGTACATGGGGGGTACTGTTATTCTCGGGAGACTTCACTAAACACAAATATTAGTGTTTTAAAACAGTAAAACATATTACAACAATAATATAGTCCATAAAAGTGCTGTTCGTTTGTAAAAAATGCAAAAAAAGTCACTTTTTCTTAAAATATAATCGTTGTAATACAATTTACCAATTTGAAACACTAATATGTGAGTTCAGCGAAGTCTCCCGAGTAAAACAGTACCCCCCATGTACAGGTTTTATGTTGTCTTGGAGAGTTACAGGGTCAACTATAGTGCTTGCAAATTAAATTCTCTGCACGTTCTCCATGTGTTGTCAGGTATGTCAATCAAATTTTAATTAATCAAATCACCTAATTATGTTAAAAGATTACTTAAATATACACGTAGAATTTTAATATATATGCATTTATAGGTATTTAAATTCTACGTGTATACTAATGTAATCTTTTATGTAATTATATGTATATATCTATATATATATTTGCGGTTATTTGCATTTTATATATAGATAGATATATATAGAATGTCATTCTAAGTGTATTTTGTTACTAATATATATATATTAATAACAAAATACAGTTAGAATGAAATTACATATGTATATATAATTTATATTAAATTTTGTTTCAATATTTTATTTATTAATTTTATTATTTTATTTATTTATTATTGTAATTATACGTATTTATATATATAATATATGTGTATATATCTATTATATATATAATATATGTATATTATATATATGTAACGTCATTCTAAGTGTATTTTAATACTAATATATGTACTTAAATTAGTATTAAAATACACTATGTATGACGTTAAATATATATAATATACATATATATTATTTGTGCTCGGAATTTAAATACGTAATGAATAGTAACTGTGAGCAAAGTTGGTTGTGGTGTGCCGAAAAACCAACGTACGAGTGGGCCTGTAAATAAAAGAGGGCCCACCAAGGAGAATGTAATTATAACAGGGTGCAGGTGGGTGGGAACAATCAGCTGAACGGCAGAGGTGAGTAGGGGCTGGGAGTTTAAGTAGGGGACTTACTCCTCCCACAAATTCAGGCCTCCACAAGTTCAGGCCTTTTAACTTGTGCTCGGAATTTAAATACGTAATGAATAGTAACTGTGAGCAAAGTTGGTTGTGGTGTGCCGAAAAACCAACGTACGAGTGGGCCTGTAAATAAAAGAGGGCAAAAGATAAATTTGAGAAATACACACTTTATTGCATTTTTTTACAAAACCAAGTTCCTAAAAGCTTGGCGAAGCTCTTTCTCTGGCTGTGGAATATATGCCGTATATATGGAGGATTTCCACCGTCCCAGTCTCTTGATGATATGGACCGGTGTGTTAGTGCTAGAGGCTGCAGAGGCGGCTCCTATACGGAAGGAGTGCCCAGAGAATGTCGTCGGGTTGTGTCCGAGCTTAGCTAACAAAATTCTGATATGAACCATCAATTTAGCGGTGGTTAACGGGTGCCCTTGTAGTGTTAAGAGCGGAGAGTCCTGTGGGTGATCGTGCAGAGATGACCGTAGGTGATCTAATACTTTTACCGGACACCAGGCATTATCAGTAGGGAAGAGAGGAATTATAGTAGGATGTAGTGATTGGTTGGTTTTAGTTGTAGGGATCGAAAGTTGGTAGTGATCCTCTATCTTAGTGAGGTGTGATATTTTAAGACTTAGCTTTATATCTCCTTGGCAAATTACGGTGAACTCTCTAGGTCTGAGAAAACAGTAGAAAGCGAGATATATAGCAGATTTAATCACCGTATTAGTGCCGATGTCGAATGGGGCTGTGTCAAGGAGATTGCTAAGTGACCTGAAGATAGGCCCATCTATAGGTAATCTAATGGTAGAGAGTGGAGGTGAAACCTTAGTTATACCTTTCAAAACCTTTTTGATGGGATATGAAGAAAGGAAAGGCGTGAGATAGAGTTTAATGGTGTTGTGGGATAGTTTTAGGTGTAGGTGGCAAAAGGAGGCAAAAGCCACCATGGTTTGAATAGAGAAGTCACCTTGTAGACCGAACTCTGCAGTGAATTTATTAAATATATTAAGTGCCCTATTGTAAGTGATAGCCGTGTTTGGTGATAATGCTTGGTGAGTGAGTGCTCTAGCGTGGTTCAAGAGTGTGCTTAATCCAGGATTAGCTCGTGGAACCGTGGTGTCCTGGATGGTTGTAGGTGAGCCGTTGGGAGTGCCTGAGAAAATGCCTGAAATTGAGAACGAGAAAGAGCGTCAGCGGCCGTGTTGTGAATCCCCGGGATGTGAAAACAAACTAAGTGAAACTGGCCGGATGCTGCCAACCAGGTCAGCTTGCGAATCAGCCGCATGATGGTTAGGGAAGATGATCGCCCTTTGTTCACGATTTCGCAAGCTGCCGAGTTATCAGAGTAGCATTTGACTGCCTTGCCAGACCAGAGATGACCCCAGGTGTGTGCGGCCGCCACAATGGGATAGATTTCAAATAAAGCTGAGGTCTCTCTGAATCCTGGCAAGGCATCCGTCTCAGTGGGCCAATGGCCCCTGAACCAGTGGTTCCCGAAAATGGCTGCAAAACCGGTATTGGCTGCTGCGTCTGTGTGGATGATGGGTGAAGAGGTGGAGAGAGGGGGAATAAACATGGAGATTCCATTCCAGTCTTTCAAAAACTTCCCCCACATAGCTAGGTCAGCCTTGGCGTGGGGGTCCAAAGAAACTGTGCCAGAGTCCGGAACTCCGTGCATCAGGCAAAGAAGTCTAGATATGAAAGATCTTCCCTGCGGAATGATGCGCATGGCAAAGTTCAGGGATCCGAGAAGGGACTGAAGTTCCTTCCTAGTGCAAACATCATTCCGCAGGAACAAGTCTATTTCCCCTCTCAAACGTGTCAGTTTGTCGTGAGGGAGGCTAGCTTTGAGGTTAATCGAGTCCAGTTCTATCCCCAGAAAGGTCAATTTGGTAGTGGGGCCTATAGTTTTGGCTGGGGACAAAGGGACTCCAAGTGTGGCAAATAGTGCAGTAGTGCTTTTGATTCATGTGGGTGATGTTGACCCTGGCTCTATAAGTAAAAAGTCGTCGAGGTAGTGGATAACGGAGTGACACCTGGTGATGTTCAGGAGCAGCCAGCACAACGACTCTGCGAAAATGTCGAACAGTTTGGGGCTGCTACGAGAACCGAAAGTGAGTCGTGTAGAGAAGTAGTATAGATCACGCCATTTAATACCGTGTAAGTGCCAGAGTGAGGGGTGCATGGGTAGTAATTTAAAAGCGTTAGTAATGTCCGTTTTGCTAAGCCAGGGTCGGTTACCAGATTAAATTATGGAATGTATGGCGTCGTCGATGGTTACGTATTGAAGTGAAAATTCGTCTGCTGGAATGAGTGCGTTTATGCTAGGAACAAAAGAGGAGTGCGGTGCCGATAAATCAATAATTAAACGTTTTTTATTAGAATATTTGTGAGAAGCGATGCCAATGGGGTTAGTGCGCCAGGAGGAAAATGGTGAAGAGGTGAAGGGGCCTATCATAAACCCGTTGGTGATTTCTGAGGCAATGAGGGAGTCTGTGGAGATTGGGTCTAAACGTGCAGACTGTAGATTAGGGCATTCTAATGTACCTGGGGGAATGGCAACTATACCCGTGAGAAACCCTTTAGTGAACCCTGTGGTGAGATAATCTACCAGATGCCTGCTAGGGTGAGACCTTAGATAAAAAACCAGGTTGTCGATGTTTGTCGGTTAGTCATTTGTTTGGTGACAACCTGGCTGGACACATGGTCTTAGTATGTGCCCTGAAACATATGGAGCAGATGTGCAATAATCTACAGGCGCTGAAACTGCAGGAGCCTGCGTTAAAGTTATTGCACACCTGCGCCTTCCCTAGAAAGGAGATGGGCCTACCTAGCTTATCCCGAAGACCACCTGATGACTTGCTGTAGGGGGTGAAAGTAGAGTGAGGTGTGAAAGAGTGAGAGGTGGGTGTGGAGGTGGTGGGATCTGCTTCGACTGGACATAAGTCCGCCATGTGGGATGTCGAGTTGCATATGGCACAAGCCGGGGGCCTGAGTCCAGCGAAGTGGCGACAGAACAATTCAGTGTCCATCTGACCCCAGTTCATTTTGATATTGAACTGTTTTAGATGGGTCGCCGCCTTCGCTGACACTGACTTGTGGTAGTCATAGAACGAGGAGCACCCGTACTTGATGCCTAGATCCACCACCTTGTGCAGATAAAGGTCTAACTCCTCTCTCCTGTGGGGGTACACTGTGCAAATAACATCTCTATATATCCCGAAGGCTATCACAAACTGTGGGATTGATAATTTTTTATTAAGCCTGGGATCCCTCGTCTTGAGTACCACAGAAATGTCGCCATAGTTGAAGGCCTTGTTCTCAAGAACATCCTGGGAGGCTATGAGCAGAGACACCAGACACACGTCCTTCCCGTCTAAGATAACTTTCTTGATAGAGTCAGGGACGGTGTGTGCTGGTGACTCAAATGGTGTAATGGTTGTGCCTGGTGCTAGGGGGGGGGGGTATGGGAGGGCATGTAGGTATGATGGGTACAGCCGTGATAGGAGCTGGGATTATCGTGATAGGGGCTGGGACTATCGTGATAGGAGCTGGGACTACTGCAGTAGTACCTGGGGAGGAGATGGCGCTCTCCACCTTGGATAGTCTGTTATTGAGGGCCTGAAGATTGGCCAAGATCTCTGCCAGGGTATCCTGGTTGGACGTGCTGTAACTTGGTGGTAGTCCTTGAGAGCTAGTGCCTGGCCTAGGCTTGGGGGCTTGGTGGGTCAGTAGCCTATAAAGTTCAGCCTTTCTGGCTGTGGCCGGGAAGGGGATTCCCCTGAGCCTAAGTTCGGCCGTAATTTTGGGAATAGTCCATGCTCTCAAGGACGTGGGGGTTGAAAGGGTGAGAGAATCGCTTGGAGACTCGGGTCTGGTTGGCGTGAATGGTATATCTTCAGTCAGTTCTTCGGTTGGCATGGGTTTTTGGGACATTCTAAAAAGGAAATGATTATGCGAAGATACATTAGTGAGGGAGTACGGAAGTTTGGGGTGTGTGGGGGGTGAGGTAAATGGAAGAACTGGACTGTAATGCTAGATGCCGAAGCGAAGAGTTTAACTGTTGAATGTTTTGGTAGGTGAGGCCCTGCTAATGCCAAGTGGCGGTGAGAGGCTCTACCTATGATTTGGCTTATGACGTGATTGCCACAGACGTGGTGGCGGGGTGTTGGCCTCTCGGTGACAGTAAAGAAAGATCAAAACGTGTGGCCGTGACGGGTGAGGCCCTGACTAGAGCCCTATAGTAGGGCATGCGAGGCTTCTAACTATGATTTGGGCGTGGGGCCGTACCTCCGTGTTGAGGTGGGGCGGGGATGGATGGCCTTGCAGGATAGGATTAGGACTAATAGGGTGAGCTTAAGGCGTAAGGCCTAGACCCTGTAGCCAGTTCGATTGTATACTAAGGGTATAATGCGTGGCCTGGAGTGGTGTGTGGATACCAACCTTAACTGGACGCAAATGGTTTCTGGAACCTTTTAGGCAGATTAAGTGTAGTGAGTCTTGTCGTCTAGCTGTCCTCGTTGAAGAATCCTGTGAATTTAAGAAAGATGTTGATGTATTTATACGTATCGTGGTGGCGTATGATTTGTTTTCTTTTTGATAGGGGCGGCATGCGTGATCCTGCGTTGAGGGATCTGGAATGTTTATGGAGTTTGATTGGGATGATTTTTCCTATTTTTTGAGAAGGCTGAATGAGGCCTAGGGTTGGAAAATGGACGTATTTGGGAAGGGCGTAAGTACCTGAAGGTATGGCTGAGTACCGGGTCAGGATTTGGTGTATGATCCAGAGCCTGGAGGCCGTATGACCGTATGTCTGGATAGAAAAAATAAAGTAACGAGATTAACGTATCGTGGGCGTAAGCTTCTGAAAAAGCAGAAAGGAGATGATGAGACTACGTGAGGTCTTGTAAGAAGATTTGTAAGTAGAAATTAGAGGACTATACCTTGGTAGGACGTACAGAAATTTCGTATGGACGTAGTAGGTTACCAGTGTAGACCGGTGGAAGCCTAGGTTAAATTCAGGAGCTTAAGGATTGACTGAACAAAATATACATAGTTAACAACAGGTGCAATGGTATGTAATGAATTTTGTATTTTAATTTTATATATTCAAATGAATTTTACTTAGACCGTGAAGACAAAGAGTGATAAAATACCGTACCTGTTCCTGTAAAGAAAAAGGCCTTGAAACTATCAACTTTAGCTCAGAAAGTGAGAAACCGAAGTATTCTGTAAAGTCAAAAATATGTGGCGGCGTGATTATATGAGAAATGCTTTAGCACATGTGTTTAATGTTCCGGGTGTATTTACTGTTTAGACAAAGTATTTATTAGTATATGTGTCGTTTTACAGAAAATTTAGGGTAGCGAGCCGTATATTTTATAATAGTAGTGGGAGTATTAAGGTTAGTAAAATTAATATTGCTGTCTAACATTGATAGAAAATCGAAAAGGCTGGTATTAAAATGAGTAAAATATATAACACTAAACAGACGAGTAGGTATTAAATAGTAACCTGATGTAGATTTATTTAAAATAGACCTAAATGCATACGGTAGCCTATTTAAATAAGATCTAATCGCATATGTGTAGGAGCGTCGTGTTAGTACTTAACATAAATGACATAAGGTGGTCCTGGGTGACCGCATGTAAAGAGGGGTATACCGGTAAAATTATTGTGTACATGGAATCATAAGCTAAGTCGTGAATAACGTATGAATATGTAAACGATATGTAAACGATATGTAAACGATATGTAAACGATGAGAAAAAGTACCGGTGCGAGCGTAGAGTAGTTTAAACAAGCATGTAATAGTGTGATTAAGTTTAAAGGGAGCCTACCCCCACGTTTTTAGGCCCGAACGGCGGGAAAATAGCGGAACGCTATTTCCTTCGCCTAACTCACGAGTACGTGCCGGTGTTGAGACCGGAAGCCGGGTACCTCGACCGGAAAAACGGCTTGGAGGCTACGAACGGACGGAGGGCTTGTTCTGAACGTCTGTCTGCTGGAAATCATTTGCATGTAATCAATGTTTCAGTCCAACTACCTTGACATATTAAGGAAAGCTTAAGTAATGGGACTGAAATGTGGAATGTATGTAGGGCACAACTGTAAAAAATGGATGTTATCTTGTTTATTTTGAAGTCCTGTGGGTGCGCTCTTCACTTTAAATATGTTATTGTGCTGGAGAATGCACCTAGCAAGAAGACTCGGCCAATATCTGCTCATTACATATGGTACATATTAATGACATTTCTCTGTGTATTATGCATATATAAATGTACATTAATATATGTGTAAATATAATAGGCATAATTATATATATATATAACTAATACACACATTAATATACATGTCATATACCAGTGGAGGATCCAGAGCCTGATCCCGGGAGGGGCACTTGTAGATTATTTAAAGAAAAAATCCATGCACAATAACCACTACTGCTCTGTGTAGTGGTTATGGTGCAAGGAGTACCGGGACCCCCTCACAGAGTATGTAGTCAAACCGTTTAAGAACAGTTTGACAACTTACCTGGGGTATGCTGGGATATGGGGCTGTAGTAGGGTATAGGAGCAGTGGTGCAATGTGTGAGGGGTGCAGTGTGTGTGAAAGGTTCAGTGTATGTGTGTGGGGGGTGTAGTGTGTGAATGCGTAGGGTGTGTGGGTAAATGTGTGTATGGGGGGCTGTGAATGTGTGTGTGGGGGACTGTGTATGTGTGTGGGGGGACTGTGTGCATGGGGGCAGTGTGTGAATGTGCATGGGGGCAGTGTGTGAATGTGTATGGTGTGTGTGTGGGGGCAGTGTGTCTATGGGGCTAGAGTTCACTCTCAACACTGCGACCACCAGTAATTCATGGTGGTCGCAGTGGTGAGAGTGAACTCTAGCCCATGACTCCAGGTCACTCTAACCTTTTAAAAGCCTATGAAATCTTGACTCCTCATCGAAAGAGTCCAAACATCAATATACCAGTGCTAAGTGTCTCATGCACCCTCTCCTTTTGGGGGACATTGGATCTTTACTATGGTTTCTTTTCTGAGGTAAGCCAGTGTTAAAGAAACCATAGTAAAGATCCTTGTATTACCTTCATTACAAATTTAACTATCCATGTACTCCGAAAATAACAATATTGTGCATTGTGCCCTATATCCATAAAACCCACTCCAAACGTATCCATATAGTACTGGCTGTGGCTAGGAAATCAATTTTACACAAAAGCACTTTGACCCCCTCCGTGAAGCCGTACCTCGTGGCACCGGCGGACCTAGACCAGGCCTCAAACGAATCCACGGCCTCCGGTTTTTCCCGCCCGCGATCCCCACAAGGTGACCATCCACTACCGACCTCCCAAGCCTCCCTACCTGAAATAATGTCTATACTGCAACAACTGCCCACGAAAGCGGATTTGAAGACCGCAAACGCGGAACTCCACGCGTCCATTACTGCTGAGCTACATGCAATGCGAGAGGAAATACAAGGCCTCAGCCAAAAGGTGACTCAGCTAGAAGCGGACAGCGACCACATGTCTGCGGTTCAGGCAGCTACCACAGACAGACTGCAATCCCATACTAAGGTACTGCAACAAATGGCACTTCACATTGAGGACTTGGACAACAGGGGTAGGAGACAAAATATCAGAATCAGAGGGGTGCCAGAGGCGCTGGACAGGAAAAGCCCAATCCAAGACACCTTGCTGGACTTATTTAACAAATTGCTGATGCGACCACTCCAGACACCCATTAGCTTTGTACGAGCGCACCACGCCCTGAGGCCTCCGGGCCCCCCAGATGGACCACCCCGTGACATTATTTGCTGTCTGGACAGCTTTCCACTGAAGGAGGAAATCCTCCGCAAAGCAAGGGGCACGGATAAAATATTACTGGAAAACTCTGAAGTCCACCTGTTCCCTGACCTGTCCCCAGCCACGTCATTCAGGAGAGCTCTGAAACCCCTTACAAGGCAGCTACAAGCGGCTCAAATAAGGTACCGCTGGTGCTTTCCCACGGGCCTACAGGTTGCAACCCCCAAAAGCCCCTTCATGATCCTAGGGGAAGAAGACGCCCAGGCGCTGCAAAGAGAGCTGCACCTTTCGCCGGAAACTCTGACATGGCCGAACCCGCTTAATTTCTACGCCTTTGCCCCCAGATCACAGGACACGGGCCCTCGCCCTCAGAGACTTCGTCCCCCCCGTACTCAAACGACCAGACCAGTGGGGACACCCAACTGAAACCCGCTCCATCCCTGAGAAGTTACCCCCCCCGAAACCGCCATTTTGACATCACTAGCGGACTGTGAACTGTAACACTCTCAGCAGAACACCCTCGGCACCTCGCCGCCATTGTGAACTTTGACTATCATTTTGCCACAGCAAGTATCATGGGAGCTGAGGCTCCACTTTGGGCATGAGGGAAATTTAGGCCTAGATAGGATCACCCTGGGGGGAGGAAAGGGTACTATACCCACACTATCATAGAGAGGAAGGGGACCCACGAAGGGCCTAGGCCCGAGAGGTAAACAATAGGAGCAATACACCTCACAGCCCCATTGTCAGGCCCCCCACACTCTAACACTCAGGGGCCCACTGCATTAATTGAGATTGGTACATTAGGCTGGGGAAGGAGGGGGTATCTAGCTTTGGGAGTGGGAGAGGGGGAGGTGATGGGGACTTGGGAGGGGGGAGGGAAGCGGCACAGTAGGCCAGAAGACCTGCCAGGTTCTGCCGTACAGGGGGGGGGGGGGAGGGAGGGTAATATTGAAATGTTGATATGTTTTGTGTTATGGCTATTACAATTGCTACTGTTTTTACTGTAATTATATGGTGAGGTTGACATATATGCTGAATTTTATATAGATTGTGCCGTAAGTCGGGGAGACGATGGATCCTAACTGGGTGGTGCCCCGAGAGGTCACAGTGGTCTGTGACGACCTTTTTGAGAGCGCACTTGGCCCCCTGGGCCCTACTCACTTGGGACTCCCGGAACTCCTTCGACTGCCCTACTGGAGTGAGCGACAAGAATCAGGTGAGCGGTCCCCCTCCGCCCTCTAGCGGACGGCGGGGTTCCAGCCCCCCTACGCTCTTTTCCGATACCGCTGGTTATAGCGATTTCATACAGACTTGACGACTGTGACACTTGACTCCTGACTTTTTCCCTCCCCGTCTGACCTAAGCCTTCCTGTACCCCCCCCCCCCCTCTCCCTATCCCACCTTCCAGCTTGCCCGCCGGACGGACGAGCCTACGCTGCTACACGACTGCTAGAAGAGCCCCGGTCATGTCCATTGCCCCGGCCCCCATCACGATACTATCCCTGAACGCCAGAGGCCTTAATCAACCCGAGAAACGGTCGGGAGCGGTGAGGGAATTTCTCTCCCGTAAAGCATCGATAGTGTTTGTACAAGAAACACACTTCAGGGAGGGGTCACGTCCCACACTGACTAACCACCACTATCCTGTAGGATACTATAGCGACTTTCAGGGAGGAAAATCCAGAGGAACTGCGATCCTCATCCACAGACACATCCCGTTCACAAAAAAGGCGTACAAACCGACCCGGAGGGTTGATATACCTTTTTAAAGGGGGAGATAGCGGGCACGCTCTACACCTTCGCTAACGTCTACGCCCCAAATCGCAGACAATACCGTTTCCTGGCCCGGACACTCCGCTCACTGCGGCACTTCGCAGAGGGGGTGTTGGTCCTAGGGGGCGACCTAAACGTAGCTCTAGACCCTAAATGGGACTCCTCCTCAGGACGCTCACCCGTCCCTACCCAACACATCGCGGCAATCAGGGCCTTACTGGCGAGGGAGAGACTAGTGGACTGCTGGAGAGCACTGCACCCTGACGAAAGGGACTATACCTTCTACTCTCACCCGCACAATTCCTACACTCGCATTGACTACCTCTTCCTTTCACAATACCACCTACCACTGGCACTCCGGGCCGACCAAGGCACCGCAACGTGGTCGGACCATGCACCGGTGTCGGTCACCCTGGAGTCTCCCCTATTTAGACCTAAGGTCTCTAAGTGGAGGCTGAACGAAGCCCTACTTGCCATACCAGAACTGACTGCAGACATAGACGCCACACTACGGGACTATTTTACACACAATGGCGACCAGACGTCCCCCACCGTACGATGGGAAGCACACAAAAGTGTTATCAGGGGGCATTTCATACAAAAGGGCGCTCTCCTGAAAAGACAGAGGGAGGCACGCATGACTACACTATTGGCAGACATACACCACCTAGATACCCTCAACAAACACCTCCAACTCCCTACACACCAGGCAACGCTGTTAGGACTGAGGAGGGAACTGACCACACTCATACAGTCCCAACACCATAGGGCAGTCCTAAGACATAAGGCATTCTTTCATGTTAACGGTAACAAGAGTGGGAAGCTCCTAGCACGCATGCTCAACAAAAGAAGGCGGGACACATACATAGACCGCATTCGGGACAAGGAAGGGAACCTCCACAGACACCCTACTAAGATACAGGAGATCATCCGATCATATTATGCAGACTTATACTCCCTACCACAGCCGCACACAGACATGCACACCCTCAGACTCCGCGACTCTATAGATGAATACCTCTCGGCCCATACACTCCCCACCCTAGCGACAGGCGTGACAGACTGACTAGAAGAACCCATCACCTTGGAGGAACTTGCGCTAGCGATTAAAAGCTCCAAATCAGGGAGGAGCCCGGGCCCCGACGGGCTCCCACTAAAATATTACAGGACATACGCTGACATACTATACTCCCCATTGACAGACATGTTTAACGCGATCAGAGAAGGACACGAACTCCCCGGACAGGCACTAATGGCGCACATTACTATCATCCCCAAAGAGGGGAAGGATCGGGAGCACTGTGGCGGCTACCGACCCATATCCCTCATCAATACAGACATTAAACTCCTGGCAAAGGTCCTGGCGACTAGACTCCAGACGCACGTACCCGGCCTGGTCCACGCAGACCAGGTTGGGTTTGTGCTGGGTCGGGAGGCTAGGGACAACACTATCAGGGCCCTGACGCTTATGCATAGGAAAACCGAGACAGACACGGGCCTTCTCCTACTCTCCACGGACGCGGAGAAGGCCTTTGATAGGGTCAATTGGGAATACATGTTCCGGACACTGACACACTTGGGAATGGGACCACATCTTCTGGGCTGGATCAAAGCCCTGTACTCCAAACCGTCAGCACACGTACTGGTCAACGGGGCCCTAACAGACCCGTTCCCTATACATAATGGTACGCGTCAGGGATGTCCCCTCTCCCCGCTGCTTTTCGTCCTAGCGTTTCAGCCATTCCTGAGCACCATCAGACATCACCCCGACATCACCGGCATTCATACAGGAGACACGCACCACAAAATTGCCGCCTATGCGGATGACCTACTTTTTTTCCTCACACATCCAGAGGTCTCCCTGCCCAACCTAGTGCAGGCCTTCCATACATTCGGACTCCTCTCAGGACTGAAAATTAACTTCTCGAAATCATATATCCTAAACATTAGTGTACCCGCACCTCGCGCAGACCAGCTGCGCAGGAGCTACAAATTTCAATGGGCCTCGGACAAGATACGCTACCTGGGTACCTGGTTGACAGTGAGCGTAACCAACCTGTATGCGACAAACTTTACCCCATTACTGACCCAATTTCGGAAAGAGATGAGGGAATGGACCTTCCCCCACATATCCTGGTTGGGTAGGGTGCAAGTGGTGAAGATGAATTTTTTGCCACGACTGCTCTACCTCTTCCAGGCCCTGCCTATCCTGATCCCAACATCCTTCTTCACGACACTCCGGGGAGCACTGGGGTCCTATGTATGGAACGGGAGGAGACCCAGACTGAAACACTCACTGCTCACACGGCCCAAAGACAAAGGAGGACTAGCCCTCCCAGACTTTCTACTATACTACAAAGCGTGTCACATACGACGAGTAGTGGAATGGTCCAAACTAGGGGTACACAAGTTGTGGAAGTCCTTGGAGGAACACGCAGCGGGTGTCCCCACCGCCTTACTCCCGTGGCTCCCAGTAGGAGGATCAGGGAGGGAAGCCCGTTACACACCCTACACAAGAGCGACTCTGACGGTATGGAGGAGGAGTATGGGGCGTCATGCTCTTAGTACGTACCCTTCCCCCTTACTACCTCTCACCCATAATCCGGACTTCCAACCGGGCCTTGACCCGAAAGCCTTACAAACTTTGGTAGACGACCCCCTACCCCGACTAAGACATGTCTGCTCCAGCTGGGGACTGAAAGACCTGACAGAGTTACGTGGGATGACCCCTCAGCCCTTCCTGACGCGCTTTCACTATGCACAGGTACGCAACTACATAAAACTTCTCCCACAGGGACAGGCCTTGGGCAGAGATCTCACAACCTTTGAGAGACTGTGCTCAGCCCCTGACCCACTACCGCATGGAATTTCGCACCTCTACTCCCTTCTCCAAACGCAAACCCCAGTAGAGACAACTAACTTTATGGGGAAATGGGAGGAATCCCTAAATAAGACGTTTAGCACCACAGAATGGGAGAAGATTTGTAACAATGTCCACCACTGCTCAACATTTAGCAAAAGTCAGGAGACAGCTTATAAACTACTCACGAGATGGTACCACACACCAGCTACAGCGCACCACATAAACACTCAAGACTCCCCCGCCTATGCTGGTGGTGTGAGAAGGAGATAGGCACACTCTTACACATTTGGTGGAACTGTGAACTGATACAACCGTTCTGGCACACTATCCATCAAGTCATAGCCCGCTTCTCAGATAATCCCCCACCTCTTGAACCAGCAGCTATGCTGCTCCACCACACACCCACTCCCACATCCAAATATAAAAAGACACTCACGATCCGGATCATTAATGTAGCAAAACAATTAATCCCACAGTTTTGGAAGAAAAAAACGGCCCCACCCATATCCCAGTGGTTTGCCCAAATGGAGGACCTCAGAGCAGTTGAGGAACTTATCATGTACGCGGCTGGCCCGCAAAAACAACAGCAGACTTACCTAGACATATGGACGCAGTGGATACTGATGACAACGAAACCGGAATTCCAGTCCATGCTAACGGACCACACGACTGATATCCCAAGACCAACAAATGCAGAGACAGTAGACTAACCCTATCCCCCCTTCCCTACCTGAACCCTACCCCCCTTTTCCCTGACTCACTTACTTCGCACCGACTAGAGAGACGAAGACCCGTAACCCAGAGCAAGCAGACACACTAGGCTGAATGATCATGAGCACTGGGCACTGACGGCTAATGTACACAACTCTGCCCATCGGCCTAACCGACCTACACATCTGAAGACCTGGTCGGTAGCCGAACTCGCAGTGCCCATTACGATCCTATATATCACCAGACCAAACTCATGATAGCTACAGATCTAGTCAGACAAAATGTTGCTTGTAGACTACTGACGAGGACCTGCGAGCTCTGAGATTCATAGGGCCTGCGCGCCCACAAGAATGTGTTTTTGTTCTTTTGTTTTCTCCCAAAGGGACACACGTCATGTCCTGAATCCTAGTCGTGATTGAATATACAGTGCCTATTACGATTTTATGTAACACCAGATTCAATTTACCACGAGACAGCTATCACCTGATAATATGGTTATGTGAAGCATAGCGGAGAAGTTTTGATCACTGACGAGGACCTGCGAGTCCACTGCTCCATGGGGCCTGCGCGCCCACAAGTTTATATTTGTGCTCTATTGTTTCTCTATGGTTGGACACACGTTGTGTTCTGAATATTGCTAATAACTGTACATGGAGACTTGCACGTCTCGGAATGACTCTTATCTTTGAAATAAAAATCATATTTACAAAAAAAAAAAAAAGAAAATGGAGGCTCGTGAAATGGAGACATCGCACCAGATACAGGTGAAGGGGCATGGCACCGATCTGCAGGGGATGAGCGGGTCCCCTCAGGGCGCACACCCCCCC
This sequence comes from Pelobates fuscus, assembly GCF_036172605.1. Lineage (NCBI taxonomy): Eukaryota > Metazoa > Chordata > Amphibia > Anura > Pelobatidae > Pelobates > Pelobates fuscus. The sequence goes on along the minus strand of NC_086319.1, from coordinate 262,780,425 downwards.
GTCAAGCATGGAAATACTCCATCAGGCCCTCCTGGGCGTAAGACCAACAGGGATAGAATACCCTTGCATTTGCCACAGAGGCTGAATGACACTCGACTGTTTCAAACCTTGTACATCACTATTCTGTCATATCTTGTCTTACTCATGTTCATATCTTATCACAAAAAAAAAAGTGCAGCGTCTCTTGACTACCTATGCCAATTGTTTACTATAATATATTGTACTGAATAAGTCACTGCTTACGCCTGTTATTTACTCTGCACTCAAAAAAAAAAAAAAAAAGATGCTGCCTCAATAAAAACTATTGAACATAATAAGTGGCATGTATAATTGCCCAACCATATAATGGTTTTTCAACCCCCCCCTCCCCCCCACCTTTCTCACAGAAGAAAGTGTGTGTTCAAGGGACTTCCTTCATTTTGAACCATGCCATGCATTCACAAAATACAGGCAGCTATACCAGATAGTGTGTCCCAATCATGTTACCAGAGCCATCATGTGGTATACGGTTTATTTTTTTTATTATTATTTTTTTTTTTGGTATTTAAAAAATATATTTAACATTAATTTATAGAAACACTGCTATTTACAAATATACATTATATACAATATCTACATAGTTATACAGTTTGCGCAACCACAAAGAGCTTGTCTTTCAAAAGTTCATCTATGATGTCTAGAGCTTGTTGATGCATTTTGAGATCAGAGAGCGCTTTCAGTAAATCATTCACACTACCCGATGAGCTCTGATACCAAAAGTCCAACATGTTGTAGTGCTGTTCTTTGGCATTCCCAGGGTCTTTGGATTCTGCTTCTCGAATCTTATTTTCTTCTAAATGCAATCTCCTCATGAAATTCTTCCAGTTATCAAAGGGGACTTTTTCATGAAAGATGTAAAATGAGTTGCTCATGGCTGTAGAGAAAGGAAAAGTCAGGTTTTAGAAACAGACTCATGAAAACAAGAGACAAGTCTAAATCACTGATGGAAATGTCACCACAGAGTAGAAGAAAATATCAAGGGACACATTGCACCACAAATCTGTGTGTAAGCCATTACTCTCTGGGGGTGATTCGCTGACCCTCTAGTTATAATTCACAGCTTAAGGATAACAAAATGGTCTGGAGATGGGTGCACGTTGACTTCAATGAGAATTCAGCTCAGGACCTGAAGTGTGGGAAATCCTGGGAAACACCAATCCACCAGTTTCATCTGCTATAATTATCTTACTACAGGGAGCAGTTCACTTACCATAAGATTTATCCCCATCTTGATTGAAATCCAATGTGACAAGTGAACGTTGATTGAATGGGGAATCTGTGCCTCCCTTGCAAGGAAGCAGACGACTGAGTTTACGTGTCTATAAAACAGTGTGTAACATATACAGTAGATGTGATTGTAAAAAAAGGCAATGCACTAAAAGCTAGAACACATAAATGTAGGAAATGTTCTTGTTTATGTTAGTAAACAGTTTGCATTTCTGCCACTTTTAGCATATATAACAAGTCATACATATTATAAAAATGTACATCTCCCTTTTTTTGGTTGCTCAAGTACCAGCTATGATAAGTGCAATTGGCAGCTCCCAAATGTTGCAGATACTCAATGGATAATGCTTCTATTGTTAAAATATATTTGTTTTAAAAATCATTGCTGGATAGTCCCACAAAGGGGCCTTATATGAAACATAATACATAGCTAAGAAAAACATATGGCAGTTATTTTAGACAAGGGAAGCCCATAACCAATCCAGTGGTACGGGATTTAGAGATTACTGAATAATTTATAGATGTTAATTGTATTACAACTCAGAACATTGATGGCATTGACTATTCTCTGCAACTGAACCCATGGAGACATAAGAGCATAGATGTTTTTACTTACCGTTCTACTCCATCGTTTTTCTATAAAAGAAAAAAAAAAAATAGTTAAATAGAAACATTCCATATCTTGGTTCCACTGGCATTGTCCATTACATAAACAATGTTTTTACATGCTATAGAAGATTCAAGCTCATTTGATGCTTTAAATAATATAGTGTATTTTGAATGCTTTGATCCTCCAAAATAGGTGAACAGAATTGAATGTAATGTTAAATTGCTACAAGTTTAATATATCACAATATTAACTCAGAAGAATGTGAATCATTATAGGTTACTCCAACAAAAAAAAAAAAACCATTGGGTTTGGTTGTAGTAAGCCCTTTTGTGCTGGTCTCTGCCCCAAACAAAATAAAAGTTTAAACGTGCCTCTTTTTTTCCTCACCAAGGCCAAGTTCTCCCTCAGCCCGATCCTCCTTGCCTGATGTCACTCACCATCCCCAGTGGGCGAGGGAGGACTGACTGAGTGTAGAACAAGGGGGGGCGGGGGGGGTAGGCAGGCTGCCAGTTCATGGCATCTGATGCCAGTTTTACACAGAATTGACCTGAACCTGCCAGGAACATTGTTTTCAGTTTACAGAGAATAATCTCCAGTATTTCACCTTTTCATATTTTAATGAATTGCATAAACCAACACACTATACAGCTTACTTTTTAAGTAACATAGCTTCTAAAAAGGAACTGGGGTATACAGTCAGGTCCATAAATATTGGGACATCGACACAATTCTAATATTTTTGGCTCTATCCACCACCACAATGGATTTGAAATGAAATGAACAAGATGTGCTTTAACTGCAGACTTTCAGCTTTAATTTGAAGGTATTCACATCCAAATCAGGTGAACGGTGTAGGAATTACAACAGTTTGTATATGTGCCTCCCACTTTTCAAAGGACCAAAAGTAATGGGACAATTGGCTGCTCAGCTGTTCCTTGGCCAGGTGTGTGTTATTCCCTCATTATCCCATTTACAAGGAGCAGATAAAAGGTCCAGAGTTCATTTCAAGTGTGCTATTTGCATTTGGAATCAGTTGCTGTCAACTCTCAATATGATCTCCAAAGAGCTGTCACTATCAGTGAAGCAAGCCATCATTAGGTTGAAAAAAACAAAACAAACCCATCAGAGAGATAGCAAAAACATTAGGTGTGGCCAAACTGTTTGGAACATCCTTAAAAAGAAAGAACGCATCGGTGAGCTCAGCAACACCAAAAGACCCGGAAGACCACGGAAAACAACTGTGGTGGATGACCGAAGAATTCTTTCCCTGGTGAAGAAAACACCCTTCACAACAGTTGGCCAGATCAAAAACACTCTCCAGGAGGTAAGTGTATGTGTGTCAAAGTCAACAATCAAGAGAAGATTTCACCAGAGTGAATACAGAGGGTTCACCACAACATGTAAACCATTGGTGAGCCTCAAAAACAGGAAGGCCAGATTAGAGTTTGCCAAACAACATCTAAAAAAGCCTTCACAGTTGTGGAACAACATCCTATGGACAGATGAGACCAAGACAACTTGTACCAGAGTGATGGGAAGAGAAGAGTATGGAGAAGGAAAGGAACTGCTCATGATTCAAAGCATAAGCATACCACCTCATCAGTGAAGCATGGTGGTGGTAGTGTCATGGCGTGGGCATGTATGGCTGCCAATGGAACTGGTTCTCTTGTATTTATTGATGATGTGACTGCTGACAGAAGCAGCAGGATGAATTCTGAAGTGTTTCGGGCAATATTATCTGCTCATATTCAGCCAAATGCTTCAGAACTCATTGGACGGCGCTTCACAGTGCAGATGGACAATGACCCGAAGCATACTGCAAAAGCAACCAAAGAGTTTAAGGGAAAGAAGTGGAATGTTATGCAATGGCCAAGTCAATCACCTGACCTGAATCCGATTGAGAATGCATTTCACTTGATGAAGACAAAACTGAAGGGAAAATGCCCCAAGAACAAGCAGGAACTGAAGACCGTTGCAGTAGAGGCCTGGCAGAGCATCACCAGGGATGAAACCCAGCGTCTGGTGATGTCTATGCGTTCCAGACTTCAGGCTGTAATTGACTGCAAAGGATTTGCAACCATGTATTAAAAAGTGAAAGTTTGATTTATGACTGTTAATCTGTCCCATTACTTTTAGTCCCTTAAAAAGTGGGAGGCACATATACAAACTGTTGTAATTCCTACACCGTTCACCTGATTTGAATGTAAATACCCTCAAATTAAAGCTGAAAGCTTGCAGTTAAAGCACATATTGTTCATTTCATTTCAAATCCATTGTGGTGGTGTATAGAGCCAAAAAGATTAAAATTGTGTCGATGCCCCAATATTTTTGGACCTGACTGTATATTTAGAATAGCAAAGGATCATGGAATTTGTAGTTCAGTCATATATGGAGAACAAATAACATGCTGCATATTTTTCTACTAGTAAAACATCAGCATGGAAAAAAACATGTAATGGGTGAGGTCTGCTAGCCTTGCGCCGACATGACCACTTAAATACTTAATACATTTAGTGTATCCCTGTGAAATCCCAGCTAATTATTATTACTATCATCATTATTATCATCTATCACTACTCACTGTATTAATATCTAGATAACAACCCAATCCAGAAGTCTGCTAAGTATTAATTTCTCACCTAAAACCCGGTAGCCAGCAATAACGCCAACGCTAACGAACAGGATGGCGGAGACTATATTGATACATCCTGAAAAAAAGAAAAACACAATACAAGAAAATCACTCCAGTTGACATGAATTAAAGGAACCCTCCAATGCTAAAATCCAATATTTAGTTTAACATTTGGATTGTACTTTTAACCCTTTACATGCCACACACTTGAAATAAAAAAAATAAAAACAAAAATAAAACGTATTCACCTTTTTCTCCAGTAGCGAGACCTCTATTGCTCCACCCATGTTACACTGTTAGTAGCAACATTTTCCCTTGCTGTCCAGACAAAATGGGCGCAAGTCCCGAAATTGCTGTTAGTGAAATCATGGCAATGACCAAATAGTATGCTCCACATTGGGAAACTTTAGACAAACAATCTCAAGCGGATTGAATCAGGAAGCTTTCCTGGTTGTCTGCATTACAGCCAGATGGATGTTTCTCAATTGATTCATTCATAAAGAATCTATATGAAATACTCACTAGTCTATGACTGTGTTGGAATTTCTTGAAATAGAGACAAAATAGGAACTACTTTGTATTTCTCCTCCACATGACAATTCCTGACACTGTGTCAAGACCTGCAGCCATCATCAGTGATGGCTGCAGGAAATTGGCTGGGTCTATGGAGGATCCTGCAGTCCATAGACCTCAACACTGTAGAGTACAGCAATGACATCAGCTCCCGGCGCTGAAGCGCTAGGAGTTGAAGAGGAGCAGCACAATGAAAATGGCTGAACCCATGAGGAACAGGATCAGGTAAGTAATTTTAGCATTAACTGCCCCCCTGCCCCACCCTCAGGCCACCGGACCTTCAGCGGCGGTGTTACAGTCTGGGCCTTTGCTAATGAAGGAGCCTTTGCACGCCATGGGATGCAGACTCTGATTTTTACTGACTCCAATGTTACCAATGACGACTGTGATATTTAATGAATGTCATGATGACTGTCTCACCTCATACTCTTAGTCAGGGCCATATCTAGGGGTTGGTTAAGCTGGCTCTTGGTGACTATGGTCCCAGCTGCCTTGAGATCATTAACAAGATCCTCTCGTGTAGTTCTGGGCTGATTCCTCACCGTTCTCATTATCATTGAAACTCCACAAGGGAGACTGACAGTTATTTTTTAATTTATAACTTTTTTGACATGTGTTTTTCTGGATTTTTTTGTTATTCTGTCTCTCATTGTTAAAATACACCTGCCATCATTTCTTTCTCAGTGGGCCAACATTCAAAATCAGCAGGGGCTCGAATACTGTTTTCCCTCACTGTATGTATCTGTTCGTCTGCATGTGTATCACTGTTTGCATCTATATGAGTGTCAGTGTTTGTATCTGAATGTGTATCATTCTGTGTATTAGCATGTGTGTCCATGTATGTATCTGTATGTGTTATATTATACAAATATAGGGGTAAGGGGGGGGGGAGGAGAGGAGAGGGAAGATGCAGGGGGGGGCCAGGGCAATTTTCGCACTGGAGCCCTGTGGTTTTTAGTTGCGCCTTTGGGTAGGGAGGTATGGATGGAAGGAGTAAGGAGATATTGGCGTATCTAAGGGGTATGGATGGAAGTAGAGAGATATGGCTGGAAGGGGTAGGAAGGTATGGAAGGAGGGAGGGAAACATGGGGGGAGGTATGGATGGAATGGGTAAGGAGGTATGGGTGAAAGGGGGTAGGGAGACATGGGGACAAAGGTATAGAAGGAATGGTAGGTAGGTATTGATGATGGGTTAAGATATATGAATAAAAGGGGTAGGGAGACAAGGGTATGGCTGGAAGGGGTAGGAAGGTATGGGTGGAAGGGGGTAGGGAGACATGGGGAAGTGCTATGGACGGCAGTGGTAGAGAGGTATAAATGGAAGGGGTAGGGTGGTATGGATGGAATAGGGAGAATACATGAGGGAGAGATATTGATAGGCAAGTTAGGGAAATATGTGGAAGGGGAAGGGAGACATGAGGGAAGAGATATGGATGGACACATGGGGGAAGGAGACATGGGGGAAGAGATATGGATGGAAGGTGTAGGGAGACATGGGGGAAGAGATATGGATGGAAGGTGTAGGGAGACATGGGGGAAGAGATATGGATGGAAGGTGTAGGGAGACATGGGGGAAGAGATATGGATGGAAGGTGTAGGGAGACATGGGGGAAGAGATATGGATGGAAGGTGTAGGGAGACATGGGGGAAGAGATATGGATGGAAGGTGTAGGGAGACATGGGGGAAGAGATATGGATGGAAGGTGTAGGGAGACATGGGGGAAGAGATATGGATGGAAGGTGTAGGGAGACATGGGGGAAGAGATATGAATGGAAGGTGTAGGGAGACATGGGGGAAGAGATATGAATGGAAGGTGTAGGGAGACATGGGGGAAGAGAGATGGATGGAAGGTGTAGGGAGACATGGGGAAGAGAGATGGATGGAAGGGGAGAGGGAGACATGGGGGAAAAGAAGGATGGAAGAGGAGAGGGAGACATGGAGAGAGACAGATGAATGGATGGAAGGGGAGAGGGAGACATGGGGGTAGAGACATGGATGATTGGTAGGGAGGTATGAATGGAAGGAGGGAGGAGACATGGGGTTTGAGAAATATAGATGGAAGGGTTAGGAAGGTATGCATGAAAGGGGCCAGGGAGACATGGGGTTGGAAAGATATGAATAAATGTATGAGGGAGATGAATCGAAAGGTGGAGAGACATGGAAGAGAGGGGAACAGGGACATGGAAGGGAGGGGAACAGATACATGGAAGGGAGGGGAGAAGATACATGGATGGAAGGGGGAACAAGACAATAAAGGGTGGGAGAGAGACATGGATGGAAGAGGAGTAGCAGCAAGTGGAGTGTGCAGCTATACCTTACCCTGCCTGGAAAAGGCAGAGGGACAAACGAGTGGGAAGTGGAGGGGGGGGGGGGTGGGTGGGTCGCCAAGGGCGCTAGAGACCACATGTTTCAAATATTGCAACTCACCAAGAAATATCCTGTGGACCAATCCAGGCCTGGAGAGCACAGGCCACAATCCCATGCACAAAAACCCCACACAGTGCTGGATTACCACAGGCCCTGCACAATTCCTGTCAGCTGCCTTATACCTGCACATCCGTGCAAACAGACATGCCAACACACCTCCTGCTATTTTACATATAAAGAAGAATGGTTTTAAGCTGCAGCTCACAACTCCTTTGCCAGCTCTCCCTTATTAGTGGCCTGGGATGGAAGGGGTAGGGAGGTGTCCCTTGCTCCTCTTGCCCTGCTTCATGTCTGACAGGCTAATCCTCGGGTTAATTTAATGAAGTAATACAGTTGTAACTATGAAATACGTACTCCATAATCTGTTACTAATGGAAGGTTGACTGCATTGGATGTCAGCTGTTGCATTACAAGGATGCTTCACAACTTCTCCCTCTGGGCAACTGAAAGAGAAAATAATTTTAGTAAAACATATTGTAATACAGAATAAGTGTCGTAAATGTAATATATATATATATATATATATATATATATATAGCAGCGTCCTGAACTCTCACACCAATTTTAGTATAGTGCTGTGTATAGCAACAAAAACAGAGAACTTTGAGAAACAATAGATTGCCCTTTGCTAAACTTGCTGAAGTTTCAAAATGGTTTTTGCTCACTTGTGCCATTACAGATTCCATATCAGACTGATCTCACCCATAACAGCAGTCCAGATCTGAAATGCCAACAAGTTCTCTCTGCACGAGAGATACATCAATCCCAGACGATTATAATTTCGGCCTTCTGTGGGGCTCGTCAGCGAGGTGTAGCTGATACTCCTCTAGGAATAGTGAGCATGGGGTCTATGTCTGGATTATTAATTTAACTTATGGAGAGTCAAGTTAATGCATTGCAACAAAACAGAGCATAATAGTCATATGTATATCATGGATTTCATTATTAGGCACGTGGCCTTTACATATCTGTTTGACTACGTCATTGGTGACATACCTCAGGTTACTTTTATTCAGAAGAAAGGGGTTCTCTGAGGCTGCTGCTAACATACCCTGTTGTTTTGTATACAAAATGCCTAGGGGGCAATTGACCTTCTGTCCACCTTCCCAGGTTTAATAAGTGTGGCTCCCTTTTACAGAATTATCAACAGAGACAGTGACCATCTAGAAGAGAGATCTATATACACTATTCTTTACTTTCCTACTAGTATATCCAGAGGAGGCTGGTGAAGTTTTAAGATGGCGGGGCAGTGCCCCCGTGACTTGTTGGTCTCTACTCATTTAACCTAATGAGATGCCATGCCCTTTTCAAAACCAACTGCATCTCCAGTCGTCAATAAAGGGGAGAATGAAACATGTAGTTATAATCATGACAGATACATTCGCTTATCAGTAGTCCTTATAATGCCAATAGATTTGATTATTTTTTTCTCACAAATTATTTTTTTTTAAATGGATCAGCGATGCCCCACTTGCACCTGTGAATCAGCCTCCACTGACAATCCACAACAATTCATTACCATTTGATGTCTTCTTTCTTCTAAAATCTTTTTTCAGCCCCCAAAAAGGGCAAATAAAAAATCCATAATAACCGTCGCACTTTAAAAAAAAAAAAAAAAAAAGACTGCAAAAACTTAATCCATCTTCACCCATGGAGGGCTCTGCACAGACTAAGTTCTGCAGGGTGGGGAAAGCTTATAAAGCCTTGCCCCACCCTGCAATTAGGCTCAGAGCACTCTGGTTGGTTGGTTTAAACCGTTCAGAGTGTTCTGACAGGTAAATTAAGAGAATGACAGGTAAGTCTCTACATTTACCTGTCACAGCACTCTGATTGGTTGGCTTGAAATCCACCAATCAGAGTGCTCTGTGTCATTTTACACGGCGTGGGAAAGTTCTTTGGAATTTTCCCACGCTGTGTAATTTGACTCATAACAACACTCTGATTGGTGGATTGAAAGTAACCAATCAGAGTGTTGTTATGAGTCAAATTACACAGCATGGGAGCCCTCCATGGGTGAAGATTGATTTTTTTTTGCGCTCAGGTTTTTTTGTTGTTTTTCAAAGTGCGACGGTTATTATGGATTTTTTATTTGGCCTTTTTGGGGCTGAAAAAAGAAGACGTTAGATGAAAGAAGACATCAAATGGTAAGTTTTTATTTTGTTTACAGGTATCTAGTTATTGGTCCCCCCTCACTATTTTTAGGGTGAGGGGGGTAGGTAGGGGTTCATTTTTTTTGGAAGGGGGGGTGACTATGGGTTTGGGGACCCCTAGTCACCTGGGGGAGGTTACATTTTTATTTAGGGCCCCCACCCGCCGCTCAGGGGTGGGGGCTGGGGGGGGAGGACAATAGGATCCCCCTTATTTTACTTTAGGGCCCCCACTACCGCTCAGGGGTGGGGGTCGGGGGGAGGACAATAGCCCCCCCCCCGCCCTTATTCTTCTTTAGGTCACCCCTAGTGTATGCCATGAATTCTCCAGGGTTGCAGTGGCAAGTAAATTTGAGGTCAGTCTAGTAGTGCAGGTCTTGTTTATAGTATTGTGTTTTACTACTTACAGAGATGTCTGTCCACCAGTTATTCTTCTAAACTGACATCCTTACCTGGTAGAACATTTGTGGCAGATTTCACATGGGTTATCAGGTAGACAGTATGTTCCACTTCTACACTGACAAACCGTGTTCTTCTTATTAGTGCATGCAGACACCTCCTCTTGATCTGAAAGTATGAGGGAATATTGAGTGATTATATAAATGTACAGTGTCAGCTCGTCGCTTTCTAGTCTTTCAACACAAGCTCTCACTGGTCTCTATCACTCACTTCTGCATTTCATCTGAATAGCACTGCCAGCTTTACCATTCTTTTATTCTCTTAACCCTATTCCACGTTCATGTTTTATACTACGGTAACAGTTTCCTCACTTTGTTTTCATTCAATATTCCAACCTCATCACTTGTAGTGATACCACCTGCAGGGCCGCCACCAGAAATTTTGGGGCCCCTAACTCAGCTTTGGGTCTGGGCCCCCGCCTCCAAGCCCGCCCACAGGGACCGCCTTTAAATCCCGCCCACAGGAATACACACACACACACACACACACACATCGATACAAAAGGACACAGATACATTCTAACAGACACACATACATGCATATAGGCATACATACTGACACACACATACTGAGACATGCACACACATACAGACACACCGGCATACATAGTGACAGACAGACACATACCAACATACATACAGACACACATGCATAAGGACATACAGACACCGACACATGCATAAGGACATACAGACACCGACACATTCATAATGACATACAGACACCGACACATTCATAATGACATACAGACACCGACACATTCATAATGACAGACAGACAGACAGACAGACAGACACTGACATCCATACACACATTCATAATGACATACAGACATACATTGATACTTGCATACATACATACATACATACAGACACTTACAACCATACACACACAGACATACATTCATACTGACACACAGACATGCATGCAGACATACATACACTGACATACAGACATACATATTTACATACATACATACATTCATAATGGCAGACATACATTTATACATACACACACACACACAGAGCCCATTTTCCAGCCACCCTCCTGTTTCTTACCTTTTCTTTGCAGTAGGGTGGCTGGGGCCGCTCTCCCTCTTTACTGCCTGGTTGTCACTCCTCCCGCGCGGAGTGAGCTGGGAGGAAGTGACCACTTCCTCCCAGCAGCACTTGCGTTGCGGCTACAATTTTTTTAATTAAAGGGGCCCGGTCGCGCTATTACACGGCCACAGCGCTGACTGGGCCCCTGAAGATATATGACCCATCCGGTGGCCCTAAATGCCTGGGCCACCTGATATGCCCCATCAGTGTGCGGGCCCCGTTGCAACTTAACCGGCGGCAGTTCCGCCGCTACATGTGGGGCCCGGGCGGCCGGGCCCCCCAGGGCCGCCGGGCCCAGTCACCCCCTGATGGTGGCCCTGACCACCTGTACCCTTACATTGTGCAAAGATTATAAATGTATCACTTTTTCCTGTCACCCTTTTCAACAACTGTGCGCTTGAGTGTTCTCTGTCACCTTGTGTGGGGTGATGGATGTGCAGTATCATGGTATTATGTGTGTCATTAACTGTCTGCTAGGACCAAAAAAAATACATATTTATTATTTTACTCTCTTATCTCAGGGTACTTTAATATTTAAAAAATCACTGTTTAGTAAATATACCCCCAATGAAAACATGCATGATTAAATTAAATTTAATCATGCATTTTTTCCATTGTTGGTATATCTAAAACAGTTTTTGCAAACCCCGTAGTTCCTTTGTCTGTGGCTTTTGCAAGCTCTCCTCTTCTAACCCTGCCCAGACGTTCTGTGGCTGTCCAATCACAGACTTCCCAGTGCAGCTCAATGACAAACCTTTGCAAGGAAGGTGCTCTGGGAAATTGCTGCCTTTTGAGTGTTTCTCCACTGAGCTAACCAAACCACAAAGTAACAGGACCTGTTGTCTGCTTGAAAACCAGGAGAGTGTAACCAGGTTAATTTATAAAAGTGGCAATTTCTATTAAAATCTGCACTATTTCTAAAATACAAAAAAGAAGACAAGCTTCACACAAAGTATTTCAGCAAGCTAAAGTGCTTTAGGGGTGTGAAATGTTCCTTTAAAGTAGCCCTCTAAACCCCTAAAGCATTACAGGTTTTATGTGTTGGGCGAGAAGATGGTCTCACCGCTGAATTAAATGCGAGTAGCTTTTGTTTTCCCCACTTGAAATCAGCACTTTAATACAATAATCCAGAGGGGACATTCTACACATCTAATAATACAATATTCCCATTGTACAGCACTATGGAAAGAGCTGGCAGTCTATACGAACATTAAATTACACAGACAGAGTTATTCACTAAAATGAGAATAGTTCAAAGTGAATTTCCAATTTAAGAGAAATTTTCCAGTTTGGCTATTTTAGCCTTAAATCTGACATTCTTATCTGAAAATCTTTAAATTCTTACTATATGAATAATCCTGAGAAAGTATTTACCTGTCCGGCAATGTGTGCAGGTGTGGCAATTCATCAAGCCAGTTGGCCCCTCACTGTAGGAGTCTTCGTCACATGGCTCACAGGTACTGTTGGTGTTTGGGATAGTACAGTGCTCTTCCACGTGGAAACCTGCAAAGCAAAATTTACAAGGGTGGCAGTTTTTTGTTTTTTTTTACCTCCATCAGAAGCAGGAGAATTAAAAAAAAAATAGATTAACTTGACTGTACAGAGGTATTGGAAAGAGAACGGGCAGGTTCATGGAGACGGGCACACTGCTGACTCTACTGAAGTATGGGAATAACAATAGGCAGTTGTATGATTTGGGAACAGGCACATACTGACTGTGCTACGGAATGGAAGTAAAAACAGGAAGATGTTTGGGTATAATACACACAGAACACTGCTGCTGGGCACACGTGGAATGCCATTCCATGGAAACCACAAGTCCACAGGCATTGACCACCAGACAGCAGGAGTATTGTATGACCATATAAAATATCTCAGCCATTTATGACAGTCATATATAGGGTTCATCAGTGGAGGCTCATCCATAGTGACAGCTGATTACAGCTTAAACTTCCTATTTTATATGTCAGCTGGTCTTCTAATAAGTCCTCGTCGGTTGTGATAGCATGTTCTTCATCCTATTTGAATGTGCATGTGAGTAGACACACTAATAACTGTACAGACATACAAGAATAAGAACATGAAGGTGTATGGGGACTGATGAGCTAGTGACTGTACTGAAGTATGCAAATAAGAATAGACCGGTGCATGTGACTGGGGGATTAGCCTGTAGACAGTAGATAGAAATTGTGTCAGCACATTGGAATTCCACAAATTACATATGACGGATTTTAAATGTTTCCATCTCCCCTCAAATCCATTGTTCTTATACACAATTAAAGCAGCAGCATAGATATTTGAACTTCCTTCCTGCACTAGAACAATGATATCTTGGTAATTGCCATTTGTTGTCTTTCTCTGCTATCTTTACTTAAAGCGGCACTGTCATGCCGAACTTGCCTTTCTTTAATCGATTCCTCTTCTCTCCCTCTCTCAGTATCTGTTCTTCATTTATTTCTGTCTGCTCTAGTTTCCTTTAAAGCATAAGACAAATTAGAGACTATTTGTCTTATGGAGGTTTCCTACGCCTGACCATCTCTGACCAGTGGAGGAGCAAAGTGTGCTTCATTTCCTGCGGTCAGAGCAATTTTCCCACAATTTTCACCTTTCCTCCGTGTTCCCGCGAATCCTCCTTTCACTTTTCCCCGAACGTCCTGTCATTTAGACAGAACGCCGGCAAAACTACCGAATTGCATCCTAACAAAATGAGAATAGTTTCTCCATTTGTGTTAGGATCCAATTCGGGACTTTGTTTGGATCGGAATTTCATTTGAATGAATGAAACTCTGATCCTATTCGTGCCGCGACTGCATCTTGCAGTCGCTTAGTAGATAACACCCTAATTACCACAGTATTAGGGAGCCATATATGGTCTTCCAGCCAAATTGACTAATACTAAGTAAAGATTACTTAGTATTAGTAAATTCTGCCCCTACTCGCTATACCGCGAATAGGGGAATGTCTATTAAAGTACCACTATAGTGCCAGGGAAACAAACTCGTTTTCCTGGCACTATAGTGTTAATATGCCCCCCCCCCACCCTCATGGCCCCCCTCCCGCTGGGCTCTAGGGGGAGGAAGGGGTTAAAATCTTACCTTTCTCCAGCGCCGGGCTCCCTCCTCCTCCTTTTGACGTCATCGGCTGAATGCGCATGCGCGGCAAGAGCCGCACACACATTCAGTCAGTCCATAGGAAAGCATTTCTCAATTCTTTCATTCTTTCCTATGGACGCTGGCGTCTTCCCACTGTAAAAAAATAAATAAAAAAATCACAGTGGGGGCGTGGCCTGGCAGCGGAACGGAATGGCCGCATAAATCTCGAGCTCCTCCGACCAAGCCCGAAAACAGCCTACTATCCGCCGCCTCACCCCGTTATGGGAAAACACTCTAAACCAGGGAGTACCCCCAGACCCTCGGGGACCCGCCAAGCTCAGATGCATGCCTCCATGCGGCAGTTCCTGACCGCGACACCGGACCCGACCTCCCGGGCGGACTCGGAGGCCTACTCACAGTCTGAAGCCTCTACTCCCACCTCGCAATCCCCAGAGAGAGGAGACCGCATGGCAGCCCCACCACCGGACTGGCTAAGCCTCCTGAAAGAATTACCCACCCGGGCAGACCTGGCGACCGCCAACACGGCCCTTCAGGCATCCATCAGGGCAGACCTTCAACTAATGAGGGAAGACATACAAGGTATGGCGGACCGCATGGCCCAAATAGAGGCAGACCATGATAAACTGACAGAAGCACAAACCTCCCAGACAAAGACCCAAGCTATACAATTGACCCAAATGCAGGCCATGGCACGACATATAGAGGACCTAGACAATAGGGGCCGCAGAAATAATATACGGATAAGGGGCCTACAAGAAGGGGAAGAGACCCCCGCGCAGCTAACGGGCCTGCTCACGACTATATTTAATGGCCTCCTGGACCGCCCTGAAGGGACCCCCATAACATTTGTTAGGACACATAGGGCGCTTAGACCCAGAGGCCCACCAGAGGCCCCGCCAAGAGATGTGATCTGCTGCCTGGAAGTCTATGCCCTGAAAGAAGAGATCCTGCACGAGGCCCGCAACCGAAAGGAAGTCACACACAACGGACAACAGCTTCAATTGTTTCCAGACCTCTGCCCTGCCACCTTGGGATATCGCAGAGCTCTGAAACCGCTGACCAGAGCTCTGGCCAACCAGAACGTCAGATACAGATGGACATTCCCGACAGGCCTTATTGCCAGTACTACCGGCGGCCCTCGACAGATCCGTACTGCACAAGATCTGAAAGATCTCACAGACGAACTCCATCTGCCCCCGCTACAGATGAACTGGCCGGACCCACTCGACTACTATAACGGCCCTCCGCCACCACCACGGGGGCAGCCACAATCACAGCGCCGACAGAGGACCCGGACGGAAACTGCGAGACCGACCGGAACAATCCACTAGCCGCATCAAGAGACCACGAAGACGATGAGGGGCCGGCGGAACACGTAACTATAACCGCATCCAACTAGGCCCTTGGCCACACAAACACACAGACAATACATAGGGACACTGTTCTTTGTGTTTTTTGCTGCATTACTGGGGTGGGGGGGGGGGGTGGGGGAACGGGCAGGGGACTTGATATGCACCAGGGACTCTTCTTGAAGTGGGACTACCGGGGCCTGGACTGACCAATGGACACCTTGGCTGTTTGGGGAGGGGGATTTGGAGGGTGGACATGGAAGGAAGTGATGGTTCCCCCCCCCCCCCCCCCCTGAATTCGTAAACCAGAGAGGCCACCTCCATTACCTGAGCTACTGGGCCCCATTTCCCTATTCCTGCTTTTGCCCTCTCCCCCTCCCCCCCCCCCCCCCCCCCCGGGCCCCCACTACCCGGACCCATACCACGGTATACCTAGGGGATCCCCACCCGAACCCCTAGACCAAAACCGCACAGTTTCCAGACCCCTGGGCCAGAGTGGGGACGTGCGATGAGGGACATTCGAAATACACAGACTATCCGAGACCGCCATGGCCACGCAGACTAGGCCGGTCACCCTAGTAGTAACGGGATATCCGAGGGAGGGGTCTCCCACATGATACTGACCGCTGAGGCTGGCAAGACAATCTCCTAGAGGGGCGAGGAAGGAGGACATAGGACGGACAGAGGTTTCCCACACATAGTCCTCTGGAAGGACACACTCAAATACCACCTAGACTTCCGACCCCCAGACAGAGACCGACCAGTGGGGAAAGGGAAGAGATAAGCCACGCTCCCATCGGACAGGGGTGCACAGTTCACGGCAGGGGGACCCGACTGGACCGACTGGTTCGGCCGAGTCGGCTCCCACCTAGCCCACACCTTTACCTTAGTAGGTTGTATAGTTAGTTAAACAGTTAATTGTTCACGGTTTTATTTTGTTGCCTTTGTGAGTGCGCAGCTCTCGTCCCGGGGACCCGAGAGGGAGAGGGGCAGCTACAGGCTAACGCTGGTAGCGTACCCTTCCCGCCACCCACGCCCCCTCATTCCCAACCACACCGACCCACCCCTTCCCACGTACAGACAATCCGGAGACGACATGACCTCGCACTCACATACCACTCACAAGAGAGCGGAGATTAACCTCCTATCCATAAACGCAAAAGGCCTGAATGTGCCGGAAAAGCGCTCCACAGCGCTCCGACACTTTCACAGCCAAAGGGCACAGGTTGTCCTAATCCAGGAGACACATTTTAAGGAGGGTCAAGCCCCTAAACTCACAGACCATAGATACACACAATGTTTCCTCAGTAACAACCCGGAAGGGAAAACTAAAGGCACGGCGATTTTGATACACAAATCCCTACATTTCGACCCCACCGACGTCCTCAGTGACACACAGGGGCGCTACGTCTGTGTCAAAGGAATGGTGGCAGACCGACCCTACACGTTCGCATGCCTCTACGCCCCCAACAGACGCCAACACCGTTTCTTAGGCTCCGTGACCAGAACTATAACAAACTTCGCCACGGGTTGTCTGGTTATAGGGGGAGACTTAAACGTAGCCCTGAACCCACACCTCGACACATCAACAGGCACCTCCTCAATACCCCGACACATACTGAAGGACATTGACAAAACCCTACACGTCCACCGACTAGTAGACTGCTGGAGAGCGACTCATCCAGGCGACCGTGACTACAGTTTCTACTCGACCCCTAATGGTACGTACTCAAGAATAGATTACTTTTTAATACCACACTACTATCTGACAGAAATCCGACGATCCGCAATAGGCACGGCTACCTGGTCGGACCATGCCCCAATCCAACTGACACTGACATCCCCGCTATTCAGACCCACATGCAATAACTGGAGACTAAACGACTACCTCCTAAACGACCCAGTAGCCCAGACAGAAGCTAAAACACGACTGACACAATACTTCACAGAGAACGACACCCCTGACACCACTCCCTTCTGCCTGTGGGAAGCCCACAAATGCGTGATGAGGGGACATTTTATAGCTAAAGGTGCTGCCCTCAAACGAGCAAAAACCGCCAGACTCACCACCCTACTGAATGACATTCGCAAGTTAGAGGACACCCACAAGCAATCCCACCTTCCATCAGACGGGGCGCAACTGACAGCCCTACGCAGGGAACTTTCCTCCCTCCTCAACACCAATTACCATAGAGCATACATTCACTCCAAGGCGTTCTTCCATACTAACGCCAACAAATGCGGAGCCCTCCTTGCCCGCATGATTGCCAAGAAGAGATCGACAGCATACATCCCCAAAATCAGGGACAAACAGGGTCACCTCCAGAACATGCCACGAGACATGGCCGACACCATACGGACCTATTACGCAGACTTATACTCACTAGAATCACACCTGACAGAGAGGGAACTAACAGAGAAGAAAGCCCGCATAACACACTACCTACAATCACGTATAGGCACCAGTCTGACACAAGAGGCGAGCACGGAACTAGACGAACCTATCACACTTCAAGAACTAACAGGGGCCCTTAAACAAACCAAACAGGGCAAGAGCCCAGGTCCGGACGGACTCCCGATTAGGTACTATAAATCTTTCCCTGAACTCCTTCTCCCACGCCTTCTGGTAGCCCTCAACGCGATTCGCGACGGGACCCACATTCCGCCGCAGTCCCTGGCGGCGAACATTAGTTTAATCCCTAAGGAGGGGAAAGACCCTGAATCATGTGCCAGCTACCGGCCTATATCTCTGCTCAACTGCGATATTAAACTCTTCACCAAGGTACTATCGCAGAGACTACAGGCCTACCTCCCGGACCTGATCCACGATGATCAAGTGGGTTTCACCCCACATCGGGAAGCGAGGGACAATACGACCAGGACACTTGCCCTGATCCACGCCGCTACAATCAGTGACACGGGCCTTCTTCTGCTCTCAACAGATGCAGAGAAGGCCTTTGACAGAATATCATGGGACTTTATGTTCCAAGTGCTAGAGCGGCTGGGGATGGGCCCATCCATGATGTCCTGGATTAGAGCCATCTACTCCACACCAACGGCGCGAGTATGCGTCAACGGAGCCTTCACCGACCCCTTCTCGATAATGAACGGGACTAGACAGGGCTGCCCCCTCTCACCCCTCCTGTTTATACTAGCCCTGGAACCATTCTTGACCTCAATCCGCAACAACCCTCTAATACCAGGTCTAGTAATAGGGAGGAAGCGACACTCAGTAGCAGCATACGCTGATGACTTACTATTCTTTGCCACCGAACCAGAAACCACAATGCCAGCAATACTACAGGAATTCGACACGTACGGGGTACTGTCGAATTTCAAGATAAATTACTCTAAATCTACAATACTCAATATTTCAATACCATCACGCACAGCCACAACCCTGAAGCGGGAACTCCCGTTCCAGTGGTCAGGCACCTCCCTGCGATACTTAGGGACGAACATCACAAGAGACCTCACCCAGCTCTACACAGCTAATTTTCAACCGCTACTCGACATCTTCCGAAAGGACTTTCGGGACTGGGAGCAGGTGCGGCTCTCGTGGTTCGGGAGAATAGGGGTACTCAAGATGAACATCCTGCCACGGGTGCTGTACCTGTTCCAGGCGGTCCCATGCGCCATCCCGGAGGCCTTTTTTAATTCCCTCAGGTCCATGGCCCTTAGATTCGCCTGGCACAAACTAAAGGCAAGGATAAAACAAGACACACTTACGCTACCGAAAGAGAAGGGGGGGCTAGCCTTCCCTGACTTTAAAAGATACTTTTATGCCTCGCATATTCAACGAGTAGTGGAATGGACCAAAACAGGTGTGCCCAAACCCTGGAAAGACATAGAATCGGCACAGATAGGCAAACCCATCTCGATCCTCCCCTGGCTAGACCACCCACAGGGCAGACGACTGGCGGCTCCACACCCCCTAATCAAAGCCACAATGCAAGTTTGGCACAGAATAGCCATACCACTAACACTCACCACCACACCATCCCCACTACTTCCACTGACCCACAATGAGAACTTCCCTCCGGGGATGGAACCGAAGACGCTAACTAGACTCTTGACACAGGAAACACCGAGACTCCACCACGCGACCACCAGTGGACAACTTAAAACCCTCGAAGCAATGACAGGGAACGCACACAACTCATTTATGCTACAGTTTAGGTACCGCCAACTACACATGTTCACGCACACACTATTCCATACACATAACGCCGCCAGACCATTGACGGAATTCGAAGGTATCTGCATGGACCCCGATCCCCTAGCGAAGGGCATCTCCATTCTCTATGGTATGCTTATGCAACTGAGGAGAAGGCCACCCCCAAGTTTCATGGGAAAATGGGAAGCAGCACTTAACACCACCTTCACAACAGCCCAATGGGACAAGATGTGCACACTCACACTCCACTGCGCTCCGTCGAGTGGGACACAGGAGACAGCCTACAAAACACTGAGCCTATGGTACCGCACCCCGCTCCAAACACACACATACGACCCCACAACAGACGATACATGCTGGAGGTGCACAAGTCACACAGGGACCTACATCCACATCTGGTGGGAATGCCCAATTATCCAACCCTATTGGGAACACATACACAAAATCATTCAGAGATTTACAGACACCCCACCACCGAAGGACCCTGCAGCACTCCTCCTACACCACACCAAAACCAAAGCATCCGTATACAAGAAATCCCTTACGGTTAGAATCCTCAATGTGGCTAAAAGCCTGATTCCAGTATTCTGGAAAAAACAACACGCTCCCCCGATGGCAACCTGGTTCCAACGTATGGAGGAACTCAGAACGCTTGAGGAGCTCACCCTACAGGCAGAGGGGAAATCACAGACATACCAGACGATCTGGACCCATTGGATCCTAACGACCGGTAAACCAGACTTCCAAGACTTGATACGCTAACAGTCACAGACACGGACGACACTTCTGACACACACCCGGAGACACGACCCCCCCCTCCCTCCTCCAACATACCTGACCCCCTGCTCCCCTCCTCCCCCCCCCCCCCCCTCCCCCTCCCGGGAACCGGGGGACGAAGACGCGTGCACTAACTAAGTAAAAGAAATATGCTAGATTGCAGGGTTAGACAGGGGCGAGCATAAGAAACCAGGCTCTCCAGGCAGAGGTTGACTACCAAGTGGGGAAAAGTGTTACGTACCAAATCGGTTTAGGGGGAGGCGGATACACTGAGGAGATACACTGAGCCCACATAGCAGAGAGATAATGGGGAAGGGGGACTGACTGAAGACGTGAGACAGGGACGACATCCCGAGATACCTTTAGTCATCAGCCGATCCCGACAAACAGAACCCCCCTCGACCCCCTCTCCCCCATATCACGAAGAGAGGGGCTCCCACCCATGAAACGGGAGGCCCCGGCTGCACATCCCTGAAATCCCCGAGTCGGCCAATACCATAATCACGGCACACGCAAGGGGAAGCCGGAGACATGCTCGGCCCTGTACCCATGCAAGCTAAAGGGACCTGCGAGTCCATTAATGTAGAGATAAGTACAGTTGACAGGGGTAATGTGTACCCCCAGTATATATACGTTGCATATTTTTTACTGACTGGACCTGCGAGTCCAACAATGTTGAATCTTGACATCTCGGAAGGGGCCCATTATACCCCGGAATATATATACATGCAAATGATACCCTGATACCGGGACCTGCGTGTCCACACTGTTATTTATGTTTCATGAAACTACATGCAATTCCAATATACAAATAAAAAGATATTTACAAAAAAAAAAAAAAAAAAATCACAGTGAGAATCGCGGAAGCGCCTCTAGCGGCTGTCAATGAGACAGCCACTAGAGGCTGGATTAACCCATAGGTAAACATAGCAGTTTCTCTGAAACTGCTATGTTTACAGCAGGCAGGGTTAACCCTAGATGGACCTGGCACCCAGACCACTTCATTAAGCTGTGGCTGGTCACTGCTGAAAAAAAAAAAAAGTAACCCCCCTCTCTAGCCCCCACCCATGCCGCGCGAGTGGGGGCTTATAAACTGAAGGGGGGACCTAGCGTCCCATCCCCAGCCCCCATCACTGAATGGTAAGAATGGCAAGTTTTATTTTATTTACAGACACTTATTCTTTTGTTCCCCTCTCACTATTTTTAGGGTGAGGGGGGTAGGTAGGGGTTTATTATTTTTTTTTTGGGTGGGCGGGTGACTAGGGACTTGGGGACCACTAGTCACCTTGGGGGGGGGGGTAATTGTTTCATTTAGGGCCCCCATCCGCCGCTCATGGGTGGGGGAAGACAATAGGTTCCCCCCCCCTTATTGTTATTTAGGGCCCTCACCTCAGGGGGGAGGATAATAGGTCCCCCCCCATTATTGTTATTTATGGCTACCAACCACCGCTCATGGGTTGGGGCCGGGAGGGGACGCTAGGTCCCCCTTTCAGTTTATTAGTCCCCACTTGCACTGCACGGGTGGGCGTCCGGGAGGGGAGATACTAGTGTTTGTTTTGTTTTTCACTGTTTAATAGACATGCCCTTACTCACAGTATAGCGAGTAGGGGCAGAATTTACCAATACTAAGTAATCTTTACTCCAGTGTAGGTCTTTCAGCCTTTTGGTAGATAACTCCGCAATACCGTGGTAATTAGGGAGTTCTCTACTAAGCGGCTGCAAGATGCAGCTGCGGCACGAGTAGGATCGGAGTTTCATTCATTCGAATGAAATTCCGATCCAAACAAAGTCCCGAATTGCATCCTAACACGAATGGAGAAACTATTCTCATTCTGTTAGGACGCAATTTGGTTGTTTCGCCGGCGTTCTGTCTAAATTACAGGACGTTCAGGAAAAGTGAAAGGAGGCTTCGCGGGAACACTGAGGATAGGTGAGAATTATGGGAAAATTGCTCTGACCACCGGAAATGAAGCACATTTTGCTCCTCCGCTGGTCAGAGGTGGTCAGGCGTAGGAAACCTCCATACTGCAAGTAGTCCCTACTTTGTCTCAAGTTTTAAAGAAAAACTAGAGTAGACAGGAAGAAATGAAGAACAGATCCTGACAGAAGGAGAGAAGAGGAATCAATCAATAAAAAAAAAAAAAAAAAAAGTGTAAATTCGGCATGATAGTGCCGCTTTAATCAATATATAGTTATGTGTATATTTGTGTGTAACTACATATTATGTATTTCAGCGGCAGTTCATGTATTCAAACCCTGTACGGCATGTCATTATTCTGTGTAATAAATTTAAAGCGTGTCTGCACTAAAAAAATATTATAAAAGTTTTATTATATAAACAATCTAAGCAGGAACAATAAAAATTAAAGGGACACTCCAGGCACACAGACCACTTCTGCTCATTGGAGTGGTCTGGGTGCCAACTCCCACTACCCTTAACCCTGCAAGTGTAATTATTGCAGTTTTTCATAAACTGCAATAATTACATCGCAGGGTTAACTCCACCTCTAGTGGCTGTCTACTAGACAGCCACTAGAGGTCACTTCCTGGTCCATAGCACAGCGTCGCTCAAAACCCCATAGGAAAGCATTGAAATTATTTTTTAATGCTTTCCTATAGGGAGACGTAATGTGCATGCGTGGCATTTCCGTGCATGCGGTCTCCTCGGCCGGTGGGCGGGATCAGTCTCGCCCACCGGCCGACGCAATGGACGGGAGGAGCGTCGCGGAGGAGGAGACAGCGGCGAGGGACATCGCCGCCGCCGCTGCCTCAGGTAAGTGACTGAAGGAGTTTTCACCCCTTCAGTAACCGGGGATTGGGGGGTGAGAGGGAGAGGGACCCTCCAGTGCCAGGAAAACGGATCGTTTTCCTGGCACTGGAGTTTCCCTTTAAGTCTCAAATGCATTGCCAATATAGATTTAGGTAATCTCCCACAGTTATGGGAGGGTGTAAACTATAATAAAGTAGCAAATCACAGAAGATAACAATGTATCAGTCCGAGCACAATAAACCCACTATAAACTGTAACATAAACCCCTGCATAATATCAATCAATGCCGAGAAGGGCAGATATACTAAATAATAAATAGCAGGGACAATAAAAACCATATACCATCTATGAATGCTATCGAAAAATGTGGACCAATAACTGTTCACTAAATCCCAAAGTCTATGCGATAGCCACAGGAGATCTTACTCATGGAACCCTCCGTGGGCACGAATCCGGATAAATGCTTTAGGATTGGACTACTGATCCTGCGATATCAAGTTTTTCCAGGAGGATCAAGTAAACAGAGAGCTCAACCCACAGCCCCCAGTACCGGACTGCCAGGGAGGATGCCACTACCTCCTATGCTGCAAGGGGCTCATTGATCAAAGCAGCCTTACCCTGCTAGTGCAGCGAGATGCCGGACGCAGGGGGCACACCAATCTGTGCACTGAGATCTGTGCACCATCAAGAGACGAAACGCGTAGACATTAGGTCCCCATTATACAGGAACTTTTGATTTCCGGTACTGTCTCTTTAATAGCGCTGCAGCCATTTTTTAGGTTATCGGCCGCGGCTCCGTTACGTTGTGCATTTTCGTGATTTGTACCGATCACAACATTTATAGGAATAGATGTACTGAGAATTTTACATGTGCTGCTCATGCATTGCCCAGATCTACAGGGTCACTATTCTTGTCTCCTGCTTCACCTCTCCCATCTATACACTGGCCACTGCCTTCTGACATTAATAACCATGTTGCCATAATTTACCTGCAGGACATACTCGGCATTTGATTTTCCCATGGGTGTAGAAATAATCATTGTCTTGTTGTTCCAAGTTTCTCGACAATCTTTGTGGCAAGCCATCAGTGACCGGAGCAATCTGTGGAAAGAAAACACCACTGTAACTATATAATGAAATGTTTTGATTAATACTTTAAATCTGTCATTTACATGGCATTAACCCTCCCATGGTATCATCTTTACTCCTGAAATTAATATTATTTTCTCTTTTGGAAAGATTGCAACTTCTTTAGCTTGTAAGCTTGTTTAGGCTGGGCCCTCTTCACCTACGGTTCTTGCATGATATACATGAGGTCTTGTTAGCATTACATATTTGTTTTGCACAGTAATTTGATGACATGATCATGGTTATTCTGCAAATTGTCTCCAAACGGACTAGACAATGCCATTATTTTTTTTTTGTAACGGTTTTTATTTTGCATTTTTAAACAAATAAATGGGAACATAAAGGGAGATGGGAGGGAGAGTTAGATACATTTTCATAGAATGGATTGCATACGCAGTCACACATATAATCATATATGTTCAATGTACAACGAAAATAAAACCTTATATGAGCAACGTTAGTAGGAGGATTTCATATTTTAGGCCAATATACCCAAACTGGACACATGATATAAGCCAAACCTGGGCAGATATAGTCCTACTGACAGCTCAATTTACAGTAATGTACATAGCATTCATTTTCAGACCATAAACAATGATAACAAATACAATGTGTGTGCAAACTGTCAAACTGCTATATAAATAATAATGGTCATTTGTTTATGCAGAAAAGCTGTTGATAATTTAAAATTCACATGTTCAGACAATTAAGCTCTGTAGGATTGTGTTTCTGAATAAGTAAGAGTTGCCCGTTTTTGCAATATGAGTAAACTCTAATCAGGAACGGTTTGGTAACTTTTGACCCAAGGAGCAAGTACAACCCAGAGGCCCATTGTTCAACAACTACTAGGGCCTCATATTTAAAAAAAAAAAAAAAAAAAAATAAAACAAGAACATGGAAGGAATTTAAATAACATTTAAACACTGAAAAAATATGCTGCATGAGGCAGTTTGGGTCTACAAAACATATTTAAAATCAGCAACTGGACAACTTTGTTTGCAAAGGGGGAGGGAGGGGTTGGAGGGGAGAACTATGTCCCTCCCCTTATTTTACAGGCCCCACCCCCTTTCTAGCATCTAGACATCAATGGCTGCCCAGTCACTAGTTTTAAATGTGTAGTAGATATGCCCCAACTGCAGCCTTTTCAACACAACTTGTATTGATACCGGAGAAACTGACGGAAGCCAAGCACAGAGAGATGGACACAGGTTTCTTCAGGAAGGAAGAGATTCTTTATTGGATCACCGATCGGGACTCAGAGGGACTAGCGTCACCAAAATACAGCAAAGTCTGAGTACTGAATACATAGAGTACATTCCTTATATAGCACTGTAGCTCCTCCCACAATTAACTACACCCACACATACCCTTAACCTATTTAATAAATAGAGTCTAAACTCATCCATCCGGTCTAACCACGTGGCTCATCTGATACAAAGGAGAGGGACGCGTAATTCCAGTTCTTACATTCCTGCACCTGGTCAGTACAGTGATAACAGTATCTTAGCTACGTGTAATTAACTAACTGATACTACAAACACATATACATACATATGCCTTGTGGCAATCTTAGCCTGCTAAACTTGTATTTTACTGGAATTACATCACATTCCCCCCTTTGATGCCTCTGATATTTCACAATTACTTGAGGCATCACTTAACCTTGGTTTGCATATACCTCAGGTTACCATGAACCAGACCAGACTTATCTTATGATGTGAATCTTTTAACACTCATCTTCCTGCATTGGTTCTCCTTGATCTAGAGCCTTATACTTATATATCGCCATTATCTGTGCAGCAGCCTTCCTCTCTGCTATACTTCCTATCAGGCTTTGCACAGACCTAACTACTAAGGGTATAAGACACGGTAGGAGTAGACACAACAGTAAAATCAGTAGGACTCCACCTACCACTGCCTTAAGCCCTCCAAACCACTCATACCAGCTACCAAACCAACTACTTGGATTGTACCCTTTCCATACCTGAGTAGGCACATGCACTAGTTTAACCATATGGCTAGTAAGCTCAGCTATTGCTTGCCCTTCGTCATCTATTTGAAGACAGCAATTGCTCAGGTTAAACTTCCCACATACACCTCCCTCTACTGCCAAAAGGTAATCCAAGGCTAATCTATTTTGGTACACTGCTGTCCTCATCCTGGTATTATGCTTCGCTAGAAGATTGAGTGCTTGTGAGGTCTCATTAGTAATAATCTCAACCACCGCCTGTAATCTTATAATACGGTTGAGCATATAAATTGGGGTTCTATAACCAAAGGTACCATCTTCTGCCCACGTGGCTGGCCCATAATAATCTATGATACGCTGGGGAGGCCATTCATTATCTTCCCAGGTGCCTATCTCTAAGGGTCCCCTTTTCTTCCTATGATTCACATCATACACTTTAACACCTAAAGTCTCACCTGTTTCAATCGGTAACAAGAAGAAGGATGGTTTGAGCATACCCAACACACATGCCCCTTCCCAGTCCTGTGGCAACTCCGAATAGGCTTTCTTACCACAGATCCAGTACAAATTTGCTGGGGCTCTCCAGGTAGATGTGATGGATAAATCAAACCACACATCCTTTAAACTGGCATATCTAGCAAACGGGTTAGATGGTTCTGAGACATTTGAAGCCGACCACCAAGTTGTATTTTTAGTATCATCATCATAAGCTTTTTGCCCTAGACAAGTTAATTCTCCTACAGAAGTATTATACATTATTCCTTTCCTTGCTATGCAAACATAACCTATGATGGAGGTCTTTAATCTCCACTCAGATTTACCTCTAACACTCAAATGATAATCAGCTTGTGTAGATATTAGTTGGTCAACTGCCTCAGAACCGGACATTACCTCCTTTGCTTCCCAAGGCCATTGGTCTCCCATGTTAGTACCTCCACACACATAGCAGTTGGTAACATTAAGACTACCGGCAATACTTTCAGCTAGGTCAATGAACAGGTTTTTAGCGTTATGGGGGATCTTATTATCTATACTCATCTCTTCATAAAAGGAATGGTATACTTGATGAGTCTGGGAGGATACCGTATCAGTCTCTATTCCTATAAACAATAATGTCCCAGGATCTAAACCCGTCCCGTATATCTGAAACCCAAATAAATTTCCATACTTATCTAGGAACTTGTCGGGGTTATTAATAAGTATATGGACTGGGTTGCATTCCATAGACTTACAATAAGGGCTAGTCGGCAACTTAGTCACTATCATGTCTTTATCTACTGTCTGTCCCCAAGTCGCCCACCCCACACAAGACCAATATGGACAAAAGTTATAGTCTTTATTTGGGCATCTAGGACTCACATATTTATTTTTACTACTGGGACAAATATATTTATCATTAGACCCATACGTCCTCTCCCATCTAAGATCCCCACATACATTCCACGGTTTTCTACCACTTGATATCGCCTTACATGCATCAAATAGCAGAACACCCGAAGAATGTACGGATTCTAACACCGTCTTATTAATTAGGGTCCCCTGAGGATCTCCATTCCTGAGAGTCAACCAAATTGTACGAGGTTGATACTCTGGACTGAAGCACTTAGGTTCTCCTACTCCTAAATGGCACACACTATAGTCTATATTTAGGTATCTACATCTTGATACCTCTCCTTTACATTCGTATTGTGAATGCCAAATTAGGGTTTGGGAAATATGGTTACCTGTTCTCGTAGTCTTAATGCATACCTCACAGCTAGGAGTGTCGGTACCTCTACCTTCCTGAATATAAAAACACATATAAATAAACACTATCAAAAGCACATCTTTCGCCGTCATCCTCAGTCTTCGTCCGTGCGATGGAACCTCAGCTTCCAGGATGTGAGGGGCTGCAGGGAATGGAGTTCTGCTCGTCTTCACAGGTGTCCCTTCGAGACTTTCCTGGCTTATACACTATGTGTTGGTAAGCGGACAGGCTTTATTATGGCCTTCTCACTCACACCTGTAACAATAAAATTTGTAATCCACAATAATTCCTCGTTACTCCGACTGAGTAGTGCGTTTCAACCGGATCTTGCAGGGATTCTCTGGATCTGCTGTAATTTGCCAAGAATCGACTGCTGCTGGTTTAACCCTGGAGTGATGTATCCACGGAGTTACTTCGGCTACTTTTATCGCTGTAGGGGTAGACAAAAGAACAACATAAGGACCTCTCCACTTGGGCCCTAACGGTACATTATTCCACTCTTTAATCCACACTTGGTCTCCTGGATGATAACTATGAACAGGGGGATAAATATTCACAGGTAATCTATCTTGTACCCATTTCTGTACCTCCTCCATAGTCTTACCCAACTCTACAACCTGCTGCCGGGTAATTCCTTCTCCCAACTGACTCAAGTCCCCCCTTAAGTTACCAAGTACGGGAGGTGGTCGCCCATACATGATTTCAAAAGGAGAGAGGCCCATCCTTCTGGTAGGGGTACTGCGGATTCGCAATAAAGCTATGGGTAAGAGAACGTTCCACTTAAGTTGGGTTTCCTGACACATTTTAGCCAACTGGTTCTTTATAGTTCTATTCATTCTCTCTACCTTACCAGAACTCTGGGGTCTATATGCAGTATGAAGCCTCCACTTTATACCAAGCATATGAGTCAGTTGTTGTAGGCACTGATGAACAAAAGCTGGACCATTGTCCGATCCTATAGAACAGGGTAGTCCATATCGGGGTATTATTTCTCGTAGCAGGAATCTTACAACTTCTCCTGCTTTCTCTGTACGAGTAGGACATGCTTCTACCCAGCCTGAATAGGTGCACACAATTACCAACAGGTAACGATGTCCACCCGATTTAGGCATTACTGTAAAGTCTATTTGTAGATCGGACATGGGGAGTCCCCCCATAAACTGAACTCCTGGTGGCTTTACTGGTCCTTGTCTTGCATTATTCTTAGCACACGTTACACATCTGCGTACAATGGCCTGAGTCAAGTTGGACAATCTTGGTATGTAGAAATGTTTTCTAAGAGATTCTTCAGTACTGTCTCTCCCAGAATGTGTCCCGTTGTGATAATTTTGGACAATTTCTACCGCTAGTGATGCTGGTATGACTATTCTTCCATCTTCTAGCTGATACCACTTGTTCTCCAAATACTTTCCCGGTTCAGTCTTTAACCACTCCTCTTCTTGAGCTGTATAAACTGGAGTCCATTGGGACAGTGGAGTTGGTATAAGAGCAGCTATATGCCCCACATACTCCTGTCTTCCTGATTCAGCAGCACGCTTAGCTGCACTATCTGCCATCCGATTTCCCTTGGTTACATCACCATCTCCTCTCAGATGCGCTCGACAATGTATGATACCGACTTCTTTCGGCTCCCACACTGCTTCCAATAGTTGTAGGATTTCAGCTGCGTACTTGATTTCTTTGCCTTCTGAATTCAGTAGTCCTCTTTCTTTATACAAAGCTCCGTGGGCATGAGTGGTTAAAAACGCATACTTAGAGTCCGTATAGATATTTACTCTTAAACCTTCAGCCAATTGTAACGCTCGTGTTAGTGCTATTAATTCTGCCTTTTGTGCTGATGTTCCTTTCGCCAATGGCCGAGCTTCTATCACCTTGTCTATTGTTGTCACTGCATATCCTGCATAGCGGATCCCTTCTTTCACATAACTACTGCCGTCTGTATAATATTGAACATCGGGGTTCTGGATGGGAAAATCACGAAGATCTGGTCTACTTGAAAATACTTCATCCATTACTTCCAAACAATCATGTTGACTTTCAGTAGGTTGCGGCAAAAGGGTAGCTGGATTTAAGGTGTTTACAGTCTCTAAATGCACTCTTGGGTTTTCACACAACATTGCTTGATACTTGGTCATACGGCTGTTACTAAACCAATGATTTCCTTTGTAATCCAACAACGTCTGTACTGCATGTGGGACTCGTACATAAAGTTCTTGACCCAGAGTGAGTTTATCGGCTTCAGCTACTAGCAGGGCGGCTGCAGCTACGGCTCTTAGACAAGGTGGAAGTCCGCTGGCCACTGCATCCAGTTGCTTAGACATGTAGGCAACAGGTCTTTGCCATGATCCCAAGTACTGTGTCAATACTCCCACAGCCATTCTTCTTTGCTCGTGTACATATAAGTAGAATGGTCGTGTGTGATCAGGTAGACCTAATGCTGGGGCACTCATCAAAGCCTTCTTCACATCTTCAAATGCCGTTTGCTGTTCTTGGGTCCATAAGAAGGGGTCGTGCTCTGTACCTTTGATGGCTGCGTACAGAGGTTTTGCCAGTATCGCATAGCTGGGAATCCATATCCTACAGAAGCCTGCTGCCCCCAAGAATTCTCGCACTTGTCTTCTATTCTTGGGTATTGGTATTTGGCAGACAGCTTCTTTTCTCTCTGGCCCCATAATCCTTTGACCTTCAGAGATATGGAATCCCAGATACTTGACAGTTGGCAAACACAACTGAGCCTTCTTCCTGGACACCTTGTATCCTGCCTTCCAGAGAATATGTAGTAGATCGTGCGTTGCTTGCTGACATTTTTCTTTTGTAACTGCTGCTATCAACAAGTCATCTACATATTGTAACAATACACATTCTCCTGGGATAGACTCGAAATCCAGTAGATCTTGACTTAGAGCTGAACCAAATAGGGTAGGTGAATTTTTAAACCCTTGGGGCAGTCTTGTCCAAGTCATTTGGCGTTTTGAGCCCGTTACAGCGTTCTCCCATTGGAAAGCGAAAATACATTGGCTTTCTGCGGCAATTCGGAGGCAAAAGAAGGCATCTTTGAGATCTAAGACTGTGAAGTAAGTAGCCCCGCCCGGAATTAAAGCAAGCAGGTTATATGGATTGGGTACAACTGGATGTATGCTAACAACCGCATCATTGACTGCTCTTAAGTCCTGTACAGGTCGATACTCATCTGTACCGGGCTTTTGAACAGGCAGCAATGGGGTGTTCCAGGGGGAAGTACAGAATTTTAGGATACCATACCGTATGAACTTATCCAGATAGGATTGGATGTTCTTCTTAGCCTTCTGCGGAATGTGATATTGTCTTAGGCTCACTGGATAAACCCCATGTTTCAGTTCAATTTTTATTGGTGGAATATTGCGGGCCAGTCCTGGTGGGTTGTTCTCTGCCCAAACTCCTGGTATGTTAAACAATGTCTCATCACTCCTAGGGTTTTGGCTAGTCAACACTGTATAAAGTCGCCACTCTTCTTCCTTTGGTACGGATAAAGTCATAATACCTGAAGGTCCATTAAACTTTAAGGATGTTGTTCCATTTGGTAGGAACGTAATCTGCGCTTGTAATTTTGATAGCATATCACGTCCCAGCAATTGGACTGGACATTCAGGCATATAAAGGAATTGGTGTTTTACTACGTGGCCTCCCAATGTACAGAGTCGACTTTTAAGAACCGGTTTTTCAGCACTTCTTCCAGTTGCTCCTATCACAGTAATAGTCCTTCCAGATGGAGGAGCAACTAGATTAGTCACCACTGAATGTTCAGCACCAGTGTCGATCATGAACGCACTCCTTTTCCCCCCTATTGATACATCGACCATAGGCTCCGCTCGACCAAGGGGGATGGAGCCCGGTCGGTATCAATAGTCCTCCATGACAGTGTCAGCCAATCCTACAAAGTCCCTACCTTCTCTATCGCGGGACCTTTGCGCTGCTGGAATATACCTGTCTTCCCTAACACTTCCTCTGTTCCCATTACTCCCTCTATAACCATTACTCCCTCCGGGGCCTCCTCTACCTCTCGCTCTACCTCTAAAGTTTCCGTAGCCTGCCCTGGGTTGGTCTCTCTCGTACTGCTCTCTTTGCGGACATTCGTTCCTCCAATGCCCTTCTTCCTTGCAATACGCGCATTGATCCCTACTCAAAGGCTCCCTACTCCATCTATTATTGCCTCTATCTGGGCCCCGTTTATCTACGCCTGCGATCGCTACCGCTAGCATATCAGCCTTTTTACGCATCTTGCGCTCCTCCTCTTTCTTGCTTTCTGTTTCCCTATTCATATAGACCTTATTAGCTACCTCCATTAGTTGGGAGATTGACATACCTGCAAACCCTTCTAACTTTTGTAGCTTGCGCTTAATATCTCCGTAAGCTTGGCTGACAAAGGCGGAGTTCACCATTCGGGAATTGTCTGCGTCTTCCGGATTAAAGGGGGTATACAAGCGGTATGCCTCCAATAATCGGTCATAAAAGACACTGGGCGCTTCATCGCTTTTCTGGATCACCTCAACTGTCTTCGACATGTTAATGGCTTTCTTTCCTCCGGCTTTCATGCCAGCAATTATAGCGTCTCTATAGGCTCTGAGTTGAACCATATCAGCACCATTTACGTTCCAATCGGGATCGGTGTTGGGATAGTGTGTCGCGGCCCATGCTGCTGGATTGGCTTGGTTCAAAGCACGGGCTCTATCCTCTAATGCTTTAATGGCTGCTTGATTTATTCTTGTCCTTTCCTCATTGTTAAATAAAGTCATTAGTAACTGCTGGCAATCAGCCCATGTCGGATTATGCGTCTGTACTATTGAGGTGAACAGATCAGTCATAGCTTGTGGTTTCTCAGTATACGAGGAATTATGGGTCTTCCAGTTTAAAAGATCGGTTGTGGTAAATGGGACATATACGAAGACTGGGTCAGCGTGTGCCATTTGACCTGCGGCATCGATATAAGCTGACCCGGGATTCAGACGAAGAGGCATCTGATAGTGCTTTAATTGTTGGGCACCAGTCAACTGTCGGGTTTGGATGGGGCTACGTAGAGAGGCGTCAGTCATGGGTTCCGGTCGGGGAGAGATAGGGTATGGGGATGTGGGAGGTCGGTTTTGGGAAAAGGTCGTAAATAAAACACTTCGAGCCGAGCTAGATGAAGCTTGACCGGAAGTCTGAAGTGGCGCCAAATCAGGATATTCGTTTCTAATGGGGGTGGATTCTGGTTCCGGAAGGGGAGATTTAGTACGAGGGGGGGTGGATCCTGTACTGGAGGAGGAAGCGGAAGTGGATGAGGGTAATGAGGGGAGGGGTGCAGGACTTCCTGCGTTTGCGTCACTTCTTCTTAACGGAAAGTAAGGGGGCGGCAAAGGGATCTCGGACTCAGGGGGCGTGTCCAAAATGGGCCTAACACCAGTCCTAGTGGACGAGCAAGTCCTAGCTACCATGAGGCGACACTGCTCCTCGTGGCATGTCTGGAGCCATTTTGGCGAGTCATTTACGGCCTGTCTCCAACAGTCAATATAAGGAAACTGGCCGTAAAGTTCAGGCCTACCTGATACAGCCACGTGTAAGCGCTGTACCAGAGTTGGATCCAAACTGCCACGTGGCGGCCATGCCGCAACCAAAGTAGGCCACTCCCTAGTACACAAAGTGACCAAACGTACAGGAGACATCTTTACCCCAAAATCACAAACTTTGAATCCCTTTTTAAAATTCTTAACCATACATCCTAAGGGATCCGGAATCGTTGACTGCGACGCACCCATACTTAACAATGGAACGTCGTCGACAACGAATACTATACACGCGTACTATTCAACAGTCACACCCGTTTCCTCTGGCAACAGCACCACGTGGTACGGTTACCAAGTGAAACGTACACAATAACAATAAACACTCAGGGAATTCCCGTACACACACAGCTGTTACACCAGTCACTATATAATCAATATTATGCCCTTTGGCGTAACTATACAGTCACCCACGCTATAATTCTCTATATACGAATTACCCGTCTATAACACACCCCAGTAACATCGTCTTTTACAAATAGCGGTTACAGTACGGTTAGCATAGGTCAAAGCACAAGTTAAGGTCACAATACAATTATTAGTGGTTATGGTGTTAAACATGCAATGGACGACAATGATTAGTACTTATTATATAATGTCAGTAAATATACAGGGTTATGGTACCGTGCACTATAATACAGCAACACACTATTAACACTCTCGCTAGACGGCTGAGCTCGCGCTATCTAACAAGATATACACTTTACTAAAACAATCGTTA
Organism: Pelobates fuscus; assembly: GCF_036172605.1. NCBI lineage: Eukaryota > Metazoa > Chordata > Amphibia > Anura > Pelobatidae > Pelobates > Pelobates fuscus. The sequence goes on along the minus strand of NC_086319.1, from coordinate 262,745,883 downwards.
ACACATTTACAATTCCCAACTAAACTATTGGCCAGTACCTTGAATGGACTACCTAAAACTATATACACCCGTTTTGGTTAGCCACACTGCCCAATCACCACATATATAGCGAGCTAGAGAACCGAATTTACACAGGCGCCTCTTAGTCGCACTATCAAAAGTCTAGTGGGTTCCAAATTTACACGCCTTCCCACTTAGCCCAGATAGGATGAGAACTAGCGAACCGAATTTACACAGGCGCCGCTTAGTCTCCCGGTCCCTCCGACCTAGCGAACGTAATATACACCCTAGAACGCTAGTCTAGACAAGACACCGGTGTCCGGCTAGGGCTATTTACACCAGGACCCCGCCTGACTAACCAAATCAAACGGTCTGACTAAAGAGCGTTCGATCGAGCGGTGCGCCTTCGCTCCTTCCCTCCGACAGAGGGGGCAGATACACAGATTCAAAACCCCTTTGGGCCTACCGCACAATCGGTATACCCCTAGTGGGTCCTGCCGTCTAAAACAGCAGTTGTCTTACCTCCTCGTTCCTGAACCTGAGTTCACACTCATCGACGGGGACACCCCAGCACTTCTCACGTAGAGGCCGATGATCTCCTGGACAACAGACCAGTGGCGCCGAGACGAAGGGAGGTCCACGCAGAAGTTCAGGGGTGCAGCCGTAGAGAACGTGGGCAAAGATAGACCGTCTCACGCCTCTGCCTCTCAGCTACCGTTGAACGATGAGCTTCCCGGCCAATGCACCAAATGATACCGGAGAAACTGACGGAAGCCAAGCACAGAGAGATGGACACAGGTTTCTTCAGGAAGGAAGAGATTCTTTATTGGATCACCGATCGGGACTCAGAGGGACTAGCGTCACCAAAATACAGCAAAGTCTGAGTACTGAATACATAGAGTACATTCCTTATATAGCACTGTAGCTCCTCCCACAATTAACTACACCCACACATACCCTTAACCTATTTAATAAATAGAGTCTAAACTCATCCATCCGGTCTAACCACGTGGCTCATCTGATACAAAGGAGAGGGACGCGTAATTCCAGTTCTTACATTCCTGCACCTGGTCAGTACAGTGATAACAGTATCTTAGCTACGTGTAATTAACTAACTGATACTACAAACACATATACATACATATGCCTTGTGGCAATCTTAGCCTGCTAAACTTGTATTTTACTGGAATTACATCACAGTATAATTATTTAGAGCATCCCCTGCAGCTAATGGGTGTAGGCTGGGGTAGGGACATTAGGTGCCCCCATAAACTAAGTTTAGTAGGTCTCTCTCATTCTTATAATAGCCCCCACCATGGGTAGGGGGTGGGGACATTAGGTCCCAACCATTTAGTAAGTTGTCCCCACCTGCTGGCCATGGGTGGAGACAGGGGGGTAGAGACAGTGATCTATCCACCCTCATTATTTAATCTAAAGTTCCCCACCTAATACAACCTTTCTAGCTACTGGGCAGCAATGGCTACCTAATTGCTAGTTGTAAATATTTGGTAGATATGCACCAACCTTTCAGCCTCTTGTGGTGTTCAGTCCAGCTAAAATGCAGACCTAATTGAAGCTCATTTGGAGCCTGGATTGAAAATCCAGACATTGTTTTGGTGTGATTGTTCCGGTATGCAGCAGGATGGTTTTGCCCCAGTCCGATAGGGGGGTCATCAGAATTTTTGTGCATAACCCTATGTGTGGCTCTCATTTTCATTTGCAGTAGATGTTACTAACATGAAGACATGAGGCAAGGGGTACAGGTTGAAAACTTGTCGATAATAATGGCTGCTAATTCTTACCAACTGTGGTTATTAAAATTAGTAGTAGCTAAAAGCAAAAATCTGTCTTCAGGCTAGTATTTTTCACTGCATATGTACAGTTTGTATAAGCACTAAATAGTCGCAGTTTTAGATCCAAGCTTAGATAACGGTGTGAGCAACTATAAAAACACTAATTATCGTTCACCAGAAATAGGCAGATTATCAATTTTCCTTATTTCCTGCTAGTCTTTTTCATTATCTGTCCAATGCTGTGTGTTTGTGTACCAGGAAGGGAGTGTCAGCAAGTGCAATACTGTAGAATGAAGAACGGCTTACAACTGAAGTGTTACGAAACTGTGACCTTTGACAAAAATGTGATGGTTCTACTTTCTTCATTTAACACAATAGATAAGTAATGGAAATTCCCAATGACGTAGCTAGGTTGTTTACTCAATTTATGTCCAGATATGGACAGAGTAAGTGAAAGGTTAAAATATGGTGGATTAGGCCTGCATGCACAAATGCCAGCATCTGCAGCAAATGCTTATAAATTGCATGAAACTGAGCATGTGAGTTTTTACCATAGAGTCAAATAGTTACATATCCAAAACAGCAAAGAAAACTGTTTCTTGGGCAGCATTTTTATTAATACTGTTTAAATAAGAAAAACCTGGACTGGCATGTCCGGGAAACCCCTGCTAGGTACAGTCTTTGATTAATATGCCCAGTATCGGCCGAGTCACTTCCTGGTTTGGTGAGAGCTCTTTGCAGATGCTAGAAACCTTGAGATTTGAAGCAAATATTTGAGGTTTAGCATAGGGCCAGATGGAACCACTGACCAGTAGTGGACACTTTGTATTGGGATAGGTTACAGCTGGTATTTGCATTCGATAGTGGAGTGCACAGTCATATTTTGTATTTTTATCTTGTAGAATTAAAGTGTATGACAATTGAGAGATGGAGTGTAGAATGCTATTTTAGATGTTTAATATGTATGTATGTATGCATTCATTAATGTATGTTGCCATATGGAATTACTGGGTAACTAGAGGAAAAAGGAAGAACAATGCACCATTTCGGTGAGTTGAACCATGACTGCCTTGCATGCCTATATAAAACAGTCGAGCAAGGCGACAGGGGATTGGATAATATAAATCTTTTTTAAAAAAGTTATAAAATGTTGCAATTGACTGCTCCTCTTCTCTTCGGTTCTGGGCAGCAGAGAAGCCAGATTGAAAAACAAACCTGCCTGGAGGCAAATGCCCTCTAGCCGACAGTTGTTTTACTTTAAAATGGTTTATGTTTACAGTTGATTTAATTAATAAAGCTGGGGCCAAGCCCTTTCCTCCTTATTCTGTGGTCCTGTGTCATTTGCGGCAGAAGGATTTGGGGTAGATGGTTTTTTTTAGTGATGTTTTTGTAGGCATGTCTTTGGCGGTCATGTTTAAACAGACAACAAACCAGCTGTGAAGCAAAATACATTTTGAACACAATCAGTGTCTCCCTACAATACTGATTAATATATATATCACTATTGGTTGTTATTATTTCATATAGTGGGATCTGCTAATGTCAACAAACACGCTGTAAGAGAGTACACATCCTGATAATCTCAGGTATTCCATAAGGATATAAGGATAACTGGAAAAAACAGTAAGGAATAAGTTTGTTTAGATAATACGAGAACACAAAGACACAGAATGCAAATATATATTATAAGCCAGCAACCCCTGAATGCTGCTTTTGTTTGTGTTAATTTAATTTATTAATTGTATATATTTTTTAAAGCATTATGTCAAAAAAATGGGGGTTTATTCCAGCCTGGAATGTTATTTTAAAGGGGAAAAACTTGTTCTTATTAAAGGCTAGCAGCGCTGCATACCTCCAATGATTGATGTTAGTCATGTGTTTTATGTGAGATATTTAAAATATTTGTCATATAGTCACCTAACATTTTCTGTAATATCTCCATACCCTCCCTCCACCACCACCACACCCTGTACGAGTAATTTGTCCTTCTTTGGTCATGTTGTGAGGAATGGCACTGAATGACTGATCATAAAGTGCTCCTATTGTCTAGCACAGGGATAGGCAACCTTCGGCTCTCCAGATGTTGTGGACTACATCCCCCATAATGCTCTTACACACATAATGCTGGCAAAGCATCATGGGAGGTGTAGTCCAAAACATCTGCAGAGCCGAAGGTTGCCTATGCCTGGTCTAGCAGAAAATATAAATATCTTTAATGTCAGAATTTTACATCATTAATTTTTCTAAAGCCACCACCCCATGTTTTGCTCTTACACTCTTCTGCATGGCAGCAAGATAACATGTTACAAGTAAGCAAGTTACAGTAAGGCTTGCTGACTGCTGATATTATTTACCCTGGTAAGTCCATGTTATCTCACAACATGTGTGCTGGTCTGACACTGCAGGCCGCTGATACCATGTATATTGTTACTTCTCTCTACATGTAAAACTTTCTGTAAATGTTTTCTGGTTTTTACCTGCAAACTCTTTTTTCTAGTAGTTTTTTTGAGTATATTTGTTTTCAGCTGTATAGTCCCCTTACTGTGGACCCCTTAGTAGATCTTTTGTTGCTTTCATCTATCTGGCCTTCTTCCACCGCCTACCTTTTTCCCCCTCAGTTTGGAGTAATTTTAGAGTAGTAAAATAAAACAAGGTATGTTGTAATGCTTGCTGATGTACACTATATTTAGCATTTTTTTTGTCTATTGATATTCATCTGCCTTTCTTAAAGGATTTATCCAACCACCATGACCACTTCTGCTATTAGAAGTTGTCATGGTTGTAGAAGCCTGAATGTGCAGTATTTCAGTTTGAAACGCTGTACATGTGCAAAGAAATCTAGAGTTTTGTGCTTGTGGCTATTTGCACCTCCCGGCACACATGGCCTGACCTTTACTGATACTTGTTCAAATGACCTAACAGTTGTTACTAAGCCATGGGTGTAATGTATAAAAAATTCTATAAATTCATTTTTTAAATATAGAATTTGTTGAAAATCAGCAGCATGTGAAAGAATCAAGAAATGGCTGACTATATATATATATATATATATATATCATAATAATAATAATAATAATAATAATAATTCCCATCCCTCCAGTTCTTGGTAAAAGCACTGACCCTATACCATACAACCCTAAGGTTATTAAACACGCTACAGTAGCCTAAAGTGAACCCGACACTCCAGACTTACCTAATGCTATAACTGTTCCCAAAGCACTAAATATATAAATTTATCATAAATTTAAAGGTATACGTTTAGTTGGGAGCTGTAGGACATTACTTACCTGCAGTAAGTCGCTCAATTGCTGCCATTCTAATAGGTCCTGTGTGTATTGGCAGTAGTTCCCAAACCAGTGCTCATGGCCCACCAATAATCCAAGATTTATGTATTTCCCTTTTTTTATTCCAATGGAGATACTGACAAAACCTGGTCTGTTGGTGAGCCATGAGGACTGGTTTGTGAACCACTGTGTTAGAGTGCTGTAATACCCGTTGCTTCCCTCAGCCTGCTGTTATTAGTCTTGCCTGGGACATTTTGTCAAACAGGAACATCCCCCCCATACTGATATGCTGACTTAATTGTTAGTACATATCCATCAGTGCTTCTCATATTACCCCAGCAGGTGCTTCTCACTGAGTAACACTGTGATAGGTAGTAAGAAAACTGCATGGGGGAGGGTTCTCCTGCTTCTCCTATTATTTAGTAGTCGGCATGAGACTCTGCGTCTCACTAATACACAGGTCTGAATTCGGAGATAATTGACAGGTTGTCAAACATTAAAGAGCCTTAAATGAAAATCTATAGATTTTCTAGCATTTCGCCATTTGCCAGCACAATGTAGAGATGACATTTAATGCTCTTTTGCATGAAAGGGACACTATAGGCACTATAACCATTTAATCTCATTGATTTGGTTAGAGTGCATGAAGTCTCCTGGTACTTTCCTTCTATTCAGTTTTAAAGGCATTTTTCTATCAGTTTGAAACTAAATAAGGGTTCATGGCTGCCCACAGCCTTGCCATACCAATTCATACCAGCGACAGATGCTGTGATGGGCTGAAAGCAATCAGCTGACACTCCCAGCCAATAACAGCTGCCCATTAATGTTCAGGCTAATGCTTCCTCATAATTCTAAGCATAGGGTTGCCACCTTTTTGAAAAAAAATAAAAATACCAGCTATGCTAATTATATATGTACAATGTTACAGGACACAACGTCAATTAATGTTATCTAATGTCTCAGGGAGTTACACAAGAGAAAAACCATGTGGAAAGGGAATTTTTTTCTAAATCACTAATAAACTTTCACTGTATTTGTTGCATTATATATGTGTAGCAGTGTATGTCTATACTGTCTGAATTAGTGTGAGTGTGTGTATAGCATTGTGTTCTCTAAATGTATTTATGACAGTGTGTGAATATTGTTGTCTGAGTGCGCACGTGTGTGTGATTGTATGTATACTTTGTCTAAGTGTATGTATAACAGTATGTACTTACTGTGTTTGAGTGGGTGTCAGTGTATTTATACTGGGAGTGTGTTTGTGGCAGTGTGTGTCTACTATACCATGCACATGCTATGTATAATAAAGGTGAATATTCCGGCTCTATTTCTGTAACCAGAGTCTCATCAAAGAAAAATAACAGCTGCTGGGGACTCTTGTTTATCATTAAAACATTACAAATGGTTTAACACTGAACAGAAGGACAATACGAGGGAACTCTAGACAATATAACTACTTCAATGAAATGAAGCGGTGACAATGTCTACAGTGTCCCTTTAAGACCAATCTGTGTGTACCGTGACAAGCATACTTAGTCGTGAAAGGTCTTGCAAGTTCATGGTATGTGCAGCATTTTCATATACTTTTGAAATTCCTCCTCGCGTATTTTTTTGTGTTTGAGTTGTAGAAACATAGAATGTGACGGCAGATAAGAACCATTCGGCCCATCTAGTCTGCCCAGTTTTCTAAATACTTTTATTAGTCCCTGGCCTTATCTTATAGTTAATTTTTGCATGCATACAGAGACATACCGCCATACAGACACATACATATATGCAGGCATACAGAGACATACAGGCATACATAAACATACATACAAAGACATACAGGCATACATAAACATACATACAAACACATACAAACATACATACAGAGGCAAACCGTCATACAGACACATACATACAGAAACATGCATACAGAGACACATACATACATCCGTACATACAGAGACATAAAGGCACAGAGTTACACACATGCATACAGATACATACATGCATGGATACAGAGACATACATACATACATACACACAGAGTCATACATACATACAGAGAGAGACATACATACAGACAGAGACATACATACAGACAGAGACATACATACTTACATCAGTTCAATCTTGTCCCCTGGGTGCATTCTGTCCGGCTCTGTGGAGTCCTGTCCTGCAGCCCAGCCTCATCACTGGGCGCCAGCCGCGCTGTGTGGTACACAGGGAGCAGGGATATGATGTCATTCATATCCCCGCCCCCTCCACCCAGCCTGCAGCAGACACCAGGGTAGGAGGTGGGCAGGCAGAGGCTGGGCTCCGCGGGCGGGAATCTCTGGGCTGCGCTCGGCTACGCTACAAATTGTAACCGGCTGGAGGGGAGCGCAGTGCGCTTCCCTCCTTCCGGTCAGCCTGACATTGTGCCCCCAGGGCTGGTGCGCCCTAAGGCGGCCGCCTGGGCCTCCTTATGGTAGCGCCGGCCCTGACTGGGATATTACAGAGCCCCCAGTAATGTGCAGTGAGTACTGGGATAATACAGAGCCCCCAGTAATGTGCAGTGAGTACTGGGATATTACAGAGCCCCCAGTAATGTGCAGTGAGTACTGGGATATTACAGAGCCCCCAGTAATGTGCAGTGTGTACTGGGATATTACAGAGCCCCCAGTAATGTGCAGTGTGTACTGGGATATTACAGAGCCCCCAGTAATGTGCAGTGTGTACTGGGATATTACAGAGCCCCCAATAATGTGCAGTGTGTACTGGGATATTACAGAGCCCCCAGTAATGTGCAGTGTGTACTGGGATATTACAGAGCCCCCAGTAATGTGCAGTGAGTACTGGGATATTACAGAGCTCCCAGTAATGTGCAGTGTGTACTGGGATATTACAGAGCCCCCAGTAATGTGCAGTGTGTACTGGGATATTACAGAGCCCCAGTAATGTGCAGTGTGTACTGGGATATTACAGAGCCCCCAGTAATGTGCAGGGTATACTGGGATATTACAGATTCCCCAGTAATGTGCAGTGTGTACTGGGATATTACAGAGCTCCCAGTAATGTGCAGTGTGTACTGGGATATTACAGAGCCCCCAGTAATGTGCAGTGTGTACTGGGATATTACAGATTCCCCAGTAATGTGCAGTGAGTACTGGGATATTACAGAGCCCCCAGTAATGTGCAGTGAGTACTGGAATATTACAGAGCCCCCAGTAATGTGCAGTGAGTACTGGGATAATACAGAGCCCCCAGTAATGTGGAGTACTGGGATATTACAGAGCCCCAGTAATGTGCAGGGTATACTGGGATAATACAGAGCCCCCAGTAATGTGCAGTGTGTACTGGGATATTACAGAGCCCCCAGTAATGTGCAGGTTATACTGGGATATTACAGAGCCCCCAGTAATGTGCAGTGAGTACTGGGATAATAGAGCCCCCAGTAATGTGGAGTACTGGGATATTACAGAGCCCCAGTAATGTGGAGTACTGGGATATTACAGAGCCCCAGTAATGTGCAGTGAGTACTGGGATATTACAGATTCCCCAGTAATGTGCAGGTTATACTGGGATATTACAGAGCCCCCAGTAATGTGCAGGGTGTACTGGGATATTACAGATTCCCCAGTAATGTGCAGGTTATACTGGGATATTACAGAGCCCCCAGTAATGTGCAGGGTATACTGGGATATTACAGATTCCCCAGTAATGTGCAGTGTGTACTGGGATATTACAGAGCCCCCAGTAATGTGCAGTGTGTACTGGGATATTACAGAGCCCCCAGTAATGTGCAGTGAGTACTGGGATATTACAGAGCCCCCAGTAATGTGCAGGTTATACTGGGATATTACAGAGCCCCCAGTAATGTGCAGGTTATACTGGGATATTACAGAGCCCCCAGTAATGTGCAGTGAGTACTGGGATATTACAGAGCCCCCAGTAATGTGCAGTGAGTACTGGGATATTACAGAGCCCCCAGTAATGTGCAGTGTGTACTGGGATATTACAGAGCCCCCGGTAATGTGCAGTGTGTATTGGGATATTACAGAGCCCCCGGTAATGTGCAGTGTGTACTGGGATATTACAGAGCCCCCGGTAATGTGCAGTGTGTACTGGGATATTACAGAGACCCCAGTAATGTGCAGTGTGTACTGGGATATTACAGAACCCCCAGTAATGTGCAATGTCACATGGCTTAGCCGAAGAGAGCTAACAAATCTACTAGGCAAGAGCTTCTGGCTCTCTGGCTGATATAGTGGAGTCAAGGAGCTGCAACTGGCAGATCTCACTTAAGTAGTCAATTCTTTCTAACTACCATCATACTACTTATAATGGAGGGAGCCAGATCACTGATGGCCCCATAACCACTATAGTGCACCGTAGTGGTTATGGTGCTTGGAGTATTCCTTTAACATACTCATGTAACTAGGCCCATAAAAACATTCAGCTCCAGGCCCACGAGACCCTTAATTAGCCCTGGATTTAGGATTGTAGAAGTCGGTGAAATGTAACAGAACTAAATGCCGAGCTAGGTAGCATGGATTGAGGAATATATGAGTCTTTGCCAGGGATTGTTTTTCTAAAAAAGAGAGAATTTTCTAATTCAGGTTTCATGCTTTCACCCTATTGTTATTTCCCCTACATCCTGTACATCTGCATTTTTCTTCCTTTCTCCGGCACTGCTTGTCAATGTTACTGTATAATTTAAACCTTTTGATTGAAAGGCATACTTAGGGGATTGGTAATAAAGTAATATGCTTTTATTCAGCTTACATGTGTAAATGTCAAGGTCAGCGTTTAAGTCTCCATGAGAGACCATTATCAAGAAATTGTTAAAACACTACCGCCAAAATATATACACGAAGATCATGGACAGTGAGGTTGACGTGAGAAAGTGGCTGTGTGACAACACCATGATATCATTTCCCAGACAGTTCCACCCACTAAACAAAACCTTAATAGAAATGAATATTTGTGGCATAGTATCACTCCTTAGGTGATAGGTGCATACAATGTTTGTAGTGAGAGGGAATGGTCAGGTGAATCATGTCATGGTGTAACTTCTAATTCACAAACCTGACTCTTGGTTACTATTCCCCCTTCCTATTGTGTTTAATACTCGTCCCCTAGATTGTAAAATCATTTAAGCAGGGTCCTCATCAACCTATTGTTCCTGTAACATTTTCTAATTGTCTCATTTTTTGTTATTTTTTGTATAATTCTTTATTTTTGTAGTGCATGGTAATTGGTACAGAAGATCAAGAACATTGTACATGGTACCATTAGAAAGAGGGAACATGAAGGTTATAATACATGTCTGAATTACTGCATATTTTTTGTTTTGAAGGTTCTGTGTCAAAGAACAAACTAATTAAAAATGTCTAGGAGAGTATATGCTAGCTAGAAAAAAAGATGGTCTAAACACTCAAAATGCAAAGCATAATTGTGCAGGAGTGTAAACATGGTATAATATTAACTGGAATACTGAGATTAACATTATAGTGCCACTGGGTACTTAAAAAGAGATACAGACTGGCTTGTCTGTGAATAAGCAGGATCCTGCCGTCAGAGATTCATCCCACCCCACACATGGGCCACTTCAGGCAGTCCACCAATTTTACAGGAATGTTGTCGGTGCTCATCTCCATGCTGTATGGTAGGGAGAGACAAGCCCTATGTGTGTGAGCTGTAGGTAAGTCGCTGCGCCATGGTTCCACACCTCCCTAAGTCTAGGCCAAAAGGGGAGCCCACTTTGCTTGTCCAGGGATATTCCTTTGCCCCTCTGCAGGATTTGCAAGTCTGGGGGGGATCACCAGAGGTTGAGAAGTTTATTGTGTCAGTGTGTCAGGCCTTCCTCCTGGAGTGAGATCAGTGATCTGACACCGCAGCTCGGGTTTCAGGCTGAATAGTGGGTTGAGGTCTGGCATATATGCGCTCCCAGAACTTCTGACAGAGCCTGTCGGGAGATCTGACGCCTCTCCCAGGCACCCAGGCATGGTAGGCCTCATAACCGTATGATGTGAGATCTTGGTGTCTTGGGTCCACTAGAGTATCCCCAAGCTACTACACAATGCTAGACAGTGCACAATTCTTGTTGGTCTGTTTTCAGTGCAGTTTGGGCATGAGAAGTATGTTGCCTGATTGTGCCAGAGCTATTGCAGAGCATGTCTGGCCATCGTGGCTGTCAGGCCCTGCCCCCGTAATTGACTCATTTATTGTTAAATTTCCCCATTTATAATATTGTAAAGTGCTGTGGAATAAGTTACCGCTTTATAAATGGCAACAATAATAATAATAATAATGGTGTTTTTACACAGCTGTTTTCTCATGGCAAACCTCACTTTAATTTATCTTTGTGTGTGTGTGTGTGTATATATATATATATATATATATATATATATATATATATATATATATATATTTTTTTTTTTTTTATTATCTTTGGATCAAACATGACAAAACTCCCCACATTGCAAATAGAAAGATGACTGCTATGCATAACCTGCATATCTCAAGCTGGACTTTCAGAAGTCCTCCTTGGGCACAAAAACTCGAGAAATATCGTATCTACAACAGTCCCAGAGTTCATAGCTTCACATGCAAATGACCACTTTGTGGGTCTCATCAGACAGTATTACGCTGGTTCAGGTCTGGAAGTTGAACTCTCTGAGAGAATATAGCGAAATACCAAGAAGTTTTATGGTGAAATCAAACACGATCAAACTCCCTGCAGTGCAAATAGAAAAATTGCTGTTATGCATGACAATGCAAATCTCAAGTTGGAATTTACCTGTAGAAATGCATGTCTGTGCTAATTTGCATGTCAAGCTGGGAACTCTGGGATCATTGTGGAAGCTTGATGTTTCTATGCATGAGGAGGACTCTCACAATCCAACAAGAGACATGCAGGTGACGCATAACCATTTTTTTTTTGTATGTTTATCTATATATTATTGCATCTAAGAAAAGAAACAGTTTAGATGCATGCTGTCGACTTAATTTACACCAGCAGCAATAAATGTTAAAAAAACAAACAGAAAACGAACACCGTTGTCAGATCGTTTGGTGTTCCCATTTTACATTGTATCTGTGGCTTATATATTTGGAGTTAATAAATGCAAAGTGCGTGTGTACACCATGCTAACTTTCTATCTCCCATGCTCCATCCCATTCACAATTCATGCATACTAAACATACTGACATGACAACAAACCACAGTGACCAAATGTGATATTGTTTTACTAATAAAGCTACTTGTTGTGAGTGACAAATGGTTAAGGAAATATCTATGCAAAATATTATGTTGTGTGTATTCAATAAACTCCAAATAGCAGTGAGTTCTAATAAGAAAAGTAAAATTTAGCTAAACACTTGAATTGTCACAAAACTCCAATTCAGCTATATAAGTTACTTACGGCTTTTATTTCGGCCTAAATGTTGCCGTTTAGATTTCAATTCACGGCAATGCACTGCTTAGTGTTGTTTTGCCCATGTTATGTAATTAGAACCAAAGAATTACTCATAGAATGTTAATTGTATTAGTTTCATACCAGGAGACAGTTTCTGTATGTCACAATTAAGTTGTTGTTTTTTCTTAAAATTCATGCCTCATCACTAAAGTGTTTCCTGATAATGAGGTAACTTTTATGGTTAATTTCTATAGTGAGAACGGTCAGGAATTTAAAGTTAATTTCAAATTTAAGGCCAGGGTAGTCAAACTGGAAACATTCTCCAAATCAGCGATGCTTCTAGTTTGGCTACTTTGGCCTTTAATTTGCTATTCACGTTGAATTCCTGACAATTCTTTATTTAGTGAATAAGCCTGTTTGTGCTGCTCTGTACACCATGAGTCTGCTGCCATCTGAAGCACCGAAAGGACTTATTGAAGCTCTAGCTAGCTGATCTTTGCCAAACAGAGATAAAACCTGTCTATTCTTCTTTGGATTTAGCACTTACCCAGACCTGCAGCTGATAATATTTTAAAGGAGGGATACATTGAAATGATAGCTGGGTCAATATGTAATATTAAGATTAATTAACCACAGTATAAAAAAGAAAAACAAAAGGGTGAACCGTTTAGTAGGTGAGCCCCTTTGTAAAGCGAGTAACCCAAATAAAACGTAACTTTTAATAAGTATTGTATACAATATACGTGAAAAAAAACTAAGTCAAATATATAAAAGTTGTCAGCAGAATAAATATAACTTCTGCCTATATAAGGAGAAATCAATTCCCCCCCCAAAAATGCATAAAGCACTTCGAGTAAGAATATATAGGTCCTAAGTAATACTGTTTAAATAAATATTCAAAATAAATAGATAGAAAAATAAATGACAATTAAAGTAGGAAATAACATTTTAAAAAAAAAAAAAAGAAAAGAAAAAGTGTTTGAAAATAAGTCCAATAATATCTCACTGTTCAATCAGTGGTAATTAGAAGCTTAGATTGAGTACTGCAATGAGTTAATACTAGCAACAAGTGTAACTACATGCTGGGAGTCACATATGTTGCCAGTCTAATAACCCAGAGGGGGAAGATAACATTAATTGTAGCAAAACTATTGGTCCTGCCAGAGGTAGCGAGAATTATCAAGGAGATAAAGTTATAAATTGGAAAGGCTAGCTTCCCTACTCTGCTGTGCCTTTGAGGGCACCCCTTAAGGACCAAACCTCTGGAATAAAAAGGGAATCATGACATGTCACGTGTCCTTAAGGGGTTAAAAAGGTGCAAGTTGCCCCCTCCCCCTTATCCAAGTTAAATAAATGCAGTGTGTCAAACAAGACCAAAGCAAAACAACTAAAGAAATGAATTAAGAAATAGTGAAAAAAACAAAACAAAAAAAAAGATAAAATAAATCTTGCATGGGTGGTATAATCTAATGGTGTCGAGGCATTTCCCCTTATCAACTGAACCAACACCATGCAAAGTAACGTCTCGACACACGTTTCGCCGTTAAGGCTCTTCTAGGGGGGGGGGGGGGGGGGGGGGGGGGTTGAGGGTTGATTTATCCTTATATAGGCAGAAGTTATATTTATTCTGCTGACAACTTTTATATATTTGACTTAGTTTTTTTCACGTATATTTTATACAATACTTATTCAAAGTTTTATTTGGGTTACTCGCTTTACAATGGGGCTCACCTACTAAACGGTTTACCCTTTTGTTTTACTTTTCTATACTGTGGTTTATTCGTACTGGGGGTTATCCCCCCTAACCTTAGAGTAACCTGACACCTTCTCCCTGATAGGTTTCCTTTTCTTTATATTTCATTAAGATTAATCATGCTCATATTATCAACCTAAGAAATATTAATTGGTTGAATTGGACCTGCTGCCAATATAGCTAGAGGATCCACGCTTTTTAACAGGTTCTACAGTTGGCTAAATAAGGAAAGTACTACCAATTTCTTGATAAATATCCCCCATATGTAACACATTGAATTCAAATGAATGTGTCTGACTCCTCAACATATCATCATCATTCTCCAAACTGTCAAGGTAAATTCATCTCTTAGCATCTTTAAGATGATCTAGGGTGCTTACTTTCCAAATTCAGCAAATTTTAATTAAATTAACAGAGTTTAGGAATTTATAATGCTGGATTATAGCAACAGTAAATTTACTAACACGCAAAAAATAAAGTAAAATATTTGGTAGTCCTGTCCTACCATTAGTACTCTAAAAAGGTATTCAGCACACAAAAATAAAGAGAAAAAAAAAACCATTCAATACTTTGAATACTTTGTCATATTTATACTATAAATGTAACACTTTTGAAGCACACAAGAATCACAATAGTCACACTATAGCTTACTCACCAGAAGAATTGTCAGGAAAATAAAAGTCTTTAGAGGGAGCCACCAGGACATGCCTTGACTGGAGATCACCCCAGTGGGGCCCATTTGCCACGGGTACGGTCAGTACTGCATAAATTTGAAGTTAATTAAAAGAGTACAGAGTCCTCTCCTCACAATACGAAAGCAAAATAGAGTCTGCTCTAGAACAGTAGCTCCACACCATCTGAGTAAAGGATAACATTTGGCAATAGGATAGTCAAGTGGTTGAGCTTTAAGCTTCCTATACCCCGCCTCTCTGTTCTGTATGACTCATTTTAAAGCTATGCTGGCAAACAAGTGCAGCGTTTATTTTGCATGGTGGATGTAAAACACATTAGAATCTCCAGGACTAAATTAACAACTACAGTTTATTTCATTCCAAAATTAAAAACATAGAAATATATTTCAAGCTGCTAGTGCTTTAGCATTAGCAGCACTGCAAAATCCAAACACCATGTAATACAAAATGTACATAAACACCACTTGAACCCCTCCCACCATGTTTCCTGCTATTATTAGCACTCATTCCAAAGGATATGGGAAGTACCCTTGCCCTCGTCATTCACATTTCTGTATCCTGTCATCCCACGTAAAACATAAAGATAATAAAAAAAGGTTAGAGGGTGCTTTTCATATGTATGATACCGGAGAAACTGACGGAAGCCAAGCACAGAGAGATGGACACAGGTTTCTTCAGGAAGGAAGAGATTCTTTATTGGATCACCGATCGGGACTCAGAGGGACTAACGTCACCAAAATACAACAAGTTCTGAGCCCCGGACAATAGTGCAGGCTCCTTATATAGGCACATAACTCCTCCCATATTAAGCTCCACCCGCACATTCTCTTAACCAATCAACACAAATAAGAATTAACTTCCTGTTTGACCGCATGGCCTGTCCAGCACAATGGAGGAGGGGAATACTACATCCTGTATTCTTGCACATGCTCCGTACACTACTGATCGTATCTTGCCTCGTGCAACCAACTGATCGATACGTCAGCATATGCACGTACACATGCCACGTGGTAATCTCGGCCTACTAAATTTATTTTTACCGAGATTCCACCACATTCCCCCCTTTGATGCCTCTTGATATTTTACAATTACTTGAGGCATCACTTAACCTTAGTTTGCATACACCGCAAGTTACCTTGAACCAGACCAGACTTATCTTATGATGTGAATCTTCAACATTCATCTTCCTGCATTGGTTCTCCCTGATCTAGAGCCTCATATTTATAGATTGCCATTATCTGTGCAGCAGCCTTCCTCTCTGCTATATTTTCTATCAGGCTTTGCACAGACCTAACTACTAAGGGTATAAGACACGGCAGGAGTAGACACAACATTAAAATCAGTAGGACTCCACCTACCACTGCCTTAAGCCCTCCAAACCACTCATACCAGCTACCAAACCAACTACTTGGATTGTACCCTTTCCATACCTGAGTAGGCACATGCGCTAGTTTAACCATATGGCTAGTAAGCTCAGCTATTGCTTGCCCTTCGTCATCTATTTGAAGACAGCAATTGCTCAGGTTAAACTTCCCACATACACCTCCCTCTACTGCCAAAAGGTAATCCAAGGCTAATCTATTTTGGTAGACTGCTGTCCTCATCCTGGTATTATGCTTCGCTAGAAGATTGAGCGCTTGTGATGTCTCGTTAGTAATGATCTCAACCACCGCCTGTAATCTTATAATACGGTTGAGCATATAAATAGGGGTTCTATAACCAAAGGTACCATCTTCTGCCCACGTGGCTGGCCCATAATAATCTATAATACGCTGGGGAGGCCATTCATTATCTTCCCAGGCGCCTATCTCTATGGGCCCCCTTTTCTTCCTATGATTCACATCATACACTTTAACACCTAAAGTCTCACCTGTTTCAATAGGTAACAAGAAGAAGGATGGTTTAAGCATACCCAACACACATGCCCCTTCCCAGTCCTGTGGCAACTCCGAATAGGCTTTCTTACCACAGATCCAGTACAAATTTGCTGGGGCTCTCCAGGTAGATGTGATGGATAGGTCAAACCACACATCCTTTAAATTGGCGTATCTAGCAAACGGGTTAGATGGTTCTGAGACATTTGAAGCCGACCACCAAGTTGTATTCTTTGTATCATCATCATAAGCTTTTTGCCATAGACAAGTTAATTCTCCTACAGAAGTATTATACATTATTCCTTTCCTTGCTATGCAAACATAACCTATGATGGAGGTCTTTAATCTCCACTCAGATTTACCTCTAACACTCGTATGATAATCGGCTAGTGTAGATATTAATTGGTCAACTGCCTCAGAACCGGACATTACCTCCTTTGCTTCCCAAGGCCATTGGTCTCCCATGTTAGTACCTCCACACACATAGCAGTTGGTAACATTAAGACTACCGGCAATACTTTCAGCTAAATCAATGAACAGGTTTTTAGCATTATGGGGGATCTTATTATCTATACTCATCTCTTCATAAAAGGAATGGTATACTTGATGAGTCTGGGAGGATACCGTATCAGTCTCTATCCCTATAAACAATACTGTCCCAGGATCTAAACCCGTCCCATATATTTGAAACCCAAATAAATTACCATACTTGTCTAAGAACTTGTCGGGGTTATTTATAAGTATATGGACTGGATTGCATTCCATAGACTTACAATATGGGCTAGTAGGCAACTTAGTCACTATCATGTCCTTGTCTACTGTCTGTCCCCAAGTTGCCCACCCCACACAAGACCAATATGGGCAAAAGTTATAATCTCTATTTGGGCATCTAGGACTCACATATTTATTTTTACTACTGGGACAAATATATTTATCATTAGACCCATACGTCCTCTCCCATCTAAGATCCCCACATACATTCCACGGCTTTCTACCACTTGATATCGCCTTACATGCATCAAATAGCAGAACACCCGAAGAATGTACGGATTCTAACACCGTCTTATTAATTAGGGTCCCCTGAGGATCTCCATTCCTGAGAGTCAACCAAATTGTACGAGGTTGATACTCCGGACTGAAGCACTTAGGTTCTCCTACTCCTAAATGGCACACACTATATTCTATATTAAGGTATCTACATCTGGATACATCTCCTTTACACTCGTATTGTGAATGCCAAATTAGGGTTTGGGAAATATGGTTACCTGTTCTTGTAGTCTTAATGCATACCTCACAGCTAGGAGTGTCGGTACCTCTACCTTCCTGAATATAAAAACACATATAAATAAACACTATCAAAAACACATCTTTCGTCGTCATCCTCAGTCTTCGTCCGTGCGAAGGCACCTCAGCTTCCAGGATGTAAGGGCTGCAGGGAATGGAGTTCTGCTCGTCTTCACAGGAGTCCCTTCGAGACTTTCCCTGGCTTATACACTATATGTCGGTGAGCGGACAGGCTTTATTATGGCCGTCTAAACACTCACTTCACCAAATCTCTGTAACAATAAAATTTATAATCCACAAAGTTCCTCGTTACTCCGACTGAGTCGTGCGTTTTAACCGGATCTTGCAGGGATTCTCTGGATCTGCTGTAACTTGCCAAGAATCGACTGCTGCTGGTTTAACCCTGGAGTGATGTATCCACGGAGTCACTTCGGCTACTTTTATCGCTGTAGGGGTAGACAAAAGAACAACATAAGGACCTCTCCACTTGGGCCCTAACGGTACATTATTCCACTCTTTAATCCACACTTGGTCTCCTGGGTGGTAACTATGAACTGGGGGATAAATATTCACAGGTAATCTATCTTGTACCCATTTCTGTACCTCCTCCATAGTCCTACCCAACTCTACAACCTGCTGCCGGGTAATTCCTTCTCCCAACTGACTCAAATCCCCCCTTAAGTTACCAAGTACGGGAGGTGGTCGCCCATACATGATTTCAAAAGGAGAGAGGCCCATCCTTCTGGTAGGGGTACTGCGGATTCGCAATAGAGCTATGGGTAAGAGAACGTTCCACTTAAGTTGGGTTTCCTGACACATTTTAGCCAACTGATTCTTAATAGTTCTATTCATTCTCTCTACCTTACCAGAACTCTGGGGTCTATATGCAGTATGAAGTCTCCACTTTATACCAAGCATATGAGTCAGTTGCTGTAGGCAATGGTGAACAAAAGCTGGACCATTGTCCGATCCTATAGAGCAGGGTAGTCCATATCGGGGTATTATTTCTCGTAACAGGAATCTCACAACTTCTCCTGCTTTCTCTGTACGAGTAGGACATGCTTCTACCCAGCCTGAATAGGTGCACACAATTACCAACAGGTAACGATGTCCACCCGACTTAGGCATCACTGTGAAGTCAATTTGTAAATCGGACATGGGGAGTCCCCCCATAAACTGGACTCCTGGTGGCTTTACTGGTCCTTGTCTTGCATTATTTTTAGCACACGTTACACATCTTCGTACAATGGCCTGAGTCAAGTTGGACAATCTTGGTATGTAGAAATGTTTTCTGAGAGATTCTTCTGTGCTGTCTCTCCCAGAATGTGTCCCGTTGTGATAATTTTGGACAATTTCTACCGCTAGTGATGCTGGAATGACTATTCTTCCATCTTCTAACTGATACCATTTGTTCTCCAAATACTTTCCAGGTTCAGTCTTTAACCACTCCTCTTCTTGAGCTGTATAAACTGGAGTCCATTGAGACAGTGGAGTTGGTATTAGAGCAGCTATATGCCCCACATATTCCTGTCTTCCCGATTCAGCGGCACGCTTAGCTGTACTGTCTGCCATCCGATTTCCCTTGGTTACATCACCATCTCCTCTCAGATGCGCTCGACAATGTATGATACCGACTTCTTTCGGCTCCCACACTGCTTCCAATAGTTGTAGGATTTCAGCTGCATACTTGATTTCTTTGCCTTCTGAATTCAATAGTCCTCTTTCTTTATACAAAGCTCCGTGGGCATGAGTGGTTAAAAACGCATACTTGGAGTCCGTGTAGATGTTCACTCTTAAACCTTCAGCCAATTGTAACGCTCGTGTCAGTGCTATCAATTCTGCCTTTTGTGCTGATGTTCCTTTTGCTAGTGGCCGAGCTTCTATCACCTTGTCTATTGTTGTTACTGCATATCCTGCATAGCGGATCCCTTCTTTCACATAACTACTGCCGTCGGTGTAATATTGAACATCGGGGTTCTGGATGGGAAAATCACGAAGATCTGGTCTACTTGAAAATACTTCATCCATTACTTCCAAACAATCATGTTGACTTTCAGTAGGTTGTGGCAAAAGGGTAGCTGGATTTAAGGTGTTTACAGTCTCTAAATGCACTCTTGGGTTTTCACACAACATTGCTTGATACTTGGTCATACGGCTGTTACTAAACCAATGATTTCCTTTGTAATCCAACAACGTCTGTACTGCATGTGGGACTCGTACATAAAGTTCTTGACCTAGAGTGAGTTTATCGGCTTCAGCTACTAGCAGGGCGGCTGCAGCTACTGCTCTTAGACAAGGTGGAAGTCCGCTGGCCACTGCATCCAGTTGCTTAGACATGTAGGCAACAGGTCTTTGCCATGATCCCAAGTACTGTGTCAATACTCCCACAGCCATTCTTCTTTGCTCATGTACATACAGGTAGAATGGTCGTGTGTGATCAGGTAGACCTAATGCTGGGGCACTCATCAAAGCCTTCTTCACATCTTCAAATGCCGTTTGCTGTTCTTGAGTCCATAAGAAGGGGTCGTGCTCTGTACCTTTGATAGCTGCATACAGAGGTTTTGACAGTATCGCGTAGCTGGGAATCCATATCCTACAGAAGCCTGCTGCCCCCAAGAATTCTCGCACTTGTCTTCTATTCTTGGGTATCGGTATTTGGCACACAGCTTCTTTTCTCTCTGGCCCCATAATTCTTTGACCTTCAGAGATATGGAATCCCAGATATTTGACAGTTGGCAAACACAACTGAGCCTTCTTTCTAAACACCTTGTATCCTGCCTTCCAGAGAATGTGTAGTAGATCGTGCGTTGCTTGCTGACATATTTCCTTTGTAACTGCTGCTATCAACAAGTCATCTACATATTGTAACAATACACACTCTCCTGGGATGGACTCGAAATCCAGTAGATCTTGGCTTAGAGCTGAACCAAATAGGGTAGGTGAATTTTTAAACCCTTGGGGCAGTCTTGTCCAGGTCATTTGGCGTTTTGAGCCCGTTACAGCGTTTTCCCATTGGAAAGCGAAAATACATTGACTTTCTGCGGCAATTCGGAGGCAAAAGAAGGCATCTTTGAGGTCTAAGACTGTAAAGTAAGTAGCCCCGCCCGGAATTAAAGCAAGCAGGTTATATGGATTGGGTACAACTGGATGTATACTAACAACCGCATCATTGACTGCTCTCAAGTCCTGCACAGGTCGATACTCATCTGTACCGGGCTTTTGAACAGGCAGCAATGGGGTGTTCCAGGGGGAAGTACAGAATTTTAGGATACCATACCGTATGAACTTATCCAGATAAGATTGGATGTTCTTCTTAGCCTTCTGCGGGATGTGGTATTGTCTTAGGCTCACTGGATAAACCCCAAGTTTTAGTTCAATTTTAATAGGTGGAATATTGCGGGCCAGTCCTGGTGGGTTGTTCTCTGCCCAAACTCCTGGTATGTTGAATAAGGACTCATCACTCCTAGGGTTTTGGCTAGTCAACGCTGTATAAAGTCGCCACTCTTCTTCCTTTGGTACAGATAATGTCATAATACCTGAAGGTCCATTAAACTTTAAGGATGTTGTTCCATTTGGTAGGAACGTAATCTGCGCTTGTAATTTAGATAGCATATCACGTCCCAGCAATTGGACTGGACATTCAGGCACATAAAGGAATTGATGTTTTACTACGTGGCCTCCCAATGTACAGAGTCGACTTTTAAGAACCGTTTTTTCAGCACTTCTTCCAGTTGCTCCTATCACAGTAATAGTCCTTCCAGATGGAGGAGCAACTAGATTAGTCACCACCGAATGTTCAGCACCAGTGTCGATCATGAACGCACTCCTTTTTCCCCCTATTGATACATCGACCATAGGCTCCGCTCGACCAAGGGGGATGGAGCCCGGTCGGTATCAATAGTTCTCCATGACCGTGTCAGCCAATCCTACAAAGTCCCTACCTTCTCTATCGCGGGACCTTTGCGCTGCTGGGAAATACCTATCTTCCCTAACACTTCCTCTGTTCCCATTGCTCCCTCTATTACCATTACTCCCTCCGGGGCCTCCTCTACCTCTCGCTCTGCCTCTAAAGTTTCCATAACCTGTCCTAGGTCTGTCTCTCTCAGACTGTTCTCTTCGCGGACACTCATTTCTCCAATGCCCTTCTTCTCTACAGTATGCGCACTGATTTCTACTTAGAGGTTCCTCATTCCACTTACTATCGCCTCTATCTGGGCCCCGTCTATCTACGCCCTCGATTGCTACCGCTAGCATATCTGCCTTTCTACGCATCTTGCGCTCTTCCTCTTTCTTACTTTCTGTTTCCCTGTTCATATATACTTTATTCACTACCTCCATTAGTTGGGTGATGGACATTCCTGCAAACCCTTCTAACTTTTGTAGCTTGCGCTTAATATCTCCGTAAGCTTGGCTGACAAAGGCGGAGTTCACCATTCGGGAATTATCTGCGTCTTCCGGATTAAAGGGGATATACAAGCGGTATGCCTCCAATAATCGGTCATAAAAGACACTGGGCGCTTCATCACTTTTCTGAATCACCTCAACTGTCTTCGACATATTAATGGCTTTCTTTCCTCCGGCTTTCATGCCAGCAATTATAGCGTCTCTATAGGCTCTGAGTTGAACCATATCAGCACCATTTACATTCCAATCGGGATCTGTGTTAGGATAATGTGTTGCGGCCCATGCTGCTGGATTAGCTTGATTCAAAGTACGGGCTTTATCCTCTAACGCTTTAATGGCCGCTTGATTAATTCTTGTCCTTTCCTCATTGTTAAACAAAGTCATTAATAACTGCTGGCAATCAGCCCATATCGGGTTATGTGTCTGAACTATTGAGGTGAACAGATCAGTCATAGCTTGTGGTTATACGAGGAATTGTGGGTCTTCCAGTTTAAGAGATCGGTTGTCGTGAATGGGACATATACGAAGACTGGGTCAGCATGTGCCATTTGACCTGCGGCATCGATATAGGCTGACCCGGGATTCAGACGAAGAGGCATCTGATAGTGTTTTAATTGTTGGGTACCGGTCAGTTGTCGGGTTTGTATGGGGCTACGTGGAGGGGCGTCAGTTATGGGTTCCAGTCGGGGAGAAATAGGGTATGAGGATGTGGGAGCTTGGTTTTGGGAAAAGGTAGTAAATAAAACACTTCGGGTCGAGCTAGAAGAAGCTTGACCGGAAGTCTGAAGTGGCGCCAAATCAGGATATTCAGACCTAATGGGGGTTGGCTCTGATTCCGGAAGGGGAGATTTAGTACGAGAGGGGGTGGATTCTGTACTGGAGGAGGAAGCGGAAGTGGATGAGGGCAATGAGGGGAGGGTTGCAGGACTTCCTGCATTTGCGTCACTTCCTCTTAAAGGAAAGTAAGGGGGCGGCAAAGGGATCTCGGACTCAGGGGGCGTGTCCAAAATGGGCCTAACCACAGTCCTAGTGGACAAACAAGTCCTGGCCACCATGAGGCGACATTGCTCCTCGTGGCATGTCTGGATCCATTTTGGCGAGTCATTTACGGCCTGTCTCCAACAATCAATATATGGAAACTGCCCGTAAAGTTCAGGCCTACCTGATACAGCCACGTGTAAGCGCTGTACCAGAGTTGGATCCAAACTGCCACGTGGCGGCCATGCCGCAACCAAAGTAGGCCACTCCCTAGTACACAAAGTGACCAAACGTACAGAAGACATTTTAACCCCAAAATCACATTTTGTAAATCCCTTTTTAAAATTCTTCACCATACAACCTAAGGGATCCGGAATCGTTGACTGCGACGCGCCCATACTTAACAATGGAACGTCGTCGACAACGAATACTATACACGCGTACTATTCAACAGTCACACCCGTTTCCTCTGGCAACAGCACCACGTGGTACGGTTACCAAGTGAAACGTATACAATAACACAATAAACACTCAGGGAATTCCCGTACACACACAGCTGTTACACCAGTCACTATATAATCAATATTATGCCCTTTGGCGAAACTATACAGTCACCCACGCTATAATTCTCTATATATGAATTACCCGTCTATAACACACCCCAGTAACATCGTCTTTTACAAATAGCGGTTACAGTACGGTTAGCATAGGTCAAAGCACAATTTAAGGTCACAATACAATTATTAGTGGTTATGGTGTTAAACATGCAATGGACGACAATGATTAGTACTTATATACAGTGTCAGTAAATATACAGGGTTATGGTACCGTGCACTATGATACAGCAACAACTATTAACACTCTCGCTAGACGGCTGAGCTCGCGCTATCTAACAAGATATACACTTTACTAACAATCTTTAACACATTTACAATTCCCAACTAAACTATTGGCCAGTACCTTGAATGGACTACCTAAAAACCATCTACATACGTTTTGGTTAGCCACACTGCCCAAGCACCACATATAGCGAGCTAGAGGACCGAATTTACACAGACGCCTCTTAGTCGATAACTATCAAAAATCTAGTGGGTTCCAAATTTACACGCCTTCCCACTTAGCCAAGATAGGTTGAGAGCTAGCGAACCGAATTTACACAGACGCCGCTTAGTCTCCCGGTCCCTCCGACCTAGCGAACAAAATATACACCCTAGAACGCTAGTCTAGACAAGACACCGGTGTCCGGCTAGGGCTATTTACACCAGAACCCCGCCT
The DNA here is from genome assembly GCF_036172605.1 of Pelobates fuscus. Lineage (NCBI taxonomy): Eukaryota > Metazoa > Chordata > Amphibia > Anura > Pelobatidae > Pelobates > Pelobates fuscus. The sequence continues at coordinate 262,721,158 of NC_086319.1, read as the reverse complement.
GACTAACAAAATCAAACGGTCTGACTAAAGAGCGTTCGATCGAGCGGTGCGCCTTCGCTCCTTCCCTCCGACAGAGGGGGCAGATTCCATACACAGATTTAAACCCCTTTTGGGCCTACCGCACAATCGGTATACCCCTAGTGGGTCTGCCGTCTAAAACAGCAGTTGTCTTACCTCCTCGTTCCTGAACCTGAGTTCACACTCATCGACGGGGACACCCCAGCACTTCTTACGTAGAGGCCGATGATCTCCTGGACAACAGACCAGTGGCGCCGAGACGAAGGAGGTCCACGCAGAAGTTCAGGGGTGCAGCCGTAGAGAATGTGGGCAAAGATAGACCGTCTCACGCCTCTGCCTCTCAGCTACCGTTGAACGATGAGCTTCCCGGCCAATGCACCAAATGATACCGGAGAAACTGACGGAAGCCAAGCACAGAGAGATGGACACAGGTTTCTTCAGGAAGGAAGAGATTCTTTATTGGATCACCGATCGGGACTCAGAGGGACTAACGTCACCAAAATACAACAAGTTCTGAGCCCCGGACAATAGTGCAGGCTCCTTATATAGGCACATAACTCCTCCCATATTAAGCTCCACCTGCACATTCTCTTAACCAATCAACACAAATAAGAATTAACTTCCTGTTTGACCGCATGGCCTGTCCAGCACAATGGAGGAGGGGAATACTACATCCTGTATTCTTGCACATGCTCCGTACACTACTGATCGTATCTTGCCTCGTGCAACCAACTGATCGATACGTCAGCATATGCACGTACACATGCCACGTGGTAATCTCGGCCTACTAAATTTATTTTTACCGAGATTCCACCACATGCCTACTGTTTGCTATTTATTATATACATGGAATTATATACTTCCGTCTCTGGTTTATATATCTGGGCTCTTGGGATGGGAATATAAAATAAAGTAATACTATACCGTCACTGGTATAGGGTAACTTGGGACAGACAGGTTCTGAGACTGTGGATAAGTGATTGAATATAGTCTGGCTTGTTTGAGAAAGCCCTCCTTTAGAGAAAAGGACTGGATACACCAATTGTGTTTGTGGGGGCAGGGTGCTACCTGTAAGGCTTGACGGCCTAGTGTGCTCAGACTAATTCAATGTCACTTGGTAAAAAAAAGCTGAATCCCCATATTTGTTTGCTGAGATAGGTGATTGTAAGTAGCAGGGGTCAAGTCCTGGGGGAAAAAGTGTGGGAACGAACTCACCCAAGATTCATCTACCTCTCCTCCCGGAAGTCTGAAGTGGCGCCAAATCAGGATATTCAGACCTAATGGGGGTTGGCTCTGATTCCGGAAGGGGAGATTTAGTACGAGAGGGGGTGGATTCTGTACTGGAGGAGGAAGCGGAAGTGGATGAGGGCAATGAGGGGAGGGTTGCAGGACTTCCTGCATTTGCGTCACTTCCTCTTAAAGGAAAGTAAGGGGGCGGCAAAGGGATCTCGGACTCAGGGGGCGTGTCCAAAATGGGCCTAACCACAGTCCTAGTGGACAAACAAGTCCTGGCCACCATGAGGCGACATTGCTCCTCGTGGCATGTCTGGATCCATTTTGGCGAGTCATTTACGGCCTGTCTCCAACAATCAATATATGGAAACTGCCCGTAAAGTTCAGGCCTACCTGATACAGCCACGTGTAAGCGTTGTACCAGAGTTGGATCCAAACTGCCACGTGGCGGCCATGCCGCAACCAAAGTAGGCCACTCCCTAGTACACAAAGTGACCAAACGTACAGAAGACATTTTAACCCCAAAATCACATTTTGTAAATCCCTTTTTAAAATTCTTCACCATACAACCTAAGGGATCCGGAATCGTTGACTGCGACGCGCCCATACTTAACAATGGAACGTCGTTGACAACGAATACTATACACGCGTACTATTCAACAGTCACACCCGTTTCCTCTGGCAACAGCACCACGTGGTACGGTTACCAAGTGAAACGTATACAATAACACAATAAACACTCAGGGAATTCCCGTACACACACAGCTGTTACACCAGTCACTATATAATCAATATTATGCCCTTTGGCGAAACTATACAGTCACCCACGCTATAATTCTCTATATATGAATTACCCGTCTATAACACACCCCAGTAACATCGTCTTTTACAAATAGCGGTTACAGTACGGTTAGCATAGGTCAAAGCACAATTTAAGGTCACAATACAATTATTAGTGGTTATGGTGTTAAACATGCAATGGACGACAATGATTAGTACTTATATACAGTGTCAGTAAATATACAGGGTTATGGTACCGTGCACTATGATACAGCAACAACTATTAACACTCTCGCTAGACGGCTGAGCTCGCGCTATCTAACAAGATATACACTTTACTAACAATCTTTAACACATTTACAATTCCCAACTAAACTATTGGCCAGTACCTTGAATGGACTACCTAAAAACAATCTACATACGTTTTGGTTAGCCACACTGCCCAAGCACCACATATAGCGAGCTAGAGGACCGAATTTACACAGACGCCTCTTAGTCGATAACTATCAAAAATCTAGTGGGTTCCAAATTTACACGCCTTCCCACTTAGCCAAGATAGGTTGAGAGCTAGCGAACCGAATTTACACAGACGCCGCTTAGTCTCCCGGTCCCTCCGACCTAGCGAACAAAATATACACCCTAGAACGCTAGTCTAGACAAGACACCGGTGTCCGGCTAGGGCTATTTACACCAGAACCCCGCCTGACTAACAAAATCAAACGGTCTGACTAAAGAGCGTTCGATCGAGCGGTGCGCCTTCGCTCCTTCCCTCCGACAGAGGGGGCAGATTCCATACACAGATTTAAACCCCTTTTGGGCCTACCGCACACTCGGTATACCCCTAGTGGGTCTGCCGTCTAAAACAGCAGTTGTCTTACCTCCTCGTTCCTGAACCTGAGTTCACACTCATCGACGGGGACACCCCAGCACTTCTTACGTAGAGGCCGATGATCTCCTGGACAACAGACCAGTGGCGCCGAGACGAAGGGAGGTCCACGCAGAAGTTCAGGGGTGCAGCCGTAGAGAATGTGGGCAAAGATAGACCGTCTCACGCCTCTGCCTCTCAGCTACCGTTGAACGATGAGCTTCCCGGCCAATGCACCAAATGATACCGGAGAAACTGACGGAAGCCAAGCACAGAGAGATGGACACAGGTTTCTTCAGGAAGGAAGAGATTCTTTATTGGATCACCGATCGGGACTCAGAGGGACTAACGTCACCAAAATACAACAAGTTCTGAGCCCCGGACAATAGTGCAGGCTCCTTATATAGGCACATAACTCCTCCCATATTAAGCTCCACCCGCACATTCTCTTAACCAATCAACACAAATAAGAATTAACTTCCTGTTTGACCGCATGGCCTGTCCAGCACAATGGAGGAGGGGAATACTACATCCTGTATTTTTGCACATGCTCCGTACACTACTGATCGTATCTTGCCTCGTGCAACCAACTGATCGATACGTCAGCATATGCACGTACACATGCCACGTGGTAATCTCGGCCTACTAAATTTATTTTTACCGAGATTCCACCACATGCCTACTGTTTGCTATTTATTATATACATAGAATTATATACTTCCGTCTCTGGTTTATATATCTGGGCTCTTGGGATGGGAATATAAAATAAAGTAATACTATACCGTCACTGGTATAGGGTAACTTGGGACAGACAGGTTCTGAGACTGTGGATAAGTGATTGAATATAGTCTGGCTTGTTTGAGAAAGCCCTCCTTTAGAGAAAAGGACTGGATACACCAATTGTGTTTGTGGGGGCAGGGTGCTACCTGTAAGGCTTGACGGCCTAGTGTGCTCAGACTAATTCAATGTCACTTGGTAAAAAAAAGCTGAATCCCCATATTTGTTTGCTGAGATAGGTGATTGTAAGTAGCAGGGGTCAAGTCCTGGGGGGAAAAGTGTGGGAACGAACTCACCCAAGATTCATCTACCTCTCCTCCCGCCCCCCCCCCCCCCCCAAAATATATTTTTTGGGGAATGCATTTATATATATTGCAGAAAATTCAGTGCAACATTTACTGTAAAGTGCCAGTTTACACAAACAACTGCAAAATTCACATGCAATAAACAAACCTTAGGGTGCTGGCTGGCCTCAGGGAGGGTGCTGGCTGGCCTCAGGGTGCTGACAAGGCCTCAGGGACTCAGGGAGGGTGCTGGCTGGCCTCAGGGTTCTGACAAGGCCTCAGGGAGGGCCTCAGGGTGCTGACAAGGCCTCAGGGAGGGTGCTGGCTGGCCTTAGGGTGCTGACCTGGCATCAGGGTGCTGGCTTGCCATAGGGTTCTGACTGGCCTCAGGGAGGGTGCTGTATTAGGGTGCTGACCTGGCTTAGGGAGGGTGCTGACCTGGTTAGGGAGGGTGCTGGCTGGCCATAGGGTACTGACCTGGCCTCAGGGTGCTGGCTGGCCTCAGGGATCGTGCTGGCTTGATTTAGGGTGCTTACCTGGCGTAGGGAGGGTGCTGAGCTGGCCTCATGGTGCTGATCTGGCCTCGGGGTCCTGCCTGGCCTCAGGGTGCTGGCTGGGCTGGCCTCAGGGGTGCTGACAAAGCCTCAGGGAGGGTGCTGGCTGGCCTCAGGGAGGGTGCTGACAAGGCCTCAGGGAGGGTGCTGGCTGGCCTCAGGGTGCTGGCTGGCCTTAGGGTGCTGACCTGGCATCAGGGAGGGTGCTGGCTGGCCATAGGGTTGTGACTGACCTCAGGGAGGGTGCTGTATTAGGGTGCTGACCTGGCCTTAGGTTGCTGACCTGGCTTAGGGAGGGTGCTGGCTGACCTCATGGTGCTGGCTGGGCTGGGCTGGCCTGGCCTCAGGGGTGCTGTGGTCTCAGGCAGTGTGCTGGCTGGCCGGGCAGAAGGAGTGTGGGTGAACAGCGCTAGAGATCAGAAATTGTACATACGTTTAGTAGAAATACTGGCCAGCGGAGTAACTTAAAAAAAAGGAGAAACAAAGATACAAATAATGGTACAGTATGTATGAACGATATAATTCCACAAGAACAAATGGGTTATATTCACACTCACACTTTGAGGAGCTATATCAGCTCGGTGTTAAGAGCTTGGACGGAATAATCCCCGTCTATGGATTTCTTGAGGTTCCAGATCGTTGGTGAGTTTATAGGTGTAAGTATTATATACTAGAGCAACGACCTGCTCTAGTTTGGAGAATTTCAGGTGGAATAATCCCCACCTCGGGATATAGTGGACCCAGGTATAGCAGCAAAGCAGTATTAAATAGGAAGGAGGACAAAAAAAATGACTGGATAGTTTAAAAATTATATATACTTTAATACAATAAGTAAAAAGTGAATAATACACTGTAGCGGAGAGCTGATATCCCACAGCTATTCTCCACTGACGATCCCAGGAAGGCTCAGGAACAAGGCAATAGTAGATCCATAGGCAGAGTTTCCAGCAGGCAAAGTAACACAGCGATATCCCCACAGCAATCCCAATAACTGGACGACACACAGTTTCAGGAACAGAACTGCTGGCTGGTACATCCAGCCTGCCTTTTATTACAACTGTACACAGACAAGCCACACCCAGGGGGAGGCATAAAACAACCAATGGTATCTTGGGTACAACCCACACATCCCCTCCCCTTAGTGTGACACATAATCCCATTATTGTACAGTTTCAAACATAACTTTTACACCATATTCATAACTTCTATAATATTCATTACATTCGCATAAAAATACATATTCACAATCAATCCATTCAGGGGAATAACATATAAAAAAATGGCATGAATCAGACCAGGGGTTTAAAAGTTAGTAAAAGTATCTTTTGTTCCCCCTGGCTGATTGTATTTTAATCTGGCTCAAACAGTAAAAGTAAAACCATCCCCACAATGCATCCTGGCTTCCTCCCTTCTGCCCTGGAGATAATTGGAGAAGGAATCCAATTATCTCCAAAGACAGAGCCAAACTCCATTACCCACATGGCAGACAAAAAGACAGTAAAAGACATAAAATTACATACTGATACATTTAGTACATAAAACACACATTTCTACATATCCCCAGATAGCTTTGATCTGACTGCACATTATTAGATGAATGGCACTCAGATCACACGAATAAGCCTTTCTGCAGGGAAAATAAACAGTTTAACCTGCAGGGCCATAGTCCAAAGGCAAGAGGCGGGCAAGCAGCCCCCTCCAAGGACACGTGGCGAGGTCGGTTTCGCCACACTTCTCCCCTTTGCCCCCAGACTAACAGGGTAGATGAGGGCAATCCATAATACAGGGAGGACAGCCACAATAGGGTTCCGCTACACTGCTCCCCCTTGCCCACAAGCCGGCATACACAGTCTGATCCAACACGGATCGGCTTGGGGATGTCCGGGGCTCACGGATCATTTTTCTAGGTCAGTTTGTCTGGACAACCCGTCAGCATTTCCATTCTGCTTACCCGGTCGGTACTGGATATTAAAGTCAAAGGGCTGCAGCGCCAAACTCCAGCGCAGCAGCCTGGCATTGTCCCCAGCCACCCGGTTCAGCCATACTAACGGGTTGTGATCCGTGAGCAAGGACAAGGGCTGTCCGTACAGATAGGGCTGCAGTTTCTTTAGGGCCCACACCACAGCCAGGCATTCTTTTTCGATGGCGGCGTAGCTTACTTCTCTAGGTAACAGCTTACGACTGATGTAAGCCACGGGATGTTCTCCGCCATCGGCCCCGACTTGGCTCAGTACTGCTCCCAATCCAAACATAGAAGCGTCTGTGTGAACAAGAAATTGTTTAGTTGGATTGGGAGCTGCCAAGACAGGGGCATTTATCAGTGCATTTTTCAGTTGTTGGAATGCCTGCTCACACTCCGGGGTCCAGTTTACTTGGCGGGGAAGGTTCTTACGGGTCAGGTCTGTGAGGGGTTTGGCCAGGGCGCTATAATTGGGGACAAACTTCCTGTAATACCCCGCGGTCCCTAGAAATGCTAACACCTGGGTCTTAGTCCTAGGGGTGGGCCACTGAGCTACGGCCTCTACTTTGGCAGGTTCGGGCTTCTGTTTACCGCACCCTACTCTATGTCCCAGGTACTGCACCTCAGCCATTCCGATACTACACTTAGCCGGCTTCAGGGTCAAACCAGCTTCCCTTATCCTGTCTAGTACAGCTCCTATATGAGCCAAGTGTTCTTGCCACGTATTGCTAAAAATAGCAATATCGTCCAGGTAGGCACAGGTATAGTCCTGGAATCCATCCAGAAGTCGATCTACCATCCTCTGGAAGGTAGCTGGGGCGTTTTTCATCCCAAATGGCATGACCTTAAACTGATACAAGCCAAATGGGGTGACAAAGGCCGACTTCGGGATGGCGTCTGGGGCCAGGGGGATTTGCCAATATCCTTTACACAAGTCAATAGTGGTGAGGTATTGGCCCCTGGCCATTCTGTCTAGTAACTCGTCTATCCGGGGCATAGGATAGGCGTCTGACACGGTTTTCTCATTTAATCTCCTATAGTCCACGCAGAAGCGAGTCGTACCGTCTCGCTTCGGCACGAGGACTACCGGAGAGGCCCATGGACTATCTGAGGGCTCTATCACCCCCAGTTGGAGCATCTCATCGATCTCCTTGCGCATGTTTTCTCTCACCGCTTCTGGGATGCGGTAGGGGGTCTGGCGCATGGGTAGTTGCCCTGGGGTCTCGACCCGGTGAGTTGCCAGAGGAGTGTACCCAGGTACATTAGAGAAAGTTTCTTGCTTCTCTCGCAACAGCTGCTGTACCTCGATACGCTCCTGTGGACTCAGCCGGTCTCCCAGTACAACTTCTCCTAAATCTCCAGACAGCTTCCCATCTTCCAGCAGATCTGGAAGGGGAAGGCTGTCACACTCGTCGGAGGTGGGTGCACAAATCGCTGTCACCTCCTCTGAACGTTCCCGGTAGGGCTTTAGCATGTTCACATGGAGCATGCGTCGCCCTCCAGTTCCTGTGCAGGGGCCAATTATGTAAGTGGTGTCACATCTCTGTTCCACGACTCTATAAGGGCCTTGCCATGCGGCCTGCAGCTTATCATGTCGTACAGGTTTTAAAATTAAAACTTTCTGTCCCACCTGGAAGCTACGGTCCCTGGCGCCCCGATCATACCATGTACGCTGACGCGTCTGGGCCGCCTGGAGGTTCTCTCCTACTGTCTTAGTTAGGGCCTCCAGTCGGTCCCGAAGTGCCAACACATAGGGTATGATGGGGGTACCGTCTGCACTCCGGTCTCCCTCCCAATGTTCTCGGATGAGATCTAGGGGTCCTCTTACCCTCCTCCCAAATAATAACTCAAATGGGGAAAATCCCGTTGATTCCTGAGGCACTTCCCTGTAAGCAAAGAGGAGGTGCGGCAGGAATCGCTCCCAGTCCTTATGGGTCTCAGCAAAGGTTCGGAGCATTTGCTTTAAGGTGCCATTGAACCTTTCACAGAGCCCGTTGGTCTGGGGGTGGTATGGGGCACTAATAATGGACTTAACATTGCACAGCCTCCAGAGTTGTTGGGTGATCTCGGCAGTAAACTGAGTACCCTGATCCGAGATGATCTCCCTAGGTAACCCTACCCGGGAGAAGATCTGCATCAGGGCCTCGGCCACTGTCTCAGCGTGGATATTTGTCAGGGCCACTGCCTCGGGGTATCGGGTAGCGTAGTCTACCACCGTGAGGATGTACCTCTTGCCGGAAGGGCTAGGTTTCTGGAGGGGGCCTATGATATCCACCGCTATTCGGTGGAAGGGTTCCTCAATTATCGGTAGCGGATGCAGTTTTGCTTTCCGCCGGTCTCCCCTCTTCCCCACCCTCTGGCACGTGTCACAGGTATTACAATACTTCCGTACTTCCTGGCTAACTCCCGGCCAAAAGAAATTTTGCGTCAGTCGGTACCTGGTCCGACTAACCCCTAAATGCCCGGATAGCGGAATGTCGTGTGCTATCCGCAGCAATTCGGCTCGGTACCTCTGTGGTACCACTAATTGCCTTAACACAATCGGGTCTGACCCCTCTACTTTCTTGTCGGACTCCCGGTATAACAGCTGTCCCTCCCATACAAATCTTTCCCCCTCTGCCCCAGGGTGATCAGAGGTGACTTTATCTCTATATACTTGCAAGGTAGGGTCAGTTATCACCTCTGCTGCAAATTCGTTAGGGGGGGACCAGGGGACCCAGTCTAGGGAAGGGGAAGGTTCTCTTACCTGGACCTCCGGCAGTGTGTTGTAGTCCTGGGTGCGGGCCTGTTGTCGGGTGACCACTGGGTGTGCTTCCTCAGTGATGGTGGGTTGTGGCTCAAAAGCAGATGTGAGCTTTCCCAAATCATTTCCCAGTACCACCTCTGTGGGTAACTGGGGCATCAACCCCACCTCCACCCTCCCTACCCCCGCTCCCCAATGCAAATGGACGTTGGCAGTGTCCAGCCGGTAGACGGCTCCCCCAGCAACTCTGACGGCTATAGTCCGGTTAGTCTTGGCCTTGTCAGCGACCAAGTGGCTTTTGACCAGGGTTATAGTGGCACCAGAGTCTCGGAGCCCCTGTACTGCTTTTCCCTCCAGGTATACCGTCTGTCTGTGGTGCTGGCAGTTATCGGCTTGTAGTGGGTTAGCTTCGTGTAGTACCTCCCACTGTTCTATGGTGGTGACAGGAACCGCGGAGCCATAAGCAACTGGTGGCTCCTCCTGGTAGTGATGGGCAGTGGCTCTCGGGGGTGGTGGGGGCCCTGGTCGGATCCATGAGGATCGGTCTCGGAGTTGTGGGCACTCTCTTTTGTAATGCCCCCACTTCTGGCAGTGATGACAGGGCCCAGAGCTAGGTTGGCGGAAACGTGGTTGCACAGCCGGTGGTGGTGGTGGTAGCTGTCGGGGTGGTACAGGGGGGTAGTTTGTTCCCCCAAAGGTTTTCATTGTGACTTTTGGGGCTATCGGTTTCTGTGACCTGCGTGCATCTAGGTACTCATCCGCCTTCCTAGCCGCCTCTGTGAGGGATACAGGGTTGCGGTCTCTTACCCACTCCTGTACATCCGTTGTTACCCCATCATAGAATTGTTCCATGAGCAACATTTGTATCACATCTTCCATGGATCGTGCCTTGCTGGCTTGCACCCAGCCAAGGGCCGCCCGCTGCAACCTACAAGCCCACTCGGCATGTGAGTCTTTATCTGCCTTTTTCAACTCTCGAAACCGCCTTCGGTATGCCTCTGGTGTTATGGCATACCGGGCCAATATAATCTCTTTTACTCGGCTGTAGTTCCGGATCTCCTCATCTGGTACAGTTCTATAAGCTTCTGCTGCCCTCCCAGACAACCGCCCAGCCAAAATAGGTACCCAATCCTCAGTATTGATTTTATGCAAGGCACACAGTCTTTCAAAATCTTGGAGGAAAGCATCTATGTCTTCCTCCGCCTCCACATAGTTTTTAAACGCTTGGTAAGGAATTTTTATCTTACCCTCTGTATTGTTGGTATTTGCAGTGTCCCGTACTGTGGATGGTTGTGGCCTTTGGCGCCACATAAATTCTTGCACCTCGGTCATAGTCCTGGAAATAATGTCAAGCGTTTCTTTTCCTCCATAAAAGGCCAGTCTACATTTCACTTGTCTTTGAAATTCTTCTTGTTCTGACCCATCCGATGTGTTTTGCTGTTCAGGGATTGCCCTGTCCTCGGTTTGGTATTCTGCCATGACTTCTGCAATGAGAGTTGCTTTCTTTTTGTTGCTTGCTGCAATCCCTCTTGCTTCCAGTAAGTCCTTTAGCGTGGATCTTTTAAGCTTAGCATAGTCACTCTCCATCCGTATTCCATTAATCCTTGTTCCCTTGTGAGTCTGGATCCCAGCGCTGCCAACCAATGTAGCGGAGAGCTGATATCCCACAGCTATTCTCCACTGACGATCCCAGGAAGGCTCAGGAACAAGGCAATAGTAGATCCATAGGCAGAGTTTCCAGCAGGCAAAGTAACACAGCGATATCCCCACAGCAATCCCAATAACTGGACGACACACAGTTTCAGGAACAGAACTGCTGGCTGGTACATCCAGCCTGCCTTTTATTACAACTGTACACAGACAAGCCACACCCAGGGGGAGGCATAAAACAACCAATGGTATCTTGGGTACAACCCACACATCCCCTCCCCTTAGTGTGACACATAATCCCATTATTGTACAGTTTCAAACATAACTTTTACACCATATTCATAACTTCTATAATATTCATCACATTCGCATAAAAATACATATTCACAATCAATCCATTCAGGGGAATAACATATAAAAAAATGGCATGAATCAGACCAGGGGTTTAAAAGTTAGTAAAAGTATCTTTTGTTCCCCCTGGCTGATTGTATTTTAATCTGGCTCAAACAGTAAAAGTAAAACCATCCCCACAATGCATCCTGGCTTCCTCCCTTCTGCCCTGGAGATAATTGGAGAAGGAATCCAATTATCTCCAAAGACAGAGCCAAACTCCATTACCCACATGGCAGACAAAAAGACAGTAAAAGACATAAAATTACATACTGATACATTTAGTACATAAAACACACATTTCTACATATCCCCAGATAGCTTTGATCTGACTGCACATTATTAGATGAATGGCACTCAGATCACACGAATAAGCCTTTCTGCAGGGAAAATAAACAGTTTAACCTGCAGGGCCATAGTCCAAAGGCAAGAGGCGGGCAAGCAGCCCCCTCCAAGGACACGTGGCGAGGTCGGTTTCGCCACACTTCTCCCCTTTGCCCCCAGACTAACAGGGTAGATGAGGGCAATCCATAATACAGGGAGGACAGCCACAATAGGGTTCCGCTACATACACTATAAAACCAGTCCTGTATAAAAGTCCAAAATTCTTCCTCACTTGACGCGTTTCGCCGAAGCTTTCTCAAAAGTGAAAGCTTCGGCGAAACGCGTCAAGTGAGGAAGAATTTTGGACTTTTATACAGGACTGGTTTTATAGTGTATTATTCACTTTTTACTTATTGTATTAAAGTATATATAATTTTTAAACTATCCAGTCATTTTTTTTGTCCTCCTTCCTATTTAATACTGCTTTGCTGCTATACCTGGGTCCACTATATCCCGAGGTGGGGATTATTCCACCTGAAATTCTCCAAACTAGAGCAGGTCGTTGCTCTAGTATATAATACTTACACCTATAAACTCACCAACGATCTGGAACCTCAAGAAATCCATAGACGGGGATTATTCCGTCCAAGCTCTTAACACCGAGCTGATATAGCTCCTCAAAGTGTGAGTGTGAATATAACCCATTTGTTCTTGTGGAATTATATCGTTCATACATACTGTACCATTATTTGTATCTTTGTTTCTCCTTTTTTTTAAGTTACTCCGCTGGCCAGTATTTCTACTAAACGTATGTACAATTTCTGATCTCTAGCGCTGTTCACCTTTCTATTTTATCTGTCCATTTATCACAAGGTAGAGGGAACACCTTGTTGGTGAACTGCTGCTCACCCTTGAGAAGAGAGCGCTTATTACCCTTTTGCAGAAGGAGTGTGGGGACCGTGTGTGAGACTGAGGCCTTTTTTCTTCATTCTATCTTCAGTCTCACCGTCACGGTCTCACCCTAGCGTTGCAGACGCGACGCTGTGACTCCGCCTCCGCGTGATGTCACGGCACTCGCGTAGCCGCTTACACAAAGGGCAGGGAAGGTCGGAGGAGGAGCAACCAGAGAGGTCGGAGCAGGAGCAACTCAGATCAAGTAAGTCCTCCTGAGTCCTGACTCCTTCACTATGCGGCGATGCCGCTTGCATAGTGAACGATCGGCTCAGGAGGAGCACCAGCCGGGCTCAAGAGGCAGCTGCCCTGGTCCTGCAGGAGCAAAGGAAACGGCGTTCCTGCTATGAAAAAAGTGCAGGAACGCCGTTCCCACGCGTTCCTGCAGGACTCGAGCCCTGGTAAGTAGTCTTAAAAAATCTAAAAAATTATTCTTATGTGTGCGCTGTTCCTTAATCTGTAATTTGTATGAATTTTGGTCCTGTGAAATGCATGTATTGGGTGTGCCCCCAATTCCTTTTTGTGTTTACTATGTCACTAGGTCTTCGTCCAGCAGAAAGGCTATATTGAACATATCCTTCAGATGGTCCACTTAGTACTCTTGTCTCTCTTATCCCCTGCAGCTCCTCCATGTGTCCGCGCCCCTCCCTGCAGCCCATCCATGTGTCACCCCACCTTCCCTCCAGCCCCTCCATGTATCTCTCTCCCCTGCAGCTCCTCCAGGTGTCTCCACATCTACCTTACAGCCCCTTCATGTGTCTCCTCCCCCTTTCTTCTGTACATGTTCTTCGCGGTCACGGTACCCATCTGACAGGAAGTGTCAGGCTGCCCAGCCACGCTACTCACAAGCAGAAGGGCAGCAGCACAGCTCCTTTTCTGCAGGTCAGCCTGTAATCACAGGCCCCGGGGCGGTGCAGCAGTGCACTGGCCCTAAAGGTATGCTGGCGGGCCAAGGCTTCAGGGATCGCAGTGTTGGCCAGGCCCCCTGGAGTGACGGGCCCAGTCGCCACTGCGACCTCTGCAACCGTGGTAGTTACGCCACTGGCAGTGTATCATTGTCTAAGTGTGTACATACTGTATGTGTGTCACTGTGTATCTACTGTATCTGTGTGGGTGTCATTGTACGTGTGTAAATAGCAATGTGTGCACATGTCATGTATACTAGAGGTGGATATTGTGGCTGCATTTCGCTCACCACAGTCCCAGAGTCCTATCAGAAAAAAATACTGGCTTTTTAATTGATGGAATTTTTGCATTGCCGGCACTGCTCATCAGCCACAAATACCAGCTGTGCCAGTAAAATACCGGTTAGATAGCAACCCTATCTGATGAAATGAGCTGTGTGAAATTAATGAGTAAAGAAATGTGTCTTCATCTGTGTGTCCCTTTTGAATTTCTTACCCTCTTCACCCTTTTTGTTCCTTATCCCCTCTTTTGGATCTATTACCCATTTTAATGTACTTTTTATGTCTTACACTCCCTTTAGTGTGTATTCCCCCTTTGCCCCTTTCGTGTGTCTTATACCCCCTTTATGTGCCTCTTTATTCACCCTTTGTGTGTTTATTAATCCCCACAGCCCATTTGGTTTGTGTTGATACCCCCAGCCACTTTGTGTGTGTCATACTTCCACCCAGTCCTTTTGTGTGTCACTTTCTCCCCCGCTCCTTTGTGTGTCCTTGCTCCCAGCCTCTTTGTGTGTCTCTTACTCCCCCAGCCCACTTTGTGTGTCTGTTACTCCCCCAATCCTTCATTCCACCAATCCCTTTGTGTATCTCTTACTCCTTCTCCAGCTCCTTTATGTGTCTCTTACTTTCTCCCCCCTAGCCCTTTTGTCTGTCTATTTCTCCCTCAACCCCTTTGTGTGTCTCTTTCTTCCCCCAGGCTCTTTGTGTATCTTCTTCTGCCCCCTCAGCCCCTTTGTGTGTCTCATTCTCATCCCAGCCCCTTTGTGTCTCTTTCTCCAACTCAGTCCATGTAGCCTGTCAGACCGGAAGCTACTCATTGTTGCCTGTGAGCATCTTCCTGTCAGATCAGGTAGAGGATAAATAAGACTCTCTATTGCAGTCTGCAAGGCCACACTACATGGAGTGACTTTGTGCCCCCTCCTGTCAGTCACCCAGACATTGTACCCCCAGGCCAATGTGCCCACAGGTGCTCCTGAGCCAACTTATAATAGCGCCAGCTCTGTATATGACATTACAAGACATGATGTCGCCAGACGTTACGTAACATCACAGGGATGACACACAAAAAATCATTTGGAGTTGTTGGAAAATTCCCTAAATCACAAAAACTATTTACAATGTGTGTTCTACATCTTATATTTGTATTATGTGTCTCAATTGTGTGTCTGGGGGCTAGGGGGGGGGGAGGGGGGAAAGGGGGGGAGTATAGCAGTGACTCATTGTTTATATACTTTGTCTAAGTTTGTATGTAGTAGTGTGTACATACTGTTTCTGAATGTGTCTATGTGTCAGTGTTTGTATAATATTAGTGTGTGCGGCACAGTGTGTTTCATTTATCTGTATAATGTGTCTGAGTGGGTATGTGTCTTATAATCATTGTGTATACATAGCAATGTGTTTACATGCCACATATAATAGAAGTGGACATTCTTGATCCATTTCTCTCTCCCAGAAGTCGTACCAGAGAAAAATACTGGTGTTTTATGGCATTTGTGAAATGGCCAGACAGCCTCAAAAGCAGCTGTGCCGGTAAATAATGGCTTGATTGAAACCCTAATTGATTAATAAAAATAAGAAAAGCCACATTGCCAGACTAAACATAGCTGGGTGCACGCTCATGAGGCTTTCTGTCTTTGGCACCTCAGGAAACATAAAAATAAAAGCTATAGCACCATAATTATGTAGATAGGAGATATTTATTCCATGAAGAGTGGATCCGGCAAAGTTTTGACCTATAAAGGTCTTTGTCAAATGTTCATTCTTGGTGGAATAAATATCTCCTATCTACATAAGTCTTTTATTTTTATGTTTCCTGAGGTGCCAAAGAAAGAAAGCCTTATGAGCGTGCACCCAGCTATGTTTGGTGTGCCTATTCCCTCCTTATGATCTTTACATTGGAAACCGTAATTGAGGCGAGTTCAACTCCTGACATCTTAGAGCCCACATCTCTCGCTTGAAATTGTGGGGTGACATCAGGTCACACTTACTAGGCATCTCTGCTTTGAGCATTGAGCTTGGCAACTAAATCTCTACAATCATCCATGATGGCAACTTGGGTTGATCTGCAGGGACTCAAAGATAATGTATGCTATATTGAAACTGACAGTGCTGGCCTCTAGGTAGTAAAGAAGGCAATCACTGACACTAGACATATCCAAAAACTACACAGTATGGCCTTACATGTAGCCGATAACAGATTATTGTAATAACTTGCACCTCTGAGGCCTTCCTTAAGTGGACCATCTGAAGGATATGTTCAAGATAGCATTCAACTTTCTGCTGGACCAAGACCTAGTGACATAGTAAACACAAAAAGGAATGGGGGCACACCCAATAGATGCATTTCACAGGACCAAAATTCATACAAATTACAGATTAAGGAACAGCGCACACATAAAAATGTTTTTACATTTTTTAAGGCTACTTACAATCACCTATCTCTGCAAACAAATATGGGGATTCAGCTTTTTTTACCAAGTGACATTGAATTAGTTGGAGCACACTAGGCCCTCAGGCCTTACAGGTAGCACCCTGCCCCCACAAACACAATTGGTGTATACAGTCCTTTTCTCTAAAGGAGGGCTTTCTCAAAGCCAGAAGACTATATTCAATCACTTATCCACAGTCTCAGAACCTTCGTTAAGCACACCTGTCTGTCTCAAGTTACCCTATACCAGTGACGGAGAAACTATGGCACGCGTGCCACAGATGGCACGCTGGGCCCTCTCTGTGGGCACGCGGCCATAGGTCGTCGGGGAAGGGGGTCGTTGGCGCCGGTCGACAGCAATGCAGAGTAGGCACCTGCCTGCCCAAAACAGCAGACGCCTACTCTGCTTTCGTGTCGGGAGGACCCAGAAGCAGGGGGAGGGATCTGGGAAGCAGCTCTCCTGCCCTCCCACGAGCAGGCTGTGTGGAGCGTTACCATGCATTACCATGGCAACACTCCACACAGCATTTTGCACACGGGAGGACAGGAGAGCTGCAGCCAGAACCTGACCTACATACCACCACCAGAGCTGGCTGTGTCCCCTGCTCCTTCACCAAAGGTAAGAAGAATGGAGGGGTGTACATGGATTTTATTAATACATTTGCTACCTGCAGCACCCACACACACAGCAACCCCCCCCCCCACACACAGCACCCCTCTCACACACATAGCAACCCCACACACACACAGCACCCCCCCACACACACACACAGCACCCCTCTCACACATACAGCACCCCTTTGACACACACACACAAACCCTCCCCACCCACACACAGCACCCCTCTCACACACACAGCACCCCCCCACACACAGCACCCCCCACACACACACAGCACCCCCCCCACACACACAGCACCCCTCTCACACATACAGCACCCCTTTGACACACACACAAACCCTCCCCACCCACACACAGCACCCCTCTCACACACACAGCACCCCCCCCACACACAGCACCCCTCACACACACAGCACCCCTCCCACACACACAACACCTCTCTCACACATACAGCACGCCTCCCACACACACAGCACCCCTCCCACACACACAGCACCCCTCCCACACACACAGCACCCCTCCCACACACACAGCACCCCACTCACACAGACAGAACCCCTCTCACACACAGGGCCGCCATCAGGGGGTGACAACCATAACGGTTGTCACGGGCCCGGCGGCCCTGGGGGGCCCGACCGCCCAGGCCCCACGTGTAGCACATGCTGATGGGGCCCATCGGGTGGCCCACTCACTTAGGGCCACCCGATGGGCCCTGTATCTTCAGGGGCCTGGTCAGCGCTGCGGCCGTGCAATAGCGCGACCGGGCCCCTTTAAAAAAAATCCCAAACGCAAAGTACTGCTGGGAGGAAGTGGCCGTCACTTCCTCCCAGCTCCCTCCCCTCCGCGCCGCGCGGGAGGCAAGAAAGAAAGGCCGCAGCCCGCAGGAGCCATGCCGACTCCCATCAGCCACAGCCTTCCACCTGCAACAAAAGGTAAGAAAAATTAGCTGTATTTGTGTATGTATGTCTGTGTGTATGTCAGAATGTATGTATGTCTGTATGTATGTCAGTATGTATGTTAGAATGTGTGTGTATGTCAGTATGTCTGTGTGTATGTCAGTATGTCTGTGTGTATGTTAGAATGTCTGTGTGTATGTTAGAATGTCTGTGTGTATGTCAGTATGTCTGTGTGTATGTTAGAATGTCTGTGTGTATGTTAGAATGTCTGTGTGTATGTTAGAATGTCTGTGTGTATGTCAGTATGTCTGTGTGTATATGTTAGAATGTCTGTGTGTATGTCCGAATGTCTGTATGTATGTCAGAATGTCTGTATGTAGGTCAGAATGTCTGTATCATGTATGTCCGTATGTCTGTATGTATGTATGTATGTGTGTATGTCAGAATGTCTGTATGTATGTCAGAATGTCTGTATGTATGTCAGAATGTCTGTATCATGTATGTCTGTATGTATGTCAGAATGTATGTGTGTATGTTAGAATGTCTGTGTGTATGTTAGAATGTCTGTATGTATGTCATAATGTCTGTGTGTATGTCAGTATGTCTGTGTGTATGTCAGTATGTCTGTGTGTATGTTAGAATGTCTGTGAGTATGTCAGTATGTCTGTACGTATGTCAGTATGTCTGTGTGTATGTCAGAATGTCTGTACGTATGTCAGTATGTCTGTGTGTATGTTAGTATGTCTGTATGTATGTCAGTATGTCTGTGTGTATGTTAGAATGTCTGTGTGTATGTCAGAATGTCTGTGTGTATGTCAGAATGTCTGTGACTGTCTGTGTGTGTATGTCAGTATGTCTGTATGTATGTATGTATGTATATATGTATGTATGCCAGTATGAATTAATGTATGTCTGTGTGTGTGTGTATGTAATGTCGGTGTATGTATGTGTAAGTCCTCATGCATGTGTGTCTGTATGTATGTTTGTATGTGTCTATCTGTCACTATGTATGCCTGTGTGTCTGTATATGTGTGTATGTCTCAGTATGTGTGTGTCAGTACGTATGTCTATATGCGTGCAGACCCTGAGCTGAGTTAGGGGCCCCAAAATTTCTGGTGGCGGCCGTGCTCACACACACAGCACCTCCCACCCACACAGAGCACCCCTCACACACACACACACACACACACACACACATCACCTCCCCCCCACACATAGCACCCCCCCACACACACAGTACCCCTCTCACACACACAGCACCTCCCCCCACAAACACAACACCCCCCCCCCACACACACACAACACCTCTCTCCCACACAAACACTTTCCAAAACATAACACAGAGTAGGTGTCTAGCATATTTTCTCAAAATATTATTTTTTTTTTTTTTTTTTTTTTTTTAATTCTTTATTTTTGCAGTGCTTTTGATTGGTACAGGCATACATATGGTACCCCAACGGCAGTCCATACGTTGAATTCTAAACATAAGTTACAGTGGGTAGTAGATGGACAATGCACTTTTTTTTTTTTTTGAGATTACAGAGATAACAAGCTGATAAGTGTCGCATTAGTATATAAAATGCTAGGCTAAGATTGCGCTTAGCTCAACTAGTCACACAGCAGGTTGTAGTTATATTACAATGACGGCCAACTATGACATAGAGATTGCTTATCCATATATAGAAATAGTGCGTTAGTGTTAACAGGTTAAGGTTATACTACTAGGTCTGGTCATAAACTAAATATGTAGAATATCCTAATGTGACATGCAGTCAGCAGAGTAGCAGGCTATGGTTCAGTGGCAGTATGTGAAGAGCACACAAGCAGATTACATTATGTGTAAAAAAATCCCCGCCAGTTGCATGCTGTCTAGGGGCCAGCTAGTGGGTATGTGAAAACATATTATTTAGCATAGATTAGAGGTATATGCAATCAGCAAAAAACATAAGAGCCAACTGTGTAGCGAGAGTCCTGTGTAGATCGCCCGTCTTTGCTCTGATAGCTGCAGAAGGGATTAGGTAGAGAGAGTCAGTAGGGAAATACAGCCCGGTGCCCAGAGAGACCGCTCTGTTCCACTGCTCAGGAGCCCCCTCCGGCGCTTGGAAGCGGAGCCTAAGCCTCTGTGTAGTTTCAGCAGAGCTCACCCGATGCTGCTCTGCTGAGCTGCTGGCGCTGTGTGTGAGTCTCTCTGGTGTTGAAGCTATCCGCGTGGCAGGGTCAGTATCCCCTCGGTGTTCTGTCTCCGGTGGGCCATGGTTGGACTCTTTGGTCTGTTTTGCCCGTCGGTGAGCAGGCTAGTTGCGGTGCAGCAGGCTTTGTGGGGTCTCAAGTGTGGGGAGGCTTCTTGTTGGTCCAGGTTCACAGGAACCGCTGGGTGGTAAGTAGGTCAGGATGTACGTGCGGGTTCTGTCTTTCATTACCCGTGTGCAAGCTCAGGTGGTGGCTGCCGATCGTCCTGTGCTCTGGAGTACAGGCCCTGCGCACATGGTCTCCGCCATCTTGCGCGCGGGTCTCAGGACTGCATGTCACTGCTTCTTCAGCCTTCTGTGTAGCTTAGCGTGGCTTGGACCGGGATCACCCCCCCGGTCCAGAGGGGGGGGAACAGGGCTCGGTCCGCAGGTAGTCCTCGCTTGTCGGGCTCTGTCGGGCAGGATAGTGTCGCGGCGGCCGTCCGCTTCACTCACCGCCCTCATAGGTCCCGCCTGTTGCAGCGGGCCCCAACCGCTGAGGG
The DNA here is from genome assembly GCF_036172605.1 of Pelobates fuscus. Classification (NCBI taxonomy): domain Eukaryota; kingdom Metazoa; phylum Chordata; class Amphibia; order Anura; family Pelobatidae; genus Pelobates; species Pelobates fuscus. The sequence continues at coordinate 262,700,769 of NC_086319.1, read as the reverse complement.
ACTTAAACTGCGAGAGCAAGCCTCTCCCCAGCCCAGGTAGCCCGGTTCCGTCGAGGGTCGCAGTTGTGCCGGTAATTCTCCCCTGGAATCACGATTTTTCAGGCCATTTATGCCTCTGTTTGCAGGAGCCGAGCCGTCCTGCGACCGCTCAGCTCGGCGGCCCGGCCCCGCCCCCTCAAAATATTATTTTTAATTATTTTTTTTTCTCTCACAATTTTCCACACATAGGCCTCATGTATGTGAAAGCACTGTTCTCGTAGTAAAAACTCACCTTATTGTGTTTACTCATGTTTACAGCAAAAAGCATGCAGTGACGGGCTATAATAACCAAAATAACTACATTAAAGCTATAGTTGTTCTGGTGACTAAAGTGTCATTTTAACAGAGGAGATAGTACATTCTAAATTAAACATAATTTGCAATAAAGGAAGTGTAAAAATTAGATGACTGTTTACAAGTGTTTAGGTAGGCTGTGTAAGTCACATGCAGTGAGGTGTGCCTAGGGATGCATAAACAGAGTGTTTTGACTCCAAAGTGTCAGGGAATTGAGCAGCGAGAGTGCAGGGGCATAATTTATACACCAAAACTATTTCAGTAAGCTAAAGTTGTTTTGGTGACTATAGTGTCCCTTTAAGTCTCAAGTAGCAGAACTGAAAGCATATATGAATTAAAGATTTTTTCCGGTTCAGCTACCTTGATCTTCAATTTCGTATTTACTTAGAATGTTCACTTTATTGAATGGATGGATGTAAATGTAACCCACATGAACTTAAAGTGTATCCCAGGAATGGAATTAAGTTTATTTAAAAGATCATCATAAACATATAAAGCACTTCAGTTTGCATGTGAAATATGCTTCTTTGTTGGCTTTCCACACAGCCTGCAGTTTTCAGTTCAGGTATAATCAACCTTTGCACCTTCCCCATACTTCTCCCCCACCCACCTGGGTGTAAGGTCCAAAAAGTGATTGTGTTCAGGAGATACACCTACAATTTCATGAAGTTAAAAACCTATCTTAACAGAAGAAAAATAATTAATATGAACCCAAAAATGAAAGTAAAAACAATAACCTTAAATTTAGCAAAATCACAATATATTATGAATAATGTATTTGTAGTCAAACAAAGAATATTTGTATTTCATAATTAAACTTTCTGAATGTTCAGTATTTAAAAATGAAAGTTAGGGGGGCGGAGCTTGAACGCTGAAGCAACCAGACGCATGCAAAAGGAGCTCCGAGCCCCAAACTGTGAAAAACAAAATACCCCCCTTATCCCTCTTACTCACAAGCAAACACCCCAAGACCACGTGGGGAGAAAGGGGAAAAAAGCGGCACCACACAAGCCCACCTCGGGGCTAACGATCGCGAAAATGTGGATGCATGCATGCGGGGCCACTGAAGCCAATATGGCGGCCCAACACGGAGGGTGCTCGGACTTCTGAGGACATATCCGATGCGGAGGAAGGGGGATATCTACTGCCCTCAGACCCACCACGAAAGACACAACACTGTGGCAAAGGGGCAGATGCAGAACCGATCACCGTAGCGGTTATGAAGGCGTTAATGGCAGACCTGAAACGCAGCTTCCACGAGGAAGTCACAGCGCTCCGTGCAGACCTGCAGGGCCTGACAGGCCGCATCTCCAAACTGGAAGGCTCCTCGCTATCCCAAGCTCAGGAAATCACCGTACTACAACACACGGTGCAAGGCCTGGAACAACAGACCCGGCAATATGAACATCGCCTCGCGGCTCTGGAGGACGCCAGGCGAGCATCCAACATAAAAATCAGGGGTGTTGGGGGGCGGGGCCTGACTGCCGAGCAGACTGGTCGCACTAAACCAGAGCTCCGTGCGAAAACCGGCAAACAAGCGACATATCCCTAAAACTATCATACCGAACCTTCTAAAACGAAGCAGCAGAGTAGTGGGGTGATCCCCGAGACTCAATTTGCCGGATTGCCGAACTCGGAGAGGCGACCTGAGGCAGATATAGGATTGCGGCCTACCAACCTATGCAAGCGCGAGAAAGGCGGCCGACCTCCGCGCCAACGGCTCAGCGGGAAAACGCTGCAACCCTCAAGACCCCGTTCACCTCCCCTGGCCGGTGAGGGATATCCCGGCACCACCAAGCAACTGACACAATCCATACTTACCTGATCCAGGCAAACTTAAACTGTGAGCGAGATACCCCGACCACACAACTCGCAAACGCACGAGGCACCTGAGGCCCAGCCAAAATGGCCGTCCAGCTAGGACCAAGGAAAAAGACAGCGGTCAGTCGTACCCCATCCCATCCTCTGGTGGCCCTAGACCAGCTGTGCCTGAACTTCTGCACAACACTGGTGGACAGGGGGGTGGCCTACCAGCGGGCAGCACAATTAGTGGCCTCGTGGATAAGGCCAACCACCCGCAGACGTCATTACGAGCACCCATCTCTGGCCTTCCAGGCGGCCACCTGGCCGCACAGACATCAAATACTGGCATGGCGGGCTCACGAACTGGGCGCACACGCCTGCCTCCTCTCACAGAGAAGTGACACCACCGAGCAGGCCCTAAGGCCCAGCACCCTACCTGAACATGGCAACAGGAACACGCCAACGGCCCCAGGGAACCGGCAAGTACACCGGCGGACGCACATCGGCCCGACCTCCCACCAACCTAACAGCGAGAACTTACCCGTAAGAGGTCAGAACCAAGTGATGCAGAGGCAGCCAGCGGCAATGAAGAAGGCCCCAACATGGTGGCACATAAAGCAACATACAACGCACCGGTGGCAGACACCAAGCAAGCGGGCACTGTCGACTCCAGTGAATGGACTTACCCTACAACCCACTCTGCAGCCTGGAAGCAGAAGTCACTCTCCCTGGCTGTCGGGAAACTACATGTCGGGTATAGGCTGAACTGACTCCGCAACCGGTCAGCCACATGGACTAGAGCCATATATGCTCTCCTTTCCACCAGTGGTATTCTCTCATATATTTTTCTCATATGTTTGTTTTCATCATAATGTTTTTCTTTGAGATCCATATTGTCTGTATTACTCTAACGTTGTTGCCTGAACTGCGCTTATTTAAACCGTATTGTTCTACCAGTTGGTCCGAGCTAAAGGGGCAAATTAAGCTCATTACATCACCAGCGATAACACGGTTGATCTATTCCCACGCTTCAAACCGTGCAACCAGTGCCTCTAACGTGAACGATCTCCTCCTCAACAAAGCATTGTACTATGCCTTTATAGCCTAGCATGTTTTATAACAAAGTGCCGATGTCAAACATATCGTTTAACATATTTTATTTTCTTGTATTAGTATTTTTATAAGCCTGTTTTATGAGCCTGTTTTATGAGCCTGCTATATAAGCCTGATATATAAGCCTGCTATATAAGCCTGATATATAAGCCTGAGATATAAGCCTGATTTATAAGCCTGATTTAGAAACATGTTTTATACGATAGTTTTTTCAAGCTGTTTTGTCTTAAATACACAAAAAAGCACAATGTCCATTCAAGCCACGTTACAGTCTCTGTATGAACGCGTAAAGCCTGGTAGAATGCCGTTGTAGCAAACGCTGGCATAAATGTACTTTGTCTTATATTACATATGTAGCTAAGCTACAGCAACAGTTATACATAACCTGCCATATTATGCATACTTATGCAGTGTAGTTTAATCAACTATTAATCTATAAAAATTGTGCAGAATATTCCACATGCCAACCAACTGTTAAATGTCTGTTTGTATGCTTGTCAAAGCTGTTGGGGCATGACGAGCCCACTTGTTATGTTTTCATGCACGCTAAAAATAAAGAATTAAAAAAATAAATAAAATCAGGGGAGTTCGTGAGGACATTACCGAGGCCGAACTACCTAAACTAATTGAGCGCATGCTACTAGAAATCCTGCCACAAGGAAAGCGTGCCACGATCACCCCAGAAGGGATCTTCAGAATCCCCAAACCACCGAACGCGTCAAACACTGCCACGAGGGATGTCATCATGAGCCTCCACAACAGCGGACACAAAGCGATGATTCTCTCAGCCTTCAGAGGCAAGACCCCCTTCCGATTCGAGAACATGGAACTTTCACTTTACTCGGATCTGTCCAGCAGCACCTTGGCGTGGCACAGATCGCTAAGGCCACTCACCTTAATTCTCTGTGCCCACAGAGTGGATTACCGGTGGCGACCTCCCAGGACTCTATCAGTCACGAGAGGAACTACCTCACACAGCATTCAGGATATACGGGACGCCCCGGCCTTCCTCCAGCTCCTGAACTTACCCCAAAATTTGCTGACCCTGGCGGGGCCAGCCAACACGGGCAACAACAGCTCCCCCGACCGCACCCATACTTGGGATCCAGATCGGAGCGCCCCGTTCATACCTCAGAGCTCCACGCCAGAGGCTTATGCAGCAGTCACAACGTGGGACACTCATAGTCTCAACCCAGTCGTGAACATAACACCAAGTTCACCGGGCCTTGGGGAATGCACAGACTGGAGTGGTATACTCTGCCCCAAATTGTGACAGTACTATAACGGGTTGTATTCTACTTCACAAATATGCGAGTAGCCTAGATTTTTATTTACATCTTTACTACTATGCGAGCTGCCTCGTATAACATATTCTACTTTGAAAGGGTGTAAAGTATCCAGCAGAGTACATCCTAACCTCCCTTTCTTCCTCCCCCCCCCCTTTTTTTTTTTTGTCAAAAAATACAAAGGCTGTCTAACGTGATACACTCTACCACAGAAACGAGCAGGTTACCCTGCATAGTGTCTTCTATTCTTAAAATTCGCAGGATACCTAGCCAGTTAGCTCTTTATTTAAAAGTGCGCAAGCCGCCTAGCATGTAATACCCCACCTGACACAGACATACGAGATATCCCACAAGCTAAGCCCTACCCTTAAAAATATGCACGTCAGCCAGCATGCTGCACGCTACACTGCAACTGAGCAAATTATCTGGCATGACACACGCTACAATATAAAGAGGCAGGTTACTTGGTATGTTGCATACTACATTATCCCAAAAGATTGAACATTTAAATCTGCACTTCAACCTGCGCTGTAATTGCCTAATGACAGTCGCACATAGCACTCAGAATGTCTGGGTACCACTACTGAGTTGCCAACTTGTGTTTTCAACACCTCCTTGCCTAAACACTCACAACTCAAAGTATCTGTGCTCCGCTCTGTGGTCGGCTATCGCTACACCACAAATGCGCTAACGCCATACACCTAAACTAGCAAAGTTGATCTTACGTGGCCATGCATCATCCATCTATTGTATCTTGTTTGTATATACTTCAGTTATTTTTATATATTTCAGTTATTTTAATTTTATTTCAACCTCACTGCTTAGACACATTCGCAAACTAGTGAGAAGTATAATGTCACTGTATAATGTTAGCGGATCTTGCAATGCGCTGTCTAAGCGTCTGTTGTTAACCTATAAACCAGTAAATCTTGTGCACATCAGGATGTTTATTGCAGACAACTGAATGATTGGCAGGCACTGTCCGCTACCCTGCTTCCGTATTGCACGCTCACCCTGACTACCCACTTATATGTTCTCAGTCAGAGTACTTAAAGCATAGCTTGTTGTCTCATTGTTGTTTATGGACATACTTTCACCGGGTTCTCTTTCCACTTTTTTTTTTTTTTTTTAATTCTTTATTTTTGTAGTGCAGATATAAAGTACAAACTGACGAGAGGTACCCCAAAGGCAATCCTCTGGTCTTTCCCTCGCGTAACATGTGGGGCATATGAATAACATGCACAATTTTTATTTTACTCAGGCTTATACGTTTGGGTTTAAACACAGTTTTAAAGTATAATGCATTGAAGTCGGTATGAGAACTAGGCTATGAACATTCTAAATAATGTAATTACGTGTCATTAATGATAGAAACATGCTGGGTCTTTAACAGTTAAAACATTACATTTGGTATCATCGAGAAAGTGAGAAATGTATATGACAGGCACATTTTTTATATTTTACGTTTTATGCAACTTAAGTTAGGCTGGTAAAAATAGGTATATACTGTAATAAGGCTTAATCAATGTTTATGCTAGTCTATAGATGGTACAGGTTATGCATGTATATTATGATAGCTGCTTAAACATATTGGTACAGTTTAACTATAGTAGACGTTCAGGCTAGATTTCAGATCTACTGAATATTGCTTTTATGAAAGAATAATCAAATAGGGATTATATCAGCACAGGACTTCATAGTAATTGGGCAAGGGCCGTCTATGGTACAGCAGCAATATGTCCCCCAGCCCTCCGAGGCTCCATCCGTCTCCCCCATGCAGGCCACAGCCCGCCTGCAGGACTCTCCATGGCTCTGTGGGCACTCAGAGGCAGGAACCATCCACATGACCCCCACACCTAGAGTCTATGAACCGCCTGCCCCCTGCACCTCCCCAGAACCTCTCAAGCCTCTGTGGAGCGTGTGCCCCCATGTCTCTCCTGGCGCCGGCCACACTCTTGGGGATGGTGCAGGCCATTCACGGCCACCGGTTCGCTGGACAGCCCGCCACCACCTGGACCACAGGGCTCACGGCATCAGGGACAAGTTCCTCCGGGGACCCCTCAGACCCGGAGGGCAGGGCACCTACTCCTCTTGCAGGCTGGTTGCCGGAGAACCCATCCGGAGGCTGGCAGCACCGATGGCCACATGCTCTGTCCAGGCCGGATCCCCACGGTAGGTGAGTATGTTTCGCCGTGTCCCGTCTCAGAGCGGTCTGGAGCACAATTAAATGGGTTCTAAACTGCCGATGGTGAGGTATCTTCCGCTATGACTGTCCCCATAACAGTATAGTCCAATCCTCTGACAGGCTGTTCTGCAGGCAGCCTTCGCCAGCACAGGCGATCGGCACCACACCAGCCCGGGGATTCCCGTCGCCGTGAGGGCCGCCGCCATGAGGTCTGGATTACCCCCGCCGACCATGGGGGGGGAGGGGGGAGCGGGGCCGCGCCACCGGCAGGCACCGGCCGTGTAGTGTCAGTCTCTCATCACTCTCACGCTGCCGGCCCTGCTCAATTGCTTCCTGAGGCTCCCAGTCGTGAGTAGGCCGGGAATAACAGCACCCACCTTCCAGTTTGCTTTTGGTGGTTATCGGGTGTCTTTCTGATGCTGGGGTTATGCACATCGTCGGTATTGCGGAGTTGTCGACTTTGGGGTGTTCGGTGCCCACTTTTAGTGCCTTTTTCATGTGCTCAGGTCAGGAGCTAATGCTCGTGGCTGCCAGTCGGCCCGGCGGCCCGGCCCCGCGGTCTGCATATCCTCTTTCCACTTTATACCTCACAATTGCGGCTAGCAAGTCATGATAATTAATAATTAAAAATGTGCAATTTACAAATGTTTTAGCATAACCAACCTAGCATTGTTAAGCGCTGGCCTTCTCGCCTTAATATCACGATTCTGCTGCTCCACCAAGCTGTTGATTGGTCTTATTATATAAACCTGTGCAATTATTCATGCCACTGTTCAACCTACAAATGTTTTTAAATACGCTGTTGTGGCGTATGCCGTTACTATGTATAACATGCACAACAAAAGTAAAGAATTAAAAAAAATATGAAAGTTAAACACTCAGCACTCTCAACACCCAGAGATACACCTACAATTTCATGAAGTTAAAAACAGGCTTGTTAACCTATCTTAACAGGAAGAAGAAAAATAATTAATATGAACCCAAAAATGAAAGTAAAAACCTTAAATTTAGCAAAATTACAATATATTATGAATAATGTATTTGTAGTTAAACAAAGAATATTTGTATTTCATAATTAAACTTTATGAATGTTCACTATTTAAAAATGAAAGTTAAACACTCAGCACTCTCAACACCCAGACACTATAACAATATAATAAGAGAACCCATTGTACAGTGCTACGGAATCTGATAGCGCTATATAAATAATAAAATAATAATAAATAATAATAATACAAAAGGCACTAAAGTACTTTTCTCACCAAATTTACAATATAAAATTGTGAAGTTAACAAATTCTTGTGGTATCCCTTTAAAAGTGCTGTTAGCATGCAGGTAAAACCAAGCAAAGAATGTAATTGTCCAAAACAAATTAACACAAATATAAAATTAAATATAAAGTGTTTCAACCCAAAGGTGAACAGTGTTTGGGCCAAATATACAAAAATGTGCAATATGCAGCAACCAAAAACGAAATAAAAGAAAAAATATTTCTTTAGAAAATATCAAACAAACAATTGGTGCACCAACAATTTTTTTTCTTCAGATACTTAATAAAGTTGTTTATACAGGGGTGACCTGGTGATTAGCCCGATACCAGAATCGAGTGTGTTGGCGACCGAGAGCCCAAGATGGATAGCTGCGGCCTACTGAAGGCGGAACCAAGGAGAGACGGCCGCTCTCCTCGCCCAAACACTGGAGGCACAGACCCATTGATGCCCTGCTCCCCCCCCCCGGTCCAGCCCTGAGGGGCAACCTCCCTGCCCGGGCCTCTGGGGTAGAATCTAATGAGCAGCGAGAGGTGACACAGCCAGGCAAAATGGCCGCCACCACGTGTGCTCGAGACATAGAGAAAACCGACCTTGAAGCCAGACTAGATGAGCTATTCGCCAGGTTTTGGAGGAAGATAGCAATCCGGGAGCAACAGGCCAAGATACACAGGTTCGCCACCATTGTGCCAGTGAACCCCTGACGCGAGGGTACACCTCCGCTTGTAAAGGAAGTATGCAAACGGCGCCAGGGGCGGCAAAAAGGAAGAACCAGAAAAGCCAAGAGACTACAACCACCAAAGGCGGCAACCCACCCACGCAAGCACCAGGTAAAACTAAACCTACCTGGGAAACAGCTGCGGCACCTTGAATCAACCCAGGACCGGACACGGCTGAGGGATCCCTGGCAAACTGCACCACACCTCTTCAGCCAACACTATCAAGCAGCAGACCCTCACCCGGGTATACCCCGGAGGAGACACCACCACCTGCTGAACATCGCCTCACAAGGCCCCCCTCAAGCTAGCAAGCCCGCCCTACCGGAATGGGGCACGGATCCCGCAGTCACAAAAACCTCCTGCAGTGTACAGAGCGGCTGGAAACACCATAGCAGGATAGCGGAGCAGCTGGAACCCGGCAAAAGACCGTTAAGCGGCATCGGTTGACTGAGCCTGGCATTACCAAGTACCAAGTAGCGCAGAGCCTGGGCTTCTTTTATCTTTTTTTTTATTTTTTATTTTCAATTCTCAAATTAACATTAGCCCACTGTTGATTGAATCTGAGTTGCATGACTGCGCTGCCTTATTATTATTATAATTATTGTTTTTATTTGAATTGTCTAGGCCTCATATAAATGTCCAGTGATAGAATGTCATTTGTATTTAAGAAAATGTCACACACAACATGCTGACTAGCTGACACATTCACACTGATAATGCCGGCCACCAACCTTCGCTGTGCTTCATGCTATTTAACCACTCAACTCCCTAGATATTTTCACCTGTCACATATTCGGCCTAAGGCACCTGGCATTATTATTATTAAAACTATGCTCACACACCTACTCAGCCTTAGAGGCACCACGTAGGCCTCAACCACATTTAATCTCTGAAAGCTTATAAGATAACTCAAACTGTCTATTTTTCCTTCATGTTGTTCCCAGCATGGATGTCACTCATGTTACAGACAGTCCGACCAAACCTGACCTTTTAAAAAATGTGCTGTAAATGCTTGCCATGCTACTGACTATTTTGTGTTACTCTACTGGCTTATATCTGTTGTCGTGGCGATATAAACGCATCTATAATTCTAAGCACTACAAAAATAAAGAATTTTAAAAAAAAATGTTGTTTATAATCTCTTGTGCTGTACCTTTAAATGAAAAGAAAAAACAGCGGGGGAGAGGCGGACGTTCTCCCTGCTCATTAGCAACAAAAAAGCATTGGCAGTGATTTTAATCCCCTAAGGACCAAACTTCTGGAATAAAAGGGAATCATGACTAACACTTGTTGACTGCTGGAAGCCCCTTACATATGACATGTGACAGGGAGGAGTGCATTAAAAGGCTGCTGCTGGCACCACCCTAAAGCATCCGGAGAACCAGCGACAGAAAGGGGCCTGTTCAACGCCCGAAGAGCAGGGACAATCGCCCCAACTGTGGTGGAATCTCGGTAAAAATAAATTTAGTAGGCCGAGATTACCACGTGGCATGTGTACGTGCATATGCTGACGTATCGATCAGTTGGTTGCACGAGGCAAGATACGATCAGTAATGTACGGAGCATGTGCAAGAATACAGGATATAGTATTCCCCCTCCTCCATTGTGCTGGACAAGCCATGCGGTCAAACAGGAAGTTAATTCTTATTTGTGTTGATTGGTCAAGGGAATGTGCGGGTGGAGCTTAATATGGGAGGAGTTATATGCCTATATAAGGAGCCTGCACTATTGTCCGGGGCTCAGAACTTGCTGTATTTTGGTGACATTAGTCCCTCTGAGTCCCGATCGGTGATCCAATAAAGAATCTCTTCCTTCCTGAAGAAACCTGTGTCCATCTCTCTGTGCTTGGCTTCCGTCAGTTTCTCCGGTATCATTTGGTGCATTGGCCGGGAAACTCATCGTTCAACGGTAGCTGAGAGGCAGAGGCGTGAGACGGTCTATCTTTGCCCACGTTCTCTACGGCTGCACCCCTGAACTTCTGCGTGGACCTCCCTTCGTCTCGGCGCCACTGGTCTGTTGTCCAGGAGATCATCGGCCTCTACGTGAGAAGTGCTGGGGTGTCCCCGTCGATGAGTGTGAACTCAGGTTCAGGAACGAGGAGGTAAGACAACTGCTGTTTTAGACGGCAGGACCCGCTAGGGGTATACCGATTGTGCGGTAGGCCCAAAGGGGTTTTTGAATCTGTATCTGCCCCCTCTGTCGGAGGGAAGGAGCGAAGGCGCACCGCTCGATCGAACGCTCTTTAGTCAGACCGTTTGATTTGGTTAGTCAGGCGGGGTCCTGGTGTAAATAGCCCTAGCCGGACACCGGTGTCTTGTCTAGACTAGCGTTCTAGGGTGTATATTACGTTCGCTAGGTCGGAGGGACCGGGAGACTAAACGGCGCCTGTGTAAATTCGGTTCGCTAGTTCTCATCCTATCTGGGCTAAGTGGGAAGGCGTGTAAATTTGGAACCCACTAGACTTTTGATAGTACGACTAAGAGGCGCCTGTGTAAATTCGGTTCTCTAGCTCGCTATATATGTGGTGATTGGGCAGTGTGGCTAACCAAAACGGGTGTATATAGTTTTAGGTAGTCCATTCAAGGTACTGGCCAATAGTTTAGTTGGGAATTGTAAATGTGTTAACGATTGTTTTAGTAAAGTGTATATCTTGTTAGATAGCGCGAGCTCAGCCGTCTAGCGAGAGTGTTAATAGTGTGTTGCTGTATTATAGTGCACGGTACCATAACCCTGTATATTTACTGACACTGTATATAAGTACTAATCATTGTCGTCAATTGCATGTTTTAACACCATAACCACTAATAATTGTATTGTGACCTTAACTTGTGCTTTGACCTATGCTAACCGTACTGTAACCGCTATTTGTAAAAGACGATGTTACTGGGGTGTGTTATAGACGGGTAATTCGTATATAGAGAATTATAGCGTGGGTGACTGTATAGTTACGCCAAAGGGCATAATATTGATTATATAGTGACTGGTGTAACAGCTGTGTGTGTACGGGAATTCCCTGAGTGTTTATTGTTATTGTGTACGTTTCACTTGGTAACCGTACCACGTGGTGCTGTTGCCAGAGGAAACGGGTGTGACTGTTGAATAGTACGCGTGTATAGTAATCGTTGTCGACGACGTTCCATTGTTAAATATGGGTGCGTCGCAGTCAACGATTCCGGATCCTTTAGGATGTATGGTTAAGAATTTTAAAAAGGGATTCAAGGTTTGTGATTTTGGGGTTAAGATGTCTTCTGTGCGTTTAGTTACTTTGTGCACTAGGGAGTGGCCTACTTTGGTTGCGGCATGGCCGCCACGTGGCAGTTTGGATCCAACTCTGGTACAGCGCTTACACGTGGCTGTATCAGGTAGGCCTGAACTTTACGGCCAGTTTCCTTATATTGACTGTTGGAGACAGGCCGTAAATGACTCGCCAAAATGGCTCCAGACATGCCACGAGGAGCAGTGTCGCCTCATGGTAGCTAGGACTTGTTCGTCCACTAGGACTGGTGTTAGGCCCATTTTGGACACGCCCCCTGAGTCCGAGATCCCTTTGCCGCCCCCTTACTTTCCGTTAAGAGGAAGTGACGCAAACGCAGGAAGTCCTGCACCCCTCCCCTCATTACCCTCATCCACTTCCGCTTCCTCCTCCAGTACAGGATCCACACCCCCTCGTACTAAATCTCCCCTTCCGGAACCAGAACCCACCCCCATTAGAAACGAATATCCTGATTTGGCGCCACTTCAGACTTCCGGTCAAGCTTCATCTAGCTCGGCCCGAAGTGTTCTATTTACCACCTTTTCCCAAAACCAACCTCCCACATCCCCATACCCTATCTCTCCCCGACCGGAACCCATGACTGACGCCTCTCTACGTAGCCCTATCCAAACCCGACAGTTGACTGGTGCCCAACAATTAAAGCACTATCAGATGCCTCTTCGCCTAAATCCCGGGTCAGCTTATATCGATGCCGCAGGTCAAATGGCACACGCTGACCCAGTCTTCGTATATGTCCCATTTACCACTACCGACCTTTTAAACTGGAAGACCCATAATTCCTCGTATACTGAGAAACCACAAGCCATGACTGATCTGTTCACCTCAATAGTACAGACGCATAATCCGACATGGGCTGATTGCCAGCAGTTACTAATGACTTTATTTAACAATGAGGAAAGGACAAGAATAAATCAAGCAGCCATTAAAGCATTAGAAGATAGAGCCCGTGCTTTGAACCAAGCTAATCCAGCAGCATGGGCCGCAACACATTATCCCAACACTGATCCCGATTGGAACGTAAATGGTGCTGATATGGTTCAACTCAGAGCCTATAGAGACGCTATAATTGCTGGCATGAAAGCCGGAGGAAAGAAAGCCATTAACATGTCGAAGACAGTTGAGGTGATTCAGAAAAGCGATGAAGCGCCCAGTGTCTTTTATGACCGATTATTGGAGGCATACCGCTTGTATACCCCCTTTAATCCGGAAGACGCAGATAATTCCCGAATGGTTAACTCCGCCTTTGTCAGCCAAGCTTACGGAGATATTAAGCGCAAGCTACAAAAATTAGAAGGGTTTGCAGGTATGTCCATCACCCAACTAATGGAGGTAGCAAATAAGGTCTATATGAACAGGGATACAGAAAATAAGAAAGAGGAAGAGCGTAAGATGCGTAAAAAGGCTGATATGCTAGCGGTAGCAATCGCAGGCGTAGATAAACGGGGCCCAGATAGAGGCAATAATAGATGGAGTAGGGAGCCTTTGAGTAGGGATCAGTGCGCGTATTGCAGGGAAGAAGGGCATTGGAGGAACGAATGTCCGCAAAGAGAGCAGTACGAGAGAGACCTACCCAGGGCAGGCTACGGAAACTTTAGAGGCAGAGCGAGAGGTAGAGGAGGTCCCGGAGGGAGTAATGGTTATAGAGGGAGTAATGGGAACAGAGGAAGTGTTAGGGAAGACAGGTATATTCCAGCAGCGCAAAGGTCCCGCGATAGAGAAGGTAGGGACTTCGTAGGATTGGCTGACACGGTCATGGAGGACTATTGATACCGACCGGGCTCCATCCCCCTTGGTCGAGCGGAGCCTATGGTCGATGTATCAATAGGGGGAAAAAGGAGTGCATTCATGATCGACACTGGTGCTGAACATTCAGTGGTGACTAATCTAGTTGCTCCTCCATCTGGAAGGACTATTACTGTGATAGGAGCAACTGGAAGAAGTGCTGAAAGACCGGTTCTTAAAAGTCGACTCTGTACATTGGGAGGCCACGTAGTAAAACACCAATTCCTTTATATGCCTGAATGTCCAGTCCAATTGCTGGGACGTGATATGCTATCAAAATTACAAGCGCAGATTACGTTCCTACCAAATGGAACAACATCTTTGAAGTTTAATGGACCTTCAGGTATTATGACTTTATCCGTACCAAAGGAAGAAGAGTGGCGACTTTATACAGTGTTGACTAGCCAAAACCCTAGGAGTGATGAGACATTGTTTAACATACCAGGAGTTTGGGCAGAGAACAACCCACCAGGACTGGCCCGCAATATTCCACCTATAAAAATTGAACTGAAACATGGGGTTTATCCAGTGAGCCTAAGACAATACCACATCCCACAGAAGGCTAAGAAGAACATCCAATCCTATCTGGATAAGTTCATACGGTATGGTATCCTAAAATTCTGTACTTCCCCCTGGAACACCCCATTGCTGCCTGTTCAAAAGCCCGGTACAGATGAGTATCGACCTGTGCAGGACTTAAGAGCAGTCAATGATGCGGTTGTTAGTATACATCCAGTCGTACCCAATCCATATAACCTGCTTGCTTTAATTCCGGGCGGGGCTACTTACTTCACAGTCTTAGATCTCAAAGATGCCTTCTTTTGCCTCCGAATTGCCGCAGAAAGTCAATGTATTTTCGCTTTCCAATGGGAGAACGCTGTAACGGGCTCAAAACGCCAAATGACTTGGACAAGACTGCCCCAAGGGTTTAAAAATTCACCTACCCTATTTGGTTCAGCCCTAAGTCAAGATTTACTGGATTTCGAGTCCATCCCAGGAGAGTGTGTCTTGTTACAATATGTAGATGACTTGTTGATAGCAGCAGTTACAAAAGAAATTTGTCAGCAAGCAACGCACGATCTACTACACATTCTCTGGAAGGCAGGATACAAGGTGTCTAGAAAGAAGGCTCAGTTGTGTTTGCCAACTGTCAAGTATCTGGGATTCCATATCTCTGAAGGTCAAAGGATTATGGGGCCAGAGAGAAAAGAAGCTGTCTGCCAAATACCAATACCCAAGAATAGAAGACAAGTGCGAGAATTCTTGGGGGCAGCAGGCTTCTGTAGGATATGGATTCCCAGCTATGCGATACTAGCAAAACCTCTGTACGCAGCTATCAAAGGTACAGAGCACGACCCCTTCTTATGGACCCAAGAACAGCAAACGGCATTTGAAGATGTGAAGAAGGCTTTGATGAGTGCCCCAGCATTAGGTCTACCTGATCACACACGACCATTCTACTTATATGTACACGAGCAAAGAAGAATGGCTGTGGGAGTATTGACACAGTACTTGGGATCATGGCAAAGACCTGTTGCCTACATGTCTAAGCAACTGGATGCAGTGGCCAGCGGACTTCCACCTTGTCTAAGAGCCGTAGCTGCAGCCGCCCTGCTAGTAGCTGAAGCCGATAAACTCACTCTGGGTCAAGAACTTTATGTACGAGTCCCACATGCAGTACAGACGTTGTTGGATTACAAAGGAAATCATTGGTTTAGTAACAGCCGTATGACCAAGTATCAAGCAATGTTGTGTGAAAACCCAAGAGTGCATTTAGAGACTGTAAACACCTTAAATCCAGCTACCCTTTTGCCACAACCTACTGAAAGTCAACATGATTGTTTGGAAGTAATGGATGAAGTATTCTCAAGTAGACCAGATCTTCGTGATTTTCCCATTCAGAACCCCGATGTTCAATATTATACCGACGGCAGTAGTTATGTAAAAGAAGGGATCCGCTATGCAGGATATGCAGTAACAACAATAGACAAGGTGATAGAAGCTCGGCCACTGGCGAAAGGAACATCAGCACAAAAGGCAGAATTAATAGCACTAACACGAGCGTTACAATTGGCTGAAGGTTTAAGAGTAAATATCTATACGGACTCTAAGTATGCGTTCTTAACCACTCATGCCCACGGAGCTTTGTATAAAGAAAGAGGACTACTGAATTCAGAAGGCAAAGAAATCAAGTACGCAGCTGAAATCCTACAACTATTGGAAGCAGTGTGGGAGCCGAAAGAAGTCGGTATCATACATTGTCGAGCGCATCTGAGAGGAGATGGTGATGTAACTAAGGGAAATCGGATGGCAGATAGTGCAGCTAAGCGTGCTGCTGAATCAGGAAGACAGGAGTATGTGGGGCATATAGCTGCTCTAATACCAACCCCACTGTCTCAATGGACTCCAGTTTATACAGCTCAAGAAGAGGAGTGGTTAAAGACTGAACCGGGAAAGTATCTGGAGAACAAGTGGTATCAGCTAGAAGATGGAAGAATAGTTATACCAGCATCGCTAGCGGTAGAAATTGTCCAAAATTATCACAACGGGACACATTCTGGGAGAGACAGTACTGAAGAATCTCTTAGAAAACATTTCTACATACCAAGATTGTCCAACTTGACTCAGGCCATTGTACGTAGATGTGTAACGTGTGCTAAGAATAATGCAAGACAAGGACCAGTAAAGCCACCAGGAGTCCAGTTTATGGGGGGACTCCCCATGTCCGATCTACAAATAGACTTTACAGTGATGCCTAAATCGGGTGGACATCGTTACCTGCTGGTAATTGTGTGCACCTATTCAGGCTGGGTAGAAGCATGTCCTACTCGTACAGAGAAAGCAGGAGAAGTTGTGAGATTCCTGCTACGAGAAATAATACCCCGATATGGACTACCCTGTTCTATAGGATCGGACAATGGTCCAGCTTTTGTTCACCAGTGCCTACAACAACTGACTCATATGCTTGGTATAAAGTGGAGGCTTCATACTGCATATAGACCCCAGAGTTCTGGTAAGGTAGAGAGAATGAATAGAACTATAAAGAACCAGTTGGCTAAAATGTGTCAGGAAACCCAACTTAAGTGGAACGTTCTCTTACCTATAGCTCTATTGCGAATCCGCAGTACCCCTACCAGAAGGATGGGCCTCTCTCCTTTTGAAATTATGTATGGGCGACCACCTCCCGTACTTGGTAACTTAAGGGGGGACTTGAGTCAGTTGGGAGAAGGAATTACCCGGCAGCAGGTTGTAGAGTTGGGTAAGACTATGGAGGAGGTACAGAAATGGGTACAAAATAGATTACCTGTGAATATTTATCCCCCTGTTCATAGTTATCATCCAGGAGACCAAGTGTGGATTAAAGAGTGGAATAATGTACCGTTAGGGCCCAAGTGGAGAGGTCCTTATGTTGTTCTTTTGTCTACCCCTACAGCGATAAAAGTAGCAGAAGTGACTCCGTGGATACATCACTCCAGGGTTAAACCAGCAGCAGTCGATTCTTGGCAAGTTACAGCAGATCCAGAGAATCCCTGCAAGATCCGGTTGAAACGCACTACTCAGTCGGAGTAACGAGGAATTATTGTGGATTACAAATTTTATTGTTACAGGTGTGAGTGAGAAGGCCATAATAAAGCCTGTCCGCTTACCATCACATAGTGTATAAGCCAGGAAAGTCCCGAAGGGACACCTGTGAAGACGAGCAGAACTCCATTCCCTGCAGCCCTCACATCCTGGAAGCTGAGGTTCCATCGCACGGACGAAGACTGAGGATGACGGCGAAAGATGTGCTTTTGATTGTGTTTATTTACATGTGTTTTTATATTCAGGAAGGTAGAGGTATCGACACTCCTAGCTGTGAGGTATGCATTAAGACTACGAGAACAGGTAACCATATTTCCCAAACCCTAATTTGGCATTCACAATACGAGTGTAAAGGAGATGTATCGAGATGTAGATACTTAAATATAGACTATAGTGTGTGCCATTTAGGAGTAGGAGAACCTAAGTGCTTCAGTCCGGAGTATCAGCCTCGTACAATTTGGTTGACTCTCAGGAATGGAGATCCTCAGGGGACCCTAATTAATAAGACGGTGTTAGAATCCGTACATTCTTCGGGTGTTCTGCTATTTGATGCGTGTAAAGCGATATCGAGTGGTAGAAAGCCGTGGAATGTATGTGGGGATCTTAGATGGGAGAGGACGTATGGGTCTAACGATAAATACATTTGTCCCAGTAGCAAAAATAAATATGTGAGTCCTAGATGCCCAAATAAAGATTATAACTTCTGTCCATATTGGTCTTGTGTGGGGTGGGCGACTTGGGGACAGACAGTAGACAAAGACATGATAGTGACTAAGTTGCCGACTAGCCCATATTGTAAGTCCATGGAATGTAACCCAGTCCATATACTTATTAATAACCCCGACAAGTTCTTAGATAAGTATGGCAATTTATTTGGGTTTCAGATATACGGGACGGGTTTAGATCCTGGGACATTATTGTTTATAGGGATAGAGACTGATACGGTATCCTCCCAGACTCATCAAGTATATCATTCCTTTTATGAAGAGATGAGTATAGATAATAAGATCCCCCATAACGCTAAAAACCTGTTCATCGACCTAGCTGAAAGTATTGCCGGTAGTCTTAATGTTACCAACTGCTATGTGTGTGGAGGTACTAACATGGGAGACCAATGGCCTTGGGAAGCAAAGGAGGTAATGTCCGGTTCTGAGGCAGTTGACCAACTAATATCTACACAAGCCGATTATCATATGAGTGTTAGAGGTAAATCTGAGTGGAGATTAAAGACCTCCATCATAGGTTATGTTTGCATAGCAAGGAAAGGAATAATGTATAATACTTCTGTAGGAGAATTAACTTGTCTAGGGCAAAAAGCTTATGATGATGATACAAAGAATACAACTTGGTGGTCGGCTTCAAATGTCTCAGAACCATCTAACCCGTTTGCTAGATATGCCAATTTAAAGGATGTGTGGTTTGATCTATCCATCACATCTACCTGGAGAGCCCCAGCAAATTTGTACTGGATCTGTGGTAAGAAAGCCTATTCGGAGCTGCCACAGGACTGGGAAGGGGCATGTGTGTTGGGTATGCTCAAACCATCCTTCTTCTTGTTACCGATTGAAACAGGTGAGACTTTAGGTGTTAAAGTGTATGATGTGAATCATAGGAAGAAAAGGGGACCCATAGAGATAGGCACCTGGGAAGATAATGAATGGCCTCCCCAGCGTATCATAGACTATTATGGGCCAGCCACGTGGGCTGAGGATGGTACCTTTGGTTATAGAACCCCTATTTATATGCTCAACCGTATTATAAGATTACAGGCGGTGGTTGAGATTATCACAAATGAGACATCACAAGCGCTCAATCTTTTAGCGAAGCATAACACCAGGATGAGGACAGCAGTCTACCAAAATAGATTAGCCTTGGATTACCTTTTGGCAGTAGAGGGAGGTGTATGTGGGAAGTTTAACCTAAGCAATTGCTGTCTTCAAATAGACGACGAAGGGCAAGCAATAGCTGAGCTTACTAGCCATATGGTTAAACTAGCGCATGTGCCTACTCAGGTATGGAAAGGGTACAATCCAAGTAGTTGGTTTGGTAGCTGGTATGAATGGTTTGGAGGGCTTAAGGCAGTGGTAGGTGGAGTCCTACTGATTTTACTGTTGTGTCTACTCCTACCGTGTCTTATACCCTTAGTAGTTAGGTCTGTGCAAAGCCTGATAGGAAGTATAGCAGAGAGGAAGGCTGCTGCACAGATAATGGCGATATATAAATATAAGGCTCTAGATCAGGGAGAACCAATGCAAGAAGATGAATGTTGAAGATTCACATCATACGATAAGTCTGGTCTGGTTCAAGGTAACTTGCGGTGTAAGCAAAACTAAGGTTATGTGATGCCTCAAGTAATTGTAAAATATCAAGAGGCATCAAAGGGGGGAATGTGGTGGAATCTCGGTAAAAATAAATTTAGTAGGCCGAGATTACCACGTGGCATGTGTACGTGCATATGCTGACGTATCGATCAGTTGGTTGCACGAGGCAAGATACGATCAGTAATGTACGGAGCATGTGCAAGAATACAGGATATAGTATTCCCCCTCCTCCATTGTGCTGGACAAGCCATGCGGTCAAACAGGAAGTTAATTCTTATTTGTGTTGATTGGTCAAGGGAATGTGCGGGTGGAGCTTAATATGGGAGGAGTTATATGCCTATATAAGGAGCCTGCACTATTGTCCGGGGCTCAGAACTTGCTGTATTTTGGTGACATTAGTCCCTCTGAGTCCCGATCGGTGATCCAATAAAGAATCTCTTCCTTCCTGAAGAAACCTGTGTCCATCTCTCTGTGCTTGGCTTCCGTCAGTTTCTCCGGTATCACAACTATAACCCCCAGAGGCGGCTCTAGACTTTATGAGGCCTTAGGCGAAACGCAAACATGAGGCCCCACTAACAAAAAAGTGTCACATATACACATTGATGCACTGTCTACCTGTGTATGTGCCTGAGAGTGTGTCTGACAGAGAGTATCCTTGTGTGTGCGAATGTATGTCTCTGTGAGCATGTTTGCGTTTTTTTCTGAGACCCTATGTGTATGGGGTAGCTGATGTTGAGAGGGTTGCGGGGGGTGTGATGGTGAGAGGGAGCGGGCGGGTGTGATGGTGAGAGGGAGCGGGGGGGGTGTGATGGTGAGAGGGAGCGGGGGGTTGATGGTAATGTGAGAGGGAGCGGGGGGTGATGGTAATGTGAGAGGGAGCGGGGGGTGATGGTAATGTGAGAGGGAGCGGGGGTTGATAGTAATTTGAGAGTGAGAGGGGGTAATGTGAGAGTGAGAGGGGGGTGATGTGAGAAGGAGGGGGTGATGGTGAGTGGGGGAGGCTGAGGGTGGTGACGGAGGGTTATGCTGAGGGTGGTGATGCTGAGGGTGGTGGGGGGTAATGCTGAGGGTGGTGAGGGGCGATGCTGAGGGTGGTGAGGCGTGATGCTGAGGGTGGTGATGCTGAGGGTGGTGGGGGGTGAGGCTGAGGGGGTGATGCTGAGGGTGGTGATGTTGAGGGTGGTGGTGGGTGGTGAAGCTGAGGGTGGTGAGGGGTGATGCTGAGGGTGGTGGGGGGTTATGGGGGATGGTGAGGCTGAGGGTGGTGGGGGGTGAGGCTGAGGGTGAAGGGGTAATGGTGAGGGTGGTGGGGGTGGTGGGGGTGAGGCTGAAGGTGGGGAGGGGTTATGGGGGATGGTGAGGCTGAGGGTGGTGGGGGGTGAGGCTGAGGGTGGGGAGGGGTTATGGGGGATGGTGAGGCGTGAGGCTGAGGGTGGGGAGGGGTGATGTTGCTGGGGTGAAGCTGAGGGTGGTGGGGGGTGATGGTGGTGAGGGTTGATGGTGGTGGGGGGTGAAGCTGAGGGTGGTGGGGGGTGAGGCTGAGGGTGGTGGGGGTGATGGTGGTGGGGGGTGAAGCTGAGGGTGATGGTGGTGGGGAGTGAGGCTAAGGGGGGTGATGGTGGTGGTGGGGGGTGAGGCTGATGGTGGTGGGGGGTGATGGTGGTGGTGGGGGGTGATGCTGAGGGTGGTGGGGGTGAAGCTGAGGGTGGTGGGGGGTGATGGTGGTGGGGGGGTGAGGCTGAGGGTGGTGGGGGGTTATGGGGGATGGTGAGGCTGAGGGTGGTGGGGGGGTGAGGCTGAGGGTGAAGGGGTAATGGTGAGGGTGGTGGGGGTGAGGCTGAAGGTGGGGAGGGGTTATGGGGGGTGGTGAGGCTGAGGGTGGTGGGGGGTGAGGCTGAGGGTGGGGAGGGGTTATGGGGGATGGTGAGGCTGAGGGTGGTGGGGGTGAGGCTGAGGGTGGGGAGGGGTGATGGTGGTGGGGTGAAGCTGAGGGTGGTGGGGGGTGATGGTGGGGAGGGGTGATGGTGAGGGTGGTGAGGGGTGAAGCTGAGGGTGGTGGGGGGTGAGGCTGAGGGTGGTGGGGGTGATGGTGGTGGGGGGTGAAGCTGAGGGTGATGGTGGTGGGGAGTGAGGCTGAGGGGGGTGATGGTGGTGGTGGGGGGTGAGGCTGATGGTGGTGGGGGGTGATGGTGGTGGTGGGGGGTATGGTGGTGGGGGGTGAAGCTGAGGGTGGTGGGGGTGATGGTGGTGGGGGGTGAGGCTGAGGGTGGTGGGGGGTGATGGTGGTGGGGGGGTGAGGCTGAGGGTGGTGGGGGGTTATGGGGGATGGTGAGGCTGAGGGTGGTGGGGGGGTGAGGCTGAGGGTGAAGGGGTAATGGTGAGGGTGGTGGGGGTGAGGCTGAAGGTGGGGAGGGGTTATGGGGGATGGTGAGGCTGAGGGTGGTGGGGGGTGAGGCTGAGGGTGGGGAGGGGTTATGGGGGATGGTGAGGCTGAGGGTGGTGGGGGTGAGGCTGAGGGTGGGGAGGGGTGATGGTGGTGGGGTGAAGCTGAGGGTGGTGGGGGGTGATGGTGGTGAGGGGTGATGGTGAGGGTGGTGAGGGGTGATGGTGGTGGGGGGTGAAGCTGAGGGTGGTGGGGGGTGAGGCTGAGGGTGGTGGGGGTGATGGTGGTGGGGGGTGAAGCTGAGGGTGATGGTGGTGGGAAGTGAGGCTGAGGGGGGTGATGGTGGTGGTGGGGGGTGAGGCTGATGGTGGTGGGGGGTGATGGTGGTGGTGGGGGGTGATGCTGAGGGTGGTGGGGGTGATGGTGGTGGGGTGAAGCTGAGGGTGGTGGGGGTGATGGTGGTGGGGGTGAGGTTGAGGGTGGTGAGGGTGATGGTGGTGGGGGGTGATGGTGGTGGGGGGGTGAGGCTGAGGGTGGTGGGGGTGATGGTGGTGGTGGGGGGTGAGGCTGAGGGTGGTGGGGGTGATGGTGGTGGGGGGTGATGGGGAGGGAGAGCCTACCTTTCCCTGGTGGTCCAGTGGGCTCCCTGGTGGTCCGGTGGCCACTGCTCACGGTCTGCAGCTCCACAGAGCTGCAGACCGTGTAATCTCGCGAGATTTCAGAGCGTTGCCGTGGTAACCCGCGGCAACGCTCTGATTGGCCAATTCTCGCAAGTCACATGGTCTGCAGCTCTGCACACTGCAGAGCTGCAGACCAGTGCCTGCGATGGTGGCCGGGCAGCCAGGAGGGGCCTCGCACCCGGCGGCATACCGGGCAAGCCGCCGGGCCCCCTCCTGGTGTCAGGTCCTCGGTCACTGACCGAGGACCTGACACACTCTGCCCACAGGCGGTTTAGGCGGCCGCGAGGCCCCCGCCAGCGCGAGGCCTTAGGCGGCCGCCTAAACCGCCTAATTAGAGAGCCGCCTCTGATAACCCCTACTGGCGGCTCGGGCACCAGCATGATACCAAGGGCAGCCAGGGCCGTCTTTAATATTGATTGGACCCTGGGCAAACATTTGCCTGGGCCCCTTGGACCCTGGACCCCCATCTCTCGGGCAGGCAATCACAATCTCAACTCCAACTAAGTGGCAGAACTAATGTATAGAGTGCCCTGCTGCAAGAATATTTTTCAAGCCTTCCCTGTACCGCAAGAGGGAAGAAAAGAGAAATCACCATCTTTCATATAAGTCATGCAATGCTGTGACAGCTGGGGATCTACTATCCTTGCAGGGTTGTATTTGTGAGCAGTGTTTGTGCATTTGAAGGTAAGCATGTTTTTGTATAGAGTGTATGTGTGCATGTAGGGGTGTATTTGTATGTGCTGTTACCATTGGAATGCAGTGGTGTACTTGTGTGTAGTGTTTGCGTTTGAATGCGGGGGTGTGTTTTTGTCTGTAGTGTTAGCTTTTAAATGCAGGCGTGCTTTTGTCTGTAGAGTTGATGTTTTAATACAGGGATGTGTTTGTATGTAATGTTTGTATTTGCATGCAGGGGTGTGTTTGTATGTATTGTTTGCATTTGCATGCATGGGTGTGTTTGGATGTAGTGTTGTCTTTTAAATGCATATGTACATTTGTGTGTAGTATTGGTGTTTCAGCAAAGGGGTTTGTTTATATGTATTGTTTGTGTTTGCATGGGTGTGTCTCCATGTTCTGTTTGATTTCTGGGATGTATGTACATACATATTAACACATATAAATATACTCATTAACACGCAGATACACACAAACACCTTGACACATACTGGCATATACACACACACACATACACAGATACACACCCTTTGGCACACAGATACATGCACTTTGATACACACCAACATACACACACTGGCACAGCCACACCGAGACACACACACACATCGACACAGATATGTACACACACACTCAGATACACACATACACAGAGGTACACATGCAGAGGTGTATTTGTGTACAGTGCTAGTGATGGAATGTAGGAGTGTATTTGTGTTGGCATTAAAATGCTGGGATGTATGCATTACCACACACTCAGATGGACACTTACACACCGACACTTACATACACACAGGTACACATACACACTGACACACAGATACACACAGCCAGATACACACACACACACAACTAGATACACACACTTACTGAGACCCATGTACACACACATATATAAGTGTCAATTTACATATTTTATTATCTGTCCTCTAGCAGCTTCTGGATAGCAACTCCCAACACCCTTGGCCAATATAATGTCTCAACTCTGTTCTTACATAGTTAAAATAAATATTTGTCAATGTTTTATTTATTTATATTTAATAGGGCACTGTCAGTTCATCTAGAAATTTTTAACATGTAGTTATCCCCAGTGTGTTTCATTACAAACACCCACACATGGGTGTTAGTAATGTCTGATAAATAAAAGTGAAATCAGAAATTACAAACAGAAAAAAAAATATTTAGTCACCCTCCTGTCTCCTCACCTTTTGGGTACAGTGGGGTGGCTTCCCTGGGGTCCAGTGGGAGCTTGCTGGCCCTGGCTAATGGGAGTCTGCATTCAGCTGCCCCAGTCCCTCTCCCCCACAATGCTTGCATTCTCCTCTGTGTGGTGTGTGCCCCCTCCCCAGCGGCACTGAGAAGGAAGTGATCTGTTCTTACTGGGAGGAAGCGATCTGACCTTACTTCCTCCCAGCATGCCCGGGGAACAAAGAGACTCACAGGACAGTGTGTGAGATGGGAGCTAACAGTGAGTATGTAGTCAGCCACCCCCATATTACAGTGATACCGGAGAAACTGACGGAAGCCAAGCACAGAGAGATGGACACAGGTTTCTTCAGGAAGGAAGAGATTCTTTATTGGATCACCGATCGGGACTCAGAGGGACTAGCGTCACCAAAATACAGCAAAGTCTGAGTACTGAATACATAGAGTACATTCCTTATATAGCACTGTAGCTCCTCCCACAATTAACTACACCCACACATACCCTTAACCTATTTAATGAATAGAGTCTAAACTCATCCATCCGGTCTAACCACGTGGCTCATCTGATACAAAGGAGAGGGACGCGTAATTCCAGTTCTTACATTCCTGCACCTGGTCAGTACAGTGATGACAGTATCTTAGCTACGTGTAATTAACTAACTGATACTACAAACACATATACATACATATGCCTTGTGGCAATCTTAGCCTGCTAAACTTGTATTTTACTGGAATTACATCACATTCCCCCCTTTGATGCCTCTGATATTTCACAATTACTTGAGGCATCACTTAACCTTGGTTTGCATATACCTCAGGTTACCTGTTCTCGTAGTCTTAATGCATACCTCACAGCTAGGAATGTCGGTACCTCTACCTTCCTGAATATAAAAACACATGTAAATAAACACAATCAAAAGCACATCTTTCGCCGTCATCCTCAGTCTTCGTCCGTGCGATGGAACCTCAGCTTCCAGGATGTGAGGGCTGCAGGGAATGGAGTTCTGCTCGTCTTCACAGGTGTCCCTTCGAGACTTTCCTGGCTTATACACTATGTGATGGTAAGCGGACAGGCTTTATTATGGCCTTCTCACTCACACCTGTAACAATAAGATTTGTAATCCACAATAATTCCTCGTTACTCCGACTGAGTAGTGCGTTTCAACCGGATCTTGCAGGGATTCTCTGGATCTGCTGTAACTTGCCAAGAATCGACTGCTGCTGGTTTAACCCTGGAGTGATGTATCCACGGAGTCACTTCTGCTACTTTTATTGCTGTAGGGGTAGACAAAAGAACAACATAAGGACCTCTCCACTTGGGCCCTAACGGTACATTATTCCACTCTTTAATCCACACTTGATCTCCTGGATGATAACTATGAACAGGGGGATAAATATTCACCGGTAATCTATCTTGTACCCATTTCTGTACCTCCTCCATAGTTTTACCCAACTCTACAACCTGCTGCCGAGTAATTCCTTCTCCCAACTGACTCAAGTCCCCCCTTAAGTTACCAAGTACGGGAGGTGGTCGCCCATACATGATTTCAAAAGGAGAGAGGCCCATCCTTCTGGTAGGGGTACTGCGGATTCGCAATAAAGCAATGGGTAAGAGAACGTTCCACTTAAGTTGGGTTTCCTGACACATTTTAGCCAACTGGTTCTTTATAGTTCTATTCATTCTCTCTACCTTACCAGAACTCTGGGGTCTATATGCAGTATGAAGCCTCCACTTTATACCAAGCATATGAGTCAGTTGTTGTAGGCACTGATGAACAAAAGCTGGACCATTGTCCGATCCTATAGAACAGGGTAGTCCATATCGGGGTATTATTTCTCGTAGCAGGAATCTCACAACTTCTCCTGCTTTCTCTGTACGAGTAGGACATGCTTCTACCCAGCCTGAATAGGTGCACACAATTACCAGCAGGTAACGATGTCCACCCGACTTAGGCATCACTGTAAAGTCTATTTGTAGATCGGACATGGGGAGTCCCCCCATAAACTGGACTCCTGGTGGCTTTACTGGTCCTTGTCTTGCATTATTTTTAGCACACGTTACACATCTACGTACAATGGCCTGAGTCAAGTTGGACAATCTTGGTATGTAGAAATGTTTTCTAAGAGATTCTTCAGTACTGTCTCTCCCAGAATGTGTCCCGTTATGATAGTTTTGGACAATTTCTACTGCTAGTGATGCTGGTATAACTATTCTTCCATCTTCTAGCTGATACCACTTGTTCTCCAAATACTTTCCCGGTTCAGTCTTTAACCACTCCTCTTCTTGAGCTGTATAAACTGGAGTCCATTGGGACAGTGGAGTTGGTATAAGAGCAGCTATATGCCCCACATACTCCTGTCTTCCTGATTCAGCAGCACGCTTAGCTGCACTATCTGCCATCCGATTTCCCTTGGTTACATCACCATCACCTCTCAGATGTGCTCGACAATGAATAATACCGACTTCTTTCGGCTCCCACACTGCTTCCAATAGTTGTAGGATTTCGGCTGCGTACTTGATTTCTTTGCCTTCTAAATTCAGTAGTCCTCTTTCTTTATACAAAGCTCCGTGGGCATGAGTGGTTAAAAACGCGTACTTAGAGTCCGTATAGATATTCACTCTTAAACCTTCAGCCAATTGTAACGCTCGTGTCAGTGCTATCAATTCTGCCTTTTGTGCTGATGTTCCTTTCGCCAGTGGCCGAGCTTCTATCACCTTGTCTATGGTTGTTACTGCATATCCTGCATAGCGGATCCCTTCTTTCACATAACTACTGCCGTCTGTATAATATTGAACATCGGGGTTCTGGATGGAAAAATCACGAAGATCTGGTCTACTTGAGAATACTTCATCCATTACTTCCAGACAATCATGTTGACTTTCAGTAGGTTGTGGCAAAAGGGTAGCTGGATTTAAGGTGTTTACAGTCTCTAAATGCACTCTTGGGTTTTCACACAACATTGCTTGATACTTGGTCATACGGCTGTTACTAAACCAATGATTTCCTTTGTAATCCAACAACGTCTGTACTGCATGTGGGACTCGTACATAAAGTTCTTGACCCAGAGTGAGTTTATCGGCTTCAGCTACTAGCAGGGCGGCTGCAGCTACGGCTCTTAGACAAGGTGGAAGTCCGCTGGCCACTGCATCCAGTTGCTTAGACATGTAGGCAACAGGTCTTTGCCATGATCCCAAGTACTGTGTCAATACTCCCACAGCCATTCTTCTTTGCTCGTGTACATACAGGTAGAATGGTCGTGTGTGATCAGGTAGACCTAATGCTGGGGCACTCATCAAAGCCTTCTTCACATCTTCAAATGCCGTTTGCTGTTCTTGGGTCCATAGGAAGGGGTCGTGCTCTGTACCTTTGATAGCTGCGTACAGAGGTTTTGCCAGTATCGCATAGCTGGGAATCCATATCCTACAGAAGCCTGCTGCCCCCAAGAATTCTCGCACTTGTCTTCTATTCTTGGGTATTGGTATTTGGCAGACAGCCTCTTTTCTCTCTGGCCCCATAATTCTTTGACCTTCAGAGATATGGAACCCCAGATACTTGACAGTTGGCAAACACAACTGAGCCTTCTTTCTAGACACCTTGTATCCTGCCTTCCAGAGAATGTGTAGTAGATCGTGCGTTGCTTGCTGACAGATTTCTTTTGTAACTGCTGCTATCAACAAGTCATCTACATACTGTAACAATACACACTCTCCTGGGATGGACTCGAAATCCAATAGATCTTGACTTAGGGCTGAACCAAATAGGGTAGGTGAATTTTTAAACCCTTGGGGCAGTCTTGTCCAAGTCATTTGGCGTTTTGAGCCCGTTACAGCGTTCTCCCATTGGAAAGCAAAAATACATTGACTTTCTGCGGCAATTCGGAGGCAAAAGAAGGCATCTTTGAGGTCTAAAACTGTGAAGTAAGTAGCCCCGCCCGGAATTAAAGCAAGCAGGTTATATGGATTGGGTACAACTGGATGTATACTAACAACCGCATCATTGACTGCTCTTAAGTCCTGCACAGGTCGATACTCATCTGTGCCGGGCTTTTGAACAGGCAGCAATGGGGTGTTCCAGGGGGAAGTACAGAATTTTAGGATACCATACCGTATGAACTTATCCAGGTAGGATTGTATGTTCTTCTTAGCCTTCTGCGGGATGTGATATTGTCTCAGGCTCACTGGATAAACCCCATGTTTAAGTTCAATTTTTATAGGTGGAATATTGCGGGCCAGTCCTGGTGGGTTGTTCTCTGCCCAAACTCCTGGTATGTTAAATAATGTCTCATCACTCCTAGGGTTTTGGCTAGTCAACACTGTATAAAGTCGCCACTCTTCTTCCTTTGGTACGGATAAAGTCATAATACCTGAAGGTCCATTAAACTTTAAAGATGTTGTTCCATCTGGTAGGAACGTAATCTGCGCTTGTAATTTGGATAGCATATCACGTCCCAGCAATTGGACTGGACATTCAGGCATATAAAGGAATTGGTGTTTTACTACGTGGCCTCCCAATGTACAGAGTCGACTTTTAAGAACCGGTTTTTCAGCACTTCTTCCAGTTGCTCCTATCACAGTAATAGTCCTTCCAGATGGAGGAGCAACTAGATTAGTCACCACTGAATGTTCAGCACCAGTGTCGATCATGAACGCACTCCTTTTCCCCCCTATTGATACATCGACCATAGGCTCCGCTCGACCAAGGGGGATGGAGCCCGGTCGGTATCAATAGTCCTCCATGACCGTGTCAGCCAATCCTACGAAGTCCCTACCTTCTCTATCGCGGGACCTTTGCGCTGCTGGAATATATCTGTCTTCCCTAACACTTCCTCTGTTCCCATTACTCCCTCTATAACCATTACTCCCTCCGGGACCTCCTCTACCTCTCGCTCTGCCTCTAAAGTTTCCGTAGCCTGCCCTGGGTTGGTCTCTCTCGTACTGCTCTCTTTGCGGACATTCGTTCCTCCAATGCCCTTCTTCCTTGCAATACGCACACTGATCCCTACTCAAAGGCTCCCTACTCCATCTATTATTGCCTCTATCTGGGCCCCGTTTATCTACGCCTGCGATCGCTACCGCTAGCATATCAGCCTTTTTACGCATCTTGCGCTCCTCCTCTTTCTTGCTTTCTGTTTCCCTATTCATATAGACCTTATTAGCTACCTCCATTAGTTGGGAGATTGACATACCTGCAAACCCTTCTAACTTTTGTAGCTTGCGCTTAATATCTCCGTAAGCTTGGCTGACAAAGGCGGAGTTCACCATTCGGGAATTGTCTGCGTCTTCCGGATTAAAGGGGGTGTACAAGCGGTACGCCTCCAATAATCGGTCATAAAAGACACTGGGCGCTTCATCGCTTTTCTGAATCACCTCAACTGTCTTTGACATATTAATAGCCTTCTTTCCTCCGGCTTTCATGCCAGCAATTATAGCGTCTCTATAGGCTCTGAGTTGAACCATATCAGCACCATTTACGTTCCAATCGGGATCAGTGTTGGGATAATGTGTTGCGGCCCATGCTGCTGGATTAGCTTGGTTCAAAGCACGGGCTCTATCTTCTAATGCTTTAATGGCTGCTTGATTTATTCTTGTCCTTTCCTCATTGTTAAATAAAGTCATTAGTAACTGCTGGCAATCAGCCCATGTCGGATTATGCGTCTGTACTATTGAGGTGAACAGATCAGTCATGGCTTGTGGTTTCTCAGTATACGAGGAATTATGGGTCTTCCAGTTTAAAAGGTCGGTAGTGGTGAAAGGGACATATACGAAGACAGGGTCAGCGTGTGCCATTTGACCTGCGGCATCGATATAAGCTGACCCGGGATTTAAGCGAAGAGGCATCTGATAGTGCTTTAATTGTTGGGCACCAGTCAACTGTCGGGTTTGGATGGGGCTACGTAGGGAAGCGTCAGTCATGGGTTCCGGTCGGGGAGAGATAGGGTATGGGGATGTGGGAGGTTGGTTTTGGGAAAAGGTAGTGAATAGAACACTTCGGGCCGAGCTAGATGAAGCTTGACCGGAAGTCTGAAGTGGCGCCAAATCAGGATATTCATTTTTAATGGAGGTTGGTCTATCTGGTTCCGGAAGGGGGGATTTAGTACGAGGGGGGGTGGATCCTGCACTGGAGGAGGAAGCGGAAGTGGATGAGGGTAGTGAGGGAAGGGTTACAGGACTTCCTGTATTTGCGTCACTTCCTCTTACCGGAAAGTAAGGGGGCGGCAAAGGGATCTCGGACTCAGGGGGCGTGTCCAAAATGGGCCTAACACCAGTCCTAGTGGACGAACAAGTCCTAGCTACCATGAGGCGACACTGCTCCTCGTGGCATGTCCGGAGCCATTTTGGCGAGTCATTTACGGCCTGTCTCCAACAATCAATATAAGGAAACTGGCCGTAAAGTTCAGGCCTACCTGATACAGCCACGTGTAAGCGCTGTACCAGAGTTGGATCCAAACTGCCACGTGGCGGCCATGCCGCAACCAAAGTAGGCCACTCCCTAGTGCACAAAGTGACCAAACGTACAGGAGACATCTTTACCCCAAAATCACAAACTTTGAATCCCTTTTTAAAATTCTTAACCATACATCCTAAGGGATCCGGAATCGTTGACTGCGACGCACCCATATTTAACAGTGGAACGTTGTCGACAACGATTACTATACACGCGTACTATTCAACAGTCACACCCGTTTCCTCTGGCAACAGCACCACGTGGTACGGTTATCAAGTGAAACGTACACCATAACAATAAACACTCAGGGAATTCCCGTACACACACAGCTGCTACACCAGTCACTATATAATCAATATTATGCCCTTTGGCGTAACTACACAGTCACCCACGCTATAATTCTCTATATACGAATTACCCGTCTATAACACACCCAGTAACATCGTCTTTTACAAATAGCGGTTACAGTACGGTTAGCATAGGTCAAAGCACAAGTTAAGGTCACAATACAATTATTAGTGGTTATGGTGTTAAACATGCAATGGACGACAATGATTAGTACTTATTATACAATGTCAGTAAATATACAGGGTTATGGTACCGTGCACTATAATACAGCAACACACTATCAACACTCTCGCTAGACGGCTGAGCTCGCGCTATCTAACAAGATATACACTTTACTAAAACAATCGTTAACACATTTACAATTCCCAACTAAACTATTGGCCAGTACCTTGAATGGACTACCTAAAACTATATACACCCGTTTTGGTTAGCCACACTGCCCAATCACCACATATATAGCGAGCTAGAGAACCGAATTTACACAGACGCCTCTTAGTCGCACTATACAACGAGCTAGAGAACCGAATTTACACAGGCGCCTCTTAGTCGTACTATCAAAAGTCTAGTGGGTTCCAAATTTACACGCCTTCCCACTTAGCCCAGATAGGATGAGAACTAGCGAACCGAATTTACACAGGCGCCGCTTAGTCTCCCGGTCCCTCCGACCTAGCGAACGTAATATACACCCTAGAACGCTAGTCTAGACAAGACACCGGTGTCCGGCTAGGGCTATTTACACCAGGACCCCGCCTGACTAACCAAATCAAACGGTCTGACTAAAGAGCGTTCGATCGAGCGGTGCGCCTTCGCTCCTTCCCTCCGACAGAGGGGGCAGATACAGATTCAAAAACCCCTTTGGGCCTACCGCACAATCGGTATACCCCTAGCGGGTCCTGCCGTCTAAAACAGCAGTTATCTTACCTCCTCGTTCCTGAACCTGAGTTCACACTCATCGACGGGGACACCCCAGCACTTCTTACGTAGAGGCCGATGATCTCCTGGACAACAGACCAGTGGCGCCGAGACGAAGGGAGGTCCACGCAGAAGTTCAGGGGTGCAGCCGTAGAGAACGTGGGCAAAGATAGACCGTCTCACGCCTCTGCCTCTCAGCTACCGTTGAACGATGAGCTTCCCGGCCAATGCACCAAATGATACCGGAGAAACTGACGGAAGCCAAGCACAGAGAGATGGACACAGGTTTCTTCAGGAAGGAAGAGATTCTTTATTGGATCACCGATCGGGACTCAGAGGGACTAGCGTCACCAAAATACAGCAAAGTCTGAGTACTGAATACATAGAGTACATTCCTTATATAGCACTGTAGCTCCTCCCACAATTAACTACACCCACACATACCCTTAACCTATTTAATGAATAGAGTCTAAACTCATCCATCCGGTCTAACCACGTGGCTCATCTGATACAAAGGAGAGGGACGCGTAATTCCAGTTCTTACATTCCTGCACCTGGTCAGTACAGTGATGACAGTATCTTAGCTACGTGTAATTAACTAACTGATACTACAAACACATATACATACATATGCCTTGTGGCAATCTTAGCCTGCTAAACTTGTATTTTACTGGAATTACATCACAACAGGACCCCGGTCCGGAACAGTATTAAAGGGCTGTGGCCCCTGATTACCTCTGGTGCTGCAGGGGGCCCATGGGGAAGCTGCCTTAGGCCCCCCAGGAGTAACTGGGCCCGGGGCAGCTGCCCCTTTTGCCCCTCCTTAAAGACGGCCCTGAGGGCAGTAGAGGATGACCCATCAAACGGAGAAGACAGAGAAGAAGGCCTGCAGATACAGGGAGTCAGTCCCCACCGACGCAATGAGACGAAGAGACATGCTGGAAGAATCATGCTACCCTGCAAATAGGTCTGGACTTTGCCTGACAGCTACGGGCATAGGCTGAGTAAGAGATAGGCACAAGGGGACACTAGGTATGCCAGAGCAATAGCCTGTTGTTCCCTCTCACACACAGTACTGCTATCTAACTACTGCATGTGATTTAATATATTGTTTTTGTTTTTTTTACTTATTTAATATTTTATTCTTTTTCTTATTATAAAAGACATAAACAACAACATATGCAATACCATTTTACAATAATACATTGCGTATTACATATTTCAAGTGTAAACATATCCAACATACAATACATTGACAACATTCCAGACTGAGGGCTCTCAGGAGTCAGAATAAATTTTGGTTTGATATTTTTGATATTCCTGTTTAGGCAATAAGATATCCTTATATCAAATGTAAGCAGGGTTTATCTATAGATTAATTTTTCTGTATAATACCCAGCAGGGGCGGACTGACCGGTCGGGCACTTCGGACATGGTCCGAGGGCCCGGCCGGGAGGGGGGCCCGCCATCAGGGGGCCCGGCCGCCCCTTTAAATGCTGCAGCCGCCTGAGCGCTCTCTTAAGAGCGCTCAGGCGGCTGCAGCTTCTCACCTCCCCTCCCCGTAGCGTGGCCGAGCTGCTCTGCGTCCGCGGTGCCGGCCGGAGTTATAGGAAGGTGCACACACACTGAGTGTGCACCTTCCTGTCAGTCCGGCCGGGTACAGGAAACAGAAACTCCTGTTCCGCGCGGAACAGGAGTTTCTGTTTCCTGTACCCGGCCGGACTGACAGGAAGGTGCACACTCAGTGTGTGTGCACCTTCCTATCAATCCGGTCGGCACCGCGGACGCAGAGCCTCTCGGCCACGCTACGGGGAGGGGGTAAAAAGAGAGAGAGAGGGGGGGGTTAAAAGAGAGAGGGAGGGGGGGTTAAAAGAAAGAGGGAGGGGGGGGTTAAAAGAGAGAGGGAGGGGGGGTTAAAAGAGAGAGGGAGGGGGGATTAAAAGAGGGAGGGGGGGTTAAAAGAGAGAGGGGGGGTTAAAAGAGAGAGGGGGGGTTAAAAGAGAGACGGAGGGGGGGTTAAAAGAGAGAGGGAGGGGGGGTTAAAAGAGAGGGAGGGGGGGTTAAAAGAGAGGGGGGGTAAAAAGAGAGAGGGAGGGGGGTAAAAAGAGAGAGGGAGGGGGGTAAGAAGAGAGAGGGAGGGGGTAAGAAGAGGGAGGGGGTAAGAAGAGGGGGAGTAAAAGAGGAAGGGGGGAGTAAGAAGAGGGGGAGGGGGTAAGAAGAGGGGAGATTAAGAAGAGAGGGGGGGAGTAAAGGGGGTAAGAAGAGGGGAGGGGGGAGTAAAAAGAGGAAGGGGGAGTAAGAAGAGGGGGGAGGGGGTAAGAAGAGCGGGGGTGGGGGGTAAGAAGAGGGGGGAGGGGGTAAGAAGAGGGGGGAGTAAGAAGAGGGAGGAGTAAGAAGAGGGGGAGTAAGAAGATGGGGAGAGTAAGAAGGGGGAGTAAGGAGAGGGGGAGGGGGGAGTAAGGAGAGGGGGAGGGGGAGTAAGAAGAGGGGAGAGTAAGAATGGGGGTAAGAAGAGAGTGGGAGTAAGAAGGGGGTAAGAAGAGGGGGAGGGGGGGTAAGAAGAGGGGGAGGGGGGAGTAAGAGGAGGGCAATTGCCCCCTCCCCTGTCCGCAGGCACCGTGCGGGCAGCCGGCAGGGGAGGGAGGAAGAGAGGACCCGGGAGCTCAGCCTGCAGCTCCTCTGGGTCCTTCTTGCGCGAGCACAGATCGTTGCCGCAGTTACCACGGCAACGTTACGGCTCTTGCAAGAGTAAACTCTAGCCCTGGAGCTACGGGCTAGAGTTCACTCTCAACACTGTGACCACCAGGTATTCCTGGTGGTCGCAGTGGTGAGAGTGAACTTTAGCCCCATAAACACACTGCCCCCACACCATACACATTCACACACTGCCCCCCATACACACACACTGCCCCCACACACACCATACACACACACTGCCCCCACACACACCATACACATTTACACACATTGCCTCACACACACACACACACACATACACTGCCCACCCATACACACACAGCCCCCCATACTAACATTGCCACACACATACACAGCCCCCTCGTACACACATTGCCCCACACACCCTACACATTCACACACTACACCCCCTCACACACACTGAACCTTTCACACAGACTGCACCCCTTACACATTGCACCACTGCTCCTATACCCTACTACAGCCTCATATCCCAGCAGACCCCAGGTAAGTTGTCAAACTGTTCTTAAACGGTTTGACTACTTACTCTGGGAGGGGGGCCCGGCCCTCCTGGCACCATAACGACTACACAGAGTAGTAGTGGTTATTGTGCATGGATTATTTCTTTAAATAATCTACGAGTGCCCCAGTAGCCAGCAAGCCAGCCAACCCACAGGCCAGCCAGCCCACAGGCTGGCCAGTAGACAGCCAGCCAGCCTACAGGCCACCAGTTAGGCTTAAAGCCAGCAACCCCACAGCCTGCCAACCGCAGCCAGCAAGCCACAGCCTGCCAGCCAGCAAGCCACAGCCTGCCAGCCGCAGCCAGCAAGCCCACAGCCTGCCGGCAGTAGCCAGTAAGCCCACAGCCTGCCAGCAAGCCCACAGCCTGCCAGCCGCAGCCAGTAAGCCCACAGCCTTCCAGCAAGCCCACAGCCTGCCAGCCGCAGCCAGCAAGCCCACAGCCTGCCGGCAGTAGCCAGCAAGCCCACAGCCTGCCAGCAAGCCCACAGCCTGCCAGCCGCAGCCAGTAAGCCCACAGCCTTCCAGCAAGCCCACAGACTGCCAGCCAGCAACAGTAATTAAGGTAAGAGGAGCCAACTTGGCCTAGGTATCAGCTATGTTGTGTTGCTATATTGTGAATAGGAACCAGAGTGTTGGAGAGACCCCCCTCCAGGCCCCATTAGACTCCATTGTAGTCTCTAATGGGACCTGGAGGAAATTCTTTCTAACACACTCTCTAAAGGACACTGAGATAGCCTCTGCTAGAATGCTCCCCCCCTCCATGGCCCATTAGCCCTCAATTGTAGTCTCTACTGGGGCCTGGAGGCGACTGTTTCCAGCAGGGACACTGAGATGGCCTCTGTTAGAAAGACCCCCTTCCAAGCCTGTTAGACTCCATTGTAGTCTCTAATAGGGCCTGGAGGGGATTCTTTCTAACACACTCTCTAAAGGACACTGAGATAGCCTCTGCTAGAAAGACCCCCCTCCATGGCCCATTAGCCCTCAATTGTAGTCTCTACTGGGGCCTTGAAGGGATTATTGCACTTTTGTTCCTTGTGTCTAAAGATTGTGTAGGGTGTGGCTGGAGGCGGTGCATGGAGGCGGGACATGGGTGGCGCTTGCTGCGGAGTATGGGTGGGGCCTGTAAGGGGGCCCTTGATTTATTTTGCCCGGGGGCCCTGAGGGTTCTCAGTCCGCCCCTGATACCCAGCCAGTTTTTCAACGTATTTGGTTCTTTGACTATCCCTATCTCCATTTTTAACTGGTAAATTAGTTGTGATTTTACTTCCTCCCATACTGGAGTTTCCCTAGTTTTCCATTTCCTAGCAATTAATATTTTAGCTGCTAACACTATATGAATTATCAAAGCAGCGAATTGGTCAAAATTCTGATTCATATGTAGTTGTAACAGGAAAATCTCTGGTTTCTTATCGATGTTAATTCCTATCCATGATTCAATATTCATAGTTATCATAGACCAGTATCTTTTTATTAGTCCACATTCCCACCATATATGTAACATTCCTGCCTTGTGTGCCCCGCAGCGCCAACATTTGGCCGAGGCATCAGGGTACATTTTAGCTAATCTATCTGGCGTCAAGTACCATCTATTCATGATTTTATATTGAAGTTCCACTAGGTTCAGACAATGTACATTTTTTGTGATCAGATTTAATGCTTTCGTCCAATCATCATATCTTATGTTAATATCTAACTCCTTTTCCCATTTTGTTATTACCAAACCAATAATTTCTTCCGGGTCAATTTCAATTAACTTAAAACACTTTGAAACTAACTTCTTGATAGTGGTATGATTTTTTAATAGTTGTTCCAGTATTAATTGTTTCCCTGAATAGTTTTTAGGTAAATGCTCTTTAAGATACCCCTTTATTCTCATATAGGTAAATATCTCTTTAGATTGCAACTTATATTCATCTGTTAGAGCATTAAAATCTTTTATCATACCGTTATCTATTATATTGTTGATTTTGTTAACCCCTGCCTTAATCCAACTCTGAATATTAAGGTCAATAATATTTTTTTGCAGCTGTCCAAAATCAATGCTAGTAAGCAATTTGTCTTGTAAGTCTAGATCTTTTCTTAGTTTATTCCATATGGGTATTATATTATTTAGAATCAGACCCTTAGCATAATTTCCCTGTCTGGGATTTTTTCTAAGGTCTGTCTTCCAGAAAAGAGAATATATATCCTCCTTTATTTCATCATTGAGTAAACTCTGTTCCATTTTAAACCAGATTTGTTCTTTAGCTAAATCGGATTGGGTTATTATTGCTTGTGCTATATTACATACTCTCCATGTATGATTTAGTTGTGGAATTCCCAGCCCACCCGATTTTATCTTTAACATTGAGTGATTACGACTTAATCTAGGACGTTTTTGGCCCCAAATAAATTTATTAATGATTGATTGTGCTAAGGATAGCCAGCTTTCTGAGCAATATAAGGGTAGCATACGGAAGAGATACACCCACTTTGGATATATATAAAATTTTATAATATTTATTCTTCCCCACCATGATACTTCAATTCCCTTCCAGTTATTCAAGGTTTTTGCTGTATCTTTCATTAGCCTTAAAAAATTTTGTTCCATCATGCTATTCGGTTCATTAGTAATTTCTATGCCCAAAACTTCCATGGTATTTTTTTCACAATTAAATCCGAATTTGTCATATAGCTTTTGCTTAGTACTTAACGTGAGATTAAATGAAAGTGCAGCAGACTTACTTAGATTTAGTTTATATCCTGAATAAAGTGAATATTTCCCTATAGATTCCATGACCTTTTCCATGGATTTCACGGGGTCCCTCAGTGTGAGTACCACATCATCTGCATACATTGTAAGCTTTAATGATTCTTTCTCTAGTTCTATTCCTTTTATGGAATCATCAACTCTAATTTTGTGTGCTAAAGGTTCGAGGCTAATCAGGTATAAAAGTGGGGACAGAGGACAGCCCTGTCTTGTTCCATTTGTCAACTGGAACCATTCTGAGGAAAAACCACTACCCACTACCCTAGCAGTTGGAACTGTGTGTAAAGCCATAATAGCCCTAGTGATATTGCCTTGAATTCCAAAACCAAATAGGGCCTTCTCCAGAAAATCCCACCTTACCCTGTCAAAGGCCTTTTCGGCATCTAATGACAGGGCAAGGAGGGGAATATTGCGTCTAGTTGCTAGATCTGCCACATCTATCAATCTTCTAATATTAGAAGTTGGGGCTCTACTGGATATAAACCCCACCTGGTCCTGATGAATAATACTTGTTATTATATTAGAGATCCTATCTGCTAATACAGAAGAATAAATTTTGATGTCACTGTTAAGTAGTGAAATGGGTCTATAATTTATTACAAGTTCCGGATTTTTCCCAGGCTTTAGAATTGGAACTATGTGGGCCTTTAACAATTTGCTGGGGATATTTCCATGTGACATAAAGTCATTAAATAGTTTGGTAAGTGGCTCTATTATATTTCCCTTAAAGATTCTATAAAAGCAATTACTGAACCCATCAGGTCCTGGTGCTTTTTTTGATTTTAATTTTTTAATTGCAAATTCTACTTCATTTTGTAGGATAGGTTCGTTTAATGCTTTCAATTGAGCTTCTGTTATACATGGAAGTTTAAGTTCAGTAAAAAATTCAGAGATATCATCAGTACTATTTCTCCCAGGTAGGTTATATAGATCTGCGTAGTACTTTTGAAATGCATTACCGATCTTCTCTGGTGACAAGACTACTTCTTCTCCATTTATTTTTAATTTTGAGATAATTTTTTTGATTTTTTTCCTTTTTTAATCTGTTTGTTAGTAGTTTATCTGTTTATTCCCTTTATAGTACCAGTTTCTTCTTAGGCATTCTAAGGCATGGTTAGACTTATTTATCAAAATATTGTTAATGCTCTCTTTTATTTCTTTTAATTCTTTACTATTTTTAAACGATATATTTTTTTTATTCTGTTTTTCCAACCTATCGTAATCTATATAAAGTTGTGCCAAGTTTTGTGAATTTCTTTTTTTTTCCTCTGTGCCCACTTTTATAAAGCTTCCCCTGATTGTACATTTAAACGCACACCAAAGTGTAGATAAAGAGATCTCAGAATTATTATTTTCTCTGAAGTAGTCTTCTATAGCTTTTTGTATTATATCCATGTTTTTTATTTTTTTTTTAACAAGTATTCATTCAATCTCCAGTTAGATCTAGTTTTAGCAAATTCCTCTTTGATTTCTAGAATTAGGGCATTATGATCTGACCATGGGATGTTAGTAATCAGAATTTTCTTGACCCTTCTAACAATACTAATTTCTGTCAATATGTAATCTATTCTTGAGTATACCTGATGCGGGAAGGAAAAACAGGTATAATCCCTTTCAATAGGATGCCATATGCGCCAAATATCCATAAGGCCTGCCTTTTTAATTGTCTCATTAAATTTTAGGGAAGATTGTTCTAGCTGTCCCTTGTTCTCATTTTTTTTTTATTTATTTCTATCCATGTTGGGGTCTAGTATACAATTGAAGTCACCCATATATATTATTTTCCCTTGTTTGATTTTTTCAACTTTATTCACAAGTTTATTTAAGAACCTTATGGGAGCTTTATTAGGCGCGTATAAATTTACAATAGTGTATATCTGATTATTTATCTCTCCAATTATTATAAGAGTCCTTCCTTCGTCATCTGAAACTTGGTGGATTAACTTAAATTCTATTTTCGCGGATATTATAATTGCTACCCCTCTTTTCTTGTTCTTAAGCATCGAGGACCTAAAAATAAATGGAAATTCTTTTGAGCCAAATCTATCTTTCTCATTTTTCAGCCAATGAGACTCTTGTATGCCACAAATATGTATTGACTCCTTCCTAATAAAATCAGTGAGGATAACTCTTTTCTGCGGTGTGTTTAACCCCCTTACATTCAAAGATGCTATTCTAAGCATATCTTAATTCTATCTGACACCTTTTCCTTCAGCCTAGAGAACCTAAAAATAACATAACATACAAGACATTGCACCCCCACATTTAACATTAAAATAAACGGCTCCTTTCCCATATGAGCCATAACTATCCCTGTATTCCTTCCCCCTGTGTATCAGGAGGGAAGAAATATACATATTAACCGCCCTATACGGTTAGGTAATGGGATATACTAACAAATTTATCAGGCATAGGGGTTTGGATCTCATTGCCCTCATAATTTCTTGTTTAAATCTATATGAGTTTAAAGCTGCAATGACATCTCTTGGAGTCTGGGCTGGAATATTGCTTGGATTTGGGATTCTATGTATTCTTTCCGTGCAATATTGGCTATTATTCTGCTGGACCCCAAAAAATTTACAAAGCTCTTTTAGGTATTCCTCAAGTCCTCCTGAAGTCACTTCTTCTTGGATTCCTCTTATTCTGATGTTGTTTCTCCTTGCTCTATCTTCGTTATCCGAAATCTTGGCTTCCATTGACGCCATTTTTTTTCCATCTGTATAATTATTTCTTCATTTAAACCTTGTTGTAATTTTATATGATCCATTTTATCTTCCATTAAATTTATTCTGCCCATTATTTTGGCTATCTCCGTTTTGAAATCCCCCATCATTAGATGTATCTCTTTCTTTATATTTTCTAATTGCGCTTGTAGGCATTCATTCAGGAGATCTTTTCCACAGAGGCGGCTCTAGACTTTATGAGGCCTTAGGCGAAACGCAAACATGAGGCCCCACTAACAAAAAAGTGTCACATATACACATTGACGCACTGTCTACCTATGTATGTGCCTGAGAGTGTGTCTGACAGAGAGTATCCTTGTGTGTGCGAATGTATGTCTCTGTGAGCATGTTTGTGTTTTTGTCTGAGACCCTATGTGTATGGGGTAGCTGATGGTGAGAGGGAGCGGGGGGTGTGATGGTGAGAGGGAGTGGACGGTGATGGTGAAAGGGAGCGGGGGGTTGATGGTAATGTGAGAGGGAGCAGGGGGTGATAGTAATGTGAGAGTGAGAGGGGATAATGTGAGAGTGAGGGGGGGTAATGTGAGAGTGAGGGGGTTAATGTGAGAGTTAGGGGGTTAATGTGAGAGTGAGGGGGTTAATGTGAGAGTGAGGGGGTTAATGTGAGAGTGAGGGGGTTAATGTGAGAGTGAGGGGGTTAATGTGAGAGTGAGAGGGGGTAATGTGAGAGTGAGGGGGGTTAATGTGAGAGTGAGAGGGGGTAATGTGAGAGCGAGAGGGGGGTAATGTGAGAGTGAGAGGGGGGTAATGTGAGAGTGAGAGGGGGTAATGTGAGAGTGAGGTAATGTGAGAGTGAGGTAATGTGAGAGTGAGGTAATGTGAGAGTGAGAGGGGGGTAATGTGAGAGTGAGGTAATGTGAGAGTGAGAGGGGGTAATGTGAGAGTGAGAGGGGGGTAATGTGAGAGTGAGAGGGGGTAATGTGAGAGTGAGAGGGGGTAATGTGAGAGTGGTGGGGTAATGTGAGAGTGGGGGGGTAATGTGAGAGTGAGAGGGGGTAATGTGAGAGTGAGAAAGGGGTGATGTGAGAAGGAGGGGGTGATGGTGAGTGGGGGGAAGCTGAGGGTGGTGACGGAGGGTTATGCTGAGGGTGGTGATGCTGAGGGTGGTGGGGGGTAATGCTGAGGGTGGTGGGGGGTGATGCTGAGGGTGGTGGGGGGTGATGCTGAGGGGGGTGACGGGGGTGATGCTGAAGGTGGTGGGGGGAGTGATGCTGAGGGGTGGTGAGGCTGAGGGTGGTGGGGGGTTATGGGGGATGGTGAGGCTGAGGGTGGTGGGGGGTGAGGCTGAGGGTGGTGGGGGTGAGGCTGAGGGTGGTGGGGGGTGAAGCTGAGGGTGGTGGGGGGTGAAGCTGAGGGTGGTGGGGGGTGATGGTGACGGTGGTGGTGGGTGTAGCTGAGGGTGGTGGGGGTGAGGCTGAGGGTGGTGGGGGTGAGGCTGAGGGTGGTGGGGGTGATGGTGGGGAGGGGTGATGGTGGTGGGGGGTGATGGTGGTGGGGGTTAAGCTGAGGGTGGTGGGGGGTGAGGCTGAGGGTGGTGATGGTGGGTGATGGTGGTGGGGAATGAGGCTGAGGTTGGTGGGGGTGATGGTGACGGTGGTGGGGAGGTGAAGCTGATGGTGGTGGTGGGTGTAGCTGAGGGTGGTGGGGGTGAGGCTGAGGGTGGTGGGGGTGATGGTGGGGAGGGGTGATGGTGAGGGTGGTGGGGGTGATGGTGGTGGGTGGTGAGGCTGAGGGTGGTGGGGGGTGAGGCTGAGGGTGGGGAGATGGTGGTGGGCTGAGGCTGAGGGTGGTGGGGGTGATGGTGGTGGGGGGTGATGGTGGTGGGGGTTAAGCTGAGGGTGGTGGGGGGTGAGGCTGAGGGTGGTGATGGTGGGTGATGGTGGTGGGGAATGAGGCTGAGGTTGGTGGGGGGTGATGGTGACGGTGGTGGGGGGGTGAAGCTGATGGTGGTGGTGGGTGTAGCTGAGGGTGGTGGGGGGGAGGCTGAGGGTGGGGAGGGGTGATGGTGAGGGTGGTGGGGGTGATGGTGGTGAGGGTGGTGGGGGTGATGGTGGTGGGTGGTGAGGCTGAGGGTGGTGGGGGGTGAGGCTGAGGGTGGGGAGATGGTGGTGGGGGTGAGGCTGAGGGTGGGGTGATGGTGGTGGGGTGAGGCTGAGGGTGGTGATGGTGGGTGATGGTGGTGGGGAATGAGGCTGAGGTTGGTGGGGGTGATGGTGACGGTGGGGGGGGGTGAAGCTGATGGTGGTGGTGGGTGTAGCTGAGGGTGGTGGGGGTGAGGCTGAGGGTGGTGGGGGGTGAGGCTGAGGGTGGGGTGATGGTGGTGGGGTGAGGCTGAGGGTGGTGGGGGTGATGGTGGTGGGGGGTGAAGTGGAGGGTGGTGCGGGGTGATGGTGGTGGTGGGGGGTGAGGCTGAGGGTGGTGGGGGTGATGGTGGTGGGGGTGAGGCTGAGGGTGGTGGGGGGTGATGGTGAGGGTGGGGGGTGAGGCTGAGGGTGGTGGGGGGTGATGGTGAGGGTGGGGGGTGAGGCTGAGGGTGGTGGGGTTGATGGTGGTGGGGGGTGAAGCTGAGGGTGGTGGGGGTGATGGGGGGTGAAGCTGAGGGTAGTGGGGGTGAGGCTGAGGGTGGTGGGGGTGAGGCTGAGGGTGATGGGGGGTGATGGTGGTGGGGGTGAGGCTGAGGGTGGTGGGGGTGATGGTGGTGGGGGTGAGGCTGAGGGTGGTGGGGGTGATGGTGGTGGGGGTTGAAGCTGAGGGTGGTGGGGGTGATGGGGGGTGAAGCTGAGGGTGGTGGGGGGTGATGGTGGTGGGGGGTGAGGCTGAGGGTGGTGGGGGGTGATGGTGGTGGGGGGTGAAGCTAAGGGTGGTGGGGGTGAGGCTAAGGGTGGTGGTGGGTGGTGATGGTGGTCGGGGGTGAGCCTGAGTTTGGTGGGGGGTGATGGGGAGGGAGAGCCTACCTTTCCCTGGTGGTCCAGTGGGCTCCCTGGTGGTCCGGTGGCCCCTGCTCCCGGTCTGCAGCTCCACAGAGCTGCAGACCGTGTAATCTCGCGAGATTCAGAGCGTTGCCGTGGTAACCCGCGGCAACGCTCTGATTGGCCAATTCTCGCGAGTCACATGGTCTGCAGCTCTGCACACTGCGGAGCTGCAGACCAGTGT
Organism: Pelobates fuscus; assembly: GCF_036172605.1. Classification (NCBI taxonomy): domain Eukaryota; kingdom Metazoa; phylum Chordata; class Amphibia; order Anura; family Pelobatidae; genus Pelobates; species Pelobates fuscus. The sequence goes on along the minus strand of NC_086319.1, from coordinate 262,656,594 downwards.
CTGCGGTGGCCGGCCTGGCAGCAAGGAGGGGCCACGCACCCGGCGGCATACCGGGCAAGCCGCCGGGCCCCCTCCTGGTGTCAGGTCCTCGGTCACTGACTTAGGACCTGACACACTCTGACAACAGGCGGTTTAGGCGGCCGCGAGGCCCCCGCCAGCGCGAGGCCTTAGGCGGCCGCCTAAACCGCCTAATTAGAGAGCCGCCTCTGCTTTTCCAATCAGGCCAGAGTCTTTACTTAGAGAGTCCACCGTTTCGTGCTCAGGGTTTATTTGTATTATAGGTTGCATTATAGGTTGGGCTGCTCCATTTATACTATTTCTTCTTTCTGCCTTCTCCTTATCTTGGGGTGAAAAATAGTTTGAGTCTTTTTTCATTTCTTTGGTCGGGTTTTTTTTCTCTTTTGTTTCCCAGCTTAAGTTCACTTTTTTTGTTTGCCATTATTGCTCTTTCTTGTAAAAAATTTAATAAGAGCAGGGTGGTATATAACAGATAAAAAGAGAAGAAAAAAAAAAGTTTTATATTACTCTTTCCTCCTTCGGTCTTTCTTTCACTTAATTTAATCCAATATCTTGGGTTCAAGGACTAGGGTCTCACGGCATTCCACGGCTTTCAATTTTCTCTGGCGTTTTGTTCTTTAGGCTCCAATTATCTTGATATTCAGCATGTGAACATTAGAGTATTAGGAAGAAAATAATATTTTGTCCAAATAGCCCCATAAATCACCAGATAGCACCAGGATATTTACAGAATAATACTTTTTCCTCTTGAGTTCTCTTTTGATTATATATAATGGGACTTAGAGATATTCCATATTATTCCATATATTCTGAATTTTTCCATATTCTATTTTGTCCGTTTTATCTGTTTTATGGATATCAATTAGATTAGATATATTTATCCAAAGGATACAAATCTCTCAGCTGAAATTAGTTTGGAGCCTTTGCACACTCCTATTAATGGAATTTTCAGTAAGTCTCTATATCAGTATATATCAACTGAACTTAGTTTGGAGCCTTTGCACGCTCCTATTATTGGAATTTTCAGTAAGTCTATATATCAGTATATATCAAGTATATATTCAATATGCCGGTGGAAAGGACAGGAAGACAGTTTTCTGTTGATTATATACACTTGTTCAACGATACTATTTTTTTTTTTTTTTTATATGCTTTTTATATACTTGCAGTTGCGCTGTCTTCTGCCTGTTGTTTTTGCCGTTTTTTAGGCGTTGCTGCGGTACTGGATGGTCCAAATATCTATCCGTCCACTTCGTATATCTTTCCGTCCGTTCCCCTTTGCTTCACCGACACTGGCTTCAATCTTCACTGTCCTGGCTCTCTATGCCACCGGAGACTCTCCTGTGCTATCTGGGCTCTGCTTGCAGCGTGTCCGCTCATCCGTCGCCAGCTACCGCCATGGACCCTCGGCCTCAGGTACCTCGCGGCTTCCTTATCTTTTTCGCGGCTTTTCCCCTCACCTTCCGCGGGACGTGACCGGCGTGCGTCGTCACGTCATCGCCCCTCCCTCCAGCTCCTGCCCCAGGGTCCCTTGACATGCACTGCAGCAGGGACCCCTGTGATTTAATATATTGTTTTATGCTGATACGTCTCCGACTCCATCTGATCCCACTAACACATAGCACCTAGTTACTAAAATACATGGAGGCCTCCTTTCCTTAAGCGATGTCTAGTATCCCTGTCTAACTAGCCTGTGTAATCTTAGCATACAACTAGAATGTTTATACAGCTCCTACATGGTTAATCAACTACTGTGATATGACATACCTAACCATCTTACCTTTCATGGCCCTAGACGTATCTCTTACTCCTGTCTTATAAGCTTGTTTTACTACTAAACTCCACATGACTCACAAGTGTCTAGGACACTATTACTAACCTACTCAGTGGATAAGCTTATACAGCCACGCATGCTATGACTTACACTATACTACTGTTCACTCTTCTTAAATTTCAAAAAAGTGCACTATTTATCCATGCCATACAACTGTCTTTCTATGACTATGTAAACTCTGGCATTAGCTGTTGTGGCATTGCTGGCGTAAATGTCATTTGTCTTATCTGTGCATGACAAAATAAAGAATTAAAAAAAAAAAAAAGGGTGCTGCTGGGGCCAATGATGTGCCTCATTCCAGGGCCCTATTTACCTTGCACTGCAGAGAGCCACAGGAGAAGGGATTTCTCAAATAAGTGGGTTAATCTCATCAGAGCAGGCATACGTTTGCTAGGATAGGATCTTACAAAAATCGGTACATTGACGTTGTGGCAAGCTTATGCAATGTATGATCATATACTGTAACTTCTACAATATTTTTGCCCAAGTCAGGTGTTGTTAAAAAACAAAAAAAACAAAGAAACAAGTTTCTGTTTAGTAAGTGAGTACACTGCCTCTTGTATGATCTTCATACAGAAGCATGGACTCCAGACTCAGAGGCCTGGACAATTTTATAAAGGTGCTGGGAGACTATAGTGTAGTTCAAGGGTGCCCAAAATGTAGATCCCCAGATGTTGTAGAGCTACAACTCCCACGATGCTTTGCTTGCTCCTAGAATGCCTTTAGAATGGCAAAGCATCATGGAAGCTGTAGTTTTAAAACATCTGGGGCCCTACCTTTAGGGCACCTCTGGTCTAACTGGTGCAGCCATTTTAGAATTTTTAATTTCTCTTTTTGAAGAATGCTAATCAGAAGCATTAATCTATAAAAATCTTCTATTTCAGCAGAAGAAAAAAAGGTTTTGGTGTCTAATACATAATACTGACCTCTGTGTCTTTAATAAAATGAGGACTTTTCGTTATGGCTCAAATCATTGAATTGTTATGCATGTTGGGTTTAGGCATACCACAGTGTTGGATCATTAAAACATGTAACTAAGAATCATATCTAGTTTGAAGATTGTGGTGAAACAAATCACAATTCAATTCCCCAAAGTGTAAATACAATTTTAAAAAGTATTATGCTTTACCTGTATATCTAAAGTTGGACTTTGACGGGTCCTTCTTTGGCATGGAAACTTGAGAAATCATGTTTCCACAGCTGTCCCAGAGTTCCCAGATTGACATGCAAATGAACACAGACAGACATTGTATTTTGGACCTCATACTGAATCTCTGGTAATTAGAGCATGTTTGCTGTTTGCTTGATGTTTGACTTCAACGTTTACACCTGAACTAGTGCCATGCTAATAAGACCCACAAGCTTAAAACTGTTGGTTTCTGATCACTGATCTGTTTGAATGATATAACCCATGCTGTGGTTTAAAAAAAAAAAAAAAAAAAAAGCTGTGTTTAAAACTGTGTCCATCGTCAAGGGTATCTGCAGAAACGCAGTATGTCTAAAATAAGATACCTGTTATGATGCATTTTTGAATACTTATTGGAGTGTCAGTCTCACAACTATGGCATAGTTGTGAAAAGATGATTTCTCAAGTTTTCTCAAGACCAAAAAGGACCCCAAGTCCAAAGTGATACATAACCGTTATTTTTGTGAAGCAGTGTTGTTGAGTTTGTATCTTTTAGTAGCCCTATCTTTTAGTAGCCCCTACTTTGCAATAAGGAAGACATTCATAGCAGAAAATACATTGAGTCACTTCTAGTACATTTAATTAGCTATTTATTGTAGCAATTAAGCCAAAATACACACAGAGATTGAGTAAGAAATGTTTGACAGGCTACACTTTCATGTGCAACAACAACAGGCAGTTTAGGAAGTATGTGTCACAAGACGAACAGAAAATACCCCTTTCAAGAGAAGCATTTCAGGTGGTACATTGCACAATTATAAACCGTTATGATGTAATTTGTTTCCTCTATCTCTCATCTCCCTATCTTTTCGATTTAACTTCTGCTAAGACTAAATATAAGGAGTTTTGTTCTTATTGTTGGAAGCCAATGTTCAATTAGGGATCTGTTGGAAGAGTTTATTTGAGTTTATTTTATATTTTTTTCCCTATTTTCGATCCATACAAAGGGGAGATCTCCTGCTATATATTGCAGTTAACTACCAACAGGCTGGATTTCCTTGGTATACAACAATTTTTGTCAGTGTGCTCAACTGTTTCATTCAATTATACAAGAGCCGTACTACTTTGATACATTGTGACATATTTGTACTGAGCTGCACTGTTCTGATATAATGTGACTTATCGGCTTATACAAGGAAAACGCCTGAATACTTTACCAGTCAGGTGTATAGTCTCTAGTCTTTGTTTTAATTTTTCACTACTTAGGGTGTATGAGGGTGTGTGTTGTTCATTTTTCGTGAGTGTGTTGGAGATTTATATTATTATTATTGTGATTATTTTTCTGTTTCAATAAAGGTTGTCAGTTTTTAAGCCAGTACTATTGGATATCTATTAAGGGGTAGTAGTGGTGAGGTGGAGCACCCCGGTAATACGAGGAGCTCTCCTCATTACTTTTTCTGTTTGATGTAATCCCAACACTGTTAAAATGATTATGCATAGCAGTGTGGTGCTCTGTGTCAGGGGAATGAAAATGTGGTTAGGTGGTGTAATTTAACCACAAGTGGAGCGCTGGGGAGGGTTGCAATAGGTGGGGGGTGGGTATAGAAAGCGAGCTGAGCTGTCAGTCAGACAGCTCAGCTCGCGAACGCGCATTCAACGCACATGCGCGGTTGAGCGCTGAGTTCATTCATAGGGCGGCATTCAATGGATTGGTACAGCGCGAAACTGCGCATGCACACCTCAAAGAGACAAAAAAGGGGGCATGGCCTGGCGGTGAGCTCGGCGCTGGAACAAAGGTAAGTTTTATTAATAAAAAGGGCTCTGATTTATTTATTTTTAATGGCAAGTTCATATAAAAGCAAGAAAAAAGACTGGGGACCTGTCTTTCTTGATTTTATATGTTGACTATAGTGATCCTTCAAATAGAAGAATTTCCTGAGCAACACCCTAATGAAATGGGCTGTGCACGCCTATTTGTAGCATATGGCATCTTTACTAGAGTCTGGGCAAATGAGTTGCCCAGGCAGACCCAGCAAAGAGCATTAATACTGGCCAGTCAGTCAGACTGCTGTAGAGGCAGGCACTTAGGGATGGGGGCATATGTTATGTTATGACATTGGTTAAAGGACCACTATAGTGCCAGGAAAACATACTCGTTTTCCTGGCACTATAGTGCCCTGAGGGTGCCCCCACCCTCAGGGACCCCCTCCCGCCGGGCCCTGGGGAGAGGAAAGGGGTTAAAACTTACCTTTCTCCAGCGCCGGGCAGGGAGCTCTTTTCCTCCGATCCTCCTCTCCTCCCATTCGGCTGAATACGCACGCGCGGCAAAAGCTGCGCGCAAATTCAGCCGGTCTCATAGGACGCTTGCGTGCTCTCACTGTGATTTTCACAGTGAGAATCACGCAAGCGCCTCTAGCGGCTGTCAATGAGACAGCCACTAGAGGCTTTGAGGGCTGGATTAACCCATTTATAAACATAGCAGTTTCTCTGAAACTGCTATGTTTATAAAAAAATGGGTTAACCTTAGCTGGACCTGGCACCCAGACCACTTCATTAAGCTGAAGTGGTCTGGGTGCCTAGAGTGGTCCTTTAATGATATGGGTAGGGAAGCTACCTACCGAACAAATACACATGTTCATACATTTACACATAACAGACATATACAATCACAGATATACACACATATAATCACAGACCTATACACACACAATCACAGATCTATACGCACACACAATCACAGACACATGCAATTGAAATAAGGTACACACAGACACACACAATCACAGACATATACACACACAATCACAGACATATGCAATTGAAATAAGGTACACACAATCACAGACATATACACAAATACACATAATCACATACCCACGTAAGCACACATACAATCACAGACATATACACACAATGACATAATACACATAAACACAGATATGCACACACAATCACAGACCCACAAAAACACATACAATCTCAGACCTATACACACAGACACACACAATCAGATTGAGATCTGGGGAATTTGAAGGCCAAAGCAACACCTTAAATTCTTTGTCATGTTCTTCAAACCATGCCTAACCAATTTATTATGTGCATTATCCTACTGAAGGAGGTCACTGACATCAGGAAACATCACTGCCATTAAGAGGTATACAACAATCTCTAGGTGTGTGGTATGTGTCAAAGTAACATCCACACGAATGCCACGATCCAATGTTTCCCTGCAGAACATTTCTCCGAGCATAACACTGCCTCCGCCGGCCTGCCTTCTTCCTATAGTGCGTCCTTCTGCAATCTCTTCGCCAGGTAACATCCGCACCCGGCCATCCAGTTGATCTAAAAGAAAATGTGATTCATCAAACCAGGCAACCTTCTTCCATTGCTTCATTATTATTATTATTATGTTATTATTTATATAGCGCTGTCAAATTCCGCAGCGCTTTACAATGGCCACTTTTAGCGGTTAACAGAGGTCATCATGGGTGCTCTGACATCTGCGTAGACCCATACATGCAATGCAATGCTTTCTATTATGGCCAGCTCTACGTTTTTCAGCAATATGAGCTACAGTAGCATCAATAAACCTTGAGCACCCATGTCCCTGATGCTGGTTTACTGGTTGTCATTCTTTGCACCACTTTTGGTAGGTACTAACTATGCATCCTGGGAACACAAGATTTACAGTTTTGGAGATGCTCTGAACCAGTTGTACATCCATCACTTTTCACTTCCCAATTTTTCCTGCTTCCAACACATGAAATTTAACCCCTTGATGACCGATGACGGTTCAGGACCGTCATCGGAAACATCCCCTTGAGGACCGATGACGGTCCTGAGGGTACTTACCTGATCGCCGTCGGTCCCCCGGTGGTGATCAGAGCTCCTCACGGTCCAGGGAGACTGCCTGTCTGCCCAGGCAGTCTCCCCGCGGCAGATCAGGACCCCGCGGCCACGTGATCATTTGATCACATGACCGCAATAGGTGCCTGTGTATCTGCCTGCAGGGGGACTGTCTGTGCTGACAGACAGTCTCCCTGCAAGTGGAAAATCATAAAATAAAACTAAAAAAAAAAAATATGTGTGTATATATATAAGATATATGCATGTATTATATTTATATATAATATGTATATATATCTTATATATATAATGTCAAACTAAGTGTATTTTTATATTTATATAAACATATATTAATATAAAAATACACTTATAATTAAATTACACACGTATATATAATATATATAATAACTATATATATTGTATATATATATTATAAAATATAAATAACAAGCATATAAAAATAAATGTAAAAATTTCAAAATAATTTTTAATAATTTAAAAAAAATTATTTATATATATATATATTTATATATATATATATATATGTAATTTTATTCTAACGGTATTTTAATATTAATATATATATATTTATATCAAAATACACTTAGAATGAAATGATATATATATCTATGTATAAATACCGTATTTATCGGCGTATAACACGCACTTTTTCTCCCTGAAAATAGGGGGAAAAATATGGGTGCGTGTTATACGCCGATATAGGGGCGGACTGACACGGGCCGGCCCTTTAAATGATGCAGCCGCCTGAGCGCTCTGTTAAGAGCGCTTAGGCGGCTGCAGTTGCTTCTCACCTCTCCTCCCCTGTAGCTGCTCTGCTGTCCGCGGTGCCGGGCGGAGTGATAGGAAGGTGCACGCTCAATGTGCACCTTCCTGTCAGTCCGACCGGGTACAGGATACAGAAACTTCTGTTCCGCGCGGAACAGGAGTTTCTGTATCCTGTACCCAGTCGGACTGACAGGAAGGTGCACACTGAGCGTGCACCTTCCTATCACTCTGGCCAGGCACTGCGGACCGCAGAGCAGCTCGGCCACGCTACAGGAGAGGTGGGAGTAAGAAGAAGGGGGGGGGGGTGGGAGTAAGAAGGAGGGGGGGTGGGAGTAAGAAGAAGGGAGGGGGGGTGTTGGGTGTAAGAAGAAGGGAGGGGGTGGTGGGAGTAAGAAGAAGGGAGGGGGGGTGGTTGGAGTAAGAAGAAGGGAGGGGGGTGGTTGCAGTAAGAAAAAGGGAGGGGGGTGGTGGGAGTAAGAAGAAGGGAGGGTGTGGTGGGAGTAAGAAGAAGGGGGGTGGTGGGAGTAAGAAGAAGGGAGGGGGGGTGGTGGGAGTAAGAAGAAGGGAGGGGGGTGGTGGGAGTAAGAAGAAGGGAGGGGGTGGTGGGAGTAAGAAGAGAGGGAGGGGGGAGTAAGAAGAGAGGGAGGGGGAGTAAGAAGGGAGGGGGGTAAGGAGGGGGAGGGGGAGTAAGAAGAGAGGGAGGGGGAGTAAGAAGAGAGGGAGGGGGAGTAAGAAGAGAGGGAGGGGGAGTAAGAAGGGGGTAAGAAGAGGGGGAGGGGGGAGTAAGAAGGGGGTAAGAAGAGTAAGAAGAGAGGGAGGGGGAAGTAAGAAGGGGTAAGAAGAGGGGGAGGGGGAAGTAAGAAGAGAGGGGGTAAGAAGAGAGGGAGGGGGAAGTAAGAAAGGAGTGAGAAGAGGGGGAGGGGGAGTAAGAAATGGGGGTAAGAGGAGGGGGATGGGGGTAAGAAGAGGGGGAGGGGGGAGTAAGAAGGGGATAGGAAGAGGGGGAGGGGGGAGTAAGAAGGGGTAAGAAAAGGGGGGGAGTAAGAAGAGGGGGAGGGGGGAGTAAGAAATGGGGGTAAGAAGAGGGGGATGGGGGTAAGAAGAGGGGGAGGGGGGAGTAAGAAGGGGATAGGAAGAGGGGGAGGGGGGAGTAAGAAGGGGTAAGAAAAGGGGGAGTAAGAAGGGGGTAAGAAAAGGGGGAGGGGGGAGTAAGAAGAGGGGGGGCAATAGCCCTGCCCCCCCTCCCCCCCTCCCCTCCCCTGTCCGCAGGCACCATTGGTGCCATATGCGATACGCAGGGGATGTCAATTAAAAGTTAACGACACCCCCAGTTGAGATCGCATATCGCAGTGCGATCTGCAAGTTCACACAGAATCGGATCGCACTAGTGTGAACCACTATGCGCTCCGATTCTGCTGCAGATAAAAAAAAAAGGGTCATGTGCGTGTTTAGTGCAAATGCGGTGCAAATTCAGCCATACAAACTGTTTTTGTCAATCTTTCTTTTATTGAAGCATATTAGATGGGGTACAGAAACAAAGATAGGGAAATGTAAAAAACTGATTACATTAAAGGGTAAGTACATCGTTTGCTTGAAAAATTACATTTCCTGAGTGATGATGCTTCATTTTTTTAAATTGTGGTAACGTGTCGTGTAACAAAAGCGTGTTGTAGCTAGTATCAATGCCTATTCTGATAGACTATTAGAGAGTAACAGTGGGCTATGCAAAACTTAGGCACATAGTAAATAAGTAGTATGTGAGGTCATAGTAGAAAAAACAGCGAGTGGTATGCGTAGGGTACATGCTAGATTAGACTAGACACCAAGTCCCATCCCCGGCAGTCCGAGTGCGCTCTGGCCAAGCTAGTAGGCATGCAATTACTCTATCACACTTGATTAGCTAGAGAGACAATACATAGCAAGCATTTGCATAGTGTGGCAATTGAGTAGTGGTACATTGTTGTGTGTTACTAAGAATTAGGCTTTTATCATAGTTATGTTTTACATGCAATTGACCGTATGAGTAGAGGAAACGGTATAGGCCGAAACAGTAAGGGTTAATAACCGCTAATGTGTCCTTATTATGACATTACGTGAGGCCATATACTGCTCAGCTTGGCGCTCACGGTGCTTAGTGTCCAGTCCGGGTCCTTCACCCGACTCCAGATGCTGTGAGGGTGTAGCTGGCGTGATGGCTCGCTTGTGGATCCCCCCTCTCGGGGCCCCTCCATCTTCCTGCCGGTATGCAGTCCGAGTGCACAGCAGTACAGGTCCCCTGTCTTGTGGCAAGCACGTCGTGTACCCGTTTAATGTGGTAGGGACTGTGGTGCATGCGTTGGTTGGAAGCCTCTGCCTCTTGTTGGGTATTGGGGTGTTCCCCTTCGCACTCCTGCCCCCGTGTGTAGATGTATCGGGCTGGGTTGTGCCTGTGAATCGGGGAGCCTCTGTCAGGGTGTTTTCTCCCAGGAAATATAGTGGTCTCCGTGTGGGAAGGGGGGGTCTGGGTAGGCAGTCCCGGGGTTTGTCGCTGTTCAGTCGTTTGACTCACCGCCAGTGGTCTGTTGCCGACCCGCTGAGGCTTGTGTTGAGTCTGCCTCCTTCTCCTCCCAGCCTTCCAAATTGTAGTTTGGCTCCTTCCTGTTGCCTTGTGTTGCAGCACGGCAACCTGTGGGTTCATTGCCGCTGGTGCCTCTGCTGGTGTGCTCCTCTGGGCTGAGAGCTTGGCCCAGAAGTCGGAAAGCAGGCGGTCCAGCCGTTCTGAGAGTGGCAGCAGTGGGGGACCCTGTCCTGTCTGGCATGTGGCGTCCGCCATGTTGTGTTTTGCCGGACCGATGGTGCAGGTATGCTTGGGTTGGTGCTGTGCACCCGAGTTGTGAGCTGTGTGCCGGGATATCCCCCTCCGGCGGGGGGGGGGGGAGAGAGTGTGTTGGGGAGACCTCCAACTAGGTTGGCTGCAGTCCGCAGAGGGGTCGGCCGCTTCCCCCGTGCCAGCTGAGTAGGCCGCTTGTAGGCCTCAGATCGATCCCCGGGTTTTCGTCGCTGGTTTCAGCCTCGGTTTCGTTTAAGTTTTGTTATCGTGCTGGGCCCTCGTCTCTGGTGTGGAAAGGCAGGCTGTTTTAGGGCTCAGCGCAGATTTTTGGCTTAATTTAGGCTTATTTTGAGAGGAGCACTCCTGATGTGCGACCGTTCGGCTTAGCTGCTAGGCTCCGCCCCCCATACATACAAACTGTTTTGGGAAATGCCTCACTAACTATGATTGGCTTCCTGGGGGGCTCAATCTGAATACGTCCGAGCCCATCCTTAATTTTACCATACCATACAAACACATGCTAAAAGCCATCCTGCAACACACACTACACACAGCCATCCTACAAAACACAGATATAACAAGAGTACCAGTAAATTTACACACCCCTGATACTACCTTACTCTTTTTTAATTTAAACTTAGGTAAAAAGTATACCACTGCAGTGTGACTCATCCTGACATTCCGACGCTGAACTCTGCACTATCATACGTGCATTCATTACGTACTTACGGTACCGGTATTTCCCTACTACGGTATACCTAATGGAATCAAAGCAAAAGCGTGTAGCATATACAGCTGGTTTCAAGTTAAAGGTTGTGGAATATGCCAAGCAACATGGAAATAGGGCTGCAGCAAGGCATTTTGGAGAGCCACCAACAGAATGCACAATACGAGAGTGGGGTAAAATGGAAGAAAAACTCAAGACATTATCAAAAACAAAATGCAATTTTCGCAGCGGTATTGCTAATTGGCCAAAATTAGAAGAACGGGTGAAGGAATTTGTACTTAATCATAGAAAAGCGGGCATTGCATTATCAACAAAAATGATCATCATTCAAGCAGTGAAAATCAGCAAAGAGTTGCAAATACAAGATTTCAAAGGGACAGCATCATGGTGCCAAAGATTTATGAAGAGGCATGACCTTCGGATGCGAACAAGAACCAGGATTGCCCAGCGTATGCCAGAAGATTATGAAGAGAAGATAATACATTTTCATTCATTTATTATCAAACAAAGGAAGAGAACAAATTTTGAAATTGGTCAAATCGGCAACATGGACGAAGTACCACTCACTTTTGATGTTCCTTCAAATAAAACTGTTGAAGCAAAAGGTTCCAAGACAGTAACAATGAAAACTTCAGGGCATGAAAAAAATCGTTATACTGTGGTCCTTGCTGTCACTGCAGACGGAAACAAGCTGCCACCATTGGTCATTTTTAAAAGGAAAACTTTTCCTAAGGAGAAGATTCCAAGTGGCATAAAGGTGCATGTTCATCCCAAAGGTTGGATGGACGAAGAAGGCATGAGGCTTTGGATCAGAAATGTGTGGGACAAGCGCCCAGGTGCTTTGTTAAAGAAGCCATCCTTGTTAGTACTGGACTCATTCAGATCTCATCTTACAGAACCAACAAAGAAAGAATTTCAAATGTGCAAAACAGAAGTAGCAGTCATTCCAGGAGGACTTACATCCCAATTGCAGCCATTGGATGTTTCCATTAACAAGCCCTTCAAAGCCTTCATGCGTGAAGAATGGAATAAATACATGTGTGCTGAAAGCCAACATGAAAGTATGAGTTCCAGGAGAATGAAAAGACCTGGCATTTCAAAAGTGTGTCAGTGGATAAAGACTTCGTGGGACGCAGTTAAAGAAGATATTATTATCAAATCTTTTAAGAAATGTGGCATAAGCAATGCTTTGGATGGTGAAGAAGACGAGCTGATTTATGAAGACAGTAGCAGTGAAAGCAGCAGTGTTCAGTTCAACGATATTGAAGATAGCAGTGAAGATGAAGAGTTTCTTGGTTTCCCAGATAGCAGCGAAGATGAAGAGTTTCTTGGTTTCCCAGATAGCAGCGATTTCTGAGTAAACTTTTGTAAAAACATATAATATCCAAGTTTCTTTGTTAAAACAGTTGCTTTTACTGTCATTTTACGTTATTTACCTTATAAGTGTTAATAATATTAATAGAAAAAAGTTCTGAGCTACCCTTATTTTGCTTCAAAGTTCTTTATTTGAAATTTAAGTTTTTTTTTCTGAAATTTCCTTCTTAAAATGAGGTGCGTGTTATACGCCGATAAATACGGTAAATAAATAAAAATAATACGAAATATAAATATGCCCATATACATAATTACATAAGTAATTTCATAAATATACACATAGACTTCAAATATATAAATATGTATATATATTAAAATTCTACGTTCATATTTATGTAATATTATTACATAATTAAGTAATTTTATTGATTGCAATTTGAGGGCCATGCCTGAGAACCCAGGCCGAAAGTCCAGAGAATTTAATTTGCTAGCACTGTGTTTAACCCTTTAATGTTCTATGACACCCTAAAACCTGTACATGGGGGTACTGTTTTACTCGTGAGACTTCGCTGAACACAAATATTAGTCTTTCAAAACAGTAAAAAAATATCACAGCGATGATATGGTCAGTTCAAGTGACTTTTTTTGCATTTTTCACACACAAACGGCACTTTCACTGATGATATTATTGCTGTGATAGGTTTTACTGTTCTGAAACACTATTATTTGTGTTCAGCGAAGTCTCCTGAGTATAACAGTGCCCCACATGTAGAGGTTTTATAGTGTTTTTTAAAGTTACAAGGTCAACTATAAGGCTTGATTTTACTTTTTTTTTTTCATTGAAATTTGTCGGATTGGTAATGTTGCCTTTGAGAGCGTATGGTAGCCCAGGAATGAGAATTACCACCATGATGGCATACCATTTGCAAAAGAAGACAACCCGAGGTATTGCAAATGGGGTATGTTCAGCCTTTTTTAGTAGCCACTTAGTCACAAACACAGGCCAAAGTTAGCGTTTTTTGCATTTTGTACACACAAACAAATATAAATGCTAACTTTGGCCAGTGTTTGTGACTAAGTGGCTACTAAAAAAGACTGGACGTACCACATATTGAATACCCTGGGTTGTCCGCTTTAAAAAAATATGTACATGTGGGGTGTGATTCGGGGATTTATGACCGATAACAGTGTTACAATGTCACTATTGATAAATGTAAAATATATATATATATTGAAAGAGTAATTTCTTACTTGCACTTATAGCCCTATAACTTGCAAAAAAGCATGTAAACACTGGGTGTTTTTAAACTCAGGACAAGATTTTTAATCTGTTTAGTAGTTTTTTTTCATTAACTTTTGTAGATAATTAAAAGATTTTTCAAGTAAAAGTCCAAAAACATGTTTGTTTTTTTCAATTTTTCACCATATTTTTTTTTTTAAGTAAAATATATGACATGATACAAATAATGGTATGTAAAGAAAGCCCTTCTTGTCCTGAAAAAACCCCAATATATAACTTGTATGGGAACCGTAAATGAGAGAGCGGAAAATTACAGCTAAACACAAACACCACAAAAGTGTTAAAACCGCTCTGGTCCTTAACGTACATCGCAAAAACAGGCCGGTCCTTAAGGGGTTAAGCACTGACTGTTCACTTGCTGCCTAATATACCCCACCCCCTTAGAGGTGCCATTGTAACAATATAAACAATGCTCTTCATCTGTCAGTGGTTTTATTGTTGTGGCTGATCAGTGTATAAGCAAGTATATCATAGAGCTCCATCATATGCTGTTTCAGTATTATGGTGTGCCACAATAATGTGCAGGGTGTAGGAATTTATCACAGTATATCTTTTTTTTTTATACATCAGCCATAATATAATCTGGCTGTGCCCCTCCAAAATTGAGCTCTGGATGTGCTCCTGCACGATTCCATAGAGGTTGCCTGATATTACAGAGCATCTGTCTAAAGAAAGTCCAATACTTTATTTATATAATACAAAAATGCAATGCTTTAAAAGTTTAAGGAATTACATTTTGTTCACAGTCTAATTGTTACAAGGTAATCTCATGTAATAAATGTTATTTTTGAATGTTGATTGATGCAATAAATACCAAGATGAAAGCTCAATCTCAAGACAGATAGGCATTACTCTGGTCAAAGTCCAATGTCTCAGAAATATACATTAATGGGCAGTGGTGTATCTTGGATTTGTGCTGCCCTAGGCGCGACTAAATTCAGGCACCCCCTAATCTAAATTTGCCCCACCACTTCGTGTCAAGGCCACTTTTTTGAATGACAGACGCATGCCCTCATTGACACATGCACTGACGTACACTCACTGACAGATATATAGTTATTGGCGCACGCATACAGTCATTGGCACGCACACTGTTTAAACAACCCACACTTTCAATGACAGACACATACACACACTGACACGAACATACTCACTAATTTGACAGACACACACATTCACTCACAAACACACCGACAGTACTGGGTAGTCATTAGCTATCTGTAAGAGCAGATTATTACTGTACCCTGGTATGGTAGATAAGGGGTGCTGATGATGCATGCCTGGGATAATTAAAAAACCCCAGTAAGGCAGTTGAGAGGAGGTGGGGGGGAGGAGAAAATGAATGTCCCTGATTAAAAAAAGATTAAGGGAGTATGTACGCCGGCTGCAGCGGGCAGATCCCGCAAGAATGGGGTATATGAACAGAATAGGGTGCAGTGGGGCAGATTGTGGTATATGGGCAGGTTGGAGGGCAGTAAAGCAGAGGTGCAGATTTGGGGGCAGAATAGTAGACGGGGCAGTAGAGTAGATGGGAGGTTGCTGGGGCAGATTTGAGGGCAGTAGAGTAGATGGGGGTAGCTAGGACAGATTTGGGGGCAGTAGAGTAGATGGGGGTAGCTGGGGCAGATTTGGGGGCAGTAGAGTAGATGGGGGTAGCTGGGGTAGATTTGGGGGCAGTAGAGTAGATGGGGGTAGCTGGGGCAGATTTGGGGGCAGTAGAGTAAATGGGGGTAGCTGGGGGCACATATGGGGCAGTAGAGTAGATGGGGTAGCTGGGGCAGATTTGGGGGCAGTAGAGTAAATGGGGGTAGCTGGGGGCACATATGGGGCAGTAGAGTAGATGGGGTAGCTGGGGCAGATTAGGGGGCAGTTGAGTAGATGGGGTAGCTGGGGCAGATTTGGGGGCAGTGGAGTAGATGGGGGGTAGCTGGGGCAGATTAGGAAGCAGTAGAGTAGGTGGGGGGTAGCTGGGCAGATTAGGGGGCAGTGGAGTAGATGGGGGGTAGCTCACCCAGTAGCAGGTCTGTTTGGTTCTCTCCAGCGCAGCTCTCTCGTCCGCGCTCAGGGTACATCCCATGACTGCTCGAGGGGTCCCGGAACCAGCAAGAGCGGGCAGGGAGGGGGTCCTGGTCCCAGCAGCAGATGTTCCCGGTGGGGAGGTGTCTGGGTGGGTGGTCTTTCCATCGGTCGGTGTCTCTATCTGTCTCAAGGGAGCTGAGCACTTCCTGCTCCCTCACGCACTGCCGGGGCCGGAGTGATGTCATATTCCGGCTCCTGGCGCGCGAGGGAGCAGGAAGTGCTCAGAGTATTGCGCTCCCTTGCCCCCCCCCCCCCCCCGTCTAAGCTTTGAGTCAGCTAAATGCCTTGGGAGGATCCAAGGGTGGCCGGCCAGCAACCTCTTGGCCTCCCCAAGACATGAGGCAAACAAGGTACTTGACTAAGCACTTAGGGCGGCGTTTTTTTGCCGCCCCCTGAAAGTGCCGCCCTAGGCAAATGCCTTGTTTTCCTCGCGCAAAATACAGCCCTGTTAATGGCTAAAAGTAAGATTGCATTGGTCTCGAAGTGTAACAAGGTCATATTTATGCATGCTCATTGTCTGGCCTTCCTCCCCGCTGCTCAACACATATCATTGTATTAGTTATCCTGTAAAATTCAGTGTGTGGGCGAGGAATTCAGTGGTCTGCAGATCCTGGTGGTCTGAGGTGAGATTTTTCTCTTCATCGTGTTCTGTTATTGCAGACATAGGAAGGATGATGTTTTTAGTCTCTAAGACATTGCTCAGAGAGAGCACGAAAGACAGATTTGTGCATCCCCAGTCACTGATCCCCTTGTCTTGAGTTAACATGCTGATAAATATGGGGATCAGGTTGCAACCACACCCCTGTTGACCCCTACTGTTAAATACGTTCGAAAGGAGGGCAAACTTTTAAGATCAGTATAATTTTGAAATTACAGTATAGGCCTGGCCCCCCCTCTTCAGCCCCTGCCTCCGTTCCACCTCTTTGGAGTGGATGATCTTGATGATCACAACCAATCCAATGCTTTACCATAGTAAATTCTGATTTTACTCTGATCTCCTGGTACGGTTCTGCACAAAGGCAGATAAAGCTCCAGTAATGGCTGCTGCTAGAGCATCCCCTACCCACACATTTGAGAGACAAGTCTTAACTTTCTATGGTTTCTCACCCTACTGTAATCTGGAGGTAATCCCTGGGACCCGTTACCAAGCTGGGCATTGGTCTCGCCTCAGTGTTAAGCAGTAATATATTTTATATCTATTTAAATTTGTTCATCTTTTGCTATGTCACTGCTTTTATTTTTGTTCTATTTGTTTTATGTTTGTTTTTGTTTAGTTATTGAAGAACTGCAGAATAATTGTTAGCTTACACTTTGCCCTTGCCATGCTTGGATTGCTTCTCCTACTGGTGTAGGTGTAACCCTTTACTTTATGTTTTTCTAAACTCGACTCATGTGGCAGTGTCATTTTAACATAAAATTCAGGTAAGAATTTAAAGTGACATTGGTAAAAAAAATCTTTTTTTTTCGTTCAAACATTTTCTATTTTGATAGAAAGGTATAACTGGCAGAGATATGTTCAGGTCATAGACAGACAAAAAGTAATGCAAGTAAGTACGATGTGAGGAAAGTCAATAGATAATTTTAGGCAATGATGATCAACCTACAAGGCATTTAACTGGGATTTACAATACTATTAACAAAAATCACCAATCAAACTCAAAGCAGAAACATCAATGATGTTTGTAACCAGAAATAGTAATATATCGTCCCACCAAACACAACAATAAGAGTCTACACTCCCTAGGGTGTGAACTACATGCAGAAAAAGAGGGGGAGGCAGCTCAAGATGATTTCCTGTCCTGCAAGTAGCATTGGTATTCACTAAGTGGATGTTGGTTTAGCAAAATTTGCTGCAGGTACCTATTAGTATGTTGGAAAGCTTGTTTATTTTTTTTAAGTCGACCCAAGGTTGCAAACTCATGAAAAAAGAAGTTAGTTTGTCTTTGTGGTTACAAGCCTCCAGGTTTTGTTTTTTTTCTTAAAGCAAGATGTTTTTTTATAAGTCTCCTTCTACATTCTTGGCTGATGTATTTAAGCATTGCTCATAATGCCTGTTATCAAACAAGCCGACTTAGGAAGAAAGTGGTGTTGGTTTGACAGTGTAGTTCATTGTACTTCAAAGTATCAAGATCAAAGAGTTATGAAATGAACTTTGAACCCTAATTAACTCCCTCTTTACCTTTCTCTTCTTTTGGAATTTCTTATACAAAGTGCACTTTGAACTTTCGGTTTCTTTTATCCCCACCCCGTGACAACATTAAGACACCTGTAAAAAAATTAAAACTATGAATCTGTTCATCTGGAACAAACTACAGAAATCCTGTCCGAGTTAATAGAATCCTTTGACGCCATATAGGGTCCAGCCCTTCACTATACTTGGGGATCACATTACACTCTGGGATCAATACAGTTACAGTTGGTAATAAAAACAACCTCACACCATAAATGCACAAATAAGGAAATAAATATGTATTTAATATGAGCTCATATGATATGAAGCTGGCTGACCTTTATAGCTCTCTTATTACTGTATGTCAAGTATCTCTCTTTCAGTGAAAGGCACAGCCAATAAACAAAGAGAAGTATTTTCACTAAAAAAGAAAATTATAGAAAATTGTAAAACAAATTATGAAATGTAGTATAAAACAGCCAAGCAGTGACTATAGCGGAGTTGGATAACGTAAATTTAATTGTAACATTCACTGTTTAGAGAATAAATCCCAAAGGCTGTCCCATGACCCCACATTTTATGTGGTAATAGGCAGTGGTTTAGACAGCCACTAGAGGCTGGATTAACCCCAAATGTAAACATAGCCGTTTCTCTGAAACGGCTATGTTTACAACTGAAGGGTTAAAACCTGAGGGACCTGGCACCCAGACCACTTCATTGAGCTGAAGTGGTCTGGGTGACTATAGTGTCCCTTTAAAAGTAATTCAAAATATTTTAATACTTATACCTTATATATTTATATACATGATCCTTGACTACAAAAGAAAAACCACATAATGCAGAAAAACTCTTAAAGGACCACTATAGGCACCCAGACCACTTCAGCTTAATGAAGTGGTCTGGGTGCCTGGTCCAGCTAGGGTTAAAGGGACACTATAGTCACCTGAACAACTATAGCTTAATGAAGCAGTTTTGGTGTATAGAACATGCCCCTGCAGCCTCACTGCTCAATCCTCTGTCATTTAGGAGTTAAATCCCTTTGTTTATGAACCCTAGTCACACCTCCCTGCATGTGACTTGCACAGCCTTCCATAAACACTTCCTGTAAAGAGAGCCCTATTTAGGCTTTCTTTATTGCAAGTTCTGTTTAATTAAGATTTTCTTATCCCCCTGCTATGTTAATAGCTTGCTAGACCCTGCAAGAGCCTCCTGTATGTGATTAAAGTTCAATTTAGAGATTGAGATACAATTATTTAAGGTAATTTACATCTGTTTGAAAGTGAAACCAATTTTTTTTTCAATGCAGGCTCTGTCAATCATAGCCAGGGGAGGTGTGGCTACGGCTGCATAAACAGAAACAAAGTGATTTAACCCCTTAAGGACAGAGCTTCAGAAGCTTGTCCTTCACTTTATGACAACGGCATTTTGTGCATTTTTTGCCGTTTGCGTTCAACTGCAATTTGCATTTGATTAATTTATTGCACCGACGCATATTATATACCGTTTTTTAAAGGACAGAAAGAGCTTTAATTTGATGTAACATATATATATATATATATATATAAACAAAATGTTCAGAGTCTGGCACTCTACCTTTAAATGGAACAGCCGAAAAAAGCCTCGGTGCTGCACAGCGTAAATGTATATCCAAAAAGAGAAGAGAGCACTCCAGAGGACTTGTTAAAGCAATTTATTCCGTGAGGACAATCGTGAAGAAAATCGACGTTTCGACCCGCAGGTCTTTATCAAGATACAAAATCAAGAACAACAGTGTCTTTATATACCCTAAAAGATTAAGAAGTGATTACTTACCCTGAATGTGTTGTGCACCCGGAAGCCATGTGTGCTCGATGTGCTGTGATTGCCAAACCCGCGTTGGCGATCCCGTCGGTGTGTAGTGACGTCACCACTAGTGCGACGGCGCAGAAAAGGGACGTGAGCGTGCGTCTAGGTAGCCCAAGGGGTCAAGTGTGGGCAACAGCTTACGTGATGTGTGTGAAGTGCGAAAATTATGCCAGTAAAGATGTATAGGAAGAGGATATTAATTGATAAAACCAGATATTAGATTGGGCATATAATATACAGATAGACATACTACTCCTGCAGATTGGTTAAAGCCGTGTTGAACAACGCAATGAGTGTGTGTGTTGCGTACTAGACAAGAATCGATGAGAGTATTGGTCCAAAGGGGGACGAGTGCAAGAAAGCAGAGGACCCAGGATGCAGGGAGTGTAAAAGGATGAGAAGGACAGGGGATATGTGACAAGAAGTGGTGACACATGAAAAAATATTAAACAAAAATAAAAACATAAAACCAATACGTGGACAAAACAATGTACACATAAACGGATATATGAAGAGAGGTCCTAAAGTGTTTAGCGATGTATATAGGAGTGTGTGAAGAACTAGAAGAGTGGTGAAGTGATGTGTGGAAAGATGTAATGCAGCTGGTGATAGCAAGCTGGGAGCCAGGAGCTAGGTGTGGAGTTAAAAGAGTAATAGTGAGCTAGATGGGAGGAAAAGTGACCAGACAGAAAATCACATATAGCGTCTAGTGAGCTGAATTGAATGCAATATACAAGTGAATACATGGGGATGTATATATGGAACAAGCAGGATCCTGCGCTACAGGACGAGCGTGTGGCAATGCCCAACTGGCTAATAGACAATATTGTGTAGAAGAGAGGCAATTGTATGAACAGGATACAGATGGTAAACAATGAACATCGAAATAAAAAAATAAAAAATAAAAAATAAAAAATATAAAATGAAAGATATCTAGCATCTGGTTATACAGAAATGCTGGGATTACAGGTACTCAATATCACAAAAAAAAGGGAGTGATCAATATATAGATAATATATGAATACATAGGCAAATAAAAAATAAAAAATAAAAAATAAAAAATAAATAACAATGGAAATAAAACTAGAATGGAATAAAATAATATAAAGATAGACAACGATGTACAAACGTGTACAAAAATACCATGAACGACCATAATAGAAAATTATCAATACCAAGTTGACATGAAAGTGTCAAAGTTTTTAGACACTTATCCGGATGTACAAAAAAAATTCAAAAACTTGAAAAAGTTCAAAAGCGTAAGGAGGCTCAGCGAGTGTCCAAGAAAGCATGGAGGGAGATGTATTCATTGAGTCCCCTCGGATGTACGGTGTCAAGCGTCTTAGTCCAGTATGCCTCCCGTTGGAGCAGGATCCTAGATCGATCACCCCCCCTGGACAGAGGGGGGATGTGGTCAATGGCTATAAATTTGAGAGTGGGTAGACGGTGATTCATCTCTAGAAAGTGTTTGGCCACCGGTTTCTCTGTTTTGTTGTCCCTGAATGCAGTCATGATGCCTGACCGGTGTCCCCGCATTCTGTCTCTAAGCGTAAGATCGGTTTTTCCCACGTAGTATAGTCCACAAGGGCAGGTAAGTAATCACTTCTTAATCTTTTAGGGTATATAAAGACACTGTTGTTCTTGATTTTGTATCTTGATAAAGACCTGCGGGTCGAAACGTCGATTTTCTTCACGATTGTCCTCACGGAATAAATTGCTTTAACAAGTCCTCTGGAGTGCTCTCTTCTCTTTTTGGATATATATATATATATATATATATATATATATACATGCTTATTTATTATTAAAAAAAAATACAGAAAAATGCAAAAAAATGAAAAATTTTGTGTGTTTTTTTACAGTTTTTGCAATAATAATGTGTGCACAATTAGTGCAGGTTAAGGAAAGTAATTAAAAATAAATTCATTTAGTTGTTCTGATTTACAGAATATATAATGTGTCTGGGATTTTAAGTTTTCTTTTGGTAGTTACAGGTCACAAAGCACAAGGAGTAAAATAAACTTTTAATGTGGAGCGATTTTAGAATTTGGTATGTTTGTCTTGTAAGCTTAATAGCCATAAAAGAAAACAAAATTGCCACACAAAAGTATATATTTATATAAAGTAGACACCACAGGCTATTTACCTAAGGTTGTTTTGACACTTTCTACATAGCCATTTTACCGTCAACCTCTGCTAAATATTGGAGTAAAATTGTGTTTTTTGGGGGTTTTCGCACACAAACTTATAACAAAGAAATTCTCATGTGTATTTTGTAAAGTTGGTGTGTGCTATTCCTGTACAATGTTTTATTATGTGTTCAGCAGAGGCGGCTCTAGACTTTATGAGGCCTTAGGCGAAACACAAACATGAGGCCCCACTAACAAAAAAGTGTCACATATACACATTGATGCACTGTCTACCTGTGTATGTGCCTGAGAGTGTGTCTGACAGAGAGTATCCTTGTGTGTGCGAATGTATGTCTCTGTGAGCATGTTTGCGTTTTTGTCTGAGACCCTATGTGTATGGGGTAGTTGATGGTGAGAGGGAGCGGGGGGTGTGATGGTGAGAGGGAGCGGGGGGGGTGATGGTGAGAGGGAGCGGGGGGTGTGATGGTGAGAGGGAGCAGGGGGTGTGATGGTGAGAGGGAGCGGGGGGTGTGATGGTGAGAGGGAGCGGGGGGTGTGATGGTGAGAGGGAGCGGGGGGTGTGATGGTGAGAGGGAGCGGGGGGTGTGATGGTGAGAGGGAGCGGGGGGTGTGATGGTGAGAGGGAGCGGGGGGTGTGATGGTGAGAGGGAGCGGGGGGTGTGATGGTGAGAGGGAGCAGGGGGTGATGGTGAAAGGGAGCAGGGGGGTGATGGTAATGTGAGCGGGAGCGGGGGTGATGGTAATGTGAGAGGGAGTAATGTGAGAGTGAGAGGAGGTAATGCGAGAGTGAGAGGGGGTAATGCGAGAGTGAGAGGGGGTAATGCGAGAGTGAGAGGGGGTAATGCGAGAGTGAGAGGGGGTAATGCGAGAGTGAGAGGGGGTAATGCGAGAGTGAGAGGGGGTAATGCGAGAGTGAGAGGGGGTAATGCGAGAGTGGGGGGGTAATGTGAGAGTGGGGGGTAATGTGAGAGTGGGGGGTAATGTGAGAGTGGGGGGTAATGTGAGAGTGGGGTGTAATGTGAGAGTGGGGTGTAATGTGAGTGGGGGAGGCTGAGGGTGGTGACGGAGGGTTATGCTGAGGGTGGTGATGATGAGGGTGGTGGGGGGTAATGCTGAGGGTGGTGAGGGGCGATGCTGAGGGTGGTGAGGGGCGATGCTGAGGGTGGTGAGGGGCGATGCTGAGGGTGGTGATGCTGAGGGTGGTGGGTGGTGAGGCTGAGGGGGGTGAGGGGGGTGATGTTGAGGGTGGTGGTGGGTGGTGAAGCTGAGGGTGGTGAGGGGTGATGCTGAGGGTGGTGGGAGGTGAGGCTGAGGGTGGCGGGGGTTTATGGGGGATGGTGAGGCTGAGGGTGGTGGGGGTGAGGCTGAGGGTGAAGGGGTAATGGTGAGGGTGGTGGGGGTGAGGCTGAGGGTGGGGAGGGGTGATGGTGGTGGGGGTGAAGCTGAGGGTGGTGGGGGGTGATGGTGGTGAGGCTGAGGGTGGTGATGGTGGGTGATGGTGGTGGGGGTGAAGCTGAGGGTGGTGGGAGTGAGGGTGGGGAGGGGGTGAAGCTGAGGGTGGTGGGAGTGAGGGTGGGGAGGGGTGATGGTGGGGAGGGGTGATGGTGAGGGTGGTGGGGGGTGATGGTGGTGAGGCTGAGGGTGGTGATGGTGGGTGATGGTGGTGGGGGTGAGTCTGAGGGTGGTGGGGGGTGATGGTGAGGGTGGTGGGGGGTGATGGTGAGGGTGGGGAGGGGTGATGGTGGTGGGGGTGAGGCTGAGGAGGGGTGATGGTGGTGGGGGTGAGGCTGAGGGTGGGGGGGGGTGATGGTGGTGGGGGTGAAGCTGAGGGTGGTGGGGGGTGATGGTGGTGAGGCTGAGGGTGTTGATGGTGGGTGATGGTGGTGGGGGTGAGGCTGAGGGTGGTGGGAGTGAGGGTGGGGAGGGGGTGAAGCTGAGGGTGGTGGGAGTGAGGGTGGGGAGGGGTGATGGTGGGGAGGGGTGATGGTGAGGGTGGTGGGGGGTGATGGTGGTGAGGCTGAGGGTGGTGATGGTGGGTGATGGTGGTGGGGGTGAGTCTGAGGGTGGTGGGGGGTGATGGTGAGGGTGGTGGGGGGTGATGGTGAGGGTGGGGAGGGGTGATGGTGGTGGGGGTGAGGCTGAGGAGGGGTGATGGTGGTGGGGGTGAGGCTGAGGGTGGGGGGGGTGGGGGGTGAATCTGAGGGTGATGGTGGTGGGGAGTGAGGCTGAGGGTGGTGGGGGGTGATGGTGGTGGTGGGTGGTGAGGCTGAGGATGGTGGGGGGTGATGGTGGTGGGGGGTGAAGCTGAGGGTGGTGGGGGTGATGGTGGTGGTGGGGGTGAGGCTGAGGGTGGTGGGGGGTGATGGTGGTGGTGGGTGGTGAGGCTGAGGATGGTGGGGGGTGATGGTGGTGGGTGGTGAGGCTGAGGGTGGTTGGGGGTGATGGTGGTGGGGGTGAGGCTGAGGGTGGTGGGGGTGATGGTGGTGGTGGGGGGTGAGGCTGAGGGTGGTGGGGGTGATGGTGGTGGGGGGGTGAAGCTGAGGGTGGTGGGGGTGATGGTGGTGGTGGGGGGTGAGGCTGAGGGTGGTGGGGGTGATGGTGAGGGTGGGGAGGGGTGGTGGGGGTGAGGCTGAGGGTGGTGGGGGTGATGGTGGTGGGGGGTGAAGCTGAGGGTGGTGGGGGTGATGGTGGTGGTGGGGGGTGAGCCTGAGGGTGGTGGGGGTGATGGTGAGGGTGGGGAGGGGAGGGGTGGTGGGGGTGAGGCTGAGGGTGGTGGGGGTGGTGGTGGTGGGGGGTGATGGTGGTAGTGGGGGTGAGGCTGAGGGTGGTGGGGGTGATGGTGAGGGTGGGGAGGGGTGGTGGGGGTGATGCTGAGGGTGGTGGGGGTGATGGTGGTGGGGGGTGAAGCTGAGGGTGGTGGGGGTGATGGTGGTGGTGGGGGGTGAGCCTGAGGGTGGTGGGGGTGATGGTGAGGGTGGGGAGGGGAGGGGTGGTGGGGGTGAGGCTGAGGGTGGTGGGGGTGATGGTGGTGGGGGGTGATGGTGGTAGTGGGGGTGAGGCTGAGAGTGGTGGGGGTGAGCCTGAGGGGGGTGGGGGATGATGGGGAGGGAGAGCCTACCTTTCCCTGGTGGTCCAGTGGGCTCCCTGGTGGTCCGGTGGCCACTGCTCACGGTCTGCAGCTCCTCAGAGCTGCAGACTGTGTAATCTCGCGAGATTTCAGAGCGTTGCCGTGGTAACCCGCGGCAATGCTCTGATTGGCCAATTCTCGCGAGTCACATGGTCTGCAGCTCTGCACACTGCGGAGCTGCAGACCAGTGTCTGCGGTGGCTGGCCGGGCAGCCAGGAGGGGCCTCGCACCCGGCGGCATACCGGGCAAGCCGCCGGGCCCCCTCCTGGTGTCAGGTCCTCGGTCACTGACCGAGGACCTGACACACTCTGCCAACAGGTGGTTTAGGCGGCCGCGAGGCCCCCGCCAGCGCGAGGCCTTAGGCGGCCGCCTAAACCGCCTAATTAGAGAGCCGCCTCTGGTGTTCAGTTACTTCTGCTGAGTACAACGGTACCCCCATTGTATGTCTTTGGCACTATTTCGTGAAGCTATAGTGCCATATAGGAGACCTGTCCTTTTCAGTATTCACAGTAGAATTTTGAGAGACGGATTTAATGAGCCTATGCTTCCATTTGGGGTATTATAACAGTTTGACTGTTCAAAAAAAACCCACAAAGGCCTACCATTTGTAAAAGTAGACACTCCAGGGTATATCATAAGGTGCATATTGTGCCTTAGCATGCCCCCATTTTTTCACCAATATATGCCAAAGTATGTGGTAAAAAATAATTTGGGGCATTTTTTTACATACGGATTGCATTTATGCTGGGCATTTTGTATATTTCATATGTGCCACTAAGTTCAAAACCTCCATATTATGCTTAGCTAAGTCTTCTGAGTAAAAAGACATCCCCAATGAATGTCTTTGGCACTATTTTGTGAAGCTACAGTGCCATGTTGGAGACCAAGCCATATCAGTTTTTACAGAACTTTGAATTTTGACGCTGGGCCTATGTGCAATTTCCAAGCATCTTCGCAGGTTTTAAATTCAAACTACCCCACAAAGGCCTACCATTTCTTAAAGTAGACACCCCAGGGTATTTCAAAAGGCATATTTTGAACCTTAGCGTGGGATAATTTTTCCGCTAGCTTGTACCAGGTGTAGTGGTAATAAGCGTTTTTTCTGCCTTTTTGACACACAAAGTGAGTTTGCACAGTATATTTTGCAAACCTTATGTGTGCTATGACTGTATAATACTTCATATGTTGCTCAGCTATGTCAGCTGAGTACAGAAATACCCCGTATGTACCTTTGCCAGGTATATGTGGACATCGGAGGGGCACATTTGGGACATAGTCATTCCAGTTTTTTTCAAACTTTAAATTTTTACGCTGTGCCCATGTCCCATTTTAGAATATTTTACCAGGCTATATAATTCAAACTACCCCACAAAAGCATAACATTTCTTAAAGAAGACATCCCAGGGTATTTCAAAAGGCATATTTTGAACCTTAGCGTGGGATCATTTTTCTGCTAGCTTGTACCAGGTGTAGTGGTAATAAGCGTTTTTTCTGCCTTTTGGACACACAAAGTGAGTTTGCACAGTATATTTTGCAAACCTTATGTGTGCTACGACTGTATAATACTTAATATGTTGCTCAGCTATGTCAGCTGAGTACAGAAATACCTCCGTATGTACCTTTGCCAGGTATATGTGGACATCGGAGGGGCACATTTGGGACATAGTCATTCCAGTTTTTTTCAAACTTAAAATTTTTACGCTGTGCCCATGTCCCATTTTAGAATATTTTACCAGGCTATATAATTCAAACTACCCCACAAAAGCATACCATTTCTTAAAGAAGACATCCCAGGGTATTTCAAAAGGCATATTTTGAACCTTAGCGTGGGATCATTTTTCCGCTAGCTTGTACCAGGTGTAGTGGTAATAAGCATTTTTTCTGCCTTTTGGACACACAAAGTGAGTTTGCACAGTATATTTTGCAAACCTTATGTGTGCTACGACTGTATAATACTTCATATGTTGCACAGCTATGTCTGCTGAGTACAAAAATACCCCCGTATGTACCTTTGCCAGGTATATGTGGACATCGGAGGGGCACATTTGGGACACAGCCATTCCATTTTGTTTCAAACTTTACATTTTTACGCTGTGCCCATGTCCCATTTTAGAGTATTTTACCAGGCTATATAATCCAAATACCCCATAAAGCCATACCATTTCTTAAAGAAGACATCCCAGGGTATTTTGTACCAGGTGTAGTGGTAATGAGCGTTATTAAATGTATTTTTTAACTTTTTAAAACTTTTTTAACTTTTTAAAACTATTTTTTAAACTTTTGTTTTGCTTATTAATTTTTTTAAAGTTTCTAAACTTTCGTAAAACTTTTTTTTACAGATTTAACATTTTTCTAAGCTTTTTTTTTTACCGTTAACCCCTAACTAGCAGTAAGCAGCACTAACAGTAAATTCCCCATTTTCCCATAACTCCCACCCACCCCAGCTAGCAAAATATTTAATTATACAATATTTAAATTAGTTAATTAAATAAATTTAACCCCTGAGGGTTAAAAAATAAATAAAAGTTAATCGTCAGGGGTTAAAAAAATTTAGATCACAGTATACACTAAAACTGCTTTATTTAGATAAAGTAATTTAGGTGACTATAGTGTTCCTTTAACCCTTTTTTTTTTTTATAAACATAGCAGTTTCAAAGAAACTGCTATGTTTATACTGAGGGTTCATCCAGCCTCCAGAGCCTCTAGTGGCTGTCTCATTGACAGCCGCTAGAGGCGCTTGCGTGCTTCTCACTGTGAAAATCACAGTGAGAAGACGCCAGCGTCCATAGGAAAGCATTGTAAATGCTTACCTATGAGACCGGCTGAATGCGCGCGCAGCTCCTGCCGCGCATGCACATTCAGCCGATGACGTCGCGAGGAAGGAGGAAAGCTCCCCGCCCAGCGCTGGAGAAAGGTAAGATTTTAACCCCTTCCTCTCTCTAGAGCCCAGCGGGAGGGGGTCCCTGAGGGTGGGGGCACCCTCAGGGCACTATAGTGCCAGGAAAATGAGTATGTATAGTGGTCCTTTAACAAAATAAATGCACCACTTAAGATAAATCACCTTATGGAAATTTACTTCCAATCCCAGCTTTGGGTGAAAAGGTACAAATGGAGAGGGGAGACTCCATTAATGATCACTTCTTCAATGTAAACACATAAAAGAGAAAGTCGGAGAGACAGCCGTTAGACGATACCACCACAAAACTTTATTATAGAGTATAGATAGAAACTCTTACTTCATGTAATAGCAAGATCCCTTTCAAGACACTGACAAACAGCGCTTTAAAGAAAAAGGGATCTACTCCACAAAATACACAGAAAGAATATCTGGGCACACACAGGCTCTGTCCCAAACTGTAAGCTTTACTGAACTTGAACAGGCAACATTTTGGCTTACACAGGAGCACTTCTCAAGCCAAATGGTGAGTATCATTTCTTATTAAGACTGAAAATTCTCCACAAAATTTAGTGTCTTCCCTTACTGCAGCCCACTAGCAGGGCCGGTGCTTCCTATAGGCTACTTAGGCAGTCGCCTAGGGCGCCCCGGTCATGGGGGCGCCAGGTTTGAGTGACCCGGCAGGAGGGAAGCGCACAACGCTCCCTCCTGCCAGTGACTCAATGTAGCGTGGCCAGGCAGAGCGGACCGTGGTACTGAGAGAGCACTTCCTGTCAGTCCGCTCCTGTACCGGGGTCTGCGCCGCCAGGCCACGCTACAAAGATAGGTAGGAGGCACAACAGGGAGGGGGTTTAACATTAAGGGGGTGGGGGAAGACCACTGAGAGGGGGGAGGATCACAGTGGGGAGGTAAGGACCACTAAGAAGGTTGGAGTGGGGGGACTGGAGATGACCACTAAGGGGGGGTGGGGGGGAGACCACTAAGGAACAGGGAGGGAGAAGAACACTGAGGGAGATGGGAGAGACCACTAAGGGACAGAGGGGTAGAGGAGATCACTAAGGAACAGAGGAAATCACTAAGGGACAGGAGGGGAGGGGAGAGCACTATAAAAATAAAATAAAGAGATGCTCCCCTATCAGCCCCTATCCTACCCCACACACCCCCTCTTTCACACTACACACATATATAATGCATCCCTACACACACACAGAAACATACAATGCATTCCTACTCACACACAGACACACCGAAAAAGACAATGTATCCCTCATGCACACACACACACTGCTTCTCTTACACATATACACAGAAACCAAATGCACCCCTTACAGACACACACTGCATTACATTACATACACAGAAACACACCTTGCATCCCTCACACACACACACACACACACACAAACAACCAATCACACACTGCATTCCCTATACACACACACTATATCCCTTACACAAATTGGTATCCCTATACACACACATTACATCCTCTACAATAACACATAACACATTCCCTACACACATACACTCCACTCCCTGTGAGCAAACTCATGGGTGAGCCATGTAGGTGGACTTATGGGTGGGCCTTGTAGGCATACTCATGGTCAGGGCCTGGGGGCACAGACCTGGAGCAATGTAAGGGGCCCCAAAAAATGGAGCTGCTTCCGGTTCTTTGATTTTTGTGAGCACTGTTACAAACAGTCTCCAGAGAGCCTCTTCTACACCAGACCAGTGGGGGCGCCAGGTTTGAGTGACCCGGCAGGAGGGAAGCGCACAACGCTCCCTCCTGCCAGTGACTCAATGTAGCGTGGCCAGGCAGAGCGGACCGTGGTACTGAGAGAGCACTTCCTGTCAGTCCGCTCCTGTACCGGGGTCTGCGCCGCCAGGCCACGCTACAAAGATAGGTAGGAGGCACAACAGGGAGGGGGTTTAACATTAAGGGGGTGGGGGAAGACCACTGAGAGGGGGGAGGATCACAGTGGGGAGGTAAGGACCACTAAGAAGGTTGGAGTGGGGGGACTGGAGATGACCACTAAGGGGGGGTGGGGGGGAGACCACTAAGGAACAGGGAGGGAGAAGAACACTGAGGGAGATGGGAGAGACCACTAAGGGACAGAGGGGTAGAGGAGATCACTAAGGAACAGAGGAAATCACTAAGGGACAGGAGGGGAGAGCACTATAAAAATAAAATAAAGAGATGCTCCCCTATCAGCCCCTATCCTACCCCACACACCCCCTCTTTCACACTACACACATATATAATGCATCCCTACACACACACAGAAACATACAATGCATTCCTACTCACACACAGACACACCGAAAAAGACAATGTATCCCTCATGCACACACACACACTGCTTCTCTTACACATATACACAGAAACCAAATGCACCCCTTACAGACACACACTGCATTACATTACATACACAGAAACACACCTTGCATCCCTCACACACACACACACACACACACACAAACAACCAATCACACACTGCATTCCCTATACACACACACTATATCCCTTACACAAATTGGTATCCCTATACACACACATTACATCCTCTACAATAACACATAACACATTCCCTACACACATACACTCCACTCCCTGTGAGCAAACTCATGGGTGAGCCATGTAGGTGGACTTATGGGTGGGCCTTGTAGGCATACTCATGGTCAGGGCCTGGGGGCACAGACCTGGAGCAATGTAAGGGGCCCCAAAAAATGGAGCTGGAAGCTGGGTTCTTTGATTTTTGTGAGCACTGTTACAAACAGTCTCCAGAGAGCCTCTTCTACACCAGACCAGTGGAGCCAGACTGCAGCCTGATCCCATCATCATCCTCTTGTCCTCATCTGTTGGTAAGTAGGCAATCCAGTGTATTATTAGTAGCACTAATCTTTAATTTACCTCACATTAAAGGGTCACTGTAGTCACCAGAACCACTACAGCTTAATGAAGTGGTTCTGGTGTCTATAGCCTGTCCCTGCAGGCTTTTAAATGTAAACACACTGCCTTATCAGATAAAAGACACTGTGCAGATCATATGGGTGGGGCATTGTGATGTCACATGGTGGGCTGAACATATGGGGGGAGGGGCTGCAAATTTTTGTTTGCCTAGGGCAGCAAAAATACTTGCACCGGCCCTGTCCACTAGTTTTGCATCAGGCATCCACCTCCCTTTCTCTGATACTTGCTCGCCTCATAACGTGTTTCCCCTTGAACTGTGCTTCATGCTAGATGCTAGACTTGCATACTATCTGGGCATGTCCACTCATCATGCAAGTTGCATCACTGGACACGCCCCCGTAGTACGGCCGTTTTGTATTTGGAGATGGTGAGCAGGGTGTCGTGGAGGACATTTTCAGGTCAATTTGGTGAAGAGCTGTCCCAAATCTCTGTCAAAGCTGCTTTAATGAACGTCCAAAATGTGGTCACATCTGGGCGGGACCACCAAATGTGCGAGAATGTACTAGCTGCAGTTAGTGATAGCAGGGAAAGATCCTATGTACTGTGGCAGGGGTACAATACCAAAATGATAAAATTAATTAGAGTCAGTATCGTGACCATTGGTTACCTAAAAATGAAGTCTCTAGCATCTCCCCCACCTTTGCCTGAAACCGCCCGCAGTGGCTGATGTTGAGATCAGCATCTGGTAGAAACTATGTGCCCATTGCAGAGGGCAACCCTCCCACACACAAGTGCTTAAATGAGGTGAGTATATTATCTTTTTAGACATTCTTTATTTATAGTTTTTTTTCTTTTTCCAAAACAGGGAGGGAGACAGAAAAAAGAGAGGGAGGGGAGGGTGGGGGAGAGGATATCAAGCATCGCATTACATTGTACAGAGCATGTTTGAACAGTGTGATTAACTCATTAGTTGAACAAGGTTATACATTAACGACAAATGGGCAGTAAGCTTGTAGTTAAGCCACGCGGGCTGAGCTCCGTTGGGGGACGGAGTCGTGGTCCATGAGAATATGTTGCTCTGAGATGTACTTGAGGGTATGGTCGTGTGACAAGTTTTGTCGGGGGGTGGACCCCTCACTTGGATGGGAGGTATTCGACTAGGAGAGTTGTAAGTGTACGGGTCTCAGTCAGTCATAGCTTTTCTAGGTCATAAGGGAGGGGGGGGGAGGAGGGTGGGATCAGGGATCAAGGGTTTCCCAATGGAGTGGGGAGCGGAGTGACAGGAGCAGTCGCCAAGGGATTCTCGGGGGTCGAGCAAGAGGATCAAGCC
Source organism: Pelobates fuscus (assembly GCF_036172605.1). Taxonomy (NCBI): domain Eukaryota; kingdom Metazoa; phylum Chordata; class Amphibia; order Anura; family Pelobatidae; genus Pelobates; species Pelobates fuscus. The sequence goes on along the minus strand of NC_086319.1, from coordinate 262,624,326 downwards.
CTTCCCCGGGCGATGTAAGACGTCCAGGGGTACCATAGAAGGGCACATTTGTCTGAACGTTCCTGCAGGGACGCGGTCAACATTTCCATACTGCGTATGTCTTCTACTTTATCCACCCATTGTTTGTAGGTAGGCACTGCCTGGTTTTTCCAGTTCAGTGGAATGAGGCTTTTCGCGGCAGAGAGCAGGTGTATTGTGAGGGATTTTTTGTACCGTTGGACTGATATGGGTGTATGGTGTAGGAGCATTGGCAACGGTTGTAGTGGTAGATCTGGGTCTGCAATTTCCTTTATCTTAGAATGAATCAGTTGCCAGTATGGAACTATGCGGGGGCATGTCCACCAGATGTGGAGGTTGGTGCCAAGGGCTGAGTTACATCTCCAGCATTCGCCAGAGGTGGTGTCATGCATGTGCCTAAGTACGTCTGGGGTCCTATACCACTGAGTGAGTAATTTATAGCTCATCTCTTGATATTTAGAACTAATGGAGCACTTGTGGGTTAGGAGAAAGATTTTGTCCCACTCCTGGGTTGTCAAGCGTACGCCCGTCTCCCGTTCCCATTTGTCCGTAAACCCCAGAGGGCTTTCATTACCTATCGATTGTAGCTTAATGTAAAGGTGGGATATTGCATGTTCGAGGTGTCTTCTGTCCGTACACAATCGTTCGAATGCAGTCAGTTGTCTATGTATGTGGTCTTTGCCTTGGAGGTTCGTGTAATATGATTTCACTTGGTGGTAATGGAACCTGTCTAGAGGGGTTGGTCCTTGAGTCGATAGTACGTCAGTCAGGGGTTTGAGGGCTCTGTCCTCCGTCCATTGATGTAGATATATCCAGTCCGACCTGCTAAAGTTCCTAAATGCTGAGGGGGAAGCCCCCATGCTAGATTCGGGTTGTGTGCTAGCGGGGTAAGTGGGCCTGGCGATGTGGTGAGTCGGTGCGTGTAGCGCAGCGTGCACCATACCCGGAGGGTGGCGTCGATGAGCGGGTTCAAGGTTCGGAGTTCCGTGATGTGAGGGAGCCAAGCAAGAGCCTGGCAGGGACCGTCCCCTGGGCTTGCTGCACCTCCATGGGCACCCATCGTTTGGCGCTAGGTCACGCGTGCCAGTCCACCACCCTTTGTAGGTGTGTGGCTTGGTAGTATTGTTGTACGGAGGGTAGCCCGGCTCCCCCGGCCGACTTTGGTCTCTCCAGTATGGACCTGCGTATACGGGAAGCGGAGCGGTTCCATATAAAGTTGCGGAAGTCCCTTGTAAGGGTGCGGAAGAACGACTGGGGGACTGCGACGGGCAGCGCCGCGAAGAGATACAGCAGCCTGGGGAGGACGTTCATTTTTAACGCTTGTATGCGTCCGAACCAGGTAAGGTATTGTGATGACCAGCGGAGGAGGTCTTTTTGAATATTCGAGAGGAGGGGAGGGAAGTTTACTTGGTAGAGTTGAGATAGGTCTCTCGGTAGCCATATGCCTAGATATTTCAATTTGATCGGTTGCCAGGAGAAGGTAAACATTGTGCTCAAACGATCGGACAGATCAGTGTTTCCTAGTAGAGGCATGGCTTCAGATTTGTCTAGGTTAAGTTTCAAATTGGAGACGCAGTGGTACTCGCGAAATGCTTTGAGGAGGTTGGGAATGGAAATTAGAGGCTGTTCCAGGAAAAACAGCATGTCATCTGCATAAGCAGCAAGTTTGTGTTCCTCTTTATCCAGCGTAACCCCCGTAATACCCCCATCCCGTCTGACCGCCTCTAGAAATGGTTCCAGAGTGAGGGCAAACAGGAGAGGGGAGAGGGGGCACCCCTGGCGCGTGCCGTTGCTGATGGGGAAAGATTGCGTGAGGGTTCCATTGACACGAATCCGTGCAGTCGGTGTCGTGTACAACGCTGATACCCAGGAACATAGTTGGGGACCGAATCTGTAGTGGCGGAGGGTGGATGTGAGATACGTCCAGTCTACCCGATCGAACGCCTTTTCGGCGTCCGTCGATAGCAGAATGGCCTCGCGGTTTTTGGCTTTCGCCAGGTGTATGATGTTAAGGGCCCGTATCGTGTCGTCTCTAGCTTCCCTCCCCGGGATAAACCCGACCTGGTCGGGGTGGACCAGGTCCGGGAGGAGCGGCGAGATCCTGCGGGCCAGGGCCTTGGCGAAAAGTTTTAGGTCCGAATTTAGCAGCGAGATCGGGCGGTAGCTCGAGCAGTTAGTCGGGTCTTTACCGTCTTTGGGGATTATCGAGATCGTGGCGGCTAGGGTGTCTGTAGGGAATCGCCCACCCTCACGTATCGAGTTCAACCCCGTCAAGAGCTTGGGCAGAAGAACGTTGCTAAAAGTGCGGAGATAGGAGATCGGCAACCCGTCGGGGCCGGGGGCTCTATGTGGTTTCATGAGTTTCAGGGCTCCCTGCAGTTCTTCCAGAGTTAGGGGTCGTTCTAAGTCGTCCGATTGGTCCTGTGTAAGTGTCTTGGACACGTGTCGGGAAAGGTAGTCAGCGATCCTTCGTTGGTGTGTGTGTGAGTGGCGGTCCCATGCACGTTTTGTGATTGATTGTATAGGTCTTTGTAATATGTCTGAAAAGCCTCCAGGATCCCCTCCGGGTGTCTAGTACTACGGTGTTCGCGTGTGTTATTTTGTGTATATGTTGTGCCCGCCTCTTTGCCTGCAGCATCTTTGCCAGGAGCCGACCGCTTTTGTTTGAATGTTCATAGAAATACCTGTCCGACTTCGTTATAGTGTGTAGTAGCCCCTGTGAGAGAAGGTCTCTAAGTTCTCTCCGGGCTGCGGTCAGTTGTAGGTAGTCGTTGTCGTCTAGTGTTTGTTTATGTGTGGTTTCCAACGAGGACACCCTGGAGGTGAGGGTGGTGATTCATCTGTGTCTGTCTTTCTTGCGCTGTGTGCAGAGGGCGATGTAGTGGCCTCGTATAACACATTTATGTGCCTCCCAGACCGTCAGGGGGGGGTATCTGGGCTGTCGTTCGTGTCAAAATAATGAACGAGTGTTTGTAGCGTGGATGTGCGGACGACCGTGTCATTCAGTAGGGACACATTAAGTTTCCATTGTCTGTCCCTGGGTCTGTGAAGGGGTGAGCTCGTACGTATTTTAACTGGGGCGTGGTCGGAGTGGGTCGTAAGTCCAATGTGGGCGTCGTGGAGTAGGGAGAGGAATTCCTGTGGCATAAAGATATAGTCGATACGGCTATAATTGCGATGGACATGGGAGTAGTGGGTATAGTCCCTATCGTCAGGGTGTGCGGTTCTCCAACAGTCTACCAGACCTAGGCTGGTAAGTGCCTTAGTGGCGGCACGCAAGCAGTGTGGAGGGATCGTGCTGGTCCCGCGAGACGTATCCAGGAGTGGGTCAAGGGGCATGTTCAAGTCTCCTGCAACCAATAGAAGGCCCTCTCTGAATTTATTGAGTTTGGCCAGGGTACGAGAGAGAAAGGTGTGTTGACCGCGGTTGGGACAGTATATGCAGGCAAAGGTGTAGGTGTGATCTACTATTGTGCCTTTAACAAAGAGGTATCGACCTTCAGGGTCTATGAGGGACTCTGTGTGGCTAAAGGGTACGGATTGTGCAAAGAGTATCGCTACACCTGCTCTCTTTGATGCCGGGTGATTGGCGTAGTAAGCCAGGTTATAGCGATTGTTCTCAAGTTTGGGTGCATCTGGCCCCCGAAAATGCGTCTCCTGCAGGAACGCCACAGACACCCTCTCCGTCCCGAGACGGCGGAGCAAGTGGGAACGTTTCTCCGGCTGATTGAGACCTCCCGTATTGTTAGACCAGTACGTGAGTAAAGCCGGCTTGAATCCTGTCCCAGTTCCCGCAGGGAGGTCACTAGAAGTAGGTGGATCCATTGGGGGAGGGAGGGGGGGCGAGGGGATGGGGGGAAAGGAGGTGAAGGGGAGAAAGGCAACTATTGAACCTAGACCGGTAGGTGTCGTCCAGTAAACTAAAGGATAGTGTGGTCTCGTCGGACCCCGGTCTAATATATACAGGAGGAGGTCAGTTGCGTGAGGTGCAAGGAGGTCCGCCCACAGAGTGTGTCTCGTTGGTATGTGTGTTGTCAGCGTCCGCGTCCCTCGGCACCCAACCCGTCTTGTGGGGTGGATGTCTGAGACTCCGCGAGTCCGGGAGGGGATGGGGGAGGAGGGTAGGGGGAGTCCTGGGCGCCGTCGGGCGTAACGGGGGAGGGTACGTCAGTGGGAGGGGGGCGCAGTTAGGATGCAGTCTTGAAGGTGTGGGGAAACTGTCAACATCCTGAGCAAAAATTAATAAAGCACATATCAAGCAGTGAGTTGATCTGTAGACATTAACATTGTAACATACACCAAGGGTAAAACTGTGGCTTAGTGTAGGCTTTTTGAGCAAGGCAGAAAACACAATGAGTAACAGAGTGTGCCTCAAACATTAACATTGCGTCCTACTCCTGTGGTATAGCTATAACATAGAATAGGTACATCAAGCAGCGTATTTAGCGCGTGAAATAGTGGGCCATATTACATACATTAACCTTGCACCGTACCCCTGGGGATTGGTGGTGGCATATTTTAGGCACCACGGTTACCACTGGGAAAACAAGAGGCATTTGGGCGTGTGTCAACTTCTAACAATACATCAAAAGTTTTAATTAATGGGGCGCAGCTCGTGAATTAGTATTACGGCTTACATCAGGGGTTAAACTAATGGCTTAGGGTAGTCTTCTAGCACAGCGCAGGAAGCTGTATAGGAGGTGGGGAGGCCTTCGTCCAGCTTTCTTGCATCCCCTATCGAGAGTAAGACTGTGTCCTAAATTAGGCATCAAGGCCTGCATGGCAAACGCATTAGGTAAAGGGGCGCAGATCATACAGCGTCTTTGTAACGTGCAGTCGGGGCAAAGCCATAGCATAGCTTGGGCAGCGCGATGTGTGCAATATGTGTCGGGGAACCAACAGTATAACAGCAGTGCAGCTCATTCCAGGGGAAAGATTGTGGTATGGGTGAGCCTAGTGTATTACGCAGGTAGCGCAGTATGGGGCGGAATAAATACCATATAGTAACTTTGCTACGCGCTCCTGGGGCAGAGATGTAGTGTACCGTAGGCTGCTTGGGCGGCTCAGGCGACACATGAGTCAGTGGGGTAGCTCAGCATATTCTGACAGGGCATTCTGCATGCGAGGTTAAACTGTGGCTTAATTTAGGCATTTTGAACAGTGAAATCGAATAATAAACATACAGACTAATTATTAAACAGAATGAGCGAGTGGTGGGCGGGGTAGGCACTGTCGCCCGTGCAAGAGGCAACTTACTGGGTGTAGGCACGGTACTGGGCATATACACTCTTGGGTTTTGCGGCCCATACCCCCCACCCAAATAGTCCGTTACTGTTTGGCTCACCCCTTGTAGCCGGCATAACCAGTAACCTCCCTCCCGAAAAGCAACCCCACGTCCCATGTCGCTGTGGTGGGCCTTTGATCTCATCCCGGTCCCCGGTGGCCCAAGGCCGCGGACCTCACCCCTACATGCGTCTTGGTGGTTAAACACCATGGGTAAATAAACACTGGAAGCCCACCCCGGGGGGAACTGGGGGTGGGGGAAGCTTGGGAGAGGGACCATGGTACCTGGTAGGAGATCGGCTGCTATGTCCTAGAGTATTATTCTTCTGGACCGCCTGGGCCGCCCCGGCGTTGCGGAGGAGTGGCAATATGTCCCCCTGTTATGTTTTCTGCCGCCAGATGGGGTCCGGTGGGGCGTGCCGGCGGGAATTCGAGGATCCAGTTCGGAATGTGGACATGTGGCAGTCCAGCGGACTGGAGGAATCGGGGTACATCGTTGGGCCAGCGCAGCGAGTGCCAGCGGTTCTCAATCTTGGCCTGTAGGCTAAACGGAAAACCCCATTTGTAGGGAATCCGTTTATCCAGCAGCATGCTTGTCAAAGGCTTCAACGCCCGTCGGGCATCTTGAGTGAGGGTCGACAGGTCCTGAAACAGGGAAACTTGGGAATCCATGTAGATAATTGTGCGTTGAGCCCTGGCTGCCCTCATGATGGCGTCTTTCTGTTGGAACGATGCGAGGCAACATATTATGTCCCTAGGTTGGCCATCTCTCCTGGGGCCCCTGAGCGCTCTGTGTGCGCGTTCCATGGGTATGTCCGCAGGGGTATCCCCTCCAAGCAGTTGCGTAAAGATGCCTAGCAATAGGTCCCTTGGGGACTCGCTGTCAGCCTCAGGGAGGCCCCGTATGCGTATATTGTTGCGGCGGCCCCTGTTGTCCAGGTCTTCAACCTGTCTGCGCATCTCAAGGAGTATATTCCCTTGTCGCGTGGTTGCAAGATCTGTGGCTTGTTGGTGGTGTGAGGAGTGGAGACGGTGTTCCTCCAGTTCATCCACCCTTTGCTCCAGGGCCGTTAGGTCTCTACGTACCGCGGCAATCTCTTCACGGATGACGGTGCGCAGCTCAGTGACCAGGGCCACTTTGTCCCCCTTTGTGAGCATGTTGGCTGATATGGCCGCCAAGTCCCTGGACATCTGGGATATTGCGTCGGTGCTGGGTGTCCCATCCGCGGAGCCTGCAATGCTGCTGGTACTCCGGGAAGGGGGCGCCATCTTGTCCGTGCCTCGTGCGTCTCGGAGGTGCTGCGGGGTGGACAAAAAGTCGTCCATGGGACCAGGTTTGAGGTGTGAGTGGGGAGTAGGGGGGTGTCTGGGGGTAGTCCATTTGGGTTTCCCCATATGGACCGCGGGATCAGCTCAGGATCTGGGCTAAAACGGGTTGGGGCCTGGGAGCGAGTGCAGCGTGCGACTCACTCCATGTGCGGTCAAGCCACGCCCAGTGAGTATATTATCTATCTATGCAGGCTCTATCCGGAACTTAACTATGATAATGTTGGAAGTGTGCATAACATAGCCTGTCCATCAGGGTTACTTCATCTAGGCCCAAGAAAGGCAAGGATCACACAAGGAAGTTTTCTTCTTAATCCAAGGATCACACAGGGAAGCTAGCATCAGTTCAGGGCAATTCGTCCGCAAAGAGAAGCTATGAGTACATCTTTCCGCCACTTGACCACTACTGCTGCACCGGTGTGGAGTGTGCCACCAGGAACAACTTTCCTGTTTTCCAGGAAGGCAACTATCTTATTAATGAGGTGGATGAACAAGGAGATGACATGTCCAAGCTGGCACTAGCTGCACTCTTATTGTCCAATAATCTTAAAATGACAAAAAATTATATTTTAGTTAATAACTTATAAAGTGCAAGTAGCAACACACAAACAATTTGTTAACTTATAGACACATGCAGCAACCTATATTCAACCCTGATATAAAAATTCCCAACAAGTAAATCTAATATTGGTGCGCAATCGAAATTTAAACACAACAGTGTGAGTGTAGATTAAAAGTCAATATGTATAATCGACTAAATGTTTCCACCTAAAAAGGAAACAATCTTACTACCCATGAGTGTCACAAAACTGTTATATAGTGAGTAGTTTAAAACATACTTGCACAGAGATTGATATGATGATCTTAATGATCTAAAATACATAAAAACAGAAAAATCGAGTGCAGCATTGTAGTACACAGAAATTATGTATAAAACCCTGTTGAAAATAAACTCACAAATGTGGAGTGGTTGAAGTACCACTCCAAACTACTGAGGCTAGGGGTGATCAGACCCTCATGTGCGCTGGATCCAAATGATAAAAATATTTGGACTCACCACCAGCTGAACAATAAATCAATACTTTATTCCAAAATATATAAAAAATTAAAGAGCATGAACGTTAGGCTCTCAGTACGGTGGTGCATATAGTCTCTGGCTCTGTATGATGCCTTCTGTCTCCAAGTTTACTTCTCTGTCTGTGACCATAAACCCAATGTCCACATTGGTGCCTATCTGCTCTCACAACCAGTTTGCCACCATTCTTCTAATTACACAGGTCAACAAAATAAAACTTTTTTTCTCTCATCATAAACAAAAACATATTTTTCTAGATCAATTTTTCATGTGGATTACAAATATGTATTCACCTTTGTTGCATCACGTCTGGTTTGTGAAATACGACCATCCTTTGGGTTTGATAGATTTTATGTATATTTCGGAAATGTGCAGGGATTAGAGTTGTAGCAAAGTGCATCCATTATTGTTGTAACTTATATATATCATGAACATTTATTGTCAATTTAATCAATATTACAACACTTTTACTATTATGATTAAAATATGATTTTCCTTTGTACACTTTATCTGGTTCATCATGATACAGCATCCAACAGTAAACTGCATTATGCTTTAATTCCAGAAACCTTGGTAGCAATTTTCCATCATTTCAATGCCTTGATGAAATCGTTCGCCTTGCTCATCACTCACTGCTTCGAGATTTTCAGAAAAAAAAAATGCAATTTCAAAGACATACGACAGACCATGAATCTCGGCATACGGCATACGGCAGACCATGAATCTCGGGAGATCCATTCAGAGCGTTGCCGCTGTTATGGTACTTTTTCAGTAAACCAAAATGTTTAAATGTCTATCTGTTCCTGTCCAAATTAAAGAAAATTGAATTGCGTATATACGCTGAAGTAATTCAGTCTGACACACGGAGTTCAGGTTAAAATAACTTCGAGGAAATTTATTGGCAAGTGCCGCAAGAGTGGGCTCGCAGGCCCTTTTAAGAGGCATTTTGCGTCATCATTGATTATCAAGATATCAGTAAATAAACATCATTAATTGGATTAATTGTTAAGTGTCTGGATTAGTGTCCACCTATCAATATAATTAATTGGCTCAAAAACTAAGTGGTTAGCTTCGTGTCCACCCACCGAGAGGTGGTATTGTTTTGGACACGGGTGGGGACAAGGGGCTCAAGCGCCATTTCCCTTAGCATGAGGTTTACTCGGTGGAAAGGGGGGGCTTGAGCGTCATTTTACACAGTCAGTGATGTCAGGTCTTGTGGTCAGGTGCAAGGTCTCTTATGAATAGAACATTTCATTACTACAGTGTTCTCATGGCCTTCAAATTATACTATGTTGCGAGTTAGGGGAAATTCAGCAGTTCCTGGGTAGTCATGTCTTTATAGAAAATACAGTCTTTGTCTATTGTGTTAGATGTGCTGGGAAATTCTGTCATGTAATGTAGTTTTGAAATGGAGAAGTCAGGTTATGAGGACAAAATGGAGGATTTGTCACAGTACCAGGTTAAAACGGAGTTAGTGCAATAATTCAATACAAGTTCAATAAAGATTTTTAATAATTCTACATGCCGCGCTCTGATTGATCAGATCTCGTGAGACACATGGTCTGCAGCTCTGCACACTGCAGAGACACACCGGTGTCTGCGATGGGCGCAGGTGGGACATCTCACCCGGCGACATATCGAGCAAGCCACCGGGCCACCTCCTGGTGTCAAGCCCTCGATCAGTGACCCAGGACCCAAAACAGTCTGCCCCGGGCACCCCCTAGTGGCAACAGGTCGGACCGCCCCCCCCCCACCCCCCCTTAGTACGCCACTGCTCCAGACCCCCAAAGCACTTAGGCTTGCTGAAGTGCTTTATGTGTGAAGAGTGTGTCCTCTTTTTTTCATTTTCATTTTACAAAAAGAGCCGATTTCAATAGAAATTGACACGCAAAAGATATGCAGTTTTTTTTTAATGCAGGCATGTTTTTATTTCGGGTATATCTCTTAAACAGTGATTTGTATTTATTTTGTATTTGTGCAGTGGAGTGTCCTTTTAAAACATTAAAAACATCATGAGGAGAAGTGGCGATTGAGCATGCATCCAAGTGCTTGAGATATAAAACCATGGAAAGCCCTGCTTTTTGTCAAACCGCAAAACTAGTTTGGCCTTAACTGTGAAAATGAAGCACATATAACTGTTTGCATCATACCCATTTCAATGAGCTGTAATGGGTGTAGCGTTTGGCAGGGTTCTAAAAATAAATAAATAAATAAAATATGGGGATATCTCCATCTTTTCTCTCTCTCCGCCTAATTGTGCATGCTGCAGTCTGTGGCAGAGTATTGGCTTCCAAAGTATTTATTAAGCCATGCGTGTTAGCTATGCATGGCCTAGTTAGAAATGGTAAGTAACCGAGAACAGGTTAGTAAACCTGTTGAGCAGCTTTCTTCTTCACCTTTGAAGTGTGAATTAAATATACTATTCTACTATTAAATAGACATATTGTGTACATTCTATTACTTGAGAATTAGCCTGGGCCAGTGCAAGTATTTTTTTATTTTTTTTTTGCCTAAGCAAAATTATAGTTTGCCACTCCTATGTGATATGTTTTCCTTAATCAATGTTTTCTAGTTTTTCTTCACTTCTGTTTTATCATTCTTTTTCTACTGGCTCACCCCTTTGTAATTATATCTATCCCTCATGCCACCAGCATTTTAACCTCCATCTCTGCTCTCCGCTTTCCATCTTCCAGTTCCTTATATATTGTAATCCCACTATATTGCACTTACATTTTCCCAATGTACTCTCAATTACTGGCAGATCTGGTTGGAGCTAATTAGGGTAGGTGGCCGTCCTGAGACTACTTGTTTAAATCTGGGCTGCCCAACTGCTTGTGGCTGCCATACCTTCCACAGAAGCAGAAGTTCATTGTGAACTGTGGCTGCAGTCAACGCATGACATTATTGCACAGTCATTATTCGGCATGTGCCAACCATAACTTTAATAACACGCAGACACCAAAAGTTCTGTTGGAGTATAAAGTCCACAGCTTTATTAATTAATATAAATATATAAATTAACAATTTAGGGTCATTGTCAACAGTACTCCTTTCGTTACACTCTCTCCTGTACCATACCCCCGACAATGACCCTACCAAAGAACAAACATTAACATAACCAATAATACATAACACGTAACTCAACGGCCTACCAAGAGGCCCCACCTCCATTTGTCTAACTGCAGGGGTGTACCCAGACACCCCTACACCCCTTGGTTCGTAGCCACCGATGGGCTCGAACCTACCTCCACACTTTTAACTCCGGCCTACTCCAGCCTAGACCTTGGCCTACCAATTTCTTAACCCACCAAACTTCCTGTTTAACCAAGACCTTTTCCGCCACAGCACTTGCCTTGACCCCTTAAGAACATGTGCGACCCCCACCACACAAAAACAGGGCTTGCGCTATCCCTTCTTGCAAACCCAAATTAAAAAGGTCACAACCTACATCTGACAGGTGCACCCCATCTGCTCGAAAATAACCGGGCAATCTTTCCTCCAATTCCCGATGCCGCACCACCACTCCTCCTAACCTACGAATAAACACCGCCATGGTCCTGTTCACCTTACCCCGACATCGATAAACTGCAGTCGAATCCCTGGCGTGTCTCCAGCACAACCGAGGCACCATCGCCGACCACACCACTTTTACGCCAGGGATAAGCCCCCTCAGTCTATCAACATCCTGCTTCATACGTTTAACCAGTTCGCGTTGGGGGACCAAACCTAAGTCGTTTCCCCCCCCGTGAACTACTACCACATTTGGTAAAGCCTCCTCCGCTACCCTTTGAAACATTGCTGTACTAATGTGCTGCCAATGAAACCCCGATAACCAAACCAGGATAACGCCACCCGATCCACAGGAAAGCCCAGCTGTGTTCCGTTTCTTCGAACTGCAGCCCTCCTCTGTGCCCAATAGATATTCGAATGGTCAATTATCCACACCATCCAACCTAAAAGAAAAAAACATAACAGCGATGAACCAGCATATACACCCCCCCAAACTCTCCCCTCATCGTCCACCTCCTCACACCAGCCTATCCGGCCCCACATACGAGCGAAACCTTAGAGATTCCCATCTCCCGATCCGTCTAATCCGCTCATCACCCAGACCCAAGCGTGCCGCTTCGGTCGCTGCACCTATACGGAATGAATGTGTTCCGAACTGCATTGGCTCCAGACCTAACTTCTGTAAGCCCAAACGAAAAACCCGCAAAGAAACATCCGTTCCCCTCCGGACGGTTTTCCAAAAACCCAGCCCCACTCGCCACTGGACACAACCCCGACACCGGTAATTCAAACAACGTGACCATGGAACCTTTCCCGAAGACATCCGTCTTCAAGTTCAAGTTAGAATGAACATACCCTAAAATGGCCGCTATTTAACTTCCGCTCTAACCCCCACCCCTTGCACAACCGTAGATCAGCCCCTTGACCTAAACTTCACCTGCCTACTCCTGGCTCTGTCAAGGCCCACTCCTCCCTGCGTTGCTCCGTGGTTTAATGTTGCACATTCTCCCTTTCTCGAGTTTTCAGCAGATTTTTGGGCTGAGTTACAGAACTGATACTAGGTGATAGGAGCATTCCACCAGCAGCAACTTTTCTGGCTACAGGATGGAGAGAAACATAATTTCCATACCGCCCATGGTGCCAACTATCAGTCAGCTCAGCTAACAGATAAATACACAACAAAACATTAAATCAGTACTTTCCTATGGGAAATATGAAGATTTTATGCAAAGCGTGAGGACGTCCAACGTTATTTCACAGAGTAAAACTTTATTAGAGTCCAGAAAGCGCCTCTAGTGGCTGCATGGAAGACAGCCACTAGAGGTTGTCTAAACAATTCAAAAATTTAGATCTACGATTCACCTGACTGGTATTTTACTGGCACAGCCGGTATTTGAGGTTGCCTGGCTGTGCCGGTATTGCAGTAATACCAGCAATACAAATGCATGTATTTTTCTCAGAGTAAATGAGAAAATAAATAGATTACTCTGCAATACCAGAACTGGCCAGTAGGGGTCACTGTGTGAGGAGAGAGGCTGGGATAGGAAGTTACAGCATATCCCTGCCTCTCTCTACTACTCATTGATCCGTGGGGGAGCAGCAACACAGCACAGAGTCCAGACAGCAGCTCTACAGCTCAGGTAAGTGAGGGATGGGGGGAAAGGCAGCAGGGACACATGGGGACACTAAGACACTAGGGGACATGTGGGGACACTGAGACACTAGGGGACACGGGGACACTCACTAGGGGACACAGACACTGGCAGACCTGGAAACACTGAGACACTTGGGGACACTGGAAAACATGGGGACACTGACACTAGGGGACACTGATACACTAGGGGACATATAGGGACACTAGGGGACACATGGTGACACAGACACAAGAGGACACTGAGACACTAGAACACAGACACTGGGAGACCTGGGAACACAGACACTTGGGGACACTGGAAAACATGGGGACACTGGGACACATGAGGATGCTGAGACACATGGGGATGCTGAGACACATGGGGATGCTGTAAGACATAGGGACATTGGGAGACACTGAGACATTGGGACACGGAGACACTATGTCCCCATGTCTCCCAGTGTCCCCATGTCCTCCAGCCAGTGTCCCTAGTGTGTGTCCCCAAGTCTCCCAGTGTCTGTGTCCCATGTCTCTCAGTGTACCTAGTGACCCCATGTGTCCCTATATGTCCCAGTGTCCTCATGTCTATGTCCACAACTGTCCCCAAGTGTCTGTCTCCAAGCCAGTGTCCCCTAGTCTCCCAGTGTCTGTGTTCCCATGTCTCTGTGTCCCTAGTGTCTTAGTGTCCCCAAATGTTTCAGTGTCCCCATGTCTCCCAGTGTCTGTGTTCCTAGTGTCTCAGTGTGCCTAGTGTCCCCATGTCTCCCAATGTCCCTATATGTCCCAGTGTCACCATGTCTATGTCCCAACTGTCCCCATGTCTCCCAGTGTCCCCAAGTGCCTGTCTCCCAGCCAGTGTCCCCAGTGTTCCCTAGTCTCCCAGTGTCCCCTAGTCTCCCAGTGTCTGTGTTCCCATGTCTCTGTGTCCCTAGTGTCTTAGTGTCCCCAAATGTTTCAGTGTCCCCATGTCTCCCAGAGTTTGTGTTCCTAGTGTCTCAGTGTGCCTTGTGTCCCCATGTCTCCCAGTTTCCCTATATGTCCCAGTGTCCCCATGTCTATGTCCCAACTGTCCCCATGTCTCCCAGTGTCCCCATGTGTCTGTCTCCCAGCCAGTGTCCCCTAGTCTCCCAGTGTCCCCTAGGCTAGGAGAGCCCCCCTCCCTGGCCAGCTAGGAAGCAGGGAGGGGGGACGAAAATAAAATAAAAATAATAATAAAATCAAATAAAATAAAAAATAATAATTATAATAATAATTCAATATAAGAAAAAATAATAATACAAAAAATGATTAAACTAATTAAAAATAATAATTATAAAATTGCCCACCCCCCACCAAGGCTCTGCAACATACACACACACACACACTGCACTCATATACACACACACACACTGCATTCATACACACACACTGCATTCATACACACACACTGCACTCATACACACACACTGCACTCTCACACACACACTGCACTCATACACACACACACACACTGCACTATACACACACACACTGCACTCATACACACACACTGCACTCATACACACACACTGCACTCATACACACACTGCACTCATACACACACTGCATTCATACACACACACACTGCACTCATACACACACACACTGCACTCATACACACACACTGCACTCATACACACACACACTGCACTATATACACACACACTGCACTATATACACACACACTGCATTATATACACACACACTGCACTCATATACACACACACTGCACTCATATACACACACTGCACTCATACACACACACACTGCACTCATACACACACACGCTGCACTCATATACACACACGCTGCACTCATATACACACATGCTGCACTCACACACACGCTGCACTCACACACACACTGTACTCATACACACACACTGCATTCATACACACACACACTGCATTCATTATATACACACACTGTAAATAAATATTCAATTAATATAATTTTTATAGGATCTAATTTTATTTAGAAATTTACCAGTAGCTGCTGCATTTCCCACCCTAGTCTTATACTCGAGTCAATAAGTTTTCCCAGTTTTTGGGGGTAAAATTAGGGGCCTCGGCTTATATTCGGGTCGGCTTATACTCGAGTATATACGGTATGTTAAAACCACCACCCTGGCCTCTTCTTGCCTCCCTAAATTTAATAAAATATTACTTGTATTCAAGTCTGCAGCTGCTGGCTCTGCCTGTGAACAGACTGTCTGCTGACATCATCAGAAGTGGTGGTCTGAGCAAATTACAATACTTCCCCATAGGATTGGCTGAGGCTGTCAACTAGGCAGATCAGGGGCAGAGCTAGCACAAGTCCAACATAGCCCTGGCCAATCAGCATCTCCTCATAAAGATAAATTGAATCAATGCATCTCTATGAGGAAAGTTCAGTGTCTGCATGCAGAGGGTGGAGACACTGAATGGCAGTGCTGCACACTAGGCAGTACTGCCCCAGGAAGCACCTCTAGCAGTCATCTAAGGAGCGGCCAGTGGAGTTATTTTCTCTGAAAAGACAGTGTTTACTGCAAAAAGCTTGAATGGAATGATTCTACTTACCAGAACAAATACAATAAGCTGTAGTTGTTCTGGTGACTATAGTGTCCCTTTATGTTTGGAAGCTTGAGAGGGATGTATGGGAACAAAACTTGTGTGGACTGGCTGACAATAAAATTAGTTTAGGTAATGCAGACATTGGTCTCTCTAACACTGTGGCATGTCCCCTTTTTTCTACACTCACCTTTTCTCTGTCTCAGACTATATACCAGGAACTTCTGCCTGCTAGTAAGAAGGTAAGGAGACTAGTGGACCAGCGAGTGCTAGGGTACAGTCCTTAGAAAGCATGGAGTGAGCGCATCATTAGACACATTTATTTCAAGCTCAGGGTGCTGCTTGCATAGTATGCCCTTAATTGGACAGCCTGCAGGATTGGCGGGCAGCCTGACATGCATTCATGCCAGGCTGACCTTCCAATTCTTTGGACAAACATGCCCCCTTTCTGGGCATGTTCACCCCTTTTGGCAGGTCTGGTCACGTGATTCGCGCCAGTGGCACACCCTTTTACCGCGCCCATTGATTTCCTGCTTCACTGGACACTGCTGTTAGGGGATATGGATTTACTTATAAGATGAACACATAAATTAGAGGGAGATTAGCATAGGGTTTGTGTTTTCTTATAGCTGCATCCTTTGAGTTTCCCTCCAACACCATCTTCATCAGATACATGATCCTGAGTGAGCTATTAACTGAGGATTAAAATAGCTAAGGACAAAGATAGAAAGTGATTATTGCAAAATAATGAGAAACTGTGTATTAAGGATAGTTCTAGTCACGAACAAGTTTACTTTTCAACAGTTTTTAGTAGACAATACTAGAGGATTCCAGCAACTGTTGAAAATAATCTTCCAATTCTGTGGGCGATGAAACTCTATCCACTGTAAGACACGACCTTAGCCGCGATGTGCTATGAAACTAATATCAGCAGGAGGACTTCGTGGGTCCCCGGCCAACTTGGTCCAGGGTTTTGAAACCCTTTGTATGCCGCCAGGAGAGCGCTTTTTGGAGGGAAGGTATCTGAGACTAAGGTGAACAAACGCTAGCTGAGAGCCATGCGGAGCACCGACAAAAGCTCCAAACGCCTTGGAACTATTTGGGGCATAGGACCACTTGTGCGGCTCGTCAGAATTTTAACACTGTGGCATTTCCCCTACACTGCATGGATCTGAGCGCTATTTGGAGAACTTGGGCACTCAGATCAGGGCTATTGGGCATGTATAATATGTGGGGTTATTGTATGTTTTTATTATGTTTTGGGGTACTTTTATGTTTTGTGTTTGGCTCTCTGTTCCTGGGAGATCATTAGCTTACCGGTCTTTAGCTCAATTATCTCCCAGGCCCAGAGATTCCTGGGAGGGGCTTGTGTTGAATACAATGGAGTCCACATGCTGGAGTCTATGCATAAAAGGCAGAGTTTGGCTCATTAAAATCAGTTGTACTCCCAGAACTATGTGTCGTCTAGTTACTCGGAGGGGAAGGGCTATTCACTGCTCAGCATCCTGTTCCAGCTCGTGGAGAAATCAGCCAGGAAAGTCCTTGTAAGAACTATAGCTCCCAGGACTGTGTTGTCCAGTCCCTGGGAGGGAATAGAGCTAGTCCCTTATCCTGTTCCAGGATGGAGCGGCTCCAAGCCTCGGCGCCTGGGGTAGAAGCGCTGTGGTTTTTCCCCGGATCGAGCTAGGAAGCAATCCTTGGCGGAGGAATCCAGCTGGCGTACAGGGAATATTGAATATGTTACACTTAAAGCACCTACCCTGTCACATAGATTGTGCCCTAGTTTATACTTGAGCAAAGTATAAACTAGGAAAGAGCAAAGAATCAACTAACAGAAGTACTTGGCTTAAATATAATATTGTATATTTAATAAATATAATTTATATTTATAAATGTGGGCACCATCCCTGTAAAATATGTGGCATTCCACAGAAATTTTTTTGTTTTTTTTTGTTTTTGCTTCTCTAGGAAATAAACACAACTTTTTCTATTAACACACACTTAAATTGTAACACAAGGTTTGTGGTATACCTTATTACACACATTTTTTTTGTCATTCTTTCTTTTATTGAGGCAATTGTTTGTGGTGGTACAGAATGAAAAGAGGGAGAAAGGCAAAAATACGTACATAGTAGGGTCATCATAACAATGCTCAACTTCCCTTAGATATGCCCGTCTCATTTTTATTAGGTAAACAAGCTTAAAACGTTCTGAGGTGCTATGTCTAGGCTCTCTAATGCAGTTATATTTCTGTGTATGTGTTATCAGGGTGAAGTCGCATTCGGCATGTATGCTTCGATTTTGACGATCTCATCCAGTATGCGGTTGTCTATGTATGCTAGTCTCGCCTGACACCCTGCGCCCTTTATCGCTGTCTTGCATTGCAACTATCTAGTTGTGTGGTACAATGTGCACTATGCGGTTTATGCGACATAAAAAAGCTATGTGGTTGTGTACCGTGTGTGCTGTGAGTTTGCTATTGATAGCGGTCAGTGGGGCATGAGGTATTGGCTTAATTAGGCCTGTTATACTGAAGCATGTCCTAGCGCTTACACACACAGAAATTGATGAGCCTCAGAGTGAGTGAACATAAACCTGAGTAAACCCAAACTGATATTAAAACAAGTTAGCTATACATACTGCCGCATCCCCCTCCCCTGCAGAATCTACCCCAGGTGTATGCACAATTGAGTCTCTCGAGATGGGAGATAGGAGTTTTACATATTATGCTGCTGTTCGGCCCACTAATTGGCCAGTCTCTCGGTTACCATGCGGGGCCATAGTATGTAACTGTAAGATTACTTGCATGATTAAGTCCAAGTTAACAAGTCTCTTGTCTGGCACAATAGCTGCTCGACTTCTATGGTTGGTCTTTTCCAGAAATAAGGTCACACTCTCCGTCTGGGAGCGGGTTGTTACTCCTTCTCTGTCGCGTGGGCTATCTTGCAACACGTGGGGAGCTCAGGGTTCCTGGTTTTGTGTCAGCCGATTCCAATGCTGGGCATCGCGGTGGTAGGTACCTGAGGGTATCGGTGTGGTGTTAGGGGTCGCGGGTGGCGGGAGGTCCCTCCCCTGCTCCAGACTCCATGCAAGGTCGGCATCCCTGTGCCACCGACCCGGGATCTCAGTGAGGCCGGGTCTCTCCCATTTTGGGCGCTGCGATAAGGCCTGATGGACATCCGCCGCCCGCGGCGCGTGGCCTTTCGGAGGGGGTTTCCTCGTGACCTTTGGTCCGGATGGGCTCTTAGTGTGAGTGGTGGAGGTTTGGTGTATCGTTGCGCCCGGGATGGGTCTGCACCGCTCCATATGCTCGCACCCCTCCGCTATTCTACCTTGTGTGGGGGGTAGTTGGGCAGCTCGTAGCTCCAGCTGTTCCCAGAAGTGGCTGAAAAGGGCATCTAGCCGCTCATGCAAGGGCTGAGAGGGCCTCTGTGTGGTGCTTTGTCCAGCGTCCGCCATTTTGTAAGCGTGACTCGGGTTGCAGCGGACCGCAGAGGGCCGCGACTGATTGTGAGCCAGGTTGGTGTGGACCGGGATAACCCCCACCGATCCAAAGGGGGGGAACGCAGGCACTGCGTGATGTGAGCCGTGTGTGGAGGCACCATGAGGTGCAGGCCCCACAGACTGACACAGCTCGTTTTCTGTATGCTATCATGGGCTGCCCACAGTACTTACTAAGCAGTAGTTACTGCATACTAGGCAGGCAAGTAGCAGGGCCCCCACACTTACTCTTACAATACTGGCCGAGCAGCACTGCCAGGAATCAATCCCACCAGGAAGGCTTCCAGTTCCTGTGCTCAGTGCGCTGTGGGGGTGGGGGTGGGATGTGACTTCACAACCCTGCCCCCTCCACACACAGAGCAAGCACAGTGTGGGAAACAGGGGGGAGTCTGCTGTGAAGGCAGGAATAGACTGCAGACAGCATGCACAGCATGGGATACAAGTAAGAACAAAGGGAGAGCAGATGGGATAAGGTAGAAAAAGGTACAAGTGGGGATTGAAGGATAAACACAACAGCTAGGGATTTAGAAGAGAAAAACAGAATTGGGTAGAGAGAGACAGACATGGAGTTTGTGAAAGAGGGAGCTGCCTAATATGGAAGTAGTTTGTACAATATTGTAGTATATGACAGAGTAAATACAGAATGTCAGGCACACGGACTGCATAAGGAGCAGCCTCATGAGGTTTGATGGAGCAAAGTTGGTGGTAAGTATAGCGCTCGCTCTAGGGGTTAACTGCAGGGCTAGGATTAATGGCAGGGCAGCTCGCGCTGTTAGAAAGGCGGTAAGCTCGCGACCAGGGCATGAGCCTGGATTGGTAGATAGCCGCGCGAGGACCACAGTGTTGGGAAAAATAGGGGGTATAAATTTAAAGGCGCCAAAATTAATTACCTCAGCTTGTGCCAGACAAATCTGAAGGTTGGCTGTATTAAAATATTTGACCTCTGTTCCTGTTTTAGATCAAACCAAGTGTTTGCTTGAGTATCTGCCCCTGTCCAGATTGTTTGAATTAGAAAGTGTGCACGCTGAAGTAAATCACACCGAGACACAAGTTTCAAGTTAATGAAAAACTTCAGAATGTTTAATCAGGGGGGCGGCAAGCCCCTTATACAAGCATAAATACATCATATGCAGAAAGCAAGTTAGCAGAGAGAATACATCTTTAATTGGTCAAGTGTCTTATCTAATGCACTTCCTCTAAAGTGTGATGTCACCATCATCCTGGGTGCAGCTCTGGATGGAGACGCCATCTTAATACATGACATTCTTTACATTCTTTGGTCGATGGGAGGGGGTGCTCTAGCAGCCATTTTAAGTAAATAATGAACACAGGCAAATACAGTAAATAGACATTTTACTAACAATAATTTCTATCCATAACATTCCCACCCACCCTCCCCCTTTTTTATTTAGGAACCTATGTTGTGACCTTGTTATGGGATATAAGTTGCCCTCCTGGTCATCACAGGAGGGTGGATTTAGTTTAAGATAGATTTATGGCTCCTGGCTTTGGAGGGGGGCGGAGCCTTTGAACGTTATGGTTAATATGTTGGTTTGGTTTAAAGTTATGGTTTATTATTATTTGTATGGTTATTGTTTAATTGGAATTATGAAATCCGTAATAATGGTTCACGGCCATTCTCCAAGATGTATTATTAATGTTATTAAATAAAATATTTTGATGAAAAAAGTTAACTTGTGTTTGCTTATTTATGTATCACTAGGATTGCAACATTCAAACCTCAGGATTGGGAATGTTATTGTGTGCAATGTCAATGTGTATCAGTGTGTGCATACGGTCAATGAATGTCTTGGTCAATGCATGAGTTCAATGTCAGGGTGTGTGTGTCAGTGTGGCCAGGGGGCGCAAATGTCTGGGTGGCCGGCAGGAGGGAAGCGCACAGCGCCCCTCTCCTGCCGGTCACTTCTTGTAGCGTGGCCGAGCGCCAACCTGCAGTGCCGCGGATTTTGTGGATGGGGGCGGGGATATGAACACGTCAGATCCCTGCTCCCTCTATAGCACACAGCGCGGCTGGCGCCCAGCAGGGGCAGAGCTACCACCGGCCCTCTTCTCATCAGCATGGGAGGAAGTCCTCCCAAGAAGACTAGAGCAGCAAGAGCAGGAGAAAGCAGAGAGGAGGGGGGCTGGGCAGGACCAACTCCTCCAACTCCCAACTACCTCAGGCAGAACTCTGGATCCCAGGTAAGCCACCCTCCTAAACCCACAAAGCAGGAAACAGGAGAGTGGCTAGAAAAGTGTATATTTTGACCAGCATGTGTGTGTGTGTCTGTCAGTGTGTTTGTATTTATGTCTGTCTGTGTGTGTGTGTATCTGTATGTCTGTCAGTGTGTGTTTATCTGTATGTCAGTCAGTGTTTTTATGTGTTTGTATCTGTATATGTGTGTGTATCTGTGTGTCTGTAAGTGTGTGTTTATCTGTATCTCTGTCAGTGTTTGTGTATCTGTATATGTGTGTGTGTCTGTCAGTGTGTGTTTATCTGTATGTCTGTCAGTGTTTGTGTGTATCTGTATCTGTGTGTGTGTATGCCAGTGTGTGTTTATCTGTATGTCTGTCAGTGTTTGTGTGTATCTGTATCTGTGTGTCTGTCTATCTGAATGTGTATAAGCTTGTGTATATTTGTATCTGTATATCTGCATGTGTGTCAGTGTGTGTATCATCGTGTATCTGTTTCACGGTGTGTGGCAGTGCATGTGTATATGTGCATATATCTCAGCATTCAAACGCCAACACTACACACAAATAAACACCTGCATGCAAACATCAACACTACATACAAACACACACCCCTGCATTCAAATGTCAACACTACATACAAACACACATCTATATCAGACACCAAAATTATATATAAACACACCCCTGCATTCAAAAACTAACACTATACATAAATGCATGAATCGGTAGAGCCCCAGCTTTCAAAGCATTGTTGAAGTTGCATGACAGATGGGGATCTATCTTTTAGCCACCCCATGTCCATACACATACAGTAATACACAGACAGTCTATATGTCTCTCTATGACTGTCTGTGTGTGTATTCAGAAGGAATAAACACAGGCAACACTCCAATAGTAAGGATGGTGTATTTATTGATAGGTGAACCACCCCATCGAAAGTGCAACGTTTCAGCTCAGCAGAGCCTTATTGCATAATTAAAGCTCTGCTGAGCCGAAACGTCACACTTTCTATGGGTGGTTCACCTATTAATAAATATACCATCCTTACTATTGGAGTGTTGCCTGCGTTTATTCCTTTTGAAGACTTTACTGGTGGATCCAGCGATGTCCGCCTGACATGGAGCATCCACCACTGTGGATGGCTGGAGTATTTACACAGTATCAGTGTGCAGGGTTATTTGTTTGTCTGTGTATGTATGTCTGTGTATGCCTTGTCTGTATGTCTCTGTATCACTGTCTGCGTATGTATGTCTCTGTATCACTGTGTATGTATGTCTCTATATGCCTATCTCTGTTTCTTTGTCTGTATTTATCTGTGTGCCTGTGTCTGTAGGAATGTATGTCTGTGTTTGTATGACAGGGTACCTGTATGTGTAGATTGTATGACTGTTTGTTTGATTGTGTGCCTTTTATGACTGTGTGTCTGTATATCTTTGTGACCGAAAAGATATAACTGGTATGTGAGCGCTCCAATTAATTATGCAGATCTACATAAAAATCAAGATGAAAATATCAATAAACTTAAAAATGACCAATCTCGCCGAGATCACCACAATAACCACCATAAACCACAATTGAATGTACTGGGTGAGTCTTATCTGAATCAGAATACTCTACACATATATATAAGAGTATAACAAAATATCATTTATTGTATAATAAACTAATCATAAAAAATGAAACAACATCTCAAAACGTCCAGTATCAGATGTAATCGTGATGAATAGTAAGGGGCCCCTTATTCATATTCTTGTCGACAAAGGACTGATGTAAAAAATCCGAGATGTGCACATTAGCATAAAAACTATATGTGAACTCAAAAAAGTTCAAGCAGTAGGCTCCAGTCCAGTCCGTGAAAAAATATATAAGTGGATAAACGGATAGTGCCCAGACGACCAAGCCGTCTTACGGAGAGGGAGCTCAAACACCAGCCATTGATTTTCGGCAAGCGACCTGGCGAGAACGGCCTTTTTCCTGCAGCCCTCACGGTTTGGAGTTTATGTGCTCCCAGTTTCTCACCCGATGGTCGGACGGATAGGGTAAGTTGCTGAAGTGATATCCCCATAGTTTTCCATATCTGGATGTGATTTTTCACCTTTGGGGCCATCCCTATCGCTTCCCTCTTAGTCTTGACCAGGGTGTTTGGCTGGTGTTTGAGCTCCCTCTCCGTAAGACGGCTTGGTCGTCTGGGCACTATCCGTTTATCCACTTATATATTTTTTCACGGACTGGACTGGAGCCTACTGCTTGAACTTTTTTGAGTTCACATATAGTTTTTATGCTAATGTGCACATCTCGGATTTTTTACATCAGTCCTTTGTCGACAAGAATATGAATAAGGGGCCCCTTACTATTCATCACGATTACATCTGATACTGGACGTTTTGAGATGTTGTTTCATTTTTTATGATTAGTTTATTATACAATAAATGATATTTTGTTATACTCTTATATATATGTGTAGAGTATTCTGATTCAGATAAGACTCACCCAGTACATTCAATTGTGGTTTATGGTGGTTATTGTGGTGATCTCGGCGAGATTGGTCATTTTTAAGTTTATTGATATTTTCATCTTGATTTTTATGTAGATCTGCATAATTAATTGGAGCGCTCACATACCAGTTATATCTTTTCGGTTTCATTTAATAAGTCGCTCCCTTGTATGTGACGCAGCCCTACTGTTATTTCATCCCATTGGGTATATTTATTTCTCACTGTCAGTCCATATTACATTTACATTTTGTATATCTTTGTGACTGTGTGTCTAAATAACTATGTCTGTGTGCTTGCATGGTTGTGTGTCTGTATGTTTGTGTATTTGAATCCTTGCACTGGCCCTGCACACATCTGCTGCTTTTACAGAAGATCTACATATTACAATTACAAAGGGGTTTTGAACAAGAACTTACCTGCAAGCACCAGCACTTAAATTCAGAGAATTCTCATTGTCCTGTGCTAAGTAGCTTGAAGGATACCTGTAGTCCCTTTTGAAAGAACATAAACGTTCATCTATAAATGGTGCTAGCAGCGGGAAGGTGTAGTGCCAGGAAAACAAACTTGTTTTCCTGGCACTCTGTAGTCCTTAGCTCAGCCCCACCATTATGGTCCCCCTCCCGCTGGGCTGAAGGGGTTAAAACCCCTTCGGGGGCGGAGCCAAGCTACCATGCTGAGAGGTCACACAGGAGCTGAGCTCCGTGCCAAAAACGCTCATAATCTGACAAAAACGGGGCAAAAACCTATCTAATTGTGGATTAAATAACCTGGAGAAAGAAGCCCCACACGGCAGACTCGGGCACCAAGCATCTCGACTGCAATCAGCGGCTTCTAACCGGGGATAGACCTGAGGCCTACTTGGACAAGGGGAGGGAGGCGGCCGATCCCCACGCTGACAGTAGCCACTCATCTGGAGGTCTCCCCGGCATACTCACTCCCCCCCCCCCCGACGGTGAGGGATATCCTGGCAACCTAAGCCTGTGACAAAGCGGCAAGACTACAGCGGTGCCTATCCCATATTACCGGAGCGGCGTACACAATCATGGTGGACGCCACGTGTAACCCCCGGCACAATCATCAGCAACTCTCCCTAGAAGAAAGGCTGGATCGCTTGTTTGCAGCCTTCTGGGCTAAAATCTACTACCAGGGAGGCACAGGAGCGGAAACCCCACCAGCGGCAACCCAGGGCCGGACCAAGCAAAGATGCGCAGCTCCTGGCCGCGGTAATAACAAAGTTAAAAAGGCAGGAAGGAGGAGGCGGGCGACCCGATACAAACCCTGTAGCCGCAAACCGGGACCAGCGGTGAGGCATCGTACCCACCAGCAGGGACTACCCCTAAGCAATTTCATCTCCCTCTGGACGACCTGCACTCACCATGTGGAGTACCCTCACAAGAGACCGCAGAGACTTACTCCAGCACCCCACCGTACACCCACAGCACCCTGGAGAATGCATGTCCAAGAGGCTGTACCGTCCTGCACGCCGGCGATCAAAGAGGCTTCCAGCGGACTTAGGCACCTACCTGCTAACAGCCTCTGTCCCTGGGCATCGGCTGGCGTTAATATTTCCTCTACCAGTCCCTTCCCTGACGGATTGAGTGGGACTTACTTTATGTATATGCCGATATAATTGGACGCTCACTTAACAGTGATCTTCCCTGCTCCCTTATTAGACCAGCCAGTTACAGCACACATAACACTGTACCCAGGATATCTCACTATGTTTTATATGCCGGTAATGTTCATCTTGATACTCAACTAAGTGAGACTTTAAGCTGTTTAAAATGCATACACATATTGACACTATCTTGGCTAATCATTCACATGCTGTCAGTTAGCCTAGCCTGTTGTTTCATTATTGTTCATTATTTACTGACAAATGCTTACTGTGTCCCCTTCACTGTGCACCAAAAGTGTGCCTAGCATGTTCCCACATAATGTCGGAGTCTCTATGCGGAGGGTATAGGTTAAACTTTATCAGTGTTTAGGGATCACCACCCTGTCTCGCTAGGTTACTACCCACGGGAATTAACTCCTTCATGTTATTTTACTGTTAGTGTGCCCTGCAATACTACCTTATGTTATTAAGCCCTAAGCCTTTTATGTAAATCGGTATGCCTAACACAAATGCCGATGTATTCAACGATAGGCATCAATTATTTTGTTATACTTTATGCTAATCAATCATTTTTCTGACAACGTAACCATTTCGTTAAACAAGATGTACATAACACAATATAAAAAAAAGTGCAAATTTTTCTGACACTGCATAGCTACTGTAACCTTGAATTACGCTGTTGTGGCGTCCGTTAATAATCTGTAACCACCTGCACAACCAAAATAAAGAATTAAAAAAAAAAAAAATAAATAAATACAAAAAAAAACCTTCAGCCATTTATCTTTCTCCAGCACCGGGCTCCCTCTCCTCCTCCAGCCGACGTCAGCGTCGCATGCGCGGCAAGAGCCACGCGCGCATTCAAACCGCCCATAGGAAAGCTTTAATCAATGCTTTCCTATGGACATCAGCGTCTTCTCACTGTGATTTTACAGTGAGAATCGCGGAAGCGCCTCTAGCAGCTGTCAGTAAGACAGCCACTAGAGGCTGGATTAACCTGGCACCCAGACCACTTCATTGAGCTGAAGTGGTCTGGGTGTCTATAGTGGTCCTTTAATAAATATAACTCATTTACTTGCACATATCCATTCGATGCTCTCAAGGATCTAAAATCAGAAACAAAAAAACATTCCTAGTGCAACATTGTCATATATCAGTAACTAATTGTTATCTAGTTGCATGATATGTATTATAAGATAACTGTGCAATATTTTAGTTGATATTACACACCAATTTAGTGGTTGATTAATTTGGCTTTATTGGCAAGAGATATGTTGTAAGATAATTGTGCACCCAGGGCTCCATCAACTGTTCTACTACCCTTTGCAACAGGCAGCCTTGTGGAAGACCAACATTTCATTATATTTTTACATACCCTGTTATTTTTGTTGTGTGTGTGTGTTTATATTTAGTGATCATTGTATTACTTTCAATGTATATATGTCCATGTCTTTTTAACTACAGCCTGTACTAATCATACTTTGCATATCCTTATTTTATCACCTTTGTCTTGTCCATTATGTTAAGTTAGTTTAACCAGCTCAGGCCCATATATACCTTTCTTGTTATTTGTTAAATGGTTCTAATTTCCCTACATGAATACCTCTGTCTTATCTCTGTAATTTCCAACATTTCCCTTTGTTTTTGCTAAAATGACCCTTTAATCAAATGTCCAAAGATGTATCTCCCCCATCCCTTAGACTATCTGACCCTAATATATATCTCTCTCCCACATCCTGATTTTAAAACTTACCCAGCCCAGCAAAGCACCCAGAGCTCAATCAGCTGTTCCACTGCTCTTTGCAACAGGTAGCCTTCTGGAAGAATGTTTCCCCTCACCCACCCCATACTCATTTCCTCATTTATAGATAGTCTCTCACACAACTTTCATTCTCATTTCATTCTGAAATGACAGGTGCAAACACTGATCAGCACATCCTTCCATCCAATCTCTTAACCCTATAGAATATATACCCTCTCTCCCTACAAAAAGCTCTATATCACACACCAATATTATATACTTTGATTTAATTTGTAATTTTTGTTTTTCACTATTTGTGTTTCGTTTTCATCTACACACCTCATACCACTAACATGAATCCAAATATGACCATACTGTTATTCTTAATAACCCTTTTCTCACTCCAGTTTTGTTCACATCACTACCGCCATAAGCACACACCTCAAACTGGAAAACAAATTATCATACACCATGGCCTGCTCAGTTGCTGTAACTTATCTGCTGAGTGCTGGTGGAGAGTTATAAAAAATAGCCCTCCTACCGCCACCTCACTAAATTATAAAGTTTCCCATTCACTATATGGCCAAACAAAAGTGATGTCCAAATTCCTATTCCTTATGTTACTTTCCCTTGCAAATGATGTGGAGTATAACCCTGGTCCCCCAGCTAATTCTAGTCCTAATCTCCTCACTCAAAAGGCCTCTCTTTTGTGCACTGCAACATCTGTAGCTTGCTCCCTAAACTGGATGCACGATAAGCCTGGTGCTCCCATTACAAACCAAAAATCATTGTGCTCTCAGAATCATGGTTAACGACTAAAATACCAGAATCCGCCATTGCAATACAGGGTTATTAATGTTTTAGAAATGACAGAGCAAAGAGAGGAGGAGGCATTGTTATTTATGTTGACAAGTTCATAAAATGTACTCCTTTAAAAAACTATAACTCCCCTTCTGCCTTTGATTTCCTTTCTGGCACAATTGAGATCCCTTTCACTAAAACTATCATTGTTGCTGGAATCTACCACCCACCTAATTCTCCAGTGCACTCCCTTTCTGACATAGTCCAACTACTACAGGTGATACTCTAAAAATTTGAATATCGTGCAAAAGTTCATTTAGTTCAGTAATGCAACGTAAAAGGGGAAACTAATATATGAGCTAGATGTATTTACATGCAAAGCAAGATAGTTTAAGCCGTGATTTGTCATAAGTGCGATTATTATGGCTAACAGCTCATGAAAACTCCAAATCCACAATCTCAGTAAATTAGAATATTGCGAAAAGGTGCAATATTCTAGGCTCACAGTGTCCTACTCTAATCAGCTAAGTAAGCCATAACACCTGCAAATGGTTTCTGAGCTTTTAAATGATCTCTCAGTCTGGTTCAGTAGGAATCACAATCATGGGGAAGACTGCTGACCTGACAGTTGTGCAGAAAACCACCATTGACACCCTCCATAAGGAGGGAAAGCCTCAAAATGTATTTGCGAAGGAATTTGGATGTTCCCAAAGTGCTGTATCAAAGCACATTAATAGAAAGTTATGGGAAGGGAAAAGTGTGGAAGAAAAAGGTGCACAAGTAGCAGGGATGACCGCAGCCTGGAGAGGATTGTCAGGAAAAGGCCATTCAAAAGTGTTGGGGACTTTCACAAGGAGTGGACTGAGGCTGGAGTCAGTGCATCAAGAGCCACCACACACAGACGGATCCTGGACATGGGCTTCAGATGTCGTATTCCTCTTGTCAAGCCGCTCCTGAACAACAAACAACGTCAGAAGCGTCTTACCTGGGCTAAAGAAAAACAGACCTGGTCTGTTGCTCAGTGGTCCAAAGTCCTCTTTTCTGATGAGAGCAACTATTGCATCTCATTTGGAAACCAAGGACCCAGAGTCTGGAGGAAGAATGGAGAGGCACACACTCAAGATGCTTGAAGTCGGGTGTGTAGTTACCACAGTCTGTGTTGATTTGGGGAGCCATGTCATCTGCTGGTGTTGGTCCACTGTGCTTCATTAAGTCCAGGGTCAACGCAGCCGTCTACTAGGAGATTTTGGAGAACTTCATGCTTCCTTCCGCAGACGAGCTTTATGGGGATGCTGACTTCATTTTCCAGCAGGACTTGGCACCTGCCCACACTGCCAAAAGCACCAAAGCCTGGTTCAATGACTGGGATTACTGTACTTGATTGGCCAGCAAACTCGCCTGACCTGAACCCCATAGAGAATCTATAGGGTATTGCCAAGAGAAAGATGAGAGACATGAGACCGAACAATGCAGAAGAGCTGAAGGCCGCTATTGAAGCATCCTGGTCTTCCATAACACCTCAGCAGTGTCACAGGCTGATAGCTTCCATGCCATGCCACATTGAGGCAGTAATTGCTGCAAAAGGGGCCCAAACCAAGTACTGAGTCCATATGCATGCGTATACTTTTCAGAGGTCCGATATTGTTCTATGTACACTCCTTGTTTTATCGATTGCATGTAATATTCTAATTTGCTGAGATTGTGGATTTGGGGTTTTCATGAGCTGTAAGCCATAATCATCGCACTTATGACAAATCACGGCTTGAACCATCTTGCTTTGCATGTAATGCGTCTATCTCATATATTAGTTTCCCCTTTTACGTTGCATTACTGAAATAAATGAAATTTTGCACAATATTCAAATTTTTCGAGTATCACCTGTAAGTGAAACTGTAGCTCAAAACCAAAAAAGTGAACTGTTGGTTTTTGGCGCTTTTAATATTGATTGGCTGAATCCTAAAAATAATAAATCATGTACACTGTTTAAGACTTTGCAGCTAACACAATTCATTTCCTCCCCAACTCACATTAATATTAAAAGCCAGAATCCTTGATGGGATTCTCTCCAGTTGTCCTGACAGAATCCAGGAGGCGGGCGTTCTCCCTAACAGTTTCAGTGACCACTGTCTAGAATGCTGCATACGCAAAATAAAGGCCACTAAATCCCCTCCCAAGATTATAATCACCGGGTTTTTCAAAAAATTTAATCTTGAATACTTTTTAAATTATCTCAAGAACATACTATGGCACAGATTAGGACTAATTCCAGATCTAGACACAGCAACTGCATTTTTTCAGTCCGAGCTCTTGCTTGTTTGGAATTTGCATGCCCCTCTGCGTAAAGTGCAACTAAAAGGGACAAACCTGCCATGGTGTACAGCTGACCTCATTCAAATGTACCAGTTTAGAGATTTGCTGTGGTCAAAGTTCAAGTGTACTGGCTCCATGAACGATCACTGTACTTACAAAACAAACAAAAATGGCAAAGGCCCAATATTTCAGTGAAAATTTTAACAACAACCTATCAAACCCAAGAAACTTCTGGAAAATAATAAATAACATACAAACCCCCACAATCCACTCCCAACCCTCCACTGTCAAAATGGACAACCAAACATTGCAACACCCCATAGATGTAGCAAATGCCTTTAATAATTATTTTGTTGGATGTGCTACCACCCTGCTTGCTAAGATAACAAATGACACTCATTTTCAGACTACAAATAAAGATCAAGTCCTGCCAAATCTTCAAAATCCACATATTGAGAAATTCAATTTTAGACCTGTGCCTGTTAGTGTCGTTAATAAACATTTTAATAATTAAAAAATGAAAAACCAGTGTGGACCAGAGCAAATCCCAGCAATGTTGCTGAAGCTCAATGCGCCAGCAATTGCTAAACCTGTCACTACTCTTATCAATGAATCCCCGGTGTCAGGATACATACCCAAACTTTGGAAGACTGCAAAAGTTGTACCTATCCATAAAAGTGGTGACAATACTTTGGTATCTAACTATCACCCGATATCATTGCTCCCTGTATTGTCAAAAATCTTGGAAAAATGTGTTCACACGCAACTATGTGAATATTATACAGAAAAAGAGAAAGGGAATAGGAGGTGGAAAAAATCCACCACCAATACCCAAAAGGGGTTACAGGAGGTATTAAGGGGCCTAACCCCAGATACAGTAAACAGAAGAAAAGAAAGTGGAAAAGAAGATCCCCTAGCATATAGCAAGTGGGAGCTCAAATCCACTGGGCAAATACCTCCTAAGTAAAGTGTTACATATATTAGGGTAAATAAACCTTTATTAGAAATAATGAATAACACCAGAATATTGTGTAGGACAGGTGAAAACTAGCACCTAATAAAAAGCTTGGGCAGAGCCTAAAGGTCACCTGAAATATACTATATACAGTGGGAGCACATAAAATAGTGGAGTATAAAATATACAATTAGAGGTAATCACTAGATGGCATCCCTTAGAGAATATAATATAAATAAATAGGTGGCCTAAAATAAGGTCTCAAAATTAGAACAGGATGGAAAAAATAATAATAATGGCAATGGTGATGGTACCAAAGGTAAATAGGGCAGTAAATCGCAGGTAAGCCTAAAAAGACAACATAGAGGCTATCCTATAGTATAACAGACTCAGCACAGAATGCACCTGTCATGGTTGAATATATTTATTACCTGTTATGTATTAAATTTATATATGTGTGTATGTGTATATATATTTATAGTTTGTATATTGTATTTTTGTAATATTTTATCCTATTGTGACAATGCAATGTTTTGTGGACCCATGACATACTTGAAAACGAGAGAAATCTCAATGTTTCCATCCTGGTAAATAATTTTATAAATAAATAAATATTGCGCACCAATTTATGGGTTGCCTCTTCTTTTAGATCACAGATCATGATATACCCTGTGCAGGTCTTCTGTCTGTGATCTGATTGCATGGGGCAGGCAGGGAGACCAGGGCCGGATTAACATGGGGGCTGATGGAGCTGCAGCTCCAGGTCCAGGCCCTTGGAATAGGCCCATTGATTTAAAAAAATTTAAATGAAAAAAACTTTTATTTTTTTAAAACTTTTTTTTTTTTAACACTACTATTAGGGTTGTTCACTTGGCTGGTATTTATTTGAGGCTGCCTGGCCGTGCCGATATTGCAGTAATACCGGCAATAGAAATGCCGGAATTTTTCTCAGTATAAACAGAGATTACTCTGCAATACCAATACCATCATGCCAGGCTAGCCTTCCAATTCTTTGGGCAGACACGCCTCCATTTTGGGCATGTTCGGCCCTTTTGGAAGTTCTGGTTACATGATCCGCGTTAGTGGCCCACCCTTTTACCGTTCCCATTGACTTCCTGATTCACTGGACACTGCTGTTAGGGGGTATGGATTTACTTGAAAGATGAAAGCATGAATTAGAGAGAGATTAGCATATTTTAAGAGAATCTAAGGTTTTTTTTATAGCTGCATCCTATGAGCTTCCCTCCGACAACATCTCCACCAGATACATAATGCTTGAGAGGAATGACTGTTTTAGTGTTTTTGGTCGATAAGATTCTGTACTTAGGCCCCTCATAATTGTCAGCACCAGGCCCACTGGACTCTTAATCTGGCCAGATTGTCGCCTCAAATCAGGGGAACACACGATGATCTCACCGGACCGAGGCTGACCTTCCTTTCCTGTGTGCAGAGCTCAATTTGATTGCTTTAAAATAATTGGAATTTGGGGGCGGGGCCGGGCCGCCAAGCCTAACGGTCGCAGGAAAGAGCTGCTCCTGCGAAAAGGGCAAAATTAAGCCGGAAAATCGGGACTTTGACCGATTAAAGGGCCCACAACTGCGACCCTCGGTGATTGCGGGCCACCGGAGCCGAGGAGAGGCTAGCTCGCAGAGTTTTAGTCCCTCGGGGGAGAGATTACCGCCGCACCAAGCGGGACCTACCTGGCGGTGAGTGGAGTGGACGGCCGCCGCTCCACTATCCTGCCCTACGGAGCCCAACAATGAATCTGACCATCGCGGTCCCGGTCCCGATCCCCCCCCCTCTGGACCGGGGGGATATCCCGGTCCTCGCCCCATAGCAATAGCACCTGGAGGCAATGCCACGCTGACACATGAGCTCGAGGCCCAAAACAAGATGGCCGCCAGACCGGAGCTCGCTCCTTCTACAGCCCACTCACATGGCGGACTCACTAGCATAAGACTGAAAAGTCAAACACGAACAAAGCGGCAAAAGAGCAGACAAGCTCCTACCCACCAGTGCCAACCTACCGGAGAACGGTGCCTGGAGCAGCCCCAACTGTGTGTCGTCCCCCCCCCCCCCCCCCCCCCCGGACACATCTTGCACGGGGCAGCCCGCCTGGTATAAGCTGGCTTGACCCATAAAGCCACATGAAACATGCAAGACACGCAGAGCCTCAACAAGACACTCACCTCCTGAGCCCCCGCGGTCTCTGCTTCCCACAAGCTCGAAGTGCGGGGGGTTGACTGTGCAGATCAGGCTGAGCTCATGCGACGACCTCAACAGCTCCCAAGCCAGCTGAAAAATCCACCACGAAGGAGCTCTGCCTAGCCCCTGCGGGGCACCGTCTGAAAGGTGACCGGGACTGCAGCTCTGATATGGTGCCTGTACAACAAGTTATCTACGCGACCCAACAATCACGGGGGCTCAGCACTGCTGGCATCCGCAGCGCACCTGAACCTCAACCCGACCGCCAGCAGGTCTCAAGCCCTCGGCCGGCCCAGGTTCTCCCACGGGCTGGGGGCCAGACAGGTACCGTACCCAGGCTTGGAAGGCAGCCTCTTACCTGGGTCCCCCTGGCCTCAAGACAGATCTAAACACAAGGCGACACAACTCTGAGACACTTGCCCTTTATGAACTATCTGTGGGCACTGTAAGATTGCCAACCCCCTGAGCAGGCTGAGTGGGTATTGTGAACTGCACACAGGCACTAGGTTTGAGTACCCATTGGATTTAGCAGGCTCACTGCCTCCCGACCTACCCCACCTGTCTCGGGTTAAAACCAACTGCAGAGGGCTTCATACAGTCAGTCTTTGTAATCTGACACCACTATCAAGCTTGTGTTGCCATCTTGAATATTCGCTGAATCTACGAAAAATAGTGCTGTTAGCTATTGACATACAAATGCTTAATATATGTTGTATTACTAGCCAGTACTTTCTTTTATGGCAACACAGGCCTTTTTTGTAACTCGCAGATACACTGTTAAATTATATCTATAATTAAAAATGTGATACGCAGGGCATCACACTTAGCATCTTAACATTATTTGCAAGCGCATTATAATCGTCTAACTTGCTGATAATAACCACGTCATGTATAACTGCCTCTCTTTAACTCTTGGGCACAATCATTAGATGTGCTAGCATTGCTTGTTTTCCACCTGAATAGTTAAGCATCTATTATTTTATTTTGTTTTATTTAATCTTACTCTGACAATACAGCTGTTTAGTCAAGCTTCCTAAAAATATAGAAAAATGTGCGAATTGTCATGCCACTGTTTAACTACTGTACATCCTGAAATACGCTGTTGTGGCGTCTGTTGATATCCTGTAACCACCTGCACAGCAAAAATAAAGAATTAAAAATAAAATAAAATAATTGGAATTTACTTCCTTATAAAATAAAAGAGAAGTTAACAGACAAGCAGGAAAGACTGAGAGTCTGTCAGCTGTGTTTCTTAAAAGCTCCATCTACTTGGAACGTGAATACAGAAGCTAAAAATAGACTGACTCTTTTGCGCTTTCTAACTGGAAAAATCAAGATTCAGCTGCCCAGATCTCACTTTTAACCTGACATATAGAAAATCACACTGCAAACTGAATTAAAATATTCCGGCAATCAGAGCACAGTTTAAAGGGAAGCCATAGTCTAGGGCAGGGTTGGTCAACCTTTTTATACCTACTGCCCACTAATGCATCTTTCTTGATGGTAAAATTTCCTTACCGTCCACCAGTGCTGCAGTAACTCGAACTTTTTAGTGCAAGTGTCTTCAGATACTCTGGTTAATAGCCACGAGCATATTTCTTTTTTCCAGACATGGGTTCTAAATTT
Source organism: Pelobates fuscus (assembly GCF_036172605.1). NCBI lineage: Eukaryota > Metazoa > Chordata > Amphibia > Anura > Pelobatidae > Pelobates > Pelobates fuscus. Next base: position 262,589,469 of record NC_086319.1, on the reverse strand, counting down.
GTTGCACAATTTAACAACTACTTTTAATCTTACCACATTTTGATCTGCACTCCACACAGTGCTCCCCTCTCCACCCCCCCCCCCTCTTTTCCCTTTTATTACAAACACCAAAACAACACTGTATTGGGTGCCAATTTTTATTACGTGTCACCATAAAAAGAAGTTCCCCCCATTTTCTTCTACTTTTCCTGCCTTCTTCTTCTTTACCTTCCTTATATTATATCAATTTGTCAGGGGTCTCTTTCCCTTTCTCTTTATTCTCTCCTTCTCCTTCCTTTACTTATTTTCCTTCCTTCCTTCTTTCTTTCTTTCTTTCTTTCTTTTGTTTCATAAGATAACAAAACTTAACTTGCCAAAACATGAGCCACTCTAAACACTGCTTTTTCTCCTCCTTTATTTTCTCCCCTCTTTTTTATTTTTCTTCCCTTTTTTTATTTTTTAAATGTTTTTGATATTTTCCTTTTTATCTCCATTTTTTTTTTTTGAATTCTTTATTTTATTTGTGAATAGAATTAACAATCAGCTTTGCACTGCCACGACAGCTGGTGCAAACATAAAAGAAACATGCGGTAACAGTAATGTGGCATAAGAGACATTGCACATTTTTATATAAACAGAATTAAGTCACTACGGTTGTTATGTGATTGTCAGCTTACAAGCTATGCATTATCAACATCCAGTACAGGTTTCTAACTGCTTAATTAGATTTAACCGTGCTTAATTTTTTTTTTTTTTTTTTTAAATTCTTTATTTTGTGCGTGCAAGGAATAACAAAGCATCAAACAATGCCACAACAGCATGAATAAGTGCGCAAATTGTACATAAGGTTAGACATCTGTGGCTCTGAATTGACTGCACTTTTTAAGTATTATTGTGCTGGACATAACTATACATCACAGTTTAATTTAGGTAAAGTCAAGAGGTAAACCATGTGAGTATAACAGTCTATCTAGAGGGTTCAGCGAGTGCCCTGTTTTTATCTTTATGTTCAAGCATAGGCGTGCTCAGTTAGTTGGCTTTGAGTTACACAAGGTCCTAATAGTGTATTCAGACCATAAGCTCACCATGCGCACTGGCTGTATCTTTAAGTGCGAGCGTAAGCTTGCCAGCTGTAGCTGGCTTTGAGTTACATAGCATTGTGAACAGAGGACAGAGGAAAACATTTAAACAATGAATAGAGCGTGCACTCTGGCTGTAACTTCAGGAACGTACTTTATGTTGCAATTAAACATATAATGCGGTCTAGCGGTTTTCTATGCAGTGGACAGGGACCAAGCTGTAGGGGTTGCAGTAATTGTGGCTGTTCTATACAGCTCTGAGGGGTTTACAACCGCTTAACATAATGTTAGGTACTGATATCAGTTAAAGGGAGCCATGTTTGCTTCACAGAGTACCTAAGGCAATAAGGGTTTAGTGAACTATGTTGTGGGGGTGGGTGTCGCTTTGCCTCAGTTACGTGCCTTGGCCTATAGTGGAGTCGAGTGTCGGTCTGTGCTCCTATGGGATGGGTGTCAGTTGCTAGGGACTTTCAGTCAATGGCTCGCAGCTTTATCTTTGGTATAGGTTGTCATGCTAGTGGCGACATGTAGTATGTCACATGATGGTTGCCCCTAACCGCGGGGGCTGCGGGGGGCAGGGTGGGTTAGGGTGAGGCAGTGCATCCTACCTAAGGCTTTGAGTGGTGTGGGTTGGGAAATCACGCTGTGGCGCCCACTGGTCCGGCCGACTCAGGCACTTAGATGTAGGGGAGAAGTGGCGGTTTTGTGGGGCGTAAGTGTAACAGGTTATGAAAAATTAATGTTGCAAAACAAAGTTATGGTTGTTAGGCAGTGTTTTTCAGGAGATTAAACATACATACATCGTTAGTCTGGTTAGCCTTGCATTATATAAATGTACTACGTTTGTCTAACAGTGTGGTTGCACATTTAAAAAATAAATAAACAAACAAAAAATAATAATAATTTTAAAGCAGTTTGTACAGACGCTTCTTTTTGCCGCCCTCATTAGTGGACGCTTAATTAAAGCTCATAATATAAGTAACTAGCTAGTCAACTACTTAGATAGCATAAATGACTTGATATACCACTGGAGTTATATTTTAACAGGAAACAGTAGTGGAAACACATAAATAACGTTGTTGGCAGAGATTCGTGGAAGTTCAATTGGGGCATATGAGGCTGGGTTTACACCGAGTACTATGCCTGCTATTGAGTCCAAGTCCCTGTTGGATCAGCCGATGCCGTGTTGGGGCTGAGTGTGTGCCCCCTGCGTCGGTCGGTGCAGTTGGCGCGGTCTCCCTGGTGTGCAGGCGCCTGGCCTCCCTGGGTCTCTTAGGAGTGTGTTGGTCGGCGAGTCAGCTCTCCATTTTGCCGTCATCCTGTGCAGGGATGGATGCGAACCTCGCTGGACGTCAGTTCCTGGAGCTGGTGAGTAGCTTGTGTGGGATGCTGGCTTGGCAATCTTGTTCTCTCGAGTGTGGGGGCCATTATGCTCTCTCATGCAGTATGGCGCCGCTTCCCGCCCTTGGGTTCGACGGCGTTTGCGGGGTCTAGTTGTCTCTCTGGGTGCTTGTATTGGATGCTGGTAATGGCGCCTCCTGGTTGCCGGTCGGATCCAGGTGGCCACTAGTTTCACTGCCAGGTGGCGAGCCATACCACGGTCGCTCAGCATTGACCAGAAGTTCGCACAAAGTCGGTCGAAGTCCCCCAAGGGATTCCTGGTAGTTTGGACTTGCGTGCGTCGCTGTTGGGGCTTTCGCTGGGCGGCCATCTTAGCTACCTCCCAGGGGCCCGGGTAGTGCTGGTGCTGTGCTGGCTCAGTGGGACAGTCACCTCTATGTTTTAGTCTTCGCTTCGTCAGGCTTCAGGTGCCGGGATATCCCTCTCCGGCAGGGGGGGGGGAGGAAGTATGTCGGGGAGACCTCCAGGTGAGTTGCTGCGGTCTCTTATTTTGTCCGGGTAGGCCTCTAGTAGGCCTCAGGTCTATCCCCGAGTAGGAGCCTCCGATATCGGTCGGAATGCTTAGCTCTTGGCTCTTAAGTGTAGGGTCACCCTTCTTCGGGTTGCCCCCCCGTCGATTCGGCAAGCTTTTTCTCCCGTTTTTGGCTACTTAGGAGCGTTTGTAGCACGGAGCTCGTCTCCAGTGCGACCGTTTAGCATGGCGCTTAGCTCCGCCCCTTCGTGCTTAATTTAATTCTTTCTTTTGTATAATTGGCATGCTCAACTAAACAGTTATTCCAACAGAGTGAGATTTAGTCAAGATGGCTAGCATAAAGAAAATAACATATTTTTGTATAATTGTGAAAGTAACATGAGTAAACATTGCTTATATGGTACAACATAGGATAACACATCTAGTTTCGCTTTAGGTTATAGGCGTAGGGCTTTGGAATTCCTTATTTTTCTTGTGCATATTATTACTTAACATAGCAACTTGTAGTGCCACAACAGCGTGTACAGGCATTTCAACGGCAAATACTGTCATGGCAGAGATAAACAGCACATTTTTTCTTTGTGGGAAATAACATGCTAGGAACACTTATTGTAATTCAAGACACACTTATATGTAAAGTTAACGAGAATCTTTGCTAAGAATATCATGTCATTCTATACCGGGATGCATAACATCTAATAGGTGGGTCAGCGCAGTACGTAACCAACGATCAAGAGGTGGCTTGCATTGTGTAGGTAAAACTCTAACGGCAGGCTATGTAATATGCATGTATGTGCGCTGTGTACAACCACTACATCGCGCTCAATAATGAAATAGTCGCAGGATTAGTAAAGTGCATTGCGATAGTTATAGTGCCACATCAACAACTACCAGTTATGAGAGCATCGTCTACAGAAAACAATATCACAATTTTGGGAACACTATGCGTTTTTGATATAATAACATTAAGGCTGGTTGCAAACGTGACTTAGATAGTTCTAGTTAGGCTTAGACTATTGATTAGTTTAGGCACTGTATCTGATAAAAATTCCCCGAGGGAGGCTCCCCAGGTAAACCAGGCTAAAATCTCTCTATGAGAACAAAATAAAGGAAACATGCTAGTAAAGTAAAATTAAATAGTTGTTACTCAGTTCTTGTGCTCAGTGCTGAGGTTAGCCAATGCCTCTCTGAGGTGCCCCACTTTCCTGCCAAGTAAGTCTCTGTTGCTGGCCTTGTTGCCCCGCCGAGCAGGGTCCCGCATGCACGGTTTGGAGGGAAGGCAAAATTGCTGAGATTTGCAAGCGTCTCCTATATGACCTCGGGATCCGATATGAGCTGTGCGTCTTGTTCTTTGTTGTGGTCAGATCTGGTTGCGGCATGCTTCTTGTTGTTTCTTTCTTTGCCTTTCTCTTGTTGGGATGTCTGGCAGGGTACCAATGGGTGGCTCGCTGTTGTGGTGAGCTGGGTCTTTTGATCAGCCATTTTCGAGTGCCTTGTATCTTAAGCGCCCTGCGTTTGCCGCGTGGTCGTGAAGGCAGCTTGTGAGGTAAGTTTTCTCTCACTTCTGGCAACCGGACCTGTTGCTGCCTGAGTTCCAGCTTTCTCCAGAAGGCATTGAACAGGCTGTCCAGTCTAGCTTCGAGGTCCCAGTCTGCATGTGAGCACTTGGCATCCGCCATTTTCTGTTTCTTCGTGGAAATCTGCTGCTCGATCGGTAACTGCTTATATGGCTTGAGGAGCAGGGTTGCCTCCCTGGAGTGGACCGGGATCACCCCCGCCGGTCTCTGGGGGGGGGGGGGTAAGACCCCCAGGAATCCGCACCGCCACTGGGAGGCCGAGGAGAGCGGCCGTCTTTCCCCTTCTCTGCCGTCCGCAGGCCGCGGTTGAACATCTCGGGCTCTCGTTCTCAAAATCTCTTGAGTAAGATATCCAGGGATACACCAGAGCCCCCCTAGCTTGGGTTGAGTTATGTGGTGCTTCTTCTAGTGCTGCAATGTCGATTTTCCTCCATAAATCCCCTGAAATAGCGGGAGCCCTGTGAACATGCGGCTGTTCGGCTTGCCGGTCAGACTCTGCCCCCCATCTCCATTGTTTGTAATGCTTTTATTTTACCTTCCATATGGCAATGTAAAAAAGTAAGGCTGAGCTAGTTAGCCCACTTATTATTATTAGCCAACAAAATTATCTCCTTCTCCTGCCTATAACATTTCTTTCTCCTATTTTACAAGTGCTCTGCTCCACTTTTGCCTGTCCCTGCTATCGTGCATCAGCTCCCACTCCTCCCTTTCCTCTTCCCATGTGTTACACTCGCTCATGTTGGCACGTTCTCATGCGCATGCACATGTTCTCTTGTTTGCGCGCACGCATTCTTGTGTTCGTAGGCGTTCGTGCTGATGTCCCTTGGAGCTGGGTAAAGCTTCGCCTGCTCCTCCCCTTCCGATGGCAACTGTCGTCGGGGACCTAAGGTGCGCGGGAGTTAGACAGCCACTAAACGTGCAGTTTCTCAATAACAGCAATAATTATCATGGCAGGATTAAACTGACAGGGACAATGAGCTTAAGTGCTCTGGGTGCCTATAGTGCCCCTTTAATAGATTCCTTAAAGCCAGCATTAAGGAGGGATCTCTGTTCCAAGGATGGTGGTGAGATCAACGATCTTCCTTAACAGCCAGGCCACCTTTATGCCAGGGCCCAGGGAGCTTGTGGTCTGCACTTACTGTAAATGCAGACCATGTGTGTCATTCCACCTAGCACATGAAAGTATTGCTGCAGGTTGCTACAGCAACTTGATACTTTCTCCATGTTCATCCCACTGAACCACAAAGAATCAGCATTCCCCCTGTCCCCCCACTCACAATAGAGTCCCTATCTACACACACTCCAACACCACAGGCAGTGTTCCCACTCACAAAATACTGCAAGAAGTCTCCCCACACACACACACAATATCACAAACACTCCAAACACTTACAAGCCAACAGACAATCTCTATCCACAACACCCTCTCCCAGCCCTGTCCCTCTTTTGTCCTCTGATTTCTCATTTATAGGAATACAAGACGTAAGTCATCCAGCAAACACAATACGACTTTCATACTGGCTATAATTTACTTAAACTTGTTAGTGCGATTGGTTGACATCCCAAGATTTTACAGTAATTGGTTGTCTTGTGTTCACTATACAAACAAAGGCATGTATTAAAACCCTGTTTGTGTTTAAATAATGTTGTACTGATTTTCACGTTATCCAGTGTCTGACTGAAATTTGAGGAGGAATTGGAGGAACATCTGCTGACGCTCTTACTCTCTGGAATATCCTTGGCATTACTAGTCGGATAGTGCTGGAAGAAAAGACTGGCTCTCTGCTATATTCCCCCTTCGGGAAAGGACAAACATTGAGCAGAATAGGCCTGCATCCCAAGCCTGGGACCAGTCTTTCTGTGTCCGCTGCATCATCAGACATCATCCGGTGCTTATAATAAAGATCATTATGTTTAATTATGAATTGTAAATTATATGTACTAGGTTCAATGTAGTAATCTTCAGACCTTAATCCGGTCTGAAGATAATTTACCTGAGCAAAGCAAAGGGACTTCAGGGAAAATTAGCTTTCGATTGCCATAATAGCAGAACTAGGTTTCAAAAAATTAGACAATGAGTCAGCCTTATCGCCGGAAATTAAATCTTTGAAAGGACATGGCACTTGTGGCTAAATCAGAAAATAGAAATTTAATGGTTCAGGTAGTATAACAAAGTCATCCTCAATATCTAAATTAAATGAACTAATAGAATCAGAGAAAGATACAAAAATATTAACCAGATGTGTTGAGATTATGAAAAGTATAAAATGACTTGTTCAGCCCCTAGCTAAAACCAAATGGGAAAGAGATTTATCAATAAAAATCGATATAAAGGAATGGAACAGGGCTCTCCAAACAGTGTACTCTACGGTACATTGTTTAAATATTAGGGAAGCTCATTTTAAGCTTCTAAATAGATGGTACATGACACCAAACAAGATTCAGAAATTTTCAAAGGAAAATGTTGGAGATGTGGGAATGAGGGGGCGAATGAATTACATATATGGTGGGATTGTGCTCCAATTAGGGAAGCTTGGGTTCAATTTTTGGGTCATATAAATAACCTTTTGGATGTCACGCATATCTGGACCCCAGATATTTTGCTTCTACATTTAAATCTTCCGCAATTAACTAAAGATAAGAAATGTTTGCTGATTCATGCTTTGATGGCTTTTTAAGCTTTTAAGAAACTGGAAAAAGACAACAATTGATTCATGGCTGCATATTAAGGCAATCATTATAACCCAATTTAAGTATTAATATACGCCAATATGAGATCTGGGATAAATGGATAAAGGTCCTTGAGAACCCAACATTGGAAAGAGTATTGTGACATTAAATAGGAATTTCCAGAAAAGGGGGAATCTAAGAGTGGCATAAAATATAATATGAATGATAAAGAAAGAAATGTCAACTTTATTGTTTGTTTGTTTATTTGTTTATTTGTATGAGAGTAGTGATGGAAGTGAGGGACATTTGGCTTCCAGCACTTTCACCTCTACTGATGATTGTATGTTTGAAGTATATTTCTTGGAGAGTAGTAATATTGTTTAATATTGGTGCTGATATACATGTTATGGAATATAATATATATACTTCTTTGTAATTATGTATGTATACAATATACTGTTTTTTTTGTATGTTCTTTATGTATGTACAACATATTATAAAAAACATTAATAAATAAATTATTAAAAAAAAAAGAAATGTAACGGTTTTCAATTATTTTTATGTACAGTAGAGACAATAAAAGTGGTTGTTAGACAAGCTGGGCGTCATTATTCTATTTGAATGATTCATAATTTTTTGCTGGGAAAGAAAGAGATTTACATTTTTCTTAAAAACTATTAATACATTTTCTGCAGAAATTAGAAAAATCTTAGATGGCTAATTCAGCTTATCTAATGGTACACACCAGGGATGCCCTCTCTCTACTAAACTATTTGCCTTTGCTTAAATTTGACCTAATGTCATCACCTTCCCAAATGTCCCCTATTTTGAGAAATCAGGAGTTCCAACCGTGGATGGAAACTAGTAACTTTGCTGGGTTGGAGAAGGCAGGCTTGCAAACGTATAAGGATTGGTTGGAACTCTGTTTTTATTGCATAACAGAAAGATCAACATATCCCGCGTAGAAGATGCAATGCTTTATACATCAGACATTGTAAATTAAAACCATATAAACAGATGTGGTGTGAGGATTTGTACTGTAACTATGCCATGGTATCATACGAAGAGCTTGTTGGCCGTGACTGCCACTTGCCTAGAGACTTTGTTTATTACCCGTAAATTAGAGACTATCCTTGTGGTAAGTGGGGCAGCTACCAGGGCCACAACATTTTTTGAAGACATGTGTGCACAAGATTACGGAAGGTAGGGGATAATCTCTATAATATACAATGCCATTTGCACCAATGCTAAAGTATGATGGGACCTTACCTGCATTCATTAGTAGGAGCAGGATATGAGAGAGACTCTAGAGGTGTCGGATTTCCTGTCCAAGGTCTTCCATAGGCATTTTGGGTATTCCTATTATCCAGACCTGTTGATAATTTGCCCACACACTCACAAAAATTGTTTAATAAGATCACCCAGCCGAACGTCTGGCTTTGGCTGCCGCATGGCTCAAGCCAACCACTTCCTCAATTGTGACTACAATTGAGGACAATAAGCAGATAGACAAACGCACCTGCCCCCTTCTGCAAAACTTCTGTCACCCCTTTTTCTACAAAACATCTGTCCCCCTTCTACAAAACCCGTCATCCCTTCTATAAAACCCCTGCTAGCCCCTTACAGTAGTATCCATTCAAAAAAAAGAAAAGAAAAAAAAAATGTAAGCAAGCAGACAATCCACTCACAATTGATGAAGGTCTGCTTGCTGCTCCCTTCTACAGACAGACTCTGGCCTCAAAGCTCTACCACCGTGGCATTGCCTGCACCCAGTGTCAGAGCGGATCTTTCTGTTGCCTGGAAATACTGAAAGAAGGCAAAGCACATCGACATCTGTGCAGCGTTGCGTGCCTTCACGCTCCTCCACAGGATCAAGTAGTGCGGCTGCCAGCAGGGCCAGTGCAAGGATTTTTGTCTGCACAGGCGATGATGCATTTTGCCACCACCAAAATTCACCTACACCTGTTTGTCATTAACCCTTTTGCCCATCTTACCCTTTTGCTCGTTGTGTGCATCTTGCCGCCTTTTTGAATATGGTATATTGTTTGTCATTTTTTTCATGCTTCTATTTATTCCACCTTTAGTGGCATCTTAACCCCTTTACGTCTTCTATCCCCCATCTGAATGTCTTTTCCACCTTTGGTGCTAACACACACAGACACTCACTCACTGGCTCATATATACACACACACACACACTTCCTGTTTCTTATCATTGCTCCACACAAGTCCCACCAGGTGTTGCTGCCCTTCTCTCTCCAACAGCACCTGGCCGCAGGGATATGACATCATGTATCCCAGCGGCCTTCAGCTCTCAATGCGATGAAGCAGCCGCTCCCCTCAGCTCCCATCCCCTCTGAGGCTGCACACTTTATTTACACACAATAGCCAGCACCAGAGTACAATGGCCGGGTACTAGGTAAATGATTCACTCGGGCATTCGGCATGGCTACAAAGAGTTCTCTGTGCTCCCAACTCTCGTCGGTCAACAACCGACCGCAATCTACCAGCATTGCCTTTGCAATTGACTGGTCGATCACAATTGACGTATTGGGCACCCCTAATATATAGAGGCTATAACATTGCTCTCAAACATCTTTACCTCACCATGCCTTCAATACACAGCTAGTTTAAATAGACTAAATGAGGGGGAGGGCAGAGCCAGCGCCCGAACAAGTTGGACACATGTCGTTGGAACTCTACTCAGCATAGCTTTGCTGTGCAAATACTGGCACATCTTGCTGTACCCACATGTTGGATCTGCGGCCCCTTCCCACCCCACCTAAGATGAGGAAGAAATAAAAAATGTTTTAAAACATCGGACAGATTCGGGCTGCGAATCCCGAGTTATCGGGACGTTTCTGCATCAGGTCGCTATCCCGAGGTTACCAAGATGGCGCCCGCAAAGGCCTACATTTCAAGTTCCTCGGATGAAGACAGCCTGCCACCTGACCTATGTACATTTGTCTAGGAACCTATAGGTTCTTGGGGGACCTCTGCTCATGGGTACACTGCCCCATCCACTAATGTAGACATTAAAGTTGTTACCATTATTATTTTATATATCGCCAGCAAATTCCGCAGCGCTGTACAATGGGTGGACTAACAGACACGTAATTGTAACCAGACAAATGGACGCACAGGATCAGATAGGTTAAGGGCCCTGCTCAATGAGCTTACATGCTAGAGGGAGTGGGGTATAGCGGCACAAAAGGTATAAGTAGGAGTAATGAAATAGGTTGCTAGAAATGTAATCACTGAGAACCTAGTAGGTTTTTTTTGACAGTTGCAGGAGAGGAGTCATGAAAACCTGCTGACAGTTTAATTGATATGCTCCTGAAGAAGTGTGTTTTCAAAGATTTTTTTTTGAAGAAGTGGTCAACTTGGAAGACAGGACCAAGGCCATAAATGTCAGAGACCATTACAGCCAAAGAATTGCCTTACTTTATAAGACGGCTCCTCTCGACCCTGTTGCCACTGAAACAGTAACTCAGGCCACTTACCCAACTACTCCAGAATAATAAGATCATGTACAAGTGGGGCCCACACAGGCATCTGATGGAAAAAGGGAGCAAGATTTACCCTATCACTCAAATCTGAGGCATCTTCTCAAGGAGCTGGTGCTACCGGAAGGTTCAATTACAGCTGTTACCCAACCAAAATGTGCGGTTACTTGACAGCAGTATTGTACCAATCTTGTACAGCATGCTATTTGCCTGTATAACCCTGAATTATCTCTTTTTTTGTTTTGGGACCTTTTTCCGGTCTGTGGTACCTTTCTATGCTGTTAGATTAATTAAATTTTTTGTAACTTTGTAAAAAAAAAAAAAAAAAAATCTACTAATTTGAGTAGCAGCACTGCTAAATAAAGTGCCCGAATATATCTCTATATAGTTATCAAATGCCAGAGCCGTAACAACAGAAGAGCCATTTGACTGGCGAAACGCGTTTTAGGGTTCTATAATTGGCGGTTCTCTATTTCTTGATTTTTTTCTGATGCTACTTACCTGTTTGTTGGTTTCTGGATGAGATATGTTAGTCATACGTTTCAGTTTAATTGGAGAAACATATAGTATTTGTACAATGCACTGGTTTCATGGTGTATATATTCAATTAAAGGTTTCTTTAACTGGCAAATGCACCTAAACAAATGCTACTTCTGAAAAATAGCAGGTTTACAACAAAAAAATCTCTGCTTTATTTAGGTTTTTTTTATTTTCTTGGTTTTATTACATATTTACATTTAAACAATAGATGTTGTAGTTATACAGGTAACTAAAAAAAACAAACAAAAAAAACAGAACATTCAGGGCACATATTGTGCAGCAGTAGATTAAGAGTCCCCATATTCCTTGCAGTAAGGTGAAGACATGGCTAATAGTGTAATTACAGAGGGAAGCACTAGTACTCTGGTTCCAGAATCATAGTGCCTGGTTACCCTCAATAACTGCTGACAAGGACCAGGTGTCTTAAAAGGATTGGCAATCATTTATTGGTCTACTAATACCAATGTTGACAAGTCCCTCTGTCTAATAATTGCTTGAGTATTGAAAAGGGTACACAGGAAAAATCAGATACCAAGTGAATAAATTATAGCACATGTAGCTTTTGGCTCTCTCACGTGTCTTTGTAACACATCTAGAACTATAATCTAGCTCTCCACTGCCTTACTGCAATATTAAATTATAATGGATGAAAGAGTATAAAATTGAATACAGATGTTTTCAGTTAATACGTTTATAGAAGTCATATGGTAATCATGAAAAGGTGATATGCAACAAAAAGCTTGCAAGTGGGCACAGTAGTAATGATGGCAATGAGAAGTCAGAGGGTATCACTGCAGTACTGGCTGTGGTGCATAACGCAAGTGTGAGCGGTCATCTTGCTGAGAACCGTCTGAAAGAAAGAAGCAGATAGTATAAAATATACGTAAGTGTGTAGAAAAAGAAAAATATTTTTTTATTTTTTTTTAAATGCCTAAAATAAGCTTATGTTAATCAGCTATATAAGTATAAACACCCATTACATATGCAGACATGTGTAAGCCAACCACCAATTCTGTAAATTGGATGCATCCTACATGCCGACACAGAAAGCAAAGTCTTATTTTATAAATGGTAAGTTTACTAGATCTATCCTTTAAGCCAAGATACAGACAAGAGACAAACCCCTGTTGTATAAATGGTTTAATAAGAGCCAGTTGGCCCATCATCTAAAACACAATGTTTTACTTGACTTTGTGTCTTGCTCCGGACATAAATGTGTATAATTTTTTTCTTGCACTGCAATACTCACTGCCTCCTTTGCTAAAATACTTATATACCTGCTGTTTAACATATTTCAATAATCTAATCTATTTGTTTAATCAACATTTCTTCCCAAAACAATTTATAAACAAGCTATATGGTTTTACATTGCAAAATAAAACTCAAAAAATCCATTTACCATCTCATTTGCTTAAGTGTGGATTTTTACCCTGCAAAGAATTTCTCATCCTTAACTTAGTAGATCAAATTTCATAATTACAATCTAACAGCAAAGACGGCTTTTGAAATCGCTTCAGAGAACAGTATAGATACTTGGTATAACTGTACACATCTACCTACAGTATGCTTGGTGTAACTATCTACTGTGCTAAGCCATGTCATACCATATAGTTGCTAAAGGATTAAACATATGAATAAAAGTGGTGTAAATATATATAATTGTAATGTTTTGTATCACTGAAAAGCAATCTGTACACCACATGCTTTATATAAATGCTATTCACTTCTTCTTTTAGAAGAAAACTACTGAGTAGTGAAGGTGTTAATATGTAAACCTTGCCCTATGCTAGTTTTTCACATCTATCTAAAAATAGCCTTTCTGTTGACATCTGTAAAAAGAATGTTCATTCTGTTTTTTTTTCTGCCCCAAATGCTGAACATTGCTTAGATATCCGGAAAATCTTTTTTTTTTTTTTTTTTTTTTTTTTAACAACCACAGGTATTACATGTATGAGAAAAAAATGTTATACATTTAAGGTATTGGGAATTCTAAAGACAAGCAAAGATCTAACATATAAAAGGCATAATGTACATTCAAACTACAGTTAAAGCAAAATAATTAAGGATGTTAAGTTGGTCTGTGTAACACGAATCCCTCTGTCACTCTCAAACATACTAGGATGCTGTGGCAAGGAGATGATTGGAGTAGTGGGGACATCTGGAAGGTCGATCTGATCAGATACGTTCTTGAGAATATCATCCAACTCTCTCTCTAGATCGTCAGAATCTATATCTGGGGAAAAAAGCAATGCACTAAACAAATAATATACAACATGATTTATATAGAACAGTACGAGCTTACAGGGAAAGGCTATGGTGTAATTGAAGGTGTTATAGGGAATACACAATAGGACAGGTAATTTAAACAAGAAGCACTGTCATTAAAATAGCTTATATAGAGTTATATAAACTCCACCACCTTTGTGTGGACTTCACTACATAAGCTGCCAATCTGAAAATTGCACTTCTTATGAGCTGGCAAGGCTTTATAGCATTGAACCTTTTCACACCCTGTTCCATTGAACAAGATTTACACACGTGAGGCTGGCTCTGATGTGCACCATAACCTTTGCAATTAAACAAAGCTATATGGTAGTTAGAATGACTACTTTGCAGTAATATTGGGATTATGAAGTGCAGTATGTGTTAGGGAAAGCCAGTAACAGGAAGGGGTGTAAATTAACCCATGGTACATACCAATATCATTAACTGATGCTCCTGACAGAGTCTGATTGACATCATCTTGAAGATCACAGAACTGTAACAAGAAGAATAACAAGGAAAATAGAAGTTTGCCATGACAAACCCAATATCCAGAAAAATTTGGGCAAATATTTACAAATACACGAAGGCTAAGGTAAGCATTCTAAATTATTTAATGTTTTTGAATAAACTTTTAAAAGTATTTAATATTATATATTTTTTAATATAGGATATATAAGCTTTCTGTATTTTTTTTTTTATAAGCTTTGTGTATTTTATGATATTTTAATATGTTGAAAAAAAAAATTGTTTTACAAGTTTATTTAAAAATATGAAATCATTTGGAAAGACTAACAATATTAAATTGAGACCTAAATCGGCAATGCTAGGACAGTTTGTTTCCAGAGGAAGCAGAAAAGAAGGTAATGGAATCAATAAAGTAAATGTCACTTGGGCTATTCTAAGTTGAATGGGTTTGCATTCAAATGTGGCATAAGATGCCACACAACTGGCAAAAAAAGTCATCTTTATCACCTCTTGAATCTGATCCACTAAGCTTTCAGCTTTCTCCAGATTGACATCCTTCATAGCCAGTCGAAGGGCAGAGACTCCAACGTCATATGCTGCAATGACCTACATTTGATAGACCAATTATAAAGTGCCTATTTGTGAAAGAATCATTTACAATAATAAAGTTTTAAATAAAAGTGTTCTTTATGATCTTATAGGTCTACTTGGAACACACACACACATTGAAACAAAACATGAAATGGCTGCATTTATTCTAGCACCTATATATGTGCTGTGAAATTACCTTGCGATCCGTTTCAGCTGCCGATATTCTCTCCAGAATGCCCTGCACTGTATCCAGCTTGTTATGCAGTTCTGTTACTCGCCGCTCTGCTAATTTCCTGCGTCGTAAACAGCGTATGGCCTGAGGAGGGGGGGGGGGGAGAAAGTGACACATTATGCATCACTGCAAGAAAATTAAAAAAAAAATGAAAGCAATGTTTGTGAGAAATAAAGAAAACATGAGGAGGTGACTAAAATGAAGAGGCGTGAGAAAGGCCAAAATAACAAGCAGAAGGGGAAAAGAAGAACATGGACAAAAATAAACCATTTCTTTTTACCTGATGCTTATTTCCTAACCGTTTGCAGCTTAATGCCTCCATCTTTAGCCTGAGAACAAATAGAGAATAGGTGTCACAGAAGGCAGCAAGTTGAAAGAAAACTCTAAATTCTACACCCTCTTTCCATCCCATTTTAAAAGCAATACAAAAGAAAGCAAAAAAAACATTAAAAAAAACAACAACGAAGGCGGAGCCTAACCGCTGAAACGAATGGACGCACACTACAGAAGCTCCGATCGACAATCGAGAAAAAACCCTCTAAAAACTGAATATTTCACTCCTAAAGACAACCACACAACCAGGGGAACTACCCTGACCTCATGGGACGAAAAAATAAAAAACAAGGGGCGGACAAACCTGCTCCAGGGCTGACGATAGGAGACATGTGGCGGCAAACACGCAGCACGGGAGAATCCAATATGGCGGCCCTCCACGGAGGCTGCTCGGATTTCTACTCGGACGACTACTCTGAAGGCGCAGAGGAGGATTTCCTCCCACCACCAGCCCCTAAACAGCCGGTGAAACTTAATAAGCCCACAGCGGACAAAGATGCTGACCTGGTTACTACCGGGGTACTGAAGGCACTGCTAGCCGACCTACAGAGGAATATCCTCACGGACGTCACCGCACTGAAGGGAGAGCTGCAGGGCCTGACTGGCCGCATAACAACACTGGAGGCCTCCTCCCAAGATCACCAGCAGCACATATCCTCCCTTCAGAGGGCAGTACAAGACTTACAACGCCAAAACTTATTATATGAAAGGCGTTTTGCGGCCCAAGAGGATAACAGAAGGAGCTGTAATCTAAAGGTCAGAGGGGTCCCAGATGACCTGCCAGAGACGGAATTACCTCAAACGTTGAAAAAAATGCTGACGGCCATACAACCCGCCAGCCAAGCTAAACCCATCACTCCCACTGACTTTTTCAGAGTCCTCAAACCTTCCGGGGCCCCGGCCACAGCCACCAAAGATACCATCCTCACCTTCCGAAACAGGAAGGAAAAATCGGCGATCCTCGCCACACTCCGAGGCAAGACCCCACTACAGTTTGAAGGCATGAGCCTGACATTCTACGCTGACCTGTCCAGGGCTACACTGGCGTGGCGCAGGTCACTCCGTCCCTTCACAACCTTGCTTCAGCGCAATAATATAAGGTACCGCTGGCGATCCTCCCAAATACTCCTCGTTCAACAAGGAGACAAAACACACCAAATCCACGACGCTCAAGAAGCAGCCAACCTCCTACAAACCCTGGGCCTGCCACAGGTTACACAAACCCAGGTGAGTGCCTACGAGCCTACCACCCCAAACCGCAACTGGGACCCGGTACGAATGCCCGCATTTGTGCCAAGAAATAATACACCGGACGCCTACGCCTCGATCACCACTTGAATAGAGAGGCACACGAAATCCCACTCACCTCCATAGAGCAGTGAACTACCTTTCAGAGCTCGACACTCTCGGACGCACCACTTGTCCAATTTCCAATTGCGGAAACCTGATCCCCTGTCCACCGAACTACAAGCAACACCTTTTAATGTGGGCATCGGCCTCCACGGAACAACGCAGCTTACCCGAAAACCAGTGAGCTCCAACTCCACGGACAGTTCTCCCTTATCCCCTGACAGCGACAACTTGGAAGCGCACTATGTACACAAATCGACTGCTCCTGCTCCTGACAACGTTCGCCTGCAACGACGTCCCGACATCAGATTGGCATACTAGACCACCGAGGAAGGCATGGGCCGACGGCGGGGTGCACTCACAGGGACTTACGCTACCCACCGTTGTTCTAGCCGCACTATCTAAACGCGCAACCCTGGGACATCGTTTCTGAGTTGGACTTTTATTAGGACTGCTAATGTTAAGGACATGTTTTCATGTATCCTCAGTTATTAATGGTCAAGCAATAGCCAGGCTGGTACCCCAAACCGCTGCCATGCGAGAGCGTTGTTCAGCTGCATGAGTTAAGTTTTGTTGTGTTTCTGTTTTGTTTTAAGCCACTACTGTGAAACTGACATGCATAGGGGGAAATAGGCCAATCAACGTATCTGGCCCACCTGTCTAGCCTCCAGAACCGGCATTGGCTAATCAGGATGAACTGCACCAGAGACGGACTATGCTTCTACTAGCCCTGTGAAGATTTTTCTATATCTTTGAAGGCATTTTTCCTTTTACGCCTAGTTTACGCGTTCTTCATTGTCTTGTTTGCACCAGTATCTTAAGCTATGAACCTCATGCTGACACTTACTCACACAGAGAGTGCAAAGTCTTAAGATG
This sequence comes from Pelobates fuscus, assembly GCF_036172605.1. Classification (NCBI taxonomy): domain Eukaryota; kingdom Metazoa; phylum Chordata; class Amphibia; order Anura; family Pelobatidae; genus Pelobates; species Pelobates fuscus. The sequence goes on along the minus strand of NC_086319.1, from coordinate 262,572,134 downwards.
CGCAGAATCACTCAACTGACATCGCTGTATTATTGTATTATGTTTCTACTGATGTTTGTTTAATGTCTTCAGGTATCACAGCGTGCAAGATGCTTAGCACTCGGAGGTAGCATGTCTTCCCTGGGCTTACTATGTGCTCCAGCAAATTAGTCACAGGTTTAACTCCCCAATTACTTACTACTACTTTTTTAGCCTATTATTGCATCCGCATAGGTTTTGAACATGTCATTCCCCCACTGAACTACCTAACTCCCTAGCGTAGTTAACATGCGGGGTTAAGAAGCTTTAATATAGTACTTAGGGCAACTCACACGCCATGAAAAGCAGAGCAGAGAACAAACGTTTTAGTTTTCTTCTTTGGCAAAGCGACACCACTGTATACAAACCTGTGCAGCTTCATCCCATACCCACTTAGCATATACCCAGCTTAGTATAACCGCTCAATAGGCTGTGTTAACTTGGTAAAACTGGGTAGCAGCATCTAAATCTCTAGAACTACTCTTCTGTTATTTCAAGTTATTCATGTTATATAGTTAATCTTGTATCCTTCCTTTTTTGACGAGCTGAACAGGATAAACCAACTGTCAAGCGACTATAATATATATTAAAAATGTGCAGAATCCTCAAAAACAAACAAAAATGTGTTGTCTAACTGCATGCAACGACTAAGATTAACTATCTCTTCTTCAGCCACTGTCCCTACACGTTTGTGTAGTTCATCTTGTATAGCCAGCATGTATAACCTGTCCGAACTCTTGAATGTTTTTATTACTTAAAGCGGCACTGTCATGCCGAACTTACCTTTCCTCAATCTCTTCCTCTCCTCCCCCTCTCTCGGGATCTGTTATTCTTTTCTTCCTGTCTTCTTTAGTTTTCTTTAAAATCATAAGACAAAGTAGGGACTCTGTCTTATGGAGGATTCCTCCGCTTGACCAGCTCTGACCAGCGGAGGAGCAAAGTGTGCTTCATTTCCGCTGGTCAGAGCAATTTTCCCATGATCCCTAGCTTTCCTCCCTGTTCCCACAATGCTTCTTGTCAGTATTGCCGAACGTCCTGTCACTTAGACAGAACGCCGGCAAAACTGCCGAATTGCATCCTAACAGAATGAGCACTGTTTCTCCATTGGTGTTAGGATGCAATTCGGTACTTTGTTCGGATCGGAATTTCATTCAAATGAATGAAACTCCGATCCTATTCATTGCTGTGGCTGCATCTTACAGCCGCTTAGTAGATAACTCCCTAATTCCCACGGTATCAGGGAGCTATCTACTAAAAGGCTGAAAGACCTAAACTGGTCTTTCAGCCAAATTTACTAACACCAAGTAAAAATGACTTGGTATTAGTAAATAATAATATGCCCCTACTCGCTATACCGCGAGTAGGGGCATGTCTAGTAAGCAGTGAGCAGCCTGTGGCTGCTCACTGTAGAAAAAAAAAAAATATTGCCCCCCCACCCCTAAATGACGGGTGGGGGCCGTAAAGTAAAATAAGGGAGGGAGACCTATTGTCCCCCCCCCCCCCGGCCCCCACCCCTGAGCGGTGGGTGGGGGCCATAAAGATAATGAGGGGGGGGGGGACCTACTGTCCTCCCCCCCGGCCCCCACCCCTGGGCAGCGGGTGGGGGCCATAATGGTAATAAAGGGGGGGGGACCTACTGTCCTCCCCCCCGGCGGCGGGTGGGGGCCATAATGGTAATAAAGGGGGGGGGGACCTACTGTCCTCCCCCCCGGCCCCCACCCCTGGGCGGCGGGTGGGGGCCATAATAGTAGTAGGGGGGGGGGGACCTACTGTCCTCCCCCCCCGGCCCCCACCACTGGCCGGCGGGTGGGGGCCATAATGGTAATAAGAGGGGGGGGACCTACTGTCCTCCCCCCCCCGGCCCCCACCCCTGGGCGGCGGGTGGGGGCCATAATAGTAGTAGGGGGGGGACCTACTGTCCTCCCCCCCGGCCCCCACCCCTGGCCGGCGGGTGGGGGCCATAATAGTAATAGGGGGGGGGGGACCTACTGTCCTCCCCCCCCAGGCCCCCACCCCTGGGCGGCGGGTGGGGGCCATAATGGTAATAAGAGGGGGGGGGACCTACTGTCCTCCCCCCCCGGCCCCCACCCCTGGGCGGCGGGTGGGGGCCATCATAGTAATAAGAGGGGGGGGAACCTACTGTCCTCCCCCCCCCCGGCCCCCACCCCTGGGCGGCGGGTGGGGGCCATCATAGTAATAAGGGGGGGGGGAGACCTACTGCCCCCCCCCCCGGCCCCCACCCCTGGGCGGCGGGTGGGGGCACTAAGTAAATTCCCCCCCCCATCAAGGTGACTAGGGGTGCCCAAGCCCCTAGTCACCCACCCCCCACCCAAATAAAAAATGCCCCTACCTACCCCCTCACCCTACAAAATAGTGAGGGGGGAATAAAATTGCTAACCTGTAAAGTAAAATTAAACTTACCATTCGACGTCTTCTTTTTTCTAAAATCTTCATTTTTCAGCCCCAAAAAAGGCCAAATAAAAAACCATCATAGCCGTCGAACTAAAAATAAAATAAAAAACCCGAGCGCAAAAAAAAAAAACCCGACGAAAAAGAAAAAACCCGAGCGCACAAAAAAATAATCCATCTTCACCCATGGAGGGCTCCGCGCAGACTGAGCTCCGCAGGGCGGGGCAAGGCTTATAAAGCCTTGCCCCGCCCTGCAATTAGCCTAAGAACACTCTGATTGGTGGGTTTAAGCCAATCAGAGTGCTCTTTGTCATTTTACAAGCGTGGGAAAGTTCTTTGGAATTTTCCCACGCTTGTAAAATGACACAGAGCACTGTGATTGGATGGCTTGAAATCCATCCAATCACAGTGCTCTGTGTCATTTTACAAGCGTGGGAAAGTTCTTTGGAATTTTCCCACGCTTGTAAAATGACACAGAGCACTGTGATTGGATGGCTTGAAATCCATCCAATCACAGTGCTCTGTGTCATTTTACAAGCGTGGGAAAGTTCTTTGGAATTTTCCCACGCTTGTAAAATGACACAGAGCACTGTGATTGGATGGCTTGAAATCCATCCAATCACAGTGCTCTGTGTCATTTTACAAGCGTGGGAAAGTTCTTTGGAATTTTCCCACGCTTGTAAAATGACACAGAGCACTGTGATTGGATGGATTTCAAGCCATCCAATCACAGTGCTCTGTGTCATTTTACAAGCGTGGGAAAATTCCAAAGAACTTTCCCACGCTTGTAAAATGACAAAGAGCACTCTGATTGGCTTAAACCCACCAATCAGAGTGTTCTTAGGCTAATTGCAGGGCGGGGCAAGGCTTTATAAGCCTTGCCCCGCCCTGCGGAGCTCAGTCTGCGCGGAGCCCTCCATGGGTGAAGATGGATTATTTTTTTGTGCGCTCGGGTTTTTTCTTTTTCGTCGGGTTTTTTTTTTTGCGCTCGGGTTTTTTATTTTATTTTTAGTTCGACGGCTATGATGGTTTTTTATTTGGCCTTTTTTGGGGCTGAAAAATGAAGATTTTAGAAAAAAGAAGACGTCGAATGGTAAGTTTAATTTTACTTTACAGGTTAGCAATTTTATTCCCCCCTCACTATTTTGTAGGGTGAGGGGGTAGGTAGGGGCATTTTTTATTTGGGTGGGGGGTGGGTGACTAGGGGCTTGGGCACCCCTAGTCACCTTGATGGGGGGGGGGGAATATACTTAGTGCCCCCACCCGCCGCCCAGGGGTGGGGGCGGGGGGAGGACAGTAGGTCCCCCCCCATTATCGTTATGGCCCCCACCCGCCGCCCAGGGGTGGGGGCCGGGGGGGGGGGAGGACAGTAGATCCCCCCCCCTATTACTATTATGGCCCCCACCCGCCGCCCAGGGGTGGGGGCCGGGGGGGGAGGACAGTAGGTCCCCCCCCCTTTTTTCCATTAGGGCCCCCACCCACCGCCCAGGGGTGGGGGCCGGGGGGTGGAGGACAGTAGGTCCCCCCCCTTATTACTATTATGGCCCCCACCCGCCGCCCAGGGGTGGGGGCCGGGGGGGGGGACAGTAGGTCCCCCCCACCCCTATTACTATTATGGCCCCCACCCGCCGCCCAGGGGTGGGGGCCGGGGGGTGGAGGACAGTAGGTCCCCCCCCCCTTATTACGATTATGGCCCCCACCCGCCGCCCAGGGGTGGGGGCCTGAGAGGAGGACAGTAGGTCCCCCCTCATTCCCATTATGGCCCCCACCCGCCGTCCAGGGGTGGGGGCCGGCGGGGGAGGACAGTAGGTCCCCCGTCCCCCCCTTATTACCCTTTTTTTTTTTTTTTACAGTGAACAGGCTGCTCACTGTTTAGTGGACATGCCCCTACTCGCGATATAGCGAGTAGGGGCATTGGGGAGATTTTAATCTCCCTTGTGCTATTATGGGGGTCATATTGACCCCCATAGAGTGAGGAGGGGACCTGGGGGGCTTATGAAGTGGTGGGGAGCACAGCTCCCCACCGCTTCTGTCTTTACATATTGCAAGGAGGGAGCTGCACGCCGGTAGCTCCCTCCTTGTAATAAACCGAACGAACAAACGAACACTGATACTCAGTGTTAGTTTGTTCGTCTGATTTTTTCTATTCATTCATTCGTCTGTCTGATGAATGAATGAATAGATGAAATTCCCGTTCGCATGTCCAGATGTTTCACTGGGCATGTGCGGGAATCTCACAGTCTGTGTAGTGTGGGTAGATGACGTGTCCCACAGGGACTTCACCTACCCACACAAAGATGGCGGCGCCCTGAATATAGATCGGGGCAGAAAATAAAGAATAAAAAATAGGTAATGTGGGGGGCTTAGGGGCATTTGGGGATGACTAGGGGGTCGATTGGATGTAGTTGAGGCGGGAGGGGGGTTAAAAAAAAAACGGAATTCGGCATGACAGTGCCGCTTTAAGAATGCTGTTGTGGTATTACAGTCATGCGATTGTTTATACATGCACATCAAAAATAAAGAATTTAAAAAAAAAAACAAAACAAAACAAAAAAAACAACAACAACAAAACCCAACAAAACAACAACAAAATCAAATCTAAATATCTCTCAAGTGATGCAAATCCCTTGATCCTGCAGAACCTTGAAGTGGCTAGTTTTCTTAACGAGTCCTCCCTTTTCATTTCAAAATGAGGGCTGTGCATATCTCATACGGTTTCACTAAACAATGATTTATGGGACATGTAGCTCAGCTACTGTGAATAGTTGCATTCATGAAGAAGCCCCCCCCCCACCCCCCCCCCACCCCAAAAAAAAAAAAACTACTAGGCCGGTAAACAAGCCTTCTGAAATGATTTCATGTTTTGTGGAATATGGAACCCTATTGTTTCAAGTCACAAATATGGAAGTACTTGAGAATGCTTGTTTTGAAGATCTTAAAGAGATAAAAAAAAACCTATGAACAAATATAAATTAAAGAAAGAAAGGAAATTGATCTTTTAAAGTTAAGACCCTAATGTTGTGATAAAACCCGCTGATAAATGCAGGGGTAAAGTAGTAATTTTAAATAAGGAGGTTTATTATTACTAATGACATTTTTAAACAATTAAGTGATGGAGGACACATATTTAAAGTTAGACGTAAAAATCTTTCCATATGCTCTAAAATGTATGATTTAAGGCTTGAACCATCATTGTAAAATATTGTATGGATGGCACTTTGTACCCACTAGATTAATAAAGTTGTTCTCGGATTCTTCTGAAGAATGTTGGGTGAAATTGCGGATATATAGGTACTATGAAACACACGTGGTGGGACTGCCCTTAAAGACTATTTGAGAGATGTTCCCGGTCCCGGTAGTAAATCCTTCTCTAACAAATCTCCTCAATTGGGTCTATTTAAACTTATCCCTAGTATATTTAATAAGCCAGAAAGAGTTGTAATTCTTCAAATTCGGATTGCCGTGACATCTATTTTACAGAGTTATTTGAACACAGATAAGATTCCACCAAAAAGAGAAATTATTGCCATGGTATTAAAAAATGAAGGATACAAACGTTAAACATCATCTATATATGCTTATGTGGGTCCAAAGTATAAAGAGATATGTTTTGCACAATTTTATTTTGCTCACGATTAGAAATGATATAGGATCTTTTAAGCTCACTCTGTATATATGGTTAGCGGTTGTATAACAGCTGCTCAATTTTAGATGCAGTCATGGTTGTGCATAATCTGCACTTGTATAACTTTTTTGTTTGGTTAACTCCTTTCCTCTTACCTTTTTGTATTTCCCCCTGTATTTGCTCCACTATTATTGACTTAAATGACTCTGAAAAGCAATTGAAAAAAATCTTTTGTTTTACCCCTTTATAGCAATGATTTTGTAAATTAAGACCACGAGTGCCCTGAAATGTCACTCTTTGTGATAGGGTTAAAAACTCATCTGTACAAAGTCGTATTGCCAGCAAAATCTTTTTCTTTTTTTTAAAATGCTTGCTACATTGGTACATTACACAATTTCAGATTGCATAATATCTGATCATATTATCAACAAAGAATGAATTTAATATATATATTGGCATCAGTTTAGTTTTAGACAAAGCACATTATTTAGTGCTGAATATTTTTGACACTTTAAAATTTAAAATTAATTTGGGTAGATATTTTAATCTATACATTGTGCTGGCAAACAGCCAGAAAATGTAGAGTTTTAGAAAAATACTACAAATTTTTTTGTAAAATGATGTGGTATATGTTGGCACTAAAATAATTGTAATGGAAATTGAATTCACTTCTTGCATCAACATAATTTTGGAAATTGACAAAATGGACAGGGCAGATGTTTAATGCTGCCATGTCACTTTGACACTGCATAATAGAAAAATTAAAAAATAAAAATATTTGTATGTTTATATTTGCAAAACCATTGTGCACACTAAATTATATTTCCATTATAGTTACATTATGGATTACCCATTGTTATTCACTAAAATATGAATTGTAGTGAAATAACCAGGACATTGCAAAGGTTAATCAAAATAGAAAGTCACCAATGCAGCTATGTTTAAAGCTAAGCTACTGTAACGCAAACTTTGCAATTATCTGATTAATTCCCTGTTTTGTGATTAACCCAACAACTCACAGTACACTTTAAGGGCGAGAGCTTACAGTTCTTCAAATCCTGTGGCCTATGCTTGGTACTCACTTGTCTGACTCCTCACATGCACTCTGTAATCTCTCAGAGAGAAGCTTCTCACATTTACGTAGCTCATAGATGCCCACATCTGTGTCTCCAATGGGAGTTACTTGACCCATGCCCTCCTGTACAAATTTCATCAGCTGCAAAGAAAGTTGAGAAACCAGCAACGAGACAATGTGTTCAATGTTATATATGGATATAATTACATTGTACGTAATGTCATTAACCTTTTTTTTTCTTGTAGAGCAGATTAAGTCCAGTCAATACCAGTCAGGGAAATGATATCAAGTGCATGCCAGGATGGATTTGTTTCCCAGCACAAATAATGAAAACACAAATGTTATTAAAATATCCTAATGGAACACTATAGCATTAGGAATACAAATCTGACAGATGTAGACTTAGCCGTGCAACGTGTTACACTTCAGGTTAAAAGACAGGGCAGGGTCACTGCACCCAGACCACTTCATTGAGATAAAGTGGTCTGGCTGATTATAGTGTTCCTTTAAGAACCTGAATTACACAAAAAGCACAGATCTCAACATGGTATGTGCTCAAAGAAGGCTGCAAAGCATTCCTGAAGCCCAGAGGAACTGCAGCCGTGATGTGAGTGGTTACATTTAATCCCTCCCTGACAGCCTGTGTAGGAAAATGGAACTCTCTCTGGCTCTCAGTCACAGCAGTTTTCAACATTGACTTCAGGAATGTAATGGGTTAAATGCAGTTCATTAATTATGTGTTAGCATTAAAATTGGGACTCCTACTTGCCAATTAACTCAAACTAATAAATCAATTTGGCAAGAAGTTTGTATATCTCTCCAGTATGTCTCCACCCAAAGGTGACATTGCAGATGACATTTAACTTTTTTTTTGTTTTTTTTTTTAAATGTAAAAGTATGCGTTGGAAAGTTCTCTCTCATGAAAATGTGCCTATGTTAAAAATATGTTAATAAGCTCTAGTTCATGGTTTCCTGAAAGGTGTGATATAATAAAACAAACAAAACAAGATCAGTTACTTTCCTTGATAACATTATTGACTTCCTTATGCCATCAACACCTTGATTGAAACAATCAACCAGACCAGCTCAACTAGTTTTCAGGATACACTATGAAGTGTTGCTTTACCTTGGCCAATTTAACATATCTTGCACTGCCCCTCCTTTTTCTTTCCAGTAAACAACAATTGACAACATTAAATACTGATCTGCCAATCAGCAACAAGTTAAAAATACATTGCCTTTAGCAGAAATAGTGACATTTATAGGAGGTTCAGTAAGCTGTAAAGTGAAAAATCCCACAACAAATCAAAGTAAAAAACTCAATTTCACAGCACTTACATGTCCAGGGTGACATCGCCCCATGATGGTGCAGGCACACTAATGCATGCTTGGGCATCAACAGTGAAATAGTGAATTGACTTGGAGCATACTAATGCACACTGCCATAGCATGTGCACTTACACTGGTATTTTTTATTTTTTGACAGCAGGTTCCCTTAGTGACATGATGGAAAAAAGGATGGTAGAGAAAGGAAGCTAAAAGAAACCACTCACCTTCTCCTCACCATTCTCCAGCACACATATCTTTTTGTCTCTCTGAAGCTGCAGCAAAACCAGATTCAATGAAGAGGGATTTGGACAAATCTCTGCCCAAAGTGATTGCACATCCTCCTCACGCAACACAGGAAGAGAGTTTAGGGAAGATGACGGATACCTTTTCAGCAGCAACTCTGACCATTTCTGGAGGGTGTGAAAATTCAGTTTATAAGGAGTGCGGGCACATGCAACTATTATGCTACAATAAATTAAACTATATGAAAAACCAGTATTGGTAAACTGACCATTACAATAACAGGGACTTTTATGACATTGCAGTCTAAATGCATAGGCGATAAAATTGACTTGGTCCCCCCTTTGCAGATCTAACAGCTTACACTGTTCCAAGAAGGCTGTCCACAGGAATCCCATTCCTCCAGTAGAGCATTTCTGAGGTCAGATACTGGTGTTGGACAAGATTCCCTGGCTCACAATCTCTGTTCCACTTTATCCCAAAGGTGTTCGCTGGGGTTGAGGTCAGGGCTCTGTGCAGCCAATCAAGTTCTTCCACACCAAACCCATCCAACTTTGTGCACTGTGGCACAGTTATGCTGGAATAGAAAAGGGCCTTCCCAAAACTGTTCCCACAAAGCTGGAAGCATAGCATTGTCCAACATGTCTTGGTATGCTGAAGCATTAACATTTCCCTTCACCGGACAGAAGGGGCCTAGTCAACTCCTTAAAAACAGCCCCATACCATTATCCCTTCTCCAACAAACTTTACAGTTGCACAATGCGGTCATGTAGGTAACTTCCTCCTGGGATCCACCAAACCCACACTTGCCCACTAGACTGCCAAACATAGAACGGTGATTCATCATACCACAGAACACATATCCACTGCCCCATTGTCCAGTGGCAGCGTGCTTTACACCATTCCACCTGACTCTTGGTATTGTACTCAGTGATGTGAGGCTTGCATGTAACTGCTTGGACATGGAAACCGATTACATTAAGCTCTTGCCGCACAATTTTTGCACTGATATTAATTCCAGTGGCAGTTTGGAACTCTTTCGCTATGGAATTAGCAGTGCATTGGTGACTTTTATACAATTATGCTTTGTGGCTGGGATGCTGCTGTTCCTAAATGCTTTCACTTTCCAATAATTAATAATAATTCACAACTTTAATTCACTGAGCTCTTCAGAACTACCCACTTTTTTTCCACAAATGTATGTAAACGCAGACTGCAAGGCTAGGAGCTTGATTTTATACCCCTGTGGCAATGGGTCGGATTGAAACACCTGAATTCATTAATTAAGGGGTGTGTCCCAATACCTTTATCCATATGGTATACATTTCAGGGATCCTTCAGCAATACCGCATGGACATTATAGGTTTCTTCTCACATTCAGTACATTTATATCTGAATAGACAAATTATTCACACATATACACATATATATATATATATTTTATGTATGTAATATAATCAGTCATATTAAGACATACAGAGTCATTCACTACAGTGAGAATTCATAGCAAATTTTAAATTTAAGTTAAAAATAGCCAAGTAACAAGAAAAAAAAGATAATATCTAAATAGTCGCTACTTCCAATTCAGCTACTTTGGCCTAAAATTGGAAATTCACTTGAATTCTCACTTTATAGAATAACTGTGTTTGTGTGCAGAGTGAATGAAGCTCACTGACTTACAAACAGGGCATGGCTGTATGCCTTAAGGAGTTAAGTGACTTCCACAGACCTTAAATAAAGCAAAGAAATCCTCCCAGCAGGAGGATGCTGATAAGAATGAAGCTGAGCTATGTGTCAAGGTGTGTAGTGAGGTCAAGGATTCAATCTAGTCTACAGACTTTAACTATTTTCTTATATAATCATATAAACATTTGACTAACATAACCAGCAATTATTTGCTTTAGGTTTTATACCAAGATAACAAGTTGTATGCACACAGTCAACAAACATCCAGAACATTCTTTTCATTTCAAGTTACTGTGCACTATTTCCTTGACAACTACCGGTAATATTATTAATAATGGACTGTATAAACCAGTACAGATTGTAGATAATGGCACCTTAATAATTTCCCGTAATATTTCTCCTCAGTAAAGTATACTGCTGATTAACAGCAAATATGTATGTACGAGAATATACTACTCTGTCTGATTATGCTGACTTTGTGTTGTCAGTGAGGAACATGCTATTTTGTACAATCATTCTAATGAGAAACATTTCCTAATAATAAGCAGAAATTATCAATGTTTAAATTAAGACAGGTGACCCACAATAGTTGCATATTAGAATTCCTACATTTGAGGAAATTGTTAATTACCCCCCCCAAAATATTAAGATAAAAATTTTTGGGGCGGAGCCAGCGCTCAACCTAATCAGTCGCATACCCACAGTTCTCCGACAATCTGAACCCCTAAAGACCCAAATTCTGCCCAAAACGGCTGCTAACTACACAGCAAGAAGTCCAGCGACACCCCAATACTGATGGGGAAGAAAACTAAAAAACTGCGCCCGGATCGGCCTCGGCAATTAGCGAACATAGGTGATCTCTTGAAAAAGAAATGAAAGAGTGGGCAGAATAACCACCGAACATAAAACTATATGAAGGTGGGAGACTGCTCACTCAGTAATCTATACCCCTTTGAGTAATGGTACTCATAGGGAAAAAAGGGGGGGGGGGGGGGGGGGAACTAACAAAAAGTCAGAACAGTCAAAAAAAGACGTGGGTATTAAACCTTTAATAGAACAGCATCTACAAATAGTAGTGAGATATAAAACTGGCTCCACCGGTAGCCAGAAGAGGATTCCCCTTTCGTAAGTGAGGTGAGTACTTGCAGATGCTGACTAGAGCTAATGCAGTAAGTTAGTGCTGAAGACCAGAGAGGGAAGGTCCCTAATAGTACTGCACATCAATATGTCAAACTTAACATAGTGGTATTGCCAGGGACCTAACGAGCAGGTCTGAGGGCTTTAGTGAATAGGGATAAGTAGTGAACCTAGGTAGGTGGAATACCCCTGGAGGGAGTGAAATAGTTAAAACAACGGGCTAGAAACACTGGTGTGAAGGAGAGAGCAGTGTATCCAAGTGGTCAGTTCAGGAAGTGCATACATGCCCCACAGAGCATCAAAGTATAGCTTACTGCCAAATGGACCTTAAGCTCACGCTTAACCCTCACCCTGAGTAGCCCTAAGCTAACTGACTATCTCCCTTCAAGCCGGGGGACCAAAAAGCACTACCTGCTGCTTCAGGGCAGCCTCAAGGTAAACCCTATCACTCGCCCCAATTGCTCTTAGGTGGTCAAAGAGCAAACTGCAAGTTAGTGAAAGCCAAAGGAAAGCATCAAAAACACTCAACGAAAAATAAATAAAACAAAGTAAAACGGGAATGCATCGGCATTCTGTAGTGCTCTCCTGACTGGAGCTAATGCAGTAAATAAGTGCTGAGGACCAGTGAAAAGAAGGTCCCTAATAGTAATGCACATCAATATGTCAAACCTCACCTAGTGGTATTGCCAGGAACCTAACGAGCAGGTCTGTGGGCTATGGTGAATAGGGATAAAATAGTGAACCTTGGTAGGTAGGATGCCCCTGGAGGGGGTAAAATAGTCACTAGAACGGGCTAGAAATACTGGTGTGAAGGAGAGAGCAGTGAATCCAAGTGGTCAGTTCAGGGAGTGCATACATGCCCCACAGAGCATCAAAGTATGGTTTACTGCCAAATGGACCTTAGGGTCATACTCCACCCTCACCCTGAGTAGCCCTGAACTAGCTGACTGTCTCCCTTAAAGCCAGGGGACCAAAGAAACACTACCTGCTGCTTCGAGGCAGCCTCAAGGTAAGCCCTATCATTCGCCCAAATTGCTCCTAGGTGGTCATAGAGCAAACTGCAAGTTAGCTAAAGCCAGAGTAAAACATCAAAACACTAAACGAGAAATAAATAAAACAAATTAAATTAGATTGAAACAGGGATGCATCGGCATTCTGTAATGCTCGACGCGCGTTTCGGCGTATAGAACGCCTTTGTCAAGAGCTGGAGGGGATCTGCCTACCTGTCCGTGTTTTAAACTGTGGCGCCTCCCGCCCCTGGGGTCCCGCCTGCCAATCGCTAACCCCGGCTCCGCCCAAGTGGGTGCGTCATAGTAGCGCCTCCCCGACTCACCCACGGTCCAATGGGGAAAGGAGGGAGGTGGAAGGAGGAGGAGGGACCATTGAGGCGAGCCATCCCACGTGGGTGACAGACTTAGTGTCTGTTTCGATCTGCCAACTGCGCCCACCCCTCCGGGTGACGTCATTACCTCAGCTCCCAATACTTTTTTATTGGGAGATACGGAGGGGACAGAGCATACGGTCATCTCTAAAAGAGATGTTGTAATGAACGTGTGCATGTAAGCTCATAAAGACACATATAGCCTCATGAGGCAATGTAGGAATCCCATACATCCTGTCAGTGGATATGTGTGCCATCTAAAGTGGGAGACAGTTGCATCAGTCACTACTAAGCCCTGTCATATATAGCCCCCAAGGTCTAAAAGTTACATGGAGATATGGCAGCCATAAAGGGAAACAGAGGGGAAATCTGTAAATGTCAAAATGTTAGGTTAGGGTATAGTGGAGAAAGTATATATAGTCCACCATTGACATATTTTGGCTGTGGGATATTGTTTCAATGGGGCAGCCATACTGCTAAGGTCAATAGGGAAAAATAAGCTATATATTCTAGAAGGGGCTTAAAGGGGCAGCGGGCAGGGGATTCATTCATTCCCAGTTAGGTGGTCAGCACAGAGGTGAATTCCAATAGGACAGAAATACTCCTAAAAAGAGAGGAAAGAAAAATGAAAATAAACTAGTCCAACAAACTGAAATTGGGGAAAAAAATATATATGTAGAAAGAAAAGGAACTAAATAATAAATAGAAATGTGCACCCCTTATGAATTCTGTGAGTACCCTATAACATCACATTATATATAAACACCAAAACAAATTATTATTATTATGGCCTTGAGCAATAATGAAAAACAAGACAAGGGGTAGGTGTAACCTTCTTATTGGAGAGGGACACCTAGCTCTTATAGAAGAAAAAGTCTAATGTACAGAGAGAAAAAATCTGGACACTTCTCGTATTTGGGTATTAGGTCAGGGCCTACCCATATTTTGTTTCAAATGAAAGGGGAGAAAGAAAAGCCTTCGTTCAGGCCTTTAGGATGCAGGGTGTTAAAGGACCACTCTAGTGCCAGGAAAACATACTCGTTTTCCTGGCACTAGAGTACCCTGAGGGTGCCCCCACCCTCAGGGACCCCCTCCCGCCGGGCTCTGGAGAGAGGAAGGGGTTAAACTTACCTCTTTTTCCAGCGCCGGGCGGGGAGCTTTCCTCCTCCTCTCCATCTTGATCGCGACGTCATCGGCTGAATGCGCATGCGCGGTAGGAGCCGCGCTCGCATTCAGCCGGTCGCATAGGAAAGCATTTACAATGCTTTCCTATGGACGCTTGCGTGCTCTCACTGTGATTTTCACAGTGAGAATCACGCAAGCGCCTCTAGCGGCTGTCAGTGAGACAGCCACTAGAGGATTTGGAGGCTGGATTAACCCTCATTATAAACATAGCAGTTTCTCTGAAACTGCTATGTTTATAAAAAAAAGGGTTAATCCTAGAGGTACCTGGCACCCAGACCACTTCATTAAGCTGAAGTCGTCTGGGTGCCTAGAGTGGTCCTTTAAGCTTGTATATCCACCTGCATTCCCTTTTACGCAGAATTTTGTCAAAGTCACCCCGTCTAGACTCGCGTTTAACTAACTCAAGACCGCAAAACCGTATATTTTTGGATGAGCCGTCATGATGTTCCTTGAGATGTCTTGAGATAGGAGTCTCTACACGATTTTTGGTGCATCTCGCATGTTCTTTAATGCGCTCCTTAAAGGGCCTGAATGTCTTACCCACGTACATCAAATTGCAACTACACATGAGGAGGTATACCACCCCTGCTGAATTGCAATTGAAAAAATGTGCAATCTGAAAAGATTGCTTTTTCTCACTGTCCCAGACTTTCTTGGAGTCCCTTAGGATAAATTTGCACGCTACACACTTTCCACATTGGAAGGTGCCCACTGGTATTAGGCGCCCCAGCCATGAAGTCTGAGGGTTCTGTTTATCAGTGAAGTGACTGGGGGATAGCATATCCCGAAGGTTCTTTCCCCTCCTAGCGGTAATGGTGACTCGTGGACCCAGTACTCCTTTCAAGTGCGGATCTTTCAGGAGGATGGGCCAGAATTTTTGCAGAGACTCATTTATACTGTTCCATCCCGTGTCAAATGTGCCAATCATCCTGATGATTTTGTTTGCACTTCGATTGGCATTTGACGAGTCCGACAGAAGTTCTACCCTGTCTGTCAATAGAGCCCTTTTGTAGGCTCTTTTCAAGCACTTGTTTGGGTAGCCCTTTTCCTTGAATTGTTGCCGTAAAGACTTGGCTTTGATTTGGAAGTCCCCTACGTCTGAGCAGTTCCGTCGGAGTCTAAGGTACTGGCCCGTTGGAATGCCCTGTTTGAGGGACCTCGGATGGTGGCTATCCCATTTAAGAAGGGAGTTCGATGCGGATGGTTTCCTAAAAAGAGTTGTTTTAACGGAACCATCCCCGCAAATCGAAATTGATAGGTCCAAAAAACTCAGAGGTGAATCTGAGGTTGTCCTCGTTAGTGTTGAGGAGGGCCACAAATTGATTGAATTCATCCATATCACCTTGCCAGATAATCAGGACGTCATCAATGTACCTATACCATGATGTGATCTTAGACATGAAAGGTAATAGTGTACTGTTAGTCCTGATTTGTTCCTCCCACCAACCCAGGTGGAGGTTGGCGTAGGATGGGGCACAAGCAGTGCCCATCGCCGTACCCCTCACCTGGTGGTAGAACTTCTTGTTGAATAAGAAAAAATTGTGTGTTAGGATGAATTCAAGAAGACTGATGGTAAAGTCGGTGTGTGCCTGATGTTCAATGCCCCTTTTAGTTAAAAAATGTCTGCTGTGTTCGAGACCCCTTTGGTGTGGGATGGATGAGTATAGCGCCTCAACATCGAGGCTGCATAGTTTGGACGTAGGTGGGATGTGTAGGTCAGCAAGGAGGTGTAGGGCCTGCTTAGTGTCTCTGATATACGACGGGAGACCTTCTACAAATGGCCTGAGGATACGGTCAATATAGAGGCTCCCATTTTGGGTTAAATTATCAATCCCTGAGACTATGGGGCGGCCAGGTGGGCTCTGAAGATTCTTGTGGATTTTGGGGAGGCAGAAGGTTGCTGTTCTGGGGCAAGGATTGAGAATAAAGCGATATTCCTCGTCGGACAGCAAACCTCCACTGCGCCCTCCATCCAGAATCTCTTTGTAGCTCTTAAGGAAAGCATTAGTCGGGTCTTAGTGGAGGACCATGTAAGTGTCCTTATCGTTGAGGACAACCTGTACCATTCTCTCATAGTCAGGTTTGTCCATCAAGACCACGTTCCCCCCCTTATCTGCCTGCTTGATGACAATAGTGTCATTATCTCTAAGAGATTTTAAAGCCTTCTGTTCTTGGCGAGAGAGATTTTCATTGGGAAGGGAGGCGAAATTTGTTGTTTCTATGTTGTCAATCTCATATTTCATTGCTTCAAGGAACAAGTCAATGTTCCTGAAGGCTGAGAAATTAGGGGTAAAGCGGCTCCTAGGCTTTAGTTCAGTGTACCTAGGGGGCAATCGGATATCATTGTCATCCAATAGAGCCACAAGGTTATTCAGACATTCTACATCTCCAACAGAGAGACCGAGAGATCTTGCTCTTTTCTCTTTGTTAAGTTTGTGAAATTTGTGCAGTGCTAGTTTCCTCACGAACAGCTGTAGGTCTTTCGCCCAGATGAATCTGTCAAAAGGGGGGGTGGGAACGAATGAAAGGCCCTTTTCCAGTACCCTACAGTGAAATGTCTCAAGTCTAAAGGTTGAGAGATTGACCACCTGTAGACTCGGAGTGCTAGAGAGGGCAGAAGTGGGTTCATTCCTTAGTACCGTCTCCTTCTTCCTCTCTCCCCCCGTCTCCCATCTTTCCCTCCCTGGTTTCTCGATTGATAGCGAGTCCGATAATTTGGATATTCCTCCTGGTGTCCTATTTCTAAAAAATCAACCCCCTTTTTTAAAATACTTCGTGGGTTACTAGCTTCGCTAGGTGTTGCGCCTAAGGTTTGTGAGTTTGAAGGTGCTGGATTGGAGTCAGTATCGGATGAGTCATATTCAGAAGTTAAGTTATTTTCAGAGTTCTGTCTATACCGTCGGTTAGGGAATTTATAAATGTTGCCTGTTTGGTAGTCTCTAGAATCCCTAATGAACTTCTGATGCTTTCTAAACTTAACAGATTACTGGTATCTATCCAGGTTGAATTTCAATTTATTCTCTAGAGCGGTGAAAGTGGCTTCATCCTTAAACTGCTTGAGTCTCTCAATCTCTTCACCCAATTTCTGATTAGTATTTTCTAATTTAGTTTTTTCAAAAGAGCAGATAATTTCCATAAATTTTTTGGAGCAACACCCCGCTGCCGTTTCCCATTCTTTCATGAAATCGGGGTTATCAGTGTATGCTGTTGGTATGTTCCGAACTCTTAAGCCCCTTGGGATCATCTCTTTTCTGATATAATTTTCTAATGATGAAACCTCCCAGCATGTCCGAATTTGCTGTTTATATAATTTAGTCATAAAGTTAAATGACTGGTTAGTGTCCAAAGGTGTTTGTTCATTGGTTAATGTCTCGTTTGAAAAGACCTTCTCTGCATCCCTACACCAGGTATTGAAATCTTGTCTATTAGAGAGAAAGATAGGTGATCTCTTGTGGAGACTGCATGGCGCGGCAGGGATTAAAATGGCGGCCGACATCGAGGACTACTTCGAAAGCTCAGACGACATCCCCCTGCACTGCCTGGAGAATCTGGGATATCGAGGGCCGGCAGAGCCTGTACAGCCGAAGCGGGTTACCCGTTCACCATGGAGATACTCACCTCTCTCCTCTCAGACCTGCGCCAGACTCTTTTCGCGGAGATCTCCCAATTAATTGACGATGTCAAAGAGTTTACCGCTCACCTGACCACCGTGGAGCAGCTTACCCAAACACTTGCAGCTCAGGTGATAGACCTCCAGACGCAGGTGAGAGAACTTACCACGGCTCACACTACAGTGTCCCACCAACTAGCAGCCATGGAAGATAAACGCAGATGGAAGCACATAAAAATACGAGGCCTCTCTGACACTGTGACCCCGGCTGAGCTGCCCAATCTCCTCGGCAGGCTTTTTGCAACTCTGCTGCCACCCAGGCAAGCAAAGGAGATACAGCTGGATGGCATGTTTCGCCTACCCAAACCACCACAACTCACAGGTTCCGCGACAGGCGACCTCCTGGTCAAACTCCAAAATGGGCCAGACAAAGCAGCACTCATGAGTGCCATCAAAGGGAAGAACCCCTTCAGCTTTGAGGGCATGGACTTAACATTTTTCTCAGACCTGTCTCGCACTACCCTGCAATGGCGAAAATCCTTTCGACCGCTGACAACATCACTTGCGGCCAGAGGGGTGACATATCGCTGGGGACCAGCACATGTGCTCATAATACTGCATCAGGGCACTGAACATTGAGTAATGGACATAGCAGAGATGGACACTGTAATGGCGAAACTGGGCCTTATGACCCCCCCGACTACAACAGCGTGGGACCCAGCCAATGTCGTCCTGTTTGTCCCAAATCTCGGGGGCGCATATGGGAAGAAAACCACATGAACCACAGCCTCTTGTTTTTCATGTTTTTGTTCTTGTCTGTTCTCTCTTCTCATTACAATTGTTTAATAGATAGAGGTTAACCCCTCTAGCTAACCCTTCACACAAAATGACCACTAACTCTAGGCCACTCTAAACCTCCGGCACACGCAAGGAGGACCACATCCACGGTCATTTAAAAATACTCCAGAACTAACAATGTAGTCCTGGAGTGGCTGTTTAGGTCTCCAAATCTATAAGCCTGCAGCGAAACAGTGATTTTACTCACCTTTTCTCGTCTTCGTGGCTAAGATCATCAATCTTGATCTCAGCCAATCCAGTGCTTTCCCATAGGAATGCACTGGGAAGCTATGGTGCATGCGCTGCAAAACACAGCGCTGTGAAAAGGCAGCTTTTACATTAAAAAGACTGCAGGGACATGCTATAGACACCAGAACAATTATGTTAAGCTGCAGTGATTCTGCTGACTATTTAAAGAATTATTGCCCAAACATGCTTTGCATAGCCTTCTGTCAAAGAGATGAATATTCCACAATAGATGCACCCCATATGCAATAACTTGTTTTTATTTTTTTACACTCTTATCAATAGTCCTTACCACGCCAATAGATTTACATTTATTTGGTGTGGGGGGAGGGGTACAACGATACTAATGGCAATATAAAATCCATCTATATACTGATGAGCATAATAGCAAACAGACCTATGGACTGCGCTATCAAAATCGTCCATTTTGTTAGCCTTACTGAATGTATCCAGGAATACAGAATTTGCTGGACCTATATAAGTAAACAAAAAGCATCATGTACCTTTACAACTTCAGGAATCACAAGTGCCTCATCAGGGGAAATCTGAATACCGAGGACAGTTCCAGCAGTCCAGCGGAGAGGACGAATGACCAGCTGTCGCATGCTCCACGCCAACCATCCACTTGTGACACCAGACACAAAATCTGACTCCCTCTGCAGAGTTCCTTGTCTGTCACAATGATAAGACAATATATCAAAGTTAGAAAAAATATACAGGATTGTAATCGATTATGTTATTCAAAAAATAGTGCGGAGCAGCATAGGTGTGAATTATTTGTTCAGGAATAGCATATCAGTTATTTTAATATTTACGCTTTATTTATTTGGTGAATGTGCACACTTGACTTTAATGGTAATTTATTCAAATCTCTATGTATAAATTGCATTGTAATGTTATAATCTCTATAGAATTTACGCAATGTTTTCTATATTTAGTTTACACTATAATTAAAAGTCTTCTAACATTTGAGGGTCCACCTTGGCAACAAGCACAATACAAGAACATGCTCTCCTAATTATGGTCTCCACCTGACCATCTCCTGAATGACGGTAGGAAGTCCAAGAGGGATGCTCCCTTTGCGTGTAAATTCAGTTTGCAATTGGCGCAGCGTAACACTGAGCAATCCTTGTGACTGGGTATATCGGAGAATCATGGACACCCAGAAGGACATCTTGCTGTCCCAGTCGGCGCTATTAACATCTCTTGATTGTTTAAAAGCTGAAAAAAGGAAGGACATCCGCTCATCATCTTCCCAATCAGGTGGATATGTTTCCACAGGTGCCATAATGTGTCACAATTGTGAGGGTAAACCTAAAGAAAGAAGTAAAGCAGAGTTGGTAGAACTGAACTGGTAAAGAAGACTTTTTTTTTTCTTTACAGGAAACTGTTTGATATCTGATAAGAGGGTCAGAATACCTTATTAAGGGATAGACAGTTCAGATTACAGTAAGAGAAAGGAAACCAGATATTGCTCAGATAGGTGACAGGACAGGAATGGCAACAAAGTTAATGTGCAAGAGAAAGAAACATTGATACAAACCCCCAGCAGGCTCCACAGCGCCCCCTCTCTGTCTGCTGCCACCAATCTGTCCCGCACTCCTATATGTCCGAAGATAAGATGTCCATATGATGCATAACTAAATGATAGCCAGGTTTGACAGGTCTTTCTTGAAGCGGCCTCTGTGGACCGCAGTCCGCAATTTGTTACACACTTTACTATTGGCTACACAAAAATGGCTCTCTAAAAATATTGTTCGAGCTACAACAAAATGGCGCCATGAATAAAGCTATGGCTCTAGCTACAACAAAACGGCTCTTGCGTTTAGAACTCGTGCGGGAGTCTCAGTGTGGAGCCAGATAACGCGCAGACTGCCCCCTAACGGCAGAGTACAGATACTGCATGCCAGCAGTGTACACCGCGATTCTGCATCAATAAACTATATATGAAGGATGGATGGATGCACCTTATAAAACACGAAATGAAATTAATGTGATCTAAGGCATATATAATAAATAAAATGAAAAAAAAATAACAATAATCAGCTCAGTGTTTTTAACCCCGGTGAATTGTTTCTCTTGGTAATATTTATGAGTTGGTGGAGCGGCGACTGGTTCTAAACACAGACACGTCGCAAATGATGGCCTTTGAGGTCCAGTTAATGGGGACATTTTTGTGAAGGTGTGTAAATCTCTAGCACTGTCTCTCGGTCTCCGGGAAAATGGCCGCCATTGTACAGTACGGTGACATTTTATTTGTCATCGCGCACTTGATCTTTCTCTAGTGTTTATAACGTAGGGACACGCCCCCTTACTCCAGTCCTAGACTGTAACTAGTTGGCGGGAAAGAGGACGAGCAGGTAAGCTGAATGGTGATCATGGCTTCTATTATGTTTTTACAGAGTAAAGCCAAATTGGGAATGTATAGCAGCCAAATAATTACATTTATATCATAAATCGAATGTCTCTGCACAAAATCTTAACCTTGCAAACTACATATTTTTAATAAGTTTGGATATTAAAGGACCACTATAGTGCCAGGAAAACATACTCTTTTTCCTGGCACTATAGTGCCCTGAGGGTTCCCCCACCCTCAGGGACCCCCTCACACCCGGCTCTGGAAAGGGGAAAAGGGGTAAAACGTACCTTTTTCCAGCGCTGGGCGGGGAGCTCTCTGCCTCCGATCCTTCTACGTTCCGCCCCGACGGTTGAATGCGCACGCGCGGCAAGAGCTGCGCGCGCATTCAGCCGGTCGCATAGGAAAGCATTTACAATGCTTTCCTATGGACGCCTGCGTGCTCTCACTGTGATTTTCACAGTGAGAATCACGCAAGCGCCTCTAGCGGCTGTCAATGAGACAGCCACTAGAGGATTAGGGGGAAGGCTTAACCCATTTATAAACATAGCTGCTAAGTTTATAAAAAAAATGGGTTAACCCTAGCTGGACCTGGCACCCAGACCACTTAATTAAGCTGAAGTGGTCTGGGTGCCTAGAGTGGTCCTTTAACCCAAAAATGGACAGAAAAGGCACATTAATCTTATTAATAATAATAATATTATATTCACCAGGACCCAGGCAATGCCCACAATAAGTTCTTCATACTGTTATCCTAAGTGCAGCTGAATCTCTCTGGATAGAAGAGGCAATAGTATTATTAGTATTAACATTTATATAGCACAAACTTATTCCGCTGCACTTTACAATATTATTAAGGAGGGATTTAACAACTAATGAGACAAACTATTCCAAAGTTTGACAGAAACAAGAGGTTGATTAGTTTTAAAACTATATTACACGTGATGAACAGATAATAAATTAAGGTTATTTATCTACTTTCGGCCTGGCCAATAGAGACCCTGGGATAATACATAAATGAGTCAATGGTATTAATCACTGACATAATACTGAAAATAAATATTATTAAAATACAGACAGGCTTAAAAAAAAAAAAAAAAAAAGCAGCTTATTTTGGTGCACGATTTAAATGTACATTTTTCATTTTAGAGTACACTAAGAGAAATGCATTTTATTTTCTTATGAATAAAATTAAAGGGACACTTTAAGCACCATAACCTCTACATTTTGCTTTAGTGGTTGTGGTGAATGGTGTCCCACGGCAAGCTGTCATAAAAGATGTCATAAAATCATTTATAACACCTAATGCTGACAGGTGTCTCTGGTCTTTCTTTAGACATTATTCATTAACCAAAGGTTTATTCAGTAATCCATCAAATAATAGTAACTTGAATCAAGAATTGTAAAATTTTGACTAAAATAGCCACACTGTAACTATAGCTAATATGGGGGATGATTCCAAAACCGCAATTTGAGCTTACATTTTCGAATTTGGTTTTGATCTAACTTCATTTATGCAGAATTATGAAATTCAGCTAATTTTGCCAAACTGCATTAAAAATATCAGATTCAGATTTTCACTTATTACATTTCTTTTGCAATTCTGTTCTGCAATATAATATGGAACATGTTCCTGCAAGGGATAACAATCCAGCTATTTGTGCTAGATTAAAACTAGATTGAGCAGAGTGGTATCCACCATGTTTCTGTTGGCACTTACTTTGTTTGTCAATTAATTGCTGAGAAATATGAATGGTTTCCTTGAACCCAATAATAACCAAATCTCCTACATTTCATCCAATTAACAATGGACGCAAGGTTTAATTTAGTTTTGGTTTATTTTTAAATGTAAGAATTTTTTTTGAGGATATATCCAGGGCAGCTCTACAGATGGATGTTGCTAGTCCTCCTAAATTGGACAGAACCACATCCTAATTAAACAATGAGAGACTTTATTCATTTTAACTCCCCATTTACATGTATAACACATGATAAGCCACTCTCACACACTCGCATTAGAATACCTCTCCTCCTTCAGTTAGTTATCTGTGTTGGTGATTTGAGAAGAAGCGTTTTGAGAGTCTGCAGAAAGTACGGTATGTCCTTTGTATGTAGTGTGGAAACCAGTTTTCTCTGCTCACTCCAGCAACTGAAATATCTTCAGGGCCTGCATTCTGTCGGAAGGATGTGATATTGAGTTGTCCATTTCACCTGTTATATCAAGAAAAAGCAATGTGTATGTATAAAGGTTAAACATTCTGTGAAATAATAAATTAAAAAGTGCTGTGTGGTGGACTTCGAAGACACCTTTAGGTTATAAAGCCCCTTCCCAAGGTAGCCAACCACTGTGATCAAAACATTAGTAAAGTACAATTCCTAAATGAATGAAGAACATGCCTGAGAGCTACTCTTCATCAACTTTGGAAAATGATTTTACAAGATACAAGAAGTATTTGTAATCACAGTACATTTCTATAGAATGAGCAATGAACCCCTCACCTAATGGTTTTGTCTACTTATTCATTTTGTAGATGTGGGATGAAAGCACATTGCTGTTTAAGCACATATCAGGACGAACCCTGCTTTCTTCATGATGGAGAATGATTTAGCTCTCTCTGATCAGGGCTCAGATGCTGGCAGTGAAGAAGTTCTGACACCTGCAGAGCTGATTAACAAGTTGGAGGAGGTGAGATGTTCTGCATGGAATAAAAACAGTGTATTGTCGTGATGTATCTGTGCAACCCCATTGTTTTTGGTTTCTTGGAGTGATCTTGTTGAGACGTTTAATAATACCAAACAGAGGAATCAAAACATTACCTATTAGGGTGGCAAAATGAATAGTATACACATTCATCATCTCTAATTGATAAATGAATGTCTCGGTCACCAAGTAAAGTCAATCCATTTCCAGACAGAATGTGCAGAGCTGCAGAATCTACTGGCTCATTGTAAAAAGAAAAATATGAGTAGAAATGTACTAAATGACAAACTTTGGGACTGATCATTAATGTTTATAACTTACATTATTTTAAGACAAATATGCTACCGTACTTAAAATATTTTGACAATAATGTTTAAATTAAAAATACATTTGTAATTATAGACATTCCTAAAGCATTTGGTTTAGTAATCCTCATGAATTCCTATAAAGAGAAGACAAACAATAAACTGATATTTATAAAAGCATATGGTCAACTCACATTACAATGTCAAATATCAGAAGAAACAAGACTCTTTTACTGGCGAATCCCTATGTTTTATTTAGTTCTCAGTGTGAAATCAGGTGGACACCTGCAAGTCCAATTCTTCAAAGCAAATTTTGATTTATCTATAAAAGAACTGTTTGAACTTTTGTTAAACAGTTTTTTTTTTTTGTTTTTTTTTGGACTTTTATGAATTATTTAAATATAATTTGGAAGCAATTAATTTGCAATAAATGTATAAATATATTATTTATCTGAATTCTAGATTATTTATGCCTGTATGCTTCTTTCCTTGCTAGCATTACCAATGTTATAGTAGTGCATGAAACACTGAATATTTTGTGCTGCCTCACAACTGTTTTGTGTATTCTTCATAAATTTTGGTTATAGAGCTGTTACATTTTAAATATACATATTTCAAAATAACTTTTCTCCATATCACTGTGTGCCGTGAGGTATAGTTTTTTTGCATCCCTGTTTTGGAAGTCCAGCATTCTATCTTTTATTCACAGTTTTGTAAACAAGGTTGTGTTTAATGAGCTGCCAGCCACTAATTGTTACAACTGTGTCTCACCTCTCCTCATGGAAGATAGAGATGTGCATATGCACAACTTGGACAGGTCTCACACCACAGAGTGGGATTTCCCTTTTAATGTTTAAGTAACGGGGGTCATGCTCTTAAGTAGATTTAAAAAAAATAAACACATATGAAGTGTTTTGCTGATCTGCTGTTCGCTATTTTCTGCAAAAAGGCAGGGCTCACTCTGCTCCCACAGCTTTTGCAGGTTTACTCTTGTATATGAGGCAGCAGAGTATGCATGGATAAAGTTGTCCTGAGGGCAATGGACTATGCATTGCCCTGTGCAGTATACAGATGTGTTTTGCTATAAGGCAATAATAAAGTGTAAGATGTATTTATTTTATTTTTAATTGATGGGTCAGATATGGCAATAAGCATGGCTGGACAAAAGGTAGATCCAAAGATATTACAGTACTACAGCTGCCATGATGCATTGCCAACCTTTAGAATAGGGAATACATATATACAGAATATTACATTTGGGAATCTACCCAGAATAGTGTACGTGAAATGTGTCAGAGTTAATATGGCAGCCAGTTGCATTTGAATGCTTGTAATGTGCAGTAGGTTATGTATAATTCAGTGTCAAGTATAGTAGTTTGCTGTGTGAGAATGCCTGTAGACAGGATATAGGAGGAAACCTTTGCAAATATGTCCAATAGTGTCCAATTCATTCATGAATTTAGTATTACGTTAAGATAATTTTTTACATTGCTTACAGTTGTTAGTTGCTGTGTTCTCCAGTTATTATTGTCATCCATGCCTGACTTATCACATGTAAAGCTGGGGAATAATATTATACTTAACATGTTGGCTTAAAAAAAAGTATTTCATCATTAATTTAAAAATGTTTGTGTCGCACTATGTCTGCCACCGTTCATTGCGTTTAGACTGGTGTGTCCCACCATTGTGTACTGTGTCAGACAGGTTCTGTTACTATTTTGTGGTAAAAAGCAGTACATGTGAGTGAATATATTTATGTACAGCAATGCTACATGATTATGAATGTGTGTATTGTAGATTCTGTTCTTGTGTAGTGATGCAATGCACAAACTTTGTGTATATGTGTAGCAAGATAAAGGAACCAACTTCTTCCCCTGTTCTTCTTTGTCCACCAGGCATGGCTTAATGAAAAGTTTGCGCCTGAGCTCTTGGAGAGCAAATCTGAGATTATTGAATGTGTAATGGAGCAGTTGAACCATATGGTAACTTTCTTTCCTGGTCTATTCAGTACCTTGGTGGTAATGACTTGAAAGCTGTCCTTGTCTGACTTTCAACTTGTTTAATGCCTATATTTATACAGGAGCAGAACTTGCAGAGGGCAAAGGCTGGTGACCTGAAGATCAGCTTCCACCACATGGAAATTGAGAGGATCCGATACATGCTTAGCAGTTACCTTCGAAGCCGCTTGATTAAGGTAATTTGTCAATTTCTGCTAACTGAGCGGAGCTTGTGAGTACTGCATTTTACAGGATGGTCAGTATATTTATTTTGTTGGAAACGCTCTGTATATATGTAAGTGTCTCTCTGACTGTGTAAAATCAATCGTTGCCTGATGCTGGCCTAGATTTTAATATCTGTAGGTAATCTTTTCAAATGATTTAATATTTCTAGAAATTCTTTTAAATTAAAAAAATGTCTTCAAAATATTACAATGCCAAAAATATATCATGTCTAAAAATATATATCCACTATTCAAATATTTAAATATTCTTCAAAATATTAAATTCTATTAAAACTGTATACATAATATATGAAATCATTTGAAAAGCTTATTCAAAAATATTAAAACAAGGCCACTACAGGCAGATTATATAACTGAACTTCAATCCTGGCGTCTTGCAGTAATATATGGTGCTTAGCTCTGTATAATGGCTACTGAAGCCACATTAGTGATTTACTGATCACCTTTGTAAGCTGCAGCTAAATTGTTTGAATGTTTATTACTTAATATAACGAACTGTGCTTCTGTTGGTCCTTTCACTTTATGTAAAGATTGAGAAATTTTTCCCCCATGTCTTGGAGAAAGAGAAGACTCGAGGGGAGGGAGATCCTCCATGTTTGTCACCTGAAGAGTTTGCTTTTGCCAAAGAGTGAGTTTTTCCAAAGTCTTATAGTAGGTGAAATGTACATGTGATTTTTCACCATCCTCTACTACCACATACACAAATATATATATATATACACACACACGAAACAATTAGAAGTATTTTAAGACATTTTTCTATTTACAATGAGGGACAGTTTAAAGAAATACATGAATTACAGAGCTTTCTCTACAAGTAACCCACATAATGTGTGTTAACTGAGGTTTGTATGTCTCAATTACTCAATAGGATGATATATGTTGTGTTATATTTGTACTTACTTATTCTGTAGCGGCCTGCATCCAACCCACACTGTGAATTATCAAAGCCCAAGGAGATATTGTGGCTTTTACTAAAGCTAAACAAAAAACAGACTGATATATACTACTGGGAATCTCTACTTCATTTAATTGAGACTAGTGTGAGAAATGGACTTCCTTGTTTTTTTTTTTCTAGGAATGTGTTTATTGAAAGGGACAACTGTGTCAGTTAGTCAGTCACCTGTAATCTTAAACTGACCCGATAGCAATTCTTGGTTTGTGCACAAAAGGCATACGTGTTGTCCTAAATCTTACACAAGGATTATTGTTATTCCAAACAAAGAAATGCAATGCAGCATAACGTTTGTAACAGAATGCCAAACGCATATGTGTCCCATCTCTATAGGTACACGGCACACACAGAAACCTTATTAAAGAGTGTGGCTCTTCGACACATGCCACCAAATTTGCAGGCTGTGGATCTTGTTAAATTGGGTAAGTGAATCAAAAGGAATGGAATTAAAACAGCAAGGATAAAAATGGAAACTATTTTGTCATTTTGTCTTCTATTTGTAGTCCCAAAGCCAAACCTAGATTCCTTTGTGTTCCTGAAAGTTAAAGAACATCAGGAAAACATCTTGGTGGAACCAGAGTCAGATGACCAAAGGTACGAGTTGTGTAT
Source organism: Pelobates fuscus (assembly GCF_036172605.1). Lineage (NCBI taxonomy): Eukaryota > Metazoa > Chordata > Amphibia > Anura > Pelobatidae > Pelobates > Pelobates fuscus. Next base: position 262,544,188 of record NC_086319.1, on the reverse strand, counting down.
TTTTTCTCTCACAAACAGTCATTTTTCCATCATACACAACCATATCTGTACTGGTCATATGGACACTCTCAGCCACAGTTCTCAATTTCCTCTTACATAACATACTTTACATGAGTTTCTCAGTCTTGCCTTTGAACACGTGCTTACTGAAGAAAATAGAAACAGAGTGTGACATTTGCAAACTCTTTCTTGTACATGCCAAGATACACACAATCCCTACATACACACACACTATTTTCCTTAACTATGCATTCTTTATACATGCTCCTTCCATCTATTAAAGGTTCATTAGAAACATAGCTGCCCACTACACCACCTATGGTGCACGTAAGCTGTCCCCCGTTCTGTGTTAAGTTGTTTTCAGGTGGTTTTAACGCAAACATAGGATCCCATTGGTTTATTGCTATTTCAGACATTATACTTCTGCATTTGCAATATCAAGCCATATTTAGGATCTGTGTGTAACTTCTGCATTAGTAGTATGCTACATCAGGACTTGGCCATGAGAATCCAGGGGACCCTCTGTTTTTGACATAGAGTCAAGGAACAGTGCAAAGAGCATGGTGGCATCACAACCGCTATAGCAACCTAGACCTGTTATGGTGCTTGGAATGCTCTTTTAACCCCTTAACGACCACTAACGGTTCAGGACCGTCATCGTAAAAATCCCTTTGAGGACCAGTGACGCTCCTGAACCATCATAACGGTATTATGTACTTACCTGTTCACTGCCGTTACCCCGGCGGTGATTGGCGTTACTCCCGGTGTGGGTCAGTGCAGCACGGACATTCCACATCTCCACGCTCTGCATGGAGACGCTAAACACTCCCCATAGAGATGAATTTATTCAGTGCACCTCTATGAGGAGTTGCTGATTGGCGTAGCGCTGTATTTTGCTGTGCATGCACACTAACCTGCAATTGGCTGAGATTATTAAATTTGGGAGGTGGGGCCGGCTGCGTCAAGACTGGTGTGGCGCAGGAAAAAAGGTGAGTTTAAACACCATTTTAACAAAGAGGCAAGAGGGTCCGGAAACCTAAACAGCAGTTTTTAGAACTCTATTGTCAGGCATACATGTTTGTATTCCTGACACTATAGTATTCCTTTAAATCAGATTTTTTTTTTTTTTTTTTTTTATCGGATTTATTTTTATTCTTTTAAATATTACTTTTGAGTATAAAAATCTATCTAAAGTTAGCCTCCTATTTAAGATACCTTCTAGTTCAAACATTATTCAGCGTGAAATAGGGATTAGTTATATAGCATGTGGCTGTGTAATCATGCAATATTAAAAATTTTCCTAAACTAATTCCATTAATCCAAGTTAATTGAACTTTAATCTGCAAACATGCACTTTTTTCACAGCAAAAAATGTTAAAATATAAACATACAAAGTTCAGAAAAGACTTGGAGTCTGTATGTGCAGCTTTTCAATCTGAAACTCTGCACACACTGAAATTATTTCTATCGGGGTCAGAGGTATGACTTCACCTCCAGCAGTGCCATTAATACGTTAGTAGCCAATCTGGAATGAGAGATCCAGGCTGGCTAATGTCGGTTATGTGCATATTCTTGGAATTTATGGCTTTCCGTTAACGTTATCAGCCAATGGATGATCCGGTGGGATTGCCCCATTAGAGGTGACCACATGAAAGCATACTTTTGAGGAGTCTCTTTGGAAAGCAGTTTAAGCAGTATTGCAATTAGCATGTTTATCTCCCTTGTTAAAATTATCTTAGGATCCACTTATATTGGGATACTGGGACGTAGTGGTGGGCTTAACATGGTATAGCCATATAGTGTAACCAATTCCCCATATCGTTTGCTAAGATAGGTGGTTTTAAGTAACTTTGTAAGATTTAAAAATGTTTATTGTGTGTGTTTGTCCACTGTCCTTTAATCTATTATATATTGGTCATTTCATCGCCCTTTTTGTTTTGGGTTGTTTATTCTGCATAAATATGTGTGTTTAAATAAAGAAACCTGTTCAAAACTCTAGTTTACCTAATACATCACCTTTATTTGTTACCTTCTGTCAGTGCACCTCTTTACACACAATTTCTCTCTATTCCAGTGAGTATGCCATAGACATGGAAGTTGGATCCCAGCATCTCATCCGCTACCGCACAATAGCCCCACTTGTGGCCTCTGGAGCTGTGAATCTCATTTGACTTTGTATGCTGTACAAAACTATATAACCAGCAGGGGGCAGCAGAGTAACATACTTGAATTGTTGGCCACTCCATCTGTTGCACTGCATAAAACCAACACACTGCATACAAAAGGAAAGTAATGACCGTGTCATTCACAATCTAGCTGTATAATTCAGAACTTCATGTTCTGCTAACATGTATAAAGATAAAGAGTTCAACGGGTTTGGAGTCACTGATTTTCATAAAAATTGGGAAATGACTGCTTTTTACATTGTATAATACAAAGGCTGGCATGTTAATCTCCGAAGATATCACACAAGCTTGGATAATGTGCTTCCTTATTTTATTGGATATGTGAAAGACTTGAGACGGTATCAGTAACCAGAAGGTTAAGTTCCAAACAGTCATGGTAGCCCATTGCTTATCGGAATACTGTCCTACAATACACTTGCAAGTTGATCTGTGTGTCGCCTGTAGAATCATTTCACATATTCATCAATAGACAATTTATCTTCACTCAAAACAAATGCTTCAGCGGATTATGTGGACTTAAAAAGCAGATGGGTGAAGAAAAATACAATCGAAAAATTTAGAGTTTGTCATCAGTCTTTGTTTTTGAATTAATTTCTGAAAGATGATGTAAAACATATTTCCTGTTATAGATTAAAAACACAGCACAAAGCTCATAAATGATCACTTCTATTTAATATTTAAGTATGTGTGTATATTGTTGGCAAACTTGAGTCAGCCTATCAAATCTTCGTACGAAAACAAGGAATGTGTCCATGGAACACATTTGTTTCTCGTTGCATTAGATTTGTATTATTTCCTAAAAATTGCCCATTTTCTTTGGAAAAATAAAATTTTAGCAGTTATATTTGTATTTAATACTAACTGTTCATTTGGTGACAGTTGTCGGCTTAGATTTCCCCTTTTATCTTTTTATCTACTGATTTTACATTGTCAGTTATATAGTTAAACCCTGGCAGTCACCAATCCTTTAAAATGTTTTATTCTCTGTAATTGACTCGTACATTGTATTTTGAGAGGGTGAATGGTTATTATTAGCATGCATGCACTTTGTATTCACTGACATTGTAGATCACACCTCCGTGCTAAAGTCATTAAGGTATAAGCTAAACACTTCAGATATCTGTCTTTTGCCTTTTCTGCATGACAAATGCGCTTCATTTTTTTTTCTTATTAATTGGGTCTTTTTCTCTGAAGAACCATTAAATTAATGAAGGTCATTGACTTAATGAGTAAACAAACTGTACCCTCCCCGTTTAATTTAACAATAAGAAGGCCATTTTCCCTGAAGGCTTCAGCTTTGTATACAATGCAGTATTTAATGCTCAAACAAAAACATGATTTACGTGTCTCTCACTCTCTGTCTGTCTAACCCAGTCTCCTGTTACTCTCACTCCTAGCACTGCACATGAAAAGGTCTACAAACATAAATCTGAGAACAATTGTTAAATCTCTGGAGAATGAAACTGTGTTGATTAACCAGGGGAAGGGGTTACTTTTTTTAATTGTAACTTTTTTGTTGCTTAAAACATATTTTATTTTGCACCTGGAGATTTGTAATAAATCCAGTTTTTGGCTTAATAACAGTGCATTTCCACTTGTTTTAGTATTGGTGTTTAATACAGAAAGGTGATGCCTGCAAAAATATAAATTACTAATGGGCAATATAAGTAAAATGTGAAAGATACTGATGTATCAAATATATAAAGATTAAACAATGTCACTTGTAAATAAAATGTATATTATATACTGTAAACAGGGATAAAGGCTGATCACTCACACTGCCAATGGAATCTGAGCACTAAACATTGAGCTACTAGGTTATGTGTTCTTTTTCCCATTAAAAAGCTTAAAAAGTTTGATTTATTCACCGAGTTCTAGTGAACTGAAAGCTGAATTGCAAAATTTAGGCTAAAATAGCTGAATCAGAAAAATCCTTCAACACCGCTGTTATCTAATCTTGGCTAATTTTGCCATTTGGATTTTACAGTTCATTGTTTAGCAAAGGAATGCCCGCTGTGTGTTGCTCACCAATGGGCCAATCTTATTTCAGACTTATCGATGTGCTTTACATTCCTGATTGTTGCATATAAGGGTGCAGTTTCTAGACTTGTCTTTAACGTCACTTGTAGTGTAGCAATTCTTCTTAAATACACCAAATTTCACCAAAGTATGGCTATAAACTTATTTTTTTATTTAATTCATGAGCAGCCTGGTAATGTTTAGCTGGGTTTACTTCAGCACTGTACATAGGAGATTCAGTATAGTAGGTGATTGATTATACTCTCCAAGTAATTGTCAGTTATTCTTAGTGGGACAAACATGTTGGCCTTCCCACCTGATACTTTAACATGCAACCCAGTGTATATGGAGTATGAAATATGAAATATTTTAGGAATAGGGACAAATGCATATCACAAGGCCATTAAGGGTGTCAGATTTTCTGTCCACCCCTTTACTGTAGGACATCAGGTGAAGGGATAAGAGAGAGTCCAGGGCTTCATATAGGTCATAAGGTGGTCCACCAGCATCAACTAATTCCACATATTTCATACCAGAGGATGTTTAAAGGAAAGGGTTAGGAAAGTAGGTCTTAGAGCTCTCCATTATCGACCCACAGAGTGGTGTGTATTGGATGTGGCAGTGTCAGGTTATACTGCCAGCCAGGTACCCCTAAGCTAATAATTGATTCTGGTAACACCAGTTTGAATTTTACTTTCCTCTTGCCCAATGGATAGAGTAAAATGTTAAACTATTCTTTGTTGGTGGGAGTAGGTGTACCCACTGTTGATTTCTGTTTTTAATGCAAATAGTATGGGGAATTAATTCCTGATGCCATTGTTCAGGGCAAAATCAGTTTGGCTCAGTTTCGATGCTGTTTAATTTGATATAATAAATTTTGTCCCTTTTGGAAGAAACCAAATTTGTGGGCTAACTTTGCTGATGAAAATTAATTTGATTGTAAATTACCCCATACTTAATTATGCAGTATTTTGCATTGACACACCCTCCAAGCCAATTCTAACATTTCCAAACAACATGTTAGTTTTGCTGTAATTTAGAAAAGGACTCATAATACTTGTGGTTCCATTACAATTGGGGGGCTACTTGTGGGCCAGCCTAGAATTTCTATGGTTTTTTTCAAGTCAAGTAATATATATGTGTCTGCTGATGGCTTCTAGATTTTTTTCTAACCATGTACGATTGTTGATAAAAATTACATCTAAATTCCTTGTTTTGTTTGTCAAAATTAATACAAATTAAGATAATGTTAGGGCTGTGGGGGAAAAAAAGTCCAGCTGTAGCCCATACTTGTTGGCAACAGAAGCAGGCTGAATGTTTCCTATAGTCTGATCATGGTATAACTAGTAGAACTGGATGTAAGGCTGGCTGCAGTGCGGGAAGGTACATTGTTCTGTTTTAATGCCCAAATTATGGTGAAACTAGCATGCTGTGAGGAGAAACTAGTTGGACTGCAATATATTGAATAATTACCCATAGGGTTGTTTATTCTCCGTTCTATTACAGCACTAAATTTAGCCCTACAAATTCACTTTTGGGTTGATATCCAACTGAATTCGGGTGTGTGTGCGCGCGCACCAATGTGCCAAAAATCATACTGTCAATACAATAAAAATTTTTTTAAAGCTGATAACTTGTCTTCTATGCAGACAATAACATATGATCTATTTTGGAGGTCATGCCATCATTGTGGAAGTTATCTCCATATTATTGTTATTTATATTCAACAACATATTTGTCAGTGCTGTAAAATAGATGGGCATACAAGAATAAAAGTTGTTGAGAGCACTACTCAAACAAGGTTGATGGCGTTGTCCAAAGGCGATCTCCTAATGGTAATCTCTCAGTTTCTTAGTATCGGCTTTCCCATGCATTCTGTTTAGATCTCAGGGACTTCCTTATGTCCAGACTGATATAAGGTTATATATATATATATATATATATATATATATATATATATATATATATATATATATATATATACAGTGACTGCCAACTAGGATATTTTGGATCATAAGGTACATAGCTGAAATTAAGCCATTTATAACCAAGGTTTTACAAAAAATTGTGTATAATGTATTGTGGCTAATGGTCATGGTCTGTAATTCTGTGTGAACTTTTTCTGTCATATGGTCCTCTTATTTGAAATATAAAGACAGCTATGTGAATGATTGGTCTCTCTACATTCATGTGAAGTAGCCCTTCATTTTCATCTCTCTAATGTCTGCCCTCTTTCTAATTTTTTTGGTCATGTAATTGATCTTTGTAATACTGAATCTTAAAACGTGGCATCTATTTGATGATTTACTGTTTTTGTTTGGTTGTTGTTTTTTGCAGTTGTGATTTTGTACATTCCTTTTGATGCCTGTCAAATATATACTGCACTTTACTTTTTTACAGATCTGTAATCAATGCATTCTGCCCTGTCGGGTAAAAAAAAAAAAAAAAATCTTACTTGCTATACAAGTATTGCTGAGTAAGCTACCCTCAAACATCCTAATTACCCATCACAATTCCCTGAGGGTAGAGGCAGAATAAGCTGGATCTTTAGTCTGTTTAGTTATTGAGGCATCAGGGGGAACCTGTGTGTCTTTTTTATTTATTTATTTATTTATCAATCCCCCCCTATTTTTGAACCACAAGCAACTTCTGTATCCAGAAGGTCAAACTAACTTTTTTGTGGAGCGAAGTCCTCAAAGTTCCATATATGAGCACATTTATATATCTGTATATGCATGTGCAGATCTACATGTGCGATGCAAAACAGATTAACATAAATCTGACAGGTCTTGTGTGTCTGTTATTTATTGTTCTAGAACAACAACAAAAAAAATGAGATACATTATTTAGTTGGTCTGGGCAGCTATCTTCAGACTGTGACATTTTTTGCTATATCTATATGTCACTGTCATACACTGCTGTACCATATTCATAGGTGAGATTTTTTTTTTGATTTTTTTTACTCAAGCCATGTAATGCAGATTTATGGCACAATGAAGCCATATGAAATGTAGTTGAATGGCAGATCTCTCCTTAGCACTTTTCTCCTGGTTCTTTTGACCTGAACTTGTGCCCCAGCTAACTTTGATAATGGACGTTGGGCAAGGTCTATATTGCCTGTTGGATCACTGAATCCAGTGATATTTTATATATGTTTCCTTTGTGGGTCAGACGAATAGCACTTCCAGGTCATACGAGACGCCATTTTGATTTCACCTTTGCTCCATGAGGTCTCATACTCCAAGCTGTGTCCAGGAATCCTGCTGGAGGGCTTTCCGTTAATCCAGTGGCTTTCTTTCCGGTCAGCATCACATTTGGTGCCTAAGGGACTCTCAAACCGGCGTGAACAGGCCAGCCTAACAGGACAGCGTCTGGCACTTCTTGCAAGTGAAGGGAATAACTTTAGCTGCATTATTTATTCGTCATTGACCAGATCCACAGAAACTGCTGATATCATCAGTCAGAATTTACCAGGACTTGACTACATGGAACATCTTCCATATGTACCTGTATATATATAAGTATTATTATCTCTTATTTTAGACACAGGGAGTGGTGTGTGTATTTGGCACTTGTTGCTTTCAATACTCTATTTTAATATTTTATATATGCTACTGGCGGAGTTGCCATTTGTTTAATCCACTGGCATTTGGCTAGGATTATCAATCACGATGAACAAAATTATTTCTAGGATCATCCGTTACGATGAAAAAAATTAAATTAATTGATTGTTTTAGAGAGAGAACACTGATTTTTTTTTAAAATATCTTTTTAGTCTGAAAAAGAAAATAGTAACCCCTTTAAAGTGCTTTGGCAGTACCAAAAGCTAGCTCAACCTTTAATTTGTCTCTTAAAGCAGGTATCAGAGAGGGACCATTTAGATCCAAAGCTTATTTCATATTGAATCTAAGACTCTTAAATTGAATAAAATTGCATCTACAGTATGTTAAACTGTATACACCAGTGTATTCACATTCAGGGGTCACTTTTTATTGAAGTCAAGCTGTGGTGAGATAAGTGAAAGAAACACTAAAGCATGTGAAAAACTATTTCTAACGCTAGAGTGTCCTAGTGCATGTTTACTTTTTGTAGAGTTCCACGCCCTGTTTTTAAAAATGTGGAAAAAATATATTACTTACCTTTTCTCCAGTGCTGAGACTCAGACGTTGTCTGGCACTCGAGCCAATAATCTAATCCAATGCACCTCATAGAGGAGGAATGGGAACAGATGTGCATGCATCCAAATGTGTTTAATTTAATGCTTCCCTTTGAGCTGCAATGTCACATGACCAAGTTTTACACCCCAAAAATCGGAGCTAATATCGAAAACAGGAAGTATAGGCGCTCACTATATGGTGAAGCAGGCTGCGGTATACAATACAAGGGCTCCCAAAACCTTGTGTGGTGGAATAGACCAGATAAAAAATAGCGTATACTGCGCCTTAAAATTTATACATACATAAACCTTCGATGCAAAGTAATAGACCTCAGGGAAAAAAAGGGAAAAAACAAATAATAGTGCAATACAATTAGATACAGTAGTAATACAATAAATAATATAGGAAAACCACTCACATACGCTAGAGCTTAATAGAGCTCTGCTGTATAACGCGTGGACGGTACAATCCCCGTCTAAGGATGTGTGGTGGTCAGAATGGTGGTTGGAATGTTGATAGTCCTCCGAATCTCGGTAGAAAAAACAGAGAGGGGACTCCAATGGTGCAGTAAATACTGGTATATGTTAGTAAATAAGTAGAAAAGAATGTACTTACATTTCCCAGAGCAGAACCTGCTCTAGTTAAAACAGCATGGGTGGTATAATCCCCACCTCGGGATATAGATGGTATCAGGAATCAAGCCGAAAAAAGGAATGAGTAAATAGTACTCAAAAGTAACTATTTATTGAAAAAAGGGGGGAAAATATTAACAAACAAGATTAAAATCTCAATATAAAAGTCCCACTTGTAAATGTCCCACTTGACGCGTTTCGCCCGTTCAGAGGGCTTTTTCAAAAGTCAGAAAAGGCATGCAGCAAGCAGGGGAAGCAGGGGAAACCCGGGGGTATCCAACAACCCTAAAAACGAGACACACACTCTTCGGGAACCCTCAAAAGCTACTCAAGATCGCGCCGGGGAGAGGCGACCGCTCTCCCCAACAGCAAAGTCACGCACGGTCCCCTCGACATACTTGCATCCTACCCCCCCCCCCCCATGGACCGGCAGGGGATATCCCGGTCCTCACTGGACGTCTGGGGCGGTCTGGCAAGGTCTCACCACAAGTTCAAGCCTGAAATACAGAGGGGCAACCTAGTACGAGGCGCCTCCAAGATGGCGGCGGACTGTACGACCCACCAGCAGACAGTGCAACAGTCTGACCTCTCGCAAAGACTAGAGGCAATCTTCAACCGCATCTGGGATAAGCTCAGGGAGCGACAGACAGCAGCCCGAACTGACACTCCTGAACCTAAGAAGGAAGGTGAACGACACCGCAGCCGACAGGGAGTGAAGGGCAAACCCTTGGGCACAAAACTACAACGCACACACACTCTACCTGGCGGACATCCCGGACGTATTGCCCACACACACGGAGGCAACAACGACAAAAGCGGCAGAAGATCACAAGACCCTCAATCACTCCCGCAAAGGGAGAAAACTCGGGCCCAAGAGGTGACTAAGTGTGTGGCCAAGGAATGCAGGCCAGCACGCCAGCCTGGAGCTGGAGGGACACCCTCACACATACCGGCACAGCAAGGGACCACAGAGACACACGAACGGGCCCCCACCGCCACCAGAAAATAGGCATTGGATGAAGAGAACTCTGCCTTAGACCCCATGATCCCGCGGCAACATGATGACCAACTTCCACCAGGGCCCCTGACTTACCCACAAAAGAGATTGTGAGACTTTGAAAAAGCCCGCCCAGGGCGAAACGCGTAAGTCCCGTGGTGCCGACAACATGTATCTGGCATTCAGGGAGGTGAAGTACCAAGCAAGACAATTGGTGGACGGTTGACGGTGGACGGTGAACTCGACAGTGATACACCCCATGAACTGTGAGCCAGGCACATTGGATGTGTATGATGGCAGTTTCTCACCTAATAATATTACACCACCTTAAGTTTCTCTCCCCCCAGATGGTTACTTGAATTATACTCCTAGAAGTGTTGGAGAAGCCTGAAAGGGGTGACTGCATTGCCAATGTGGACTATATGAGTAAAATCATCATAAAAAAACTTTTCAGGACAATATCTATATATACACACATTTTGTATATTGCAAAATAAGTTCTGTAATACTTAATTATACCCAATTGTGTGCGCTAACTCATTTGTATGTACAATGGTAAGATGTAAGCTAGTATCACACCCTTTCCCACTCACACCGATCCTCTGAAACACACAATTTGCCCCCGGTATAAACCCTAGAGACTTTATACACTTCGAGGATAATGACTCAAATATACCAATTTTACACCAACCAACAGCTTTGCAGACCTCCCTCAACACACCCCATTCACAACCCACGACTTCTTCCAATACATCCAAATTAGGAGCTTTATCAGTGAACCCACTTACAAACGAGGCAGCATTACCCTGCTAACACCTCTTGAAAAAGCGTGTGTCAAGTACCCTATCCAAAAAGGACAAATCTCTGCAATATACTCCCTCATCACCAAGACCACTCAGGAAGGCTATTTTCCCTGCATGTCAGCTTGGGAGAGGGGCATAGGCCCCATTGGAGAACCCAATGACTGGATAGCAATCTGGGAAGCCACGGCAACGGTATCAATATGCGTTAATTACAAGGAACAGGCATACAAAATACTTTTACGATGGTACCTAACTCCACTTCGCCTAAAACAAATAAAACAGTCAGACCAAGACCTTTGCGGGAAAGGGTGTGGTCACAAAGGCACATACATCCACCTCTGGTGGGAATGCACTCAGATAGCGACATTGTGGCAACGGGTAGCGCAGCTCACATCCCAAGAACTGCACACAGATATTACGATGAACCTATGGTTGTGGCTCCTCTCTAGGCCCCTTAAAAACACTCCATGTGCACAAAACAAATTAGTCACCAAACCAGCACTAGCTATGAGACGGGCAATCGCAAAGAAATGGGGCAGCCCAGACATCCCTACTCTTGACTTGGTAAAACGCAAAATAAATGACGCCATGAAAATAGACAAACTCTCTGCTCTTGTAAGTGACACCACCAAACACTTCGATAAAGTATGGGAACCCTGGCTATATGAATTGTCACTTCCCGTATAAACCGTTCTCCCTGAGGGGGGCGAGGCAGGAGGGGAACCTCAGGGAGGCCCCCCCAGCGAGCCCACTCCACCCTCTCTTGTACCTTTGTGATATTCCTAACTCTCTCCCCCTTTTTAAAAATCTTTTATCCCTTTCTCTCCTTGTCCCCTTCTCCCATTGCCAATGTACTCAACCCAATGTTGCCCACCTAGACCCCTACCCCATACTCTTTTGTCCCCCATCTCCCTGCCTCTCTACTCAACTACCAACTTGCAATAGTTTGCAGTTACACAAACCTCCCTGGGCACAGCTAAACCGAAAACTACCACCCGCTAACAACATGGGCTATCCCCTCCACCACACTCTACGGCTTCAGGGGCCACGGGTCCTCAATTCATTACATACAGCTATCAACACACCCATACTTTGCATTCTAAAACACACATTTGTGTACCCCCCCTCCGCTTGCTAATAAGTTAAACGGTAATAGACTCCAGACCACAGACTCCCGTTACTATCACCACCGACATGGTCCTCACCGTTCTTCAGCTATTATGGCATTCCCCTGAGTTTATGTAACAATGTGCATCCCACTACCCCAGGCTGGTACTTGGAAACCCGACACAAATTAATGGCCAACAATATGATTACCTGTTATTTTTGTGTGCAATGTTGCCTAATATTTTTATGCTACTTAGAAACGCAGCCTATCCGATCTAACGTCCTTATTTTTCCTTTCTGTAATTTCCTTCAATGTTGAACTTTCAAAAATGAAAAATATCATAAATAAAGATTTTATAAAAAATGACAGGACCACTGCTCCCAGACCACTCCATAGGTAACTTTAGTGGTCCTTTAATACTTGTACAGTATCTCAGATGGTTGTCAGTGAGATGGCAATGTAGCAGAAACTCATTGTAGCCTGAGAAGTATGAAGTATATTCTAAAAGACTTCTTGTTGTTAGACATTCTGAATCCCGGAGGGTGCCAGAATACATTATAAGGGACATTCCAAGCACCATATTCACGTCCGCTCTTTGCATTCGTTTTAGTGCAGGACTTTTGGTGTCTCCATTCTCTATAATGCTTATAATTTCAGTGATTTGCACACAAGAAGCCCATCTGACTGATGACATCACATGGCCAGAAATGCAGAACATGAACCATGAGCATTGTTTTTTCCTTTCTTGCACATTTTGTAACATCACATGAAAGTGTATATCTACAGACCTACAGGTCTCTTTTTATTACTAATCCAAACACTATCCTGGTGTAAGCAAGTGTGTAAATAATATTCAGCACTTTTAAGGGCACTGTTTAAGAAATGTTCAAGATATGCAAATAACCTTATCTCTGTGCCTTGGGCATGTATAGGTAGCAGTATGAGATCATATAGCTGAGGTTATTGGGTGCACAAGGCTGTAATTTGCAGAGGGCCTTGCATCAGACAGACACTGTGCACTCTGCTCTAACCGCAGCTGTGACTGTCTGTCTACTTTCAGAACCCCCCCCCCCCCCCCCCCATTTCATTCATTTGTCCTAATCTCTGCCCTCAATGCTCCTGAAAGTATGAGATACAGATCAGCCTTATCTACTTTTAAGGTTATTCTTTAAGTTTAAATAGGACACATTTTGTTTATTATAATGCATATGTATTTTATTTTCACTGTATGCTTGTAGAGAGCATTAAAGATTACATTATGACTTTTAACAAGTATAAAAGGCCACAGTGCATAAACTCTGAGAATAGATTATACGTGCTGGTTTTCCACAGCTTTTAATTTGTGCACTGTAAATGGAATTTTCATTCTGCATGCTGTAAATAAAAATCAAACTAAAAGGTAATAATTTCATCTCAGAGTAATTATATCTGCTATAACTATCTGTTATATAATTATCTTAGAACAGCTGAGGTTCCAAGGAAAAGCACACATATAACTCATTGAAGTGTGACTGGGCTAAAATATAATCCATTTTACTTGTTAGCAAGAAATACAAAGGTGCCTATTCACTAATGAGAAACAGGAGAGAATTGACAAGAGTAAATACAATTTTAGGATAACGTAGATGAGCCGAAAATTAACCATGCATGAGACCTTTTTCAGGTTAACTAATTTAGCCTACCATTTGCATTTTTCTCTGTGCACAATCCCCACTTTAGTAAGTGCCCATCATAATATTTTTGGGAGGATGTCATACTTTTATATGGTTTTGTCCCAAACACATGAAGGAGCCAGGGCAAGAGGATTTTCTGTGGAAACATCTCAACAAAATATTAGGATAAAACCAGCTGTCAGAATGCAGTACTGTTTCCCTTTGAATTTCCTTCATTGTGACTTTTGCCTCTCTTTCTATTGCTACCAGTCTTTGGTTGTGTCACTGTGTTTTAGTGCTTTTAGCTTATTGCTTCCTTGCGTGTCCAGCTACAAATTGATGGGTATGGTTGTGGTGCAGGATAGAGATTTCCTGGATGGCAAAGGAATTTATTACTTGACCCATGATGCTACATCTGGCAAAACGATTGATGATTGACATGGCCTCATTTACCTTCAATTGGAAAACCTCTTACATGCATTTTCTATTTATTTAGGAGATTTTTCTATTCCTGGCAGGGACTGAGATTTGTTGACACAGCTGGTCTGAGAGCACTCTGTGTGGGGGAAGGAGAAGTGCCAGGCTGTCTGCAGGTAGTGATTATGGGGTTTATTCACTGAAGTAGGATTTTCATGTAAAACGTGGCGGAAGTTTTAGAGCGCTTGAATAGAGAGAGATCTGCACATTCAGAATTATGCCAGGCATCTTGACTGTTCTCCTGAGTCTTCATTGACTTTATAAGATATTCTACTCCAGATCTGAAATTGTTTAGAAAGTTAAAGGACCTAACCCAAATGGCCATTGGGCTGTGGAATGCACCTAAATTTAGCAAGTTAGGCCAAGTGACGATATATTTTGCTCTGACATTGGCACTTATCCTTCAAGTTCCAAATTCCATAGTTAACTCAGTATATATTCAGGCTGCCCGTTTGTAAAACTGAAATTTTTAAATAAAGATTGTCTAAAATTATAGCCAAACAACAGATATAGATAATTAATCTATAATTTGGACTAGTGGAGGCAGTATAATCTCATGTCTCTTTAAATGCATACATGGTGTAGTATACCTTTTTTTAGTGGCTTTATTATTTAACTGTAAAAGTATAATCTATTTCAGAACCTGCTGTATGTTTTATTTAAAAAAAAAAAATTGTGTTCTGCCAAACTGTTTTGTTAAACTGTGACTTGCTATATCAATGTATATAGTGCTGTGTCTGATTAAAGGCACAAACACTATGATAAATACACTAGAAAATACTGTCTGCAACAAAATCGGAAAAAAGCAGAAACACAGGGGTAAAACAATACAGGCCCACTTTCTTATAATGGAGCTCTCCACTTCATCACATCTACAATTAGATAAAAAAAAAAAAAACGTGGGGGGCGGAGCTTAACACCGCACCGGAGCGGACGCCATTACCCGGAGCTCCGAGAAAAAACACAGCAATCCGCCGACATCGGGGCCACAAATCGACACCCGTGGTCTCAAACGACACCGCAGTACACGGGCAGAATCACTGGCTAGGCTGATGCCATTTTTTGTGACACCCGGAGTAAAAACTCGAAAACGCGGCGTTAAGGCCTACCGCGCGGGCGGACAGCACGGAAACAGAGTGGAGTGGGACTGGCCGTGGCACTTACCTTCCACAGCGGACCAACAGTCCAGCCAGCAAACCGCAGGTGAGATGGGACGGAAAACCCCAAAACCGACCCCAGTCATCACTAAATCGCGGTAGGACATTAGCCAAATGCTGCAAACGCCCAGGGTGAGACAAGCGCCCACTCCCCACGAGGCCTCTCCAGCACCCTCGGATGAGGAATCTATTCATGACAGTCCCCCACCAGGCCCCTATAGACCAGAACCACCACTGGTACCAGAGGACAGCACCCCAGCCACAAAAGGGGACATTCAGAATATGCTGTCAGGCCTCCAACGCAACCTTAAACAAATGTGGGAAGCAGACTTAGCGGCGCTCACCACACAAGTACAAGCAGTGACAGCACGTACTCAAACGACAGAAGGGGACATAACAGACCTAAAACACAGTATACACACAATGGACAACAAGATCCGGCAACTGCACACTGCCCAAGAAAATCTCTCCAACCAAGTCCATCTACTGGACGACAGGAGCCGGCGTAAAAATATAAAAATCAGAGGGGTACTAGAGACCATACCGCTGGAGGAACTGCCCCACTACATAAGACGCCTGGTGACAGAGGTATTGCCGACAAGACAGGCTAAATCTTTTATATTTGATGGGGTATACAGAATCTCCAAATCACCGCAGGCCCCCAGCGCAGCCCCAAGAGACATTATACTCAGATGTCAAACAATGTCAGACAAGCTCGGGCTGCTGGCGGCACTTCGGGGCAAGACCCCACTGGAATTTGAGTCCTGCCGACTCTCATTCTTTCAGGACTTAAGCAGGTCCAAACTGCTGTGGCGCAGGGACATGCAATCGGTAACCAAACCGCTTCACGCAGCTGGAATACCCTACAAATGGGCAACCCCCAGAACCTTATGGGTGAATGTCAACGGTGAACAACACCAAGCTATGACCCCCCAAGACGGCAACGCTATACTGGGCATACTGGGACTCTCAAGTCAAAACGATGCAACAGCTCCATATCCTCGCCCTCAACTGCAGTCAGCGGACAAAGAGACAGTCTTTCGATCCAGAGCGACGGGGACGCCACAGACATGAACTGTGTCACCTGTTCAGCATCACCTGTGCGACCCGCTGGTCTAATTCAGACCATACAGAACTGTTTTTTCCCTTAATTTTGTTTCACTAGTTAATGTTTCCTTTCACTATGTTTTAGAAAATGCCGTAGGCGGAGACAACACCCTTACAGGGTTGACCTTAACTGCTCCGGTGATAACCCCCCCCCCTCCCCTGGGAAATGGGGATAAACACACAGAGAGCCGCCAATAGATAACCCATTCCATGCCGCGACTAATGCTATAGCAACTTAGCGGCGTGTACCTCTAGGCTCCACGCTATACAGGATTGAAATAGATGTACCCTTTTTTTTTTAAATAAACAAAAAAAAAAGGAAAACCGACAAACAGCGTTAACACATAGCTCTAGTATTTAACGAGGACACACACCGACCCTAAAGCCATCACTCGCTATGACATTTCAGCATGTACAGTTACGCTCTCTGTTATGTTTATAAGTTATATCTTTCGTTTTATGATGTGCCACACACACAGAGTAGCCCTTTATTTTAACCAGCCCTCACCCTAACCAGCATACTCACGCTCCCTATTGTAATGTAAAGCAGACGACGCTGAGCCACTTCATTACGACTTGGTCTCTCCTGCACACACAACTAGCTATAGAAACGGTACACAGAACAGTTCCAGGTATCAAGTTAACTTATGTGATATGCTGTATCCTGAATCTCTTTAAACCAAAATGTGCCATTTTTACCCATGCCACACCATCGCTATATCTTGATGTATTTGAAAGAGTATGTGTTAGTTGTTGTGGCAACACAGACTCTGATGTACTTTCGTGCACGACAAAATAAAAATTTACAACAAAAAAACGTAGCAAGGCATATATTTTTCTAATTTATCAATGTTTACCAATTTACATTTATTTCCCAAAGCAATATACGGTAACATAATAAACACACATAAGGCACTAAGTAAAAGCTGGGACCCTGGTAACAAGAACTTAAATTCTCAATGATTGCTGCTAACCATAAGCGAGCAAACACACTCCCCCCCCACCCCCCATGGACCGATGGGGGTTATCACGGTTCCCACTTGGGCAACAGCAACCACAGGCTCAGTGCACCATCAGGGAGCTCTGTGTAGCCGCACCAAAATCACGAGCCACAATCAAAATGGCCGACGCATCAGGGAAACTGAGACGAACTGGGAAGCCAAGTTTCTTGCTAACTTTGATAGAATTCGCATGGAATTCTGGCAGCGGATTGAATCCCGAGCATTGCAAGCACAACCACCTGCAACCCATGACATAAAGCCCACGATGGAAGACCCCATACATACCAGCCGTCCAACATCTCCCACTACTCAAGGGGACGATGTTGTTCCTGTGACCGCACAATCTTCTTCCGAGCTGGGGGCTCACATGGAGGTAACTCTCCAACACCACCCATACACCCAGGGAGGCTGCCGAGACCCGATGGAACCTTGGGCCCACGACCCTGATGATGGGGTCAATGGACATGTGGTCAGGGCTCCCACTAAGGCCCCGGGCCGAAGATACACGGCACTCAAGTGACGGGAACCCAAGAGGTACAAGGGAAGAATCGCAGCACGGAGGGTCAGAGCAGACATGCAAGAGAAGCAGGACAGACCCCAAATCATATGTGGGATCGAGGAGGTTTCCCCCCACAACCCGATGGACTAGCTCCCATATATTATAGCACCATCACACCCTGTGGTGTAGGCTTAACATTCTTGTGGACTATTGCAATGCTCATTACCCTGGTTTATGGCAAGTAATTGAAATGTCACACTGACACTCCTAGAGGGTTTTAGGGCATCGCTATAAATTGATACATATACACACCTTAGTCTTGAAAGAGGAATAATTGTTTTAACTCAGATTACCCTGACTACTACTGTTATATTGCAATTTAGAACGTGGGCTGTGGACCAACTGGGCCTAGCGAACTTGCTTACACACCTAGTGGCACTCTCAACAGAGCAACACGTGGGCAGTTGAGCCATAGCGTATTTACACATGGCATATGTGATTGGTTGACATGTTAGACCTACCTACCCCATAATCTACCTGGTCCCCTGGACAGTTAACCCTCCGATACCTAAGGGCTGGGCACACCAGCATAGCCAGCTACACTAACCTGTACAGTACTCTGACATCTCTAACATAATGTCAGACTCTGTAGAACTAGCAAAACTTAAGACATGCCGTACTCAGTGAAATGTTCTCTTAATCTCAGGGGCGGAACACCCACCACATATGCGACCCCAGGCTCAATTGTCCTTACTAACTGTAACCAAGCTGTATCTACCTGTTTAAAAATGTATATTAACACTCAGTTGAAACTTGTAAAATAGAGGCTGTTATTCGCAGGAGTTCCAGCAGTGACCTTGCTATCTTTATGTTTTACACACCATGTGATCTATGTGCACTAACTCCTTGCTTTACTTTCTGTATTGTTTTGCTATATGCCGCAATAAAAACAAAGATTGACAAAAAAAAAATACCGTATTTATCGGCGTATAACACGCACTTTTTCTACCTGAAAATAGGGGGAAAATCGTGGGTGCGTGTTATACGCCGATATCCCATAATTACTTACCTGTCTTGAATGTGGGCCGGTGTTCAGCGCGCACCGCGGTACTGGAACTTCAATTTCAGGTTCCGGTTTCCGGCGGGACTGAAAGGAAGTGTGCACACGCGGTCACGTGTCCCCCTGCAGCTAAGAGCGCGCCGCGAGTCTCGGGCGCGCTCTTAAAGAGACAGTGGGAGCCTAAATTGCAAAAAGGCTCCCATTGGCTCCTGTCATGCCAATCACCCCATACACTTACCTGTTTGGGGTGTGGAAGTGACAGGAGCCAATCACATTAGTTTGAAGGCTACTTATACTCACCCTTTTCCCTTAGTTCCTTGCCCTATCGTGGTTTCTGCTACAGTTCCCTTTAGTGCTTGTTGTGTTCAGTTGTGTTTCTCCGTATTTGACCTTGGCTTTGTATTCTGACTTCGTTTTCGCTTTATCCTTGTCTGTACTGTTTGCCGGCTTGCTGATTCCTGTGTACCAGACCCCGGCTAGTTTTCGTTTACGCTGTCTCTTTGTGCCCTTGACCTCGGATCGTTCCTGACTCTGTCTTCTCCTATTACGTCGAGTCCGGCCACTCTAAGGTCCGGTAGACGTATCTCTCCTCTGTGCTGTCTTCTGTTTGGCTGGATCCTGCGTGTAGGGGTATATACTCGTTACAGGGAGGGGGGAATACTATGGGAGGGGGGGGAATACTATGGGACGGGGGGAGAATACTATGGGAGGGGGGGGAGAATACTATGGGAGGGGGGGAGAATACTATGGGGGGAAATACTATGGCAGGGGGGGAATACTATGGGAGGGGGGGATACTATGGGGGGAGGGGAGGAATACTATGGGGGGGAGAATACTATGGGGTGAGAATACTATGGGATGAGGGGGGGACACTATGGGAGGGGTGGAGAATACTATGGGAGGGGGGGAATACTATGGGAGGGGGGGAATACTATGGGAGGGGGGAGAATACTATGGAAGGGGGGGGAGAATACTATGGAAAGGGGGGACACTATGGGATGAGGGGGGGAATACTATGGGAGGGGGGGAAATTTCCTGGAATTTCCTTCTTAAAATGAGGTGCGTGTTATACGCCGGTGCGTGTTATACGCTGATAAATACGGTAAATAAATATTCAGGACCCCAAAGCCTTGCAAGATGCAAGTTTTGCAGGGCTAGATTATCCTTGATGCCCAGCCAGCCGCAAGAGATGGAGTGCCAAATGTGAATCGCTCTTTTTATGTAGAATCTGAGCACACACACTGTAATACAGCATAGATGCAAAACATAATCCGTGGACATAGATTTGCCAAGTCAGTCATTATCTTTTTGGATGGCACAATTGTACTTATAAGAAGAGGACTGGAATACCTGCATTGGAATGCTCGTGAAAGCACTATTAAAAGAACCTAATCCACCGTGGAATCAAATTTCCTATTAAGCTCTCCTGTCCACTTCCATAGCGTGCCTTATCATTGACTTCACAGCCATGATCTGCAAGAACACCTGATCCTTCCCTCTCACAAAGGGAATGTGTTGTGTTGGAGAACAGCGGTGAGATTTAAAAATAAAAACACTATTTCTAGCACTAACCATGACCCTGAATAGTGTTTTATTTCCTCTCTATCTGCTAATATAGTGGTTTCCAACCTTTTTTTTTCTTTGAGTACCCCTTAGCAGCCTATTTCCATTAATTGTACACCTCATATTAGCGATATGTTTGTAATTAACATAGTTTCTGTAATTTCAAATTAGATGTTTTCCTCTCTCCCATTTCCCTTTTTTCTCAGCCCCGGCTATCCCTTCTTCCCCACTGCCCCATACTCCCCTGCTCTGCTTCTGCCCCTGGCTCCCCCTGCATATACACAGTGCAAATACACAAAGATATAGATACAAACACTGATATACATGCAGATACACAGATACAAACACTGACACATACACTGACACACATGCAGATACAAACACTGACACATACAGATATACACACACTGGCACACATACAGATGTACAGACAGACACATACAAACACAGCCACACATGCAGACACACAGATGTAAACACGAACACACATACAGTTGTACAGACACTTGATACACATATTGACACACATACAGATAGAAAAATAGCCAAAAAAGGAAAATATACAGACGCACACTGACACACATGCAGATACACTGATACACATACAAATACACATTATGACACACAAAGACATACAGATACACACGCTGACACACATACAGATAAAATGACAGACACATAGATACAAACAACCAAAAAACACACACACACAGATCAAGATTTTAGCCACCCTCCATTTTTTTTACGCGTACCATGAGTTGGGAGCCCCTGTGCTAGTATATTATTCATTTAGGGAAGTAATGCAGCAACTAGTGCCCCTATGGAAAAAGCTGTTGCTCACTTGACTCAATATAGGTTCCACTACCACCAGTATCTACGATCTCAATGAAGGAAACTATGGATCTGCCACCTGTGATGCTTTAGAGAAATGTTAGCCCAATCCTACATGCAGAACTGCTTTACATAAGTAATGTGTGGGGGCTGGGGTTTCAGCATAAACTCTGAGTTTCAGGATCTGTCATGCCATTTCAATGAAGCATGCATCTAGACTTTGGACCATTCCAAAACATTATTTAATTTGTTTTGTTCTTCAGTCATTGTAGACTTATTTATGAGTGTCAGGCTACAGCTCTGTTGCATGACTGATGTAAAAGAAAAATCCTCATATAATAATACAAAAAATAATTCAAAAGGTAGCCAGCACTGCTTAAATCACAAGATTATCGAAAGTGGTGTTTATTAAATCAACACAACATCATGGTCCATGTCACCCAAATAGATTTAGTTTTCTGTCCATAGATCCCATATGCCAGAACTGTTTAGGCTGATCTACATGCTTTTTAAAAAACATTAGATGAATAATCATGTTTTCTCTAACTATTAAACATATGAATATATGTATGTATATAAAAGTACTATTACTCTTAACGAGTGCCCAGGTAACCTTCCTGATGATTATGGTGGTCAGAGGGAGGGGTTAAACAGAAAGTGCTTTAACCCCTGAAGGCACTCCTTCCCACACAGCAATTTGATTGTAATAAAGGAGGTGTAATGAGGCTAGGTTTGTTTCTATAATATAACCAGATATGGAAGAGGTTGATATACCTTCCACCAATTTAAATGGACAAAGGGGAACATTTGAATTTTAGGGGTGTGGTGGGGGTGTAGTCAGGGGCGGGGCGGTTCTGATACATTTTAGGTGACTTACTCGTGACAATTTATGCAACTAAAATGTAATTTAGAAAAGAAAAAAAAGTATTTTATTTACATTGAATGATGAATTGCTAAACACAGATGTTGTAGTTTAAACATAGAAAGTGTCGACAGATAAGAACCATTCGGCCCATCTAGTCTGCCCAATTTTCTAAATACTTTCATTAGTCCCTTATCTTATAGTTAGGATAGCCTTATGCCTATCCCACGCATGCTTAAACTCCCTCAATGTGTTAACCTCTACCACTTCAGCTGGAAGGCTATTCCATAGGTATGTTCCTTCTCGGTCTCTCCGCTCTGCCCGTGACCACCTCCTGTCCGTTGTCCGCACCCGTACGGCCAACTCGCGCTTGCAGGACTTCTCGCGGGCAGCTCCCTTCCTATGGAATAGCCTGCCTACCGCCATCAGACTCTCCCCTAGTCTTGCATCTTTTAAGAAGTGCCTTAAAACCCATCTCTTTAGGAAAGCTTATGGCCTCCAAGACTAACCCCTACCTCACATACCTGTCTCTTGCTCTCTCCTAAAGGGCAGCCCACCTTATTTGACTGCAAATTCCTGTCCTAATGTGTTTTACACCCCCACCTCCTATAGAATGTAAGCTCGATTGAGCAGGGTCCTCTTCAACCTATTGTTCCCATAAGTTTATTTGTAATTGTCCTATTTATAGTTAAATCCCCTCTCATAATATTGTAAAGCGCTACGGAATCTGTTGGCACTATATAAATGGCAATAATAATAATAATAATAATAAAATAATAACCAATAGATGTAAACCAACATTAAATGAAATTCTAGACATCTTATAAGGACTAGAAAGTGAGTATATTTTGAGGGTTTTTTTAAGTTGCAGAGTAGATAACTAAAATTTTAAAAAACAAAAAGTGTTTTGTTTTCTTCTTATATTTTATTTGTATGTAACAATGTACAGTGGAACAAATCCATATCAAGTTCCCAATAAATGCCTCAGCCAGGTATACACAAAAGCTCAGAAATGTTTTAAATATTCCTTATTTATAGAGAAACAAGCAAAGAAAATTGTCAAAAAGTGCTAAAATCAATGTATGACAGGGAGGGAGCAGTGCTGATTTGTGTCATTGTGTACATTGCTCTCCCTATAAAGTGCCCATCATGATGCAACCCTGTACAGCTGAGGATAGAGTGACCGTGCTGTCCCAGGCTGGGGCCACTCCATGTGCAGATCATGCTGATGACGTAGCACACCCAGCTGCTGTCCATGCATAGGTGGCAGGTTCAATGTTCTCCAAGGTAACCTGGCTCTGCGCTCCCATTGGCTCGGCAGAATTACAGAGCCGCGTCTGATTCGCCGAGTTAAGAATATACCACGTGACAGAGTGGATTTACCTATTACCAGCAGCAGGTGTTCTATCAGATCTCTATACCTTGTCAGAATGGTATACCGGAAGTGACGCAGCCGCACCGGAAGTGACGAGGCCGCACCGGAATTGACGTTTCGGAGCTGGAGGAGGAGGAGCGCCTGCGCAGAAAAACAGGTAGGTGAAAATTTCACACAGATCGGGAGCGAAGGACACCTAATGCGCATGCGCGAAACCCACACTGCGCCTGCGCAAGTAGCTACAAGGGAGGGGGGATGGAGGGGATTTAACGTGCCAGTGCGCACGCGCGCCGAAGTACTCCCGCCGGGCACAGACAGCGCACCAGCGGGCAGGGAGATCGATTCAGCCGAACATTCATCCGATCTCCCTGCCCCACACTGCGCACGCGCCCACCAAGCCAGGACAGCCTCGGACACCGCGCATGCGCACTAAGGGGGTATAGAAATCTGATGGCCATATCTTCTAAGAAATCTCCTACCCCCTGAGTGCGCATGCGCGGTGTCTGCACTGTATCCTGACATCTCTCAGGTAAGCCTCGCTCACAACACTCTCAGCCATCAGGGGGGACTGTGCTGTATGGAGGGGGTGTATGTACAGTATTGGGGGGGGGTCTGTACAGTGGTGGGGGGGGTCTGTACAGTGTGGGGGGGTCTGGACAGTATGGGGGGGTCTGGACAGTATGGGGGGGTCTGGACAGTATTGGGGGGGTCTGGACAGTATTTGGGGGGTTCTGTACTGTATGGGGGGTCTGGACAGTATGAGGGGGGTCTGGACAGTATGGGGGGGGGGTCTGGACAGTATGGGGGGGTTCTGTACTGTATGGGGGGGTCTGGACAGTATTGGGGGGGTCTGGACAGTATTGGGGGGTCTGGACAGTATTGGCGGGGTCTGGACAGTATTGGCGGGGTCTGTACAGTATGGGGGGGACTGTACAGTATGGGGGGGTCTGGACAGTATGGGGGGGGTCTGGACAGTATGGGGGGGTCTGGACAGTATTGGCGGGGTCTGTACAGTATGGGGGGGACTGTACAGTATGAGGGGGGTCTGGACAGTATGGGGGGGGTCTGGACAGTATGGGGGGGTTCTGTACTGTATGGGGGGGTCTGGACAGTATTGGGGGGGTCTGGACAGTATTGGGGGGGTTCTGTACTGTATGGGGGGGTCTGGACAGTATGAGGGGGGTCTGGACAGTATGGGTGGGGTCTGGACAGTATTGGGGGGTCTGGACAGTATTGGCGGGGTCTGGACAGTATTGGCGGGGTCTGTACAGTATGGGGGGGGGTCTGGACAGTATGGGGGGGTCTGGACAGTATTGGCGGGGTCTGTACAGTATGGGGGGGACTGTACAGTATGGGGGGGGTCTGGACAGTATGTGCAGTATTGGGCGGTCTGTGATGTATATTGGGGCGGTCTGTGCTGTGTATTAGGGGGCTGTGCGTTAGATGTGGGAGGCAGTGTATTAGGGTGCTGTGTGTTAGATGTGGGGATTGTGCGTTAGATGTGGGGGGTG
Source organism: Pelobates fuscus (assembly GCF_036172605.1). NCBI lineage: Eukaryota > Metazoa > Chordata > Amphibia > Anura > Pelobatidae > Pelobates > Pelobates fuscus. The sequence continues at coordinate 262,519,191 of NC_086319.1, read as the reverse complement.
GGCAGTATGTGGGGCCTGTGTGTTAGATGTGTACAGCCCTGGTTTGACTACCAAATATTTTGTTTCAGAGATCTCAGACGCCATGGCCTGCTTTTTGCTACGAAAGCCCAGCCATCTAGTCACTCACCAGGGGTGGATGAGAAACTGCACCCCAGCCAGAGGGACTGCCCCACATCTGCAACCAAATCCGTCTGTCACTGAATTCTGTAATCTCCGTGTCTTTGTGCATGTATAGTACTCCCAATTCTTATATTTAATACGGTGTGTCTCTCACAATCTTTGTGTCTGTCTGCTGTAAATATGTGGCACGCAAGTCTGCATGCACTGTGTCTGTTTTGCCATTTTACTCTAACCATTATATTTTTGTGTGTGTCACAACTCTGACAAGCATGTTCTCCTATGGGGCACGAAGTACATAAAGAGGAATGAAGAAGTCCCCGTTTGAGGCTCGCGTCCAGGGTGGATTATTGAAGTGCCATCTGACACGTGACAAGTTTCTCCTGTTTGCACGGCGACTTCAACACTGTGTACTGTGATCAGAGGTAGGTAACCTTAGACAGTTCAGATGCTGTGAATTACATCTTTGCCAGCAGGTGTAGTCCAAAACATCTGGAATACCGAATGCGTATGAATGAAAAGTATGGTGTGTGTGTGTGTGTGTGTGAATGGTCAGTAACAAGGGTTGAAGCCTTGACGTGGCGTTACTGCTCACATGTGTATTCATGTGCCAATTCAACCAATGTGAGTCACTGTAATACTGATAAGGTAACCAAAAGTACTGTGATTGTGGAGAATTAAACGCCTGTATCACCTACACACCGCTTACACTGTGACCTTATCTCCTAAACACGGCTTACACTGTGACCGTATCTCCTATACACTGCTTACACTGTGACCGTATCTCCTATACACTGCTTACACTGTGACCGTATCTCCTATACACTGCTTACACTGTGACTGTATCTCCTATACACTGCTTACACTGTGACCGTATCCCATAAACACTGCTTACACTGTGAATGTTATTTTTTCAAGTTAGTTTTAGTGTTTGCGGTTTCATATATTTGTTAACCTCTGTCCTCAATCTTCTGTTCTGTGTTTTCTTACATTTGTGGGAAGAACAAGGTGATCCTCTCCATTTTACACTCCTTTACTGATGGTTCCAGTTCCAGAGACAAACCCACCACCATTAACCTCCACCTGCTCAAACAGAAGAGATTACCTTCTTCTATAGAAAACTTCCATATGGCTGCTTCGGAACGCATGCTGCAGACATGATGTAACCTTCATTTTCCAGTGGACCGTCCAGGGAAAGAGACCATTATATTATTAAGATACTGCCTTCCTAATGCCATACAGCCTTTCTTTACATGTGATTGAACTTTCTCCTTCTTGGATACCACAGTGTGACTTTTCTTAACCAGTTTCCAAATTTGACTTTTTATGTTTTCCACTATACATATAAAGTGTAAACTGCATATTAACTTTGAATAAATAAAGTATTTTGCTGACACCTTAACATGTAATTTGTGTTACTTAGCTACAAATAATACCAGCACTTGCTGCGTTCCATTGTAGGTTTCTCAGAAACTGCAATATTTAACATTGCAGGGTTAAGGGGACATTGACACTGCACCCAAACCATTTAACCCCTTAAGGACACCTGACATATGTGACATGTCATGATTCCCTTTTATTCCAGAAGTTTGGTCCTTAAGGGGTTAAACGAGATGACGTGGGCTTTTTTTTTTTTTTTAATTCTTTATTTTTGAGTGCAGAGGTAAATATACGATTCATCAATAGTACAGGGTTTTAGAGAGATATTAACTGTTCCGTATAGCATAGTCATGTTGTGCTGCACTTTTTTTTTTTTTTTTTTTAAAACAGGATTAATAACAAGATATGAAACATGCTTGTCAACATTTTCTCTTGTATGCGTTATAACAGGAGATGTTTTTTTGTGGGCGCATCTGAGAGGTGTGATGGGTGTTGGGTATCTCGGGAAAGAAGGGGGCTCTTAGGTGTGCCCTTGTGATGGGTGAGATAATCTTATGGGATTCTATGTGGAGGCTCTTAGTGGCCTCCCATGCGTATGTCCGTGGTATTCTGCGGGAGGTCCCCAGGTGTGGGGTGTCTTTTGCCTAGTGTCTGTCGTATTTAGGTATGTGGCCGTGTGTCGCTAGGCGCACTGCCAAGGTGCCTGAGGTGAGATGTGGGACCTCCTCTTTATGTGTTGCCCCTAACCATGGGGGTGGCGGGGGGGGGGGGGGGGGTTGTGGCGTCAGTGTGCCTCAAGGTGTTTGTCTCTGCGGGTTCTACAGCTCTGGTAGAGCAGTGGACTGGAACGTATGTTTGAGAGAAACAGTAATCAAAAAACAAATATACATATGCAACTTAGATCAAACAGGTATAACGGCTTGTGCCGGTTTTGCCCCAGCTGTTTTTTGGGCAGGTGCCATAGCCATAATCATTGGCCCAGTCCCCATTAGCTGTCAGCCGTCGGTGTCCTGTGAGCTTCCGGCTCTTGGGACGAAGGGGGTGATGTGGGCAGGGTCCCACGTGCCCCCAGGGGTGGTCGCCAGTGGGTCCTGATGGTTGTCCGTTAGTCCCAGTGCTTGGAAGAAGGCCGGTGCCCCTTCTAGTGACGTGAGTGTGTGAGTATGTCCATTGTGGGTTACTACAAGCGTTCCTGGGGCTCCCCAGCGGTAGGGTATGGCTGCAGATCGTAGTTGAGAGGTAACTGTACCCATTGACTTCCTCCAGACTAGGGTATTTTTGGTGAGATCTTGATAAAATGTTAACGAGGAGCCTTCAAAGGGCAGAGGTGCTTTATTCTTCAGTGCCATCATGATCTGGTTCCTATCTTGTGAGGATAAGCAGCGGAGGATAACGTCTCGTGCTGTTCCAGTTGGTGCTTTAGGTGTGCCCGATATGCGATATACTCCGTCCAGAGCCATCTTTTTGGCTGTTGTGTGGGGCAGTATGGACGTGATTAATCTACGTACGTAATGAGGGAGTTCCTCTGCGGTCACCGCAGCAGGGATGCCACGGATTTTTATGTGGTTCCTGCGCTGTTTGTCCTCCAGGGCTGAGATTTGGTGTGACAGTGTGACTTGAGTGGTTTGCAATTGTTGTACTGTCTCTTTAAGGGCAACAATGTCAGTTCTGGCAGTACATATGTCCTTTTCAGAGGTTTGTACTCTGTCAGTTATGGCCTGTATGTCAGTTCTCAAAGCCCTGAGGTCAGCAGCCCACACTTGTTGGATGTCATTAAGCAGGAGTTTCAAGTCCTGCTTTGTTGAGGGTGCAGACCCGTCCGGGTTGTCAAGTATGTGTGGGAGACTTGCCTGGGTGGTCGGTGTAGCCTCTTGTCTGTCCTGCGCCCGGTTCTCCTCATTCCGGTCTCCAGCAGGGGTCAGCTTAGGCTGCATGGGCTGTCTCAGCATGTCCCCAATGTCTCTGCCGTCAGCCACTGTGTTTGGCTTTTGGGAGCGTCTCCCCATTGCGGTCCGGTGTTCCGGTTGCGGCAGGTAGGTGATGGGCTCCGTTCCCTGCGGGGGTTGTATGGTGCTGCCGCGGAGGAGTGCTTCCAGTCCCAGGCTCAGGGGTGTGTTGTAGGCCGCAGATTTGCGCCGTGGTTTGGTGTGCCTTGTCGCGATAAAGAAAGGCATCTATCGATGCGTTATGGCTCTGGGGACCCAGCTGTGGCGGTAAGAGGGTCGGATGGGCTTTAGTTGCTTTGATATTTGGTCGGATTCAGTCTGTAGTTTAGGAGCTCTCAGAGATGGCGTCCGCTTGTCAGGCTTGCAGGCTCCGCCCCCCGACGTGGGCTTTTAAAGAGCAACTTCTTACTATGCTTATTGCTATCTTTTGAAAGTCATCACATTTATAAGCAAACCTATGCATTGGCACAGTGACAAGAGGACCTATATGCACCATAAATTATCAAATGTTGTTACAAAGCCATATTTCCTAACAGTCCTGGATTGTTTGGTAGAGTCCCAGTTTCGGTTTTCTCTCCACTGTCCCACAATAATTAACAGGTTAACGTTATTACAGACAAATTACTGTAGATTTAAAAAATAAGAGTTTTAATCTTTTTAAAAGTGGCAATATAAAAAAAGTCAAACAATATTTAATTTCTAATTGAACAAAATTGAAAAAGTATGTTGTCCATTATTTACATAATAATTGCACATGTGGCCTAATATCAGATATTGTTATTGTCACCCCCCTGTCACCCCCCTCTCACCCTGTCAGACCCCCACACCCTGTCATCTCACCTCATCACCCCTTGTCACCCCCCTCTTACGGTCACCTCACCATAACCCCCTCACTCTGTCACCCTCCTCACACTATGTCACCCATCCTTACTCTGTCACCCATACTCTCACATTACATCACCCCCCCTCTTACTCTGTCATTTCCCCCCTCATCTCATCACCCTCACACTATGTCACCCTCCCCACACGGCCACCACTCCCCGTACACACGAGCACCACTCTCCACACTCTGGCACCTCCCTCCATACACACTGTCAACCATCAACACGCTGGCACCCTCCTGCTCTTTTACACTCACCCTGCCACAGTTACCCCTTTACTCACCCTGTCACCCCCCCAAAGGCAATCATTATACACACACCGTCATAAAACTTAGCTTCGCCATAAACTCAGTGCCAAAGGCCAGTCAGTACACAAACATACACATGCTCAGAGAAACATACATACAGATACAAGGATACTCACTGTCAGACACACACTCAGGTAGACAATGAAACGATGTTTACAGAGACTAGCTCTGTGTATCCAGTGCTGAAAGCTCCCCCATCAATATATCTACAGCTCCTTATACACAAAGTCAACTGCTATTTATTCTTCAATAATGGTGTTCTTCGTGGGGTCTCATGTACGAGTTTTGCCCAAGGCCTCGCCAAGTCTAGAGCCGACACTGCAGTACAGCCCTTCAGTATCCAATAGTCTCTTGTGCAGGGACTCCTCAAAGCGGTTTGCTCCTTCCCTCTGGAACTGTAAAAATAAAAAATATAGTTACAACTCACCAAATCGTAACCAGAAAGCATAATACTTATTTTATATTATTACAAACGACAATTTCAATGTTGGAGATTGGAGGCGTAGAATAGAAAGAATGGTCGAGCGCTTTCAATTTTGAATAAAAGCATGTCTGTGCTTAAAGTATGAGCAGTGTTTAGGAGATACGGTCACAGTGTAAGCAGTGTTTAGGTGATACGGTCACAGTGTAAGCAGTGTATAGGAGATAGGGTCACAGTGTAAGCAGTGTTTAGGTGATACGGTCACAGTGTAAGCAGTGTTTCGGTGATACGGTCACAGTGTAAGCAGTGTTTAGGTGATACGGTCATAGTGTAAGCAGTGTATAGGACATACGGTCACAGTGTAAGCAGTGTGTAGGTGATACAGGCGTTTAATTCTCCACAATCACAGTACTTTTGGTTACCTTATAAGTATTACAGTGACTCACATTGGTTGAATTGGCACATGAAAACACATGTGAGCAGTAACGCCACGTCAAGGCTTCAACCCTTGTTACTGACCATTCACACACACACACACACACACCATACTTTTCATTCATACGCATTCGGTATTCCAGATGTTTTGGACTACACCTGCTGGCAAAGATGTAATTCACAGCATCTGAACTGTCTAAGGTTACCTACCTCTGATCACAGTACACAGTGTTGAAGTCGCCGTGCAAACAGGAGAAACTTGTCACGTGTCAGATGGCACTTCAATAATCCACCCTGGACGCGAGCCTCAAACGGGGACTTCTTCATTCCTCTTTATGTACTTCGTGCCCCATAGGAGAACATGCTTGTCAGAGTTGTGACACACACAAAAATATAATGGTTAGAGTAAAATGGCAAAACAGACACAGTGCATGCAGACTTGCGTGCCACATATTTACAGCAGACAGACACAAAGATTGTGAGAGACACACCGTATTAAATATAAGAATTGGGAGTACTATACATGCACAAAGACACGGAGATTACAGAATTCAGTGACAGACGGATTTGGTTGCAGATGTGGGGCAGTCCCTCTGGCTGGGGTGCAGTTTCTCATCCACCCCTGGTGAGTGACTAGATGGCTGGGCTTTCGTAGCAAAAAGCAGGCCATGGCGTCTGAGATCTCTGAAACAAAATATTTGGTAGTCAAACCAGGGCTGTACACATCTAACACACAGGCCCCACATACTGCCCACCCCCCACATCTAACGCACAATCCCCACATCTAACACACAGCACCCTAATACACTGCCTCCCACATCTAACGCACAGCCCCCTAATACACAGCACAGACCGCCCCAATATACATCACAGACCGCCCAATACTGCACATACTGTCCAGACCCCCCCCATACTGTACAGTCCCCCCCATACTGTACAGACCCCGCCAATACTGTCCAGACCCCCCCATACTGTCCAGACCCCCCCCCATACTGTACAGACCCCGCCAATACTGTCCAGACCCCCCAATACTGTCCAGACCCCACCCATACTGTCCAGACCCCCCTCATACTGTCCAGACCCCCCCATACAGTACAGAACCCCCCCAATACTGTCCAGACCCCCCCAATACTGTCCAGACCCCCCCATACAGTACAGAACCCCCCCATACTGTCCAGACCCCCCCCCATACTGTCCAGACCCCCCTCATACTGTACAGTCCCGCCAATACTGTCCAGACCCCCCCATACTGTCCAGACCCCCCCCATACTGTCCAGACCCCCCCCATACTGTCCAGACCCCCCCATACTGTACAGTCCCCCCCATACTGTACAGACCCCGCCAATACTGTCCAGACCCCGCCAATACTGTCCAGACCCCCCAATACTGTCCAGACCCCCCCAATACTGTCCAGACCCCCCCATACAGTACAGAACCCCCCCATACTGTCCAGACCCCCCCCCATACTGTCCAGACCCCCCTCATACTGTCCAGACCCCCCATACAGTACAGAACCCCCCAAATACTGTCCAGACCCCCCCAATACTGTCCAGACCCCCCCATACTGTCCAGACCCCCCCATACTGTCCAGACCCCCCCACACTGTACAGACCCCCCCCACCACTGTACAGACCCCCCCCCAATACTGTACATACACCCCCTCCATACAGCACAGTCCCCCCTGATGGCTGAGAGTGTTGTGAGCGAGGCTTACCTGAGAGATGTCAGGATACAGTGCAGACACCGCGCATGCGCACTCAGGGGGTAGGAGATTTCTTAGAAGATATGGCCATCAGATTTCTATACCCCCTTAGTGCGCATGCGCGGTGTCCGAGGCTGTCCTGGCTTGGTGGGCGCGTGCGCAGTGTGGGGCAGGGAGATCGGATGAATGTTCGGCTGAATCGATCTCCCTGCCCGCTGGTGCGCTGTCTGTGCCCGGCGGGAGTACTTCGGCGCGCGTGCGCACTGGCACGTTAAATCCCCTCCATCCCCCCTCCCTTGTAGCTACTTGCGCAGGCGCAGTGTGGGTTTCGCGCATGCGCATTAGGTGTCCTTCGCTCCCGATCTGTGTGAAATTTTCACCTACCTGTTTTTCTGCGCAGGCGCTCCTCCTCCTCCAGCTCCGAAACGTCAATTCCGGTGCGGCCTCGTCACTTCCGGTGCGGCTGCGTCACTTCCGGTATACCATTCTGACAAGGTATAGAGATCTGATAGAACACCGGCGGGTTTCAGTAGGCGCAGGGCGCCGGTGTGAGAGGAGTGCTTCTCTGCCGTCTGCTGCCACACAGCGAGTCTCGGCGTCCTCTGCCACGGTCCTGCTGGTCTACCATCACCACCACAGCCTGCTGCCGCTCCTACACCCGGAGAAAGGTTTCTATCTAGAAGGTAAGCAGTCTGGAGTTGGATTTAAGTGGTAATACTGAATGAATGGGGGATAATACATGGGAAGGGAGTATGTAGAGTAATGCAATGTTCTGACTGCTCAGTCTGACCCCTGGCGTGGCTGTCTCCACTATAGAACTTTATGTGTTTATTGTTAACAGTAATCTGTACAGAACTCGCCCAACTTTTAATTGGAGTCTGAAATCGGCTATCGTGGCTTAATTAAACCATTATCCTGGTGAATCCGCTACCTACTCAGCTCTTCACTGAAATAGAATGCATTTTATATTTTGGGTCAAAATAGCTGACTTGTAAAAACCAGGACATGTAAAAAAAACTTGCCGTATTCACTATCCCACTATGGCTGTCAGAAATGAATAAATTGTGGATTGCTGCTTATGATCACAAAGCCTTCTCGCCTACAAACTTACCACAAGTATTTGGTGATCCCATATTAAATACATGTGGCATATAAAAAAATAATTGTCATTTGTTTCCTTGGTTTTTTGGTTTTGTTTTTTTTTAACCATAAGTCTGACTTTAGAATTGCAAACTTTCTATGAAAATGAATAACTAGGTTATAAAACTGTAATGCTAGTCTTACATTTAACACCTCGATCTTTTAATATCTGGTGTTGTGAAATAGTTATTGCAAGGTACTAACTTGATCTGTTATTTTAAATCTGCATCACTGGGCTAATAAAGCTACAATCCCTAGTGCATATCTTGTCAAAGGGACAGGCAAAGTCAATGCATGTCTAACGTTTTAAACCCTAGTCTCTGTGAATACGTTCATTGCTGCATTAGAGCGTTATACTCTTGTATTCCCTTAAACTCTTGTCTGGGCTTTTTATTTTTTTTCCATTGAAGCCATTGTTAGACTTGACTTAAACTCCATAGAAAGTTTAGAGATGTTGTAGTTTCTATGCACATAGTAAAAGTTGATTTTTTTTTTTAACTTATATTTTTGTCCTTTTTTTTTTTTTTTTTTGTTCCCTCAGGTTGACCTCCATACACTTGCAAAATGCCTGGTGACTTCTCTGTACTCTGTCTCAGCCCTCCAACCCCACATCAGTTGTGCTTCCCATCATCTAATTCACTCAGACCTTGCCTGGCACAAACTCAACGTCCTCCAGATCTCCGCAAGAAAGGTGTGGTGTTTGCGGATGCCCTTGGACTGGCCCTCACCACCATCCGCCACTTTTCACCCTCATTTTTTGATGAAGATCCAATTGGGCTTGCTTTGGCCTCACTACGTGCCCTACGTCCTCTCTGCCGCACAACCTATAGCTTGGATTTCCATCCTCCAAGTCAAGATTACACTGTCTTTCGTTGTAGACTAGCCAGACAGCAGGTTTGTCTGGAGCAGTGTGCTGTGCAGGGAGCATCATTGGCTGGTACCGTGAGGGTGCTGAACATTGGCTTTGAGAAGAGAGTGATTCTGCGGGTTAGCTACGATAACTGGAACAGTCATTATGATTTGCCTTGCTCCTACCTACGTGACTTACATGGTGGAGAGGAAACTGACACTTTCTCCTTTAGGTTACCACTGCCTAGTGGTACTGTTCGGGCAGAGTTCTGCATTTGTTTTTGCTGTCAGGGGCAGGAATACTGGGACAACAACCATGGAAAGAACTATACACTGCATAAAGTGGAGGAACGCAGTGGGCAGATGCAGAGATCACAGTGGTGAAATAGATCAGGTTAATTGACATCTCAATGTTTCATCTACTGAAATGGTTTTCCTGTCTGGCAAAAAAGTTCTTTTGTATAGCCATTTACAATGCAAAACAGTAGGGTTGGCAGAGCCAACCTTGGAGAAAGTGAATACACTTACGATCTTGTACTATCAGCTTCTAAAATGATACTCATCCTGTATGGCTAATTAACCTCTAATCCCATGCTCCGCCTAGCTGTTAGAATAGCATTTTAGCTAGAACACTTTGAGACCTTGTGGGTGGATGGGGAGCTAGGACTGGTGAACTGTCATGTAAAGACTTGTGTGCAAACTGGTTTTTGCAATCCATGGGTTGATTGGATGATTGAATTGGGCTAGTTGATCAGTTATGGTTTTTATCTGAATCTGTACTACAAATCAAATAAATATTTTATATATTGACTTGTGGTGGTCTTTCAATACACACTTTCAACTTTACAACCATTTTCATGATAGTTGTCACAATGTCAAATAGACAAAGTTCTTCATTAGTATATAAGATGGCTTATCCATGGTATAGGCCTGTAAAGCCTGACCCCAGGTGTTTGAACCACATTTCCCTCAAAGCTTTTAACTTAATTACTGATAAGTATCACTTTACTAGATCTAAGCTGCCAAGCCTGAATCTATAGAAACTGCAATTTCTCTGGCTACAAGTGTTATCACTGTTTTGTCCCTAGCTTTCAATATAAAAACACATGGAAGCTTTATGCAGGCAGATGTAAAAAAAAGTTTTGACACTATGGTTAAGTACCCATGACCGCAAAACTCCAATCTGTCAACGGGGGCCACAATTGGTCACTCCACAGTGGTGCGCTGTATGCAGTGCTTTAACCCCTTAAGGACACATGACATGTGTGACATGTCATGATTCCCTTTTATTCCAGAAGTTTGGTCCTTAAGGGGTTAAGGGAGTACACCATACAACAATTTAAATTACTGAGCCTGAACTTGTGTTCTGGAGACCGTATCTTCAGAAGGATATTGATACCTTAGAGAGAGAGTTCAGAGAAGGGCTACTAAACTGGTTCATGTATTGCAGGCTAAAACTTACCAGGAAGGGTTAATGGAACTTGACATGTATAGCTTGGAGGAAAGATGAGACAGGGGGGATATGATAGAAACATTTAAATACACAAAGGGAATTGGCACAGTAAAGGAAACCATATTTAAAAGAAACTTCCACAAGAGGATAGTCTTAAATTAGAGGGGCAAAGTTTTAAAAATATCAGGAAGTATTACTTTACTGAGAGGGTAATGGATCCATGGAATAGCCTTCCAGCTGAAGCGGTAGAGGGTAACACAGTGAGGGAGTTTAACCCCTTTAAGTCCGCAGGGCGTACATTTACATCCTTTTTAAAGCGGCTCTAAACGCCGCAGGACGTAAATGTACGCCCTCCGTTTTTTTTTTCATTTACCCGGTCGCCGGCGATCCCACGCCGACGATTGCGGTTGGGGGGGCTCCCAGGGAGATCCCCGCGGCAGATCTTCCTCCTCCGGTCGCCCCTGGCCATTTGAGAGAGGTCCTTGCGAGGACCTCACAATCACATGGCCGGGATAGCTGGCTGCAGCAATGCCAGCAGGGGGACTAACTGTAATGACAGTCCCCTTGCTGGCTGAAAATCAAATAAAATTTAAAATAAGTGTAAAAAATATATATACTTAGATTATTTATATATATTTATATATTTATATATTAATATCAAATTACACGTAGACTGATACTGATTAAATATATATATTATATATATATATATATAATTGTTATATATATTTTATTTATAATGTAAATACGTAAAAAAAAAAATATATATTAAATATATAGATGTGTTTTATTTCGTTCTAACTTTATTGTGATATTAATATATATTTATATCAAAATACACGTAGAACAAAATAATATATATCTATATACGTATATATCACTATATATACCTATATATAAATAAAAATATTTTAAAAAAAAATTATATATACATATATTAATTCTACACATATATTTATGTAATAATTTTACCTAATTGGGTATCCTAATTAATTACAATTAGCCGGACCTGCCTGACAACTCAGGCCGAAAGTATAGGGAATTTAATTTGCTAGCACTATATTTAACCCTATAACTTTCCAAGACACCATAAAACCTGTACATGGGGGGTACTGTTTTACTCGGGAGACTTCGCTGAACACATATTAGTGTTTCAAAACAGTAAAATGTGTTACAACGATGATATTGCCAGTAAAAGTTACGTTTTTTGCATTTTTCACGCACAAACAGCACTTACACGGACGATATTATTGCTGCAATACTTTTTACTGTTTTGAAACACAAATATTTGTGTTCAGCGAAGTCTCCCGAGTACAACAGTACCCCTCATGTACAGGTTTTATGGTGTTTTCAAAAATTACAGCGTCAAATATAAGGCTTGTGTTTCATTTTTTTTCACATTAAAATTCGCCAGATTGCTTACGTTGCCTTTTTGACCCCATGGTAGTCCAAGAATGAAAATTACCCCTATGATGGCATACTATTTGCAATAGTAGACAACCCAAGGTATTGCAAATGGGGTATGTCCAGTCTTTTTTTTAGTAGCCACTTAGTCACAAACACTGGCCAAAATTGGCGTTTTTTTTACTTTTTCACACACAAACAAATACTAACGCTAACTTTGGCCAGTGTTTGTGACCAAATGGCTACTAAAAAAGACTGGACATAACCCATTTGCAATACCTTGGGTTGTCTACTATTGCAAATGGTATGCCATTATGGGTGTAAATTTATTTCCTGGGCTACTATACAGTCTCAAAGGCAACGTAACCAATCTGGCGAATTTCAATTTCAAATGTAATGTGCTATATTAGACCCTGTAACTTCCCAAAACACCATAAAACCTGTACATAGGGGGTACTGTTTTACACGTGAGACTTTGCTGAATACAAATATGTGTATTTTATTGCAGTAAAAGCAAACAGTATTATGACATTGACAGTTAAAATGCCATGTAGAACTAAAAAAATAAAAAAATCTTTTCTCCCATTTATTTCATATTAAATTATGTTTCATAGCTAAATATTTGATATTAAATGAAAGCCCTGTTTCTCCTGAATAAAATGATGTATAATAAGGGGGGTGCATTTAATATGAAAGAGGTGAATTACGGTTGGACAGACATATAGCGCAAATGCCAGGTTTTGTTTACATTTTGTTTCGTTCACAACTTGTACATTTGGCTGCGGTTTTAAGGGGTTAAGCATGTGTGGGACAGGCATAAGGCTATCCTAACTATTATTGCCATTTATATAGTGCCAACAGATTCTGTAGTGCTTTACAATATTATGAGGGGGATTTAACTATAAATAGGACAATTACAAAAAAAACTTACAGGAAGAATAGGTTGAAGAGGACCCTGCTCAATCGAGCTTACATTCTATAGGAGGTGGGGTGTAAAACACATTAGGACAGGAATTTGCAGTCAAATAAGGTGGGCTGCCCTTTAGGAGGGAGCAAGAGACGGGTATGTGAGGTAGAGGTTAGTCTTGGAGGCCTTAAAGGACCACTCTAGTGCCAGGAAAACATACTCGTTTTCCTGGCACTAGAGTGCCCTGAGGGTGCCCCCACCCTCAGGGACCCACTCCCGCCGGGCTCTGGAAAGGGGAAAGTGTTTAAAACTTACCTTTTTCCAGCGGTGGGCGGAGAGCTCTCCTCCTCCGATCCTCCTCTTCTCCTCCCCGTCGGCTGAATGCGCACGCGCGGCACGAGCTGCACGCGCATTCAGCCGGTCACATAGGAAAGCATTCATAATGCTTTCCTATGGACGCTTGCGTGCTCTCACTGTGAGAATCACGCAAGCGCCTCTAGCGGCTGTCAATGAAACCGCCACTAGAGGAAATAGGGGAAGGCTTAACCCATTCACAAACATAGCAGTTTCTCTGAAACTGCTATGTTTATGAAAAAATGGGTTAACCCTAGAAGGACCTGGCACCCAGACCACTTCATTAAGCTGAAGTGGTCTGGGTGCCTAGAGTGGTCCTTTAAGCTTTCTTAAAGAGATAAGATTAAGGCTAGGGACTAATAAAAGTATTTAGAAAATTGGGCAGACTAGATGGGCCGAATGGTTCTTATCTGCCGTCACATTCTATGTTTCTATCTCGGTAATGTCATGGAAGATTCTGTCCGACATAGATCCAGAAGAACCCAATTAGGTCTGCTTAAAAAACCCTACAGCGCGATCACAGCTGCTGAGTATTCTCAGCGCTTGGCTATATATGCTGCCCAGTGGTGATCACGCAAACTGCTTTAAATCCCTTTGTGGTAGCTTGTCGCAATTTTACTGGGCAGCAGGGAAGGAAACTCATCTTGCGCTCAGTGCATAGCTACAATAAAATATACATGTATATGAAATGCAAAAACAAATTACTATAAAACTTGAAAGAAATTGGTTAAATAATGGCTGTACAAGAAAGCTCAAAAAATACTATGACCTACTCAAGGTGGTGTCTTGTAAAGTGTATGGATTTATGGGGTAACTAGAACGGTCAAACTCTCCATGTCATTATAGGCAACTGTAAGATCTCAGGATAGTGACAAAGGCATACAATAGGTGTCTTCAAATTAGATGTAGCTGACCACAAGTTTGGGTACAGGAGTAGCATACCAAGTTTAAAAAATGCACATTAAAAACACCTTGTATTTGGGGTGGGGGAACACAATCTTAATCTTTAGTGGATGTTCTGTGCACAAACTTGCCTTCAGGGGTTAAAATGATAAACTGTTTAAGGCCAAAGTCTTCAATCTGCTACCCATAAACTTTGCCCCTAACTTCCATTCCAGTCTGAGGCTTCAATCCTGGAGCTCTGTAAGTGGCCCCACAACTTTTGAAGAAAGCCCTGGATAGTGCGTACCACTTCCTTTAGCTTAGTGGAGCTAAAGGAAAAAGAAGAAAGTACGAATCTCTCCTGAATTGGCACTTGACAAGCTAAAGCAGGCTTCCCCAAACTACAACTCCCATGATTCTCAGCCTATCTATATCATTCATAGAATCATGGGAGTTGTAGTTCAGCAACATCTGGAGGGCCAGAGTTTGGGGAAGCCTGAACTAAAGTGCTTTGTGTGCTGGAGAATGCCATTAACCCCTTAAGGACACACGACGTGTGTGACATGTCATGATTCCCTTTTATTCCAGAAGTTTGGTCCTTAAGGGGTTAAACATACTTCATCACATCCATTTTACACTGCAAGGCACAACTTAAAATGTAAAGGTGCACACTAGGCAAAATAACTACCGTATTTGCTGTAATCCGATTGACTAGAGTGCCCTGGCTTCACATTAACACGTTTGAACAAGCCAATATAAGCCACATTGTTATGTGCATTCCCTGTGCAGAGCTCCAATTTGTGAAAATTGTATTAAATCGGCTGTGACAGGGTAACCTACAGTAACTAGTAGGTTTGCTGCAGTTGTTTTTTAAAGGAACACTCCAGGCACTATAACATAACTGAAATTACCTTAATATGGTGACAGGAGGTCCCTGGCACTGGCTTACTCTGAGGGGTTAAACAGTTCATTAATTGTTTAACCCCACAGTCTCCTTTTCAGCTCTGTTTTGCTGCTTCCTCCTTTAACATTATGGGTTTGGATCACCCCTCCCCATCATAGTGGTATCTTATGTCTTCCCTCATCTAAGGTAGAGGGGGAAAAAATGTAATTGTCCTATGGGCCCCAACTTTTTTTTTTTTTTTTTTTTTGTATTTCGATAACATACTTGTTTACTTGTGCCAGTGACACATAAGGGATGGTACAACTGTGTGATATGTCCATTAAAGCAGTTTCCCTCGAGACAAAGGGATTCATAATTACATACCATGTTCTCTTTGTGTGAACAGCCTGTGGAAACTGACTAGCAAAACAGTTTATCTTGAGATATATGTAATAGTCTCTTGGAATAAGGTACCCTTTTGCACAAAGTCAGGTATTACAGTAGGTCCATCTGTGCATGACTAACCAGATTAGATCCATGCAATGTCACATGCCTGATGTCTAAGAATTAAACCCACTGGACGGGGGGTGAGTTAGTCCCACCAGGATTGACAGTAGACACTTTATCAGCACCTTAGAGATCATTTTAAAATCAGAATTCATCAATGAGATTGGCCTAAATCATTTTTCCAAGGGGGTCAGCATATGAATAGGTACAATTATGTAAGAAACTTTTCAATATCTTCTGAAAGGGTCTTATTTTTTCATGTTGTGGTAACTGTAATATTTTTCATAAGCCAGTGAGGAACTCTATAGGAGTCTGTTATTTTAGAGGGTTTGTTCCAATATCTTCATCTGTAGTTCTATAGGAATTAATCAAATGAGTGGATGTCCTTGCTTGGTCTAAGATTTCTAACTAGTAGGGTGTCCATTTTTCTTGACTTCTCTTGTGTTCTAGCCAAAACCCCAAGGCCCTCTGAAGTAAGGGCCAGCTTATGTTTCAGTTCTATGGACTAAATCATGTAACCTAAGGAGAAACTGTGAATGTGCTTTTAAAGGAGGATGACATTTTTATAAAGTGGTTTGAATTGTTATAATCTTACATTTTTATAAAGTGGCTAACTGTTTATATTTTTTTAGGTTAGTGATCAGGCACTCAAAGGGTTAAATGTGCAGTTACCCTCACTTGCTGACACCATTAGTTAATGCTAGTTAACCCCACGACCACACCAATGTATATGACTTCTCTCACATTGGAAACAATTCTAAAGCAATGGTATAAATAGTATAGCAATGTTTTATCAAACAGGCTCATGGATGGGAGTTATCTGTTAAGGAATGTGAACCATTGTTAAGGTAAGAGGTTCAATGTGGATAACCTTGTGAAATGGGTATCCATTTAGCCACTCTAAAGAAGAGTATAATCTCATTTTCAATCACGAATAATCCTTTCATGGGATTAAAAGTTGAATTAAATCATGTACGACTGTAACCTGTGAAACAGACGGTGGTAGTTACTCCTATTAAACAGTTACCAAAACCAAAAAAAAACTGTATTTTAATAAAAATTTGCTGGTATGCTCCCCTCCCCCTCCCCGCCCCCCCTTAAAAAAAAAAAAAAAGAATGAAATAAAGGATACATTTACCTGTCTATCCTGCACTGAAGCTTCAGGTTTCAGCCTGACCTTCCTCTAGTAGCATCGCTCCCCCTCCCTGGGGGTACTTGGGTGACACAATGGAGACCCAAGCTGCCATTGGTCCACTGTCGCAAGGATGCTATGCTTGCTCACAACAAACGCCAAATATGAAAAATAATTCACATTCTTCTGGGCTAGCTAATGCCACTGCTGAAGCTTAACTCTTTGTGCAACATTTCTCAGTGAAATGCTGCATATACAGACTTAAAGCACCATGACTATTTAAGATCACTGGGTCGGGGGTTCTTAGACTAACCCTTTAAATAAATGCTGAGGGGCATTTCCTGCTTTTTACGTTGAACAATTGAAAGACAGTAATGCTTAAAGGACCACTATAGTGCCAAGAAAACATACTCGTTTTCCTGGCACTATAGTGCCCTGAGGGTGCCTCCACCGTCGGGGCCCCCCTCCCGCCGGGCTCTAGGGGGTGGAAGGGGTTAAATTTCTCCAGCGCCGGGCGGGGAACTCTCCTCCTCCTTGCCTCCTCCATATCGCCGTCATCGTCTGGATGCGCATGCGCAGCACGAGCCGCGCTCGCATTCAGCCAGTCCATAGGAAAGCATAGGAAAGCTAGCGTCTGAAAATCACAGTGAGAAGCGCGGCAGCGCCTCTAGCGGCTGTCACTGAGACAGTCACTAGAGGCTGGATTAACCCAGTTTCTCTGAAACTGCTATGTTTACAGCAGAAAGGGTTAATCCTAGCTGGACCTGGCACCCAGACCATTTCATTAAGCTGAAGTGGTCTGGGTACCTATAGTGGTCCTTTAATAATAAATTGATCATAAATAAAGAAGCATGTTAAGAGACTTTCAAGTATGGAACTGGCCTAAATCTACATTCCTTTGCCCAGAAAAAGCTGCCACCACAGCCTGGGGTGTGACTACCATCCATGCTTGCCAGCCCAACTCAGCCGACTCTTGAAGAGCTTCCATGTAACCAGAATCTCTTGAATCCAGTTTGCACAGAGCAAGTTCTTCTAATGATGTACTTGCCCTGTGCAAACTGGATTCAAGAGATTTTCCTCCCCACATCTTAAATTGGTTTCCTCTGCAGATCTTCAAGTGTGAACAAGTAGCTGGAGTGGCATTCCAAAGATGCACTGGGAATCACTTGCAATGCAGTGGAGGTGGTTCTGATTTGAATATGGAATGTCACCCCACTATGCTTGCACATCAGGCTAACTAGAAGCTATGCTAACCAGTTTCTTCAGGGTTCTGTGTACTGCTGCAGCTCTTAGTTCAGTTTGATCAAATGCTAGCCACACACTAACATGTTAATTGCACACATTTCTTGCAAGGGGTATTCTATATTCATATTTATGTTATTGCTGCAACTCTTGTATTATAATCATTGTTTTTTGTAGTTAACACACATACATATAAGAAAATCATTATTTCAACTTGTATTACATACACTGCTCATTATTACAATGTTTTTTTCCATTTTGTGGCTGGTTAGTCCATGATCACAACTCCCAGCTATACAATATATGCCTGTCCGTCTGGCAACCACTGGAGAATCGTCAGAGTATCTAGTAATAACACTAATTATCTTCATTTTTGTGCACGTTGTTTGCAGTGTGATGTTTTGCTATCCCAGAGTTAAAAATCACAGGCCTATGACATATGCATTGAGGCCATTGTAAGCCTATAATCTCCTAATAAGTAGAAGCCAATTATCCCATCATGGCGTTTCCATGTTATGTAACGTGTTTCCACATTTGGCGCAGTCAGAATTCACTCTCTAATTAGCTCTGCTCTTTAGAAGTCTTCCCAACCCTTTCCTTTATCCCTTTCTCTCTAACTCTCGTCTTCTCTTTTTGGTCTCAGGAAATTTGCAATCCGTCTTGAGAACCTGCATTTTATTTTGAACTAAATTCCCCCAAACTCTCAAGCAGAGACTCAATGATGGAGTTCTATATTGAAAAGTATTTATTGCTTTGTGAGTTTGCATTGTTTAGTAAGCCTCATTCAATGTTCTGCAAGCTGAGACTACCGTACATACCTCTAGGTGGTTATTGGATTGCAGAGAATACTCATTTAAGAAATTTACTGCAACATTTCCTTAGTCTTAGGAAAGCATGAAACAAAATCCATCTTTGTAAATAGAGGAAGTCATTTTATATGAGATTTGTGCTTCTGTCTCAGGCAGCTCAAAGTGATATAGTCACGTTGTTTCATTCAGGCATATACTGTGGTGCAAAGCATCAATGCTGCATTGTCATGTCAGTGTTCTCAAGTTCGTTGCAGCAATGAGTGAATGGAGAACAAAAACCTATAAATGGAGATTGACACCTACAGGTAGGCAACATGAAAGTGTGAAATAACTTAAATGTGACACTGTGCTTTGAAGGTTTAAAGCTAGGAGTGCGATGGTGTTTAGGCTGAGGTGGTTAGGTTTAGATAGAGTTTATATTTAGGGTTAGTGGGAGTTTGGATGGAAGAACAGTGGCGGCTAGTGAAGATAGTTTTTTTTGTGAATAAAAGTTTTATTCGTCACCACATATAAATCACGTGCGGTTATCAAGGAAAGCATGCATCAACGGTAACAATAATTTTTAGAAAGCGTACAGTAACTGTGCAAACAGCCACGCAGGACTGAGGTAATGTCATCAAAAAGAAGCAAGGCGGAAACTGGGACCCTTGAGTCCTTCATCAATAAACATTATGCTCACATAAACAGAGTATATAGTCATCATGATATGATATCACTGACCCACGGGCCCATTCATCTATCTCAAGACAAGCCACAGTAACAATGAGAAAAGGCACGCAGGACTGAGACAAAATGGTACATAATAAGGAAAGCGTACACGTGGATCCTTCAGTCCTACATCAATAATTATTATGCTCGGATAAACAGGTGATATAGGCACTTTAAAAGGACGTCACATGCCCAAGGTTCCAATCAACTATCTCAAATCAAACCCTAACTATGTGCAATTAAGCGAGGCTGGGTAGACTCATTCTTAACACGCTACTGTCATGCGGCAAGGGATGTTTGAGGTCACTGAGGCATCAGGCAGGTCAGCTGCCAAATCCAGTCCAGCACATCGACATGTACAAGAAAGCTCCTCATATCCTATATAATGGTAGGCCTCTATCTGCTGGCGACCTGGGGCATGTTCCCCCAACCGGCTGTACCTCCACCGTTGTCCCCAACCCCTCAGCCGTGTCTATTGGGGAACCGTACGTCAGCAAAGCCTGGAAGTCTAGGTGGTAAGCGTCAAGCAGCCAGTGAGTCCAAATAACTGTGTATGTCCCTGGGACACAAAGGTCAGCTCCTCTAACCGTTGTAAGTCCTACATTTTGTAAAAAACAATGTCAGGGTCGGGGGTTCCTCTTTCTTCCAGTAAAGGGGGATAACCTGTTTGGCTGTGTTCAGAATCTGTATGGACAAAGACCTTTTGTATTTGGTGATTGAAGTGGTGGGTGGTGTGATGTAGGAGGAATGGCGCCGGTGTGAAAGTTGGTGGGTTGTCTGAGAACTTTCCGAGGATGGCACTAATTTCCCTCCAGAAAGGCTGGATTTTAGGGCAATCCCATCATACATGCAGGAACGTGTCCAATGCAGCCCGACAGCACCAACAGTCACCGTCTGAGGTAGGGTGTTAAGACTTTATAGGCTGTCTCCTGAGTTCTGCTAGCTAGCGTGCAGTGATGCACTAGATCACAAATCTTCCCCCATTGGTTGTCTGTGAGGGTTTCCCCCGAGGGCCACTTCCCATTTCCCCATGTAGCTAGGTGCCGGTGAGTTCCCTTGTGTTTGGAGTAGGGATTAAAGAAAAGAGACTGCGTGAGGTTGCGGGGCAGGGTCTATACAATTCTGTTCGAAGGAGGTAAAAGTCTTATACAAGTCTGGTTGTTGAGGGATGTGGGAGAGAAACCTTTTAAGTCGTTCATACTTAAACCTATGCATGAATGTGCCTGCGCTCTCCCCCAATTATTGTTGAGGGGGTATAGGGGTGACGGGAAAGGCCCAATTTTGGGGCCAACCTGTGCCAGATCTCAAGAGTGGCCTTAACACATGGCTGGCGACCCGTTTACACTCTACTCTCTCCTTGTGACATCCAGACTAGAGCTTGCAAGGAGCCGCCTGTTTGGCGTTGCTTGATTTCTTTCCACAATTTGGCAACCCCGCCCTTGGCCCAAGCTAGTACTCTGTGCATGTGGGTGGAGTAATAATATAGGAGAAAGTCAGGCACTGCCAGCCACCCCTCCGCCTTCGTTCTAGTCAGAATCCGGTAGCGTATGTTTCTGGGAGCCCCATATATATTTTATCAGCAGTGATCTTAGGGATGTGAAGTACATAGCCGTAATCTTGATAGGGAGGGTCTGGAACAGGTAGAGGATGCGCGGAAGGATGTTCATCTTAGTCAGTGCGATGCGTCCTAGCCAAGATATGTGTGGTAGCATCCAACCTGCCAAGTTGTTCCGTATCGTAGACAGCATCGGGGTGAAGTTCGTCTCGTACAGTTGGGCGACATCCCTAGTTATCCAGACTCCCAGGTACTTAACAGCTCTATCCGACCATTGTAGTTGAAAAGTTCCCACGCACGATGTTAGCCCTGGTCGAAGGCACTGAGATGTTGAGCAGCGTTGACTTGGTATAATTGATTTTAAAGTTAGATAGGTCTCTGTAGAGCCCAAACTCATGCATGATGTTCGGCAGTGTAATCTCCGGGGATGCCACAAAGAACAGGAGATCGTCCGCGTAAGCAGCTACCTTGTGCGTCTCGGTCCCCACCTAAATGCCACGAATATCCAGATTCCTCCTCACCGCCTGGAGGAACGGTTCGAGGACAGGGATGAAGAGCAGCGGTGACAGTGGGCAGCCCTGGCGTGTGCCATTTTGGATTTGAAAGGGTTCTGTGTATGCCCCATTGATGCAAACCCAAGCTGTCGGGCAGGGCCGGACTGGGAAAAAAATTAGGCCCGGGCATTTTTCAATCAGAGCAGCCCCCTAAGAAGGGGGCGGGGCCAGAGAGGGTGTGTTTTGTCATCACTAATGACAAGCACACCCCCTCTCAAAGTGAGCAAGTTGGTTCAATGCGCAGAGCCGCGCTGAAGAGCTCTGGCATTAGAAAAAGGCTTGCGCTGTGTTTGCTTTTAAATTGTCTCTGGTGTCTCCACAAGTGGGATACCAGAGGACAATTGGGCCAGGAAAGTGTATGGTGCATGTGTTTGGAGCCTGCTTGTGAAATTGCGTGTGTGTAGAGTGTGGTGTGGTATTGTGTAAATAGGTCAATTTCATTTGTGTTTGTGGTGTAATATGTGTGGCTAGGGGCTGTAGATAGTGTGTGTATAGGGGGCATAGTGTTATAGGGGATGTAGCGAGTGTGTGCATACAGGCTGTAGTGTGTGTGTGTGTGTATAGGTGACGTAGTGTGTGTAGGGGTTGTAGAGAGGGTGTGTAGGAGATCTAGTGTGTAAAGGACCCAGAGTGTGTATAGGAGAGTGTGTGTGTGTATATATAGAGAGGATTAAGAGTGCATATAGGGTAAGGGATCTAGCGTGTATCTGGAGCGTAATGTGTGTGGTGGTGCAGTGTGAGGGGTGCTGTAGTGTGTGTGTGTGTATATATATATATATATATATATATATATATATAAAAAATTGGTCGTTTTTTAACTATTTCTCAATAAAAGTTTGATGTTTTAAAAGTCCGGAGAGCAGCCTTCCCTCATATTTTTCTATATATATATATATATATATATATATATTTGGACGTATTGTATGTGTGAGGGGCGCAGTGTGTGTGTATTTAAGAGGGGTGCTGTGTGTGAGGGTGTTTTTATCTGCCGTCACATTCTAGGTTTCTAATTTTCTTTGTCTGTTAACTCACTGAGGGTTATTTTATATATGTGTATGTGTGTGAGCGAGGGTGCTGTCTGTCTGAGGGTGCTGTCTGTCTGAGGGTGCTGTCTGTCTGAGGGTGCTGTCTGTCTGAGGGTGCTGTCTGTCTGAGGGTGCTGTCTGTGAGTGAGGGTGCTGTCTGTGAGTGAGGGTGCTGTCTGTGAGTGAGGGTGCTGTCTGTGAGTGAGGGTCCTGTCTGTGAGTGAGGGTCCTGTGTGTGTCTGAAGGTGATGTGTGTGTCTGAAGGTGATGTGTGCTGAGTGTCTGAGGGTGCTGTGTGTCTGGGTGCGCTGTGTGTCTGGGTGCGCTGTGTGTCTGGGTGCGCTGTGTGTCTGCGTGCGCTGTGTGTCTGC
The DNA here is from genome assembly GCF_036172605.1 of Pelobates fuscus. Classification (NCBI taxonomy): domain Eukaryota; kingdom Metazoa; phylum Chordata; class Amphibia; order Anura; family Pelobatidae; genus Pelobates; species Pelobates fuscus. Next base: position 262,496,226 of record NC_086319.1, on the reverse strand, counting down.
GTGCGCTGTGTGTCTGCGTGCGCTGTGAGTGTTTGGGTGCTGTGTGTGTCTGGGGGTGCTGTGTGTGTCTGGGGGGGCTGTGTGTGTCTGGGGGTGCTGTGTGTGTCTGAGGGTGCTGTATGTGTCTGGGGGTGCTGTATGTGTCTGGGGGGGCTGTGTGTGTCTGGGGGTGCTGTATGTGTTTGGGTGCTGTGTGTGTTTGGGTGCTGTGTGTGTTTGGGGGTGCTGTGTGTGTTTGGGTGCTGTGTGTGTTTGGGGGCTGTGTGTGTCTGGGGGGGCTGTGTGTGTCTGGGGGGGCTGTGTGTGTCTGGGGGTGCTGTGTATGTCTGGGTGCTGTGTGTGTCTGGGGGTGCTGTATGTGTTTGGGTGCTGTGTGTGTCTGGGGGGGCTGTGTGTGTCTGGGGGGGGCTGTGTGTGTCTGGGGGTGCTGTATGTGTTTGGGTGCTGTGTGTGTCTGGGGGGGGCTGTGTGTGTCTGGGGGGGGGCTGTGTGTGTCTGGGGGGGGCTGTGTGTGTCTGGGGGGGCTGTGTGTGTGAGGGGGCTGTTGGTGTGATTTTTTTTTATTTAAATATTTTAATTTAAATATATTAATAATTAAAAAAAAATTTTTATTTAAATATATTATTAATAATTAAAAAAAAAAAAAGTTATATCCCCCCCTCCCTTCTTACCTTTAGCATGGGAGGGGGGAGCCGTTCTGCCTGGGGCGGATCCTTTCTGCAGCTTCCTTCCCTGGTGGTCCAGTGGTGAGAGTGAACTCTAACCTTGCTTCTAGAGTTCAATCTCGCGAGATCTGAGCGTTGCCGCGGTTACCGCGGCAACGCTCAGACCTCGCGAGAGGACCCGGCGGAGCTGCTGGATTGAGCTCCGCCGGTCCTCTCTGCTGCCTCCCTCACACCCCACAGCCGGCGGCCGCCTGTCAGTGTCTCTGGGCCGGTGAGGGAGATCTTTGATCTCCCCACCGGCCCATGGAGGCTCAGAGCAGGGCCGGCGCTCGGGTAGCGCGCTGGCCCTGCTGGGGCTGGCAGGGGAGATCCTGTGATCTCCCCTGCCGGCCTCGGCCCCACGGCCATCGCGGCCCACCGGGCATTTGCCCGGTGTGCCCGATGGCCAGTCCGGGCCTGCTGTCGGGTTATCATACAGGGCTGCTAGAGAAAATCCCAGCTCACCCTGTGGAAGGCCTTCTCCACATACGTGGACAGCAGGGGGAGGCCCTCGCCGGTCATCTGTGCCTGATGCAGGGGGAGATTAACATAGGGGCTGATGGAGCTGTATCTCCAGGCCCATGCCTATAGAACAGGCCCATTGATTTAAAAAAAAAATATATATATATTTTTTTCTTTTTCTTTTATTTTTTACTACTATTCACATGCTCTTGCTTAAAGGACCACTATAGGCACCCAGACCACTTCAGCTTAATGAAGTGGTCTGGGTGCCAGGTCCATCTAGGATTAACCCTTTCTGCTGTAAACATAGCAGTTTCAGCTTTAACTATTTCACACCTCCCCCAAAAAAGAGGTCTGTAATCTGGACAGGGAGACAGGGCCTGATGGGGTGTTGCCTATGACAGATCATGTTGCCAGTGACAAACATTATGGGAGAGTCTGACTGGAAAAAGGGCAGACCTGGCCACTGAAGTGGTCAGGACCATGCAGGGAGCACTCTATGAATGGTCGCAATATTCTACACCGCTGAACAGCGCAGGCGCGTCTAATAATGGCTTGCACTGTGCTGCCTGGGGAGAGTTCCCTAGTGTCTCTGGATGCAGGACACCATGGAACTAAAGAGGAATGGGAGGACAAGACACTGAAATGTGGACTGTTCCACCAAAAGCAGAACTGCTGGGAAGCATGCTACTTACAATGGAGGGAGCCAGTGAACTTCAGGCACCATAACCTTTCAAGTAGTGGTTATGGTGCTTTTAGTGTTCCTTCAATTATTAAAGGAATACTATAGTGCTATGTATACAAAACTGTATTCCCTACACTATAGTTCCCTCTGGATGTAGTCCCCCCCCCCCCCCCCCCCAGCAGTGTAAGGGTTAATAAACCCTTACTGTACTTACCAGATACCAGCGCTGGGTCAGTGCTCTGCCCCCTCCAATGTCATCATCATATTACTGAAAAAACATAAGTGACTGTTACTACGAAAGACGACAACCCTAAAGTCCGACGTGCAGTCCAGCGTGAGACACACGCCATTCCAGCCGCCGATCGTTGACTGTAATTCAACAAGTATTTAAGAGGAACGCCACGGACTACGAATGTACATCCCTGGGGAAGTCCAAATAGGACGAAAAGCGTAGGACTTAAAATTTTGTTTTTGTATGTTTTCATTTCATTCTTATATGTTACTCTTCATATTCACTTCTGGGGCGACCATTCATAGAGTGCTCCCTGCATGGTCCTGACCACTTCAGTGGCCAGGTCTGCCCTTTTTCCAGTCAGACTCTCCCATAATGTTTGTCACTGGTGTTTGACGAAGTCTGGACACCACGCTGTGTGTGGAGATATGCTCATTTTTGATCTCTTGTAAGTGCAATATTGTTAAATACATTTGTAATTTTGATACCATCTGCACTATATTACTCTCTATTTTTCCATTTTTGAGTGACCAAGAAGACCCATTTGAAGATTGTCTACATACATTTTCTCATCCCATTTGAGAGGGAGATATGCCTGACTTTCCATCCATTCAGTGAGTTCTCTACCACCCCAACCCCTACCCTTGTGCTGATTATACTGCACTATATTTTCATTATATAGTGCAGATATCATTTATATTAATGGTTTCTATTATTTATATAAAAGTTGTAAATATTTATTATTCACATTTGGTAGTATTTCTAAGTTGTTTCCCTTTTTGGTTTTTTTCTGGTTATATTTGTATTGTCATTGAGTGTTTTAAGGGAACACTTTTTTTCCTTAAAGGGTTAATTCGTTGTAGACCATATAGTGATTGTTTTGGATTCTACCACCCAAGTACATAGGAAATTCCCTTCTTACAGCTTTTCACCAAAGGCATCATTGACATCCCCACTCGCATCTTCCTGTCTTGGACTCACAGGTGACCAATATCTAAAAATTCTGACTTACCTAGTCTGGCAATCTGCCCTGGTTGAATACTGAGGAATGTACCTGTTCATAGTTTGTTTCATTCTGCTGCTATTTGTTCACACAAAAAAAGGCCTGCTGGAGACAAGGCACACAAGCAACAGAATTACATTACACATAATCCGTACACATAAATGGCTCTTCTTTATTTGCTATTGCAGGTCAAAAATATTATGATGGGTCTGTGTATTCAACTATGTATTTCCAATGTTAATAGTGCCTCATTGCTTCTAGTGTTCCTTGTAAAACATCTGGCTCTTCCAGCCTATTAGGTCAGACCAGCCTAGTCTATCTGACTGATTAGCTTGCTGTGCATGACCCTGGAGGACCTTGCTGATTCCTGATTATTAACTGTTTCACCAAGTTTGCTTTGAGTTGTGTACTGATAGAAACTGATCATCACAATAGGACTGTTTAGCCATTATCTCTGTATCACACTACTTGTTAAAAATTTCAACAAAATCCTTTAGTTCGTGAAACATAATAATAGGGCATGGTATTGCATGCATTTAAATTTATGTAAACAATTAGCATGGAGGGCACACTATGTTAAATATTGTCAAACCCAAAAATATAGCCCAAAAAAGCAAACTATGAACTAGATGCTCTCGCATAAACCCAATCCCCTCCAGGGTTAATACATCAATAGTATATAGGACGAAAGAGCAGAACACTCTTATTAGGTAAATCTTTATTAAATTCATGCTAAAACATATCCTATATGAATACACACAATAGATATAAGGAATATACAAAGATAAATAAAATACAAACAATTTGTTAATAAGAAAAAGTGGAATATGAGTAATTCAAGCAAAAGTCTAACCCACCCCTATGTAAGCTCTAAAAAGATAATATATCAAGGCATGAAATTGAAAATCAAACAAACCCCAAAACAATAAGGAACATACCAAGAAACACTGGCTAAACAAGTGTGGGAGAGGAAAGGGCCGACACTGACACAAAACAAACAAACAAACAATGTTTCAGTTATGAGCCATTCTCAAGGAAGGCTCATAGCCGCAACATTGTTTTTCTTTTTCTGTCGGTGTCGTCCCTTTCTTTTCCCATACTGGTTTATCCAGCGTTTTTTAGTGTTACTTATTGTTTTGTTTTTTTCCTATTTCATGCTTTGATATATTATCCTTATATTATCCTTCTTAGACCTTACATGGATTAGGCAGTTGTTTGAATTGTTCATATTGCGCTCATTTTTATTAACAGATCGTATTGTATTTATCTTTGTATATTGTGTGCATTTATATGATATATTTTAGCATGGATTTAATAAAGATGTAGCATTTATAGAGTGTGCTCCTCTTTGATTTAATATGCATTTAAATTCATGCCATAGAACATTGTATAACATGGCGCATGTAGTGACAACAATATGTAATCTCTGATACTAAACTAATTATATCCAATGATAGCTGGCAGTAATCATTAGTGAGAAAGAGGTTTGGTGGTAGGTATAGCTTATGCCTCTAGTGTCCTCACTGCAGGGCAGGTGCAAGGATTTTTGGGTACACAGGCGAAGATGATTTTGGAGCACCTCCCCCCCCCCCCAAAGCATCTTCACTTGTGTGCCTCTTAACCCACCTTTTGTTTCTTATCCCCTTTTTTAAATGTCTTAACCCCTTTAGTGTCTTATCCTATATTTTTCCCCATTGTGTGTCTTACACCTCCCTTGTGTATTTCTTACTGCCCCCTTTGTGTTTCTTACTCCCACCAGCCTCTGTGTCTCCTTCTTTCCCAGACCCTTTGTGTCTTTTACTCTTACCAGCTCCTTTGTGTGTTTCTCTTACACCACCAGCCCATCTATCTCCCCCCAGCCCCTCTGTGTATCTTTTTCCTCTTCTCCAGCCCCTCTGTGTCTCTTTAACCCCCCATCCTCTTTGTATTTCCACTCACAGGCCCTTCTGTGTGGCGCTTTCATCCCCAGCCCCTCTTTGGAATTTCTCACCGCCAGGCACATCCGCGCGTCTTTCTCCCCACTCAGGCCCCCCTGTGTGCCGTGCCACTCTCCCTTCCATGCCCTTTAGTGTTCCTCTCTTCTCCCTGTCCCTTAATGGTCCTCTCCCCTCTATGTCCCTTAGTGTTCACCCCCCCTCCACTATCCCATAGCACTGTTTCCCCCCCTCCCCTGTCCTATAGTGTTCCTTCCCACCCTCCCATAGTTTCCCCCCCCCCCCCCATAGTGTTCCTCCCCCCCTTTCCCTATAGTTTTCCTTCCCCTCCCACCCATAGTTTTCCTTCCCCGCCCCCCCTTATTGCCCCTCTCTCTCCCCCCTTTGTCCCGGTGTGTCTCCTACCTTTCTTGTAGCGTGGTCGGACAGGAGCTTCAGTTTCCTGTACCCGGCCGGACTGACAGAAAGTGCTCTCTCAGTGAGCACTTCCTTTCAGTCCGGCCGGGTACAGGAATCAGAAGTTCCTGTACCGCGGTCCGTGTCGCCCGGCCACGCTACACTGAGTGACTGGCATGGGGAGCGCTGTCACTCCAATCTAGTGCCCCCTGGGCTGGTGCACTCTAAGGTGGCCGCTTGTGCCGCCTTATGGACGCGCTGGCCCTGCCTCACAGCCCCAATAAGTTTTCATAGTAAAATAATGAAAACACATCTATAAACCTGGGAGGGCTATATAAATGATAAGTCATATTTTGTCTGCTGTACAGAATTCTTGAGCCTTTCAGCTAGAGAGACAGGATTCCAACTTTCAATGACTGAAGAGTGCCTCTGCTAAGGAAACAGTACTACAATGCAATAAAACATTGAAGTGGTCTGGGTGCTGTGTCCCTGCCCCCCTTAGTCCTGCAATGTAAAACATTGCAATTTTTGAGAAACTGATTGCAGTACTAAGACAGCATCTTGTGGCTGTCTACCAGATGACGCATTGAGGCAATGCTTTCCTATGGGTAGGGCTTAATGCGTTCGCGACTCTCTCCTCACATACATTAGGTCCCTGCCATCGGAGGACGATGGAGGAGGTGGCGTGCTGACCCAGCGCTGAGGGACATCGCCGCTACAATTGGGGGAGTATATAAAGGGTTTTTAATGCTTTATGCCCCACCGGGGGTGGTGGCACGAGGGAGAAACCAGAGGGCACTGTAGTGTTAGGAATACAGATTTGTGTTCCCAACTTTATAAGATCTCTTTAATGTACAATGTGTAGCAATATGGATATTTTGTGGTACCTATGTTGCATTTCAACACATTATCACTGTTTGCTGAACAGGAAAGATAAGCTAAACTAAAAAAACAGCACACTGTCCACTCTCAATTATCTATTAGGTTTTTTGTCTGGATTGTTTGTTTGTTGCTCAATTCAACCTTGCAGCTCTGCTAACTATCAGACAAGTGTCTGCTTGCTTATCACCCATCCTTAATTATTATACAAACCTAGTCTGAGATTAGAGGTTTACAAGCATTTGCATTGTGTAAACATCATGCTTTTCTTACTTGGACTAGTTAGGTTTTATGCATGACGTGTCAGTTGAGTGCCTTTCTTAATTGTAAATGGTAGATAATATTTCTAAAGCTATATCAGTCAGACATTATATATCACACATACTTGTAACAAAGAAATGCGTGTTCTCATCTGATTAATTATATGTAAATTGCTTCTGAAATGGTCAATATTTAAATTGCTGAGGGAAACTGGTACATCTTATATGTGTGTGTGTGTGTGTATATATATATAAAAAATCAAAAAATTACCGGCACTCATGGGCTTCTTTTATCCAATTTATTTTAGGTGAAGATAGTCAGGTCGACGTTTCAGCTCCCGATCGGAGCTTTCATCAGGACACCAAAGACATTTTACATGGCATAAAACAAACATATATAGGACAAATGAATCACATTAACCAATAAGCACTGACCTTATCAGCTGTATTCCATTCGCTCCGATGCTCGGCGTGCACTCCATCCTATTGCGCATGTCTACCGCCGGTATAGACTTCCGTGTCACATGATCGGGAGGCCGGGTCTCTGATCTGGTAGCGTCATAGTAACTTAGCAACCGCTGATGTAATCAGCTAAGGTTGCTACTATGTTTCCAGCCACCGTCAGGAGAACTCTCCCTTCTAATACAGAGCCAGCCCCTCGGTGATTGCGGTTTATGCCGTTATGATCGTGGTGCTCGCCGAGCATCCCAATGGATTTAAGCACTAGCAGAATAAATATTACTATTAATATCTAAATCTCATCACTTATGTACATTCGCTACTCATATACAAGGGACGATTGTGTTGCAAGCTAATTACTAATGATCAAAGAAAAAAAGAACAAAGAATAAAAAAACTTGTGTGTATGCACAAAAGGAAAAGTATCTGTACAAGTGAAGACATATATCAATTCAATTACATATAAATGTAAATTAGTGTGCATAACCAATAAGGTATTAGTGTAATATAGTGTTTTTTTTATATAAACAATATTCTAGTGATTTGCTTATAAAAAGCAAAAATCTTAATTAGTATACAGTGGTATGAGATTTACGTGTGCCTCAATGTAAATATAAGTGTATAATATGTGCCTCAACGTTATTAATCTGCCCCTGATTGGCGGTAGAGTGAAAGAGAAAAGAGAAAATACATAACAAAATATATAGATTACAAATTTTCTAGATTAGGATATATAAGCAATTTTAGGTCAGTGTCTATGGTTATAACCCTTAACATTATTAAATACATTTTAAAATTCCAGTTTATCCAGAATAACTTTTCCTCTAAAGGATATGTTCAATTAAAAAATATTATATTATTAACAAATGGAACTATTTCTGTAGCTTACTCCCAAGGGTAACTCTCAGGAATGTTCCTTTTCCATACATTTAAATAGAGAGGACATATAGGTACATATTCAAGATGTGACTGCTATTTAACACAAGACAGGGAACTGATTAGAGAAAAGGAGAAAATGAACATTTTTCGTTGAGACCTCTAGGGGAGATGGTATCAAGTTCCATTATCCAGTAAGTTTCTCTTTGTAAGAGAAGTCTCCCTCTATCCCCACCTCTAGCCGCCACTGGCACATGATCAAATGCCACACAGCGTAGGGCAGAGAGTGGGTGTTGTTTTCCAGGAAATGTCGGGCCACAGGTTTGTCCGACTTGCCATCACGATAGGCGAGTCGGATACTTGATCTGTGGCCCCTGATTCTCTCGCACAGTGCTGTTTCTGTCTTTCCTATATAACTCAGTCCACAAGGGCATGTGAGTTTATATATAACAAATTCTGTGCGACAATGTATCCTGTGGGCAATTTTGTAGATTTTACCACTATGAGGGTGGGTAACTGTCTTAGAAGGAATTATATGCCCACAGGTCACACAACCCAAACATCTGACACAGCCATTGTTCACTATTTCTTTTCTTGTAGTGTTATAGCAATGAATGGGATCTGTTTTAACTAACAGATCCCTTAGGTTCTTATTCTTCTTATAACAAAACATTGGCTTATTTGTCAGTTCCTTCGGAAGTGTTGGATCTTGTCGCAAGATGTTCCAGTTGCGAGTGACAGTTTCAGTAATTTCTTGACTTGCAGTGTGTAGCATCACTGGAAAAATTATTTGATTGGTTGATTCTTTTCTCGGGTTGTTTCCTTTCTGATATTGTTCTCCTGCTTGTATTAAAGCTTTCTCCAGAATCGGTCGTTTATACCCTCTCTTCATGAATTTGGAGTACATCATCTTCAGTTGTTCCTTCCGTTGTTCCTCCTGGGAATTATTTCTATAGACCCTTAGAAATTGAGATAGTGGCAAGGATTTCTTTAAATGTTGAGGATGAAAACTATCAAAGTGCAAAATAGTATTACGATCAGTTGGTTTTGTATATAACTTAAACTCTAACTGATGATCGATAATTGATATTTCAAGATCGAGGAATTGGACATTTTTATAATCAATGTGTGAGGTCACTCTTATTGGTGTAGGCAAATTATTGATGTATTGTACGAATGTCTTCGCTTCTTCACCTGTGCCCTTCCAAAGGATTAAAATGTCGTCAATAAAGCGGTAGTACCTAACTATTTGCTCCCGATATTGTGTCAATATGTATTTTTGTTCAAAATCGAACATAAACGTATTAGCATACATTGGGGCCATCGCGGCCCCCATGGACGTACCAGAGACCTGTAAGAACCATTGTTTCTCAAACCTAAAATAATTATTGTATAATGCCAAAGATAATAATTCCAAAGTAAATTCAATAGGAGGGCCACAGTACTGTGTAGACGTTGATAATAGTTGTCTCATCGCTTCAATGCCCTCTTGGTGCGGAATCACTGTGTACAAACTGTTGACGTCCATTGTTATTAGCACCCCATCAAATTCTTTAATTCCTTTGAGGTCTGCTATCAGACTGTTAGTATCTTTTGATACACGTGGGTATAGCAGTAACCGGTAGTTTGAATAGATGGTCAAGATACTTAGCTATGGGCTCTATAATACCATCTATGGCAGACACGATGGGTCTGCCTGGAGGGGTATTTGGGTTTTTGTGGATCTTGGGCAGCGTATATAATATTGGTGTACGTGGCACTTTTTTCTGTAGATATCCAAAGAGATCTAATTCAATAAAGCCCGCTCTCAATCCAAACGATAGAACCTCTTCAATCTTTTGAGTGATGGTACTAGTTGGGTCTTTGTCTAGGAGTTGGTAAGTTGTTTGCACAGACAGTTGTTGTTTAATTTCTTCTGCATAGTCAGAGTAGTTCAAAACCACTATCCCTCCTCCCTTATCCGCAGGGCGAATTACGATCGATGGATCCGATGATAGACGACGTACTAGTTTATGTTGTTCTTTTGTGAAATTCCAATATTGTGGCTTGTGTTCTTTTAGCACACTCTTTGTCTCATTCATAATAGTGGACAAGAACCTAATGCTAATTACAATCCAGGATGTAAAAGAAGACCTTATGGAGATCCGCAAAAAAATCCAACAACTTGAAAATGAACATGCAATACTATTGAACTCACAGGACGGAGTGAAAATGCAGCTAAAACTCAATGAGGAACTGTTAAAATATAAAAATCAGCTGATAAAGTTTAAAAGACAAAAAATGGAAAGGGTGCAGCAAGATCATACCGAACACTCTGTGTATAGATGGCTATCAGGCGAACATAGGAATCGCCCTAGACGATTTCGAAAGCGGATTGTCAAACCAAACATCAGGACGATTGATGTCACATCAGGGGAATCGGCATCCGACAATGAGGGCACACGCCCAAGTGAACCGGCTAATTTTTTAGACCTAGAGGAACATCAGGAGGATCAACTCCCACAGAGAATCGCGACAAGAAGCAAAAGCGAAAGAGATCAGCCACAAGACGAGGGCAAAAAGGTAGGATACACTGGACCCAAAGGGAAACCGCCTTTGCGGAGGTTATCCCAGTCTTTAACCTATCGGATAGACCCCTTGACCATAAGGAGTTGGACATTCTAAGCAAAGGATTATCTTTCATACCAACCCAGGCCCCAAACCACTTTCAGTGGAATGTCGAACTATACAAATTTGGCCGTACATTGAGACTTAAGGATTTCTTTAACAAACAACAGAAAAATACAAGTGACCAGACTTCTGAACCAAGAACACAATTTTTTCGCAAACCTAGTCAATTTGATCCCCCACCAACTCAACCTACGATCAAGACGTTCTTGTCCACTATTATGAATGAGACAAAGAGTGTGCTAAAAGAACACAAGCCACAATATTGGAATTTCACAAAAGAACAACATAAACTAGTACGTCGTCTATCATCGGATCCATCGATCGTAATTCGCCCTGCGGATAAGGGAGGAGGGATAGTGGTTTTGAACTACTCTGACTATGCAGAAGAAATTAAACAACAACTGTCTGTGCAAACAACTTACCAACTCCTAGACAAAGACCCAACTAGTACCATCACTCAAAAGATTGAAGAGGTTCTATCGTTTGGATTGAGAGCGGGCTTTATTGAATTAGATCTCTTTGGATATCTACAGAAAAAAGCGCCACGTACACCAATATTATATACGCTGCCCAAGATCCACAAAAACCCAAATACCCCTCCAGGCAGACCCATCGTGTCTGCCATAGATGGTATTATAGAGCCCATAGCTAAGTATCTTGACCATCTATTCAAACTACCGGTTACTGCTATACCCACGTGTATCAAAAGATACTAACAGTCTGATAGCAGACCTCAAAGGAATTAAAGAATTTGATGGGGTGCTAATAACAATGGACGTCAACAGTTTGTACACAGTGATTCCGCACCAAGAGGGCATTGAAGCGATGAGACAACTATTATCAACGTCTACACAGTACTGTGGCCCTCCTATTGAATTTACTTTGGAATTATTATCTTTGGCATTATACAATAATTATTTTAGGTTTGAGAAACAATGGTTCTTACAGGTCTCTGGTACGTCCATGGGGGCCGCGATGGCCCCAATGTATGCTAATACGTTTATGTTCGATTTTGAACAAAAATACATATTGACACAATATCGGGAGCAAATAGTTAGGTACTACCGCTTTATTGACGACATTTTAATCCTTTGGAAGGGCACAGGTGAAGAAGCGAAGACATTCGTACAATACATCAATAATTTGCCTACACCAATAAGAGTGACCTCACACATTGATTATAAAAATGTCCAATTCCTCGATCTTGAAATATCAATTATCGATCATCAGTTAGAGTTTAAGTTATATACAAAACCAACTGATCGTAATACTATTTTGCACTTTGATAGTTTTCATCCTCAACATTTAAAGAAATCCTTGCCACTATCTCAATTTCTAAGGGTCTATAGAAATAATTCCCAGGAGGAACAACGGAAGGAACAACTGAAGATGATGTACTCCAAATTCATGAAGAGAGGGTATAAACGACCGATTCTGGAGAAAGCTTTAATACAAGCAGGAGAACAATATCAGAAAGGAAACAACCCGAGAAAAGAATCAACCAATCGAATAATTTTTCCAGTGATGCTACACACTGCAAGTCAAGAAATTACTGAAACTGTCACTCGCAACTGGAACATCTTGCGACAAGATCCAACACTTCCGAAGGAACTGACAAATAAGCCAATGTTTTGTTATAAGAAGAATAAGAACCTAAGGGATCTGTTAGTTAAAACAGATCCCATTCATTGCTATAACACTACAAGAAAAGAAATAGTGAACAATGGCTGTGTCAGATGTTTGGGTTGTGTGACCTGTGGGCATATAATTCCTTCTAAGACAGTTACCCACCCTCATAGTGGTAAAATCTACAAAATTGCCCACAGGATACATTGTCGCACAGAATTTGTTATATATAAACTCACATGCCCTTGTGGACTGAGTTATATAGGAAAGACAGAAACAGCACTGTGCGAGAGAATCAGGGGCCACAGATCAAGTATCCGACTCGCCTATCGTGATGGCAAGTCGGACAAACCTGTGGCCCGACATTTCCTGGAAAAACAACACCCACTCTCTGCCCTACGCTGTGTGGCATTTGATCATGTGCCAGTGGCGGCTAGAGGTGGGGATAGAGGGAGACTTCTCTTACAAAGAGAAACTTACTGGATAATGGAACTTGATACCATCTCCCCTAGAGGTCTCAACGAAAAATGTTCATTTTCTCCTTTTCTATAATCAGTTCCCTGTCTTGTGTTAAATAGCAGTCACATCTTGAATATGTACCTATATGTCCTCTCTATTTAAATGTATGGAAAAGGAACATTCCTGAGAGTTACCCTTGGGAGTAAGCTACAGAAATAGTTCCATTTGTTAATAATATAATATTTTTTAATTGAACATATCCTTTAGAGGAAAAGTTATTCTGGATAAACTGGAATTTTAAAATGTATTTAATAATGTTAAGGGTTATAACCATAGACACTGACCTAAAATTGCTTATATATCCTAATCTAGAAAATTTGTAATCTATATATTTTGTTATGTATTTTCTCTTTTCTCTTTCACTCTACCGCCAATCAGGGGCAGATTAATAACGTTGAGGCACATATTATACACTTATATTTACATTGAGGCACACGTAAATCTCATACCACTGTATACTAATTAAGATTTTTGCTTTTTATAAGCAAATCACTAGAATATTGTTTATATAACAAAAACACTATATTACACTAATACCTTATTGGTTATGCACACTAATTTACATTTATATGTAATTGAATTGATATATGTCTTCACTTGTACAGATACTTTTCCTTTTGTGCATACACACAAGTTTTTTTATTCTTTGTTCTTTTTTTCTTTGATCATTAGTAATTAGCTTGCAACACAATCGTCCCTTGTATATGAGTAGCGAATGTACATAAGTGATGAGATTTAGATATTAATAGTAATATTTATTCTGCTAGTGCTTAAATCCATTGGGATGCTCGGCGAGCACCATGATCGTAACGGCATAAACCGCAATCACCGAGGGGCTGGCTCTGTATTAGAAGGGAGAGTTCTCCTGACGGTGGCTGGAAACATAGTAGCAACCTTAGCTGATTACATCAGCGGTTGCTAAGTTACTATGACGCTACCAGATCAGAGACCCGGCCTCCCGATCATGTGACACGGAAGTCTATACCGGCGGTAGACATGCGCAATAGGATGGAGTGCACGCCGAGCATCGGAGCGAATGGAATACAGCTGATAAGGTCAGTGCTTATTGGTTAATGTGATTCATTTGTCCTATATATGTTTGTTTTATGCCATGTAAAATGTCTTTGGTGTCCTGATGAAAGCTCCGATCGGGAGCTGAAACGTCGACCTGACTATCTTCACCTAAAATAAATTGGATAAAAGAAGCCCATGAGTGCCGGTAATTTTTTGATTTTTTATGAATTTGGGACTTGGCACCTGGCAGTATTACCATTTAGAGTTGGAGTGCAAGAGTCTTTCCTATTTGTTTATATATATATATATATATATATATATCCTGTCAGGTTTAAATCAAACACCTAAGATGAAAATAGAGTTTTAATCTCATATTATGGCCATAAAGATGCTTATACTATGTCCGAGTGCTCGAGTTCTCCGTCTTAACATACATTACAGGTTTCCAGCATTTAAATCAGGGCAAACCAGGCAATTGCCTGAAAGCACAGGCTCACGAGAGTGGTAATGCTGCCTCAAGGTTACAAAAAAAAAACACAAACAAAATTGCGAGAGGCAAATATGAATAAATAATTTAAAAACCAAAAAGCAATAAATGAAAACCCCCAAAAAACTACATAACAAAAAATAACTAATCTTTTAAGTTGCTAGTCTTGTGGCAGACCTCCAGGATTTACAAATTTTAGAATATAAAAGCAGAATTGAAAACAATGGTATTTTCTAGAACAATCTTTCCCATTTCTACTTTGTTGTGGTAGAGTGCCAGCCCAGTATTATCATGTAAATGTACACATCCTACTGTCTTCCCTACTCCCTAAGTATGGAGCCACCTGAGACAGTCCTTTTCCCTTTCTCCCTGACTGTCCCATCTCATGCCCCTTACAATTACCTTTATGCCCTCCAGAATTTGCACTTTCTGCTTATGCATTCCATATTTCTAAGTAAGATCTCCCGTACCACTTTAGGCATACATACACTGTCCAAATCAGTCTCCATCATTTCTAGATAATTTACAATATACTAAGCTATGCCACTCGTTATCCAACCCATATCAAATTATCCCCCTGGGACCAGATCACTATCTCCTTTTCAAGGTATATGTGTATCCCATCAGCTTAAGCATAAAATCTTTCAGTGATGTATTCTCTTCAAAAGGAACACTCTTATAGTCTCCCAGCATTTACTGCTTGTTGGTCACTGGAATTACTAATGGCCATTCCTGAAAACAAATGTAAAAAAAAAAGTGTTCTATTTCTATTTGGATCTCATACTTGAGCTAGTCTTGTGAACCAGGAAAGTAAATATAAAAGATTATCTTGTTGGAATAGGACACCCTTTTATTTAGAAAAAAAAAAACACAATTTCACCATTTATGAGAGTGTCGGAGATGACTGACAGCTAGAGGTACCCTTTCCCACATTAGGTGGTTTTGGCCAATTATTGAACATTTCTGGAAACGTATTTTGTCAATCTTTCTTTTATCGAGGCAATTGTAAGGACGGTACAGAAAGAAGAAAAGGGAGTGTTATCAAGTAAACAGACATCACATTTGCGACCGTAGTGTACAATCATAAACTCCAGCAGGCTCCAACCTCATCTTATAATAATAATAGCAAATGGAAAACATGCTAGTTATCAACTGTGAGAGAAATATTAAATGTCTGTGAGCAATACTTTTAAAACACAATAAAAAGTGTGTTGCATTTCACAGCCTAAAGATACTTGTCTAGCTTAGGCATTGTAGCATATCCCTGGCAAGGTTAACTGGCTAGTCTATGTATTAGTAAAATGAAGGCAGGGTTAACCTAGTGCATGTTATATGTTATAATGAGTTTACAATAGCGAGATCAGGCTTGCCATGCATATGAGTGTGCTACCAGAATATGCTTATGCAGAAATTAGGGTATTTCAGGCTATATATACGTAAATGTATAATTATCACTTAGATATTAACAGTATTAGAGTAATTCAACAGGCTGATATCCACCCTATGGGACACACGTCACCATGTACTTAAAACAAACTTATATACATTGAAAATATAGAAAGATGTGTTAACTAAGGCATTAGGTAGAGTCATTGGATACTGGGCATCCCGCGAGTTTGCAGAGAAGTCCAAAAATCCAGTAGGTGCGGATAGCTTGAAAGACAGAGTCCGTTTGTGTGGGTAGAGAGTCACGTAACAGCAGTGGCTTGATTGTCGCATGGTGTCAGTCCGGTCACAACACTGGATCTTATTCGGGGACACAATTCATGGACCGCCGTGTCAGCCAATACCCTCGCTGGGCAGCAACATTTCTGATGCTTGGTAATTTTGGAGGGTGAAGGTGAGCTGCGAGAAAGGAGCGGCCCCTCCCAAACCCCAGGCCTCCGGTAGGGTATGCATCTGCGTGCCACAGACTCCGGTTCTCGTTGAGGCCGGGTCTTTCCCCTCAGGGGCGCCACAGAAAACCCTGGTGTTCTGCCACCGCCCGCGGTGGCCTGTCTTCCTGCGTAGTGGCCGATGCTTCGGAGGTATCCTCCTTGCAACCCTCGGCCCGGGTGGGCGTTTGGTGCGCTTTTTGCATATGAGGGGGTTTGCTTTACCCGGGATAGGCTTGCTCCGTCTCCGCACCCCTGTCCCCTGTGGCTTCTCTCTGTGGGTAGGGGGAGGCCCAGCGAGGAGCTTCTCTAGCTGGTCCCAGAAGTGTTGAAAAATCAGATTGAGGCTTGCGGTCGGTGACTGCGTGTGTGCTGGTGTCGATATTTGGGCTGCGTCCGCCATATTGCTGGGCCCGGCATGTCTGGAGCCCGTGCTGTAATGGTCAGGTGTAGTCGACAGTGCCATGCATGCCAAGTCGGTGGGGACCGGGATAACCCCCGCCGGTCCATAGGGGGGGGGACGGCAGCTCAAGCTTTGCCTTGCAGTGTGTTGAGACGCAAGTCAGGCCACAGCCTCTGCTCAGCGTAAATCAGCTAGATATGCGATGAGAAGCAAGAGCAGCAGCAACATGTGTCTGCTCTGCAGTCAGGCCCCGCCCCCCTGGAAACTTATTTTATAATTTATAAGAGTTATAACACTAAGCTGGTTCTTCCATTTACCTACTTTATGGGACATTGCCAGGTATATAGCTTATTTTTCTGATATTGGCACTAGAAAGTATCTTTATAGTTAGATTTTAGTAACTTCCCAACTAATACTGTATGTTACCATTTGCAGCAGCCTTCGATGTCTAATACTTATTTGGCATATAACTAGCAGCTTAGTTATTGTTGCCAGCATGAAGCAACTAGTCTATAGTGTGGTTATTTATCACACTGCTTTTACTGGTGAATTCTGCGATTTGGGGTATGCTTTTTAAATTGTTATACCATTATAACCTGTGAAAAAGTTTGGGGAGATGTTTGAAGAAGTGCCTTACAGGTACGTAACATGTCAGCGTGTTTGCTGTTGTGCTTCCACCCCTGTGCACTGTAACGTGTTGTTTAATTTTAATATTTTTGAAACAGCAAGATAACATAAAGTTAAAATTTGTAACAAAAAAAATAAATAAAAAAATTGCATAATTGGATAAAGCTGAACAGTTTGAGGGGATATGGGGAAGATGGATAACCAAAGACAGGAGGACTCTTTTCCGGAGGCCGTCAGTTAGCCACTGGCAGTCTGGAACTCTGCACTGGATTGGAAAATAGCCATAGCCTGGCTAAACTTCATTTGATGAATTCTTGGGCTGGGTACATCCAATCTATTTTTTTTACTTCTTGCTTGTGGGTATTAGCCCTATCCAGTGAAGCATAATTTGTTGATCTATTATTGGGAAAACGTATGTTTTAAAGTTACTATCATAAGGTGTCCTGCTGGCTGGAAGTTAATAAAATCAGTCATAGTTAATTGTGTTATCCCCCAGACAAATTGGTGCCAGGGAGGGCATCTATTGTCCCAGTTAATGAACCCCCTGTTGTGATTGTCCCTATAAATGTGTGCCTATGTCACAATAAAGTGTGTGTTTTACCCTTCACTAAGTGTCATTTGGTGTTTAAGGAAAGGGCTATATTTACTTACCGTATTTATCGGCGTATAACACGCACTTTTTTCCCCTGAAAATAGGGGAAAAATCGTGGGTGCGTGTTATACGCCGATGTCCCATAATTACTTACCTGTCCTGAAGCGTGGGCCGGCTTCACAGCTTGCACCGCGGTACAGGAACTTTAATTTCATGTTCCGGTTTCCGGCGGGACTGAAAGGAAGTGTGCACAATAGTGCACTATGGGAGGGGAGGGGGAAGTACACTATGGGAGGGGAGGGGGGGGAAGTACACTATGGGGGGAGCGGAGGGGAGGGGGGGAAGTACACTATGGGAGGGGAGGGGGGAGTACACTATGGGAGGGGAGGGGGGGAGAATACTATGGGAGGGGGGTGGAGAATACTAGGGGAGGGGAGGGGGAGAATACTATGGGAGGGGAGGGGGAGAATACTATGGGAGGGGAGGGGGGGGAGAATACTATGGGAGGGGAGGGGGAGAATACTATGGGAGGGGAGGGGGGAGAATACTATGGGAGGGGAGGGGGGGAGAATACTATGGGAGGTGGGGGAATACTATGGAAAGGGGGGGGACACTATGGGATGAGGGGGGAACACTATGGGATGAGGGGGGAATACTATGGGATGAGGGGGGGGGAATACTATGGGAGGGGGGAAATTTCCTGGAATTTCTTTCTAAAAATGAGGTGCGTGTTATACGCCGGTGCGTGTTATACGCCGATAAATACGGTATTTATTATTTATTTATTACTGGCATTTATAAAGCGCCAACATATTTCGCAAGCGCTGTACAACGGGGAAAAAGAAAGTACAATATAATCAGACCCAAACAAAAGGTAAAGAGGGCCCTGCCCCTTGGGTGGAATTCTAGCCCCTGAATATCTTTTATACAAAGTACTTTGCTAGATAGCCCGTGAGCTTACAATCTAAAGGTTAAAATGGGGAAATGAGACGAGGTAGCAGAGGAATTTGGAGATGATGACAAAGAGAATTAATAGTATCATTGCGGTAACTGGTAACAAGGGAATGCGGAGGTGATTGACTGTGATGCCAAACAGCTGGCTTATGTAGGTAGTGCTTAGTAGAAATGAAGTGGCTTTTTTCAATTGGTTTGTGGAATTTGGTCTAAGCAATAGACATGCACAACTATTTGAAAGAATTTACAGCAAGGAGGGGCAAGCAGGAGGGCCAGGGAGTAGAGTCTTTTCTTTGAAATACAGTATTTGCCAACCAAATTCTAATCAGCAAAAATATTGATAACTACATGTAACTGCAAGTACTAAATATTACAGTAATATGGCAGTAGTAATCTATAGGTAAAATGGTAGCATTGTTATAGTAAATAAATGTGGTAACAAAGGTGAAATAAATCCGGTGGAGTATCTTCCCATTTTTTTTAGTGTGTACCTTAAAGTTGCAGGGAGAGGTAGAAATGAAACCAATTTGTTTCAATTGGTTTGAGGAATTGGGCTACTTCAGCACTGTCTTCTCCAGCGAGAGGGAACATTTGACAAAGGTATTCAGCCGGAGTATTGGAGCTCTGTCACAAATACATTTAAAAGAAGAATTACATTACATTTTAAAGGTAAAAAGCTTCTTCTCGCACATTGCACATGTAACACTATATAATCAATATAATCTAGAATCTTGTGGTCTCGCTGGATCTTCTATAGACCACAGTGTATTGTTGTACTCACTTCCATGTGCATGAGTACAGCAGAGATGCGAGTTCCTGGCAGATGAAGCACTTGGAGCTGAAGATGGACTCTGGAACATTTGACTGCAATAAACACTTGACAATTTTGCTTGTTGCTATTGACTTCAATGTCAACATTTAAACATTGTGTGAAAAATCATTTTAGTGACATCAACCATTATTTCAAAGTGTGGCAGTTTAGCAAAAAAATATAATCATAGCAATCATAAAATTAATAAATGAATGAATAAAGATCATTAGATCTCAAAGGCAAGATTATTAGTCTTCTATGATGGTCTATGTCTATGTGCACAAGAACATGCAGTCTGCTTGACGCCATATAAGACTGACTGATAATTTTGGCATCCCAGATGTTTGTGGACTATGAACTTGAGGAAAAGGGTTGTCAGTCCTAAAGTGCATCAAAAGTCACTTAACTCCTTAATAGCAGAGAAGAGTGGAGCGACTGCAGGGGCATGATCTGTACACTCAAACTGCTACATTAAGCTAAAGTTGTTTGGATGCCTATAGTGCCATACCATTACCACTTAATTTCGTTGTAATTATGCTGCCAGGGGTGCATGCCATAGTACAGCCAACTAATGGTTATGTTACTTGGATTGTCCTTTTAAAGGAACACTCCAAGCATCATAAACACTCGCTGTAGTGGTTATGGTGTGATAATTGCCATTGGGTGCCACTTCCCACCAACATTACAAATGCTGGATAGCTCCAAAGCAGGAGCTGGCATTAGCTCACCTAAGCTAAGCCCTGCAAGGTTTAGCTTTCTTGCTGAGTGCAATCAGTTCCCGCTCTAAGCCAATGAGCTAGCCATGCACTGTAGAGCTTGGCTTAGAAGAGCTCATAAGCCAATTAGCTAGTCCTGCCGTGTCTTAATAAAATTACCAGATTTTACTTTTTACATGGCGTAAAGTCATGATTTTATTAACGACACGGAGGTGAGTATAATCCCTGCCACCCTTCCCTGATGGTGGTGTAATCTGGGTAAATTACATACAGTAAGTTTCTTTGATTAGTCTTGTTCCCTATTAAGGTGATTTGGGTTTTGAACTTTCTAATGTCTGTCTCCATCTCCAACAATATGTTGACTGAATAAAAATTTTAATCAGATATTGACTATTAGTTTACACAATGTTATTTTATGCATGAATCCAGTTTTATACTTGGATATTACCATATTCTACTCTCTCTTACAGCTTGACCTGGAAACCCACTTGTTATTGGCATTATCCCCTTATTGGAGTTCCTTTTCTGTTGAATGGTTGTCCTTGTTCAGGATTGCAAGGAAAAGGAAGCAGTTTAGTGCACGCCGCCTATTATGCTGGAGAGTGGAATCTGATTTGCTGTTTGGTTGCTATGTTAGATATATGTTACTGACTGTTTCCTTTATTGATTTCAATGTTAAATTTTTCTTTGCTACTGAGGGAAATAAAGAAAGAGTGCAGCATAATACTCGCCTCCGTGTCGTTACTAAAATCATGACTTTAGGTCATGTAAATAGTAAAATCTGGTAATTATAATATATTCTAAACTAGAGCAAGGGACAAGTGCCCCCTTGTGGCAGCAGTGTTACAGATTTAATTTCCAAAAGGTAAACGAAATATGAAACTTTAAAAAAATAAATTTTTAATTCTTTATTTTGGTTGTGCTTCATTTGTAGTACATAGTGATCGACATGCCTGTGGTGTCAACAATTCTTCACAGAAAGATAATAGGAGCATGACAATGGTATACAGCACTGTTTTGTATTTTTTTTTTTTTTTTTTTAACAACTAGTCATTGCTAAAGCATTATACTGATTCTGTCAGCAAGCGTATCGTGTGTGTATATGCGCTGTAGGGTCTCCCTTTGGCCGTTGAAGACCTGGACTGTCACACTCGATACTAAGTGGTAAAAGTGTCATCTGGTTTGTTCGCCGCTATGGCGGTCGGCTGTGTCTAGTGAGGTCAGCTGTGTTGTAGTATTGGTTGTTGCGTTGCTAGCCGCATTTTTACACATATGGGGTGGCACCTGTCTGTCAGCTGGTTGTGGGGGGAAGGTCATTGTGGCTGTCAGATTTTACGTCAGCTTGCGGAGCCAGAGACTTAGAATTCAAGTTAAGTAAATGGAACATCATTAAGTAAAAGAAATGGAACATCATTAAGTAAATGGAGAGGTAATTATAACTAAAATATAACAAAAATATAAACCGCTGGGTGTAGCCCAAGTATTTAAGTCCTTGTGTTAGAGGAGAAAAGGTGAGTGCAGTTTGAGTTGGCCTGCAGTCCTTTCCTAGAGGGGTGATGTAACTCTTCAGGTCAGTGCGTTGCAAGGTGGTGCCGCCATTGCTCTTGGTACAAATGGCGTTATCTGGTCAACTGACCACCTCGGTCGGGGTGTTGTCGATAAGGTTCCATTTAGCAGTCCAAGCTTGCTGAGTAGAAGCCTCCGAGAGGTGAGTGAGGGAGTGGGTCTTGCCGTCCTTCTCCACCAGGAGCCTGTGCATACCCTATTTGTAGGGAACCTTGTGGTCTCGGGGTGATTGGGCGTAGTGACTGTCTCCACAGGAGGGTGTGGCCGGACAAGTCCCTATAGAAGGTGAGGTGGTGGCCCTCAAAATCAACAGCAGGTGTCTTCCTGGTTGCTCCCATAATGATCCCCCTATCAGAGGGACAAATTTTATCAGCACGTCTTTGGGTGCCTCTTGAGGAGCTTTAGGTAGGTGAAAATAATAGTCTATTGCTACCTGTTTCGAAATATTAAACTTTTAAATCTACACATTAATGGCATGCATTCAGTGGGATTTCTTTAGCAAACAACGTGTACTTATCGACTTTTTTTTTTCTTTCTTACACATCTTTCTGCAAAAAAAGCCATTTTTATATATATATATATATATATATATATATATATATATATATATATATATATATATATATATATATATAAAACACATTTTTGTTTCTCAACGACTGCCATACAAATCGTACTAACTTCTCGCCACCAGGTGTCGCTCTACCTTTCGTCTCGCAGTGCGCGTTCTCTAGGACCCTCTGGAACTCCGCATTGGGTTCACTGATCCGCTCGTGCGCTTGTGGCGGAGAAAAACGCTGGCCGGCGCGTTGACGTCACTGGGAACGCGCAAAGACGGTGGAGGAGGGGAGAACGAAAACCGGGGGTAAGAGCGTGAATACCCCCCTACCCCCACCCCCACCCCCACCCCCACCCCCACCCTCACCCTCACTACATTATCTCCCCCTCCCTAATACAGGATGGAGGAGCCGTGTGTGTCCGCCTCCATGTTATAGTGTTATTACAATAATAGCCCCTATTGTCATTACTGTCTGTACAGCACGGACTGCCATATCATGGGGATAACAGCAAGCTCTCTGTGTGTAATGGCTGGCTGTATATAATATATAGTGTGTGTCTGTCTATATAATATATAGTGTGTGTGTGTGTGTGTCTGTCTATATAATATATAGTGTGTGTGTGTGTGTGTGTGTGTCTGTCTATATAATATATAGTGTGTGTGTGTGTCTGTCTATATAATATATAGTGTGTGTGTGTGTGTGTGTGTGTGTGTCTGTCTATATAATATATAGTGTGTGTGTGTGTCTGTCTATATAATATATAGTGTGTGTGTGTGTGTGTGTGTGTGTGTGTCTGTCTATATAATATATAGTGTGTGTGTGTGTGTGTGTGTGTGTCTGTCTATATAATATATAGTGTGTGTGTGTGTGTCTGTCTATATAATATATAGTGTGTGTGTGTGTGTGTCTGTCTATATAATATATAGTGTGTGTGTGTGTCTGTCTATATAATATATAGTGTGTGTGTGTGTCTGTCTATATAATATATAGTGTGTCTGTCTATATAATATATAGTGTGTGTGTGTGTCTGTCTATATAATATATAGTGTGTTTGTCTGTCTATATAATATATAGTGTGTGTGTGTGTGTGTCTGTCTATATAATATATAGTGTGTGTGTGTGTGTGTCTGTCTATATAATATATAGTGTGTGTGTGTGTGTGTCTGTCTATATAATATATAGTGTGTGTGTGTGTGTCTGTCTATATAATATATAGTGTGTGTGTGTGTCTGTCTATATAATATATAGTGTGTGTGTCTGTCTATATAATATATAGTGTGTGTGTGTCTGTCTATATAATATATAGTGTGTGTGTCTGTCTATATAATATATAGTGTGTGTGTGTGTGTGTCTGTCTATATAATATATAGTGTGTGTGTGTCTGTCTATATAATATATAGTGTGTGTGTGTCTGTCTATATAATATATAGTGTGTGTGTCTGTCTATATAATATATAGTGTGTGTGTGTCTGTCTATATAATATATAGTGTGTGTGTGTCTGTCTATATAATATATAGTGTGTGTGTGTCTGTCTATATAATATATAGTGTGTGTGTCTGTCTATATAATATATAGTGTGTGTGTGTCTGTCTATATAATATATAGTGTGTGTGTGTCTGTCTATATAATATATAGTGTGTGTGTGTCTGTCTATATAATATATAGTGTGTGTGTGTGTCTGTCTATATAATATATAGTGTGTGTGTGTGTCTGTCTATATAATATATAGTGTGTGTGTCTGTCTATATAATATATAGTGTGTGTGTGTCTGTCTATATAATATATAGTGTGTGTGTGTCTGTCTATATAATATATAGTGTGTGTGTGTGTCTGTCTATATAATATATAGTGTGTGTGTGTGTCTGTCTATATAATATATAGTGTCTGTCTATATAATATATAGTGTGTGTGTGTGTCTGTCTATATAATATATAGTGTGTGTGTGTCTGTCTATATAATATATAGTGTGTGTGTGTGTGTGTCTGTCTATATAATATATAGTGTGTGTGTCTGTCTATATAATATATAGTGTGTGTGTCTGTCTATATAATATATAGTGTGTGTGTGTGTGTGTGTGTCTGTCTATATAATATATAGTGTGTGTGTGTCTGTCTATATAATATATAGTGTGTGTGTCTGTCTATATAATATATAGTGTGTGTGTCTGTCTATATAATATATAGTGTGTGTGTGTGTCTGTCTATATAATATATAGTGTGTGTCTGTCTGTCTATATAATATATAGTGTGTGTGTCTGTCTATATAATATATAGTGTGTGTGTCTGTCTATATAATATATAGTGTGTGTGTCTGTCTATATAATATATAGTGTGTGTGTGTGTCTGTCTATATAATATATAGTGTGTGTGTGTCTGTCTATATAATATATAGTGTGTGTGTCTGTCTATATAATATATAGTGTGTGTGTCTGTCTATATAATATATAGTGTGTGTGTGTCTGTCTATATAATATATAGTGTGTGTGTGTCTGTCTATATAATATATAGTGTGTGTGTGTCTGTCTATATAATATATAGTGTGTGTGTGTGTCTGTCTATATAATATATAGTGTGTGTCTGTCTATATAATATATAGTGTGTGTGTGTGTCTGTCTATATAATATATAGTGTGTGTGTGTGGGTCTGTCTGTCTATATAATATATAGTGTGTGTGTGGGTCTGTCTGTCTATATAATATATAGTGTGTGTGTGTGTGTCTGTCTGTCTATATAATATATAGTGTGTGTGTGTGTCTGTCTATATAATATATAGTGTGTGTGTCTGTCTATATAATATATAGTGTGTGTGTCTGTCTATATAATATATAGTGTGTGTGTGTGTGTGTCTGTCTATATAATATATAGTGTGTGTGTGTCTGTCTATATAATATATAGTGTGTGTGTGTGTCTGTCTATATAATATATAGTGTGTGTGTGTCTGTCTATATAATATATAGTGTGTGTGTGTGTGTGTCTGTCTATATAATATATAGTGTGTGTGTGTGTGTGTGTCTGTCTATATAATATATAGTGTGTGTGTGTGTCTGTCTATATAATATATAGTGTGTGTGTGTGTCTGTCTATATAATATATAGTGTGTGTGTGTCTGTCTATATAATATATAGTGTGTGTGTCTGTCTGTCTGTCTATATAATATATAGTGTGTGTGTCTGTCTGTCTATATAATATATAGTGTGTGTCTGTCTGTCTATATAATATAGTGTGTGTCTGTCTGTCTATATAATATAGTGTGTGTCTGTCTGTCTATATAATATAGTGTGTGTGTGTGTGTGTGTCTGTCTATATAATATATAGTGTGTGTGTGTCTGTCTATATAATATATAGTGTGTGTGTGTGTCTGTCTATATAATATATAGTGTGTGTGTGTGTCTGTCTATATAATATATAGTGTGTGTGTGTCTGTCTATATAATATATAGTGTGTGTGTGTCTGTCTATATAATATATAGTGTGTGTGTCTGTCTATATAATATATAGTGTGTGTGTGTCTGTCTATATAATATATAGTGTGTGTGTCTGTCTATATAATATATAGTGTGTGTGTCTGTCTATATAATATATAGTGTGTGTGTCTGTCTGTCTATATAATATATAGTGTGTGTGTCTGTCTGTCTATATAATATATAGTGTGTGTGTGTGTCTGTCTATATAATATATAGTGTGTGTGTGTGTCTGTCTATATAATATATAGTGTGTGTGTGTGTGTGTGTCTGTCTATATAATATATAGTGTGTGTGTGTGTGTCTGTCTGTCTATATAATATAGTGTGTGTGTGTGTGTGTGTGTGTGTCTGTCTATATAATATATAGTGTGTGTGTGTGTGTGTGTCTGTCTATATAATATATAGTGTGTGTCTGTCTATATAATATATAGTGTGTGTGTGTGTCTGTCTATATAATATATATAGTGTGTGTGTCTGTCTGTCTATATAATATATATAGTGTGTGTGTCTGTCTGTCTATATAATATAGTGTGTGTCTGTCTATATAATATATAGTGTGTGTGTGTGTGTCTGTCTATATAATATATAGTGTGTGTGTGTGTGTCTGTCTATATAATATATAGTGTGTGTGTGTGTCTGTCTATATAATATATAGTGTGTGTCTGTCTATATAATATATAGTGTGTGTGTGTGTGTGTGTGTCTGTCTATATAATATATAGTGTGTGTGTGTCTGTCTATATAATTTATAGTGTGTGTGTGTCTGTCTATATAATATATAGTGTGTGTGTGTCTGTCTATATAATATATAGTGTGTGTGTGTCTGTCTATATAATATATAGTGTGTGTGTGTGTCTGTCTATATAATATATAGTGTGTCTGTCTATATAATATATAGTGTGTGTCTGTCTATATAATATATAGTGTGTGTGTGTGTGTGTCTGTCTATATAATATATAGTGTGTGTGTGTGTGTGTGTGTGTGTGTCTGTCTATATAATATATAGTGTGTCTGTCTATATAATATATAGTGTGTGTGTCTGTCTATATAATATATGTGTGTGTGTGTCTGTCTATATAATATGTGTGTGTGTGTCTGTCTGTCTATATAATATATATAAATATAAAATGCATCTTGCATGGGTTGTCACTGCCCCCCCTCCCCCCAATTTATATACAGTTTTATTAATACACAGTGATTCTGTGTAGAGAATTATTATTATTATTATTATTATTAAGATTATACTTAGTCCAAACCCCCTGTTCCTGCAAATGAAACATGTCTTGAAATGACTTGTATATTCACCCATTCTTATGTTGGTACATAAAAAAAAAAAAAAAACCCCATAAGAATAATGCACTGGTGGACAATATATACCAAGGTGTGTAACTCTAAGGTAGGTAATGGCGGTGGGGTTTTAATTAATTGTAGCTAAAGCTGGATTAATAATTGCAAGTTATTTATTGAACAAATGATAAAGTATGTTTCATGCATGATAATGTCACGCCGTTAAATAAAAACAAACATTGGTTCATATTAAAGCTGATATGGTATCCAGAGTGTAACTGGAGTGTCAAAGGTTAACTGTCCCTGTAATAGGTTATCCAGTAAGTATTCTTTTACTTGTGCTTTATAGTTTGTTTTTCCTTGGATGAAACTTGAGTACTCAATTAACACTCCAAGCACCATAACTGCTAAAAAGCCTTTGTAGTGGTCATGGTGCCATGACAGCTCTAACCTGTCAAACTATTCTAGCACCATCTAACAAGTATCTGGTTTGTGCTGCTTACTGTTTCAAGAGTTTATGATGAGCACTCCCCTCAGTTAATCTGTTCCTATCTGACATCTCCGGGTCAAGCAGCCATCAGGTTCAGGTAAGTGCAAGACCACACTAAAACCATTTGCATTGTGATGTGCCTCTTGGCACCATATCCACTACAGCTGGCTATAGGAGTTTGAGTGCTTGGAGTGTTCTTTTAAAAGGGTTCAACACCATGTTTTGAATTGTTTGTGTCAGCCAGTTTCATTGTGACTCTTAATATATTATGTAAACATTGAAATAGATTTTGCATACATGTTGCAACCGAGCAGCTGGTTGGTTAAAGATGTGGGTGGTGGGAATGTTTGCAGGTAAAGGACAACTGTAACCTTAAAGCTGTTGTTAAAGGGACACTCCACTTCCCAAATACAAAATGAACAGAAATCACTGTTTAGAAGATACTCCCCAACTGAAAACTTGTATTTAATTATGTATTTTATATTGGGATTATATAGAAAAATTGCTTGCAAAATTGCAGATCTATTGACTGCTGCCTCTAAAAGCCTAATACTTCTAACCCTGCCCAGACTTTGTGAATGTTCAATCACAGACTTCCCAATGTAGCTCAGTGTGAAGTATTTGCTAAGGCAGGTGCTCGAAGGTAAGTGCAAATAAGCTAACCAAACCAAGAAGTAACATTACCTGTTGTCTGCTTGAAAAGTCAAGGAGGAGTGTAACCAGTTGAATTGATAAAACTGTCAATTTCTATTAAAAACTGCACATTTTACAAAATGATAAAAATAGCACACACTCTTCACCTTTAGGGGTCTGGAGTGCCTCTTTAATATGATAAGGTTATCCTCAAGTATTTAATGGAAATACATTTTGTTTCCACTCCAGAAGTAGGGAAGATCATTAAAACAAACTGTTGGACTGAAACACTGTCTGAGAAAAGGTGCATTTATTATTTTTTTAATATACACATTTTTTAAATTCAATACTTGATGAAAGGATTATATTACAATAGGTTTGAAGAAGCATTTGTCCTTTAACAATGTAATCCATTTATTTAATGTACCTTCAT
The DNA here is from genome assembly GCF_036172605.1 of Pelobates fuscus. Lineage (NCBI taxonomy): Eukaryota > Metazoa > Chordata > Amphibia > Anura > Pelobatidae > Pelobates > Pelobates fuscus. The sequence continues at coordinate 262,467,614 of NC_086319.1, read as the reverse complement.
AATTGTGCATGACAAAATCTGTGTGGCTGTTAGTCTTTGAGTTTATTTAAAGCAGTTGCTATCCTTCCTCTTTACAAGCAAGTTAGAGAGAGCAATCTAATCTGACATGGAAACTGTGCAGCCTGCCAAGCCTGCTTCCTATTGGCACAAGTCCCCTGCTGGCCAACAAGCTCTAGGTCCAAACTCTGCTTTGAAGATTTTAGCATAGACAGGGGGTTTATTCACTAAACAGTGGCTTGCTAACCAAATTGCAGCATTGAATCATTTTTTAGGAATAAGTCCCATAGTGCTTACATGCTACACAGTTAAAATGCAGCTCAATTTGAAGTCTTTACACGGCAGGTGCAATTCCTTTAACTATTTTAAACAACCAGGAAGTTACAGGACTACTTATGACAGCCGGGGGATGTAACAAGGTTAATTTATAATATTGCCAATATCAATTGCAATCTGCACTTTTTATTAAATGAAAAAAACAGGCTGAAGTAGATCTAGTGTTTTTTGGGGATCTGAAGTGTCCTTTTAAACAGCTGGCAAGCTAAAAACAAAACTGCTTGGTGTGCTCGCTACTCACGTGGAATGCGTTAGTAATTGCTTTAAAAACTAACAGAAAAACGCACTACCCGTTTAACAGGTTTTACTAGCGATCCAAAATGAGTAATCGCACTTAAAGAAATTAGGAAATGGCTGAGATACCTTAGCCATTACATGACTGGGTATTCATTTCTATGAAGATTTTACTGGGCATGCAGATATGTACAAGTTTTTAACTAATTCATGTTTGTTTGTTCCTAGTGGAAATTAATATAAATAATGGGCACATTGCAGTACAGTTGCATCCAACCATTGCTAAACACATAAAAGGGAATTTAAGCAGGTGATGACTCACTTATTTTCCTCAGTCTTTTTTGTTAACCTAATGAAATGTGATGAGCCATTGCTTTAACCCCTTAAAGGGACTCTCCAGTGCCAGGAAAACAAACCGTTTTCCTGGCACTGCAGGTCCCCTCTCCCTCCAACCTCCCATCCCAAGTTGCTGAAAGGGTTAAAAACCCTACAGTGACTTACCTGTATCCAGCCCTGATGTCCCTAGGCACTGGGTCAGGCTCCGCCTACGATATTGTGCATGTGCGGCCAGCGGTGGGGAGACCTAATGCGCTTGTGCGGACATTATACGTCCGCATAGGAAAGCATTGAATAATGCTTTTAATGCTTTCCTATGGGGATTTCGGCGACACTGGAGGTCCTCTCATAGCATGAGGACGTCCAGCGTCATATAACACGCTTTTTGTGTTCTATGAACACGGAAGTGTCCTCTAGTGGCTGTCTACTAGACAGCCACTAGAGTAGGACTTAACCCTGCAAGGTAAATATTACAGTTTATGAAAACTACAATAATTACACTTGCAGGGTTAGGGGTAGTGGGAGTTGCCACCCAGACCACTCCAATGGGCAGAAGTGGTCTGGGTGCCTGGAGTGTCCCTTTAAGGACCAAGCTTAATTTGTTTGTTTTACACTTAAAGGGACACTACACTGCCCAAATACAAAGTAAATAAAAATCACTCTTTAGCAGATATACTCCATGTGACCAAAGTAAACTCATCACGGGTTCTTGAAAGGGCCTGCTGGCTAGCCTCTTGCCTCAGAACTATGGGTCCTGCAATATACCTTGCCCAATGCACTTTAAAAGGCTCTGTTTATGTGAAGTATGTACTTTTGTACTCCAGACAGAAAGACCGACCGTTAGCCCTAATTCTCTGGAACTGTTTTGGGCATGGGACCATGTGCACGGTGGGTCAAAAATAAGACTTTCAGGAAATTCCTGAACTGATCTGGGTGATTTTTGGATATGTTGGTCACCCAGATCGGGGCTATCATGGGATGTGACCGATATGGGGGATATGTTGTATTTTGGGGTTCTTAGGAGACTTTGTAAAATATGTGTTTTTCTATGCTTGGGGATAATTACGTTAATACATTATCTACATTAATTGTATCACAGGCAGAGGGGAGGGATTGTGTGCTGTATGTGGGAGTGTCAGGCATTGTTGCATTGTTTCTATGGGTCTGTACAATTTGTGTCCTGGGCCCCATCAGGTTCCTCTGGCCTGAAAAGTCTAATCGTGGTGCCAATTTTTTGCCAGTTTGTGATTTAAAAAAAAAAAAAAGTCTGCATTTTTCACATACTTATTACAATTTAACTGCCCATTTCTGAAATCTGGTATGTGCCACCTCCAAATTATGCTAAGCAAACTCTTCTGAACAAATCAATACCCCCAATGTATGCCTATGTCATTAGTTTGCAAATTACAGTCCATATAAGAGACCTGACTATTTAAGTTTTTACAATAGCAATTTTCATTGATGAATTTGATAGGTCCGTTCTGTGTTTTGGGGCATTGTAGCAGGTTCACAGTTCAAATCACCTCATAAATTCATACTATTTGTAAAAGTAGAGAACACAAGGTATGTCATATGGTGATATTTTAAGCCTTATTTTACAGAAACATTAGCTACAAATATTTTCGCAGTTTATAGTATTTTTTTTTTTTTTTTTTTTTTACATGCACGTTGGTATTTAGCAGTTTATTTTGTAAACTTGATATGTGCTACTGTTATACAAATCAATCAATTGTGCTCAACTTTATCTTCTGAGTACAGAATGACCCTGTTCGTATACCCATGTCAAGTATTTGGGAAAATATAGAGTTGAATCTATATCCTGCCAATTACAGTATTTATTTTTCTAATTACAAATTGAAGACCGGTATATGATGCACTTTAAAGCGGCACTGTCATGCTGAACTTACTTTTCCCCAATCGATTCCTCTTCTCTCCGTCTCTCAGGATCTGTTCTTCATTTCTTCCTATCTTCTCTAGTTTTCTTTAAAACTTAAGAAAAAGTAGGGACTATTTCTCTTATGGAGGTTTCCTATGCGGTGACCAGCGGAGGAGCAAAGTGTGCTTAGTTTCTGGTGATCACTGCAATTTTCCCACAATCCTTACCTTTCCTCCCTGTTCCCGCGATGCTTCCGAATTGTGTTCTAACTGATTCTTCATTCGTGTTAGAACGCAATTCGGGACTTTGTTCGTATCGGAATTTCATTTGAATGAATGAAACTCCGATCCTATTAATTGCTGCGGCTGCATCTTGCAGTCGCTTAGTAGATAACTCCCTAATTCCCACGGTATCAGGGAGCTATCTACTAAAAGGCTGACAGACCTAAATTGGTCTTTCATCCACATTTACTAATAGTAAGTAAAGATTACTTAGTATTAGTAAATTATGCCCCTACTCGCGATACCGCACCCCCCACCATACCCCACCCCCCACCATTCTTATATAGGGCCCCCACCCACTGCTCAGGGGTGGGGGCAGGGGGGGAGGACAGTAGGTCCCCCCCTTATTGTTTTTTTAGGGCCCCCACCCAACGCTCAGGGGTGGGGGCCAGGGGGGAGGACAGTAGGTCTTCTCCCCCCCCCCCTTATCCTTATTTAAGGCCCACACCCACCGCTCAGGGGTGGGGGCTGGCGGGAGGACAGTAGGTGTCGTCGGCCCTTATTGTTATTTAGGGTGCCCCCACCTGCTGCACATGCATTGTAGGGAGGTCATACAGGCACGTGGAGGCCACACACACTACTGAGCCTCATTTTGACTTGTTTAACCCCTTAAGGACCAAACTTCTGGAATAAAAGGGAATCATGACATGTCACACATGTCATGTGTCCTTAAGGGGTTAAAGGACATTACATCAAAGTTGGATCAGTCTGTAGTGTGTTTTTCCACTTTAATTTTGAGTGTGACTCCAAATCCAGACTGCCATGGGTTGGAAAAATTTGATTTCCATCTTTTAATTTTTGTGTGATTTTGTTGTCAGCACATTCAACTATGTAAATAACAAAGTATTTCAGAAAAATATTTAATTCATTCAGATCTAGGATGTGTTATTTTTGTGTTTCCTTTATTTTTTTTGAGCAGTGTAGTTGTTTTGAAGTCTATATCCTGTCCCTGAACACTTTTCAATGTAAACACGGACTTTTCAGACAAAAGGCGTTTAACCCCTTAAGGACCAAACTTCTGGAATAAAAGGGAATCATGACATGTCACACATGTCATGTGTCCTTAAGGGGTTAAAGGTGTTTACATTACTGCCTGGTGACATCTGTAGCGACAGTCACTCAGATGGTCTCTAGAGGTGCTTCCTGGGCCAGTGCTTTACAATGTGCAGCACACATGTTAATTTTCCCCATAGGAATGCATTGATACAATGTATCTCTATGAGAAGTTAAATTGATGCAGTGGTATTTTGCTGTGCATGCGCAATAGTCTCCCAATGCTTTCCTATGGGGAAGCATTGGATTGGCTGAGATCGTCAAGATTGATGTTCTCTGCCGTGGAGGTGGGGCCAGCCTCTGCGTCACCAGTGCGGAGTGGGAAAAAAGTGAGTAAAAAACCTTCCCATGTGATTTGGAGGGAACACACACAGATACACACTCAGACACACACTCACAGAAACACTAACAGACATACTCACACACAGACACTCACTCACAAGTAATTCATTTTTTATTTAAATTTAAACCCATCCAGCCTCCCAACCTTTGGAGAGCTGGAGTGGATGGGCTTTCATTGGGGTCCAGTGGGGCTGCTGTTACCTCCCTGCTCTGTTCCATCTCGCACACTGTTTAGTAAGCTAGGGGCCAGAGAAAATTTCTATAGAAGCAGCAGAATGTGAGTGGTAGTAAAGCTACTTGTAGTATAAAGTTCCAGGTCAGCCGAATCCAGGCCTGGCAGGTGCAGGAACTTAGCCAAGGAATCTTTAGTGGTGGCAGCAGTACTGTGGTGTGGCAAGGCCTCCAAACAGCCACAGACTTGCTCTGTTTACCTTGGAAACGTGCAAAGCCAAGTCCTTCCCATCAAGGAAATAGTAGAGAAAGAATACAGTTTGTTGGGATCATATATACTTACTTCTCTTTCTGTGTGGTCGATGCGGTAGGGAGAAACCTTTTGTGGCCTGCAGCCCAGGTGTGTGCACGTGGTTGGAAGTAGTTGCTTGTGTATGAGTAGTACCCAAGGGAGGCTCACCTCCACTCCGCTTTTCATCTTCCCGGGAACTCAGCTGACTTGGTGCCACTCGCGCCTCTAGTGTAGGCTAGATTGCGTCCAATCTCAGCAGAGATCTCTCCAGAGGGTCGTAATGGTCTTGTGGCTGCAACTCCAGTGTGTGATCTATTTAAATATTTTTGATTATAGAGGAACTGTCACTTTTGTCTTGCTGAATATTATGTTTTCATTCCATTTACTGGTCTGTGTACTATTGAGGAGTATACAGGGGGAATAATTGTAAACCACACCTTTGTAGCACTTATAGATACTGGAATCAGCATCTTTCCAAAATCCTCTGCAGACTGAATATATGCTTTCCCTGATAATGAGATACATGAGATTTACATCATATGCCAGTCTGTGTTTTAGCAGTCATTCATAAGATGCAAAGTATAATAATAAAAAACTGAACAATATTTGGGGGAGAATATAAATCTTACAAACTATTTTTAAATGTTAGCTAGATATAAGCTGTGGTATAAAAGCTCTGAAGGACCAGTTCATCTTTAACAGAATTATGTAGTTCTAGGAATTATAGTCCTAAAATAGATGTAGGGCCAGGGTTAGCTATACTTGGTGTTGACCATATTTACCTAATCCGTGGGGCAGCAGATTTCAGTTTCCTAAACAGACTTGTTTGTACCCTCTCATGTGGACAGAAGTCATAGGAACATAACGTAGCAATAGCATAACCCTCGTGCTCGGTGTTCTCTTAACTGAATTATGTCATGTACCCTTTCGGCACACTTTCCCTTGTATCATTTTTGCAAATATTTTCCATGTATAAAGTCATGCTTTTACCTTTGTATGTGTGCCAATTTTGTTCTCCCTCTCCCTTTTTTTTTTTTCTTCCCAATTTTGTTCTTTTTGACCCTGAGTTTTGGCTGCTGTCCCTTACCCGGCTGTCTGCGTCTGTCTTTCTTAGGTTGGCACTTGCATCCCAGCACAGGAGGAGGAGGAGGGCGGCACTGCTGCAGCCAATGTCTGCCAAGCCTGGACTGGAGCCCCACACCTACAGACACTGACCACCAGGAGATGCCTGTATCACTACAGGCTGAGATAGGACTAGACTGGAGAGTAAACATTGACAGAGGGTGTTACGGTTAAAGGACACAGTCACAGCTGACTTCACAGATGAAAGTGTGCTCTAGCCAGTTCCTTCAAAGAGAAGTGGCATTAAATGTTGGCAACACAGACGGGACCATCGTAAAGGCATCCAAGAGGTAGTAAACTACTGTAGATCAAATTGCACTTTTAGAAATTATTTTATTTTGTGCTGCTACAGAAGGATACTAGAGAGTGAATCACTTTGATATGTCTTTGAATTTACTCTTGGGTACCACAATCAAAGGATATTAACAGGTGACATCACTAGATAGCACGGTAGAAACAAAATATTATGTTGTGGGAGTCACAACTACAAGAAGCCACTTGAATTCCTCAGCATGCCAGGAGGCACTATTTATTTACTGGGTGTGTAATAAAACTTTTTTGAAAGGGTGTGACATTTGGAGCACTGCAAGTCCCATCATGGGTATCCTAAAGTGCCATGTCTGCCGAACCTGAAGAAGTAACAAGCATTCTGAGTCTGGAAGAAAGAAACAAAAAAAAAGGCCTGCGTTCCTCACTGGCATCATCTTATATACCTCTGTCCCCTCAGTCTGTGTTGGCCAGTCTTCCCTTGCCCTTCCCTCACGCACATACACCATGAGCTCCTTGCTCCCCTTTGACAGTGTGCTATGTAACCTTTTGGGACTGTCCCTCACACTGTGGTTCACCCTGCTCCTTGTATTCATCATCGTTCCTGCTATCTTTGGTGTTTCGTTTGGCATTCGCCGGCTGTACATGCACACCCTGCTCCGTATCTTCACGGTGAGTTTCTCAGTGTTGTCACTGCACGTTTTGGTGGATTTGATGCACATCTTTATCCAGGTGCACACTTGTCTGAGTGTTAGTACATGTGTATCACTCTTAGTGATTGTTTCTTTATCTTACAGTGGGCAACCTTACGTATAGAGAGAGGAGTAAAGGAGAACCGCAATGCACTGTATAAGCCTCTTACTAATGGTATGTACAATATACAAATAATTGTCAGAAGATCAGATTGTATATACCCGCCACTGATATTTTGTACAATTTACAACAAATTATGTATAGAAACACACATTACATACTTGCAATGGTAAATCAAATAAAAATTATAAATGGGAAAAGGGTAGGAAAATCTGCCTAGCGCAAAGTAAAACTACTAGCGAAACACTATCTTAGATGTCTGAGATATATCTCCAAACATGCCTGCACTAATAGTTGAAACATCCAATGCATGTTTTGCAGAACTAGGCTCATCAAACTTAGGGCTTTCCAATCCAACTTGTTTAGCCTAAAATTTTAAAATCTCCTTTTAATTTACAATTCATTGAATGAATAACTGTGTAAAACTGTGTTACTTATGCTACATACAATAAACAAGGTGTGTGTGTGTATATGTATATATATCTATATATATATATATATATATATATATATATATATATGTGTGTGTGTGTGTGTGTGTGTGTGTGTGTGTGTGTGTGTGTGTATATATATATATATATATATATATATATATATATATATATAAAAATAAAAGATATTACTCATGTGTAGGCACAGAACCACTGCTTGAACCTTTTACTAATGGTGGGGGGGGGACCATAGTGTTAGCAAAGCAGTTTTGTATCTCTAACACAATATAATTCCTTTAATTTTTTTTTATACTATCTCATTTACATACTGCACACAGCTGTAATGAAAATTACAGGGTGACTTCAGGTACATACAGCTTACAAGAACACAGCAATCAACTTTAATATACCGTATATACTCGAATATAAGCCGAGGCCCCTAATTTTACCCCAAAAAACTGGGAAAACGTATTGACTCGAGTATAAGACTAGGGTGGGAAATGCAGCAGCTACTGGTAAATTTCTAAAAAAAAAAAAAAAAAATTAGATCCTAAAAAAATTATATTAATTGAATATTTATTTGCAGTGTGTGTGTGTATAGGAGTGCAGTGTGTGTGTGTGTGTGTATAGGAGTGCAGTGTGTGTGTGTGTGTGTGTGTGTATAGGAGTGCAGTGTGTGTGTGTATGACTGCAGTGTGTGTGTATGACTGCAGTGTGTGTGTATGACTGCTGTGTGTGTGTATGACTGCTGTGTGTGTGTGTGTGTATGACTGCAGTGTTTGTGTGTATGACTGCAGTGTGTGTGTGTGTGTGTGTTTTGTTATATTATTATTTATTTATTTTTATTATTATTATTTTTTTATGGCAGGGAGGGGGGCTCTCGTTCCCTGGTGGTCCAGTGGCATTGGCAGTTCAGTGGGGGGGGGGGGGGGGGAGGGGGGGGTGGCAGGAAGCACTTGCCTCTCCTGCAGCTCCTGTCAGCTCCCTTCTCCTCCGCGCCGGTCCGTGCAGCTCTTCTGTCAGCTCACACTGTAAGACTCGCGAGAGCCGCACTATGACCCCGCGGCTCTCGCAAGATTTACACTGGGAGCTGACAGAGGTGCTGAACGGACCGCCGCGGAGGAGGAGAGAGCTGACAGGAGCTGCAGGAGAGGTAAGTAACCGCACACAGCCCCCTGTCTGTATTATGGCAATGTAAATTGCCATAATACAGACAGTGACTCGAGTATAAGCCGAGTTGGGGGTTTTCAGCACAAAAAATGTATATACGGTAATACTATAACATAATAACCTACGTTGGAATAAGCAGGCAGTATATAAATAATCATATATTTTAATGTTATACTATACCATCTCATTATTTGTTAAAATTCTATCTATCTATCTATCTATCTACACACATATTTTGAAGAAATAATTTGCCTAACTTTTCCCTTTCCGGACAGCTATCTTTATGCATCTTTTGTCAGTTTATCAGTTATCCGACCCAGTGCTCCGTTTTTCAACATATACATTGCTTTTCCAAATCATGTGCTCTTTTTGCCTGCATCATTTTCTGTCAGGTGTGAGCTTTGGGCCATTTAACTGACAGTGTTAATGAAGGTGCATGAAGATGGCTTTGGAAAAGGTAGGCATGTAATTTCAATATGCATGAATTTAAAAAAATAAGTGAATAAAACAATGTATAAGCTTTTTACATATACAGACCAATGTAGTTATTTATTTTGCTGCAACAACTTATTAAATAAACGTATATTGCAAGCATTTGGAGATGCAAATGAAGGCATATCCTCTGCAAATTACCAATTCTGTGTGTTTGTATTTGCTTTTTATATTCCAAACTCAGGAATTATTGCTAGAGAGAGAACATCGTTGGAGGATGGCATCTCAAAGCTTCGTGGATCTGGGAGCTCGTTGGAAGATCCCGAATTTGCTCTGTCAGACATCTTTTATTTCTGTAGACAAGGCATGGAGAGCATCATGGACGACGAGGTGACCAAGCGTTTCTCAGCAGAGGAGTTAGAGACCTGGAATCTGCTGAGCAGAACAAACTATAACTTTCAGCATATCAGCCTTCGGCTTACTGTGCTGTGGGGTTTAGGCATGTTGGTCAGATACACCTTCTTACTGCCACTCAGGTAACTGCTTTCTATGGGTTGCTATTTCTGTGTTTGGCATATTTGATTCAATGCTTTTTTACATGATATTCCTTCTATTCACAGGATTGCTTTAGCTGTTACAGGCATCGGCCTTCTGGTTTTTGGTACTACTGTAGTCGGATATCTGCCCAATGGCCGGTGAGTACCTTCTGATAACGGTGTATGTACAAATAACTATTAAAGTATGTCAGTTATATATTGTCATATATGTGGTAGCATTTGTCTTGGCTTGCTTTGCCCCAATATGTGTGTATGTATATCTCAGGGCACAGCTAGATCATACAATTCAAATTAATTTAAAACCAATAGTGCATATGCCTGGGTACGTACATGTATTTCAAAGGGAAGTGAGTTCTATATTTCCACCTTACTTCTGTGGAATCTTCCGTAGAAAGATATAGTTTTATTTGTTTTCCCCTACAGCTGTCATAGGTGACGTCTGACGGGAAATGACAAGCTTGACTAAACCTTTTGTCGTAGGAAAGATACCGAGACAAAGTGTTCCCTTCTTTGTCTCCGTATCTCTTTTGACTGGATTGGAATTTAATGTGAATATTTCATGAAGATTTTATCTTCACAAAATATTCATTTTTGACATGGGGTGACAGAACCGCTTTAAAGTATACCTCATATCAACAAAGGGAAAAGTTGTAGTCCTAGCAACTATAGTGTCCCCCTCCCCGCAGCATTGAAAGCATAGCTCATCTCTGCCTCTGCTCCTCTGCCGCCAATGTCAGCCGCCATGGGGGGGGGGGGGGCCTAATATGCATGCTTTCCTATGGGGTTTTAGCTGACCCTGGATGTCCTCAAGCAAAGCTTATGAACTCAATCCCTTCATTAAAATGAAATGATTTTCGAGCTTAGTCTGTCCCTTTTATATTACATCATAATTCATATACATTTTGCAAAATTAAAAAGCAGATTTATCTTCTCTGTCGCAGCAACTAAAGAACATGTTCTGTAGTTGCTGTGAGAGCACTCTAGTAAGTGTTTGTTATAGGAGAATAGCAACAGGAGGCCAATGTCACCCCAGTCTGATGCTGATAATGTGGATGCTGTGGGAGTGTCCCGTGTGTGCTTTATGTGTGAGAAAATAGACCTTTAAATGTATTATTAAAGAGAAACAGTAAATGATATTGCAGCATTTACTGAGGTGAACTAACAAGAGACTACCGTTTCTCGGAAAGTGACAAAATATATTATAGTGTGTTTTTTCACATTATTAATGAATCGGAGGACAGTGATAAAAAATAAAAAAATAATAATACCTTCATTGCACTTCTTCATTGTAACTTTGCCTTCTCATGACGAAGCAGATGAGCACATGCCTGCTTGGATCCAACAAACAAATACATACATACACACATACACGCTCCGCTTTTTCTCAAGATATGCCATACATGTGCAGTGCGTTCAGAGCACTTCACAAATTTGCTAATTTATATACTTTGAGGAGCATTGCTTGGCAAAGTATAAATTAAAAGAAAAGAAACAAAAAAAAAAAATCTGATCACGTCCAATAGCTAACATTACTTTTGTTTTAGCTATTAGGATGTACTAAATTTAAGGAAGAGATCTTCTTTAAGTTTTTTTTTTTTAGGAAGCATTGTGTGTTTGTACAAATGTAGTACCACAGATTTATTTATTTTTTTCATTCTCACATTTTTTTCATTTAGTTTTGTCGAGTTCTCGATATCTGCAGCTGCCTGTCTTTCTACCCATATCTTTATAATATTGTGCCTATTTGTCTGCTTCTTTTTAGATTTAAAGAGTTCTTGAGTAGACATGTGCATTTGATGTGTTACCGGATATGTGTGCGTGCACTAACTGCCATCATAACATATCATGGGAGGTGAGTACATTCTAATTGCAGCCAGCACACACCAGATACACACACCGTACAGCCAGCAAACACCAGATGCACACACACCATACAGCCAGCACGCACCAGATGCACACACACCATACAGCCAGCAGGCACCAGATGCACACACACCATACAGCCAGCAGGCACCAGATGCACACACACCATACAGCCAGCAGGCACCAGATGCACACACACCATACAGCCAGCAGGCACCAGATGCACACACACCATACAGCCAGCAGGCACCAGATGCACACACACCATACAGCCAGCAGGCACCAGATGCACACACACCATACAGCCAGCATGCACCAGATGCACACACACCATACAGCCAGCACGCACCAGATGCACACACACCATACAGCCAGCACGCACCAGATGCACACACACCATACAGCCAGCACGCACCAGATGCACACACACCATACAGCCAGCACGCACCAGATGCACACACACCATACAGCCAGCACGCACCAGATGCACACACACCATACAGCCAGCACGCACCAGATGCACACACACCATACAGCCAGCACGCACCAGATGCACACACACCATACAGCCAGCACGCACCAGATGCACACACACCATACAGCCAGCACGCACCAGATGCACACACACCATACAGCCAGCAGGCACCAGATGCACACACACCATACAGCCAGCAGGCACCAGATGCACACACACCATACAGCCAGCACGCATCAGATGCACACACACACCATACAGCCAGCACGCACCAGATGCACACACACACCATACAGGCAGCACGCACCAGATGCACACACACCATACAGGCAGCACGCACCAGATGCACGCACACCATACAGCCAGCACGCACCAGATGCACACACACACACACACCATACAGCCAGCATGCACCAGATGCACGCACGCACACACACACACACCATACAGCCAGCACGCACCAGATGCGTGCACACACACACACACACCATACAGCCAGCACGCACCAGATGCGCGCACACACACCAGCCAGCACGCACCAGATGCACGCACACACACACCATACAGCCAGCACGCACCAGATGCACGCACACACACACACACCATACAGCCAGCACGCACCAGATGCACACACCATACAGCCAGCAAACACCACATGTATTACACCTAGCTGAAACACACACACACTATGGGGAAGTTGTGAGGGCAAGACTCAAAAAATTTGCACAATAAATCTGAATTAAAAAAAAATGCCTGTTGTAACTATAGCTGAGTTTGAATATTTTTCCAGATCAGCTATTTTGGCCTCAGTTTTTCTTTCTGATTTAACCTGGGAAAATGTGTAATTTAGTGAATCACTGTACCTAAGCAAAGTACTTTCTAATTTTACATTTAGAGAGCAAGTAGATTGTCAAGACGGGCAAGTAGATTTTTTTAAATGTCCGCTCTGGGCTTGTTGTAAGAGAACAGTGCACAACATAAAAGTTATAAGCCTAATGCAAAGTGCATTCCAATAGCTATATTGAATCTAGCAGATGTAAGGTGCAGTAGAGTCTATCTCTCCAGTCAGCTGACATTTAATTCAGTTTAGAGACTGGTGTGGGAAACCGTAAGGGGGCCATCTGGTGGCAGTTTATGGGTAGATTCCTTATTACTAGTTAAATAAAATGACCTATGCCTCAGAGTGCATTTCATCCAGAATCCTAGCTGATTTTATGTCGACACTGGCATAGTTATTCACATCATCGTTAATTGTTTTGAATGAAATTCTCCCAAGTCTGCTATGTTCACACTTTAGTGAATCATCCTATAGGTGAGCAGAGATGTTGCTGCACTTTGTTAACAGCAGACAGACGTTTGCATATATTCACACACATCACATCACATAGTTTCTGGAATCAAAATCCATTACAGATACTGTGAATATAAATAAGAGAGGTCTTAAGGTCCTCTGCAATCATTTAGGTAAGAGGTCTTCAACACTGCCAATGATGGCTATACTTAGACACTCTATTTGTTAGGGACTACCCTATTCAAGACTATAAAATTGTATGGGTGTATCCATCATAATCTCTTGTTCTATACACAGATTATTTATGTAGTATATTTTGTTAACCTGTACTGTGCTAATTTTCATGTTTATTAAAGGAACACTCCCACCCCCAAAACAATTTATTGTCATTTAAGTTCTTATGAGTGCAAGAGTGTACATCCGCCATCTTACCTCAGGTGTAAAATTCCTATTGCCCCATGTCCAGGACATTTAGTTCTGCTACAGGGAATGTGGGGGAGTGCTTGGTGCTGGCAAAAAGTTTGCAATGTGAACCTATGACGGGTGCAGAACACCGTAAATGCTCCCTTACAGTCTACTGGCAAATAGTAAAAAAGAACTACTACCTGGTATTCCCAGTATGCACTCTAACTCGTTGAATGCCTGAACTGTGACGGAGTGATTAGTGTGCACCACCCTTTAGAGGGGCAAAACAAAAACTCCCACACTGGACCACAACGGATTTTAACCACATTAGACCTCCAGGCAATGTAGCAGGTGGGTAGTAGCCAAAGCGCACAAACATATTACACGCATGCACACCAAACACACCGGTTAACACACATCACACTTCACAGAACCAGCACACAACCTACCACACACATGCACATTATACCCTGCACAAACTGCCACTACATCTAAGCTCTTAGCAGGTGCCCAAATCTGAAATAATTGTATGCGTTGGGACATTTTTTTTTTTTTTTGCAACAGTTTAACCCCTTAAGGACCAAACTTCTGGAATAAAATCGAATCATGACGTGTCAGACATGTCGTGTGTCCTTAAGGGGTTAATCCCGTAATAGGGACTTTGCACTTATGCCTCCCAGTGTCTTTCCTCTCTGATCTGTAGTATGAGGGGTTTAGCTGGGCAGCCTGTGATAAGCTGAGAGTGTCAGCTGACTCTTTTAGCCTATTACTAGGCGCCAATTGAGAGAAATATTATGTGCTAAAAAACATAACATGGTCCTACTTCCATAACAACTAATTTGACACTGTTACTCTTGTGTATGTGGCATCTATGTAGCTTCTTATCAGTGCCTGTTATATCATTGGGTGTCGACTACAGCTGCCTAATTAGGAATGGCACCTACAAACAAAGATTAGTGATATGTAAGCTGAAACGTCATGTAAATATTTCTTTGATAAGTATGGCCTTTATGTGTTTTTTTTTCCTTCCTCAGTGAGAATCGGCCCAGGAATGGTGGTATATGTGTTGCTAATCATACATCTCCAATCGATGTGATCATCCTGGCCAGTGATGGCTACTATGCTATGGTTAGTTTGGGTCCGAAGCATGATAGATGGGTGGGATCCATTAACAGAGTTGTGAAGTAATTATCTGTTATGTCTTTCTCCTTCTGACTGCAGGTAGGACAGATCCATGGTGGACTAATGGGAGTGATTCAAAGAGCCATGGTAAAATCCTGCCCGCATGTCTGGTTTGAGCGCTCAGAGGTCAAGGACCGCATTTTAGTGGCTAAAAGGTAAAGGATGGAAATTTCTTATTCTAATGATAATCCTATTTAGTACTCTAAGTACAGGAAGATGCTGGAAATGACACACATCTCCAGCTACCCAACACCATTTAACAATAGGTACTATGCTACATCATACAGAGACTTGAAATGATTTGCTCTTGAAAAGTTAACCTGGAGATGTTTGTCAAATATAAAGGGAAAGAGCACGTATCTGGCTGAGTCTCTGTCTCATCAAAACAAAAAAGAGGGAGTTAATAACCGGTTTTGTTCCTTGACACCTTTTCTATAGTCTTATAGTTCTATAATAAAGAAAATCCGGTATTTTTTTTTTTGTAATTTTATACAGAAAATATGACTTGTGTAATTGTTATATTAAGTTGAATATATTCGAAGAGAAATAAATAGAAAGAATAAACAGTACAACATTTTTAGTTACTGTACATATTGGTGAATGTCACAGAAAGTCAGATCTTTTCAGATAAGTTAAATGGTGGGGGGAACAGATTTATCTCTGGAATATCATTCCGCAGTTACTAAGCTCAGTAGGAAAGTTTGTTAGGTCTATGGATTTAAAAGATATGTATGTGACTCAGCTAACAAAATTACATACATGTCTGGATTCCAAAGTCAGCTAGTAAAATGGACACTTAAGTCACCAAAACAACTTTAGTTTAATGAAGCAGTTTTTTTGTATAATCATGTCCCTTCAGTCTCACTGCTCAATTATCTGTCATTTTGGAGTTAAATTACTTTTGTTTTTGTTTATGCAGCCCTAGCCACACCTGCCCTGTCTGTAACTGACATCATATTTTGTTGTACATCCCTTTTTTATAACAAAAATATTTAAACACCGTTTGTTTCCGAACTGATCACCTATTTAGGATACTAAATAAGTGTAATCCATGAGTGGTCAGTGACTAGTCATATTCCTATTTTTATATTTAAGTTGTTCTTAATTTTGTTTGTGTTATATTTATCTGAGTAAAACTTGAGTTTTGTTGGGATTTTATTATGTTTCTGCAAACGTCCAAATAATACGGCTGTACTGCACATCCCTTTTTTTATTACACACAAAACTGCGATGACTTATTTGTGTATAATTTTCCTTTAAATGCCTTCTTCCTGTTAGTGCATAAACATTTTGATTTGGAATAAGCTGTTATTGCTAAGCCATTTGCCTATGCAAATATTTAGTAAGTGTCATATGAGATTTGAGTAGTGTTATGGAAAACTTGCAAATTGGACTTAGATATTCATGGAAAGAAAATAGGAAACATTTATAATAGGGATTTAGTATAAGGTATACAAATTCACATTAAGGCAAACAAAGGCACCTGGAGGATATTTGAAATAGGAACACAGGATGACTGTCACCTTTAAAATGGCACTATAAAAATGTGAAAGGTGTCAAAACGCAGTACTTAAAGCACATGGGCATGATTATGTGCATGGTTTAAACATTGCAATTAAAAGTAAATTCAAGCCAATCTCTAAGACTGACCTTATATCCCTCCAAACACAGACAAATTTATTTGGGCAGGAAAACGGTCCAGAATCCAACGAAACACGCTGTATATCCCACACAAAAGAGGGGGGCCTTGGACTCCCGAACTTCTGGGACTATCACCAGGCGGCCCAACTAGCACAAATACAAACCCTTCATGCCCCGGCCGGGATCAACATATGTGTAGATCTAGAACACGGCCTATTTGGCAGGGACTTCCTGTCACTGTAATTCTAGGTAACGAAGCAGCACAGACCGGGGATGCCACGGACCATACCGGCCCTGACAACATCCCTACAAATATGGGACAGAGCAACACGCAAACACAAACTCACCAACACACCCTCCCCCCTAACCCCCGTACTAAAAAACAATCAATTCCCTCCATGCATGACACCCCAGAACTACGCCCACTTCGAAGACAATGACCTAACTAGGATCTGCCACTTCTTCCACAATGATCGCCTCCTTTCATTCGCCGACCTGCCGCAAACCAACCCCCTTAACACCTTTGACCACTTCCGCTATATCCAACTACGCAGCTTCTTGTCCAACCCAAACATTACAGCAGTGGCGACGGCGAAGCCCACACATTTTGAGACGATGTGCCAACGCACTCCCATACAGAAAGCGCAAATATCCACTCTATATAACATACTGACCCTAAACACCGCAATAACCTTTACTTGTTTATGATGTGAAAACTGTTCAACAAGTTACTAACCCTTATCCCACATTTCTTTTCTGTCACCCACCCCCCAAAAAATAACGAAACTTTTTCAAAATAAAGAATTTATAAAAGTAAATTCAAGGACATGAAATTACATTAGCCTAATAGTGGTTTTGGGGTATAGGTCGTGCCACTGCAGTCTATCTCTAAAAGTATCTGCCATTAGAAGTTAAAGGGACACTATAGGCACTCAGACCACATCAGGTTATTGAAGTAGTCTGGGTGCACTGTCCCAGGTCCCTTAACCTTACAAAAGTAATTATTGCATTTTTTTTTTTTTAAACTGCAATAATTACAAAGGTTAACTCCACCTCTAGTGGCTGTCTACCAGACAACCACTATAGGGAACTCCGGGCTATAAGCCGACTTTTGGTTGTCTGACGCTGTTTGTCCTCACGCTATGCATGAGGACATCCAGCGTCACCCGAAACCCAATAGAAAAGCATTGTATACTGCTTTCCTGTGGGGAAATCCTAATGCGAGTGCGGCCATTGCCATGCATGCGCATTAGGTGTGCCCCGGCACATGACGTCGGTGGGGGCGGACCTGATTTAGTGCCAAGGTACATTGGCATGGACAGAAGGCGTTTTTAACCGAAGGAGGGAGAAGCTGTAGTGCTTAACTGGCACTATAGCTTTCCTTTAATTAACTTTGTTTATCCAGCCATAGCCACACATCCCTTTCATGTGATACACACAGGTCTCCCTACAGATTTCCTGTAAAGAGAGATCTTCACTCTTGGTTTTCCTCCTATCTCTCCCAACGCTCATTCAGTGTCTCCTTTTCTAATGATTCCTCCTCCCTTCGTCCGGTCTCTGTTGGAGTCCCCCAAGGCTCTGTGCTTGGTCCCCTTCTATTTTCTCTTTATACTGCCTCTCTTGGCAAACTTATTACCTCATTTGGATTCCAGTACCACCTGTATGCTGATGACACTGAGATATACCTCTCCTTCCCGGACTTCTCCCCTGCAATCTCTGATTGGATGTCCTCCCGCTTTTTTAAATTCAATCTCTCTAAAACTGAACACCTTGTCTTTTCCTCCTCCTAATACTCCTCCTAATACTGATCCCTCTCTTTCACTCTCCCGTCAAGTGAGTGGTACCCACATCAGTCCATCCTTGTAATCGTGCTGTCTTGGTGTTATACTTTATTCTGGCCTCACATCCAGTCTGTTACCAAATCCTGTGGATTCCACCTTAAAAACATAGCCCACATTTGCCCCTTTCTTACACAAGATGCTACTAAGGAGCTTGTCTATGCTCTAGTAATCATTTGCATGGATTATTGTAACTCTCTCCTAATAGGTTTTCCCACAACTCGTATTGCCACGCTACAGTCTGTAATGAATGCTGCCACTAGACTGATTTTCCTCTCCTGTCGCTCCTCTCACACCTCTCCCCTCTGTCAGTCCTTACATTGGCTTCCTGTATCCAATAGGAGTCAATTCAAGGTACTAATCCACACCTATAAAGCACTGACCAATTCTAGCCCCTCCTATATTTTTTCACTGATCCGTAGGTATGCCCTTCTCGGTCTCTCTGCTTTGCCTTCTCCTGTCTGCTGCTCGCACCCATACAGCCAACTCAACGCTTTTAGGACTTCTCGCGGGCGGCTCCTTTTCTTTGGAATAGCCTTCCTATGACTATCAAGCTCTCTAGTCTTCAATCATTTAAAAAGTTCCTCAAAACCCATCTCTACCTCACATACCTGTCCCTTGCTCGCTCCTAAAGAGCAGCACTCTATTCTCTCCTCCAGCTCTGCTTCACTCCACCTTGTTTGATTGCTACCTCCTGTCCTGTTGGGTTTTACGCCCCACCTCCTATAGACTGTAAGCTCGTTTGAGCATGGCCCTCTTCAACCTATTGTTGCAGTAAGTTTTTGTAATTGTCTCATTCATATTATCATTATCTCCCCATTTGATAATTTAAAGCGCTATGAAATATGCTGGTGCTATATAAATACCAGTAATAACAATAATCTAATGTTTACACTTCCTTTATTGCACCCATTGTACAGCGCTACGGAATCTGATGGCGCTATATAAATAATAAAATAATTGCACAGTCTGTTTAAATAAGAATCTTATCTCCTGTATGGATATCCTGTGTGTAATTAAAGTCTAATTAATTAAGCATGAGATAAAAACTTGTAAAGTAAGCACACTTGATAGAAAATGAACAGATTTTTTTGGGGGGGCTCTTAGTCACAGCTGGGGGGTGGTTAGGGCTACATAAATAAAAGTGATCTAACTCCTCAAATGCAGAAAAATGAGTATTGAGACTGCAGGGCCATGAGCTATACACCAGAACTGCTCCATTAAGCTAAAGTTGGTTTGATCTCTGCTCCTTTGTCCTCTAACCTTATTTTTTTTTTTTTTTGCACATCTCCATATCTCTCTTTCTCCTTGTCTCCATATCTCTCATTCACTCTTTACATAAGCTGTATAGTTTTGTTTGTTTTGGTATTTTATTCTTGCCTGAAGTCTCTACATTTTCTCTTGTCTTTTTAGGCTTACTGATCATGTGCATGACAAGAGCAAGCTGCCTATTCTTATATTCCCAGAAGGTAAAAATCATCTAAAATTAGTTTTTTATTTTTAATTTTTTTTATTGGCGTTTGAATACTTGAAATACAGCATTGCCGCAGTATGCAATTAAGAACAATGTGTCTTCAACATTAAACATAAATAATAAGTAACTTAAATGGCAGTAGAAACCATCTATAGGAACTGTTTATATATGTGCATCAACATTGTGGTGTCAGGAGGGTCAGCAGCTGCAGTGGGTGGTCTGAGTCCGATTTTCATCACAGGAGCTTGACGTCTGCGGGCGACCCAGAGATGGAGTGTGTTAGCTTTGTGGTATAGACTAAGAGTGTCTCTTTAGTAAAGTTGGCACGTGTAAGCCCTTCTTTGGCCTTTGGGTGCTTTTGGTCTGACGCGGTGTGTGATTACCTTCGTCTCTGGGTTCCCCTGTGTCTTTATCCTGCTGGTTTAGCTGCCGGAGAATCCGCTTTTGGTCATCTGCGGAGGACAGGGTAAGTGTCTTGTCTCCCTGTGGTACCGCCAGGGTTCCATCTGCACCCCACCAGTATCTGATTTGCGCGTCCCTTAGTTGTTTGGCTACAGGTGCCAGCTGTTGCCGTTCCACAAGTGCTGCGAACGGGATATCCCCATATAGGGCCATTGTGCTACCCTCCATTTGCACTGTGCCCAAGTCTCTGGAGTGGGACAAGATAGCAGAGCGGGTTGCCACGTCCTTTGTGGTAACTTTAGTGTCTCTGGGTGCGTCCCCGGGAGCTGTTGCAGCTTTTCGGATGCTGAACACGGAAAGTATCATGTTTAATGCCTATTACAGATAATAGGCGGTGGATGTAGGGCAGCAGGGCTTCCCTCGGAGGTGGACATTCCGCTGTCTGTGCCGTGTCTCCATTGTCGTGACAGTCCGCGTGAGGTTTTGTTCCTGCAAGGTAAGAGCCTTCATCGAGTCTTGGGAGTGCTGTAGTTGAAGCTCCCTTGCACCTTCCCTTGACTCCCCTGCTGTCATCCGCTGTTGGAGGTTCCCCACCTCTTTCTGAGTGCTCAGTAGGTCGGCCTTCCACACTTCCCTCATTTCCGCCAGGAGATCTCGTATATACCGCTTAGTTGCTGGGGATGAGTCCTTCTTCCGATTCGGAGTCCTGGTATCGGGCCCCGGCGTCTGCTGGGGGCGAGGTACGGCTCTCCCTATCCTCATGGAAGCCCTTGGAGGCCTCCTCTTCACTGGGTGCATCGGGCGCCATTTTGGCGGGAGCCAGTGGAGTAGGTCTCGTAAATGAGAGCCGGATATGCGTCATTCTGGGTGTCTCTTGTGGGTGGAATTTTTTATTTTTGCGCCCCATTGACTTCTGTGTGTGAGGTGTGTGTGTGTGTGTAGCCGCAGTTGGGTGCCGTGTGTCGGGCTTTTTAGTCTCTTTTTTTTTTCAGTCGTTTGTACGGAGCTCCTCAGAAACGCGTCCGTCTCGCTCAGCAGTTGGCCACGCCCCCCCAAAATATTTTTTTTTTTTTTTTTTTTAAATATATCTTCTATTTTTTGTCCATCTTGTAGTCCTGTTTCTCCGTCACTCATTACTACCTTTGTGTTCCATCTGTTTAGGAGCTCAGACTTTGTGGTGTGAATAAGTATATATCCCAGTGGTTCACAGTTGTGTGCCTTGTGCATATGTAATGCTGTAGTCAAACCCACTGTGAAGTGTGCTGTGCATCATAGAGCTCTAAAGTCATACATAAATGGTGTTTATGAGTAAGTCACAAAGCTCCTAATTAATAAATGATATGTGGGGGAATCATAGAGCTTTGCAGCAGTGTAGCTTTCAAATTAGTATCTATGCCGCATTAAATGTGTTTACATGTTAGTTTGTGCCCTGTGTTTTAAATTACTCAGTTGCTCGTGAAAGTGTTCATTGCTGCATATTGATACATTTATGTTCTCTGTAACATTAAGTAATTTTAGGCAACACTCCAACTTTTATTTATTCCTTAATCTTCTACCATTGAAGGTACCTGCATTAACAACACCTCTGTCATGATGTTTAAGAAGGGAAGCTTTGAGATTGGTGCGACCATCTACCCTGTTGCTATTAAGGTGAGGAGAAAGTCATGGCATATGTCATGTTATTATCCAGGCCTTGCCTTATCAGTGTCACCTAAAAATATATATCTGCCCTCAAATCCGCATAGATTGTAAGCTTGTTTCAACAGGGTGCTATTCACTCTAAATATCCCATTTCTGTTTAATATGTATGCACTATATAAATGCTAATAATAAAAATAATAAAGGAGGCCTATGCATAATGGGATGTGCTTGTAGTGTAGTGCAGGATGAACATTGCCTACGTCACAAACCATATAAATACACTGTCTCCCTGATAATATAAGAATGCCCGTATTTTTATTTTTTACATCAAAAAACCTCTGTATTGTCTGCCACTTGCAACCAAAACAGCTGTGTTTGACATAAAAGGTTTATGCTTCAGGCAGACAATTCTATCCAGGTTTTAATGTTGACTTCCATATAATGTCAGGACCTAACTAAGGTACTGTACCTTTTGCTTTTCATTAGGAAAGTGTTGGTTATAAAACCTTGCTGTGCTATCTGTTCCATCCTGGACTTTATGTAAACAGAACAGTTTACTGTCCCACAAGAGAATCTGTACATTTAGCCCATCATTTAAGGAATATATGGAATAACAAAAAACAAAGTGTGTGTAAATAGTGTGTCAAAGCTGTTGTATGCAGCAGACACATACAAGGAATCCATGTATAAAGTGGATTTATGAGGCAGTAGTGAGAGCACTGTTAAAGTGAGATTTCTGTGGGAGAAGTCTTGGCTTGACTGGTGTGTGTATTTGTGTTTAGCAATGTATTAATACTCTCTCTATCTCTCTATATAATGGATTTTAGCTAGCTTGTGACTTAACACCTTTGTATTGCCTATATAAGGGGATATAATAGTTTCTCTTTTACAGTATGACCCTCGGTTTGGAGATGCTTTCTGGAACAGCAGTAAATATGGGATGGTCACCTACCTACTGCGAATGATGACAAGCTGGGCCATAGTATGCAGTGTTTGGTATTTACCTCCGATGACACGTCGGGTAAGAAAACTGTAATAAGTGGTCTGAGGCTACCTACCTGCCACTCTTAAGCTGTTGGTGAATTTTAACTCTTAAGAACTTTTTCTATATTTTGAATGTTTGCTAACAGTAAGATGGATCCTAACATTCTTTGTCATATTCCTATTTGAGTTAGTCAAAATGAAGCAAGACTTCCTTTTTAAAAGCAGCAAAAATGTAAAAATCAGACAACCAGTATTGTTATTTCCTGGTACTTTAGCTCAGTGCAGCTAAACTCAACAGTCAGGCAGTTGCTCAGCGCATATGCCTCCTCACATAACTGCATTGGGAAGTCTGTGATTGGACAGCCACAGAAAGCCTGGACTGGGTTAGAGGGGGAGAGCTTACAAAGAATTCAGACAAGTGATGTGCGACTCTTTCAAGCTGTTTTAGACATACCACCAGTGAAAAATGCGTCATTAAATACATGCATGTTTTTTTAAGGGGTATATCTACTAATCAGTATTTGTTTCGTTTTTTTTTAATTCGGCATGTGGAGTGTCTGTTTTTAAATGCCAAAATACAAGATTTGGTGCTTGCATTAAGATAACCACAAAAGAAAATCCAAAACCTTGTAAAAGTTGTAGTTTTGTTTCTCTCTCTCAATTTGACAAGTGAACACATCAGTTTGAATGAACAATATTATTATAGTGGTAAGTCCTGGTCTCACACATACATATCCAATTTTATGATGTGGAACTATTGCTTAAGTGTCATTGAAGGGGGTTATATAGATCACCACTAAAACAAACGTAAGTTTTGTAACAACATATATAGTACATTAGTACATTGAATAACAATCAACAAAAAGAAAGTAAAAAATTGCAGGTAACAAAAAAAAAAAAAAACAGGTGTTAGAAAAATCGAAGTAATGCCATCATTCCCTTACATGTCAAGGTACAGTGCAGCACTCCGTTGCAGCATAATCTCTGCCTGAAAGGAATGTGTCCCACAGAATCCATGCTTCCTTCATTATAACTGGAGTTGAGAATGAACCAGAACAATTAGTGTAAAACCCTAGCCATTCATTGTGTCCTTGTTGTTTTGCAGTGACATATGCACAGCAAATTGTGCTGTCTATTACAATATGAACACCATCTGCTCTGATTTTGTAATGATTTAACAGTGCTGGCTAAAAAACTGTGTATGATACAGTAATTTTCTTCTCCCTCCTATATTCTTGAGGCACACAGATTGAAAGACTTGCCGTTCACAAACTTAAGTTGGCCCATTTGTTAACCTCTTTAAAAGAGAGTCTATGGGAGCAGTTGCTTTCTATTTGTTTATGTATAGTATAATCTTCACACACTCCGCACTCAACAATTCC
Organism: Pelobates fuscus; assembly: GCF_036172605.1. NCBI lineage: Eukaryota > Metazoa > Chordata > Amphibia > Anura > Pelobatidae > Pelobates > Pelobates fuscus. Next base: position 262,443,326 of record NC_086319.1, on the reverse strand, counting down.
GTTCATGGTTGCCCCAGTGCAATCTCTGACCAACAAATATAATTTCATATAAAGAGAGCACTTGAGAGTCTTGTAATTTTTCCCATTTACTTCAAACAGACAAGCATATAGTATGGTCAACATTTCAGTCCCAACACATGGACTTTTATTCAAGACCAAACTAAAAGAAATCAAGCAAATAAACAGATTAGAAATTGAAATAAGAGTGAGTTGCAAGGACAAGTGTGCTCCCCACCCGTGTGACCCAGATAATATTATATAGAATAGTCCATACAAACCCCCTAATGAAAACAATAAATAACCCCCTGGCAGTAAGGGGTGATACAGAACCGTAGAATCTGTAAACCATAAACCATTTTTTTGTGGTGTACAGAAATTCCAACACCCAGCAAAGGTCAAAAAAGATAAAGTAACAAAATAAAATACATGTTCAGTGCTAGGTATATCTCCAAAGCATAAGTGTCCATAATAACACAAAACATTAAAAAGTATACCACTATAGCCATTGCCACATAGTGTCTCCTAGCATGTCAAAAAGAAAAAACAAACAAAACAAGTGTATAACCGGAGCAAGAAAGAGCAATACTAGCTTTTATCAGAAAAAAATGTCGGAGTTCTTTTTATTTAACCCTCTTGGTGCAATACAACCCAGTGTGTGGATTGGGGGGTGGGTGGCATATCGGATGCCTATATAAGAAATGTTATACTGAAACTCTACCTTTCACCCATTCTTTCCTCACAGGTATTTTGTGCAGAAAATACAATAATTCAGTATCACATCAAATAATTGACGCTGTGGCCACACTGTGCCCCATCTTTATAAAGCCCTAGGTTTGGCGAACTTTCTTCAGGACATAAAACATTTTATGTCCTGAAGAAAGTTCTGATTGAACTGAAACGTTGACTATTGGAATACACCTAGAGTGCTGGCTTTTTCATTCATCTATTTATTGTGCAGCCGAGCACCAGGCAACACCAGAAAGGATAGCTGGAGTGCAAAATAGTTTGGTAATATATATATATATATATATATATATATATATATATATATATATATATATTGGGTTTTGTGGAATATATATATATTGTGTGTATTTATATATCCCTCAATACCCAATATCTTCATAATTTGACTGTTTTTCCACTGAAACATTTGAGAGCTGTGTAAGAATTTTTTTTGTGGCATGATGTGACATGTAATTGTTGCTAACAGAGGGAAGTAGACTGTGTGCTTGTCATGGTTGTGTGGCTGAGGCGACTCTTATCTTGTCCTTCTCAGGAGGACGAGGATGCAGTGCAGTTTGCTAATCGAGTGAAGTCGGCAATAGCACGTCAGGGTGGGCTCGTTGATTTGCTATGGTGAGTCTGAGACAAATCCCTCTCCTCTATGGAGCTGTCAATCTGTTTTCACTTTACTTAATGCTTTCTTACATTTTGCAGGGATGGAGGACTGAAAAGAGACAAAGTTAAAGACGTTTTCAAGGAGGAGCAACAGAAATTGTACAGTCGCCTCATTGCCGGAAACCATGAAAACCGCAGCCGCTCCTGAGCCATGGGATTGGAAAGCGGGCTCCTGAGCTACATTATCGCTCCATAGCTACAGGAAGGAGACACTGAGCCACAGGAATCTAAGCCATGGAGTGAGGACTGAAGGAACACAAGAACAGGGAATTCAAAGGGACTATTAGATCATCCAATCTGGATCTTTTTATTTCCACCTATTGTGCAAAAGAACAGTTGTATGACAGGATTAAAGATGATTTTGGTGATGTCTATTTCTTAATCACAAATTCTTGCTTCTGGTATGGGTGCACTACTTCATATGTGGAGTTGAAAAGAGCCAGGAGATCTGGTTACCATACCAGGTCCATGTCTGTTACATTGAACTTCAAGCTACTATGTCACTTTCGATGTATAAATTACGTCATCTGTGGGATGTTACTGAATTCCATGCCTCAGAAGCTTTGGGCCAACATTAGACCAAAAGGGCTGCACAGATATTAGAAAGATAGTCTTGAATATGAAACGGCAGTGCCTGGAGCTTGCATTTGGTGACTGGTTTCAAGGAATTGATTTGAAGCAAGCAACATGTAGGTCAGAAAACTGCTGTGGCTAAGACACTTCAGAACCAAACCTTGTATGTGGCAGAAACGTCCTTCGCAACTACCCTTACAAATTCTCATCCAGTCACACCATCTACTCCCACTGTTGTCGCTTCTGACTATGAGAGGAAGAAGGCATCTTTCGTTAATCATTCGAGTCTAAAAAGGGGATTAATGATGCCACTAGGTTTGAAATCCTTTCTCTTTCTTTATCCAGTGAAAAATGTGCCTCCCTTTCTGTCTGTTACACAATGTCCTGCATGAGCCAAGAGCCACCTTCTTTGTTTTGTTTTTATAAGGTCAATAAAATACCTTGCAAAAAAAAAAAAAACTGCACTTTTATTTGCCTAATTTTTGTTTATTTTTATGCCAGTGTCTTTTAATAATTGCAAAAACATAGTAAAATGGGCTGATTTTTTTTTAGGTACTCTGTGCTTTAACACATGTAAACCTGAATTGCATTGCTTTGTATTATCATTTTGCTATATGTAAAATGTTAAAGTTTCCATACAGCTGTTTAGCTGAAATATTTGTGCTTGTTGAGAAATTCCTGATTTGGTTGGCAGGAATTAGGAATGTCAACTGGAGGCTGCATTATTTAACCCAGTAATGACCTAAAGAGATTTGAGATGACTACTTGAAGATTGCATTATGCTAAGGGATACAAAGCAATATTACCCATCTCATGCATGTCGAGTCAGTCTTATAAAGTCATAAGGTACCAATAGACTTGTTTGCTTCTGTTTAAACAATGTTTATTTTTAAGTGTGCACCCCTCCCCCTTAAACACAGAGGGAAAGCAGCTGTATTCATTTTGGCATGCAGCCACCAAATGTTTCCAGTGTAAACTGTAAATGTTCTTGAAGGCGCCCACTTACAATCTTTCAAAACTGTGTTCCTCTGCCTGGATAGTCAGTAACTTTTTTTTTTTTTTTTTGACTGAGTAGGTCAATTTATAAACAATTGCTTCTATCTATGGCAGAAGAAAAGATGGTTTTAGATAAGATTTATCTGCTGTCCTTTTTCTGCTTTTTACTTAAAACTTAGAAAAACATTTTACACACGCATCCATGGTATCACAGCTTTACTATTAGTGTTTAAATTCCATGCCATTTTTATAGTGCTTTGCTCTCCGCCGGTTTCCCTGCTAAAACCTCATTGGGTCTCAGGGGGCTGCAGTCTTTCACCATCTTGTTAAATCACTCCCAGTAAGTACAATTTATGGATATGGTTTGGTTAAGCAGCAAGCAGAAGGTTAATTCTCTCTAATCTAAATTTTCTGACATATGCTTTTAAGTACAGCCTTACATTATCTACAAGAGTGATTACAGCATAATTGCTGATGTTAACGGCACACACACATCTTTCTGAAAACTATCTTATTCAAAAGCTATGAATGATACAGTTGCCTCACTCTGCAAGCTGAAAAAAACAGGTAATTATAATTTTATTTTTTTACATTTACCTGCTTGTTTTTTTCTTATGCTTTCCGCACCCACTTTGGGGGGGATACTGATCTAACCAATCAGTGACCTATTCCTAGGAATGCTGGAAATGTGCATTGGGCATTCCTGACAGATTTACACATGTGCAGTTGGAAGATCTCCTCACCTTGCAACATCCTGACAGGGGGAGAAGAGAGGGAGTCGGATTTCATAAGTAATTCATGCAGAACTGGCTCCAGTGTTGGGTTTCCTCTCCTGCTGCTGCACACTGATGTCCTATTTCTGTCATTATTGGACTGGTCAACTGAGATTGGTAGATAGCATGTAGGGGCAGCTGAAGAAACTCCCTTAGCTGAGAGGCATGCCCAGCAATGGAGTTTGATCAAGTTTATAGTTTGTTTATAAACATTGATTACATGCTTTTGTTTTGTTTTTTTAAGTTTTTCTTTCTCTATTTTGATTTGTATATTTGTTTAAAAGCGTTTGCTTGCTGGTTTAAAACACAATTGTCAAGTGATGCATTTCCCTTTAAAATTTATGAACTAATTTGGTAATTTTTCTACATATTTACTTACTACTATATCATGAGTCTTTGCTTAAATGGGATAAGGTTCATTAAAGAAAGAGATGGATTGTATGCTGTGACAGGGAGTTGGGCTTGCTTTTTACCGTACGATTCTGAAACGGGCTGTAATTGTAACTGTACTTACTAGAATTTGGATGTATCCGATGACTACTGCTCATTACCATATAGATAATTTTAGTTGTTTGCTTTGTAGTGGGTTATTTGAGATTAATAGCACCTTTCTGGATTACACATAAATGTCACCTGTGTCACCTATTCCACAAAATCTAGCACTGTCTTGACATATTTTATATACGTAAGATGTTAACGTTCATCTATAGCTGGGTTAGCAGCCATGGGCAATATAAAGGCCACCTTTTGCAGGCTTGCTAATGCCCAGGATAAAATCATGGGTATCTGGCCTTTAGAGCAGTGTTCCTCATCCTTTTCTCCCCAATGCACACCAAAAAATAGGAGTGATAAAGTGTATACACTGAACAGGGCCCCTTTGCCCCACAGAACATGCCACAATTAGTTTTCACATTCAAAATATACCACAGTGGTCTTGGTGAATGGGCACTGAGAGAGCTTTGCTTTAAACAAAAACCCTTGTTCCAGCTCATGCTTTGCCAGGTGTACTACATTTATAAATATGTCTGACCTAGTTGTTTTGGCGCAGTGCAGCTGTATTACCTGTATATTTGATGTGTTTTGATTTGGAGCAAGATATAAATAAAATTTTAAATATATAGATATAGACACACACACACACTCTTAAAAACATGACAAGCCATATGCCCACCAGTAAGTTTGCCCATTAATAAATACCAATTTTATAAATACAAATTTAGAATGTTCATTGGAATAACAAAACTGAAATACCCCCAGCCTGACACATTCAGATACTTGCCTATACATCGCCCTCACATATCAACACACTTACTGAAACAGATAAAAAAACATTCCGCATGGCATGTGTCTACTGCGCTCAAATATGCCAGTCTGGGAAGGATTGGCATTGAGGGAGCTGTGCTTTCCCTGCACTGCTCTATCTCACATGTCTGTTTTGACAACAAAAGTGATGTGACTTCACGCTGCTGTTGGCATTACTACAATGTAAGGTGTGCAGGTAGAGCTCAGTGATCACAGCAGCAATCACTGGATGCCAGGGTTCACTCTCCTAGGCACAGGTAGGAAGGCTGGGTGAACATCTTCATTGTGTTGTTTCAGCTGTTTAGTATATGACTCCCTAAATTTGTATCTTTATATATGGCAATCCAACACAATGATACCAAATTAGGAAGCCATTCATCAGTATCTTCTTTTTTATCTATATAGATGAAGGTGGCCCTCCATCCATTTGCAGACATTTCATCTGGCCGTCATGCATAAAAACGTTGCTGACCACTAATCTATAACTTTTCTGTCAGATATGAGCTGCTGTGGAAATTACACAAGAAAACCCACAGCATTAGGTCTGAGAGTTGCAGTCATGACACAGATTGTTTATTTTGTTAAATGTACAGAACATTAAGTTATTCACATTCCTTGGTGATAGGGCTCATCCTAAAGATTACAAGGCAATGCAGAGAGAATGCATTGTGAAGTAGGGAGGGGCAGGCCCTTGCTGTGAATGAAAGGGATGTGTCTGAGGCCTTAGAGGCAGGCAAAAGGCCGACAACAGGTGAGAGAGAGGGAGGAGCAGAGACTAAACGATACCTGGGACAAGAAGAAGGGAGATCAATGGACTGACAGGAGGAGGACAGAGGTAAATGCTCACGGGGTTTCCCAGTAACTGGAATAGACTAACTCAGACAGATGAGTGGAAATGCCCACATAGTGACCATTCCTTCAGTACCTGTGTGTTGTCCTGTACGTTATCATTTTTTGGTGAGGGATTTGTATGTCTCTGTCCTTCTTGTAGTCCTTGTGTCTGTTCCTGTTTCACTCCTTGTGCTCCCTTTCTGTCTGCACTGCCCTGGTTACTAATACTCTCTGCCCGACATGTGTGCCCACAGTCTGTTTATGTGTGTGTGTGTGTGCTATGTAGCCAGACTTCTTTCTCATTCTTTGTATCTGCATGAGTTCCATGTCCCATTGTCATTGTATCTCTTTCTGTTTGGACGGTTTGGCTGAATTTGCTATTTCTGTTACTTTTCGACTGTGTCTAATTCATGCTGTCATTAGGTTTTTGCCCAGTATTCTCTTGTGTATTTCCTTCTTCCTGTAACTTTGCCTTTTATGTAACTTGGTTTTCCAGTGAGTATAGTTTTGTGTGTAGCTCATTCTCTGTGTCCATCGTTGACTTTGATTTGTATATTTCTGCTTGTGGCTTTAGATCCTGTGTCCCACATTGTGTGTGTGTGTGTGTGTGTGTGTGTGTGCCGTCATGTGTCTTCAGATTGCTATGTTCATACTATATGCATTTGTGCATGCCTATTTTATTTCTGTCTTTTAGTGACATTGCCAAATATAATACACGTTGTTCTCTTTTACTAGGTTTATGTGCCATATATTGACTGACTGTGTCTCTATTACTAAGCAATGGAGGATTTAGGAGTGCTGCTGGTTACTGCAAACATTGGATCTCTCTCAGACCATGTGAGTTAAATTTAGAAAATGTCTGTATATTTTTTAACACCATCCATTCTTCAGGTAGTCCCCTCTTTCTATACCCTGTAGCCTCTCACCCATACCTCTTTACTGATTTACTCTGGAATTTCCACCTTTAACACAAATTACCCTTCTCCTTTCCCTAAACTGTTTTGCATTCACCAGCTACCAGGGACATAGTCAAATAGCAAACATTTGCAGATTTTTTTTTTTATTCTAAACAAATGCAACATCTACCCAGTGTGATCCCTCCCAGTCACACATCAGTTGGGCTTTGCTCCATTAACCACATCCTTCCCACTTGCAGTCCATCCTTTCCTTGAATGAATGAATGAATGAAATCATCTGTATATATTTATCTATCCTGCCCCAGGCGCATCTAGTTAACTTAAAAGCTAAATATTCCTCTGTTAATAAGAACTCTTATGACAAATTAGATCTACCATTAAAAACCTCGACTGTTAGTAGCATCTCCTTCACATGTTATTCTCTCCCCCACCCCCTGCATAATCATGGATGGAGATCTGTGTATTGTGTTGTTCTTGCTGTTTGTGACTCTGCATATTGGTAAATGAGGAACAAATGTATGCAATAGTATATATAGGAAGTTACAAAATTTAGATCAGTGATGGCTAATCTTTTACATTCCAGCCATACAAATGCCATACCATACAAATACTCTAAAGTTTATATTACATGCAACCTCTAAATAGCTATGTTTAGAGTCTAAACATAGCTATTTAGAGGTTGCATGTAATATAAACAGCAACTTTACTCACATAGCAAGACATGAGTGCTACCGATGCTCATTCAGAGAGCATTTTCTTACCTTTCCTGCAGCTCCTGTCAGTTCCCTTCTCTCACGTCCGGTCAGCTCCCACTGCAAGTCTCGCGAGAGCCGCGGGGTCAGAGCTCCGCGCGGCACTCACACCGTGAGACTTGCAGTCGGAGGTGAGAGAAGGGAGCTGACAGGAGCTGCAGGAAAGGTAAGAAAACTCTTCCTGCCAGCCCCCTCCACTGAACTGCCAATGTCACTGGACCACCAGGGAGTGAGAGCCCCCCTCCCTGGCCAGTTAACAAGCAGGGAGGGGGGACGAAAAAATATAAATACAAATTTAAATAATAAAATAAAAATAATATTAAAATATAATATATATATACATTCATGTTAAAATAATAATATAAAAAAAATAAAAATAATAATAATAAAATAATTTAAAAAAATTAAAATAATAATGTTATGGACAAAAAAAAAAAAATTTGGATTTTTATACAATAGGTGTGGAATATATGGCGCTGAGTAATAGGTATAAACAGTGCGTTCTAGCTGCTGAAAACACTCTGTGGGTACTCCTCAGAAACCCACCATACAAAGATAATCACCAAGATACAAAAAAGGTTTCAGGCCCAATTGGTGTTGCCACCCCTTGGGTCCTCTACCTTTAAGAGTGCAGCGCTGTTTTTGGTGTAAGATTACAGTAAATTACCTGTGGTTCAAAGACAGGTACCCTTTATGTTCTCCAATGTAGTGAATATACAAAAGAAAACAAGAATATATACAAATAATTGTGCAGTATATTAAACACTGTGGTTAAAAATTGAGTGAGTTCACAATTATGTCTACACTCACATTTTTTAGAGCCTTTTCAAGTGAATTAGGCTCTAAACTTGTGCACGTCTGTGTCTTTAAATGTAGATCACACGACCCCTCTCTCCAAGTTGGATGGTGTATTCTCCTCTCCACACGGTATATAAAAGACACAGAATCATCGAGCTAAGTGTAGCATCCTTTGTAGTTTTTGTGAGTTTAAAAAATGAGATTAAAATGCTCACCTTGTTTAGAGCCTTTTGGTAACTGGCTCTAAGTATGCAGACCTAGTGTCAATTTGTGGGGTGACACTACCCCTTCCCTGGAATCACTGGTGCTGGATACAGTTGGTAGTAAAAAATGGATGAATTTATTACAATGTATAAATAATCAATATGAAATACTTTCTAGAAAATAAAAAACAGATAAGAACAAATATATTATAAGTATTAGTGGTTTCCAATAAAAATGTTGAGTCCACTTTAAAAGCTAAAACGCGTTTCGCCGGTAAAACGGCTTCCTCAGTCAGCTTGTAATATAATATATATACATTCATGTTAAAATAATAATATAAAAAAAATAAAAATAATAATAATAAAATAATTTAAAAAAATTAAAATAATAATGTTATGGACAAAAAAAAAATGCCCACCCCCCACCAACGCTCTGCATCACATACACAAACACACTCTGCATCACCCACACACACACATTCTGCACTCATATACACACACACACACACACACTCACTGCACTCTTACACACACTGCACTCAAACACACACACACACTGCACTCATACACACACACTGCATTCATTATATACACACACTGTAAATAAATATTCAATTAATAGAAACATAGAAACATAGAATGTGACGGCAGATAAGTACCATTCGGCCCATCTAGTCTGCCCAGTTTTCTAAATACTTTCATTAGTCCCTGGCCTTATCTTATAGTTAGGATAGCCTTATGCCTATCCCACGCATGCTTAAACTCCTTTACTGTGTTAACCTCTACCACTTCAGCTGGAAGGCTATTCCATGCATCCACTACCCTCTCAGTAAAGTAATACTTCCTGATATTATTTTTAAACCTTTGTCCCTCTAATTTAAGACTATGTCCTCTTGTTGTGGTAGTTTTTCTTCTTTTAAATATAGTCTCCTCCTTTACTGTGTTGATTCCCTTTATGTATTTAAATGTTTCTATCATATCCCCCCTGTCTCGTCTTTCCTCCATGCTATACATGTTAAGATCCTTTAACCTTTCCTGGTAAGTTTTATCCTGCAATCCATGAACCAGTTTAGTAGCCCTTCTTTGAACTCTCTCTAAGATATCAATATCCTTCTGAAGATAGGGTCTCCAGTACTGTGTACAGTACTCCAAGTGAGGTCTCACCAGTGTTCTGTACAATGGCATGAGCACTTCCCTCTTTCTACTGCTAATACCTCTCCCTATACAACCAAGCATTCTGCTAGCATTTCCTGCTGCTCTATTACATTGTCTTCCAACCTTTAAGTCATCTGAAATAATCACCCCTAAATCCCTTTCCTCAGATGTTGAGGTTAGGACTCTATCAAATATTATGTACTCTGCCCTTGGGTTTTTATGTCCAAGATGCATTATCTTGCACTTATCCACGTTAAATGTCAGTTGCCACAACTCTGACCATTTTTCTAGTTTACCTAATCATTTTCCATTCCAATAGAATTTTTTTGGGATCTAATTTTATTTAGAAATTTACCAGTAGCTGCTGCATTTCCCACCCTAGTCTTATACTCGAGACAATAAGTTTTTCCAGTTTTTTGGGATAAAATTAGGGGCCTCGGCTTATATTCGGGTCGGCTTATACTCGAGTATATACGGTAACTTCATTTTATTCAACCACTATATATTGGTGCAGGTATTTTATTTCCATTTCGAATAGGATATCGACAGCCAGCGACTTCTGTTACATAGTCAATGGGTGTAAGGAGACCAGAAAACAGGGACATTGACACCAATCATTTTTTTATGTTAGAAGCTTTTTTTTAAAATGTTCTGTCATGATAATGTATTATTCTTTTCCAGCAGCCCGGACAACTTCAGCAGGGCTGGATCCAGGAACTGTATAAGGTATTGAAATGAAAACTATCAGTGTTCAGGGGCAGCATGCATGTAGTTTTTCTATGTTATGTTATCTACAAAGAGAGAGAGAATATAAGATTTAAAAGCAGTCACAGCAAATTATTAGGGGAGATCTATCAAAGTTGCAGTTTTGCACAGTTTCTTCAGGCTGTTGAGTGTATTTTTATTCATTACTAATTTTACTTGCTAACCATAATTTGTGGATTCATGCAATAATCCAAATTTATTCATCTTTGCCTCAATTAATCTTCTCCAGAATTTCTATTGCTTCAATTCTCTTTTTTTCCTCAATTCTTTTTTTTTTTTTTTTTGCTTTTTTAAATAAATATTTCTGTTAAAAATGGCAGAATATAGCTAAAGAAAACTTTAGACTATTTTTAAAACCATTTAATCATCACAAATGGATTAATGGCCAAAAATTCAAATACTTTAATTAAACTCGCCCCATTGTATTTTACTTTTTTTTTTTTTGAGACCATACAGCATCACCGTCCAGCCTTTATTGCTCTTCACCTGCAGGAAGTTGGAGGAAAAAATTACAAAAAAAATATGGATTTAGCTTTACAATTCATCAGGTAAGCCACATATTCAATGATACAACAAAGCCTGGACATAAATTCACTTTAGAACCATATCTATATATCTTCTGTATTTTGGGATATTTTGTTTTAAGTTATGCAGTGTATACCTTCATAGAGGGTGCAGGTAGCAATAGTTCCGCAAGCAATTTGCAAAAAGAAGTAATACAAGATTGTGTCATCACTCCGCATAGTGTGTACAACTCACATTGTAACTCTAAACTGGGACTTTCATAATCTTTGAAGAGTTGGTTTTCTTTAATGGAATAACAAGTGCATTTGGACTTAATGTGAACAGTGCTGTGTCCTATTGCATTTGTATTTTTAAGCAGTCAGTTGTTGCATTTATCTTGTTTTTGTGCAGCTTTTGGTCATTGACGTCAGTTCAACTGTAGCTGGATCCTGATTGACTGTAAGCGTCATCTGTGCTATACAAACTGATATGCTGCATCCTGTCAATGTCTGAGTGACATTAATATCAATCTCTAGCTAATTGTCCCTGTCTGCCAATACACTGCAATAACCGGCTCTAATATGTTGGGATTTTACATTGACAGCTTGCAATGTGCTATTTTTGCAGGGAATTGATGCAGGGTGAAGAGCTGTCAGCATATGACCGGACAATAGCTTTCATAGACAGTGACTTCAGCCAGCCTCACCTTTTCACAGTGAGTATCGGTTATATACCTCTGCTGTTTTAATTGGCTGATTTTATAGTTTTCACCTTTTACTCAGTCATTGCGCTTATCATGTGGCTATTTATATGATTGGTGCAAGTTTGCCATTCTTGTTTTATTTCACTATTCTGCTCTGCTGTCTTCCTCTTTGGCTGATCTTTCACTGCAGAATCTTTGTCCTTGGCAAGTTTCACTGTCACTCACTGTCTGTGGTATTGCTCTCTCTCTCTTTCATTCGGAGTCTGCAGAATAGAATATTAATAGAGTATAGTAGAGCTTTTCCATATGTACTGCAAGTTTAAACATTAAAACTCTAGGCCAGGGGTGCCCAAAAGGTAGATCCCCAGATGTTTTTTTTTTTTTTGTAATTCTTTATTTTTGTTGTGCTTTTTGTGTACAGGCATCCTGCATTGCCACGACAGCGAATGCAAGTGTTTCAGCATACATAATATAACATTAACATGGCAAATACGTTACATGCACCTTTTTTGTATTGATGTGAAGAAACTTTGAAAAAAAAAACAAAACATAGTTATATATTAGTTAGCATTAGAATAAAACCGGTTAGCTCAATCTAGGCTGAGAGTAGCGCACGGACCAGCTTGTATACCAAAGGTTGTGCGTCTCTAGGGTATTATGTGGAGCGGTTTCAGGAGCTTACTCAGTAGCAGTATATAGCCAACCTGCCTAATATCTTGAGTGTAGGCGCATTAGGCACGGAAGGTATATAGGGTTTCCCTGAGACCGCTATTTGAAAAGTAGCCATTCAACTTAGCTAAATTATCTAACTTGTAACTATAACTATAACGACTGCCCGTCTGGGAGGATTATCAGCGAGTTTTAATGTTATCTCGGGGCAGTGAATGCTATGGGCCTCCTGCGTTCGGTTAGTGCGTGACAGCAGCGTGTGCAGTTAAGGCATAGGAGGCAGAGCACCCCTGTAAACTTAATACTAAGAGCTGAGGACGAAGTTAGGGGTGGGGGGGTAAACAGAGGGGTACATATACCCCGGAGCCAGCGGGTAGGGGTTTGGTGAGACGTGTCTCCAGCTATCTGCGTGCGCTTGCTGCAAGCTTAATTATTAGATTAACAGGGAAACAGTGCAGCACAATGAGACAGTGCAATATATAAAACATTAACTTGGGTAAAAAACTTTTACAGTCAGGTCTTCTCCATGGCGGCTGCTTCGTTCCGTCGGGTAGCCGGTATGAAGGGGCGGATAGTAGCCGGGTCCCATGTTGGTGGCTGTGGCTTAGAGGGTGGTGGATGCGACCCTGTCTCCGCAAGGGGGTAGTCCCAGTTGTTGAAGGACGGAGCCCATATCGGATATGTCGGCAACTTTAAGAGTCCCAGTCTCGTGAGGTATCATAAGGCTCCGTTGTGCTCCCCATCTGTAGGGTCTTTTGTGCTGTACCAGCACTGTGGTAAGTGGTCTCAGAGATCTTCGCCACGTCATCGTGGCCCTGGATATGTCCGAGTAGAACAATAAAGAGTGTCCCTCAAATTGGTAAGGAGTGGTGTTGCGGACCGCTTATAGGAAGGCCTGTTTGTCTGGGCCATGTTGAAAACGCACAATTACATCCCTGCTGTGTTGTTGGGAGTTCACTTGCGGTTGCGGTAATCTGTAGCATCCCTCCAGTAACATGGCTTTAGCTTGTTTTGGCGCGAATAGGCTGGATATTAGCCTTCTGAATAGATGGGGGATTTCTGCAGTTGTAACACTGTCGGCCAGGCCCCTTACTTTAACATTATTCCAGCGCCTGCGATCCTCCATCGCTGCTACTTGATGCTGGGTGTGGACTAATTCGTTCCTGATCTTAGTCAGCTCACCTTCTAGGCTGGTAATGCGGGTATCGTGTGCCGCTGTGCTGATTTCAGTGTCTTGTAATCTCACCGACACCCCATGTATTTCCTCTTTGAAGGAGTTGATGTCTGCCGCAATATGTCGGCGTAGGTCTTCCAGGAGGGCTTTTAGCCGGTCCTCCGTGACAGGCGGATTGCTTAGTGTCTTGGGCTTGCTTGTATTCCGCGTCTCCGCCATCATGTCCAGGTTGGATAGTGAGTCTTCACTGGATGATCTGGACGGTGCGTCGGAGAGCGGCGCCATGACAGGTCTCAGGGACGATTGCGGCCTCCACAAGAGTTCGCCGATATCGGCGGTGTTTAGTGGTTTTTCCGGCCGGTATTTTTTACTTTTGCGCCCCATCGTTTGAGGAGGTCGGTAGGGCTGATGTGGAAGGGGAAATTGGGCATAAACCGCTTTTACAGGCCGTTTTTCTCCCGGCTTGGACGGAGCTCCTGAGAGACACGTCTTGTCAGTGCGGCTGCTGGCTCCGCCCCCCCCCCCCCCCCAGATGTTTTTAAACTACAGTTTTTATGATTCTTTGCAATTCTAAAGGTATACCAAAGGCATCCAGAGCATCATGTGAGTTGTAGTTCTACAACATCTGGGGATCTTTCTTTTGGGCACCCTTGCTCTAGGTACTTCAAATGGGATGCATATGATAGACTGGTTTAGCACAGACGTTCCCTGAGGCATAAAGGGCTAGGTTTAAAGAAGAAATAAGCAACATTTAAATATGGAGCAGTCTCTATAAATAGTTGCTTTGGATTCCATTGTGATTGCTGTATTTTGAGAACTTGGCCCAGAATAGCCTTCTTTATAAGTAGCTCTGCTATACTATGTAGTATGCAATAAAATAAACAATGTTTTGTCATAGTGAACAATGGGCATTATGGAGAACCTATTAAATGCATAAGGAAATGGATTTAATCCAGAGAATGTGAAATTATCATATGATTACATTTTTTTCTTGTATAGAGAAAATCACTACAAATCTGGGTTATTCTGAGCCATGAATTCCCCGGCTTCCAAATTTTATGGCCGTGGACACAATATCAAAATTTATAGAATAGGCAGCTTTCCTTAACCCCTTAAGGACCAAACGTCTGGAATAAAAGGGAATCATGACATGTCATGTGTCCTTAAGGGGTTAAAGGAAAACTGTAGTGCCAGGAAAACAAACTTTTTTTTTTTTTCCTGACACAATAGCTACCCCTTTCCTCTCCCCAGGGTGCGGAAGGGGTTAATAACCCCTTCTATCACTTACCTTGGTCCAGTGCCGATTTACCTTGGCGCTGGCTCAGCTCCGCCCATGCTCCTCCCTGCCGGCTGATGTTGGCGGGGAGACCTAATGGGCATGCGCGACAGTGGCCGCGCTTGCATTAGGATTTCCCCATAGGAAAGCATTATTCAATGCTTTCCAATGGGGGTTCCGGTGACGCTGAAAGTCCTCATGCATAGCGTGAGGATGTCCAGCATCGTTTAGGCGACCAAAAGTCGCCTATCCACACGGAAATCCCTCTAGTGGCTGTCTGGTACAAAGCCACCAGAGGAGGAGCTAACCTTAGCAGGTAATTATTGCAGTTTATAAAAACTGCAATAATTACATGTTAAGGGTAATGGGAGTTTGCACTCAGACCACTTCAATGCGCTGAAGTTTTATGGGTGCCTACAGTGTCCCTTTAATGGATCTGAGTCTACATTCAGGTCTTCAGCTCCTAAGGCCCCATTATAATAAAACCATAACTATGAGAATAAAGAGGAGCACTTTAAAATAATGTATTAGAAACAAAACACTGTATGGACAAATGTATTGGGACACCTGACCATTACACCAACAGAGACTTTTATGACATCTAATTCTAAATACATAGACCTTAATATGTAGTTGGTCTGCCCTTTGCAGCTCTAACAGCCTCCACTCTTCTTTGAAGGCTTTACACAAGATTTTGGAGTGTTTCTGTGGGAATTTCTGCCCATTCATTCAGTGGAGTGTTTGTAAGAGCAGCTACTGATATCTCTGTTCCAGTTCATCCCAAAAGTGTTGGATGAGGTTGAGTTCAGTGCTCTGTGCAGGCCAATAAACGTCTGCCACACCAAACTAATCCAACCATGTCTTTTTGGACCTTGCTTTGAGAACTGTGACACAGTCATGTTGGAATACAACAAAGGCCTTTCCCAAACTGTTCCCACAAAGTTGGAAGCATAGCATTGACAGATTTGATTATAAAAAATGTTATGCAAAATGCCATGACAAATCTGAATTAGTTGGAATTATGTCACGACACATAACCCTGTCAATTTCTTAACAATTATTTCTATGAATGTAATATAGTCATACTATAATTTTGCATTGAAAATATTTTCCAAAATGCATGAATGAATTAATACTGTTATTTTAAGGTTTTATATAAATCACACAAAACGGAAGAATTGCCACTTATGAAAATAGGCCCAAAAAGATGGGACTATCTCACTGGTGGAAATACACCTTAATGGACACTCCAGACGATGTCCTGGGGCTTAACCCCTAAATATTGAAAGAACTGAAAAAATAAACAACAGGCTGGAAAAACCAGACTAGTTGAATATGTTACTGGAAATAATGATAATCGCTATACAAACTGAAACAGTAGTAACGTAGAAAACAAATAGAGTAGATAGAATCACATCTAATTCAAAGTGCAGTCTTGCCTTAGTGGCTCACCTCCAAATGTGTCTCTCTAATGGATACCGCTATCCCACTAGACCCAACGCTAGCTACTGTCTAATGACTTTATTGAAAGCTAAGTGCAGTGTCAAGACTAGTGGCTTGTGGGTCTATTAGTAGGTCAAACGTCATGCAACTGACGTGGGTATTTAGCATAAGGTTACACTCGGTCCTATAAAACTTACTCCGAGCTATAGCTGGTTAGAGTATTGAATAATCTGTAAAAATTGCAGATTGAACCGTCCTAAGTTCAAGCTAGCGACTAAGTGGAACGGCATATACAGGATAGCTAGGATAAATGCATATATCCCTCTCAATTTGTCGCTGTGGAGGTTAATGATATGCTTATCAGAGCTAAAGCCAGACAGTTATAACTTAAGGCATAGAAATTGTGCCCATTTAGCGAGGGCAAAAAAGATATGCAAGTACGCTGGGTATCTTTATATACCCCCTAACAGATAAGTTGGGGATAATATATAGGTAATATCCAGAGTGAGGTATTTAGCCACTATAGAGGGCAAACAGGTACCTCTGGAAATATACCTCTCTCTATACTTGGACTTCCACAAAATATAGGGAATAAACTGCGAGTTAGCAGCTAATTTACATATATACAAAGTTATTCAAATAGGCATATCAAGTGTAACCAACAAGAGAGAAGGTGGAGGTGAAAAAATAAATAAATAAAGTTTAGAGTGCCTCTATGTGCAGAACCATACTTAGAATGTTGGTTGCCTGCACATAGTGATAGATAACCTAGTGAGGAAAGCACACAGTGAAAAGAAAAATGAGCCCAAAAGAGCCCGACGCGCGTTTCGGTGCTGGGATGCACCTTCGTCAGGGGCTAACTGGAGACTGCGTCTCGATCTCCTTTTAAGAGGGTTTAGGTCCCAGTGTCTCAAATTCTGTCCAATCAGAGGGTTGCTGTCATGCGCACTACGGGTCCCGGCCATCACGTGGTTATTATGCAAATAATGGTATTGAATGGGCTTGTATGAGCCGTTTTAACCGGCTCGGCGCTGGCAAACTTCGAGCACGTCCTTAAACCTCCGTAAACTAAGGGGGTAAGGACTGTTTGCGTACCGCCAGGGTACAAAGTATCGTGAGGATACGCCGTGGTAACGGCTTTAGTTAACTCATTACGTGCTGGGAAGAAGACTGAGCGGCTAATGTACACATTTTGGGGCTTAGCGTAGGTAGCGATCATGCCCTGTATTTGGCTCATGTCTATCCACAAATTGGGATATCCCTAGTTTGGTAGTAAGTTTAGGTATCCTGACCACGGAGAATTGGTAATTTAGGATAGTAGTAGGTTTGGGTATCCTGACCACGGAGAATTAATATTAGGGATGGAATCGAACATGGATGTTGGATAATAGGACAGAGGATCCATATACCCATAGAGACTTAATGTAGGAAAAAGGATCAATAAATAAATCGAAAAGGGAAAAAGAGAACTAAAAAAAGATACAGATTCTATATATACATATTAACATATTTACAAAAATGTACAGTTTGCATATAATGCTTAATGCAAAAATGAGGTAACGCTTGCTCGAATGTGTATGGCATTAATCAATTGTATTCTTGAGGGGAAAACCATCCCCAAATCATAATAATTGTGACTAGAGGGATGTGGTACACGCTATAAATCATAGAGACAGGTTATAGCTCTTTAATGAATAAAGAAACTAATGTTGTTTAGGTTGGTTTATATGAACGAAGTATAGGAGAATCCTTCATTAAGGCCAGAAGGGGAAAGGGTTTTTAATGTAAAAATCCAATAACTCTCTCTTTGGAGTAGTTTAGTATCTATATCACCCTTCCTCGGGCCTAATTTCATTTTTTCGATCCCATTAAACCTTATACCCTGGGCTGTGCCTCCATGTTTAAGTTTAAGATGTCTCGAAATGACAGTGTCTAAGTGTCTAGAGGGATTTACCGAATTTACGTGTTCAAGAATTCTTTTCTTGAACGGCCTAAAGGTCTTACCCACATACATGAGGCCACAGCTGCAGGTTAGGAGATAAATAAGACCTGTTGTTTGGCAATTAAAGAAGGTATTGACTTCATGTGTCTGTGTATTGGTGGAATTTGAAAATATTTTGGATTTCCTCCGAATATACCTGCATGCCTTACAGCGGCCACATTGAAATGTGCCTACTGCTGGTGTTCTTAGCCACGTGTTGTCTACTTTGGGTGATGAAAGATGACTAGGTACCAGTAGATCTTTTAGATTACGGCCTCTCCTGGCTGTGAGTGATACGCTTGGTGACAGGACTTCCCTAAGGTGCTGATCTTGGTAGATCAGTGGCCAGTATCTATTCAGAATGCCCTTGACTGGGTCCCAGCCTGCATCGAACGTGCCAATGCATCTAATCAGGTAACATATTCAACTAGTCTGGTTTTTCCAGCCTGTTGTTTATTTTTTCAGTTCTTTCAATATTTAGGGGTTAAGCCCCAGGACATCGTCTGGAGTGTCCATTAAGGTGTATTTCCACCAGTGAGATAGTCCCATCTTTTTGGGCCTATTTTCATAAGTGGCAATTCTTCCGTTTTGTCTGTCTAATCCGGGTTTTAGTACCCATCACCTTTAAACATTGCTCGGATATGGCCGGTTTTCTATCCGATAAAGCTACTAGGGATGCTTGGTATACGGACATTGACTCAGTGTTCTCAGAGGGTCACCTCAATGAGAGCGTAACATACACTAACATTAACGCTGCATTTAACCACCTTACATACCTGTTCAAACAACAGATTAAAGCAGGTTGGGAAGTTGCTTCACTCGAAAAATATTTGAGCAAAGAACTAATACCAAGGGGCCTTAGAGTTCAGAATATCCCGGGTCCCCACATTGAAGGAACAGAATTCATAAAGGAGTGGGAAGAGGCAGCAAGCACTTGTTCCCGGAAGTTTATGAACATCTTAACTAGATCCGAGAAACAGAGACTCGACAAAATTAATAAAGAAGTCGATGACGAAATAGAGAAAATTGAGGTTTTCAAGACAGAGAGTAATTTCGCACAACTTGAAATAAAATTAAAAAGTCAATTAGAGAGATTTCAATCCTCAATTAAATCTAGGAAACACTCTAAATTTCTACGAGACACAAAGGACTTCCAAACAGGCAATATATACCAGAGGTCCAAACAGAGCAGGAGGGTAGAATTCGATCAGTTCTCCACATCGGAATACGATACGAGTGGCTCTGACCCAGAACTTGGTTCAGATAACGCCTCCACCCTACCTGAACCGAATCCCAGAAGTATCTTAAAAAAGGGAATCAATTTTTTAGCCAAGGCGAACCAAGAAGCAAGACCCCAGAGAAATACGAGGAGCAAATCCACAAGAGGTTTCCAACGGAGGAAAGCATACTAACTACAGAGAATCAAATTATTAATCTTTCCTCCTATCAACTCACCACTTCAGAAACTCAGCTTCTCAGGAGGGGCTTGTCCTTTGTCCCTACACCCAAATTTGACAAGTTTGGGTGGACAAAGGACATTCACCTATTCGCCAGGAAGCTGGCTCTGCACAAATACCATTGCATTCAAAAAACTAAGCAAGCACTTAGATTGGGTCTAGAAGCCAGGGACATGAATCTACTTGACAATTTGGTGGAACTACTTGGCTGTAATGATCCATCTAACACTCAAGTAGCTCCATTCACCAAGTTAAAACCTAAAAGCAAGTTCACTCCACACATACCTGAATACAAATACATTGACCTATTTGTCGAATTATCGTGCAAAGAAATTGAAGCAATGGATATTAACTCAGAGCCTGGGTTCCATCCAAATAACTTGAAGGCACAAGAGAACAGAGCACTGGCTAAATTGAGGGCCAATGAGACAATTATCATAAAGCCTTCGGACAAAGGGGGGAACCTAGTAATACTAGATAGGGACAAGTATGTCCAAATGGTGAACATCACACTTGAAGATAAGGACACCTATGTGGCACTCCCCTCAGATCCCACTAACAGATTCCTACTTGAGCTCAAAAAGATTCTGGATCAGGCATTCCAAACCAACCTGATTAGCATTGATGAATATAAGTATATGTTCAACAAGAGACCCACCATCGCTACCTTCTACTCGCTGCCCAAGATACATAAGCAACAGAAAATACTAACAGGGAGGCCTATAGTATCAGGGAACAACAATCTTACCCAAAATTGCAGTATGTATGTGGAACAAATCTTGAATGGCCTGGTTAGGGCACTTCCCTCGTACGTCAGGGATACAAAGCAAATTTTGAAAATACTGGACGACCTGACAATACCCATTGGGGCTAAACTATGTAGTCTCGACGTAGAGGGTTTATACAGCTCTATACCCCACGAGATAGGTCTCAACAATATTAGATGGTTCCTTCAAACACGGGACATATCCCTCCATGACCATAATCAGTTTGTGCTGCAATTACTACAATTCGTTTTAACACATAACTATTTCCTCTTTGAGGGCACCCACTACCACCAGGTGAGAGGGACTGCGATGGGGACGACTTGTGCCCCATCATACGCCAACCTCCACCTGGGGTGGTGGGAACAGAATGTAGTATTTAGTTCCAAATTTGCCGCCTATCAGGACTATATCAGTCTCTGGAAACGTTATATAGATGACGTACTGATTGTGTGGACAGGACCAACTGAGGTGTTTGAAGATTTCGTCAAGGCTCTTAATTTGAATGACCAAAACCTGAAATTGACTCATGAGGTGGGAGATAACAAAATTAACTTTTTGGATTTGACTTTACAAATCATGGAAAGTGACAATAAACATATCTCCACCACTCTTTTCAGGAAGCCCACAGCGACCAACAATTTATTAAACTGGCAAAGCCACCATCCAACACCATTAAAATATGGAATCCCGGTGGGACAATATCTCCGCGTTAGAAGAAATTGTTCCACCATTGAGGAATTTAAAATTAAAGCCAAGCTATTAAGATCGCAGTTCAAGGTCAAGGGATACTCAAATAGATGTCTTAAAGCGGCATACTCAAGAGCACTTACGACCGAGCGTAAAGACCTACTAGAAGACAACCCTCTCAGGGACAAGACCCCAAACCTGATTAGATGCATTGGCACGTTCGATGCAGGCTGGGACCCAGTCAAGGGCATTCTGAATAGATACTGGCCACTGATCTACCAAGATCAGCACCTTAGGGAAGTCCTGTCACCAAGCGTATCACTCACAGCCAGGAGAGGCCGTAATCTAAAAGATCTACTGGTACCTAGTCATCTTTCATCACCCAAAGTAGACAACACGTGGCTAAGAACACCAGCAGTAGGCACATTTCAATGTGGCCGCTGTAAGGCATGCAGGTATATTCGGAGGAAATCCAAAATATTTTCAAATTCCACCAATACACAGACACATGAAGTCAATACCTTCTTTAATTGCCAAACAACAGGTCTTATTTATCTCCTAACCTGCAGCTGTGGCCTCATGTATGTGGGTAAGACCTTTAGGCCGTTCAAGAAAAGAATTCTTGAACACGTAAATTCGGTAAATCCCTCTAGACACTTAGACACTGTCATTTCGAGACATCTTAAACTTAAACATGGAGGCACAGCCCAGGGTATAAGGTTTAATGGGATCGAAAAAATGAAATTAGGCCCGAGGAAGGGTGATATAGATACTAAACTACTCCAAAGAGAGAGTTATTGGATTTTTACATTAAAAACCCTTTCCCCTTCTGGCCTTAATGAAGGATTCTCCTATACTTCGTTCATATAAACCAACCTAAACAACATTAGTTTCTTTATTCATTAAAGAGCTATAACCTGTCTCTATGATTTATAGCGTGTACCACATCCCTCTAGTCACAATTATTATGATTTGGGGATGGTTTTCCCCTCAAGAATACAATTGATTAATGCCATACACATTCGAGCAAGCGTTACCTCATTTTTGCATTAAGCATTATATGCAAACTGTACATTTTTGTAAATATGTTAATATGTATATATAGAATCTGTATCTTTTTTTAGTTCTCTTTTTCCCTTTTCGATTTATTTATTGATCCTTTTTCCTACATTAAGTCTCTATGGGTATATGGATCCTCTGTCCTATTATCCAACATCCATGTTCGATTCCATCCCTAATATTAATTCTCCGTGGTCAGGATACCCAAACCTACTACTATCCTAAATTACCAATTCTCCGTGGTCAGGATACCTAAACTTACTACCAAACTAGGGATATCCCAATTTGTGGATAGACATGAGCCAAATACAGGGCATGATCGCTACCTACGCTAAGCCCCAAAATGTGTACATTAGCCGCTCAGTCTTCTTCCCAGCACGTAATGAGTTAACTAAAGCCGTTACCACGGCGTATCCTCACGATACTTTGTACCCTGGCGGTACGCAAACAGTCCTTACCCCCTTAGTTTACGGAGGTTTAAGGACGTGCTCGAAGTTTGCCAGCGCCGAGCCGGTTAAAACGGCTCATACAAGCCCATTCAATACCATTATTTGCATAATAACCACGTGATGGCCGGGACCCGTAGTGCGCATGACAGCAACCCTCTGATTGGACAGAATTTGAGACACTGGGACCTAAACCCTCTTAAAAGGAGATCGAGACGCAGTCTCCAGTTAGCCCCTGACGAAGGTGCATCCCAGCACCGAAACGCGCGTCGGGCTCTTTTGGGCTCATTTTTCTTTTCACTGTGTGCTTTCCTCACTAGGTTATCTATCACTATGTGCAGGCAACCAACATTCTAAGTATGGTTCTGCACATAGAGGCACTCTAAACTTTATTTATTTATTTTTTCACCTCCACCTTCTCTCTTGTTGGTTACACTTGATATGCCTATTTGAATAACTTTGTATATATGTAAATTAGCTGCTAACTCGCAGTTTATTCCCTATATTTTGTGGAAGTCCAAGTATAGAGAGAGGTATATTTCCAGAGGTACCTGTTTGCCCTCTATAGTGGCTAAATACCTCACTCTGGATATTACCTATATATTATCCCCAACTTATCTGTTAGGGGGTATATAAAGATACCCAGCGTACTTGCATATCTTTTTTGCCCTCGCTAAATGGGCACAATTTCTATGCCTTAAGTTATAACTGTCTGGCTTTAGCTCTGATAAGCATATCATTAACCTCCACAGCGACAAATTGAGAGGGATATATGCATTTATCCTAGCTATCCTGTATATGCCGTTCCACTTAGTCGCTAGCTTGAACTTAGGACGGTTCAATCTGCAATTTTTACAGATTATTCAATACTCTAACCAGCTATAGCTCGGAGTAAGTTTTATAGGACCGAGTGTAACCTTATGCTAAATACCCACGTCAGTTGCATGACGTTTGACCTACTAATAGACCCACAAGCCACTAGTCTTGACACTGCACTTAGCTTTCAATAAAGTCATTAGACAGTAGCTAGCGTTGGGTCTAGTGGGATAGCGGTATCCATTAGAGAGACACATTTGGAGGTGAGCCACTAAGGCAAGACTGCACTTTGAATTAGATGTGATTCTATCTACTCTATTTGTTTTCTACGTTACTACTGTTTCAGTTTGTATAGCGATTATCATTATTTCCAGTAACATATTCAACTAGTCTGGTTTTTCCAGCCTGTTGTTTATTTTTTCAGTTCTTTATATAAATCACTCAGTATTTAAAAAAAACAAAAAACCAACAACTTTATTTTTCATGGTGATATCATACAAAGCAGACATGCAATGTCAGATACACCACACATTTCTGTTTAGTAGGTAATCATATAAATCAGACATATTGTAGATATGAGGGGAAAACAAACAAACAGAAAAGTAAACTAACAAGGGAAATGCAGGGCGAACTAGAATGTATAACTTTCTCACTTGCTCCTAGTTCCTCCAGCCCTCCTCACCGTATCATACTACAGGGTCCCAACATGTGGACTCCCTC
Organism: Pelobates fuscus; assembly: GCF_036172605.1. Lineage (NCBI taxonomy): Eukaryota > Metazoa > Chordata > Amphibia > Anura > Pelobatidae > Pelobates > Pelobates fuscus. Next base: position 262,419,158 of record NC_086319.1, on the reverse strand, counting down.
TCTGAAGTGGATACAGCCAATTTTTGCTAAAAGGGTAAATTGAGACCGCTGCTTACCCCGTTGCCATCCGGGTCTCCCACTCCCAACCCAGTCATCCCACCTTTGGGCGTCCCCTCGGGCACGGATTCAACCTGGGCTTGGAGACTTATCATGGTGCCGAATTAGGCCATCTTTGTGTTATGCTCTCTAGGTTCCCATGCTCCCGCTTCTCCCTGGCTCCATATATGCCCCTGCCCCTCCACGCATTCCTTAGGGAGGCAAGAAAATTGGCAGGCAGTTTACTTTAAGGGAGGCACACAGTATGACCACATAATAGACAGAGAAGAAAATAAAATAAACACCATGTTAATCAGAGAAGAAAATAAAATAAAAGGGGAGGAAGAGTAAAGCACAAAAAGACAGCCTGTTTCAAGTCACTGGTATGGAACAACCCAAGTGCAGTTCACAGTGTGGCTTAAGGATCTCTTTGCAGGGCAGGACCATTTATGGGGGGTCTTGGGTTCTCTCCTGGGCAGTTAATCTCGGGCCGGAGACTTTAGCGGTCAGGTCGGCTGTTGTTTCCCGTCACTCCAGTAAAGGCAGCTTTAGGAGGCTCAGAAATTCAGCTGGATCTTTGTCGGCAGATAACTTCAGCACCAATTCTGCTTAAGGTACCACCAAGGTCCCTGATGCTTCCCACCGGTATCAAACACCATTCTGTCTGAGCATCCTGGTGGTTGGCATGAATCTGCGCTGCTCCATCAACACCGCAAAAGGCAGGTCATGGAAGATTTTAACGTGGCTATCCTCCACTATGACATTGGGGTGCTTTCTGGAGCGCACCAGGATAGCTGTCTTAACGGAGATATTTCATGTGACCGCCAAGACATCCCTTGGTGCATCTGCCGGGGCGATGGGAGCTTTCCGGATTATAAATACATTTTTATTTATTTATTTTTATTTCTTTTTTTACATTCTCACTTTTGCAGTTAAAAATTTCATGTTTCATTTTTTTTTTGTAAATCTTTCTTTTATTGAAGGCATATAAGATGGGGTACAAAAGAAAAGCAGGGAAATTGTACGAGTGATTTTACAGCTTAGGTACATCATTTAACAATTTTGAGTTACATTTCCAGATTAGCGATGCCTCATTTTTTTACATTTTTGTCGTTAAACTATATGTTGAAGATACAAGCTTTGGATCATAAGGTCCTGTTGATTAAAGGCACAATAAGTGGATAAACTGATTTTTAATCTAGCAGAGGTAACATTACCCAGAGTTGTGCAGGCTGGTTGATTAGATGCATGCCTTCTGAGTGTGTTAATAGAATTAAACCATATACTATACCAGAGGGCACAGTATATTAACATGCTGGACTTAAACAGTATCCTACATACATAGGAAATGAGAGGCGTACAAACTCGTGTCTAGATATACTAAAACAGTTGCTTTGCTGAATGGGTATCATTGGTTCAATGCAGAACTAACTGTATAACAAAACCGAAATGGGAGATACACAGTGCTTAAGCTATGCAATTGGGTTTAACTGGGTCAGTGATTAAAAAAAAAAAAAACACAACTGGTTGCATAGATGGTGGGCTGCGACAAAGGTAACCATTTAAACTTAGCGTTGCGTCCTGTATAGAGGGGACCTAAAGAGATAAGGAAGGTGAGAGGAGAAAGTTAAACAGTGCGGCGTGTCCGCAAAACAGTCCCGCTCAGCCCTTGCCAGTTCGCAGTTTGTTGTCATCAGGAGTGAGAGGGCAAAAGGTGTTAGAGCGGCAGATGCGGAGCGAGGACCCCCTCCAGCCCCAGATATAGGGTGGCATCGTCTGACCACTGACTCGATGACTCCATGAGTTCGAGGCATTCCCATATCGGGTGCAGATGGAGCCGGTGACCTGTCGCCGCCAGCGGCGGGCATTCCTTCTGCAGGGTAGTCGATGCTGCGGAGGCAGTTTCCTCCTGGCCCCCAGCCTGGGCGGGCTGCGTGCTTGCGTGGTTAGCTTGGGGATAGTCGCTGTGCCCGGAGTGGGGCGCCTCTTCCCCCTGTTCCCGCTGCTTTTTTGCGGTCTGGCTGCCCTTTCGGTGGTACCTTCCTCTGTACTCCGTGGGCTCGGTTCGGTCCGTTCTTATCTGGGTGGGGTGGCTAATTTGCCGTTGGTGCTTGCAGCCTTGTTACCAGCTTGTGCCAGAATCGGGCAAAATCTGCATCTAAACGCTGCTGTATGTCGCTGTGATCCTCCATCTCTTGTAGGTGTTTCAGCTCGTAAGGTGTACTCGCCGCCGACATTTTGGGTACGCCATGTGCTCGGCTGCCCTGATGTTGCGGTTCTTCGATTTGTATGGTTGGCTTATGATTGCCATTCTAGTTGCTTAGTGTGGACCGAGATGACCCCCATCGGTCCAGAGGGGGGAGGTGGGGGGGGGGGGGTGTAGGAGGTGACCCTTTCGAGGTTTCCATGTCCAGGTCAGCCTGGGGAGCGGCTTGATTGCCTTTACTAGACTGACATTTTTCTATAAAAAGTTCTTCACATCTTACTTAATCCAGGCCAGTAGACACACTCTTGGTGCTCACACCATACATTTTTCTGTAATTATAAATGAAGATGTGAGCCCTTTTTTGTTATCCCTTGTCAGTTCGAAACCATCACTGTAATATACCTTCTTTCATTATTTGTATTGCATTGTCTATATCTGTGAATGTCTGTATTGATTTTATCAACTCATTTAATAAGACAGATGTTTGTCAGTAAGCCTCACTGAGGGCATCACTTGAACATCCTGAAGTCTTAGCAACAGATAATGGAGCCTCATTTAGCAATAAGGTTTGTGATCTGTGTGTAAGTTTACTGTTTGACCATGTATTTGGTTAAAGTGAATCTATCGTGACTGGTTCTCTTAAACTGCTAATGACCCATACGCAATTAATTTATTATTTACTATAGTGATAGATTATGTATATACATTTTTTCTGAATTATTAAACAACTAATCGATCCACTCCAATGCTATATAGCCAGCATGCCACCTTCATTGGTGTTATAGTAATATAACATTTACTTCCATCCCTCTCCTGAGGTCTCTCCCCCTGCAGATATTCAGTGCTTCTTGTATCTCACAGCTCATTTGGGTTTGTTTAATATTATTGTATCATAGTGATAAGCATATTTGTAGTAATCGGTATGCAAATAAATATACTTCTAAAATGCTGCATTTCCCAGTATTGAATACTGTTTGCATATATTACAGAAACTAAACCGTGTTGAGCCTTGATATGTTTATACAAATTTCAGGATAGCTAAACTGGAAAGCCAGCTTCCGGAGCATAATGCAAGCTGCAGTTCAAGAAAAGCTCTATTACTAAATGATATTCCACTTTCATGTGGGAGATTATAGCTATTTTTTCAGTTTATATCCCCCATGAATGCATAGCCATCTATCACCTTCGAGTTATTGCTACCCCTCAGCAGAACCTTATGTATGGAAAATATTTTCCCTTGTCTATCCCTGTTAGTGTGCTGCTGTTGCTTGTAGTGGTACTTTGTATTATAGGACCATGGACCATCAGATGACTGTGGGCTTTTTATAGGATCATACCATCTCTTTATCTCCCTAGTACCAAACTGCATGTTCTATACATATCACGATGCCACAGGTATAGTCACAGTGGTTAGACTGCAGTGACTGGAGTAATCTAGTAACAACTCTGTTTGACCAGAAGAGGGCAGACTTTCCTTTTTAATTTTTATACCTTATACTTACATGCAGGGCTGTATATTATTTTTTTTTATTTTTTTTGAGCAACTCTCTTTTCGTATAAAATAATTTCTTTAGATTCTTGGAATAGTGAACTATTTTAACACAGTTTTGTTTTTTTCTGTATTTTCTTTCAGTGCTTTCAGAAGAACAAAAACTAATAGAGCAAGTCCATGTAAATCATGAGTAGTCCAGTAAGCTATAAATTGAGATATGTAATCTAGGAAAGATTAAATAAAAATAAAATGCTGACCTTTTTTTCCCTGCAGTGGTAATAGTGCAACTTATGTAATGATTTGCCTTAATCATGCTGCTGGTCTCAAGAACTATGAATACTAGACTAGAGCAGTGCGTTCCACATCTGATCGGCCACAACATTAAAACCGCTGACAGGTGAAGTGAATAACAGTGATTATATTATTACAATTGCACCTGTCCAGGGGTGGGATATATTGTACAGCAACTAAACAGTCAGCTCTTGAATTTCATGTGTTGAAAGCAGGAGAAATGGGCAAGCCAAAACATCGAGATACGTTGACAAGGGCCAAATAGATCTGATGGCTAGATGACTGGGTTAGAACATCTCCAAAACAGCAAGTCGTGTGAAGTGTTCCCGGTATGCAGTGGTTATTACTTAACAAAAGTGGTGCAAGGAAGGACAACCGGTGAATCGTCATCAGGGTCATGGACGCCCAGTTCTTACTGATGCACACAGAGAGCAAAGGCTAGCCTGTCTTGTCCGATCACACAGAAGAGCTACTGTAGCACACATTGCTGAAAAACCTAATGCTGGCCATGCAGACAGTGCATCCCAGTTTGCTGTGCATGGGGCTGCGTCAACCTGCTTTTGCATCTGTGGGATGTGTGGAACAACAATTCTGATCCATAGTGGCCCCACCTCGCAACTTGCAGAACTAAAAGGATCTATACAAATTTAGGCAGGTGGTTTTAATGTTGTGGCTGTACACTTAGACAGTAGTGCTATTGCATTATTTATAGTATCTTTGGTCAGTAAAACAAGGCTATTTAAGTTTACGGATCCTGACATTCATAGTGACCAGCTTTTCTCTTGGCCAGGTTATATTTTTCCAGCTAGGTACCTGATGAGTGGTAGGAACATATGTGTTGATGGCTTGGATCTTGTTTTTGCACATGTTAAGAACAAGATATATTCTTTACTGTCATTACTGATATTTGCATCCTGCTCTGGTTGCAGGTAATGCAAGACGAATATCTGTGAATCTAGCAGAACAGCTTTGGTCTTAGGTACTTCCATATGTCATTCTATCTGTATTTGTTGGCTTATGTGTTGATCTATGCTGATATATATTGTAGTTATCTATTATTTGTTCTGATAAATATCCAGTCTTGCCATAGAACCTCTGCCTTTTCTGCATTCTCTATCTGGTGAAGTCTCAGGCATTCCCTTAGCCATTCATCTTTGGTTGCCACATTCGTGATGTACTTGTGGATGCTCTGTGTTTCATCCAGGACTGTGTCCTTGGCACTCATCAGTCTCCAACCTTCTTCCTTCCAGCTGGTGTACAGTATCTGAGAGACAAACTTCTCCATGGTGTGTACTACCAGCAGGTAATGGATGTGGCCCACATGACAAAATCCTACCAGTGGTTGGAAAAGGCAGGACTGAAAGACAGCACTGAGGCATTACCCCTAGCAGCACAGTGTGACGGAGCTCCTGTACTCTGACCGAGTACCTCTGTCCAGTTTGCTTCCTAGTCACTTGCCAGGACCTGGAGCACTTCAACCTTAGTCGCCAAGGCTTTACTTGGGCCTCTCTTGAGCTTTTCGACCCAACCAGGCTGCAGCTCTCATTCCAGACATATATCGTCTTCTCTGCCTATTCCTCTGCAGCCCTTCTTCCAGGCAGGTATTGTACCCTCTGCCTATTCCTCTGCAGCCCTTCTTCCAGGCAGGTATTGTTCCCTCTTTCTATTCATCTGCAGCTTTCCTTTCAGGCAGGTATTCACCTCTGCCCTGCAATGTGATAGCTCTTGTGTTTATAAAGACACTTGTGTTTCTCAGGCCTAGCTGTCTTTGATTTGTTGCAGGCTAGGGGGATTATGCAGCCAGCCAATACGTACAACAACTCCATTACTGGGATCCCTAAAAATCCACACAGAACATATACTTCCAAAAAGAACTAACATACACCGCTTTATTTTTTACTTGGCACTAGCTCATATGCTCATTACATGTAACTTATGGTGACAACTTAATACAAATTACAAACAATTAAATACATTAGACCACATACAGGAACTTATAATAGTATAATTACTTATTTATAAATGGTTGGTGAAGACTGTTTTTAACACAAAATAACACTCCTGTCTGCACAATTAGCAATATGCAAATCTACCTGAATATGCAAATTAACAAGCTTTGCTATTCAGGTAGTGTATATAGCCAATGGTGGCCAGCTGATTTATTCTCTAAGTCTGGCATATTAAGGTATGTGAATTCTCCTACTATATAAACATTTCCCTATGTCCAATAAAATAACTTTAGTTATATATATTATTTATTCTATTAAGACGGAGATCAATTCATCCCGACTCCCTACGTTATAATTAGTCAAGGTTACGATCTTTACTTTGTTATAGGCTATAATGCAACACAAGTAGAACAAAGAGAAACGAAGGACAATTGGCCTATTGTTTTCGTTTGGAATAATTTCAATGCTGGTTCTTGTGGTTTTAGTTCTTGCAGACTGTTACGTGTTTGTTCTGTGTGTTTCAGAGCACCTGACAAGACCATCTGCCCCAATAAAATGTACCCTCACAGTATTTATCTTCGGTTAAAATTGATGCTTTGACGCAACTACTGTCTAACAGCCCATCCTCACACTTAAGAGTTCCTAATCTCAGGGTTTTTCATTTGTTTTTCGCACAGGTGTACTTTCCTTATCCACAGGCATATTGGAATGTAATAATTGGCAGTCTGCTTTGAGAGATCCTGTTGCAGGCAACTCCCTCATAAAAATAGAATAAGCACAAAGATTGTTAATAGGACGATTTATAGTTCCCCCATTCTCTGTGGTGTACTAACCCAATATGGATGGCTATGGAAAAAACCTCAAATAAAATACGATTAGTAATTGACTTATCAGCCCCCCACTCTACAGCCATGCGTAGCCTAAATTCATTAATCCCGTTTGAAAAATTATTACTACAGTACACTGCAATAGACAATGCCATACACGCTATAATTTCAGCAGAAAATGGTGCATGGTTAAGCCAGACAATATTGCACATACATTCAAACTCCTCCCTATTTACCCAACACTAAGGCATCTACATGGTGTCAAGTGGGAAAACCACTGCTATTTCATTACCAGGGTCACTTCCGGATCAGTAGTCCCAGGTTTTTTTTATATGTTCGCTGAGACACTTTGCTGGTTGCTACTTAATTCATGTAGATGTTCTACAGTCATTCGTTATTTGAATGACTTTCTTACAGTAGGGAACAATTCTAAACCCCCAAGTAGTTTAAAAGACGCCATTTAATTATTCAAAAACCTAGGTGTTCCAATCTCCAACGATAAAACGGAAGGTCCTGGCTCTAAAGTAATTTTTCTAGGGATTCACCTGAACTCAGTAGCCATGAAAGCCAGCCTCCCTAAAGAGAGCATTTGTCGCACCCTTGATTACATCGTACATTTGTATCCAATGAGGTTCCGGTAATCGTAAAAAACTCCAATCTCTGATAGGTTTACTTAACTTTGCCATGAGGATAATCACTCAAGGCCGGGCCTTTATTTCCTGGCTGCTCTGTTTATTAATTGAGCTACCCAACAAAGATAGTCTAGTTGTCATAGATAACCTACGGCAGACCTTACTATGTTGCAGGAGTTTCTATGCGAGTGAATGGGAAGTGCATGCAGATAATTCAGCTACGTACTCACTGGCTTTGCAGCAATCTACAATATTGACTGGTTATGCAGCACTTGGCCAACAGAGGCTAAAGATCTCGATGCCTTTACAGACACATTAGCTCTTTTCGAGATATACCCTATAGTAGCCACAGCGTGAACGTGGGGTCTGGTCAGACTGTTAAATACTTGTCTGACAATCAAGCTATATGTTTTATTGTAAATAAAAGGCGGTCACAATTCTTGACCATTATGAAATTTAATAGGAAATTAGCAGCAAAGTACCATTTTTTAATTTGTGTGCATCGTCTCTTTCAGGCCTTTATTCAAGCACACCAACCAGCCTCACGACATGCAACAGAAACCCCGAACTTTCACCAATTAATCATGGATTAAATAGCCTATTTAATCATAGCAAATATCTAGCACAAGCAGCACTTACAGCAAATACTATTCGGTCATATAACAGGGCAGAACATTTTTTAAACATTTTTCAGTTACGTTTTATATATCCATGCCATATGCTCAATGGAATTTTTGGTAACCTTAGGTTAAAACTTTCACACAACATAATAAAAATATACCTTACTGGGATACAACATCACACGTTGACTCCCTAATAAACATGCTTTCATGTCATCATATCTAATTAAAAACATATTAAAAGGTATTCAGAAAACTAGTTAACTTCAAACACGTAAGTGACTTCCTATAAACAGTGATATATTAAGATCGTTATCTGATTTACTTGACTCCTCTCTGTTTGAGTCTTATACTATACTAACCTAGTAATTAAGAGTGACATATACTTGGCATTCTATGGATTTATGAGACCCAGAGAATTTACTAGAGAAAGCTCAACTAAAACAGAGCAGTATTTAAAAGTTGGCCATTTAATAAAACATTCAGACCATTATAAAATTTGACTGCTCCATAAGAAAACCAGCCAAATGGGTCAAATTACTGAAATACCAGTTTACCCTACACTTAATAGGTTTTGAGACCTTTTGTCTGCAATTTACTCTTCCCCTAACTAACCATTGTTTTCACTTCACCACTCTAATCTAATGATGGGAAAATTAACGCGGTATATAAAGAATATTGCTGATTAGATTAGGCCTGAATCCTATGCTGTATTCAAGACACTCATTCCTGATAGGGACAGCATCCACTGCTCTTAGTAAAAACATAACAGTCCATGTTATTAAGAAATTGTGGTTTTGGAAATCTTCAGCATACTGTACCTATATTCAGACACGGTCCTTTGTTGTATCTGGCTGATTTTAATAAATGACGTATTTTGTATTCAATTTTCACCCTCTTTATTTTACAGGCCTACCAGTATTTCTGTTTTGGCACGCCTCAACTGACTTGCGTATATTCCCTATGTTCCGTTTATCTCTTACAGCTTACAACCTTTTGTGTCCCGACCACAAATATTAAGGTGGGAGCCTGGAGTTGTGGGATGGACCATTTTTGGCTATTTAAAGTACTCTCGACCTCTAACCAGTAACCATATCTTGATTGGCTCCTCATATATCCCACCCTTCAATCCCAATTTTTGGAAAACTTTTTTGAACAAATTCCTTAGTTCGGAAAATGCAGTTTTAATTTGCAGTTGTATTTTCTGTTCTATACGTGAACTAACTAAGATTGCATTGAAGACTTGACATGTCGTTCTATGGCAGGCAGTCACTACACCTCATAGATATTGTTTCATTAAACAGTTAATAGCGTGACTTTACGTTAAAATCATGATTTTGATGCTCACAGAGGGCATGTGATTTTGCAGGGTTTACTATGTAATTCCCACGTCTTCTACTCTTTCAAGGTTCTTTACTAAAGTGAGAATTTCAAATTTAAGGTCAAAGACTCCCACCTGGAAACATAGCTGTCATAGAGAATGTTTCCAGTTGGGCTGTTTTTGCCTTGAATTTAAATTTAAAATTCACTTTGAATTTTTTCGTTAGTGGATAACCTTGTTTGAGTGTGAAGTAACAGATTGCATTATTAAACTAAAATAAGAAATACAGCAAGGGAGACTCAGAATACAAAGTCTAGAGGACAGAGGTAAGAAATACAGGAAGGATAGGACAGAAGAAAGGAACACTTGAATAAGCAGGGAAACACTGGAAATATTTAAACAATCAGGTAAGAAGTAAAAAAAAATACAACAAAAATGTATTCTTCAGATAACTGAATTACTGAATTGAAACGTATACTATGGGGTAAAAACAAGGCTTTATTTTACTGGATTGTAGATAATGCTTTAAAAATAATGTGAAAATAAATAAAAATTTTAATAAATACTCACTACTGCCTTTCCAGGAAGAGAATTTTCAACCAGCTCATTCTGGTGTATAGGGTTCATTCTTATCTCATAAACCAATAGAAGCCACACAGCCCGGCTTACTGGAAAGTGCTATTACTATATTGGTTGACCTTTGTAAGTGCATATACATGAATGGAAATGCACACAAAGACCCAAGAACAGTGACCTGTGCCCATACATAGCCTTAGCTACAGGATTAAATCTTAAATAGCTAGTTACACCTGCTAGACTAGGTACTGACAGTCTCACCCACAATGCAATGTCCACACGTAGAGATGCCCATAGAGCATTATAATATAGGGTTATATACCGTTGTAGGGTTGTATATAAACTGGCAGATACAGATAAGGCATAACTACAAAGAAAAACACAACATTAGTGATACATGAACTCTGACAGACACACGCGCTGGTTCACATGCACACATACACACTGACAGGGTTCTACAAACCAACAGACACAAAACTGTGAAAGCAGTTCGGGACACAGACTGGGCCACATGCACACTGATAGACAAAACCAACCAGTCCTACGTACACAGACATTAACACTCAGTGGCCTTATGCACATTTACTTACAAACTTCCCAGACTGTACACAGTACAATACAATCCAGGGTGTACACACACTGACGCACTAAGTTTGTACACTCTTTAACATATCGACAAGAACACGTATACACTCACCAGGCCCTGTTTTGTATAGTAGACACAAAAGAAATGGACATGCTGAAATGCACACACTGGTACAGTTGATGCTGCTGTATATGTTCATTCAAATACACACACTGGTACTGCACACACTGACATTCACCAACAGTAGCATTGCGCATTGAAACTTTGTGAGGCCCTTAAGTTAGAAAAGCTATGCAGTGTGTGAAAAAAGCGGGGGTCACATTTATCTCTCCCTCCTCTCTCAGGAAAGTTAATAAATTTAGCTCTAGATTAAAAGTATTGATTCTGTCAGTGAGGTGATAAATACAGGGAGGGAGGGGAACAGAGGGGTTGTGAGTGAGCATGGAGGGTGTGTGTAAAATGTATATTGTGTGTGTCTATCAGGGAGATGAGGTGTGCGAGGGAAATGTATGGATATTTTATGTATGTTATGCCAATGATGTATGCACAGTGTTAACCCGTCGTAGGTACATTATCAGAAATGTCGGTGTATGATGCAGTGGTTTGTGTGGATATTTTTGTTTGCATCAATTGCAGGAGTTAAGAACAATATACCTAGGCGTTTAATGATAATTTCAAATATTTTTTTAATGCTTTACTTGCTATTTTAAAGCTTAAAGGATTGTATTTCAACATTTATAGTAACGGATATGTTTTGTAATATTTTTATTTGTTGCGAAAAATGTTGGTCTTCTAAATAATACAACATTTATTTAGGTGTTCACCTCGGCATCTTTCATTGTGATGCACTCTCACATAGTTACCGGTATTTACTATAGTGATAGATCAAAGTAAATTTCAAATTTAATGGCCAAGTAGCTGAACTGAAAGCATAGCTGACTGAGAATGTTTCCAGGATGTCTATTTTGGCCTTAAACCTAATTTAGAATTTTCACTTTGGTGAATAATCCTGTCACTCGTGCCATGTACCACCATTCACATTGAATTTCACCTTTTGCAATCTATCACAATGCTGCACTCTACTTTTTTTTAATTCTTATAATTTTCCCCATGCTGCACCCCACCACTTGACAATATTTGCAATACAGTGTTATTTATCTGACCATCTTTCACCATCCTACAATCTCCATTTTGCCATATTTTGGCACATTGATCTCTTGACATTTTTACCATTCTGTCGTTTTCCACTCTGCTGTTTTCTTTAACCATCATTTGCCCATCTATGCCTTTGGTAAACTTTAACCATTCTATTCCCTCCCTATTTCTGTTCATGCTCTGCACTGTCCTACATACACAGTAACATAGAATGTGACGGCAGATAAGAACCATTCGGCCCATCTAGTCTGCATAATTTTCTAAATACTTTCATTAGTCCCTGGCCTTATCTTAAGTCTAGGATAGCCTGATGCCTACCCATGCATGCTTAAACTCCTTCACTGTGTTAACCTCTACCACTTCAGCGGGAAGGCTATTCCATGCATCCACTACCCTCTCAGTAAAATAATACTTCCTGATATTATTTTTAAACCTTTGCCCCTCTAATTTAGGACTATGTCCTCTTGTTGTGGTAGTTTTTCTTCTGCTCTCTAACTTGACATGTTACTCTCCCTCTTTTTCTGTGCTGTTACCCTCCTATTTGTCTTCGATTGTAAGCTCACTTAACCCCTTAAGGACACATGACATGTGTGACATGTCATGATTCCCTTTTATTCCAGAAGTTTGGTCCTTAAGGGGTTAAGCAGGACCTTTTTTGCCTCTTGTCTGTCAGTTACGTGTTAAATAATCCCATTGTATAATTCTAAAGTGCTGCAGGAGATGTTGACATTATAAAAATGCTAATATTAATAAGCCATCCAGCACTCTTACCCTTTATAATTTTGTGATTGTTTGTCACCCATCTTGCTGTGCTTCATTCTTTCCATTGTTATACTTTCACTCTTGACTTCTTTAACTGTTGAGGCCACCCTCTTGCAATAGTTCATAATTCAGCACTTCTATATATCTTTCAGCATTCATTCTTAATCTAGCCACCTTTCTTCTTTTAGAGCTTAGTCTGTATATATTTCAGTGATTTACACTTTTTTCCCATCTATCAGCATTCAGCTCTCTTTCTCTTGAAATCCTTTGAATCTCGCAATCTCTTACTACACTGGTCACTCTCGTATCCCATGCTTTTTTTTTTTAGATCTCTGCTTTGGCTGTTCCTACTCACACCGAACCTCTTTTCCTAGCATGCTTTCTGCATCTCCATTTGTGTGTCTCTGTGTCTTTGCTCTCTTGTATTAGCTCTATTTTACTTTCCCAAGTTTGTTCAGGTACGTCAGCTGTCTCTATCTCCCCCCCTCCCCCCCCCCCCACCCTATATTCTGTCTCTTTGTCCAGTCTGCTCTCTCTCTTACCATGCAACTGTTTTTTCCTCTTTCCTTCACCAGGCTGCGCTCTCCCCAGGCTCCTCTGTCTTTCTCTCACGAACGCCTGGTTATTAACGCTATTTTGATAGGTAATTATTTGGTACTCTATATTTCTGCGATGCTCTCGTGCGCGACTCTGATTTATTAACATGTCTGTGTGTCTGAAATCTCCCTTCTGTAGCACATCACTCCTTTAACCTGTCCAGTGCTTATAGACCCGCAGTGTTTATTTACCCATTGTATGCCAGAACATCAATATTCCCGTACAGTTTGACCGAACTTTGAGTATTACTAGGTTTATATTGCACCACACTCAAAGGGAATTATAGTTTTGTTTACTTTTTTGTTTTATTATTAACTAACAATTTTTCACTTTATTAAAACCGTCAGTTCTTCCAGAGCATATGATATCTTCTTTTAAACGCTTTTAAGGCCATTTTATGGAAATATCTTTATTAATAGGGAAGCTCTACAACATATCGACTGGCATAAACTCCTTAGTGATAAAAACACCGAGGCTAAATGGAAACTATTCAAACAAATATTAGAAAGGTACATTTCTCAGTATGTACCACAGGGTAATAAATATAAAAGAAACAAATTAAAACCTATGTGGCTTAGTAGAGAAGTAAAACAAGAGATTAAAAATAAGAAAAGGGCATTTAAAGCATTTAAATCGGACAAATCAAAGGCATCCTATATAAGATATAAGGAAGCCAATAATGCTTGCAAAAAGGCAATTAAAGTTGCTAAACTAGAAAATGAGAAATTGATAACCAAAGAAAGCAAAACCAACCCCAATTTCTTTTTTTAAAGTACATCAATTCTAAAAAAAAAAAAAAATGAAAGTGCAGGTACAGCGGAAACAGAGATAGGTCTGTTCGTTAATAAAGACCACCAAAAAGCAGAAATTTTAAATAACTATTTTCTTCAGTATATATTAATAAGGATCCTATGGCAAGATATATGCAAATGATTGCTGCAAAAACCCTGCAGATAACTTGTGATTGGATAACTCGAGACAAGGTGCTACAGCTATTAAAGAAAATGAATGTAAATGAAGCTCTGGGGCCTGATGGTATTCACCCACGAGTACTTAAGGAGCTAAGTGGGGAAATAAGTAAACCTCTGTATTTAATTTTTCAAGATTCTTTTGTTTCAGGTATTATACCGGAGGATTGGAGGAAGGCAGATGTTGTTCCTATATTTAAAAATGGTTCAAAATCCTTGCCTGGAAATTATAGACCTGTGAGCTTAACTTCTGTGACTGGGAATATATTTGAACGGCTATTAAGGGATACTATTCAGGAATTCATTGGGAAGAACTTTATTAGCAATAATCAGCATGGTTTTATTAAACATAGGTCATGTCAAACTAACCTACCGGTAATTGCATTCTACGAAGAAGTAATTAGAAGTATAGATCAGGGCGTTGCAGTGGATTTGATCTACTTGGACTTTGCCAAGGCATTTGATATGGTTCCTCACAATAGGTTAGTCTTCAAACTAAAATAAATTGGTCTAGATGAATATTCTTGTTGTTGGGTAGAACATTGGCTTAAGGATAGAGTACAATGAGTTGTCATTAATGGTACATTTTCAGGCTGGACAAAAGTGGTATGTGGTGTCCCTCAGGGTTCTGTTTTGGGATCGCTTTTATTTAACATATTTATAAATGATCTTGAAATAGGCATTGAAAGCCATGTATCAGTGTTTGCAGATGACACAAAACTTTGTAAAGTAATAAAATGTGAGCAGGATATTGCTTTGCTGCCGAGGGGTTTGGATAGACTAGGGGACTGGGCACTAAAATGGCAAATTAAATTTAATGTAGAGAAATGCAAAGTCGGGGTTAAGAATGCACAAGCAATTTACACCCTAAATGGTAGTGAATTAGGGATAACCACACACGAAAAGGATTTGGGAATTGTTATAGACAACAAATTAAACAGCAATGTGCAATGTCAATCTGAAGTTGCTAAGGCCAGTAAGGTTTTGTCATGTATAAATAGGGGCATAAATTCTCGGGATGAAAATATAATTTTGCCTCTTTATAAAACGATGGTAAGACCACACCTTGAATATGCTGTGCAATTTTGGGCACCTGTTCTTAAGAAAGATATCATGGCAGTAGAAAAAGTGCAGAGACGAGCTACAAAATTGATAAAAGGAATGGAGCATTTTAGTTATGAAGAAAGGTTACAAAATTTTAATCTGTTTAGTTTGGGAAAACGGCGCCTGAGAGGGGATATGATAACATCATACAAATATACTCGGGGCCAGTACAAACCTTTATCTGGAAATCTATTCATAAACAGGGCTATACATAGGACACGAGGTCACACATTTAGGCTTGAAGAAAGGAGATTTCATCTAAGGCAAAGGAACACGAAAAGGTTTTTTTACAGTAAGGGCAATAAGGATATGGAATTCTTTGCCTGAAGAGGTGGTTTTGTCAGAGTCTATACAGATGTTTAAACTGCAATTGGATAAATACTTGCAAAAACATAACATACAGGGATATAATTTCTAATTAGTGGGGTAATAGCTGCTTGATCCAAGGAGATATCTGACTGCTATTTTGGGGTCAAGAAGGAATTTTAGTGGGGTAATAGCTGCTTGATCCAAGGAGATATCTGACTGCTATTTTGGGGTCAAGAAGGAATTTTTTCCTAGTTTGTTACAAAATTGGAAACGCTTCAGACTAGGTTATTTGCCTTCTTTTGGATCAACAGCAAAAGCATATGTGAGGAAGGCTGAACTTGATGGACGCAAGTCTCTTTTCATCTATGTAACTATATGTAATACTAGTTTACTGATGTTTAATTCTTATCCATATCAGATTTCTATTTCGCCTACAATCTTTTCCAAATGTTTCTCTTCCTTCATCTACCTTTTTGACAGTTCTGTTATACATTATTTAGTCTCATCTTATCAGTATGAGGTTAAGTTGGCTCTTTATCCCAAAGGTGTTTTTTTTTTTTTTTTTATGGAACAGATTTTTTTTGTGTCTATGTCGATCCTTTTTCTAAGTGCTTATAATATTAATAATATATTAATAAAATTACAATAAACATATGAAACGTTGTAGAATTTTAGGCTAGCCTCTCAGGAATGCTCATTGGTTCTTAATGAAAATAATTCAATCTGTGCCATATTGTGTATAAAACAAAAAGTACTGGATCAAGTAAAATTTATATTTTTGCCCTGAAAAGATTTGACTCTTTGGGACAAGCAGTTCTTTCCTTAAATTCTCATTTTGTTTCTTTCCCTCATTCCCTCCCTTCCTGTCTCTGTGGTATCACTCTCTGACATAGCTCCAGACAGCTGTTAAACGACTTAATCTCTTAAAAATAGTTTTAATTTTCTGCCTCTTATTGATCGCCGTCTCCCAATTAATCAGCCCGAGTGGAGCTGTTAGGGGGGAGGGCCCAACATGCCCCTAGGACCAACTTGGGAAGGGGGGGGGGGGGAGAGACTACCATCTCTGCACTCATCTACCAAAAAGACTGATAGCATCCACTGGTGCATGTCTTATTAACCCCCTTTTCACAGAATTGTTTATAGGTATTACCCCTCACCCTCTCCTCTCCCCTGCAGTTCTAGAAAATTGCTAAATGTTTGACTTTTAACCCATTCTTTCATTTTTCTCTGCAGGCTCTTGGCTCTGTTTATTTTATACATCACTCTGTTTGCAAGATCCATATCTATGATTTTCAAGGTAAGATGCTGGCAGTGACATAGCTTTTGAGCAGATTAAGACTTAGAGTGCAGCTGTTTGCCTGAGCATTAGACTGACACTTCCTCTGTTTAAATATGAGTGAGGCTGGCACTGCCATAGTGAGTGTGGGCGGCAGTGTCGTGGTTTTACTACAGAAAAAGGCCTGAAGCGCTATTGCATGAGAGGGGTGGTCACTGTGTGTGACTTTGAGCATGATAGTGCCCCTGTGTGTGTTAGCAATACTGACATTGACTCTAAGTGTGTGAGAGTGTGGTTGCCAGTGTATGTGCAATTGTGTCTGACAGAGCCAGCAGTGTGTGTGAAAATTGTTGTTTATCTCATTGTCTGAGAGGGAGAGACACAATTATGCATTTAGATGAGGGAAAGGCTGTTGAGTATCGTCTTTAGTCTGCTGGACATCATGGTATCATTACTGAAAAGATCGCATTATGTGTTTGTCGTCCCAGCCAGTGTTTGCTTGAGTCAAATCGATGGAAGATGAAAATCACACTGTGTGAGGTATGAAGTTTGTTACGCTGTACACACTGTGTGTAAAGATAGTTTGTCATGCTGTTACACACTGTGTGTGAGGGGTAAAGGTTGTCATGCTGTTACACACTGTGTGTGAGGATACAGTTTGTCATGCTGTTACATATTGTGTGAAGGGAAAAGATTATGCTGTTACACACTGTGTGTGAGGGGTAAAGGTTGTCATGCTGTTACTCACTGTTTGAGGACCAAACGTTTTGTGTGAGATGGTGCTGACAGTCCTACTCTTTGTTTTGTGTGAGATGGTGCTGACAGTCCTACTCTTTGTTTTGTGTGAGATGGTGCTGACAGTCCTACTCTTTGTTTTGTGTGAGATGGTGCTGACAGTCCTACTCTTTGTTTTGTGTGAGATGGTGCTGACAGTCCTACTCTTTGTTTTGTGTGAGATGGTGCTGACAGTCCTAGTCTTTGTTTTATGTGAGATGGTGCTGACAGTCCTACTCTTTGTTTTATGTGAGATGGTGCTGACAGTCCTACTCTTTGTTTTATGTGAGATGGTGCTGACAGTCCTACTCTGTTTTGTGTGAGATGGTGCTGACAGTCCTACTCTCAGTTTTATGTGAGATGGTGCTGACAGTTCTACTCTTTGTTTTGTGTGAGATGGTGCTGACAGTCCTACTCTTTGTTTTATGTGAGATGGTGCTGACAGTCCTACTCTTTGTTTTGTGTGAGATGGTGCTGACAGTCCTACTCTTTGTTTTGTGTGAGATGGTGCTGACAGTCCTAGTCTTTGTTTTGTGTGAGATGGTGCTGACAGTCCTACTCTTTGTTTTGTGTGAGATGGTGCTGACAGTCCTACTCTTTGTTTTATGTTAGATGGTGCTGACAGTTCTACTCTTTATTTTGTGTGAGATGGTGCTGACAGTCCTACTCTTTGTTTTGTGTGAGATGGTGCTGACAGTCCTACTCTTTGTTTTGTGTGAGACGGTGCTGACAGTTCTACTCTTTGTTTTGTGTGAGATGGTGCTGACAGTCCTACTCTTTGTTTTGTGTGAGATGGTGCTGACAGTCCTACTCTTTGTTTTGTGTGAGATGGTGCTGACAGTCCTACTCTTTGTTTTGTGTGAGATGGTGCTGACAGTCCTACTCTTTGTTTTGTGGGAGATGGTGCTGACAGTCCTACTCTTTGTTTTGTGGGAGATGGTGCTGACTGTCCTACTCTTTTTGTGTGAGATGGTGCTGACAGTCCTAGTCTTTGTTTTATGTGAGATGGTGCTGACAGTCCTACTCTTTGTTTTGTGTGAGATGGTGCTGACAGTCCTACTCTTTGTTTTGTGGGAGATGGTGCTGACAGTCCTACTCTGTTTTGTGGGAGATGGTGCTGACTGTCCTACTCTTTTTGTGTGAGATGGTGCTGACAGTTCTACTCTTTGTTTTATGTGCGATGGTGCTGAGAGTTATACTCCTTGTTATGTGGACGATGGTGCTGAGAGTTATACTCCTTGTTATGTGGACGATGGTGCTGAGAGTTATACTCCTTGTTATGTGGACGATGGTGCTGGCAGTCCTGTATTCTTTATTATATCAAGGCTGGCGTGATTTTTTTTGCTGTGTGTATGGTAGAGGCTCACATTCTTCCTGTAAGCTGTGTGTCCTAGAGTAAGTATAGCATTTCGGTTTATATTGGATGTTAGATGGGATTTTGTATTGTTGCCATTTCCACTTGTTGTTAAAGGGTGATTAACATTGGCTTTGCAAGCTCTGTCTAAGATGGCTGCTGTTTGCACTGTTTATTGCCGGACGCTGGCATTACTGCTTTCAGCACTTTGTAAATGCTTGTTTGTAGTTTTAGTCTCAGACAATATGTGCATCCATCAACGTGTGCTTCTATTTATGTATTTTTCAGAGGGGACATTTGTCTCTGTCCCTGCTGGCCATAGTGTAACATCAGGATCTCTTGAAGACTGTCCCATTGTGCACAAGGAGCGTTTCCCACAGGATTTCTGGTCAGAGGTATATACTATATGCAGCAACACACTCTCCAGCACTTTATAAATGTAAAGGGCTTGGCCTGCAGTTGTGGGAGGGGCATAGTACCTATATAAACCCCCCTACTCACCCTCCTCCGTTCCGTACGTTTTCTTAGCGACTCGCATGTCGCTGTTTCCGGCTCCTTACTCCCTCTTACCTGGTCCTCGTGGCTCCTCGCCTGGCCTGCGGTTTTTCCGGCTGCTCATTTCGCCCGCTGTCCTCCTGAGGCTCTGCTCCCTCTCTTGCCGTACGGCGCGGTTGTAAGGGCCTCCGCAGGCATCCTGCTTGCGGTGTTTCTGGTGGGCTGGTAGGGATGTCTCGCCGTGACTCTGTGAAGGAGGAGGGGGGGGGGAGGGGCTCCGCGTTTTTTCTCAGCTTGCTGCGCATTCTCGTTCCGGGTCAAAACCAAGAGCTTTCAGTAAGCTTTCTGAATGTACCATTACTTCCAAATGTTAGCTCATTTGAAACTGTTTTGTGTCAAGACAATTTTAGTGACAGTACCGCTTGTATATCTGTCAATCTTTGTGCGGTGATTACACATAAACCTACTATCACTCATATTTAAATATTAATCTACTGGGAATAGTGGCAAGCTTCCCACAACCTTTTTTTTTTTGCCGTGTCACTTTTTAACGCTTTCATGACCAATCACATGCCAGCATTTTCATGATACCCTACATGTGTATACATGTTTCAATTTCCATATTTTGGCAGTATGTTTTTAGTATTTTTAGTATGTACTAGATTCTATTATTGCTGAGATTAAATTAACATTGGTACCTCTAATTATTTCTCAGTTAACACCTGGTTGTATTATTTCAATGAGTAATGCATCCAAATATTAAAATTGCAGTACTTGTCTCCTGAACTTGTCTCACTTGCATCAAATCTCATATCTCAACCGGTTCCAGGTGTCTCGGTGCTATTGATATAATTATATTGACGTGTAATGTATACGACATTACAAACTTGTTGATAAATTTTTCTAGACTTGTCAAAAAAACTTGTCATTCGAATCTCCTTCCCTACCGTTTCAATATGCGGTCTTAAGCTACTAACAAGCTGTTTTCGGTCACGGGGTTTCACTTCAGGTTTTAGTTTCTTTGCTTGGCAGGGCCGCGTCTGCCTGCCATAACCATGCCGAGTTATTTTCCAGAAGGGGCGTTATGTGTTGTTCTGGCCCTTGCGAGACCTGTGGGCTATGCACGCGCATGCGCTTTCTGATCCTATTTTCCCCTGTGTACTCCTACAGCCTGACCGCCTGGACTCCGACGGGCTCACTCTGCCCTCCAGTTACGGTCGGCCCCTACGATTCTCCCTCGTACCCAGCCCCCTTTTTATTTATTTTTTTCTTTTTTAATTTCACACAGTACGTCCCCTCTCTCTCTCTCATTCCCCTCCCCTCTTAGTTAGATGTTGCTGGCTGTCAGGGTCCTAGGTGTCCAATAGTGATAATTTCCCCCTGGCTTCTTTGCCTTAGGTTAGTGGTCCCGCGAGGCCAACACCCATCCTCATACTCGGAGGTACTATGCCCCTCGGGCCAAATCATAGTTAGTCGCCTCGCATGTGGCATAGAGAGGGCCTCACCTGTCACTCCCATTCTATCTTATGATTAACTGTCACCGAGAGGCCGACACCCCGCCACAACGTTCAGTGGCCACGTTATCCCCTCGCGCCAACGCATAGATAGAGCCTCTCACGCCACTTGGCATCTAGCAGGGCCTCACCTGTCACCAAACCTAGTTTTTAATTGTTTCGCCTTATTGGCATTAGCTAGTGAGCCAGCACACACACACACACGCACACATTGGGGCTCCTATACACTGGACACTCATTTCCTTTTTCCACCTAACGGACGCCCGCCTGGACTCTGACGTGCTTACTCTGCACTCCAGTTATGGTCGGCCCTACGGTACTTCCTTGTACTCCCCCACCTTTCGATACACATTTCCTCAGTACGTTTTCCTTCTCTCACTCCCTACTCTCCCCTCTTAGTTAGCTGTGGCTGGCTGTCAGGGTCCTAGGTGTCCATTAGTGGTAATTCCCCCCTGGCTTCTTCGCCTTAGGTTAGTGGTCCCGCGAGGCCAACACCCATCCTCATACTCGGAGGTACTACGCCCCTTGGGCCAAATCATAGTTAGTCGCCTCGCATGTGGCATAGAGAGGGCCTCACCTGTCACTCCCATTCTATCTTATGATTAACTGTCACCGAGAGGCCAACACCCCGCCACAACGTTCAGTGGCCACGTTATCCCCTCGCGCCAACGCATAGATAGAGCCTCTCACTCCGCTTGGCATTTAGCAGGGCCTCACCTGTCACCTAACCTAGATGTAATTGCTTCGCCTTTTGGGCATTAGCTAGTATGCCAGCACGCACACTCACACACTTTAACACTCATGCGCACTTTGGGTCGCTTGGGCGCTGTTATTCGTCTCTTTTCTAGCAGGTCTCCACTGCTAGGCGTTGGCGGCGTATTGTCCATCCGGGCTCTCTGGTTTGGTCTGGTTCCCATCACGCTGTGGTGTTTGCGGCTACTCTGTTCTGTCTTCGCCGCTGTCGTCTATGGGACGTGCCGGATGGCAGTTTGGGGTAACTGGCATCTGCCACTTTGGCTGGTGCAGATCCAGACTTCCTGCACCTTTCGGGGGCCAACCAGGGGCGGGCAGCTGGGTTAGCTCGTGGTCATCATCTTCCACGTCTTTCTTTTTCCACTGCTCGCGGTTCATGTGTTCGGTCCTTCTTCCCCTTTGAGGCTCCTTCTTCGCATATGCCGATACTGTTTCTGTAGCTATGTTGTCTGCATTTTTGGTTCCTTTTTGCCACCTCTACTTGCATCAACTCTACATATCCGGTACACAACTCCACATGTTGTACTGGTTTACCTTTCATACGCAGGTTCATGTCCTCATGCCAGACTATTTAGCATACTCAAGGCGTTTCAGGTTCCAAGGAATTTCAAATTTACAGATTTCACATAGTCATCCAAGTATCTCTTTCACTATCAGACTTATATGCCTGTCACTACGAACCGGGCATCCACCTTTAATGTAGGGCAATAACCGCTTGATCCAAGGAAAATCTGACTGCCATTTTGGGGTCAAGAAGGAATTTTTTCCCAACTTGTTGCAAATTGGCAGCGCTTCAAATTGGGTTTTTCGCCTTCTTTTGGATCAATCGTTTAAACACAACTGTGAGGTAGGCTGTATTTGATGGGCACTAGTCACTTTAAATTTGTAATCTAGTTGTTGAGCCGCTATTCCAACTTACTAAAGTTTCTTGGGTCTCACATACTTTCCCCCAGCCACCACGTCCTCCTTGCAGCATTATCTTAGGAAGTCTCACCTATTCATGCAATCTATTGACCACCTTCTCTCCCCCACATTTAGTCTACCCTAGGGGGACAACACGTTTTTAATATACCTTGCTTCCCCTGGCACAATTAAGAGTGCCGGTTAAAGTGCTGGGCAACTATTTCCTCGCTCGGCATTTATCACGCAATTCGGTTTTGTTGATTGCTCTTAATTTCTGGCCCTTTTTTTGCCCTCTTTTATAACAGGCCTACCACGTCGTCGGTTCCGGCACACCTCAACCGACTTATTTCCCTTTTACTTCTATACAGCCTTATTTGCCCCTCACACAAATGTAAAGGGCTTGGCCTGCAGTTGTGGGAGGGGCATAGTACCTATATAAACCCCCCTACTCACCCTCCTCCGTTCCGTACGTTTTCTTAGCGACTCGCATGTCCCCACCCTCCACTCCCTCCATCTATACTTTCATTACACCTCATGGGTGGGCCCTCTTTTATAACAGGCCTACCACGTCGTCGGTTCCGGCACACCTCAACCGACTTATTTCCCTTTTACTTCTATACGGCCTTATTTGCCCCTCACACAATTATAGAATGTTGAAATGTAACAATTAATTAACATTCAGAATATAACAAAAACAAGAGGTGAAAAGGGCCTTTTAATCTATGAACATGTTATGAGGAACACTTTTTAAAAAATTATTTGTTTTTGCTGTGCAGGAAGAACAAACGCCTACTATGTCACAACAGCAGGAATAGGCACATTAATAACATTTAGAAACATAGGTAGGGCAAAAGAAATAAGAGCACATTTACAAAAAGTAGTTAAAGCAGCTGACCAAGCCACAACAGCGTAGGTAAGCAATCATGGTCACAGACAAGATACAATGCGGGTATGGCAATTGCTGGATCTGCACATTTTTAAAGTGTTAAATACAAGCTATAGAAGCATGTCTAGGTGTATGTTAGAGTAGTAGCTTGCATACAGATAGGCTTTCTAGACATGTAGACAACAAAATTAGATATATAGAGACCACCAAGTACTTGTCAAAGCTGCACCACCAGCAGAGCATTATTTGCTAAGAGGTGTCAGAGGAGTAGTACAACGTTAGGTAATGCATCTCATGAATAAGTAAAATAATAAGTAGCTGACTAATAAGTAAACCAGAAGAAAATTAAAGCAAAACTTTTTAGCTGACATCAAACTAGTGTGCTAAAGGTGCCCATAATAGACTTCAGGAATGTCAGTGTCCTTATCTCAGCCAATTCCACAAACATGCTTCAACTTGGGTCTGGATCGGCTTCCAGTTACAGATTGCTGCATGGCTCTCTCCGTACCTCCCTGCCTCACCTGGGGGTCGCTTGGATCGCCATAGGTGATATGGCCATATTTCTGCTTCTGCAATGCCCAGGCCAGCACATGAGCCGGTGCCTTTTCACCACTTATTCCCCATCTTCAGAGGACAGGCTGATGTCCTGCGAGACCCGCACTCTGCAAGCAGTCCCACAGGGTTGTGGATGGATGATGGACATGACGACCATCTTAAATTTCAAGCTGTATGTGAGGAGCTCACTAAGAACACAGCCATTCACCATGCTAGCCAGGGCCTGCCCCATGAGGAGCACTTTTAACCCCTTTTACAAATGATTGTTTACGTATAGGTTGGCATTATATTGATAGTTTGTAAAAAAAAAAAAAAATTAAGGGCTGTACCTGGAGAACTGGGACAGTTGTCATGTCTATCTGGCTACCTGCTTTCTCACATTTCCTGTGTCTTTGAGTATTTTGGGTCAAAATGCAGTTCTGAAAATATAAAATTAATAAAAGCTAATAAACACTCTTCACATTAAAAGCTTAATTTAACAAAACTACTAAACAGTGAATGAGTGCCATAGATAGATCAACACAAGATGAAGATTTTAATATATCCAGAGATTGAAGTAAAGCTTCCTGATGTATCCAGCTTCACTGTAGTAATTTATTTTTCCATTTTATGTCTACACTGAACCATGAAGGTGTGTAGACATAAAACGTTAAATGCCAAGTTTTAATTTGTTTAAAATTTTTTTTACTTCTAGTTTCCTTGGACACGCAAAGGATTTATGAGGACAACCTGGCAAATAGACAACCGGTATACACACCCACATGCTTTTACTTTCAAATATTGTCACAACCAAGAAAACAAGCAACACACACTTTAATAAAACACACAAACCTTCACTGTTGTCAGGGTAATTGCTTTGGCACTATATGGCAATCAGTATGATAAATGTGTTTGTATTCAGCTCATATCTCTAGTAATGAGTTACCCTTAATTCCAGTCATTACCTCAATCCCCTCCCATGTACACACTTGGCATTACTACCTCTTCCTCCTCCTTAGTAGTACATCACTTCACTTCACCCAATACACACACGCAAATCGAATCCTCTCCTCTATAACATGTTGTAGTGCTCTAAAAAAGCCATTGTCATTCTTTTTTTTATTCTTTATTTTTGCTGTGCATGAATTAACAATCGCATATCAGCAATGCCACAACAGCATTCACATACAATTTACAAACACTTATTCGTTAACTGCTGTGCAGCATCCAGAGGAAACGCTTAATTTTTAGGTTATTAATACAAGCTAAGTACAAGCTGGGTAACTGCGTCTGTCATAGTGAATTATTTTGTCGATTAGTAACAGTAGCTTAGGGTAAATATTTATGTTGAGTGTCATCGCTTTAGTATCTAGAAATTGACATGGTTATGCTTGACTATGCTTAAGTGAGGGACATACATTTTGTTCAGTAACAGCTGGTCTAAGTAGTCATGACATGCAGTAGATAAGACAGTAAGTTTGCATTTCAGGTTATGATAGATTATGCAGTGCTGACCAATGAGAAATATGTAGTTCTATTTAAGGTTCCCGGCTTAGCTAAGATTTTCATTAAAGCAGGGTGCCACCAGGCAGAGCATCACACATTCCACTCTTCCTCAATACGTATTAAGCTTAAAAAAATAGGGGGCGTGGCCTGGACGCCGAGAGAAATGGCAGCATAATCTGTGAGCTCCCCGCTGGCTCCGCTTAAATCCTCGCTAAACAACGTGTCGGACCCCAAGATGGGGAGATCTCAGAGAGCATCACAGGCTACCAAATCTGCCGACACCCCGAGAGGGTCCCCGGCCCCGTCGATCAGGCAATACCTCACCACACCGGCCGACCTTACCTCACAGGCCTCTAACGACTCCGAGGCCGCGGATCCCGCTCCAACACCTACCTGGGGAGGGGACCCTGCCCCGCATGGGACACCATCGATGCCCCCGGACTGGATGGTGATGCTAAGCAACCTCCCGACCAAAGCAGACCTGAGGGAGGCTAACAAGGCCCTGCAACGCTCCATCACGGAGGAACTACACGCCATGCGGGAGGACCTGCAAGGCCTCACTCACAGAGTCTCGCAACTGGAGGCAGACTCTGACCACGCACAATCGGTGCAAACGGCGAACTCGGACGCCATACATAAACAAACAGCCCAACTCAAATAGATGGCCCACCATATTGAAGACCTCGATAACAGAGGCAGAAGGCAAAATATCAGAGTCAGGGGTGTCCCCGAAAGCTCGACCGCCCCAGAACCGGTGAAGGAGATCTTAACAGGCCTCTTTAACAACATCCTCGACAGGCCGGAGGCTTCACACATAGAGTTCATAAGAGCTCACAGGGCGCTTCGCCCCAAGGGGAACCCAGAAGACCCCCCCAGAGACATTATCTGCTGCCTGGCCAGCTTCCCACTCAAAGAAGAGATCCTCCACAGGGCCAGGGAGATGGACCGTATACCACTGAATGGAGCCGCGATACAACTCTTCCCAGACCTCTCCCCAGCGACACTGGCCTATCGCAGGGCCATGCGCCCGCTTACGAGGGCCCTACAAACCAACAAATATCGTTACCGCTGGACATTCCCAACCGGATTACAGATTTTCACACCCACGGGCAATATCCTGGTGCGAGAAGCAGAGGACCTACCAGAACTGATCCGGGAACTGCAGCTCCCCCCGATCCAGATGCCATGGCCGGACCCGCTGGCATTCTATATACCTGCCACAACGGCCCATTTGCCTCAACAGAGACCACAGAGACAAAGAAGAGGCCGACAACAGGCGACACGCCCGTCCGGGGCCACTATGTAGAAAGCCCGGTGCGACGCCCGGGCCCCGCTGGGGTCCAGAGCCCACCCACGCCCTGCTCACCAGAGCTAAGGTAACACTCTCCACAGGCACTTAGCCACCTCGTGCCAATCTACCCAGGCAACCATCAAGCACCCCAGAGACCGACCGGGTGCAGGGCGGAGGGACAGGACTATTTGACCCACCAACCCTTCAACTGAGACGCATACAGCTGGTAGATTACCAGAGACTTTCCATAGCACCTTGGACACTAAAGCGGGCCTCCCAGCCGGGAGACCAGAGAGGCCCCACAACAGCAGCCAAAGTATTGTATCTGTTGCATGGACTGGTGAGGGCCGTAAGGCCGCCCCGGGGGGGGGGGGGGGTGGGTGTCTGTGCCCCCGGCTGGGCCGTGTCGGGGGCTCCCCACTCCGCTGCGTGACGACCCGTGCAGGAGAGCGCGCGCGGGGGGGGCGCCCCCGGCTGGCCTGGGGGGGGCCCGGGCCCCCGGGAAAGGGTAAAGCGGGCCATCGCGGCCGACTAACACAAGATAATACTGCCTAGGTGTTGAAGCTGACAGGAATGGGGGGAGGGGGTAGGCCCCACGGGGGCAATGGACACATAATGCCGGGCTGGGACAAGGCCCAAGACACTGCAGATTACCCTTTCCCCTCATTTATGTTGCATGTATATGACCAAATGCTTAACCGATATATGTTAGGATGTTGAAGGGTTACTACGGAACCCCCACCCCCACACACACTATCCCCTGACCCACGAGAGTACTGACAGGCACGAAGGCTACCAGGCCAGAGGACATGCCCTAGGTAAAGAGGGCGGGGGCCTGTGCCCCTGGCTGGGCTGGGTTGGGGGCTCCTCGCCCCGCTGCGTGACGACCCGAGGGGGCGAGCGCGCGGGGGGGGGGGGGCGCCCTCGGCCGGGCCGGGGGGCCCGGGCTCCCGGGAGGGGAAACGAGGGCCTCCACGGCCGACTGGCACCGGCTAACACTGCCGGATAGTGAAGCTAATAGGGATGGGGGGGGAGGTGGGCCCCGCGGGGGCACTGGGCACATGCTACCGGGCTGTGACAAGGCCCAAGACGCAGCAGGTTTTCTTTTTCTCTAATTTTGTTTATTGCTACTAACCAAATGTTTAAAATGTTTACATTGTTTCAATGTTTGAAGGTTATATGGTCATCACAGACCTCCCCCACACACGCTACCTTATGACTTACGAGAGATCCGACACGGATGTAGGCTACATGGCCCAGGGCCACGCATTAGAAAGCGAGGAACACATAGACTACCTAGACACACTACGAGCCGTTAGGGGCCGACATGGATAACGAACCCCAGGACTTAGGGGACCGGTAACACAACAACCCGCACACTCACGAGTGCTGCCACGACACTCGCGACCTCCCTCGACCCCTCTGAGGAAGGGGTAATAGACCCCGGGTAGGGGGTCGCCTCACACCCCTGGTGGGAAGGTGACTAACCCGTCCCGGGCAACCCACATCCTAGACAGCGCCTCGACGGACGCTGGTTCACCACAGACTGACTACTCACCCCTGTTTCCCCCCACCCCCCCTCTCTTTCTCTCCCCAACCCCCCCCCTTTCCTTTTCTTTTCCCTTTCTCTCTTTTTTTTTTTTTTTTTTTCTTTTTCCCCCTTCTTTTCCCATACATACCCCCGCCAACGGACTATCTCCCCTAGACCGTCACCCTGAGGTCCCCCAGGAGGCCTACCATGGCGCTTCGACAAGCGGACCTCACAATCACCACTATCAACGCAAGAGGGTTGAACAAACCCGAGAAACGCTCAAGCGCACTGAGGGACTTCTATAAATCCGGAATAGACGTGGTCTATATCCAGGAAACACACTTCAAAGAAGGGCTCCGGCCCAAACTGACGGACCACAGATACACTAGAGGGTACTATAGCGACTTTAAGACAAGCAAATCAAGAGGGGTCGCCATATTACTCCACAAGAGGGTACCATTCCACGAAACGGGAGCCGAATCGGACCCGGAAGGACAATACCTATTCCTAAAGGGCACCATATCCGAAACTACATATACCTTTGCAAACATCTATGCCCCTAACCAAAGGCACTACAGCTTCCTCAAACGCACCTTGCGCAAACTGCTAACCTTCACAGAGGGCATACTAATTATGGGAGGGGATCTCAACTTGACGCTGGACCCTAAATGGGATTCGTCCTCCGGGTCCCGACCCAGCACCTGACACACATCAGGGCCCTACTTCGACGATCGCAACTGATAGACTGCTGGAGAGCGCACCACCCGGACGAAAGGGACTATACGTTCCTGTCCCACCCACACAACACATACTCACGACTTGACTACCTTTTCACGACACACCACCACCTGACCCTGGTGAAGACAACGGAGCTGGGAACAGCAACGTGGTCTGACCATGCACCGGTGACGCTCACTATCTCCTCACCACTATATAGGCCAAGGGCGACCAAGTGGAGGCTGAATGACTACTTGCTGTCCATGCCTGACGTCCGGACCGAAACAGAAAAGATACTGACGGACTACTTCACATCCAACACACCAGACCAAACCTCACCCACATACATATGGGAGGCACACAAATGCGTAATAAGAGGACACCTTATACAAAAGGGGTCGTGGTTAAAGCGACAAAGAGAAGCTCGCATCACGTCACTCATACATGACATACAGACGACAGATGACTCGAACAAAAGAGACAACCTCCCCTCACTACAGGCCAAGCTACTTCAGCTAAGAAGGGAACTATCCACACTATTAAACGCTAGACACCATAGAGAGGCGGCCAGACAAAAGACGTTCTTTGAGACCAACAGCAATAAAAGCGGAACATTGCTAGCGAGAATGCTGACCAAACGCAGACAGCTGACGTATATTGACAGAATGAAGGACGGTCAAGGGAGAGTGCTTCGCCTTCCTGCCGAAATACACAAAATCGTACGCTCCTACTACACAGACCTTTACTCCCTACCGACCCCACAAAACACACAATCACGAGCCAACCTCATGACCCGGATAACTAACTTCCTCCAAACTAACACACACACACACTTGGAACCAGAGGTAGCGGAGGCGCTGGAGGAGCCCATCACGGTGGAGGAGATAGCAGGGGCTGTCAAAACATCCAAACTGGGCAAATGCCCGGGGCCGGATGGCCTCCCACTGCGCTACTACAAATGCTTTGCAAAGATCCTATATGCGCCGATGCTGTCCTCCTTCAACGCGATTAGGGACGGGCACCACCTACCTCCACAATCCCTCAGGGCACACATCACACTCATTCCAAAAGAAGGGAAAGATGGCGACTGTTGCCGCAACTATAGACCCATCTCCCTTATAAATAGCGATACGAAACTCCTAGCAAAAATCCTGGCGACCCGCCTGCAACCGCACGTCCCTG
The DNA here is from genome assembly GCF_036172605.1 of Pelobates fuscus. NCBI lineage: Eukaryota > Metazoa > Chordata > Amphibia > Anura > Pelobatidae > Pelobates > Pelobates fuscus. Next base: position 262,389,011 of record NC_086319.1, on the reverse strand, counting down.
CCCTGGTACACCCGGACCAGGTGGGGTTCGTGAGGGGACGGGAAGCCAGGGACAACACGATCAGAGCCCTATCAATAGCCCACGGGGAGCAGGGGGGAGTCGGAGGCCTTCTCCTGCTATCCACAGACGCGGAGAAGGCCTTCGACAGGATCGGATTCCTGTTCCAGGCCCTTTCGCACCTGGGCATGGGAACGCACATGAGAGGTTGGATAGAGGCGCTCTACAAACAGCCCAAAGCCCAGATACTCGTGAACGGGGCTCTCACAGAGGACTTCACAATACAGAACGGCACTCGACAGGGATGCCCCCTGTCGCCGATCCTTTTCGTTTTAGCATTAGAACCATTCCTACAGGCAATCCGGACCAACCCGGACATCACAGGGGTAACCAGAGGCGGGGCACAACACAAGGTCGCGGCGTACGCCGATGACCTTATCTTCTTTGTTTCTAAACCCGAAATCTCACTCCCTAACATTGTTAGAGCCTTTAAAGAGTACGGAGAGATCTCTAACATGAAAATTAATTTCGCCAAATCATACATCCTCAACATCTCCATACCCAAACAACGGGAAACACCCCTCCGTCAGAGCTTCTCATTCCAATGGGCAGACTCTAAAATCAGGTACCTGGGTATATGGCTCACCCGCAACACCATGGACCTTTTTAAGGAAAACTTCGCCCAGATGCTGGCCTTGTTTAAGAGAGATACGGGGGAATGGTCATACCCCCACATCTCCTGGTTTGGACGGGTCCAAGTCGTCAAAATGAATTTCCTCCCACGCCTACTGTACCTGATGCAGACGATACCTATACGTATCCCCAAGACATACTTCGCGACCCTACACAGGACCTTAAGGGAATACGTATGGAATGGGAAAAAACCTAGGCTAAAATTCTCTCAACTCACTCAGCCGAGGGAGAGGGGGGGCATGGCATTGCCAGACTTCCACCTCTACTACCTAGCGTGCCATCTCCTCAGAATAGTGGAATGGTCCAAAGGCGCCGTCCACAAGCAATGGAAGACAGTGGAGGAGGCAGACCTGGGGATCCCCATAGAGTTGGCCCCATGGTTACCCAGAAGGGGGAAAATGGAGGCACCTATATATGTGAGGCACACTTTACAGGTATGGTACAGCATAGCTGACAGAGCGAGCTTAACCCCGTACCCGTCACCCTTACTACCCCTGACACACAACAAGGATTTCCCCCCGGGACTAGACCCGCTAATCTTCAGGAGCATGATACCTACCCAACTACCTAGACTTCTCCACCTAATCGCACCAACAGGCCGGAAGACCCTCTCAGACCTCATAGGCGACCGGCCCCCGACCTTCTCACAGACACTCACACACGCACAAACGACGAGCTATCTCCGGACCCTGCCACAGGGCAGGGCCCTACGCCGTACTCCGACAGAGTTCGAGCGACTGTGCCTAGATCCGGAACCACTCTCACACGGGATATCAAAGCTCTACGGCATGTTACAAACCCAGATCCCCGTTGAAGCCCCTAGATTTAAGGGTAAATGGGAAACGGCCCTGAACCTGCAATTAAGCGAAGGGGAATGGGACAAAATATGCACACTGACACACCACTGTGCGATCTTCAGCAGACACCAGGAGGCCGCATACAAACTGCTCACACAATGGTACCGCACACCAGACATACTACACAACATGCACCCAGACCATGACGCAAAATGTTGGCGATGCGGGACTGAAACCGGGACACACCTACACATCTGGTGGTCCTGCGAGAAGATACAACCTTTCTGGCGGGGGATATACAAACTAATACAGAAATTCTCGGACAGCCCCCCTCCCTACGAACCGGCAGCAATGCTCCTACACCACACCAAGGTGCCCGACAACAGATACAAACGCTCATTGACTATACGGATATTAAACGTTGCCAAACTTCTCATCCCCCTACACTGGAAGGACACGGTGGCCCCTACCCTCAGGGAATGGTTTGCGAAAATGGAGGACCTCAGGGTGATGGAGGACCTACACCTGACGGCGACGGACAGAGCCCAGAGGTACCTAGACACATGGACACACTGGATTCTGACGATGACTGGAGATAGACTCCCAGACTTACTAGGGGAAAATGGTTAGTACTAAGACCCCAGTTACCTACAAACACGAGCTGGTGGCCCAAGCGAAGTCCCAGTAAGGGAACTTCACCAACCCAGCGTACCCCGACAACTGGCTTCCCGAGGAGCCGCCACCCCCCTCCCCCCCCTCCCCCCCTCTAGGCGTGGGGAGAGTCCCTGGATCCTATAGTCCTGCCATAGCTTCCCTGTTGCTGGGTAAATTTGAGTGCCTTGCCTTGTAAGCCTTGGTGTGCAGTCGAGGGCTGTAGCACCGTGCGGTCAGTGGCTGAGGCTGATTTCCATTTGTTTTTCCAGCACTGATCATTAATGGAGCCTGCTCGGTCTAAGGTGGCCCAGAGTGCGCTTTAGGTATTGCCGCTTTGACATGGGCATGTGGAGGTAGTGCTGGCTGTGGTGGTTTTCGCCTGTCAGCATGCGTGTTCCAGGGTCGTTGCGTGGGGGCTCGAGGGCTCTCAAGGACCTCCCGTGATGGCAGCTCTGGTTGTGTGCGTGTCTCAGAGGGCTCACCGTCTCAGTCAGTGGAGTTACTGTGCAGCCATCGGCCATTTTGATGAGACCGCGTGGAAGCCTTTCTCCTACGGCTTGGGCCGCCCAGGTGAGATGCAAGAGCGGTAGCCCGCCCCGTGGGGGCCGGGATGAGCCCCCCGGCCCAAAGGGGGGGGGGGGGGGAACGGGACCAGGAAGGCGCCAGGTAAATTATAGTTCACTGTAGCCAGGGCGGAGAGCGAGGCAGCAGCCGTCCACCCTCGGTATATACCCTAATTTTCGTAGATTCCTCGGGAGCCCTTGTGATATGCAGCCTTGTGATAGCCCCACACCCGCCCCCATTGTCATTCTTTTTAAGTCTCCAAATTGTTCTACTTTACAGACTCAGACACCTGTTGCTGTCCCTGATATCTTTACTACGTTGACTAATATGCAGTTATATATATATATATATATATATATATATATTATATTATTATTATTTTTTTTTTAAACCGGTTATGTAAAAAGAACACTTCTGTTGCAAAGGTCTTACAATTGGAGTAATTAATATGAAATTTCCTTTGGTTTCCATATTGATTGTTCTTTTTCAGAACTTTGCCCCAGAAGTGATCTTTATAAATAAACCCTATGTGAATCAAAGCACTAGGAATGACAGGAACCAGAAAGTGTGGCTTGTAGAATATAACATTTTGTTCACACCTGGATAAACTCTGATAATTAGAGCTGGCCAAACAGCCAAACAGCTTGGAGCACAGATTTAAGGAACACTCCATTCCAAAAATAGGAAGTGTGGAAAATAATAATAATATATATAACCATTTAGTAAATATGCCCCCAATGAAAACACGCATGCATTTTTTCCCCCTGCATGTTGTCATTGGGGGTGTATCTAAAAAGAAGCCTCTGTGCACACGTGTCTATTCATGCACACACTGCACCAGCGTTCAGGAAGAACGCGAGTCTCATGTGAGAAGGAATGGGGCAAAGGCAGGAGATCAAGGAGAGCGTGCCTGCCACTTCCGTTAACTCAAGGGAGCTAATGGAAGGAGGAAGTAAACCTCCATGGCTATCTGGTTGTTAGCAAGGGAGGTGTTTCATAATTTACTTGAAATTGGAATTAAAATTGGATACTCCATAGCCAGTGGTGTATTTTGGATTTGTGCTGACCTAGGCATGAGGAAACTCGGGCAGCCCCCTAATCTAAATTTTACCCACCCCGTCCTGTTTAGGACCAACACACACTGATAGACACAAATTGACACAACTACTCAGTGACAGGCACACACTCTCAGATATACGTACACTGGCATAACTGCACACTTTGACACACTGACAAGTACACAATCACTCAGACACATGCACTCACTGACATACACTCACTAACAGACACACTTACAGACATACTGACACACACTAACAGATATACAAACACAGATTCACTGAAAGACACACATACTCACTCACTGACACACACAAACACACACTCCAGACATAAACTGACACACATACACACACACACACACACACTCACAGATGTAAACTGGCAGACACACGCATTCACTGACAAATACACACTGATACCCATAAAGCATTCAAGCAAGCCAAAGTGCTTTATGGGTGTGGTGTGGTCCTTTAACCTATCACTCCCCATATTAGATCCATAATACATTCAAGGCTTATACAAATTCATATAGCATACACCATATCTACATTACAGTAATATAGCTTATATCACCTGCGTACAATTTCAATAATCGCCTGACTCTCAGATATAATAGCTACATGAAACCTATAGCCCACACAGCAACCGAATGTGTCAGAAAATTAACAGTTAAGTAACGAGAAGCAATTAACTATGTTGACATTTAGGAATACTGTATATTTTGGAAATATGTAATTTACCTAAAAATAAATAGTTATTTGAGTGTCAGATACAGGGACAAATACATAATATTTGTAACTATTGATTACTGCTATAATATGTTACATGTATTTCACATTGTATGTTTCAAAATGTAGTAAAGGTTTTGTCATAAAACATTTTTTGGTATTCAGGACCTTTGACCTGGTGAACCTTCATCTCTTCCATGATGCCTCAAATCTTGTGTCATATCATTGCTCCCCTTCTGTGTATAGTGCTAATCGGAAAAAAGCCTTGGATCACGTCTTAACCAGGTACAAGGTAGTCTGCTAATAAATTAATGCCAGTCAACATTCAGAATTAATTAAAAACCTCTTTAGATATGTTTAAAGCTGTCCTGAAAATGATTGCTATTTTTATGGTTCTGTCCTGCAGTTACAATCTAGTAGTTTGATACCCAGGAAAGCACCCTGATCTCTCACTATCTGTAAACATAGACTTCTTTTAATTGATGTTCAGTTAAAGGATTCAAGCATAATTACTTTCTCTCCATAGGATCTGATTACACCTTGATCCAACTCCTGTTTGCTTTTTACATGCTATACAACATTAGGCCACTCATTGCTGCATTCTCCTTATTTCTCATCATTGCCCTTCCCTTCTATCTCTCCCCCCCAGATTACAAGAAAACTCAGATGTCCCATTTTTCCTGTTTGGGGATTTTAATTTTCGTTTGGATTTGAATAAAATGATCTTGGTGAGATTTCTTTGGGTGCTTATGTATGATTTATGTATTTGTGTGGTCTTTATGTGTGTGTATATATTTGTATGCCATTGATCGTCACAACCATTAGATGATGAAGCTTTTGTCCCTGCTTATAGGAACAGGGTTGGGATCTGAAGACCAGGAATGATTCAGATGGAAAGACCATTGAGTATGAACAAGATGGAGAGGTGATATTCAGAGCCAGGTTCATTCCCTTTGCTTTCTGCTTCCCTTGTATCTATCTTGCACACATGAGATTAGGAATGACAATGTTGTACTCTAGTTTCCTGGTTCTTCATCTACAAATCCTGCTATGTTTAATTGGCCAGTAAATTGGAGCCATGGACTATAGGTTGTCCAACCAAGTACTAGATACATTGATGCTTTATCTTTCTCAACATCTTCTTCCTTGTTTGTGGTGTTTATTAATGTTGCTTTTACTCTCATTATCTAATTATTATTATTTTTTTCTAATTTACCTTTTGACTTTGCCATCTTAAACCTTATCCATCTATCTTTTTTTTCTGTCTTCCTCAAATCTCCCAATGTCAGTGTCTCTCATCATTCTCTCTTGCTCATATACTCTTTCTCCATCTTACATTTCTTGGACTGTTTCTGTCTTACTGTCCTCACTTTTCTCACATTATCTTGTACCAGGTGCGGTTAATCATGAAGAGTAAGCGTTTTGAGTATCACAATGTGAAGATCTTACAGGAGGACAGTGGTCGGGCGGTGAGTATTCTATTTACATGTGCTGCGGTAATCGTCGCTATGTAGAAAGTGTGTTTTTTGAACAAGAAAGAGAAAATGTAAATATAATTTAGCAGAGTTTAATTAGTCTGTTTTGCTTCTAGTTGCTAATGTATGACTTTGAGCCTCTCCATTTCCTTAGTGGCCTCACTGAGATGCCAATCTCATTCCCTCCCAGGTACGTACACACCAATGGAAGGCTAGTGTCCTGTTTACCTTACACACCCTGATTGCTACTATGAAAAACAATTTCAATTGATTAATTCAAACTTTGTACCTATGTTATTTGTCTTAGTTACCCATTTAGTGAGGTGGTTACTAGACCCTCTGAGTTTATGGGGACCCGTTGCCCTGCCTGGTGTGATCGTGTCTTCATGTCACATTCTGCCAGAGATCTTCTTAACAAGGTAAGGGCACTCCATACTCGCTTATCTCATCCTCCATTTCCATCATACGTCTTCTTGTCTCCCAGCTTTTATCTGCCTTTTAACATTTTAAAATCTGGATTTTTTTTTTTCTATTTTCCTTCTTGGCTTTTGACCATCTGGCTTCAACCTGTGTTAGTCTTCTCTCATTCAGCTTATTTTGTTTTCTTCCTTGGAGCTCATGACTTGCCAGCCTTTCAGTGGCTATGTTCTTGTTGTGTGATTCAGTCCGCATGGAGGCTGAAGATAGTCAGTCAGAAGATACCTTGGATCATAGTTGATTACTAAAGTTTGCTGAGGTTGTTCCCCTTAACCAAGTCGACAGACTTCTGGGTCAAGTCTTGGTCAACCAACATTTCTTTTGGAAGAAAGCAAAGCAGACCAATAAAGTTGCTGTACCTACAAAGTATCCACAAACTCGTTGAGTTGACGGAGATATGTCTGCAGTTCTTTATGGACAATAGTGCATCTTGGACTAGTGGATCTTGGGTGTAGTTTCTTCAAATTTAAAAACTTGTCTGTCAGCAGTGCCCACCTTCATACTGATTTCTGCTGCCTTGCCTTTCTCACAGCCCTCTATTAAGAGGCAGGCCTTTCTAGACTGCATGGCTGGCTTAAAAAGAAACAGTAATTTCTCCTGTTCCTTGTCAGGGTTTGGGTTCTACTTGGTCCTGAGTACTTCTTCTCCCAAGCAAGGCTACCTCAAATGGCAGATTTCCCGTTTGTCAGTGACCCCACGGGTATCCTTAATGAAATCCTTGTGGTGGGCTAATATGATCTTTCTTGTTCTGTTCTGCTTTCTCTTTTCAGCTATAGCACTTTCTTCTCAGATATCGCCATATCTCTTGCCCTTCTTGCATAACCGATTCTCTTAAGTGCAGTTTCCATTACTCTCCATGCTTAAACACCCTTTATCCAATAAATATTACATGTTTCCCTGTCTGTTTTGCATGCTATATCTGTTCACACCTAACTATTTCTCGTATTCTGTCCTCTAAAGGAAAAAGAAGGAAAAAGATGTGTGTGGTATGACAGAATTGGAACAGATGTCTGTATGGGGGATCACAAGGTAAGAAATAATGGGTTGTATTCAGTGGCGTAACTATAGCGGCCCGGCTGCCCCGTGACCCCTGCGACCAGTGTGCATAACTTTAGGGCTGAATGAGACTCATGGAGGGGTTGGGGGGTAAGTGAGACTCATGGAGGAGTTGGGGGATAAATTAGACTCATGGAGGGGCCGGGGGGGGGGGAGAATGAGACACATGGAGGGGCCGGGGAGAATGAGACACATGGAGGGGCCGGGGTGAATGAGACACATGGAGGGGCCGGGGTGAATGAGACACATGGAGGGGCCGGGGTGAATGAGACACATGGAGGGGCCGGGGGGGGGGGTGAATGAGACACATGGAGGGGCCGGGGGGGCTGAATGAGACACATGGAGGGGCTGGGGGGGGTGAATGAAACTCATGGAGGGGCTGGGGGGGGGGTGAATGAAACTCATGGAGGGGCCGGGGGGTGAGTGAGACTCATGGAGGGGCCGGGGGGTGAATGAGACTCATGGAGGGGCCGGGGGGTGAATGAGACTCATGGAGGGGTTGGGGGTGAATGAGACTCATGGTGGAGCCGGGGGGTGAATGAGACTCATGGTGGGGCCGGGGGGTGAATGATACTCATGGCGGGGCCGGGGGGGGGGGGGGGGGGGGTGAATGAGACTCATGGAGGGGCTGGGGTTTAATGAGATTCATGGAGGGGCTGGGGGTGAATGAGATTCATGGAGGGGTTGGGGAGTAAATGAGACTCATGGGGGTGTTGGGGGGTAAATGAGACTCATGGAGGTGTTGGGGGGTAAATGAGACTCATGGAGGAGTTGGGGGTGGGAGAATGAGACACATGGAGGAGCGGGTTGGGAGGATGAGACACATGAGAGGGGGGGGGGGGGAAGGCAATTTGTGCACAGGAGTCCAGTGGTTTTTAGTTGTTTTCCTAATCCTTCAGTGGTATGTAGGCTAAGGGCTATTTACAGTTGTATATTGGTAACACGTTTCTTTTCCTTTTGGTTTTCTAGCCAGTTTGCCTCTATTTTGACATGGAAGTTCCTTCTAAAAACCTGGTTGATTGACAACAGATTAGGAAAAATCACCTAAGAATTTGACAACTTCCTTCACATTGAATGTGACAGATTCCCTATCCTGCCATTGTGACAGACTGTCCTTCCAACATGTCAACTATTCTGTTTCAGTCCTAAACTAACCGATTTAGTGGGGCAGACTCATCTACCAGTCTTGCAGGATGCATGCTAATCTAATTCTATTTTACTCTGGAAGTAGTCTAAAGCACCAAAGTGAAGCTTTACAATGTGTCACTATTACAATGAAGGAACAGTGTTTTTAATACTTGTTCTCCATAGTAGCTGTTTTCATTGCATTCAATCAGCGGATTCGTGTTTCCATGAGTGTTGCAAATGCTTTCTACCATCATGCTTTCTTGTGACTTTGTGCAATTACAAAAGTGTGTATATATCACTGTTTACCCCTGCTAGACTGTATTTATCTGTAGAACTTAAATTTAATGTCTTATATTCATAAAAGCAAATGTTCCCAACTCCAGGTCTCAGGGAACACGGATTCGATTTTTAACCCTTTCACTACGAAGCGCTTTCCAAAAAAAAAAAAAAAAAAAACACCCTCTGAATCCGAGTATTTTGGGGGTCCTGGAAAGTAATGTTTTTTTTAAATTTAGTTTTCTATGTTAAAACTTGCCTTAAAGGACCAGTGGCGTCGCTGGGGGGGGGCCATGGCCCACCTACATCATGCTGGGCCCCCCCTTGGGCCCCCCCAAATGCCGGCAACTTGCCCTCCCCACCCCCCCTGAAAATAGTGCATCTGCCATCTGTGGACCTACCTCACTAGGGGCTCGGTCGGGTGCTGCAGCTCTTTGGCAGACCGGGCCCCTTTAAAGTTGCAGGGAGTGCTGGGAGGAAGTGACTGTTACTTCCTCCCAGCTTACAGACCGCACGGGCTGAGAAGACACAGGATGCAGGCAGCTGAGAGAGAAGGAGGAGGGAGCTGGGAGAGAAGGAGGAGGGAGGAGAGAGAGCTCTGCAACTTCAGACTCCCACCAGGGTCAGCCAGCCCCAGAAAGTCACCTTCCTGCAACCAAAAGGTATGGAAGGGGCAGGGTGGGTGGTTAACATTATGGAAGCTGCTAATTGTGTGTGTGTGCCAGTGTGTATGTTTAGGTATGTGTACATCTGTGTGTATCTGTGCGTGTATGTGTGTATCTGTATCTGTGAGTGTCAGTGTGTATGTGTGTATCTGTATCTGTGAGTGTCAGTGTGTATGTGTGTATCTGTATCTGTGAGTGTCAGTGTGTATGTGTGTATCTGTGAGTGTATGTGTGTATCTGTATCTGTGAGTGTTAGTGTGTCAGTGTGTATGTGTGTGTATCTGTGAGTGTCAGTGTGTATCTGTATCTGTGAGTGTCAGTGTGTATCTGTATCTGTGAGTGTCAGTGTGTATCTGTATCTGTGAGTGTCAGTGTGTATCTGTATCTGTGAGTGGCAGTGTGTATCTGTGAGTGTCAGTGTATGTGTGTGTATCTGTGAGTGTCAGTGTGTATGTGTGTGTATCTGTGAGTGTTAGTGTGTATCTGTATCTGTGAGTGTATGTGTGTGTCAGTGTGTATCTGTGAGTGTCAGTGTGTATCTGTATCTGTGAGTGTCAGTGTGTATGTGTGTGTATCTGTGAGTGTCAGTGTGCATCTGTGAGTGTCGGTGTGTATCTGTGAGTATGTGTGCATCTGGGTGTGTCAGTGTGTATCTGTGAGTTTCAGTGTGTATCTCTGAGTGTCAGTGTGTATCTGTGAGTATGTCTGTGTGTTAGTGTGTATCTGTGTGTACCACTGCACTCAGGTTCCGCTTTTCACTCTGGCCCACAGCCTCAGAGGTGTTCTGCATTAGAAAAGACACTGCTAATCCGTCCAACAATACAAGGTAATAGAATATACAGGCAACACTCCGGGTACTGAAGGTGTATTTATTGAAGGGTAGAACACCACATAAAAGTGCAACTTTTCAGCCCTAGACGGACGTAAAGGGAAACTCCAGTGCCAGGAAAACGATCCGTTCTACTGGCACTGGAGGGTCCCTCTCCCTCCCACCCACCAATCCCCAGTTACTGAAGGGGTGAAAACCCCTTCAGTCACTTACCTGAGGCAGCGACGATGTCCCTCGCCGCTGTCTCCTCCTCCGCGACGCTCCTCCCTTTGCTTCCGTCGGCCGGCGGGCGAGACTGATCCCGCCCACCGGCCGAGGAGACCTAATGCGCATGCGCGGCAATTCCGCGCATGCGCATTAGGACTCCCCATAGGAAAGCATTGAAAACTTTTTTCAATGCTTTCCTATGGGGATTTGAGAGACGCTGGAGGTCCTCACACAGCGTGAGGACGTCCAGCGACGCTCTAGCAAGGAAAATCCTTGCTATAATCCAGGAAGTGCCTCTAGTGGCTGTCTAGTAGACAGCCACTAGAGGTGGAGTTAACCCTGCAAGGTAATTATTGCAGTTTTTAAAAAACTGCAATAATTACACTTACAGGGTTAGGAGTAGTGGGAGTTGGCACCCAGGCCACTCCAATGAGCAGAAGTGGTCTGGGTGCCTGGAGTGTCCCTTTAAACATGATTAAGGCCCTCTAGGGCCAAAACGTTGCACGTTTGCACTTTTAAGGTGTTCTAAACTCCAATAAATATATCTTCAGTACCTGGAGATTTGTCTGTATATTCTATTGCCTTGTATCTGTGTGTGTGTATGTGAAGGTATGTGTGTCATTTTGTGTATATTTAGGGATGTGTGTGTGTGTGTGTGTGTGTATATGTGTAGGTATGTGTATCTGTGTATGTAGGTATCTGTGTGTGAATGTGTAGGTATAGGTTTGTATCTGTGGGTGTGCCTGTGTATGTGTGTGAAGGTATATGTTTTTCTCTGTGTGTATGTGCCAGTGTGTTATTGTGTTTTCATATCACTGTGTGTGGCCGCATATGTGTACAGCCTCCTATCCCCTAAACAAGAGTCCCCTATTCCTCCGCTGCAGCCCTTTTCACCCCGCTCTAGCCCACCACCAGTGCCCCTCCTGAGATTTGGTTCTGGATCCGCCCTCGGCAGTCTGTGTGTGTGTGTGTGTATGGACTCAGCAGTCTGTGTGTGTGTGTGTGTATGGACTCAGCAGTCTGTGTGTGTGTGTGTGTATGGACTCAGCAGTCTCTGTGTGTGTGTGTGTGTGTGTGTGTGTGTATGGACTCAGCTGTGTGTGTGTGTATGGACTCGGCAGTCTGTGTGTGTGTGTGTGTGTTTATGGACTCAGCAGTCTGTGTGTGTGTGTATGGACTCAGCAGTCTGTGTGTGTATGGACTCAGCAGTGTGTGTGTGGACTCAGCAGTGTGTGTGTGGACTCAGCAGTGTGTATGGATTCAGCAGTGTGTGTGTGTGTATGGACTCAGCAGTCTGTGTGTGTGTGTATGGACTCAGCAGTCTGTGTGTGTGTGTGTGTGTGTGTGTATGGACTCAGGAGTCTGTGTGTGTGTATGAACTCAGCAGTCTGTGTGTGTGTATGGACTCAGCAGTCTGTGTGTGTGTATGGACTCAGCAGTCTCTGTGTGTGTGTGTGTGTGTGTGGACTCAGCAGTCTGTGTGTGTGTGTGTATGGACTCAGCAGTGTGTGTGTATGGACTCAGCAGTGTGTGTGTTTATGGACTCAGCAGTCTGTGTGTGTGTGTGTGTGTGTGTGTGTGCACGGACTCAGCAGTGTGTGTATGTGTATGGACTCAGCAGTCTGTGTGTGTATGGACTCAGCAGTGTGTATGGATTCAGCAGTCTGTGTGTGTGTGTGTGTATGGACTCAGCAGTGTGTGTGTGTGTATGGACTCAGCAGTCTGTGTGTGTGTATGGACTCAGGAGTCTGTGTGTGTGTGTATGAACTCAGCAGTCTGTGTGTGTGTATGGACTCAGCAGTCTGTGTGTGTGTGTGTATGGACTCAGCAGTCTGTGTGTGTATGGACTCAGCAGTCTGTGTGTGTGTATGGACTCAGCAGTGTGTGTGTGTGTGTGTGTGTGTATGGACTCAGCAGTGTGTGTGTGTGTGTGTGTGTATGGACTCAGCAGTCTGTGTATGGACTCAGCAGTCTGTGTATGGACTCAGCAGTCTGTGTGTGTGTGTGTGTGTGTGTGTGTGTGTGGACTCAGCAGTCTGTGTGTGTGTGTGTGTATGGACTCAGCAGTCTGTGTGTGTGTATGGACTCAGCAGTCTGTGTGTGTGTATGGACTCAGCAGTCTGTGTGTGTGTGTATGGACTCAGCAGTCTGTGTGTGTGTGTGTGTGTGTGTATGGACTCAGCAGTCTGTGTGTGTGTGTGTGTGTATGGACTCAGCAGTCTGTGTGTGTGTGTGTGTGTGTATGGACTCAGCAGTCTGTGTGTGTGTGTGTGTGTGTGTGTGTGTATGGACTCAGCAGTCTCTGTGTGTGTGTGTGTATGGACTCAGCAGTCTCTGTGTGTGTGTGTGTGTGTGTATGGACTCAGCAGTCTCTGTGTGTATGTGTGTGTATGGACTCAGCAGTCTGTATGTGTGTGTGTATGGACTCAGCAGTCTGTATGTGTGTGTGTGTATGGTCAGCAGTCTGTCTCTCTGTGTGTGTAAGGACTCAGCAGTCTGTGTGTGTGTGTGTGTGTGTGTGTATGGACTGTATCAAGGGAAATGTTTGTTTTTTAATAATCCTTGGTGGAAAATAATGAATTCTCCACCAGGGATTATAAAAAACAACACATTGTGTTGGGGCGGGGCTTAACATGCAGCAGGGGCGGGGTCAAACTGCGGAGAGGGCGGGTTTAAATGTGTCCCCCTACTTTTGTCCCTGGCCCACCATGTGCCCCCCCTAAAAATGAATCCTAGAGACGCCACTGTAAAGGACCACTATAGGCACCCAGACCACTTTAGCTCAATGAAGTGGTCTGGGTGCCAGGTCCATCTAGGATTAACCCTTTCTGCTGTAAACATAGCAGTTTCAGAGAAACTGCTATGTTTACTTTAGGGGTAATCCAGCCTCTAGTGGCTGTCTCATTGACAGCCGCTAGAGGCGCTTCCGCGCTTCTCACTGTGATTTTCACAGTGAGAAGACGCCAGCGTCCATAGGAAAGCATTGAGAATGCTTTCCTATGGACTGGCTGAATGCATGCGCATTCAGCCGATGACGGGGAAAGGAGGAGGAGAGATCCCAGCACCGAGGAAGCCCGGCACTGGAAAAAAAAGGTAAGGGATTAACCCCTTCCTCACCCTAGAGCCCGGCGGGAAAGGGGCCCCGAGGGTGAGGGTGACCCAAGGACCCTATAGAGCCAGGAAAACGAGTATGTTTTCCTGGCACTATAGTGGTCCTTTAAAATGTAATCTTCAAATGGTAAGCACTACTTTTAATTTATATATATTAAAACAAGGTTTTCAGAAAGTATAGATTTATTAGTAGCAAAGTTATAAAAGTGGAACAATCGCCATGGAAACGAATTGCATGTTCCTGCTAATTGTTCAGCCTTTAGAATCATGCCCAAGAAATGCCCTTTATGTATAAAACCGGCCTACTTGCTTTTATCTGTGTACAAACTAATATGGCCTCTTATTGGATACAATCCCCTAAATTTGCCTACCCTTTAATATTACTCAAGAAACCTACTATTATTAATGTTGGATGGCAACTGTAATTTAAGTTTGTGTTCCACTGTGTGTTTTATTGTTTAGTATTCAGTTGTTGTTTTTTAATAGTTTTTTTTATTTATCTTATTTTGCTTGAAATATTCACATTTTTTACAGTCTCTTTATTCACATATATTCTCTGTGAATGGTATTTTAGTTATATGTGTGGTGATGTACAATAAACATCTTAAGAAATAGAACACAGTTAAAATCTGATATTCGTATCAAAATGTAACTAAGTGCTAATCGATGTACATAGCTTAAAGGGACACTATAGTCACCAGAACAACTACACATTAATGTAGTTGTTCTAGTGTGTATAATATGTCCATGCAGGCTTTTTAATGTAAGCACTGCCTTTTCAGAGAAAAGGCAGTGCTTACATTACTGCCTAGTGGCACCTCAGTCACTTAGATAACCACTAGAGGTGCTTAAATGTGTTGGTTTCTACATTTAATTTTATTTTTCAGACCTCACAAAAAATATATATATTTGCTTAAAAGGTTACTATAGTGCCAGGAATACAAAGCTGTATTCCTGGAACTGTAGCTCCCTTTGCCTCCCTCTCCCTCAGTTAAAAACCCTTTTTTTACTTACCTGATCCCAGCATTGATGTCGCTCGGCGCTGGGTCCTTGCTCCATCCCGCAACGAGCAGGGTCTAATGCGCATGCGAAACAAATGCCGTGTACATTACACCTCTCCATAGGTAAACATTAAAGCAATGCTTTCCTATGGGGAAAAATCTGACGCTGGATGTCCAGCATGCAGAGCGTGAGGACGTCCAGCATCAGATACCAGACCAAAGGTCTGTTTCGATACAGGAAGCCCTCTAGTAGTGGGCAGAGTTTCTCTGAAACTGCAATGTTTAACATTGCAGCACTAGGTGCAAAAGGGACTCTGCACCCAGATGACCTGAAGTGGTCTGGGTGCCTACAGTCCCTTTAGTGTAGAGTATAAACAAGCAGAATATAAAAATAATCTTGGGAAGTGACACTTTCCCTTTAATTTTATATTTTATCCTTTACTATCACTATAGCAGTGCAATATACCTTTTGTATATAGAGTATGACTAATCGTTTGCACTTGTGTTTAGTTGGATAGGAGTGCAGTGTGTCATTGGTCCTATGCGTCTGCTTATCAACACATTAAGGTAATTACCTCTGCCCTTGATATTACTATTCACACCCTTATGGGTGCACCTTTATCTTATTTAACAACTTTATGACCACAGAGAAAGACTAATGCTTTAATATGTATTATGGATACACATTGTTAAATGGAATTTGTAGTATTTTGACCATATCTCCTCAGCATGGATCCTTCAATCAGAGCATGAAGATTATCTTTCACTCAGGATGAGATTATAGGATGCATTTATTTTGGAGTTAATTGCAGGTTATACATGTCCAACATATTGGAATGTTGCATTTACACAAAAAGAGTATTTATTTTGGGGCTGATTATTTGCTACCTGGATGATGTTTCCCTTACAATTCCTCGTTTTGGTTCTACAGGTGTCATGGGTTCTGTGTCCCTCAGCATGATAGGTTTAGTTTGCCGACCAGCTTTACCACATATCCATGATGGTGTTGCAGGTTTACACTAGGTACCATAACTAAGCAGCAGCTCCAGCAAAAAATGTTTCTGATCAGAGCAAAACCACTCAGTAGAAAGCTGAAATGCTGTAACACCATAACCTTTTCAATAAATGGCATAGGGATTTTTGGGCAGAAAAATTACTAATTTTCTGTCAGAAACCCTGCTGTTTCTCACCGCCCGATCCCCCTAAACTTCGCCTGATCCCCCTAAACTTATGGGTACACAAAAGGTAGATCCCCAGATTTTGTAGAACTACAACTCACATGATTCTTGACGATGATACATGATGCCTTTAGAATAACAAACATCATGAAAGCTGTAGTTTAAAACATTTGGGGATCTACCTTCTGGGCACCCCTGCTAAACAATCTACGTACCTCAGTCCGGTTACAAGCAGCACCGTGAGAAAAAAAAAACTTTTTACCATTACAACAGCTTGTTGTTCTAATCTATTTTGTGGTGCTAAAAAGGCAAAATAAAATAGTTATAAAGAAACACATATGCGGTCTGTAAGATCCTACCATTAATTTGTATTTGGTAGGGTAGGTGGCCAGGGGATAGGAAACAGAATCCAGTAGATTGAACATCCCTGTTACTCTCTCTAGATGTCAGGGATTAAATTAGAACCATAAGTTTGTGGGAACCTTGGGTCCTATTGGTATTAAAAACAGGGCATCCCCATCTCCTGTTATAATTGTTATTATAGCTCTTCACCATTTTTATTACCATCCACAGGTCAGGGGCGTTGACAATGTTTCCCCAAATCACACCACACACTGGCTCCCATTTGTTTCTTTATAAATACTATCATCATCATTTTTGGGGTAGCTCCTGGTGGTGTGCCATTTCATTTTTTGCTCTAGGGAAAATAATAATTAGCTGGAAGTGATAAGTTCAGTCAAAAGCAAGCGCTCAAGGTTAATAAATAGCTATAGTCTTGCAAACAGAAATCCAGTTGCCATTCGTTTAAGGACATACATTGGCAGCTCAACCCACATATACATTATTTCAATGTTTGGGGAATGTCTTGGAACAAATGCATAGGAGAAAACAAAGCTTGGGAGTCCAAGACAAAAGTTTTGTGTTATAGTCTTTGGTAGTCAATAAATATGTTGAGTGATAAAGCAGTTTGAAGGTAGCTTCAAGTTTGTGAATACCTTTGTATTCAGAAATTAGAAATGCCGAGCTCATATGTAACAGAACAGACGTTAAAATATGCTTTAATTCAGATTCCCATTTTTGTGAATTTTCAAAAGTAAACAATTTAGGTCCTCGTATATTTTGTCTTTCAATGAGAAAGTTAATGGGAAGTTTAAAGGGGTCACCACTGGCACTTCACTAAAAAACAACAAAACACACATTTTAATTGGTTGCATTTTATATACTACAGAGCAGCACTTTTTTTTTAAAACTGACTGAATAGTACGTAAAAGTGATGTGTAAAGGAAAACACAGGGAATTCGGCAAGCTGAGTTGATGACGAGAAATCTCAACACTTGAGAGTTGTCTTTCAATAAAGAGCAGGAAGCTGGCTACTCATGTATGCTCTATAAACACATTTGATGTTCTAAATGCAAATCTAGGAATGTTTTACAATGTAATAAATTGTGGGGTGCATTGTTGAATCTTGGTGGAACCCTGTCTTGTTGGCATTTTCTCTATTTTGTGTCATGATTCATAGTTTCCATCCTAATTAAGGTTTTCTTTTAATACATAATTTATTCTGAGGTAGTGGGGGCATTAAATGATTATTTGCTATATTGATATATATATATATTAAGAGAACCCCTACTTCTCCCAGTGTTGCAAAATATTCTGTTAAATCCCCTTTACGGCTCATGGTGGCAGGTTTGATAACCCCTTGTAAAGTCATAGGTTGTGGGGTGCAAGACTGAGAACAGAGAAGGCTGCCCGGTGTTTCCGCAGCAATAGCCGGATTTTTTCATCATCTGAATCAGGATCTAGAGGCTTGCAGTATTCATCATCTTCATTCTCTGATGGGGTAAGTTCTCCTGGGAGCCTCGTGTTCATGGATGTGTGACAGGAAGGATCTGCAGCACTCTTCTTTCTCCATTTAGTGCGACGGTTTTGAAACCAGACCTATGGGAAAACCATGCCATAATTAGAACATTGCGGATATGGTACATAAATGTACATGTTCATTAAACTGATATGAAAGTCCAAAAAAAGTTACACAGGACCATATTTATAAAGGCGAAACTAGAGTTACAAAGGGCAAAGTGATACATTTAGAAATCACCATATAAATAAATGTTTTTTGTGATTTTTCCATTGGTAATTAACAGAATTATTAGTATTATTATTAGTTTTCATACAGCTTCAACATATTCTGCAGTGCTTTACAATGATGTGTTTACTAGGAAGAGATGATTTCCAACATATGAGACCTGCTCTGCAGTCTGTTTTGAATCTGAAGATCAAACTAACTTACCTTGACTTGAGATTCGCTCATGCCTAAACTGAAAGCTAGTCTTGCCCGCTCTGGACCAGCAAGGTATTTGGTCTGTTCAAAGGTCTTCTCAAGGGCAAAAATTTGGTGGCCTGTAAAGGTGGGACGCGTGTGCTTCTTACGTGCAGATATGTCTGTGTTCCCTGCAGAAGCTGTCAAAAAGAAAAACAAAAAAAAAATTCAGCTTGTAATTGCTATCAACAACTTTCAAGGAAACCCATATGAACTCTAATTGAGTGTGGATGAATATAAGTATAGTTGTTTGCAATGAGTTTTTACTACACACCCTGACTCTTAACCAGTGACATTCCTAGAAGACACGACCATGATCAGGCCTCTCTTCCAGGGCATCCAGATCGGACGTCCAAATGCATAGCTAGTGGGTGACATTGGTTCAGCCTTTCTTTCAACAGCATCTCCAGCCACCAGGAAGGGTGGGTTTGAAATGGGAAATTGTAGCACTATTTATAAAAGATACATAATTTTTGTTTTCTAACATACAGTTATCAGTACTGCACCAAGAGTTTTTTTTTTATTATTAAATGGGGGGGAATATACAAGGATTTTTATCCATATTGTACTATTTATGCCATGTACGGTGATGGAAAAAGTCTCTCATCATTTTCTTTTTAAATATTTTGTATTGAAATTTTTCTTGTTTTTTTATTTATAGATTTTACAACATGTATTATAAAAGGAAATAAAATTAAAATCATGTGTTTTCTAGTGGCTTCATGGGTGCACTATGGATATGTTTGCAATGCTCTATTGCGTGGAACCTGAAGACTGCTCATTACCACTATACTACCTTTCACTTTTACACCCCTCCACATAGGGAAATCCTAAATCACTCATTTGAGGACATGGTCTATCTACTGTGATCTCCAAGAAGGCCCAGTAATCTCCTTTCAGTTTCCTTGCAAGCTCTATGAACTTGACGTGCTTACAGTGATCCAACTATCACAGGGATTGTTTAAACCATGGGTCGTCAACTTGGTCCCTACCGCCCACTAGTGGGCGTTTCAGGATTCCAGGTGGGCGTGATGTAGAATTATTAAAAAATCTTATTGTATTTATATTGAATTGCTGCTCTAACTCTGTATTAACCTGATACTGTGACAAATCCTCCATTTTGTCCTCATAACCTGACTTCTTCATATGAAAACTACATTACATGACAGTATTTCTCAGCACATCTAATACAATAGACAAGGACTGTATTCTCCATAAGGATATGACTAACCCAGGAACTGTTGAATTTCCCCTAACTCGCAACATAGTATAATTTAAAGGCCATGAGAACACAGTAGTAATGAAATGTTCTATTCATAAGAGACCTTGCACCTAACCACGAGATTTGACATCACCGACCGAGTAAAATGACGCTCAAGACCCCTTGTCCCCCACCCGTGTCCGAAAAAGTACCACCTCTTGGTGGGTGGACACGGAACTAACCACTTAGCTTTTGATCCAATTAATTATATTGATAGGTGGACACTAACCCAGACACTTAACAATTAATCCAATTAATGATGTTTATTCACTGATATCTTGATAATCAATGATGACGAAAATGTCTCTTAAAAGGGCCTGCGCGCCCGCTGATTCTGCACTTGCCAATAAATTTCCTCGAAGTTATTTTAACCTGAACTCCGTGTGTCAGACTGAATTACTTCAGCGTATATACGCAATTCAATTCTCTTTAATTTGGACAGGAACAGATAGACACTTAAACATTTTGGTTTACTGAAAAAGTACCATAACAACTTTGGCGCCCGAACAGGGACCCCGGGCTATGTCTGGCCGGTGAGCCGTCCTAAGGAAGACAAGGGTGGACGGAGGAATCCAGGGGGAAGGAAGGGAGACTGATCACCTCCAGATACACGGTAGAGACTTCTGCAGAGCCACCGGTACGTTCCGGCCCCTTTGATTGACCCGTCCACGTGTCTGTGACTGCTTCCCGGGAGGACATCAAAGACAGGTAATATCTTGCCCGGAGTCTTATTACCCATTTGTTACCTGCATTTAGTCTATCTGTTGCCTGGGTGTGTCTAGTTTGGTTGCCCGGGCTGAATGTTTATTTGTTTCCCCTTTTTGGGATAAAGGGGGGTGGACCAGTGGTAGTTTGCTTGAGGGTCCTGTGTTTGTCTGTTTTCCCCTTTTTGGGATAAAGGGGGGGGGTGGACCCGAGGGATTTGCCTGGAGTCCTGTTGCCTGTTTTACTCCTTTTAGGAGCCACGTGTTTGTGGCTGTAGGGAAAAAGGGGGGTAGACCTGTGGATGTGTTCCTGGGGGTCTTCTTTGCCTGTTTACTTCTTTTAGGAGCCTCGTGGCTGTGGCTGTAAGGAAAAAGAAGTTTGTGGAATTGTGGGATCTGTGTAGAATCATAGTTTCCTGTGATCCAATTTTGTGTCACTTTGATAGCCTAGCTAGCTTCACTGTGCGCTTTCGGACCATCCAGCTCTAGTTGAGTTGGGGACGTCCTGACCCGGACCATCCAGCTCTAGTTGAGTTGGGGACGTCCTGACCCGGACCCTTCGGCTCTAGTTGAGTTGAAGGTCCACTGATTATTTTAACTGTGATAGGAGACTTAGCCTTGTGGCAGGGGACTCAGTTTCCTGGGGGGATTCAGGCAGGCATTGCTTGTTTTCCGCATCACGTGGTAGTGAGACTTATAGAGTGGGTTTTATAAGGGCACTACGGGAGTGAGGGTGGCGTGGCCACTTTAAGTGGACTGCTGTAACGAGGGAGGCTAGAAAGGATTTCGGACCGGTGTTAGCTGTTATCCTTGGCCGCTGGTAGTGAGACTTGAGGAAGTCATTCTCCGAGCGGGGACACTACGAGGTTGAGAAAGGTGACTTTGGAGTAAGCACATGTAGAAGGAAAGGGATTACTGTTGATTTCATTTGAACTGTGATGCATGCACTGTATTTCAACTGTACTGTTGTCTTGTTTGTTTAATGTGGAGTCATTTAAACTCCTGTATCTGTCTCTAAGGATTTTTCTTCCCTTACTCTTTACCTTTTCTACACTTCCTGTACTATTGTACTATCCACTCCCATTCCTCTTAATAGAGAAGTGATTGGTCACACACTTCTCACCTCGCTCCAATCCGTGTCTACCACCCCGGGTAGGCGGATTCAGTGACTAGTCTACGTTTTGGGAAGACGCACTTGAGAAAGACCCACGATTCTCAGGTGGCAGTCGAGCATTGTAGACGTTCCGGTTCAATTTTCCTTATCTTTCCCTATATCTGGGACGCTGGTGTAGGGGAGAAGGGATCATGGGGCAGGATTTAGGTAAGCCCAGTAAGGGCTGGTTAGCATGTGATTTAGTTGATGACAGAGAGGGTGAGGAGATGGTTAAAGGTGTTGAAAAGATTGCAAAAGTTTGTAAAATAGCTGTGCCGACATGTGGTAGATTACAACCAGAAAGTTGGCGTAGATTGTTGATGGAAAAGAAAGGCAAGCTTGCAAATTATGATTTATTAAAAACAGCTGAAGCATGGTACAGAGTAGCAAAGGCTATTCAGCAAGAAGGTTGGGTTGAAGAAGAAATAATTCACAAGGGTGTGAAAATGTTTGTGTACCATAATAATTGTGTTGCTGGGGCTCTTCCTCAGCCAGCGCCCCAAAATGGCGCCCGGGGGATGTCTATCCCAAAGGTCCAGTCAGCAATGGGAGATTGCCAGCTGACTATGTATCCCACTCCCAATCCTCCCAATCCCCATCCCGTCACCTCTCCCGTTTGCCCGGTCCTAAATTCTGATGGATCCTACTTTTCCCCTTCTCCCTCCCTAACATTCCCATCATCCTCATCCATCCCCAAGCCACCTTCTGAGTCTAATGCTAACATCTCATCTGCCATTCCTTCCTCACACTTTGTCTCCGTAGATAATCCTACCCTCCCATCTGCATCTGCCCAGTTCACTAACCCCTCCTCTCCTGCCACTGTCAATCTTGCTGATCCCACTCCGGCTCCTCCTCCTTCAGGCACCTTTACTGACTCTTCCCCACCCTCTCCCTCGCCCGCCCCGACCACAGCCCAGTTTCCCACCCCCTCTGCTAATCCCTCCCCAACCTCACTGCCCACTCCAGGTTCCGCCCTAACTCCCACCCAAATGGCCTGGCCATACCCCTTCCCATACCCCTATCCTCACTGGCCATACCCCTTTCCCCAAGTCACTCCCCAGGTTCCGGTCATGCCCAGTCCGGTTCAGTCTGCCCCGGATGTGCCCACATCCAACATGGCCGCCACGTCTTCCCTTAACCCCAATGCAACTTCCTTCCCCGCCTCCAATATGGCGGCCCCCAGCCATTCAGCACCCCTGATGCCGGTGCTTCCCGGTGATTACCGGTCCCAAGGTTATGACCCAATGGCAACTCCCGCCTCCGGAGCTCCCTCCTATCCCCCGGCCCTGTCTCCTCAGGTGCTCCCCTCACGCAGAAGGTCCCAGATAATAGAGCTAGATGAGGAAGAGGATGACAGGCTGTCCCAGGGTTCAATGGAGGCTGCGAGAGCCCACCGTTCTATTGAAGATCCCTTCGGCCATCAGGGTCGGGGAGAACAGGCCCCTCCTAAATATGTCGCTTTTAACCCCACACAAGCTAGTGCTTTAATGAAATCTCTCCCTGACCCAGAGAAACAGCCTATGCCTTTTTACCGAGGGATAGTTCAGATACAAAAGACTTATTCCGCCGCCTGGCGTGACCTACTGAGCATTTGTGCTATTAAAGCAGGGGATGCATATTGGCCCAGCATGGCCCGCCACCTCAGTACAGATCTGCTTACAAGTGATGTTGATTATCCCTCCGGAGTAACCTTTTGCAATCAATTGAGAGATTGGGCTAAGGATAAACTTGCAGATCAAGCTGCTGGCCTTACTGATGTTGTGCAAGACAAAGGAGAATCAGTGGAAAGGTTTCATGCAAGATTATATCAAATGTTTACAGATTTGGGATTTGATCTCACTGACAAAATTCATTCACAAATGCTATCAGGTGCGTTTGTCCAAGGTGTTAAAGATTCCATACGCAAGGGAATCATTGCTGCACGCCCTGAATACAAGGTTGTTCCCCTAGATACGTTACTCCTAGTTGCTAGAGGTTTGGAATCTGCCCAAACCCCCAGAAGACCCAATTCAGCTCCTCTCATGGTGGCCCGTGCCACCCCCATCACCCCTGGCACCAAGGGTGTCAAGTTAGAGGACGTAACATGTTTTAATTGTGGGGCTAAGGGACACTACAGAAGTGACTGTCCAGAACCCAAAAGGGAACCGGGGGAGCCCAAAAAGTTTCCTACAGGGGAGCCCAAAAAGTTTCCCAAGCCTGCCCCGGCCCCTAAGACCATGAAAACGGTTCCAATTGTTGAGGAACCAGATGATGATTAGGAAATTGGCAAACCTGTGTCATTAACCCCTGTCATGGCAGTGTTTACAGGGGATAAGGGAGGGGGGCCACTTGCCACAGTGACTTTACCCATTGAAGGCCAACCTACCACATTTCTTATCAACACAGGCGCAGCCCGAAGTGTTCTCAGAGAACAAGACCTGCCAGACCCATCTTTCTTGTCAAGTATTGATGTCTCCTGTGTTGGAGTGGATGGCCAACCGAGACACAGTCCTCTAACAACCCCTCTGCGGGTTGGCACAAGCTTACTTGCTCGTTTTGTAGTTTCCTCCACATGCCCAATTAACCTGTTAGGCGCTGATGTCCTTTCACGCCTGCAGGCGTCTATAACCTTCACTCCAGATGGACAGGTAGAAATGTCTACACCTCTATCTGTTTCTGACACTTCAGCCCTTTGCTCCATACCTTTGATGCTGCAATTAGATATATCCAATGAGCAAGCAGCAGAACCTAGGTCCAATTTCCCAGATGAGTTAAAAACTCAGGTGCCTGCTAAGTTATGGTCCTCAGGCCCAGAGGATATAGGTCATCTAAATGTCCCACCTGTGGTGGTTAAGCTTATCCCAGGAGCTAAGTTACCAAGGAAACCACAATATCCTCTAAAACCAGCACAGGCTGCAGCCATTTCTATTCACATCAAAGCGCTCCTGGAAAAGGGTGCTTTAGTGGAGTGTAAATCAGAATGTAATACTCCATTATTTCCTGTGAAGAAGAAGACTCTAAAAGGTGAGCCAGTAAAGTACAGGATGGTTCAGGATCTCCGTGCAGTCAATGAAGCCACTGTCCTGGACACCCCTCTTGTACCAAACCCCCATACCCTGCTCTCTGGCGTCCCACCTTCTGCAAAGTATTTCACAGTCATTGATCTAGCTAATGCCTTTTTCAGTGTTCCACTAGATCCATCCTGTCAATACCTGTTCGCTTTCACCCATGAAATGCAACAATATACATGGACTGTCATGCCCCAAGGGGCACAAAATTCTCCAAGTCAATTTGCCAAAGCCATGTGTACTATTCTTGACCCATGGCAAGCTGAACACCCAGAAGTTGTTTTACTCCAGTATGTGGATGATTTGTTACTCTGTGGAGATGATATACCCACTACTGAAAAATGTTCAATCAGTCTGCTTTGCTATTTGGCAGAACAAGGATGTAAAGCTTCGCTTCTCAAGCTGCAATTCTGTCAACCCTCTGTGATTTTCCTTGGACATTGCCTATCTCAAGGTACCAGACATCTCACTCGGGACCGAGTCAGAACAATTCTGGACATTCAACCCCCAAGGACTTCAAAATCTCTTCATGCCTTCTTAGGCCTCATTTCCTACTGCAGAGCATGGATCCCAGAGGCCTCTCTGCTTATGCAACCTCTCTACGATGCACTCAAGTCAGATCCATTCGGCCTGACCAACGAAGCTCTGGACAATTTCAAATCTCTTAAGCGTGCCATTGCTTCTGCTCCTGCCTTGGGCCTACCTGATTACTCCAAACCTTTCAAATTATTTGTCTCTGAAAGACAAGGCCACGCAACAGGAGTTCTCACCCAAACTAATGACTTAAGAGGCCGCCAGAGGCCTATTGGATATTTCTCATGTCAACTGGACATTGTGGCCAGAGGGACCCCTTCCTGTCTCAGGGCTGTTTTTGCTGCAAGAGAGCTCATAGAAAGAACCTCAGACCTGGTCCTTGGCCACCCCCTGGTTGTTTTGGCCCCTCATGACATTTCTGCCATCATCAACCAAGTCCAGCTCAAGCACGTGTCTCCAGCCAGACACCTACGCCTCCAGTGCCATCTTCTTCTACCTGACAACATTTCCATCCAAAGATGTCAAGTTCTTAACCCATCCACTCTTCTTCCACTCCCTGAGGGGGGTATCTATTATGGATTTATCACAGATGAAACCTACATTTACCTGCTTTGTGGATGTATCAAGAAAGTCATGCATCCACATTTGACATTTTATGAAGGTGAAAAGCCTCTCTGTGAAGGCCCAGATCACGCCTTCTGTACCATGTGGTACAAACCAGACATTACTCCCGAGCCTTGCTATGAAGATGAGCTCTACCATTGGACTGATGTTAAGCTCACTGCTCAAGATTTCTATTGTGACTCTGAAGGCAATAGCATGGTCTTGGTCCAACTACCTCAACAACTTAACTACCTTTACCGCCATTGGGATACTGCTATCCCACATATTCCTGTTACCAAATTGAAGACAAAGTCATGGAATGATCTTGGGCCCATGGCAAAGTTATGGGCCACCATGGATGAAGAACAGCTACAGGAAAATGGTATTGTCAAATACCCAACAACTGACCTTCTGGAAGCATGGCCACGCCACTTCCTAGAAAAAGAATTTAAAGACCTAGTTATAACAAATGACTATGACCCAGAAACTCCTCATGACTGTTTCGAACAGATGAAAATGGAAACAGTACACTTACCAACTGTGCATGAGAATCCATTACCGGATCCGGATTTTACTCTGTTTGTGGACGGTTCAAGGTATGCTGATGAAGAAGGAAAATACCATACAGGATATGCCGTAACCACAACAGGGGAAGTTCTCAAGTCATCACCTCTACCGCCAGCAATGTCTGCGCAAGAAGCTGAATTGCAAGCCCTGACTTCAGCATGCAAGATTTCCAAGGGAAAGCGTGCCAACATCTATACAGATTCAAGATATGCTCTGGGTGTGGCACATGACTTCGGCCTCATTTGGAAGACAAGAGGATTTCTTACCACTGCCGGTACACCAGTCAAACACAGCTCTGCAATCAAGGAACTAATGGATGCCCTCCTACTCCCTGAAGAAGTGGCCGTTTTGAAAGTAAAGGCACATGGGAAATTGGATTCAGATGAAGCAAAGGGCAACCATTTGGCCGATCAGGCTGCTAAGCAAGCAGCCAGAGATTTGCAGGAAGTGGATGAAGAAGTGTCCGGTCAAGAAGAAGAAGTTCCTATCTTTGCCTTACAAACTCTTCCTACTGACCTAAGAATTCTACGAGAACAACAAGCTATAATTACCCCTGAAGAAATCCAGAAATGGAAGAAGAAAGGAGCTGTCCTAAAGGACGGAATTTACTACAACAATTCTAAATTTTGCCTTCCAAGAAGCTTATACCCAGCAGTTGTCCAATGGGCCCATGGGCCTGCACATCTGTCAAAAGACCTAATGGCCGCCCTCATTCAAAAATATTATGAAGCACCTGGAATCACAACCCTGATCAACAGCTTCTGCAGGGCCTGTGTCATTTGTGCAAAATGTAATCCAGGAAGACCAATCAAGGTGCCTGCAAAGCACCTAGCAAAACCCATGTACCCATTCCAGAGAATTCAAATTGATCATATCCAAATGCCCAAGAGTGGGTCTCATGAATATGCACTAGTAATGGTGGATATGTTCTCAGGCTGGCCAGAAGCCTACCCTGTAGCCAATATCACTGCAAAAACAACCGCAAGACGCCTACTTACAGACATTGTATGTAGATTTGGACTTCCAGAAGTCATTGAAAGTGATCAAGGCCCAGCCTTTACAGCAACAGTGACTAAAGAAATTTGGACTGCTCTGGGAGTGACCCTAGCCTTCCACACCCCTTACCACCCACAAAGTAGTGGTAAAGTAGAGCGCATGAATGGCACTCTAAAAGCCAGAATGTTAAAAATGTCACAAGAAACAAAAATGCCCTGGCCAGAAAGTCTGTCAATAGCTTTATTCAGCGTTAGGCACACACCTAGAGGGAAACACTCGTTATCCCCATATGAAATTCTATTTGGGACAGCACCCAGGCTAGGTTGTTATTATCCACAGCAGTTACAGCTTCAATCAGATGTTTTAGTAGACTATGTAACTGAACTTGCAAGTGCCTTGAACAAAATACATGCCCAAGTTTTCTCTTCAATTCCAGATCCTGATCTGAACACAGGTACCCATAACCTGCTTCCCGGAGATTGGGTTCTGGTTAAGAAGTTCGTGCGGAAAAGCACCCTGGAACCAAGATTTGACGGGCCATTCCAAGTTCTCCTGATCACCGCAACTTCCGTCAAATTGGCCGGCAGGCCACATTGGATCCACGCTTCCCACTGCAAGAAGTCTCCTGCCCCAGAGGAAGCAGATACCGCACAACCATGTACCTCTGGTACATTGTCTCCTTAATTAGTTTAATTAAGGCCCAGCAAGTAGCCATCACTAAAGATGCTAGTGGGTACACCTTCTGGTATAATTCATCATGTACCCGTGTGGCTACCTATACCTTTGATTATTGTGACATCGTAGAATGCCCATTCACTACAACACAAATCCAGAATATCTATAGAGATATCCCTCATGTAAAAGATCCATATGTTTGTGTAGTTGACAAACAATGGGGGCATGATTGTGGCCATTGGGGGGCGGCGGGATGGAATGCCGGACCTTCCTGGGGCTACAAGCCAAAAAGTGCCTTATCTAAAGTAGATGATCATGGTAGGTCCCTCCTTCAAAGAATGACTCTGAGAAAGCCTGGAGGAGGCACACCAATGAAATTAATTCTTAATGTTGAGCATCCAAGCCCAACAGATGCAGACCAGTATGTATTGGGAATGTACTGGAAAAAGGGTTCCTATACTAAATTAGGGCATTTCTACCTTAAAGATATGTGTAATTCCCCTGAGTGGCAAGGAGCTACTCATATGGTCACAAACCCATTAAAACCACACATCCAGTCCTTTAAGGACATGATGGCCATTGCTAACCCCACCTTTGAAGATACTATGGCCGCTGAAACAGGTTTTAATGATGTTAACCTATGGTTAGAATGGATGAAATATAATGCCAACAAACATAACCGAACCGCATGCTATGTGTGTGGTGGTGCCCGGCCTCATCTGGGCACTGTACCTTTAACCCTGCCAGTAGATGAAGAAAAATGCATTTTAAGTCTTTTTGCCTACCAATATAATTTCAACAGGTCTCAATGTCAAGCATGGACAGCGGAGTATCCTCTTATAGCCAAAAATGTAAGACCTCCTCATGGTGTTACCGTATATAAAGGTAATTACACTTGCTATGTCAAACATGATGGGATTGGTAAATTTGTGGGTAACTTTCCCGCAGGTTATTGTACTACATATAGAACTGTTCCTGTACGTTTGCTGCAGCAGCACACTAGGTCACTGGGAGATATTTACTGGTTGTGTGGGGATTTACAGTTAAGATCCAGAATGGACACAGAGTGGTGGGGGGAGTGTACATTGGCCAAGGCCATTATGCCTATACACATTATTTCTGACACACACACCAACACCCATGAGTCCAGCCACACTAAGGCCAAGCGTGAAGCCCCAGTAAAAGGAAGTTTTGACCCTCACATTTACATTGATGCCATTGGGGTGCCTAGGGGGGTACCCAATGAATTTAAAGCAAGAGATGAAGTTGCTGCAGGATTTGAATCAATTTTTACCATAGTTACTGCAAACAAGAACTTAAATTGGATAAACTACATTTATTACAATCAACAGCGTTTCGTTAATTACACCAGAGATGCCCTCCAGGGATTAGCCGAACAGTTGCAGGCAACATCCCAAATGGCCTTCCAAAATAGAATAGCCCTGGATATGATCCTAGCCGAAAAAGGAGGGGTATGTAAAATTTTGCCCGACACCATGACATGTTGTACCTACATCCCAGAAAACACAGGTCCTAATGGTAAAGTTACATTAGCCATAGCAAAATTAAATGACCTCTCAGAAGAATTAAAAAGGAATTCTGGGATAAAAGATCCCTGGGACAGATGGTTTGGTTGGATGACGGGTTGGAAAAAGGCTTTAATGCATATTGGTATGGCAATACTAATTTCTCTTTTTATCTTTGCTCTTCTCTTTTGTTGTGTCTTCCCCTGCCTGAGGAAAGCTCTCACGAAGACTATTGACCAAGCGGCACCCACTTTCACACTACTTGATGTTGATGACCAAGATTTCCAGGATCTCAACTCACCCTGTTTGCCGCTGCAATCCATCCCTTTTGATGATAAAGTGCGAGAGTTCTAGGAAGGGACTAGATTAGGGACAGCATCTGTCGGTGAATGGTAAAGGCCCCATGTGGAGAAGTGGTGGGTTAGCTGCCATGGGATACCCTTGGGTGTGAAGTGTTCGAGAGCCATACTGACAGATGAGCTAGCCTAGTAGGGTCAGAAAATAGGGACAGACTTGCACTTTGCATTAACACCTAGCTAGCGGCCACGGGGTTTCTGTGCCTTTGGGCTAACACGTCTTCTGGTATTAACAAATAAAGTTTTTATCTCTTAGAATCTAACATTTCATAGGGGGGACTGATGTAGAATTATTAAAAAATCTTATTGTATTTATATTGAATTGCTGCTCTAACTCTGTATTAACCTGATACTGTGACAAATCCTCCATTTTGTCCTCATAACCTGACTTCTTCATATGAAAACTACATTACATGACAGTATTTCTCAGCACATCTAATACAATAGACAAGGACTGTATTCTCCATAAGGATATGACTAACCCAGGAACTGTTGAATTTCCCCTAACTCGCAACATAGTATAATTTAAAGGCCATGAGAACACAGTAGTAATGAAATGTTCTATTCATAAGAGACCTTGCACCTAACCACGCGATTTGACATCACCGACCGAGTAAAATGACGCTCAAGACCCCTTGTCCCCCACCCGTGTCCGAAAAAGTACCACCTCTTGGTGGGTGGACACGGAACTAACCACTTAGCTTTTGATCCAATTAATTATATTGATAGGTGGACACTAACCCAGACACTTAACAATTAATCCAATTAATGATGTTTATTCACTGATATCTTGATAATCAATGATGACGAAAATGTCTCTTAAAAGGGCCTGCGCGCCCGCTGATTCTGCACTTGCCAATAAATTTCCTCGAAGTTATTTTAACCTGAACTCCGTGTGTCAGACTGAATTACTTCAGCGTATATACGCAATTCAATTCTCTTTAATTTGGACAGGAACAGATAGACACTTAAACATTTTGGTTTACTGAAAAAGTACCATAACAACTTGTAGTGATTTCCTCGTTTTGATAGACTGGGCGGGTGGGTACCGCCGTCACCATTTGCGGCCCCGGCCCGTGCGGTATACCGCCGGGGCCGCCTTCCAAGATGTCCATCGGGTGGCCCATGCAGTCAGGGCCACCCGATGGATGTGGATTGTAAGGGGGCCCGGTCAGCGCTGGGCGCTTTAACAGCGCGACCGGGCCCCCTGTGATGACATCACAGAGCTGGGAGGAAGTGACTGCACGTCACTCCTCCCAGCATACAGACAGCCCACGCGGGAGAAAGGAGAGGAGGGAGTCAGAGTGTGAACTCTGACTCCCATCCACCTGAGCCACCACTGCACCTTAAAGGTAGGAAACAGGAGGGTGACTTAAAAATAATGTGTGTGTTTGTTTGTATGTATCTATGTCTTGTGTGTATGTATGTGTGTCTTATGTATGAGTCTTTATCTGTGTGTCTTGTGTCTGTCTGCATGTGTGTGTCTATGTATGTCTAATGTATGTGTCTTTGTCTATCTGCATGTGTGTATGTGTCTATGTGTGTGTCTTTGTTTGTATGTGTGTGTGTGTGTCTATGTATGTATGTGTGTGTGTGTGTCTGTATGTATGTGTGCCTGTCTGTTTATATGTGTCTTGTGTGTGTGTGTCTGTATGTATGTGTGCCTGTCTGTTTGTATGTGTCTATGTATGTATGTATGTGTGTCTTGTGTGTGTGTCTGTATGTGTGCCTGTCTGTTTGTATGTATGTGTCTTTGTGTGTGTGTGTCTGTATGTGAGGGGAGGTTTATCGAGGCAAAACAGGTACTATTTAATGTTGTACGACATTCCATTGGTTTCCCTTGGTGATTTCTCCATATTTAGCTATTTTTACCAGAATAGCTTCTGTTTTTTTGTCTTGATAAATCTCCCTATATATGTTATAAATCCTGGGATTGTGTAAATCGTTCTGTGGAGATGCAATATAAAAAACATATGCCCTGGAATAATTGCATTAATGCTGGCCTTGTGTGTGACATCACAATTCACATTATCTTAAAGTGACTACATGTACACAAAAAGCTGTTTGCATACTGAGAGATTTCCCAGATACTAATAGTGACGTCATGTGCTGACCTCACAGTCCTCTCATATGAGGCTCTTGCCTGCAGCTGCATATTTCATCATTGTGTGTCTGTGGTGTAAACAAGTTACCGGTACCTCTTCTCTGGTGGAAGGAAGATGTGCCTTATGTGTGTGTGATGGGATTGGTGACAGTATAATGCAGGCTAAATGTTCAGGGGCAGGACATATACCGGGGGCTAAGACGTATTATGGGCCTCCATTACAAGAAGGAAATAAGGCTTGGCTGTAAATTAGATGTTTTGGATGGAGTGTATGACTTGGTATTAATAACAGCTTGTGACTGGGTGGCAGGCAGGCCAGTTATGTAAATTATCTTGGCATTTCTGGAGCCAGGTAGATGAAGGCAATAACATGCTCGGGTGATTTGTTTATAATGGCAGTGGGCCGTCTGCTATTGATAACATTGAGCTGTTTGTGGTGAGATTTGGGTGGTTTTGTTTTTTTTAATTCACCTTTCATTTGTATTGCACTGAGAATTCATACTGGTGACAGAACCTCAACATAACTTGTGCTGCATTAAGTATTCCATGTTATATAGGTCCAATATGACAAAGTATCACATTCCTGTAATATAAACACACCCACTGTATGTATGTATGTGTGTTTGGGTGTATGTTTTTTTTTTCACCTCTTCCAATAAAAAAATAGAAATAAACTATGGCCTAGCCCCTATACAATACTTTGTATGTTTTTTAAAAACATTTTGCACAACAGTTTCAATGCAAGGCAATGGACAAGTGTGCCTATGAACAAAACCACCACTGCAGCTCCTCCATTGCTTTCAAATTCTCAAACACCTCATGTTATTATAGTAATGGAAAGATCGCAGCAAAACAGGCATAGAAATTAAAAATAGATCAGGATAAAATAGTTTGCTTATAGCGTATCCCAGATGTAGTTGTAGATGTCATATAATATTTATATTATCACCAAAATTATATCACTACTGTCCTTTAGAGTATGCCTATGCCTACCAAAACAGAGATATATTAAGATGATGGATTCTTCCCAGAACCCATTGGGCCTATACTGTTGTACACCATGGGAAACTGGCAGAGATACAGCTACACCGCTAGCAGAAGGCATTGTCTAGCCCTTATGTCTGTAACTGGCCAGCTGTCGCTACTTTGTTCCTTAAAAAAAAGGGTCTTCCTTCCCAGAAACAAGGGCTGCAGCTGATATCTGAACACATGATCCGGTGTCCACAGTACCCTAAACCGGTTTGCATAGTTAACACCTTTCAATATACCCATTCAGTCACACTACATTTGTAACAGCAACAGCATAAAATTGAAATCAACTATATTAGCTGCTAAAACTCGTCTCGATGCAAGGAATCCACCATAGCTCTTTACCGTACTAAAACCCCATATTACATAGCAACCAATCTTTGAAAACACCCTTTACCTTATTAAAACCCCATATTACATAGGAACCAATCCCTGAAAACATCCTTAACTTAATAAAACTCCATATTACATAGGAACCAATCTCTGAAAACACCCTTTACCCTACTAAAACCCCATATTACATAGGAACCAATCCCTGAAAACATCCTTAACTTAATAAAACTCCATATTACATAGGAACCAATCTCTGAAAACACCCTTTACCCTACTAAAACTCCATATTACATAGGAACCAATTCCCGAAGAGACTTCAATTACCATAATAAAAATCCTTATTACATAGGAACCAATCCCTGAAAAGACCCTTTAGCATACTAAAAATCCTTATTATGTAGTCTATTTATCCACCAAAACACAGCAGCCCCTATGTTGCCAGGCCTATAGCTTACTTGCCACTGTAAATCTCTTTCTAAGTGACCTCTGGGGATGGATAGGACAGGAGTATGCACGGCTATCCTACTCCCAAATGGCACCAACAATTCTTTTGTACGTGGGCACACTTTAAGCTTTGAGAGATACTTTATGCAGCTGCCTGCAAACTCCACTGACCATAATGGAATAGCTTTTCAGTTCTACATTTGCAGGCAGTTTAGCTAGCACCATGTATAGATAAAATTGTAATCATGTAGTACATGATTTAAAAGTTAATCCACACTCTCTATGGTTTAACACTTCCATTCATAGCCACAGATACCAGTTGTGCATTCACTGTTACAATAAGCTGCTGCTGTCAGACTGCACTGTAATTCTTCACATCAAGAATGGGATCTACGAATTTCCATTCACCAATAGCTAGTGGGCAAGTGGAGATTTTGAGCTGTGGACACTACCATATCAAGGGGAATCCATGTCACAATGGTACACATTCCCCACAGCAATATCCATCCCATATAAATAATCCATGTTACCCATGTACCAGTTTCCCAAAACACTATGCATTAAACAAATAATCCATATAATATAAGTATCAGAATTTCAATCAACTCTTCCATAGGTACAAATACAAAACGGCAATCTACCTCACTGCCAGCCGATAATGCTACAAGGTATTACCCTGAGAACCCAACACTGATCAGTATCATTATCACAAAGCATCCTGCAATAACGGATGGCCATATTCTATTAGAACTAATACACTGCCACTCCCACTATTGCGTTGTACTATTATATTATACTATATAGGTACTTAACCTGGATCTTACTCTTTACTGGACTAAAAATCGGTATTATATTAAACAAGATTCACTCTGCATTGAATTGATAATCAGCATTATATAGGTACCATGAGGCACTCCACGCTGCAGTGAGAATGAGTATTATATGGCTAATAGAGGCACTCCACACTGCAATGAGAATCAGTATAATATGAGCAAAAGGAAGGCTGTATTGAAGCATCAATCTTTATTATATAGGCACCAAGAGGCACTCTGTAGTGCAGTGAGAATCTTTATTATATAGGCACCATGAGGTACTCTGTAGTGCAGTGAGAATCATTATTATTATATAGGCACCAAGAGACACTCTGTAAGGCAGTGAGAATCATTGAGTACCTGACCAGCAGTGACAATCAGTGTTCTATGAACATACTCATACTCTGTACTGCTATGAGATTTAATATTTGGTAAGAAGAATCACTCTGTGTACTGAAGTGAGAATCAGTATTATATAGGTACCAACAATCAATTTGTAATATAGTAAGAATCAATATTAGACATGTGCAATTCGGTTCGGTCCGAATGGAAATTCAGACGAATTTCGGAAGTGCCGAACTAATGTGCAGAATTTCGGAAGTTTCGAAGTGCCGAATTTCGGAAGTTTCGAAGTGCCGAACTTCGGAAGAACCGAACTGAAGTGCCGAATTTTGGAAGTGCCAAAGTGGTTCGGGCTTCTGAAAAGTGGCAAAACGGGTAGGGGTAGGATTGGGGTTGGGGTAGGGTTAGGAATAGGGGTTTGGGTAGGGTTAGGAGTAGGGTTAGGGTTGGTTAAGAGTAGGGTTAAGGTTAGGGGTAGGGTTGGGTTAGGAGTAGGGTTAGGGTAGGAGTAGAGTTAGGGTTGGGCTAGGAGTAAGGTTAGGGGTAGGGTTTGGGTTAGGGTTGGGTAAAGAGTAGGGTTAGGAGTTGGATTAGGGTAGGCTTAGGAGTAGGGTTAGGGTTGGGTTAGGAGAAGGATTGGGGTTATGGTTAGGTTAGGGGCCCCTAAACTAACCCTACTCCTAACCCAACCCTAACTCTAACCCTACTCCTAACCCAACCATAACCCTACTCCTAGCCCTACTCCTAACCTAACCCTACTCCTAACCCAACCCTAATCATAACCCTACCATAACCCTACTCCTAACCCAACCCTAAACCTACCCTACTTGCAGGACTCCCGAATTGCTGAAGTGCCGAATTTTGGAATGCCGAATCTAACCAAATTTTTTGCCCATGCACATCCCTAATCAATATTATATAAATACTAGTGCAATATAGTGTTTAGTGCAACGCTGAATTGAGCCACTTTATGTAAATGCCAACACAATTTGGTATTCTGTACTGAACTAGGAATCTGTATTATATCGGTAGCAACACCACAGTGCACTATACTATATTATATAAATACCAACACAATGTAGGTTTTTATTGCATTGATAATCCATCCATATAAGTATCAGCATGTAGTGACATACTGGCATTTAATGTTTATATTCCATAGGTGCCAATCCCATGAATGGCTGGTGCGGCGTTAATAAGGTATAGTGCTTAGGTTTTAAGATAATGTGGCATTCTTTAGATATATAATAACAATGTGATATTCTGTACTGTGCCATATAATACAGAAATCAAATTAATGTGCTACGCCTAACTGTACGGAGAGACCATACATTATATAGGAATCAGATTATTTTAGCAGTCAAGCTAGTGAAAGGCCTTATTATATAGAAAATAAGTTAAGGCATGTCACCCTTTATGGCAAGAGTATTAATATCTGGTAACTTCACATGAGTTATCTCAAGGGCAATCTAGAAAATGCTAGATATGAATTCTCAAGTAGCCAGCAAATGGTTTAATAAAGCATAAATGGTGTCATAAAGACTACTAGACTGCAAATATGTGTGTGTGTGTGTGTGTGTGTGTGTATGTGTATATATATATATATACACATATACACACAGTTGCAATCAAAATTATTCAACCCCCATTGAAAATTAGGTTTATCTTCAAAATGTACAGACTTTAAGTTGTTTGCAACAAACAAATCAAACAAAAGCAATTACAATAGCTCAACACAACCAATGCTTCAAGTGGTTTCCCCAAATCCAACTGAAAATGCAACTTATAATGACTTCTCCAGTCTCAAATTATTTAAGCCCCTGAAAATAATCCATCACAACAGCACAAATATGCAAAACAGGTGTTGTCTCAAGCACACCTGATGCAACTAGACAAGGGCATCATTAGTTGTACCAGGTCTCCTTGAGCTAGAACACTTGAAATGCTTGAACTGGCTAGGAGTTTGTTGAGTGTCACGTTTCACTGCATGTTAGAAAAATGCCCAAGTCAAAAGAATGGTCCACAAAGTTAA
Source organism: Pelobates fuscus (assembly GCF_036172605.1). Lineage (NCBI taxonomy): Eukaryota > Metazoa > Chordata > Amphibia > Anura > Pelobatidae > Pelobates > Pelobates fuscus. The sequence goes on along the minus strand of NC_086319.1, from coordinate 262,352,275 downwards.
GAGAAGGGATCACTGTCCTTCACAAACAAGGAAGGACACACAAAAGATAGTGAAGGCACTGAATGTTCCTAGAGACACCTTTTGAGGCATAGTTTGCAGTTCAAATTTGAAGGAACCGTGGTTACATTACCTGGATGGGGCAGAAAAAGGAAGCTATCAATGGCTGTAACCAGATTTCTGAGAAAGCAAGTTGTGAAAAACCCTTGAGTGTACTAAACGCAGAAGCTTAGGCCTGAACTCCAAGGCATGCACCACTACTGACCAAAAGCACATGAAAAGTAGTCTCCCATATGCTAAAAAAATTTATAAATAAGCCACAGAAGTTTTGATAATCTGTTCTGTGGAGCGATGAAACAAGACTGCAACTTTTCGGCCCAATGGAACAGCAGCATGTCTGGAGGAAGACGAATAAAGCATATGCTGAAAACATTCTGCCTACATTTAAGCATTGTGGTGGCTCAGTGATGCTCTCGGGCTGCTTTGCATCCTCTGGCACTTTAAACCTGCAGAGTTTGGTTGAAGTATCAGGGAAATCCTAGGAAAAAACATCATGCTATTTGTGAGGAAGTTGAAGCTTGGGCGTCATTGGACCTTCCAACAAGACAATGATCCCAAGCATACCTTAAATTCCACCAAGACTTAGTTGCAGAAGAAGTCCTTGAAAATTCTACAGGGGCCATCACAGTCACCTGACTTGAACCCCATAGAAAACCTAAAGAATGATGTTTCAGCATGCAAACCCAAGAATATTACTGAACTGGAGGCCAAAGCTCCTGAGCAATGAGCTAAGATTCCTCATAAAAGCTGCCATAAGCTGGTGTCTGGCTATGCATCTCATTTGCAGCAGGTCATAACAGCAAAAGGATGCTCTACTAAGTGCTAAAGAAGCTTGCCATGTAGGGGCTGAATAATTTTGAGATCGGAGAATTCATTATAAGCTGCATTTTCAGTTGAATTTGGGGAAACGACTTGAAGCATTTGTTGTGTTATATCTAAGTACCACATCAATTTTAACTGTAATGCTTGACATTTACAAACACACATTTTGACAGCAATGTTGCATAACACATAGTTAATATAGTACTCTGTACTGACCTGCAAAAACATTTTAAAATATGCACTCTTTTATTATACAGAGAAGAAATACATTCTACCAGATTAATATTGCACCCTGTATTACCCATGATCAATTTGGTTTAAGTATTTGTTTTATATAACACTAAGAGAATATATTATCCAATTACTGGGTTAACCCCTTAACACCTTTACAGCGTTCTATGCTGTGCCACATTCAATGGGCTTAAAGCCATTGCTGCGGCATAGAATGTTGCAACGGCATTCAGCCTTGGAACTTGGGGAATACTTACCTTTCCGGCGCTCCGCTTCGGGAGGACTGCCTAACAGCCCAGGCAGTCCTCCCATGGCAAATAAGCCTCCTGGGGGCCATTTGATCACTTTTTTAAAGAGGTAATGTTGCATTTAAGAGAATATGGTAGCCCAGGAATGAGAATTACCCCCATGATGGCATACCATTTGCAATAGTAGACAACCCAAGGTATTGCAAGTGGGGTATGTCCGGTCTTTTTTAGTAGTCACTTAGTCACAAACACTGGTCAAAATGAGCAGTCATATTTGTTTTTTGCATTTTTTACACAAAAACAAATATGAACGCTAACTTTGGCCAGTGTTTGTGACTAAGTGGCTACTAAAAAAGACTGGACATCCTCCATATTGAATACCCTAGGTTCTCTACTTTTGCAAATGGTATGCCATCATGGGGGTTATTCTCATTCCTGGGCTACGATAAGGTCTCAAATGCAACATTACTAATCTGGCAAATTTCCATGTGTATAAACTGAAAAATAAAACGTGCTATATTTGACCCTGTAACTTTCTAAAACACCACAAAACCTGTTCATGGTGGGTACCGTACTCGTGAGACATCGCTGAATAGAATTATGTGTATTTAATTGCAGTAAAAGCTAACAGCATTATGACATTCACTGTTAAAATGCCACGCAAGGCTAATAAAATGAAAAATGAAAATCTTAATTTCTCACACTGTTTAAGATTTTATTCACATCAAATTGATATATATATATATACATAATGAAAGAAATACCAGCACTCCAGGATTTGGTAAAAAAAAGAGAGGTTAGTTCTTCTTTATTCTTACAGTTCCAGTCTGTTTAAACAGACATATAGTGCAAATTCCAGGTTTGGTTTACGTTTTGTTTGGATCAGTACGTGTACAATTAATTTGACAATATAAAGTGCACTGAGATGTCATATAATATAAGTACTATAATAGTATGGCACCGTAATGTATTAAGAGGCTGTATAATATAGGTACTAGAACGATATAGCACTATACCAGATAGTAGTGTAATAATATGAGCGCTAGGACATGCAGCTGTGAACACAGTGGAAATAATCACAAAAGATTCCACCAACAGTGAAAGAAATATATAATACAAAGATAAAGTGCTCAGCGCAAAATTGGAATAATATTAATGCTCTAACTCCCAGAGCTTGACACCACCATATGTGTTACACAGGTGAATTATAGTTATATTTGAATACAGTATAATTTCTTCTCCAATAATGGAGACAAAAGACACAGGTATTCCTGTATGGTATAAAAAGGAGAACTCATAGGATAACACTGTTATAAAAGAGGGTTCAATTTTAAACTCAGTATGGTCCAACTCACATTTTTCTGAGCCTGTTATATCGAAACTGGCTCAGGTAATATCACTTTAAATGCAAGGTGCAGATCCAGGTGAGTTGGAGATGATCCCTCAGAAAAGAATTGTGGGAAAGGCAACACCAGATTAGTATAAAATCACAATATTTATTACAAAAAAATATGCACCTGAGGAAGACGCAAATCCAAGCGTTGAAATGTGTTGTGCTTTTACTAGTTGAATGAATGGCACTCCAGAAACCTTAATGTAAGGCTTTTTATATTTTTTGTAATAAATATTGTGATTTTATACTAATCTGGTGTTGCCTTTCCCACAATTATTTTCTGAGGGATCATCTCCAACTAACCTGGATCTGCAAATTGCATTTAAAGTGATATTACCTGAGCCAGTTTAGATAAACAGGCTCAGAAAAATGTGAGTTGGACCATACAGAGTTTTAAATTGAACCCTCTTTTATAACAGTGTTATCCTATCAGTTCTCATTTTTATACCATAGAGGAGTACCTGTGTCTTTTGCCTCCATTATTGGAGAAGGAATTATACTGTATTCAGGTATAACTATAATTCACCTGTGTAACACATATGGTGGTGTCAAGCTCTAGGAGTTAGAGCAATATAGCACTGTGCTACACTGAGAGAGTATATACTGTAGGTACTAGAATAGTATAGTACTGGGCTACACTAAGATAGTATATAATACAATTACTAGAATAGAATATTACTGTGCTACACTAAGAGCAGGGCTGTATTTACCACAAGGCAAACAAGGCATTTGCCTAGGGTGGCACTTTCAGGGGGGGCGGCAAAAAATGCCGCCCCAAGCGCCCTGGCAAATGCCTTGTTTGCCTCGTTTCCTTAAGAGCCCAAGAGCTGGCTGGCTGGCCACCTTAGTGCCCTCCGAGGTTTTAAACTATTAATATGCTATCTGGATGGCCAGGGAGCACTGTCCTCAGCTCTTCTTGCTCCCTCATGCACCCTTCTGTGATGCCTAGAGCCAGAATATGACTTCACTCTAGCCCCGGCATCACTAAGTGGTGTGCGAGGGAGCTGAGCAAGGAGATCTCAGTTCCCTCGCCGCCCACACAGCCAGCAGAGCCAGCCCAGCCAGCAGCCCCACCAGAGACAGCAATGAGCCTGCCCAGCCAGCCCACCAGCATTCAGGGACAGGATCCACTCCAGCTCGCCAATAGCAGGGAGGCTGGGTGGATTTAGAAAAAAATTAAATATTAATAATTGGTGAGTGTATGAGCAAATGTGTTTGGGTTTATGTCTATCTGTCTGTCAGTGTGTGTGTGTGTGTCTGTCATTGTGAGTGTGTGTATGTCTGTGAGTGAGTGAGTGAGTGAGTGCGTGTGGCTGGCTGTCAGTGTGTGTGTAGCTGTCAGTGTGTGGCTGTCAGTGAGTGAAGGTGTGTGTCAAATCAGTGAGGATGTGTGTGTCTGTGAGTGTTAGTGTGTGTGTGTGTGTGTCAGTGTATGTGTATCTGAGAGTGTGTGTCTGTCATAGTGGGTGTGTGTTGGTTAAACAGTGTGTTTGCCAATGACTGTGTATCTGTCAGTGAGTGTATGTCAGTGCATGTATCAATGAGGTCATGTGTCTGTCAGTCAAAAAGGTGGCCTTGACACGAATTGGTGGGGCACATTTAGAGTAGGGGGGTGTCTCAATTTAGTTGTGGTACTAGAATAGTATAGCACTGTGCTACAATGAGACAGTATATAATATAGGTACTAGAATAGTATAGCACTGTGCTACAATGAGAGAGTATATAATATAGGTACTAGAATAGTATAGTACTGTGCTACACTGAGAGAGTCTATAATATAGGTACTAGAATAGTATAGTACTGTGCTACGATGAGAGAGTATATAATATAGGTACTAGAATAGTATAGTACTGGGCTACACTAAGAGAGTATATGATACAATTACTAGAACAGTATAGCACTAATACTGCACTGAGAGAGTTACTAGAATAATATAGCACCAACACTGCACTGAGAGAGTGTATAATATAGGTATTATAATAGTAAACCAATGGGGATTTATAGTAAAGATACTAGAACAGTATAGCACTGGGAGGACATGTAATATAAGTTCTAGAATAGTGCAGCATTGTACTGCACGGAGAGGTAATATAATATAGACACTGCATTATATTCGTAACATATCTGCTACACCGGGAGCATATAGGTATCAAATTAATTTAACAATTTAAATCCATTGATTTCAAGTACTTTTTAGGGACAATTTGTAAAGGTCTACAAAGATGAAATGGAAATATTGTTTTTATGTTTTAAACTCAGTTTACTTTGCTATTGTATTTCTTACAATAGCTTAACAGATGTGTTCCCTTGTCTTTAACACTGCTTTATTATTTCAGTGCTTATTCTGAGTAAATCTACCAAGGTAAAGGTTGAGCAATCACAGAACTAACTTACCATTCTGTATTGATCAAGACAAAAAATAGGTTTCTTAGAAATTATGGACTGTGTGCCATAAATCTAAAGCTGTCGTTTTGGCATGAACGCGTTTTAGTTTAAAACTTTGTATTTTGAGTTTTTTATATTACAAGTGCATGTACTTGTATGTGCATAGTCTTTGAGTGTGCAGTAGCATGTAATCTGATTACAACTATAACAGAAATGCCTCAATCCTACAACATACATGTTGGTCTATAAAGCTGTGAACTCCCCACAATGAATAGTATTTTTCTCGTGAATACCTTTCTTTTTGAATCCAACAATCTCAGCTCTCTTTTTGCTCCCAAATATTGTCCAGTTAACCCTTTACAAGGTTAATTCTACTGTACCTGATTGTTTAAAAAAATAATAATATATATATATATATATATATTTCTGTCCTTTGTATTTTACTCTCAATCTAGAGTTATTTTAAAAAGTGCTATCAACTCCAGGATATTTTATTGCTTCCCCCTTACACCTGCCCACAAATTGCTCTTACCATTACTGAGTGTCCGACTCCCTGTTCTCCATTCCTGTCCAATCTCTGCCCATCCTCCTTGACTCTGATTGCTGTATGGAGTTCCACCCTTGGTCATGATGCCCGCTTGCTCTCCGTAACAGCTCCCTGCGGCTGAAGCCCGTCCATAAGCTGGTACCGTTGGGTATCCTGTCAACATCCCACCATGTGAAGCGGGCAGTGGTCTTCCAAGGATGTCAGAAATGCCGTGGGGTGTCCCTGCAGGTAAGTGACATCCCAATACTGATGGACTCAGCTTATGAAAGGTAGCATGGGCTGGGAACTGACAGCCAGGGGTTTTGATTTCAGAGTATGGAGGCAGCATAAATGCTCCGGTGTGGTGTGTCTCCATATCTCTTAAAGGTTCCTTAGATGTTTTGCTCTCCCAACGTGGAACCAGTAAAGGAACTGGGATAGTTCTCACAGCAGGTCAAACCCATGGAACACTTTTAGATGCCTAATGGCTCTGGTTAAGGAATCTCCAATCGCTGCCTTGTCACCAATGGCTTCAAGCCCAAATGTTGCGCGGACTGCAGAGGCAGGGTGCTGGATAGGCAGTATCTGTGCTGTGTCAATGGCAATTTCCAGCTCTCTCACATTTGCATTTTGCTTAATGCCGTCTCGTTTCTTTATTTATTGTACTCTCTTCCCTGTCCTCACTAGCTTTAGCCTTTCCTCTACATTATAACCTTCCCTGTTCTTTGGTTTTTATACATCTCAGTTTCCTTAACCCCTATCCTCTGCGGTCTGTTTTACACTTCTCTTGTTTACTCACTTCTTTCTATTCCATGATCTACCTCTCCTCCTTCACCTTCCACATTTAGCCCTTTTTATGCTCTCTCCACAGCCCCTCTGCAAATCTCTGTCTCTCACTCCATCACTGTCTTTCTCAAACTCTCATTTCTCATGTTATGTCTGTCTGCCTCGGTCCTTCACTGTCTCTCTTGTTCCGTCGTCCCTTTCTTTTTCTCCTTTATCTTGCTCTCTCCCGTTATTATTTTTCACTCTGTCACATTCTTTTTGCAATTCACATCTCCTTCGCTCATGTTCTCCCTCAATTTTTCTTCTTCAGATCTTCAGTTTTCCCAAACTTGCTCATTCGCACCCCCCTTTTTTTACATTTTCATTTTGTTTTTATAAAATGTCCAGAACCCTCTCATTCCTAGCAACCTCACTCTTTCGATGACTTTCCTATAAACTCTCTATATTTTCCTTTATGTCCCTACACCTTTTATTCTCACTTGTCCTCTTCACATTGACTGATAATTTGTCCAGTCCTTGTTGATCTCTCTCTCTTTTTTCCCCTTCCTTTGTCTTAACCTCTTTCCTATTTTCTAATCTCAGCAACTTTCCCTCTTCTTATAATCCTTTTCGACAATAGATAAGGGCAAAACACAAGTACATATTACCTTCCCATTGAATCCCCCTCCCCTGCGTGATGCAGTCCTGTTGGCTGGGGTGATGGGTGAAGGGCACTGATTGGCCTCTCCCACACAGCCTGCTAAATGTGCCTTAGATAAATTGAACTTTAAGATAGCGATTTAATGAGTTTGATTTTTCCACAGAGATGTTTGTCCACTAGCTGAAGCCACCCATGCCTTTTAATACAAATAATAGGATTTATTGTAAACTAATAGATTGCAGTTCACAGCCCTATAACTTCAATTCAAATGTGCCATTAATTTCTTCAGCTGCTTGTTTTTATTGATTATTTTTAGTGAGGTTGCCCATATCGTGCTCCCATGTTTAAAGGGACACTGTAGGCACCCAGACCACTTCAGCTCATTGAAGTTGTCTGGGTGCTGTGACCCTTTTGCACTTAGTGCTGCAATGTTAAACATTGCAGTTCCAGAGAAACTTGCAGCTCTATGTCTGCCCACAGTGGCTGTCTACCAGACAGCCACTAGAGGGCTTCCTGAATCGAAACTGACTTTTGGTCCGTTATCTCCTCACGGACCAACAGCGTCAGATTTTCCCCATAGGAAAGCATTGAATAACGCTTTTCTATGGGGAGGTCTAATGTGCTCGTGGGGAGAGCCTGACCCAGCACCGAGGGACATCGGCACTGGATTCAGGTAAGTGGCTGAAGGGGGGGGGGGGACTTATTAACCCTATAGTGCCAGGAAAACAACTTTGTTTTTCTGGCACTATAGGATCCCTTTAAGATGCACAGGGTTTTTATACCTTATCTCTCTGTTTTAAAACTGCTTTTATTGTTAGCTACCTCACAGAGCTGCTAATCACAACAATATAGCACACCACATGCTTATTTATGAGGTAATTAAGATAAGGCATTGTTCTTGAGATACAACCTAGCCCTAGATCAGGAATGCACAGAACTGGATCTCCAGACTGTGTAGGACTACATTGATCAAATTCACAGCAAGTCTGTTTATTGGACACTAGTCTTAGGAATACAAAGCTTTATTCTTAACACTAAGTTTCCCTCCGCTCCCCCCCCATCCAACGGCACTCAAAGGGTTAAATATTTTTTAAAGCATTCACCTTATTCCAGCCCAGGGTTTCTTGGCACTGGCTTCGTTTCTGCCCCCTCGGACATAATCACAACGGGAAACTTAATGCGCATGCGCGGCGAGTGCTGCACCCACATTAGGCCTTCTCCATTGAAAAGCATTAATCCCTTAACACCGTTATGGCGTTCTATGCCATCCCCATTATAATGGGCTTTAAAGCCGTTGCGGGGGCATAGAACGCCGTAACGGCTTTCTACCCCAGGAGCTCCGCGGTACTTACCTTCACTGGGATCCTCTTTGGGAGGACTGCCTGACAGCCCAGGGAGCCCTCCCGGCAAATCAGGCCTCGGGGGCCATGTGATCGCTCTCAAAGATTGATCACATGGCCCCCTATAGCTGGCTGTGGATCTGCCAGCAGGGGGACTGTCTGTGCTGTCAGACAGCCCCCCTGCTGGTGGGAAAGTAAAAAAAAAAAAATATTAATACACATGTTGAAATAAATTAAATATATTTATATATATATATATATATATACATATAATTACAATAATAAAGAAATAAAATATTTGTAAAAAAATTTAATGAATTATTTATACATATGTAATTTCATTCTAACTGTATTTTGTTATTAATATATATATTGGTAACAAAATACACTTAGAATGACATTCTATATATATCTATCTATATATAAAATACGAATAAACGCAAATATATATATATATATAGATAAATATATATGATTACATAAATGATTATATAAGTATACACGTAGAATTTAAATACATATATATGTATATATATTAAAATTATACGTGTATATTTAAGTATTAATCTTTTAACATAATCATGTCATTTAATTAATAAAAAATTGATTGACATGCCTGACAACTCAGGCAGAAAGTGCAGAGAATTTAATTTGTAAGCACTATATTTAACACTGTAACTTTCCAAGACACCATAAAACCTGTACATGGGGGGTACTGTTTTATCGGGAGACTTCGCTGAACACAAATATTAGTGTTTCAAAATGATACATTGCATTACAACAATGATATCTTCAGTAAAAGTTAATTTTTTTGCATTTTTCACACACGAACGGCACTTTTACTGACGATATTGTTGTAATATGTTTTACTGTTTTGAAACACTTATGTTTGTGTTCAGTGAAGTCTCCCAAGTATAACAGTATCCCCCATGTGCAGGTTTTTTGGTGTTTAGGAAAGTTAGAGAGTCAAATTCCATTTTTCATATTAAAATGTTGCCTTTGAGACCATATGGTAGCACAGGAATGAGAATTACCCCCATGATGGCATACCATTTGCAAAAGTAGACAACCCAAGGTATTGCAAATGGGGTATGTCCAGTCGTTTTTAGTAGCCACTTAGTTACAAACACTGGCCAAATATTTGTTTTTTGCTTTTTTCACACAAAAACAAATATGAACACTAACTTTGGCCAGTGTTTGTGACTAAGTGGCTACTAAAAAAGACTGGACATACCCCTCTTGCAATACCTTGGGTTGTCTACTTTTGCAAATGGTATGCCATCATGGGGGTAAATCTCATTCCTGGGCTACCACATGGTCTCAAAGGTAACATTACTAATCTGGCAAATTTTAATATGAAAAATGGAATGTGCTATATTTGACCCTGTAACGTTCCAAAACACAGTAAAATCTGTTAATGGGGGGTACTGCTGTACTCGTGAGACATTGCTGAATACAAATTTGTGCATTTTATTGCAGTAAAAGCGAACAGTATTAAGACATTTACAGCTAAAATGTCAGGCGGAACTACAATTTTTTTAAAATATCTTAATGCTCACAGTTTTTTTCATTTTATTCATAATAAGTTATGTTTCATATATGAATAGTTCATGAGAAATTAAAGCCCTGTTTCTCCTGAACAAAATGATATATAATAAGTGTTGGTGAACTTTATATGAAAGAGGTGAATTACGGTTGAACAGACATATAGCGCAAATTCTAGTTTTAGATTACATTTTGTTTTGATCAGAACGTGTACTATTGACTCTGTCCTGAATGGGTTAAATCAATGCTTTTCTATGGAGATTTAGAAAATGGTGTATTCCTCATGTAAAGCGTAAGGATGGCCAGCGTCTTTTCACTGAGTTAAATTCCGTGAAACAGCAGTAGTTTGCTGGACATCCTCATGCTCTGTATGATGACATCTAGTGTCAGTGAAAACGCTAACAGCACTCTCCTTGCACGCGCATTAGGACCCCCTGTCGGATGATGTCTGATTATGCGAAATGTGTCCCAGTGCTGAGGGACATCGGCACTGGAATTGAGTGACTAAAGTTTTTTTTTAACCCTGTCGTAGGGGGGAGCTGCGAGGGGGAAGGGCACCAGAGGGCACTATAGTGTAAGCATACAGATTTGTATTCATAACACTATAGAATCCCTATGAAGGAACACTCCACTGTTCAAATACAAAATAAATAAAAATCACTGTTTAGTAGATTATGAAAACTTGCATGCATTAAAGCGGCACTGTCATGCCGAACTTACCTTTCCCCAATCACTTTCTCTTCTCTCCCTCTCTCAGGATCTGTTCTTCATTTCTTCCTGTCTGCTCTAGTTTTCTTTAACACATAAGACAAAGTAGGGACTATTGTGTTTTATGTATTTTTCCTATGCTTGACCAGTTATATCCCAGGGGAGGATCAAAGTCCGCTACATTTCCTGTGGCCAAAGTCATTTTCCCACACTTCTCACCTTCCTCCTGCTGCCGGCGAAACTACCGAATTTGGTCCTAACAGAATGAAAACCGTTTGTCCATTCGTGGGCAAAGGGCACTGCGCTGACTGAGCTCCGCAGAGCGGGGAAAGGCTTATATAGGTTTCCCACCATCTAGCCCCCCTGGGCCCCTCATGCCTCCATAAATATAGTGTTACAAATTGCTATTTGTAACTGCCCCTTTAAATTATAAATTGCCCTGCTTCCCTGGATTGTGGAGAAGCCTGTTTGCCAGCCTCCTTCCTCATGACTATGGCCCTGGGAGATTGGGCCCCTTAAAAACAGTATTCGGCCCTAACAGAGTGCATGTCACTCATTCTGGCCCTTTAAATACAGTGGGGTCATTCGGTACTTGCCCTGTGTGAGCGGTGATACCCCAGATAGCTATGCCATGGAGCCTATTCATATAATGAAAGACTATGGGAAAGACTTTAGCTCCATGGCAATTGAACTGTGCGAATAGGATCTGCGCGCTATTCGGTAGTTTTGTGCGCTCAGATCCCAGCTATCTGGGGATATGTGAAATGTCTGTGTGTTATGTGTAAAAGGTGACTTTATGTATTTTAAAATGTTTTACTGTCTTTGTGTCCCCATGTGCTCAATGGAGTATGTCTCTGTCCTGGGAGGTAATTTAATTACTTCTCCATTGTCTCCAGGAGAGAGGGCTCTGTAAAACCGGTCTGAGCCGGAAAGCCATGCTGGCAGGGGTTTTAAAAGATACTTTACTAATTTTTGAACACCTGGTCTGATTCATGCCACTTTTTGATATGCTGTTCCCCTGAATGGATTGATTGTGGATATGTATTTTTATGTGAATGTGATGTATGGTTTAAGAGTTATGAAAGTTGGGTAGAAAGTATGTTTTAACTGTATGTATAATTGAGTTTCCTCTCAGGATAAGGGGAGGGAATATGTGGGATGTAACTGATGTGTGAGTGGTTATTTTATACCTCCCTGGGGGCGGACCTGTATTTGTAACAACTGCAATAAAAACCAGGCTGGGTGTGCCAGCACCTCAGACCTCTTCTGACCCTCAATACGTAGCCTTGTCTCGTTATTGGAGGGAACTGCTATATCACACTGGGGATTGCTATGCTCTGCATATTCCCCTGAGCTTTAATCACTTACCTCTTTTAAGAGCTTGTTCCGGATACGCTCTCCTGGAGGAGAGGTCTTCCCCACACGGTCCTGGAGGACAGAGGCCAATCCAGGGTGGACAGAAGACGGCGAGGCTCCAGTTAAGCTACGGCGGTTGTGGAGTCTGCGGTGGCTGTGGTGTCCAGTGCGGTGCTTGTGGTCCTCGGCGCAAGCTAGGAAGCGTCCATCAACGGAGGGTACTCGGTCGGAGTACACGGAGCTCCGTTACAAATAGTAAAAATCTTACTGTTCAAGCCTGAAGCTGTAAATCTGCATGCTGTTAGACTCAGAAAAACAAGCAGTCTGCTGTCATGTGGAAGCCTGATCCAATCACAGTGCTTCCCCATAGGATTGGCTGAGACTGACAAAGAGGCAGATCAGGAGCAGGGCCAGCATGATTCAAACACAGCCCTGGCCAATCAGCATCTCCTCATAGAGATGAATTGAATCAATGAATCTCTATGAGGAAAGTTCAGTGTCTGCATGCAGAGGGAGGAGACACTGAATCACAGGATGCTGTGCACAGTGCTGTCCTGTGCTCTGCTGACAGCAGATCTGAGTGGATGGAGGCATATTATGCCTCCATCAACTCCGAAGTTCCTCTGGTTCACTCTGAGTGACTGCAACTGGAGGTGTTCCTAGCTTTCAATGTAAACACTGTATTTTCTCAGAAAATACAGTGTTTACATGAGAAAGGCTGCCGGGAGCTATAGTTCTCACCTGAACAACCTCATAGTGTCCCTTTAAGTCTTGTTTGAGCCTTGCAAGTAACCGATCAGGCAAGGCTCAAGTGTCAAATTGCAGGGCATGGAAAGGCTTTTTAAGCCTTTGCCTGCCCTGCGGAGCTCAGTCTGTGCGGTGTCCTCGCTGGGTGAAGATGGATTATTATTTTTTGCGTCGTGATTTTTTTTTTGTGTTTTTTTTTTTTTATAATTCTTTCTTTTTATTTGTGCATATGAAAACAGATTACATGAATTCTTGCAGTGCCACAACAGCGACTGCAGGCGGATTTTGAACATCAAGTTGTCATGGCATGCAGTGAAAAGCAGCACATTTTTTGTTGTTGTTATTTTTCATGCAAAAGTATCCCGTTAAATAAGACAAGTATGTTAGTGCATAGATTACAGTGCTAGACAAAGAATTACAGACACTCTAATGCCTTGCCAAGACATCATTAACATGAACTATTGCTAAGTATGCGTCTGAACTAAAAGCTGGCTCATCAATCTAGTCATAGGGCAATGATAGCGTAATCGCTTCAGGTTACATGCTCTGTGCACTCCTACAGAAACTAACGTAGTGCAATTTACAGGTGCGCAGGCAGGCGAGTTGTTATATCCAATTCAATGGGACGATGGGATCTACAAGCTTATGACAGTGAATATAAATTTTAACTGAAATAAGTAAGTGTGGGCTTTCAAGATTATTACACGGTTGGACTTCAGTATTTCCACTGCAAAATGGGTAGGTGGGCGGCCACCGGGGCTGGGTGCATTCCTGTATTATAAGGTATAAACATTAGACATAGTAATATAATAGTATGGCTACGGTGACTGTTAGATCGCTCTTTGGGTGGCAAGAGGTAAATAGGTAGCTGCTGTCTCTTAGGTAGCTGATGTTGTGAAACAGCTTCTCTTATTTAGTCAGTGTCCTGTGGTGTTGTGAGAGTCTCTATGCTGGCATGTATGACTCCTTTCCCTCGGACACTGATCCATCACCATGGCTGTTCAGCTTCACAGGCGCTCGTCTGTGTGTGGTAGGTCTCCCCTTGTCATGCTTGATGGTCCTGGGGGTGTAGCACTTGTAGTTGTGTAGGTCCGTTTGGCTGGTACATGCTGCGGCACAATTGCATTTTGCGCCTTCTGCACTCTGCCCCACCTAGGTACAACCATTGCGGGCTGGGGGTCTCTCACTCTCCCAGACCGCGGCGATTATTCTGCGGTTTTCTTTTGCTTGAAGCCCTCCGGCTGGGCAGATGATGTAAGCGCAGTTCAAAGGGGCTCCGTGGTGCAGGAGCAGATACTGTTGAGCTGTCAGCCGCCGCCATTTTGTGAGACAATTCGAGGGTTCCATGCGCCTCAGCCCCCGCCCGTCTCAGGCACTCCCCAGTGGGGACCGGGATGACCCCCCGGTCCAAAGGGGGGGGGGAAACAGGGCCGGCAAGCAACTCTTGCTGTCCGTCTGTAGCAGCAGGGGAGGGAGACGCAGCAGCGGCCGTCCACCACGCTCCCCTCCCTGGTAGGCCACAGGCCTTGAAGCTCCGTGCTACCTTCAGGTGACCAGAACTCCCGATCTCGGGGTCTGCAGCCGCTCCCACAGCCATGGGTGTCTTGTAGTCTCGTTTAGTGTACGAAATTCCGCAGTATGTAGCTTAAGAGGCCCGGTTTCTCCGGAGCCTCTCCTGCATGCGACCGGTCAGCATGGCGGTCCGGCCCCGCCCCCTTTCAGTGTTTTTTTTATTTTTGCGCTCTGGTGTTTGTTTTACAAGTTCGGCGGCAATTATGGATTTTTATTTGGCATTTTCTGGGGCTGAAAAAATAAGGTTTGAGAAAAAAGAAGACATCTAATGGTAAGTGTTACACTGTTACTGTTTATAACACTGCTACAACTAACGTTATGCTGGATACTTTACAAAGAGCTGTTGTCACACTGGAAATACAAAACTCACGAATGGATTCATACCGAGGTTCGGCAAACGATTGACGGACCCCCCAGTTCTTGGCGTGTGCCGCCACTTCACCACAGATTAAGTGCCCCTTCATGGCGGTCCCCATTCGAACAGTGATAACACCAAGACAGAGAGCGGGGATTGGTATATTACCTGTCATGCCTTAACTATGGTATCCTCTTACTTCCTGGTTCCACGGAGCTTAGCCACACCCCTTTATGACACGGTCTCCCTATTTAATCCGACCGCACCAGCTGATCGACGCTGGATTATTGAACTACGTTCCGTACTCACGAACCGGCTACAACATCGTTGTGAAAGCCCTCTGTTACCGGACCGGACTAGAAGACTTCAAGTTCCCTTCACCTCTCCTCTTCCACGACTAAAGCTGAACTCTCTCCTTCCAGGATAGCCGCCTCTGAGGAGATCTCGGGAACCAGTGTTCTATGTGCCGGAAGCTAAGTAAAACCTCTGTGATAAGCGTTGCATTTCAAAGCTGTTATTTCCTGTCTTCAAAGTCCTTCGATAAAACAAAACCGTTACAGCTAACTTCAACTCATACTTCATCTCAGTTAGCTGCATCTGTATCGCTTCAGTTAAAGTCTATGGAACAGCTATTGTAACTTCTTATCACCTAATTCATTAATACTACTAAGAGACTCTTTCTGATTCAGTGTCTGCTAATTACTACCATTTACTACTTAAAGCTGCAGTGCCTGTAATTGTGGACTTCAGTTATCGTTTACTACTTAAAGCTACGGTGCCTGTAATTGTGGACTTCAGTTATCGTTTACTACTTAAAGCTACAGTGCCTGTAATTGTGGACTTCCGTTATCGTTTACTACTTAAAGCTACAGTGCCTGTAATTGTGGACTTCAGTTATCGTTTACTACTTAAAGCTACAGTGCCTGTAATTGTGGACTTCAGTTATCGTTTATTAATTAAAGCTACAGTACCTGTAATTGGACTTAAAGTCAATACCTTTTACTTTTGATAATAAATATTCAAACTATAAGAAATCTGCAGTTGTGTTCCTTCATAACAAATGTTTAGACGTGACATTACCCTAGCCGGGGAGAGTTCCATAAGATCATGCCGAGGTACCGCTGCCTATTGTCACCGCTAAAAACATGGCCGCCACCTCGTGTTCGGGACAAAGAACACACAAAAGACTTTGTATCCAAGAGACTGACTATGTTATTCGTGAGGTCTGAGCGCTATTCACCCGGATGATGCACTCAGACCTGAGCTATATAACGATAGGTAGGATGTGAAGGATTCCTGGTAAAATGTTGTAATTATATATTTTCTACAGTTTTCCCGTATGGATATTCCACGTGGGATTTTGGGCCCTTGGGGATAATCGAGACACACTAGCCGTTGGATTCATTATCCCCAAGGAGGGAGGGGACTTATTTCAAAAGATACAGTGTATTGTAATTGGTTGATTGTATGTTTTGTCCCGACATGCCACCCGGTCCAGAGGGGGCTGTCCCTGGACTGGGAACGTTTGCATAAATAACGCTGTCCTGTGTCAGTAAAGCCAGTTCTTATTTTGACCCTCAAATCGCAGCCTCGACTCGTTTTGTGGGGAAAGGGTATCCTAGCTGAGTTATAGCTAGTGGGAGATTCTACACTTGCAGGTCTCTGTCGATTACTGCTCCGTTCGACTCTCCGTGTTCGGGAACCAGGACATCCAAACGATCCAACCTCCTGCTAGACCGGAGGCAATCGTAATAGTAAGTATGATTTTTTTTTTATCCCCTTCTATTGTAATTTTGGGCCCCCACCTGCTGCCTATGGGTGGGGGCTGGAGGGCTGAATGCAGTAGGTCCCCCCCATTGTCATTTTGGGCCACCACCTGCCGCTCATGGGTGGGGGCGAGAGGGGGGACAATAGGGCCCTCCCCCTCCTATTTTCACTAGGGCCTCCATCCGCCGCTCATAGGTGGGGGCCAGGGGGGGTGACAATAGGTGTGTCCCCCCTATTTTTTACTAGGTAGGCCCCCCCATTGTATCTGAGGGCCCCCACCCGCCGCTCATTGATGGGGGGCCAATGGGGGGCACTAGGTCCCCCGTTTAGTTTAGTGGTCTCCACTCGTGGTGCACGACTGAGGGACCCCGTGGATTATTTTTACACCCTGTTCCAAATTATTATGCAAATTATATTTTTCTCATTTACCTAAATAATTGATGTAAAGAACAGTCAGCATAATTCTCATGTTCTCAACTATTAAGAGTACAATTCACATTTTATTGAACAAACCCCCTAATGATAACAGCATTTTTTTTAAACATAAAAAACTTACAATGCACTTTTCAGAATTATTACGCACAGTAAGTTTCAAAACACTTTATAGGTTGTACAGAACTGAAAATTGTCATTTGTTGTGTTTGCAGCATATTTACTGAAATCAAAAGCCTTTTCAATCAAACTTATAACAACATTTTAACAGGTTACGTTACATTTTAATATAGGACCCATTTTTTGATAGCAGCTTCACAAGTCTTGCATCCATTGAACTTGTGAGTTTTTGAACAGTTTCTGCTTGAATTTGTTTGCAAGATGTCAGAATAGCCTCCCAGAGCTGCTGTTTGGATGTAAACTGCCTCCCACCCTCACAGATCTTTTGCTTGAGGATGCTCCAAAGGTTCTCAATAGGATTGAGGTCAGGGGAGGATGGAGGCCACACCATGCCTTTCTCTCCTTTTATCCCCATAGCAGCCATTGATGCAGAGGTATTCTTTGCAACATGAGATGGTGCATTGTCATTCTCTGAAACTGACATGTTTATAGCAGGCAGGGTTAACCCTAGCTGGACCTGGCACCCAGACCACTTCATTGAGCTGAAGTGGTCTGGGTGCCTAAAGTGGTCTTTTAATTTCAAATGGACAAAGCGATACACTCATTTTAGGGGTGTAAAAAGGGAGTGTGGCCAGAGATGGGGGTCTTACAAAAAAATCTAAGATAACTTAAAGGGACACTGTAGGCACCCAGACCACTTCTGCTCATTGGAGTGGTCTGGGTGCCAACTCCCACTACTCCTAACCCTGTAAGTGTAATTATTGCAGTTTTTTTATAAACTGCAATAATTACCTTGCAGGGTTAACTCCACCTCTAGTGGCTGTCTACTAGACAGCCACTAGAGGTCTCTTCCTGGTCCATAGCACAGGAAACCTGTGCTAGAGCGTCGCTGGACGTCCTCACGCTGTGTGAGGACCTCCAGCGACGCTCAAATCCCCATAGGAAAGCATTGAAATTCGTTTTCAATGCTTTCCTATGGGGAGACCTAATGCGCATGCGTGGAATTGCCGCGCATGCGCATAAGGTCTCCTCGGCCGGTGGGCGGGATCAGTCTCGCCTGCCGGCCGACGGAGCCAGTAGGAGGAGCAGCGCGGAGGAGGAGACAGCGGCGAGGGACAGCTGCCTCAGGTAAGTGACTGAAGGGGTTTTCACCCCTTCAGTAACTGGGGATTGGTGGGTGGGAGGGAGAGGGACCCTCCAGTGCCAGGAAAACAGATCGTTTTCCTGGCACTGGAGTTTCCCTTTAATGATAATTTAAGTAAATAAGAATTAATTGAGAGCAAGAACAATATATCTCATTTACACAGACTAATTTCGAAACACATTTATTGTAGTTTAAATACACAGAACTGTGAGTATTATTGCTGTTGAGCTCTGTCATACCCCAGACACACCAACTGCATGGAGATCCTAGAAAAGAGGGATATTAGGATAGACATGAGGGACTTGGGTCCAAAATAGGAACTGTCCCATGTAAGTATGGACACTTGGGAGATATGGTATTGACTTATATAACTAAAACAGAATTGAAACATTCCACGTTATCTTGTGGACAGTAAAGGGGTCAGGCTTTGGGTCCCAGAAGAGCCACGGTTTAACCTCTTAGTGACCACTACCATACAGCACTTTTGGACACCAATTTACCCTAAACCTTGGATGTTTTTTTTAAACAAGTTATCATCAGTTGTGTAGAGACCCCACTATGGAGAACTCAGGCATAGACATCATTCAGTAGTGTTTTAGAGTCTGCCCTCCGCACAGGGCTGCATTAAGAGCCCATTGGCCCTAATTGCAGAATTTTATTGACAGAAAACACTAAACATCCATTACTCCCAAGGTATATGATGGAGGTGGTGCTGGAGGGAAACTCACAGGATGCAGCTGTCAGAAAACACATACCCTATGCTAATCTCTCACTTTCATCTCTCAAATCCATACCCCCATAACAGCAGTGTCCAGTGAAGCAGGAGGTTGATGGGTGGGGTAAAAAGTTGGGCCACTGACGCAGGCTTTGTAACCATGCAAAGGGGTGGACATGTGCAGAAAAGTGGCATGTCTGTCCAAAGAATTGGAAGGTCAGCCTGGCATGAATGAATTTCAGGCTCCCTACCAATCATGCAGCCTGGCCAACTAAGGACGTATTATGCAGACAGCGCCCTGAACTTGAAGCAAATGTGTCTAATTATTTGCTCGCGCTACACATTCTGTGGACTCTCCCTGAGCACTGACTTGTCCACTCTTCTCCTTACCTTCTTACTAGCAGATATAAACTCCTGGTATGCAAAAGGTGGATGTAGTGAGTGTATAAGAAAAGGAACATGCAACAGTGTTAGAGAAACTGAAGCAGCTAGAGAATTTGCACAGTGAGCATAGTCAGCTTTACCTGCACTAATTTCATTGTCAGCCAGTCCACACAAGTTTTGTTCCCATACATCCCTCTTAAGTTTCCATACTTAATTCCTTCTGCACAAAGCTAGAGCATGTGAAGAGTAGTTCAAAAAAAATATATCAATGAGCCTATTCAATGGGCATGGGTCTGGAGCTTCAGCACCATCAGCCCCTACGTTATTCTGGCTCTGCCTCAGCTCTTCAGGAACAAATTGAAACGGTATGTGCAGCAATCCCACTGGAAACTTCAGGCAAAGTTGCCTGAGCAGCAGTTCTACTTACTAATAAGTGTCTGTACGCTAATTGCTACCACTTTGAGCACCTATAGTAATTGAACAGGTTAAAGGTAACTTTTATTCATCTCTTGGTGTTTAGATGAATTTAGTATTAAAATATTTATACAGGTTTTTCTTTGCTGACGGGTGTATACATTTTTATGGATCCATTATATCCTTGAATATTCTGTTTGTTCAGAAATGAGATGTTGGAGAACAAAACCCCCAAATACTAAATAACTAAATGAAACTTTCACATCGCTACTTGACGTTGAGAGTAGCGACGTGTAACATGTTCAGTTCCCAGTTTCATTTAGCTTTGGTATTTTTGTTCTCCCCGCCCTCTCTTTTTTTATTACCCAGTGCAGAAATGTGTTACCTACACTTCTTATAACTGCTGCTTATTATGGTGACCATGCCTTGCTAGGATATTGTTATAAAACTGCAGTACATGAATACTTGTTCTCCAGATATTTTTTTTTCCCCATTAAGTTCTTTTGAGTGTGGTACCGCTATTTTGTTGGAAGTTTCAGAATTGGAGGAACATTGTGGCACCGAGAACTTTGAGCACATCTACTGCCATGGTAGAGTGAATCATTTGTTTCCTGCTGTTTTTGTGATAATTTATGTATACATTTTTTTCATTAGTTCTGATTAACAAATCTTCTCTCTTATTTGGGGTAGCAGCACACACTTTTTTTTTTTGTTTGCTTTATGTTTTGTTTTAAGACTTGCAATGCCTACTTGTAGATCATTATAAACCGGTTAAAGAGAAGTGGACTCAGGACAGAACTCTGACGCATCCCTCTTACCACTTTTGTCCAGTTTGAAAATTTTCCATTTACAACTTTCTTTACTCTTATCTTTAAGCCAGTGTTCTATCCAAGAACACGATTTGTCATCTAAACCAACTGATTTCAGTTTTACTTGTGATCCTTCTTTTAAAATATCCCTTAAAAATGACTTCTTTGGGGGGCGGAGCTTAACCGCCAAACGAAGCAGACGTGGGCGATATGAGCTCCTGCATGGCGGACAAAACTTGGGGTAAAAGCGGCGGCTACGAGCCACGAGGCTCACGAGGGTGCACTACCCATGCTGGGGAGGCACCACGGAACCGAATCATGTAACTCCGAAGTCCGTCGAGACCAGGGGCGCAGGAAGCCATGTGCGACCTAGTGGAGCTGGAACCGGGGTGAGTCAGACGCCCCCCCCGGCCCTGGGGCTCCCGAAGGGCGACACCAGCACCCATCCCCCCCCCTTTGGACCGGTGGGGGATATCCCGGTCCCCGCGGGAGCGGCAGATCTAGGCAGGTGACGGACTCGACCAAGATGGCGGCCCAGCAAAGGCCCAAGTCCAAAGACGCAAGCGCCGGGCTGGAGGCCTTTGACCGGCTCTGTGGGAGCTTTAGGATGCTACTTCACAACCAGGGACTGACATATTACCAAGCGGAGAGAACGGTGGCATCCTGGATCCGACCCGTAACCCGGCGCCGCCACTGTGGGCCCCTGCCTCGAGCCCCAAGAGCTGCTACCCGGCAACACAGATACCAACGCTCATCTAGGCGGGCGGGGAAGCCGGACTGCTCGGATGCTGGCACTCGCCCCCGCAAGCGAATCCCTCGAGCAAGCACCTCGACTAGCCCAAGAACGTGGGACCAACATAGCCTATTTCTGCCTTCTACAGTCGCAGCCGAAACCTATGCCACGACACAGAGATCCACTCTGCCTAGTGCTGGAGCTACATACCGTCCGCGGTACACATCTGAGGAGACATGACTCAAAGCATGTACAGAGAGCTGGGAGGTGAGCCTGGAGACGCCTGGGCCTACTAACCGGGAGGCCGGAGTTCGTGAGACAACCCCCATCAGAGCGGTCAGCGAGAAACGGGACTATCCTTCTATGGGCATTGGCTGAGCGACCCACCGAGCAAGAAGCACACTGTGCCCTCCGTTCTGTCTCCATAGTACCCACATTGGGGACCTACAGTTCTTTTACATGTACTGTTGCTATACCTAGATGAACCACCTATAAAGATATTTAATACTCACCTCTTTGCTCACCCAATGACCCTAACCTCCTGATACAAGTTACAATTCTAGCCTTATTGCCCCCTCCCCCATTATTAACCCGACTTGTCAGAGCTCTGTACTGATGTCCTTGTTATTAATGTTGATGCCTGAATTATTAGTTTATTTTCTTGTATTTTGGCTACAACTGTTTTGCTATCTTATTTCTGACATCTTTCTATTAGCACAGGACATACATAATTTTCAAAGCCTGAAGACAAGGTGCCACCAGCAGTCCTGCCGCAGCAGTTATACCCACGGCTACACAATTACCCGACATACGCAAGGCCACCAAGAGAGCTTGACTTTCACTCTCCCCCCCCCCCTCCCCAGGGTAACCGGGGATTACTTAATCTCCCTTCGTGCCACTAGCCACAGGATAACGGCTCCACGCATGCACTCCACAAATGCAAGCCACAGTTAGACCACACACATCACGCATAGGGGATGTCAGGTCCCGCAGAGACACCTAGATCTGAAGCGAAACGGTTGCAAGAATGGTTTACACGCTAGTCTCACGCTAATCAAACTTTTACTTCACGACCTAAGCTAGTGAATACCTACGTTGTTATTCATACTTAAATATAAAATGTGCTGTCTATATATAGCCATGTATCTGTCCTACGCTGATTGTTTATAATGTGCTTGATTCAGCTATCGTGGCGTCTCAAGCTTGTTTGTCATTTTTTTTGCACGTGAAAAATAAAGAATTTAAAAAAAAAAAAAAAAAAAAAAAATGACTTCTTTGGAACAGCCTATGGTCTCCCAGGCTATTGTGACTAGTCTATGGTCTCTCCAAGTTAGTCTTTCCTCAAACCTATGTCCTACTCTCAGCTTAAAGGGACTCTCTCCAGTGCCAGGAAAGCAATCCGTTTTCTTGGCACTGCAGGTCCCCTCTCCTTCCCATCATCCCATGTTACTGAAGGGGTTAAAAACCCTTCAGTGACTTACCTGTATCCAGCGCCGCTGTCCCGGCGGGGGACCGGGGCGCGACCGGCGGTGGGGGAGACCTAATGCGCATGCACTTCAGCAAACTAAAATGTTTTAGGTGTCTGGAGTGTCCCTTAAAATTTTGTGTTGCCTTCGGTGTATTGTACCTTTTTTTTTTTAACTTGTTCCATATGTACATATATACAGCACTGCCACATTTTTTGGCACTTCATAAATAAAGTATAATAATAATAGTTAGGTATGTGGGTAATCATGTATTTGTGTTGATGGGGACTGGGGGGGGGGGGGGGGGAGGGGTTAAAATTACCTTTGCCCAGTGATTCACAAATAGGTGGTCACCTTTCACTGTCATATTACATTTGTATGTGTTACGTGCATTTTTACCGGCAAAAC
The DNA here is from genome assembly GCF_036172605.1 of Pelobates fuscus. Taxonomy (NCBI): domain Eukaryota; kingdom Metazoa; phylum Chordata; class Amphibia; order Anura; family Pelobatidae; genus Pelobates; species Pelobates fuscus. The sequence continues at coordinate 262,329,172 of NC_086319.1, read as the reverse complement.
TATAAAATCATATTTTACAAACATTATGTACCACTTGTGTAACATCACCACCTACTGGTTGTTTTGAACATAGATTCCAAAAATGCAGATAGAAAGACTCAAGCTTAGATTATATTGCATAGTATTTATTCCCATATGAGCATTTATTGTACAATCAGCTTCTTATGCATATCAGAAATTGCATCTAAAAAGAGCATTGGAGAGGTCGTGAGGGTGAGTGCTTTCTCTCTCCAGAGTGGGACTGGAGGTCTGGGGTAACTGTAGTGGGGAGGGGGGTAGGCTAAATCTCTTAATATATAGAATCCTTCCCCTCCCCCCCTAAAGCTGGAACCACATTCCTGAGTCGGGGGGGGCAATTTCTTGCCCGTCCCCCCCTACCCCTTTTTATGAACATTCTGCACTGTATATGGATATTGAGTATCTCTATACACTTTCAGCCCCTGATAATGACCATGCTGCACTGTATGATGATTTGAGTATCTGTATACTCTCCCAGCCACTGCTAATAAACATGCTGGTCTGTATAAGGATGCTGAGTATCTCTATACACTTCCATCCCCCATAATAAACTTACTGCACTGTATAATAATGCAGTGTATCTGTATGCACTACCAGTAGCTTGATAATAAGCATGCTGCACTGTATAATGGTGCAATGTGCCTCTATAAATGCCTAACCACCTGAAAAAAGAACATGCCGCAATGTATAATGGTACTGAGTATCTACATACACTTGTTTAGCCCTCTACGAGTGAAAACGCTTCACTGCATAATGATACTGAGTATCTCTAACATGTAGCCCTTTCGCTTTGAAGGAAACGTAACAGAAATTAACTGCAACATGCAGAACCCTTGCCAGGTCTGCCCTGTCGACATTGTGCTGTGCCCTGTGGCCTTTAGGATAACATAGATCTATCCAGGCAAAGGGTTACTCCTATTGCTGTTTGTCGATGGACAGATAGTAAAATGATTGGAGGAAATCCCCCCTTCCATGCTGCTGGAGAGTGTATAGACATACTCAGTACTTTTATACACAGTAGTAACTGAGACACAAAGCTTTCTGCAGCTGGGATGGGTTGGGACAGGAAAAGGTGAAGTGACACCCATTTTTCCAGTTAATTTTTCTAAATGCCCCCCCTAGCAGGGGATAAAAATATGGACGCAGTAAAGGACGGAGCAGGAAGGGGGGCCACTCTCTTCTCTTCCCAAATGTCATCACATGCACATTACTTGGTAACATGCAGGGTGCAAGTCTTCATGCCATGAGCATACAGGGGGCGAGCATCTGCTTCGGACTTTGGAGGGGGAGGGCCCCTCTGTTTGACTTGGGAGTGTTTGCTTATAGATGAGCGAGAAGGAGTTAAATTTTGTACTGATTCATTATTCGTGAGGTGCAGTAAATGGCAGATGGGTCAGCTTCAGTAGCTTGTACTTGAGGTGAAGTTCTAGAAGGGAAAAAGAAAGGGGACGGAGAGAGAAATAAAGGACAAGATGGGGTAGAAATAATATCACGGGGAGAGAAGAAGGTGGGGGAAGAGACATAGAAAGGGTGAGGAGGGAGAGAGATAAAAGACCATTATTTATTGCAAGCATTATTATCCCATTATACAAGCAGACAGACTAATACAAACACATAATCAATACAGATACATGGCAATCACAATCAATACAGATACATTCTGATCAATATAAATTCACTCAGGTTAATAGCAATCTGCACAAATGTACACTACTCAATATGTATAATACTAATTACCAAGGACATTTGCTTAGCAGTGCTGATTTATAAAGCCACAACCAAATAATAATCAATCATGTGCTTCCTCTTCTATCCTCATTTTGTTTCTGTGTTTAGTACCAAATGTCTGCCCTGTGGCTAGAATACCTCCACCAAACCTATCTCCATGTCTCTAGAATGCCTCCTCCAGTCATCCTATCTTTATTTTTTCCAAATACCTCCACCATACCTGTCTCTATGTCTTTAGACTGCCTCCTGCAGTCCTGTCACCATGTCTCTAGAATTCCTCCACCACACCTGTCTTCATTTCTCTAGACTGCCTCCTCCAGTCATGTTTTCATGTCTCTAAAACAGCGGTTCCTAAATCAGTCCTCATGGCCCACCACCAACAGTGCAAGATTTATGTATTTTCCATGTTTTATTCCAATGGAAATACAGATAAAACCTGGACTGTTGGTGGGTCTTGAGGACTGGTTTGGGAAACACTGCTCTAAAATATACCTCTACCATTCCTGTTTCCAGAAAATCCAAAATAGACAGCACTAACACTCCAAAGTATACTCCGTTATTAGAAAAATGTTTTTGTTTTATTTTAAAGAAATTACATGGAATAGATTTAAAGAATAATTAAAGGTTCATATAAACAAAAATTAAAGAAAAATTAAACAACTGACAAGCTCACAACCTGAGCAAACCGCTAGCCTTTTTTTTTATTATTATTTTTACTCTATAATTCTCCTTTACCTTTGGTGGATGGACCCAGCTGGCAAATAAATATATGACAGCCTACCTTCCCGCAATCTATTACCAAAGGAAATATAGGACAGCCAGTGTCCTCTATCTACTTCTGGGTTATGTTTTAGTCACCTACCTGTGTACAGCCCTCTAGTGGTGATTGGTAACAATATCACCTTTGTTATTATTTAATTGTTCTAGGGCTATTAGGTAAAGTTTGTAATACTGGGGACAGGGAGCTCATGCAGATTTGTGCTAGTGATTTTAAAACGTGTTTCTGAAAGAATAGGATTTATGGTTATTATTGTTTACCATCTTTTGATCTCTATAGCATTTTAACTGTAATGTAATAAAAAAAAAAGTGATGTTTTATTTATTCAGTATTTATACTACATTCAGCTTTTTCTGGTCCATATAAAACAAAGCTTGAAACACCCATCACCCTGGACATATTCCCTCGCTTTACACGTTTTGTGCTAAATCAGTACTTATTCATAAGCACCTGTCTCCAGAATACTTCCTTCCACCAGGCCTGTCTGCATCATTGTACAATACCTCCACCAGTCCTGTCTACATCATTGTACAATACCTCCACCAGTCCTGTTTGCATCATTGTACAATACCTCCACCAGTCCTGTTTGCATCATTGTACAATACCTCCACCAGTCCTGTCTACATCATTGTACAATACCTCCACCAGTCCTGTCTACATCATTGTACAATACCTCCACCAGTCCTGTTTGCATCATTGTACAATACTTCCACCAGTCCTGTCTACATCATTGTACAATTCTACCACCAGTCCTGTCTGCATCATTGTACAATACCTCCACCAGTCCTGTTTGCATCATTGTACAATATTTCCACCAGTCCTGTCTACATCATTGTACAATACTTCCACCAGTCCTGTCTACATCATTGTACAATACCTCCACCAGTCCTGTTTGCATCATTGTACAATACCTCCACCAGTCCTGTCTACATCATTGTACAGTACTTTCACCAGTCCTGTCTACATCATTGTACAGTACTTTCACCAGTCCTGTCTACATCATTGTACAATACTTCCACCAGTTCTGTCTACAACATTGTACAATATTTCCTACATCATTGTACAATACTTCCACCAGTCCTGTCTACATCATTGTACAATACTTCCACCAGTCCTGTCTGCATCATTGTACAATACATCCACCAGTTCTGTCTACATCATTGTACAATACTGCCTGCATCATTGTACAAAGCCTCCACCTGTTCTGTCTACATCATTGTACAATACTTCCACCAGTTCTGTCTACATCATTGTACAATGCCTCCATCAGTCCTATCTCCATGAATCTAGATTACCTCACTCAATCATGTTTCTAGAATGTTTTTATAATATCTCCATCATACCTGTCTCCAGAATACCTCCACCAGTCCTATCTTCATGTTCCTAGAATATCTTATTCAATCATGACTCTAGAATAACTCCATCATACCTGTCTCCATAGATCAAGAATACCTTCAACAGTCCTGACTCTATGCTTCTAGGATGCCACCACCACTCTTGTCTCAATGTCTCTAGAACACCTTCAGAAATCATGTCTCCATATCTAGAATACATCCACCTTTCCTAACTATAACATCTATAATTTACCTTGTCTCTAGGAAAAGCAATTTGTAATGACTGTAATATTCTTCTTCCTGTCCCAGCTATAGGATAATGTCACGACAACTGTATGATCCAACACACAGAACTATGTAACATCTACATAGAACTAAAAAACAGACAGAACGTAAACCGGTCCCTAGAATGGCCGGTTTAATACGTTGAAAGGTAGAGAATAGTCAAGGGAAAGCCAAGGTCAAGGACGCCGGAAATACACAAGATCGATAAGAAAGCCAAGTCAGGGAAACCAGAAATTAGAATAGTCAGGAATAGCCAAAGTCAAATACCAAGAATATCAATAACAAGATCAGGAAGACGTACTCTCAGATACCAGGAATGGAAACCACAACAGGGCAATGAGCTAAGGTATTCTGGGGTTTAAATACCCCTCCTTGGGCTGTGATTGGTCAGAGCTTGGCCTGTGTGTGTTGATGTTTTTTTTTGTAATTCTGTTTTTATTGAGAATTTGTTCAAACAGTCAATACATAGGTTATGAAGATTTGTAATTTGGGACACGCAGGTCTCCAACATATCGTCAGTTTGAGGGTACTATTCACATCATGTTAAGATTACTGACTAGGTTGAGGATCAAAGCTGTAATATGATCCCCTGGTTCTTTTGGCTTGTTAGCCGAACCTTTTCCATGTCCCTCAGTCTGTACCTCTCCACGGGGCTCAAGGCATCTATCTCTGAAACTAGTGTGCGTTCCCTGCCTTATCCGCTAGTTATGCATGGAGCGCCTCCGCACCCTGAATGTCCTCCACTCGCCTGACCCACTCCTCCTTCGTCGGGATCTCCGTCTGTTTCCAGTATGCCGGTATGGAGGCCTTAGCTGCATTTAGCAGATGGCGCATGATCGATTTTTTTGTAGCTCGATATCGGTTGTTGAGAGATATGCAGGATGTGTGTGTTGATGTTGTGACGTCACACGCACGTTCGCGTAATTTTTGGAGATGGGGCTATTAATGGACGCGACCTCACGGTCGGTGCCATTTTTGATCCCGCGTGTGAAGGGGATGGACGCCCCAACGGCTCAGCTCCCGGCTTGCTGCTGCACAGGTAATTCCTTTGTGTGGTCGCACCGATCAGGTGCGACCACGTGCGGCCGTGAGCCGAGGGCCCTGACAGATAATCACATATGTGCTATTGCTAGCATAATTTCATATACTCTGTTCCCAGCATTAACCCTATAACTAGAACACTGTTACACCATGTCACAAGCATTCCACTGTCTACCATATATCTAACATACTCCCATATGATATTTCTAGCATAACTCTATTTCCATACTCCTAGCAATTTGCCAAGTTTGAAACATACTGTTGTTGCTGATGACTTTGTTAGCTTACCTTATATACTCGAGTATAAGTCGACCCGAATATAAGTCGAGACCCCTAATTTTACCCCAAAAAACTGGGAAAACGTATTGACTCGAGTAGAAGACTAGGGTGGGAAATGCAGCAGCTACTGGTAAATTTCTAAATAAAATTAGATCCCCAAAAAATTACATTAATTGAATATTTATTTTGTGTATATAATGAATGCAGTGTGTGTGTGTGTGTGTGTGTGTGTGTGTGTGTGTATGAATGCAGTGTGTATATAATGCAGAGTGTATGTGTATATAATGCGCAGTGTGTGTGTGTGTATGAATGCAGTGTGTATATAATGCAGAGTGTATGTGTATATAATATGCAGTGTGTGTATATAATGCAGTGTGTGTATGAATGTAGTGTGTGTATGAGTGCAGTGTGTTTATGTGATGCAGAGTGTGTGTGTGTGTGTGTGAGTGCAGTGTGTGTGTATGATGCAGAGTGTGTAACCTTGGTGGCGGGTGGGCATTTTTATAATTTTTTTTATTATTATTAATATTTTAATATTTTTTTATATATTATTATTATTTTATTTTAATATAATTATAATTTGTATTTTATTTTAATATTATTTAAATTTTTATTTATATTTTTTTTCGTCCCCCCTCCCTGCTTGTAAGCTGGCCAGGAAGGGGGGCTCTCATTCCCTGGTGGTCTACTGGCATGGGCTGTGTAGGAGGGGGGCTGGTAGCGAGCTGTAACTTACCGGTATGTCCATTTACACAGTTCTCTACATACCTCTATATGCCCTGTTAATGCTTGTCTTACTTGTACTATATCCTCACTTGCCTGTCTCTAAATTTGCCTTTCAGATCACTGTAGACTCATGTATTTAAACATGCTATTTTTCAAAGTAGGGGAACTCCAGCCACTGTTTAAAAAACCCACATCAGCCTCACAAAAACACAGTAATCCATACAAACTGTAAATACCAATGATATGTAAAAGTATAAACAACAAATATAATACAATGTCTGTGGCATTCATTTAATTTCCTATATAAGATGCATTTGTCAAAATCAATAATAATGTATGTACTGCTTGCTTTAAGCATTTTGGCCAGTAGCCTATGTGTTTAGTTTATAAAAAGTATATTTACATTACAGCCTAGGGACACCTCCAGTGGCCACTCCTCTGATGGCTGCTAGAGGTGGTTCCTGGGGCAGTGCTGCACAAAATATGGAGTTTAGAAAAAACTTTCAAACGTACAACTAAATGAAACATTGATCGCAGAGACCCTCAGGCATCATGGCTGCAAATGCGCAAATAAATGGTGATTGCTAATCCAGTGGTGCATACTTAGCACACTGGTTAACTCAGCCATGCATTTGTGGTAGTACTTTTTATATTTCCAGGGTTATTTACTAAAGTGATAACTGTCAGTAATTGAAAGTGAATATGAAGTGAATTTTCAAATTTAAGACTTCCTTCATTGAAATTCACTAAAGGGCAAAGAGAGTTACATATTATTCTATTGGTCATCCTACTTGCAATCCCCTTTAATGATGCAGCCCTGCCGATCTTGTTGGTGCTTTAAAACTAATAATAGTAAAAACAATAATGAGAGGGATTAACTGTACCTTTGTTTCACAGTTATAATCACGTCCAAACTACACAATCCATCTGCACTGTGCCTAACCTGTGCCTTCTGCAACACATTATTTGTGTATCACACATGTATTACACCGTATTCCATCGCTAGGTTTAATTTTACCTGTACAGCCAGGTAAACCCATGTTTTACATTTACTAGTTAGTGATGTGCTAATAATTATAGTGTTAATAACATGCTGTCAGGAGGAGGAAAACGGTGGCAAAGGTTATTCCAGCTGCCGAGGACTACAACCCCTGTCTGTTCTAGCAGCTCAGTGTACTCCTTGCTGTATAAAAGTCTCCACTATTGTGTTTACCTGCTCGATTTTCCCTTTTTGCTTTATATCTTGCCCTATCTGTGCTGGAAGTAGCTCCACATGCTGACCGCAATAACATCTCTATATTTATCCCTGCTTTGGACAGGCCTGTCCCTGGCAGTCTCACATTGCAGGTATGTTCTCTCTGTGTGCGTTAAGGTGGGGGTTGGTCTCCATAACATATCCCTGATTGGGTAGTAGAGACAGCTGAAACCCAGGGGGCTTATCAGATGATAAATCACAAGAATTCTATGGGACAAAGTGACACAAAGGAGAATGCATGCAAGAGATATACACATGCTTATGGGTATGTCTATGTAAATATATATACATCATCAGTATACAATAAAATACGGGGGATATATATTTTAATACATTAAATGGTAAAACTGTTTTTAAGCAACTGGCTACTGAAATACACAATGCATAAAAAAAACACTCTATCCAGTCCATTTATATGGTTATTTAGGGAGTATTGATTTACATATATATGTAAACACTATAAAAAGCTTAAGATTACATCAGTCAGTCTGAAAATACCTCTGATTTTACTGCAGAGGGTGTCAGTATGTCCAACATGCAATACAGGCCATCAAAGCAGGGGATTAGAGATATACAGACAGAGTGATAGATAATAGAGAAAGATAATTAGATGACAGACAGAATGAGACTGTCAGACTGACAGATATACACAAGTACATTGACAGATCATTGCAAGAAGAATAGATAGATAGATAGATAGAAAGAAAAGAAAGGCAGATGGACAGATAGTGGAAAAGACTATAATAACAGAAGACAATAGGAGAAAGCAGGACAGAAAAAAAACAACAAATCGAAAGGGAAAATGAGAGTGAGCCACAGAAGGATAGATTGAGACAAAAAACAATGAATCAATAATAAAGGCAGACAAAGAATAGGGAGAATACAGAAAACTGAGCATCAGTCTTGGCATGGGCGTAGGAACCGGGGGGGATGGGGGGGACACATCCCCCCCCAGCAAATAATGCGGGGGGGACAGGTTATGGGGAAATCCCCCCCAGCTCCGCCGGTCCCCCTCATGCTGCAGCCGCCCGAGCGCTCTGTAGAGAGCCTCAGGCGGCTACAGCTTTGCCCGGGCTTGTGCGTCCATGAGGGTGCACCGCCCGGGCGCAGCATGAGGAGAGGGGCTGACAGGAGGGAAGCGCTCAGCGCTCCCTCCTGTCACTCCCTCACTGTAGCGTGGCTGAGCCCTGTATGGTCCGCGGGTACAGGGAGCATCTGTCTCCTGTACCCGACCGGACTAACAGGAAGTGCACACTGAGTGTGCACTTCCTTTTAGTCCGGCCGGGTACAGGAAACAAAAGCTCCCTGTACCCGGCCGGACCATACAGAGCTCGGCCACGCTACAACAGAGGTACGGGAGGGGGGAGGAAGAGAGTAGGGAGGGAGGGAGGGGGGGAGAAAAAAAGAGAGTGACAAGGGAGGGAGGGAGGGGGAGAAAAAAGAGAGTGACAAGGGAGGGAGGGAGGGGGAGAAAAAAGAGAGTGACAAGGGAGGGAGGGAGGGGGAGAAAGAAAGTGACAAGGGAGAGAGGGAGGGGGAGAAAGAAAGTGACAAGGGAGGGAGGGGGAGAAAGAAAGTGACAACGGAGGGAGGGAGGGGGAGAAAGAAAGTGACATGGGAGGGAGGGGGAGAAAGAAAGTGACAAGGGAGGGAGGGGGAGAAAGAGAGTGACAAGGGAGGGAGGGAGGGAGAGAGAGAAAGAGATTGACATCCATCACACACACACACACAATCACACAATCATGCAACCCTTACACACACAGAAACACACAATGCATTCCTTACACACACTCAATGCACCCCGTGCGCGCACACACACACACAATCACACAATCATGCAACCCTTACACACACAGAAACACACAATGCATTCCTTACACACACTCAATGCACCCCTTACAGACGCACACACTGCATCCCGTACATACACAGAAACACACCTTGCAGCCCTTACACATACAAACACAGATTCACACAATGCATTCCTTACACACATATCAGGACATCCCCTACACACTCCACCCCCTGTGAACAAACTCATTGGTGGAACAGGAAGGTGGACCCTAGGACCCAGACCTTGAGCTGTGTAAAGGGCCCCCAAAAAATGGAGCTGCTTCCCGTTCTCCCAGAACATTGATTTTTGTGACCACAGTTACAAACAGCCTCCAGAGAGCCTGTTCTACACCAGACCAGTGGAGCCAGACTGCAGCTAGAGCCCATCATCATCCTCATCTGGTTGTAAGTAGGCAATCTAGCATATTATTCCTGGCACTAATCTCTAATTTACCTCACATTAAAGAAACACTAGTCCCCAGAACCACTGCAGCTTAGTGTAGTGGTTCTGGTGTCTATAGCCTGTCCCTGCAGGCGTTTTAATGTAAACACGGCAGCACTCCAGCACTGGCGTTAGTTAAAATGGCAGAAAAATAATTGGAAAGGGTTAGGGGGGCTACTAATAAGGATAGGGGGAGAGGGGTAGGTAGAAATATAATTGGAAGGGTTTAGGGGGGGCTACTAATATGGATGGGAGGAGGGGAGAGGTAGAACAATTATTGGAAGGGATTAGGGGAGTACTAATATGAATGGAAGGGGTAGGGTGGGTTCTAATATGCATGGAAGGGGTTAGGGGGTACTAATATGCATGGAAGGGGTTAGGGGGGTACTAATATGCATGGAAGGGGTTAGGGGGGTACTAATATGCATGGAAGGGGTAGGGGGTTAATATGCGTGGAAGGGGTAGGTGGGGTTCTTTTGTGCATGGAAGGGGTAGGGGTGGTTCTAATATTCATGGGAAGGGTAGGGGTGGTTCTAATCAGGAGGATCCCGGGTATCCGGGTAAGTAAAACCCCTTCCCTGTAGTGACCCTTTAATGTTATTATTTAATCATTTACATAGCGACTGCAAATTCCGTAGCGCTGTACAATGGGATAAACAACTCCTAGTTTACGGAATAAGAATATACCCGGCGAGTAAAAATGCTATCCCCCCCAGATTTTTTGGGGTTCCTACGCCCATGTGTCTTGGCTGAGGAACAGCTTATAACTGATTGCAACCTGTCTATACTCTGAACATGAGAAGTCTAAAGACTGGCTGAATGTGACATGAGTTGTTTTCCAAGCATTTCAGGGAGGGTGTATGAGGTCAAATAAAAGGTTACTTGTGGTGAGTGTGGATCATGCAGTTAAGCCATGGTACTCCATGATAACATCCCATCACTGCCTTGGGTTATGTCAGTAGTTATTACAATTATTCTAATCAGTTATTGTTATGGCAGAGCCTGCTTTGCTTGTCCACAAGTTGTTTGCTGTTACAGGGTTTTTCTGGCCGCTCCAATTAGTTTTGAGGTGCAATCTGTGGGGATATGGGCATAGTCTGAGTGTTACCTGGGCGTCTCCCTGTAATTGGGGGCATCCTAGTATTGGGGTCTCACTGTTGCACCCGTTTAGTGCCGGCTCGTTTCACAATCTGTGCCCCTTTCCTCCCATCTCCGACCTCTGACCTCAGAGAGTCATGTTCATCCTCTGCCTGCCCGGGACGGTCCAGGAGACACAGGGGTGGGGTTGGGGAGGTCAAGGTAAGGAGGAGACAATAGTGACAGACAGTGGATTGAAAGGAGACATTGAAACAAAGGAATGCAAAAATACAGAGACACAAGAGGGTGACGTGTGACATTATGGAGAGAGAGAGAGAGATGGCATATGAAAATTTAGTAAGAAGACATGAATACAAAGCAAGAAATTCTAGGACGGTGTCTGGACAGAAAACACCTGCCTATGGTCACAAAGCATGGTTTTCAATATCCATTCAAGGAATTATCCTGCAATACAGGGACTCCTTAGATGTATAGATGAATACATGGGTGATTGTATTGCTGAATGATGTATCTGAGCTGTGCAACTGAAATAAAGATTAAGGTTCTATGAAAGCACATCTGTATCATGCATTACCCTGGTTATTTTACTTGAAACCTGCTTTGTTGCACTAAAGGAAAATGGTGATAAAATCAGGAATGGCTGAGAGATGTCCGCCACCTCCTGGTCTCTGCAGACAACAATGTGAATGGAATAGACCCTGGGATTTTTCTTAAACAGAACTGGCTTTCATAGACCGTAAACTCCAGTTTGGACAATGTCGATCTAATATTGTGGGTGTCACAAGACTAAGATATGTTCCTCAACCTTCAGGTTTGCAATGACTTAAACACAGAGAACAAAGCATGTCAGAAAGACAGTGTGGATTTGGAAAACAGAGCAAAGACAGAACGAGGGTAGCAGATTACAAATAATGGTACAACAGGAAAGAAAAAGACGTGATAAAGAACAGAGAAAAAAAATGAGAAGTCTAGTTTCAGTATTGGTATAGTACCATGATGACAAACCGCTGGCTCTCTGTATGATATACATTAAGGGTCTCTTTGTGTTCAGCTAGACAAAGCACTAACTGAGCAACATGGGAAAACGGTCCGTACCCACAGCAGTGTCAAAGGTTAAGAATTGCTAAATGACTAGGACATTCAATTATGGGATCTGCCAACAGTAAACCTACATGGATACTGATATCAAATGGTTCACCTGTGTGGAGTTTTTTGTTTTTTTGTTAAAATTGATTTGTTCCCAGCGACATGAATACCCATACATTATATTAAGGGTTTCTTTTGCAGGAAACAGACTGTTGATTGGGACCCGAGGCAGTGATCGGGAACTTGTCATGAGCCACAGCAAACAATATAGAGTTGTGCTGTGTCGCTGCAACACTTTCTACTCTTTGAGCGTATGTGTACAGGGGCACTAATCTAGTACCCTGTCTTTGCACTATCAAGTAAAAACCACAGACATTGAAAGAAAAACATATACACAACAACAGATTCCGTACCTCTCTGTGTAACACTGCATACTTCAGATAATTGGGAGTCTCACTCTCCAGCTCTTCTGGTTCCTGTAGGGTCCCCTCAATCATTATATCTTCATTGTCCCCTAAATCTGTGGACCCTGGGGGTCCCACTCTGCGCAGAACCTTCCTGACTGTCTGCAAAGGATATGACAATGTATGATGATGCACAAAGAGGGTGACATGCATGCTGAGAGGGTGACACTCAGGGTATGCAGGGAAATACCAGTCACACAAATTAATCTAAAAAGGACAAGCAACGCCAGCATTCACTCCTGCTACTGTTGTTGAATTACTGTTCTATGCATACACTAGTGATCATTCTGTAAAAATTATAAAATAATTCTAAATATACTCATTTTTGCATTTAATACCAGTGTATAGTTATCCCAAACTATACTAAATATAGTGAAGAAGAAAGACATACTGTGCATATGACGTATACAGTAAAACATTTAAACAGCTATATGACAGCTATAACATTCAGTTCTTATGTAGAGTTTTTCTAGTAGGTTTATTTGTACTTTTTCAAATTACAAGGAAATGGGAAAAACAAAATATTGTTATCAAACGCTACTTTGTAAATAAATGGCCTCTCTCATGTTAAAGAGCAATTATTTGCTCTGATTCAAATTGCTTGATGTTACTCTAAAATAGAGGAACAACTTAGAATGGAGGTAAAGAAGAGTAATAATGGGATGGAAAAGAAAGCAAAAATAATATTAACTACTAGAGAAATGTGTGCATTAAAATAACTGGCATTTGTCTATTAGCATTTGATTTCTTTGGAGTTCACAGTGCAAGAAATGTAAACCAGTAGCTATTGCTGCAATAAACTTCTCACAATATAGTTAGAATTACTGGTTTACAAAGTATCACATGGACAAATCAGCTATTACTTCAACACTATTTATTGGAGATAAAAAAAATATATATACATATATAATTATTGCAAGGCGAATTATTAATTTAGATTTTTTTTTCTTTCTAATCCTAATTTAGTCTAGTCAGTAAGAAACCCCATTGGTAATTTAGCTACATGTATATCAAATAGCTACATAATTTGTTTTTGTGAGTTTCACTGTGCACTGCATATGCATCCCATATATATATATATATATATATATATATATATTATTCCTTCCTGCTAAATTACAATTGCCATGATCCTCAGCCAACACATGGCTGCCGAGGATCTCAATTTCCTATAGTGCTATGATATGTTGTACCCCAACAGCATCAGAAAATGTTGAGTTTGGGTATCTAGTAATTTAATAACATCGTAAACCATGATACAGTTACACATATAGCATACATAGTCACATTCATAAACACCAATATCAGCACAACTGGACTTAAATGCCATTAAAGGAGCACACATGCAAAATGGCAAACAATTTAAGTCCAACACACACAATGACATATACAGAATCAGATCCTGTGACAGTAAATATCACACCTTTTTCGTCACAATGTTCCCCTGCTCATCTGTGAACTCCTCCTCTGTCACCTGTTCCCCAGGAATGTCAGGGACTTCATTACCCTGAAATAGATTAGGCAGTTAGTATATCCCTCAGGGGTATTTGGGTTAGCGCACTTGTAGCCATTAAAACACTTTTAGACAGTTATCGAAATGCATGGTAAATCTCACTCAAGCAACCATCCTGTAAAATGGCATAGAAAGAAAAGTCCTTTCCAGCCAACTTATGTGATATACTGGCCAGATAAAAAAAATGATATTTCATAAATAGAATATACACAGAGGATCCATCTTTTATACTGAGATACAGTCCAGAGAAACGTGTGATTATATGAATGGGAGATTTACTGAACCTATCCAATATACAGAAATACGGTCCAGAGAAAAATGCAACTGTATAAATGGAATATATTCCATATTGATACTATAAACTGAGATACAGACCAAAGAAGGGTCTTACTGTACAGTGTATTCTAGAATAGAAGCATATCGCAAATGTAAATATCTGTGAAATAGCCAGTTACCTTGACAATCACTCTTCTCCGTACAACTTTAGTTGTTAGTGTCTCTTCATCATCTTCATCCCCTCCCTCCCCCAATTCCCGGTCCAGTTCAGTGTGGAGTCGTCGCAGAACAAATTTTGCGGCTCCTCGAGCAATGTGCACTACATTTTGACAGCTAACCACAAAGAAACCAATCAACACCAAGCACACCCCCAATTCTGTCAGGAACCCCCACATACTGTTCCAATCTCACCTTCTAGGGAATACCCCTACTGCTCTTAAACTAATAAAAACCTAGGATAATCACCCAGTGCAATAAACAGATATATCCCAATAGCCGTCCCTAAAATAACTTGGCAAGAGATTTGCCCCTGACGTAATATGCCCAAGATACTGGCATAGCCTCCCTTTATTAAAACTCTGTTTCATTAAGGTATAATCTGGGTTTTAATACATGCTAGCTCCTAAAATAAGTAAAGAATTAGAGATCGATCCCTAGCAAGTGAATTTAAAAGTTTCCCCAACTATTTTAATTGGGATTTAAAGATGGCCAAGTTGCTATAACTGAGATTTAAACACATACTACCACTATGAAATTATCTACCGATCTCTACAGGTATGCCCAGATTGTAAACCAGTCTAAAGTACACCCAAATCCAATCTCAGTCCTGAAATCAGAATCTTTGTGGCTGTTCCTTTCTCTGCGCTGGGGGTTAATGGGGATTCCTCTGTAATGCTGGTCCTGGGAGTGGATGGTCTCTGTCACTGTAACTTTGTCAGCTGTCTGAAAGGAGGGGCTGAAACAGGACCCACTGGGGAGGGAAGGAAGAACATTTAATACCCTTTAAAATTGGATGTAGGAGGGAGCTGGTGGCCCAGTTAGGGATGACCTTAGCTTCTGAAAGTCACGAGGGGCAGGAAGCTTCTTGTACACTTACCTGTGATAAGCTCCCTATTATATGTATAAATGTGTGCTTGTGTAGGCAAGTTTTACATGCTCATCTGTATATTTATGATTTATTTATATATAAATATGGTGAGCAGTGACCAGTTAACATTTGTTTCTTTGCATGTAAAAATGGCAACTGATCATGCATTGACTTGTGCTCTCAATTATCTGTTAATGTATCATCCCTGTCTATAAGTGTACTTACCTATGCATCTGCTTACATTATTGTAGACGCTTGCAGTCTCTACTATTTTATTTACATGTGTGAGCCCACGTATTTACATCTCACCTGTGTGACAGAATCCTGCCTGGCTTACCTGGTTGAATATTTCTGCTATATGAATGAATCTGTTTGTCATACATGTTCATTTATCTGTCTTTATCAATACCTGTATGAGTCATCCAGCGTTTTGTTTTTTTATTGTTTATTTTGTGCTTATTTATGCTTTAGCAATTTGTGTACAATATGTGTGAGTTTGTCTACCAATGGCTTTGACTGACAGTTATACAGATGTAAAATCAACATTGAATTCTATGTTGTTTTTTGCTCAGAAATGCTGTATACTTGAGAAAGGGAGGTTCCCCCGAAAGCTTGTCATTCCAAAATTCTGTTAGTCCAATAAACAAGGTATTACAAGATCCAAATTTCATCTGTTATTTTACATAATTTAAATAACAATATCACTGTAATCTGCTATACTATAATTTATTATTAGCATCTTTATTTCCTTGTTATTATTATTTTGGAATACTAACATATTTTATTTCCTTTATAAAAAATTGTTTTTTTTAATTCTTTATTTTGTGTGCATAAAGAGATATTAAAAGTTACATAGACATGTAACGATGCTCCCTGTACCTCGACTGGGTACTTCCGCCAAGGACAAACCGCAGCGCTTCTACCCCCAGTCGCTGTGACTTGGCCGGGGTCCTGGAACCTCTCCGTCCTGGAGCAGGCTAGGGGACTTGCTCAATTCACTCCCAGGGACTGGACGACACCGTCCTGGGAGCTGGAGTCCTTACAAGGACTTTCCCTGCTGAATCATCCATGCTGGAGCAAGCTGGAATAGTGACTAGCCCTTTCCCCTCCCAGTAACCAGACGACACATAGTTCTGGGAGTACAAGCTGGAATGCTACAAGGGGTCTCCCACACAAAACAACAGGGTAATCCCTCCCCTGTGCCTGAGAGATAATTGAGTCAGGAACTGTACAAACTCAATTATCTCCAGGTACAGAAAACACACAATTTACAAACACCCCAAAAGTACCCCTAAAATGCATGGAAACCCCCCAAGAGCCACATCCCCTGATAGCCCCGATCTGGGTGACCAACATATCCCAAAAACACCCAGATCAGTTTGGTGGTTCGGGAGTTCCATGGAAGTCAACTTTTGACCGACCGCACACGAGGCTCCTTCTCAAAATAGTTCCATGAGAAAAGTGGTAGCCATGGGCATCCGCAGGGGGATGACAAGGGGCCCCCCTGAATCTATATGGCTTCAGCATAAAATGTCACGTCATGATAAAACTGCACATTTTCAAAAAAATAAATCAAGTAACAACAATATGCTAGGTGTACATGACTGAGGGAGAGTTTCGCTGTAGGGCCACTGCGGTTAGGTAACTAGGCTAGGACACCGGACTCAGCTGGCAGGTCAGTACCTTAACAGGCATGTTGCTAGTGAAGTAGTAAATGTAGTGAACTGCAGTCTTAACGTACTAGGGGGGATACCGCTCATTAACCCCCGAGCGCAGTGGGGGGATAGAGGGGGGTGGTCACTTGGTGTACCTTTGCTGTCTGGGTAAGGTAAGCTTCGCTTTTACTAGACCTTCATGAGGTCAAACCAACAGAGGAACTTCTCTATTCTTAAAACATCAACTAAAATTTTAATGGGATTGGTCAGGCGAACGTTGGTCTTGGACCAGTGTAGTGTACATTACTGAGTATCCACTCTGGCATCAGCCGGTATCAGCAGCAGCTCTTGGGATGAATGGTACGATTTCAACGTCCCATGAGCAACTCGGCCCACTTCCAGCATCCGCGGGTGAGGTTTAGTTTCAGCAGGAACGCCTCGGATTCTTCTACGCAGTTGAGTTGGTAGGTGCGGCCATCTTTGGTGGCTTGTAAGGTACGTGAGGGACCCCACTTGTATTTGACTCCTGCTGAACGTTAGGCCAATGTGGATCTGCACAAGTCTTGTAGGAAGAGTAGTTGCATCTGTTCAAAACGTTTTCACCGCCTCCTGCCCCGGTTCAGTAAAAAGCGCACAAGCATGTCCTGGGTGGCTTCGGCCAGAGCCCTGGAAGATTTCTGTAGTTGGAAGCAGCCATCAATTTGTATGCCTTTAGCCGAGCGTTGTGATAGCAGGGAAGCCAGGAGACGTAAGAAGGGCGGCAGTTCTAGGCAGGGGAGGGCTGGCAGCCTCAGGCCTGGGGGGCAAATCCAGTCAAGTGGCCCATTGCACCCCTGAATTAGCTCACCATCCATGGCCACCTTTTCCTGGTTTTATAACGGATATTGATATTATGCTAATTAGTAGCTCTTTGCCATACCCACTCCTTTGCGGCTCCGACTTTCAATGTTGTCAGAGCACAGGCTGAGAATCTCTGAGCCTGTGCCCTGACTCACTAACTGAGCACCGGAACCACAAGGGATATGATCTGACTGCACCTACTGCTGGTGCGCACCAATGGACCACCAGGGAATCGTTTAAATTAAATATGCTGGTGTCCAAAACTTGTGAGCTGTGTTGGCCGCCGGGCGCCTCTGTTGTTATTGCGCCCTACATGACCCCACAGCTTGCATACCTCAAAGGCTGGCCCTGCTGACAGACACACTGGCCCTCACTCTCAATAACATACACACACAAACCCTGACAAACACTCACTGACAGGCAGACACATACACACACACACTGACAGGCAGACACACACACACACATTCACTGACAGACACTTACTTGACAGACACACTTGCTGACACACACACACACTGACAGACACCAGTGCCATCTTAACAACATTATGGGACCCCGGGCAAAGCAGTGCACTGGGGCCCTGCCTACACAACTTACAGGAATAAAAATGTAAATTATAGATACAACGAAGATTATATTTAGAAGTACCTCCAACAAATGCAATGCATACATTCAATACATACACACAGACTGCCGAATGCAGTCACACACCGACTGCTGAATGCATACACACGACGACTGATGAATACACGCATACAGACTGACGAATAGACACACACACACACACACAGACTGCTGAGTACACATAGAGAGTGCTGAATACATACACAGTCCGCTGAATACAAACATACACAAACATACACACAGACGGCTGAATACACACACACAACAGTGAGGGGTGCAGTGTATGTGTTTGTGTGTATGGGTGCGGTGTGTGTGGGGTGCTGTGTGTGTGTGGAATGCTATGTGAGTGTGGGGTTCTCTGTGTGTGTGTGGAGTGCTATGTGAGTGGGGTGCTGTGTGTGTGTGTGGAGTGCTATGTGAGTGGGGTGCTGCGTGTGTGTGGAGTGCTATATGTGTGTTGGGTGCTGTGTGTGTGTTTGAGGGGTGCAGGTAGCAAATGTTTTTTGTTTTTTAATACTACTATACGTTAAATAAAATCTATATGTCCCCCCCACCCTTCTTCTTACCTTTGGTGAAAGAGGCTGGGACACAGCCAGCCCTGGTGGTCCAGTTGTGAATTCTGTACAGCCTGCAGCTTGTCTGGCTGCAGGCTATCTCCTGTCCTACTGCGCGCAGAATGCTGTGTGGAGCATTGCAATGGTAATGCGCTGCAACGCTCCACACAGCCTGCTTGCGGGAGGAACGATCTGCCTTACAGGTCGGCCTCTCCTGCAGCCCTGGGTCCTAGGCAGCTTCCTCTCTCCCCGATTGAATTGAGATCTCCCTCATCGGCACAAGGCCAGAAAACAAGGCCACCTCTCCGTTGGCTGGCAGGGGAGATCAAAGGATCTCCCCTGTCGGCCGGGCATGCTGGGCAGCGCGGTAGGGCCCCATGCGGAAAGACGTCCCTGACAGACACACACAAACACTTCCACACACACACACACTTCCAGACACACACACACACTTCCACACACACACACACACACACACTTCCAGACACACACACACACACTTCCAGACACACACACACACTTCCAGACACACACACACACATTTCCAGACACACACACACTTCCAGACACACACACACTTCCAGACACACACACACTTCCAGACACACACACACACTTCCAGACACACACACACACTTCCAGACACACACACACACACACACTTACACTTCCTGACACACACACTTACACACACACACACACACACACACACACACTTCCAGACACACACACACACTCAGACACACACACACACACAGACTCTTACACTTCCTGACACACACACACACACTTCCAGACACACACACACACACACTTACACACACACACACTTACACTTCCTGACACACACACACACACACACTTACACACACACTTACACACACACACACACACACACTTCCAGACACACACACACACACTTCCAGACACACACACACACACTTCCAGACACACACACACACACACACTTACACTTCCTGACACACACACTTCCAGACACACACACACACACACTTACACACACACGCACACTTCCAGACACACACACACTTCCAGACACACGCACACACGCACACGCACACACACACTTCCAGACACACACACACTTCCAGACACACACACACACTTACACTTCCTGACACACACACACACACTTACAGACACACACACACACACACACACTTACTTTCAGACACACACACACAAATTTATTTTATTTCTTGTTGCTCCTACCTTTAGGAGTGCTCTGGGTCCTTTCCCCGGGGTCCAGTGACTTCCTCCGTGATATTCCTGCTCCTCTCTGCTCCCTCGCGCAGTTTAGTGATGCGGGGCCGGAATGACGTCATATTCCGGCTCCCGACATCAACAGAGAGGGCGCGCGAGGGAGCAGGAAGATCATCAGCAGAGCTCCATCGCTGCTGCATGCCTCCTTCCTCACCCGGCCGGTATATTGCTGCAGAGTAGGCACCTGCCATCTGGGACAAGCAGGTGCCTACTCTGCCTTGCTACTGGGGCACTGTAAGTGGCCAGCTGGCCACCTGCTGGGCTCCTTGTGACAGGCTATCAGCCTGCTCCGCGCGGCACCCCCTCCTCCTGGCGCCCAGGACCGGCCCTGCAGTGGCCATTTTTCTAATTACTTAGGGCGGCCTGGGGGGCAATTGCCTCCCTGCCCCCCGGCCCAGCCCGCCCCTGGTTCTAGGTCATCTACTGATTCGGCGATACCCCTTATTTTCATGATATTGCGTCTACTTGGTTGTCCAGCCTGGTCTGAACTGCTCTGTGCGCCACCTGCAGTTGTTATAGCTGCTCTTTGGTGCTATCTTGTTGGTGGGCTATAGTAGAGACATGTTCCTTCCTTGCCCTCACACGGGCTGTGATCTCTGTGACGTCCTCCCTGATAATGTCGAGGTCAACGTTAAAGAAGGCCCTAATATTATTATTGAGGGCCTTTAGGTCATCCTCCATGGCTGGGGCTGATAGATATTCTGTCGGTGATGTGGCTATGGTACCTTTTGTGTAAGGGATTACATCAGAGGTGTCCAGGACCTCATCTTCGGAGGAGGAATAAGGAGAGTCGGGCGGCGCCGCCATTTTAGGTTTAGGCCGTGGTTACAGGAGTTCACTAATATTGCGGGAACCATTCCCGGTCAGGACTTTGAGCCTTTTAATCTTCTTCCCCATATCGTGAGGGGTTCTTTGGGCTCTGTGTCCGCCGGGATCGAGTGTTTGGTCACCGTGGTATCAGTGCAGTATTCAGCCGGAGCTCATTCGCCATGCGTCTGCTCCCTTCTGTGTCCTAGTCACGCCCCCCCCCCCCCCCCATTTTTGTTCCTTTTTAATACTAAGAGTGTTGCCAATTGATTTTTGCTAAATAAAAAAACAACCTGGCAACTGGAAATCCCAGGTGACCTAGCAATATGTATCTTCCTACATCAAATCCACATTGTGACTTGTGTGAGATTGTGAATTTGTTTGAACATGGCCTTCTTCGCCTCTAAATATCCCATTTCTATAATGGCAAAGTGCTGTGAAATATGTTACAGCTATATAATTGCTACTAATAATAATGCTGACTTTTAGTTTTTGTTCAGTATTATTAAACAAGTCACCAGAGAGCTTATTGTATTGTTCCTGTACAGAACCGGGGCAATGTCATCAAAGCCCCCTTAAGATATGTGTTTTCCCAGTGCAAGCTAGCACACTTTGCCATATATTACCCTGAAACTAGTGGGCAGTTTTCAAAATTACACATTGGTTTGATGTATGCATAGAAAAGATGGTTTACTACACCTGCAAGCATTTTTAGATTCTGTATTTCTAGGAATCCAAACCATAAAAATTGTACTGCAAAAGTTATGAAGCAAATACTTATTACTTATACCATTTACATTCTATCTCAGGACAGCTAGTTTTAACCTGTTCTATTATAACCATAACAACTGTTTTGTAGTTGGCTTTTGTGATTGCCATGAGCAGAGAGAAAAACATTAATTAGTGACCCAAACAACTTACCTCCCTCATCCCCCTTATGTTGTATGTAGTGCTCTGCTGAGTGACTCTGATCCTAGCACTACCTTTAAATGGCAGATGAAGTTCCTCATAAGTTAAAGGAGCACCATTATCATGGTGAGGAGAATGTCGAGGTGGGATTTGAACAGCAGCATCTGGATTCCAGTCGAGAACCCTACAAAACAAATACATAGAGTGGGTAACATAAAAACAGACTTAACTACATCTTATATATCTGAGATCAAGCAAAACATATACAGTACATATTATTTGTACAAGTCTAACACACATGAGTAGAATCTAGACCCTCTGTTCAATAATATAGTAGTCTTTACTATAGCTCAAGAACTTTAGCTTAATCAAGCAGTTTTGGTGTATAAATCATACCCCTGATATCTTACTGCTAAATTCTTTGCCATTTAGGAGTTAAATCAATGTGTTTATACAGCCCTAGTCACACCTCCGTACATGTGACTTACACAGGCTTCCTAAACACTTCCTGTAAAGAGAGATCTAATGTTTACACTTCCTTTATTGCAAATTATGTTTAATCTATAGTTTCTTATATTTTCCTCTGTTAAAAGCTTGCTAGACCCCGCTGGAGCCTCCTGTATGTAATTAAAGTTCAATTTACAGAGCATTAGATACAAAGTTTTAAAGCAAATTAACATTTGATTGAAAATTAAACCATTTTTCTTTCCATGCAGGCCGTATCAGTCACAACAAGAAGGATGCATGGACAGAAACAAAAGTGATTTAACTCCTGAATGACAGAGAATTGAGCAGTGAAACTGCAGGGGCATGATCTATACACAAAACTGCCTGATTAATAGGGAGTTTGCATGGGCAAAAAATTCAGTTCGGTTCGGCACTTCCGAAATTCGGGACTTCAGCACTTCGGTTCGGCACTTTTGAAATTCGGGACTTCGGCTCGGTTCAGAACTTCCGAATTTCGTGACATCAGCAATTCCCTAACTCTAACCCCTAATCCTACCCCCAACCCTACCACTAACCCTAGCCCTACCCCCAACCCTACCACTAACCCTACCCTAACCACCACAACCACTTTCACATCTAGGGATAGGGGTAGGGGTTAGATTCCTGTCATTATTCCCCTAATTTCCCTCCCTCTCTTTTTTGCCACTTTTCAGAAATTCAAAGCACTTCGGCACAGCACTTCCGAAATTCAGCTATTCGGTTTGGTACTTCGGACATTCGGAAGCATCCGAATTGCCGAAATTCGGCCAAATTTACATTCGGAACAAAACGAATTGCACATGTCTATTGATTAAGCTAAAGTGGTTTTGGTAACTTTAGTGTTTGTGAAAACTAAAGAATTTTTTTTTAAAGAAACACACTAATGTAAATACATGTTACTGGGCACCCCTTATAAATTAAAAAAATAGAGTTTATTCACTTTTTATCCATTGTAATGTTTCTCTATTGGAATACCTAAGTTATCTCGCAATGGGGGAGACTGGTCATGATGCTAAACGTGGAGACTGTGAGAATCGGCAATGTTTAAAATTTGTTGGACTGTAAATTATTTACTTGTACAATTTACAAACAGCAATGCTTACATTTGTCACACTGCAGGGTCAGCATCTAGGCACCAAATCTACAATAGTCTGTAGTGGTTTTGGTGCTTAAAGTGTCCATTGAAATATAGAAATTTATACCACTGTCTCCTGAAATGGAGAGCGTCAATCATTACCTGTCAGCCAGCACATAGAGAGTATAGAAAGGAGGAGAAACAATACTTCAGTTGCAACTCCTCCAATGCAATGTGTACCCTAAAGTTGAAACGAAAACGGAGCATCACATTAACATGTGTGTAGGTTAATGTGTGTTCAATGGTACACTTTCCATAGAAGAGACAGTTCCCCACAAGTCTCACTGCCTTCTTACTAAAATACTCACAAGTAAATAATGCCTTCTGCTTGTTAATCAGTATAGCCACTTTTGTTTGTGGCAGCATTCCCCAAACATGCCTAATTTCTAGCATTGTTAGATAGTACTTACCAAAACATGGGTAATTTCTAGCAAATACAGGTGGTGATAGGATTCATGCTTACCTATCTACACTGCCCGATACCACTCTGCATGTTGTTGGGGTCTCAGTAATCCGAGCTTGCACCCTCTCTGGGCCTGTTATGAGACATAAATAAAGAGTTGCCAGCTTTCACTTTCTCGCTCTGTCTCTCTCTCTCTCTCTCTCTCTCTCTCATACTCTCCCACTGCAGCCTTTAACCTCTGACCTCCAGCTTCTGACTCCTCCTCCAACTCCAGGTCAGGGGAGCCCGAGGATGGACGTGGTTGGGCATCCCATTCATCCTCGGCTTTGCTGCAATCCAGTGATGAGTCTTCTGGTGCCACGAGAGATGGAGACAGACCAGAGGCCCAAAGTGGAAGTTCAGGGATGTCCAACACCCCATCAGGCTCAGCTGTTGCCATGGGAACTCCATCCAAAATTGATGCTTCACTCCAGTACTGATCCAGTCTCAAAGGGGAGGGAAGGGAGTAGTTGAGAGAGGCTGGTGATAGGAGCTCATCCTGCGTCAAGGGATGACCTGTGAGGGGGAGGGTGGGGAAGGGGATGTCACACGCTCGCTCCTCAAATAGAAGTAGATGGTAACTGCATGATTTCCACTTCTCTTGATATTGGTCTGTCTCCCAAAAACCTTTATATTAATCGAGAGTACATAAACTATGGCCTATATGTTGCATTACAAATATTTTAAACAGCTTTATTGCTGTTTTGAGTAAGATGTTTTGAATAACATATCTCAACCAGTCTGCAACATTTTGGATTATATGGGACAAAAAATACTAACCCAATCGCCATCCAGTTTCATTACCATTTTAATATCATGTTACAAATTCTACAAAATGAGCAACCAGTCAGGGAGAGGTTATGAACATGTTTTGTTTAATCTGAAATCCAGAAAATATTGAGATTTGTATGAAAAATTTGTTAATTTCCAAAGTTCAGATGCCAATAAGAAAATAATTAAGGCTGTGGTCATAAAGTATCAATTTAGGGAGTTAACCGCTAAACTCAAGATCAAAATGAGGAAAATAACATTTCCTAAAGGATTACTCCAACCATCATGAACACTTCTGCTTTTAGAAGTGGTCATGTTGGTAGGAGTCTGTGTGTGCAGTGATTCAGCTTTAACCACTGCACATACAGAGCCGTGGACTAGTTGCTCCCCTGGCACACATGACTTAGGCAGCAAAGAACTCTGTCAATGTCTGTGCAAAAAGTATGTCTGTTGTCTACGCTCACTGCATTTTGGCAACAGGCATAATTAGCTTCCACCCTTGCAGGCAGTGCGACGACAAAGGGAAGCTTCAAAGCCTCCTCCCTCCTGCACTCCTCCAATCTCTCCCTTTATTTAGTACTTTAGGTTTTTTTTAAATCAGAATTAATAGTAATTTGTTTTACATTGAATGTATTATTATTATATGATAGGATCAGGGCTCAAAATTTCAACTTGCTACAAGTGAGTTGAAATGTCAACCCTGGTAAATGCGCTATGTACCCTCCAGACTTGCAGTGGAAATTAACTTTTAAAGCCTGGCTATTGGCATAGAATTTAGCATTTTAAACCCTGTATAGGATTCTATTTTATTAATCTAAGATTAAGATTATTTTTATTGATATATACATTTCAGATTTTGTGGTTATTAACCACTTATTAGCCATCTTGGTTATCTACAAATCTTATCATTTGTGATGTAACTTAAAGCTTTCCACTGACTTCACGGTTTTAATGGTTTAACCCCTTAAGGACCAAACTTCTGGAATAAAAGGGAATCATGACATGTCACACATGTCATGTGTCCTTAAGGGGTTAATGGTCAGCTCTACATACTGTACCTTAAACCGAGATGTGGCTCCCAGTATGCAAATTATGTCCATGTTCTCCCCCCCCCCCCCCCCAAAAACATTGTTTAAGTTGGATGCAGCCCCTAACGTATGAATCTAAAACTCGGATCCCCATCTCATAAAATGCTGAGTTAAAGGTCGTTAAGAACCAAAGTGACCTTAGGATAATGACATGCTTAATGGATTAAAATGTTAGCACAAAGTGACTTAATGACAGTGATATTTTAGTAAGTTACAGGCTTAGTCCATCGTAGGAATTAAGTGACCATATGACTTGGAGGTGTTAAACGGGTTAGTCCCAAGTGAGGTTGAATACACACAAAATCTGTTAGTGTATGAAGCATATGAAACCTATAAGTATGTATCGTGCTAAAGGTCATAGTTTGAGTAGTGATTAAAAGATTCATCCTAATTAAAAAAAAATGTGGACCTTTTGATTGATTGTACTTAAGTATATCACGTGGACAGTGTACTATGTCTCCCAAGCATAAGAAACAGCTCGTGCATTCAGAATCCTAGAACATAACGGAGTAAATTTCATGTGTGCTGCTAAAATGGGCAATAACTAGCCTTTTCTTACCAACAGATAAACTCTTTTATACTTTTTGATTTTCGATCAGCCAATTGCTCTGGACAGACAGTTTGCTAAATATTTATATTTTTATCTTCACCTTCTATAAAAAGTTAACCATTAATTTGCCTTATTAAAATGTAACATGGTTATGTAAATAAAAGCCTATATTTTCTGCTTGTGTGAATAAACTTGATTTGTCTTCTATGGTCTGTTTATTTATAAAGAGACAGATAGGAGTCTGATGTTCCCTCCGTGAATAATGAATGTGCTGAATCCACAGGCTCCAAGGTCCCTTCCTTGTCACCGGTGTTCCACTCAGCTGTTTAAGCAATCAGCACCAACAGCCACCCTGCCACGTGTCACACCCTGTCTGCTGCTTTTAGTAACATGAAACTCCACACTTATTCGAGAGATTCCCACACTCATTTTCAGGCTTCAGAGCAAGGACACTGACTGACTGCATGTTTGGACAAACTCTATTTTGGAATACCAACAATTCATTCAGTGTTTTAGGTGTTTTGTAAACCTTGATCACCAGTATTTAATAGAAAAACTGAAAAAGAAACACGGAGACAGTGGAAATCAAGGGAATTGTATTTGCTAAATAGTCAACTGTAATGTACTGACAAGCAAGGTGCAAGATGCAGGCCACTGTAGCAGTGCTGCTAAACTGTATTTTTTTTTACAGCCCACAGTTTGCAGCAAGATTGTAAGCACACTACATCTTTTTGTTTCGTGGAAAATACCCCTAGACCTGGTTCTGTCTGGGAAAATACATATACAGGATTACAGGTAGTGCTTACTTTACCACTTGCCTGTTTAACGACGGCTCGGTCTTACGACCAGCTCTCTAATGCAGGGATTCAAGGGATTCCCCACGCTACAGATCTGGTCTATGTTTGGAGAATGCTCTGGTGCGCTTCTCTATGTTCAGTACTTATCCACCAATTCGTTTTACGACTGAGTCGTAACAACGGAACCTGGTCGGTAAGTGTGAAGTGTCTGTATTCACTAAAGCTTGAATGGGGCAAAATAATTTGCTGCAGTATGGGCCCATTCGGACTGTAAAATCCTGACATTGTTGATGGAATTTAACAACAGATTTTCTAAATCATGCACCATGCAGGCCTGAATATCATCCGGATTTCAGCCAGACCAAATGCCACCAGACAGCTGAAATCTGGACCAAATGAGTTAAATCTGGGCCTTGATTTAAAAAATATATATATCTATTTGTCTGCTGACAGCGCTAGCAGGCAAATATTTTTTAAAAAACCTTGGCGGTATGAGGCTTAAATATGTGGCCGCTGGCCAGTCACCACATTAAAAAAGAAAAAAATTAGAAACAAAAATCCTGAGAGTAGATAAGACCCTCACACCTCCATATCCCCTACCTTTACCTAAATATGCCCCCACCTTACCTCCATAGTCTTTATCTTATTTCATTTTATTAAAAAAAACTTTTTAATGTGGCAGCTGGCTTGCAGGCGCTGACTAGCCTCAACACAATTAACACTCATGCCGAGGTTTTTTAGGTTTTAGCTACATTTTGCATTTTTATTTCCAACTGATTACCATTCAGTGTAAGTAAATAAACTATGTAGTAATAATTGTGAAAGCTGTTTATTAATGGTCAGATGGTCTGAGGATTAACGAGAAGGAATGCTCTTATTTTGATTTTTATTCTTTTTTTTTTATTTGGTGTTTGGTTATAGAGCTGTTGTGAATATTTATCAGACATGGGTGTACTGATCACTCTCAATTGTTTAATGCTACTTTTTTGAGTTATGCATGCTGTGTCTGATATAAATAGATACAATTATTAATATGTATGTGTAACCTATCCAGTACTTCAGCAGTCAGCCTCAATGCAGATCTCCACTGAAGCACGACCTCCTACATTTGAGTAGGTGTCTAATTAAATAGATACAGTTTAAGGAAAACACACAGGTTTCATCCACAAGGGATATGTCTAAAATAGTTAGGCGAGCAACCTGTCTTAGTACATGGCCATGGTATATGCAGGACAACACACAAGCTGACACAGTGCTGGATTCTTACACTGCAGGGACCAATACACACTGTTCACAGATTAGTACATATTGTCTAAAGACCGACATGTAACACAATACCCATCCCTGTGTTTCACCCAGCTTGATTTATTGTGCATAAGCGTAATACATCTGTGTGGTGCTTATTCAATCAATATATCACCATGGTTAATATTTTGCATCTATCTACATATACTATTTGTACATGTAAGATGAGTGTGTTTGAAAGTATCAGTGAACTATGTGCGATTCTAACTGTTTAAGGGCTTTAGAGATACATACATGCTTCAGGACAAGGGATGGGTTTTCAGGATGAGCAGGAAATATTGTCCTGACTGAAAGGAGTACAGTAGCATGAGGAGGTCAGAGGTCAGAGGTGAACGGAGAAGCTTAGTAAAGGAGTGAGAGAGGAAGAGAGAAGAGAGAGGGTGAGAGAAACACGCATTGACACCACCCCTGAATTTCCATCCCGGGGAGGGTTAGAAAATGAGACAGACATGGGACATACCGGTTAGAGATAGGATAGAAAGGATAAAGGCGGAGAGGTGTAAGTGCTGACAAACCTAAGACACAATTTTCTTTTCCGATGTCCACCAAGCTCCACAGAATTTAACATCCCCAGATAGTGGTCCCCATCCTAGGTTGATCTCTGACACTTTTAAAAATCATTCACTATGGGTAAACTCTTGGACTGACTGCTGTATAGGGCTACCCATGTTGTATCCATTTGAATACTACGGGTGGTATCTGAGCTTGCTATCTATGCTGTGCCTGAGTCATTGCTTGTTGACGTTGATCAACTGGTCTCTAGTCCCTGTGGGAAAACTCATCTACTGTTTAATGTCTACCAGTTATATTTCTGTTTGCCTTTTAGTTTAGAGAAAGCCCTAGTGGATCATACCATTCCTTTGAGAAGGGGAAATGGATCCATCACTGTTCGTATACCGGCGCTCCCCCTTCAAACACCGACTCTGGCGTCCGGATCCCTCCAGCATGTTGACAATCTCACTGCGATCAATGTTACGTAGAGCTGTATACAGGTCTTCCACTGTAGGGTTTAATAAGTAAGTTTTAAAGAAATGCTAAAAAAAAAAAAAAAAAAAAAAAAAAGGACATTTCCTTAACTTGTATTTCCCTTAAACCATGTACAGTATGAATGTAAACAACAAAGCAGAACAACAACTTGATAGCAAACTTGATAGCAGAAACATGTGACATAAAACATTTTTTTAACGTTTCCTTTTAATAGGGAGGTAGAGAAGGGGGAAAAGGGGATCTTGCATTCCCTCATGCTCCTTTTAAGAAAATTGCCCATTGCCATTCAGAAAGTACTAGGATATGTACATCCCAGCACTCCTTGCTGTCTCAATGTTACCATGCAGTGGGCAAAGTTTCTGGGAGTAAGTCTCCGGTTGCCTGGCAGCATGAACTTAAAATTCTGCCATGCAGTACGCAATGTCTGCGTTAAAGACACTTCTTACACCCATGAGCACCCCAAAGCATTGACATGGGACAGGAGCCCAACTTGCCTCACCAAAAAGGCTGGTCTGATCTGAAATAATACTTTTTTTTTTTTTTAAAGTAACAAACATTTTTCCTCTTCCCCATCTTCCTCTGAATCCTCTAGTGTTGAAGAGAAGGTATAAAAATCTGTCAGAATGACTTGGTAATATACCTTGGATACTATGGATATGCTATATTTAAAATGATAAATGAACTACCATGCAGACAGACAGTTATTTTCTGGATTATGTCTGGATGATGTTCCGAATCTTAGCTTCTAGAATAGATGTTAGATGGTATTTTGGTCTTGTGGGCTTTTGCTATGCATAATTTGGCAGCAGAACAAATTCTGAAAATAAGTTTGTGAATTGACTGAGTTTAGTTCGCCTGCGGTTTCTGTTTAGAAGAGTTGTGTATGGGTGTTTCAGTGTTTTGTTTTACAAAGCTGGACAATACTTTGAAGATATGTCTTTAAAAAGGTCACATGACATCTCATCACATGACAATTATGAAAGCACAGATCCGATGAAGGTACCACCTGGATATTAATTTGCAACTTTTCTAATAATTCTATTCTAGTTTTACCTATTCTTCTTATTTTGTTACGTAGTGATCTGAATCTAAAGTTTTCACATGGTCTGGTTCCTAATATATATGATAAAAAGGGGTTTTAAGAACTGAATTCCTATAATACTTCTATAAATTGTTCACGTTCTGCCTCTGTTTTTGAGATGAAAGAGAGTTCAATTGTAATGTTAATATTCTCACATATAACTTTGAATGTAATTATCTACATTTTTTCTTTTTAATTCATTCATGTGAGGTAAGATTACCTGCTACTGATTTTTCCAGTTTGGAGTTTGCTATTAACAATGAATCTGGTGTATTTAAGCTAACTGGGCAGATTTATGTTATGTGAAATGTCCTCTATTCTATTTAGACTTGTATTGATATAAATAATTTAATGAAGCTTTTTTTTTTTATAATTTAATATGAAAAATAATATTGATTTTTTGGAGATGCTGAGAAATTCAATGAATATAAATTTGAAGGACTGATTTAAAAAACAAATCTAGAAAGATTGATGCAGTTTTAAAGTGCTTTTTGAAAAAGTAAAGATCTGGTGACAAAGATCCATTTAGTTAGTTTTCTAGAATCATGAAGAAAGACGTGGCTAAGAAATAGACAAGGCGGCCAATCTTATATAAACAAAGGTAAGCACAGTTTTAATGCAAGGGTGGATCCAGAACCAAGTCTCGGAAGGAGCACTGGTAAATTATTTGCAGTGCTGCGTGCGTGTGATTTTTTTTTTTTTAGCTTAAAATGTTGGTCTTTACATATACATGCACTATCACAAAGACAAGCTCACTACACACATCTCACTACAGAACGCTCACTGACACACACACAAAAAGCTCACTAAATACAGCTTACTACACACAAGCTCCCTGATACACACCTACAAGATCACACAGCCCACTACAGACAGCTCACTTACACACACACACTACACGTAAGCTCACTGAAACATTCACAAACGCACTACACAAGACTCACTAGCTCACCCACCAGGGCCGGTGCAAGGATTTTTTTCCACCCTAGGCAAAATAAAAATTTGCCGCCCCCTCCCCCATGTGACATCACAATGCCCCACCTATATGATCTGCCATATGAACTAACGCCAGTGCTGCACACAGTGTGTGTTTACATTAAAAATCCTGCAGGGACAGGCTATAGACACCAGAACCACTACATTAAGCTGCAGTGGGCCTGGGGACTATAGTGTCCCTTTAATGTGAGGTAAATTAGAAATTAGTGCCATGAATAATATACTAGATTGCCTATTTGCAACCAGATGAGGATGATGATGGGCTCTGGCTGCAGTCTGGCTCCACTGTAGAACAGGCTGTTGGCGGCTGTTTGTAACTGTGGTCACAAAAGTCAATGTTTTGGGAGACCATGAAGCAGCTCTATTTTTTTGGGCCCCTTGCACAGCTCAAGGTCTGGGCCCCCAGGGCCTGATGGTAAGTATGCCCATAAGGCCCACCCATAGGTTCCACCCATGAGTTCGCTCGCAGGGAGTGGAGTGTGTAGGGGATGTGTTACGTGTTAGTGTAGAGGATCTAAAGTGTGTGCTTATGGAATATAGTGTACAGGGATACCAGTTTGTGTAGGTGATGCAGTGTGCGTGTGTGTAGTGGATGGAGTGTGTTTTTGTGTAAGGGATAGAAAGCAGTGTGTGTTTGTGTGTAAGGGATGTATTGTGTGTTTCTGGTTGTGTTTAAGGGATGCATTGTGTGAAACTGTTTGTATATGTAAGGGATGCAAGGAGTGTTTCTGTGTATGTAATGTGTGTGTCTGTAAGGGGTGCATTAAGTGTGTGTGTAAGAAATGCATTGTGTTTCTGTGTGTGTGCAAGAGAAGCAGTGTGTGTTTGTGTGTGTGTGTAAGGGATGCATTTTGTGTTTCTGTGTATGTGTGCAAGGGATGCATTGTCTTTGTGTGTAATGGATGCATTGTGTGTTTCTCTGTGTGTAAGGGAAGCATGGTGTGTGTCTGTGTGTGTAGGAATGCATTGTGTGTTTCTGTGTATGTATAGGGAAGCATTGTGTGTGTAGTGTGAAAGAGAGAGTTTGTGGGGTAGGATAGGGGCTGAGTCCTACCAGCCTCTTTGTGCTTCTCTTTCCCCCCCTTCCTCAGCCTCTCTCCCCTCTTGACCCTTACTGCTCTCCCCTCCTGTCACTTAG
Source organism: Pelobates fuscus (assembly GCF_036172605.1). Classification (NCBI taxonomy): domain Eukaryota; kingdom Metazoa; phylum Chordata; class Amphibia; order Anura; family Pelobatidae; genus Pelobates; species Pelobates fuscus. The sequence continues at coordinate 262,296,477 of NC_086319.1, read as the reverse complement.
TGATCTCCCCTCCTGTCTCCTAGTGCTTTCTCCTAACCCCCCCGTTCCTTGGTGCTCCCCCCATCCCTTAGTGCTCTCTCCAACCCCCCACCCTCCCCTCATAGAGCTCTCCTCTGCCCCTTAGTGGTCTCTCCTCTCCTCCCCTGTCCCTTAGTGGTCTCTCCACTCCACCACCCAATTAGTGGTCTCTCCTCCCCCTCCCCCTCAGTGGTCTCTATTCTCCTCCCCCGTCTCCCTTAGTGCACTCTCCTATTCTCCCCCCCTTTCCATTAGTGATCTCTCCTCTCACATCTCTCCCTTAGTGGTCTCTGCTCTCCTCTTCCCCCTCCCCCCCCCAGTGGTCTCTCCTCCCCACTTTCCATTAGTCATCTCTCCTCATCCCCCCTTCCCATTAGTGGTCTCTCCTCTCCCCCTCCTCCTCCTCTCTCCTACCCCCCTCCCCTAGTGGTCTCTCCTCCACACCCCCTCCCTTAGTGGTCTCTCCTCACCCCCTCCCTCCCTTTGTGGTCACTCCTCACCCCCTCCTCCTTCCCTTAGTGGTCTTTCCTCCCCCTCCCCCCCGCGTTATTGGTCTCTCCTTATCCCCCCCTTAGTGGTCTCTATAGGGCGCTCAGGCAGCTGCAGCATGAGGGGGGCCGGCGCTGTCACCCACAGACACACAAGCTTGCTACAGAAATATCACTACAAAAAGCTCACTACAGAAAGCGCAGTACACACACACACAACAAGCTCACTACAGAAAGTTCATTGACATATACAAGCTTATTACACACAAGATCACACACAAGATGACATATATACACACAAGATCACACAGTTCACTACAGGCAGTTCACTGGCGCACACACACCAGCTCACTAATATACACAGATGATCACACAGCTTATTACAGACAGCTCACTGACATATTCATAAGCTCACTGCACATGACTCACTACACACAAGCTCACTAGACAACTCACTACGTAAGGTTCACTACACACAAACTCACTGACACACACACAAAGCTCACTAGTACACAAGCTCACTGCATGCAATCACAAGCTCACTACACACACGATCACTGTCACACGCCATCAACTTGTACAATAATTTCCCCAGGTGATAGAAAGGGAACTGGGCATTCTAGAATAGAGGAAAGTGAATTCTGCCTTTTCCACTATGAAATGACCTCATTCTCTTCCTTACCACAAGGAGGAATAACAGAGCTTAATTAAAAAAGCAATACCAAAAACACAGAGCCATTAAAACATATAGGGCCATATAGAAAAAGTAAACATTCAGTGTAGTGGTTCATATAGAAGGTATTTTATTTACTGAATAATGAATTGTACTGAACTGACAACCAAATGTCAATATGTAGGCCATAGTAGCAGACGTGGGCCTACATTGTTTTGATGTTGTTGCCAATGCACCTTTTGATATAAACCCTAATTAAAAATATTAGAAATTGTATATATACAACCCAAGGACACAAGAATTGAATATAGAATACAGTGGGTTATTATGAAGCTATATTATGCATAGCTAAACAGAGTGTACCTACACTTTGCGCTGGGGCCCTGACGGGATGCCCATAGGTGTAACAAAGCTGCACTCTGCTCCAGCAAGGAATTGGGGTTTTCTACACGGATCTTGTTTATATCGTCCATTTCAAACTGCAACTCCCTGGCGAGTTCTGAAAAGAGAGGAACACAATTCAATGTATGGGTGCTAAACCCGACCAAAAGAAGAATTAAGTAGGAATATCAGATGAAGCATTATACCTCACATAATTTAATCAACCTACTCATTAAAAATAACGAGAACATTAACATATTAAATAAAAATTAGATAGAACCTGTGACTTGAAGTTTTAAACAGGTTCTACATTTGGTGTGTTCCCCAAATGTTCTATTTCAGGCTACATTTTCCACTCCGTTCAACCTAGAGCACTTTAGCTTGCTGAAGTGCCTTATTTTGTGAAGAATGTGTCCTCTTTTTTCATTTTTCAAAAATTGCAGATGTCAAACGAATTTGGCACTTTTATAAATTCACCTGGATACACCCCCAATTAACCTGGAAAACCCCTGGGCGGGGTTAGAAAGGGAAGGTTTGCAATGGCACCTGACAAGGGATCTGTAGCTTTTGCAAGCTGTTTTCAGATATACACCCCAATGAAAAATGCATAATTAGATGCATTAATGTTTTTATTGGGAGTAAATCTACTAAAAATGTTTTAGTTTTTTTTCTTTGGGCAGCGGAGTGTCCTTTTAAATAAAGAGAAAATAGGATGATCAGATCTAAAGAGCTCTGCTAGACACAACCCAACGCTGCACTAATGCCTCGATTTAATGCTATGGGCTGAAAAGTGCTGCTAATTATTGACTTTTTCCGTATTATTTTTTTATAGAAATTCCAGCTGGATTTAATGGTAGCTGAAATTTAAGCAGCTGAAGTCAATAAACAGGTTGTCAGGATGAAATAACAACACAGATAAACGTGCATCAAAATCCCAGCTATTAAACCCTTTTTTAATGACTAACCCTGTTAGTGCTCAATCATTGTCCCCACCTGTCGGCATCAGGTGGGGACTGAAAATTAAATAATAAGAGGAGGACCTTGCCCCCCATTACTTAATTTCCACCACACCCGTGGCAAGTGGGTGGGAGCTATTAACCCCATGTGTGACATGTCATGATTACCTTTTATTCCAGAAGTTTGGTCCTTAAGGGGTTAATTAAAAACATAAATAATGGGGATGGACAGGTCACTGTCCATGCCTATGCAGCATTATTAAAATCTTAGTCAGGTTTCCCACACACACACACACACACACACACACCCGAGAAGATGGCTAAAGACCCCAAACCCTAGGCACTGCCACAGTTAAAAAAAATACTGTCTACCCCCGTCACTATAATAATAGTTAGGGGGCCTATTAAATCTAAATCCTATAAAAGTAAATGTTATACTAACTTACCATTAGACATTGCCTTTTTTTCTGAAATCTTACACACAAAGTCAAATAAACATCAGTTTGAGAACTAATAATGAAATAAAGGGAGACCTAACATCCCTCTCAACCTATGAAGTGGAAGGGGGCACTATCGAAAAATAAAGAAGAGGCAGAAGACATACCTTGCATCATGTCCTGATGAAAGTTCCTATACCCTAGAGTGCTGGCTGGAGTTATATATAATATATATATATATATATATATATATATATATATATATATAAAAATAGAAGAGATGGCCCACACTCTCAGGCTTCATAAAACATAACTTTTAATGTTTACATTATAAAATAATTAATGTGATGCTAAACAGCATCAATATTTCAGTCCCTGATCGGCCATCCCTTCTATTTTTGTATACTAGTGTGACTTTAGTCTGGCACCCATCATTTACAATCACATCAGAGTCAGCCTGTGTGCAAGGTATTTTTGGATGTATATATATATATATATATATATATATATATACACACGCACACAGTTGTGCTCAAAAGTTTGCATACCCTGGCAGAAATTGTGAAATGTTGGCATTGATTTGGAAAATATGACTGATCATGCAAAAAAATATATTTTATTGAAGAATAGTGATCACATAAAGGTATTTATTATCACATAGTTGTTTGGCTCCTTTTTAAATCATAATTGTCACGCCAAGGGTGATTAATTCATTGTTGCACAAAAGAATATTACCATTTAATGTAATTTGTATAGTGCATATATGAATTGGCCACTTGGTTGCCAATTCAGATGACAGAAGGGATAATTACCAGAGACCCCCTGGGGCAGAAGTTTTACTTTGAAAATCTGAGTAAGTGATCATGACTTATGTTATTTTATCCCTTTTGGTTTTATCTGTTGTTGGTGTAACTAATTTGATTGTCATCTATATTTTTGTATGCACGGTGACTATTTTTTGCTCATAATAAAATATTCCTTTATTAAGTTCAGCCGTTGTCTGGTAAAGAATCATGTTACCTGAAAAGACCAATTAGTGTTTTGCAATTGCTTAAATATTGTGTTAAGTTATATTTGGTGGGTTTTTCTAATTAAGTTACCTTGGGGACCAAGACACCCCATTTATAAATTGTCTTGGTGGTGGCAGCGTTAAGATAGTAATATTTGTATTATTATGCTTAAGTGTGGGTGGTGTCAAGGGGGATTTTATCATTTTTTCCAGTCTAGTGCAGACAAATAGCTGAACTTTAACCCTTTCACCACCACAACTACGTCACGCACACTCTTGAAGTAGGGTGTGTTTGTGACAATAATGATAACAAATCACCCAAATGCCCCTGATCAAATGTTTACCCTTGAATGTTTGGCCTTGTTACAGACACACCAGGCGACACACAGGTTAAAATGGCAATTAAACCACATCTGTGGCTTTTTAAATTGCAGTTAGTGTATGTGTATAAATAGTCAGTGAGTTTGTTAGCTCTCACGTGGATGCACTGAGCAGGCTAGATACTGAACCACGGGGAGCAGAAAAGAACTGTCAAAAGAACGGTCAAAAGACCCGTGTAACAAGGTAATGGAACTTTTATAAAGATGGAAAAGGATATAAAAAGATATCAAAAGCCTTGAAAATGCCAGTCAGTACTGTTTAATCACAAGAAGTGGAAAATTCAGGGATGTCTTGATACCAAGCCAAGGTCAGGTAGATCAAGAAACATTTCAGCCACAACTGAAATAAAAATTTTTCGGGATACAAAGAAAACCCCACAGGTAACCTTAGGTAAAATACAGGCTGCTCTGGAAAAAGACGGTGTGGTTGTTTCAAGAAACACAATACAAAGATACTTGAACAAAAATGAGCTGCATGGTCGAGTTGCCAGAAAGAAGCCTTTACTGCACCAATGCCACAAAAAAGCCCGGTTACAATGTGCCTGACAACACCCTGACACGTCTCACATCTTCTGGCACACTGTAATCTGGCGTGACAAGACCAAAATAGAGCTCTATGGTCACAACCATAAGCGCTATGTTTGGAGAGGGGTCAACAAGGCAAGTGAAAAGAATACCACCCCCATTCACTAATGTTTTTTGGGGGGTGAGCTCTAAAAGCATGGGGAATCTTGTGAAAATTGATGGCAAGATGAATGCAGCATGTTATCAGAAAATACTGGCAGACAATTTGTATTCTTCTGCACGAAGGCTGCACATGGGATGCTCTTGGACTTTACAGCATGTCAATGACCCTAAGCACAAGGCCAAGATGATTCTCCAGTGGTTACAGCAGAAAAAGGTGAAGATTCTGGAGTGGCCATCAGTGTCCTGACCTTAATATCATCGAGCAACTCTGGTGAGAACTCAAAAATGCAATTCACGCAAGACGACCAAAGACTTTGCATGACCTGGAGGAATTTTGCCAAGACGAATGGGCAGCTTTACCACCTACAAGAATTAGGGGCCTCATAGACAACTATTACAAAAGACCGCACGCTGTCATTGATGCTAAAGAGGGCAATACACAGTATGCAGACTTTTGAACAGGGGTCATTTCATTTTTCTTTGTAGCCATGTTTTGTTTTATGATTGTGCCATTCTGTTAAAACCTACAGTTTAATATGAATCATATAGAAAATATAAGAACCGTGTTTTGCCTTTTCACTCATGTTTTTTTTAAAATGGTACATATGTTATCAATTCTCCAAGGGTATGTAAACTTTTGAGCACAACTGTGTGTGTGTATATATATATATATATATATAAACACGGTCCTGCACTCGCTCTTAAGTTTTACTTGCCAAGGTGCTCCTCCAGCCTTTTAACAATACATACACTCGAAGGAAAGGCACTCACTGATCTTCTTAATTTGCAAACTTTATTCAACGATGTTCAAGTAAATTAACAGTAATATCAACGTTTCAGCCCTCATCCGGACTTTCGTCAGGATAGCTTGGATCTTGAAAAAGACCCTACATGGGTCGAAACGTCGATCGGGACAGACATATTTTGTATGTACTAAGAATAAAAGAATCACTTTGGAAAAAAAAGACCTGTGAGTGCACCTTTAAGGCTTTGAATATACTGAAAGTTATTGGAATGGGTGAGTGCCTAGGTTAAACGATATATATATACACATACACACACACACACACACACACACAGAGTCCAGTATAACTTTCAGCTGCTCTAAATCACTGAGGGAACCTGTGATATGCCAAGTATAGCTGCCTCAGACAGATCGATGACATCATATAGCTGCCCTGCAAACACTTTGCATGTCTTTCCAGAGCACAGAGAGACCCCTTCTTCTCTCTTGTGTCTTTCATAGAATTTGGGAAACGTGGATTACCACCAAAACACCTTAAGAGCATTAAATAGCCTCAGAAATACTAACTTGTATAACACACATGATAATATCTTTTTGTGCATTTTTTGTAATTCATCAGCTCTTATTGTTGTGTCTGAAGATAGATAGTGGACTTATTATATTAATTAGAAGCTACACTGCCTTCTAAGATGTAGTAGGGTAATTTCTATCATTCTCAACAAAGAGGTGCCTTATTGGGAGTGATAAGAGTACAAGGCAACAACATCTTCAATGTCCACAATAACTTAAGGGACTACATATGAGACTTATGTGGATCCCCCAGGCCCTAAAAAAAAAAATGTAGGGACACAGAGGTGTACCCCAAGCCTTAACAATGCATTTCAGTAATGTAAAGGAGCAGTAATGGTGCTACACCTGTATAGCTGATGTGCATAATAAGAATTGATACCAGTCACTTATGGTGGAACCAAGAAGAGCTTTTAGAACTTTGGTTTAATTTTTCTAGTAGCATCAATTTTATTCTTGCCATCTATAAACCACCCGCTCTTACTATTACTATTGCTTCCTGAAAAGCATGTGCCCAGAACATATGTGTGTGATGAAGGTTGAGAAGTCAAGCTTACCGGCCCAGCTCAGACCAAGATGCTCTGAAATAACAGCCATCTTCATCTCAATGCGTTCTGTGCCACTGAGGGAGCCTAGAACGAAAAGGGACATTGATAGAGAAGAAAGGAAGGATTTGGGAAAAGAGAGGAGAGAGGAGAGAAATAGAGAAGGAGAGAAGAGAAATACAGAAAGATGAAAAAGGACCCAAGGAAGAGCAGGCAAGGCAGAAAAAGAGTAGGGAGAGATTATTTATGGGAATTAAATAGGCAAGCACAAACATTTGTTTTAAAAATATATTCCAGGGGCAGGACATGGATGTTAGCAAAGACAGAAATTGACGAGAGAGGATGAAGAGAAATTAAGATGCAAATTGCGATTAGGTGCATGAAATATAAAAGTGTAGTCAGGAGATACACAGACAAAAGGGATTCCAAGAAAGGAAAGAACATTGTTATGAGGGATGAGAGTTTGAGGTAGGTGGGTAATTGTGGGTGCAGATGCAGAGTAGAGAAGGAGAAGTTGTCTTGGTAGATATGGATGTAGAAAGAGGAGGAGGAAAGACGATAAAAGATTTTAACCAAGGACATTGGAGGGTATTACAGGGTGGTACAGATACAGAAAATATGAGGAACAACATTGATAGGATAGAATATTGGAGTGTTCAAATGCAGCATGGTATACAGTGAGAACAGGGATGTTAGGGACAGAGTAAGAGAGGGGTGATCAGACATGAAATTTAATCAGTTCCCCACCTTCCAAAGCTCAACCCAGCTGTCTGTGCACTGTCCCAGTAGTTTCTCTCTGTCCTCCCCAGGGGTCACCTCTTAAGGAGGATGTGTTTTCCGTACTTGGACCCGGCTTCTTGTTTTCGAGGCTTCTATCTCTGCTTAAATGATTGTAGTACATCCTTTTTTTTTTCTTTTACCTCAGTTCAATGCATTTCATTCTCTGAGTACCATCTAGCTCTTTATCTTCTACTCATTTCTCACTGCATCTCCCCTCTACGCATCTCCAACCATTTTATGCATTCACAATAAGTAACTCAAAATAATTCTCTGCTTTCTTCAATTTTCTAACTACACTGCCCCTTTCCCCTTGCTCTCACCCCTCGTACTGTCATTCAGCAGGCTGTACCGCTCTCTTAGAGCAAGTGGGGTCAGCGTCCTTCTTCTGTCCAGACTGCCTGGGCCCTGTGACAATACAACTGTTTTACACAACTACTCAACCACACAACTTGATAGCACATTATGCTAAGCTTCACACAGTCATGCAAGATGACAAAATAGGTTTTAAATAAAAGTGGAATACACAACTGAAGACAAGTACACAACATGGCGGCACATACACCAATAACAACATGACAACACAGGGGACAAGTAGCACACAAAAATACAGTGTAGCAAGACAACAACAATGTGACGCAGTATAAAACCAATAAACCACAATGCAACACAATGATGGAAATTAATACAACTACATAAATTAACATCGTTTTACATTATACAACATGAACTTGTGTTGCAAGCCACAGATTTACACATAACAACGCCCTGTTGCAATGTTTGTGCTGATAAATGATTTCACAATATTTATTATGCAATAACACAATCCCAACAAAACCATGTTATACAAACTCAGAATCACAGGACATACATACATACATGCCAACAAATTCCTCAGTTAAACTAGAGAGATTTCACCCCACCCACATTAAGGTGATAACACCTCCCTTTAATGTTGTACCTAGTCCTTCCCACATAAATAGTTAGTACTGCAAACTCCTTATTGGCTACAGCACACCCTGCCTCCCTGGGTCCCCCCCTGCTACAGGCAGGTCTTATTTTGGCTTCTGGAGTTCAGCTAGACCTGCCAGGCAGCCTTAGACATGGGCGGGATGAGGCTGATGTGTTGACGTATGGACTCTGCAAGAAAGAGGGAAATTTTGGGCAGTGATAGGGCGATTCTCTCCAAAAGAGGGAGAGTTGGCATGTGTGTACATAATACAAGTGTTGGTTGGTTACATGTAAAAAAAAAAGAAAAAGTCCAACAACTATATAATGATAAAATATCTCAGCACTTGAACATTGCAGTGTTGCACAGTCACACAATTAAAATACACACACACACACACATCTTTCTTGTTTATACATTACAAGCCGAGAAAACACATTCCCACACACAGTAGCATGTCAAATAGTTAGGTCACCTGTGTGTATTGTGGCATAGTGACATTTAAGTGACAGAGCACTTGTTGCGATGGTTCATATTTCATAGCCTTCCGCAGGAAGGAGAGAGACCCACATGGCTCACGGCTGCTGTCACGCACCTGTGAAGCAACAAAAGATACAATGAAAAGAACTAAACAATCTGTTCATATTATTTAACCCCTTAAGGACACGTGACATGTCATGATTCCATTTTATTCCAGAAGTTTGGTCCTTAAGGGGTTAAATTAATTTTGTTAGTTTTTTTTAACAATATTAAAATGTCAACAGTTACAATGGTTGTATGGAGGATGAAGGCTACAATTTAATATTGTTGGATAAGCTTTTCAATTGAGTTAATATTTTTGAATAAACTATTTTTTTCTCAACATATAAAAATACCAAAACATACACCTTATATAAAATATATATAAAATAAGATTGAAATATTACAAAAAAATTGTTTTTTTCATAATATTAAAACATTTTAAGTGTATTCAAAATATTAAATCATTTGGAAAACATATCTAACAATATTAAATTGAGGCTTAATTCTGGACAATGATTGAAATCTAAATCAGCCAAGGTAGAAGATGAGGGAGACCTATTTTAAAGGACCACTATAGACACCCAGACCACTTCAGCTCAATGAAGTGGTCTGGGTGCCGGGTCCCTCTAGGATTAACCCTGCAGCTCAAAAACATAGCAGTTTCAGAGAAACTGCTATGTTTACACTGAGGGTTAATCCAGCCTCTAGTGGTTGTCTCCCTGGCAGCCACTAGAGGCCGCTTCTGCAATTCTCACTGTGAAAATCACAGTTAGAAGACGCTGGCGTCCATAGGAAAGCATTGAGTAATGCTTTCCTATGGGTGTTTTTAATGCGCGCGCGGCTCTGGCCGTGCATGCGCATTCGGCTCCACTCGGAGCCAACGTTGGAGGGGGAGGAGAGGTCACTAGCGCCGAGGGAGCCCGGCGCTGGATAAAGGTAAGTGACTGAAGGGGTTTTAACCCCTTCAGCCCAGCAGGAGGGAGGCCATGATGGTGGGGGGGACCTAAGGACTACATAGTGCTAGGAAAACGAGCTTGTTTTCCGGGCACTGTAGTGGTCCTTTAAAATCAGTAAGCCCAGAATGTATAAGTATTTCTCATCCACTTGCTTAAAACTAATGAAGCCTGGAAAACTGCAATTATTTCCCTATCTGAGCATAAGATGCTACATTACCATTAGGATGATTTTTTTGAGCTTCATTTCTTCTTTCCCTGATATGTGTTCTTAATTTAAAAGGCCATTGTGTCAGGTGCATCTGTAAATATCATGTGAGCTAGGTCTCATGGGAAAATTGCAAAGTACAAGTTTGTGAAACTTATGCCACAAATGTTATGCTTATTTCCTCTAGTGTTTTAAATCTGCCTCCCTTATGGTGTTCCTATATTTAAAAAGCCAATATTATTTCTAAATACATTATAACAGAAATACTTTTATGATATACTTATGAGACTTTAGGTAAAGTCTCAAATCATTCCAATTCCTGTAGCGTGAAGACAAAGAAATCCTGGAATACAATTCAAATACTAACAGAGTTATTTACTAAAGTGAGAATTCAAAGTGAATTTCAAATTCAAGGTAATAAAATAGCCAAACTGGAAACATTCAACATTCTCTAAATCAGCTATGCTTCCGGTTCAGCTACTTTGACCTTAAATGGTTACGCCAAGCACCATGACCTCTTTAGTGATTTGATGTGGTCATGGTGCCTAGACTCTGCATGTGTAGTTTTGCTATGAAATGCAGTATATAGAGATTTTAACCCCTTTGCTGCCAGAGGTGTACCTCCACCTCTGGCAGCGCCATTGCAGTGTCATTAGAAAGCCTTGAACAAGAGTTCTTGGTGGCTAATCTTAATTATTTGTATTTATATTTAGAGTTGCATTCATTGACTGTGAGCAAAACTCAAAAAATCAAAAGTGAAACAAAAAAACGTGATCAATCAGTGCATAGTGCTATGTGAAAAAAATTCCCGACGCGCGTTTCGGCGCTATAGTGGCACCTCCCCCGCTGATGGAGGTTCCACTATAGCACCGAAACGTGCGTCGGAACGGATTGACCACGTTTTGTTTCTGATTTTTATTTAAAGGGACACTATAGTCACCTGAACAACTACAGCTTAATGTATTTGTTCAGGTGAGATCTATAGCTCCCTGCAGGCAATCTAATGTAAACACTGTATTTTCAGAGAAAATACAGTGTTTACATTGATTACATTCATTGATTGATAGGAATACCTCCAGTGGCCGTCACTCAGACGGCCACTAGAGGCACTTCCTATCATGCAGGGCCCTAAAAAGGCCCTGTACATGTCAGACGTTTGAAAATACGTCTGACGTGTGCAGGAGAGAGAAGGCACTGTGTGCGCGCCTTCTCTCTCCAGCCTGTCAGCAGAGGAGGGGGCGGGCAAAGACCGCGAGCTGAGCTGTCAGTCAGCTCAGCTCGCGGCCGCTCACACTGCGCGCATGCGCGGTAGTGCGCTGAGGACTTCAGAGGGCGGCATGAATGTCGCCCTCTGAAGTCTGTGCGCATGTGCGGCGAAGCCGCGCATGCGCACCAGGGAGCAATGACGCTTCCAAATGGAAGCGTCTGATTGCTCCCTGCTCGCGCCCGCCTATTTCGTCATTTTGACTAAATAGCGGGCGCAGCTTCACGAGGCTCCCGGCGCTGGAACCAGGTGAGTAAACAGGGGCTGCCTAGAGAGTCCCTTTAATCCATAATGAGGAAGAGCTATATGGGAGTGTGGGGACTTGCTAATGTAGAAGTCTTAAGGAATATCTAGCCTTCTTAGCTGATATTAGATAGCACTATAGTAGTGATCCAGTATACCGCAGAGTTAAACATTATTAGAGACTCTGGCAGGGCCGGATTAACATAGGGGCTGATGGAGCTGCAGCTCCAGGCCCAGGCCCATGGAATAGGCCCATTGAAAAAAAAAAATGTAAAAAAAAATTTTTTTTTTACATTTTTTTTTTTTTTTACACACACACTACTCTTAGGTTTGCCACCTGACTGGTATTTTACTGGCACAGCCGGTATTTGAGACTGCCTGGCCGTGCCGGTATTGCAGTAATACTGGCAATACAAATGCAGGTATTTTTTCTCAGAATAAGTGGAGATTACTCTGCAATACCAGCACCGGCCAGTAGGGGTCACTGTGTGTGGAGAGAGGCAGGGATAGGAAGTTACAGCATATCCCCATAGACATATAATACCTAGACGCCGCATTGACCTCGGGGGGCCATGAAATGCGGGCACCCGGTGTGGTATTATATGTCTATATATTAGGACTTCTGTCCCTATTTTTTTTTAATTTACTTTGCCTTAGTGACAAATCTCACTTTAGTAAATAGTGATGTGATTGTTAGATTTCTCCTATTCTCTTTATGCTATCTCCATGCGGACTTCAAAGTGCAAAAGACAGAGCTCACAATAATAAGAGTTGTAGATATCTACATTTTATTTTGCACTGTTCCAAAATCCATATTAGTTAAAAATAGGTGAAAAGTAAATACATTACAAATCAGGCAAAGATCCAGTCCCAGTTTAAAACATGTATATTAAGATGATAGATTGTGGGGTTAGTTCACTAAACTTATAATTTTAGCAAACCTAAATCCAAATGCAACGCATAGTTTCAATCTGGAAATTCAAATAATTTCGAAGTATTGAGTAAACTTAGTCGATAACGTAAATAACCACAGAGGTCTTAAAGCAGCAAATGTCAGTTAATTTTATTTAATATCCCAGGATTAAACATCATGCTACTGGATCTATACACCCTCCAGGTGGATTTTAAGACTAACCATGTTTACTTTCAGGACCTTGCTCTGCAGATCATAGACATATATATTCTATATATGTCTATGCTGCAGATCACACTGTGACCGATCCAAGATGGCGGCCCCGCAGCTCATCAGCGCTAATAGGAAGTAGCAGTCAATGCGGCGTCTAGTATTTTATGTCTATGCATATCCCTGCCTCTCTGTACTACTCACTGATCCGTGGGGACCAGCAACACAGCACAGAGTCCAGAAAGCAGCTCTACAGCTCAGATAAGTGAGGGATGGGGGGGAAAGGCAGCAGGGACACATGGGGACACTGAGACACTAGGGGACACATGTGGACACTGAGACACTAGGGAACATATGGGGACAATGAGACACTAGGAGACACATGGGGACACAGACACTAGGACACATGGGGACACAGACACTGGGAGACCTGGGAACACTGAGACACTTGGGGACACTGAGACACATGGGGATGCTGAGACACATGGGGACGCTGTTTCTCCCAGTGTCCCCCATCCAGTGTCTCAGTGTCCCCAAGTCTCCCAGTGTCTGTGTCCCAAGTCTCTGTGTGCCTAGTGTCACCATGTCTAAGTCCACAACTGTCCCCATGTCTCCCAGTGTCCCCAAGTGTCTGTCTCCCAGCCAGTGTCCCCTAGTCTCCCAGTGTCCCCTAGTCTCCCAGTGTCCCCTAGTCTCCCAGTGTCCCATAGTCTCCCAGTGTCCCATAGTCTCCCAGTGTCCCATAGTCTCCCAGTGTCCCATAGTCTCCCCAAATGTTTCAATGTCCCCATGTCTCCCAGTGTCTGTGTCCCTAGTGTCTGTGTCCCCATTTCTCCCAGTTTCCCTAAATGTCTGTGTCCCCATGTATCCCAGTGTCCCCGGGTCTCTCAGTGTCCCCGGGTCTCTCAGTGTCCCCGGGTCTCTCAGTGTCCCCGGGTCTCAGTGTCCCCATGTCTCTCAGTGTCCTAGTGACATGGGGACCCACTGAGAAACTGGGAGAAATTGGGACACTGAGACACTGGGAGACTAGGGGACTGGGCGACATGGGGACACTGACACTGTGATACATAGGGACACTGAGACACTGGGTGACTTGCGAGACACTGGGAGCAATCCATCTATACAGCAGAATCAAACTGTGAGTAGTTTGTTGGTGATTTTACAGAATTTTCTCTGATGTCACTCCTTGTGATTATACAAAGGATTAAGGCTGGTATTTTGTTCCAAGAAAGGTGGCAACCTTAACTACTCTTCACATACTCTTGCTTAAAGTAGCACTATAGGGTCAGGAACACAATCATGTATTTCTGACCCTATTATGTTAAAAACACCACCCTGCCCCCTTCTTGCCTCCCTAAGTATAGTAAAATATAACTTGTATTCAAGTCTGCAGCTGCTAGCTCTGCCTCTGAACTGACTGTCTGCTGACATCATCAGAAGTGGTGGTCTGAGCAAATTACAATACTTTCCCATAGGATTGTCTGAGACTGTCAACTAGGCAGATCAGGGGCAGAGCCAGCACAAGTCCAACATAGCCCTGGCCAATCAGCATCTCCTCATAAAGATAAATTGAATCAATGCATCTCTATGAGGAAAGTTCAGTGTCTGCATGCAGAGGGTGGAGACACTGAATGGCAGTGCTGCACAATATGCAGTACTGCCCCAGGAAGCACCTCTAGCAGCCATCTAAGGAGTGGCCAGTGGAGTTATTTTCTCGAAAAGACAGTGTTTACTGCAAAAGGCCTGAATGGAATGATTCTACTAACCAGAACAAATACAATAAGCTGTAGTTGTTCTGGTGACTATAGTGTCCCTTTAAGTTTGGAAGCTTAAGAGGGATGTGTGGGAACAAAACTTGTGTGGACTGGCTGACAATAAAATTAGTTTAGGTAATGCAGACGTTGGTCTCTCTAACACTGTGGCATGTCCCCATTCATCTACACTCACTACATACACCTTTTATCTGTCTCAGACTATATACCAGGAACTTCTGCCTGCTAGTAAGAAGGTAAGGAGACAAGTGGACCAGTGAGTGCTAGGGGACAGTCCTTAGAAAGCATTGAGTGAGCGCATCATTAGACGCATTTATGTTAAGCTCAGGGTGCTGCCTGCATAGTATGCCCTTAGTTGGACAGCCTGCATGATTGGCGGGCAGCCTGACATGCATTCATGCCAGGCTGTCCTTCAAATTCTTTGGACAGACATGCCCCCTATTTGGGCATGTTCTCCCCTTTTGGCAGGTCTGGTCACGTGATTCGCACCAGTGGCCACCCTTTTACCCTGCCCATTGACTGCCTGCTTCACTGGACACTGCTGTTAAGGGTTATGGATTTAATTGAAAGATGAAAGATATAAATTAGAGAGAGATTAGCATAGAGTATGTGTTTTCTTATAGCTGCATCCTATGAGTTTCCCTCCAGCACCATCTCCATCAGATACATGACGCTTGGGAGGTATGACTGTTTTAGTGTTTTTGGTCAATAAGATTCCGTAATTAGGCCCATCATAATTGTCAGCACCAGGCCCAGTGTGCTCTTAATCCGGCCCTGGACTCTGGGCTCATTTGTAGAAGGTGTTCAATGCTACCAACCATGTTTGAGCATATTACTTATAAGCAATGTTTGATGGATGTTTTTTCACTCTATGATGTACTAGTATCTTGATATTTATGATCTAATACTTAGGACTCTACCTGGAGCACTCCATATAGACTCTTATACCAAGCAACTGCTTGGTCGATCTCTCCCCATTCCCTCTACAATTAACAAGGTACACATCTGTGAGAGTTAAGGCATATTATTTGCCACAATGTATCTATTTAGAGATTCATCTCGACCGTTTTGTATCCACTCTTTTGGAATTGACATTTTTTCTATCTGCCTCTGCTATATAAGCTTGCACTTCTTATTTATATAGTAAGGATAATTTGTGGCAATTATAATAAAGCCTATTAGTTTATCCACTTTAATGATATACATGATATCATGATAGATTGATATAAATGATAGATACTGTCCTCGTTATATTTTAACTATTGCACTTATTTACTTCAGAGCCTCTCATACACCAGTACCCTAGAGGAATTTATTTGATAAGGTTTTTCACACTTTGCTTTTTACATATCCAGACCTTGTAGTTCCATTTGTAACAAAAAGTATTTTTAAAAAGCAAATTTCATCAATTAGTTACTGAATAACCTGTACTTTTATTTGAAGAATAATACTTCTATATATCAAAATTACTTTCAATTTTTAATAGTACTCCCCTCATTTTTTTTTACATTTTTCTGAAAATAAAATATTTTTCTCGAAAAAAGAAAACGGAAAAAAAAAAGTTTTTTTCCATGGCTCCCAAATTTACGAACATTTTACATCTAAGACCAAGCATACGGACCTCTTCAGAAACCGCAGTTAGAAAAGGAAATTATTAGTAAATTCCCTGTGAGCTATGAGTGCAGGAGAACAGCATCCTTCTATTCACGTGTATATATATATATATAACACAGCCAAAGCAATGCAATATTAAATGTAGCACATATATTCACCCTTAACTTCTCCTGTGTCACGGTTTTTACCATGCAGAGAACTAAATTTCATCCTATCTGGTTATCTTAACTCAGTAGTCACTTACTATTGCAATCGCACATAGTTACCTTGATAGGTAAAGCCAGCCTGTTCTCTTTAAAAGCCTGGAAAATAAAACTTCTTTGTTGCGTAGCTTTTTTTAAAGGTATGAGATTCCCCGACAACTCTACAAATAGCTGTGTTCCATCAAGGACCTATTGGAAGAATTCCAGACAGTCACTTAAATTAACAACATGCTCATATTTAACCACATATCAAAGATTATGCTGACTTACAAATATGCATGTTTTAGTGCATATACCCTATCCTTTTTTGTGTGGCACTTTAAAGAAACTGCTATTTTCAGAAAAACATGATATACACTTGGAGCTTTATCTGATGATCATATGTCACCAGTATTTGCATAGAAAAGTTAAAGCATCATACTTGAGAGTGCACACACTTTAGCAAAAATAGGACTCTTTCTATAATACCTCACAGACTGGGGTGGCTACAATTCCCATCGATGTACCAGAGAAAGAACAAGTGTCCCAGCACAAAAAAGTCATCTAAAATGCAGAATTTAATAAAAGCAGAATTCTCAAGCCTTGAGAAAGGCTTTGGCAGACAGCAGAAACGTTGCCATTCTGTTCTGATAAATGTCTGCATGTGCCTGGAAACCTTTTCTTTCTCTTTGCTTCCAAAAGAGACGTATATATATGACCGAGATGTGGAAATGGCAATGCATTATTGTATCTTGCAGTATAAGAATGCATTGCCTAAAACATACATAGAGCAATTGCAATCTTTTGTCTTCTTAGGGTTTGTCATTTAAAATGACCAAATTTGTTCTTTTTGTGAATAGCTAAATGGGTAAATTCAGTTGAATTTTAAAACCGAATATATTTTGGCTGCTGTTTGACTCCTGGGAATAGGCGTTTGTGTTTTGGAAGTAAACACTATCTTCCATGCATCTATAAAAGGTTGCCTGGAGCCCTCTACAATTTGTATTCCTCCTCGGCATCCCAATGTACCTCTATGTCCCGGCTGCGTGCTACTTCTGTAAAGTTCTCATGCTGTTCCAGGGTCTTCTCCAGCTTGTCTCCTGTCATACAATAACAGCGAAGTCTTCCTTCCCGCCCATCAGCCATTTTAGCAAAGACCACAAATCGTGCTGTGTATGGAACAGAGCTGAGCTCCCGGTAGAGCTGGGAGGAGAAGGACACTGCTTCAGCTGTGCGTGGACAATCAGACAGCCAGAACCTGTGTGGACATCATCCATTGATGAAGTGAAACAAATAACAACAAATTAGGAATCTCTCCCTCTATGCACTACAATCCAGAAACTCAAAGAATGGCACCCACCTGGCAGACACATTAGTGGTAAAGTTGGCACACTCATTGGCATAGACCAGTTTTGTGGTTCCTGTAATGTCTTCCCATTGGGCAGGGGCAGTGCCACCTAGGACATGTGAGATCAACATCCCATTAAATAAATATAAGTGAAATAATGAATTGGAATGCATGAAAGTATGGAGAATACTTCCAAAATAAAGAAAATACATGGATAGAGAAAAGAAGGGAATAACAGAGAAAAGAAGGGAATAACAGAGAAGAGGTGAACAGAACTATACTTCAAATATAAACAGTGAGAGGCAGAAGGAAACCTGAAAGTTTAAAGAAGTTCAGTATGCCTGCTTGAAAAATTCAAGAAAAACGGAAATATGTGGAATTTCTGAAAACGGACACTTTTGCGGCATTGTAATGTATTCCTAACTCATCTGAAGATGTTATTTACTTTATTATACCTACTGCACTATCCTGAGTTATTTAAACACAAGGCATTAGCCAGGAGGTCCCACTACTAACTACAAATTCCTTCCTTTTATCTGATTTGACAGGCTACTTGTAGATTATGTTCCTCCTCTTCCCCCTGGTTTTATATTAACATTTATCCTCATTGATTCTGTTTCCTCCCTTTATTTTATGTCTACCGCTCTACTTGTTTCCTTTATATTGTTTTAAATAGTAATAAAAAGATTTGCATATTGTATGTTATATTGTATATTGTGATTCACTATACAGTGAATAGGTAGAAAAGGGGAAGAAAGGGGAACTAAGAGGACAGATGGGATAGCAGCACTTACATTACGCATTAAAATAAGAAACTCAAGAAGAAAGGTGAAGAATTAAAGAATACAAGAGGAAAGAAGGGAAATAAGAAGGAAGAGATGGGAGAGTATTGGTTTATTTTCTTGAAAGTAAAATGAAGAGTTGAAAAGTATAAATTATTCTTAATAAAGAAGGAGGAAGAAACAGTAATGCAACAGAACAAATAAAAATATATGATAAGGGATATAGATTGTGCTTTCATTTGGAAGTACAGTAAGCAAATGTTGGGTAGAAGAAAGATAGAGAGAGAAATGAAAAAAAATAACTAAATGGAAATAGCAAATAATACAAAGAGACAAGTGTGAAAACCTAGTAAGGAAATATTCTTCTTCTCTAACAAACTTTCCTCTCTTTCAATTTTTTCCAGTTCCCTCTGTATAAAGTCGGTCACATTTCCCCTTTGTTAACATTACCTGTCACACTGCAGAGCAGTCTAAGACTGGTGGTGTCACCTTCTCCACTGTCCCTGGGGTTGTCCTTCCAAGATGGTGGCAGTGGTATGCGCAGTCCAATCGGCCGGTGAAATTTCCTGCGACGGGGCTCCACAGTGACAATAGGGCCAAACGTTGCTTGGTTACCCAGCAACCTTGACACCAACTCATCCGGCACAGGCTGAGCCTAAGAAAGGAGATAGGCTCAGATTAATACAATCAGCACTTTTATACATGGTGGCAATGTCACAAAGGCATTTGAATTAAATAGACTTACTAGTTTTGCCAAGTTCTACATTGTGATTGCATTTCAGTGATTGTGCTATTTGTGTCAAAACACAGAAGTGACATTGGATTGGTAGGCCACAATGATACTTAACTGATTTGATCAAATATACATAGATATGCATTTGAAGTGCATTACTTTCCACTAAAAAATGTAAATAAAAGATGGTATGGGCAATGCACAGCTAGATCAGAGCAGAAAAGGATAAAACGTGCATTGGAAAAGCTGGATCCAATATTATTATATAAACAAACATCTGTTACTACTACTTCATGTTTAACACACAGATATATTAGGGTATTTGGCTCATGCCTTGGTTTTAGACATACTGGGCAGTAGAAATTTTCAAAACATTTGATGTTTTGCTCCTACAATGAAGAAGCACAGCTTAACCTTCATAGAATTTACACCTGTCCAAACAATGTGAAATTTGCATGTCTGTTGGTGATGGGCTGTGAGAGAGGTGTGCCACACATCTCCAGATTGTCATACTCATGGAACACTGACTGAAGAATAAAAATGTCCATTAGCTTGGTAGAATCTCTGCCCTATGGTGTGCATGTAAGGTAGGTATAATCCTCCACATTCAGTAAGGAAAGTGCAGTTTGGGTTCATTGATGACATACAGTGTTCTTGATTTTACTTGCTGTCACATTTCGATCGATTTGTCTAATTATGGCTCTAAAGGTGTTAATATCATTAATAAAGCCAAAAAACGTTGTATACCTGCAATGTGTTAAAAGTATATTACCATAGGAAATGCAGATGAGAGCACTGATTATTGAGGAGTGAGTCAAAACATCAATGTTTCAGTTTCTGTTACCACATATTTAATACTAGAGAGCAGGTAATTGTGTCTTCCCAAATAATCTTTTAAAAATACATTTCTCTCTTTTGTGAGGTTTAGATTCCCCTGTAACATTATTACAGTATGCCCATTTTATTTTCCAGAGTGCCAGTACAAATGTTTTCATTGACAGTTTTGTTAATAAAGTATAAATTATTGTCATCTTAATAAAGCTTGATACAAATCTGTGACTTGAAGTGTGTGTTGCAATCAGCAGGAACACATCACTGGTTTCCATGGTCACTGATACACAAACAGAAGAAGGTGACAGTGAGAGGAAATGTGTGCTTACCTGCAGGGAAAGCTTCACTTTCTTTGTGACAGCAGTTGGAGGGAAGGTTGCTTGGACATGAGGTACGAGTCGACTTTTAAGTATGCCCCCCTCTGGCCCAATGAGTTCACAATCTTGGCATACCCGTGACATCACCACAAAATACAGAGGGAAGTCTGTGGTGACAATCCGGCAAAGACGTTTCTTGTGGAGCTCTTCTTCACTCTCTAGCTCTGATAGGGAAGACATCAGTGTACACAATTAGGGTGGCACAATTGTAGTATACGTTAACAATGTCACAAACAGTCCCTCTGTCCCCTTCGGTGCCTTGTACACGTCACCTCTGGATGCCTTCCTTTTATGTACCTTACAGAAAGCATATTGTATACGTGGATTGGTATTGCTATTTATGAATGCAGTCCTTAAAGATATTTCTTGGCTTGGCCATAGCTGTATTGATGTATGAATACCTTGCCTGGTTAGGTTGGCCTGAAGAGGGCCAAGCAGAATGAAATTATAAAAAAAGAAACAACACAGGAAAGGTTTAGGAGGGGACCACAGTCCACAATTATATTAGTAAGCCGCAGGATCAGGGCCAGCTTAACAGCCCAGTGGGCCTGGTGCTTACAATTATGATGGGCCTAATTACAGAATCTTATCGACCAGAAATGTTTTTACTACTTGTTCCTGAGCCTCACTGGGATCTATAGTGGAGGTAACCTGTGGAATATCAGGCCTCCACTACACACTAAAACACTCCCAAGCGTCATGTATCCGATGGAGATGGTGCTGGAGGGAAAGACAACAGCAGCTATAATAAAACACATACTCTATGCTAATCTCTCTCTAATGTATGCGTTCATCTTTCAAGTAAATCCATAACCCTTAACAGCAGTGTCCAGTCAAGCAGGAAGTCAATGGGCGGGGTAAAAGGGTGTGCCACTGACACAAATCACGTAACCTGCCAAAAGGGGCGAACATGCCCAAAAAGAGGGCATGTCTACCCAAAGAATTGTAAGGCCAGCCTGGCATGAATGCATGTCAGGCTGCCTGCCAATCATGCAAGCTGGCAAACTTAGGGCATACTATGCAGACAGCACCCTGAGCTTGGCATAAATGCGTCTAATGATGCACTCGCTCAACGCTTTCTAAGGACTGTCCCCTAGCACTCGCTGGTCCACTTGTCTCTTTAACTTCTTACTAGGAGGCATAAGCTCCTGGTATATAGTCTGGGACAGAGAAAAGCTGTATGTAATGAGTGTAGAAGAAAGCGGACATGCCACAGTGTTAGAGAGACCAAAGTCAGCATTGCCTTAACTATTTTCATATTCAGCCAGTCCACACAAGTTTTGTTCCCATACATCCCTCTTAAGTTTCCATACATAAGCAAGAGTATGTGAAAAGTAGTTAGGGTTGCCAACTTTCTTGGAAAAACATATCGGCCTTGCCAATTTGCATAATTAATTATGTATGGGTGACATAGCATGATGTAAATCACAAGGAGTGATATAAGAGAAAATGCTGTAAAATCACCAAAAACTACTTGGTTTGATTCTGCTGTATAGATGGAGTGTTCCCAGTTTCTCAAGTCTCCCACTGTCCCAGTGTCCCCATGTCTCCCAGTGCCCTCATGACTCAGTGTCCCCATGTGTCGATTACCCCAGGTTTCAGTGTCCCTATGTATCAGTGTCTCAGTGCCCCATTACTCCCAGTGTCCCCTAGTCTCCCAGTGTCCCCAGGTCTCCCAGGGACCCTATGTATCACAGTGACCCTATGTATCACAGTGTTGCAATGCCCCATGTCTCCCCCCAGTATTCCCATGTGTCTATGTCCCCATGTCTCCCAGGGTCCTCGTGTCACTAGGACACTAGGAACATGGGGAGACCTGGGGACACGGAGACACCAGGGACACTAGGGGACACTGGCTGGGACACATGGAGACACTGGGAAAATAGGGGATGCTTGAAGACATGGGGACACAGACACCAGGGACACAGACACTAGAGACACTGGCTGGGGGACATGGTGACATTGGGGCACTGGGAAACATGGGGGAACTGAGACACTGGGAGACTAGGGGGCACTGGGAAACATGGGGACACTGAGATACCAGGGCCACTGGCTGGGAGACATGGACACTGGGTGACATGGGGACACTGTGTCCCCATGTGTCTCTGTGTCCCCATGTCTCCCAATGTCCCTTAGTGTCCCAGTGTCCCCAACTGTCTGTCAGAATGTCTGCCAATGTCCCTTAGTGTCTGTGTCCCCATGTCTCCTTGCAGCCCTTTCCCCCATCCTTCACTTCCCTGAAGGGTGGGAGTTACTGTCTGGACTCTGTAGCTGCTCCCCTGCAGATGAGTGAGTAGAGATAGGCAGGGAGGAATATGTTGGAACTTCCTATCCCTGCCTCTCTCCACACACAGCGACCCCTACTGGCCAGTGCTGGTACTGCATCATAATCTCTGTTTATACTAAGAAAAATACCAACATTTGTATTGCCAGTATGACTGCAATATCGGCACCAGCCAGGCAGCCTCAAATACTGGCTGTGCCAATAAAATACCAGCTAGGTGGAATTCCTAAGTAGTAATGTAGTAGAGCAGTGTGTGAAAAAAATGTTTTTTTGTTTTTTAAAATTTTTTTTATCAATGGTACTATTCCATGGGCCTGGAACTGCAGCTCCATCAGCCCCTATGTTAATCCAGCCCTTTGCAGGATGGTTTATATAAATTACTCTGGGACCGTCTACAAATACAGGCTAATTATATTAGCCTTTATATATTCAGTTTTTGGGCTCACACCAGATAACTTTATAAGACATGCTCAAGATCAAATTTTACTGTGAAACTTATACAGCATAAAACACTACAAGGAGGCGTGGCCTAGCCGCAGAGCAGAGAGGACGTTAGCCTCCACAGCTCCTGCCAAATAAGAGAAATAAAGCGACATTTAGCCCACAAAACGGCAATAAAAAGAAGCTGGGAGGCCACCAAATATCTGACAACATCGAAAGGAACAAAACGATACCTTAAATGAGTCGTTTCCAGCGATGCACACCCGACATGTCCCTGCGGCCTACAAGCGAGGTGGGCGCGGGAGAGGCGGCCGCTCTCCCACCGCCAAGACACACAGCGACTACAACCTTGGGCCTGCGTTCCCCCCCCTTTGGACCGGCGGGGGATATCCCAGTCCACCCTTCACACGCTCCCCAAACAAAAATGGGAGACCTCTGCCTCCACTCAAGGCCCTGAACTGCCAACCGGAGTAACTCTCAAAATGGCGGATGCCTTCCTTACCTCCGACCCACGAGGCGCATGGCTTGAGACGGAACGTCGGCTGGATAACATTTTTGCCGCCTTTTGGGAGCAATGGGAGACCTGCATGCAACCCCCACCGCCGACGTCAAGGACCTACCTCGGGTCCCGACACGGGCAGCCAAGCGGAGGAAGGCAGCACACACCAACACGCACCCAGCGAGGGGCTTCCAAGGGGTTAAGCCGACGGGGAACGGCAGGAGGCAGGGGCATACCGAAACCGGCGCAGTGGAGAGGTGGGAGGATGCGCATAGTACCGCAACGGCACGAACACCAACCCCAGACAGGCTCAGCCCTTGGCCCTCAGGACACAGGGGGACGTATCCCCGAACAAAGCCACCGACTCCGGGTACACACCACTCAGCGATGCAGACGACTACAAGCAGAGAAGTCCCGAGACCCCGAGCAGCGGGGCGGGAGCGGATGGAAAATGTGCACAGCCACTTTGGGGGACAATCCCATACCTGCAGCTGGCGTAGGCTAAGTAACTCTCTCGACATTTCAAGCTACCTGTCCTGCTCGCGCCGAGCGGTTTCATGATGGACAGCCTAGCACTGTTAATTTTACCAGCGTTTTTCTGTTTTGAATAATGGGTACAACTAGTATACCTTCACGATTTATTTTATACAGGACTTAACTGGCGGTATGCCAAGAACAACCACCGTACCATTAAGCTTAATTGATTTGCCTTGAAAGTTATTGCAAAGTTAAAATAACCCATAAAAGTATATGATGCCATCAACCCACACTACAAACATGTCCATTCGTCACAGCTATTACCAACATGCCCCGCCTCTCCTTAATGCAGCGTTTAACAAACCTGGTCTCACACCCACCCCCTAACACATTTTCTACAACAGGGCAGCACAGTCTTGAGCAATGTCAACGACACAAAGTGCCTAAGCCTGTTTACATAACATATTCATTATTAACCTGCCTAGCATGTACTAATTAGCACGAAATTCAACTCCCCCTATTCACCTGCGAATATATCTTTATAGCCTGTACCTAGGGTCTCTCACCATCATCATTAACTTGTATAGCATGTGTTCAACTTGTTTCAAAATGTCATTATATTTTCTTTTAAAAAATAGCACTGAAATTCCGATGCTTACGCTAATCGGGAAACAGACATGTTGCAATTTTGTTGCCGCTAACAAAAAAAAAAATGTGCCAGACAATCGATTACCACAACCTGTAATGCAAATGTATATTAACGTTCCCTGATGTCGCCGTTGTGGCACACCAAGGCTTATTGTTACTTTTGTGCACACCCAAAATAAAGAATTAAAAAAAAAAAAAAAAAAAAAAAAAACACTACAAGGATATACAGTTGCAGAGCAGTATATTAATAGTGCACTCATGCGCTGACTTGTAGAGTGATTCACTGTGAGCAAATGTGCACTTAACTATGCCCATTGATTTGCTAGAAAATAGCAAAGTTTTGAGCACTCTGATTGGACAAGTAGCTCATGCATGCAAAATGAATCATTTAATTGATTAACAATCTGTGTCAGTGTTCTCTGTTTGGTCCTTGTTACCTTCATCCATCCCACTGAGTGCCTCTTCCAAATATTCCTTTCCATAACGATTTTGATGCTCTTTCCATACTGAACCATTGTCACTGCGCAGAACGACCAGTTCCCGATCTCCACGGCCCACTGAAGAGAAGTGGGGAATTTCTACCACCACCGGACTAAGCAGAAGATAGTAGAGTTACTGAAGGGAACTTTCAATAGAATTAAATTACAAAATCTAAGGCTCACAGAGAATGGTTAAACAGTTGAGTTGAATATCTACTGAAGAGAGGTTGAACAATTGATATTCAAAAGGAAATAAGGCAAACACATAAAACCAGTGAGATGAAGATACCCTGTAGCACATACCTCAAGAATTGTGCCCCTGTGGGACCCAGTGCGATGATCCTGCTAGTTAGTCCTTCCTCCTCACCAAGTGGCGGCGGGGAATTAAGTTTCTGCGGTTTCACAAGGCGACATGTTATCCGTGTAGGTGCTGCACAAGTCCTGGGAGGAATGATGACACGTAGCCCATTGTGCCGACTTCCTCGCATTGAGCCACCACGAGCATCTACCATAAAACTGACCAGGAACCTACCAGAGAATGAACATTTGAGTTAACATGCTACCTGGTCATGGATTTGCTGCTGAACCTGTTACTTGTTGTCTATTTTTTATAAATGTATTATTTATGTAAATGCATAGTTTGCAAACACAAAGTATCAGTCTATATTATGCTGTATTTGAACCCTGCACCCCATATTTTTACATAAACAATAAAATGCAGCGATATTCAAACAAGGCTCGGAAAACACATTTTGGTAATATTCATATCACTCTCCAGCTCCAGTGTCGGTGAGTTTACATGTTGTATTTTGATATTCTTGTTTATTCAGCTGTGATGTCTGGTTGTAAGTTAATTAATTCTGTTTTAAGTTATGAGGATTACTTTTTTTAAGTAGACCCTTTTAAAATTGACCTTGGCTTTCTAATATTTCCTTCTTGGATGCCTGTTTCAGTTGGCCAAAAAAGAGAATACATAGAACTTGTTTGAGTACACATAATTCGGTATGTACTAAATGTTTAACAGATTAATCATATTTATGGGAAAACCTTATGAAAGACAGTGCCTTCTTATCCACTTATTTTTAGGGGCATTCTGATTGGTACTTGACTGGAAGGGCGTTAAAGGCAGTATATGTGTATTGTACAATTACTGGCCAGATGCTTGGCAAACCTGGTATTCACATGGTTAAATTACTGATATATATATATATATAAACGAAGATAGTGTAAAGCACACAGTTTACAATCTAGTAGGTGATACTTTGAATATACCAGCTTTTGAAAATATGCTGTATATCAGGTGGGAGAGCGTGCAGCTGGGCACTCTCCTGCTCCTATCTATAGAATACGAGAAGACAACCATTTCAGGGAGCCTAAGGACCCTGCAAATGTAATTACATAATGAACTGATTTTCCCATTGGACAGATTACTTATTTCAGTAAGCAGCTTAAAGCAGACAAACTGATATCTTTGAATTTGCCTCTGATTTTGATTCATATGCGTTGAACTAAACTTCTCTCATTTTTATGGTGCTATTTTAGTAGAAGACTGTTCCAACTAAATTTTGCAACTTTTGTGTTAATCTTGAAGCATGCATTTGGCCTCTTCCACCAGAAAAAAACCTTACCTTCTCTTCATGTACAAAAACATGGGTGGGGGTTCAGTCTAGGAGCGCTTTCGATTTGACACTCAGGGTTTTTAAACCAATTTAACAGTCAAAGAGCAAAGTCTCCAAGCGAAAGGGCAGATTTTCACACACATTCACGCTGTCTCATTCATTTAAAGATACTTGAGCTTACTGAAGATTTTAATTTTTCAAAGTTGAAAGCCCTGCTTGAATACAGGTGACCCAGGTAAGGAAACCCTGGCTTGTTAGCTGGTACTTGTGTTAACAAGCCATTTAGGTTGCACAATTTGTGAGGTGATATTAAGAAATATTCCTCATAAGGTGGATAATAGATTATATCAATATATATTATTATTATTATAATGGATGTCACATTACTTAACACCTTAATTTTTTAACATCTTCCATTGACGTTAGCAGTATACATCCATGAATTATATCAATATATTATTATTATTATTATTATTATTATTATGGATGTCACAATACTTAGCATCTCTTTAACTTATTCTACAGACATTAGCATATATATATATATATATATATATATATATATATATATTTGACATTTACATAGTGCCAACAAACTAATGTTGGGATATAACACAATACAACTTGGAAATAAATCATTGTATGTTCGTAAGAGGTTATTATGGACCCTGCTAGACCGAGTATACATTCTACACAAGTCTAACCTAGGTGCCATTTGAAAAGTTACACTCACCCTGTGTGGACAGGACTGGCCACTGGACTAATATTATCTGATGTTTCAGTAGCTGGACTGCTAGGAATTAGAGACTCATCATCTAACTCTCTGGACAACTGTAAGAAGAAAGAGGTTAGAATGACATAAATCAGGATCTTCCAGCCCAGAGAGGGAACATTTTGCCAGGCTAATTTACCTATTCAAAGGGATAGAGTGCATGGTAAGGAGTAAGCACTTGTCTACTAATTGTTTTATGATAAAGCACACAATATTGTGTTAACTTAAAGCACACACATTGTTTCCTTTAGTAGGGCATATAATAGTATTGATGAATTAGAGTTTTATTGGGAGATAGGTAAATATGAATGCCAGTAATCAGGCTCATATGAGTGAAAAATAACTGCAGGGAATGTATAGTATATGGTAGTATCTATGAACCTATGTAATTATATTAATGCATGTAGATGGTGGAGCTATGTACAAAGGTAATTATAATCATGTTCAGAATAAGATATCTATGTATCAGGAGCAATGTACCAGGGTAATTATATTCATGCAAAAGTGAAACTGGATAACGGAGTCTGCAGTTCCAGTACATACATACATACATACATATATACATACCATGGTCTAATTTTATTGGGGAATTGGTGTGAAGTTCCACTTCTGCTTAAACATCTAAATGTAGATATCGGAACGACCTTACACGGGTGACGCCAAATGAACACAGCATCAACCTCCAAGATAAATAAAATTGCAGTACCTTTATTTCTTTATTTTAATACTTGAGCTGGAGATATTTGTTATGTATTTTTAAAATGAAGAAATAAAAGTGCGCAATTGATGCTGTGTTAATGTGTCATTCCCTGTGTGGGTTCTAACCGATACATACATTTAGATATTTATATTCATGTACAATAGGTGATGCTAGCTATGTACCAGGGTATTTATATTCATGTACAGGGGATGGTGGGGGCTATGTAATGCAGTAATTATATTCATGTATAGTAGGTGGTGGTAGCTATACCAGGGTAATTATATACTTGCACAGTAGGTACTTCAGAACCTATCCTCCATACTATTGTGGACACACTATCAGACTAGTCATTGCCTATGATGATCCTGTGAAATAATACAATGAAAGTGTATGCTTTTGTAGGAGAGGAATCCTTACTACATGTGAATATAAATTTCAGCGCTAAGTAAATAATCCCCTTAAAAATAAAAAAGGCTGCTGTCTTACCGCCCCTCTTCCCGGGCTTGGGAAAGGAAGATCCGGTGTGACCGCTAAACAGCAAAAACACAGGAGCAACTACAGCAACTCACCGGCCATACTGCGGGTCCTGACTGTGTGATTATCTGACACATAGAGGGTATTTCTACATGTTTCTGAGCTCCTGCACATTACTACGTTATCTGGACTCTTTTACTGCAGGACTTTGTAGCTGAATTATACATTTTGGACACTTTTTCGTAGGACTTTCCTATTTTTGCATATAAATGCACCTTTTTTATTTTTAAGGGGATTATTTACTTAGCGCTGAAATTTATATTCACATTTGTTCTTTGGAATTGGGAAAATTATTTTTGTTTTAGCAGCTATTACTGTCTGAGTACCTTGGGTACCACTTCCACTGTTTTATTTATATTACATATAGACTATTACGTAGGTCTTTTATTTTCAATACTTGCGCTCTCTTTTTGATTATTTTTAATCCTTACTACATAATGAATTCTTACTGGTTCTGCTTCATCGTCTTTAAGCACCACTGTTTCTGGGGTTACACATGGAATTCTGGGTATTGCAGGTGACCCCACTCTAAAAAAAGTAAAGGGGAAGATTACGTTTACTAAGTGCCACAAAAACAGCAAACATCACAGAAAGCTAATTATTGCCAACATCCCCATATCAACAGTATAAACAAAAAATGTGTTAATACAGTATGCAATGGATTGGAGACATGTAGAATCCGTTTGTTTTTATGAAATAGGCAATTTACTGAAAAGATGGCCACTCACATTTGTTTTATACCTAAGCAGGTAATCACTGACAGATTGCAAGACAGATACACTGAGAGACGGACATATGGACAGGTGGGAGATAAATATCACTTCAGCTGTGCATGTTATGTGCATATTGTTTCAGATCACACATTGGCATGGGCCAATATTTCTAGATTTAGATCACTGTAAAATATGAATCTGCACAGAGTTTCAAATTCAATCTGCTAATTCACAGTTTGTGCATTACTACTAAAACATCCCAGAATCCTCACTTTTCTGACATTCCTCCATTTTTTCCTGGCATTGACTCCCAGTGCAGAACATGTGTAGCAAGCAGTGGAGACTGCAATCAAGCCCAGTTTATTACAAAGAAACATCTGGAGAGCACTGGCGACAAGCCAAACGTAAGCATGGAATACGAAAGCAAGTGAGGTAATTTATTAAACGACTGATTTGATTTAAAAAGTTGATTTAAATATATATTATTTATTTATTTTCCCCCCCTTTATACAGAATCCATTTTTGCAGTTTTACTATTCAGAATAAAGGGACATTTGTGTGACATAGAGCTTTAATAAATACTTACACCTGGTCCAGCTTGGGTAAGAACTCCATATCAGTGTCTTCGTCTGGCTCCCGAGGGCCTGGGTGGGGAGGTCGGAAGTCTGGAGGTTCCTCCCCTAGACAGAACAGTTAGGGAAAAGGCTTACACCTGAAATGTTCATATTGTGTGCAGAGGTGGTACATGCACACACATTATTCAAGTCCCAAAAAGGAACATACCCTTCTGAGTAATATGCACACTGCATTATTAGGTCCACTGAATCAGAGTTAGACACAACTGGTACATATTCACAAAGGTATGGGGTCTATACAAATAACACACACAGGCACAGGATGCTGCACACATATAGACACAGAGAGATGTGCACGCAGGCGGCCTGGATCATTGCAGCATTAGTGGTATTAGTGAACCACTGAGCATGACGGGAGTGGTTAAGATATTCATGGCATGACATATTAATGACAGATGTCATTTTATTAATGACTGTAGAGCTGTGAAGTTATGTAAATAACAAATAAATAAAATAAAAAATCTAAAATGAAAAAAAAACAAAAAAAAACAAGGTTTATTTTATTAATACTAAAATTTGGAAATGACAAAATGTTACTTTTATACCAAAACAGCAAAGGAAAAATTCCCAACACTTTCTTCACCTCTTTTGGCCTACATTTTGCAGTTCAGTTATTAATTTGCCATAATACATTGTTTAGTAAATAAATCGTGAAAACATGTCCCTGTTTATGATAGTGGCATCATGCAGCATGTAATGGATCGTGCCTGGGAGTGCTAGTGGAGTGGGACGAACTGTAACGTTTCACACGCTGCCAAACAATGGGTTAATAACATGCTGAACTATGAGAATGAGATGCATAACAAATTGTAGTACTGACATTCATTAGATGTATACTGCTAATGACAATTGGAGGTGTTAAGGATATGCTAAGTAATGTGACATCTGTTATCATTAGTGAGGTGTGTAAGTATACTGATAATAATATTAACCACTTATGGACCATTTACTGTGTTATTCCTTCATAAATATCTAACGTGTTAAAACCTCACATCAAATTGGAATCTTCTGCTCATTTAACGACAGCAACACTGTATAGAACCGCTGTTACTAAATAGCAGGGCATTTCATGCCGCCACAAGGTCCTTAGGGAGCAGATTGTGATGACTCCATGATATGGCTTCTAAATATATTTACACTTGTGCTAAAGACACTGGCTTTCATGAATAAAGCCGCTGTGCTCTATGTATTGTAAAATGTAGGAGAATAATGTTAAGAATAAAGAGAGGTGTTAATAAAATGTACAGTCACAATAATGGCATGGAATGATAGTAATTGCATTTGTTTATTGTTAACGAAGAGAAGTGTTAGCATAAACGTATTATCTAATGATCAAAATTATGTGAACACTGCAACATTAAATTAACGCTGTAATTAATGATGGGTGTCATTACAGCACTAAGAACATTGCTGTATCCAGTGCTTTAATGATATGTACTAAATGCATTAGGTATAAGAGTTGTTAAGGGGACTAATGGTTTTGCAAGCAGGGACTCCCTAACCATATGTAAGTTTAACCATGCGTCCTTAAACCTGAGTCTATTCTAACCCTGTGCCCCTAACTCTGTCAACCTAACATTGCTGTTAATGCCATAGGATTCTTACAAGTGATATTTCTATATTGATAATGATGTCATTTAAAAAAAAAAAACACTATTTCAATGACCAGGCTTTAAGTACACAATCATGCATTAAATAAGCTAATGTTTAAAAAGCTGAAAAACAAAAACAGATTAACAACTTAAAATGTTATGGATGCCCTAAATTATACAGGCTTCCCCAAACTCCGGCCCTCCAGATGTTGATGAACTACAACTCCCATGAGTCTATGAATGAAATAGGCTGAGAATCATGGGAGTTGTAGTTCAGCAACATCTAAAGGGCCGGAGTTTGGGTAGCCGCCTAAAATGTCAGAAAAGGGAAAATTAAACAGTCCTAAGGCTTAGTGCCATTTTATTATTCTAGGTGCACAGTAGTTATGATGCCTTTTGTAAGAGAAGGTGTTAGTAGCAGATGGTTAATGCACTTATTAATGGGAAATATCTGTAGGCCTCGGAGCATTTAATTTGGAATATAACAATTTCCAGATGAAATTCAAATAGATACAAATGCACAATGAGACACAAATTAGTGAGATTTCATAATTGAATGACTTACTAATGAGATCCTAAAGAGTTAATCATTTGTGCAAAGGTGATTAACTGAATAATGAGAACAATCTCAGGAAGTTGTAAGGTGATATGCAGGAGTGAGCTGTTAATAAGATGCAGATACTGAGAGCGAGCTGTTGCTATATTGCAGGTACTAACAGTGAATTGTTAATATATTGCAGGTACAGAGAGTGAGCTGTTAATAAGATGCAGATACTGAGAGCGAGCTGTTATTAATATGCAGGAGCTGGTAGTGAGCTGTTAATTAGATGCAGATACTGAGAGCGAGCTGTTACTATATTGCAGGTACTAATAGTGAATTGTTAATATATTGCAGGTACAGAGAGTGAGCTTTTAATATAAAACAGGTACAGAGAGTGTTACTATGATGCAGCTACCGAAGGTGAGCTGTTAATAAATTGCAGGTACAGAGAGTGAGCTGTTAATATAATGCAGGTACAGAGAGTGAGCTGTTAATATAATGCAGGTACAGAGAGTGAGCTGTTAATATAATGCAGGTACAGAGAGTGAGCTGTTAATATAAAGCAGGTACAGAGAGTGAGCTGTTAATATAATGCAGGTACAGAGAGTGAGCTGTTAATATAATGCAGGTACAGAGAGTGAGCTGTTAATATAATGCAGGTACAGAGAGTGAGCTGTTAATATAATGCAGGTACAGAGAGTGAGCTGTTAATATAATGCAGGTACAGAGAGTGAGCTGTTAATATAATGCAGGTACAGAGAGTGAGCTGTTAATATAATGCAGGTACAGAGAGTGAGCTGTTAATATAATGCAGGTACAGAGAGTGAGCTGTTAATATAATGCAGGTACAGAGAGTGAGCTGTTAATATAATGCAGGTACAGAGAGTGAGCTGTTAATATAATGCAGGTACAGAGAGTGAGCTGTTAATATAATGCAGGTACAGAGAGTGAGCTGTTAATATAATGCAGGTACAGAGAGTGAGCTGTTAATATAATGCAGGTACAGAGAGTGAGCTGTTAATATAAAGCAGGTACAACCTGTTTCTTATGTAAGACTGTCTTTTACATGGTATATAAGCACTGTGATGTATGTAATTATAACCTTATTCCCTTATTTTCTTCTGTACCCCTACCCCAATGACTCTGAAAACAATTCAAAATCTGACAAAATAAAGAATTTAAAAAAAAAAAAAATCTAAAGCAGGTACAGAGAGTGAGCTGTTAATATAATGCAGGTACAGCGAGTGAGCTGTTAATATAAAGCAGGTACAGAGAGTGAGCTGTTAATATAAAGCAGGCACAGAGAGTGAGCTGTTAATATAATTATATTTAATACAATTATATTTAATAATTATAATTAATAAAATATTGGTGTAAAAAGTAAATAAAGTATTGTAATGCAGAAATTAGCACGTTTTATAGTAGAGATAATTAAGTGTTAAACCTATACTGGTAAGTTAAGTGAGCGGTGAATCACAGGTGGATATGCTAACACACTGTTAATGTGACGGGCAGTTACTAATACCACTTTAACGTGACGTATTTTTTTGAAGCAATGGGTGCAGAATGTCAATAATATGATGCAAATCTGCGATTGCTGCAGATGCTGCAGAATACAGAGCTGTCAGGAAGCCGATACATGAAATGAGCAGTTACTAGACATGTAACAGGATGTTGGAATTGCCAGTACGAGGGTGATGATGTGGAGGCTGGCTATGTGTGAGATGCTGATGAGGTTTTTTTGGGGGCGGGGGCAAGAAATTTGTCACCATTTTCCTACCATGAAGAGGCAGGTGGGTGGTTCCTAGAAAGTAAGAAAAGATACAGTTTTATCTGAAGTCAAATCCTGGAACGTTTATATTGAATAAGGGTAAACCCAGGGAAGGGGAACCCAAGGAGAGAGACACTCTGAGACATGGAGGCAGGTTGAGGAATGGGTAAAAAGGTCAGGGGTAGAACATAGGAAAGGAAAACTAAGTGATGTTTAGTGAGCTAAGAGAAAACGGTTTCTCTCACCTTCATCTTCAGACACATCCAGCATCTCATCCACAGTTTCAGGGAAGCTCATCCTGTGCTTTTCGTTGGCTAGCTGTGGGAGACACAGAGTCACTCACTGACCTCTTCCAAGAGGTTTTAATGCCTAGTGAATATTGAGACCTCTTAATAGACATTTTAAAGCCACCCACCTCTCAATCATAGATCCCAACATTAGCCACAACTAACCCATCTGCATTCACTCCTTCTCAACTCTGCTCCACTAGGGTTACCACTCTGCCAGTTTCTTTGTCTGCTACTGAATTCGGCATTATATATGCCACCTTCCCAATGATCTCAGCCCCAGGATTTTCAAACCTGTAGTTTAGGGCAGTGGCTCCCAACCCAATTCTCAAGGCATACCAGAGGAACCGAACTGGAAAATGCCTAAATTATGAACTGTTTGTGTGCGTTAAGGACTGAGTTGGGGACCACTGGTTTAGGATACATTACAGAATTAACATATTTATCTGAACAAAGCAGAAACCAAAGCAGAACGAGAATCACCTATGTTAAAGTAGGAAATTTCTAAATGTGATGATTGTAGAACAGTTCATCCTCCCATCCATCCTTCTTCCCTGGCACATACTTTCTTTGGCTGTCCAATCACAGAGTTCTCAATGAGCTGTATGACAGGTGTTCTGGACAATTGCCTGCATCTTGAGTTTTGCTCCACAGAGCTAAAATACCAAGCAGTAACAGGGCAGGTTGTCTGCTTGATAGCCAGGGGAATGTAACAAGGTTCATTTATAAAGTGCAGATTTCCATTGAAAACATTACTTTTATAAAACGAATGAATGAATCAATAAATAATAAAAAATAGAAGACACTCTCAGCAACCTGAAGCTCTTTATGTGTTTGGAGTGTTCCTCTAACTTTGCTACATCTTGCTTATCAAACCTGAAACTCTCTTTGTTTTGTAACTCACTTGTAAATACTGGAAAGATAATGAAGATTGGCTGTATATATATAATAGGCAATCCTGGCTGGGATACAAATTTAAAGATGGCGCTGCACAGAATCCATGCAATCGTCCTACTGTTTTATTTTACAATGTACACAAATGTGTAGTTTTTAGGTATGGCCCTTTATTTGTTACTTTATTCATTTATATTAAGAGCATTAAAAAAACAAAAACATTCTAGTGACTAATACAAGACTCTGAACAACTGAATTTCCAAAACCGGTAGATCCTATGCATTTTAAAATCAATTTTATGGTTACGGTTTAAGTGTCTTTTTACTTTTACAGTACACAGTCAGATTAGACTCCAATTGTTAATTAAAAAATAAACATAACACTTATAATACAAACGTATATTTAATAAGTAAAAAAGACCTTTATAATCAAGACATCTAAAAAACATATGCAATTATGACGAACTGGATCTGTTGCTAAAAGGTAAATAACCAATCAAAGTGGATACACAAATCCTGATAAAATAAAAAATGAAATAAAAAACCAGGATAAACACCTAACAGATACTCTGTCGAAAAAATGAAACAAAGTATCTGGAGGTGTGACCAATGCTAACAAATTAGTAAACAGGACATAGGTATCACACAAATATAAAAATAGTACCTTGCCTCGGTGGGGGCCCCCACCGAGGTATAGATGGGAAGGAATAACAGTGGCCACTAATTATAAAATAACCGCTGGAACAACTGTTGCACCGCGGTCGGGATCTTCAAAAAAGACCGCGGTGTAGATGGAAAGCACTCCTCCAATGGGGCCAAGATATATTCTCTCACGCTGGGTATGTTGTGCTGCACTGCGGTCGGTATCTTCAAAAAAGACCGCAGTGTAAAGCAAATCAACAACCGAGGAAACCGGCACACAGCTATAACTTCCCACAGCAACAGAGCAGAACGTCCCGAAATCAGCTGCAACTCACCGAGGCAAGGTACTATTTTTATATTTGTGTGATACCTATGTCCTGTTTACTAATTTGTTAGCATTGGTCACACCTCCAGATACTTTGTTTCATTTTTTCGACAGAGTATCTGTTAGGTGTTTATCCTGGTTTTTTATTTCATTTTTTATTTTATCAGGATTTGTGTATCCACTTTGATTGGTTATTTACCTTTTAGCAACAGATCCAGTTCGTCATAATTGCATATGTTTTTTAGATGTCTTGATTATAAAGGTCTTTTTTACTTATTAAATATACGTTTGTATTATAAGTGTTATGTTTATTTTTTATTTTACTTTTTAGGAGCGCACATATACTTGTTCAGATTTTGAGCTTACACTCTATTTAGGTCACTTGTAGTTATATGTTGCAGCCCATTTAATTTTTTTGCTTCTAATTACACCTTTCCATTAGTTTTTATCCAATTGTTAATTAAGCCAAAGCAGTGCTTAAAGAGGTATTATAATCTTGATAGGAATTATGCTAATTAAATATGGCACAGAAAGAAATGTATTGTGCCATGACATTGGTTCAAGTGAAATCTAGTCTGGAGTAGCCAGGTAGATTCCTGATTAGAAGGGCTGTCCTTTGTGCGTGTTGACAGATTTTTGTTGACTGACTGACTTGAAGACATGTGATGATACAAGGAATCCCTGCATCCCAAAGCAGCTGCATGCTGAGCACCACTAAGCAAATGGTAGTCAGAAAGTGACAAACACGAGCAGTAACAGTTTTTGAGCTAGTACAAGAGAATTGATGATCATGTGAAATAAATATTTAGTGTGGAGATCGAAGTATTTACTCATCATAATGTCAGACAGATCCTCAAAGTTCTAATGGCGGAACATAATCTGAATGAGAAGGTCCAGCCTCTGTGACACAGATTATGACTGCAATATGGACATTCTAAGAAACATGAAATACCAGGTCTTGTGTGACAATGCTGGAGCCACCAAAATGACATAAGGTGATTTGTATTTCATTAACACTGTCACCCAAGGTAACATTACCTCTGGAGAAAAGAGGTACAGGGAATTAACAGTGTATACTGACACTTGAACTTAAAACCGTGATCAATCATCAGGGATTTTAGACATGAAGTCCGCTAGTGGCATTCCTAATTAGTGATTGAGACCAAGAATTGAATGTTGAAGGTGATAGACCTTGTACTGATGACACTGATGGCAGAGAAAGTCCGCTTTTCAGTTTACAAAATGTACATATTGATAGCGGTACATGCAAGGAGTCCAAATAATTATTTGTGAGGGACGGGCCTTGACAGCCAAGATGGCCAGACACACTTGCTAATAGCTCAGGCAGCAATGGGCACAATCTAAACCCTAACAGTGACTTACCACACCAGGTAACTTATCTGATCCGGGGGGCTGATCTGCAATCGAAACGGCACAAAACGGTACCCGAATCTTGAAGTTCGTCCGCAGAAACCGAAGTGCGGCAAGCATGGAAGCCGCGGGAGAGATGGCCGCTCTCTCACGGCCACACCAGGCCACACACTTCAGTGCAAACCTCAAAACAAGGCCCGGCTACAGCCTGAGTGACATGGCCAGCAGGCCACTCAAGATGGTGCCTATATCCCAGTGGCAGAAGCCCACGCTAACACCCCATGGCGGCCAGGGCAATAACCCGGTGGAGCACTACATCGAGCAACTGGACAGAATCTTCCAAAGGTTTTGGGAGCATTTTGAGCACTGCAGCAGACAGGAGCAGCCTAATCCTGAGAGAGTGGTGAAGGGGGTCGAGGAATGGCGTTGGGAGAGGCCTCCATCGGGCGAACCCCACAGAGCAGCTAACACTGTCCATCCTAAACACCTTCCTAGGCCGAAAGCCACTCGGAGAAAGCCTCCACGGCATGACCACACCGCAGGAAGCCTGACCTTCGCTGGTGACAGCAGAACATCCGAGCTCTCCATGGCGCCCAACAGATGGAAGACCCAGCCTCAACGAGATACTGAGTCTGTGGACCGCAGATCCTGGCCTTCATACCGGCCTGGGGCTAGAGGACGGCCTCAAACTCACTGTACTCCTGTGGACTCTCCCGGCTCAAGGTGCCATCCTACCCAGCAGTGGCATCGGCTGACTGTTGATTCTTTAGCTCCCAGCCGAGAGCCTTCTGGGACCCAACCTCAACTGTTCGAGCTGATACTCTCTTTTAGCCTCCCACCTAGCAGACACGCTCATTTTGTTGTCCTTTTGCATAGTTTTATTTTTACTTGCTCCAGGGGATTGGTGGTTAACCTAGCATGTTTATTAACCTGATTTTTAGATTCTCTTTTAAAAAAAACATGACATGCTCAAAGTCTCCATGGCCATGACTGCTAGAACGCTTGCATTCTATATAAGCATGTTCCATTGCATCTATACAAAGTTATATACCTAGTTCATCCTGACTGACCAAGTAGCGTTTCTGACATACATTCACCATGTAATCCCCAGCACTGTCCAAGTCCGTAGACACGCGTATCTAACCTAACATCCTATTGTTCAATAATGTGCAGTTTAGCATGTCGCCCTAGGCCACCGAACTAATCTTGTCTTATCATACTATTTCTCACTAGTTATTAATCACTATGCCTAACGTACCTCTTGTATCTACCCGCCTAGTTTAAGCCAATGTTTTAGACATATTTTCATAGCTTGATTTTATTAAAATAAATTGTGCCGATATTAAATGCCATGATATTTTTTACTCTGTACATATTCCTTCGCTTGTACCTGCTGTTGTGGCAACACAAGCCTGTTTGTTTAACCGAGCACTGCAAAAAATAAAGATTGACAAACAATTATCTGTATGGTACCCTATATGGATGCAAAATTCTGACCTATGAAGTTTTCTGAATGTACCCACATGCCTTATGCAATAATTCAACTATTTTTGGATTTGTGTAGAGCTATAAACAATATAGTGAAAATGTATACAAATAAGATGGTCAGTGGTACCACTCAGATATTCTAGTCATCGGTGTCTAGATGTGTATCGCACTCATGAGCTAGAACTATCATTATGCATTTTCAGTAGATTAAGAGAGACACTTAATTTTAGGGGTCTGAGTGGGGACAAGCCAGGGGCAAGGCTATTCTGAGAGATTGTATGTGATTTACCAATAACAACTAAAATATAATTTAGAATAAGAACAATGTATCTTATTTCAAGACCGATTTCTAAACACATGTATTGTAGTTACATTACTGTGAGTGTTAGTGCTGTGTACCTCCATTATACACGCTGAAACACCAACAATATGTAGCGCTTAGAAAAGAGGGACATTATGATAGGAAAGAGGGATACAGGGATTTGAGTCCAAAACAAGGACTGTCCCTCCAAAATAGTTATATACAGCGGCATGTGAGGAGTTAGTTGAAGTGGCTAATCATAGATAGTAAGCAATCCCTACTTTGCCTATTGTACTGTTTAATTTTTGCATCAGCGCTGTGCTCTACTGTTGCAAAAAGGACCTGGTTTATTACCACGAAACTCCTACTGCACCTTCCCTCTAGCACATTTAGGGCAAATTGAAAGCTAGCTCACCAATCGAAGCACTATACAGCCCAGCATCCCTTAACAATAATGCAAAAACAGCGAAATAAACTATATAGGATTAGTGTTTCCACATTTAATAATGCTACAAAAATAGCCACTTGTATTATATAGGATCGGCACAGATAACACATAATGAGTGACTTGCAATATACATTAATCATCATTTAACAGGCACCCTTAATGATAATGCATATTGCAAGGCTGCATTAAAATGAATAATTATGAGTGCATGAAATATTTGATTAGATATATGTGTATCCCTACTGAATGTACTAGTACATATTTTAGAACCCAATGATGTTTTGACACCTCTGTACTAAATGGTGCAGCACACGCAATGCTTCTGACAGACAAGAGATCTACAAGCTGTCCCGCCACATTAATATGCATGCAAGGAAACAAGCTCTACGTAGTCCCATCCCTCGATGAATATCTTACACCCTAAGGTACAGTAAATGCAGATATTCAGAAACTTGTCTGACAGCCTGGAATGGCGCAGTAAGGAATGTTTTTTACAATGCTGAAATGCCTACTGAGATGTATGGTTTTTTTTTTTTTTAAATTCTTTATTTTATGCGTGCAGACATTAAACAAGCAGAGTTGCACTGCCACAACAGCTGGTGCAAGTCGATTTTTACACATGTATTAACAGTAGTATTATGGCATCAAAAGCATTGCACATTTTTTTTTTATATAGCGGGAGAAAACTAGTTTAAATTGTAAGCTTATATATCACAGTTATAAACAGTAAATAACAACATGAGGAATTCAGAGGCTAGGAACCCCTGGTTTGTATTGCCACTGGGTACTTATAGTGAGTAAAGATACATAGTCCTCCGCATTGCAGACAGGATTGTCTGAATATGAGTGGGCTCTTGGTGCCGAAGATTTATCCTACTCCACATATGGGCAACTGCATACAGTCCTTCAATTTGCCAGTAATGGTGTTGTGGCTTGTCTCCAGGCTGCTCAGAGGGAAGTGACAGGCCTTTTGAGTGTACGCTGCTGGTAGGTCGCTGTAACATGGATCACTGCTTTTAGTAGCCTGGACAGCAGTGGTTGCTCTCACTGCTTGTCCCGTGTTGCTCCTGTTCCTCCTTGCTGGGTCTCGG
The DNA here is from genome assembly GCF_036172605.1 of Pelobates fuscus. NCBI lineage: Eukaryota > Metazoa > Chordata > Amphibia > Anura > Pelobatidae > Pelobates > Pelobates fuscus. Next base: position 262,255,362 of record NC_086319.1, on the reverse strand, counting down.
GTTCGAGGGAGCACCAGAGGTCGGGCAGCTTTCTGAGCACCCGGGTTTCTGGTCGCAAGATCCTCCAGAAGGGTCTCCCCTCCGTGTGATTGGTGATCCTGTACCACAGCTTGGGTTACTTGCGGGGTTGTGGAGTGAGGTCTGCCATATAAGCGCTCCCAGAACTCCTGACAGAGCTTGTCGAATCGAGCTTCAAAGCTCTCCCTCCACGCTGCGATTGCGGGGCTCTCCTGGTGCTGAGAGTGCTGTATTGCGGCGGCCATCTTGGGCTCGCCATGCGGTTGGTCATTCTGTGGAGGATCCTGCCATTGCTGAGAAGCATGTTTCCCCAGGGGGGACCGGGATAACCCCCGCCGGTCCAAAGGGGGGGGTCGCGGGGCTGCAGGAGAACAGTTGCAAGGAGCATGTCCTGTACCGGGAGATCGGCCGCCTCTCCCAGGCCCTGGACTGCTATACATGGTAGGCCTCAGTGTCGGTCGCTGTGGGCACTTTGATTCTCGGGTCCACACCCGTATCCCCGTGTTCCTGCTCGATGCTAGGTAGGGCACCAGTCGTGTTAAGCAGTTTGCAGCAGTATTTGGGCATAAAAAGTGTGCTTTTGTGCCTGATTGTGCCAGAGCTATCACCAAGCACGTCTGGCCATCTTGGGTGCCAGGCCCCGCCCCCCTGAGATGTATGTTTTATTTATATAGGCACATACATACACACAACTTATGTGGACCATACATATTGTATAGACACTTGATACACACTTAACATATTGGTATGGAAAGATAGGAAATACATGGGACTGAGACAGAATGTGAAGGGAAGTAGGGCAAGGGATGTGATAAAGGAAGGAAGGATGGAGCAGAAGGGAGGGTTGTGGAAGTAAAAAGAGGCATGTGTAGCTTCTGGCCTCTGCAATGAGTTCTCACCAAAACAGGAAATAACACAGGGTCATTTATAAATGTCTAACGTGTATTGGAGAAAAACTGGAAACTTCAGGTTGGGAAATATGAGCAGAAAGGATAGGCTTTTGGAAAAAAAATTAATAATTATAAAATAAAAACAAAAATAACCCAACATAAAAAACAAAACAAAAAAACAGCATATCCAACTGACTTGAACCTAATTTTTATATTGCAAGGGACGTTCCCAACGTCAAGTGTCACAATTATTCAAAATAATGTGCTCTAGAATATAAAACGTTTAAAAATCAATATTTTAATAAGTAACAGAAAAACGTTCCTAAGGTAAACTGTCCCCAGTGTATTTAATCCAGTGTATCGTGGCTAACTAGTAGCTGGTAGCCAGAGTAATGGATATAACACCTATGGAGGCGTGTACCTAGGGGGTGAGGTGGGAAACAGGAAAACGAATGGGGGAGGGTTGGGAGGACAAAAAGACACAAAGTGTAGCAGAAGATAGAATAGTTGGGCTATAAGGTCTGGACCACAGGGATTCTCAGAGGTATATCCTCATCCCGGTCCATCCAGACTACCTGTACTGGAACCGACAAATTATTTGAATGGTTGTCACTACAAGCTTACCATTTTAGTGAGAGATTTAACTATTATGGGAGTATTGGTGTAGTGGATCACACTTATCGTGGCAACACATCTTCTGCTACACTTTGTGTCTTTTTGTTGGCTACCAGCTACTAGTTAGCCACGATACACTGGATTAAATACACTGGGGACAGTTTACCTTAGGAACGTTTTTCTGTTACTTATTAAAATATTGATTTTTAAACGTTTTATATTCTAGAGCACATTATTTTGAATAATTGTGACACTTGACGTTGGGAACGTCCCTTGTGATACCAATATTCACTATTGTGTTTTCATTCTTTAGGACAGTGTTCTCTCTCTTTGTTCTTGTTCAAACTTTTGAGGGTTACCCCCTCTCTGTCCAGTTACATTATAATTATCGTATGGGCCAACCCATTTTCCTATCTAATTTTTATATTGTGTCTAACGTGTGGTTTTCCAGAGTGCCCTATTAAGTAAAATGTAAAAAATAAAAATGAAGAAAAATAATTTGGATTTAAAGGGATACTCTTAATACCATGACCACTACAGAATCCCGACAGTAAAGTATCCAAACGGTTTGACACCTGTATCCGTCATGCACCAGTACTGCTTCTGTTTTGAGTTGGTATTGTAAAGTTGAAGTTTATACTTTCACAATATCATAACAACCCATACCAAGCTTGGGATATTATTCAATGACTGAGCAATGAGCCAAAAAATATGTCCCAGAATTGTATTCTAATGCAGTAAGTAGTATTAACCTTGGCTAAGACTGTAAGGACCACAGGCCCCTGGCAGGGCCAAGCAAACATCAAACTGTTCTAATGGTTTGACAGTTTTCTGCTAGCTCGAACAATGGGACTCCAGGACCATAACCACTACAGTACGCTGTAGTGTAGGTTGTAGGTTGTAGTGCATGAAGTGTCCCTTTAACTTCCTCATTTCAATAATCTCCTAACTCCCATTATGGTTAACATAAGCAACAAAACTGATCACAAACTGCCTATTTCATGATCCTTCCCAGAAAATACACTGCAGGTATCTTTTTTAATAACCTGCAGTGTTGAGTCACTGTAAGCCTGTACATGAGGCTTCAGCAGGTTAGTGAAGACCACCAGCCTTTCAATTTTGTTTTTGTAGCCCTAACCACAGCTCTTCTCACTGTGACTCAGTCTAGTTTTAATAACACATGATCCCACAGGCACTAGTAGGTTGTTAACATAGTAGGCGATAAGACATTTTAAATTAAACATAATGTGAAATAAGGAAGTTTAAACATTAGATCTTTCTTTACAGGAAATGTGTAGGGAGACTGTGTAGGTTATATGCAGGGGAGATGTGGCTGTTTAAACAAAGTGATTTAACTCCTAAATGGCAGAGAATTGAGCAGCGAGATTGCAGGGGCATGATCTATGAGCAAAACCACTCAATTAAGTAAAAAAGTTGATTTGGTGCTTATATTGTCTCTTTAATAGGGATTTACGTGTAAAATCTCAGTTTGGAGGGGCGGAGCTTAACCACCGAGCCGTGCAGACGTGCCTGACACGAGCTCCTGCCAAGCGGGCATATTCTGGGGCAAAAGCAGCAGCTACTTAGCCCAAAACTACCCAGGGGTGCGCCACCCACATCGGGGGTGCCCCCAGGAATCCAATGACACCACCCCAGGGCCCGACAAGGCCGGAACGACGGAGACACAAATGCAGCCTACAGAAGCCGAAACCGAGGCGAGGCAGCTGCCCACCTCGGTGAGAGAGCCTTCAAGCGACAGCTCTACAAATCACCCCCCCCCCTTTGGACCGGCGGGGGAGATCCCGGTCCCCACTGGTCACAACGGCCAGGAAGGAAATCGAACGATCCAGCCAAGAGCAACACTGGGGCAACTGACCCACGTGGTGGTACCAAGATGGCCACACAGCACAAGCACACCGACCGGAACACTTGCACCCAACCACCCGGGTCCCCTCTGGAGACTTTTGACTACCTGTGCACTAGCTTCAGGGACATCCTGCGGAACAGAGGAGCGACATACCGCCAGGCGGAGGCAATGGTAGCCGCTTGGATCCGGCCGACTGCAAGACGCAGCCACTATAGACAGACACCACGGGCATCCAAAATGGCGGTCCGGCAATACAGACACCAGCGGGCCCAGAGCGGGAAAAAGGCAGCAGGCAAATCGGGTGCACCCTCCCTCTCACAAGCTAAAATCCCCGGGACAACAAAGCAGAGGACACAGCCAAGCATCTCTCCTGGCCAGCGGCTCGGCACCCAACGACACGGGGACCAACTCTGCACAAAGAGTGACACAACACAAGTGACCCAGCACCTGCAGCAAACTCACAAGATGGCGCAGGGAACCACTGATGCACCTCCAGAATGCTCAAGGTACCAGCCGAAAGCCGGAATTGGATGAACTCCCCCCCCCCGATCTGGGGCCCCAGAGACTGAAACCTCCCACCACCGAGGTTATAGCAATGACCCAAGATTGACTTTCCTATAATACTACCCACCTCCTTGCCTTTTAATATAGCGAGCAATACCCCCCACCCCTACACAACCCCTTTAGTGCCTCACCAGTGGGGCAGCAATGTATATGTCCTCTCACCACAACTGGTATATGCAGGGCCAGCCTGTAATGGGTTCACTGATCATTTGTCTTATTATTGCATTGCTCGTTATTTGCTACTGGTATTTTGCCACCTTAGCTTAAGCTAACAGTTATCCAGCTGCCGCATCCCGATTACTCACCTCGGCTAATCACACACATGCTGTCAGTTAGTTTAGCCTGTAATAATATTGTTGATTATTGTCTACTGACAAACGCTTTTTATGCCCTTTTTGCTAAGCGTCACTTGTTTTCTTTACCTTTACCTTCACATTGATGTTCTAACCACGTAGTCAAGCTTATCTTTTTCGCAATGTACAGCTAAACTAGGATACAAGCCTAACATAGTTAACTCATGTACTTACTTGTAACGTAGAGACCTATATATTTCGCTATATGTATTTGATTAAGCTTGTTATTAATGGGGGAAATCAGTACCAGCGCCTACGATATGTACTCACTATAACGAAACTGGTTTTCTTATCACTCATGTGCACTGTATAGTTTCCATCATTGTTCTTTCATGTTTTAAAAAAAAAAAAAAAGTGCTGTACTGCTGACATTTCACAACCAACTTGATATTAACCTCATTGTACTGGAAAAATGTCTCACTTGAAAATGTCACTGTGTACTTGCTCACTAAACCATGCACTACAAAAATAAAGAATTAAAAAAAAAAAAAAAAAAATCTCAGTTTGGATAAGATAATGTACATTCACTTAGCACAAATAGAAACAGAATGTGACGGCAGATATGAGCCATTCGGACCATCTAGTCTGCCGAATTTTCTAAATACTTTCATTAGTCCCTGGCCTTATCTTATAGTTAGGATAGCCTTAGGCCTATCCTATGCATGCTTAAACTCCATCACTGTGTTAAATTCTGCCTTCTCATGACATTTTATTTGTTCCCCAACTGCGTAGGTGTAATCTTATTTAGTGGATCATAGGTGTTTGTAATTGCATATTTGAATTTACCTTGTAACATAAAAGCTTTTTCTAGATTACAATAAACATTCCAATGGCTATCTGACATACTTTAGGCTCAGAATAACCTAAATCTCTCGAAGATGTTTGCATGCATTTACAAACACCTATGAAAGTGGAAGCAATCACGTTTATTTAGTATATATCAAATGAATTAATCCTAGGGCCTTTCTACCATGCGTATGAGATTTTTTATTTTTTTATTTTTCAGCCATTGTCTGAGCACCGCCTCGGTTTCACGAACACCACCTGATTATTGTGTATCAAACATGGCTGAATGTTGCTTAATCCATTAGCCTATCATTGCATATACTTTTATGTCAGTGTAGACTAGAGTAATTGTCACGGCTAGTAATGAGGTCCAGCACGCAGAAACTATGTAAACATATACATAAGTAAGAAAAGGAAAATAACAGGATAGAGCGTAAACCGGACCTTAGAATGGCCGGACTAATACGCTAGAGACAGAGAATGGTCAAAGGGAAAGCCGAGGTCAAGGAAGCCAGAAAATACTCAATACCGATTAAACAAGCCAAGTCAGGGAAACCAGAGATCAGAATAACCAGGGAAACGCCAAGGATCAGGATACCAGGAAATCAGAAACACGAAAATAGCACTTTCAGGAAACCAGGAAACTGAAACCACGACAGGGCAAAGTACTGGGAAAAGCTAGGGGTTTAAATACCCCTCTCTAGGCTGTGATTGGTCAGAGGGCGACCTCTGACCCCAAAACGTGCGTGTGCGTTGACGTCGTGACATCACGCACACGTTAGTATAATTCTCGGGGGCGGGGCTATCCATAGACGCGACCACGTGGTCGGCGCCATATTGGATTCGGGCGTGATGCCCGGAAGAACTAAGTGCGCAGTTTCCGGCTCGCCGACGAGCAGGTAAGCTCGTGTAGTCGGTGCGGTCGTGCCGGTTGGGCACGACCGTGAGGCTCGGCAGGCCGGTGACCGCAACAGTAATGCGATTGGTCTTAATTGTTACCTGATGTAACTGGTTTGCCAGGCTTGGGTAATGTGATAATACTGGCCAATCACAAAAACCCAGATTGAAAGGCTTCACTGAAGACTCTACATAAGTATGGCAACAGTATGTTTATGTATCTTTTAGGAAAACTATGGGATAGCCGATCTAGGGATTTTCTAAATAGCAGGGCATGTTTGGCTTGTTCTACGTCATTAAAAAAAGTCAGAGCAAGCAAGATGTTAGCTTGAGTTTCTTTCACTTAATAAAGGAAAATATCAGTATACCATACTTGTTATCCACTATGCACAAGGTATTTTTCCCTCAGTCCCTTCATTTTTTCCCTTCGTCTTTTGTGAATCTAAGATGGTTGATGAATTCTCTATAATGCCACTAAAATACTCTGCATGATGCATCTGGATGGTCTTTGAAAGTTGGCCGAGGTGTTAGACCTTCATGAAGTTTGTCTTGGATGTAGACTTAATTTTAAAACATTCTACTCTTATCTGTGGGGTGTCAGTGTGATAATCCGCAGCTTTATTCACTGGCTTGGACCTATCAATGGTTTTGCTGTTTGTGATCAATGATCGAGGAAATAAAGATCTAGACAAAGAGGCTCCTGCTTATTTACACAGGTTTTTATCAGTCTTTAGGGCTGTGAGATGGCAGATGGACTTATTGCATGGGCTGGGTAGTTTTTTTTTTTTATATGTGGTCATGCTTCTTGACATGCCCCATGGGAATATTTTTTTCACTAGTTAAAGTGTGACAAACACATTTACTTTTATTTGTAACTTTGGTTGTTATGCCTATAATGAAGGCCAAATAATTTTCAATGATTCTTGGGCAATATTCCACCTCTCCAGCAACATACCCACTGACCAGAAAATCAGGCCCCAAGTTTCTGCTTTTCCAGTAGTGACGTTTCTTCCTTCCTCTTGTTGTGTAGATCGGAAAAAGTTCTCAAGAATATCAGAAATGAAAAAAATAACACTCCTTCAACGTGAAATAATCCCTTTAATACCATATTGCACCAGGCAATGTTTTGACCATCCTCAGCTGTTCTTCAAGTACTATACCTATTTTTACATCTTGGGATTACTAGTCAGTTGTGGCAGGACTAGGGCTGCACACCATTTGCCAAGCTTTGATAAGTTAGGTGATTACGTTACATTATTGAATATTTATTTGGCTGCTGTAATTACAATGGGTTAATATAATACCCGAGGGGATGGGTTGGAATTCTGTGTTGGGGCATAAAGGTAAAAAAGAATGTTCAAAAATAGCAATGTCCTTTTTTTTTTTTTGAATGCCTATGTCCTATTTTACTTTTTTAGTAGCTCCTGTCCCAGATCTATAATTGTGTTCTCTAAAAATGCATAGGTTGCTTTCTCAGCATATTTTTACAAATAGCATTTCAGCTATGCAGATGATGCAGGAGGGCCCACATGCAATACTTAAGGGGGCAGTTTAAGCAATAAATTCACTGCATCTTTATCTGCTAAATGAACGCAATGGCAGGGGTACTAAAGGGAGCTATGGTGCCAGGAAAACAACTTTGTATGGTTTCTCTTTAATAGTTATTTAAAAAAAGAGAAATTAACAAAATCGCCATCTATGGGGTTAGAGATATTGTGAGTTATATGATAGAGGTCATGTAGGCTTAAATGTCCCTCCAGAACTGGTTCACTTCAGAACCACTCCTAGTCCTTGATACACTTTAACATTGTCTGTAATTTTGATAATATCAACATAATAAAGTAGGGTGCAGCATACAAATGTCACAATAATGATCATGACAATCAATCAAATCAAATCCATAATCATGACTTACAGAGAATTCCCAACATTTTCTTGATCAAGACAAACTTCATAGATTAGAGGTAGAGAGAGACCAGCACTAACAGGTGTATAAATGGGTGCAGGTTCTCAAGGTCCCCTTCCGTGAACCCCAATAGTACACAAAATAAAGCACAATGGAGCCGTAACACCAAGATATATTTCAGAGATACAAATATGTTCAAGGCATACATACTATTTGTCAGGATTACAGAATGATCCAGCACGTAGAATTGTGTAACACAGAGGACTGATAGGTAACATATATACCGGACCCTAGAATGGCCGGACTAACGTACCAAAGAATAGTCAGGAATAGCCGAGGTCAAGGAAAACAGAAAGGGACACAACGATAAAGAAAAGCCAGGAGTCAGGGATGCCAGAAAACAGGGAAGTCAAAAACAATGCCAAAGTCAAATAACCAGAATCAATAACGCGCTCTCGGACAACCAAAAGGGAAACCACGACAGGGCACTGAGCAGGATTAGAACTGGGCCTAAATACCCCTCCTCTAGATCTGATAGGCTGTAACTGGCCTTTGACCGCAAAGGCAGTTACCAGGTTCTCATTTGCATAATTGCTGTTCAGCACTAACTCTTCTGTGGATTTGGTTGCTACTTGGCACAACTTTCCTGTGTGGACAGGAAATGCCATTAACCACATTTTTATAAGCGGATGAATACGTGACACTATAGTACCTTAACATGTGGACATGTGGCTTATAATTCCAGTAAATTATTAATATTATTTTCAGCAGCAGCATTTATTGAAAAAAAAGTACCTTTCTCAATGAATAAAAAAAAAAAATTAAATGTCCTTAATTGTTAAATAACAATAAGATGAAGAATGGTAAATAAGCACTTGGAGGTACAATTCTTAAAATATGTACATGGCATTTTAAAGGGACACTAAGCACTCCAATGATGTGGTTTTGCTGCATAGATGCTGCCCCTTTTTCAGACAATGTAAAACATTGTCAATTATGAGAAAAAAAGTATGTTTAAATTTGTCCAAACCACAACTTTAATGGATCTAATTAATCAACTTAGCAGCCAGTAGATGCTCTTCTTTAAGAACTTTGAAAATGGAATGTCTATCGAAGAAATTGATTGGTGGAGCACAGCGATTGCAGCATTGCAGCACATGTGCCCTATGTCCCCAATGCTTCATTGTGATGGGCATTGAACTGGATAAAAGTCACTGATGATGTCATTGGAGACAGAGCAGCTGTCTGCCCTAGTGCTGAATTATATGTAAATTTTATAATGAGTTGTTATGTTTCATAAAAAAAGGGGAGTGAGGGGGTTGTTTGCTGCAGAATCCAAACCCTAACAGGAACACTCTAACATTAAAAACACATTCTTTTAAGGACTATGACTGACTCTGCATGGAGTGCTACTTATGCTTGACCCTCAGATATCCTAACAAATGTGCTCAAACTCTCATATACCTAGATATACACAGACACTTTTTTAATACTCTTCTAGACAAACCAGTTTACACACAGGCACTCTCAAATACACTTACACTTATGCTCACAGACACACTCAAAATACATCCAAAAAAAACCTCTCACTGTCAAAGACATCCGTACACAGACACTCACAGTCAAACAATGCAGGCAAAATACACATACACCAAATTGTATGTTTAGCTATCATGGTGCCATGTTAAGGGAACATGGCTACATGACAAAATAAGTCACTCATCTGCCAGCCCTGCCCATTATTGTCAGAAAAAGATTGGCCATTTTCTTTAAGATGCCCTGGTTATGTGCGTAGCAATAAATATATGTCACCCTGCAGTGATTAACACAGCAAAGAGAGCACAGGCTTAAACCCCGAACGTGCTCAGTATTATCGGGCTGGCTGCTGACAGCACATACTCTATAATGATGTGCTACTCGAGTGGGGAGCCCTGCACAATAAAGTAGGTTCCTGTCTCTCTTCTAAGCAAAAGAATAAGGCAAAAACTGCATACTGCCATCCTAGCATGCAACTAGAGGGAAGACTTAAATCTACTCCCCATACTAGGCCAATGTCTGGGCAGCTCTGTCTTCAATTCTTCAGCAAGGAGAGTGAGAGGTTGCCAGTGCTTCATGGCCCACCAGTTGAAAACCACTGCTCTAGACAGCAAACATGTAAATAAAGTATAGTACGTGACATTCATTCATCTTAAAGTGACTTATCTATATACACATTAGATGGTGGTGAAACTAATGGTTCTCTAACACTGGAAGGTCAGATATTAGGGATGTGCATGATCCAAAAATTCGGGTTGGTTCTGAAATTCGGGAAAGAAAAAAAATTCGACACTTCGGGACTTGGGCAATTCGGTTCGTTTTGGGACTTTGGCAATTCGGAAAATCTGTAGGGCTCCCTAACCCTATCCTATCCTAACCCTACCTTAACCCTAACCCTACCCTACCCTAAACCTAATCCTAAGCCAACCCTACCCTACCCTACCCTACCCTAACCTAACCCTGTCATCATTCACATAATTTCCCCTCCCTTTCTTGTTTTGCCGCTTTTCAGAAATCTGAAGCACTTTGGCACTTCAGTCATTTGTTTCGGCACTTCCTAAATTCTGAACTTCGGCAATTCGGAAGCTTTCGAATGTCCGAATTGCTTGAAATTCATCCGAATTGCCCGAAATTCGTCTGAATTCACATTTGGACCGAAACGAATAGCACATGTCTATCAGCTATCTCTATCTCTAATATTTACAGGTCATTTCTCAATTACCTTCCTCTAATACCATCTTAAACACTGATAGGGCATCTCACAGTTACTTTCCTCAAATATAGTCTCTAACTTTGATATAATTACCACACGACACAATAGTACTTATGGTGAAAAGAAGTGACTTTATTCAGCCAACACTCTGCCTGCTGGCTTAAAGTCAAATCCTTTACAAGGAACAAGGTACTGTGTGGTTAACACTTGTATGGACTAGGGATGCTTGAGTTGAGATCTGTTCCCTTGGTCCTTGCTGTGTGGCCAATATTAGTTTTGTACTATCATTGTTGAAGTCAGACCTCACAGACAAACACTATCTACAAACATTGATAACACATCTCACATTCACAGACCTTCCTCTTTACACATATCTGGTAACCATAAAAAATGCACTGGAGAAGTCACTCACCTGAGCCTGTGGTCCATCTGTCACCAGACTCAGAACATCTGTCACTGAGATGTATCCTAGACGCTTTGCTATGGCCAAAGGCGTAATCCCATTCTGTAGAGGTGGAGGGCATAGGACCAGGCAATGGGGCAGTAGGGAGAAGAGGGGGGATGAGAAGCCAACAAGTGACACAACAATTTGGTGGGTGACAAAGCAAAATGACAGAAAGCAAGACAAGTGACAGAATGTAAACCATAGGTAACAAGACCCAGCAACAGTCAAAAGAGTGACAGGGCATGAAACAGAACCAGAAGACAGTTTTAGTACAGGATGACATGTGACAAGACAGAAGGAAAAAGACTGCCATGTGGTGACAGTAGGACACTCTTACCATGGTAGCTTGGTTAGGACATGCTCCATTTTTCAACAACAGGGTAACAATGTCTGTATGTCCCTGCTGAGCAGCTTGGTGAAGGGGAGTGAAACCCAACTGCAGAGACATGAAGGCAATTACTATTTGCTATTACTATAGCAAATGACTATATAAAGAATACTATGGACCATGTGTGTCAATGAAGGCCCAAGACAACACAAAGACCATTAGAACTTGACCATTAAGAATATTTTTCAGTGAAATCATTAAAGATGCATATATTTATTACTGTGACTCTAGAATATCATAACGTCTCCAATGGCATGAAGGGTAGATAATGGTATCTAGTACAGGTATTAAAGGAACACAATAAGCACAATAAATATCCATGCTACTACACAGGTTACAATGCAACTGTCCATTTCTTCCATCCTTGATGATTACCATGAGAGAGCCTTTATTACACAATCATAAATGGAGCTTTTCAGCAAGCTAATGAAAGCCACAGGCTCCTGTTAGCTTGCATAGTAGTGTCATTAATGTTTTTTTAATACTGGCAATAGTTTATATGATAACCACAGAAAACTATGCTACTTTCGGGTTCTTGCAGAAGTTGAGGAAGCCCAGGGAAATTCAAAAGTGACTATATTTTGTAGCCTATATAATTCATAATTTTTCATCTTTTTTCATTGTTATCCCAATTTCTATTACCAGGCCAAAGTAAATTTAATTAATCTCATTAAACCAATGATTGTTACCACTGCCGTTAAACAAAAAAATAAATGGCAGACACAGATAACGGCAAAGTATAGAATAAATTATGACTCCCACACTGAGCTAGTCTTAGTGTATTATAGCAAGCGGTGCGAAACATGCAACTCTTCTGTCACATCACCATATGGCCTGGTATATTAATTAGTATTTTAGATAAAGAATCAATCATTTTCTAACCATGGTGACAGGGGTTGTTTATAACCCACTTTTTTGATAATGTATATAGTTGCTTCCTAATCTCTTAGTGCATTGTGTAGATCATTTTATTTGGTTTAATTTGGTTATGCCTATTTTGCATCCTCTGCCAGAAAAGCTCTAGGGGAACGTGTCTAGGACCTCACCTTGGTGGTGGCATTTAAGTTGGCCTGATGTTGCAGTAGAAATTTCACCAGCTTGATGTTCCCATAGTGACAAGCAACATGAAGTGGAGTGTACCCCATCTGCAGGGACAAACTAATGAATGAATCCAAAAAAATAAGCAAGCAGATAATAATCATATAACACAAAAAAAAATCACATCAATAACAAATATGTGATGAGTTACCTGTCACTAATATGAATATGTTCAGAAACAATTAAGGATTTTATGTGAACCATTTAGCAAAAATACAACACCCACACTGTACTCCACTCACGCAACAAGAAAATAAATACCCCTTTAGAAAAACTATGGGATGAGGGGTTTTATAGAAGCTGTAGCTGGCACTATTTGTGAACAAAATCAAGTCTGCTACTTTATGAGACTATCTGCTGCCAACTGCTTCTCTGAGCACCCAGCCCTCTTTAATCAGTAGGGTGATGATGCATTACCCGTGTCTCTGTGCTCACAGATGCATCATGTGACACCAGGATCTCTGCTACGTTCAGATGACCTTCTTGACACGCCAGGTGGAGTGGAGTGAGCGAGCTCTAAGGAGAGTAAACAACAGTGTAAGGAGATGAGAGAGAGAGAGAGAGATCCTGCATGTGTGTATACGCATATATACAGACATGAATAGTTGGTCTCTATCTCAAAAGTGTCCACATTGTATTTTTTATTTTTTTTATTCTATTCACAACTTTTTGATGCATGTGTGTGAATGCAGGGACATATTTAAAAGGAGGTTATATGTGAGCGAACAGGGGCATATATGTGTAGATGGTCAGTATGTGATTGCAGGCATGTGTATGTGCTAGGGTCAGTGCTTGAATCCAGGGGTTGTATATGTGCAATGGGTCACTGTGTCTGAATGCATGTGTATGTGTGCATAGGATAAGTGTGTGTGACACGATCCTGCCAAAGGCAATAGTCCATTTGAACATCCTATATCCAGTAGCCCATAACCTCCCATAGTCAGAAACCCACTGCTAGTCCATAAAGTAGTCCATTCTCCCATTAATCCATAGCCTATTTTCCGCCCCTTGGTCAAAAGTTCATTCCCCACACAGTCAATAGCCCACACCCCATAGCAAGAAGCCCATTGCTCCCCCTTATTAGAGGCAAACTCCTTACAACCCCATAAATACTAGGCCATTCTTCTCTTCTATGGTTAGCAACCCATTCTCTTACTCTCCTCTTTAATTATTGGCCCACTATTTCTTGCATGGCTAGTAGCCATTCTCCATTCCCTATCTCTATTTATTACAAGGTTTGTGTACTTCATCATTTATGTACTTCCACCAGTGGGGAGGCCTTGTATTCAGCCATTTTAGTGTGGTCCAATTAGGCACATAGTGTACAAAGTAATGTCATGAATCACAAACGACAGGGTATGGAACTGCCTGATCAGTGCTGAATAGTGCACACAATCAGTGTGACTGATCTCAATCCCCTAGCAGAGGCTCTGCTCCTGGCTTCCGTCACACCCGACGCCTTGTGTAGCATGTGGCTGTGGGTCAAACTTGCACCTGGTCAAAGGTGAAGTTACAGCTTGATGTCCCCACCTTGTTTCCTAGGTGTACATTTCCTTGTTTGCTCAGAAGTAATGTCACCATGTCAGAATGTCCTTCCTGAGCTGCGAGGTGCAGAGGCGTGATCCCTTGTAATGACTGAGCATTACATGATGCTCCAAACTGCAGCAGGGCACGGGCCGTGTCTACTGAGCGCTGTTTTACTGCCATGTGGAGAGGGGTATACCCATTCTGAAACAACAAAGCACAATATAGCTACTTCAGAGGTGAGGAGATAGGTTTTCATTTATAGCTGAATTCTTGAGCTTTAGTCACTAAATTAAGCAGTTCAAACTCATGGTTTCAAGTCTAAACAAGTAATTTACAAAGATTGGGCAAAATGCGTTGGATTCTGGCTGCTACTCTTTGGCTTGCTATAATCTCTGCTATGGCCAATTGTAAGCCTCTACTACATGTACTGTTGAGTATATTACAAACGTTTATGGTTATTAGTTTGAATACATATATATATATTTTTTTGTATGTATGTGTTTGGTGTTTGAAATGCGATATGCACCACTAAAGACGCACAACATGTTTAAAACTCTGCACAACCCTTTTCTATTTTCCGGCATACTATAAGGGTGTGCATGTAATTGTATTTTTACTTACCCGGGCACTGCTGTGTGGATATGCCCCTTTGTTTAGCAGAAGTCGCACAATGTTGAGATGATTGTGATAAACAGCAACATGAAGAGGAGTCAGCCCCGTCTGTCCAAAAAAGACAGATCATCAAACATCTAGTGATAATGAATTTAGTCCTACTAAGTAATAATAAATTGTGCTGTTCTGTGGCCTAGGCAATAGAGTTAGACAAATGATTCACTGTTTAGTTTACTATATGCACAGTTAGTTAACTGATCAGGCACAAAACAACTGCTGCAAAGACTAACTCCACAAATGTAGTGGTAAAAACAACAAAACAATGGACATTCAGTGATTAAAGTGAGCCAACAAGACACACCACCACAAACATGTATGCACTGTAAACACAGAAACAGAACACATATATAAACATTTTAGACATACTAAATACGCACAATTGCATTACAAGCATACAAAAACACCCCTCAAACATATATACCCAAATTACATAAATGCACACAATTGCATGGGGCGAATGGAGACTGCAGAAATATGGGCACATATCAAAACAAAACCAGAAATGAAAAAACAAACAGACATGAAGCAAATGCACATTGACCCAGCACAAACATGCAAAGACACACTAAACATTAAATAAACATATAGAGAATCATAGAAGATACAAAAGTACAATATTCCACAATAGAGTAGAGACGAACAAAGAGCAGCTTTGTGGATGGTGGTGAACTACAACTACCATAGTCCACAACTTACTATGGGATAGCACAGGATCATAAAAATAATAGTTAGTCAGCAACTATAGGGGCATCTTTAGCAAGGAAATCCAGCACTTCATTAGTGTAACGTCATACTAAGATGCAAAACTAGAGGACTCAAGTGTTTCCTAGTTGCAGTCCAAACCCATGTTAGGTGGAGAAAGGTACAGTCATGAGTCATACCTTGCCAGCACTGTTGGTGTGGGCACCTCTCTCCAGCAGGATCTCTGCAATCTGGAGCTTCCCATATTTTGCTGCCACATGGAGGGGAGTAAAACCTTTCTAGAGTGAGAAAGAAATGATATCAATGCTAAGAATGGATATGAGGAAAGAGAGGAAAGAAAGTAGGGAGACATTTGATGTAGATTTTCAAAGTAGCACAAGGGAGGAGCAACTACAAAAAGAGTAAGTGGCAACTAGCAGATATTTAGGTCTTCAATTACGTGGTTCAGAAAGGACAGGCAGAGGTAAGAAATAGTGCTGCTAGAGCTCTGGTGGAGAACTCTAGGCCTGTGTTTCCCAAACCAACCCTCAAGTGTGTAGGATTTGTCAGTATCTCCATTGGAAAAAAACAGGGAAATACGCAATTCTGGTTGGTTGGTGGGCCACAAGGACTGGTTTGGGAACCACTGCTCTAGGTTACTCTTTAGTGAGAGAGGAAGATGCACAATGGGAGCTAGCCAAAAATAATACTGAATTAAATCGATGATTGGAACAGACTATCAACTGTACCTTGGTCATAGATGTGTGTGCCGCTTGGTTATCCAGCAAAAGCTCCGTGGTCTGGATGTGTCCTCCTCTAACACTAAGGTGCAGAGGAGTGTGACCTGCGGTGGTGGGGGGATCTGGGTGAGCGCCATGTGCAAGAAGCAGACGAACCATTTCCAGGTGACCAGAACGGGCAGCACAGTGCAGGGGAGTCTGGTCATCCTGTAGACGTAATAAGAGATGATGTATGTGCA
Organism: Pelobates fuscus; assembly: GCF_036172605.1. Taxonomy (NCBI): domain Eukaryota; kingdom Metazoa; phylum Chordata; class Amphibia; order Anura; family Pelobatidae; genus Pelobates; species Pelobates fuscus. The sequence continues at coordinate 262,238,927 of NC_086319.1, read as the reverse complement.
GGAACATGGTAAATTGGAAATAAACATTCCCAAGGGAAAGTATAAAGAGTAAAACAAGGTAGAATGTCTAAAGCAGGGATTGGCAACCACCAGTACTCCACCTGCCGTGGCCTATGAATCTATGACTCTTGCATAGCTCCTTCAATAATTTAGGCCACAACAGCCATAGAAAGTATTCCTGTACTGTATCACCTACAAGTCCTAAATCCACATAAGCTACTCTGAGATGATCATAAAAATGGATGTCAACCCATACCAAGTAGCATTTCAGGACACAGAACTAAGAGCAGAGCCGTAAATCACCAAGTATTGTAGAACAAACATGCAGCTTGAATAAAATCAACTTTACTGAATGTATTCAGGCAGCCTGCTTTAATATTAAAAATAAAACTCACTAAGCTAGCACCAAGTAAGCCAGCTAAAGGTGGGAATTCTATACATTCTGAGTGAACTCTATGGTCTTGAGATATTTCTTACTGAACCTGCTGATTGTTGTATATCTACACACAACACCACACATAGGTTGTGTTTACTGCTGAACAATGGAAACCTGACCTGTGCAACTGGTAGTAGTGTCATTTGCTGTCATTTCGTGTCCCACTGTACTGCACGCACATGTATATCTTACCTTTGCTCTTGCGTTCACCTTTGCTTTGTTCTGCAGTAAAAACTCTGCAACGTCAGCATGAGCTGCACGAGCCGCCATGTGCAAAGGGGTCTCCACCTTCTGAAATATCACAACACATGCCGTGCTCAGCTTTGGGTTGGTTGTGCTACAGCAGAGTTATTATGTCACCATACTAGGTGTGTGTTCCAGGGTGTAAACATGTTTGTTCTGTTAAGTTGTTGCTGTATGGTGTACGCTACATATGTCACTAAAAACGGTAATGTATCCTTACACATTGTATAATGGATGTTCATATATCAGTTTTATAAAGGTATTTTGCAGTTGTGATATTGTTTATTATTGTACTTATCTTGTTTAGTAACTGGTAACTATTATTAACTATTAGTTTGGCATTAAGATATTTTTGGACAGTGTCTCTGAAAACCACTAGTGTAGAAATATATGTTTCTGTTCTTGTCATATTGACAATACTATTAATGGTTCCTCACATATAATTTTCAGTGACTCATACAATGCAAATGTAATTGTGAATTTAGCATGTGATAACTGGATTCTCACCACACTGAAGACGTTAGGTGATGCTCCCTTCAGTAACAGAGTTTTAACAATGGGAAGGTGTCCCATGAAGGAGGCAACATGGAGAGGAGTCAGACCAGACTGTTGAAAGAGAAAGAGCCAGATAATACAATCAACATCTACATAGTAGAATGTGCAAGGAAGAGATTAAGCTACAAGAGATGAGTATGCTAAAGAAAGAGAGGCAGAGAAGACTTTGATAAGAGTGCTAGTGACAAAGAAAATGATTAGAGTGCTAGCGAATGAAAACTGAGAATACAAGTATGTGAGAGCTAAAACTGATCAACATGGGAGAGAGGTGGCACAGATCTGAAAGGGGTGAGGAGAGCAGAAACCAATCAGCATGCAAGAAACAGAGGGACAGAAAGCAAACAGATCAAAATACTAGAGGGAGTGAGAGACATGAATAATGTAGGATGCTAGAGAGAGCTGTAAAGAGATCGGCATGCTAAGGGAGGGATTCAACGGAGTGCTAGGGAGTGAAACAGAGAGCCTGTAAATAGGGGAGAGTGTTAGAGAACCGTAACTCGTCCCGATTGGTAGATTGTAAGGGTGTTACAGTATAAGAGAGGGATTACATGTACAAGAGTGCTAGAGAGAGATCAGAGTGGCGCTAGAGATAGATAATAGATTAAATAAATGAGAATTTAGAGAAGGGTTCTCAAGCTCTGCCCCACCGCTCCCTACCCCAAAGAGGTTAATAGCTTAGAACTCTCAGAATTCACAACAAATAGCTAAAAGGCAGGAGAGTTGTAGATCAGAAACATTTAAGGAGCCAAAGTTTGAGATCCCTGATTTAGAGAAATGAATAGTGTGCTAGAGAAAGAGGAGGGCAGATGGCATAAATGAGGTGGCTAAGTAGAGAAATCCGGGGGAAGATTAAAGGTATTAATAATCTCCCAGTTAGAGAAAGAAAGAGATATGACGTATTATTGGAGTGAGATGAGACCAGCAGTATCTGACAGAGTGCAGTAATATATCAGTAAGGAGATCAATGAGAGGAACACACACCAGACATAAAGAACACAGTGAAAAAACGGTGAAACTGATTTATAGAAAATAACCTTTTACTTCCTAAACTATATCAAACTCTCCCTTCCATTAATTTATTTAAAGCAATTTAAAGCACCGTTTTGATGTACCATATACCATTTCAAATCCACAGCCTGACAAAGGATTGGGAGCATTGTAGTCAAACAACCGCTTGAGGACAGTCCTAACATAGAGGGTCTCCAGAATGACCCAAAACAATCTATGTGAAAACTCCTTTACAGCATAATTTCATCCATCCTGTTTCAATGTCTCATGATGCATTTATTTTAGTTTTCCACACTGTTTTCCTATTTATTAAAAGGGTAGTTCCAATAAGAAAACAGTATGTGTTTCCTTAATGGAAAACTGTCATCATTTTATTGAAAATAATACAGTCCACGTATAACAGCCTCTTTGTCTATTTCTTAGTAATGCAAATACATATAAGTTAACACCTCTTTTCTGAGTATTTTGTCTAAACTTTGCTATGTGGATGCAGTCCTCTTTGGTCTGAAGCACTACTTATCTTATAGAAGACCATGATCAATCTGAACTGCTCATATCAGCTCAGAGAACACATTGTGATACCCGCCACAGTGGCAAGTTAAAAAAATGCAATAGCTCTCAATCACCTGCATGGTCTTCTTCAGATAAGTGATGCTTCTGACCAAAGTGAGTAAAGTTAAGCCAGGATCAGAGAATATTGGTAATTACTCATATGTATGAATTACAATATATTAGACACAGTGTCAATAAAACATGTAATCTGTTATTTGAACTAATACAAATGATGTCAGTTTTCAATTAAGGTGTGTGAAATATCTTAATGCATCATTCACCACCCTTTGTTCCTGTGCGTCCAACTTGTCTTGTTGCAAATACTTGTCTGTTAGCCTAGCTATTGTGGAATTTGTTGGCGCTTTATAAATATTAAATATTATAATGATATGTTAACACAGTAGAGAATGGGGAGCATCAAACCATGCCTTGTCACCAAAACAGAAATTCGCTGATAAATTTAATACTAAACATTGCTGCCCAAGTCCTGAGACTTCTCACAGTTAACATACTCCCTTCTCTGTATGTCTTGTTCAGTAAAATCATGTGACTGTGTATTTCTTAATTTCTGGCTTTATTAATGTTTCAGCAGGTCCACATGCATCTTATCACCCTGATGTCCTCTTTTATTACTCAGAAAAAAAATACATTAATGTGCAGTATACAATCTTGTAAGTGATTGGGTTCTAGAGAAGAATCAGTATGTGAGAGCCAGAAAGATATTGGGCAGAGAGAGACCTAGAGTGTGGCTTCCTGACCTCTGTGACAGCATCAATAGAGGCTCCAGACTTCAGGAGAAGCTCCATGACTCGAATGTGGCTCTTCTTACAGGCAATGTGTAGGGGTGTGAAGCCATTCTACATAGATATAAAGAGACAAAGTTAGAAGGTAGGCATAGAAAGACAGAAAGAAATTTGAAAATAGACATGAAAACTAGCAGAAAGAGAGATGCCAATGAAACATTTGAAGAAGACAACAAATAAGGGTCACACAAAGATTGGAGATGATAAACAAGTAGCCAAACACAAGGACAAATAAATGTGATAGGTTTGGATTCTCATTAAGTTTAAAAGTCAGTAACAAGCCTGTAGCATTTTCAGGCAACTGTTTGTGGTTATTTGTTACCCTCACTGGTTCTGCCATTGTGGAATAAGTTTAGAGGTGGACTAAGAAAAAATGACCCATTACACTAAGATGAAATCACAATATATGTAAATCCATAGCTGTGAGACCAGCAACTTTTGGTTACATCTTTGTGTGCTTGTTGCCATTGGCTCTGCCTTTAAAGTCAAAGGACCCTTGGGCAGATTACCCTTTGTTCCTATCTTTAATAAATCACAATTACCAAAATCACACTATCATAAAAAGAAAATCTTGCATTTGTATTTTTAAAGAGGATGCAAGGCGAAGGCCTGTAATCCAAGGGAACATGGCATATAGATCCAGCTCTGCTTCCATTTAGAGGGAGAAACATGCAGAAACCTAGACAGTAGCAAATTGTTTGTCAGAGGCTCTTACCAGGGCCCTGGCATTTGGTTTGGCTCCTTTATCCAGCAAAATTTTGGCCACACGATGGTGACCACAATGAGCGGCCACGTGTAGTGGGGTCAGGTGGTCCAGAGTGATGTCATCAATATGGGCCTGGTACTGCAGCAGCAATCGCACACAGTCTAGGTGATCACCCTGAGAAGCCATGTGAATAGGAGATAGACCATTCTGCAAAGACAGAAGCATACTCTTATAATGTTTACATGATTAACCTATAGCTTTAATTATGTGGATACGTTTTATTCTAAAATTAAAATGAAATGGCTCATCCTTTTAATAGCTTTGCTCTCACACTAGAAAATATTTTTTTATCAGTGAGGGAGCAGAAGAGTACATCTCTACACATTCCTGGGTTTAAAAATGTTAAAAAGGTGCTTCATCTGAGATACAAACGCATCACTTATACACAATACCGAACGCAATATGCGCAGAAAATACAAATCACCCAGAAGAGTGTAGCTTCATCAACCCATAAAAAACCCATAAAAAAAAAAAAAAGCACAGGGCAGGAATTAAAGGAACAAAATCTTAATACCATATTGTGATATTTCTGATGTATATTTTATTTGCTATCATACTTCTGTGTATGAATGGGAGACACCAATTAGTACAAGGCTCCACTTTTAATCAATCTGACTGTGCAGCCAGTGAGCAATACTTATAGGAATCTAAAGTTTTATGATTGTATCTTTTAGCTATTTTGTTGAGACACATGTAAAGTATATTTATTTTTGCTTGCTTCCTTAAGCTGTAGTACCTTGGTTTTGGCCTGAATGGGTGCCCCATGATCCAGCAAAATCTCTGATATCCGCAGGTGTCCATTTCGCACAGCACAGTGTAAAGGGGTCAATTCATCCTGCATGTGGCAATGGACACATTTCTTTTAAATGGGATAATGGATCTGCGAACATTCTGTTAGAAAATTGCCCACAGTAGACAGCACAAGCTCTGCCGACATCAAAACAACACATAGCAGAGCCAGTAACAAACAACAGCATCCCTTACACACTACATTACCTTGGTGCGTGCGTCTATTTTCGCTCCACGATCCAACAGCAGTCGAACCATAATAATATTACCTCGACGAGAGGCGATGTGCAGCGCACTGATACCATTCTACAGAGACAGAACAGGGGTGTGAGACCAGAAAGTGGCTGTGAAAGAGGGAGAAAACCGTGCGAGATAGAGAATGACAGCGAGGTACTGAGAAAGAGTGAAAAAGAAAGAGAGTAGTATGTAAAATGAGACATAGAAAAAGGGTGTAGTGAAACAGGACATGAAAGGAAACTAAGTTAATAAAGAAATAGTGAATTATTTAAAAAGGTACAATTGTGGGCTATACATGGAGCTGTCAGTATGGGTATTCCTCTGGTTTCCATAGTAACTAGTACACTTTTAGAACTTTTGCTCAGAATTACTCTACCTAAATACAAACTACCCTGAATGAGTAAAACAGAGACAGCGAGTCCTGTGGCACATTATACGAAGACTGTGTTTGCAGGGAATGAGAAATCACCTGGGGTGTGAAATTAACATTTGCTCCTCGGTTCAACAAAAGCTGCGCAACATTGAGGTTCTCGTAGTGGGCCGCAATGTGCAGGGGTGTGAATCCTGTCTGTAATACAAGCACACGACAACATGGTAACAACATGACATTCAATAAGAAATAACAGTGCAATGCAGTCACACAATGATATCCACAAAAAGAGACAATCATACCAAAAAAAATACAGGGTGGAGATAGCACACACAGTACCATTTGGACATAGACACATTATATTTAGGACACATTAGATTTAGGGTAATCACAGGCAATACTTCATTCACATAAAAGAAGGCACCTATCCTGACCTTTGATAGAACATCTGCATTGGGGTCATTCTGCAGCAGGACAGCAGCTGTGCGTGTATCATCATTGCGAGCTGCAATATGTAGAGCTGGAAGTCGGACCTTTCCTTTCATTCCATAGCTAATAAGATGAGCTACCACATTCTCGTGGCCCTGCTGGAGTGCCACAGCCAATGGGGTGAAGCCATCCTGTATTGAGGAACATGCGTTAAATATATATATATACCGTCCAAGTATATTCACCAGCTCTTCTTTTGAGGATGAGGTCCACAGGAAGAAACAATCAGATCAATTGTTGGCAAACATTTGTAGAATTTTAAAATCAGATTAATACCTAGAAATAATCTTTTTTTTGTTTGCAAAAGCCAGTAAAGAGGTACACAGATTTCTGTACAAAATAACTAAGCTGTTAGCGGCTAGCAGTATTATTTAGGATGCTTGTCAAGTCTTACATCAGTATGATTATGACTAACAAATAGATAAAAGTACAATGTCAAAGTCAACGTGTATTAGCAAAGATATCATATGAAGTTAGAAACAAAAGTATTGGAATTCAAAGCAGAATACTGAAGACACAGGGGACATGACATTTAAATCAAAGCGAAGTTATAAAGATAGCATGTGGAAACACTAAAGGGAATCGTATAATCCTAGAGTTATAATTAAAATATCTAACAAAAAAATGGGTTAGCAGGCATAAGCACAAAATATACTATGAGGCATACTTGAGATTACCTCTAATGGTATAAGAGCTAAAACATGTTCTAGGACTCTCTATAACGGGCAGGCATGCTACCAGGTTTTGTCAGTACATCCAGGGGTTGTTACTATAACCCAATGTAATGGGACTCGTTATATCTACCTCGGAAGCATGAAGGGCTGAGTCAACCCTGCCGTGCTTCGAACTACAAAAGGAATCCATGTTTAAAATGGAATAAGGCAGAAATGTGATTCTTTGTTAAACCAATTTGCAATGCCCACCCAGAATCCTTTGCAGTAGTAACATCACTGCAAATTTGTGATTTCTGTGAGAAAACCAAGTCTCATGGTTTGACTGGTGTGCAGATTTTTGTTTAACATTGTATTAAAAGACCACTATAGGCACCCAGACCACTTCAGTTTAATGAAGTGGTCTGGGTGCCAGGTCCATCTAGGATTAACCCTTTCTGCTGTAAACATAGCTGTAAACATGCGCATTCAGGCGATGATGGCGAAAAGGAGGAGGAGAGTTCCCCGCGCCGAGGGAGCCCGGCAGGGGAAAGAAGGTAAGGGATTAACCCCTTCCACCCCCTAGAACCTGGCAGGAGGGGACCCAGAAGGTGGGGGGGACCTAGAGATCCTATAGTGGCAGGAAAACGAGTATGTTTTCCTGGCACTATAGTGGTCCTTTAACTATCCGTGCTCCTTTAGAGTATAAAACCACAGGGTTTCTCAGATAGGACCAGTGAATCAAAGTAAGTAAAAGGAATGTGTCAATTCAATCAGTACATTGCCGACTATCAGCTATAGTGAGCCATCTTGTCGAGCCATCATATAACTGAAAAACTTGCTGGTGTGGATTAATACACTCGTTTGACTAACTATTTCGAGTACCATGTCTGTGAAATTCTCTGAAGAAGTGATGCTCTGGACTATATGTCACTGGGTGAGCATGCAAACATTATGTATACTGTTCTCTTCAGTATATTTATAAAATCACACAAGGGACAAAGCAGGTTAGATTTAATGAGAGAAATATAACGAAATGAGGCGAAAAGTTTGAAGGTTAATGAAGGTAAGAAAAGCAAAATATGACTTTACAGAGGAAAGAGAGAAATGATGTACAGAGAGCTTAGGAATTCAGCATCAGAAAATGAATTCCCACAGAGGGATCACAATAAAAGGGAAATCTTCATCAAAAAAGAAACTTAGCTTTGTTTGATTAAACATGCATGAAAGCCTATGGAAATTGGATTCTGTTCTTCTTCTCTGTAGTGGCAAACCATTTATTTTTCCATTAGCTGCTCTAATGCTAATGAGATTTGCCAAATCAGCATAGAGTTCTGCCTTTGAAGCTCCAGAGACTAGGAAGGATTGTAAGGTCTTTTGAGGATTACCACTACTGAATATTTTATATACATTAAAAGGGAACTCCGCGATCCCCAAGCGAAATATACTGTTATGGGTGCACCTAGTAGGAAGAAATAAAATCTGCAATAATAAAGTATCAATGCCCCAGTATGCTGTATCAGTAAATGGAACCTAGAAAAAGCGCATAATTTCAAACAATTTTTGTGGGTTTGATTCAGAGCCAGGTATCTTGAAATGTTGTCCTTTTCTTGTGACTTATACACTTTGAAAGGCTTCTATCCACTGAAACGGTGCTAATATATATTAAGGATATCAAGATCACCCCCCTGGCCACTTGTAATACTCTCTCAGCCTTGCATTACAATTTTAGCTGGTGAATTATATATATCCTGATCATCTACAACAGTGGTTTCACTTGAGTACCCATTGGTAGCCTGTTTCCATTAACTGTACCCCTCATATTAGTGAAATGTCTGTAATTATTTTAGTTGCTGTTATTTGAAATGTATATGTTTCTCTCTGCCCCGTCTTCCCGTCATTGATACACATACAGATGTACAGGCACACAAATAGAAACAATTACACTCATGAAGTTAGACAGACACACACACTGACACATACAGATACACATGCTACATACATACAGATACGGACACACACACAAATTTTAGCCACCCTCCAGTTTACTACATTTTGGGAGCAGGAGGATGGCTTCAGTTGGTTGTGTCGGGTGGGAGTTAGGGGCTTGCTATTCTGGTCCTCCCCTCCTGTGCGGCTGGCTGAGTGAGCTGGGAGGAAGTGACCGGCTGTTACTTCCTCCCAGTTCTCCCTGCGGATAACTAAGTGCACGACTAGGCCCCTTAAAGGGATGTTCATTGGGTGGCCCTAGGTGCATGGGCCACCAGATGGACCTACGGTTCACAGCCTGTGTGATACGCCTGCACTGGCGGCAGAACTGCCACCGCACCCAAATAACACAACAAATGCCTCAAAATACATAAACATTACATTAAAAAAAGGGCTTCACCCTGAGTGTCTTTACTTTGGCATTTACTGGCAACGTGCTACTAAAATGGTTGCCTTATTCTGAGCTAGGCGATGTACAGAGGAGGTCAAAGGGCCTGCATATCAAAGTCATTATACATACTGGAAAAATTCCAATAATATAGTGACACTATGTTTCTCACAATTGACTTACAAGGGGCCACTGGGTACAGGCGAGCTAGTCCTGAGGGTCTGTGGGGCATACCGGTTACATTCTTTTGCCGTTACCAAAATGTGGGCAAAACAGCTTTTTCAGTGTGGCTTCCCTCCTCTCTGCAATTCAGAGTTTAGTGAAAGGGTGGCTAAGCTTTATGACCCAATACCTCCTGTAACTGGACTGGACCCAATACCTCCTGTATTATGACCCAATACCTCCGGTACCCAATTTTAATGGTGTCCAAAAAATATCACATAGCAAATGCAAAGTAAAGAATTGTTTACTTAAGTTTTTCTAGTTCTATAAGATGAGAGAATTATTCAGAGAGGCAGATTTACGCAGTCAAGACATTTATTGACCCTTAACCTGCTGTTTAAATTGTGCACTCAAAATCCTTTAGAAAACAGCATGCAGTGTGTCTACAAGATTGATGTGACACTACTAAATAACACTCTTTGGTGAGCTAGAAGGATTAATATTAATTACATGTTTGATCTATATAAACAAATGGCACAGAAACAAATCTTCCCTTTAACAAGTTCTGCACAGCTTATTTTTTTTTAAAAAAGAAAAGAACATGGGGTCACAAACACATATTTGTATAAAAAGAAAGTATAAGGTCTCAAAATAATATACATAAAGAGTGACATAACCACAGAATGAATTCACCGGAAATAGATACTATGAGGTCACAGGATACAGGAAAAGCGTGATGCCACGGAAGTACAATTATGAGATCACAAGACAGGCCACATAGTATTCTATGTCTATGCAGACCACATATTGCACCAGCAGCAGGAAGAGAACGTGTGGGCACTTACCTCAGTGGCCAGATTCTGATTGGCTCCATTCTCCAACAGGAACTTAACCACAGGAAGATGGTTCTCTTGTGCAGCCATATACAGAGGTGTGAATCCTTTCTGTTGTGATTACAAAACAAGGTTAGAACACATGCTTTATCACTGTAGCAAGGAACAAAAATGTGATATGCAACAGTAAGGTAAGGTGCATGTTTTTGTTTTTTTTATCTACTGAAAAGTGCAGTTGCCAGATCTTGACACAGTTTACATATATAACTGGCAATTCATTTGCTGTAGAGTTCCTCCATGATTAACTGATTACCCTCCCCAGCTTCATTTGTTGTCTATCCTGTTTGCATGTAGAATTGCCCACAAAATATGGTAGTTTTGGCAGCTCTACACTAAAAGTAGATGGTCTTCAGAGCAAGCCTTTCTGTAGCTATTATGGATTAAATAATAATGTGCAAACAATAAAACCGCTGAATGTTCACCAGTGTAAAATAAATCTTAACTGCATATACTTAATGCATTACAATGTGGAAGTGTCACTTTAACAGAAGCAGCATTTAGCAGTCTGTATTCATTTGCAGAGTATCTTGTGCATGGCCACTGTAACGTCTATGCACTGCCTACCCCTTAAACTGGCACTGTTTGCTAATGAGCTTTTCCTAAAGATAGGTTATTTGTGAAATGTTTATAATGGTTACATTTGAATTTCAGTGCAAGATATTTGTAGGGACCCACATGTTTGGCAATGAAGTGGTCTGGGTACAGTGTCCCTATTGCACTTAGTGCTGCAATGTTAAACATTGCAGTTCCAGAGAAACTACAATGTTTACATTGCAGCACTAAGTCAGCCTCTATTGGCTGTCTACCAGACAGTCGCTAGAGGGTGTCCTGGTTTGAAACAGAACCTTTGGTCAGGTATCTGATGCTGGATGTCCTCACACTCTGCACACTCACACTCTGCATGAGGACGTCCAGCTGCAGATATTTCCCGATAGGAAAGCATGTATTCAGTGCTTTCCTATGTGGCGGTCGAATGTGCGTGTAACATTTGCCACGCATGCGCATTAGAGTCCGCTCATCACAGGGTGGAGGAGGAGCTTCGACCTAGTGCAGAGGAATATTGGCACTGGGATAAGGTAAGTTAAATACAGGGTTTTTAAACCCTTTACTTACATGGGAGGGGGAGCAATAGTGCCAGGAATACAGCTTTGTATTCCTGGCACTATAGTATCCCTTTAAAAGTGACAGCGCTGTTTTAACTGTTACCCGCTATGCAACCCGCATGACATAATTTTAGCAAATTATGCAAAACTATGGGATGAAGACAGAAAGGTGCAGGTGGCTTTTTACACTATAATAAATGCAAGAAGTGTATGTTGTTATGGGGCATGGAGTGGCCTCTTTAAATTGGTAGGTTTGAAAATGAAAATCTTAAATGATAATATATTCTATATTAAATAAATCAGTGATTTGTAGTGGTCATGGTGCGTGGAGTCTGTGTATGCAGTGTTTTAGTATGAAACACTGCACATATGAAGTAACCCATCTGCTGGCAGATGTATAACTTCACCTCTTTGGCCATAATTTCTTAGCAAATTCCTTTTGAAAAGTGTTCCGTTCATTGGCAGAGAGTGGCCAGCTGAATCTATGGTGACTGCTTTTCCACTGGAAACCATTGAATTCGCTAAGATCGTCAATTCTGCTTATCTCAGCCAAGGGGGCGGGTGACAGAGCCAAATGCCATGGCGGCCAATCAGCATCTCCTAATAGAGATGCATTGAATCAATGCTCCTCTATGGGGAAGGTTCAGTGTCTCCATGCAGAGCGTGGAGATGCTGAATGTGCAGCACTGACCTTGTAAACACCACTAATGACCATCTGAGTGACTGCTACTGGAAGTGTCCCTAAGGCAGTACTGAAAACCTTGCCTTTTCTCTGAAAAGGCAGTGTTTACACAACAATGCCGGCAGGGACTCGCTATGTTCACCAGAACAACTTCATTAAGCTGTAGTTGTTCTGGTGACTATGGTGTCCCTTTTGAAAGAAATATTGACAAAATCCTACCAGCAACATTGGCACCTTACATCAGGCCACACCATTAAAGGGACACTATAGTCACCCAGACCACATCAGCTCAATGAAGTGGTCTAGGTGCCAGGTCCCTCAGGCTTTAACCCTTCACATGTAAACATAACCGTTTCAGAGAAACTGCTATTTTTACATTTGGGGTTAATCCAGCCTCTAGTGACTGTCTTCTGGACAGCCACTAGAGGCGCATTTGCGACGCTGGAGGCGATTTTTCCCTTCATCGCGCAGAGCATCCATAGAAGAAACTTTGAGAAATGCTTTCCTATGGACACTTTGAATGCGCGCGTGGCACTTGCCATTCGGCTCCAGGGACGTCCGACGTCAGCTCCCCCGTCCGACGGGGAGGATAGGTCACCAGCGCCGAGGGAGCCCGGCGCTGGATTAAGGTAAGTGGCTGAAGGGGTTTTAACCCCTTGAGTGCCACGGGAGGGGGACCCTCAGGGTGGGGGCACCCTCAGGACACTATAGTGTCAGGAAAACCTCTTCGTTTTCCTGACACTATAGTGATCCTTTAAATCTGGAGTTTGATCTCAGGAGGTTGAAGGCAGATAGGAGACTGGGTTTATTATGTTCGGGGAGTATGATTACTGTATGCGTAATCATTTACTGACCTTTGTACAGAACCCCACTGTTGAATATCATCCCATCCTGTCTGCCAACATTGTGCAAGTTGCAACAGAGAAATAATATCCTTTCTAACGACAAGAGGAGACTTCACATTAGTAAAGTTTTAAGTGATTTATCCGTAAGAACATTTTAATTTAATTTAATTCGTTGTTTTAGCATCACCCGCTACTCACAAACATTTTTTTTTCAATGTAAATAGCTGACTTAGAAAAATTTTCCACTTCAACTATTTTGACTTTTAAATGTTAAAAATCACTTTGAATTCTCAGTTTAGTGTATAACCCTGTTAGTTTTCTGTAGAGTTTCCTCTATACACATTTTTTTTTCGTACAAAAAACCAAAAGCACTTTTGAATAATAAGGCATGTAATAGAATACTCAGAGGCTTTTTTTTTTTTTTTTTTTTTTTACCTGTGACTGACTGTTAACGTTGGCCCCATAGTTAACTAGTTCTCTCACCACATCTTCTTGACCAGCCAATGCAGCTATGTGCAAGGCCGTGTTTCCTTTCTGTATGGTCATATAGTAAGAATAAAGGGAGCAGGGTTAACATATACATTGAGTTAGATTCATTATAAGAAAGGGGGGAGATAGGTTACTGGCCATATGAGAGGATAAAGTGACGTGGAACTAAAGGAGGTGACCAAATAGACTAGATAAACAGAGGTAATGCAACACCAAATCTTTCTAGAGATGACGAATTGGGAAAGAAAGGGGGAGCCACAAGAATATGGAACAGATTATATAATACAGTAGAGAAAGTGTAAGCGATTTTTCTAATTTTATTTCCATCCATTTCTCCAAGGATGTTACTTATGGAATTACAGAAGGCAAGACTATTGCCCATGTCACTTCTAAAATGCTGTTTTCCTTACCTTGGTGGTGGTCTCTAGGACGATGTCCTTATGCAGTAGCTCGCTCACCATTTTGAGGTGGCCCTCCTTACTGGATAGGTGTAGAGCGTTCAGCCCATTCTGTGGGAAGGAATGGGTTAATTTTGTGCAAAGAAAGAGAAAAAGGGAATCAGGTGGTGAGATTGGGGGTGAATGGTTGAATCCAAGATGGTTCACAGTTTGGGATCGTAGTGAACGAAAACATAATTGAAAAGGCTGATGTCAAAGATTACATAGGTAAGAGAAATGTCTCCTTAAGACTATTAGAGCTTCACATAGTTGTTTTTGTTGGTAAAACCTAAGGCCTCTACCCAGGTTTGGGTTGCAAGGTTGCTGAAGATGGACGGGAGTTAGTCTATTGCACGTTATGTGCCACAGGTTGTCCAACACCAGTGTAGGATATCAAAGTAAATAGTACAGCATAATTTCACTTAAATTACCCAGTCATGTTGATAATTGTGATAATACCATATGTGGTTTCTGTATTGCCAAGATCTTCCGTTTGTTGAACTGGTTTTGAGATTTATCTCACTGCTGGTTTCGTTTACAGTATGTTGTAGCAGTTATGGTGCTAGTATGCCACAGACACCATCCCTTTATTTTAGTTAAACAGGCACCTGTGTAACGTGCTGTTGTATTTATGGTGTTTAGAGTGTCCCTTTATTTAACATTGATATAAGATAAATTGAGATATAGGTCTATTTACCTGGAAATTCTGAAGAACTGACAAGGGAACTGCTAATTTTAAACCAAATTGTTGAACTGGAAGAAATTCGCAATCTTTCAGCACATACATACTGGTAATATTTAAAATTGCTGTTGAAAAAGTGTCTGATTCCATATTGCAGAACTTCACAATTAGCAACTGGTGATAGCAGCCCCTCAACATTGAAAGGAACACTCTAAGAACCACTACCTATTGTAATGATTATGGTGCCAAGAGTGCCTGGCACCGTCCCAGAGTAATTTATCAAAACATGTTGGAAAGCTAACTGTTGTTTTTTTGTTTTTTTTTTTAATTCACAATGATCTTGGCTATTGGTATTAGCTAATAATGCTTACTGGATGATTGTTAGAAAGATGCAGAGAAATTAGCCATTTGTTGTCAGTTCTCCATAATCCCCATTTTTAGTGAATAAACCCCACAGTAAATACATTTCAGCTTGCATTGAATGCTTTTATATATTATACTGTCAAAGATAATAATGCTGTTTTTAATAAATGTAAAACCAAGAGCCGTATCGGCAAATTAACCAGAATACCCCCAGGGGGCAGAGTTTGACCACTAAATACATTTTTAGAAACCAGACAAATGATTTCGAGACAGAAAAGGCAACAACTGTATAGATCACTGTGAAATATGAGAAAACACTAGTAGCTGGCAGTAATCATTTTTTTTTTTTTTTGTCAATCTTTCTTTTATTGAGGCAGGAGTTCAATGGGGTACAGAATAAAGAAGATGGGATCACGTTAACACAGTAGTACATCTCCCACGAATGGCAGCCTCATTTTATATTAAGCAAGCTTTCCAGAAAATTAATAACACGTATAATAATAGTATTTGTTGCTAATCTATAGGTTTAAAGTACAAGCCATGAATCATTGAGGCATACAGACTTAGGGAATATGCAACACTAGGCTATTGGTTAAGTAGAGTTTAAATGTTAGACAGGCTGAACCGTTGCATCTTGGTTACCTAAAGGCGCATAGTATTGATAATAAAACATAAAAAGTACAATTGAATTGCTATGGCAAGCTGGCAATGTAGTATACATCTATCTGGTAGGCGGCGTTCGTAGATCAGCTAGGGCATGTTGACTAGCCTGTCAATCTAAGAAAAGGTCTGTCTAGTGGCATATGCTAGATCGTTGTTAATCTATGTACTCAAGACAGAAAATATGTCCACAGTGAAGGCTAAGCTTTTCTTCAAGAGTGTTATACATGCTAAACCAGCTAATCGGGTCAATATACTTAGCACTACACATGCTAAGGCTGGCCTGAGGGGACTGGGTGGTCTTTTATTGGGATCTATGTAAGGCTGGCTGATGGTGCCTTCCGTCAATAATACCTGTAGAGGCGTTGTAATTAAGTCAAATAACCCAGACTGCCAGATAGGTGCCGTTAGCAATAAAAAGCATGTAAGTTGAACAATGCAAGTTGTGGCTGGTTATGGGTCTCTAATTAAGATTAACCACAGACTATTGTCAGCCCCGCCATCCAATTAGCTATACCAGTATTAACTGCAGAAAACATTACGGTGCATGTGAAAGAATCCTTATGGGTAAAACCCTCCGGTTCTGACAGTGTGTCTCTCTCGGCTACTTGGAGCAGTCCAAAGCACCTAGCGCAGCAAGCGTCCAAGCATTTATTCAGCCCACCCTACATGGAGGAATCGTACTGTAGTATGCGGGGTCTGCCTCCTTGGGGTATGCGGGGGCTGCCTCCTTGGTCCGTCGCTCTATTACGGTTTGGGCCAGTTTCTCTAGGGTGTATGTTTTGACCTGCCGGGTGCTTGGCCCTCTGAGTCGTGGTTCCCCTGGTGCACCTCTCAGTTCCTTTTCGCTTGAGTGTCCTGTGTCTTCGGCCCGAGGCCTTAGCGGGGGCCCTTGCCACAAGTCCATTGACCCCATCTTCAGGGTCGTGGGCCCAAGGTTTCGCCAGATTCCGGTTGTTCCCCTGGGTGTATGGGTGGCGGTGAGGAGTAACCCTCTGGTGGGCTCCCTGCTCGGAAGAAGAGTGGGGAGAGCTCTTGGGAGCACAAGGGGTCACCCAGCACTCTGTGGCTGTGCTCCGGTGCTTGATTTCCTCTTATGAGTTTGCCTGCAGGCAGAGGATCTCTCCTCCTGCGGCACCATCTTGGGGCCCTGTGCCGTTTAGGAGTAATGCGTTGGCATGCTTAAATTGCTCTTTGCTCCGGCATGTGCTCTGTTTATTCAGCCAAGCCCGGTGCTCCAGCCGTGCCCAGAAGGCATCGAAGATAGCGGTGAGTTTGGCTTCGTAGTCTGGCATGGCTGTGTGGCGTTCAGGTATCTCGCCTGGTGCGCTTACTGTCGCCATTTTAGTTGCGCCACGTGTTCGCCTGTCTCGTTGCTGTGTTGCCCCATGTTGTAGGCTCAACCTGTAGCCGCTTCTCCAGTTGCTTGTTATGGACCGAGATGACCCCCATCGGTATGGGGGGGGAGGGGGGGGGTAGGAGGTGATGCCCCCGAGGTATGCCCGACCAGGTCAGTCAGCGCGGGAAGCGGCCGTCTCCCCGGCGCTCGATCTCCGGTAGGCCTCAGGGTTTCTTGTCGGGTTCCCGGTGTGGTAGAATCTTGAGTTTGGTGTCGGGCTATCTGGTGTGCGACTGTGCTGTGTTTTTTGGGGTTTGCCCCCTCGAGGTACAATAAGTAGCAGGAGCTGAAGTGTAGCACAGCCGCTCAGCCTGAGTGCCAGGCACCGCCCCTCGGCAGTAATCTTTTTGGAGCCAGTTACCCACTCCTAGAATTTGATCAGACTCCGAAAGAGGTAGCAGAAGAAGTGAATATGAGTGAGCTTGGCATCTGTTATTCCTAATAACCCAAAGTGTGAATTGCAAATTTCATGCAGAGATTACAGCTCCTCAGGATAACACCATGTTCCTTTATCAGATGTATTACGCTGTCAGGCTTATTTACTAAAGTGCAAACTCAAAGTGAATTTTAAATTTAAGGCCAAAGTAGTTGAAGTGACAGCAAAGCTAAGTCAGAGAATTGTTCCAGTGGATTTGAAATCCACGTCAAATTCACATTGAATTCTTACTTTAGTGAATAACCCCTTCTGACTCTTATGCTGGCCTAATTTTTTTTTTTTATCGGCTTTTCCGGGGATCTCAGTATAACTAACATTTTCTTAAATGGATCCCATAGTGCAGGGAAAACAACTAAGTTCAATAGGTCCCCATGCAATGCCCGCCCGAATTAGACCTCCCTATAGGAATGCTTTCCTATGGGGATAATCTGAAGCAGGAGATCCTCTCGCAGAGCGTGACCAAAAGTCCGTTTTGGATTCCGGAAGCCCTCAGTGGCTGTTCTCTGGAACTGCAATGTTTTACATTGAAGCACTAAGTGCAATAGGGGCACAGCGCCCAGACCACTTCAATGAGCTGAAGTGGTCTGGGAGCCTACAGTGTCCCTTTAACACACAACTAGCTGCAAACGTTATTGCAGCAAACTCCTTGGTGATTACATTTATGTAAATAGTGATTTGTGCAGGAGGGAGTATGCTGTCCAAAATGTAGACAGAGGACGATGGTTGACTAAAGGATCTAAACAGAAAACAAAGGAACAAAGATGGTTATGAAATCTAGTTGCCCCCCCCATATTAAATCCAGACCTTTTTAGATCACTTCACTTACCCCATATCTTATTTTCTTTTGTGTCTAAAACCTCTATTATAATCATGTTCTGTCACTCTCTTTTGTATTCTAGCACCACTTTTCTGCTTCCCCCCCCCCCCTCCCTCCTTGCCACGGGTAGTCCTATTCTCTCTGTCCCTTTGCTCAATTTTTCATAGCAGTTCACATCTCCATGCCCTTGTAATCATCTAGCCGTGCTCAGTTTTTATCACATGAAATCTGGCCTTGTAGCCGTAAGTAGGGGAGATCTAGTCACGTGTTCGGGAAGATACATGAGATGGAATGGTAACGTCATTGTGACTAGTATTGATTCACTGCTTCGCTTCATTACTAATAGGGATGAGCAGAGATCACTGCAAATAGATATATACAGCACAGGCCTTTGTCTATGTGTATATGTGTGTGGCGAACTGTGTACTATGGGTAAATCATGCAGGCATCATATTAAACCAGAGGTCTAAAGGTGAAGTGGTTTATAAATGTAATTTTCCCATGACACATGCTTTACTCTTGTATCTTTTATATTATATTATTAGGTCAGTGTAAGTGTTAAGGTAGTGTAGGGGTCAGTGGTTATTGTTGGGGTACAGTAGGGGGTTAGTACTATTGTAATGTTGTGGTTGATGTTTAGTGATGATGCTGTGTGTTACGGTAATACAGTGGTTAGTGCGTAGTGTATGGTTTAAGGGGAGCACTATACTGTAATGATAGCAGTGGGACATAATGTCCTAGTGCTTTCCAATATTAGTGGGAGTTATAGTCCCAGGTGGCAGCTTTTTCTGCTGTTGTCATTAAAATAGGGGCAAGTACTACACAGGAGTGTAACTACTTTTAAGTAGGGTGCTCCAATATGTAAAATAATAAAATCCAAAGAGGTGTGTGTGGTTTTTTGTTGTTTTTTTTCATGGAAGTGTGTGTGTGTGTGTGTGTGTATATGTATATGTATGTGTGTGTGTGTGTGTGTGTGTATATGTATGTATGTATGTATGTATATATATATATAAAATTAGGGATCCACAAAGACTTCTATAAATCGGACTGGAGAGTATCCTCTCCAGTCTTATTTATATGTGAGTCTTTGCTACGTTCCACACAGCATAGGATACTTTTGATAATTCCAGGTCGCACCTATCCTTGTGATAAGGAAAAGTGCCTTTTTTTTTTTTAATTAGGGTGAGGCCCTGAGACACCCCTGGAGTGTCTAATTGGTGTACAACAGGTTCGCTTGATCCCGGTTCCTGCATTTAGTGGGTTTGTTTTTTTTCATAACTGTTTCATAGCAGGTCTTAAAATTAGGTAAATACAACTTCACATGAGCAACACATAACATATTACACCGTGTCATGATTTATTTACAAAAATAAAGCCAAAATGGAGAAGTCATATGTGAAAAACTAAGTACATATTATGATGCAGTCACTGGAAGTAATCGTTTTCTGTATGACTATCCGTCTTTCACAGCAGTGTGCAGGAATTTTGTCCCACTCTTCTTTACAATGTTGCTTCACTTAAAGGGACACCACAGTCACCCAGACCACTTCTGCCCATTGGAGTGGTCTGAGTGCCAACTCCCACTACCCTTAGCCCTGCAAGTGTAATTATTGCAGTTTTTTATACACTGCAATAATTACCTTGCAGGGTTAACTCCACCACTAGTGGCTGTCTACTAGACAGCCACTAGAGGGCACTTCCTGCTCTATAGCACAGAAAATCTGTGCCAGAGCGTTGCTGGACGTCCTCACGCTGTGTGAGGACCTCCAGCATCGCTCAATTCCCCATAGGAAAGCATTTTCAATGCTTTCCTGCGGGGAGCTCTAATGCGCATGCGTGCCATTGCCGCGCATGCGCATTAAGTCTCCCTGGCCGTTGGGTGGGATCAGTGTCGTCCATCGGCCAACATAAAGACTGGGAGGAGCGGCGGTGAGAAGAAACCACCGCCGAGGGACATCGGCGGGGTCTCAGGTAAGTGACCTGAAGGGGTTTTCACCCCTTCAGCAACTGGGGATTGGGAGGTGGGAGGGAGAGGGGACCTGCAGTGCCAGGAAAACGGATTGTTTTTCGGGTACTGGAGTTTCCCTTTAATTGAGGGTTGCTGGCATTTGTTTATGCACAGCTCTTCTAAGGTCTGCCACAGCATTTTATTTGGGTTGAAGTCTGGACTTTGACTAGACCTTGATTCTTTTCTGTCATTCTTTTTTTCAGTGATTCTGTTGTACATTTACTAGTATGCTTGGAATCATTGTCCTGTTGCATGACCCAATTTCTGCCAAGCTTTAACTGTCGGACAGATTTTCAAATCTAGCTAGTATCAAGGATGGGACTGATGGAGCTCAATCAACAAATTGTCTAAAGTCTTGTTAAAGGAAAACTCCAAACACCTAAAGCACTTTAACTTTCTGAAGTGCTTTATGTGTGAAGACTTTAATTTTACAAAAAGAGCACATATCAATAGAAATTAACACTTTTTTTATGAATGAGCCTTGCTATACCCCCTTGACTGTCAATTAGCTAACAAGTTCTGTTACTTCCTGGTTTGGATAGCTTACCGGTATTTACACTGAACTCAAGAGGCAGAGACTTCTCATTGAGCTGCATTGAGAAGTCTGTGATTGGACAGCAACAGAAAGTCTGGGCATGGTTAGAAGGTGAGGGCTTGCAAAGATAGCAGAAAAGAAAACTGCAGGTTTTTCAAGCTGGTATAGATATACACCAAGTGAAAAATGCATAATTAAATGCATGCATGTTTTCACTTGGGGTATATCTACTAAACAGTGTTTTTGAAATGTATTTATTTTCTTTTTAATTTGGAAAGTGAAGTTTGCGGTTAAATAAGTTCATATAGATCCTGATCAGTGTTTTGGACCTAGATGTGTATATGACCATGTCAGGGCACTGTGAAATATGGCAGCTTAACTGCATTCCTGTAGGCACTGAATCCATAGCAATTCAAACCAGAGACTGTGGCAATGATTTGGCTTAGAGGCCTCAACTAATGCTCTCAGCCTATCACTGCCTTCAACCCATGGCTCAGCCTTTGCCATATCATCAGGTTGCTGAAGATTGAGAATCCCTACTAAATGATAAGTAAATTCTGTAGTAGTAATGCTACCTTATCTATAATATAGCGGTTTTCAGTGCATCTTTTGACTTACCCTTGATCTATGGGGGTGACAGTCTCAAAGTCATCTTGTCCGACCAAAAACCATGCAGATAATCAAGAGCTAATCTGCTTCCATGCACCCTGATATCATGCATAAATTCTCAGCATATTAAAACATACGCTCTAGGATGGTTCTAGGACCGGGGTAAGCAACCTCTGGCAATCCAGATGTTGTGGACTACATCTCCCATAATGCTCTTACAGACATAATGCTGGAAAGCATCATGAGAGATATAGATCACAACATTTGGAGTGCTGGGGGTTGCCTAAACTTGTTTCAGGACTTCAACTTGTACAAGGTCCACAAATAAATGGTGCATCAGTCCAAAGACTGCTAAATATGGCTGCACACATGGAGCAGTTTTAAAGCATATGGTGCACTGATAAATGAGCTATTCGTAACAAAGTAATGCACAATAAGGCTGTACTTTGAATCTTTTATTTTCATAAAAAAATCAAAACGAGACATATCTTTAAAGCCCAAATTCTCATATAATCCTAGATCTTCAATTGCTCTTAAAGGGACACTTCAGACACCAAAACAATTTCATCTAAATGAAGATGTTATGGTGCCATTAGGCCCCTGGCGGCACTCTTACCTTAAAGGGTAAAACCATTCTCGAATCACAGTTATCTCTAGCAATGATGTCCACTCCCCCAGGTGTCATCCAGCTTCTTAATTTTCAGTTTCAGGAAGCGCAGAGTGCTGTCGGGCAGGAGCGCCACTGATTGACTGAGAGCGTTCAGCTGACACTCTGAGACAATCAGTGTCTCCCCATTCACTAAACTGGCTTGAGAAAGGTACGTTAAGTGAATGGGGAGTCTCGGAAGTGTTGGAAGTCTCGGACTGAAAGCAAATGAATGGGCAGTGCTGTCGGGTGGCACATTTAAGACATTGTGGGTTCAACGGTTTAAACCCTGAAAGTTAGCTGGTACCCAGGACCTCCTCGCAGCATAACTACTTCATTCTGATTAAAATTGTTATGGTTCCCAGAGTGTCCATTTGTCATGAAGGATAAATTGCACTATAATAATGTATGGATCCAGGGCCCTATTGGAAGATATTGCCCCTGCAAAGATAGTTTCCATAGTTCAGTATTTCTACTACATTTTATAAAATTTTAAAATCACATCCTGGCAATAAGTGCATCCTGAAGAGCTGATATCTACTCAGTTTCCTCTTTATGCTGCATTATGCTATGTATGTATTTTGATTGGATTGTGAATTAAAAACAATGGGCAAATGTTAACATAACATTAATGTATGGTGTTTAATTCCTCTATTTATGCTATTAAACCAAACTCTAACTAAAAGTCCTATTTCTCTTGACCAATTATACACCGTATCCTCTCTTACCTCTGTCGTTGATCCATTCAATTTGAAGTTAAAACTGTAACAAGCAAAAATGCCTAAACAATGTGCTTTTTACTAAAGTTTAAAGACTGATGAACAAGTAAAACAAAAAAACATTACATATCAAACCACAAATTGAGATGTCAGAACACAGTGAAATCATTGGGTAGAGATGAGAGGTCAGAAGGCACAGTGAGGTCAGGGTAGAATACACGACCTGTGGGACAGGTCTGACCACATATCTCCCCCTTACGATCACAGGACATATGAGGCTGGACCTTTCCCACACGCCCGATATTCTCCAGAGGACCCAAAGGTGCCAGCTGAACCTGACAAGGGGAAGTGCTATAGTATTTTATGTTCATACTTAATGGGAACACAGATATCTGGAATGTATGGTTTAAGATGCCTTAAGCACAAGAAAGGTATGGACAAAGGCAAAGTTTTGTTTGCTGTTTCCTGGATAGGGGACATCTTGGAAGGGTCAATTTTATTTATTTATGAATCATTTTGCCAGTGCAGACTATGTACTGGCAAAATGCCGGCTACGTTCTATAGTAAGTAAAATAATAGACAGTATGTTACAGCAGGGTATTTTCAAGATGGAGTATTTTGTTATACTGCTCGGTATGGTCTAGGTGGAGGTAGTGTTATCATGCTGTGTATATTATAGGGAGAGCAATTTTACAGTGCAGCGTATACCGTGTGTTGAACAGTGTTATAGTGCTAGTTATACAATGGGTGGATTTACTTCTTTGTTTTATGCACCTATCTTGTTCTCTGTAATTCTTGAACTTAGTTTTCCTCCCTGCTGTTTTTTGGGAAAATTACCTCAGCTGCGTTTTTGACTATTGTTCACTGGTTTGTCTTGCTTCTTTTTAGGCATATTGTTAGGCAATACCACCACACTGACTATCCTGTTACCTAACCTTTCTCTTGTAAGATTGTCAGTCTGGTCAAAGTTCTGTGTCTTGAAGTATATGTAACCCGGATATTATGACAGGACCATGGATACCTGCAGGCTTGGGTCATTAGCCTTCTTCTTATGAAGAGGATTTAGACATGTTTCCTCAGCCAGAAGAGCTTGTAACCAGGTTGAATTCTAAACTAATCCAGTTTCGACAGAGCAGAGTTTGGTTTTATCATTACTTTATTGACCAATAATGGTAGAAGATTGGTCAACCTTTATGGTACCTGAGTCATATATGCCCAATGAGGGTGACTCTAGTGCTATTGGTGCTTGACTTGGATAGTTATACAACGATCTTGTTTCTGTAATCCTTGACCCTGGCCTTCTTCGTCTTTTTTGTCAATTTTCTTGCATCTTTAACCTTGGTCTGATTTTTGGGGAAATCTACATTGGTTTGCTGATTTCTCACCTTTGTATAGGCATTCCCTCAAGTGTCTACAAAGTACTGGTATTTTTCAAATTTCCAGTTTCTTAACATGTCCTCTTGTTAGATTAGTAGGTTGACCAAAGTTCTGCGTGTTGGGGTATCCATACTACTGACACAGTATTATGATGTAGTTTAAAATATCGATAGTGCCATATTAAAGTGCCTGGTATTATCAGGGAGAAGTACTATTATAATGCTGGATTTAGAATATGGTGGTTTCCTGATAGAATCAGTACTATAGTGCAGAAAATGGAATTTTAAATGTGTTATGCGTGAGTGAAAAGATTATGTTACTGAATATTAGTGCGAATAGTGAGCAGCATCAAAGCTGTGTAAGAGCTCCTTACCTGGTTACATGTGTTTATATCCACACCATTCCTCAGATGCTCTAATGCTTTGTCCAAGTTGCCAGCTCGGGCAGCTCGCAGGAAGCTGGTTGCTGCATCAGCCTGTAAAAGAACGTGGGCAGTGTTAGCATCACAGGGTAAGATGCCAGCATGAATGTGCTATATTTATAACCCTTTACTCCTCTTCAGATCTCCGGATTAATAAACCATGACAATAAATTATATGAAGAGACTACTTGTTGACGTTAAGAGACAATTCACAGTGGCAGTAGAATAGAAGATGAGCTAACCAGACTAAGAATGGTTCAATTTTACAATTTATATCTGAAATATACATTTGCTTCACACTTTTCTACAGACCTTGTTTAAACTTCAGCCTACCTCTTGTTATATTCTCTGTGGTATTTCTAGCAAGGGATGTACATACCCTGGTGTAGTATGTTTTGGGGGCTTTCTTTCTTTTATTTTTTTGTTGTTGTTGTTGGAACTAAGGAATGAGATTCACTAAACAATAAAAGTAAACACAAAAAAAAAACCCATCAAAGTATCACATTTATTTATTAATCGTAATGGATTAAGGATCTAGTAATGATCTGAGAAGTGTCACCTTTAGGGGTATGCTCCAAAGTATGAACGGTCGAGAATTCAAAGTGAAATAGTTACATTGGACAAAAAAAAAAAAAATAGTTACATTGGACAAAAAAAAAAGCAAATTAATTTTTTCTTCAGTTTTGCTATTTCGTATTAAAAAAATGCATCTATTTTGTGAATATTAATGTTATATAGTGTTTATATATGTATAAAACAATTACTGCACTCTTGCCTTAACACAAAGAGATGTCACGCATGGTTTACCATTATTTATCTTTTATATTACATGAGATTTAATTAGAATTATGCTTGTAATTTTTAATCCGAGTATTCCTATTATGTTTCGATTCCTGTCCCCTCCCATTTAGACATAGAAGGGGTTAAAACTTTTATTACATTTGTCCTTACTCTAGATCCAGCAGATTGAATTAAAGGCAAGAGTTACAAATCACATCTGCTGCCATGGATTGTAACTCCCACCATCCTTATTTAGACTGGGGTATGCCTCTGTGCTATCTTGAGTTAAGGGTCACTCACAGCATAGTGTTATGCCTCGTTTCCACTGAGCGGATCGGTTTGGTTCGGTTCGGTACGGTTCGCTATTTTTGGGGTTTCCATTATGAAAGTGGTCCATACAAGCGAACCGTACCGATCCATTCAGGGTCCTGCTTCAGATGTAGGGCCATAGGAAATGGAACGGTTCGGTTAGGGCGGAGCTACTATACAATCTATTGATTGGTGGACAGGAAGAGCATTTGGAAGAGCATTTTTTTCTAAACCCCGCATGGCCCTGAAAGGTCTGACTTGCAGTGGAAACGCTCACCAGAATGGGCTGGTCCATCCTAAACCTTCCAAACTGTACCGACCCGAACCGATCCGCTCAGTGGAAACGAGGCATTAGTAACACCATGCATTACAGAATTTGAGAACATGATCTTATTGTTGAACGATAATATCTATATGCATGTATATGTGTAGCCAGAAATGTATACAGTCACACATCCCAATTAGCAGGGTGCTGGATATCCTCACTCCTATCTGTATAGTAGGAGTATCTAGGGAGATGCTTAGGTCTGTCTTTCCTCTGTTATTGCTGCTTAGCATAAAAGATGTTAAAAGCTGCAAGCCATTTGTATGTCCATTATAAATGCAAATGGCATTCCTCTCATGCATGTGAGAAGAGCTTTTGGTGACCAGATGCACCCTTTAAGCTGGGGCAGTAATGGAGAATGTATTGTACAGAGCTACATTGAAGACATTGTTACCTTTTAACGTGAGTGTATATTTTTGCCGTTTGTTTATTTTTTATTTTATTTTTGTAAGATTCCATCTTATGTTGGCTTAAATTCTAAAAAGCTTTCATCCTAAAGCCCCCATTCTCTGTTGTTGGTCTCACATGGGACAGTAGGTGGCAATAATTGGGTTATAAACGGTCTGTGTTCTTAGCTTGTGTGATGTTTCACTCCCATATTAACCCATTTCTCTCCTTTACAGACCATTACTGGATCAGCAGTGAAAACACACTGGCATAAGTGAGAGGTAAAGACAAAATGAGTTGGAGCATTGGTGTCCACCTTAATGCAGTGTAATAATTATTGCCTTGAGATTCACATATATTTGGCTATGACAATACCATATGTTTAACCTTTTTAATTACTGAGGGGGTGTAAGCATCTAACTCTCTTGCAGGGGATCGATGTCTTCTCTGACACTTAAAAGAATATTTAAAATTGTGTGACATGTAAAATAATTTAATGATATATTCTGTTCAAAGATCATTAAAATCATTAAAATATCAAGAAATATAGTATACATGTGCTAGAGAAACTGTGTGACCATGAGAAATATACAGTGCATATATGCAGTGTATCTTTAGGATGTACGGTGACTTTATATGATATACATTTTACATTACACCCTGTTTAAGAACTATACATTGGATGTTTAATGTGACTTTTACACTGCGTTTTATAAAATATACAGTGGTATAAATAGATGTACAATATGAATTTAAGACATATGCAGTGTGTGCAATTGGTATGTGTAAGAAATAACGATTGTAAGAGAGAAACTGTGTTTGCTAATAGTAATAATATTATGTAAATTAAATACAGATTTAAAGAGATATATAGTGTGTTTATATACACTCCCTAAACATACAATAGTAGAGTTATAGGAAACACAAATGCAGAATTTAGAAGGAAAAATAGCAGATCTGAGTAAAAACAAATTATTCTCCACCACAGTCACAGCTTGGCTATTACGGCCCGTATTTTGCCATTTCTTTTCCAAATATTAGCTGAGAAGGCAAGGCCTGGTGTCATATAGCCAGCAAAGGGGTCAATCAAGACAGAATATTGGGAAATCTTAATTTAAGTGAATCTAGGAGGTGTTTAATCCACTTCTGTCATATATAGGTACTAAAAATGATTCTTGTATTATTAAACTGCATCACCCAAAAACCATGTTCTATAATATGTGTTTGCTGGAGTGACTAATTCAGGGGAATTTGTCTAAAATGACATGTGGCTCAGGAGACCCACAGTATTTTAGATATGCTGATCAATAAATGGCTTGAAACTATAATTGGATTGGGCTGTTTTCCATGTTCTTGGACTAGAAGTCACCCTAAGCCAGCTTGCATATGGAATAGCAATAAGCAACTCTTGACAGGTGACCTATAGCAAGGATATGTAGGATAGAGACCTCCCATTGGGGTCCTCTTTAATACCTTCTGTTTTCTGTTGGAATAGTTTCTGCAGACCGTCATTTTTATGGCACAATTGTTATCATATACTGACTTGGGGTAATGCGAGTGGTAGAACCGTGAAGTGACTGGGGCACAAGTCTTTTACACAATCTGATGTTATATACTGTCTCTCTAAATGTTCATGTTGGTTGTGTACTTTTTATGCAATTCATAGTGTATATGTTTGCATGTTGTTATGGTGTTTTGTTTATCAAAGAGCTGTGTAGTTTGTGCAAGAAATTTAAATTTGTATATGAAGTGTGTGTATACTTTTGTATTGTTTGTGTTTGTTGTCATGGTGTTTATGAAAGAGATGTAGAGTATGTAAGATATTACAGCATGGGTGTGTACTGTGTTCCAGTGTATGTATGATTTTACAGCACATTGTAATGTGCCGGTTAATTGTGGATCATATTTAGGCCATCTAGGCTCACTGGGCAGAGGGTGAGGGAGCAGGGCAGTGACCAGTTAAGTCGTAAGAGGGCACTGACTCAATTAGGAGTCTGCCACAGCTACTGCACCTCACTCTTTCCAGCAGACTGGGACACAGTGTAGCAGGTGTCTAACAGCTTGCTCGTGAATAAACTCCCTGGAGACCCCAGTGCCAAGAGGGCAGATGTAAAGCAGCCCACCCCCTTGCCCACCCTGTCTCACAATATGTCCCCCCCCCCACACCCCCTTGTTACTCACAGGCCGTGCCCGTTGCCTGCCCGCCCGCTCTGCCATTCTGCTGCATACAGACAGTACCCCCCTCCCTCCTGTCTCACACACTGCGTCCCTCCCCCTTCCCCACTCTGCTTTCTCTCCCCCCGTCCTCCTTTTTCTCTTCTCTCCTGTCTTTAAATACCAGGCACAGTGCCCAGGACTTCACTACCGGACATATTGGATGGTAGATCACCAGGAACCCTGTAACCCCTTGAATGACAGAGGGACAGGCTGTATGGGTCTAAAATATGAATGTTACTACAAAATATATAACAATATAACATACAGAGCGTTATAATAGCAGTTGCACTATGCAAGACAATATTGCAATGTATGGAACTACAGAGTGATTTTATAGTCTACAAAACAATATTTCATATGTCAATATTATATAATCAATATAATCCAAATAATAGCAAGGCAATCAATATTATATTATAAATATAGCAAAAATAGCTTAGTGGTTAGTCCTCCTACTACAGTATCTCATATTTACAGGTTTGGCCCTTGAGTTAACGCAGCCTTTGAAACTTTTACTGTCAAATAAGTACTTGTATTTGGAACGATAAAGTATTAATATCACAAGACATACATTAACCCCTTAAGGACACATGACGTGTGACATGTCATGATTCCCTTTTATTCCAGAAGTTTGGTCCTTAAGGGGTTAAAAGTAGATGTACCCTTCCTAGCTAACTTCTTTGAGATTATTATTTTAAAAAAAATAAAATAAAAAAATATGTGTGTGTGTGTGTGTGTGTGTGTATATATATATTATTATACTATGTAGAACCTTATAATTTTTTTAAAATTTTTTTTTCAATCTCTGTTTTAATTGAGGCAATAGGTATATGGTACAGAATAAAGAATTGGGAGTGTCAAACAGGAGGTATAAAGCATGCACAATGTACATAAATTGTTATTGAAAACTCCAGCTTAAAACTGCCTAATCACTTCTTTTTAAAAAATGTTATTCCTTTTTCCCGTTTTCTTTTTCTTTCCTTTATATTATTTTCTTTCTTAAACCGTATAATTTTCTCTCCCAAGGTAATAATATAATAGCAATAAAATAATTTAAAAATGTTATACTATGTAAAGCTTGGTATACAATGTAAACCAGAATAATAGAGCTTTATAAGTAATATACATGTTACTGTCAACATATACAACAGACAACAATATTATAATACTCTGTTGTATTATAACATATAGTGTATTAACCTACGGTTTCTTGTTACAGCATGCAAAAGAAAATTATACTGTAAACATCATAATGAGTAATAATACCATGGAACAGTCAGACTAATATTTTGCTAGCGCAATATTACAACATACTGACCAATATTTTCACTTACAGTGCCATGCCATTGTATACAAAAAATATAATTTAAAGGGGAACTGTTGGATCTCCGGATTTTTGGTATATGTTTCCCTTTATGTAACAAATAATGTGTTTGTGAGGTGTAAAAAATTAAATGAAATGTAGAATGCTACAAATTTCTATCTTGCAACTGGTTACCTTAATCATCGCTCCCTGTCAATCATTATTACAAACTCTGTCCTTTGCACCTGTCAGCATACAGAAGGCACACAGAGAAGAGGAGAAATTTTAAAATGTTCAATTTCTCCCCTTCATTTGCAATGTTTGCCCTGGCTATGCCTGTCCATACTATATTATGATATTTGCTAGATCTTTAAAACAAAATATATACACTAGAACATCTCTTGAAAAGAAAGTTGACAGGTTATAGGTAATTTTCGGTTTTATTCAATGGTGTAAATTGCAGAGAAGTGACCGTTCCTCTCTTCAAATGTTTTATTTTGCGATTATAATATGCAGTGTTAATTGTAATTTGAAAAGCAATTATTATAATATACAGACCAATATTTCTTTTTTTTTTTTTTAATTCTTTATTTTTGTAGTGCATAAGGATATAACAACGCGTATGTGGTACCCCAAAGGCATTCCACATGCTTTTCAATGACATTCACAACAGTGGGGAACATAGTAATATGTGCACAATTTTTATATTAATGTAAAAGGTCACTTCTGTTACGCCGAGCTTAAAAGTGGGTTCAATACCTGAAGCAAGAAACAGTTAGGTAAGGTCGTGTATATAGATATTTTATGCATAGTAAACATGCTATTCTAACTAGTAACGACCAGCTATTCCATTTAGTGAGGTTTAGCAATTACGAGGTAAATCAACGCATGTTATATAGTAAGACTCAGGCTTGGTAGTAGTAGTAGTAGTTGAGGTGTGTGCTTTGTGGTATGTCTGCTATGCATACTGTGAGTGGTGATAACCGTGCACTGAGTGGACAGAGATAGGTAAAGGCAGCATGGAACCTAGGATGTAGCTCACAGTAATAATTGGAGTTGTAACCTGCCGCTTTCGGATAGCAGTGCTCGCAATTTATACCACCGGGGTTTAAACCAAGAGGCAAGGAACTGCACAACCTGCGAGGTAGAATATCTTGTGTAGCTATGCTTGGCATATCAGTAGCTAAACATCAGTAGCTAAACAATCCCAGCATATTATACACTTCCTCTACATTGATACAGGAGTCTCAGGAGCATGTCCCATCGCTCGGTGCATCCCGTGAGTAACAAGGAGCTCCGGTTGTAGTTTTGGGTGCCCAGTCATCTGATCCCCAGCATCGGCAGAGGTGAGACATGTGTAGGGAAGTCCCAGTGATTATCAGCCACAGTGAACCGGTACAGGGCTCTCCTCCAGCTCCGGGTCTGTACAAGGGTGGATATCGCCAGTTCTCTGACTCCGGTGTACATGCGGACCAAGTCCCTCCCATGCCTGAGGTGTGAGAGTCGCGGTATGTAATTATGTTGGGTAATCCTATGGTAAGTTGCTTGGTAGATGCAGGGCAGCGATGCCTCGAGGTGTTTTCAGCCCGGAGGGGCAAGTAGCCTGGCGGGTAGCTGGTTAAATGAGTTGGATGTTAGGCTCAGCTGGGGGGGCGACAGGTACGGGGGATTTTTCTTCCTGCTCTCGGCCCCGAGAGGGGACATCCGTTGTGGGCAGTAGGTGTTTCTCCCTCCCAGACAGCGTCCGATTGGCGGTTATATTTTACTCGAGGCCCTCCGGCATGGCAGGTGTTGTAGCTGCAACTCATGTGGACTCCCTGATTTAGGGTTAGGTGGCACAGGCCGTGATCCGCCGCCATCTTGTGAGGTGAGTCCTGCGGGTTTCGTGCGCCATGGCTCAAGCTCTCCCCAGTGGGGACCGGGATGACCCCCCCGGTCCATAGGGGGGGGAACGGGGCCGGCAAGCGACTCAGGCAGTCGGCATGTGGTAGTAGAGAAGGGGGACCCGGCGGCGGCCGTCCACCTGGCTCCCCTCCCGTGCAGGCCGCAGCCCTCGAAGCTCCGTGCTTCCTCTTGGGTGCCAGAACTCCCGATCTCGGGGTCTGCTGCCTTTCCCACAGCCGTGGGTTTCTTGTTGGCTCGTTTATAGGGCGAAAGTCCGCGTTAAATCGCTTAAGAGGCCCGGTTTCTCCGGAGCCTCTCCTGCATGCGACCGGTTAGCATGGCGGTCCGGCCCCGCCCCCCACAGACCAATATTTCTAACTAATCTTAAAAGGACACTCCAGACACCAAACCAACCTCATCTAAATAAAGTTATGGAGCCATATAGGCACTCTTAACTCAAACCTTCTCAAAAGGTTTAACCCCAAAGTTGCCTCCAGCAGCTATGTCTACTCCCCCCCCCCCCCCAGGCAGCATCCAGGGTCTGCATTTTAAGATTCAGGAAGCGTGGAGTGCTGTCAAGCAGGAGCACCACTGATTGACTGAACGCTGTCAGCTGACATTCTCAGCCAATCATTGACTCCTCATTCACTAAACTGGCTTGGAAAAGGCAAGTTTCTTTCCAAGCCTGTTTAGTGAATGGGGGTGGTCGCTGAGAGTGTCAGCTGACCACTCTCAACCAATCAGCGGCACCCCTGCCTGGTGGCACTCTTAAAAATTCAGAAACTGTATGCCACCTGGGGGGAGTGGACATCCCTGCTGGAGGCTACTTTGGGGTTAAACCATTCGACAACGGTTTAAACCCTTGAGGTATGAGGGCCTCCTGGAATCATAACAACTTCATTTAGATGAAGTTGTTATGGTGCCTGGAGTGTCCCTTTAATGTTATAGTATTCAAATACTGTAAAATGCACAGTACTTTTATACATTTCTTATACAATGCATGGATGAATAAAAGTAATATTGTGACATGCAAAACTACCGTATATAAGGTAAAATAAACTTGCAGAAGAATATTTTATTAGACTTTGAGTGGAAGAACAGCGTGCAATATTGTTGAGTGTAGAAGGATACCATGGACCACATTATGAATTCTTTACAGAGAAAAGCTTTATTGCTAGTAAACCTTAAGTGGAGGAGCAGAATACAGATTTACTGTATACGCACAAATGGCATTATCATTTTTCTATCTGATCTTTTTTTATTGGAAAGACCGCAATAATTGTGGACAAAGTCAGTGTTTCTTATCTGAGTACTTCAGCTGAAATATTTCATATTTTCGTTATATATAAAAGTTCAAAAACATAACAGTTAAAAAAGCTGCTGTACAGAGTAAAATAAACACAACGTGCATCAAAACATATTGACACTCTAGTAGTAGGAGATCATGTACAGTGAAACCACTGAAATCCCCTGAAAGTATGTTTAAGGAAACTGTGCCATAAAACCTTCACTTTTGACGGATTTGTCAATAACATTTAAGGGTATTCAGGGCATATTAAAATGCTCGTTTGACTTCTCATTTAAAAGAATGTTCCTTCCCACTGAGGATTTTCCACTCTGCAATAACCTACCTAGGGATTCAACTACCGGCGGGCATCCAAACCCTATATACCAAAAACTATACCCCACTGCTACAAAAAGCCCACAACGACTTAATCCAATGGAGGCCCTTGGGGATCTCCTCGCTGGGGCGCATCACTTCAATCAAAATAAACCACCTCCCCAGGTTTTTATACCTTTTCCAGACCCTCCCTTTACCAGTGCTCAAATCAGATTTCAGAACCATGCAATCAGCAATTGACTTGTTTATTTGGAACGGATGCAAACCAAGGGTCCGTAGAAACACCTTATACATCCCCAAAAAATTCGGGGGCCTAGTCCTCCCGAACTTCACACATTATCACTCAGCAGCGCATTTAGCGCAAATACAACAATGGCATGTCCCACCCAGGAAAAAAAAGATGGGTAGACCTAGAACACCTGATTTTTGGCTGGGACCACCCATCCCTATACATGTGGACACCAAAACCACACATACCCTTACCCCTCCCCCACTTCACTCCCAATCACACACGCACTGGACCGATGGGACAAACTGAGCAATAAATTCGAACTCTCCTCTTTCCTCTCCCCCATGACCCCAATCTGAAGGAACAAACTGTTCCTACCGGGACTAACTCCCAAACACTTTGCCCATTTCGAACAAAGGGACATATCCAGACTAGGACACCTATACCAGGGCGACAAAATCCTACAAATCACAGACATTAAAGAATCATCCTCCCTCACGACATTCGACCATTTCAGATATATTCAACTACGTAGTTTTGCAGCAACCCCCAGCATACGACAAGCCGGAACGGCCCCACTCACCCGATTCGAGCAAGAATGCGTAACACACCCTAACAGACAGCGGCAGATTTCGGAAATGTAGACGGCCATAGCTACCCACTCTACACAGCTTTCCCTCCCATACATAGCGGCATGGGATGCAGACATAGGACCCCCAGAAGACGCAACTGACTGGTCGGATATATGGGAGGCTACGGCGTCCATCTCCATCTGCGTTACACACACCAAACAAGCATAAAAAATGCTATTCAGATTGTACCTGACACCACAGCGCCTCGCAATCCTGCACCAAAACACGACTAACAATTGCTGGAAACAATGCGGGGAAACAGGGACATTCCTCCACTGCTGGTGGACATGCCCAAAGCTCAAGCCCTTATGGCAGGGAGTAACATAACTAATAACCAAACTAATGAATAAACCCTGACCTACAGGCCCCTGGACCCTACTGCTCTCAAAACTGATAGTTAGTTTGTTTTCCGCTCTTGTGAATGTTTCTAACTGCCTGAATAGCACTAGCAACACGCAGAGCCATAGCAGAACTGTGGTTCTCGACCCGTATCCCAACACAAGAAATGGTTACAAGAAAAATCCTAGACAGCTCACAAATGGACAAACTCACAGCACAACTACACGACAAACCCAAACAATACCACAAAATCTGGGATCCCTGGCTGGAAGGGGACACAACCATACCTTGGTAACAAACTCCAAAAGAAATTCACAACACCACCCACCCCTGAAAACGACACGCACACACTCACGCCCTCCGGGGATTACTCACATAGGCACACCGCCCCCACATCTCCTAAATCCACACAGCAGCCTGAATGGAGGGGAGTCACACCCAGGCGGAACACGGAACGAGTGTCTATAGCCTGTCCCTGCAGGCTTTTCAATGTAAACACTGACTTTTCAGAGAAAAGGCAGTGTTTACATTGCTTCCTAGTTACACCTCTTGTAACAGACACTCAGACGGTCACTAGAGGTGCTTCCTGTGTCAGTGCTGCACAGTGCTGCAGCACCTACATTCAGGGCCTCCACGCTCTGGAGGTGCTGAACGTTCCCCATAGAGATATATTGATTCAGTGCCTCTCTATGAGGAGATGCTGATTGGTGTAACGTTTTGCAGCCAATCCTATGGCAAAGCATTGGATTGGCTGAGATCATAAAGCTTGATGATCTCTGCCATAGCGGCAGGGCCAGTCGAGGTGAGACCAGTACGGCGTGGGGAAAAACAAAAAGGTGAGTAAATACACGATTTTTAAAGCACACACAGGCACACATGCCCAATGACACACATGATTGCTACCTGTGGGCGACCGGCCAGGGGGTCACGCAGGACAGACAGCTGGGTGTGCTGGCGGGCGCAGGGGGAGCTGTGCTGTCTCTGCTCCCAAGCGCGCAGCTTAATGAGACTGGGGCCGGAATATGTCATATTCCGGCCCCGGTCTCATTAAGTAGCGTGCCGGGGAGCAGAGCAGAGACAGCACAGCTTCCCCCATGGCCGCCAGCACACGCAGCTGTCTGCCCGGCCTCAGGTGCCGACGACCCACCGTGAAATTTCCCAGTATCCCAGTGGGCCAGTCCGGCCCTGCTTACACCAAGGGTTCCCCATTAAATTTTCCTGTGGAACCCTTTGACATAGTATACCAACATCGTGGCACCCACGAAAAAAAAATTGCGCTGTAGCACAAACCTTTTAATAAGTTGCTTTATTATCATTTTCAAATATTTTGCTCATAAACTGTTTAGTCTTATGAAACTCCTGAATCTTTCGCTTAAAAAAGGCAATGTCTTTTATCTTTGTACTCTGGGTGGTTTTGCTCAAAATGTAATTTGGGAGGTGCTAACAAACGGTTTTGCTATTTTTTTTATTGCTATTTTTTTTATTTCTGGCATTTGGGAATCCAAATTTTAAGTAGTTGTCGTCATATTTTCTCTGTTTGAGAAGAAGATTGGGTAGAATTGTGTGCTTTTCTTTTTTTTTCTTTTTTCTTTGACTTGTCACTTGTCTCTATTTGAGGAACAGTAGATTCAACTATTTTGGACTTGATTTCTTGTTGTATCGTCTTTCTCAGTTTCTAAAATTGTCGAACAATTAGAAGAAGTAGTAATAATTTTTCTCTTGATAGCTTCTAGTTTTAACCAGTTGTCCAAATTCATGGTTGTTGGTTGGTAAAAAACAAACAAACAAACACTGAAAAAATACAGATCTCACTACCTGACTGCAATGGATGCTGTTTTTCATAATGCTCTTAGAACTTAGTGTAAGAAGGATTTTGAATCTGTCTTGGAGCAAAAAGATTAGAACACTTCTAAACAGGTCTCACTACCTGACTGTAAAGGATGCTGTTTTTTTTTTTTTTTATAAAGCTCTTAGAAAGAAATGAACATAAGCAGAGAACACTTTACTACAGATTTCACCAAAGGACGCTGTTTCGTTAACAGCTCTTAGAATTATAATTTTTTTTTTTTTTTGGTATATCACAGATTTCTACTTTATAGTACGCAGAAAAAAATATATATATGTATGTATATAAAAATAAATAAATTATTTTAAAATTGCCAAAATCATGTGGATACTCTCATTTTACTCTTGCAGTTATTTGGTAGTTAGAAGAAATTGCAGCTACTCCCATTAACACTATATGTTATACAAGCAAGCCTCACTTCAACCAAAATTAAAACCCCTGCTCTTGTGAGAATAGGGAACTACATGGAGCATTTAGCAAAATAAATTTGATATCGCACGTGGATCAATATGCCAAGTCAGTGTAAGGCAGCTTAACACTAGGGGGGAGAAGAATGGGAGAATATTGAAGGAGAGCGGAGTAAAGTAATCCAGGGAGGAAAGAGGAGTAAAGGAGTCCTGGGAGGAGAGAAGAATTAAGGAATACTGCGCGGAGAGGAATTCTTACCTAAATGACGCTGCGCGATCTCTGCTGTTTCCGACCTTGCTGGAACAGCAGGGAGCAGTGGCCATCTTGGATGGGGCAATTCACGGCGGTACCCCAATTTTGTTCTCTGTTCCGCAGAACACCAATTGGGGAAATGCTGCCTTACATTATCACACACATTTTTAGCTGTGTATGTGAATTAGAAATGTTAGCTATAACTTGAACAAAGGAATGGCTTCTGTTGACTGTAACCATATCAAAATAATAAGCATAAAAAAGCAGCATAATTTACGGTGAAAATAGTCAACATAGCTTTCCATTTAGAATATTCTGGCCAACATTTCTGTCAATTCCAAAAAATTCCTAGTTGAGAGAAAATCTCTAATATACTTGCAGTTATTTCCTAAATTGTTGACATTTTTGCTGTGTCAGAAAAGTGGAAAATGTTTCCAGTTCAACTCTATTGGCCTGGCATTTACAATTAATTGGGCAATTTCCAGTTTAGTAAATAACCTTGAGAATTAATCTCAAAAATGGAAATTGTTGAGAATCGACAAGGGAATTTCAAAGTACCGTATATACTCGAGTATAAGCCGACCCGAATATAAGCCGAGGCCCCTAATTTTATCCCAAAAAACTGGGAAAACTTATTGACTCGAGTATAAGACTGGGGTGGGAAATGCAGCAGCTACTGGTAAATTTCTAAATAAAATTAGATCCTAAAAAAATATATTAATTGAATATTTATTTACAGTGTGTGTATAATGAATGCAGTGTGTGCGTATGAGTGCAGCGTGTGTGTATGAGTGCAGTGTGTGTGTGTGCATGAATGCAGTGTGTGTGTGTATGAATGCAGTGTGTGAATGCAGTGTGTGCAGGGCCGGTGCAAGGATATTTGCCGCCGTAGGCAAAAAAAATTTTGCCGCCCCCTCCCCCCCCCATATGTCCTGACTTCCCCTCCTCCTCCCTCAGTGGTCCTTACCTCCCCACCCCCGTGTTCCTTCACCCCCCCCCAGTGGTCCTGACTCACCCCTCCCCTAGTGGTCCTTACCCTCCCCTCCCCTAGTGGTCCTTACTTCCCCCTCCCCTCCCATAGTGGTCCTTATCCCACCCCCTCCCTCTCATAGTGGTCCTTATCCCCCTTCTCCCTCCCATAGTGTTCCTTATCCCCCCCCATCCCTCCCATAGTGGTCCATATACCCCCCCCCTCCCTCCCATAGTGGTCCTTATACCCCCCCTCCCTCCCATAGTGGTCCTTATCCCACCCCCTCCCACCCATAGTGGTCCTTATCCCACCCCCTCCCACCCATAGTGGTCCTTATACCCCCCTCCCTCCCATAGTGGTCCTTATCCCCCCCCTCCCTCCCATAGTGGTCCTTATACCCCCCTCCCTCCCATAGTGGTCCTTATCCCCCCCTCCCTCCCATAGTGGTCCTTATCCCCCCCTCCCTCCCATAGTGGTCCTTATCCCCCCCTCCCTCCCATAGTGGTCCTTATCCCCCCCCCTCCCGCCCATAGTGGTCCTTATCCCCCCCCTCCCTCCCATAGTGGTCCTTATACCCCTCCCTCCCATAGTGGTCCTTAACCCACCCCCACCCTCCCATAGTGGTCCTTATACCCCCCCTCCCTCCCATAATGGTCCTTATACCCCCCCTCCCTCCCATAATGGTCCTTATACCCCCCTCCCTCCCATAGTGGTCCTTATACCCCCCCCTCCCATAATGGTCCTTATACCCCCCCCCCCTCCCATAGTGGTCCTTATACCCCCCCCCCCCCCATTATGGTCCTTATACCCCTTTTTTTTGTTATTATTAATTTTTTTTTATTATTTATTTCTTCTTATTTTATTTACATTTTTTTTTTTCGTCCCCCCTCCCTGCTTGATATATGGCAGGGAGGGGGGCTCTCCTTTCCTGGTGGTCCAGTGGCAGTTCAGTGGGGGGGAGAGGGGGGCTGGCAGAGCTGTACTTACCTTTCCTGCAGCTCCTGTCAGCTCTCTCCTCCTCTGCGCCGTCCGGTCAGCACCTCGGTCAGCTCCCAGTGTAAGTCTCGCGAGAGCCGCGGCTCTCGCGAGACTTACAATGTGAGCTGACAGAAGAGCAGAACGGACGGCGCAGAGGAGGAGAGAGCTGACAGGAGCTGCAGAACAGGTAAGTTACAGCTCTGCCAGCCCCCCTCTCCCCCCCACTGAACTGCCACTGGACCACCAGGAAAGGAGAGCCCCCCTCCCTGGCTCTCGCGAGACTTACACTGGGAGCTGACCGAGGTGCTGACCGGACGGCGCAGAGGAGGAGAGAGCTGACAGGAGCTGCAGGAAAGGTAAGTACAGCTCTGCCAGCCCCCCTCTCCCCCCAGTCTGTATTATGGCAATGCAAATTGCCATAATACAGACTCTGACTCGAGTATAAGCCGAGTTGGGGTTTTTCAGCCCAAAAAATGGGCTGAAAAACTCTGCTTATACTCGAGTATATACGGTAGACTAAAATCGCTGAGTTGGAAATATAGGCCAAGAGGGGAGTTCTCAAAATCAGCTATTTTGGCATTTTGTTCAAATTCTCATTTTAGTGAGTGTGTATGGGAAAAGCTGTATCAGCATAGAGATTTCCTGAAATGTTATGTAATACAGGACTTGACAATTTTGCTTTGAATCTATGAGCCAGCTAAAAAAGTTAGGAGCCTTTTTTTTTTCTTCTTTTTTTTTTTTTTAAAACGAACAAAGCTTTGTTTTAAGCGACAAAAATAAAATTCTTAAAGGGACACTTTAGTCACCAGAACTACAGCAGGTTAATGTAGTGGTTCTGTGTCTATAGCCTGTCCCTGCAGGCATTTTCATGTAAACACGGCCTTTTCAGAGAAATGCATTCATTTAATTTGGTTCAATGCATCTCTATGAGGAGATGCTGTGTTTGGCTTGTGCCGGCACTGCCCATGATCTGCCTTCTTGACAAGCACAGCCAACCCAATTCTTTCCTATGGGAACACATTGTGATTGTTTCAGAACACCACTTCTGATTATGTCAGCCAAGCAGGAAGATGAGGGGCAGAGCCAGCAGCAGCAGACTGGAATAAATGTATGATTTTACTATATTTAGGGGCGAAGGGGGACCAAAGTGCTAGATGGTGTTTTTAGCACTATAGGGTCAGGAATACATGTTTGACCCCCGATGGTGACATCGCTGTTGGTTATTAAGTGGCCATGGGGGGCAGGTAAAGATGAGCTTCCTCTTCTATCCACTCCTTTTCTTCTAGGGGCAGATGTCAGCATTATACTCTTGCTCATGCTTAAGAGTACAGCATTGAGGTTTATGGAGGATCCGCTCCATAGAAAGAGCTTTTTTTTTTCTCATCCGGTTGTCACTGCTGATGGCTGGAAAATGACAAGCTTGACAAAAGGTAGCTCTGCCTTTTTGTCAAGTTTATCAGGCGTAGGAAAGATACGGAGAGTCCCTAGTTTGTCTAAGTATATCTTTTGACTTGGTTGCAATTTTAGTGAAATCAGTCAATCTGAGTATTTCATAAATATTCTATCTTTATGAATATACTTATTTTTCATGTGGGGTGAAGTTAAAGGGTAGGAACTGAAGGCAGACATATATGTTCAAATGGTGCAAAAGGAAAGTAGAGTTCTGCCATTGAGCATAAAATCTTGCCAAAGATAAGTAGGAATTTATAAAAAAAAAAAAAAAAAAAGGTCTAAGAATTCAAACGATGTAAACAAAATTAAGTAAAATGACACCATTTGTTAATCCATACTTCACTACCAAGCTCTTTGAAATGTGTGATCACATCTGCTTTACAGATTTAACAGTAATAATTTAAAGCATAGTTACATAGTTACATAGCTGAAAAGAGACTTGCGTCCATCAAGTTCAGCCTTCCTCACATTTGCTTTTGCTGTTGATCCAAAAGAAGGCAAAAAAAACAGTCTGAAGCGCTTCCAATTTTGCAACAAACTAGGAAAATTTCCTTCTTGACCCCAAAATAGCAGTCAGATGTCTCCTTGGATCAAGCTGCTATTAGCCCACTAATTAGAAATTGTATCCCTGTATGTTATGTTTTTGCAAGTATTTATCCAATTGCAATTTAAACATCTGTATAGACTCTGACAAAACCACCTCTTCCGGCAATGAATTCCATATCCTCTAATGCGCCGTTTTTCCAAACTGAAGAGATTTAAATTTTTTAACCTTTCTTCATAACTAAAATGCTCCATTCCTTTTATCAATTTTGTAGCTCATCTCTGCACTTTTTCTAGTGCCATGATATCCTTCTTTAGAACAGGTGCCCAAAATTGCACAGCATATTCAAGGTGTGGTCTTACCAGCGATTTATAAAGAGGCAAAATGATATTTTCATCTCGAGAATTTATGCCCCTATTTATACATGACAAAACCTTACTGGCCTTAGCAACGGCAGATTGACATTGCATATTGCTACCTAATTTGTTGTCTATAACAATTCCCAAATTCCCAAATAGTTCACTACCATTTAGGGTGTAAATTGCTTGTGCATTCTTAACCCCGAAGTGCATAACTTTGCATTTTTCTACGTTAAATTTCATCTGCCATTTTAGTGCCCAGTCCCCCAATCTATCCAAATCCCTCTGCAGCAAGGCAATATCCTGCTCACATTTTATTACTTTACAAAGTTTTGTGTCATCTGCAAACACTGATACATGGCTTTCAATGCCCATTTCAAGATCATTTATAAATATGTTAAATAGAAGCGGTCCCAAAACAGAACCCTGAGGGACACCACTTACCACTTTTGTCCAGCTTGAAAATTTACCATTTATGACAACTCGCTGTACTCTATCCTTAAGCCAATGTTCTACCCAAGAAAAAGAATATTCATCTAGACCAATTTCTTTTAGTTTGAAGACTAACCTATTGTGAGGAACCGTATCAAATGCCTTGGCAAAATCCAAGTAGATCACATCCACTGCAACACCCTGATCTATATTTCTACTTAATTCTTCGTAGAATGCAATTAGGTTAGTTTGACATGACCTATGTTTCATAAAACCATGCTGATTATTGCTAATAACGCCGTTCTTCCCAATGAATTCCTGAATATTATCCCTTAATAGCCGTTCAAATAATTTCCCAGTCAGAGAGTTAAGCTCACAGGTCTATAATTTCCAGGCAAGGATTTTGAACCCTTTTTAAATATAGGAACAACATCTGCCTTCCTCCAATCCTCCGGTACAATACCTGAAACAAAAGAATCTTGAAAAATTAAATACAGAGGTTCACTTATTTCCCCACTTAGCTCCTTAACCTCTTAAGGACACATGACATGTGTGACATGTCATGATTCCCTTTTATTCCAGAAGTTTGGTCCTTAAGGGGTTAAGTACTCGTGGGTGGATACCGTCAGGCCCCGGAGCTTTATTTACATTAATTTTCTTTAATAGCTGTAGCACCTTGTCTCGAGTTATCCAATCACAAGTTATCTGCAAGTTTGTTGCAGCAATCATATGCATATCTCTTGCCATAGGATCCTCATTAATATATACCGAAGAAAAATAGTTATTTACAATTTCTGCCTTTTCCTGGTCTTCATTGACTAACAGACCCATCTCTGTTTTCAGTGTACCTACACTTTCATTTTTTGTTTTTTTTAGAATTAATGTACTTGAAAAAATGTTTGGGGTTGGTTTTGTATTCTTTGGCTATCAATTTCTCATTTTCTAGTTTAGCCACTTTAATTGCCTTTTTGCAAGTATTATTGGCTTCCTTATATCTTATATAGGATGCATCTGATTGGTCCGATTTAAATGCTTTAAAAGCCCTTTTCTTATTTTTAATCTCTTGTTTAGCAATGTAGTGTACACACTGAATATAGCCATATACGAACGCACAAAGCATTATCACATAGATATCATAACATACAGAATAATTACTGATAATCTAGTAAATTTATGTTCATGGTTTCACCTATCTGATCCTTCCTATCTTTTTATCCCAAATGTTCTCTCCTTTAGTTTTTCATCTATAATTAATTACCTCAATAACCCCATGTCTCCCCACCCATAATAGTGTGTTTTATTTCATTTTTTTTTTCTAACCTCAGACCTTATATTTCAGACTGGGCCCCTTAAAACAGCATTAACACCCAGCACTCCCAAGCAACCAAGTCTTGCAGAATCTTCTGAGCAGAGGCATCATCTAGTAGCTGGTGATGTCTCTCCAAACCCAGGTCCCCTCTCAACAAACTCACCACATACTAACCCAAGGATCCACACTAATCTCATACCAATCTCATGTTCCTCTAAACCCTCCTTCAATACTGCCCTCTGGAACGCACACTCTGTTTGCAATATAACTGGCTACCCTATTTCCTCTCTTCTAACATTCCATCCCTAATTCTCGGGGACTTCAATATTCCTATAAACCCACCTTTGACCTCTGCAGCCACTAAACTACTTTCAATTACTTCCTCCCTCGGGCTATCGCAGTGGGCAAATTCTCCCACTCATGTAGCTGGCAATACCCTTGACCTAATCTTCACTTATGCATGTACAGTATCTAATATCTGCAACACTCCATACCCACTCTCTGATCACCACCTCTTATCATTTGCTCTCACGTACCCCCTCACCCAACAACCTCAGCCTAACCCCCCTCAACTCAGGAGGGACCTTAATTCTCTTGATCTCCAGCAGTTGTCAGCTGACATTGATTCACGACTGCTGTCCATCCCTTCCCTCTCCTGTCCTTCACTGGCCATCTCCACATATAACTCTACTCTTACATCTGCCTTGAACGCTGCAGCGCCACTCCAAACAAGTACCTCAAGGAGGACCCGCCCCCAACCATGGCATACTAAATCAACGCGCTACCTGCAAAGATGCTCCCGTTGTGCTGAACGCTCATGGAGGA
Organism: Pelobates fuscus; assembly: GCF_036172605.1. NCBI lineage: Eukaryota > Metazoa > Chordata > Amphibia > Anura > Pelobatidae > Pelobates > Pelobates fuscus. The sequence continues at coordinate 262,194,968 of NC_086319.1, read as the reverse complement.
AGTCTCGCACCCAGTCAGACTTTGTTCATTATAGATTCATATTGTGTTCATACAGTGCAGCCCTTGCCAAGCAGTCCTATTTTTCCTCTCTCATTAGTTCATGTTCCCGCAACCCCAGGCGTCTCTTTGACACCTTTAATTCTCTTCTTCGCCCTGCTGTGGCCACCCCCCAAACTGTAGTCGTTTCTCTCACACCTCACTCCTCTGCCAGGCCTTACATTGGCTTCCTGTATGCTATAGGAGTCAATTCAAGGTACTGACTCACACCTATAAAGCACTGAACAACTCTAGCCCCTCTTATATCTCCTCACAGATCCATAGGTATGTCCCTTCTCGGTCTCTCCGCTCTGCCCGTGACCACCTCCTGTCCGTTGTCCGCACCCGTACGGCCAACTCGCGCTTGCAGGACTTCTCGCGGGTGGCTCCCTTCCTATGGAAAAGCCTGCCTACCGCCATCAGACTCTCCCCTATTCTTGCATCTTTTAAGAAGTGCCTTAAAACCCATCTCTTTAGGAAAGCTTACGGCCTCCAAGACTAACCCCTACCTCACATACCTGTCTCTTGCCCTCTCCTAAAGGGCAGCCCACCTTATTTGATTGTAAATTCCTGTCCTAATGTGTTTTACACCCCACCTCCTATAGAATGTAAGCTCGATTGAGCAGGGTCCTCTTCAACCTATTGTTCCTGTAAGTTTATTTGTAATTGTCCTATTTATAGTTAAATCCCCTCTCATATTATTGTAAAGCTCCACGGAATCTGTTGGCGCTATATAAATGCCAATTATAATAATAATAATAATACTACACACAGCTATATTGCCACTATGTAATATCCCTTGAATCATTATTAACCAGTCTCAGTGAGATACCCTTACACAGAACCATGTTTTTTAGTATACACTTGGCAGCGGCATACACCTAACTCACACTGATGTGCTCTCATAAATAGATGTACAGGCAAGCAGAGCAAAGTCTGAAATATGTACTACTCACACTCTGAGCAATATCAGAGTTTTACTAACATGCAGAGCATCGTCACAGAACTGTACAAATATTCTTATTACTAATATCACAAACGTATAATAACAGGCAGAATCAGACGGGTAGGTCAGCGCTTTCTTTAAAATGGTTACTCCAAGCACCAAGGTGCCTGGAATCTGAATGTGTAGTGTTTCACAGTGAAACTCGGCACACACAGAATTTAACCCCTCTGCTATGTTCTGGTCTGGCTAATGTCAGATATCAGTCATTGGCTGAAGACAGTCTGCAGAAGCCAGAAGTGTATCACCAGGCCAACAGGGAGCATCAGAGGCTGGCACAGACTCGGGTAAGGGGCAAACCATTGCTGAACAGTTATCGGTGAAACTGGGCCAGGGTGCTTGAGCGGGCTTTAGTAGTTATGAGGCTTGGAGTAATACATTAGGGTTTTAAATAATTGCATTCTCCCGGTCAGTATTGGGTCAATACAATTTTATTTTTAAAAAGCATCTATTATTAAAGCAGCTAGTGGGCAAACATATAGAAAGTAATGTCATAGACATAGACATATACTAACTAGTATTAATGTAGTGTGTTGACTATAGTTTTTTTTTTTTTATTTTTTTTTTATTTTGTCTGACACAAAATAGAACTGATGTCAGTGCGCTGGGAATGGCTATACATATTAAGGTACGACTGACCCTTTAACAGACTAACTGATGTTATGCCAAGACGATATAATATGATACGGAGAATAGGAAACAAGGCATCATTAGACCAGACAGGAAATTATATAATTAGATTGTAAACTCTGCACGAAGTGAACTGCTTGTGCTTGCATACCTACTATTATATTGTCTTTATACCTGCTAAGATAATTGCATTTATTTTACTGTATGTCAGCTGGAAATTCAACCAACAAATATGTCTCTCTCTCTCTTTCTCTCATATCATAAAAAACATGATATTATAAGTGATGCACTGGGAATAGTAAAAATGTGTGTCCTTTTTAAGGTTTGTGCTATTTTATTCACTTCCTGAACCTTGAGTACATGCATCTAAAGTATGCAGGCTGATCCAGTTATGACTGTCAGGGACTGCTTCCTGAAATTAGATACTTCTTTATTTTTATGTAATCTATAGAGCAGACCATGGCCAGGTCCCAGGTTTTTTGTTGTGCCTAAGAAGCCCTTCCATAGATGCTATACCTATCATTAAAAAGTACTGTTTGCATCGACACCCTGTTCAGTAGGTCTTTGAATTAAATTACCAAAATGCAAAGTTATGCACTTCGGCGTAAAGAATACACAAGCAACGTATACCCTTAATGGAAGCGAATTAGGGATAACAACACACGAAAAGGACTTGGGAATTGTTATAGACAACAAACTATGCAACAATGTGCAATGTCAATCAGCAGTGGCCAAGGCCAGTAAGGTATTGTCATGCATGAAAAAGGGCATTCATTCTCGGGACGAGAATATCATTTTGCCTCTCTATAAATCACTGGTAAGACCACATATTGAATATGCTGTGCAATTTTGGGCACCTGTTCTAAATAAGGATATCATGGCACTAGAAAAAGTGCAGAGGCGGGCTACAAAATAAATAAAAGGAATGGAACATATCAGCTATGAAGAAAGGTTAACAAATTTAAACCTATTTAGTTTAGAAAAACGTCGCCTGAGAGGGGATATGATAACATTATACAAATATATTAGGGGCCAATACAAACCATTGTGTGGAAATCTATTCACAAACCGGACTTTACATAGGACACGAGGCCATGCGTTTAGACTGGAAGAAAGAAGATTTCGTCTAAGGCAAAGGAAAGGTTTTTTTACTGTAAGAACAATCAGGATGTGGAATTCTCTGCCTGAAGAAGTGGTTTTATCAGAGTCCATACAGATGTTCAAACAGCTACTAGATGCATACTTGCAAAGACAGAATATTCAAGGATATAATCTTTAATGTAGGGTAATAACTGCTTGATTCAAGGATAAATCTGACTGCCATTCTGGGGTCAATAAGGAATTTTTTGTCCTAGCTTGTTGCAAAATTGTGCTTCAAACTGGGGTGTTTTTTTTTTGTTTTTTTTCTCTTTTGGATCAACAGCAAAAAACAGGTGTGAGGAAGGCTGAACTTGATGGACGCAAGTCTCTTTTCAGCTATCTAACTATGTAACTATGTAACTATGTAATGATTGACGTATTTTATCCAATACATAAATAATCCCTGCAATACTACTTCAGTAGTTTATGGTTCCTGTGGATGTAGACTAGGTTTGTAGCTAAATTTCCGTTTATGAACTCTGCTCTGTAGTGGTGGACACCTCCATTAAATGTAATTTAAGTAGTCTGTGTATTTTTCAGCATTTTGCCAATTTAATCAATACAACTGACACTTGCTTCTTCTCCTTCACGTCATGCTGAGGTTTTATGATTTCTGTTATAATGGTAGATTGCAAATTCCATTTGTATATATAAAGGTCTGCTCATCACTTCAATGTTGCTTCTGCATGGAATTCAATTTCTCACTTTAGGTTCCTTTTGTGGATCTGTCATAGTTGCATAGTTACATAGGCTGAAAAGAGACATTTGTCCATAAAGTTCAGCCTTCCTCACATTTGTTTTTGCTGTTGATCCAAAAGAAGCCAAAATAATCCAGTTTGAAACACTTCCAATTTTGCAACAAACTAGGAAAAATTCCCTCTTGACCCCAAGCTATTACAGTAGCAGTTTGCCTACTATGACCATTTCTTTTCCAATGCTCCATGTTCAGCAGTTTCCATTTGAAAGTCCTAGCTGGCCATGTTTAGTTCAAGAGCTAAACCTGCAGATGAAAGTGTTGCGAAGTTGAACACCCCAAAGCTTTTTTTTTTCCTGCAGGAGGTCCATCATGATTTTTGCTTTGACGTAGGGAAGAGAGGGAGAACCTGATGAGCCCACAATTGAACAGTTTTATTTTTTTCTTTGCAGAGATGCACACTATTTATCTCCACCTAAGCTATCACTATCTTGTAGTGGGAAAACCCTTGATATCTTATAGCCAGCGAGGCATTGATAGTGACTGTGCAACTTTGGAGTAAAGACTTTGTACATTTTTAGGACAGTCAGCTGACCCTAACCTATGGCGGCAGAGGAAAGAGCCCAAGACCAACTTGGGTATAAAAGCATTCAAAAATGTTTAAACTCAAAGTAAGATGGTGCACAGGGATTCCAGCACCCAAAATAACCTAATTTGATTGAAGTTATTTTGAAGGTGAAGTGTTTCTTTAATCTAAGGTAGCGTTTTCCTGGGGTTCCACCGCAACCTCAATCTTATTCCTGCCCCCGTTGGCGATTTCAGACTCACTCTGTTGCAAGCATTGATACAGGGCGGTTGTGTGTAGGAAACCTTACCCACTCTTTAAAGGACCACTATAGGCACCCAGACCACTTCAGCTTAAAGAATTGGTCTGGGTGCCAGGTCCAGCTAGGTTTAACCCTTTTTTCTATAAACATAGCAGTTTCAGAGAAACTGCTATGTTTATAATAGGGTTAATCCAGCCTCTAGTGGCTGTCTCATTGACAGCCGCTAGAGGCGGTTCCGTGCTTCTCACTGTGATTTTCACAGTGAGAAGACGCCAGCGTCCATAGGAAAGAATTGAGAATGCTTTCCTATGGACTGGCTGAATGTGCGCGTGGCTCGTGCCATGCATGCGCATTCAGCCGAGGAGGAGAGTCCCCCGCCCGGCGCTGGAGAAAGAGGTAGGTTTAACCCCTTCCTTCCCCTAGATCCCGGTGGGAGGGGACCCTGAGGGTGGGGGCACCCTCAGGGCACTGTAGTGCCAGGAAAACGAGTATGTTTTCCTGTCACTATAGTGGTCCTTTTAAGGCTCAGCTATTTTTGTTGCTTCAATTAAAAAAAATCTAGTATTCTGCTCCTAAGTACTGTAATATGCTTACTATCTGTAGAGATTAACATATATATACCCTCACCCCTAAAAAATAAAAATAAAAAAACCCACATTGCTTCTCCTCCAACTGTACAACAAACTGTTTACTTTTAAGTCCTATTATACAACCGTGCAGTTTGCTCCAATGCTGACCCATAAAGCACAGGTGCTTTACTTGCTTACTAGGAGCTGAGAACAAAACTGCATCCTTTGCAGTCAGGAAGTGAAATCTGTATTTTTCCAAGTTAGAGAAGTGTTTTTTTAATTTTTATTTTACTCCAATACTGAGCCAAACCCCTGCTTACTTTACTTGCTTATTACTAAGAGCATCCTGTGCAGATAAAAAACGCATAATTTGTGGTCAGGTAGTAATATCTGTATTTTTCCAGGTTAGAGAAGCTTTCTTTTAACTCAAAGACGGAGCCAAAATCCTGCTTACTTTACTTGCTAACAAAGAGCTGAGAACAAAACTATTTTTTTTGTAGTGTGGTAGTGAATTCTGTATTTTTCCAGGTTAGAGACATGATCTTATTACTCCAAGACTGAGCCTAAATTGTCAACAACCAAATATAAGAAGAATTTGCCAAAAAAAACACCAATTTTTTTTCGAGGGTTCCAGGATGTTGGTACACTATGTCAAAGGATTCCACGGGAAAAAATAATTAATTTAACCTCTGATGTAAGGAATACGGTGCTTTTTAACTGATCTGATATTGGTAAAGGTGAGGTGGAAAAGCATCAGAGTTGTGGGATTATGATCACTTCAACATCAACAGCTCATCGGCAGCCATAACATAGTGATAAATGCTGTATATGAGATTGTGATTTCACAAAATGTTGGTGACAGGACACTGGAACAGTGAAGCAATCTGACATTATTCGTATGGAACATCTGTAATTTTGGATGGAACGTGTAGCTGGCAAAGGAACTTTAGAACTACTGGACACAACAGGAGGACCAGGCTGGAGAGGAACACATTCGCTAAAAGCCTAGACTACACTTGCAGTGAAGTGGATCAGAATCCGATTAGGCAAGGATGTGGGTAAGTAAGAAGACTGGAACCTTCTGAGAAAAACAGGCATGAAAAATGGAAGTCGTTCGTGATGAAGGCAACTGAATGGAATAAAGAGAAATGGCCCTACATGTGGAAAATAAAATGGGGTTAGCACTTAGAAGAAACAAGAATTTCAAAAGACGTTGTTTCCATAGGTGGGAGGATTAGTATTCTGTTAAAAATTAAAAACATTGCCAAATATGTTTCTTACAATGTTAAACATTAATATTCTTCTAAGGAAAGAAAGACACATTCTTCTGGCTGGGATGTTTGACGTTTGACACTTTGCCCAGAATAATGTTGAGACAGAATGTATTGAATTGTTTAACAAGGCAGAATTCTCTTATTTAAAACGAAATGTATCAAAATGTCTAACCAGACAAACCGAATGAATATTAATGATGAGCCTGGCTGTGCACAGGCAAATTAATGAAACATGGTACAAAACCATTGTTGGGTCTTAAAGTACATCTTGTCTGTAGACAGGATGTGAATATGTAGCCTCACATACATATGTTCTTTATGTGAAAAGGAAATTTTGACGTGTGTGTGTGTCTGAGCTGGGGCTCATGGTCCATTGCTAAAATAAGTTATTATTCAAACAGTGCACAAGCCTGCCACCTTGTGGAATGCCGTTTTGATGTCTTGATACCGGCATTTTCTGTTTTTTTATATCCTTTTTATTATTCCTGTTGTCGTTTATAAAACACCAACATTTTTTCACAGCGTTAAACAATGTGTTGAATAACAAACCATTATTTAAAACATGACACGTTTAATGTACAGGAACAGGAAGTGCTGAAGGCACTTCTCAAATGTGCTGGTTGCAGGACTTTCTTCTGGAGGTATTCACAGGTGCTGACTACTGAAATATTACTATTATTGTTATAGTTGTTGCTACTTTTTTATTTATTGAAGAATTTCAAGGCAATCGTTCACTTATTACTAATCCTGTCTATAGCATGTAGAAAATTGAGAAAGAATAGAAAATCAGTAGTGGATGAGAGAAATAAAAGAGAATCTATTGCCCTCACTTTGCAGAGGCCAGCCACCATGCCACCTGGACTCTCTCCAATCATCCCATCATACACATAGCAGGGATGGGGAGCCCCAGTAAGAGCAAATGTTTCCAACCAAATATATATTAAAATGTACAAAATGAGATAAGGGAGGGTAGGTTACACACTGTCATCACCATCCCTATAAAATCACACAATAGTTTTCTATTGGTATGATACTTATCCATTTGCACACCATAGCTCACATTCAAAAAATTAGCTGCTTAACTCTGTGTTTTGGCTCCGTTCACTGGTAACTGTGGTTGACCATGAGTCCATAGACAACTAGGTAATTAGAATCGATACCATGAAAGTAAGGACTCTTGCTGCTCCTTGCTCCCTCTAGAACAATATGGTTGCTATCTTTTGGAGATATAGGCCAGTGTGGAAGATAGGATGTACCATCTGACCAAGACTTTTTTGGTGGCAAGCGTCCTTTACTTGCATGCATAAATTGATGTGTATTGTTTAATCGTTCATATTTATCCCTCTTAGTCCAATGTTCATCTGAGAACTGTCTACGATATTTGGGTGTACACAAGGCAGTTAAGGAGCTGTAGGCAGTACGTATGTTTTTTTTTTTTTTTTTTTTTTTACTAGGAACCCTATCTTTTGTTTTGTTTTTAAATCGCAATAAACAGCAGATGGGAGTATCCTAATCTTTTTCTCCCTAGTATATATCTTGGTTAGTATACAAATAAAGCGCTGTAAGTATTTATATATAAATTTACAATGCATTAACCAATGTACATAGGACTTTCAATTGACTGTAAACGCAGATGATTACGTAGATCCAGCCAGTTGAATTTTAATTACAACAAATGTCTGAAAGTCAAACTGTTATACGTACAGCTCATTGAGAAATCTTGTAAGGGACGGTCATAGAAAGTCTGCGCTAAGGATGAAAAGGAGGGCCTACAGTAGTTTCAGGTACAAGATCTGCAGCTATTTATGGATCTGGATGGACAGTGAATGGACACAGCAGAGAAGGCCCAGGTTTTTATCTGCAAAGGATGCTCTTAGTAATAAGCAAGTGAAGTAGGCAGGGTTTTGGCTCCGTATTGGAGTAAAATAAAAATTTAAAAAAACACTTCTCTAACTTACAGGTTTCACTTCCTGACTGCAAAGGATGCAGTTTTGTTCTCAGCTCCTAGTGAGCAAGTAAAGCACCTGTGTTTTATAGGTCAGTATTGGAGCAAACTGCACTGTTATATAACATTACTTAAAAGTAAACAGTTTGTTGTACATTTGGAGGAGAGGGGGTAGGGCTGAGGGGATATATATGTTAATCTCTACAGATAGTAAACAGATTACAGTATTTAGGAGCAGAATAATAGATTTTTTTTTTATTTGAAGCCACAAAAATAGCTGAGACTTAAAGAGTGGGTGAGGTTTCCTACACACGACCGCCCTGTATCAATGCTTGCAACAGAATGAGTCTGAAATAGCCGACGGGGGCAGGAATAAGATTGAGGTCGCGGTGGAACCCCAGGAAAACGCTACCTTAGATTAAAGAAACACTTCACCTCCAAAATAACTTCAATCAAATTAGGTTATTTTGGGTGCTGGGATCCCTGGGCACCATCTTACTTTGTGTTTAAACATTTTTGAATGCAGCTTAGAAAGTCCTCCTACAGTTTAAGTTAGTTATTTGACCAGGGAATGGGGCAATTGAAGTAGTTGGGAATGGGACAGTGAACGTACTTGGCATGGAATAGTAAGACTGAGAGTTGGACACAGAAAATACTGGCATTGGGAACCGTGCATAGTTGTCACCTGGACAGTGAGAAAACAACCTGTTTTTAACTTCAGCTCTAATTATACAAGCAGAGTTTGGTCTCTAAATGGCTCAGTTACCCATGTGTTGGTTATACAAACATCTGTGGAATATGATATTAAAAGTTGAAGCTGTGTAAAAACTGTATATGTTGGAGCCCCCTAAAGTGCAATGTATCTGCAATCCATAGTAGATCAATGTAAATTCTTCAATATAATTATATTTAATGTGTATTCCTCTCTGAGCTTTCTAAAGATGTGTCCGATCAGCTCGCCAGTTAGCTCTCCACCCCCAAAACCCCCTCTTAATTTTCTATTTTATCTGCACCTCTGTAGGTGACACAGAGTATACCTGCTGCTATCATGCTTGTGAGAAATCTAATTTATAGAGGATGGTTAGTCACACCGTCTTTGCTATTTCAACAAAGGTTTACAATGAAAGCATTATGTGCTCTATAATTATCATGGTCACTGTCCATGTGTAGTTTGTGTATCTGCCACATGGGGGCATTGCAAACCTACAAAAGCACACTGCTTTTACAGAGCCTCTGAAGCATATTTGAAAAAAAATCTAGTAGACAAATTGTTTGACATCTATTGCTACATTTGGAGATCATTAATTTGTCTTATTAAGGTGTTAAAAAAAAAAAAAAAAAAAAGATAATGAAAACAACCAGGCTCCTAGTCAAAGTAACTGCCCACAATCCAATTTCTGTTGGTGGCCTAGCAGTGGGAGTATAAAATCTATGCCATTGGGGATACACATCACAAGTCCAGGAGGAGTGCTCTACTCAGTATATACAGGATAAGGCACATTTGTGTAACAGGAGGACGAACCTCATTCTTGTGAGTCTCTAATAAAGCTTCCGTTGCTAGTAATCCATGTGCCTAGTCCTATCTCCTGTTTTGACCTTTTTCCCACTTGACACAACATTCCCACTGACTATGTAATTAAAAAGATCTCTCTAAAACCAGGCTTCTCTACATTCTAATAGAGTGAATGATAATATTGCAGCATTTCCATGTATTGCCATATTCTCTGAGCTTACTCTTTCTCCCTCTGTGGATGCTACAATGGAACACTATTTTTTTTAATTTTTTTTTTATTTTTTTTTAGGCATGCAGGTTCCTATGCTCAATGGGGAGGGAGTGGGGGGCAATATTTACAGTCTTTTTGTGCAATGCAGTGTGTGTGTGTCTGCCTGTCTGTGTCTGGAAGAATCGGCATTGGATACAAAATGGGTGCTTATCATGCATATGCAGGGATTTGGGAAGATAAGATAATCTTGTACTTCGTTTCTACTCAGGTATGGTTTTCCAATACTATGACCCATCAGCTAACGAGGAGTAATTGGCAAAGAGCTAGTTATGCCTGACTTCATCATGATTTATGTGCCAACACTGCTTTTAGATGTTATTGACTAGGAACTAGACAGTGCATCATTTAACATAGTGGTCCCACATATTACACTCACTAAGACCTTTTGAGCCCTACTAGATATTGATGGATAAAAATGAGGAAAATGATCATGAAGGGAGTTATTCATTACTTCCAGAGCTATGGTAATTATTTTTATGTTCTCCGCTTAGAGCTGGACCGCTTGGGGTTCCTCAGACTATGGTCAAGGCAAGGCAATTCAGGGTCATATCTCCACTAGTTCAGGTGCAGTAACTGCAAAGTGTGAGAAGCTCAGGGAAATCTACAAGATGACAAAACCAGGGCAAAAATGGCATGTTGTAACTATATTAGAGTTAGGGAATTTGTCCAAAACGGCTATTTTTGCCTCCATTTTTCCATTCAGATTTAATTCGTGGAAGTTCAGAGTTTAGCAAATAGCCGTCAGTGGGCTCTTGACAGTGACCCCAATCGTTGTAAATTAAATTTATTTTGTGTCTGGACAAGTAGGTTGTCATGATGGACAAGTAGATTTGGTTAGTGCTTTAATCCCTTGGACAAGTAGATTTTTTAAAATAAATTCCACACCCCTAATATAATAAAAATGCATATACCTAATAATTTTAATCTGTATATTATGAGTGTGCTTTTCCTTAAGCTCTATTTAAAAAAAAAAAAAATCTTCAGCGTAGTTAGATACAAAAAGTTTGAGGAAGGCCACTAAACAAACCTCAATATACATACATAATACTCGCCAGAATAAAGGTATAGTCAGTAGTATATAAAATATTATAATGTCATTTTACAGAAATATTGGCATGATATATCAAGTATGCTAGTAGAACATTGAGGTAGATTGTGTTAACTGTGATCATTAGGCAGTTTGGCTCAAAACTCAATATATTTTTCCTGTGGCTTTAATTTTCAAATTATACTTTTGTAGTATATGGGAGTTCATTTTACTCATCTCTGGTGTTTGGGGGGTGGGGGCTTTTTCTTCTTATTCTTGGTGCCGGAGTAATTCCAAGTTGCTGTATTATTATTATTATTGCCATTTATATAGCGCCAACAGATTTCGTAGCGCTTTACAATATTATGAGAGGGGATTTAACTATAAATAGGACAATTACAAAATACTTATGGGAACAATAGGTTGAAGAGGACCCTGCTCAATCGAGCTTACATTCTATAGGAGCTGGGGTGTAAAACACATTAGGACAGGAATTTGCAATCAAATAAGGTGGGCTGCCCTTTAGGAGAGAGCAAGAGACAGGTATGTGAGGTAGGGGTTAGTCTTGAAGGCCAACTGACTAACCATCATTGTTTTGTATGTTTTTTTTGTTTTCCCCAAGGTTTTTCCTTTGTGGTCTAATCCATATGTCACATTTTTATTTGCTGATTTGCTGATCACAGACAATAATTCTGCCCAGACAGATTCTTGACATTTTATGATACATTCTATGATGCATTCACTGATGGTGAAACCTTTGTAATCCATCTCTTGTTGGACAGCACACATGACTGGATAAGAGTTATGGGCTTTCAACCTACAATATTCGCTTCAGAAGTGTAAGAGTGTTGTATAAATATTTATTAAAACTAATGTATTTTAGATTTTTGTTTAGATTTTGTCTTGCATACTGTCTTGCTAGGACCTTGGTTTCAAAATTACAATTATTCATATAGCGCCAACATATTCTGCAGAGCTGTACAATAGGTAAACAATACAACCCTTCATTCTAACAAAACATGATTGACATACTGGAACAGTAGGTGAAGAGAGCCCTGCCCAAACTAGCTTTTTCACAAAATAAATGTATTTTTTTATACTTGGGAACATGCACTGCCGTTTTAAGGATTTAGTTGAGATTTAATATTGGGCTTAGGGATTAATTGAGGCAAAATCTAACCCTAAGGGAAGTCTAAAATTAATCCCAGATTTTATTCTAACCCTAATGATAAATTTAAGTATTGAGAATCTCAAAATTTCAGGTCGTTCTTTAAATGTAACCCTAATTTTACTCTTCATCCTAAAGGAACACTATAAGGTCAGGAACACAAACGTGTATTCCTGACCATTTAGTGTTAAAGACGCAATCTAGCCCCCTGCGTTTTTTTTTTTAAGTTGATAAAAGCGAAGGCTAGTCCCATGACTTTATTCTACACGTTGTGTGGTTATTGTGTTGGCATGCTAGATAATTTGCAGGCAGGTTTTAACATTCTTTACAGAATGATTTAATTGTTCTAATGTTTTGGGAGCAGATGGTGTTTTTTTTTTATAGTACTGTTGTCTAAAAAGATATTCAGACGCAAGTTAGATTCCAGTATCACTGGGCATGCTGTCAACACTACCGGTTTCTAAAATATAATACAGCATTTTACAGAGCTTCCCCTGGCACTGTCCTGGGGTGGGACATCCCTTTCACAGGTGTTTATTCTAACACTCATTCTACTGGATATTTGGCAAATTAAAAAATAAAACCTACATAGAGCACTTATGGTTAACAATGCTTCTGCAGTTTGTTTGAGAACTGCATTTCCTTTGGTTCCAAACTCAGCCAAAGGTTAGTTATTTGTTAAAAAAAATAAATAAAAAATGCAAACAATCAGCATATGGTTTGTTTTCAAAAGTGTCTTAGTTTATTTTGTCTTTCCAGCTCTTCTTCCCTCTTTACTGTAAAAGAAAGCATTTAGTTAAATCTACAATGTGTTAGCAGATTTGCTAGCAAATATATAGATTAAGAGAAAAGCTGATTTAAAAATAAACTCTATGGCGAAGAATTTACTAACAAGGGAGAACAGAAAAGACCTGCCACAGGTTGTAGCTCAAATTCATTATTTGTTAACATAATAAAAATATTACATGCACCTGTCATACATGACTATATTGGGTCTGCATTTATTATTGTGTGTACTAGAGTAATATCAAAGGGGTTTATTCACTAAACACTGAATTGTAGTAAATTGATAACTGAATTGCAAAACTCTAATACTGTATAGCAAAGCCGAGACTATAGCCAAATTGCCCACAGAATACTATATAAAGGACAATTGGAACCTGAGAGAGGATTACAATGCAGTGATGTAGTATCAAACGAAGCTGTATATAATTGGTCAGAGCCCATACTAATCACGTGGCTGTAGGTGTGTCTGTTGGGTGACACTCTCGCTTGTCTTCTTGTAGAGCTGTGAAGCCACGCTGGCAGAGAAGATATTTATCTCTGCGTTCCACATGGTAAGCAGTGTCATACTATGTGACCCCACCTTGGGATCTGTTTATGTATGATAACAAATGAAGACTCCAAAAAAGTCACTTAAATATTATGCCAATAAATAAACAATATACTCTTCTTAAAAGTCTTTAGGCAATAAAACAAAGTAAAAACACACCAAAGAAAATCGAAGTGCCAGTGGAAAAAACTAGGTCAAACTTATAAAACTATACACATACCGTATTAACTGGCATCATATGCTAAGGTTGGATGACCAATAATAAGGGCATGTGAGGGGGATGTATATTGCTCAGGCAGCCCTACAGCCAACCATACATATTGGGTTAGAAATATAAGGGGTGTATCAGCTAAACTGCTAATGTCTGCACAGTACATAAGCACAGTTTTAAGAGGTGCAATACTAGTGTGTGTGGGGAGGGGGAGGAGGGAGGGATATTAAGTCAATAGTCTTGGAACATGGGGAATGTTTGGTAGGCTATCATATTTTCCCATAAGGTCCCCTTAACGCTGGGTAGATCACATACCCAATACTAAGAAAACCAAAAATAAATAAAAACAAGAGTTTTAGCATTGGTTTGACACCAATGGTGTGAGTATTATTGCAATGGAGCTCTGTTATGCACTCAGATACAACACGGAGCTGCTAGAAATGTTGCATCCTGCAAAAATAGCATATTCAAAAACGCCAATTAAGACGCAAAAAAGCAATAGATGAAAATTTCTGACAGATGTAATAAATGACGCCAAGTATATAACAAAGTGCCTTAGAGTTGCAATACTGATTGCATTTGTTTGAAATGTGTGCATTGCATTCTTAGAGTGCAGTGGGAATACAAATCTACTTATTCGTTAATGAGGAACTCCATGCTGTCAGTCATTTACAGCTATAGAACAAGCCTAGTGATGTACAGATGAGCACCATAACAGCTGCATGCACTTGGACATTGGTACCATTTAAACTTACCTCATGCACTTGGCAGGTAAAAGCTTGGTATAAAGATATTGCCTTACATTTGTGGGCTAGGCATTTAAAATGTATCAACACAATTTGTGCTAATTTGCAATTGTCTCCTAGTATACTGAGAATGTTATGGCCAAAATCATAATCTTTTAGAATTCCTTGGTATAGGGATATATTTGTGCTTATTTCCCGTATGACAAGTTTATATTGCTCAATAATGTAGTTAAGGATCTAAATATGCATTCACAAAGTAAATGTTTATACCCTTCTCCACAATATTATATGATCTGAAGACGGTGAGGTCAGGGATGGTTGTAGCCTCCTATCTAATAAACTAACATAAATATACAATGCAGATATAACCATTCTAACCTAGTCAACTGAAGTTCTCATGCACACACTTATTGCTTACTTTCATCTCTACCAAACTATAGCATACATATATAGTCCAGAAAATAACAATGCTAACCTTTGAGTAAATCATAAGAAATACACAACACTATTCAATAACCTTTAACAAACATACAAATTGCAGACATAGGTACAATGCATATGGAGTTGAAAGCTTTCCTCTAACATTGCCAACATTTTGCTATACTTAACTACAACATACATACTCCTTGCAAACTTGCTAACATTTCTTTGTACAAAAATTATAAAATACATACAAATGTTCAAAAAGGGACAGGGCCAACATTTCTATTAGTCCATTGTACATGAACTGACTTTGCAGACAGGGGCACCACTGATCTTCCTTCATACAAAACTGTAGCATATATTCACAAGGGTAATGCCAATGTTCCTACAAAGAATGCCATTATGCACTCTCATAGTGTTAACAATGCAGTCAGGGACAGGGCAAACAATCTGCTCCCATTCTTTTAAACCAATATATCTATATATACAGGTAACTGCTGTACACAGGATAGGTACAGTGGTGACTAATGAAATACTGATTGAAATACATGAAAAACAATACTGCCCTTAAATAGGTTCTCACCTTGATGTGCATAATGGCACTGAGTGTGCCCACAGTTCAGGTCTACACGTCCGTTCTTGTTCTCTCTCTGTGTATTCAGTAGTTTGATGTCACATCTCTAAGTGCATCTATGTCATCCTGCAAAGCTACAGGCTGTCGACTATCTCTCAAAACAGACACTATGTGTCCCTTATCCCTCCTTCCCCGACCAATCTAGTTTTGCCTGTATCTTTCTCATAGCAGGCTAACAGAAACTCTGGTTCTCTGAGTTCTATTGCTGTTCAGCTTAGAAAAATAAGTGGCTTGTCTGACAAATACCGCCAGGGGTATATACTAATTGTCCCTTTGGAGCAGTTTAAAGTGCCATTTTCTTTAACAGAAGCAGGCATTATTTGATAAAGCATTTGGAATTATAAGACAGCAACTTGTGTCTTATATGTTGCCTTTTTTCCATTGTGTAGAAATGCAAAAACAATTATGATCTGATTTCCGTCATTCTTCAAAGCTCCTTTATTGACAAGTAAGTGTTGTTTGGTTTTTAAATTCTTTCAGTAATTCCTTTTTTAATTTATTTTTTTACACTTGTTAGAAAGTTTTACAGTAAAAATACAGTACAAACAGATTAAAGGAGCGCACCAACAGCTACATTCTGCTTTAGTGGTTTTGGTACCAGGAATAACCAGACATACCCATCCCACAGTCTAACCCACCGATGCCTCCCCTGGAATGTGAAGAACGCACAACCATTTGTAACCACTGACATCCCATGACTGATTTAACAATTTGTTGGGCCCTCCTATAATAAATGTCATGGGGATACAATTGTAGCAGGGAGCTCAATCCAAGTTTGCTACTCCATGCAGCTCCTGGTAGCTAGTCAAATTTGTTAAATCCATTTTATACAGTTGTTTGCACTCACTTTTTGTGAGTGAGTGCAATCCTCACAGCATGGCACGAACAGAAAATTTAAACATATACAAGTTAAGTACGGTATTACACATTGCAGGCATCCACTAAATTGAACAAGGGACCCTCTCTCGTTTAACCTAGGGGGCGCGAAGCAAGTCTGGGGCGTGCGGGGATGAGGCTTCAAGTGCCTGTGAATTAGGGTCTTAGTGTTTTTATCAGTGGCTTATGGAGACACTGTGGGTTGTAGTATAGCTTTGTAACCTTCAAAGGCTTAGGGAAATATTAATAGCAGGGAGATAGCTAGCCAGAAGGCCTGTGTCCCATGCCGAGCGTACTATGGCAAACTTGGTAGAGCAACCAGCTAAAGTAATCACAGGTTACGCTCTGTGGGGGGGGGAGGGGGGGGATAACTAGTTTAGGAACCAGGATAGAGGAATGTAAAGCATTTCTAACACATAGTGAGTATGGTAGAATGTGTGGGGCGAGATGAGTCCTCCACTGATGGCATCAGGTAGTTGCCCGAGGTGATCCACCTCCTGGGACAAAGGGAGTGATATCCGCAACAGTCCAAGTTGGTCGTTATGGTCTTATCGCTGTGTCTGCCGGAATGCCCAGGTTTTGAAAGAATGCAGGTGCTTCTATAAGGTGAGAGAGAAGATGTGTCTTGCCGGATTTCTCAGCTTGCAATCGATGAGGGCCCCATTTGTAGGGGATTGAATGCTCTCTTAACAGCTGGGTGATGTGTCGAAGGGATCTCCGCCACATGAGGGTGTTCCTTGAAAAGTCCCTGTAAAAAGCCAGTTGTGCCCCTTCAAAGGACACAGTGGGGGAGCCTCTCGCTGCTCCCATGAGGATTCCCCTGTCAGTCCCATACTAGCTTCATCAGGAAGTCTCTAGGTGCGTCTTGGGGTCTAGCCAGTCTGAAGCAGGAGTCGACTGTCAGTTGTTTGGCTTGCTTGGGCGTCATTAACGTGGCAATAAGTCTCCAACAATAGTGAGGGAGCTCAGCTCCTGAGATTGCCTCTGGCACTCCGCAAATTCTCAGATTTCGGGCTCTTACCCTGTCTTCCATGCTGGCCAGTTGTGCCTGCTGGTTAGCGCACTGTTTTTGCAGTGCTCCTAGTGCAGCACCAGTAGCCAATCGCACTAGTTTTGTGCCCCCCATGCTTTCTTCCACCGCTCACATGCGGTTGGTTAATATGAATATCTCCTCACGGACCGGTGCCATGTCTGCATTGAACATGGCTTTTATTTCCAGCATTAACGCCTTGATGTCAGCTTTTGTGGATGGGCCTGAGTCTCCCAACTCCAAGGGTGGCTATGGATCTGGGCGCAGCCTGGCCGGGGCAAGGGTATTAACATAATTGCTATCCTCGTCCGATGAGGAAGAGGTGTAGGCCTCACTAGGCGCCATCTTGGACGTGTCTGGCTACGCAGCTGCTCGCATGAAAGTCCCTATATCGCGGGAGCCTGTTCCCGGGTCCGCCCGCTGCTTTTTATTTTTCTTCCTCATAGGTTTGGGTACCCAGCTGGTTCTTTCTGCACTCACTTGGGGTGCTCTTGATGGTGGAAAAGCCGGGGATATCGCCGTACTCCTGTAGAGCTGCCTCGAGGTGCGTGCTGTTCGCTCGGGCGCTGGCTCCTATCAGATAATGCAGGTTTACCCCTTTCTGGTACGCTTATGGTGCTTGGGTCTCGTTGTGCATTCGTTCATATAGACATCCTACTTATGTCCGTCTAATCATCTCGTTACAAGATAGAGCACTGCAAAACCCGGTTCCCCTATTTGGCATATCGGTCATGTACGGTGCCTTTGGGCGTCTACTGTGTCAGCGTCGCATGTTTCTACCTCACCCTCTGGTGTTCCGGGCTTTTTTTTAAGTCTTTTAAACCCAAGACCTAAAAGGGCCAACCATGATTATTCAACTTGCTTCCCATTACATGTGCAATTTGCAATGTTCAAGCTTAGGTTTTGGCCCTTTGTGCAGTCTATCTGAAAATACACCCTCGAAAAAATCTATCAAAACTGGGGAAAATATTTAAGCAAGCCTTGATGGAGGCAATTACAAGCACTTCATATATTTTACATGCATTCTGTTTCAGTAGTATGTTCAAAACTATTTGCTGCTGGGGCGTGACCGGAAGCCGAAGCTATGGCTGTCTAGTACACCAGCTTGCAGACCCGGGCTGTTTGAGCTGTTAGAGCGTTACATTGATTGAGAAAGCTGACCAATTAAGTTAAGTTAAGTTTAAGTTTCTTCCCTGCGGCTGCCTTTTTTTTTCACCGGCACCTGGTTGCCTTTTCTGAGAGTGAGGGGAGAGGAGGGCTAAGGAGTGAGCACACGAGTGAACAAGCAGCTAGCGCCTGAAAGAGTGGGAGTGTGGGAGTTCGGAGAGGAGGTGAGTGGACGCTCGAGCGGACGCTGGAGGAGGTGTGCGGGCGCTGGAGGTGGTGAGCGGAGGCTGACAGTAACAGTGATTAACGCGAAACCGGAGGGGAGAGGTAGTGCTGGAGGTGGAGGTGGAAGCTGGGGAAAAACGTTAAAGAAAACGTAAAAAAGCTGCAAAAAAATACAGAGGAAAGAGAGAGACGGAGATACGGTAGAGGAAGCAGGAGGCAAGAGGGCGAGAGACGGAGAGACGAAAGACGGAAAGCAGAAGCAAGAGAAGGGGGGCTAGAAGCACTTTAAGTGCACAGCTCTGTGAGAGACGCAATATTAGAGCCTTACCCCTGACCCAGAAGGACTTAAGGAGACCAGTGATGTCTTGAAACCGCTCGAGGAAGCTGGTAGAAGCAAAGGAGGTGAAAGATAAGGGGGCCTTTTTTGCGGTTTGGGCAACACAAAGTAAACTTATCGATACAGGGGCTCAAGATGGAGCAGATGCCGAAACAGAAGGTGATACAATCTCAGATTCAGATATAGACCCGAAGCCTGCCCCTGCCCCTGTTAGAAAAGCAGAGGCCCTCCTCACACCAAAGCTTTTACTGGATATGCTGGATAAAGCGGTTATTCAAATGCAGACAACTGTGGCAACTGCTATCGCAGATCTAAAAGAAGATATGATTAAATTAGACACAAGGACTATACAACTAGAGACAAAAGTAGAAGATGTTTACGTTGCCTATACAGGCTTAAAGTCTCGAGTAAGTGTATTAGAGGATAAAATGCTATATCAGGATTCCAAACTCTGGGATCTCGAAGATAGATCTCGCCGTAATAATATCAAGGTGCGAGGAATTCCAGAAGAGGTGGGGCCACAGGAGCTTGATAGAATTGCAGCATTACAGTCAACAATCATATTATAAATTAAAAATGACAAAAACTCAAGCAATGTGCCTTAATACAACTAAATCTACAGATGAAAGATTGAAAAGAAGTTTCTCTTATGATTGGAGGGAAGACCATTTAATATTTTTAGGAATCAGAATCACTAAAAAAGAAAAAGATCTCTTACTAGTCAACTATACGAAACTATTGAAGGAAATCGATAATCAATTAAAATCCTGGAAGAATCTGTTCTTATCTTGGGTAGGGAAAATAACAGCACTTAAAATGTCAATATTACCTAAGATATTATACCTCTTCAGATCATTGAATTTATTACTCCCACAAAAATATATAACAGCTATGCAAGCTGCTATGGTTCGCCTTAGCTGGGGTAACAAACACCCGCGAATGCCTAAGACATTATTGATGAGAAATTTGGAAAAGGGAGGAATAGGGATACCAAATATAAAGGCATATTATTACTCTTCAATACTTATGAATGTTATTAGTGTTCATTCAACCAATTATACCCCTCAATGGGTGGCAATAGAAAATAACTATTGTGGATCACAAAATCTCTCAACACTTTTATGGAAGCCTCAACAACTACGACAATTAAACTCAAATATGCTGCCCTCTACTAAACATCTACTGAAAATCTGGGATTCTTACAGAGATAAATTGTGTACAGCCAACCCATGGGCCTTAGCGACTCCAATCAAAATGTTATATTTCTGTAATGGAACGTTTCCATATCAGAAATGGGAAAGAGCGGGAATTACACATCTGTTCCACCTATGTACCACAGAAGGTCTAAAATCATTTTCGACTCTACAAAAATAGTTTTCATTACCAGCAAGCTACACATTTGCATACCTCCAAATTAAAGCGATTTTAGATACAGAAAAGGTTCATGTAAGAACAGACACGATGCAATCCTCTATATCAAAGTTTGAAGAGAAATGCTTATCGTTAAGCCCCCCGAAAAAATCATTGTCTTTATGCTACCAAATATTAGCCAATCCAGCCGATAAAGCAGAGTGGAAATTTATGCAATATTGGCAAGAAGATCTCCAACAGAATATTTCAATAAGGGAATGGGAATATATTTTTAACGCACATTCTGGACTAACTACTAGCACTGCGCATTTAGAAGTAACAAGGAAGATAATGTACAGGTGGTACACGGTTCCAGCCCGTTTGCATACTATCTTCCCGGACTCATCAGACAGGTGTTGGCGCTGCGACACAGAGGCACTATGTTGCATGTCTGGTGGATATGTAAAGAGGTGAACATATTCTGGAAGAAAATGTAAAAAATAATAAAACAAACCACAAATCAGCAAATATCTCACGACCCAAAAACAATACTGCTTCGATCACTCCCAATAAATACTACTAAAATAATCAAGAAAATGATATTCCTCTTATTGAGCACAGGGTCTATACTAATTGCTAGATATTGGAAGTCCAAAGATCTACCTTCACTGCAAGAAATTGAAGAAGTAATGTCGACAACAGTAGAATATGAATTATTAATGTGGAACCAAAGAAAAATAGGAAAACTGAGCCCACAAATAGCCTAAATGTGGCAAACTTACCTTGAATCTAATAATAAGAATTAGTATATGGGTAGAAATCAGACTCACCGGTTTCGGATAATGTTATTTTTTGAACAATTAATGTCTAACTTGACAATCTTACTTAACTTACAATAGGGAAAGGAAGCAAGAAAATTATACTTGAGTAAAATTAATTAAATAGAATAATAGGGGGCATCATAGCAATTGGATGTAAATTGAAGTATTTAAAAAAAATTTTTTTTTTTTGTGTATAATAGAAATATAGCCGTCAAACTCAGGTTGTAATAAATATTTAAGCTGAGGTAGAGACAGGAGAACAGGAACTTTCTTTTCAACAGTTAAATATGTTAATAATAAATAAGTTAATTTCATTAGAAGTATAACACAAGACTATATCTCATGATATGTACTATGATAACATTGTCTCTTTGATAACAGTGTCTCCTGTGATGTGTACTATGATAACAGGGTTAATATTTCTATGTACCCTTCCTTTTTGCTTTTCGTATCCCCTTTTATTTTACATGAAGAAATATAATAAACAGTAAATTAAAAAAAAAAACAAAAAAAACTATTTGCTGGAATTGTTAGAAAGAATGACCAGGAAAGATATATATTCTGGATTCTCTAATGGTCATTGTGTTCTGACCATTCTGAGTAGTCCAAAGGAAAAAGTATAGAGCCAGTAAACCACAATCAATAGTGGCAAGCTCTTTTATCCTAAAATGCCATGGTTAAATAACATGATAGGATGGACAGTTTCCATCCATGATAGGATGGGCAGTTTTGCAAGGATAAATAAATTCCCTGACCGGGCAGGGAAAACCATCAACTATTCTATTAACTTGCACAAACCTGGCTGCCTTAAAATAATGAAGAATGTTGCATGACCCAAGACTCTTTGAAATTATAAAGGAATAGAGAAGATTTTAGAGTTGGACTAGGCCTTTTGAAGTTAGGGGAGTAGCCTAGAATAGATAAAGAATATGGGAAAGGAGTTTAATCTTCTCGGAGATAATATGGACAAACCAAGAAAGTGAAATCGTAGATTTTTTATTTATTTATTTTTTTGGTGGCATTTTCATACAAGGCAGAATATTTGGGAGAGAGAAAGAGAGAGAGAGAGAGAGAGAGAGAGTGTGTGTGTGTGTGGCGTGTGCTGGAATAGCTTTACCTGTCAAGGAGTGGAATTTCTTAGGCAGCAAGTGAACCAACAGTTCTTGAATTTCACATGTTGAAAGCAGGAAAAATGGGCAAGTGAAAAGATCTGAGTGACTTTGACTAGGGCCAAATACTGATGCCAGATAACTGGGTCAGACCATTTCTAAAACAGCAAGTATTCTGGGGTATTCCTGGTATGCAGTTGTTGGTACCTACCAAAGGTGGTTGATTGAAGGACAACTGGTAAATCTGCATCAGAGTCGTGGGCGCCCAAGTTTCATTGATCCATGTGAGGAGCGAAGGCTAGCCAGTTTGGTAAAGTCACACAGAAGAACTGCTGGGCTCAAATTGCTGAATGATATGCATGATAGGTGTAAGAATGCACATTGCATCACCGCTTACGGTGTATGGGGCTGCGTAGCCGATGACCTCTGTCCACTGCCAAAAGCACATTTAATGGGGACGTGAGCACCTGAACTGGGCCATGGTGCAATGGAAGAAGGTTGCCTGGTCTGATGAATCTTGTATCCTTTTAGATCAGGTGGATGGCCAGGTGCATGTGCGTCATTTACCTTGGGAAGAGATGGCAGCAAGATGCTCTATGGGAAGAACATAGGCTGGCGGAGGCAGTGTTATGCTCTGGGCAATGTTCTCCTGGGAAACATTTGTGGTATTCATGTGGATGTAACTGTGAAACATACCACCTACCTAGATTGTTGCAGACCACTTAAAAACATTCATGGCAGTGGTTTCTCTGAGAGCAGTGGCCTCTTTCAGCAGGATAATGCACCCTATCCTACTGCAAAAATTGTTCAGGAATGGTTTGAAGAACATGACGAAGAGTTTAGAGTGTTGCCTTAGCCTCCAAATCCCCCAGATAAAAATCCCATTGAGCATGTGTGGGATGTGCTGGAACAACAAATCTGATCCATGGAGACCCCACCTCGCAACTTGCAGAACTTAAAGGACACGTTCAGAGGTCTTGTGGAGTCCACGCCTCGTTGCATAAGAGCTGTTTTGGCAGCACGAGGGAGACCTACACAATATTAGACAGGTGGTTTTAATGTGGTGGCTTATCAGTGTATGTGTTAATGTTAGAATAGCTTTATGAAAAGTCACAGCCAAATTATTGAATTAACTTCAGTTCAACTATTGACTTGATTCCATCTCATTTTTGGCAAACTGTCCAAAGAGAGTCCCGACAGAATCTGTAGCCAGATCTGCTTTTGTATGTTTGATGTTTTAACATAAACTTTATTTGTTTTTTGATGACACCACCTATTCCAGTATTATTTATTGCTATACAATCCAGTGCACACATCTGTGGTATTTGAAGGATCAGTGACCTATCATTTTGCCTACCAGTATGATTTAGTATTATTATTATTGCCATTTATATAGCACCAACAGATTCCGTAGCGATTTACAATATTATGAGAGGGGGATTTAACTATAAATAGAACAATTACAAAGAACTTACGGGAACAATAGGTTGAAGAGGACCCTGCTCAATTGAGCTTACATGCCATAGGAGGTGGGGTGTAAAACACATTAGGACAGGAATTTGCAGTCAAATAAGGTGGGTTGCCCTTTAGGAGAGAGCAAGAGACAGGTATGTGAGGTAGAGGGTACTCTGGGAGGCCATAAGCTTTCCTAAAGAGATGGGTTTTAAGGCACTTCTTAAGTTTAAGGCTATTCCACAGGAAGGGAGCCGCCTGCGAGAAGTCCTGCAAGCATGAGTTGGCCGTACGGGTGCGGACAACGGACAGGAGGTGGTCACGGGCAGAGCGGAGAGACCGAGAAGGGACATACCTATGGATCTGTGAGGAGATATAAGAGGGGCTAGAGTTGTTCAGTGCTCTATAGGTGTGAATTAGTACCTTGAATTGACTCCTATACCATACAGGAAGCCAATGTAAGGACTAACAGGGGGGTGAGGTGTGAGAGAAACGATTAGAGAGGAAAATCAGTCTGGCAGCAGCGTTCATTACGGACTGTAGAGGTGCAGTACGGCTTTTGGGAAGACTAAGCAGGAGAGGGTTACAATAATCCATGCGGGAAATCTGTCTGTTCTCTACTTTCTGAAACCTACTGTTATATTAACTCCACTATCAAAATTTTATATTCTTGTCAGCCTGCTCTGATACCATGTTTTCCAGGCATTTACTGCCCTCATCACACGCTACCCACTGCCGCTATATACTGAATCAATGTGTTCACTTTGTAACCCACAGCAGTAATTCATGACTTGTCACACTGCATTACTCTATGATCTGATACCCTCCAGAAACCCAATATCAGTGTCAGCTTGTTAACACCCCGTAATGCTCTCCATTACCTGATTTGACCTTTTATTATCCAGTGTCAGCCATTATTAATAAACTATGTCATACGCTGTACCAAGCATATTGACATTATGCCCTGGAAAGCAACCTCATTACACTGTGTTAATCAGTCTTTTTTTACTCCTCATGGCTTTATAATTTAATCATTATTAACCTAGAATTGGTATAGGTTTTAATGGCTTTATTAATTTACCACAACAAATCTCACTGCAATATTGTATATCACAAGGTGATTCAATGCTTGCATGCTGTCATACACTGTTTCTTTAATGTTGTACCATTCCTTGCCATTCCAGTGTCATACTACATAATTCACTGTCACTGCTATATTATAATATCACTCACTGTCACGGAATGGTCACACTATATAATTCACTATGAGAAAACAAGCAGCTGGCTGCACTCACCTAAACATGCATAAATAGGGTGCTGCTGGGAGCCAATAAGTACAATAAAAATGAAAATCCTGCGCACTTCCTTATCCACTAAACAGCAACTTTGGTGCTGACAGATTTTGTTAGTTTTTCAAAAATACCTTATCTAGGCAAAAAATTATGTGTGGGTTTAGTTACATTATATGATCATACATTGCATAAGCCTGCCACAACGTCAATATACCCCATCTTTGGCAGGTCCTACTCTAACAGCCAAATGTCTGCTTCATGAGCTACTTACTTGGGGGAACAAATTCCATCTCGAGTTCTCTGTAGTACAAGGCTAAATAGGGTCCAGAGAGGGGTGCAAAACCAAGGAGTTGGCTAGACTCTGAAATATATATAAATACAATAAAAATGAAAATCCAGCGCACTCCCTTATCTACTAAACAGCAACTTTGGTGCTGACAGATTTTGTTATTTTTTTTAAAAAAAACTATCTAGAGTTTTTTTTTTTTTTTTTTAAAAACTCCCATTAATTTTTGCCTAGATTAGGAGTTTTTTTAAAAACACCTAATCTAGGCAAAAATTAATGGGAGTTAAAAAAAAAAAAAAAACTCTAGATAGATAGTTTTTTAAAAAAAACTAACAAAATCTGTCAGCACCAAAGTTGCTTTTTAGTAGATAAGGAAGTGCGCTGGATTTTCATTTTTACTAGATAATTCACTGTCACTGCCATATTATAATATCACTCACTGTCATGGAATGGTCACACTATATAATTCACTGTCATTGCATTGCTAAACTATATCATTACATATCACTGTAGTGGCAGATCACTGTTACACAATAGCAATCCTAGGTGCTGAATAGTTACACAGTTTTATTC
The DNA here is from genome assembly GCF_036172605.1 of Pelobates fuscus. Classification (NCBI taxonomy): domain Eukaryota; kingdom Metazoa; phylum Chordata; class Amphibia; order Anura; family Pelobatidae; genus Pelobates; species Pelobates fuscus. The sequence goes on along the minus strand of NC_086319.1, from coordinate 262,169,066 downwards.
CATGTCATTGCCTGTTCATACATTGTTGTGCTATTATCATCCTCCTTATTACTCCTTGCTGTTACTATATCACAAATCTTTATAACCCCTGCAATATAACTCACTGATACATTGTCAAATTATTAATCCCCTTTCTATATCTCTTTGTTGATACATTGTCACATTATATGATTCCTATTGTTATTACTTTTTGTTAATATATTGTCACACGTTATCATTCCCATCGTTTCACTTGTTACACTGTAACCCTATTATTCCGTCTCTGCAGTAGCACTAGATTACTGTCTTACTGCATTGTCACTTTGTACATTTCATTGTAACTGCATTGTAATTTCATGGAATTTACTGTACCATCCAGTTACTCAATCACTCCTTGTTATTACAGGGTTATGCTATAACATTCTGTGTCACTGCATCTTCAAGCTTTATTGCTCCTTTGCACTGCATTGCCACATGATATCACTGCCTAATGGTAGTAAAAAGAAATAGGCTACCACAGCCAGTTGCAGAGAAATCTGCTTCTATATTCTGGCAAAACAGCACAGGCAAGAAACATTTAACATATTGGCTCTTTTATTAAATGGGCACTCTAAGCACCATAACTACTGAAGCTCAGTGTAGTGGTGATGGTGCTGGGTTAAACCAGTTAGAAACATCCCCATTATGGTGCTTAAAGTGCTCATTTAAGGCTGTTTTTGAGCCATTCTATACTGTTTTGCATGGATAAATAGTATTTACTGCAATAGACATTGGTAGTCTATCATTTTATTAATATTACTTCTCCAGGACTGATGCCCAGTCGTGCAGAGGTGTTATACTGAATATTTCTTGTGTGCTGCTTTCACATCTGTCTCCTGTCCCAGCGTCACTCCCCAGTCACATTGTATAAGTGGTTTCTTAACCTTAATTTGTCAGAGACCTAATGTATGTACATGGTAGCAGTTTGGTGACCCATTTTTCAATAATTCTAATATTCACATTAAAATTAATTTTCCAGAGCACCTTCATCAGATGTTTCCCAGAGTCAGTGGGTGTTTGCTACACTGGATATGACTGTGTTGTACAGTAAACAATTTATTTTGGTCATTGGTGCCACAGTAAACAATGTAATGTAATTTCTTTTAATGGATACCCACTGAGGTAGAAACTGAGGATGTATTTTTGGGTCCCGACATGGTTGTTAAAGGATCACTATAGGGTCAGGAACACAAACACGTATTCCTGACCCTATAGCGTTAAAACCACCATCTAGCCCCCCTGGGGCCCTCATGCCTCCATAAATAGATACAAATCTTACTGTATTCAAGCCAGAAGCTGTAACCCTGCATGCTGTTAGACTCAGTAAAACAAACAGTCTGCTGACATCATCAGAAGTGGTGGCCTGATCCAAGCACAATGCTTCACCATAGGATTGGCTGAGACTGAAAAAGAGGCAGATCAAGGGCAGAGCCAGCATGATTCAAACACAGCCCTGGCCAATCAGCATCTCCTCATAGAGATGAATTGAATCAATGAATCTCTAGGAGGAAAGTTCAGTGTCTGCATGCAGAGGGAGGAGACACTGAATGTTTGGATGCATTTTAGGCAGCCATGACCCAGGAAGGATCTCTAACAGATATCTGAGGAGTGGCCAGTGAAGTTATCACTAGGCTGTAATGTAAACACTACATTTTCTCTGAAAAAGCCTGAAGGTAATGATTCTACTCCCCAGAACAAATTCAATAAGCTGTAGTTCTGGTGACTATAGTGTCACTTTAAGGACTACATTGACTGTGTTATATCCTGTCACTGCTAGCTCATGCTAAATTACTCCTTGTCCCACAGATGTACTCTGTATGACAGTCACTTTCAGTTTGTCAGTGCATCATTCATAACTGTTACTCTATATTGCTGAACTTAGTCATTTAATATTTCGTACCACAGTGTATTATTTAGCAATGTGGTGTTACAGTAAATTAGTCTGGGCCATCACACTGTAATATTAAATGGCCAGTTAGCATTGTGTGTGCATTGTCACACTCCTGTGATCTAGGTCACTGCAATGTCACGCTGTATAGCTCTGCAGCACAGAACATTCTCTCTCTCTCTGGATGCAGTGCCAAGCTCTGTACTGCCTCACTGCTCCAGTATGTCCCAGTATTACCCAATGACAAGGTACTACGCCCCCTCCTGGCAAATGCTATAAAATGTTTTCACTATAATGTTGCTCTGATTTTAAACAGATTGTAAGCTTCTCTGGGCAAGGATCTTCTATCATACTGTATGCATATGTATCTGGTTTTTTTACAACTACACTTCTTTCACCCTGCCTTTACTGAAATGTAAAGTGCAACTTTGTCAGTAAGCCTAGTAGGGCTGTATAAATAAAACTTACACACACGTAGCTTTATTGTATGATCTTCTTATGCGTGTGTATACATTTAAACTCCTGTTACAATGACTGATTGCTGACTGCACTTCTTTCTGCTGTAATGTTCTATACACAAGTGTTAGTTCTATGTAAATAAAACAAACAAACTGTATAACATCTGCATTCAATGTAAGTCTTGTCTGCTTTAATTCGACTTGTAACATGCGAAGTACACCTGTTAGAGCTATCCTACTGAAATATACATGCACTCAGCTGCACACTGGTGCATTGCAGGGCCTCATTATATCATTCCTTGTCACTTCAGCAGTTTTAAAAGATCCAACGATTTCACATCATATAGTGACTGCTGTGTCACTATACTCATTACTATTCTATGCCATTTCTCCAGTATGTATTGGATGCACTGCTTTCTATGGAACACATATATAACATCTGCTAGAAGAAATCGAACCTGATTCATGTTATAGAATTACAAGCAAAGCCAAAATGGATCCTATAACCTATGCTTTTTACTTGTTCTTCTAAAACCACATGATTTGTATGCAGTATTTCTACTTACAGGGTTATCCGTGACCATTTCTACTTTTAGACGTGATCGTTTTGGTATGAGTGTGCATGTGCAGCTTTTTTTTTTTTTGCCTCTTTCTTTGCTCACAGTTATAAAAAAAATACTGAACTAACTAGATTTCTTAATTTGTATTTTTTTTTTTATAAATGTGCAATTTAGCACATTATTAATGGAAGGAAAACCTATTTAAGTATATTGTATCAGGGTTAGATCCTCTAAAGGGGATCACATTACATATCGTGTCACAGAATTTTAGGGTTAGGCGATTACTTTAGGAGAAATCTCTGTTAACGTGACCTTCCTTTCCTTATGCTTTACTTTATTTCTGCTTGAAATGCTGCACATACAGAGCTATATTTGCTTTTGTGCCGGGGCCAATTACTCCCCCTGTAAACGTCCGGTCTCCCTAATGTAAATTTTGCAAAATTTACATCTATCAACAACATACAGGTGACAAACATGGGCATCTTCTCCTTTGCAGGAAATGTGCCAGCAACAGGAAGCATGATCTTCCATTCCAGATCTCCCTCTGTTTAGCAATCTAAAACATTTTTTTTTTTATATTTTCAACTAAAGATCCCACATGCGCTCCTCGCCGGTGAGAATGGTCCAGTATGACATCCAATAGTTCCGCTGCACTGAAACTGTCACATGACATGGAATGCCCATAGGAGAGCATTGATTCAATGCTCTTCCATAGGGAATTTTGTATTGGCTCACCAATGAGCAGCATTGGATTGGACATTGGAAGGAGGGGTGACGTCACGGGAGGCAGAGAGGTAAGCAGTTCCAAAAGAAAACTTAGACGATCAAAAAAAGGAATTAATTGATTTTTTTTTTAATATTATTTATTGATTGGGTGTGAGTGTGAAAAAGAGTAGGGATATGAACACTATAGCATATAGAATACAGGTTTGTATTCCTAAAGCTATTTTGTTGCTTTCAATCCTGTTACTTTACAAAGATCCGATTTGGCTCAAGCTGTACTTTCAGGTGAACATTTGCCAACTCAGTTCATCTTAAGGAAGAAACACAGCAAGATTTCTCACCACCTGGACTCTGGTGATTTCTGTGCCAAATGTACTGAGAACATTTTCTGGTTGCTTTGTTTGACAAAAGTCATGGAGAGCTCAGATCCAGAGAGAGCCACTGAGATTAACTGAGCTGTTGAGTACATCTGTGCTTGAACAGTGAACTTGCTGACTTTTAGCAAATGTTATGATTGTTACTTTGTATCCTTTTTGTTCCAGTATTGTAATAGCCCCAGATCTTGAAGGACCTTCTCCTGCTGTGCCTATCTCTTTATCTCTGGGTATACCACAGAAATTCCTTAAAAATATGTATAGCAGGGTATCTTGTACAAATGTTGATAGACAGGTTTGTTCCCTTTTTGAATGATGAAGTACACATGGTCTCACATATTCTTTCAAAATCAATTCTGTTAAATATGTGGATATTTGTTTTGTATAAACTCAATGAAACTTACAGCTCAAAGAGGATTAACTAAATTTATGAAACACTCTCTTTCAAATTAGTGGTAGAAAATGAAACACCTATTTAATTGCCCCCAATAAGTCTTATAGGATCTGGGGTCTTTCCCTTGCATTAATTGCCAGACTCTCTGTATTTTCCATTAGACACATAGTCATACCAAGACTAAATATCATTATAAGTTACTTTTTTTTCGTCTTCCTTTATTTCCTCTTCTCTTGTTGCTTTCTATCTATACACTTTATTTTTTGTCCGTATGATACCTACGAATCCCGTGAGAAGCTTTCACAGTAATCAGAGAGGTTTCTAGGATTGTCTTGACACTCAATGTTCACATGTTCCTAATACTTGGTTTTGAAATTTATGGCATAAAATGCTTCCAGGCTTGGTTTGTGTATTATTTGGTCATCTTTACAAACTATACTTCAAACCATTGTTGGAATTTGAAGATGTAAAAAGCTTATATTTAATGCTAAAACATTGATAAGCCTAGGTTTATGTCCATTTATTTATTTATTTTAATTCTTTATTTTTTATTGTGCAGGTAGGTACATAGCTTTGTCAAGTCGCCACAACAGCGCATATATACAGTTGTATGCAGACCAGGTACAGGCATGAGTTTTTGCACATTTTTTATATGTATAATTGAGCTTAACATAAAGATAAGACCATGAAAATTAAGCAGCCTATAGCGTATGTTATGGTGCAGGAAGACACTATTGGTTAAGTTAGTGCAAGTACAGGCTAAGATATATACTAAGCAAAAAAACAAACTAGACAATAACCGGTTGAATGTAAGTGCTAGATTATTGCGTTGCTATAGATTACTGCAGTTTATCGTTGTACATTTTTAGTGAGTAAAGGAGAAAAAAACAGATGCGATGTGTTAGTCAGGGCATATACTAAAGAAGGTAGCTGACTATGCTTTAAGGGGTGTTACACGTATCCGCTATTAATCTGAGCAATAACTGAATGTCCCTGGGAAGACAATTACATATTGTAAACAATTAAAACAATTTAATTTCACCTCACCTCTGCCTGGGTTTGTGACTCTCATGTAACTTGACTCCTATAAGTATAGTGGTGAGCCCGCTGAGTGCCGAGTGGCCCTGCTAGTTAGAGTATAAGAGTCCTGCTTCACAGTACCCCACCGCCTTCCAGCCATGGGGCAAGTCCTCTCTCTGATCACACAAGTCCCTCGTGGCGTTGCGGGCCTGTTTTGTGTTCTGTGTCTGGTTTGACGGTGCCGCTGCCCATGGTGGGTGAGGGTCGTCCGAGTGAGCGGGTGGCATGGAAGGTTGCCTCTCCGGAGGAGCTGTGGGCCATGTTCTGCGTCTGGGTTCGTTGCGAGGTCTCCGCTTGTCCCCCTGTCGCACTGCTTTTGTCCTAAGTCTTGTATTTCTTTGCATGCTACTTTTTTGTGAGGGGTCAGAATGAAGTGAAGCCACTCTAGCTTTGTTTGCTTTCCTCTGTTGGGCGTGCTTCCAGAATTGTGCCCAGAAGCGCTCAAAGGCTTTGGCGATGCCATCCTCTTGTGTGGTCCAGTTTCACGAGTCTGGGCTACACCGTGCCTCGTGTCGGCGGCCATCTTGCCTCTCCAAGTGCATGGCTCCAGCACCGCGGGGCCCCTCTGGTCTGTGTGAGGTGAGTGTGTCTTTGTCCCAGGGAGGACCGAGATAACCCCGTTGGTCAATGGGGGAGGGACTTCGCAGCAGTTCCGAGGACGTGGAGAGCTGCCACCTCCCCCGCCTCAGTCCCTGCCGCGGCCGCGCCCCGACATGGAGCTACTGGCTTTGGCTGTAAGCCTGTCATCGAGGTGTCCCCTGTCTGTTTACAGATGACTCGCTGTGGTGCTCTGCAATTTTGTGGTCGTTAGTAGCTTGGGATTCCAGCAAAACAGGGTCTCCGGCCCAGAGCTCGGTGATGTGCAACCGGCAGGCTCAGCAGTCAGGCTCCGCGCCCCCCCGCTCTTTTAATGTCCTCTCTCTCCTTGACAACTGTAATCCGCTTCTTACGTGTTCCCAATTAGTTCCGTTGGTCTATAATAAATGCGGTGGCGAGGTTCATCTTCATGTCTGCCTGCACCTCCCACGCCTCCCCCTTTGTCAGTCCCTTCATTGGCTTCCCGTAAGATATAGCAGTCAATTTAAGATCCTGATACTTGCTTACAAATCTCTACACAATGCTGCACCGACCTACTTATGCTCACTAATACACAAATATGTCCCGTCTAGGACCCTTCGCACTACCGGAGACCTAAGTCTAACCTCTGTTCGTACTCCTTCCTCTGATGCTTGCTTAGACATCTATGGAACGCCCTTCCCCTCTCTGTTAGACTTTCACCCAATCTCCACTCCTTCAGAAAATCTTTGAAAACTTACTTCTTTAGGAAAGCATATCAATTAAACTGTGAATAGCTTTCCCTCCCCACACCCTGATTCGTCTCCTGAAACTGTCTCTAAAACAAAACACTAAGCCTGCAATGAATACTATCCTATTTTTTTTTACCCTACCCTTACCTTTTGTGCCACTTTACCATAGATATGTGCAATTCGCTTCGGTCCGAATTAAAATGTGGATGAAATTCGGATGCTTCCAATTGTCTGAATTGCCAAAGTGCTTTGGATTTCTGAAAAGTGGCAAAACAGGAGGGAGGGAAAATTTAAGGGAATGATGACAGGAATGTAACCCTACCCTTACCCCAACCTTCCTCTAACCCTAACACTACCGGGGTAGGATTAGGGAAGTCCCGAACCGAAGTGCTGAAATCCTGAATTTTTTTGCCCATGCACATCCCTACTATACCCCACTCTCTACAGCATGTAAGCTTATTGAGCAGGGCCGTCAATCCCTCTGTTCCTGTGCATCCAACTTTTTTGGTTACAAATAAAAGTCTGTTAGTCCACCCATTGTACAGCGCTACGAAATTTGTTGGTGCTTTATTAATAATAATGATGATGATAATAAAAACACAATAGGACAGGAAATATCAATCAAATAAGGTGGGAGTGAAGCAGAGCTGGAGGAGAAAGTAGAGTGCTGTCCTTTAGGAGAGAGCAAGAGACAGGTATGGAAGGTCGAGGTTACTCTGGGAGGCCATAAGCTTTCCTAAAGAAATGGGTTTTAAGGCTCTTGAAGAGTAGGGAAGTCTGATGGTGGTAGGAAGGGAGCTGCCTGCGAGAAATCCTGTTAGCGTGAGTTGGCCGTACGGGTGCGCGCAACGGACAGGAGAAGGTCATGGGCAGAGAGGAGAGACCGAGAAGGGGCACACCCAAGATTCTTGCAACATCCTGACAGGGAGAAATGAGGGGGGAGAGGGGGATTCTGAACAGTGTGGTTATGCAGAGCAGGCTCTGGTGCTTGGGCACAATGATGCCCTGTTTCTGTCTAGTGGACTGGTCGGAAATTGAGATGGGTAGGTAAAATGGTTGAATAAACTCCCCCAGCAGCCAAATAACGCAATCAAGGATCTGATCAAGGATATAGTAAGCGTATAAATGTTTATCACACACTTTTCAAACCTATTGCCTTATTTTGGTTTGTATTTTTGTTTTAAAGTGTTTATTGCTGTTTAAAAAAAAAATGGCAAGTGATGCATGTCCCTGTAATGGACAATATTCAATGCCAGAAAGGCCCAGGTTGTGTTAATAAGTTTATTTGAATAGAATTCAAAAATCCTTAAACAATGGACTCTTGGGTACCTTTAGAAAAAGGTTTGGAACTGTGGTGCTAAAGTATATCCATTTAAGATTGTTATTCCAATATGCCAACAGGACCTAGTTTGGCTTCAGCGTTGTGGATTTTTCAAATGATCCTCCTGTAGACCCATTGAAAGCCAAAATAACCTGGGATTACAGACATGTTTGTTTCAAAGACTGTGTATTTCCAATACAATGAACATTTAAATGGAATATGATTGTACTGCAAAATTAGGACTGCGGATTATGTGAGAGTTAGTATTTTTTCGCCATGTCTTTTTACCGTTGCTGTGTTGAGCACTGGAAAATCACACAAAATTACTGCCTTTCAGCAGTGTCCCTGCAGGACTTCATTTATCTGTGACTGAAGAGGCTTAATTTAATCATGGTAGGGTCACCCCTGCCTTTTTACTCTATCACTGAGATGTAATGCTAAAGAAAACTATATTCAAAGCATAATAATGTATGAGTCCTTGATCACGTCTTCCCTATACACTCAGTGCTAGGCTCTGATTCAGTATGTTTGTGAAGAAGTGCTTTAGGAGGCTCTACTTTTGCATGAAATAAACTTGGGGAAATCCTTCATACTGGAGAAATCAGCACTGTATTCAAATGTCCATTTTTTTTTTTTTTTTTTTTTTTTAATTCTTTATTTTTGCAGTGCGTATATTGGTTACAGGCATACATATGGTACCCCAACGGCATTCCATATGCAGGTTTCAGGACATTAGTTACAGTGGGGGTAGGAAGACAATGCACTTTTTTGTTTTTGTTTTGTATAAATCACATTAATTTAGCAAGCTAATAAGTGTCGCTCTGTGGCATAACATGCGAGGTCGGACTTGCGAGTGGGTTATTTATTCTAACATAACATTAGAGTATTACGCATTTGGTGCTCCAGCTGTTTCACCGCTAGTATTATCAGTATATGCTATAGGAGCATAAAGACAAGCTTGGCTAAGAGTTACAATTTGCTGCACTGGGGTTAGCATGACATAAAGTTAGACGTTTGTTGTGTGGTTAGATGCTGTCAGGCCTGGGGTCTACGTAGTTAGCACTGATGGGGGTAATTGTCAGTGCTTATGTGCAGCATCTTTGTCAGCAGTGGCCTGTTTATACCAGAAGTTGTCAGGTTGTGATGTCAGGTAAGTCAGAGTGTGTGTGAGTCAGTGGATACTGTTTGTTTCAGTGTTTGCAGGTACGGCATTATAGAGTCCATAGTAAGTGTCCAGGATTAGCCGATGCCCAGGCTTGGTTGTGGACATATAGGGCTGTAAGAGGCCCGGCTGCACAGGTCAGTTAAGCACTCTTAAGAGCCCTGGGTAATCCCGGGGGCCTGCTTCTGCGGCTGGCGGTTTTGAGCGCTTCTACTGTGGGTCGCGGTACTTCCCTGTGTGGGAGTTGTCGAGGATCCGAGTATGAAGTTCCCTCCAGTGGGCTCGGGTCTTCTGTGCCGGAGTTTGGTGTTCAGGGCAGGAGCTCCCGAATGTCTGCTGCTGGATTGGGCTCGTTTGGTGTAGTCGTGTGGTCCGTGCGTTAGGGATGCCTGAGGGGAACTCTCTCTGTTCCCGCCTTTTGTCTCTCCACTCGCGGTTCTTTGTCGGAACTGGTAGCCGCTTAAGGTGGGTTGCTGGCTGGTCTCGGGGGCATGTGAGGTCCACAAGTCGGCTCTGCCTTTGGGGGACTCCGGATTGTGTGGCGGGTTGCTCCTTGTATGCCCATGTGGTTGCGGGATATCCGCCATTTTGGAGCTCTCCCTCTGGGCTGGGTTCTGCGGCCTGGATTGTGTTTTGGCTCGGCAATCATCCGTGGTGGTCGCCCGCGGGGACCGGGATAACCCCCGCCGGTCCAGGGGGGGGGACGGGGACAGCCGGCCACCGTTCGGAGACCCGGGGGAGCGGCCGTCTCTCCCCGGCTCAAGCTCGAGTAGGCCCCAGGACGTGGTCGGGTTACTCCGTCGCCATACCATGTCTTGAGAGGTATCGCTGTGTGTGCCCTCATCTTGTGGGCAGTTTAGGTGCCAATTTGGGTTGGTGGCTACTAATGGTGCGGAGTTGGCACCGATTTTCCGGTCCAGATCCCAGAGCTCAGACGAGACACGTCTGATCTGTTCGGCGGCCAGGCCCCGCCCCCAAATGTCCATTTTTATATCTGGGCATTACAGGAGTACACATAGGTGGTGAAATGCCAGAGACCAGTATCCACATGTAGCTGCTTATGAGCTTTTGACTTTTGCCAATATTATTTCTCTATTCCAACCACAAATAATATTGAATTAAAGATTTTTTTTTTATTATTGAAACTACCAGTTGCAGCCTGGAAGAGTCAACATTTACCTTTTTCTCCATTAATGATTCGGTTTACCAGCTATAGCAACTGCTAGGGTTTCCTTTTTTGGATAACACATACTTGTCAACTTTGGCAAGTATGAAGCTGGGACGGAAGGAGACAAGTGCAAGTGAAGCATGTATTGTAGCATGCCAGTGGTGCAAATTGCATAACTAGCATAGGAGTATTTGAACAGCTTGCAAGTAAAGGTAAAGTGGGATTTAGCTTCATACAATTAGCATGATTCGAGTGATTAGGCATTTCCTGCCAGGTATCGCTGAGCAGGGGCTTAGTTGGGTGCCACGGCTCTTTAAGAGCGCGACCGGGCCCATGCTCAGAGATTGTGCCGGTGCAGCACAGTAGTTCCACTTCTTCGTGATTCTAAAAGAGAATATTGTGGGCACCTGGCCCATGGGGCAGCTGCTTTGGGACCCAAGGTGTAACTCGGTTGGGCCCCATGTGCTCCGCGTAAAAGACGGCCCAGTATGCTTGACAATGGGTTAAACTTAAGGCAATCTGCACTGTCTTGGGAAAAAAGGAAGTTGAGTTTACCTTATGCCTTAGTGTAGTCCCTACTTTGCCTTATGTTTTAATGAGAAATATATATCCGAAATTTAGAAAAGAAAAAGAAATTCTGAAAGAGGAAGAGAAAAGAAAAAATAGGAAAAAGGTAAGTTTGAGGTGACAGAGCCACTTAAAATAGTGAATCTGGTTACACTCCTGAACAGCAGCAAAAACACTGTGCAAAACCCCACTGCTCTGTTTCTGAGAAAAGGTCTTGCACAAAATAAATGCTGCTACAGAGGATCTTTTTCAACACATACAACGTTTCAGCCTATATAGGTAGATGTATTTAGCACATTTAGTTCTGTTTTCTGTCTTGGGCAAGTGGTGCAATGGTCACTTTTATCTGATGATGTGGTCCAAGTCTTAATATAATTCTTTTCATTTAAGACCTCTGTCTCTTTGCTATAGAATGCTGACTGTTGAATTTTCCTTTGGTTACAGTTAGCCGATGTGTTTTTTCAGCTTTTCCTCTCCCCTTATTCAGATGAGCCAGCAGTATCAAAGCTATGAGGCCATCTGTAGCTTTAGCATTATCTGTAATAATTACAGATAATTACATATTTATTTTCATGCCTCTGCTGAGAGGTTTGTTAAAATTTGACAATCTGCATGGGCATAATAAATGGGAATTGCACATATTTACAGTTTATTCACTAAACACCAAATTGTACTTACTGAATTGCAAAATTTTGACTTAAAAAAGCCAAGCTGAGAGATTAGCCAAGTAGGACTTTTCTGATCAAATCAGCACTTTGTCTTAACTTTTGCAATTCAGTTTTTTAATCCACTATAATTCAACTTAGTTTAGTTATTGAATGTCTCTCATTGTTACTTACTCACTAAGCTGTGAAATGTCTGTAATTCAATGTAAAGTTAAAACAATAGACCAAAATAGTCAAATTGAAAATATTCAGCAAGTCGGGACTAAAAAGATGTGTGGGTAAAGTTTCAATTGTCATTTTAGTAAATTATGCTTTTAAAGTTAATTCAAAGTGAAGTTCAAATTTAAAGGGAAACTATAGTCACCAGAACAACGTAATGTAGTTGTTTTGGTGAGTATAATCACCCCCTTCAGGCATTTTCATATAAACACTGCTTTTTCAGAGAAAAGGCAGTGTTCACATTGCCCCCTAGGGACACCTCCAGTGGCCACTCCTCAGATGACCACTGGAGGTGCTTCCTGGGGCAGTGCTGCACAGCAGGCAGCACTGCTATTCAGCCCGCTGATTTTTCCTCAGAGAGAGAGATGCATTAATTCAATGCATCTCTGAGTAGGTGCTGATTGGCCAAAACAGCATTTGGCCCCACCTCCTTGACGATTTCAACCAATTCAATGCTTCCTCTATGGGAAAGCATTGGATTGGCTTAAAATTGGCAGTTCTGATTTCATCAAGGAGGTGGATTGGGGTGGGGCCAGTGCTAGCAGACCCACGCGGTGCTGGAAATAAGGGGAGTTTTAACACCTTCTAAGGAGGGGGGGCAGGCAAGCCACCTACATGGTGATTAAACACTATACGGTCAGGAATACATCCTATAGTGTTCCTTTAAGGCCAGAGTAGCTTAATAGAAAGCAAAGCTGAGATAAAGTATTTTTCCAGTTTGGCTATATTAACCTTAAACTTGAAATTCACTTTGAATTCTCACTTAAGTGATTAGCCCTGTATGTTTTTCAGTGGCACTTTAGGTGAGAGTCCAAATCAAAGCAGTAGAGATGAAGGTATAAGTGCAGAGTTGTATAACTCTATATGTTTATTTTGGGGATCTATCACAACTCCTAACCTTGATGAGCTCTGCTTTCAAACCAATATTACAATGCCCATTAGTAGTTTATGTCCCTTATTAGTATTAGACCTCCATATTTTGTATCCCTTTCCTAATGGTAATGAAAAGTTGAAATGGATATTTCTACATTATCCAATTTTGCATGTATGATAATTCCATTATCATTGTACATGTATACCACCCATATGTTTTTTTCAAAAGGGTTGTTCACTGGTTACCGAATTGTATTGCATTAAAAATCAGATTGCATAATGAAGGTAAACAGTGCTGATTTGTAAAAAGCATGGAGAGTCGTTTATCTCAGGTAATAGTATATATTCCGAAGACTTTACTGTGAGAATCTGTAAACATATTTATGGCAAGAATCCAGCTCCCAAGACATCAGGATACTATGGAACAAAGCCAAAATTAGGATCTATCTGAAAATATGGGATAGTTGGTAAGTATCTGCAATTAATGTCATAATTACAAAGTACATTTTGCCCCACTAAAGTCGGAAGTAATATATTCAAACAAACATTTCTTGTCCTCTGAATAAGTAGCTTAGTGTTCTTCACTATAACGTCAACAAGCATCCTATTACACCCTCGGCCTTGTCAATATTTGGATACATATTTTAATTATTAAATTGTACAGTCGGGGGAAGACACTGCTCTAAAGCTTGTGTTCTTTTCATTTAGCTTATTGAGAAAAGGTTTACTAGTAAGGATACATTGAGATTCCCCGTCGCTTTCCAGTATGTCCGGAAAAGGACAATCAATACAAAACGTACAAGGTTGCATATTTAAAATTGACATACCAACACAGGAAACAACTGCAGACTTTATTAGCTAATTAGACTAACAGGGTTATTTACTAAAGTGAGCATTCAAATAGAATTTAAAATTTCAGGCCACAGTAGCTGAACTGAATGAACAGCTGACTCAGATTTTTTTTTTTTTTTTTTTTGGCTATTGTGTTCTTAAATTTGAAATTGACATTGAATTCTCACCTTAGTGAATAACCCCGTGAGAGTACAAGCTTTTAATACCCCATATGTCTCACACAGGCATGTAATACAATGGATGTTAAATTGCTTTACTAAAAAGAATCATGCAAAACATTGAAAGTAGTTATCATACTGAATGGAGAAATTTATTTCCCAGTTATATAAGGTGCTGGGAGAAATTACCCGAATAATCTTAAAGGAACACTATAGGGTTAGAAAGACAAACATGTATTCCTGACCCTATAGTGCTAAATCCACCATTTAAGTGACTTTCCCCCCCCCCTTAAAAATAATTAAAACTCACCTTATTTCCAACGCCGCGCAGGTCTGCCGGCGCTGGCCCTGTCCCCGATCCGCCTCCTTGATGACATCAGAATTGCAGATTTTTAGCCAATCCAATGCTTTCCCACAGGGAAAGCATTGGATTGGCTAAAGGAGGCGGTATGGGGGAAGTTTTGGCCAGTCAGCACTTCTTCATAGAGATGCATTGAATCAAGTGCTGTCTGCAAGGGGACTGCCTGAACTGACAGGCAGTCTCCCTGTACGTGTAAAAGAAAAAAAATGTTAATAAATAAAATTATTATATATATGTGTGTGTGTGTGTGTGTGTGTGTATATATATATATATATTGTATATAACGTCATACGAAGTGTATTTTTTTATTAATATGTACATATATCAATGATCCTCAAAGTGTGTGTGTATGTATGTATATATATATATTCTAAAAATGTTAAAATAATTTTACAAAATATGTAATTTTATTATAACTGTATTTTAATATTAATATATATATTTATATAAAAATACACTTGGCATGAAATTATATATATATGGACATACCCCATATTGAATACCCTGGGTTGTCTAATTAAAAAAAAAAAGTGAGGTGGAATTCAGAGATTTATGACATATAACAGTGTTACAATGTCACTATTGATAAATTTAAAAAATAGATATTTTGAAACAGCAATGTCCTACTTGTAACAAAAAACGGTATAGATGTGGCGCTCAAGGGTCAAATAGGTGGATGGTGCAGCCAAAACCAAGTATATCACCACTATATATACTTAAAGAAACATGTACTGCCAAAAAGAGGTAAAAGCGCACACACACACCAACCGGGAGTGATTACCTTAAATCGGACAAATAGGTATCTCCTCCTTTATATACAATAATTAGATTCTCTATTGGAAAATCCCTATACAAAAAATATAAACACAGAGAAGGACATAGTGCAACCTGTATATTCTATATAAAACAA
The DNA here is from genome assembly GCF_036172605.1 of Pelobates fuscus. Classification (NCBI taxonomy): domain Eukaryota; kingdom Metazoa; phylum Chordata; class Amphibia; order Anura; family Pelobatidae; genus Pelobates; species Pelobates fuscus. The sequence continues at coordinate 262,154,008 of NC_086319.1, read as the reverse complement.
AGGGAAATTCTGAGATGAAATCACTCACACTTTTATGAGCCGTTTAGAAGTAGGCTCAGGACTTATACAGCTTTCATGTCACTTAAATGGGACATGTGCATTTCCTTGAATCCTCAGGCCAGTTCCCCTTAGGTCTCAATGATCATCAAGTTTGGAGTCAGGAGCCAGGAGCCAGGAGTCAGGAGCCAGGAGTATCAGGATAAGTAGTTTATTTTAACAAATAGTTAAAAGATAAATAATAAGAAGCAGTATTGCAACACACAACGCGTTTCAACCAACTGTTTGTGGTCTTCCTCGGGTGCTCTTCCAAATCACAATGGATGTATCACAGTTTATATAGGGGGTAGTATTACATACTTAATTGTTAAATTGGTAACATATGTATAGGTAATTACCCATATATGGTCCGGACCGGATGTGGTCTGCCACCTCCAATATGGCTCCACATCCGGTTCGGAAGGACACACAAAATAAAATACAACAATACATCAATAACAATGAAGCACAGTATTCATGGTAAAAACCATCTCCCATCGTAATCAACATCCATGATACAATAAAATCGTGTGTGACTACGAAAAAGGGAGGTATTTGAAGTCATCTCGGTATTCCGTTGCATCACTTCCGGTCACGTGTTCCAAGATGGAGTCCGTCCGTCGCGTCACTTCCGGTGACGTGTATAGCAACAGAAACCGTCCGTGTCACTTCCGGTTTCATAATTAGATAGCGAAAGGAACTTTCTTTCTTCCTCTAAAGGTGTAGTCATGTCCGTTTTTAAATTGAGGATAAGGTGGCCATCTTAAGAGTGGGCAAACAGTCCTCATGTAAATATACTCATTTCAAATGGCAAATATTGCATACAAGGAAAAAGCAAAATAAGAAACACATATTAGTTACATAATTCAGCATAAATTCAAATGACTATATCACTAATGATGCTCATTCATGTAAATAATAGGGGAACTACAATATTAAGAAAAACATAAACTGAAAGTGGTACATAGACCCAATACAGAGTCACTATGTAAGGGTAACTTGAATCCTATATGTATATAAAAGCAGCTGTCCAGCAGTTTCTTGATCCCCAACTAGACAAAACAGAAAATCGAGTTTTCTCCAATAAATGAATAAAATATATAAAACCTAAAAGAGGTAAAAAGGGCCATAAAGATAAAAATAGAAAAACTGTAAAAAATAATAAAAAATAAAAATATTTTCATAAAAAATAATCTTAGATGACGTCAATTATAGCAGCTTGTTGATCTCAAAATCGATATTTAAACCTTTTGGGGCCAGGGAACGCAATTCAAAAATCCATTTTGATTCCTTTAAACTAAGGGCTTTAGATATGTCCCCACCTCTCCAGTGCCCTACTACTTTTTCGATAGCGAAAAAACGTAGAAACTTGGGATCCGAGTCATGGTGTTGTGAAAAGTGTCTAGATACACTATGGTTCGGAAACCCTTTCTGAATATTTCTAAGATGTTCGCTAATCCTTATCTTAAGTTGGCGGGACGTCTTCCCCACATACTGGTATCCACAACTACATTGTAAAAGATAAATTACATAGGTAGAGTGGCAGGTAATTAGAGTTTTAATCCGATACTCTTTTTTAGTGACTGTAGAATGGAATTTTTCCACTTTCTTATTATTCCGTCTTTGGGTGTTGCAGCAAGCTCTGCAAGATCCACAGTGGAAAAACCCCTTCTGTTCTTGTGTCCAGTCACTCAGAAAGTTTCTCGGTACTTCTGTTTTAATAAAACTAGATGTAACCATTTGTTTGAGGTTTCTTGCGCCCCTGAATATAAATTTCGGCTTATTCCCTATATATTGTTTAATGTCTTCTTCATGTTGTAGGATATGCCAGTTTTTGTTAATAATTCTCTTAATTGCACCTATGTTACTAGAAAAGTTGAAAATCAAAGGAATCTGTTTGTCCTGTTCTCCTAAATTATTTTTCCTTTTATATTGTAACAGAGGGGACCTATCCATGTCCCCAACCTGGTCTATTTTTTCTTGTAGATCGTCACCCTCATACCCTTTTTGTATTAATTGGTTTTTAAGGGACATAGCTTGACTGATGTAGTCCTCTTTTTTGGTACAGTTCCTGCGTATCCGAAGGAACTGTCCTTTTGGTATATTATCCAACCAGGGACGATGGTGGCAGCTATCCAGTTCAATAAAACTGTTAACGTCTACCTTTTTAAAAAAAGTTTTGGTCATTAAGACCTGGTCCTGAATAAAAACATTAAGATCTAAAAAATCCACACTGTTTCTACTCACATTCTGTGTGAGAGAGATTCCCCACTCATTGTCATTAAGATAAGTAAAAAACTCTGAAAAAGTGTTTTCAGGTCCTTTCCAAATAATAAAAATATCATCAATATATCTCTTGTAGAGGACCAAGTTTGCGCCAAAATTATGTCCCCCGAAAACGAAAGTACGTTCCCAAAATGACATAAATAAATTCGCGTAACTTGGCGCAAACTTGGTCCCCATTGCAGTGCCTTTGATTTGCATAAAAAACTCCTCCTCAAACCAAAAATAGTTGTTGTGCAAAATCATACGTATTCCCTCTAAGATAAAAGTTTTTTGAAGTTCTCCATATATCTCAGCAGCCTCAAGATAAAATTCAACAGCTTTACATCCTATATCATGTTGGATGATTGTATAAAGACTAGCTACGTCACACGTTGCAAGTAGATAATCATCTTGCCAGCTAAAGTCTTTTAAAATGTTGAGTAGACTCATAGAGTCTTGTAAAAAGGCTGGAGTTTTTTTCACTAGAGGTTGAAGGTGATAATCAATATATTGAGATAATGCCGATAAAACTGAGTCAATCCCGGAGACAATAGGGCGTCCTGGGGGGTTGGACACATCCTTGTGAATTTTGGGCAATATATATATAACCGGAACTCTCGGATATTCAGGGAGAAGGAAGGAAAATTCTTTTTGGTCTAAAATGTTATCCTCTAAACCCTTCTCCAGGAATATTCTCAAATTATTTTTAATTCCTTCTAGAGGATCTTTCTTGAGTTTCACGTATGTCGTTGTATCATTTAATTGCCTATATATTTCCCGTATGTACCAACTTTTTTTCAAGGATGACTACTCCTCCCCCCTTGTCTGCCGGTTTGACTACTATAGATTTGTCATTTTTAATTGAATCTATAGCAGTTCTCTCTTGAAAAGAGATATTTTGTTCAAATTTGGTAAGGGGCTTGATATTATGTATGTCTGCAAGACATGAGTTCTCAAAAACCTTAATAGTATCTGTTTTAAGGAAAGTGGGAAAAAAATCAGATTTTTTCTTCAAATCAGTGTGGATAATTCCCGAATTCACACTCACTGAAGTAGAATCAATCATTACTTCTGGTGTGATGGAATTTTGTCTGCTAAAAAAAATTTTAAGACATAATTTTCTGGTGTACCGGTTGAGGTCAAGAAATATTTCAAATTTATTTGCTGGACAGCTGGGTACAAATTTAAAACTTTTAGATAGAATCCCTTCTTCAGCTTTAGAAAGGGCTCTATTAGATAAATTAAAAATCTTTATCTCACATCCCTCTGCCTCCTTTTTCCCGGCATGATCTCTCCCTCCTCTCTTTCCTCTTCTGATTTTCTGGTTCGTTTTCTTGGGGTTTCTTTTGTCGGGGTTTCTCTCCCCATTCTGTTCCCTAAAAAAACATCCTCCCTAGGTTCTGTTCTAAGGGCCTCAAAGCGATTTTTCAGAGGTATATATGGAGAATTATCTCTAAGTGGACTTCTCCTTCTGTTGAGAGAGGTCCTACTTTCCCTGAACCTGTTCCATCTCTGCGGGAGTGGCGCAGGCTCAGGGAAGTCGGATCTCAATCTTTCAGACTGTGAGGTCCTGAAAGGGAACGTACTTTCGTTTTCGGGGGACATAATTTTGGCGCAAACTTGGTCCTCTACAAGAGATATATTGATGATATTTTTATTATTTGGAAAGGACCTGAAAACACTTTTTCAGAGTTTTTTACTTATCTTAATGACAATGAGTGGGGAATCTCTCTCACACAGAATGTGAGTAGAAACAGGACCAGGTCTTAATGACCAAAACTTTTTTTAAAAAGGTAGACGTTAACAGTTTTATTGAACTGGATAGCTGCCACCATCGTCCCTGGTTGGATAATATACCAAAAGGACAGTTCCTTCGGATACGCAGGAACTGTACCAAAAAAGAGGACTACATCAGTCAAGCTATGTCCCTTAAAAACCAATTAATACAAAAAGGGTATGAGGGTGACGATCTACAAGAAAAAATAGACCAGGTTGGGGACATGGATAGGTCCCCTCTGTTACAATATAAAAGGAAAAATAATTTAGGAGAACAGGACAAACAGATTCCTTTGATTTTCAACTTTTCTAGTAACATAGGTGCAATTAAGAGAATTATTAACAAAAACTGGCATATCCTACAACATGAAGAAGACATTAAACAATATATAGGGAATAAGCCGAAATTTATATTCAGGGGCGCAAGAAACCTCAAACAAATGGTTACATCTAGTTTTATTAAAACAGAAGTACCGAGAAACTTTCTGAGTGACTGGACACAAGAACAGAAGGGGTTTTTCCACTGTGGATCTTGCAGAGCTTGCTGCAACACCCAAAGACGGAATAATAAGAAAGTGGAAAAATTCCATTCTACAGTCACTAAAAAAGAGTATCGGATTAAAACTCTAATTACCTGCCACTCTACCTATGTAATTTATCTTTTACAATGTAGTTGTGGATACCAGTATGTGGGGAAGACGTCCCGCCAACTTAAGATAAGGATTAGCGAACATCTTAGAAATATTCAGAAAGGGTTTCCGAACCATTGTGTATCTAGACACTTTTCACAACACCATGACTCGGATCCCAAGTTTCTACGTTTTTTCGCTATCGAAAAAGTAGTAGGGCACTGGAGAGGTGGGGACATATCTAAAGCCCTTAGTTTAAAGGAATCAAAATGGATTTTTGAATTGCGTTCCCTGGCCCCAAAAGGTTTAAATATCGATTTTGAGATCAACAAGCTGCTATAATTGACGTCATCTAAGATTATTTTTTATGAAAATATTTTTATTTTTTATTATTTTTTACACAGTTTTTCTATTTTTATCTTTATGGCCCTTTTTACCTTTTTTAGGTTTTATATATTTTATTCATTTATTGGAGAAAACTCGATTTTCTGTTTTGTCTAGTTGGGGATCAAGAAATTGCTGGACAGCTGCTTTTATATACATATAGGATTCAAGTTACCCTTACATAGTGACTCTGTATTGGGTCTATGTACCACTTTCAGTTTATGTTTTTCTTAATATTGTAGTTCCCCTATTATTTACATGAATGAGCATCATTAGTGATATAGTCATTTGAATTTATGCTGAATTATGTAACTAATATGTGTTTCTTATTTTGCTTTTTCCTTGTATGCAATATTTGCCATTTGAAATGAGTATATTTACATGAGGACTGTTTGCCCACTCTTAAGATGGCCACCTTATCCTCAATTTAAGAACGGACATGACTACACCTTTAGAGGAAGAAAGAAAGTTCCTTTCGCTATCTAATTATGAAACCGGAAGTGACACGGACGGTTTCTGTTGCTATACACGTCACCGGAAGTGACACGACGGACGGACTCCATCTTGGAACACGTGACCGGAAGTGATGCAACAGAATACCGAGATGACTTCAAATACCTCCCTTTTTCGTAGTCACACACGATTTTATTGTATCATGGATGTTGATTACGATGGGAGATGGTTTTTACCATGAATACTGTGCTTTATTTTTATTGATGTATTATTGTATTTTATTTTGTGTGTCCTTCCGAACCGGATGTGGAGCCATATTGGAGGTGGCAGACCACATCCGGTCCGGACCATATATGGGTAATTACCTATACATATGTTACCAATTTAACAATTAAGTATGTAATACTACCCCCTATATAAACTGTGATACATCCATTGTGATTTGGAAGAGCACCTGAGGAAGACCACAAACAGTTGGTTGAAACGCGTTGTGTGTTGCAATACTGCTTCTTATTATTTATCTTTTAACTATTTGTTAAAATAAACTACTTATCCTGATACTCCTGGCTCCTGGCTCCTGACTCCTGACTCCAAACTTGATGATCATTGAGACCTAAGGGGAACTGGCCTGAGGATTCAAGGAAATGCACATGTCCCATTTAAGTGACATGAAAGCTGTATAAGTCCTGAGCCTACTTCTAAACGGCTCATAAAAGTGTGAGTGATTTCATCTCAGAATTTCCCTTTGTTTTATATATAATATACAGGTTGCACTATGTCCTTCTCTGTGTTTATATTTTTTGTATAGGGATTTTCCAATAGAGAATCTAATTATTGTATATAAAGGAGGAGATACCTATTTGTCCGATTTAAGGTAATCACTCCCGGTTGGTGTGTGAATGTCCTACTTGTACTTATAGCCCTTTAACTTGCAAAAAAAAAAGAACATGTTAACATTGGGTATTTCTAAAGTCAGGCCAAAATTTAGAAACTATTTAGTACGGGTGTTTTTGGGCGGCTGTAGATGCGTAACAGATTTTGGGGGTCAAAGTTAGAAAAAGTGTGTTTTTAAAAAATATTTTTTATCATGTTTTCTAATTATTTTTATAGTAAAACACGATAAGATAAAAATAATGGTATCTTTAGAAAGACCATTTAATGGTGAGAAAAACAGTATATAATATGTGTGGGCACAGTAAATGAGTAAGAGGTAAATTACAGCTAAACACAAACACTGCAGAAATGTAAAAACAGCCCTGGTCCTTAACGGTAAGAAAATTGGAAAACTGTTTCGCCACTAAGGGGTTAAACCTATACAAAACATATATTTGTACTGTACATTTAAAGTCCCAATGTTTTAAAGGGACACTATAGTCACCAGAACTACTAAAACTGAGAGTATGTGTGTGTGTGTGTGTGTGTATGTATATATATATATAATATCCTGTCCCTGCACTCAGCAATATAAAGTGGATGTGAAGAAAAATTACAATGGAGCACTGTGGTAGAGGTGTGCAAATGCCCAAACAAGGACTATAAACAGAGATCCACAGGCATCCGTTTAGTGCAACAAAAGAGGGTTTATTTAGCTATAAGGGCACAGAAAAATGATACAACATTTTGTCTCTGAGGCCTGAACCATATATGACTAAGGCCTCAGGAACAAAATGTTATATATTTTTTCTTTGTCCTTATGGTTCAGTAATCATTCTTGTTGTGCACAACACAGTGATGCATATGTATCTATGCATGCACACTTGGCTACTAATGTTTCCCTATGGGGAAGCACAGAATTGGCTGACCTTATCAAAACTGCTGATCTTAGTAAGGGAGACCAAGTACGGTAAATCTTTTTTCTATTGCACATCGGGTGGTGGGGCATAATGAAAATATTTAGTATAAAACTATAGCATTAGGAATGTGTTTGCATTACTATATGCTATAGTGTTCCTCTAATCATAGATATAGTGAATCCAATATTTTCGGGTGGTTTAAACCGAGGGAGCTTTAGGGTTGTGACACAAATCAATTATATAAATATGGGGATGTATTGAAACAAAATAAGTTTGATTCATGGAAAACCTATACAGGTCACCAGGGCCAGGTCACTCGAACGAAAATTCAGCCCATGCAGTTAAAGGTGGAGCAGCCCACTATGAGGGGTGGGGCTAGAAATGGGACTTGTTTATGTTAGAGGGCACAGGATGTAGTGTCTATATAAGGAGGTATACAGTGTGCTTGTGTGGAAGTCCACGGGGTGTATAGAAGGGATATGCAGTTTGTGGTAAGTATATACAGGGGGTATAGTGTATATAGGGGGTAGTTTAGTTGCTTAATGAATTAATTAAATCCTATATATTTCACATTTCCTCCCTCTCCCCTTATTTACCTTATGGGGAGAAGGAGCACGCTGATCCATGGTGGTGCAGTGGGCTAGTTATGTGGTCTGTACTTCGGCAGGATACAGACCATATCTCTCCTTTCTCGTGAGCGCCAGTGGTCCCTCTTGGGGTCGGTGCTGCACTGCATGGGTCAGCAGGGGAGATCAAAGATTCTCCCCTGCTGACATCGGCCCATGGCTCTCGCGCCCACCAGACATTTGCCCGGTTTGCCTAAAGACCAGTCTGGGCCTGCAGGTCACCAAACTGAATGACCATGGCAACAAAAATTCCATGATAATTGGACTGCAGGGTTAGGAAAACGGTGATCCATTGTGATGCAGACTTTGTCAAAACTGGGAGAAGAAAACATGATCTATTCACTCTGCTAAATACAGTTTAACCCAGCAGTTCCCAAACTGTGTGTCGCGGCGCACGGGTGGCGCGGAATGTTTCGCCGGTGCTATGATTATAGCACCGGGGAAACATTACTACTGAACAGGGGCCCGGTCGAAGTGACAGGAAGAGCTCCAGCAACCCCTCAATATCCCCTTTTACCCTCTCCCTACCCTCTTCCTATTCCTACCTCCCCACACCAAGTTCTCCACCCCAGACCCCACCTCTTTCCATTCCGCTCAAAAGATTGAGCCCCCAGATAACTATATATATATAATCAAGTGCCCCGGATAGGACACGGCTCACAAACCAAGGAGCACAAATGAAATATATAGAAACGAGGAGTCTGTACCTATAAGCCTCTACATCATCACGCACTCCACAGTCCTAATAATGTTTATCATATTGTTGTAACGATTCATTGTTTCCATTAGCCTATGTAACATAGCATTGGCAAATCTGTATCAAACTGAATGTGACACTCGTTTGCATAACACACAAAAAAAGAAAAACTTCTATAAAGAATTAAAAAAAAAACAAAAAAAACATAGCCAAACTGAAACCCCAATACACTTGAATTCATTTTCCACTTTAACTATTGTGATCTTAAACTTTAAATTCACTTTGAATTGCCAACAACAATTCACACTTTAGTGAACAACCATGTAATTTTTGGTAGGGTAAGCACAGAGAGTAGCCTGTAGCATTGCATTTAATGGGAGTTGGCATTAAGGTTCAGCTGAGCTAGCTACCTCTTAGGGGCCAGTTGAAGATTACTTAAAACTAAGTTTCATTGTGTGTCTTCAGTCTGTGTCTGTGTGTTCCTACTACTGATTTGTAAATGTATTTGTATATGTAAATAACCAGTAGTATAAAAACACTAGTGTTGATTGTTTTGCACACCAATTATTCAACTCTTTCTTGTTCACTTGCTCTCTTATCTTCACTGCCTTGCATTCCTTACCAGTGTGACTTAGTACAAAACACGATGGTGTTTTACATATTTAGCAGTAATTAACAATTTGTATATACTTGCAGGGTATTTAACTAAACAGTGGATTTTGTCCAGATGGCAAAATGCAGTAAAAATCACTAAATTCTGACTGCAATTGAAATTCCAATATTTCTTAAAGCCAAATACAGTCAGAATTTCGTCTGCCTGAGTGAACTGCAGCAATTGCCTGGATGCATTGTGTGTCTGGTTTAAAATCGGTACTTTAGAGTCCAAATTCTCTACAAAGTACAGGAAAAGAAAGCTCACAAAGCAGTAGTTTTAAACTGAATAGGGACCGAAAGCATCCAGCAGGATGCCCATTCGCAAATTATCATTCACTTGCTTTCGTGCAAGCAATCATTTTAAGTACCATTTGACCACTTTCAGTGCGAGCAGACAGCTGGCAGATAGTTTAAATAACCCGCTGTGCTGCAAGGGTGAACCATGTGACGACTGGCCAGTGCTTGCTAGCCAGCCGCCACATTACAAAAGCCATACATAAATAAATAAAAACCCTGGGGGGATTGGTAACACCCTCATATTACTATAATGGAGGTTTTAAATCTCCCTATGCCTTCACTTGCCATGTGGCAGGTGGGAGCATGTCTCCTAAAAGCCTTTGCTGCCCAATCGCTAGAATTGTCCCAATTCCATGTGGATGGAGCCTTTGAAATAATGGGCCGAGAGAGACACAGTCCTTCCAGCACCATTTACTGTGTCCCCATCTGTGGGCATCAGGTGTGTAACTGTAACACAAGTAATGGGTGTGGACAGACAACGTCTTACTCCTGGCCCCAACTGTTAACTGTGTCAGTCACATTTCTAAATGTATTTTACAATACAAAATGTCCTGCTTAGAAAAATGGAAGTTGGGGTTATAATCCCCTCCTCCCCCCCCCCCCCCCCAAAAAAAAAATATATGTAATAATGGATTACATAATACCTAAATCTAGTTAGTGCTGATCCACAAATATAACTGGTCATATAGCACAGCCATTCAAAGAATTAACACATGCACACAGATGCAGATACATACATTTATTCACTAAACACTGAATAGTAGATACTAGTAGTGAATTTAAAACAGAATTGCATAAATCAGGCAAAAATAACTGATTTGGAAAAGAGGCACGCTAGCCCTGATGCATTTATTCTCTTCTTGGTTATGAAGTTCCCGATCACATTGGGATCCCTGGTTCGCCTGTGCGTGATGAGCAGTGTGACACATATCCTGTCTCGGGATCTTCGCGACCCATAAGAGATTATATGCATCAGGGCTAGAGTGCGTTGTTGTGAGTTAGCGTTTGTACCCTGTGTTGTTTTTTTTTTTCTCAAATAAAGTATTAAGATATTGTGCCATTAGATTCCTGGTCGGTCTTGTTCTCCCCTTTGAAGTGTGGAGGAAAGGAAACATTGGGTGACAGAATATCATGTGGTGTGTGGAATACATTCCCTCTCATTTGGAGCTGTTTAAACCCAGAGCGAGGGTGAAGGTGCTCTGGTATATGTGAATGTGATTCTCATGTTTAAGTGGTGTATTTATATATGGTATGATATATTGTCTGCACTATCTAGTTTTGTATTATTATATACAGGTTATAAGCGGTCAATTAAGAATTTTTGCTAAGTAGTTATATTTAGAGTGCATCACTGATTTTTTTGGAGTATTGGGGGCCATTAGTGGTTGCTGACAACACATATTACTATATATACTTTTGGGGTTCTGAGTGTCTGTCACAGTGTATTGGGATTTTGGTATACAGCTTGTGTACTTTAGCCTAAATTTTGCAATTCAGTGTTCAATTTAGTACAATGCGAGGTTCAGTGAAATAAACGATGTTTTCTCGTGTATTCAAATTTTGCCAAAAGTTAGCAATGCGTTGCTATCAAACAACACTTTTTCTAACTTCCTATCAGCTGTCACTTGTTACTTCTTCCCTCATAATTGATGCCTTTTGCTGTCTAATTGCAAATGCATTAGAAAAATCTACTGAGGATTCTGTGGCCTTGCACAGTTTTCCACAGACCCCTGTTTGCACTCTTGCGCATGATCAAAAACATATGACATGGGCTCCTGACAGATGATGTCAGGAGCTGAAAACGGATTGAAGAGCAATATAGCGGCACTAAAAGAATGAAGCAACATATGACCTTGCTTCAAGGTCGGATTCTGGGATTGTTATATAGGAACCATAACCAGGTTAAAATCAGGTTTATCTTGGTATAAACCGGGATAGCCAAACAGGTAAGCTTTATGGCTGTTGGTGAACGACAACTCCAATGATTCTAATGCTGTCTGGGTCTGTACTGATGCTGGCTGAGGATAAGTGTAGTTGTAGTTGATAAGGTACCTGCTGCTACTTCTAGACTGCCTTCGTGCAATGCAGTGGCATATCTACACAGTCTGGCTGAGAGTGAGGAGAGATGAAGTCCATTGACTTGACCTTGGCACTTACTGTACTGCCCAGCTTAGCCCTGTATTTGGAGAATGGCACATGTGAAGGAGATATTTCAAGATGTAATGCTTTATTTTCAAGGACCCGTTTCCCAGCAGGAATGACAGAGGCTAAACAAGCATGGAATTAATAAGCACCCAGGACTCGTAATGCTGCCCTTAATATAAATAATGACTTGGATTATGTGTATAATTTTACACTTCGTAAGGAAAGCTGGTCACATGCTTCAATTTGTTTTTCAATTGTCACACCACAAATCCTCACGTTGCTGTCTTCACCCATATATAATTGTGTTAATTAATCATATTGCGTGCCTGTTATGCTCAATACTTGACTGAATGGTGACTGCATTGTCTATATTAATTTAGGGGTGCTTTCAAAAGATTTATATGTCAGACTTCTAACTAGTATAGTGAACCTGGCAGTCTGCAATCATAGTGGTCAGAAAGCCCTCAATATGTCATTAAAAAAAAAAGTCTGTGGGCAATTAGCATTTTTACCTCATTAAAGAAATCTTCCAAGCACCATAACCATTATTGCAAGCTGTACGGTTATGATGCCAGGAATGCCCTTGCACTTAACCATGAAAGTTATGGTGCTTGCAGTGTTCTAGGCACCAAAACAACTTTATTCAAATTAAGCCGTATTGGTGTATAGATCATGCCCCTTCAGTCGCACTGTTCCCTTCTCTGCCATTTGTTTATGCAGACCTGGTTTCACTTCCCTGCATGTGACTTGCACAGCCTTCCTAAACACCTCCTGTTAAGAGAGATCTAAAGTTTAACCCCTTAAGGACCAAACGTCTGCATTAAAAGGGAATCATGACATGTCACACATGTCATGTGTCCTTAAGGGGTTAAACTTCCTTTATTGCACAGTCTACTTAATTTAGAATTTCTTATGTCTTTTCTGTTAATAGCATTCTAGTACTTGCAGGAGCCTGCTGTTTTTCAGTAATGTTAAATGTACAGAGTAGGAAATAAAAACATCTAAAGTAAGTTAACACCTGATTGAAATGAAACTATTTTGTTTTCATGCAGGCTTTATAAGTGACAGTCAGAGAGGGGTGACTAGGGCTGTATAAACAGAAACATAAATTATTTAACTTCTAAATGGCAGATAATTGGCTGCAGGGGCATGATCTACTCCCAAACTGCTTCATTAAAGGACCACTATAGTGCCAGGAAAACATACTTGGGTCCCCCTCACCCTCTGGGTCTCCCTCCCGCCATAGCATTCTCTATGCTTCCCTATGGACGCTGGCGTCTTCTCACTGTGGAAATCACAGTGAGAAGCGCCTCTAGCAGCTGTCAGACAGCCACTAGAGGCTGGATTAACCCATTTGTATGTTTACAGCAGAAAGGGTTAATCCTAGAGGGACCTGGCACCCAGACCACTTCATTAAGCTGAAGTGGTCTGGGTGCCTATAGTGTCTCTTTAAGGTGGAAAATGTGATTAAGCTCTAAAGTATGCAGATATAATATGACGCATAAAGTGTGAAACACTGATGCAAATTTATTCTAATTTGCAATTTCCCCATGATTCCTTATTGGCATACGCATTTTGTCACATGGCTGAATTGTACCAGTAGGAAGTAATGTGGACAAATCTACCATGTTTTTTCTTGACAAACATAACTCTTCATATTCATGAGCAAAGCATGAAAAGTGATGCACCACAGTATGTAAAAATCATTTACTGCAAGATTAGTTACTTAATTTCCCTTTGACAACATTTGGCTTCTACACACTGCAGGGCACTATAGATCGATTAGTCACAACATTAAAGGGACACTATAGGCACCCAGACAACTCATTGAAGTGGTCTGGATACAGTGTGCCTTTTCCACTCTGTGTGCTGCAGTGTTACACATTGCAGTTCCAGAGAAACTGCAATGTTTACATTGCAGCACTAAGTCTACTTCCATTGACTGTCTCCCAAACAGCCACTGGAGGCGCTTCCTGCATCCAAACGGACCTTTGGTCTGGTATGTGACGGTGGACATCCTCGCGCTCTGCATGAGGATATCCAGCGTAAGCTTTTTTTTTTTCCCTATAGGAAAGCATTGATTCAATGCTTTCCTATGGAGAGATCTAATGTACAGCGCTACGGAATATGATGGCGCTATATAAACAATAACATAATAATAATAATGCGCTTATGGCAATTGCCTCGCATGAGCACCTGCTTGTCGCAGGACAGAGGAGGGGACTGAGTACCAAGGGACATCGGCGCTGGCATAAGGTAAGTAACGTTTTTTTTTAACCCTTTATTGACCACTTAGGGAGAAAGAGGGAGCTATAGTGCCAGGAATACAGCTTTGTATTCCTGGCACTTATAGTATCCTTTTAAAACCACCTGCCTAATATCGTGTCAGTCCCTCTTGTGGTGCCAAAACAGCTCTGATGCATCGAGGAGTGGATTCCACAAGATCTCTGAACGTGTCCTGTGGTATCTGGCACCAAGACATTATCAGCAGATCCTTTTAGTCTTGCAATTGGATTGCGATCTGGGGCAGTTGGAGGCCAAGGCAACATCTTGAACACTGCCATCAGGGAACACTGTGAAGGAGTGTACGTGGTCTGCAAAAATCTCTAGCTAGGTGGTAAGTGTCAAAGTAACATCCACTTTAAAGGACCACTTCCAAGACGAGCATTGCCCAGAGGATAACATGGTCTCCGACGGTCTGCCTTAATGCATCCTGCTGACATCCCTTCCCAGGTAAATAATGCACACGCACCGAGCAATCCACCTGTTCTAAAAGAAAACTTGTTTTACCAGGCAACCTTCTTCCATTGCTCCATGGTCCAATTTTGCCACTCTCGCCCCTATTAAAGGTGCTTTCGGCAGTGGATAGGGGTCATCATGGGCATTCTGACCAGTCTGCGCGTATACAGCCTCATATGTAGCAAACTGCGATGTTCTGTGTGTTCTGACACCTTTCTATCATTGTCAGCATTCTGTTTTTCAGCAGTTTGAACTACAGTAGCTCTTCTGTGTGATCGTACCAGACGGGCTAGCCTTCGCTCCCCACGTGCCTCAGTAAGCCTTGGGCGCCCATGACCCTAACGTTGGTTGACTAGTTGTCCTTCCTTGCACTTTTGGTAGGTTGCCTGATTTTTACATATTAGGGTGCATCACTTTTCATGCTTTGTTAATAAATATGAAGTTATGTTTGTCAAGAAAAACATAGATGTGTCTGTCCACATTATTTCCCACTGGTATAACTCAGCCATATGACAAAATTAGTATGGTAGGTACTAACCACTGCATACTAGGAACACCCCACCAGAAACTCTGATGTTTTGGAGAGACTCTAACCGAGTCATCTAACAATCACTATTTGGCCCTTGTCAAAGTCACTCGGATCTTCTTGCCTGCTCATTTTTCCATGAAATTCAAGAATTGATTGTTCACTTGCTGCCTAATCTATCCCACCCCACGACAGGTGCCATTGTATCAATAAAATATATCAATGTTATTCCCTTCACCTGTCAGTGATTTTAATGTTGTGGCTGATCAGTTTATAAGTATGTAAAAAGATATGCAAACTAAAATTTGGATTAAAATATCCTCCTTAGTGTTTACTAGGTCCACCATGTTTTCCTGGGCACATCATGCTTCATAATATTGAGAGCACATTGAGCATGCTCATTTCAGTTGGTAGCATCATATCGTGCAAGATTTGTCTTTTAAAAAACCCTTAAGGACACAGGCAATTGTTCAAATTCTGAACCAAAACAAAACCTAGAATTTGTGCTATGTGTTTTTATGTCTTTAAAAGGCCCCCAGACAACTATAGGCACAAAGTGTTCTTGGTGTAGTTCTATTGTAATTTTTTGCTTTGTTATTTAAAACACTGCCATTTAGTAGATATAGCAATGTTTCCATTGCAGGGCTAAACACACCTCAAGTGGATGTCTTCCTGACAGCTGTTAGAGGTGCTTCCGCTGTAAGAACAAAGTCAGACTTGGCTCTCACAGCTGTCCTACTCAAATGCATCTTGTAGAGAGCATTTGATTGGAGGAGGACTGGGCTGGCTATGCATGCACTTATCACGCCCTACGTTCCTCTAGGAGGAGATAGAAAAGACTATTGGGTGGCTGCAGGGACTGGACCTTGGCACTGTAACCTATTTTCTAAATTAGATTTAGAAATCTAAATGCTGAAGAAAACACTATAGCATTAGGAATACATGTTTGCATTCCTATCACTATAGTGTACTGTTAAATGCACATACCGTATATAAATATTTATATATATATATATATATGTTTTTAGGGGACAGAAGTTTTTTTTAACTAATTAATATATATAGAGAGAGAGAGAGAGAGATATAGATCTATCACAACATTTAGTACTGAATTAAATATTAAAAAGGGGAGGAAATGGTTTTGGACATTTTTTCTTCTAATAATTTTGACACATCAATTGCAACATAAGAAAAAGAGCTCAAAATAGATTCACATATCAACGTATCAGCCCTGACTGTTAAATGCCTCATCTCATACATCTAGAATCTATATAAGTATTTGGTAGATAATGCAAACCCTAAACCCTAAACCTGCCCCAATGCTTACACTAACTAACCATATACTTACCTAACCTGTCCCTAACTCTAAATCAGCACTGATCTTTACCGTATCCTAAATGTAATGCTAACCAGAAGGGATTCCCTCTACTAAGATCAGTACTTATAGCAACAGAGGGATTGCCAAGCTATAACAGTAGATAGCGCTATGTGGCTGCCATCTACTGGCAGTTTTCAGCTTGACAGAGTTCTCCCTGTAACATTGAGTTCCAGCGTGCTGCCTCTGACGATCACACTGTGTTCGGTGCTGCGTAGCTGGAAGAGTATAGCACAGATCAGAACTAGCAGGATGGATGCAGGAAGACCCTGTTGTGGTCTTGTCAAACCCTGGTGGTCTCCCCCAGACTGCAGGCAGCTTGAGAATCACTAGTGAGATTTAAGCAGATTTAAAGGGCTGTATGTAGTGTTCACTTGGAATGGTGCTGTCTGCTGGGTCCACTAAATATGGCACTGGCCAACAGAGAGGAGCAGTGTTAACCAACAGTGTTAACCCTGCTCACATCAAAACATTAGGACATGCCATCAGATCCTAACCGCATAAATCCCAGGCTTTGCTGGACATAGAGGCACATTACGTTAAGGGACTAATTAATTGTTTTCTGGCCTGCAGCCTTTAAATTCTTTATACTTGCCAGTACACTGCAATCAGACGCAGCAACTAGTGCCCTCTGAGACCAGGAAGATGCTCTGTAAATAAGGAGTTTTCGTTCTGGTTTTGGGGGAGTTTCCATATCCATTAAAAAACATACCCTGCAGGGGTGTATAAGATCTGTAGTTCGTATATGTATATGCAGTGTATATGTATATGCCACACAAGAATTATGATTGGTGCACAAAAGATGCCAATAAATTAGGTTTGTGCATTATGTTTACTTTGTCTATTCAATGTTCATGGCAGAAAAGACACTTAAAGGACCACTATAGGCACCCAGACCCCTTCAGCTTAATGAAGTGGTCTGGGTGCCTGGTCCATCCAGGGTTAACCCTTTTTTTCTATAAACATAGCAATTTCAGAGAAACTGCTATGTTTATATTTGGGTTAATCCAGCCTCTAGTGGCTGTCTCACTGACAGCTGCTAGAGGCGCTTGCGTGCTTCTCACTGTGAAAATCACAGTGAGAAGACGCCAGCGTCCATAGGAAAGCATAAGAGATCATATTTATTAAAATCATACCCAAGGGATAACATTAATTTAATGCAGGTCTTTCCATAGTCATGTCCATGTAAATGACATAAAAAGAGCTTGTTGTATTTATGTGCCATATAAATCCATAGATAGACCAATGTGGCTCCCCTGTATTGGGATATGAAGGTGCGCCTTGTAGGCAGGGACCATCTAGCATTAAGTAGTCATATGAAACCGGTTTCTGTTAATTTACTTTAGTGACTTTGACTAAACGTTCAGCACTAATTTACATCGACCTTCAAAAAAGGTCACCCTGTACAGAGACTGTAATAGACACCTCTGTGTCTGAAAGTCCACCTTAACCTTGCAGGAAAGCAATTATAAAATTTAAAAAAACATATTTTTCCTGTAATCATCTCCACTTACAGGTAAGATCTTTTCACTCTAAGTTAATGCCTTTTCTGTCATTTACAGACTTAACACTCCTTTTTTGATGGAGACTTGAAAGCCATTTCTTTCCATTTAAGGTTTGTTTTGTTCTTCATTGGCCAATCCCTCATTCTGACATTAATTGTGATATATAAGAATTGACATCCTGAAGTGGCCTCTCTTGTGTACTTTTATAAGTTCTGCCACGCAAAGGTGACCTGTAATATCCCAATTATGTTTTGCAAAATGTGTTTTACACCTTATAATACATGAGTGCTGTCAGACAGATGATGCTGAATTTTGATTTCTACGTTCACTGTGCTCAGTTACAACATTTTGAGAAACAGGACATGGGGGCTGGTTTGACAGCTGGCAGAGAGACTCAAAGCCAGCATTAATATTCTATTTTAGTTTCTTTGTAGGTATGCAAACTACAGGAAGAGCCATGCATGTTGGCACCGATAAGAGAAATTAACAAGGACTTACAGCCTTTTCATTTTTATTTGAATAGCAATGGACGTTGGACATAAAGTCTACTAATTAATTACAATCGACCTTTGTTGTTCCAGTTCTTATTATAGGCTAGTTCAGAAATCAAAATAGCCTGTAGTAAAGACAATTATCCATAGCAGAATGCAGAATAATGATAGGCTAGGCTAGTATTATATAAATACAGTAGTCTGCAGTTTTCAGTCTACTCTCTCTAAATTAAATGTCATTTTACGTTACATCAGCTTTACCTCTCATTTAGTTCCAAGTAGAAAATTACATGAGAATCGTACTAAATTGTTGTCTTCAAAATACGTCTAGGGATTAAAAGTTGAATAAGGAAGCCTTTTTAGTAAGAACAGAATTAATGAAATGTGAGAATTTGATTTGAAGTTAGAAGGGTAATAGAAAGGGTATTGGATATTGAAAGGGATATGTAGAGTAATCACGGTCCTTTAATTTGAGATTTCATAATGAGGAGAGCATATTAAATAATGGTCTATCATCTGTTTTTACAAACCCAATATAAATTTTGTGTTCTGCATGACTACAAAATATTTGGGTGATTTGGTCTGCTTTAGCAATACTTCAGAAAGGTTCTAGAGGAATAGGTTATCACAAATTGGAAAAGAATGGTCCTGGTTTAGTGGTAATTTGCTGTTCACACAGTCCCGCTTATAGGGGAAAACATTTTTACACTTCCCATTGCCTTCATTTTTAAAACTTCTGGAATAAAAGGGAATAATGACATGTCATACATGTCATGTGACCTTAAGGGGTTAAAGGAACACTAGCACTAGAACCACTATAATGTGCAATAATGGTTGCCGTGACAGGAGTAGTGTAGGACTAGCATCATCTGAGGTAAGCCCTGCACCGTTGGACTTAGCTCAGACAGAGAGCTTCCAGCTCCCTGAAGGCTATAGTGAAGACAGGCATCAGAGCTTGGAAAACTGCAGATAAGAAGTCAATCCATTCTAAAACGGTTTGACTACTCACACTGGGAAGGCACTAGAGTACTACTAGCACCAAAACACAGTAAAATTGATAATAGGTATTTTATTTCATTGTTTTCAAGTACTACCCAATAATATTTCAGCATTATGGACCCTTTAAAGTTTAACAGGTGTTTTAAAACAAAAAACAAAATCGAAATCAGCAGTACATGTACCTGTAGACACCAGGAGGAATCCTGCACTAGCACCGTTCACCTTATGGGGGAAAAAAAAAAAAAGGATTGCAGGATTAAGGAGGCAGGAATATTGCACCCAGACCACTTCAATGAGATAAAGTGGCCTGGGTGTCTGTAGTGTCTCTTTAATGCTTAATTTTTTACTTTTTTGAACTACAGTTCTCCTTCCTTCTGTATCTGGTATTTTCTGATCTGCAAGAAAAGTTTCTTTGAGAAATGTTTCCCCTGCAAAAATTTCATTGCAGCAGAATTCATGAGTATAGCAAACCGTGATGTAAAGATGAGATTAGAAGCTTTTGCACATGGCATTGTTGACGTGTCATGTTTCCGAAGACATCAATCCTATTTTTTTTTTTTATTGTTCTTTCATGAAAGCATGGAGAAGTCAGAGGCCTTGTTGCTTTTGGAATTTGAGGCACAAGCCTTGAGGATAAACTTTCTGTTCTTTCTTGTTAATTTAAAACATGCTCACTAAAGTGTGAATTGTCAGAGTTTCAAATTTAAGGCAGGAATAGATGAAATAGAGAAATTCTCCAGGCCAGTTATATATTTCCTTCAGCTATTTTGGTGTAACAATTGAAATTGACTTTAAACCTTCAGTTCTCTTCATCGTTGCTGTTATACCGAAGGATAATTTTTATCGCATCCATTAACCTTTAGCTCGACAGTTACAGGCCCACCACAAGGGGCTTTGACTTCTGGCCTAGGAAGAATGTTACTCCATTTGTAAAAAAAAAAAAAAAAAAAAAATGTAAAAAGTTACCCCAAGTTTAACGTCGCAAATTAGGAGAACAGTAGAAATTGGCTTTATACCGCTGGTCTTGTCTGAATAACAGACCTTATCAGCATTCAATCATACAAATATTCCTTCACTTCTTAATTGACCATTTTACTCAGAAAATTATCAAACTCTGCTACACAGTGACCCCCGTGCTTCAGTTATTGGCTCCTCCTCTGGGCCATTCTGTAGTATTCTGTACATCTATATTTAGATACATCTGTATTTGTTTGATTTATGGAATAGACTCACAAATGCAGTCTGAATACAACTCAGGCCCAAGGGCTAGATGTGGTGAACAAAAGAGGTTTAGGCGGCCCCTTGCCTGCCGAGGACTTCTTACCACTGAATATAATATTTAAGGAATATAGGTCAGACATGTTTTACACTTCAACCTCGGCCTAACTAAACACTGAGCTACTCTCCCTCCCCACCAACTAACGTGTGGAAACAATAACTTTTGTTTACAAAACTAAATTTAGCTCGTAAAGCCCCACATACGGTCTCATTTGGTTCTCAGCATGATGAAAACCAGTTCTTTAGAAATGTCTGTACCGGAGCGCCTTTCGGAATGAAATATTCTACATAAAGCACTGTAAAAGGCGGACCCCCTCCCTCCTCCTGTAAATTTTACAGATCTCACATTATTAATGTGAGCACGCTACAGGGATTATTTACCGACTCAGATGCCCTATATAGAACTGATGCAAAGTGTAAGTGCACACATAGCATAAGAGGGCTTAATGTTTACATATATTGTTATTATTTTACAGTATGGTGGTATTTAGTGGGCTGCTTTGCCAGAAATGCTATAAATTACCGTAGAAATACACATAACCATGATATTTGAACATCTTATTATTGTCACACCTACTGTATGTAAATGTTTTCAGATTTTGATCTATAAACAAACAATATCATTATAATCTCTAAAACATTTAGAAAAAAAAGCAAATTGTATTAATCGACTAAATTTAATTTTTTTATTTTTAGGTTTCTGTGAACAGCAATTTATACATAAAATGGCTATTTAATAACACAGGTATGTGCTAGTTATGTATCCCATGTCTCAAAAATAAGCTATTTTATAAATAATTTGGCAGTGCAGTGGATAAATGCATTTTTACCGTGTGTGTGGCTGTAGAATGCAATCTATTCAACTGCAGGTTTAAAAAGGGGGGGGGGGGAGGACGACAGGGCATGGCCCCCAGGTCACTTCATTGAGATTAAATGGTTTGGGTGCTTGTACATTCCTTTTAATATATGTGTGTGTGTGTGTATATGTGTGTATCTCTCTCTCTCTCTCTCTCTCTCTCTCTCTCTTTTTTATATTTATTTATATATGTGTGTGTATATATATATATATATATAAACTCCTTGTGTCCCGCACTCACTGCTCCCGGTTTTGTAATGCCCTGGTGCTAATCCTTGCCATAATATAGAATACCTTGTAGGAAAGCACTCACAGGACTTGATATGGTTCAAAAACAGTGCTTCTTTATTGCAGCAAAAATTTCAAGTAGAAAGTGTCTTTCTACTTGAAATTTTTGCTGCAATAAAGAAGCACTGTTTTTGAACCATATCAAGTCCTGTGAGTGCTTTCCTACAAGGTATTCTATATATATATATATATATATATATATATATATATATATATACCAATAGAGGAGATGACTAGCACTCTCGGATTCCAATAAGTAGTTCAAAGTTATAAACTTTATCCATCTTTAAAAATAGCTGCTCAACGTTTCAGTCCACGTCTGGGACTATATATATAATCTCTATCTCTATATCCTGTGCTAACACATAATGCAATACAGACACCTGTGTAAGATAGATTGTGTGTGTGTGTGTGTCCACATTCTTATTCCCATAGTAGTTGACGCTGGCAAAGTTCACCCACACTGCTGTACACTGATCAATCTATTGGCCAGCAGTTTGCCTAGCAGGATGTATAAAGTAAATTACTTGCCTTTTTGACACCTAATATTCTATACTATTTACATTGATTTACATGGAACATTATTTGTACTAAAATTACCAGTCTAGCTCCAGTGTTTTATGTGAACCCTCCTAAATGTTTTACATATGGCTCATTGTTGACACTCAGATGATTTTAATTAGTTAATCTGGTAATTGGTATTCCATATACTCTATGTTCCTGGTGTAAATTAAAACAGAAATTAGAGGTAAAAACCAGCGGAAATTGCAGAGATTTTATGAAATGGTTTTTAAGTAATGCAGTGTAAACAAATCTGAAAACCAATCTATAATTCACAGGCAGTAGAATTATTCATGTTTAAAACTTACATCCGTGCATGGCTGCCAGATCCCATCAAATTATTATTTCCCCACACTGATAGTGGAGTACAGTGACTGCCGGGATGTCACTAGCTGAATGTTGACCAAACTGGAGTCTTGTGATATCATTATAATTCTATTTACCAATGAGCACAGCACCATTGACAAATTCACTGTAGCTAAAAGGACACTTAACGCATTGGTGAAGGGTGGAGTGGATGAGCTGGGGATTGAGAAATGGACATTTCTATATTTAAGAATATGCTGACAGTCAAATATAGATTGCTTGCCATGTTATATATGTTTTTATGGATCCGCAGGCTACGTAATGGTTTTAACCATTTATGCTAAATGCAGTGAGGAACACATAATTGGGCTCGCTCTTGAATGCATGCATCGCTTTGGCAGAAAGAGTTAAGATTGCACATTTCCTACAAGCATCCTTAGCATGTAGAATAATAGACTTAGACACAGGAAGATTGCAGAAAACTGGACATAAGATAAAAGCCTCTGTACCAATTACTACAGGGACCTGGGAAATATTCATTATAGGTAAACCAGCATTATAGTCAAGCCAAATAGATAAGACCGGAATTAACCAAGGAAAGTGATAGTGCTTTTCAGAGCTCTGGTAATAACTCAGCTAGAATACACTTCAGATTGAGAGATCGGATTTATGGAAAGTCCATCAATAATCTAAAGACACCGCAAAGATGCACAACTACTACTAATATAGCACCGGGAAACACATGATCTGTGCATTTTAAGGAAATCAGACCTGAATCAGTCTAGACCAGTGATAGCATTTGGCTGTATTTGCATCATGGGTAGTCCATAACAGCGTGTGCTCCCAAGCTTGGCTATTGGCATTCCAGAGGTAAAATGGAGAAAGTATGAACGACTTCACTGGGGAAACAGTAACAGGAATACAGCCGATTGATTTCTCAGCAATGGGTAATAATGTCATCTAAGAATAGCTCATGGAATACATGCAATGACCAAAATTCATAAATTGTTTCCAAGATTGACACAAATAATATTTATTTTGCACACAAATTAAATGCATAGATTGGCTTTGATACCTTTTTAGTGGGCCATAATATTCTTTGATTAAGATATGAAATTGCATAAATCATCAAGAATTCGGGAGTATATTCTTCAGACCAAGTCTTTGTTCATTCATTAGTGAGTTGTGATGCATTGAAAACTATAATCAGGGGCCATATTAGTCTAAAATTTGACATTTTTCTAATTCATATATTTTCACACAAATTTTAAAACACCTTTCTAACTAATGTAAGTTCAGCACAATTCGCTCTTTAAAGAACAAACCTCTACAACTCCTTACTTATTAGTCAAACCTCCAAGATCTTGAGAGTTTATATAATCTAGCATCCTGCTTTCAGTGCCATAGCATTAGTAATGAGCTGTCACTCAATTACTTGTAGGACATGTTCCCTTGATGCACTGTCACCTTCCTGCCTTGCACTTGTCCATGGTGAGATGGAAAGGTGAAACATTCTTTTCGTTGGCTGAGAATTTTAGGAGTCATTCACACACATCTGTGCTGCTAAGGTTAGACCTCTTTGCTCTAGGGTCTTTCTAATCTATTTGTTCCCTTTGTTTAGTTTGTTTCTCACCTTTTTTTTGCGGTCCCGGGACCTACTTCTCTTCTTGCGATCCGATTCTTCCTTTTCTTTTTGCTCCTGGACAGCTTGAGCCTCTATATCCTTTATCTTCTTTAATTGTTTGGCGGCCTGCGCCATTGTGACCGGCCCTCAATCAGCGGAGGGTTCTCCGGTTCAGCTCCAGGTATCTCTCACAACAGGACAAAACACACAACTCCAGACTGTTTGATGTTCACAGGTATTGCTCAGAAACTCCTACTCACAGCCTGGTGAGCTTGTAACCGATCTGAAGGTCAGCCACCACTGCCAGGTACACCCTAGAAAAGTGTGAGTCTTCCATTAATACATGCATTTTGTATGCTATGTCTCTTCATACATAAAATCTATATATTTTGCCCTTCACATCAGTCTGACTATTTGCATACAATAGTCAGCTCCTAGTGTACTCATAAAGTAAACCACAGACTATGAATGCCACAGACAGACTGTTTGGTGACATGCAACTCAGATCCACCATATTACACTAAACAGAGAATTGGTGTCAATTGAGTTGAAAGATATAGGCCAAAATAAAAGTTGTGGAAAAATTCTACAATTTCACTGACTTGACCCAATTTTTTTCAATTCGGTTTCAAATCAATTCACTGACTATCAAAAAAAAACA
This sequence comes from Pelobates fuscus, assembly GCF_036172605.1. Lineage (NCBI taxonomy): Eukaryota > Metazoa > Chordata > Amphibia > Anura > Pelobatidae > Pelobates > Pelobates fuscus. Next base: position 262,129,044 of record NC_086319.1, on the reverse strand, counting down.
AACAAAAAAAAAACAATCCTAACTAAATAGCTGAGCAAGATTCAAGGCAGAATTTAAAAATGTTTCCTTTTTTGCTACTTTGGCCTAACATATTTGTAGTTCCCTGGTGAATTCCTGACATTTCACCATTTAATGAATGACCCTGCGAGTTGATTCAGATATATTAATTGGTGCTGTTTGTTATGCCTTATCCTTGCAGAAACATAAGCATGGCACGCAATAACACAACACGTCACAACAGGCTGCAGGGCATCTCGCAAAATAGACCAACACAATACGTGACTCACATACAGAACCGTTAATACACACCACACAGTCTATATTGCTAGTTATTAAACACTGCACTGTTATACAGCAACAAATACACACAATAGGCCCACATGCCAACTATTTAGAGAGTTACAAAGCCTCACGCTTCCCAGGTGCTCTAAAATACAACTCCCAGCACTCCTAACTATGCCTATCCCTCTTTCCAGCCCCATCTCGACTCCAGGCTCCCACTGTCTGCAGCACATTACACCACTTTCAATGGATGAACATACCGGTGGAGGAAGAGCACAGCAGCCTTTGCCTGGCTGAGCTTGCTAGGAGTTGTAGTCCAAAGGAGCCGGCAGACCAGAGGCAGCCATGGATTACAAATTTCATAATAAGTCATAGACAATTAGAGTTCTTGTACATAATATATTGTGATTGTGTCCTTTTACTAGTATACCACAAAGCAGAAACCATTTGTCCCTAACCTTAAACTGAGAAATACACAAAAAAATTGCCAAGCAGAGCTGCATCTTCTTCTGAATCCGGAGATAGCAGAGATGGTGCCTTCCTATACACTCCATATCAGATCTCCCCTAGTACCCCTATGTGTGGCTGTATGGCCTCTCGCATGCAATGCACTCGGTGTCCTGTAGACATCTTCCCTGATGGGACACAAGCAGCACACTATCACTGCAGTGCTATGGATTCAGCTTTCCCTGAAATGTATTTCTCCCTCTCTGTATGTAATCCATTTCTTGTTCCCAATATCCTCTCTTTTTTCATCCTTTTTCCATTCTCCCCTATTAGATTTAAAGCCCTCCCTTTCTCTCCTTCTGTCCTCTTCCACCTGCTTATTAGGCATCCATCTCTCTCCCCTTCTGTCGCTTTCTATCTCCCCCTTTCACAGTATATAGATCTATCACCACAACACAGTCATTTTACTATTCCTCTCTTCATTCCTCCTGCAGAAATAGTACCTTTCCCCCTTTTCTCACCCCACTGCCTGCATTTTCCTCTGTGCCCCTCTCCAGACCCTCTCTCCCCCACCCCCAATGCCTGCAGCACAGCATACCCCTCTCCCACAGGACACAGTCCCCTCTACATTTCTGTGACCTCTTTAATATTGCACCCCATGCAGTGCAGTGCTCAGCACATACCTCTTTTGCTCCTCTCTATCTGTATTTGCTGTGGTACCACTGCATCCTGCAGCCTGTGTGCTGTCCCCTCACACTGCAGTGTTGCTGATGCAGGCGAAACACATTGCTTCCTCCTGCATCCTGCTCACCTTCCTGCACTCTCTCCCTCCCGTCTCTCTTCCCCATCCCCTCCCTCTGTGCATCAGGACGGTAGATGCTTACACCCAGCTTTTCTCCACTTACTCTGGCTGTCTGTACGATTTCAGCATGTGTGTATTTCTGTCTGTGATAATATCTGGGTCTGAGTGTTTGATTTTGCATGTGGAGGTACTATGAGTCTATTCTTGTGTATACACGTCTGAATGAATGTGGGAGAGCAGTGGCTGCTGTATACATGTGTATATATTTATGTTCAAGTACATATGCCTTTCAAAATTATGTGATTGTAGGTTTGCAAAATGTATATGTACGTATTATTGTGTATGTTTTGTTTGTATTGCTTTTACGTGTAGCACGATGTTTGTGTGTGTTAATTACTACCCTGGTTTATTAGCACTAATTCATTTACTCTCATTCTTAAACCCCGCTGTGTATTTGTCTGTAGGGTTTGCTTGGTGTGTGCATAAGGGAACACAGAATGATCTCTAAGATAGAGAAAGTGTAATCCTTATAGGCACAGATTTATTATTTATAAAGCGCTAGCATATTCTGCAGTATTATAGAATACATGGGTAAATGAAGCAAACGTAATTATGACAAAGCCTTACTAGAACATTTTTACAATTTAGAGGAAGTGGAGTGTAATTACAAAAAAAAAAGAAAGTACACCATAACCCTATGATACAGAAGAAGGTGTCATTATATTATATGAAGCAATGTGTTTGTTTGTTTGTTGTTTTTTGTTTTTTTAGGGATTTTTTAAAGAGTTGGAGACCAGAGAAAATTTTGTTGGGTTAATGAAGTGCATTTTTAGAGACAATCCCTCACGAATCCTGGAGGCGAGAGTTAAGTCAATAGTAAAAATGAATGTATGTATTATATATATGTTAAATGTATTGCATAGTGGAGGGGGGCAGGGCCTGACAGCCTTGATCGCCAGACGTGAATTTTTCTAGCTCCTGCACACTTGATCTAATACGGGTGAAAACCTCGGCTAATCCAGCGGAATACAACCCTAAACTACTTGGGGACTACCATTATTACACCCAACTAATCACTAAAACGGAATCTGGGTGCATCAGCCTGCGGCCTTCTGAAGCCGACGGTCGATCTCCCAGCTCCGGTCTTAACCCCTTAAGGACCAAACTTCTGGAATAAAAGGGAATCATGACATGTCACACATGTCATGTGTCCTTAAGGGGTTAAGCCTGCCAAAAAAGTATGAGCAAAACCTCCCCCCCCCCCCCCCCCCCCCCTGGACCGGCGGGGGATATCCCGATCCTCACTGGGCGCACCTACACCTCTGCAGGGTCAAAAGGGCAACCCAGCGTCTGAGACAGCGTGGTCCCCCAAGATGGTGGAAGCGCTGAAATCTCAACAAGCCCATGCAAGTCGTGATGGCCTGTCGTGGCTGAAGATCTTCGAGGCTAAATTTAAGAAGATTTGTCAAGCCTTCTGGCTCCGCTTACAAAGACGCTCGTACCAACATGCCTCTCCGCTCTGGAGCTACTCCGCAGCTACTCGACCTCCCACCAGGCGTAAGAAGCTGAATCCAGCCCGATGCCCTCAAACCAAGAAAAGCTCCCGGCTTACCATAATCCGATCCCAGTGGTGACCACCATGGTGAACTCTTCCTGCAGCATAGCCCAAGCCTGACCGACCGCAAAGCGTAGCCATGAAAAGATCAGCTGTATTGCATAGTCGGTGCGATCACATACAATCAAAAAACGTACTATGTGGATTAGATAGACAGACTGATACTGTATAACTCTATATCCTAAGGATGTACACCATTTAAACAATATTAAAAGAATCACTTTTATTAGAAACTGCAAATATAATATCCACAAAGTAACAAGAAGTGAAACCGACAATAAAATAGAATCAAGCATACAGCTCAATCCAAGCCTACCAGGGACAAAAAAAACACATTTCACTAATCCTAACCCTAACGTTTGGCATTATACAATGCCTTTCTCAAGTGGTGTGTTATATGGAGTTTAGCATTTTAGGGACTTTGGTATAGGATTTGCACCCTTATGGTTTTTGTTAAGAAGTGTCAGTGCCACCCAATGGTGTATTGTTTTATACTGACTTTGTGTAATGCAGGACCTAACCTTAAGTTAGCTCTAGGAAATACATGACCCACTCTGTCTGAGTTGTCTAGAAGTCACACTCCTAGGGAGCAAGATAGGAGCTATGGAAAGGGGTTTCAGTGTGTATATCTCTTTCTCATCAGCACATCTCTAATCATTAATGGCAGCAGTGCATGTCCCAGTACTAACACTAACAATCCTAATACTTATTTTAAATCTCGTAATGTAACCAGTACATCTCAATGAAACCTATATTAGTAAAAAAAAAAAAAACATTGTTTACAGAATCCCGAGATAGTAAAATGTGTAAAGTAAACTCTATTTTCTAGCATTCATCTTTTTATCTTTATAGACAGACAGGAAAGTTTAATTCTAGTGAAGTGAAAACTAAATGGCAAAATTTAAACAAGAAAAAATGCTGATCTGGAACAATTCTACAACGATTCTTAGCTATAGTCATCCTAAGGGGGATACCCAATAGCGTTGACTCCACAGAACTACCCCACTACCTCAGACGCCTCACAGCCACGCTCCTACCGCACGCCCAAGCCAAAAAATTCACACTAGACGGCTTCTCTAGGATCAGAAATGCAAGACAAGCCACAGCTCCACAAGTCTTCCTCATCCGGTGCCACTCAGTGGCGGACAAAATCAAGCTCCTTACAGCAGTCAGGGGAAAAACACTGCTTGCTTTCGAGTCATCCCACATTACCTTCTACCAGGACTTAACAAGAAACACGCTGTTGTAGCGCAGGTCCCTGGCACAAGTGACGAGCAGTCTGCGCAAAGCTAAAATTGAGTACAAATGGACTCTACCAAGGACTCTGACCGTAACCAAAAGCGGTACCACATACAATCTCTCCTCACTACAGGAGGCAGAACAGTTCCTGCGCACACCAGACCCGCAGAACAAGAAACTCCCATGACATCGCACACCTGGGATCCTTTTAGAACGACTCAATTCATCCCCAGGAACAGAGAGAACTGACCTGCACTGTAAAAATTGTAGCCAGCAAGCATACAATGCATTAACCGATTACTGCATTACCTTTTGTTTTACCTTTGATTTTACTTGATGCTTTACCTTTTGTTTTTTCAATGTATTGCTGTAACACATGCACCCTACAAAACTAACTCACTCTACACCATAGCTGCTGCTGACCCAACCTCAGACAAGACTCATTTTGACACACAGTACACCAAAAGCTCCAGGGAGAGTACACCTCCTCCCACCCCCCTGCGACTTCCTCGGTAAGGAGTCAATTCCCAACCCGCTGGACGTCCGCAGAGGCACAAATGGGCTCAATGAGCGTCAACCGCTAACCTACACACAAACGAACACACGCAGACTTCACAGTATTCACTCGCAGACATAAACGTCACTGAGGACAACCATTTACACACGCAATCAACCCCAACATGGAACACATAAAGGGGCACAAACGAGCAAACGGCTATCTCCAGACAGGCAACCCTCGGGTTCTTTACCCCCCCACACTAATACAATCCTGGCACCTGAAGGGCAAAGACACACTCCTAAAAATTACTCCAATGTTGCCTTACTTTGACACCAGCTGACCCATAAATTAAAATGTGCAGAACTAGCTGACACCACAGGTCAGAACTGACAGACTGATATATGCCTAAACTATGTTGTGATGTCATGAAACACTCAAAAACCCAGCAGGCTGTTGTGGCCATACGGGTAGTATTGTAACTAACCTTGCACGCAAAAATAAAGAATTGCAAAAAAAAAACAAAAAACGGGTGGATACCAAAATATCTCTAAATGTGTATTTATGTTTTATTTTTTGTTTTTTCTTTCTGTAAATTGTCTACCACCTTCCATTACAAATGCATCTTGAAAAGGCGTTGTACAAAAGAAATCATCAGTTCTGCCTAGGGATTCCATATAACATTGCCTAGTTACTTTCATCTAAATGGACACAGATTATATGATGAGACAATACAAAGAGATGGGGTAGGGCGGCGCCAGCAGAAAAAGAAAGTAACGTAAAATAATCCAAAAGAGTCTCGCTAGAGCAACAATGCTTGATGACATGTAGATGAGTAGACTTTTCAGTAGGGGTGGGTGTGTCCTAATGTCTCAGGGTATTCGGATATATAAAAAACAAAGAGACAGGGGCAGCCAGTAGTGCAACATGTCTAAAATCCAAAGAGTAAAATAGTAGTAGAAGGTAAAGAACTCACATTTAAAAGAGCCATGGCCAGCTCTGGTGTGAATGGCATACAGCGGTATAATCCCCGCTTATGGGATATGTGATATGTCTATCAACACCGTCTGGTCATCCAAATAAAAAGAGGCGACAATAGTGCTCTCAATTGGATAAGAGTAAGTAAAAGTAAATAAAATAATACTCACAGGCATAGAGCAGAAACACTGCTCTATTAATAAGGCGTTGGTGGTATGATCCCTACCTGGGATTTCTTTAAGCACAGGAACAACAGTAAAAAGCCAGGAAAGTAAAAATAAAAAGTGCATAAAAATACAATAAAAAGAGAATTGGCACAGTAAAGTAACCAAAAACCTGTAATTGATCTAAAATACAATATAAAATAACCATTACACGTTTCACCAATATAGGCTTTCGCAAATGTTATAAAGAACATACAACCTGGCTAGTAGGAGTTTGAATCTGGAAGGGATTAGTATAAAATTGGCGCCAAAATGGCATCATATCAAAATACATCATTATATACTTAATGGATAAGACAAATAGTGGTAAATATCAATAGATAAATAGGAAGAAAGAAAGTGCTAGTGCGCTTAAAACATATACAGACACCTCTAATATATAAAAGTGACTTGCAATATGCAAAACAGTGTTAATATTAAAAAACCCAAACAAGGTGTGTGAAACGAAAACACTGACAGGTGTATACTTATAGCCTGCCAATGAACAGCTGGATACTGTAATAAAGGAGACAAAAAATGGGGGAGGGGGGACAACAGAAAGCACTCCTAGTGCAATAAAGTTAATAATATAAAAATATAAATAATCTCTCTAGCGATAAAAAACTCACAAGTAAAGAGTGGTATAAGCCCCACTCATGGCTATCAAGCCCAGGGAGGATCAGCCCCTTGGGTGCGTGGGATCAAAAGAAAAGCTCTGGTGACCACTGTGTCAAACTCGAAAAATTTTAATTCACATAAAAAAACACCGGATGTCCTAAAGATGCTCAAAGATTTTGAATGGAAGGAGGGATATGCTTTAGTGACCTGTGATGTTACCTCCCTATATACATGCATACCCCACGAGAGGGGATGTGCTGCTGCCAAGTACTTTCTGGAGTTAGATCAGACATTGGAGCAGAAACAGATTGACTTTCTTATTGAATGCATTAGATGGACTCTAGAAAACAATTATTTCTGGTTTAATTCCCAATTTTTTTTACAACTTAGGGGAACTGCAATGGGCAGTACCTATGCGCCCAGTTATGCTAATTTATTTATGGCCCATTGGGAACAGAGTTTCATCTATGGGCAGCATGACTGGAGCGCACGGGTACGTGCCTATCGCAGGTATATCGATGATATGATTTTTATTTGGGAGGGAACAGAACAGGATTTTAATGATTTTTTACATTTTATGAACAATAATATGTGGGGTATTCACCTTACTAGTTCTTTTAGCTCAGAGTCCATAGATTTTTTAGATCTTGAGATTTTTATAGATGGAGGAGTCCTGAAGACGGAAACCTTTTTTAAGAAGGTGGATGTTAACGGATATGTGACCTATAGTAGTGGGCATTACTCCCCATGGCTGAACAATATTCCGAAGGGCCAACTCCTAAGACTGAAGCGTAATTGCACAGAGGAAAAGAGGTATCAAGAGCAAGCACTGGACCTTGTGAAGAAATTTAAGGATAAACAGTATCCGGAGGAAATTTTAGAGAGAGCTATTGATGAAGTGAAAGAGGTAACACAGATAGAACTGATAGAGAGAACACAGGAACAAAATAATAACCTAGGTGATTTTAAAGATGTTTTAGTTTTTGATTTTAATGATCAACACAGGTCGGTTAAACATACAATAAAAAAATACTGGCCAATATTAAAATCAGATAAAGATTTGGGAGATTTATTACCACCTGAACCTAAAATAACCTTTCGAGGAGCACCCAGCCTAAGAAGCACTTTAGTGCATAGTTTTCATAAAGAAAAGACGAAGAGACCACCTGGTACGTTTCTAGGAGAGTCAAAGGGCTTTTATAGATGTAAGATGTGCTATGCATGTAGGACTGGTAATAAGAAGGATACCAAAACGGAACTAACTTTTAAATCAGAGAAGACAAGTAAGGAGTATAACATCAGAGAACATATTAGCTGTCATTCCAATAATGTAATTTACCTTCTCCAGTGCCCATGCCATCTACAGTATGTGGGGAGGACTACACGTCCTCTCCATATCAGAATAAGGGAGCACATGTACAATATTAAGAGGGGTTTAGAGTGTCATAGTGTCTCTGAACATTTTAAGAAAATGCATAACCAAGACCCGAGTGGGTTGGAATTTATAGGGATAAAACGGGTTCTCAGGGATTGGAGAGGAGGTGATTTTATCCGTAAGATCGGACAGGAGGAGATGCGCTGGATTTTTTTACTTGATACCTTATCCCCGTCCGGTCTTAATAGGGATTTTGAGTTATGTAATTTTTTATAATAATTTTTTATAATAATTTTTATAAAGTTCCTGTCCCTTTATCTATTTGTTTACAGGAGATGGTATGTTTTATGTACTATTTTTTTATATGTTATATTTTTCTGTGTGTTTTAATTTCATTCCCTTTTTTACTCTATATACTTATCTTACCTTACCTCACGTTGTATGATTATCATCTCCTTTATATCTTTATGATGTGTAACTCTGGAAGTTTTCATTTAGAAGACTTTCCCCTTTTTCCTCCAAATATAGATTCTTCTCTGGACTGTTGTATTTACTAGCTATGGGATGTGCCCCTTCCATACAGGATTATATGTACTTAATATAGGATAATGTTTTTTGCACATATGATGTTTCTTTAAATATGGATTATATATAATACTTTTTTAATATTGCGGTGTATAGGTGGCTGATATATAGAATATGACTTATTTTTTTAGGGAACTGTAGGAGTTTACCGGCTATTTTTAAATAAAAGTTTTTGTACAATTGAATAATAACAGACTTTATATGGACTAAATGAACTTTATTTGTAAAGAGAAGCTTTTGCATAATTGAATAATAACAGACCTCATATGAACTTAATAAGGTTGAAAGGCCGATTGGATCACGGCCTCAGGACATATGATACTTAATGGGTTCTCCAGTGGGAGGAGATTATGCTCGTTTGAGAAAGCCCCAAGAGGCGGGGCGAAACGCGTCACGGGACCACGTGATCAACACACACGGAAGTGTTCGTTACATATCAGCAGGCAGGAGACACCACTACGAGCAGGGGAACGAGAACAGGATCTAAATACCGTCCTCGTAACAGCAACAGATCCCCATTTGGTGTGGTGAGCCTGCAGTGGACTCAGTCGTTTTAAAGTGTGCAGATTGGAGTGTTTTTTTATGTGAATTAAAATTTTCGAGTTTGACGCAGTGGTCACCAGAGCTTTTCTTTTGATCCCACCCACCCAAGGGGCTGATCCTCCCTGGGCTTGATAGCCATGAGTGGGGCTTATACCACTCTTTACTTGTGAGTTTTTTATCGCTAGAGAGATTATTTATATTTTTATATTATTAACTTTATTGCACTAGGAGTGCTTTCTGTTGTTCCCCCTCCCCCATTTTTTGTCTCCTTTATTACAGTATCCAGCTGTTCATTGGCAGGCTATAAGTATACACCTGTCAGTGTTTTCGTTTCACACACCTTGTTTGGGTTTTTTAATATTAACACTGTTTTGCATATTGCAAGTCACTTTTATATATTAGAGGTGTCTGTATATGTTTCAAGCGCACTAGCACTTTCTTTCTTCCTATTTTACTGTATACCATTTTGCCAGGGTATTTTGTTGGTGCTGCTGTCTATACCCAGTTTTCATTATAGAGGTGTTTTGCGCCGATTTATCTATCTTGTATACTATCAATAGATAAATGGTTGTAGATCACTAGTAGGTGATATGTGAAGGAAAAATATGATATGATGGTGGAATAAGTAAATTACAAATAAATACATTTAAAACACGGCGGCCATCTTGGTAGGGGAAGATAGTGGTAGCAAATGCCTGCTACAGGGAGAGTAGATTAGCTGGCCATGTTAGTGGAGGAAAAAAAGACATCCCTAGTGTTTAATAAAACGTTGCTGTATTTAGAAGTGAGTAAAAAAGTGGTAATAATGGGTGAAATAAGAATAGCTAATAGTAAGATAAGAGGGGACATATATAGTCTAGTTTTGAGGTTTTTTTGGTGGTCATACCTACATACTGGAGGCCGCATGGGCACTCTGGTAAATAGATTAAAAAAATAAATTGTGTCACAGCTGATAAAATCCTTAAAGGATCACTATAGGGTCAGGAACACAAACATGTATTCCTGACTCTGTAGTGTTAAAACCACCATCTAGCCCCCTAACTTCTGGGTGTCCCCTCGGGCTTGGTGCCAAAATGAGAGCCTGGGGCCTTTCACCTCATTCACCACCTGTCCTACCCATCCGGCGGGTCGGTGAATGATGATATTGATAGGGAAGTGTCGAGGGTGTGTTGTCCATTGTTTGACAGGGCTCTGGAATTGGTACAGGAGGCGGGGTCGGGGTCGTGGCTGGCCAAGTCTGATGTTGTGTCAGCGTTTCGATTGCTTTCGGTCCACCCTGACTGTTTTCGCCTACTGGGGTGTCGGTTCAAGGGGTCAAATTTTTATGACGTGCCTGCCCATGAGCTGCTATTTCATGCTCGTATTTTGAGATGTTTTCGACGTTCTTGGAAAGGGTGATGTCCCAGGTGTCGGGTTTGTCCTCCTTCACCCACTACCTGGCCGATTTTCTGTTCGTCGGTTTGCGGAATTCGGAAGGATGTGCATTTTTGTTGACGGCATTTCAGCGGGTCACGGCGGAGTTCAGAGTCCCGGTAGCAGCAGGCAAGACGTTTGGGCCGGTGGTTAACTTTTCTTATCTGGGTATCGAGATTAATTCTAGCAAGATGATGGTTTTCCGGTTACCAGAAGAGAAGCTGGGGCTGTTGCTCCACATGGTCGACCTTGTCAGAGGCTCAAAAAAAGGACAGATGCAATCGCTGTTAGAACACTTTAACTTCGCTTGTAGGGTTCTGTCCATGGGAGAGCGTTCTATCGTCGCCTGTCCTTTGCCATGGTCGGAGTAAAACAACCATTCCACTTTATACCCGTTACGAGTCGTCTTAGGACGGATCTCCAGGTGTGGAGTGCTTTCATAGGTGTCAATCGTGTTGGTTGCATGCGGAGTTGTCTAACTATGAGCTGGATCTGTTTATCGATGCTTCCGGTTCAGTGGGGTTTGGGGCATATTTTCAGGGGCGTTGGTGCGCGGCCTAGTGGCCCTCAGGATGGCGGGGCTCAGAGCTCATGGGTAATAGGGCATTCCTGGAACTGTTCCCCATCGTGGTCACTGTCGATTATGGGGTGCTGTTTTTGCGAACAGAAAGGTGGTTGTTCACATGGACAACATGTGTGTGTGGTACAGGTGATCAATCGTTTCAAGTCTGGGTCCCCCCCAGTTTTGGCATTGCTCAGGTGTCTAATGCTACTTAGTCTGAAATTTAATCTATCATTGGTAACCAGGCATGTGCCGGGTATAGACAATGTCATTGCAGACTCTTTCTCGGTTTCAGTGGGACCGGTTTCGGGAGGCAGCTCCGCAGGCTTTGCAGACGGGAACCCCGTGCTCGCCTTATTTGTGGAACCTGGTTTCAGACATCTGAGACGCTTTATACGGGGGTCCTTGTCGGAGTCTTAGTGGAAAGCTTATACTGCGGTATGGCGCCACTGGTGGGCCGTGGGTAGGGGCGGTGACTTTTCGTCTGAGGCCGGTAGATTGTCCATTACGCTGTCTCTACTGGAGTTGCTGTATTTCGCAGGTAGGTCGGCCGCGTTGGCCGAACAGTGCTTGTCTGCCCTCTCCTTTTTTTTTTTCTTTTTGTAGGATGGGCGGTTTTCACGAAGGTGTTTTTTTGCATTTCACACATCTTAAAAGGGTGGAAGAAGCGACACACCCCGGACAAGCAGCAACCTAGTTCAATGGAGCTGCTGCTGCAGTTGTTGGAATTCCTTCCGGAGGTATGTAGCTCTGCTTATGAGGTTCTTTTATTTCGGGTAGAGTTTTCGTTCAGCTTTTTGGGGCTCTTCGGATTGGGGAGCTGGTAGCTCCTAGGGCGAGCTCCGAGGCAGCATTGCAGGTTGCCAACGACTTGGTATCCGCTCGGGGCGTGCTCCTGGTGATTCGACACTCAAAGACGGATCAGGTGGGTACTGGAGCGCGGGTACGAATCGGCCTGACGGGGGGTTTATTTTGTCCAGGGTACTTGTTGCAGGAATATTTAGTAGCCAAGGGTGGAGCCGAAGGCTCGCTGCTGGTTCATCGGAATGGGTCGTCCTTGAGTAGGTTTCAATATGCTAGCGTAGTACGGCGGTGTATTGGCAGGTCGGGTGGGGACCCTAGTCTCTATTCCACTCATTCGTTTCATATTGAAGCGGTGACCCAGGCCAGCGTGTTGGGGCTCCCAGAGGAGGCACTTAAGCAGCTGGGGCGATGGGAATCTGGTCGCCTTCAGCTATATGTGCAGCCGCATTTACTGTGATGTTCAATTGTTGTTATTTTTTTTTTTTTAAAAAAGGATAATGTCAATGTTTAACTTCTGTTCTTTGTTCCATAGGACATATTCCCTGTTATGTATGGATTCTGCATTTGAATCTGTAACTCTGGCCTGGTACATTGTAGTAATTGGGTGATTGTGAAGGTTTTTATGATGGCTTCCGGTATCTGGTTCGTGGTAGGCACAATGGTAGTTGGAGAATTTGTGATCAGGGGCATGGTGGTGATTGTCGTAGGTTCTTTGAGTGTGTGGTTTGAATGGGGAGCGGTGAAAGGATTGCGTGCAATGTAGTGTTGGTGTTGTGACGTATACTGGGGTGGTTTAAATGTGTGAGGTCTACCATGGAAAGTGGATTCGGGAGGGTACTCAGTGGGGAGATGGTTGTCAGAGATGTATTTCTTATAAAGGTGATATGTTCTTACTTGTTTATTGGCATAGTCGTGTTTATCCCTTATATACCTTTTAACTTTTAAGTGTTTTGTATCCATCTCTATTCTTTCAATTTTGCTTTGGATTAGGATTGAATTTTGTTTATATACATTGGTCTCCATAAATGGCACAAGTTTGTCTTTGAGATCATTAATTTTTTTTGTCCAATAGGGACAGCGGTTTACTTTTTTTTTGTAATTAGAGTCTCCATAAGCCCAAATGTACATATTTCAAGTTTCTTGAACCATTCTTCCATAAACTCTAAGTCATCTTGGTCTGAAGTGGGCAATTTTAACAGTCTTAGACCACGGGGAGTTATTTGTTCGTATACGTATGTATTTTTTTTTAATGTAGCTATTTCCCACTTTAGTATGATTTCAGTAGCTAATACTCTCTCTAGTTTAGTGAATAGCTCCTGATGGCTTAAGGTATGGTGTCTAATGGGAATAGGACTGATAGGTCTAGTGGGTTCAGTGTCAAATACATTATTTACATCATTATTAACATCAATGACTTAATTATTTCAAAAATTAAAGATAGACATAATGGAAGTTAAAAAGCAGCCAGAGAACCGAGGGGATAAGGATAGATATACAAAAGGAAAATCAGCGCTAATTAACAGACAATATGTAGATGGGCAGCAACCCAAACGAAAGAGACCCCTCAAATCCTGTGATAAATAGATTCTTAGCTATATTCGCAGGATAAAATAATACCTATATTGTTGTGATTAAAATGGTGGATAAAATAATTAAAAAATTTTAGATCTTAACATTTTTATTAAAGATGACAAAATTCATCCGAAAACATTTTTTTTTTTAAAAAAAAAGTCTGTGTCAATGCAGCTATTGAGCAATCTAGATGTCACTACAAACCCTGGTTAGAAAGTGCACAACAGAGTCAATTCCTACGTCTCCGTAGGAATTGTTCCCAATTAGAATATTTTAATACACAGGCCAATATTCTAAGGGATAAATTCATAAAAAAAAAAACTCACAAACCCATCTTAACACCACCATAAATAACATTAGGCAAAAACAAAGAACAGACCTCCTAACATACAAAAACAAACCAACCACTAATGCCATGCTCCTTCCGGTCATTTTCAACTTCAACAACAAAAGTGGTCATATAAAGAAAGTCATTAAAAAGCACTTGCACTTCCTAACACAGGATGAAGTACTAAAAAACAATATACCGGATAAACCCAATATTGTTTTTAGAGGTGCCCCTAATTTTAAGTCGATTCTAACCACCAATTTTACAAAAGAGACTAAACTTAATACTACCTCTTTTTTTTCCAATGCCAGTGGATTTTATAAATGCAAGCAATGTATTGTTTGTAAAAATACCGATCCCTCTGTTCCACCCAAAACTACTTTATTCAAGTCAAATATTACTAACAAAACTTACAAAATTAAGGATTTTATGAGCTGTCACACAATTTTTTTTTATCTACTTACTGGAGTGCCCGTGCAGCCTCCAGTATGTAGGTATGACCACAATAAACCTCAAAACTAGACTGAGTGAACACTGTAGAAACATTAAAAAGGGATACCTAAATTACTCAGTCTCTTTTGCTTGCACAACAATGACACAAAACAACTCAAATGCATAGGTATCAAAAAATGTGTGATTTCATAGAGGGGTGGTAATATTAAGAATATTCTGGGCAAGGCTGAAATGGAATGGGTGTTCAATCTTAAAACATTAACCCCCTCTGGTCTTAACGTAGATTTTGATCTGTTTAATTGTATTTAATTATGTACACCATGATATATATATATATATTATATTCCCCTACCTATGTATTACCTACCTATGTTGGTCAGAATATCTATCGTGATTTATTATCGAGATTTTAATAATATTTGATGGTTTTTTTAGCTTATATATCACTTTTAAAAAACCCACTTGAGAATATCCTGTTGTTATCTTAGGGCTATTCTAATAACCGTTGTTTTCATTTACAGCATTCTGATTAAGAACGCCCCTACCATAACTACTTTCTCCAACTTCCTAAGATACTTCTTAAAAAATATAATTCTATTTTTATATATGTCCCCTCTTATCTTACTATCTATTAGCTATTCTTATTTCACCCATTATTACCACTTTTTTACTTACTTTTAAGTACAGCAACTTTTTATTAAACACTAGGGATGTCTTTTTTTCCTCCACTAACATGGCCCCCTAATCTACTCTCCCTGTAGCATTTGCTACCACGATCTTAATTTATTTATTTATTTGTAATTTACTTATTTCACCATCATATCATATTTTTCCTTCACATATCACCTATCAGGACACTCGATCTCCTTTGCTATCGATTTTTATTTCATTTTGAGGTTGGCAGATGCCGTTTTTCTGTCGATCTCTCAATCAAAACACTGGGAACTACATTTCCCATTACACCCAGCGGCTGGCTAACAGCCATAACAACTCATCCAATGCTCATTTTTGTTATTAAATATACTACTAGTTGTGAAGAAATGACTCTGTTATCCGGTATTTCTGCCTGTTTCTTGCTATTTCTGTATGTTTTCAATCGGCAGATGGAACTGCCGAACAAAGACCACCCCTGACTCACTTAACTTCAAAGCCGGCATCACTTTCACCCTCTAAGTGTGCGGCCGGCGTTCGTACTGTAGAACGCCACGTGGCAGAGAAAACCGCGGCCATCTTTTTTTCAGTCAAACAAAGGCAGCGGGACTTGGTCGTCGAGTGTCTGGAACTAAAATCGGACACTCGACTTCCCAAACGAACGCTGGAACTATATGTACCGACTAGCTAGAAGAGCACTATTCGGTACATTTGTGTATGCGAATGAGGGGAACAATCGCTGCTAAGAGCCAAGGGGATTCGGTTAGTATTTATATTCGTTTTTCTCCTTTTTCTAAAGTGTCCGGCAAAACCCCACGAACCTATGGAACTATTTTGGGCAGCCCACCCACGGTGAACCGGTCACAAAGGACTTCCATGGTTTTTGCGAACCCCTGAACCGATCTGGGTGAAATTTGAATATGTTGGTCACCCAGATCGGGGCTATCAGGGGACATAGGAATTGTGGGGATACCCCATGTATAAAGGGGTGCTCCAGAAATTGGGGAAAACAGTGATTTTTCAGTCTGGAGATAATTAGGTTGTTACTGTATCAGACCTGATTATCTCCAGGGCTAGGGGAGGGAACTATATGTTTATGTTGGGTGTGTTTTATATTTTTACTGTACAGGATTGGATAAATGTTACTCCTCCCTGTGGGATGTCCCCTTGCATGGGGACCTGCATAAAAAGCCCTGTATGTGAATAAAGCTTAGTTCTACTTGTATCCTGATCCTGGACTCTGACTGTTATTTGGAATTCGTATGCTTTACTAAGGGAATTATCTTGTGAAGCTATTTGTATTTCGTATGGATTTCGTTCCTTGGGACTACCGAACGGAGGTCTATCTACATTAGCCTCTGGCGCTTCGGGAGGAAACTACCGAAAGAGGTTTGGCTAGACGTGGTTTCCTTACACTAGTGATCTACAACCCTTTATTTATTGATATTTAACAGTGTTTGTCTTATCCATTATGTATATAATGATGATGTATTTTGATTGGATGACAGTCTATGGTGCCAATTTTATACTAATCCCTTCCCTATTTAAACTTCTACTGGCCAGGTTGTATGTTCTTTATACCATTTGAGAAAGCCTATATTGGTGAAACGCGTAATTGTTATTTTATATTGAGTATTTTTGATCAATTAAAGGTTTTTGGTTACTTTACTGTGCCAATTCTCTTTTTATTGTATTTTTATGCACTCTTTTTATTTTTACTATTGTTCCTGTGTTTAAAGAAATCCCAGGTGGGGATCATACCACCAACTCCTTATTAATAGAGCAGTGTTTCTGCTCTATGCCTGTGAGTATTATTTTTTTTACTTTTATCCAATTGAAAGCACTATTGTCGCCTCTTTTTAATTGGATGACCAGACGGTGTTGATAGACGCACTCTCTTCAAATATCCCATAAGCGGGGATTATACCGCTGTATGCCCTTCACAACAGAGCTGGCCATGGCTCTTTTAAATGTGAGTTCTCTACCTCCTACTACTATTTTACTCTTTGGATTTTAGACGTATTGAACATGTCTTTGTCTTTCATATATACAAATACCCTCAAACTCCAGCCCCCAGATGTTTCTGAACGTCAACTCCCATGGTTCTTTGAATTACATAGATAGCCAGAGTCCACTTGTGTGATGGAACTCCTGTACTCCGACTGAGTACCTACGCCAGATCAGCTTGTCCCTCCCCTGCACCACTCTGCCTGGGGACTTAATTTCATTATCCTCATCCAACACAATCAGCTCCCTGCTGTGCCCTCACAGTCCTACAGGCCCAGGACACAAGATGTCCAACAAAACCCCCTTTTCATGTACCGTACTCCCACACAATATATATCCATGGGAAGCTTGTCACAGAGCACCCTTGCTGTCCAAATAGCACCATGATCGGAGAAGCATGCAAGAGTTACAGCATTTTAAAGATTTACTGTGTCATCTTCCAACAAATATTAGAAAGGTACATTTCTCAGTATGCACCATTGGGAAATAAATATAAAAGAAACAAATTACAACCAATGTGGCTTAGTAGAGAAGTAAAACTAGAGATTAAAAATAAGAAAAGGGCATTTAAATCGGACAGATCAGATGCATCTTATAAAAGTTTTATAAGGAAGCCAATAATGCGTGCAAAAAGGCGATTAAATTTGCTAAACTTCAAAATGAAAAAAATGATAGCTAAAGAGAGCAAAACCAAACACAACGCATTTTTTAAGTACAGAAATTCTAAAAAAAAACTAAAAATGTAAAGTGTAGGTACACTTAAAAACTGAAACGGGGGTGTTAGTTAATGAAGACCAGGAAAAGGGAGGAATTTTAAATAACTATTTCTCCTCCGTATATATTAAGGAAAAACCCATGGCAATAGATGTGCAAATGATTGCTACTAAAAACGTGCAGAATAATTGTAATTGGTTAACTCAAAACAAGGTGCTGCAGCAACTAAAGAAAGTTTAATATAAACAAAGCTCCAGGGCCTGACGGTATCCATCCACGAGTACTTAAGGAACTAAGTGTAGAAATAAGTGAACCTCTGTTTTTAATCTTTCAAGATTCTTTTCTTTCAGGAAGTGTTCCGGAGGATTGGAGGAAGGCAGATGTGATTCCTATATTCAAAAAGGGTACAAAATCCTTGCCTGGAAATTATAGACCTGTGAGCTTAACTTCTGTGGCTGGGAAAATTAATTGAAATGCTGTTAAGGGATAATATTCAAGAATTCCTTGAGAAGAACATGGTTATCAGCAAAAATCAGCATGGTTTTATGAAGCACAGGTCATGTCAAACTAACTTGATTGCGTTCTACGAATAAGTAAGTAGAAGTATAGATCAGGGTGTTGCAGTGGATGTGATCTATTTGGATTTTGCCAAGGCATTTGATACAGTTCCACACAATAGATAAGTGTTCAAACTCAAATAAATCGGTCTAGATGAAAATGCTTGTTCTTGGGTAGAACATTGGCTTAAAAATAGAGTACAGAGAGTTGTCATTAATGGTCAATTTTCAAGCGGGACAGAGGTGGCAAGTGGTGTCCCTCAGGGTTCTGTTCTGGGACCTCTTCTATTTAACATATTTATAAATGATCTTGAAGAAAGCATTGAAAGGCATGTTTCAGTGTTTGCAGATGACACAAAACTGTAAAATAATACAATGTGAGCATGAAATGCTATGAGAAAGGTTAACAAATTTAAACCTATTTAGTTTAGAAAAACGTCGCCTGAGAGGGGATATGATAACATTATAAAAATATATTCGGGGCCAATACAAACCATTGTGTGGAAATCTATTCACAAACCGGACTTTACATAGGACACAAGGTCATGCGTTTAGACTGGAAGAAAGAAGATTTTGTCTAAGGCAAAGGAAATATTTTTTTACTGTAACAATAAGGATGTGGAATTCTTTGCCTGAAGAAGTGGTTTTATCAGAGTCCATATAGATGTTCAAACAGCTACTAGATGCATACTTGCAAAAACAGAATATTCAAGGATATAATCTTTCTATGTAGGGCAATAACTGCTTGATCCAAGGATAAATCTGACTGCCATTCCTGGGTCAAGAAGGAATTTTTTTCCTAGCTTGTTGCAAAATTGGAAGTGCTTCAAACTGTTTTTTTTTTTTTTGCCTTCTTTTGGATCAACATCAAAAAACAAATGTGAGGAAGGCTGAACTTGATGGACGCAAGTCTCTTTTCAGCTATGTAACTATGTAACTGTGTCGCAGCCATCGCCCGCTCCGGCAAGGAGTTCCAGGCATGCAGTGACTTAGTCCCAGTCTCGCAAAAAGAGTTCTCAGACTCCTGGGGAAGAGAGTGCACTCAAGTCCCAGGTATCCTGGAATGCCTCACCTACCCTCCAAATAGCTCTCTCTATTTGGAGGTCACGGGACCAAGTGACACCCATGTAAAGATTTACCAAGCATTGGCACAGTTACAGAGTGTTTAAGGATATCTGTGGTCAGGTGCTCAAGGTATAAAACGAGTCCAGGTGCTCCCTAGAGGTTCCTAAGTTCATCTCAGTCCCCCATACACCTCCCCAAAGTGACAATATCCCCTTTTAGATGCTGTTGGGACCAGACCCCTAGTCCAGGGGCAGGAGGCTGGCCTCCATGCCTCTGCAAAAGTCCATGGCACGTTAGCTTCTGTCACAACTTGGCACCATCATTTTTCCCAGTATTATCCTTTGTAATTCACATCTTTGAACACTGCCACTAGATGTCACAATTTAAAATAAATGTTTCTTTTACATAGTTTTCTAAAAGTCTCAAAACATATCTCAAAAAAGATCTGTATGTGTTTGCACATTCAAAAACCTTGTTTTATGTTCTAGTATAAAATGTTTTTCCATGCTGTGTTCCCATGCATGCAAAATCTGTATGCATTGTGTAGACATGAAAAGGGGGTAACTGAAGCCTTCTATGGATTGGGGGCATTACTTTGAAGTTACTGTTTGCAGGTGAGTGATATTAAGTAGATCTCCAGTAAGCAGTGTGTCATCTGTAATGGGTCTGACAATTAGCACTTTGATACTTGATCTTTTAAGTAACATTAGGAATGTACAAATACTTACACAGAGTCCAGATAGGGCTGTACCAATATTACAGGTGCATCTGTCTCATAAACTAATGTAATATTTAAAATGTCTCAAATATAATGAAAACAAATGTTACACATGTACAAACTGGAGTGGGAAACAGTGGAGTAAAGCAAGTCTCATGTACACATAGACAGACTCATCAGAGAGTATTTACAAATAAAGCACAGCCTCAAATTTACTACTGGGAAGAATATGTGTATACTTTTAAAACATGATACATACTTACTATATATCATATAGTAACTTTGATATATATGTTGATCTTATTATTACTATTATTGGTATTTATATTGCGCCAGCTTATTCCGCAGCGCTTTACAATACAAGGGGAATTTACCAAATGAGACAATAACAAAATGTAACAGGAACAATAGGTAGTTGAGGACCCTGCTCAAACAAGCTTACAGTCTAAAAGAGGTGGGGTATAAAAACACAATAGGAAGGTGTAACGGATCACCTGGTACCTCCGCCAAGGACCGCTTCCTAGCTGGAACAGTGGGTAAAACCTCAGGACTCTTGCCCTCAGTCGCCGTGGCTTGACTGGGGTCATGGAAACGCCACCTCCTTCCTGGAACCGAATGGGGAGTTAGCTCTAGTCCTTACAAGGACTTTCCCTATTGAGTCTCCTTCAAGCTGGAAGAGCAGACACAGGAGCAAATCTTCTTTCCCTCAAATAACAGGATGACACACGGTTTTGGAGTATAAGCTGGAATCGCAGTTTAATGTAGGCACTTTGCCTTTTATACAAGTTTCTCAACAAGGTTGACGCCCAGGTGGACCTTGTTGGGCACAGGTCACAAAGTATGCAAGCTGAACAAAACAATGTAACAATGAACGACACTCCCACATACAGTACACAATCCCTCACCTCTGCCTGCGATACAATTAAGTTGTATAGTACAATAATTAAATTATCCCTAGACAGAAAAAACACATATTTTTATAAAGTCCAAATAAGTAAACATATAAGTCCAAAATACAACATATTCCCTGATAGCCCTGATCTGGCTGAACAAAAATCAGCCAGATCAGGGCTATCAGGGAATATACAAAAATCACCCAGATCAGAGCAGGGGTTCAGGAAATTCCTGGAAGTCTATTTTTGGCTGACCGCACGCATGGTTTCATGCCCAAAACAGTTCCACAGAATCAGGGTTTGCGGCCAGTCTAGTTCAGTAGTTTGCAAATGAACAAACTACCGAACTGAGTTAATAGTCTTACCCTTGAGCTTGTTCCCTAGATGAATGATCTCACCGAACAGTGCCCTTCTAAGCTGAATAGAAACGAACGCAGGCGATGATGATTCAAGTTCAGCGGTGTTCGGGAGTTTCTGTATCCGATTTCAGTTCCATGAGATTCATGTCCAAAAAACGCAGCCTGCATTCATGCGAACAAGATGGCTGCCACCTCATGTTGTTCATAGGAATCGCGGCCACCCAGACGAACAATTAGAACACTGCGGTGAGAAATGTTCCAATTTGTTAATAGGTGTTAACAAGCTCCAGGGTCGTCTCTGTTCGTGCGGTTGTTCTGTAAACTAACCATATAGTCCCAATTGCACGAGCAGAGCCTGTTTGAAGTATATCAGCCAATTCTAGTGCAGGGGCCATAGTCACAGGGTAAAAGGCTGGCAAGTAGTCCCCTCAAAAAAACTTGCAGGCGTGAATTTGCAGTAAGGGTGCGAGCAGCAGAAAGGAGAAGGTCACCAGTACAGCAGAGAGACAGAGAGGGGGCATGCCTATGAATCGGTGAAGAAATGTAAGAGGGGCTAATTTAGAGCTTTAACCCCATTATAGAGAGAGAACAAAAGGGGACCAAGAACTGAACTCTGAGAGACTCTGACTGAGCCAGGACGAGGAGAGGAGGTGCTGTTGGAAAAAGAGACACTAAAGGAGTGTTGGGAGAGATAGGAGGAGAACCATGAGAGGGCTGTGTCACAGAGTCCAAGAGATTGGAAAAGGAGGCCATGATCAACAGTGTCAAAGGCAGCAGAGAGGTCAAGAAGAATTAGTATGGAGTAGTGGCTTTTGGATTTGGCTGTGATTGGGTTATTCGTAACTTTAATAAGTGCAGTCTCAGTAGAGTGGAGGTGGCGAAAGCCAGATTAAAAAGGATCGAGGAGGGAGTTGGAATTGAGGAAGTGAGTCATACGAGTAAAGACAAGTCTTTCTAGGTTTGAGGAAGAAGGAAGCAGGAATATGGGACGATAGTTGGAATACAGGTCTAGGGATGGCATTTTAGGATGGGTATGACCGTAGCATGCTTAAGGGGAGCAGGGACAACACAAGATGAAAGAGAGCAGTTTAGGATGGGTGTTAAGGATGGTACAAGACAAGGGGTGGGAAGGTACTGGATCAAGCAGACAGATGGTGGGACGAGCGTAGAGGAGAAGCCCTGAACCACTGCACTTTTTGTACATCCTTCTCTGCTCTAAATAGTTAGAGCCATCTCATCCAGGGGAAACCCTGCTGGCAGCCACTACAATAAGATGGTTGTTGGTCTCTTCATGGATATTTCTTGCCTAGAGCCTCAGCCCATCTCCTGCTAAAAACATTAATTAGCAGATAAATACATTATGCTATGAAGGGATGAATCTCATTGACTTTAGATATTATATGGTATTTAAACGTTGCCCCTTTTTTTATCAAGTGACCTAATTTATGCTACTTGGAGGGGATGAGGCATAAAACAATACCAAGGACTTGAGGGAGCTCCAGGTACCAATGGAAAGAGCTATTGTTAAAGGTGACCAGGACGTACCACTCTGCTCTATGGAACTCTGTGTGGGATTGGAGGATGCACATGGCCCGGTCAAAACTTGACATCCATATAATTCGAGCTAAACACCTTTGATCCGTGAGCTTTCCCAACAGTATCCGCGCTCACAGAAGAGCTGTCCTGGGGTGGTATTGGTGTGGGGATATGGGGCAGGGAACTTATATTGTTATAGAAAACTGTTAATCGTCGCCAAGGTGTCTGGCTGCTAATAAAATTATCAGGTCAGTTACAGACACCTAGACACCCGGTATTGTGCAATGTCTATTGTTTCGCTGGTGTCTCCCTGTTGGGTGACCCAGGTATAAAAGAAGTGACATTCTGACAATAACGCATTCTTGTTTAACCCTAACATTAAGCCTCGGCTAATAATTGGGGATCAGATATAATCACTCTAGGATCTAATCACTAAGGGGGAATGGGGACCCTGGCGTTGACATCCAAGCTACTTACGGATAGACCGCCACAGAAGGTATCCTCAGTAGAGACTGGAAGCTGTAGTTTGTGATATGTACGGTAATATTGTTGGTCCTGAAACTTTAACTTACCACCTACAATGATACAACCTTTCAAATGTACTTAAATGTTTACACAATCAATATTCCTATTGCGTCCGAGCTTTAAAACTATAACCATCTCCTTTCCTTCATCTACCCTGATTGAAGTGGATTTAAATGGTTACATCATTAAGGGATCATATCATGAATTTACATCCAGCCTGTTTCATGGAAACAGAAACAATTCCTAGTGATTTGTATGCAGTGTGTGGTATTCATTGTTAAAGCACAATAGCTGGAAGAAAAAAAAAAATCCAGATTTTAGTCATCACCTGGATGTTTACCCAGGATAAAATCCCAGGGAAGAGTCCTTCTATTGAGATCAACACAAGGGTGCACTTGGAATAAGGATGCCTAACCATTTTGTTGCTAATGTAGCAGGATCTGTATAAACATCTCCAAAAGTAACAGAATTAAAGCTGGACCACGACTCCTTAAATAATGTAACAGGATTATGCAGCATACCTTCAACATTGGCAGACTTCAGGGTGGACCACCTATAAAAGCATAGATTTTAGGCCAGACTACCACTTAAATAGTTCAAAACTATTATTTATTTATTTTTAATTAATTAATAACTTTGAGAGGGTGAGACCTATAGAACTTCGAGAGGGTAGGTCTATAGAACGGAGAGTAAAACTCTTTTAGCTGGACATAGGGAAGCCAAAAATGTAAAAATACATCTGGACTATAGTGGAAATGTAATTGATATTTGAGATGGGATTCTAATTGCCTTAACAAATTGGCAGTCAAACCACAATAATAGTTTGTTCTTAAAACTGTAACCTTACATTGTGTCCTGGAGTGAAGATACATTAAAGGAATACTATAGGGTCAGGATCACAAACTTGTATTCCTAACCCTATAGTTTTAAAACCACCATCTAGCCCCCATGAAACCCCCCTAAATATAGTAAAATTGTACTTTTAGTCAAATCTGCAGCTGCTTACTCTGCCCCTGATCTGCCTGCTTGGCTGACAACATCAAAAGTGATTCTGTGAGCCAATTGCAATACTTTCCCATAGGATTAGCTGAGACTGTCAATGAGGCAGATCAGGGCCAGTACAAGTCAAACACAGCTCTGGCCAATCAGAATCTCCTCATAGAGATGCATTGAATCAGTGCATCTCTATGAGGAAAGATCAGTGTCTCCATGCAGAGGGTGGCGACACTGAATGGCACTGGCCCAGGAAGCACCTCTAGTGGGGAGTGTTTACTGCAAGAAGCCTGGAGGGAATGATTCTACTTGCCAAAACAAATACAATAAGCTGTAGTTGTTCTGGTGTCTATAGTATCCCTTTAAAACTATTTGTTGACTTCATTTTATATCCATCTCCTTGTCTCAGAGGGGTGCTAGTGTGTTTAATGTTTGAAATCCAAAGGGAATATCTATATGTATACTCATTGGATATGTTTGTGGTAATTCAATAAGGCCACAAAGTGCTTTGTAATTGTAAGATTTGGAGAAAATCCTTTTAATTTTACCTTAAATTGCACTCAGAGTATTCATTTATTGACATTTGGTACATATTGAGGGATAGCTATAGATGTGCAGATTACTTCCAACCAATGCAGGGTTTCTAAATACCAATCGACAAACATGTCATACTTTGCAGCAGTCCTCTGCTCATTCTTCCACCTTATCCTTTGACATAGGGCAACTAAAATTAATCTGTGAGCTCCCTCTCCCATCAGCCTTGGGTATATAGAACCCTTTATCGTCCTAAACGGGTCCATGTCCCAAACATCAACCAGTATTAACCTGAGCAGTGTTTGCCCCATCACCTGACCTTTATGTAGTAGGTCAGAGGGTAACGAACAAAGAGCAGTGGTCTTATCACACCCCTATTTACTTGGAGGGTGTGGTTTATATGAGCAGGTGGTACCCACCTTCTTCTTGCACCTAATATATGTGCCAGAGGACTATCCAATCCTGGTACTAACTGTCAATGTAAAAAAATTTTTTTTCTATTCAATCTTTAATACATATTTCCGGTAAAATGACGGTTGTCCAGACTTCCCCATAGCTATTAATTCATACTCTGCTCCCTGCTTACCCAACGCCCTAAATAATGTATAAAGTCTTAGGTGCTGAGTGAGCAGGTCATTTATAGATGCTGATTCCAAAGCAAACGATACACAGGAGAATTATGGGAATTGTTGATTGTTTTCAGCTTTTAATGTTTTAAAATAGCTTCATTAAATCCCTGGTTGTCTGGGAGTACATCACTATTACAGCCTGTTTAGGTGCATTGCCTTCCATTGCTAGGGTTAGGACACCCCTTAGCATCATTGTCCATGTTTATGGTTGGAGAGCAAACCAGAACTCAAGCTACTGTGGAATGGCTGAGCATGGTGGTTGTTGATGTCCATAGTATCTACCTTGACGTTTAGGGGCTTCTACATCTGTGTTAGGAGTACACCTGTCCTCAAGCTGCTTGCAAGGTGCAGGGTTAACCCAGGCTCCCACCATAGCTGACACCCGTTTTGCTGCAGTAGTGTGCTTCCTGACAGAGATTGTAATGGCAATGCACTCTTATGAAATCAGCATTATTTTGATGCCATTAGCACTACTATAACTACTGTAAACTCTCCTTTCACGGTTCTACTTCACAGGTCCATTAGTTGTAGGCCAGGGGTTCCCAAAAGTAAGATCCCCAGATGTTTTAAAACTACAGCTTCAGTGGTGCTTTTGCCATCCAAAAAGTGTTCCAAAGGCATGCAGAGCATCATGGGAGTTGTAGTTGTACCCCTGTATGTATTTGTGCATGTGTAGCTAGTTTTCCATGCCGTATGTAAAGAGCAATTGAAGGAAAATTATTCATGGTTTATGGATGACACAAAAAAGGTTTATTCACTGAATGGTGAAATTGAATAACAAACTACACTTTTTAGGCTGCTTTGGGGAAACAACACACATTTTTCTAATTTTCGAACTACTTTGGAGTTTATTCACTAAAAGAAGACCTGAAGGCGTGCCTGCATAAATATGCCAGAGTTTTCAAAGTAAAATAATTTAATTATTTCTTGAAAAATATAGATACCTACATATATTACATCACCCTTAGATTTTGATGGATCAATAAAAGCCATTTCACATGAGCAGTTCTGAATTATCTCTCATTAAGCACCTTGGAAAGATATTGGGAGTGCCAAACAGAAAGCTCAGCCCTCAGGATTCAGTACCAACTATATTAATTTATTAAATATTGTATGAATATTATTCCTGTAGTTTCCAGTAGTAGTTTAATTTTAGCTTTCAAACGTTGCTCAGTCTCAGTGTGTCTTCTATAATAAACATGTTTTCATGCAAATTCATCAGGCTGGAAGCAGCTGATATTCTTAGGGGTGTTAACATAAGGTATCTGAAATTTGATAGCAACAAATACTAAATAAATCATGTATTCAGGACTCACATCCCTAATGACTGAATAAAAACCGAAGGGAGCATTGCTCATGCCAAAAGAAGATGAAATTGACCTCTTGGCTACTATATGGAATGATTTAAAGGGACACTATAGTCACCTGAACAACTTTATTTTAATGAAGCAGTTTTGGTGTATAGAACATGCCCCTGCAGCCTCCCTGCTCAATCCTCTGCCATTTAGGAGTTAAATGCCTTTGTTTATGAACCCTAGTTACACCTCCCTGCATGTGACTTGCACAGCCTTCTATAAACACTTCCTGTAAAGAGAGCCCTATTTAGGCTTTCTTTTTTGCATGTTCTGTTTAATTAAGATTTTCTTTTCCCCTGCTATGTTAATAGCTTGCTAGACCCTGCAAAAGCCTCCTGTATGTGATTAAAGTTAAATTTAGAGATTGAGATACAATTATTTAAGGTAAATTACATCTGTTTGAAAGTGAAACCAGTTTCTTTTTCATGCAGGCTCTGTCAATCATAGCCAGGGGAGGTGTGACTAGGGCTGCATAAACAGAAACAAAGTGATTTAACTCATACATGACAGTGAATTGAGCAGTGAAATTGTAGATTATGCTAGCTTTAGTGTACCTATAATCTTAATTTTATTAATGACAGGAGGCGAGTATTTGCTTAAGTCTCTCTTTACTAGAACTCCACAGCAGCACAGAAAAAACAACCAATCAGAAAAAAGTTAGATACTATAAAACTCCCCTCCCCATGCATCATTTCCTCTTTCAAGCTGCGACAAAAACAGAATAAAAGGCAGAGAACCTCATGGGGAAGAAACGAAGTCCTAGACACGATGAATATAATGACGTCCACCATCCGAGAGTAACCGTCAAACTAGATAGTGTTGATGGACTGTAAGCTGAAACGAGAGAAAAACAGAATCGAACAGGTTGATTATCCAATGAAATGTACTCTGAATAAACATGTGTGCACCCATGTAGCAACCAAAAAGACCTTAAATTCTAGATATCCCAACCCTACTTATGAAAGAAAAGACATAAGAGCATGTAACAGGTAGCAGAGACAACAAGCAGAGTTGCATACGTACCTGATCAAACCAAACTATAAACATAGAACAAGGGAGGGATAAAAATGGGTGGGAAATACTCGCCTCCTGTCATTAATAAAATTAAGATTATAGGTACACTAAAGCTAGCATAATCTACAATTTTATAACATGACAGGAGGCTTCGTATTTGCTGTTTCAACGCTCAGATCACCAATCCAACGCTGGTTGTGTCGCTGGTACCTATTCCAGGAGATAGCGGAGTAATCCTAATTGCACTTACCAACTGCGAAAAACGACAGTAGACGGATCAATGAAGATGTCAGCCGATGAAGCATCTCAAAACACAGAAAAAACACCATCTGCTGATAGATCCAACAAACTTGTTGTTGTCACCCGCTTCCTAGCGGTTGGGGCCTGAGCTTGCAAACTGACCTATCAGCTATATTCCTGTAATTGTAAAAATAACGAAGGCCTTTTGCGGATGCAAGGCCGCGAGAAGAAATTGCCACCTTGTCTCAACTCTTGATCTGTAGGGTGGTTCCTTCGATCGTGTCAGGGTCATCTGGCGACGCGATCTTGCAGGTAGATCCCCAATCACAAGGAATGTGTCTAAGTCCACCACCAAGACGCAATATAACCGAGTATGATCCTTTGTTCACTCCTGGTCTACCTGGTGAGATGTCTCATCCGAGAATAAACTGTAGTGTTGTCAATTAGCCGTATCCTAAGTGATTCCGACATTCCAAATGGACTGTGTAATCCTCGGACTCTGTAGAGAAAAGATTCCAAAAGGACGTCCAGTCATGGTTCCGAACTGAACTCGTGTGGAGGAACAGTGGTCGACTAATTTCTGGAATAGAGAATCCCAGAAATATTCAAAGGGATGGAGAGTGCAAACCGGAGTGCAGATTTCCATCCAGGTATGTCCTCGCCTAAGAGTGAAAGGCGTCTGTGTAGGAGTCGGGGTACCCCAGGTACTCTCCCAAGGTCCGTAGGTCTCCTCGACGGTAGTTGAAGAGTAGGTTAGCGTGAATCAAAAGGCAGAATGGCTCCCGCGAGGGGTAAATAGCTAATAGACGGAGAACCCACCAACTCCGAATCCT
This sequence comes from Pelobates fuscus, assembly GCF_036172605.1. Classification (NCBI taxonomy): domain Eukaryota; kingdom Metazoa; phylum Chordata; class Amphibia; order Anura; family Pelobatidae; genus Pelobates; species Pelobates fuscus. Next base: position 262,100,106 of record NC_086319.1, on the reverse strand, counting down.
GTTCGCCAGGTAAGCGTTCCGAGGAGATGGGGCCGTCCTGCCCCCTTCTCCCAAGATCGTATGAGCAGGGAACTCAAGCCAACCGGGATGTCCGGTCTTACCATGTGAACCATGTGTGCGGTTACCTAGGGGCCGGATAACTGGCCTTCCTTGATCTTGGTACCCGAGCAAGGCAGTGTCCTTTCGTTCCATGAAGGTTTCCGTAGCTCCTGTCATCTTGACATGGGAGAAACGGTCTGTGCGGTTGGTCCGCAATAGTCTGGATATCCAAAAACAGAAAGCAGGTTTCCGATTTATAAGGTGCAGAAAATACCAAAAACCTGCACTCTCGTAATACCTGAGGCCATCCGTTAGCCGTACTATCTCCAGTAGTGTGTGTACCTAAGTGATCCAGACCCAGTAGAGCCCTCACAGGAGATAGAATAGAGGGATCCAGACTAAATTTATATCTTGTATGACTAGGCAGTCCTCTATAACGAAATCAGTAGTACGGGCGTCAGATCTAATCGAATGCAGGAGGGACGCCCCGCTATGCAGTCACCGATGTCTTGCACAGGTACAAGCCTGTGTAGAGTGTCGAGTGTACGAGAGAGCCGCATTCTCATCTAATGAGATCGACTAACGTGATAGCGTCCGGCCGATAGCCTGAGCGGCCGCGCCTGTTAACAACCAAAACAGTAGGGTTTACATCCGTGACCGGTTCCTTCTATGAGAACGTGTCCTCCGAACATGTACTCTGTATCCAGCCCAGTATTCGGCTGCGCCCTCCCATAACAAATCAGTGTCCGTCCTGTATCTGAGAGGGTACGCTCTCTGTTCCTGAAAATAAAGTATTCTTGAATCGGGATGATGGAGGGCCGCACCCTCCTGTGGTCCAAACTAGAGTCCCTAGAGAATCAGGGTGACCAATTGTAGGGTACACCCAATACCAATATCAGTATAAGGCTGATGGCAATCCACGGAAGAAAACAACAATGGAAAAGAAAAAACTACCAACTGTCCGCCCGGATCCCGTGCGCGCGCGCGGGGTCCAGGACGACCGTTGGTAGCCGGAGGAAAGCTGGAGACGTTCTCCGCAATCCACAAGCACCCGGGAGGTCGGGGGAGGTCAAGTCAGGCCTCTCGACGACCCGAGCGAAAGGAAAAAGAAGTTACGAAAACGAAAAAATTAACGCAGATAAGAGAAAAATACATAAATTCTTGAGCACCGATCCTTGCCCGTGCGAAGTCTTCCTTGGAGATGTATGACCGGGTACCTTATAAAAAACCCTGCCCTTCAGGCATGAGGTTTAGGGCCTTCACCCTAACCACCGTATTCAGAAGGCCGTATACTGGTTTCCTCTTGGATAGGTTGGCAAAGATGCCAGTCTGGACACCTGCCTATTTCCATGTCACTGGTGGGCACCGGCATTTCCCAGTGATATTCCCCCAGGTCTGCGGCCTAGCAGGGGTACGGCACCCAGACATAACAGGCCGTCTTAATAGGTACCGACATTCTTAATAGGCACAGACGTAGTCGGCCGTACTTATGGGCACAGACATAGCAGGTCGTACTTATGGGCACAGACATAGCAGGCCGTTCTTATGGACACAGACATTGCAGGCCAATCTTATGGGCACAGACATAGCAGGCCAATCTTATGGGCACAGACATAGCAGGCCGATCTTATGGGCACAGACATAGCAGGCCAATCTTATGGGCACAGATATAGCAGGCCAATCTTATGGGCACAGACATAGCAGGCCAATCTTATGGGCACAGACATAGCAGGCCAATCTTATGGGCACAGACATAGCAGGCCGATCTAATGGGCACAGACCTAGCAGGTCGATCCTATGGTCACCGCCATAGCGGGCCGTTCTTATGGCACAGACATAGCAGGCCGTTCTTATAGGCGCAGACATAGCAGGCCGGTCTTATGGGCACAGACATAGCAGGCCGGTCTTATGGGCACAGACATAGCAGGCCATTCTTATGGGCACAGACATAGCAGGTCGTTCTTATGGGCACAGACATAGCAGGCCGTTCTTATGGGCACAGACATAGCAGGCCAGTCTTATGGGCACAGACATAGCAGGCCATTCTTATGGGCACCAACATAGCAGGCCGTTCTTATGGGCACAGACATAGCAGGCCAATCCTGAATTGTGTATTATTGTTATATTATGCTAACCTGTTATTCATATAGCGCTCTCCGATTCCGTAGCGCGTTCCTATGGGTATGGAGTGAGCAATGGGGACCTCCGAGTTTCAGCAGAGGTCCCTAAAAAAAGCAGAGCCTCAGAGCATCCTGTGACATAGGACCTCTAGACGCCAACCCATAGGCAGCGTAACGCCGTATGAATAACCTGAACCGGGACTCGCAGTCCCTCAATGCCCAGCAGGCAAATAGTGGTATTCCATCCGTATAGGGTATAAGCGGAAGTTGTTCCAGTGAACATGTCCATGAATGTAAGATGCACTGAGCAATACTCTCCGTAAACAGCGAATTGGAATGGAGTAGGGCTAACGATAGCCAACTCAATGAATTCCCCCGGGAAACTGGTAAAAAATTATGGTATCAGCGTAGACTGGTCTCCCTTACCAGTTTGAGTCAGAGCCAGGTCTGTAAGCGAGAAAAATATGCCAGGGACAGAGAAATCATACCAGAGTAGTCTCACAGAGACTTCATGCTGGGCAGAAAAAATATATACTGAGACGGAGATGAATCCTAGAGCTAACTGGCACTGTAAACACCCTGTACAGAGTCTGTGTAACTGAGTTCATATATATCTGCAACTCACAATAACCTGTGACGTATCCCATCAGGCACTCACAGAAACCTGTAGATATACACTGACAGTAAAACTCACAGCGATCCGTGACGTACACCGTCAGCAAAACTCACATCAATCTGCGATGTACACAATCAACAGAAACACTAGCAATCCGCGCTATACACCGACAACAAACCCACAGTAAACCGTGATACACACTGTCGGTAAAACTCACAGAATCTGTGATATACACTGTCCGCAGAGCAAACTAACATGTGATATCCACTGTCAGTAAACTAATGTGTGATCTACACTGTCAGTAAACCAATATGTGATATACACTGTCAGAAAACTAATATGTGATATACGCTGTCAGTAAACTAATATGTGATATACGACGTCGGTAAAACTAATATGTGATATACATAGACAGCAAAGCAAAGCTAAAATGTGAGCTCCACTGTCAGAAAAACTAAATGTGATATACACTGTCAGTGAGACTAATGTGATATACACTGTCGGAAGGACTAATGTGATATACACCGTCAGAAAACTAAAATGTGATATACACTATCAGAAAACTAAAATGTGGTATACCCTGTCATTAAAACTAATGTGTGACGTACACTGTCAGTAAAAACTAATGTGACATACACTGACAGCAAAACTAATATGTGAAAAAACACTGGCAGAAAAACTATGGGATATATGCTGTCAGAAAAACTAATAAGTGGTTGTCAGAGAAAAACCAGAGCAAGACAGAATATCCAATAAAAACTCACAATATACAATATATCTGAAGAAGTGAAAAATGCCCTAAGACACACAGTAATCTGTGAGATACATGCTGCAAATACATAGTACATGGGAGGAAGGCATGGGATGCAGCACAGAGCCCTCCGTTCCACACAAAACGGAAGGCAATCCGCCGGGGAAAAAGCAGGGCAGCGATAGCCGCGATCCGACCACCGTGGGCGGAGGAGAGGCCGCGGGTAGGTGCACACTCCTCCACCCGGTCGGCCGCCTGCGGCTCTGTGAAGAAGTTGAGCGCGGCGGTCGGCCATGTGGTGGACGGGGCGGCCACGTGTGTGAGTGGAACGGCCGGCTGGTACTCGCGTCCGACCGCGAGCACCTCGGTCGCCGGAATGGAACTAGGGGAACGGGGAAATCAGGAGGCAGCCAGAGGCTAGTCTCCTGAAACCCCTATACCGCGCAGGCAGCCCGCGGAAAATGGCGGGCAAAGAGAGTGGGCAGTGAGGGGAGGGAGGGAAGACATGTGAAACAGGGAAGACCCCCAAGAACTCCCCTAAAACTACCACATGGAAGGGAAGAAATCCCTAAGACGACAGGGGAAGCAAAGGCAAGGGAAGAAATATATGTAAGCAGACAATGACACAAAAAATAACCTAATATATAGAAGTACAGAACACATGGTACTAAATAAAGGTACAGATAACAAAAAGTAAAAATACTAAGAAATCAAATATAAATCCTAATAAATCATAATACAACCCAAAGCCACCCACATAAGCAGGAGGCAGTGGTACTCTGACCTGTACTGATGCGGAGCAGCAAAGAAAGAGGAAATGATGCATGGGGAGGGGAGTTTTATAGTATCTAACTTTTTTCTGATTGGTTGTTTTTTCTGTGCTGCTGTGGAGTTCTAGTAAAGAGAGACTTAAGCAAATACGAAGCCTCCTGTCATGTTATAAAATTGCAGGGGAATGATCTATACACTAAAACTGCTTTATTTAGCTAAAGTAATTTAGGTGACTATAGTGTTCCTTTAAAGGGACACTATAGTCCCAGAACACTTCATCTCAGTGTCCCTGTCCCATTAATCCTGCAATCTAAAACATTGCAGTTTCAGAGAAATTGCAATGGTCACATTGAAAAGTTAAGACTGCCTCTAGTGTGTGTCTACCAGTGGGGTTAAAGCGGCGCTGTCATGCTGAATTTACCTTTCTTTAATTGATTCCTCTTCTCTCACTCTGTCAGGATCTGTTATTTATTTCTTCCTGTCTGCTCTAGTTTTCTTTAAAATATAAGACATAGTAGGGACTATTTGCCTTATAGAGGTTTCCTACGCCTGACCAGCGGAGGAGCAAAGTGTGCTTTGTTTCCGGTGATATACTGTCTAGTAAACAGTAAGCAGACAGTGGCTGCTCACTGTAAAAAAAAAAAAAAAAAACCCTAGTGCCCCCACCCGTGCCACACAAATGGGGCTATTAAACTGAACGGGGACCTATTGTCCAATGGCTCCCACCCCTGAGCAGATGATGGGGGCCAGAGGCGGCTCTAGACTTTATGAGGCCTTAGGCGAAATGCAAACATGAGGCCCCACTAACAAAAAAGTGTCACATATACACATTGATGCACTGTCTACCTGTGTATGTGCCTGAGAGTGTGTCTGACAGAGAGTATCCTTGTGTGTGTGAATGAATGTCTCTGTGAGCATGTTTGCGTTTTTGTCTGAGACCCTATGTGTATGGGGTAGCTGCTTGAAGTGTGTTGTGTGTATAGGGGGGGTGATGGTGAGAGGGAGAGACGGGTGATGGTGAGAGGGGAGTGATGGTGAGAGGGTGAGGGGAGGGTAATGGTGAGAGGGTGAGGGGAGGGTAATGGTGAGAGGGTGAGGGGAGGGTAATGGTGAGAGGGTGAGGGGAGGGTAATGGTGAAAGGGTGAGGGGATGGTAATGGTGAGAGGGAGAGGGGAGGGTAATGGTGAGAGGGAGAGGGGGTGCGATGGGGAGAGGGAGCGGGGGGTGCGATGAGGTGTGATGGTGAGAGGGAGCGGGGGGGGTTGGTGAGAGGGAGCGGGGGGTGATGGTAATGTGAGAGGGAGGGGGGTGATGGTAATGTGAGAGGGAGGGGGATGATGTAATGTGAGAGGGAGGGGGATGATGTAATGTGAGAGGGAGGGGGATGATGGTAATGTGAGAGTGAAAGGGGGGTGATGGTAATGTGAGAGTGAGAGGGGGGATAATGTGAGAGTGAGAGGGGGGATAATGTGAGAGTGAGAGGGGGGGATAATGTGAGAGTGAGAGGGGGGGTAATGTGAGAGTGAGAGTGGGGTGAGGCTGAGGGTGGTGCATTAGACGCACCGAAACGCGCGTCGGGTTCCAGCTTTGTTTTAATTTATTTTGGCACAGTTTGTCACTATGGTAGCACTAGTTGTTTGATTTAATTTACTTTAACTATCAGCACTGAAGGAGTCTTTCTTGTAACCAGCTAGCTGTCTCTACTTGCTTTTTCTTTCCTGTCGAAAGGGACAGCATAGAACACCCTTGAAGGTGTTTTTTAGGAGTTGCAGGGTATATATTTCTAATTCTATTGGACTTTCATCTATGCCACAGGTAATCTTTGCCTGCTATCTTTACTCTCCCTACAGGGATAGAACAGAACACCCTTGAAGGTGTCTATCTCGGGAGTGATAGGGGTTACACCCCTGTGTATGAATCTCCGTATATGCTGCAGATACATATTTAGGCAATTGTTGCCTGCTACCCTTCCCTCCATAATAGGGGCAGCATAGAACTGCTATATTGTCCTCATTAGTGGGAGTTTTCTCATATCGATGCTCAGGAGAAATAGCTCAACCTATGATCACCAACGTGTCTAAAATATTAGTTACAGGGTGGATACATTGCCATTGAGACATTTACGTTTTTCTTTCTTTAAATTAACCCCCTGTATACCTGTATATTGACCGGCATCATATTCATCCACTCAATCTGACCTGGGGATTTATCATAGCCAGGCCTGGTAGAGTGGTGTTTGGCACCCATAGACTCCTCTCTTTTCTAATTATTTGGTATACTATATATATAGGTTTACACTTTTTTCTTAGCTCCAAGTTTTGCTGTCTCCATGTAATTTTATATTAACTATAATAAACTTTTTTTTTTTGTTTTAATTTCCTGGGAGACATCAATTAGAGAGTACAATTTGATATTGTATCCTTGTATGCCAATATTGGGGATTTATTGCCTCCCCCCAATTATGTACATTCAGTGCTGATGGTTGGGTCAGGGGTCACATCTATACTGTTGAGTTCTTTGTAATACATTAAAAAACCAGTTTTGATTCCCATTTTTTTGAGTTTCACATAATTTTCTTTAATCTTATAACCTCTTTCGGGTACAAGCCCTTTGGTGGATCTGGAACCACCTTCCTGACCTCAGTGCTCCCTGCACCTTTTCTAGTAGAAGGTGTAGATGCACTTCTTTTATCTTATTTAAGATTTTCTTATCCCCTGCTATGTTAATAGCTTGCTAGACCCTGCAAAAGCCTCCTGTATGTGATTAAAGTTAAATTTAGAGATTGAGATACAATTATTTAAGGTAAATTACATCTGTTTGAAAGTGAAACCAGTTTCTTTTTCATACAGGCTCTGTCAATCATAGCCAGGGGAGGTGTGACTAGGGCTGCATAAACAGAAACAAAGTGATTTAACTCATACATGACAGTGAATTGAGCAGTGAAATTGCAGGGGAATGATCTATACACTAAAACTGCTTTATTTAGCTAAAGTAATTTAGGTGACTATAGTGTTCCTTTAAAGGGACACTATAGTCCCAGAACACTTCATCTCAGTGTCCCTGTCCCATTAATCCTGCAATCTAAAACATTGCAGTTTCAGAGAAATTGCAATGGTCACATTGAAAAGTTAAGACTGGGGGGGCGTGGCTTAGCGAGCAACGCGGATGGTCGCACTGTTCTGAGCTCCGCTCAACGCTAGCCCAGAAAGCTACGAAAAAGCATATCCAACGGGACAAAACCGGTATCTACGACCAGCAACAATATGTCTCAATCCAAGCAGAAGAAACAGGCGGACAAACCCGACAGATCGGGGTTTTTTACTACCCGATCGTCGACGCCAAAAGCTGCAGGCCTGACAGACCAGGACCAAGATGGCGACGGCGGGAATGATACACTGCCGCTGCAGATCTCCCCTGGCTCACATAACCTGCCAGTTACACAAGACTTCCTTCAGAACTGCCTGGAGGATATGTCCAGCAAAATCCTGGCGTCCATCCATGGCACTCTGAGGGAGATCCAGAAGGACATGCAGGAGCTGGGAGACAGGACCGCGCGAGTGGAACAGCGCGTGGAGGAGCAAGCATCCGCTCACAACGAAATGGCGGATCAAATGCAAAACCTGCAGCAACAACTGGACCAAACACAACGCAAAGTCATGGATCTGGAAGACCGTTCAAGGAGACAGAACTTGAGACTCCGGGGCATCCCGGAGGAGGTGAAACAACCTGATATACATGCCTTCCTAATTGAATATTTCCAGGCGCTGGTCCCAGATCTCCCGGCGGAGGTTCTGATCCTGGACAGGTACCACAGGGTCCAAAAACCATCGTTCCTGCCACAGGACACACCTAGGGACATACTCACCCACCTACACTATTTTCACGTGAAGGAGGCGATCCTTCAGGCAACAAGGGCGGGCAGAGAATTGCCTCAGAAATTCCGGCAAATAAAAATTTTCACTGATCTGTCGGCAGCCACACTACAAAAAAGAAAAGAATTTAAAGACACCACGGAAACCCTGCGCAATAACAGCATCCAGTACCGCTGGGGATACCCAATACGTCTGTTGGTCAGGAGGAATGGCACGATCACGGTAGTCAACACCCCAGAGGAAGGCCGCAAACTGCTACGCAACTGGGGCATCCAAAATACACAGGAGGGAAAGACGGCGACGGCCCAATACAGACTGTCCCCGGAATGGAAAAGAACCAAAAAATGAACTGTGCTGAGGACTTAATGTTTGAGTTGTGAAAGGCAGAGACCCCAACGGAGTGGAGCGAGCTCGAGCTGCAAGTATACCAGACACATACACTGCACCTGCACGTAGACACACAAGCAGACAACAACACGCACTCTAACTATACAAATGGCATATGATCATGCCTTGCAATCCGAGACCCACATGCAGGGAGACAAACGCACCATAAGGGAACTACTAACATATTTATAAAAACAAAAAACAAAAAAATAAAAAATAAAAAAAAAGGGGGGCGACCACAATAAACTGCTCACTTCACACGGGTTCGCATCATCATTCACCACAGCCGTTACACTCCGGCATATAGACGCACACAAAATCATCCACAACGAGACAAGGGCTTAGCGTGCTCACTTAGTTATGATATACATAATAACAGAGTTTACCACGCACCCACTGGCACCGAGTAATAGGTGCCTTACCCTTCAGTGGGGAATGTTCAATTGTATTGCTGATATCATAGTTGTCATATTTGTTATGTTGTTGGCTCTTCAAGTTATATACCTTGAAGGCGCAAATGTTTTTTGTTTACCCTTACACCCCCCTCCCCCACCCTATCACCCGAAGCAGGTACGGTCTAGCGAGGGAAACCTCATAGATGGGGTATTTGGGTATCAGGACAGGCTGGCACATCGCCAGGAGAAACCAAGCGACGTGAGTCGAAAAAAAACAGGGCACACAAGCAGAAAATCGAGATTCACAGTTTGTGAGATAGACATGTTCGTCCCCCCAAAAGCAAAACCCAAATATAATGCCATAAAGTATGAAAATATATTGTCATAATGTAAAGGGTCTAAACACCCCGGTAAAGCGATATTGCCTCACAAGAGACTTGCGCAGGGAGCATCCTGATGTAGTGTGTCTGCAGGAAACCCACTTCAAAAAGGTGACTACTTTAGCGCAGGCGCAATACACCACGCAATTCCATAGCACCTCGGCATCCAAAACCAAAGGGGTCTCTATTCTCATTAGCAAGGATGTGTCCTTCAACCTGATATACGAATCCGTAGACATAGAGGGAAGATATATAATATTAGTATGCGAAATCAATAATGTGGAACACACGATAGTCAACATCTACGCACCAAACACAAACCAGAGGAATTTCTTGCACAAAATAATCACACTGCTTCAACCAGTCCAGAGGGGCGTCACACTCATGTGCTGGGACCTAAACCACATACTAGACCCCCAGTGGGACACTACGGTACAACCAAACACTCCCAGATCAGCTACCCTAAAGAGGGAATGCAAACCCCTGACGCGACTACTGGGGGAATATAACTTCTACGACGCTTGGAGAGTGCTGCACCCGGGAGCGAGGGATTATACCTTCTTCTCTCAGGTGCACAACTCATACTCGCGGATAGACGGGTTCTACTTAAACGGGACATCCCTAAACCAACTTCTAACATGCACCATCGGTAACATAACGTGGTCGGACCACGCACCGACCACACTAGAACTACGGGATGCGTACGACTACAAACACCGTAGCCCGTGGAGACTTAACGAGTCTCTGCTCTCAGATCCCCTATTTAATACTAAACTTAAAGATGACATGAACCACTATTTCACCGCTAACCAAACTCCTGACATCTCTCCGGAAACACTATGGCAGGCCCATAAGCCGGTAATCAGGGGAATAATTATAGGGAAAGCCAGCGCTCAAAAACTGGCAACCCAAACTAAGATGAAAGATTGCCTAACAACTCTGTACAATCTAAATAGACAGAACCAACTGACACCAACCCCACAACTGAAAGAACAAATTGAGCAGTAATGGAAGAAATTAAAAAGCACGACTTAGTGAAGGTGGGATTTGCTATGCGGAAGCTGAACGCAACGCAATACGCCCAAGGGAATAGAGCAAGCAAATTACTAGCAAGAAGACTATCTCATAGGAACGCACAATCAAAAATCCCATTCATTATAAATTCAAAAGGAGAAAAAAAAGTCACGCCCAAGGACATCAGCGACGTCTTCGCTGAGTACTACGAGACGTTGTATAACTTAGGTAAAGACCCGGCCACCCCCCAACCGTCACGATTGTAGCGGATTGGTACCGGGCTGTCCCACGACATGTATGAGAATAAGTGTATTTGGTCATATGGCTGGTTTAATGTGTATGTACATGTATAGAAAGCATGGTATCCGGGTATAATGACAGTTAAATGTATGTAAATAATTGTATTCCTCTAGTTGTTCGGTAGAATCATTCAAATAAAACAAGGGAATGAAACTACCGAACAACCAGACCACCCAGGAATGAGTGTGCCTCCAATTACCGTTTGCAACAATGTTGCAAACAGGTAATTGGCAATCAGTGCAGTGTGGTCTTTGTCCTCTGGGTGGCCGCCATTCGGGAAACAAACACGTGGCGGCGGCCATCTTAAACTACCGAACAGCGGTGTTTTGCCGTCGAGTGTCTGGAACTAAAATCGGACACTTGACTAGGCAAACACCGCTGAGACCTCCATACTTCCAGAAATTCGTATGGAAACTACCGAATGACCCGCCGTTCGGTAGAAAGAGCCCCATAAACAAGGGAATTAATTCAAACCCTCTCCAGGCTCTATAACACAGGCAATTCGTCTGTTTTCATTCCCTTGTTTGTGACCGACCGCAGGGCCAAAATGCATGGAACTGTTTTCGGATACTTTACCCATGCGGTCGGTCAAATCTTTGGAACCCCATATCTCACGAACCATTCATCCAAATGGGCTAATTTTTAAGTATGTTGGTCCCCCAGAATAGAGCTATCTGGGGATGTTGGATTTGTGGATGTACCCCAAGTATTTAGGGTACATCCAAAACTCGGGGAAAACTGTGTACACAATAAGGGGATTATGATGCTAGAGGAGGGGAGGAGATCTGTGGGAGGTTACTACTCAGAGATTGGATAATGTCTTAAGTGTTAGAACCTCCTCCCTTGCATGGGAGAGGGCTTTATAAGGAACTGTGGAATAAAGCTTGTCAGTCTACTCCTGAAACTGTGTGTCGTCCAGTTATTGGGATTGCGATGGGGATACTGCTGTATTACTTTACCTGCTGGAAACCTTGCCTATGGACTTAACATCACCTTGTTCCTGAGCCTCACTGGAATCTCTAGTGGAGAATAGCTGTGCAAGATCGGCTCTCCGCTACAACGATTATCTATAGAACAATACCTAGAGGGTGTAAATTTGCCTTGCTTAGACGAGACGCAGATAGGGAGCCTACAAGCCCCCATCACGAAGGAAGAAGTCCTACAAGCCATTGCGCACCTCCCGAACGGGAAGGCGCCAGGACCGGACGGGTTCACCAACATATACTACAAACAATTTGCGGCTATACTCGCACCACACCTAGCAAATCTATTTAACTCCATAACCCACACAGCAGAAGCTCCGGCAGATATGCTGGGGGCCCACATAATAACGCTTCCCAAACCAGGGAAACCTCCCACATGCAGTCCAAATTTCAGGCCAATATCGCTGCTCAACACTGACACGAAACTATATGCTAAGATTCAGGCGACTAGGCTAAAACATATCATTCCCACATTGATACATGATGACCAGGTGGGCTTCACCACAGGTAGACAGGGGTCGGACAACACAAGAAAGGTGTTAGACCTCATGCACAGTCTACGCAGGGGACGGGTAGAGGGGGTCCTGCTGTCTTTGGACGCGGAAAAGGCCTTTGATCGCCTCAACTGGCCTTTTCTAGAAACAGTACTCCAGAAATACAAATTCCCCTGGCAATTCACAAATGCAGTGAGAGCATTATACTCCCGCCCAACGGCGAAAGTACTTAACGCGGGGTTCGTATCCGAACAGATCACGATAACAAACGGTTCTAGGCAGGGATGCCCCTTATCCCCACTACTGTATATTCTGGCACTGGAGCCGCTGGCGGCATCCATCCGAGCAGAACCAGCTATTCATGGCATCACCATAGGCAGTAGAGAGTATAAGCTTAACCTCTTCGCCGATGACATTCTGATCACATTAACACAACCCATGATATCCCTACCAAACCTGATGGCGCACGTGCACGCATATGGAGCGGTCTCCTACTACAAGCTAAATGTAACTAAGACGCAAGCGTTGGGGATGCACATTGCGGGAGACTTGATGACGAGACTAACCACAGCGTTCCCTCTGGACTGGAGACACGACTACCTGACATTCTTGGGCCTTAAACTTACAAAAACACAATCCCAACTATTTCACCATAATTACGCACGCCTACACAGGGAATTCACGGACTCCATGCAGGCATGGAAGGGGAAGTTCCTATCGTGGACTGGCCGAATAGCAGCGGTGAAAATGTCTCTTATCCCCAAAATCCAATACCTTTTCCGTACACTACAAATACCCATCCCGAAACAATTTCTTAAAAATATGCAACACGCCATTAACACCTTCATATGGGAAGGTAAAAAAGCTAGAGTGGCAATGGGAACCCTACAACAGAAAGTACAGAAGGGAGGGCTGGGCCTCCCGAACCTGACAGCCTACTACAGGGCAGCGTATCTCCACAATATAGCACAAATAAACCACCGCACGACAGCACCACAGTGGGTAGCTATTGAATCTCATTGGGCCCCAAAAACAGACCTGAGAGCAGTCCTGTGGCAAGGGAAATGCCCTAGACGTACACACGACAAACTACTGCCTAGCACTCAGACCCTACTACAAGTGTGGAATAAAATGAGAAAGGAGATGGTGTCAAGACAATCACTCCCCCTAGCCACACCATTACAGACAATAGGGTTGGAAATACCAACCTTCCCATGGGAGACGTGGGTACGGGGGGGGGATACGTCATCTATACCAGGTTATAGATAGGGGGCGCTTGAAAACACTCCCGGAAATACGGATGGAGTACACATTACCTAGCAATACCACGTTCTCGTACCTACAACTAAAGTCATACGTGGCAGACAAATTAGGGGAAAGAAAAAATATAGAGGACACAGGGACAATGACTAAGTTTGAGCAACATTGTGTGGGCACTACAAACCTCAAGAAAACACTATCCTGGGGCTACCAGGAGCTAATCAGGGCACAATCACATTCATTACACAGGATAAAAAAAGCATGGCACTTAGAGTTGGGAGTGATAATCCCGGACGACGCATGGGAGGCCGCATATACAGCACATAAGGGGCTGACAGCATGTAACTCACACTTGGAGCTACAACGCAAAATAATGTACCGCTGGTACCTAGTGCCAGATAAACTCCACAACATATGGCCAAACTCAAGTAACAAATGTTGGAGATGTGGAAGTGCGGTGGGAACGATGTTACACATGTGGTGGTCGTGCACAATACTTGACAAATTCTGGAAGGGGGTAGCCCAACTAATAAGTAAGGTTTTACCAACACCAAGACTGGACAACACACAAACTTGTGTTCTATTCATGATACCGAGTGGCGCACCGAAACACATTAAAACGATAATATACCACACCATTGGATCAGCAAACTTACTGATATCTAGAATGTGGAAAAAAACAACACCTCCCTCGGTGGAGGGTTTAGTTAAACAGATAGACCAAAACTGGGAGTACGAACTTATGGCGGTGCAGCAATTCGGAGTACGCACACATATTCACAAGGCACATGAAACGTGGATTACATGTGTCAAACCCAGAGTTTAGGAACAAAAAGACGCTAGAGGAATGTAAGATAGAGGATACGCCACCAGAAAAAGGATACCGTGAGTGGTATCGACAGCAACACCCAGGTGTGAGGGTAAATACACCAGTTAGGAAGGTACACAAAATGAAAAGAGACGAGGTAATAGAAGTGTATAACCCTAGAGAAAAGCAAGGGAAACCATGAAAACCACATAGCCATAAAGGTAAACCCAACGCAGCCAGTTAAAAGGGACTTATGTGTTAATCTGTACAGAGTTGTAATCTTATGAGTTCTGAACGTTGTAGACCTTGAGTCAGCAGAAAAACGTGTAAACTAAAGGAAAGAGTACCTTGTAGCATACGTACAACTGTGTTCGCCTGTAATTTGTCCTTTCCCCTCCCACCCCACCCCTTTTCTTATTTCTGTACCCCAATTCCATAATGTTAATTCTACCTGATTTTGGAAAAAACAAATAAACTTTGAATTACAAAAAAAAAAAGAAAAGTTAAGACTGCCTCTAATGTGTGTCTACCAGTGGGGTTAAAGCGGCGCTGTCATGCTGAATTTACCTTTCTTTAATTGATTCCTCTTCTCTCACTCTGTCAGGATCTGTTATTTATTTCTTCCTGTCTGCTCTAGTTTTCTTTAAAATCTAAGACATAGTAGGGACTATTTGCCTTATAGAGGTTTCCTACGCCTGACCAGCGGAGGAGCAAAGTGTGCTTTGTTTCCGGTGATATACTGTCTAGTAAACAGTAAGCAGACAGTGGCTGCTCACTGTAAAAAAAAAAAACCCTAGTGCCCCCACCCGTGCCACACAAATGGGGCTATTAAACTGAACGGGGACCTATTGTGAGGGTGATGGGGATGAGGATGGTGGGGGCTAGGGGTTGTGAGGCTGAGGGTGGTGGGGGGTGGAGAGGCTGAGGGTGGTGGGGGCTAGGGGTTGTGAGGCTGAGGGTGGTGGGGGTGGAGAGGCTGAGGGTGGTGGGGGATGAGGGTGAGGGTGGTGGGGGATGAGGGTGGTGGGGGATGATGCTGAGGGTGGTGGGGGCTAGGGATGGTGAGGCTGAGGGTGGTGGGGGTGAGGCTGAGGGTGGTGGGGGTGGTGAGGCTGAGGGTGGTGGGGGTGATGGTGAGGGTGGTGGGGGTGATGGTGAGGGTGGTGGGGGTGATGGTGAGGGTGGTGGGGGGTGAGGCTGAGGATGGTGGGGGCTAGGGGTAGTGAGGCTGATGGTGAGGGGGTGATGCTGAAGGTGGTGGGGGTGAGGCTGAGGGTGGTGAGGCTGAGGGTGGTGGGGGTGATGGTGAGGCTGAGGGTGGTGGGGGCTAGGGGTAGTGAGGCTGAGGGTGGTGGGAGGTGAGGCTGAGGGTGGTGGGGGGTGATGGTGAGGGTGGTGGGGGATGAGGGTGGTGGGGGGATGATGCTGAGGGTGGTGGAGGGGTGATGGTGAGGGTGGTGGGGGCTAGGGGTGGTGAGGCTGAGGGTGGTGGGGGTGATGGTGAGGGTGGTGGGGGGTGGTGAGGCTGAGGGGGGTGAGGCTGAGGGTGGTGGGGGTGGTGAGGATGTGGGTGGTGGGGGCTAGGGGTGGTGAGGCTGAGGGTGGTGGGGGTGATGGTGAGGATCGTGGGGGTGATGGTGAGGGTGGTGGGGGTGAGGCTGCGGATGGTGGGGGCTAGGGGTAGTGAGGCTGAGGGTGGTGGGGGTGATGCTGAAGGTGGTGGGGGTGAGGCTGAGGGTGGTGGGGGTGGTGAGGGTGGTGGGGGGTGATGGTGAGGGTGGGTGAGGCTGAGGGTGGTGGGGGCTAGGGGTAGTGAGGCTGAGGGTGGTGGGAGGTGAGGCTGAGGGTGGTGGGGGTGAGGCTGAGGGTGGTGGGGGGGGTGAGGCTGAGGGTGGTGGGGGGGTGATGGTGAGGGTGGGTGACGCTGAGGGTGGTGGGGGCTAGGGGTAGTGAGGGTGGTGGGAGGTGAGGCTGAGGGTGGTGGGGGTGGTGAGGCTGAGGGTGGTGGGGGGTGATGGTGAGGGTGGGTGAGGCTGAGGGGGGTGGGGGCTAGGGGTAGTGAGGCTGAGGGTGGTGGGGGGGTGATGGTGAGGGTGGGTGACGCTGAGGGTGGTGGGGGCTAGGGGTAGTGAGGGTGGTGGGAGGTGAGGCTGAGGGTGGTGGGGGTGGTGAGGCTGAGGGTGGTGGGGGGTGATGGTGAGGGTGGGTGAGGCTGAGGGGGGTGGGGGCTAGGGGTAGTGAGGCTGAGGGTGGTGGGAGGTGAGGCTGGTGGGGGGTGAGGCTGAGGGGGGGTGGGGGTGAGGCTGAGGGGGGTTGGGGGTGGGACTGAGGGGGGTGATGCTGGGGGTGGTGGGGGCTAGGGGTGATGATGGTGAGGGTGGTGGGGGTGATGGTGGTGGGGGTGGTGGGAGGAGGTGTGGAGATGGTGACTGGGGGGGTGAGGCTGAGTGTTGTGGGGGGTTATGGTGAGCCTACCTTGATTTCCCTGGTGGTCCAGTGGGCTCCCTGGTGGTCCGGTGGCCACTGCTCCCGGTCTGCAGCTCCGCAGAGCTGCAGACCGTGTAGTCTCGCGAGATTTCAGAGCGTTGCCGTGGTAACCCGCGGCAACGCTGTGATTGGCCAATTCTCGCGAGTCACATGGTCTGCAGCTCTGCACACTGCGGAGCTGCAGACCAGTGTCTGCGATGGTGGCCGGGCAGCCAGGAGGGGCCTCGCACCCGGCGGCATACCGGGCAAGCCGCCGGGCCCCCTCCTGGTGTCAGGTCCTCGGTCAGTGACCGAGGACCTGACACACTCTGCCAACAGGCGGTTTAGGCGGCCGCGAGGCCCCCGCCAGCGCGAGGCCTTAGGCGGCCGCCTAAACCGCCTAATTAAAGAGCCGCCTCTGATGGGGGCCCTAAATAACAATCAGGGGAGGGACCTATTGTCCTCCCCCCAGCCCTCACCCATGAGCGGCGGATAGGGACCCTAAAAGAAAATGTTAACCCCCATGACAACACTGTGGTTGCTATCAAACTCAAACAACCAATCAGAGAGTTATGAGTCAAATTACACAGCATGGGAAAATTCCAAAGAACTTTATTTGGCCTTTTTTGGGGGCTGAAAAAAGATTTTAGAAAAAAAGACATCAAATGGTAAGTTTTATTTCGTTTTTACAGGTATTTAGTTCTCTCATTCCCACAATTTTTAGGGTGAGGGGGGGTAGGTAGGGGTTTATTATTATTTTTTTGGTTGGGGGTGACTAGAGGCTTGGGGACCTGCGGGGGGGGAAGTAGGGCCCACACCCACCGCTTATGGGTGGGAGGGCAGGGGGGGACAATAGGTGTGTCTCCCCCCCCCCCCCTTTTTATTTAGGATCCCCAACCGCCACTCAGGGATGGGTGCCGGGGGGAGGACAATAGGTCCCGTCCCCCCCTACATTTTCATTTAGGGTCCCCATCTGCCACTCAGGGGTGGGAGCCGGGGGGGAGGACAATAGGTGCCCCACCCACTGCTCATGGGTGGGGGCCCGATAGATGTCTCCCCCTTATTATTAAGAGGCCCCATCTGCTGCTCAGGGGTGGGGGCAATAAGTCCCCCTTCAGTTGAATAGCCCCCAGCACTGGCTGCTCACTGTTTAATAGACATGCCCCTACTCGCGATATAGCGAGTACGGGCAGAATTTACTAATACTAAGTAATCTTTACTTAGTATTAGTAAATTTGGCTGGAAGACCATGGTAATTATGGAGTTATCTAAGCGGCTGCAAGATGCAGCCGCGGCATGAATAGGATCAGAGTTTCATTTATTCTAATGAAATTCCAATCCGAACAAAGTCCTGAATTGCGTCCTAACATGAATTGAGAAACTGTTCTCATTCTGTTAGGACGAAATTCGGTAGTCTAAGTGACAGGACCTTCGAGAATACTGACAGCAAGCATCGCAAGATCACTGACCAAAGGTGAGACTTGTGGGAAAATCGCTTTGATCACCGGAAACAAAGCACACTTTTCTCCTCCGCTGGTCAAGCGTAGGAAACCTCCATAAGACAAATAGACCCTACTTTTGTCTTATGTTTTAACCCCTTAAGGACACATGACATGTGTGACATGTCATGATTCCCTTTTATTCCAGAAGTTTGGTCCTTAAGAGGTTAAAGAAAACTAGAACAGACAGGAAGAAATGAAGAACAGATCCTGAGAGAGAGAGAAAGAGGAGGAATCGACTGGGGAAAGGTAAGTTCAGCATGACAGTGCCGCTTTAACCCCTTAAGGACACGTGACATGTCATGATTCCCTTGTATTCCAGAAGTTTGGTCCTTAAGGGGTTAAGTAGGCCTCTAGTTGCACACCCTGGCTTTTCACAGAATTTAACTCTGCGAAACGACGTTGGACGTCCTCACGCTTTGCATGAGGACGTCCAGTGTCTTCAAATTCCCCATAAAAATGCATTTATTCAGTGCCTTCCTAAAGCGAAGGCCTAATGTGTGCATGACACTAACCACTCATGTGCATTAGGTTCACTTATTTCGCTGATGTCACAGGAGGAGGAGACGGAGTGAGTTCCAAGGGATCTCATCGCTGTTATTAGATAAGAGAAAAAAAGAGTTTTTAACCATTAAAGGAACACTATAGTCACCTATAGTAGCTAAATAAAGCAGTTTTAGTGTATAGATCATTCCCCTGCAATTTCACTGCTCAATTCACTGTCATTTAGGAGTTAAATCACTTTGTTTCTGTTTATGCAGCCCTAGCCACACCTCCCCTGGCTATGATTGACAGAGCCTGCATGAAAAAAAAACTGGTTTCACTTTCACACAGATGTAATTTACCTTAAATAATTGTATCTCAATCTCTAAATTGAACTTTAATCAAATACAGGAGGCTCTTGCAGGGTCTAGCAAGCTATTAACATAGCAGGGGATAAGAAAATCTTAATTAAACAGAACTTGCAATAAAGGAAGCCTAAATAGGGCTCTCTTTACAGGAAGTGTTTATGGAAGGCTGTGCAAGTCACATGCAGGTAGGTGTGACTAGGGTTCATAAATAAAGGGATTTAACTCCTAAATGGCAGAGGAGCAGTGAGGCTGCAGGGGCATGTTCTATACACCAAAACTGCTTCATTAAGCTAAAGTTGTTCAGGTGACTATAGTGTCCATTTAAATAGCTGGGAGGCTGGCCCTAGAGTTAACTGCAGGGTGACACTATAGCATTATGATTACAAATGTGTATTCCAAACGCTATAGTGTTCCTTTACATGCAAAGCTAAACTCATCTAAGACATAGCTTATTTGGTGGGAGCAAAGTATTTTAGTACTGTTTCTAGCCTGGTGATGTACACATTGCTTTTCTGCACAACCAAAAAACAACTCGACAATAGTGATGTACCGAACTGTCCGCCGGCGAACAGTTCCTGGCGAAATTAGCGTGTTCGCGTTCGATCCGCCCCCTATTCGTCATCATTGGGCAAACTTTGACCCTGTGCCTCTTGGTCAGCAGACACATTCCAGCCAATCAGCAGCACTCCCTCCCTTCCACACCCTCCAACCTCCCTCCCAGCATCAATTTTCGATTCATTCGGAAGATGCATGCTTAGTGAGAGGAGGGAAAGTTTAGCTGCTGCTGATTAGATAGGGAAATTGATAGCTAGGCTAGGGTATTCAGTGTCCACTACAATCCTGAAGGACTCATCTGATCTCTGCTGTAAGGACAGCACCCCAAAAAGCCCTTTTTAGGGCTATAACATCAGGCTGCTTTTTTTTTTTTCCTGTGTAATGTAATTGCAGGTGCCTGCCTGCCAGCTTCTGTGTGAGGTTCACATTGGATACTGTGCCTACTTGCCCAGTGCCACCACTCATATCTGTTTTAACAATAGGTTAAGCTTTACATTTAAAATAAATATTTTTTTTTCACTGTAATAGAAGAGCAGTTGCCTGCCTGCCAGCTTCTGTGTGAGGTTCACATTGGATACTGTGCCCACTTGCCCAGTGCCACCACTCATATCTGTTTTAACAATTGGTTAAGCTTTAGATTTTAAATAAATAATTTTTTTCACTGTAATAGAAGAGCAGTTGCCTGCCTGCCAGCTTCTGTGTGAGGTTCACATTGGATACTGTGCCCACTTGCCCAGTGCCACCACTCATATCTGTTTCAACAATTGGTTAAGCTTTAGATTTAAAATAAATAATTTTTTTTCACTGTAATAGAAGAGCAGTTGCCTGCCTGCCAGCTTCTGTGTCAGGTTGGATGCCTTGCCAATTTGCACAGTCAGTGCCACCACTCATATCTGTTTTAATAATAGCTTAAGCTTTAGATTTTAAAGAAATCATTTTTTTTCACTGTAATAGAAGATCAGTTAGTTGTCTGCAAGCGTCTGGGTGTCAGGCCTACTTCAGCGTGTGCTCTGCAGACCTGTGCCAGCGTGCTTTGACAGTTGCCAATCATATCTGGTGTCTCTTTAGCGTGCTTTTACAAAGAAAAAAGGTTTCCAGTGTAAGCTAATAGCAGACAGTCAGTGTCCTTCAAGTGGCTCTGTCAGGCCTTCCTTCAGCGTGTGCCCTGCACAACCCTGCCAGCGTACTTTGACAGTTGCCACTCATATCTGGTGTCTCTATAGCGTGCTTTTACAACCAAAATTTTGTTTCCGCTGTAATAGAAGAGCAGTTGCCTGCCTGCCAGCTTCTGTGTGAGGTTCACATTGGATACTGTGCCTACTTGCCCAGTGCCACCACTCATATCTGTTTTAACAATTGGTTAAGCTTTACATTTAAAATAAAAAATTTTTTTCACTGTAATAGAAGAGCAGTTGCCTGCCTGCCAGCTTCTGTGTGAGGTTCACATTGGATACTGTGCCCACTTGCCCAGTGCCACCACTCATATCTGTTTTAACAATAGCTTAAGCTTTAGATTTTAAAGAAATCATTTTTTTTCACTGTAATAGAAGATCAGTTAGTTGTCTGCAAGCGTCTGGGTGTCAGGCCTACTTCAGCGTGTGCTCTGCAGACCTGTGCCAGCGTGCTTTGACAGTTGCCAATCATATCTGGTGTCTCTTTAGCGTGCTTTTACAAAGAAAAAAGGTTTCCAGTGTAAGCTAATAGCAGACAGTCAGTGTCCTTCAAGCGGCTCTGTCAGGCCTTCCTTCAGCGTGTGCCCTGCACAACCCTGCCAGCGTACTTTGACAGTTGCCACTCATATCTGGTGTCTCTATAGCGTGCTTTTACAACCAAAATTTTGTTTTCACTGTAATAGAAGAGCAGTTGCCTGCCTGCCAGCTTCTGTGTGAGGTTCACATTGGATACTGTGCCCACTTGCCCAGTGCCACCACTCATATCTGTTTTAACAATAGCTTAAGCTTTAGATTTTAAAGAAATCATTTTTTTTCACTGTAATAGAAGATCAGTTAGTTGTCTGCAAGCGTCTGGGTGTCAGGCCTACTTCAGCGTGTGCTCTGCAGACCTGTGCCAGCGTGCTTTGACAGTTGCCACTCATATCTGGTGTCTCTATAGCGTGCTTTTACAACCAAAATTTCGTTTCCACTGTAATAGAAGAGCAGTTGCCTGCCTGCCAGCTTCTGTGTGAGGCTCACATTGGATACTGTGCCTACTTGCCCAGTGCCACCACTCATATCTGTTTTAACAATTGGTTAAGCTTTACATTTAAAATAAATAATTTGTTTTCACTGTAATAGAAGAGCAGTTGCCTGCCTGCCAGCTTCTGTGTCAGGTTGGATGCCTTGCCCATTTGCACAGTCAGTGCCACCACTCATATCTGTTTTAACAATAGCTTAAGCTTTAGATTTTAAAGAAATCATTTTTTTTTCACTGTAATAGAAGATCAGTTAGTTGTCTGCAAGCGTCTGGGTGTCAGGCCTACTTCAGCGTGTGCTCTGTAGACCTGTTCCAGCGTGCTTTGATAGTTGCCAATCATATTTGGTGTCTCTATAGCGTGCTTTTAAAACCAAAATTTGTTTTTCACTGTTATAGATTGAATAGCAGTTACTTGTCTTCAAGCGGGTGTCTCAGGCCTACAGTGTGTGCTCTGCAGAACTGTTCCAGTGCACATTGCCAATCATATCTGGTGTCTCTATAGCGTGCTTTTAAAACCAAAATTTGTTTTTCACTGTTATAGATTGAATAGCAGTTACTTGTCTTCAAGCGGGTGTCTCAGGCCTACAGTGTGTGCTCTGCAGAACTGTTCCAGTGCACATTGACAATCATATCTGGTGTCTCTATAGCGTGCTTTTAAAACCAAAATTTGTTTTTCACTGTTATAGATTGAATAGCAGTTACTTGTCTTCAAGCGGCTCTGTCAGTCCTTCCTTCAGCGTGTGCTCTGCAGAACTGTTCCAGTGCACATTGCCAATCATATCTGGTGTCTCTATAGCGTGCTTTTAAAACCAAAATTTATTTTTCACTGTTATAGATTGAATAGCAGTTACTTGTCTTCAAGCGGGTGTCTCAGGCCTACAGTGTGTGCTCTGCAGAACTGTTACAGTTCACATTGCCAATCATATCTGGTCTCACAGTAGCTTGCACGCATAGTACCACTAATCCCCCAAAAAATGACAGGCAGAGGCAGGCCACCCCGCAGGGGCCGTCGTGGTGCTGTGATTCCATTTTGCCCTAGAATAATGCCCAGTTTTCAGAAGCCACGTACCCTGAACTTGAAAAGTTCTGAGGACTTAGTTGACTGGCTAACACAGGACACCCAATCTTGTACAGCCTCCGCTCGGAACCTTGACGCACCATCCTCCTCCAGCTTAGCTTCAGGCACCTCTCAAGATAGCACTCACCCGCCTGCCGCCACCACCAAAACTAGCACCACAGCCGCTTTACTTGGTATGTCAGAGGAGTTATTCACACACCCGTTTGAAGAAATGAGTGATGCGCAACCATTATTGCTAGAGGATGTAGATAACTGGGATATGTCTCAGGCAGGCAGCATTAAACACATGGAGGTACGGTGTGATGATGATGATGTTGTTCCCGCTGCTGCTTCCTTTTCTGAGTTGTCAGATACAAGCGAAGCGGTTGATGATGACGATGCGTCCATGGATGTCACGTGGGTGCCCGCTAGAAGAGAAGAAGAACAGGGCGAAAGTTCAGATGGGGAGACAGAGAGGAGGAGGAGGAGACGAGTTGGAAGCGGGGGGGGTCGTCGCAAGGAGCTAGTGGCACAGTCAGACAGCATGCATCGGCACCCGGGGTCAGCCCGACAGCACGCCAATCAACGCATGCTGTGTCCACCACCAGAATGCCGTCATTGCAGAGCTCAGCAGTGTGGCATTTTTTTTGTGTGTCTGCCTCTGACAACAGCGATGCCATTTGCAACCTGTGCCAAAGGAAACTGAGTCGTGGGAGGTCCAACACCCACCTAGATACAACTGCTTTGCGTAGGCACATGATCTCACATCACAAACGCCTATGGGATCAACACATGAGCACAAGCAGCACGCCTACTCTAAGCCGCCATCCTCCTCCTGGTCCAGCATCTTCAGCCACGTCAACCACTGCTGTCCTTCTTGCCCCCTCTCAACCATCCGCCACTCCGTCTCCCACCTTGAGCAGTTCCCGCTCATCTGCCCACAGTCATGTGTCTGTCAAGGACATGTTTGAGCGTAAGAAGCCAATGTCACCCCCTTGCCCAGCGTCTGACAGCTGGCTTGTCCGAACTATTAGCCCGCCAGCTTTTACCATACAATCTGGTTGAGTCTGAGGCGTTCAAAAAATTTGTAGCTATTGGGACACCGCAGTGGAAGGTACCCGGCCGGAATTTCTTTTCACAAAAGGCAATCCCCAACTTGTACTCGATTGTGCAAAAGGAAGTCATGGCATGTCTGGCACACAGTGTTGGGGCAAGGGTCCATCTGACCACTGATACCTGGTCTGCAAAGCATGGTCAGGGCAGGTATATCACCTACACTGCGCATTGGGTAAACCTGCTGACGGCTGACAAGCAAGGAATGCGTGGCATTGCAGAGGAGTTGGTGACACCGCCACGAATTGCAGGCAGTCCTGCTGCCACCTCCTCTACTCCTCCTACTCCATCCTCTTCCATAACCTCCTCGGCTGAGTCCTCTTGTGCCGCTGCTTCTTGCTCCACATCAACGGCACCCCCCCAGCTCCCCAGGTACTATTCCACATCCCGGATACGGCAGTGTCACGCCGTCTTGGGTTTGACTTGCTTGAAAGCAGAGAGTCACACCGGACAAGCACTCCTGTCCGCCCTGAACACACAGGTGGAAAAGTGGCTGACTCCGCAGCAACTGGATATCGGCAAAGTGGTGTGTGACAACGGAAAAATTTGATAGCGGCATTGAAGTTGGGCAAGTTGACACATGTGCCGTGCATGGCACATGTGTGTAATCTGATCGTACAACGCTTTGTGCATAAGTACACAGGCTTACAGGACGTCCTGAAGCAGGCCAGGAAGGTGTGTGGCCATTTCAGGCGTTCCTACACGGCCATGGCTCACTTTGCCGATATCCAGCGGCGAAACAACATGCCAGTGAGGCGCTTGATTTGCGACAGCCCTACACGTTGGAATTCAACACTCCTAATGTTCGACCGCCTGCTCCAACAAGAAAAAGCTGTTAATGAATATTTGTATGACCGGGGTGCTAGGACAGCCTCTGGGGAGCTGGGAATTTTTTTGCCACGTTACTGGACGCTCATGCGCAATGCCTGTAGGCTCATGCGTCCTTTTGAGGAGGTGACAAACCTAGTCAGTCGCAACGAAGGCACCATCAGCGACATCATACCATTTGTTTTCTTCATGGAGCGTGCCCTGCAAAGAGTGCTGGATCAGGCTGTAGATGAGCGTGAAGAGGAAGAGGAAGAGTTGTGGTCACCATCACCACCAGAAACAGCCTTATCAGCATCGCTTGCTGGACCTGCGGCAACGCTGGAAGAGGATTGTGAGGAAGAGGAGTCAGAGGAGGATTGTAGCTTTGAGGAGGAGGAGGAGGAGCAAGACCAAACACAACAGGCATCCCAGGGTGCTCGTTGTCACCTATCTGGTACCCGTGGTGTTGTACGTGGCTGGGGGGAAGAACATACCTTCAATGACATCAGTGAGGAGGAGGAACGGGAAATGAGTAGCTCGGCATCCAACCTTGTGCAAATGGGGTCTTTCATGCTGTCCTGCCTGTTGAGGGACCCTCGTATAAAAAGGCTGAAGGAGAACGACCTGTACTGGGTGTCCACGCTACTAGACCCCCGGTATAAGCAGAAAGTGGCGGAAATGTTACCGAATTACAACAAGTCGGAAAGGATGCAGCATTTGCAAAATAAATTAAAAAGTATGCTTTACACAGCGTATAAGGGTGATGTCACAGCACAACGGGAATCTAACAGGGGGAGAGGTGGAAGTCATCCTCCTCCTCCTCCCACGACCACGCCGGCAAGGACAGGACGCTTTAAAGACGTGTTGTTGATGGAGGACATGCGGACCTTTTTAAGTCCTATGCATCGCCACAGCCCTTCGGGATCCACCCTCAGAGAGCGACTCGACCGACAGGTAGCAGACTACCTCGCCTTAACTGCAGATATCGACACTCTGAGGAGTGATGAACCCCTTGACTACTGGGTGTGCAGGCTTGACCTGTGGCCTGAGCTATCCCAATTTGCGATAGAACTTCTGGCCTGCCCCGCTTCAAGTGTCCTGTCAGAAAGGACCTTCAGTGCAGCAGGAGGTATTGTCACTGAGAAGAGAAGTCGCCTAGGTCAAAAAAGTCTAGATTACCTCACCTTTATTAAGATGAATGAGGGATGGATCCCGATGGGACTGACACTGGGCGATACATTCGCTTAAAAAAGGCCTGATGAGATGAGCTGCCTTGGGCTAAAAATGGTCCACACACTGCTGTATTTTAGCTCTGAATGACGTTTGACTTGCGTGACTTATCCGCCACCAACTAGGGTTCAAGCCGCCATGTTTTAGGGCACTTTCTGCCTGTGAAACAAACATCAATTTTTCTGGCCGCTGCTACAGCAGCGGCTGCAACAATACCAAATTTTTCAGGCATGTGTACATGCCTAATTTTTAGGCCCACTGGTGCAGCACTGTGGCTTCAAAAACCAAACCAAAAATTAAAATCCTCCAAGATGGCACCAATATACCAGTGGTCTAAGCATCTTCCCACCTTGGCCTAAAAAGGGGAGGTGATTCAACAATTAAAAATCTCTGCCATTTACACGTCCACTGATAGGAGACGCGGAAGGTATTAAACTGATATGAACAATACTCCACTCCTATCAGTAGTGATTTATGCCCCCCACCCACCGCGCAGGGATGGGGGCCGGGGGGGGGAGGACAGTAGGTCACCCCATTGTGATTTATGGCCCCCGCCCACCGCGCAGGGGTTGGGGAGGACAGTAGCTCCCCCCAGTGTGTATCATGGGCTTTGAGGACAGGTGTCAATCCATACCTGCCAAGTGACCCTATGTAGGGGGAACAGTCTCTATTCTGCTCTGTGTCAGTGTGTATCATGGTCTCTGTGGACGGGGAACAGTCTCTATTCTGCTCTGTGTCAGTGTGTATCAGGGGTTTTGAGGACAGGTGTCAATCCATATCTGCCAAGTGACCCTATGTAGGGGGAACAGTCCCTATTCTGCTCTGTGTCAGTGTGTATCAGGGGTTTTGAGGACAGGTGTCAATCCATATCTGCCAAGTGACCCTATGTAGGGGTTACAGTCCCTATTCTGCTCTGTGTCAGTGTGTATCATGGTCTCCGTGGACAGGGAACAGTCTCTATTCTGCTCTGTGTCAGTGTGTATCAGGGGTTTTGAGGACAGGTGTCAATCCATATCTGCCAAGTGACCCTATGTAGGGGGAACAGTCCCTATTCTGCTCTGTGTCAGTGTGTATCAGGGGTTTTGAGGACAGGTGTCAATCCATATCTGCCAAGTGACCCTATGTAGGGATAACAGTCCCTATTCTGCTATGTGTCAGTGTGTATCATGGTCTCTGTTGACAGGGAACAGTCTCTATTTTGCTCTGTGTCAGTGTGTATCAGGGGTTTTGAGGACAGGTGTCAATCCATATCTGCCAAGTGACCCTATGTAGGGGGAACAGTCCCTATTCTGCTCTGTGTCAGTGTGTATCAGGGGTTTTGAGGACAGGTGTCAATCCATATCTGCCAAGTGACCCTATGTAGGGGGAACAGTCTCTATTCTGCTCTGTGTCAGTGTGTATCAGGGCTGGGCTTTGAGGACAGGTGTCAATGTTAGGTGATTTCTGCCCTTTATGGATTAAAAGCAGACTCTGCATCAACTGTGCAATTTTCCATGGGAGTTTTGCCATGGATCCCCCTCTGGCATGCCACAGTCCAGGTGTTAGTCCCCTTGAAACAACTTTTCCATCACTATTGTGGCCAGAAAGAGTCCCTGTTGTTTTTAAAATTCGCCTGCCCATTGAAGTCAATGGCGGTTCGCGCGGTTCGCGCGGTTCGCGCGGTTCGCCGGTTCGCGAACATTTGCGGAAGTTCGCGTTCGCCATTCGCGAACCGAAAATTTCGGGTTCACGACAACACTACTCGACAATTAAAACAATCCAGATGGGCCACTTGTTGCATTAAAAAAATATATTTTTTGTATCATATTGCAGGATAGATGTGATGACTGGCATTCACTACTATCTTGTTGTACTGTATGAACTTCATCTGGCATTTCTCAATGCATGATAATAGATGCTGTGTGGAGTGGATGCAAGGTATGTGCACGGTGTTGTAGGATAGGGGCAGCAGTATATGAGATAATGTGTTTGTTTTTTATTCTTAAATTTCAAATGTTATTATTAATTTGACTCCCCCTCCCTGCCTCTTACCTGTGGCCAGAGAGGGGGGACATTACACTCCTTGGTGGTCCAGTGACATTGTGCTGGTTACAGGACTGCCCTTGCCTGTTTTTAAGTCTCTGTGTGGGCTGAGTATAATAACCTGGGTCCAGGACTGACAACACGTTGCATGCAAATAATACCTCCTGCTGACATGATCCTGTATTAATGTTGAAATATCTGTCTGATGCACAGTTTACCAATGCCAATGCTGTAAGAGTACAGTGAATATTATGTAGTCCTAGTTAGGATATATTTTCACTCTAGTGCAGTCATCATTATTAGAGCTTACCTAGCAATAGCACAGTTCTCTACAGTTTTAAATTGTGGGGGGACAGTGGTTATCCTATCTTGCTTATCTAGCAAGGGGCACAGAATACACTCTCTTACTTAAGCACTGCAATAACACTACTATAACGCTTAGCCAGAAAATGTATGCACAGTGTCACATGATGCCTGACTTGCCCTGAGATTCATCCTTACAATTATTAATTATTTGTGTCTTCTTAATACTGCTGACTAGTTAGTCTCGCTTGAAGGCTAACGTAGTACTTATTACATGACCTCTCTGGTTAATTTCACTGTGATTTACCCTTGCTGTTATTATTATTATGTTATCATTTATATAGCGCCAACACTTTCACTTAACCTGTTCTTATTTGAAAATGAGGCTGCACTTCTCACGAATTAACTTTCATGTGTTTATTTCTTGCATTATGCATATGTTTAATACTCGTCATATAGACATGCCAACACTGACTATATATGTATCCTCATGCTATAACTACTTTATGCATATATTGTAAATCACATATGCCTTAATTTAAAAAAAAAAAAAAAAAAACCCTGATTGTGCGATTGCTGCAGATTCATTTGGGCTACCCGAATTATGGCAATATTTGGCTTTATTAAATATAAGATTAGCCATTGCAGTTGGAAATAGGTAATTTTTTCACTGTACTTAGTCCATCTGGATAAAGTCCGGTGTTAAAGGGACACTATAGTGTCAGGAAAACCGCTTGGTGTTCCTGACACTATAGTACCCTGAGGGTGCCCCCACCCTCAGGGTCCCCCTCCGGCTGCGCTGAAGGGGTTAAAACCCCTTCAGCTACTCACCCTTTTCCCCCGCCGGGCTCCCTTACCTCTCCTCCCCCGCCGACGTCCGCATCCTTGTCTGATGTCACAGGTGCCAAATGCGCACGTGCGCATTCAAAGTGTCCGTAGGAAAGCATTTTTCAATGCTTTCCTATGGACGCTCTACGTGATTGAGGCATAATATGCCTCATTTATTGCCGATGTGCCTCTAGTGGCTGTCCGGAAGACAGCCACTAGAGGCTGACTTAACCCCAGATGTAAACATAGCAGTTTCTCAGAAACTGCTATGTTTACATCAGGCAGGGTTAACCCCAGAGGGACCTGACACCCAGACCACTTCATTCAGCTGAAGTGGTCTGGGTGACCATAGTGTCCCTTTAAGTGAAAACCCCTGTGTGAGTATTATTACTGTGGTGCTATGGTAAACACTCACACACCTCAACAATATGGAGTTTCTAGAAAAGAGGGACAGAGGGATTTGGGTCCAAAATATGGACTGTTCCTCCTAAATGGGGACATTTGGGAGATAAGTGAGATTATCGCAGGATTCAGAACTCAGTAGTGAGGTGTTGGTAAGGGTTACTTAGTTTTGGGAAAGTAGCAACAATGTTTTTTGCATAGTAACATATATCCAGTACACAGAATTGTTATTCCTACGACCAGTTTGAGTTTTGTATCCATTATTAACACTTTTTGTTGAAATATGCAATATACATGCATAGAATATTAGATATAACAGAACACAGACCGTCATGGTGCACAGATATGCAGAAAGAGAAAGTATGATACAACTAGGACAGTAGATGGCACACTCAATAACACATTTCTCAGAAGTTTGTTTACCAGCAATTTATTGTAGACAGAATAAAAACAAACCCCAAATATTTTGAGCCCAACTTATCTTCGTATGGAATAATTTGATATAATTGATGTTTGTGTATGGTTTTTATATCAGGTTTGTATATCAGGCCTGTTATATTGACAAAAAGGTTATATACAAATCTACTTACCTTATCATGTACAAAAAGTAGACAACACAGGGGAGGGAGGGGGCGCAGAGTCTGACAGCGACAGGGGAGTCACCCCGGGCAGTGCTCTCGCCCTAACGGATCACCACGCATCCAACCTCGGGAGCATGGACTTGGCCACACAAAGGTACCGAGCCTGTGGACTGAGTATGTCTGCTTCCACAAAGGCCTGGGAGAATACCTTGCTTACCTGTTGCCCTCCTGCTGATCAAGACAGTCATGCAGACCGCCTGCGCTTCCCGACATCGGGGGTTGGCTAATCGTGGACTTTCTTCCTGCTGCAATGGTCATGGCTCAGCACTTGGACCCCCCATGACACCCGCGGATGCTATCCTTCATTATTACACCGAGGGCTAGGCACCGGCCCTGCTGTGTGCCTTCGTGGAGGCTAGAGTTCACTCTCACCATTAGAACCACCAGGGAAGGCAGCACGGCTCCCTCCCTTCTTACCTTTAGCCTGAGATATAACTTTTTTTTTTATTATTAATAAAAAATATATAAATGTAGATTTTAAAAAAATGCACACACTGCACCCTCAGACACACACACAGCACCTTCAGACACACATAGCACCCTCAGACACCATCAAAAACAACCTTTAGACACACAGCACCATCAGACGCGCACAGCACCCTCACTCGCACAGCACCCTCTTCCACACATATACAGCACACACACACACACACACACACACACACATATATATATATATATATATATATATATATATAATAACCCTCAGTGAGTTAACAGACAAAGAAAATTAGAAACATAGAATTACGCTCCAGATGCACGCTAGATCCCTTACCCTATATGCACTCTTAATCCTCTATACACACACACACACACACACACACACACGATCTCCTATACACACTCTGGGTCCTTTACACACTAGATCTCCTACACACACACACACTACATTCCTTGTAAGCAAACACATACATTATTCTCTAAACACACCCTCTCTACAACCCCTACACACACTATGTCACCTATATACACACACACACACACACACACACTACAGCCCGTATGCACACACTCGCTACATCCCCTATACACACACTCTCTACAGCCCCTAGCCACACATATTACACCACAAACACGAATAAAACTGACCTATTTACACAATACCACACCACACTCTACACACACGCAATCCCAGAAGCAGGCTCCAAACACATGCACCGTACTCTTTCCTGGCCCTTTTGTCCTCTGGTATCCCACTTATGGAGACACCAGAGCCAATTTAAAAGCAAACACAGCGCAAGCATGTTATTAAATTTGCTTGCGCTGCGCAGAACAAATACAGGGCCTTTTTCTAATGCCAGAGCTCTTCAGCAGGGCTCTGCGTATTGAACCAACATGCTCACTTTGAGAGGGGACGTGCTTGTAATTAGTGATGAAAAAACACTCCCCCTTCTTAAGGGGCCGCTCTGATTGAAAAGTACCCGGGCCTGATTTTTTTCCTAGTCTGGCCCTGCCGAGGGCCATATGGTTGTGACTCTATCTAAATGAACTGACCTCTTTGTTTAACTCCCAAGTCAAGTCGCTGCCATAATCCCACAACACGCAGTAGTTACAAATTGCAGAAGCTGATAACAGTGGTTTACTAACCTGTTCTAGCCTAGAAAACGTGTTCTCTACTAAGCTGTTTATCTAGTCATGTAAAGTACTCTACATACATGTCAGGCTTTTTTTTTTGTGCTCACTCCCTTACATAAAAAGTATACCCACCACATATCACGTAATGATTAGCACATTGCTCATATTTGCTTTGGCTTCACTGATATGTTAGAGTTAATGAGAATGTTAAACCTAGCTTGACCTATTACATACAAAATTGTGCACTTAGACTGCAATCCATAGCACTGTACTATTACGTCTGTTATCGAATAGCTTGTGATCGCTGTCGTGACATTACAAGCTTGTTCATTCTTGCACGTCAAAAATAAAGATTGACAAAAGAAAGTAGGCAACACAGATGAGTAATAAATAAATAACATTTAGTTTTTCTTTTTAATTTGGGTAGTGTCCAGGAATCGTGCTCTTGTGAGATCTACTACCCAAGCAGTGTTGGGACATATAGTATGTTACAAAATACAACTTAAATCTTCAAACTAGAATATAATTAAAAGGATATACGTATCAGTGACACAGAAACAGATTACCTCCCAAATGGTGGTCTTAACAAACCAGAGAAATATACACAATAAACGTGGGATGAAGGTGGTATTTCTAAAAAAATAAATAAATAAACAAAGCATAGTGGGATACAGTTAAATACAAGAGACAATCTCTGCTATAGATTGCACTCACAAGAAATTGGAATAAGAAGCGCTAAAAGGGTGCATCCCCTGAAGTAGACCTCCTTCTCAGGGTTGAAGTTATAACCATAAATCAGGAACCCGACAGTATTCCGATAGGTAGATGAACTTAAAATGGCTTTTACTTCCAATAAAAGTAAGTTACCATAAAATAATCAGTCTTACGCGTTTTGTACCAACATTTCTTTTAAAGTTAAGTGAGGGCCTGATACTCCTGAATAGGATCTACTTTATATATAAAACTGTATTACTTGAGCCAGTTTTCTAATAGGCTCATTAAAATCCGAGTTAACTACCTAAAGAGAATATATTTTCGTAATATTGGATATTACTGTACTACCCATTGAGAGTGTATTTTAATTTACCTTTCAGAGATGTGCTGTATGTTCTGTTTTTATTAGGTATATATACTTACATTAACTCAAAATTGTAAACACAGGCTAGAGTGTAGTTAGGGACCATTATTTTATATCTGTACATTTCCACGCTGGACACTACTCTCTTTTGTTTTACTTTATTTTATACTAGGTGGAATATAAAGTAATTAGTTCCACAGTGTTCATAGCTGCATGTGTTTTTAGCGCCAATTATATTGCACATTCTTTTGTACATTGTCTAAATAGGATAACTGCCATTAATATATTTGCTGCCAAATAGAAAAAACACTGAACATGTGGATCCAGTAGTTACCTAGATCCAGGTTTCTCAACCTGTGGTACACGAAACCTTAAAGGGACACTATAGTCACCTGAACAACTTCAGCTTAAGCCAATCAGAGTGCCCTCTGTCATTTTACAAGCGTGGGAAAGTTCTTTGGAATTTTCCCACGCTTGTAAAATGACACAGAGCACTGTGATTGGATGGATTTCAAGCCATCCAATCACAGTGCTCTGTGTCATTTTACACAGTGTGGGAAAGTTCTTTTGAATTTTCCCACGCTGTGCAAAATGACACAGAGCACTGTGATTGGATGGATTTCAAGCCATCCAATCACAGTGCTCTGTGTCATTTTACAAGCGTGGGAAAGTTCCAAAGAACTTTCCCACGCTTGTAAAATGACAGAGAGCACTCTGATTGGCTTAAGCTGAAGTTGTCCAGGTGACTATAGTGTCCCTTTAAGGTTTCGTGTACCACAGGTTGAGAAACCTGGATCTAGGTAACTACTGGATCCACATGTTCAGTGTTTTTTCTATTTGGCAGCAAATATATTAATGGCAGTTATCCTATTTAGACAATGTACAAAAGAATGTGCAATATAATTGGCGCTAAAAACACATGCAGCTATGAACACTGTGGAACTAATTACTTTATATTCGACCTAGTATAAAATAAAGTAAAACAAAAGAGAGTAGTGTCCAGCGTGGAAATGTACAGATATAAAATAATGGTCCCTAACTACACAGGGGTGGGGGCCGGGGGGGGGACAGTAGGTCCCCCCCTTATTTTTTATTTTAGGGCCCCCACCCGCCGCACAGGGGTGGGGGCCGGGGGGGACAGTAGGTCCCCCCCCCTTATTTTTTATTTTAGGGCCCCCACCCACCGCCCAGTGAATACGTCAGACGTGAGGCCTTTTTAGGGCCTCTGAACTCGGAAGTGCCTCTGGTTGACTGCAACAAGAGGTGTTCCAAGCTTCCAATGTAAACACTGCATTTTCTCAGAAAATACAGTGCTTACAAGAAAAAGGCTGCAGGGAGCTGTAAGAGAAGCGTCCTATTGGGCCCCGCGATTTCGGCATTTTGACGAAAAGGGGGGCGCGGCATGGCTGGGAGCTCGGCGCTGGAACGGAGGTAAGTTTTTAATATAAAAACACTCCGAAAATTATTTGTAATAATTGAAAGTTCATATAAAAGCAAGAAGGAAGGCTGGGGGACCTGTCTTTCCTGCTTTTATATGTTGACTATAGAGTCCCTTTAAAGGTTAGCAGACTTGAGCAGGTGCTTAATCCTCCGTTCCAGCGGGCTCTAGTGACTCGGGACGAAGCCGCCACCACTCCCAGTGTGCACTCTGAGTCAATGCGCTCCTGCATTAGAAAGCCAAGTGTAGTTTTTGTATGTGGCTTATGGATTGATGAGTGTAAGAAATCCCACATACACATACACGACATACAGGCAGCTCACACCACCACCAATATAGAAATACTTAACTGGTGTGTGATTGTCTGTGTCAGCCCTCCCAGTAGTTATCCCTTTAAATACAACAGTACACCAAAATCATGTACAGGGAAACGGCTGTTTCCTAGAATATAAATACATTTAGAATAGTGTAATACGGTTTCTATACAATAAATAGCACGATATAGGATTGCATTTACAAGACATGGAGTATTTATGCTTATTACATGTGCCTCCCACGGTATTTCCTCAGGGGCCAAGTATTAAAAACAATAAAGTGCAAAAAAATAGCCATAACCATCCCCACCAAGTCCCCCTTTAACCCCTTAAGGACCAAACTTCTGGAATAAAAGGGAATCATGACATGTCAGACATGTCATGTGTCCTTAAGGGGTTAAATCACCAGTTTCT
Source organism: Pelobates fuscus (assembly GCF_036172605.1). NCBI lineage: Eukaryota > Metazoa > Chordata > Amphibia > Anura > Pelobatidae > Pelobates > Pelobates fuscus. The sequence continues at coordinate 262,065,129 of NC_086319.1, read as the reverse complement.
TCACCCATTGGACCATTTGGGAGGAAAGAGGGGGGTGTTAATTAAAAAAAAATGTAGGTGAACTAGTAAACCCCTACATATAGCAAAATGTATCTTGTTATTGCATATAAATGTTTGAACCTTGCTCAAGGTTCCTGTTCACCCTCCTGGGTTTACTAAATTATGCCATGTGCATAATCCCTCATGGCTGTTCATGCATTTCAAGGCTACTCTGCATTCTGCCTAGTCATCCTGTCGATAGACGTACAGACTCGCTTGATCTCCAAGCTCAGGACAATTTAAACATGTGACATGAATTCATATTCAATTGGAATGGTAAATCAATGTTCATATCCCCCTCGAATGACCAATCTCCAGTCATTTGCATGGATGCTACAGTCCATACTGGCTTTGAAGCTATTATTGATTACTTGTGGTTCAGAGACATGTCCTTCTGAGACTGTTATTCCATGAAACGTCAGATCTTCTGGAGGTTTACCCCATAGTAGTAGCTGCTCATACGTGGCATACTTTATGGCAACGGCAATGCTAAAATGCTACTGTTGATCTGGAAATTAACCTGGCTAGCAGCAACACATCTGCTTTTCTTGGTCTGTGTTCACATCCCTGACTGTCATAACTCTGCAGCTGAAGACTCTCACGTTCTTATTTTCAGGACTTTTTCAAACTTCACACGACTGCCAGCAAACACTCCATCGAAAAATCAGTGTCCAAAGACCTCATAATGGACTAAACCAATTATTGGCCTACATCAGGTTGCTGACACAAGCGGCCCTTATCTGATAACACTTAGAGAACATATAACAGAGCACCGACCATATTCAACAGATTCAACTCTGACTTTCAGATTACCGAATCATATCCCATAGAGTCTATGGTTGCATTCGCTGCTTTTTGCCACTTTATTCTAAAATAGTCACATAATACCATAAAACTTTAATTGACAGGCATTCAACATCAATTATTAACCACCATCCAGTAACCCCAGTCAACTACTTATTGACGGGCCTAAATTCAGAGCACTTTTCGGTCTATATTACATAATCACCCATTTGAAACTCATTTTAGATAATCACCCATTTGAAACTCACCCCAATTCAGTAATTAAGGCTGCCGTATATATAGCTTTTTACGGTTTCCCACGTCCAATAAATTTACAATAGAAATATCTTACCAATCCCTGTATCTAAATATCAATGATCTCATTAAAATAGCAGATCATTATGTACTTATATTAAGACCGTCTAAAACCAATCAAACAGGACCTTCAGTAGAAATACCTTTTAATCCCACAGACAAAACTGGTGCCCAGTTAAAATTCTGGACCACTATTGTCACACTATTACAGGTTGTCCAAGAAATATGCCCCTTTTGTTACTGCTTGGTAAACCAGTCACGTCCGCTAAATTTATATTTTACATCAGGACTCCATTCGTGAGGCTTGGACTAGACCCATCTACATTTTTAGGATATTCCTTCAGAATCAGTGCTGCATTGGCTGCCTCTAGCAGGGGTATTTGCGCTATACCTCTTTTTTCTGACCACAAATATTATTTAAACAGACACATGGTTTTACATAGACCCTTTATTTTGTACAGTGTATTCACACATATATTATGCAACATAGCGTGCTCAGTTTGGTACATGGTATATTTACTTGGTTAATAAGGGCATTGTTTACTATGTATAGGGGTATACTAGACCGCCTACATTTTTTACATTTATGTTCATATATTTTTCATATATCAAATATATTTTCTTGCTACAATATGATTCATATCTCATCATTCTGCTTTTTCGTTAAGTGTTTATCATTTAAATATAGTTTTTCATTTACATTTTATATATATGGAGACCTTTTTTTTTTGTTTTGGTTTTTTTATTCTTTATTTTTGTTGTGCATGTTATAACAAAAGAGCTTGCACAGCCACGACAGCATGGGCAAGTACAATATTGACAGTAGAGAAAGACATCATCATGGCTTATGTAAAAAAGCACAAATTTTTAAGGGAAATAGTAGGTTACGATAGGTTAGTGCGCAAATACAAGACATGCCCCCCCACTGGGTATGTTAAAGGATTCAAACAGTGTGCTATACTCAGGAGCCCAGCTCAGTAACGTGTTAGAGCTACATATTATGCATTGTATAGAGTAGTGAGCTATACAGTCCTGTATAGCAATATGGACACCTTTTGAGTGCCCCTTACTTCTATTTGATATATATTTCCATGCCAAGGGAGCACCAAGGCAGGATTTTTCGTTTAATATATCTAAGAGGGTGAGTGCCAAGATTAATTTTTGTATATATATATATATGTGTGTGTGTGTATATATATATCCACATTTTTAGATATTTATTTTATAGCTTTTTTTTTTTTTTAATTCTTTATTTGTCATGACACAACAAATTGTACAGAGAGAACAGTGTCACATGGCATTGGTTTACAACTTTGACAAGGTATAACAGGGTTACAATGTCTCAAACGCCTAACGAGTTATAGGGTTACCACTATCTCCCTGCATCTCCGTTCACTCTGGTATGCCTTACGGCTCCCTGAAGAGATCTGTTGTACTTGATCCTAGGCCGTAGCAACCCTTGCGTTGTCTGGATGAGATAGTGTCTAGTGTTTGTCCTGTCTGTGGAATGCCCCCTGTGTTGCGGCTGTTTGGGCCGCTGTTGTCTACCCCTGGATGAGGATATGCCTCTCGTGTCTGTTCTCATGTATGCGGTATGTTGGTCATCTATCTTTATGTCTAAGTCAGAAGAAAAAGAAAGAAGGAAGAAGCGAGAGAGAAGGTCAAGGAGGGGAGGGGGAGGGGAAGGAGAAGGGGGGGGCTCCAGTCACCAAAATCGCTGGGTCGCCATCAAGATCTGGCTGTACGTCAGTTTCCCAGGGTAGAGTTTTCCCAGGGTGCCCAAATTTTTTGGAAGGATTTGGAGGTACCCCTGAATCGAGCTGTCAGATCATCCATCAAGTGGACCTCTTTTTTGTTAATGACCCCTGCAATGGGAGGTGTGCCTGGTTTAAGCCAGTCGGAGGCTACCGCCCGCCTGGCCGCTAGAGTTATCTTGTGGAGTAGCTTTTGCTCTTGCCTAGTCCAGCCCTCGAGAGTCCTACTTAAGAGAAAAAGCCATGGGTCGAGGTCTGGGGGTCTACCAAAAACCTGTGCCAGTAGAGCCTGTATTTGTTTCCAGAAAGCGACCATCTGTGGGCATTCCCACCACATGTGGACATACGTCCCTCTCTGGCCGCATCCCCTCCAGCACTCGTCCGTAGGGGTCTTGTGCATTTGGTATAGTTTAACTGGCGTGGTATACCAGCGCAGCATTGTTTTGATAGATTGTTGTTGGAGGGAAACACACACTGACGAGGTGTGGTTCGCCTCCCAAATCTCTTGCCACTCTATGCCTTCCAGCGTGTCCCCTAGGTCTCTCTCCCACTGATCCGTATAGGCTAGTTTGCCCCAGTCCCTTGCTTCCGAACAGAGGTGGGCGTAAATGCGTGCTATCATGCCTCTGGGTATGATCTCTTGGAGGCAGATGCGCTCAAAGAACGTCATCTGTTTCCGAGCTGCCATCTTTATGTGTGTCTGGTTCGCGAAGTCCCTGATCTGTATGTATCGAAAAAAATCCGCGGGGGTGAGATGGCCCTGCTGTCTTAGGGCATCGAAGGGGACAACCTCTGTTTCCTCGTATAAGTGGCAGATGCGTTGTAAGCCTATGCCTTCAAGGTTTTTAAAATCTCTCGCCGTCATCCCTGGGACGAAGGCTTTGTTGCGTAAGTATGGCATAAGCGGGGAAGGGTCCAATGTCAGCTGATATTTAAGCTTGGAGGTGTCCCATACTTGAAGGGAGTTAATGATAGACGGGCATGTGGCCCTAATCTCTGTTCTGAATTCCTTTGGGACCCACATGAGAAGCTGTGGGATATCCGCGCCCGTCATAAGGGATTCTATGTGAGCCCATTTGCGCTCCCCTGGTGGGGAGTGCCACATTGCCACCTGTGATAATTGTGCCGCCATGTAATAGAAATATATGTGCGGGAGGCCCAGACCCCCCCTCGTGCGTGGCCTATATAATATAAATCTGGAAATTCTAGGTTGTTTATTCTGCCATATGAAGGCTCCGATCGCCCTCTGCAGGGGCTGCAGGGAGGCCCTGGTAACGCGAATAGGAAGCGCCTGGAACAGAAATAATATTCTGGGCAGAATATTCATTTTAACGGCGTGTATACGCCCTATCCACGAAATTGGCCTGTCCACCCACGTCTCCATCTCCTTCACCAGCTGTTTTAGTAGTGGCGTATAGTTTTGGTCGTGGAGGTGGTCTGGTTTGGCTGTTAGGCGGATGCCCAAATATTTGAGTGCCTGTTGCTCTATATTTATGTGGTAAGTATCCCGTATCATAGCTGTGGTTCCTGTCGGTACCCCTATGGGGAGGGCGCCCTATTTCGCCATATTCGCCTTATACCCGGAAATGGCCCCGAAAGTGCCCAGCACCCCTTGTAGGGCCCTCATGGATCACACCGGGTCGGTCATAGCCAAGAGCACATCATCCGCATAAGCCGAGACCAGGAACTCCCAGCCTCCCACCCTTACGCCCGTGACGCCAGGATGCCTCTGTAGTGCCTGCAGCAAGGGTTCTAACGATAGTACTAACAATAGGGGGGAGAGGGGGCAACCCTGCCTCGTACCTCCAAGATTTGCACCTGTGCCCTGACATTAGTGTACATTGCGGTTAGTAAGGTCATGAACTGGTCTGGGAAGCCCAGATGGGTTAGCAGAGTGAACAGGTACGGCCACACCACCCGATCGAAAGCCTTTTCTGCGTCAAGTGACACGAAAAGCGTTGGGGTTCTCGTGGCCACCTGTCTCCATATCAGGTCAATGTTCCTGCGAGTGTTTTCAAATAGCTGTCTGTTTGGTATAAAGCCGACCTGATCTGCGTCTACCAGCGACGCAAGGAATGGGTTAAGGCGCTCAGCCTGAATTTTTGCTAGGATCTTCATATCATGGTTTATGAGCGAAATGGGCCTGTAACTCTCTGGGGCCAAAGGATCTTTATCTGGTTTTGGCAGTAATACGATGGTGGCGAGGGACATGTCCGGGTTGGGAGCGCCGCCGGCTTGGAAACTCTGGAATACTGTTGCTAAGTGGGGGACTAGTTCCTCTCAGAACGTTTTGTAGTAACTACCGTCGAACCCGTCGGGTCCTGGGGCTTTATTCCCTTTCAGTAGCGTTATTGCACGGTCAATTTCATCCGGTGCGATCTCTGCTGCCAAGGTGTCCACCGCCTCTTGAGACAGCTTAGGGAGGCCGAGATCTCAGACAAATCGTAGGGTTGCCTCGTCTGTCTGCGACAGTCGTGGGTTGGCGTTTGGGGAGTGGTTATAAAGAGATTTATAATAATCTGTAAACACCTCCTCTATATCTCTAGGTAGTGTTTTGACCGTCTTATCTGTATGTCGGATGGAAGTTATGTGGCCTCGTTTCGCCCTAGGTCAGAGGACACGTGCCAATAAGGTGTCCATTTTATTTGCCCACTCGTAAAAGTTTTGTTTGGTCCAGGTCATGACCCTCACCGTATCGTCCACTAACAAGGTGCATATGGCATGGCGGGTTGCCTCAACTTGTCTATACGTGTCCCCGTTTGGCTGGTCTTTATGTTTTTGTTCTAATGTCCGCAAGTCTGTCAAGAGTCCCTGTAGTTTTTGGGCTTTCACTTTCTTTTTAGCAGTCACTATCTGAATGAGTGATCCTCGTATTACCGTTTTGTGGGCCGCCCACAGATTTTCCGGGCGCATGTCCGGCGTATCATTGGAGTCGAAAAACTCCAGAATGTCCGTACGGATCTGTTCAACAGTTTCTGGGTCCTTGAGGAGGGATGAGTTTAGCTTCCACGACCATGGAGGGGCCACGCACAAGTTCCCCAGTGTAACGTGGACGTCCGCGTGGTCCGACCACGAAATGGACCCTATCTCTGACCCTGTGACCCATGCGAGCGAGCGCCCATTGACCAAGAACATGTCGATTCTAGAATATGTACCATGAGGTGTCGAGTAAAAAGTGAAGTCCCTCGTGCTTGGATGATATGCTCTCCAGATATCCACCAACCCGGTGTCCACGAGAAACTTGTGGAGCTGCCTATCCTGTCCCCCCCTGATCCTGGTCCCTGAACCACCACTGTGTGCGCTTCTGTCTATCGCCGGATTCGGCGCTGCGTTCAGGTCTCCTCCCAGGATGGTGAGCCCATTGTTTAGTGTGCTAAGTTTGGCTTTTAAGTCGTCCCAGAACCCTTGGTCCGGGTGGGTGGGGGCATAAACATTAATGAGGTGTATCTTGTGTGAAAGAAGTGTGCCAGAAACTATTATGTACCTCCCATTCGGGTCCGCCATGGTGGAGTCTATTTTTAAGGGGCAGCTGTTGCGGATTAATACCGCAACCCCATTATGCTTTGTGTGTTTGCGTGCTTCATAGGAAACCTGAAATGTGTGATCCTTTAATTGAAATTTTGCTTGCTTCGGCAAATGCGTTTCCTGTATAAAAGCAATGTCGGACTTCATTCTCTTCAGTTCCTGGAAGAGAAGCCGCCTCTTGGTCGGCGTGTTAAGCCCTTTTACATTTAAAGATGAGATCTTCAGAGCCATTCTAGTAGGTTATAGGTTGTGCCCGTCTGCACGCCCACCTCCGTCCTCCTCTGGGCCCCCCCACCCCGCCCCCGGGTCCCCCGCCCCAGGGTGAAAAAGGAATGGACAACAGGGTTAGGGTAAGAGAAAAGGTAAAGGTCAGAAAAGAAAATAAGAATATGAACAATAGAGAACCATGGCCGCGCACGCGCGGTGCTCGGTTGTCTTCGTCTGGTCTTATCCGTCGCCAGACTGGTGTGGGGTTCACAATTCCCCATCTCGTCAGCGCTCCGCGCTAGAGAGAGATGTGGATGCATGAGCCGCCAACCATGTAGCGCTGTCTTGCTATTGGTTAAGATTGTATATGTGTGCCATGTGTTCTACTCCTTTGTGTAACATGTCATAAGTACCCGGTTTGTACATAGGTCTCAGGTAACAGATATGCCGCATTGCAGGGCTAGTAGCGGCCAAGGATCCCCAAATAGGGAGGGAGTTTGTCAGTGCCCCTAGTATTGTGGGTGAGTGATAACGCTCTTCCCCCCTACCCTCAATTACCCCCCGCTCCGAAGCGAGCTCTCGAGCCCCCAAAGGTTCCCCACCCCCTCTCCAGGTGCCCCCCCGCCTCTCCCTTCACTGGGACTGCTCCAGCCCGCTGCCCCCCCCAGCCTTCCTCATAGGGCCCCTCGCCTCCGACCTTTACCCCCCTTGCTACTCCCTCCAGCCAGAGTAGGGCAAGAAACCCACCCGCCCAGCCCCATATCCTGTTGTCCCGCCACCCTTGGCACCACACCCCCGGCTGATACCCGAGGGAGCCGGCGCGGAGCGGGCCCGCAGGTCACCAGCCCATTCGGGGGGAACCCCTGTCCCACTCCCAGCAGGTACCATATGGCGAAGTGTCAGATAAAGCCGGGGGGCGCACTTTTGCTTTGTGCGCATGCCCTTCATCGTCCGCAAACAACAAAAAACATGCACACAGTGTTGGAGCTAGTTTCTGCATCCCTATGGAGGTTTTACTTATAGCCGTGAAAAGGAATCTTCACCTTAAGAACACTAAATAGATACACCCTTGTCAAACTTGTTGTACACTATTTAACATTCAGATATGGTTTTGGAACATACATTCAATAGATAATGACTTGATGGCAATGATGCTGCTATCTATTCTAATCATATTTTGTCTCTGATGCCTCATCCTCACTCCAGGGCATTGTACATCGACAGTTCTCTGGTGATAACAGAGGCTTAAGAAAGTAATTGACCATGTTTTAACTTGGGGAACCTGCTTTCCTTGTTAACATTTATGTTGGTGTCACGACACTCCTTAGCTGATTTGCCCTCGTGCAGTACTCATACTCACCACTGTTTCTGTTTGGCACTGTTCCTGATTTCTTTTCATTAAGCACTTCACCTGGTCCTTGTTTAGCACCTATTTAGTTTGGGTTCTCCCCTCACTCCTTGCCAGATCATTGCCTTTTGTTTCCTGTTTCCCTGGTTTCCTGTGTTCTTGGCTCCTGGCTCCTGCATACTGTGAATTGGTCCTGTTTCCTGTGTCCTGTGTCCTCCTGATCCTGCGTTATTGTGTCCTCCTGATCCTGCGTTATTGTGTCCTCCTGGTCCTTCGTTATTGTGTTCTGGTTCCGTGGTTCCGGCTTTACTACCAGTGATCCTGTCCCTGCAGACTTATTCATTGATTTTCCTTTGGATCTTGATGTCACTATAATTGTCTTGTGACTCTGGACCTGTGCCCTACTGTGATGTAATTCCAGTAAAATACAAGTTTAGCAGGCTAAGATTGCCACAAGGCATATGTATGTATATGTGTTTGTAGTATCAGTTAGTTAATAACACGTAGCTAAGATACTGTTATCACTGTACTGACCAGGTGCAGGAATGTAAGAACTGGAATTACGCGTCCCTCTCCTTTGTATCAGATGAGCCACGTGGTTAGACCGGATGGATGAGTTTAGACTCTATTTATTAAATAGGTTAAGGGTATGTGTGGGTGTAGTTAATTGTGGGAGGAGCTACAGTGCTATATAAGGAATGTACTCTATGTATTCAGTACTCAGACTTTGCTGTATTTTGGTGACGCTAGTCCCTCTGAGTCCCGATCGGTGATCCAATAAAGAATCTCTTCCTTCCTGAAGAAACCTGTGTCCATCTCTCTGTGCTTGGCTTCCGTCAGTTTCTCCGGTATCATTTGGTGCATTGGCCGGGAAGCTCATCGTTCAACGGTAGCTGAGAGGCAGAGGCGTGAGACGGTCTATCTTTGCCCACGTTCTCTACGGCTGCACCCCTGAACTTCTGCGTGGACCTCCCTTCGTCTCGGCGCCACTGGTCTGTTGTCCAGGAGATCATCGGCCTCTACGTGAGAAGTGCTGGGGTGTCCCCGTCGATGAGTGTGAACTCAGGTTCAGGAACGAGGAGGTAAGATAACTGCTGTTTTAGACGGCAGGACCCGCTAGGGGTATACCGATTGTGCGGTAGGCCCAAAGGGGTTTTTGAATCTGTATCTGCCCCCTCTGTCGGAGGGAAGGAGCGAAGGCGCACCGCTCGATCGAACGCTCTTTAGTCAGACCGTTTGATTTGGTTAGTCAGGCGGGGTCCTGGTGTAAGATAGCCCTAGCCGGACACCGGTGTCTTGTCTAGACTAGCGTTCTAGGGTGTATATTACGTTCGCTAGGTCGGAGGGACCGGGAGACTAAGCGGCGCCTGTGTAAATTCGGTTCGCTAGTTCTCATCCTATCTGGGCTAAGTGGGAAGGCGTGTAAATTTGGAACCCACTAGACTTTTGATAGTACGACTAAGAGGCGCCTGTGTAAATTCGGATCTCTAGCTCGTTGTATAGTGCGACTAAGAGGCGCCTGTGTAAATTCGGTTCTCTAGCTCGCTATGTATATGTGGTGATTGGGCAGTGTGGCTAACCAAAACGGGTGTATATAGTTTTAGGTAGTCCATTCAAGGTACTGGCCAATAGTTTAGTTGGGAATTGTAAATGTGTTAACGATTGTTTTAGTAAAGTGTATATCTTGTTAGATAGCGCGAGCTCAGCCGTCTAGCGAGAGTGTTAATAGTGTGTTGCTGTATTATAGTGCACGGTACCATAACCCTGTATATTTACTGACATTATATAATAAGTACTAATCATTGTCGTCCATTGCATGTTTAACACCATAACCACTAATAATTGTATTGTGACCTTAACTTGTGCTTTGACCTATGCTAACCGTACTGTAACCGCTATTTGTAAAAGACGATGTTACTGGGGTGTGTTATAGACGGGTAATTCGTATATAGAGAATTATAGCGTGGGTGACTGTGTAGTTACGCCAAAGGGCATAATATTGATTATATAGTGACTGGTGTAGCAGCTGTGTGTGTACGGGAATTCCCTGAGTGTTTATTGTTATTGTGTACGTTTCACTTGGTAACCGTACCACGTGGTGCTGTTGCCAGAGGAAACGGGTGTGACTGTTGAATAGTACGCGTGTATAGTAATCGTTGTCGACGACGTTCCACTGTTAAGTATGGGTGCGTCGCAGTCAACGATTCCGGATCCCTTAGGTTGTATGGTTAAGAATTTTAAAAAGGGATTTAAAATTTGTGATTTTGGGGTAAAGATGTCTCCTGTGCGTTTAGTTACTTTGTGTACTAGAGAGTGGCCTACTTTGGTTGCGGCATGGCCGCCACGTGGCAGTTTGGATCCAACTCTGGTACAGCGCTTACACGTGGCTGTATCGGGTAGGCCTGAACTTTACGGCCAGTTTCCTTATATTGACTGTTGGAGACAGGCCGTAAATGACTCGCCAAAATGGCTCCAGACATGCCACGAGGAGCAGTGTCGCCTCATGGTAGCTAGGACTTGTTCGTCCACTAGGACCGGTGTTAGGCCCATTTTGGACACGCCCCCTGAGTCCGAGATCCCTTTGCCGCCCCCTTACTTTCCGTTAAGAAGAAGTGACGCAAACGCAGGAAGTCCTGCACCCCTCCCCTCATTACCCTCATCCACTTCCGCTTCCTCCTCCAGTACAGGATCCACCCCCCCTCGTACTAAATCTCCCCTTCCGGAACCAGAATCCACCCCCATTAGAAACGAATATCCTGATTTGGCGCCACTTCAGACTTCCGGTCAAGCTTCATCTAGCTCGGCTCGAAGTGTTTTATTTACGACCTTTTCCCAAAACCGACCTCCCACATCCCCATACCCTATCTCTCCCCGACCGGAACCCATGACTGACGCCTCTCTACGTAGCCCCATCCAAACCCGACAGTTGACTGGTGCCCAACAATTAAAGCACTATCAGATGCCTCTTCGCTTAAATCCCGGGTCAGCTTATATCGATGCCGCAGGTCAAATGGCACACGCTGACCCTGTCTTCGTATATGTCCCTTTCACCACTACCGACCTTTTAAACTGGAAGACCCATAATTCCTCGTATACTGAGAAACCACAAGCCATGACTGATCTGTTCACCTCAATAGTACAGACACATAATCCGACATGGGCTGATTGCCAGCAGTTATTAATGACTTTATTTAACAATGAGGAAAGGACAAGAATAAATCAAGCAGCCATTAAAGCATTAGAGGATAGAGCCCGTGCTTTGAACCAAGCTAATCCAGCAGCATGGGCCGCAACACATTATCCCAACACTGATCCCGATTGGAACGTAAATGGTGCTGATATGGTTCAACTCAGAGCCTATAGAGACGCTATAATTGCTGGCATGAAAGCCGGAGGAAAGAAAGCCATTAACATGTCGAAGACAGTTGAGGTGATCCAGAAAAGCGATGAAGCGCCCAGTGTCTTTTATGACCGATTATTGGAGGCATACCGCTTGTATACCCCCTTTAATCCGGAAGACGCAGACAATTCCCGAATGGTTAACTCCGCCTTTGTCAGCCAAGCATACGGAGATATTAAGCGCAAGCTACAAAAGTTAGAAGGGTTTGCAGGTATGTCCATCACCCAACTAATGGAGGTAGCAAATAAGGTCTATATGAACAGGGATACAGAAAGTAAGAAAGAGGAGGAGCGCAAGATGCGTAGAAAGGCTGATATGCTAGCGGTAGCAATCGCAGGCGTAGATAAACGGGGCCCAGATAGAGGCGATAGTAGATGGAATAGGGAGCCTTTGAGTAGGGATCAGTGTGCGTATTGCAAGGAAGAAGGGCATTGGAGGAACGAATGTCCGCAAAGAGAGCAGTACGAGAGAGACCAACCCAGGGCAGGCTACGGAAACTTTAGAGGCAGAGCGAGAGGTAGAGGAGGTCCCGGAGGGAGTAATGGTTATAGAGGGAGTAATGGGAACAGAGGAAGTGTTAGGGAAGACAGGTATATTCCAGCAGCGCAAAGGTCTCGCGATAGAGAAGGTAGGGACTTTGTAGGATTGGCTGACACTGTCATGGAGGACTATTGATACCGACCGGGCTCCATCCCCCTTGGTCGAGCGGAGCCTATGGTCGATGTATCAATAGGGGGGAAAAGGAGTGCGTTCATGATCGACACTGGTGCTGAACATTCAGTGGTGACTAATCTAGTTGCTCCTCCATCTGGAAGGACTATTACTGTGATAGGAGCAACTGGAAGAAGTGCTGAAAAACCGGTTCTTAAAAGTCGACTCTGTACATTGGGAGGCCACGTAGTAAAACACCAATTCCTTTATATGCCTGAATGTCCAGTCCAATTGCTGGGACGTGATATGCTATCAAAATTACAAGCGCAGATTACGTTCCTACCAAATGGAACAACATCCTTAAAGTTTAATGGACCTTCAGGTATTATGACTTTATCCGTACCAAAGGAAGAAGAGTGGCGACTTTATACAGTGTTGACTAGCCAAAACCCTAGGAGTGATGAGACATTGTTTAACATACCAGGAGTTTGGGCAGAGAACAACCCACCAGGACTGGCCCGCAATATTCCACCAATAAAAATTGAACTGAAACATGGGGTTTATCCAGTGAGCCTAAGACAATATCACATTCCGCAGAAGGCTAAGAAGAACATCCAATCCTATCTGGATAAGTTCATACGGTATGGTATCCTAAAATTCTGTACTTCCCCCTGGAACACCCCATTGCTGCCATTTCAAAAGCCCGGTACAGATGAGTATCGACCTGTACAGGACTTAAGAGCAGTCAATGATGCGGTTGTTAGCATACATCCAGTTGTACCCAATCCATATAACCTGCTTGCTTTAATTCCGGGCGGGGCTACTTACTTCACAGTCTTAGATCTCAAAGATGCCTTCTTTTGCCTCCGAATTGCCGCAGAAAGCCAATGTATTTTCGCTTTCCAATGGGAGAACGCTGTAACGGGCTCAAAACGCCAAATGACTTGGACAAGACTGCCCCAAGGGTTTAAAAATTCACCTACCCTATTTGGTTCAGCTCTAAGTCAAGATCTACTGGATTTCGAGTCTATCCCAGGAGAATGTGTATTGTTACAATATGTAGATGACTTGTTGATAGCAGCAGTTACAAAAGAAAAATGTCAGCAAGCAACGCACGATCTACTACATATTCTCTGGAAGGCAGGATACAAGGTGTCCAGGAAGAAGGCTCAGTTGTGTTTGCCAACTGTCAAGTATCTGGGATTCCATATCTCTGAAGGTCAAAGGATTATGGGGCCAGAGAGAAAAGAGGCTGTCTGCCAAATACCAATACCCAAGAATAGAAGACAAGTGCGAGAATTCTTGGGGGCAGCAGGCTTCTGTAGGATATGGATTCCCAGCTATGCGATACTGGCAAAACCTCTGTACGCAGCTATCAAAGGTACAGAGCACGACCCCTTCCTATGGACCCAAGAACAGCAAACGGCATTTGAAGATGTGAAGAAGGCTTTGATGAGTGCCCCAGCATTAGGTCTACCTGATCACACACGACCATTCTACTTATATGTACACGAGCAAAGAAGAATGGCTGTGGGAGTATTGACACAGTACTTGGGATCATGGCAAAGACCTGTTGCCTACATGTCTAAGCAACTGGATGCAGTGGACAGCGGACTTCCACCTTGTCTAAGAGCCGTAGCTGCAGCCGCCCTGCTAGTAGCTGAAGCCGATAAACTCACTCTGGGTCAAGAACTTTATGTACGAGTCCCACATGCAGTACAGACGTTGTTGGATTACAAAGGAAATCATTGGTTTAGTAACAGCCGTATGACCAAGTATCAAGCAATGTTGTGTGAAAACCCAAGAGTGCATTTAGAGACTGTAAACACCTTAAATCCAGCTACCCTTTTGCCGCAACCTACTGAAAGTCAACATGATTGTTTGGAAGTAATGGATGAAGTATTTTCAAGTAGACCAGATCTTCGTGATTTTCCCATCCAGAACCCCGATGTTCAATATTACACCGACGGCAGTAGTTATGTGAAAGAAGGGATCCGCTATGCAGGATATGCAGTGACAACAATAGACAAGGTGATAGAAGCTCGGCCACTGGCGAAAGGAACATCAGCACAAAAGGCAGAATTAATAGCACTAACACGAGCGTTACAATTGGCTGAAGGTTTAAGAGTAAATATCTATACGGACTCTAAGTATGCGTTTTTAACCACTCATGCCCACGGAGCTTTGTATAAAGAAAGAGGACTACTGAATTCAGAAGGCAAAGAAATCAAGTACGCAGCTGAAATCCTACAACTATTGGAAGCAGTGTGGGAGCCGAAAGAAGTCGGTATCATACATTGTCGAGCGCATCTGAGAGGAGATGGTGATGTAACCAAGGGAAATCGGATGGCAGATAGTGCAGCTAAGCGTGCTGCTGAATCAGGAAGACAGGAGTATGTGGGGCATATAGCTGCTCTTATACCAACTCCACTGTCCCAATGGACTCCAGTTTATACAGCTCAAGAAGAGGAGTGGTTAAAGACTGAACCGGGAAAGTATTTGGAGAACAAGTGGTATCAGCTAGAAGATGGAAGAATAGTTATACCAGCATCACTAGCGGTAGAAATTGTCCAAAATTATCATAATGGGACACATTCTGGGAGAGACAGTACAGAAGAATCTCTCAGGAAACATTTCTACATACCAAGATTGTCCAACTTGACTCAGGCCATTGTACGTAGATGTGTAACGTGTGCTAAAAATAATGCAAGACAAGGACCAGTAAAGCCACCAGGAGTCCAGTTTATGGGGGGACTCCCCATGTCCGATCTACAAATAGACTTTACAGTAATGCCTAAATCGGGTGGACATCGTTACCTGTTGGTAATTGTGTGCACCTATTCAGGCTGGGTAGAAGCATGTCCTACTCGTACAGAGAAAGCAGGAGAAGTTGTAAGATTCCTGCTACGAGAAATAATACCCCGATATGGACTACCCTGTTCTATAGGATCGGACAATGGTCCAGCTTTTGTTCATCAGTGCCTACAACAACTGACTCATATGCTTGGTATAAAGTGGAGGCTTCATACTGCATATAGACCCCAGAGTTCTGGTAAGGTAGAGAGAATGAATAGAACTATAAAGAACCAGTTGGCTAAAATGTGTCAGGAAACCCAACTTAAGTGGAACGTTCTCTTACCTATAGCCTTATTGCGAATCCGCAGTACCCCTACCAGAAGGATGGGCCTCTCTCCTTTTGAAATCATGTATGGGCGACCACCTCCCGTACTTGGTAACTTAAGGGGGGACTTGAGTCAGTTGGGAGAAGGAATTACTCGGCAGCAGGTTGTAGAGTTGGGTAAGACTATGGAGGAGGTACAGAAATGGGTACAAGATAGATTACCTGTGAATATTTATCCCCCTGTTTAAAGAGTGGAATAATGTACCGTTAGGGCCCAAGTGGAGAGGTCCTTATGTTGTTCTTTTGTCTACCCCTACAGCAATAAAAGTAGCAGAAGTGACTCCGTGGATACATCACTCCAGGGTTAAACCAGCAGCAGTCGATTCTTGGCAAGTTACAGCAGATCCAGAGAATCCCTGCAAGATCCGGTTGAAACGCACTACTCAGTCGGAGTAACGAGGAATTATTGTGGATTACAAATTTTATTGTTACAGGTGTGAGTGAGAAGGCCATAATAAAGCCTGTCCGCTTACCATCACATAGTGTATAAGCCAGGAAAGTCTCGAAGGGACACCTGTGAAGACGAGCAGAACTCCATTCCCTGCAGCCCCTCACATCCTGGAAGCTGAGGCGCCATCGCACGGACGAAGACTGAGGATGACGGCGAAAGATGTGCTTTTGATAGTGTTTATTTATATGTGTTTTTATATTCAGGAAGGTAGAGGTACCGACACTCCTAGCTGTGAGGTATGCATTAAGACTACGAGAACAGGTAACCATATTTCCCAAACCCTAATTTGGCATTCACAATACGAGTGTAAAGGAGATGTATCGAGATGTAGATACTTAAATATAGATTATAGTGTGTGCCATTTAGGAGTAGGAGAACCTAAGTGCTTCAGTCCGGAGTATCAGCCTCGTACAATTTGGTTGACTCTCAGGAATGGAGATCCTCAGGGGACCCTAATTAATAAAACGGTGTTAGAATCCGTACATTCTTCGGGTGTTCTGCTATTTGATGCGTGTAAAGCGATATCGAGTGGTAGAAAGCCGTGGAATGTATGTGGGGATCTTAGATGGGAGAGGACGTATGGGTCTAACGATAAATATATTTGTCCCAGTAGCAAAAATAAATATGTAAGTCCTAGATGCCCAAATAAAGACTATAACTTTTGTCCATATTGGTCTTGTGTGGGGTGGGCGACTTGGGGACAGACAGTAGACAAAGACATGATAGTGACTAAGTTGCCGACTAGCCCTTATTGTAAGTCTATGGAATGCAACCCAGTCCATATACTCATTAATAACCCCGACAAGTTCTTAGATAAGTATGGAAATTTATTTGGGTTTCAAATATACGGGACGGGTTTAGATCCTGGGACATTATTGTTTATAGGAATAGAGACTGATACGGTATCCTCCCAGACTCATCAAGTATACCATTCCTTTTACGAAGAGATGAGTATAGATAATAAGATCCCCCATAATGCTAAAAACCTGTTCATCGATTTAGCTGAAAGTATTGCCGGTAGTCTTAATGTTACCAACTGCTATGTGTGTGGAGGTACTAACATGGGAGACCAATGGCCTTAGGAAGCAAAGGAGGTAATGTCCGGTTCTGAGGCAGTTCAACAATTAATATCTTCACAAGCCGATTATCAGATGAGTGTTAGAGGTAAATCTGAGTGGAGATTAAAGACCTCCATCATAGGTTATGTTTGCATAGCAAGGAAAGGAATAATGTATAATACTTCTGTAGGAGAATTAACTTGTCTAGGGCAAAAAGCTTATGATGATGATACAAAGAATACAACTTGGTGGTCGGCTTCAAATGTCTCAGAACCATCTAACCCGTTTGCTAGATATGCCAATTTAAAGGATGTGTGGTTTGATCTATCCATCACATCTACTTGGAGAGCCCCAGCAAATTTGTACTGGATCTGTGGTAAGAAAGCCTATTCGGAGCTGCCACAGGACTGGGAAGGGGCATGTGTGTTGGGTATGCTCAAACCATCCTTCTTCTTGTTACCGATTGAAACAGGTGAGACTTTAGGTGTTAAAGTGTATGATGTGAATCATAGGAAGAAAAGGGGACCCCTAGAGATAGGTACCTGGGAAGATAATGAATGGCCTCCCCAGCGTATCATAGATTATTATGGGCCAGCCACGTGGGCAGAAGATGGTACCTTTGGTTATAGAACCCCAATTTATATGCTCAACCGTATTATAAGATTACAGGCGGTGGTTGAGATTATTACTAATGAGACCTCACAAGCACTCAATCTTCTAGCGAAGCATAATACCAGGATGAGGACAGCAGTGTACCAAAATAGATTAGCCTTGGATTACCTTTTGGCAGTAGAGGGAGGTGTATGTGGGAAGTTTAACCTAAGCAATTGCTGTCTTCAAATAGATGACGAAGGGCAAGCAATAGCTGAGCTTACTAGCCATATGGTTAAACTAGTGCATGTGCCTACTCAGGTATGGAAAGGGTATAATCCAAGTAGTTGGTTTGGTAGCTGGTATGAGTGGTTTGGAGGGCTTAAGGCAGTGGTAGGTGGAGTCCTACTGATTTTACTGTTGTGTCTACTCCTACCGTGTCTTATACCCTTAGTAGTTAGGTCTGTGCAAAGCCTGATAGGAAGTATAGCAGAGAGGAAGGCTGCTGCACAGATAATGGCGATATATAAGTATAAGGCTCTAGATCAGGGAGAACCAATGCAAGAAGATGAATGTTGAAGATTCACATCATAAGATAAGTCTGGTCTGGTTCATGGTAACCTGAGGTATATGCAAACCAAGGTTAAGTGATGCCTCAAGTAATTGTGAAATATCAGAGGCATCAAAGGGGGGAATGTGATGTAATTCCAGTAAAATACAAGTTTAGCAGGCTAAGATTGCCACAAGGCATATGTATGTATATGTGTTTGTAGTATCAGTTAGTTAATAACACGTAGCTAAGATACTGTTATCACTGTACTGACCAGGTGCAGGAATGTAAGAACTGGAATTACGCGTCCCTCTCCTTTGTATCAGATGAGCCACGTGGTTAGACCGGATGGATGAGTTTAGACTCTATTTATTAAATAGGTTAAGGGTATGTGTGGGTGTAGTTAATTGTGGGAGGAGCTACAGTGCTATATAAGGAATGTACTCTATGTATTCAGTACTCAGACTTTGCTGTATTTTGGTGACGCTAGTCCCTCTGAGTCCCGATCGGTGATCCAATAAAGAATCTCTTCCTTCCTGAAGAAACCTGTGTCCATCTCTCTGTGCTTGGCTTCCGTCAGTTTCTCCGGTATCACTACCTGATAATCGTGGTAGCTGCACAATCCTACCCTTATACCAAAGGACTGTTTCAATATTTGTTGCCTGCACGATTAGTGCTAATTTTGATTTATTGTATATATTTTGTGGCCTTGTGTGTGTGTGTGTGTGTGTATATGTATATGTATGTGTGTGTATGTATATATATATATATATATATATATATATATATATATATATATATATATATAGAGAGAGAGAGAGTTTTGCGTTTTCTTTTGGTTTCCTGTAAATATATTTATGTCTTGATTTTATCCTTTTTAATTGTGTCTTGGTAATTATTTCTCTGCTGAATGGGTTCCCACATTTAAAGTGACAGTGCTGTTCCAGGGCAGCACCCCTTCATGTCATTACAGTTGGTCATATATTTCTGTTCAGCCATTCTAACATTGTCTAAACGTCATGCTTTACTTATTATTTAGGGTCTTGCTATTTTAGAATACTTGGTGCTTAAAGGTTTTTGACTAATACATTCAGGGTCTGTAAATTCCATTTAAAAGGACCCCCGCCTGCCCAAATTTAAAGATAACGAAAATAAAGTAATCACAAGTTGCCTCCCCCACGTTATGTGCCGTGGTCGTTTCTTCTAGGCGATCTTCCAGCCTTGCGGTCCTTTCTCCCACCGCAGAGATCTCGGCTCTGAGGACAGAGGTGGACCTCTCGATCTCCCCTGCGAGGTAGGTTTGAACTTCGGTTAGCTTAGTGAGAATTTGCGCTGCCTCTCCCCCTTGGGACTCGCGGCTCGCGCGGTGAGGGGGAGTGAGGAGATAGGCTCAAGCCGGCGCCATCTTGGCTCTCCGCAGTGCCGGCCTTTTGGACGGTCAGCATGTCCAGAACAGAGGTCCCGGGGTCAGGACCCTTCTTATGCAGCTTCTTGGCGCTTCGTTTATCCATCATAAATTGGAGTAGAGTTAGGAAAATTGCTTTTTATTGCTATATACAGCGCTGTGGGAACGGAGCTCTAGCTAGATGCGTCCAGCTCGTTCCCTGGTCAGCATTTTATAGCTTTTATATCCGTTTTTTTTTTCCTGTTAATAACATCATTGGAAATTTGTATTAATATGAAGGGTTTTTTTTGTTTAGTTTTTTTGTAATTTCTCTATACTTTCCTTGTTATTCGGCTTGCTGTTGGTCCCTTTCTTTTTTTTTTTTTTTTTTCTTTTTTTTTTTTTTTAAATTCTTTATTTTTGTAGTGCACGTAAATAAGACAGTTAAGCTTGAGGTGCCCCAAAAGCAATCCTCAGGAGATTCCCACGCTTAACATGCGGGGTATACGATTAACTGGCACAATTTTTATATTTTATCAGGCTTAATTTAACGTTAAAGCATCAGTTGAAATGTAAGTATATCATGCAAACAGATTTGGTTCATGCGTGAGTTAGGTTAGAGGCAATATAGATAGTACAGGTAGTGTAGTATAACGCTAGTGACAACATTCAGCTAATACATGTGTACTTGATGTTAGTACTTGCACATTTTTATATTCTAGGTTAATTCACATAGATTTATACAATGGCGAACAAGCTAGGTATATATATCTAACTGGAAATCATTCGTCATGGCTAAGACTTTGCTAATTGTTAGATAAATAGAAAACAAGCTTTGGCGTAGCTGAGACTTTGCACATTTTTAGTAAAACATAGATTCGAGTTGTGCATGCAACTGGTCTATCTCCGGCTGCTTAATCATGTGCTTGCTGAGTGTTGCTTAAGCAAAGGAGATAATTAGTAAAGAAATAATGATACAAAAAATACAAATTTAGTAAGCAGATCAAACTTGCGTATATCTAGTGTGGATCACGATAATACAGTAAAGTCCCTCTTTGGCCGGGCTTTTTCCTCTTTGCCTCTTTGGGGCTGTGCTGTCCCCTGCTGTGGGTGTCCGTGAATCCCCCACTGGTTGCGGTAAGTGGTTGGGAGTGGGTGGGGACGGTTGGTATCTTGGTGCCCTCGTGGGGTCGTCCCTGTGGCTGCGGGTGTCTGGAGCGGGCCAAAGCTTTATTTCTGCGGTGGTCTTCGCGTTATTGCTCGGCGTGGGTGAGATACACACCTACCACTCCGCCGCCGTTTTTTGGTGTTATGTCCCGCTGGTGCAGCTTTCCGTTGCTGAGGGTCAGGTGGCGGCTGTTGAGGTGGGTGGCTTGAGCTGGGTGGGCGAGTGTCGCTTTGTTGTAGTAGGTGCTCGAGTTTAAGCCAAAAGTCCATGAATATGCGGTCCAGGTTGGACCCGGGGACAAGCTAGGCCTCGTGGTTGCCTGGGGGCCGCATGGTCTCCGCCATTTTAGGTGGGCCTCTCTTCTCTCCGGCCATTCTCTCCACCATTAGCTCTATGTAAGGGGGGGCCACCTGGGGTGGACCGGGATCACCCCCACCGGTCCAAAGGGGGGGGGGGTTGCGGGGTGCCCGTTCATGGCTTTTAGTCTCCGGATGGCTCTAGGTTGGGAGGTTGGCCGCCTCTCCCACCCGGCACATGCCGGCCCGCATGCCTTCGCGGGTGAAATCTGCTGTCCATTGTCCGCTCATGGGCTGCTTTACCAGTTCACCATGTGGACTTGGAGGTGGTAAGTCGCTTGTGGTTTCATGTGGTGATTCAAAGAGTGCCTCTTTAGCCATTTTTCCCATTTTCATAGGGAGCTCTAGTGAGGCACGTCTTCCCTCCATGGCTGTCAGGCCCCGCCCCCCCTTTCTTTTGTTTTTAATAGAATTTTTTGCTATTCTGCTTTAATAAATCACCATTGAGGTTGAACGCAGGTATCATGAGTGGAATGCATACACAGCTTCCAGAAGAAAGTGTTTAGCAACCACAAATATATCTATTGGAATGCAAGGAAACCAGCAATCCACTCTGAAAGAAGGATGGACCAGTGGGTAAAGAAACCAGTGATTTAAAGGGGAGACTTTATATCAGATGGGGATTATGGCTATTTTTCTACTTTTACTTTACTGGGATCCCTGAGGAAGTCTCTGAAATGAAGAAACATGTTGGACCTTACTTTTTTTTTTTGTCAGTCTATTTTTTATTGAGGCATTGATGGTTCATTGCAAACATAAAATAAGTGCGTTAATGGTGACATGACAAATGCAAGAAAAGTGTACATGTCACTAAACTTTAAGGAAATTCAGGATTTTTTTATTTGTTTTGTGGTTGCGATGAAAGCAAGCTAAGCATCACATATCTGAGCATATTGCAGAAAAAAAAAACCATTACAGGGTTAGATATCTATAGAGATAATACAACAAGCAGTACTGTAGCAATAGTATCATGAAAGTAAACCACTGTATCAGTATTCTTCTACTCCTTCCTGCACTTTCTAAATTACATATTGATATTTACACATATTGGTGGATGAAAAACAAAACCAAGAACATTATTTTACTACATTTCCCAATAAGCATTGGGATGCACCATGTGATCGCGGCACCCCGCGATCACATGACTAGCTATTTTACTTCTATTCACCAATAATAACTCGTTTTTAAGCTATTTATAAAGTTTTCAGTTACACTTTTAATTACAAAACTATGTCTTTGTTATATTTATGTTTTTAAGATCCCTGTATTGATGACGTCATTTTGGCGCCAAAATTTGAATAACCATGTATCTCCTAAGTTTATATAAGCTTCTATGTACCAGGTCAATTTTTATTATTGCCAGTTGATAAAGCCCTGTGTGGCGAAACGCGTTTTGGCTATTTTTATATATATTTTTATTGTACTAATAAAGAAATATTGGCTTTTTTTACTATTTATTTGCCATATACATTTTATTTCATTTTATATTTCTAATTTATTTATTTTTCAACCTGGTCACACGTCACTTTGGAGCTGACTATCATCCAAAGAATCCTAGGTGGGGATTATACCACCCACGCCATCATATTGAGCAGTATATCCTGCTCATTCAAATGTGAATACGCCCTCTACTTCTCAGACTTACTTTTATTAATACAGTGAGCACTATATTTGGTTTCTATTTTTCTTTCATATCGTGGAATTATGTACACCTATATCCCGACAGTGGGGGGCTAACGCCACTGAATGCGAATCACACTTGAGCAAGTTCATGCTCTTATATAGGTGAGTGAAATACCTCCCTAACATACACTTTATTCTATCTACTCTAACACAGTTTGCACTATTGGAGTCTCTGTTTTTTTTCATCCACATGTCCGCCATTGAGTCAAGATATCCTAAGCTATAAAAGATCCAGCCTCTCATTGACCACACTATCAAGTCTTAATTAGCCTATTGGAACCCACAAGAAGTTTACTATATATTGGGACTATTATGCACATATCTATTTTTATTCTCTGTTTGCCCTTATATGTGAGTAAAATATATATTTTTATTTATGTATGTGGGGAAGCCTGAGCATTTGAAGGGGCTCTTAAAGTGATCTGTACCCAATTGAGGTGTACTCCACAATGCTACTCCACCAGCCTCCCTCATTGCACAGTGTCTGTTAAATGCCTGCTAGAGCTTTCAATATGTTTATTAATGAATTACAGGTTTCCAAGTCAGTAAGGTCCCACACTATTTTGGTCTTTATACAATATTTTGTAGATATAGTCTATGTGGTTATATGTTGAGGTTTTAGAGGAATCCTTTTTATCTACGAATCCTGTCATTTGAAAAATGAATAATTACCATTTTTCAATTTTATGTGTGAAACACTTGCACTGCACTTTATAGGTGTGTGCTAGTTGAGTAAGGTCCCAACTTGACCTGATTTCAAAATTAATTGATCTGAACCCTGAACAATAAAATTATGGGTTTAGTGGAAAAGAGCCCTTGAAAGGGTATTATAGATGTGTTCTGGAGAAGTCATACACCCACCTCATCCAATAAAAAGAAGAAATTAATAGTCTACTACCCTAGAACTTCAATTCCCCGTGTGCACTGAACACTTGAATCAGTGCTATTTCTTTGAAGCATTGAGCCCCCTTGGAGCCAGAAAATGAATATATCAGCAAATTGTATCCAGCACAAAGATGGGGCTTGTTATCTGTACTTTGTACACAGTTATGGTGGCTCTACAGAAAGTGCTATCAATGTAATGAGGCTGAGATGAACCTACTGCAGGCAAAGAACAATAGGAAGATAGAGGTAGAGAGACGCCCTGACCTACTAAAAAGATTACTAGAACAGTTCTTCTCTTACATCAGTATCTACAGGTGATACTCGAAAAATTTGAATATCGTGCAAAAGTTAATTTATTTCAGTAATGCAACGTAAAAGGGGAAACTAATATATGAGATCGACGCATTACATGCAAAGCAAGATAGTTCAAGCCGTGATTTGTCATAAGTGCGATGATTATGGCTTACAGCTCATGAAAACCCCAAATCCACAATCTCAGTAAATTAGATTATTGTGAAAAGGTGCAATATTCTAGGCTCACAGTGTCCCACTCCTATCGGCTAAGTAAGCCATAACACCTGCAAAGGGTTTCTGAGCCTTTAAATGGTCTCAGTCTGGTTCAGTAGGAATCACAATCATGGGGAAGACTGCTGACCTGACAGTTGTGCAGAAAACCATCATTGACACCCTCCATAAGGAGGGAAACCCTCAAAAGGTAATTGCGAAGGAAGTTGGATGTTCCCAAAGTGCTGTATCAAAGCACATTAATAGAAAGTTATGTGGAAGGGAAAAGTGTGGAAGAAAAAGTTGCCCCCCCAGCAGGGATGACTGCAGCCTGGAGAGGATTGTCAGGAAAAGGCAATTCAAAAGTGTTGGGGACTTTCACAAGGAGTGGACTGAGGCTGGAGTCAGTGCATCAAGAGCCACCACACAAAGATGGATCCTGGACATGGGCTTCAGATGTCGTATTCCTCTTGTCAAGCTGGACTCCTGATGTGCCTAAGAACCGTATGCGGTGTACAATTGGGAAGTATGCTGAGTTTCTGATACGGAAAGCATCAATCCTACACTTGGGGAAGACCAGACCGCCTTTGCTGTGCCCTGAGGCTTTGCATAGGCCATCTCTGTTCTGCAACTGTGCTCTATCCTTAGTGGGCATCGGATAAACAGAGACTATGGACCAGGCGCTGGGAGAAATGTGACCACTCACCTATCCTCTCCCCGCGTTGTCTGACTCTCTGTCCCAACTTCTAAATCACTTTTACACTCACTCGGAACCGCTGCCCTCTCTTAATACCCCACACACCTGGGGGCCTCCTACGGGACTCACGCTACCCAGTTAAGCATCCATGAATCTCAATACTTCAATCTCTACCTTCTAATCTATTTTAAGTTAACTGTTTCTATTTAACTCTGTCTTAACTTACTAAGTGTCTGTGTGATCATAGCTCCTGTTTTAATGGCTAAGATTATGCACTTTTATTGTTTTTAATAATACTGATCATACATAATCGTCTTCTAGATTCATCCTGTCTACTTATAAAAAATGTGCAGCTAACTCTTGTCATGATACTGTTGCTTTGATATGCCTGTTACTGCTATCGTGGCACTACAGGCTTGTTTGTAATCCATATTGCATAAAAAAATTAAAAATTACAAAAAATAAAATACTGGAGATGGATATTAAATGGTGATAGGTGGAAGAGCAGAAAAACTTATAGGCCACTCTTCCATATTTCACTACTGTAACGGGGAGAGAAAAGGAAAGGCATTTTGAATAGAAATTGTAAGGCTATGTTTCCAAAGCATCACCTAGAGTCTTTGTAGTTGCACCACTAGTTAGAACACTCAGAAATAGTATGTGCCAGAGGCAGGCACCCTGCTGGCTCTGCTATAGCTACTCCGATACACTGACAGTCTATGGAGGATTATACTCATCAACAGCCTGAGTATTGCAGGTCTGCTTCCTAAATAGGTATAGCAGCATGACAATTAGTCCAAGAAAATACACAGCCGCTGTCCACACATGGCTGGATTAAGGACTTTATGGGTCTAATGAGAGAAACTGAATTTCTTCTCATGGTAGCTGTTGTAGTCTGTGTGATATATTGCAAGCCTACTGCTTGTCCACGTGGCCTCTCGATACATTTTCCTGTGTGATTGCCTGTCTTAGATACTGTGCACGCAACAGAAATAAAAAAAAAAAGTACACAAGATATATATGTAAGCAATGGAGCATCTCTGTAGCAGCGGAAACTAATTTTATAATAAATAAATGAAAGGGGGAAAAATGTTTATATTGCAGATGCTTTGGGCCTATTGCAAACATGGGCCAGGAGCTGCTGTTTCAATATCCATTATGTTAATTTGACCCTACATACATGAGGTAGATCAATAAAAGGTGTTAACCCCTTATGCCACAATTTACAGTAATGCCCTGAACAGTCATGTTTCAGTGTGCTTCCACTAGCTATCTATTCTACTGTGATCAGATACAACATTAAAACCACCTGCCTAATATCGTGCAGGTCCCCCTTGTGCTGCCCAAACAGGTCCGATGCATCGAGGCATGGACTTGACAAGACCTCTGAATTTGTCCTGTGGTATCTGGCACTAAAACATTAACATAAGATCCTTTTAATTCCTACAAGTTGCAAGATGGGGCCTTCATGGGATTTGTTGTTCCAGCAGATCCAACATTGCCCAGAGCATGACACGGCCTCCGCTTTCCGACCTTCTTTCCATAGTGCATCTTGCTGCCATCTCTAACCCAGGTAAAACATAAACATTGACATCCATCTCATTTAAAAGAAAATGTGATGCATCAGACCAGGCAACCTTCTTACATTGCTCCATGGTACGGTTCTGATGCTCACGTCTCCATAGAAGCCAGCTACGCAGTGCCATATGCATCAATCTGCTATGTACCGTGTGTTCTGACACCTTTATATCACGGCCAATATGATTTTTTTCTTAGCGATTGGAGCTACAGCTTCTCTATGTGAGCACAGTAGCCTAATGCCAATAGGCAGGGCTGGCCTTAGGACATTACGTGCTCAGTAAGACAGTCACACACACACAGTTACAGGCAGACAGTCACACATGCTCAGTTACAGGCATACAGTCACAGAGCCAAACACACAGTTAAAGGCAGACTGTCATACACACAGTCACAAGCAGACAGTCACACATACAGGCACACAACGGCATAGCTACAGCGACACACACAATTGGAGTCACCCACAGTTACAGTCACACTGGCAGACTGTCACACACAGGCAGGCAGACAGTCACACACACACACAAATACACGCAAATAGCCACACACAGGCAGTCAGACAGACAGTCACACACACAGGCAGTCAGTCACACAGACAGAGTGTCAATCACGCAGGCAGGCAAACAATTACACAGGCAGGCAGTCACACACAGACAGACAGACAGTCACACACACACACACACACACACAAACAGGTGAACAGTCCCCTGCTCCATGGCGCCATGTGCGGCCGCACAGCTCGCATACCCCTAAGGCTGACCCTGTCCTACACTAATTTTAACATGGGTGGGCCACAGTAGAGCATGAATTGAGGAGAGTCTATGGAAACAATTTAAGCAGTAAGTCTTGCGGTTAGCGTGTTTATCTCCCATGTTAAAATTCGTGTAGGACCCGACGATATTGGGGTACTGTGACATAGTGGTTGGCTTAACACAATATAGCCATATGGTGTAACTTAATCCCCATATTTGTTTGCCAGAATAGGTGATCTTAAGTAACCTTATAAGAATTAAAACATTTTTTGCATGTGTGCACTGTTCCCTAATCTATATTTTCTACTGCATGGAATAGCAGGAAAACAGCAGGATCCATAACTTGCTATTTGGTTCATTGCCAGCTTTTTATTCAGGTTCTGGCTCAGCCATTTCTTGGGATATTTATAGCAGCTGATCAGTCAGAAGGATGGGGGAGGACACACAAACACTTTCGCAGAACCTCACCCTCCTATAAAACATTTCTATTTGAACCTCTTCATACACCATAACACCCCAGTATTGATGGGGGGCATACATAAGAGTCTCACCCTGGCCTGTTCCTAAAAAACAAACTTATAAACACTTTTGTTTATGACCCCACTTTTCATGAGCTGAACTCAAAGACCTAAGACTTTTTCTATGTACACAAAAGGCCTATTTCTCTCAAATATTGTTCACAAATCTGTCTAAATCCGTGTTAGTAAGCAGATTTAGACAGATTTGTGAACAATATTTGAGAGAAATAGGCCTTTTGTATGCATAGAAAAAGTCTTAGATCTTTGAGCTTAGCTCATGAAAAATGGGGGCAAAAACAAAAGTGTTGCGTTTATATATGTGTATATGTATATGTTCAGTGTGTGTGTGTGTGTGT
Source organism: Pelobates fuscus (assembly GCF_036172605.1). Classification (NCBI taxonomy): domain Eukaryota; kingdom Metazoa; phylum Chordata; class Amphibia; order Anura; family Pelobatidae; genus Pelobates; species Pelobates fuscus. Next base: position 262,037,395 of record NC_086319.1, on the reverse strand, counting down.
GTGTGTATATATATATATATATAATGTAACCTTGGTACTCACCCCTTTTTAACAATTTTTCCAATACTCTTGACTTGGTGCAACCAAATATATCCAAATATATATTCCACAGATTGAGAGGTGCACTCGAAGGTCTTTTAACCCCTTAAGGACCAAACTTCTGGAATAAAAGGGAATCATGACATGTCACACATGTCATGTGTCCTTAAGGGGTTAAAGTGATTCCTTTATTGTGATTAGTACATCAAAGAACTCTCTGTCTTGAAAATGACCCTCAGGGGTCGAAACGTCAATCGGGACAGATAGTTCTTTGATGTACTAATCACAATAAAGGAATCCCATTAAAAGACCTTCGAGTGCACCTCTCAATCTGTGGAATATTATATATATCATAGGATTTTAAATTCCATTCATTATATCTTAGTCTACAAGAAGGGCCATTGTATATTTCATTAATGTAAAAGAACTTTAAGCCTATCTGAGCAGTCAGCATTTTTCTCCTCTATATGGTTGCATGTAATAAAATAATCATACATGTGAATGACACATTTTACTGGCATTCTATAGCCATGACATTTCCTGTACAGAGGTCATTTGTGTAGATGAACGAGGCAGCTCTGCATATAAGAATCCAACAAGCATACAGCTTGACAGTATCCCTACCTCAGCTATGTTTGTAGGTCAGAAAGAAAGCAACCGACAGAACAGAGCATGCTTAACTCCTTCATAAGAGAGGGTTCTGGAGTTTCTATGTATTAATACCTGACGCAGTTGTGAATTTATTTTCTGTTTATTTGTTCCTCTGTAATTTCATGCATCTCATTAAAATTGATATTGCTTGCACGCACACCAAAATACATGCATACAGACATTGTACACATGCAGAGACATTGACACCCACTTACAACATATAACCTCTGAAAGACATCCATACATGTAGACACCGTGGCATTGCATAAAGAAATATTCACACACGTCAAATGGTTTCTCACACACACACAGCACTCACAGATATTGAATTTATACATTTAAGGAGCATTCTAAGCTCTATAGCCATTAAGGCCACTGTAGTAGTTTTCGTGCCATTAGCCGTTCTGATGATCCGAAAACTTGCACAAAATGCATACTGTAACTAAAGTGTAATCTGAATGTCTATCTTAGCTGTAGGGAGGGGACAGGAAGCGGCACCGGAGAGACCTAGGTAATTGCCTAACTGTTCAGAGTTAGCAACCACTTATTCTTGGTTGCCAACTGTCTCCTTGTTCTAACAGAAATGAAGCCTGGCACCCATCCTTCATTACCTGGCAACCAGACCAGGCCTCTGTATTCCAGGAAGAGGCACACGAAGAGTCAGAGCATGGAGGGAGAGAGCCTGGTAAAATAGCAGCCCAATCCCTTTTGGTGTAGCCTGCTCCCACTAGACTCCAGAGAAGCCACCCTCCTGCATAGAAAATATACGGAAACATATACTTCATTTATTTTTTTTGTCTGTGTGTCTCATTGTGTATAATCTGAGTGTATTTGTGTCTTTATATGTGAATGCACCCATGCATTCATAAACAAACACCACATGCATACTCGGTGACGAAATCCACTGGTTTTTGGAGGGGCCTGTTTGCCAGCCTCCTACCCTGGGACTATGGGTCCTGTGATAACCCATGTTCAAAAGTACTGTTTCTGCCCCTTGGACTTCTAACTTGAACAGATTCAAACATGTGGCTGGGCCCATCTTAAATTGTCCAGCGGTGTTTTGTCGTCAAGTGTATGGAACTGTTTTGGGCATGGGACCATGTGCACGGTGGGGCAAAAATAAGACTTCCAGGAAATTCCTGAACCCCTGAACCGATCTGGGTGTATTTTGGATATGTTGTTCAGCCAGATAGGGGCTATCAGGGGATGTGTGGTGATATGTTGTATTTTGGGGTACTTTTTGGGGTTTGTAAAAATTGGCCTGAGGAATTGTATATAAGCAAACCTGTACCAATAAAGCCTCAGACTTGTTCTACCCTTCATAAAGTTTCGGCTCATGTGTGGGGGACTGGAGAACTACCTACACTCTTGGGATTGCTATACTCACTATACTCCCCAAAGTATAATCACTAAGCTCTTGTAAGAGCTTGTTCCTGTTCCTGCTCTCTGGATTAAGAGAGGTCTACCTACTGGAAGCTGGATCCTGGTCTTGGGTCCAGAGTGGTTGAAAGACGGTGAGACCCCAACCAAGCGGCGGTTTGTGGGGTCTGTGGTGGTTATGGTGTCTAGTGGAGTGCTTGGAGCACTAGGAGCATCAGTCAGTGGAGGTGCCAGGCGATCCGTTACATTGGTGGCAGCGGTGGGATGGCGTCCTAGTGAGAGGAGAAGCAGCTCGGAGACACTGGTATCGTATGAACTTAGAATTGTGGGCAATGCTAGTATTCGTGCAGTGTCCCTGATTGCGGAGGAACGCAAGAGATGTAGTGAGCTGGCCCCTGGGCAGTGTCCCCATATGAAGAGGAATTCCAGTTGAGATTACAAGGCACACTGGAGAGGTATGGCCCTGTGTCAGCCGAGACGGAACTGGGCTATAGAGAATCTATAATGCAAGAGCTCTGGCAGGAGTCCCTAGAGGCAGCACAGCTTCGGTGGAGAAAGAAGCTTCCAAATACAGCACACCGCTGGCAGGAACAAGTGGCCCAATGGATGGGGATCCTGGGAGAACAACACTTGACTGGTCCAGAGAGAGATGATACAGGATGACTCATACCAGGTGCTATGGTGGTACGCAGTCCAGCGAGACACTTGGGTGACAGAGGATATTCAGCCAGAGGGGGAGGGCTACTATGGCCCCGGCCTGTTGCTAATGGCCATGGAGGAAGACGATGACCTTGGGAGTCCAGAGGAGTCGCGGTTCTGGGCTATTTATCATTACTGGAAAAAGATGCTGCCATTCCCATTTGCTGTTGAGCTGGGACAACACCTCACTTACCTGGTTACTCGGGAGTGGGCACTGGAGCATGATTACCAACACTTCCTGAGCTCAATTCGTCCCCAATCTACCCAGCACCAGGCAGCGTTACCAGGAGTCGAGACAGTCGGTCTGACTCACCAGCAGTAGTGTGTAAAGGGAGAAGAGACAACCGGTCTCTCTCCCCAGCGGCAGCCAGCTTTACAGGGAGAGGAGATTGTCGATCCCTGCAGCAACCAGCAAACACTCGGAGTGGAGATGGTTGCCCCCACTACCAAGCACCAAGCATTGTTCCTGGGAGTCGAGACAGTCAGTCTGACTCCCCAGCGGCAGCTTACCTTACAGGGAGAGGAGACAACTGGTCTCTCTCCCCAGCGGCCGGACAAGTTATTGGGAGTGGAGACTGTCGGTCTCTCTCCCCAGCGGCAGTGCATCCTACAGGGAGAGGAGACAACCGGTCTCTCTCCCCAGCAACAGTGCATCTTACAGGGAGAGGAGACAACCGGTCTCTCTAACCAGCAACAGTGCATCTCACAGGGAGAGGAGACAATCGGTCTTTCTTCCCAGTGGCAGTGTGCAACACAGGGAGTGGAGACAGTCGGTCTCCCTCCCCAAGTACAGGTCGTCAGCACGCCCGACCCCAATGGTGCAGATGGGACCTCGGTCTCTGCACCAGAGCTACAGGGATGCTAGACGATCGGTCCAGAGCCTCAACTCACCACGCTTGAATACCAGGAGGAGGAGGTCAGCGATTTCTCCTCTCCACAGCCAACTCCCAACCAGGTACTGGGGTCAGTGAATGAGACTGAAAACCCCACTGGCCCCCTTCCAGCAGAAGAGTTGGCATCAGGGCAGAGCGCTGCAGGTCCCTGTCCTAACTTTCCCCTTGTTACATGGCAGGACTATGTACTGTTATGGGCAAATGCAAATATTACAAGTTTTAGAATGAAATGTTGTATTTCTTAAACTGTGTACTTTGTCTTTAAGAGATATTGCAAACTGACAAGATGTTAGAAATGGAACATATTGTTTTTCATAAATGTTTCTTTAAGCAATAACCTCAGTGCATAATATGTTTGCGCCATTTTGTCCCAGACGAATTACAATAACAATAATGCATAAACAAGCTTCAAGGCTATCCTATGACTCTTTCAGTACACAATATACTGTGGTAACCCTAAGTTAATGGAACTTCCCCAAATCCGTGAATCTCCCACGACTGTGCACTTACGTCTTAGTATAAACAACAGATAAGCTATTCAGACTTTAAGATGCCATCTTGAACTAAGTCAGGAAAATTTCCATGACGTATGCACCCTTTAGTTATGGCCTTGTATGTTTGCCAAATTAGGGGAGGTCCTAAAATGAATAAAGTAAAAGAAGTGTTACTTTTTCATAAATGAACTACAGTGACCGTAAAATGATGACACCTAAGGTATATATAGGTGTACTTTTAAATGTTAACACAGAGGGGGGCGGAGCCAAGCACTGAATGAGACCAGACGTCTATGCACATCGCTCCGGCCAAAAAACGACATTAAACCCCGATTACCCATCGAAAACTCACCCGAAACCGCACCAAAAGTAGCCCGGTCCACCATGGGGCGCAAACTAAAAAAACAGAAACCGGACAAACCCAGGCACAGCATGAATATCGGAGACATGCTCCGTCAAGCGCGTGGAGCGCAAGGGCCCAAAATGGCGGCCGACATCACAGACCATTCAGACTCCTCAGACGACTACCCACTCAGTCTGAACACCACCACTACCCAGACCGCAGCAAACCCACAACCCGCTAATCGGGGCGCTGACTCGACCCCGGTGACAGAGGCGGCTCTACGTGAAATGCTCACCGACCTGAAACAAACGATCCAGGCAGACGTGGCCTCGCTCCGGGCCGATCTCACAGGGTTGGTGGGTAGGCTGGGGGTGGTAGAGGCTGCCGCAGATGCACACTCCCAAAAGATTGCGGCCCTCGAACGAGAGGTCAAGATCCTTAAAAATAAACAGGCCGACACGGACCTGCGCTTTATAGACCTGGAAGACAGCAGACGCCGTAAAAATCTCAAACAGAGGGGAATCCCCAAAGACATTCCAGAGGCAGAAGTCCCGCACTTTGTTCGCAGACTGATGGCGTCCCTACTCACGACAAGACAGGCCAAGAATGCAGCCCTCACAGGAATGTTCCGAATACCTAAACCACGGAAGGCGCCGACCGCAGCACCCAGGGACCTGGTGGTCCAATTTCAAACGATAAAAGACAAAATGGCAGTCCAAGCCGCTATACAAGGGACTCACAAATTCGAAAACCTGGATCTATCTTGTTACGCTGACATGTCAGGCCCTACACTGCAATGGCGGAGAACCCTACAGCCTTTTACCACCTTGCTATGGGAGCATAACATCCGATACCGGTGGCGTCCCTCGCAGACCCTACTGATCCTCCATGCGGACACCCCATACTCTGTTCACTCTCCCCAGGATGCGGCTGCACTACTGGGAACTTTGGGCCTTCCACAGACTACCCTACAGCCACAAGCACCTCATCTGGCTGAGCCGGCGACACACAGATGGAACCCGGCGAAAGCCACCACCTTCGTCCCTCGACAGGCCGCTCAGAACGCACAGGCGACCGGCGCACCCTGAGACCACAGGCCACGTACCGGGACTTTACCCTCCTGTCTCCATGGCACACCATGGAACGAAATTGTATATAGTCTTATTGTTTTACCTACTATAAGTTGTGAGTTAGGATTTACTACCTGTGAGTTTCTCCCGGCACGACGCTCTGGACCCACCTTGTGGACTAGGGGGCGCCAGGTACTGCCAATCCTCCCCCCCGAGCTCAGGGATACAGAGCGTTTCATATAGCAGGCACAGACAGACAGCCCATTAAGACACACTTTAACGCCCTACACACTTGACCCACCAATTTAGAATTCACAGGGAAAACACCTCTAATGGCTATATATGTAGTAACCACCAGCATATGCATGTTTTACCTATGTGGATAAGCCAGTTCTCACATATCTAGCTACTAGCCAACGACTTTAATGTAGGCTCACTCATGATCCTGTTCAGAATAAGGCCTTGCTGCTTTTTACCATAAAAAGACAATGTCACAATACCTCTACCAGCTATATCTTTTGTACCCAACGTTATATGCATGTTTTATCTATACAGATAAGCCAGTTCGCACACTTTTAATATGGCACGCTATGTGCCAAACCATTATACTACTAGTTAGTAGATTGGAATTAAGCTATGTTTACCCCCGGTTTACATTTCCTCTCAAAAGCAAAAATTAGCGACTGTTATATGCAAACATTTGAGAAACAGCTAAGATGTAAGCAGATATTGTATCTTTAGTGAGACAAGCTAGGTGCAAAATCATTAAAAACGGTTTGTTAGATAGAAACAAGATTAAAGCTAAAATTTCCCATTGTTTATTTTGACTCTCTAAAAACTCGACTGTTAAAAAAAAAAAAATGTGCACGTACTACCGCCACGAATAAGTCTGTATGCATATCAATATGAACGCTGTTGTGGCGTATGGAAATGCTATGTACCTACCTGCACAATAAAAATAAAGAATTAAAAAAAAAAAAAAAAAGTCTAGACAGAAAAGTACAATTTCTGTTTGCACGTACATTATATCTTGCCCTTTTTTGACTTGCTTTTTTGTGCCATGTAATTATTAAACTTGCTATAGTTCAACAATTAAAAAATAAAATAAAAAAAATGTTAACACAGAGGAGAGACTTGGAGACAGACGCTGCTCCATCTTAAAATGACAGAGAGGCTGACATGATGACATGTTCAGGAGGGTATGTTAACCTAATAATGATATTTGCAAGCATTTAATTTCATCTTATAAACTCTGCTATAATGGATTTTATATGTCTATATTTATATTTTTATATAATAAATATCTCAAAGACAAAACTATTGCTTCCAAGACAATCCTTATTTTATATTGTATTCTCAATTATTTATATATGTTAAATAGAGGATCTCTTACTAACTATATAACATTATGGCTAAGATATCTGTATGGTTAGCCCTACTAAGTTCTATGCTTTAAGACATTATAGTGGTAAATAAGGGAACCGCCAGCGGTTACAGTACCTGTTCCCCCAGCAGAAGCGCTGGCATCAGGGCAGAGAGTAGTTGGCCTCCGCCCACCAAGTACCTACAACTCCATGCCTGGGAGTGCAATGGAGACCAGAAGGACCAGATGCCCACCTGATCACTGGGGACATACAGGACAGAGATGGGCTACAGGCGTCACCAGGTCCAGTACTTGCTTGTTGTGGGTGGGTTGCTCGACTAACTCAGGCACCGACTGCCAGAAGGTCAGGTACCTGGTTAGTCTCCCCCAGAAAGGGAAGGTGTGTGATGAAATCCACTTCGCTACTTGTTTTTGGAGGGGCCTGTTTTCCAGCCTCCTTGTGGCGATATGTTGTATTTTGGGGTACTTTTTGGGGTTTGTAAAATTTTTTTTTCTGTTTAGAGTTAATTGAGTTAGCCCATTGTCTTTGTTTATTGTATCGCATGCAAAGTGGAGGAATTGTGTGCTGTAAGTGGGAGTGTCGGACATTGTTGTATTGTTCTTATTGGTTTGTGTCCTTTGTGTGCCTGTGTTCCATCCGGTCTAGGGGGTGTGCCTCTGGCCTGTACCAATAAAGCAAACCAGTACCAATAAAGCCTCAGACTTGTTCTACCCTTCATGAAGTTTCGGCTCATGTGTGGAGGATTGGAGAACTACCTACACTCTGGAGATTGCTATAATCACTATACTTCCCAGAGTATAATCACTAAGCTCTTGTAAGAGCTTGTTCCTGTTCCTTCTCTCTGGATTAAGAGAGGTCTACCTACTGGAAGCTGGATCCTGGTCTTGGGTCCAGAGTGGGTGGAAGATGGCAAGACCCCAACCAAGCTGCGGCAGTTTGTGGGGTCTGCGGTGGTTATGGTGTCTAGTGGAGTGCTTGGAGCCCTAGGGAAGCACTAGGAGCATCCGTCAACAGAGGTACCCAGTCGGGGTGCCAGGCGATCCGTTACATACTCCATATAATAAAACATTGTTGTTCAAACACAGGCACTTCATACATATACAACCCTGGAAGGATGGGCATTGGTAGACCCTCCGCTGGCAAGGCATCATGAGTTATACAGCCATTGATCTACTTTTTTGTGACTCCTGCACTATAAGAGACCCAATAAAATATATGAACATTTTCTTTTAAAGTTTCAACTTGTGTGACGGCAGATGAGATCCATTCGGCCTATCTAGTCTTCCCAATATTCTGAACACTTTCATTAGTCCCTGACCTTATCTTAAGTCTAGAATAGCTTTATGCCTATCCCACGCATGCTTAAACTCCCTCACTGTGTTAACCTCTACCACTTCAGCTGGAAGGCTATTCCATGCATCCACTACCTTCTCAGTAAAGTAATACTTTCTGAAATTATTTTTAAATATTTGCCCCTCAATCTTAAATACATGGTCTTAAATTAATGTATTTAAATGTTTCTATCATATCCCCCTGTCTCGTCTTTCCTCCAAGCTATACATGTTAAGTTCCTTTAACCTTTCCTTGTAAGTTTTGTCCTGTAATCCATGAACCAGTTTAATAGCCCTTCTCTGAACTCTCCCTAAAGTATCAATATCCTTCTGGAGATACGGTCTCCAGTACTGCGTACAATACTCCAAGTGAGGTCTCACCAGTGTTCTGTACAATGGCATGAGTCTTACATTGTCTTCCTACCTTTAAGTCATCTGAAATAATTACTCCTAAATCCTTTTTCTCAGATGTTGAGGTTAGGACTCTATCAAATATTCTGTACTCTGCCCTTGGGTTCTTACGGCCGAGATGAATTATCTTGCACTTATCCACATTAAATGTAAGTTGCCACAACTCTGACCATTTTTCTAGTTTACCTAAATCATTTGCCATTTGGCTTATCCCTCCTGGAACATCAACCCTGTTACATATCTTCGTATCATCAGCAAAAAGACATACCTTATGTGGCGGAACCCACCCCGCCACTGGGCATTGGAGGGGCCTGGCTGCCTGCCTCTTACCCGCTGTCTATGGCCCCTGGAAAACTGGTACATTTAAAGATTTATATTTGGGCTTGTTATACTGTATATTGCTGTTGCTGGCCCTTTTAAACTCATCTATAGACAGATTGGGACTTTTGGGACTACTGTCCCTTTAAGACTGTGAAGCATATTCAGTATATTGCCTTTCATATTATATATGTATTTATATATGTGTTAAGTTTAACCTGGGTGATTTGTATGCAGCATTCAACTGATTGTTCGGTAGAATCACTCCATTCAGTATATTGAGTGAAACTACCGAACAACCAGACCACCCAGGAATGAGTGTGCCTCCAATTACCGTTTGCAACAATGTTGCAAACAGGTAATTGGCAATCAGTGCAGTGTGGTCTGTGTCCTCTGGGTGGCCGCCATTTGGGAGCCGAACACGTGGCGGCGGCCATCTTAAACTACCGAACAGCGGTGTTTTGCCGTCGAGCGTCTGGAACTAAAATCGGACACTCGACTAGGCAAACACCGCTGAGACCTCCAGACTTCCTGGATTTCGTGGGGAAACTACCGAACGGCCCGCCGTTCGGTAGAAAGAAACTCACGAACTAGGGGATTCATGCGAATCCCCCTTAGTCTCTATAACACCAGTAATTCGTCTGTTTCATTCACTTGTTTGTGACCGACCGCAGGGCCAAAAGGCATGGAACTGTTTTCGGATACTTTACCCATGCGGTCGGTCAAATCTTTGGAACCCCATATCTCCTGAACCATTCATCCGAATGACTTGAATTTTGGAAATGTTGTCCCCCTGAATAAGGGCTATCCAGCGATGCTGGATTTAAAGGTGTACCCCCGGTTTTCGGGGTACATCCAGAACTTGGCTGGAAAAGTGTACCGGATAATTGGGTTTAATGTTATCTGAGGGGAGGGGATGTGTGGGCTGAACCATGTATGTGATTGGTTAATTTCATCCTCCCCCTGGGAGTGTCCTGTATGTATCTGTTTGTAATAAAAGCCAGGCTGGATGTGCCAGTCCTGAGTTCCTGTTTAACCCTCAAAGTGATGTGTCGTCTCATTATTGGGGGAAGGATTTATTGCATGCTGTTCCAGTTGACTGTTAGGAGTACAAGCCTATTCGTATGGTTCCTATTCAATGGTCTACAGCATTCATATGCTTGGGAGAATTTAAAAGGTTTCTCGGATTCGGTGATTGTGGTGTCTGCCAGAGTGCTTGGAGTCCTCAGGAAGCACTAGGAGCATCCATTAACGGAGGTACCAAGTCGGGGTGCCAGGTGATCCGTTACACCTTACCATCCTGACCTTCTGCTATATCCCTAATAAAAATAAAGAGAATGGGTCCAAGTACAGATCCCTGAGGTACCCCACTGGTGACAAGCCCATGCTTTGAATATACTCCATTGACTGCAGCCCTCTCTTGCCCGTCACTAGGCAACTGCCTTACCCATTCAACAATATTGTTGATTGCAGTTTATTGATGAGCCTTCTATGTGGAACATAACCAGAACAAGCTGTAGTCATTATGGTACTCACTTTACTTAGAGTAGTCGTGATGGCGTATCCTTTACATAGAGAATTCCAAATACATTTTACAAAATGACAAAGGGAAACTCCAGGTGAGACGTGACCAATTTTGTAAAGCATTATATAGGATGGTTAAAGCAGTGGTATCATCACTGCCTTAGAACTGGGAAACATAGGGTAATATCTTGGTTACCAGTGAGTGTCCCTGGACAAGATAGCTAACGATATATATCTGCCTACATCAAATTTGTTAGATTGTAATCTTCTTTGAACAAGGTCCGCTTCACTTTCTCCACTTTGTGTATAATTGTAAAGTGCTGCGAATATCTTAGTATATAAATGAGAATAATAATGGTGTATTAAGTATGTGGTAGTTTACTCGGTAAGATTATGGAGGTTTATGAGATATGTAGGTTGTCTCCAGTAGCAATTCCATTCAGCAGAGAGTGCAGCCGATAGCAGGCACCCTGTGACAACCAGTTTGCAGCACAAACCTTAGTGAGGTGGGTTGTTGAACAGGGTAGGCTTAGAACTGCAGGGTTTGTAGATCGGTGGAGTTAGAAAGTTAATATATCCCATAATTGCATCTTAATGGTACTTAGAATATCTTTTTGAATGGACACTATATTCACCCAGACCACTTATTCTCATTAAAGTGATCTGGGCACAGTGTCCATGTCCCCCTTAGTCCTGTAATGTAAAACATTGCCTTAAGTGGCTGTCTACACTGTGCATGAGGACCTCCAGCGTCAAGCAAAATCCCATAGGAAAGCATTCATTTTTATTTTATTTTTTTAAACCCTTTCAGGTATGGGGCGGAGCACAGAGGGACACTTTTGTGTAGGCACTGGGGGCGAGACAATAGGTCCCTCTCCCCCCTTTTGCCATATCCGCTGCTTAATGGGTGGGGCTGGAATAATAGGTCACCCCCCCCCCCTTTTGTCACTTGGGATCCCCAATGGATGGGGGCTGGAATAATAAGTCACCCCCTTTTTGTCACTTAGGACCCCCAATGGATGGGGGCTGGGATTATAGGTCAACCCCCCTTTTGACACTTAGGGCCCCCAATGGATGGGTACTGGGATAATGTCACCCCCCCCCCCTTTTGTCACTTAGGACCCCCGCTGGATGGGGGCTGGGATTATAGGTCACCCACATGCCACTAATGGGTTAGTGCTGAGGTGGAGGGGAAGACAGTAGGTCCTTCCCCCATTTTGTCAATTAGGGTCCAAACCCACCACTAATGAGTAAGGGCTGGACTACTGACTGCTCACTGTTTAGTAGACATGCCCTTACTCATGGCATAGTGAGTAGGGGCATTAGGGAGATTTTAAACTCCCTTCATTTACTAATGCAAAGTTAGTTTTACTTAGTGCTGGTAAAGTTGGCTGAAAGACCAATTTTGGTCTTTCAGCTTTTTAGGTGATAGCCCTCTAATTCCCACAGTATTAGGGAGCTATCTACTAAATGGCTGCAAGATGCAGCTGCAGCAAGTATAGGATTTTCATTCAAGTACAAATTAACAAATATGGGGCATTTGGTACAGATAAAATTCTGTGAATTCGCCAGAGCCCTGCCTGTATGAAAGGACGTTCGGGAATAGTGAAAGGAGGCAATGCGAGGTAACAGAGGAAGGGTGAGTATTGTTGGAAAATTTCTTTGACCTCAGGCAATGGAGCTGACTTAAGCTCCTCCTTTGGCCAAAGAAGGTCAAACGTAGGAAAAATACATAAGACAAAGTGGTCCCTACTTTATCTTATGTTTTAAAGAAAATTAGATATGATAGAAAGAAAAGAAGAACAGATTCTGAGAGAGGAAGAGAAGAGGAAATAATAAGAGAAAGGTAAGTTTGGAACAGCAGCGCCGCTTTAAGGAATATAAATAATTTAAAATAGACCCATCCCGAAAGCAAAAAGAACAGTTGTATATTAGCCTTTGGAGATAAACAATTGTCTTATTTTAGTTGAGCTAGGTTATTGTTAGCACATTAGAAATCTGGATTCTCTGAGGAAGAAAAAAAGAATTCCTAAAATAAAAAATTACCGGGAAAACTTCACATTAATCACTTGAGCATAAAATGTTCTACATGATGTATTAGCTATTCTTGCTGTTCTGACATTAAAATATTTTTAGTAATACATTTTAACCTACCTTGCTCAAGACTTCATGCTAGCTGCATTTAACTCCTTCAGTGTCCACACGGAAGTGCCCATGTCAGGCTAAAAATAAATATAGACTTTTTCATAAAATTTCATTTTGGACCATTGCCCAGGTAAGACCCTTTTTAAATACAGATAGAGATATGTGCTGTTCATCAGTGATTAGGACATTTTCTAAATCTGTTTTTAAAATTTAAGCCGCCGACCGCTGCACTCTTTAAAATAAATGTACAAAAAAATTAGAAACCTCATGTAGTAGCATCATTGTGATGTTAAAGACATAGCATCTACTTTCTATGCATGCTGGATAAAATTGTGTTATTGAAGGATGAGATGGAGATCATAGGTAGGCTGAGAGAAACTATCTTGTAAGCTGGGTTCAAGCTAGCAAGATACACACATTCCAAAGACTACTCCTACTACTCTACTGCCACAAAAACCTACTTGAGGATAAACGTGCTTTTTCTCCCGCACATATTCCTGCATTTAATAGAGAACTGCCGTTATGGCCCCATCACATGGTCAGACCATGCATCCCTGTCTCTTGCCATTCAAATTCCCTCCCTCCCAATACACACCTTCCAATGGAATTTAAACAACCAATTGATGAATAACCCGACCCTGATTTCCAAAGTGACAGATACCCTCCAACACTGCTTCTCAGATAAGAACTCACTGGACGTTACACCCACAATCATCTGGGAAGCGCACAAACCAATAATTAAAGTGCTTGTCATAGCATTATCCTCAAAACTAAAAGAAACGAGAAGCGCAAATAAACTTACTCACCAACGCCATCCGCTCCTTAGAGGAACACAAAGGGTCCAATTCCTTTGACACTTACAAACAACTGACGCAATATCGAACATCACTACAGCAACTCCTCAACACGCAAATTAAACGTAAACTCTCCCTATCCAAACACAATTATTATGCTAATAGTGGCAAATGTGGCCGCTTACTGGAAAAATGTTGCAAGACACTAGACAAACTACATTTATACCTAAAATCAGAACCGACTCAGGAGACACGACCCATAAACTACCAGACATATTAAATGCCTTCAATGACTTCTATTCCAAACTATACAATTCAAGGCAGGCACCCCCCAACAATGAGGAAATCCTAAACTTTCTCTCCAATAGAAATGCCCAAACACTCCCCACTAACATCCAACAAGCTTTAGACGAACCCATATCGACCGAGGAGTTCGAGGGAGTATAAAACACCTCCCCCTGAGGAAAAGCCCAGGCCCGGATGGCTTCACAGCTCCGTATTACAAATCCTTCATGAGCCTGCTATCCCAGCCCTTTACAGCAGCATACAACTTCCTCACACACACTACTAAACTCCCAACCTCGGCCCTAGAAGCACACATCACACTGATCCCCTGAGCTGTGGGAGCTACAGCCCGATCTCCCTTATTAACATGGATCTTAAAATTTTCACCAAAATTCTAGCCAAGCGCCTACGTCCACTTTTACAGGAGCTGGTCCACCAGACGGGCTTTGTCCCAGCATTTTGTCCCGAAGCTAAAAGCAACACCAGGAAAATGCTAAACCTCATCCACTTCTCTAAACTGTCCCGCACACAAAACCTACCAATTTCTATAGATGCAGAAAAGGCCTTTGACAGGGTGGACTGGTCCCTTCTCCTGACGACCCTTGAGTATATGGAATTTGGCCCCACATGGCTTAGGTGGATGACAGCCCTATACTCCAATCCCAGTGCAAAAGTCAGTGTCAACGGACAACTCTCACAACCCTTCCATATCAGAAATGACACGAGACAGGGGTGCCCCCACTCCCCGCTCATTTTTGTACTCGTGATGGAGCCCTTCTTACAAGGCATCAGAGTCCAATCACAGACTTCCCAATGCAGCTCAAAGAGAAGTCTTTGCAAGGCAGGTGCTCTGGACAATTTACTGCCTCTTGAGTTTACCTTTACTGAGCTAGCCAAACCAGGAAGTAACACGACCTGTTGTATGCATGAAAGACAGGGGGTGTAATTAGGTTCATTTATAAAAGTCAAAAATAGGTGACACTTTTCACACGTAAAGCTTTTAACCCCTTAAGGACACATGACATGTCTGACATGTCATGATTCCCTTTTATTCCAGAAGTTTGGTCCTTAAGGGGTTAAGCAAGCTTCAGGGGTCTGGAGCGTCCTCTTAATTCAGCAATTAAAATACTCCTATTATTATTATTGGCATTTGTATAGCACCAGCAAAGTCCATAGCGCTTTAGAATATTATAGGAGGGGGAGATTTAACAATAAATTAGACCATTACAAAACTTATAGGAACAATATGATGAAGAGGACCCAGCTCAAACAAGCTTATAGTCTAGAGGAGGTGGGGTATAAAACACAATTGGACAGGAGATAGAAATCAAACAAGGTGGGAGTGAGGCAGGAGGAGATAGTAGAGTGCTGCCCTTTAGCAGAGAGCAAGGGACAGATATGGGAGGTGGAGGTTACTCTGGGAGGCCATAAGCTTTCCTGAAGAGATGGGTTTTAAGGCATTTTTTTAAACGATTGAAGACTGGAGGAGAGTCTAATTGTGGTAGGTAGGCCATTCCAAAGGAAGGGAGCCGCCCGCGAGAAGTCCTGCAAGCGCGAGTTGGCCTTATGGGTGCGAGCAGCGGACAGGAGAAGGTCATGGACAGAGTGGAGAGACCGAGAAGGGGCATGCTTATGGATCCGTGAAGAGATGTAAGATGGGCTAGAATCGTTCAGTGCTTTATAGGTGTGGATTAGTACTTTGAATTGACTCCTATAGGATACAGGAAGCCAATGTAAGGACTGACATAGGGGTGAGGTGTGAAAGGAGTGACTGGAGAGGAAAATCAGTCTGGCAGCAGCATTCATTACAGTCAGTAGCGGAGCAATGCAGCTTCTGGGAAGACAAATTAGGAGAGGGTTACAATAATCCATGCAAGAAATTACTAGAGCATGGACAAGCTCCTTAGTAGTATCTTGCGTAAGAAAGGGGCAGATACAAGCAGTATTTTTAAGTTGAAATCGACAGGATTTGGTGACACACCGGCTCAAAGGTGAGGCCAGAGAAAATATAACACCAAGACAGCTCGCTTGCAAGTATGGGCTGATGTACACCCTGTTCCAAATTATTATGCAAATTATATTTTTCTCATTTACCTAAATAGTTGATGTAAATAACAGTCAGCATAATTCTCATGTTTTCAACTATTAAGAGTTATATTAATGATAACAGTATTTTTGTTAAACATAAACTTACAATTCACTGTTCCAAATTATTATGCACAGTAAGTTTCAAAACACTTTATAGGTTGTAAAGAACTGAAAAATGTCATTTGTTGTGTTTTCAGTATATTTACTGAAATCAAAAGCTATTTCAATCAAACTTAAAACAACATTTTAACTTTTTAAACATTTTAACTGGTCACGTTACATTTTAACATAAGACCCCTTATTTGATAGCAGCTTCACAAGTCTTGCATCCATTGAACGTGTGAGCTTTTGGACAGTTTCTGCTTGAATTTGTTTGCAAGATGTCAGAATAGCCTCCCAGAGCTGCTGTTTGGATGTAAACTGCCTCCCACCCTCATAGATATTTTGCTTGAGGATGATCCAAAGGTTCTCAATAGGATTGAGGTCAGGGGAGGATGGAGGCCACACCATGACTTTCTCTCCTTTTATCCCCATAGCAGTCATTGATGCAGAGGTATTCTTTGCAGCATGATGGTGCATTGTTATGCATGAAGATGATGTTATCACGGAAAGCATAGTTCTTCCTTCTGTACCAGGGAAGAAAGTGGTCAGTCAGAAACTACACATACTTTGCAGAGATCATCTTTACACCTTCGGGGACCCTAAAGGGGCCGACCAGCTCTCTTCCCATGATTCCAGCCCAAAGCATAACTCCATCACCGTGTTGCTGACGTCGCAGCCTTGTTGGAACAGGGTGGCCGTCCACCAACCATCCACTACTCCATCCATTTGGACCATCCAGGGTTGCACGGCACTCATCAGTGAACAGGACTGTTTGAAAATTAGTCTTAATGTATTTTTTCTGCCCAATGCAGTCGTTTCTGCTTGTGAGCATTGGTTAGTGGTGGCCGAATAGAAGGTTTATGCACAGTTGCAAGACTCTGGAGGACTCTACACCTTAATGTCCGTGGGACTCCAGAGGCACCAGCAGCTTCAAATATCTGTTTGCTGCTATGTAATGGTATTTTAGCAGCTTGATCCGATGCATGGATCTGGCAGAAATCAGAAACTTTGAGGAAAAAGGGAGCAGGGATATGTGACGACTGTTGGAAGGGGAAGATGGGTACAACAGTAGCATGCTTAACCCCTTAGTGACCAGATAGTTTTTCAATTTTCTTACCATTAAGGACCAGGGGGGCTCTTCTACATTGCGTTGTTTGTGTTTAGGTGTAATTTTCCTTTAATTCATTTACTGTACCCACACACATTATATACTGTTTAAATTAAATAATTGGTAATTTTATTTTGACACACATAGCGATTTAAGAATACATGTACTGAGAACTTCAACGGTTACTGCCAAAGAACACCCAAATATGTGTTCAGCATCATCTGCTGAGTACAGTGATACCACCAATGTACAGGTGTGTTGGGTTCTCTGGGCGCTAAAAAAAACCTTATTTGGAGGGTGCGCATTCCTGTTTTCCAACTTGGAATTTTCACAGCTGGTCACCATGTGCCCATGTCCCATTTAAGACATTTTTGAAGCCGGCCAGTGTAATTTACCCCCATCAAACCATATATTTTTGAAAAGTAGACACCCTAGGGTATTCCAAATGGTGGTATTTTAACACTTTCCATGCACTGCAATGCAAAACTGATGAGAAGGCGGGGATCAAGCACAGCCGCGGTCCAGTCCCTTTCTACGCTACTCTGCCTCCTCGTCTGGCCCCGGACGGTCCGCCCTCGGCCGCAGCTGTATATGATCCACGGTGTCCACAGGCGAGTGCAGCGGTCTTGTGTTCCCCTGAGTTCGGCCGTAAGAGTTTCCATGGTATAAAGTTCATCGACCTTTTCTATCCATTGAGTAATGGTTGGGACGACTGGCAATTTCCATCTGGCGGGGATGAGGCTTTTGGCTGCGTTGAGAAAATGTCTAATAAGGGTTTTCTTGTAACGCCCCAGGGGCATCTGCGTATGGTTTAAGAGCATAGGGAGGGGCTCCATGGGGATGTCTTTCCCCAGGATTTCCAACATTTTGTCATGGATCTGTTGCCAGTAGGGGGCTATCTGAGGGCAAGACCACCATAGGTGTAATGCCGTCCCATCGGCGCTATCGCATCTCCAACACTTGTTGTCGGGGGCGATCCCCATGGAATAGAGTCGTGCGGGGGTCCGGTACCAATGCGTCAGGAGTTTATAATTAAGTTCCTGCATTTTGGAGCCGAGTATTCCTTGGTGGGATAGAACGTGTATTTGCTCTCATTGTGGCTCCGTTAAGTTGACGCCTGTTGCCTGTTCCCACTTTGAGTGGAAGTGTGCCGGGGGACCCGCGTCAGCACCCAGGAGCATGGCATACAGGGTCGATAGCCCGCGTGTCGGGTGCATTCCCCTTGAGCATAGTGTTTCAAAGTGAGTTAGGTCTCGGTGGGTTAGGTGTTTCCCCTGGAGTGTGGCATAGTACCGGCGTATCTGGTGGTACCTAAATCGCCCAGCATGTCCTCCAGCGGTTTTAGTGCTTTATTAGCACACCAGGCCCGGAGGTATTGCTTCGTCCTCTACCCCAATCCCTCAATGTCCCCCTGTGTCAAGCCGCGCGCCAGGTCCGGGTTGTGGATCACAGGTGTCAGAGGAACCGGGTTCGTGGTGAGCTGCAGCTTGAATCGGATGGTTGTCCATGTTCACAGCGTCGCGCCTATGAATGGGTGGTTCCGCAGGGTATTGTCGCATGTCGGATTTTGTATCCATACCATCGGTGGGATACGCCCCCCGGCTTGAAGCCGCTCCCATATGGACCCATTGTTTTTCTGAATCCGATACATGCCATTCTATAATTCGTAAAAGGTGTGTCGCTTGGTAGTATCCTTGTAGGGACGGGAGGGCTGTTCCCCCACGATGTCTCGGGAGTATCAGCTGCGTCTTTCTTACCCTTGGCGGACCCTTCGCCCAGACGAATCGCCGAGCCCAAGGTGTTGAAGTAGGTCCGCAGGATCGCGATCGGGATGGCTTGGAAAAGATACAGCAAGCGTGGCAGCATATTAATCTTTACTGTATTTATCCTCCCAAACCACGACCCGCATAGGCGGCCCCACTGGGCAAGTCCGCACGGAGCGTTTGAAGGATCGGGAGAAAGTTTTCTTGGTAGAGTTTTGTCAGGTCTCTAGTTAACCAGATCCCAAGGTTATTTTATGCACTGGTGGCACCATTTAAAGGGGAATTCTCCTGTCAGCCGTTCGACCAGCTCGGGGGGTATAGACATGGGGAGGGCCTCCGACTTGTCCGCGTTCAATTTGAAGTTAGAGATCCGTCCGAACCGCTCAAAGGCCGCCAGTAGATTGGGTAAGGTAATCAATGGGTTGCTCACGAAGAAAAGGAGGTTGTCCGGGTAGGCCACCACCTTGTGTATTCTGTCCCCCTGGGTGACCCCCGCAATGCCCCCGTCCCGTCTGACCGCCTCAAGAAATGGTTCCAGAGAGAGGGCAAACAGGAGGGGGGGAAAGCGGGCATCCTTGGCGCGTCCCGTTACGTATCCGAATCGGTGTGGATAGGACCCCATTAATGCGTAATTATGCAGTCGGTTCCGTGTATAGTGCGGAGATCCACTGCAGTATGTTCAGTCCGAACCCCATTGCCTTTAGCGTTTCGAGGAGGTATCGCCAGTCCACCCGGTCGAAAGCCTTTTCAGCGTCGGTGGAGAGGAGCAGGCTTTCGGCTGGCGAATTCCGTTGCATGTGCATGATGGTTAGCGCTCTGATGGTATTGTCTTTGGCTTCTTGACCGGTAATGAATCCGGTCTGGTCCGGGTGGATCAAGGATGGGACTATTCGGCGTACGCACGCTGCCAGGATCTTCGTAAACAACTTGAGGTCCGCGTTCAGCAGAGAAATTGGTCTGTAGTTCGCACAGGCCGCCGGGTCTTTTCCCTCTTTCAGGATGACCGCAATCGTTGCTAGTAGGGTGTCTCCTGGGAGGCGTGTACCGTCAAGGAGAGAGTTCATGCCCGTCAGCAATTCTGGTAGGAGAGTGTCCCCGAAGGTCTTGAGGTATCTGGCGGGGAGGATGTCCGGGCCCGGGGCTTTGTTAAGTTGTGTGTTCTTCAGGGCTGCTGTCAGTTCCCCAATCGTGATGGGGGCATCAAGGTCATCCCTTTGTTCTTGAGTGAGAGTCCGAGGTACGTGGTTTTTCAAATATTCCCTCGTCAGTCTCGCCGTCCTTTCCCGGTCCGCGCTTGTCGCATCTTTCTGGATATCGTATAGGCCGGCGTAAAAGTCCCGGAATTCCTTGACTATTTTGTCCGGTATCTGCGTGATGGCGCCACTCCTTGTCCGAAGTTTAGTGATCTGGTTCACGCGGCGTTGTCTCAACATTCTGGCTAGCATACGACCGCATTTGTTAGTGTTCGGAATAATAGCGGTGGTGTTTCTTCATCGTGTGGGCAAGGTTTTTGCAAGCAGGTGTTGTAGGTTTCGGCGGGTCTCCCGGAGTGCATGGTACACCACCTCCGTCGGGGCGGATTTGTGGTCTTGTTCCAAGCTAGCGACTTTCGTATATAGCTCGTGTAGCTGCCTACTGTGTTCTTTCTTCCGCGCTGTACATACCTTAATGAAATGTCCCCGAATGACGCACTTATGGGCCTCCCAGCGAATCATTGGGGAGGTGTCAGCCGGGTCGTTTTCGTTGAAGTAGTGGCGAAGCACTGTCGTAGCGTCTGCTATGGTGACCGGGTCGCTGAGTAGTTGTTCATTCAGTTTCCACTGGCGTCTTGTGGGTTTATGCAGAGGCAAGGTCAGCTGAGCCAGTACCGTCGAGTGGTCCGACCAAGCGTCCAGTAGGATTTCACATTTTTGTAATAGGTTCAGGTATTCTTGTGCAATAAGGACATAATCTAAGCGGCTGTAGCCGCGGTGCACCGGGGAGAAGTATGTAAAATCCTTGGCCTCTGGGTGCAGGATTCTCCAGCAATCTGCAAGGTCCGCCGTTCTGAGTGCCGATTGTGCCGCTTTGATGCATGCGTCCGGCAGCGAGCAGCGTCCCCGGGAGGTGTCCGACCGCGGGTCCAATGGTATGTTGAGGTCCCCCACTAAAATTAGGAGCCCCTCCCTAAAGTGTTCCAGCAATTTCAGGGTTCTAGTGAGGAAACTGTGTTGTCGGGTGTTGGGTGCATATATGGAGGCAAAGGTGTAGCGCCTGTCCGCAATGGAGCCCCTGAGGAAGATGTAGCCTCCCAGTTGGTCGGTCTTGCTCTCCGCACACACGAAGGGGACATGAGTGGCAAAGAGTATGGCAACTCCTGCCTTCTTGGCTTCCCTATGGTTGGCAAAGTAGCCAGTGGGGAACCGTCGGTCTCGGAGGGCTGGTCCCGTCTGTCCGCGGAAGTGTGTCTCCTGGAGGAAGGCCACGGAGATTCCGTTGGACCATAGTGCTCTTAGTAGGTGCGATCTCCGTTCCGGCGAGTTCAGGCCCCGGACGTTGTTAGACCAGACGCGCAGAGGAGGAAAGGTGTGGTCGTAGGTAGGGGGTCGTCGGGGTAGTCAGTTGTCCGAGTGTAGAATAACAGAAAAAGATAAACAAGGTGAAAACTATGTACAGTGTCAGACTCAGCTGTCTAGGTTGGTGAGTCAGTAAGGGGTGGACTGTCCCACATAAATATGTCCCCCCTTGTCGCTCCCCCCTAGTGTGTTGTACAGTGTGTTTGTGGGTGCGTGAGCGTCCGCAGGCGCAGGGTTGTGTGAGTGGGGCTGAGATTTGTCACCACGAGCTCCCCCTTAGCCTGTATGGTCCTGCTGCAGTCCTCCTCTCCCAGGAGGGAATACCTCAGTGCCTGGCCATGGCCATCTCCCACCCCCCAGGTGGTCCCCGTCGGGGCGGTAGTGCAGTTGTTCGCTGTGCATCGCGGCTGTCATTTCCAGCGTACCTTGGTCGACCGGCTACCTTAGTAGCCCCTATGTCCCTCTCGTCTGCGGCTAACTTTACTGGTTCGATGTCCCGCTCCCCTCCCACCTCAGTGACCCTAGGCTACCACCCCGGTTCGGGCTAATGTACTTTCCCCTCCTGTCACATGGCTTTCCATCCTCGTCTCGCCCCTGACTCGGGGTAAGTGATCTATGGGCAGGTGTTGAGAGGGCGCTGTAGTGTAGGGGCCATCCCTCCTCCCCACCCTGTGGGGGGCATTTACCCGCCTCCCCGACGTCTTGCATGGGTGTAGTGTGGAGCTGTGGGGTCTCCCACCCCCCCTCCAGCCCAGTGCGGGGGGCAGTTTGCAAAGTGTCCCAAAAGTAATGCAGTCCAGTTCTGTGCCTTCCCCTCCCCCCCTTGACCATCGGTCCCCCAGGACCCTGCCCTTGTCCTCCCCCACTTCCAAGGTGCAGTCCCCGGTCCCCTCCCGGTGCCCCCCCCAAAGCCCAATGAACACCCTACAACTCCTTGAGCCTAAACTTTGCCGGTGCAGCAAGTCCAGGGGCGAAATGGAGGGCCATTCCCCATCTCAGGTGCGGTAGTCTGGGTCCCGCCAGGGGAAGAAGCGGCACTCTGCATCCATGAACTCCCTCTCAGGCAGGCGACTTGTGAGGTGCCTTCGCCTCCCTCCCCACCTAGCTATCCTACTCCCTCTATAGGCAGGTGCAGACCCACTTCCCGGCTCCCCCCAGTACCTTGCGGCCCAGCTGGCGCCAGGCCGCGAATGCTCCTCTCCTCACTCCTCCACGCCTAGCGGGCCTCCCAGCATCCTCGGGGCCCGCTCCCTTCTCCTCGGGGGCGAAGAAGGGCGCCCCTCGTCCGCCACGTCGTGCAGCTGTGCGAGCGGGGTTTCCAGGAGCCAGTTCCTGGAGCGGATAGGTGGTAGGCACAGGGCTCGTACGACTCGGGGCACATCCTCTGGCCAGCGTACTTGGATCCAGGCATTCCCCTGCGTAATCTGGAGGCTAAAGGGGAAGTCCCACCGGTAAGCTATTAATTTCTCCCGCAGGGTCGTCGTTAAGGGCCGGAGAGCCCGTCTGGCGTCCAGGGTGAGGCCAGACAGGTCCTGGTATAGGGCCACGTTTGCTCCCCTGAAGGGTATATCTGCCATTCCTCGGGCTGCTGTCATGAGGCGTTCCTTAAAGGGACACTATAGTCACCTGAACAACTTCAGCTTAATGAGGTTGTTCAGGTGAGTGCTACAGCTACCCGGATCCTTTTTCTTGTAAGCACTGTATTTTCTGAGAAAATGCAGTGTTTACATTGGAAGCTTGGAACACCTCTTGTTGCAGTCAATCAGACGGCCACCAGAGGGACTTCCGAGTTCAGAGGCCCTAAAAAGGCCTCTCGTCCGATGCATTCTGGGTGAATGCATCAGACGGGCTATCAGCACACAAAGCACTGTGAACGCGCTTTGTGTGCTGATAGCCTGTCAGCACTCCTGTGGGCGTGGCTTCAGCTGACAGCTGAAGCCCGAACCCACAGGGACGCTTACTGTCCACAATAGTGGTTGAAGGGGGGGGGGGAGACCTACTCTCCTTCCCCCCCGGCCCCCACCGCTGTGCGGCGGGTGGGGGCCCTAAAATTATCGATAAGGGGGGGAGGACCTACAGGGGTGGGGGCCGGGGGGGGACAGTAGGTCCCCCCCCCCTCATTGATAATTTTAGGGCCCCCACCCACCGCACAGGGGTGGGGGCCGTGGGGGGGACAGTAGGCCCCCCCCTTATTGATAATTTTAGGGCCCCCACCCGCCGCACAGGGGTGGGGGCCGGGGGGGGGAACAGTAGGTCCCCCTCTCATTGAGAATTTTAGGGCCCCCACCCGCCGCTCAGGGGTGGGGGCCGGGGGGGGGACAGTAGGTCCCCCCCCCTATTGATAATTTTAGGGCCCCCACCCGCCGCACAGGGGTGGGGGCCGGGGGGGGGACAGTAGGTCCCCCCCCTCATTGATAATTTTAGGGCCCCCACCCGCCGCACAGGGGTGGGGACCGGGGGGGGACAGCAGGTCCCCCCCTTATTGATAATTTTAGAAAGCGAGCTGAGCTGTCAGTCAGACAGCTCAGCTCGCGAACGCGCATTCCGCGCACATGCGCGGTAAAGCGCTCAGGTTCTTCATAGGGCGGCATTCAATGCCGCTCTATGAAGAACGCGATTGGTGCAGCGCGAAGCCGTCCCATTGGGCCCCGCGATTTCGTCATTTTGACGAAAAAGGGGGCGCGGCCTAGCGTGGAGCTCGGCGCTGGAACGGAGGTAAGTTTTTAATATAAAAACACCTCGAAATTTTTTTTTAATGAATGAAAGTACATATAAAAGCAAGAAGGAAGGCTGGGGGACCTGTCTTTCTTGCTTTTATATGGTGACTATAGAGTCCCTTTAAGGCTGTAGTCGTGTAGGCAGCACAAGACGTCTCGTGACCTGCCGTCAGGCCTCTGCGGCCCCAGGGCCCTATGTGCCCGGTCCAGCTTGATCGCCGCCGGACATTCTTCTCCGAGGATCTGCCGGAAGTGGGCCTGCATCGTGTCATGTAGTGGAGCTGTGTCCGGTTCGGGTAGACCCAGAATCCGGATGTTCTGCCTTCTGCTGCGGTTCTCTAAGTCTTCAACTTGGCGCCGAAGGGAGAGGAGCATGTTCCCCTGGCGTGTGGTGGCGAGTTCAGCCACTTCGTGCTTTGCGCGGCTCGCTTGGGCCTCCGTTTCCAGTGCCTCCACTCTCACTTTCACTGCTGTGAGATCCGTCCTCAGGGCCGCAACTTCCTCCTTGATGGCTGCCCGGAGTTCTCTCAGGAGCCCCCCTGTATCTGCCTTGGTGACAGTGGCGTACATACCAGGGTCGCAGGGGTCGCGGCTGCGACCGGGCCCGGCCCACCAGGGGGCCCGGCCGCCCCTGCGACCCGGTATGTAGCCACTGGGCCAGCCTCTTCTCCTGGGGGGCCCTAGAGCCGGCCACCTCCGGGCCCCCCGAGGCTGGCCCTGCTGCCACCCGGCTGGCCGGTCCTGCGGGCGCGCGAGGGAGCACTCTCCCCTGAGTGCTTCCTCTTCAGCTCCCTCGCGCACCGCGTAGGGATGCCGGCGCCGGAAGATGACGTCATCTTCCGGCGCCGATATCAGTACGCGGCGCGCGAGGGAGCTGAAGAGGAAGCACTCAGGGGAGAGTGCTCCCTCGCGCGCCTGACTGCCCGCCGGGTGACCGGACCCCCAGGAGCCCAGCAGCACCATTGGACCCCAGGGAATCCCCTCAGCACTCCAAAAGGTAAGGAGGCTGGGGGGATTAAATACAAAAAAACGTTAGTGTGAGTGTGTGTGTGTGTTAGTGTTTGTGTCTGCTAGTGAGTGTCAGTGAGTGTGTTACTGTGTGTGTCTGTTACTGTGTGTGTTTGTGTGTGTGTTAGAGTGTGTGTGTCTGCTAGTGTCAGTGAGTGAGTGTGTGTCTGCTAGTGAGTGTCAGTGATTGTGTTACTGTGTGTCTGTTACTGAGTGTGTTTGTGTGTGTGTTAGTGAGTCTGTTTGATGTCTGTTAGTGACTGTGTGTTTGTCAGTGAGAGTGTATGTTTTGTAAGTGAGTGTGTATGTATGTCTGTCGCTGAGTGTGTCTCTGTCAGTAAATGTGTGTGTCTGTTAGCTAGTGTGTATGCGTCTGTTCGTGAGAGTGTGTGTGTGTCTTCAGCACTTACCTTTCTCCAGCGCCGGACTCCCTTGGCGCAGGGGAACCCTCCGCCTCTCAGCTCCGAATGCGCATGCGCGGCAAGAGCCGCGCACGCATTCAAACCGCCCATAGGAAAGCATTACTCAATGCTTTTCTATGGACGTTCAGTGTCTTAGAATCGCGGAAGCGCCTCTAGCGGCTGTCAGTGAGACAGCCACTAGAGGCTGGATTAACCCTCAGTGAAACATAGCAGTTTCTCTGAAACTGCTATGTTTTCAGCTGCAGGGTTAAAACCAGAGGGACCTGACACCCAGACCACTTCATTGAGCTGATGTGATCTGGGTGTCTGTAGTGGTCCTTTAAGTGTGTGCATCTGTATGCACTGGCGTACATACCGCGGTCGCAGGGTTCGCAGCCCTGCAACCCCTGCGACTAGGTGCCCGCCGCAATGTGTTGCGGCCCCGGTCCGCCAGAGTAAGCGCGGGGGGTTGGGGGGGGCCCACGGATCAATTTTCGCACCGGGGCCCCATGGGTCATGTGTACGCCACTGCTTGGTGAGCATCTGTGCTGAGATCATTGACAGCTCTTGTTTAATTAGAGCGAGCGTGTCATCCTGTGTGCCGTCCAGGGTGGGATCTCCCGCGCTTTCACTGCTCGGGGAGCCGGGCGCCATGTTGTCAGGCGGTCGGGTGCTGCTTAGTGTGCTCGGGGTGCACACACATTCGTCCAAAGTGCCGGTCGGGCGGTGCGGGGTGCCCCCCAGGGTTTGGGGCTTCTTGTTTCGGACCATGTTTTAAGAGGTATTTGCAGATTTTAGCGCTATTAAGAGCCAGGGGAAGAAAAGCTCAGGTATTATGCGTCCTGTCGCATGCTCGGCTCGGCCACGCCCCCCTTCTTTTTGTATTTGTACTCACTTTTTGTATCACACAGCTAGGTTACAATGCTGCCGCCCATCCCATGTGTTCACTATTAAGGGTTAACAAGTATAAAAACAAGTATTAAAAAAAAATACCCATTTCTGTCTCACTAGAGATATTTTTGCCAGATGCTCAAAGAAGCAAGGTAATGGGTCAGAGTAGGACCCGTCTAGGGGGGTCTGCCTTGACATTGGCAGGCGGGCATTCCCTCCAGTGGCCAATGGAGTAACTAAATGACCTCCATTTGTTTTAATATACATAGGGATTAAGGAGAGAGTGCAGGTAACTTTTTCCCTTTGGTTTTTACTATATGTATTAGCTGATGTGTACTGTAGTCATTGCTGCCACCCAGGAGTGATGGGAGTGAGCACAGGACTTTTCTTTTTGTATTTGTACCCTCTAGTTTTAACCCTGCAGCTGAAAACATAGTTTCAAAGAAGTGTTAGAGTGGGTAGTGCCTTATCGCCAGAGGCCAGATATCACACCCTCTACAGCGGGAGGGGGCCCTGAGGGTGGGGGGGACGTAATGACCTTACAGTGCCAGGAAAACAAGTTTGTTTTCCTGGCACTATAGTGCTCCTTTAATGGCTCTGAAAAGAGGCTTTGGGTCTCACAATTTTACAAATCCCTAACTCTACCTAAAACACAGATTTCTCTCCCTCTCCCACTAAAACACAAGTGCAGAGTGAGAGTGAGATCCAACCTGATCAGAGAAATGGGGATCATAGTTAGAATAAAATTGTGTTAGGGGCAAGCTCTGATTGGATGATGAGGCAGGCTTTGGACACCCCCAGAAGCCCCATGATGCACTGCCTTTAGAAAGGCAGCACCATCTTGGGAGCCACATGGCTGGGGGGTTAATATATATATATATATATATATATATATATATATATTTCATGTTTTATAAAAAAAAAAATCTACCCTTGGAGGCACTCAGCACAGGCTTCCGATGCTCTGGTTAACGATCACCCGGCAGTAAGGAGAGGTATTGCACGATGCCTCGTCATCGAGGCATCACTACAATACCATTAAAGCGGCTGGAAGCGATCATGATCGCTTCCAGCTCTCTAATTAGCCGCGGACGTATCAGGTCCTTAAAGGAGCACTATAGTGCCAGGAAAACAAACTTGTTTTCCTGGCACTATAAGGTCATAGCCCCTCTTCAGCCACTTACCTTTCTCCAGCGTTGGGCTCCGACAGTGCTGGGGAACTCTCCTCCTCCTGACGACGTCAGCGCCAAATGCACATGCGTGACAAGAGTCGCACGCGCATTCAAACCGCCCATAGGAAAGAATTACTCAATGCGTCAGCGTCTTCTCACTGTGGTTTTCACAATGAGAATCACGGAAGCGGCCTCTAGTGGCTGTCAGTGAGACAGCCACTAGAAGCTGTATTAACAAACAGTGTAAACATAGCAGTTTCTATGAAACTGCTATGTTTACAGCTGGAGGGTTAAAACTAGAGGGGACCTGGCACCCAGACCACTTAATTGAGCTGAAGTGGTCTGGGTGCCTAAAGTGGTCCTCTAAGGACTGTTTTTTGTCAGACGTACCTGATATGTCCGCGCTCGGAAAGGGGTTAAAAGGAGCATGGACAACACCAGAGGAAAGAGAGCAGTTGAAGATGTGCATTAAGTATGGCACAAGGGGTGAGAGATCTGATAAGGTGAGACAGGATGGGATCAAGCGGACATGTGGTGGGACGAGAGGAAAGGAGAAGCGCAGCCACCGCCTGTTCAGTAGCTGGAGAAAAGCCTTGGAGTTTAGGGAAGGTACTGTCCAAGTTTGAGATAAAGAGTGAAGAGAGGCAAATTAATTCCATAACGGTTTACTCTTGTCAGTAAAGTAACATGCAAAGCTATCAGCTGAAAGATTAGCAGAAAATCTGACAAGGTGCAAGACTTCCTTCAGCAGAACAAATGATAGTAGGTGGTGTCAGATAGAGGAAATGGAGTGTTACAGAGATTGGATACCGTGCATGTTTTGAAAAAATAAACATTTTCCAGATGTTAACTCAGCATAAGGCTTTGAGCTGCAAGACTTAGTAGCTTTGAGTCCTGTGAGCAATTGTATGTGTTCAATTGATGGGGCTCAGGCAGACAGAAGTATTCCTGTACTAATAACATCACAATTGTGGTGTCCTAAAGTGAAATAAGATACCTTTCAAAATTATTAATACCTTCAATGTTTTTCCAACTCTCAGCTAATTGCCCTGATATTTTTTTTTTTGTGACAATGCCCATAACAAATGTCAATATGTTTTGTTAACTCCCACTGTTTTAGTTAGTGGCTAGTGGGGAAGCTTTTCCTCTCTTTGGAACACCCTAAAGAGACTCTCCAGAAACCTTAATTTGGAGAAACCTGCATTGGGAAGTTTGTGATTGTACACCCACAAAGTCTGGGAGGGGTTAGAAAGATTTCAGACAAGAGATATGCAGCTTCTAAATGCTGTATTTAGATATACCCCAATGAAAAGCATGCATGTTTTCATTAGTGATACATCTGCTGAACAGTGATTTTTATTTTTTGGTACTTGGGTAGCGCAGTGTCCCTTTAAAGCTGTATTTCTAACATTATAATGTTCCTCGCCACCCCAAAGTTAAAGGGTAACATCCTTTTTCTCACTGGCTCCTCCAACATCAGCAGCAAGTGCCGACATTAGGTCTTTACCATAGGAAAGCATTGAATCAATACATTTCTATGGGGTATTTGACGACACTGGATGCCCTCATGCAAAGCGCGAGTACGCCTAACATTATATCAGAGTCAAACTCTGTGAAACAGCTGAAAGCACCTATAGTGGCTGTCTGGGTGCCTATGGTGCAATTTAAAACATGGTCAACATCTTGGATTTTTAAGAAATGGGGGGAGGGGGGAAGAATGCAGAACCAGGCTACAAAAGTGATAGAGAATGAAAGATTTTTAGTTCTAAATGAAGGCGAAAAGATATATGCATTTGTCAACCAGATATCTCTCTTCTCTTTCCTCTCTCACTTAACCTTCCTCCTGTTGTCTTTTTTCTTCCTCGCTCTCCTGCAAACAGAGGCCTCCTCTAAATGTGACTAAAAATCTTTGAAGACCGGGACACTACTCAGCTTGATGTTATCGCTTAGCAGTTGTTGTTGTTGTACTCCCACTTATGCCCTTGGTTGATAATGTGTATTACTTACTTGCTTTGTACCTACATGTATCGCAGATTGAAGTATATTTGGTCACTTTGATCTAACATTGCCGACGTACATGTATCCTTAGCCTACATTATCTATCCAAAGGCGATTACTACTCAGCATTTTGTTTTTCTTTGTTGTAAACAAATGTTTGAATATGTAATGTCATCTGCTCTTTAAACTTTTTGTTGTCAGCTGTCGTTGTATATGTACCACCCACTGTCCAAGATTAATAAAGAAAGAATATAAAAAAAAAATATCTGTGGCTTGTTTTTCTTTCAGATACACGAAAAATTCCACAGGACTTACAACCTATTTTTTTTAAAAAAAATTAAACCGCAATGTACAGAGAAAAGATAATTAAATCCACTGCCTACAGCAGAAGAATATATTGGGTTTTTAAGTGCTTACAATTGTGATGTGTTGTACCTATGTTTAACCATGGTTAGTTGGGTGATCTGATTGCCTTATGAAATCAACCCACACCCTTTTTTTGTAACAATTGCTTCAAATTGAGTTTTTTGATCACCAGGATAAAGAGATATGTTTAACTTGTAAACAATACACACAAATCAACACTATTGATTTTATATGGTATGTTTAAATGTGTTAACTTTCAGAAGCCACAACTCCTACACTTATGGTGTTAACTCAACCATAAATTTGTAGAGAATTGTAAAGTTTAAGCAAAAATAGCCAAAACCAAAAACAAATCTCCAACATGGCTATTTAACCAGTTTAGTAAATAGCATTAACATTTCTTAACATATGCTAAAGCCGTATTTTATGTTTTAGAACTACTGTACTTACTGTATATCCCTTCTACTATAAGTACTAGCATGCCAGTGTGAAGTGAGCATGTGTACAAACATTTCTTTGGTAGGTTAACATTTGTCACCCTCTCCCTCAAGTGTTTCATAAAGATACAAAGCTTTATGAAATATAAACTGTTGGAATTTCACTGAAATTACAATGCAGTCAAAAGATATACTAAGACAAAGTAGGGACCATTTTGTCTTGGTATATTCCCTACACTTGACAAAAACCAGAGCTCTCGTGTATTGTGAGGCGGCCACGAGGGAGAGGTTAATGTAAGTAAAATTTACCAACGCATGCACACAAAGGCCATCGAATACCTAGAGGTGCAGTCATAAGCAGGAGACAGAGCCACTTTAATACACAAATTCCCTCTACTTAAAGGGACACTATACTCACCAGAACAACTACAGCTTATTGTATTTGCTCTGGTGAGTAGAATCATTCCCTTAAGGCTTTTTGCAGCGAACACTCACTGTTCAGAGAAAATGCAGTGTTTACATTACAGTTTAGGGATACCTCCACTGGCCACTCCTCTGATGGCTACTAGAGGTGCTTCCTGGGGCTGTGCTGCACCATTCCAAGTCTCCACCCTCCGCATGGAGACATTGATTCAATCTTCTCGATAAGGAGATGCTGATTAGCCAGGGCTGTGTGTTCATATTAGAAAGCATTGTAATTGGCTTTTGATCAACACTTCTGATGACAGCCAAGCAGGCAGATCGGGGCAGAGCCTGCAGCAGCAGCAGACTGGATTAAAAGTAAGCTTTTATTTTTAGTGGGGCATGGTTGGGCTAGATGGTGTGTTTAACACTATAGGGTCAGGATTACATGTTTGTGTTCCTGAACCTATAGTTTTCCTTTAATTTTGGTGATTTTGTACATGGAAATGGGGAAAGTAAATAGGATTTAGCAACTTTCTGATAATATATGACCAGTGACAGCAGCACGCGCTAAACACCAAGAACACATTGCAACACATGTCCAAAATGTCTCAACATAATTTATTTTTTTAACGTTAAAATGTACAGTTTTATTTCTGAAAGCACTTACTAGAAAGGAGGAGAAGGGTACAGAGGACACTAGGGGGTAAGAGTCTTATTACATACAAACCAGACTGGGGCAGTAAGGACCCACAGCTTCAAGAAAAGGCCGGAGGGAGAAGGAGAAAAGAAAATGAATGGGATGGGCATTACAACCATATGAAAATGTAAATGGCCACTGTTACAAAAAAAAAAAAAGTTGGGATGGAAGGGAAGAGAAGTAATATTGCATACATATACTATGGACCCTTAAACATGTTCCATAAAACCCTCATTCAATGAGAATTTGTACTTAAAATGTTTTTAATAAAAAAAAAAAAAGCAGTTTCTGGAAAGCACATTGCAATATAGCCATAATTGGGTACTTGTGGAAGTGCATACTGCTTAACCCATTCACTGCTAGTAGGCCCTAATACCTCATTGGTAGGCAAACTGGGGCTCATTTGCCTATTAACTAGCAGAGAATTAAGGGAATTGTAATCTAGTACAGAAGCTAGCAAACTGCAGTTTTCCAAATGTTAAACAACATTAGACTTGGGTTTTAAAATATATATATATATGCAGAGGAATTCTATGGGTAAAACAACCTTTTGTGTAAGTGTATATTCATAATATACACACACTAATATATATATATATATACATATACAGATATACATAAAAAGGCACCAGTGGGTTTTGATGCATTAGGGCAGAGAAATGTCAGTTACCAATTAATTATTCTTCCTACTCATTTTCAAGAATCGGCACAATGCCGGACTATATCATAACCAACGTATTCCTTATAAGACAAGAATGTTTCATGAATATTTGTTTCATCTCCCCCCTTAGACAGCTGCACCAGGAATATTGTGTGTGTGTGTGTGTGGGTTACTGTCTGTTGTATAGGAGTAAATAGTAACATAATTAACATAACCGAGTGCCCATATTAGACATATGCCAACACAATACCTTTCATGCCTTTTACATTGCACGTATACACATCATTTTGTACGGTTATTGCACATGTAAACACTTACACTTTACCTAATGTGGCTGTATTGGTCAGCTGTGTATACATTATATAAACTGGTGAGATTTATTGAAAATTGCCGAGTCATTCATAAAAGTGTCACAATGTTTGAATATTGCGGAAATCACCGTGATAACCAATTTAATGCCCCTGTTGATTCCACTGCTTTCATGGCTGCCACACCTTTAGAACTTTGCACCAATTTTCAGTTAGCCACACTTTTAGAAGAACCCCTAGGGCTGTTTGTATCCTTTTTACTCTAGTATAATAAACAGACACAAATGTTGGACATAAGTGGCAAGAATTATTAATATTTTAAGTTACAAAGTTGGAGTATCCAATTTCTATTTTTCCTGGACTGATACCGCTTTTCACACAAAAATATATTTATGCATATATAAAACACAAAAGGTGGACACAATTTTTTACATATCTTTATGTATAGGCACATTTCTTCATTTACCAAACCAACCTCTCTTCTCCCACTAACAAGATGGCTTTGCCCTGATGTGTCTACCATATTTTTGAATACTGGAGAATAGATAAGGATGTGTCTTCATATACAGCAGTGAAAGTTGTGTTTGTCCCATTCAAAATTTACAATGAGTAGATGTTCCAGACAGTGTGTAAAATCCAAATCTGCTGAGTTGGTTGTGTATAATTTTGGTAACAATAAGCATGTAGACCCGCTGCCGACCAGCAGCAAATCACTTCAGATGACAACAATAATGCTCTGACACAAATTAAAACCGTAAAATACATGCCTTGACAATGCCTTACCTTGTGTGTGTGTATATATATGCAAAAATGATAGAACCACAATGTATGTCAGAAACAAAATATAAGGGGGGAAAAAACACCAACATCAAGAACAAAACATATGTACAATAATACAAGATATTAAAATCGATGCCTGTCATCCAAAGTGTACAAATATACAAAACATGAAAGAAACCATTTCGGAAGAATATACAGTTTTTACAACACGGTGGGTGTAGGTTTGGGCTTTGATGTGAGCTTTAAACATTGAGAACATTATAAATCGTTTGTGCCAGGCAAAAGCATAAGCTATAACTTATAGCCAACTCATCCACGCACTCAAAAGGTAAAATCTCAATTCAGTGAGAGTGCCCTAAAGTTTTATGTATGTGCATTTAAATATACACATCACAACTTACTGGTGCAGCTGCCTGGTATGCAGTTTTTTTTTTTTTCAACTGCATAAAACAGAAACATTAAAGGAGGTTAATATGTATATGCATGTATTCACCCCCCTATGTAAATACTCTGCTTTATTGGTGGAAAATAAGTGCTTCTTATCGGTATGGGAGAATGATAAACTAACCATTGACAGAACAGCAATAAGGAATATATATGTGCTAAACTCTATAGCAGTATTTCTCAAACCTGCTCATAGAAAAATCAATGATTCAAGAATTAAGGAGTACCCAACAAAATTAGAATTTCTGGTGGTCCTTGATGACAGAGTTGAGAAGCATTACGAAAAATAAGTATCCAAATGTGAAAAATGTATGATTATGATCGTGAAGGTGTATCTCACACCAGACTAATTACTGGGAAAAAAATTTAACAATGGGTCATGCTCTCCTAAGATGCAGTTGCACTCTGTAATGATCTAGATCATGGCTTATTCCTCAGCAGTGAGTTACTATTTGAAATCCTAGGGTCTTTGATGTTTAAACTAAACTGTGCTTTGATGATAATGGAGATTGCAGTCCAAATCACAGGGAGGATTGACCGACCCCATATGGAAATTTTAATGTTTGGGAAATCATTGTAATAGTGTAGGTGTACTGCCCCTTTGGCCTGCCCCCTAGGTAATTAAAACTCTTCCCTTAACACCCCAGCCATGAAAACAAAGACGAAATTTATTTTTTTAATTTAAAAATCCCTAAATAAAAGAGCAGTCGCACGCTGAAAAAAAATATACAGTTGTCGCAGCTGTATTGTAGACCACGACCGAATAAGGCTACAGGGTTAGATTTTTTTTTTGTCTTTCTTAAATTTTTTTCTTTTAAACTTGTTTTCTAAAAATTGATTTCCTATTTTCGTGCGATTCTCCACTAAAACCAATCTTATATTTTATATAATTTTTTGCCTCTGTTGTATGTATGTATGTATGTATGTATGTATGTATGTATGTATGTATGTATGTATGTATGTATGTATGTATGTATATATATATATATATATATATATATTTATTTATTTTTAAAAAAAATTGGAAGGGAAGGAAAGGGTGGAATTTGTTTTCCGCCAACACTTTTGTATAAACCAGAGTGAAAGACAAAATGAAGAGAGAAAAAAAGTTACAAAAAAAAATAATAATAATAATAATAATAATAAATCTTTCTACAGAAAAGAAAAACAGGAAAACCCCACAAAATTACATTTTTTTGTAAGGGGAAATAAAATAACAATAAAAAACATAGAATATTAAATCTACAGCAACGGGATATAAGGGATAGGGAATAAAAGTCCTGTCAGTATAAAAGGCCATATTTATAGTCTGCAAGAGAACTTTGAAGGTCAGGTGGGTACTTTCTGGGGTGGCACCGGTGCCCCCCCTCTCATCTTCGCATGTAAGGGGAGTTAAGAGTTTGTTTGGGGACAGGAGGGGAATTCATATAGGAATGGTGTGGGGGTGGTGTGTACATCATATTTCCATGGGGATTCGGCTGCATAGGTTGTTGGGTATAGGCCTGGGCACCCATCATGCCCATGCCAACCTGCATGGGATACTGTGTTGTCTGGTTCATATAGGCTGCGTTGCTGTGATAAGAACTGTTGACCATAGGCTGGGACATGCGGTACCCGCCCATGGCATTGAGTGGGTTCATGGTGTTGACATTGTACGGTGAAGTGGACATAAGGTTGACACCCATGTTCATGCTCCGCTGGACGGTAAGTGCCCGGGCGGCTGGCTGCATGCCTGGTGTGCTGCGCCCATACAGCTGCTGCTGGTGAGGAGATGGGGCAGCAGGAAGTGGTGCAGATTTGGAGCGAATGGATATGTGCCCTTTGACAGGCATCTGGCTCTGAATACGCTGGCTGTGGGGGATGCCCAGGTTGCCAGCTGACATGTTGCACTGAAGGAGGTTCATTGAAGGACTAGTCATGGTGGCTTGTGCTTGGGGTGGTCCCGCCAGGGGGTGGGAAGAGGTGAGCTGGGAAAGGCCTGAATTGGAAAGGGACACGCTATTTGCATAGGAGGTGACAGCCTGAGCATGGCTGTAAGGCATAGCATGAGGGTCCATGATAGTGTTGGTAAGTTGCTGCAACTTGGCTAAGCTGAAGGTAGCTGAAGGCTGGGAGTAACTCCCACCCCCAAAATCCCCCGGGTAAATGCTGAGATTGCTGCCATTATTCTGGTCTGGTATCTCCATTATCATCTGTGAGGGGCCAAAGCTGTTGTTCATGCTGCACTGGGACATAGGGGTCTGTTGCTGTGGGGGTGGTTGGGGCTGCTGTGGTGGCAATGGGGGTGGAGGAGGAGGAGGAGGTGGGGGCTGCTGATTGTTGCTACTAGGAGGTCGCTCTGAGGCACAGCTCTGAGGTGACTTAATCCCACACGCTTGTGTTGTCTGCATCATGCTTGCCATGCCAGCCATTTGCTGGCTCACTGCACAGCCATTCTGTGCCATACTAGCTGAAGAGGGCAATCCCCCAGCTCCACTGTTATTTCCACCACTGGCATAAGAACAACTGCTCTGTGAGGAGATGCTACCACCTCCCATGCTCGAGTCATAACTGCTGGGGTTCTCATAGTTTTCTGTCGTGCTCTCAATGCTGCCCAAGTCACTGAAACCACTATCCACAACCTGTTGTGAATGATCCGAAACAGAGGGTACATCCATCATGGGACTAGTCGTCTCGAGGTTCTGCATAGAAGGAGCAGAAAGGGAACCTGCATCAGGGCTAATTTGTGGGTAGCCACTATTTCCATTATTTTCCAAAGCTGGTGGAATGCTCGGACTGCTGGCTGATCGAACTGACTGGCTGGGATGAGAATGAACAGAAGAAATTGGGCTGTCATGGGCAGAGGGGTGGCACTCCTCGGACAAGCCTAGCTGAGGGTCCTCTTCTGCCTGTGTAAAACTCTGCAAAGTCTGACAGGCTGTTAGAGTCTCATCTTCACAGTCTCCATATGCGCCATCATCACGTTCACTGCCCTCTTCCTGTGTTAGTGACTGAACAGCTTGCACAGTCTCCAAGTCAAGCTCTGTATGTGGAATTTCCTCTTCCCCTTCTTCATCATCTTTCTGCTCTTCATCTACCTTCTGTGGACTCTCTTCCTCCTCCTCTTCCACCTCCAAACAAGGCGGATCAGGCACTTCTGTTGTGGCCTCATGCACAATCTCTCCTTTTTCCTCCTCTTCACTTCCACTTACTACAGATGGCTCCTGCTGAACAGGATCTTCAAGGGCAGGTTCTTGCTCTAACTCCTCAACTTCTTCAATCTCTTTTGCACCATCATCTTCATCATCTGCATCATGGTCTTCCTGCTGGTTGGGCACAAAAGTCACAGTAACCTCCTTGTTTTCTTCAACTCTTTCCTCCTCCTCCTCCTCTTCTTCTTGCTCAATCTCTTCCACCACGAGTTGTGGCTCATCTACAGTTTCTGGTAGTCGTTCTGGGGATGGGGGATTTTGTTCAGTTTCCCTGGATGAGCCATCACAGCTACTGCTACTGCTGCTTTCAGAAGGGGATAATGGTTGCAGAGCATCAGTGATATTATCTTCCTCATCTCTAGTTTTCACCACCACAACTGGAGCCACCTCTTCTTCTTGCTGCTCTTTTGTCTCAAGTGGCTCTTCTCTAGGAGGCTCCTCTTCTTCCCTTGTCCTTGATTTCCGGATGGGCCTGGGAGGTGGAGGCTGGATAGGTGCAGCTGGTGGAGGCTCACGGTTAAGTTTGAAACCAGGTTTCCGCCCAGGACGCTTCTTCCAGTGGATTGGTTTCCGGCTCTTACCCTTCGGCCAGCCTTTCTTCTTTACAGGGGCAGGGGTGCAGGCATCAGGTGTGGATACATTCTCTTCTGTGGAACGTATAGTTGAGGCAGGAGGCTGTATTGTTGATCCTAAAATAAAAAAAAAAAAACATAAAAAAAGTTTATGTAGGTGTAGTGTGGATACATGCCAAAGATTATTTGATCTAAAAAAAACAGACATTGTAACTTGAGAAACACAAGTTCAAAATAAAAGGCACAGTGATGTACTCTACACTATACTTTTGGGCTGTGGCAGCTTACCTTGGGATGGCTCTGTACACATTCTCCTCTTGCTTAATGGGCGATTACGTCTAAGTAAAGTATGTTTGGTGAGGTAGGGGAAATAGCCAGGGGGAAAGGAGGCACCACGACCATTGCCCTCCTCTTCAGGCTCCAATCTTGGCATTGGCCGCTCAGAGTCAGAGTCATCAAAAGGTTCATCTAGAACTTGGGTGGTTTCCGATATGGTCTCAGTCACTACACTACTGTTATGGTGGTGCTTGCGTCGCCGCACACGACGCTTTCTATAAACTCCTGGCTTCTGAAATAAAATTAGGAGAGAAAAGTGTCAGAAATGTCAGGAATATACTTCAGTGCCCCACGCAAGTAATACACTACTTTCATCTTCAAAATTATGGCATAATAAATCATACCGAATATTATGATTAATACCCCTACATATAAGAGAGAAACATACATGGGATACAAGACAGAGTGAGTAAGCTATACTTTAATAGTAATGAGGCTAGAATAACTAAAGTCTAGATATTAGACTCTAGATAGAAGAGACTTGTAATGAGACATCTGTTTGAAAAAAGTGGTTACCCTAAAAAGTACATCAACACCTACATTTGCACTATACCTAGTCATTTCACCATGGTAAATAACTGAAACAGAAAGCTAGAAATACACTAAAATCAATACATTTGCATTATAAATATAATAAATAAAATTATGCGAACACTGATGGCCACTAAGTTATGCCATAATGCAATATTGTAGAATATATAATTATTTGCCAAACATGCATTTTGCACAAGTTATGCGTATGCATTCTTAATATGCTTAAAACTGCACCTTGCGTTTGAGTGTAGGCTTAGTCAGAATAGGTGGTGATTCTGATCGACGACTGTGGGTCTCTTCGTCGTCATCATCATCATCATCTTCCTCCTCACTGCTCTCGCTGAATCTTCTCAGCTGTTGATGATCACTTTTATAATGTTGTGAAAGCCTCTCCTGGTGTTCCAAGAAATCTCTTCGTAAAATAGGGGCTCCAATCCTCTTCAGCCTTCCCCTCCTTGATCCAGAACGGCCCCGTTCTCCATTACGCCCAGGAGGACCTGGAGGTTCCCTAGCCAACAACCTCAGAATGTCAGCTGCTCGGTTGGAAGAAGCACGAAGACCTCTGGCCCGTCGAGCACGCCTTCCTCGCCGCCCTCTCCCTGGAGGTTGGCTGTTGGCTGGCAAGCTATCCCGGAACAGGTCTTGAAACTGAGGGTGTGGATATCGAGATGGTGGTGATGAGGAACGATTTGGAATAGGAGGCGGGCTTTTCTCTTTCTCCAAGATGGGACATTTGTCTCGCTCCTTAAAATCCATACTTCTCAGCATCTGTGGCCAAGAGTGAAATAACAATGTCATTAATTTTGTTTACACATACTGGAGCATGTTCCTAAATACCTGCTCTTTTCTTATTTATTATGTATTTAAACCAATCCTAACAGAAACAAGGCTTTTTACACAGTCACGGTTTAATTCAGCACAACTGTTTAATACAACATAATTGTATTAAATCAAATAAATAGAAAGGAAAAGCAAAACAGAAAATAAAAATATTGGAGTTAGACCATAGTCTAAGAACATAATGAGGCCAAATGGCTATAATAAAAATAAATAAATCTTAGCCAGTGATTTTTGTTTCTTTCAGAACAATTGTTAAAATGGTTTAGAATGTTTTACCAACTAGTGAGGTCAAAGTCAATCAGACTGACATACAATTGGTCTCAAGACAATTAATTTTCTTTTTAACTAAATATTTCCCAATACTTTTTACAGGTGTGGTAACTCCCTAGCTTGAACATTGTAGCATGCTATACTACTAACGCAACTAATCTTCCATAATCCCATAGGAAGAAAAGCAAATTGCAACCACTAGCTGTGGATGTAGATACACTAGATGTATATGTTCATTTTCAGCTCCAAAAACATACCGAGGAAGGGTTTGTGTTAGGCTGGGATCATTTAAGGTCTATCATGACAGATCAAAATTAGCTATAATGATATATCTTCAATAAAAGCTTACACTGCTGTCTTTCAATTGGTGCCTTTGTTCTTCATCCTCTTCATCCTCTGATTCATCATCATCATCTGATACTACAGAATTTGTGACAATTACTGGTGTCCACCTTAAAGCTTCAGGATCAACGTCCACCTCCCTTGGTCGGGCATGCAGGCGGTTCATGTGAGCCTGGATTAGCTGTTCTCGGCGCACCAACACAATGCTAAATAAAAACGGAGGGAACGTAAGAGAAAAAAACAAAACAACAACCTCTAAAACATTGAAAACTACAAGAGGATTGAAGGGGAAAAAAAGGCAGGAAGTAAGAAAATGTAAAAGTATAGTGAGTAGAGAAAATCAGATAAGATTTACCGGTCTCCTCGTATCTCTAGCATATGCAGCTGTTGCAAGGTGGCTGCAATATCCTGAGGGCAAATACCAGTTAGCTTGGTAAGTCTTTTAATACTCAGTTGCCGCTCCTGATTTTGGTGCAGACACTCAAGTAACACACTCTTCCAATATGCCATGTAAGAGAGACGGCCCAGATCAGAGAGTGGCTTTTCTGGAGACCCAGCCTGTCCCTCATGCTTAGACAGGAGGTAACCTTTAAAAAAGGAAATAATAAATTAGCAATAGGAAAATAAAGTGGTTTGTCAAGTGTATGGGTAGCTAATGCTCTTGCCATTTTTTTTTTTACGTTTTTGTACAAATCCAGTCAGAGTAAGCCACAATGCAGACATGTAGATTAAAGAAACATCAAGGGTTCAATCTAGAGACATTGAATGCATATTTTTTCACTTACTAAAATCTATGAGAAAGCGGCCATATCCCTTCCTCTGGTACTGGGGGAGGATCATTATGCAGGACACGTTGTATTTCTGCTGACAGTGCTTTTCCTAAAGATACAAGACAGTGAAAATGTTATGTGTTGCAAAAGAGAAAACAAAACATGCAATGAGCATTTATAACCATCAAGCAAATCTTCCCTGCATAAGAAGATGTGGGCACGATGTGCTGGTATAACAATGCTATGCTATATTAAGCATTAAGATTTGACTGCTTTTTGACTCCCAATAATGACCCCACCAAAAGATTGCATACAAATGGCCTTCAATCCATGATAGTGGTTAACATATAGTATTGTTCCTTCAGTACAAACTCAGAACAGGAAGGTCAAGAGCAAGTCTGTTCTGCCACCTTGTGGACATGTTCTCAAATCAACTATCTAATGCCAGTAATAGTCGGAACGGACTGTAAACAAAATGTCACAGACATAGCGAATATATCTAGGCTTTTAAAAGTACAGTATTCTATTATAACTGTTAAAATTCCCAAAAAGGCAAAATGAGCTTGGTCAGAACAGTGAGCAGGAAACATTTGTGCTGACCTAAAGGGACACTATAGTCACCAGAACAACTACAGCTTATTGAATTTGTTCTGGTGAGTAGAATCATTACCTTCAGGCTTTTTGCTGTAAACACTATCTTTTCAGAGAAAATGCAGTGTTTACATTACAGCCTAGTGATTACTTCACTGGCCACTCCTCAGATGGCTGTTAGAGATCCTTCCTGGGTCATGGCTGCCTAAAATGCATCCAAACATTCAGTGTCTCCTCCCTCTGCATGCAGACACTGAACTTTCCTCACAGAGATTCATTGTTTCGATTCATCTCTATGAGGAGATGCTGATTGGCCAGGGCTGTGTTTGAATCATGCTGGCTCTGCCCCTGATCTGCCTCATTGACAGTCTCAGCCAATCCTATGGGGTAGCATTGTGATTGGATCAGGCTACCACTTCTGATGATGTCAGCAGGTAGTGGGCAGGTCAAAAGGAAACATTGACAAAGCAAGCAGCTCCAGACGTGAATACTAGTAAGATTTTACTATATTTAGGGAGGCATAAGGGGATCAGGATGGCTAGATGGTGGTTTTAACCCTACAGGGTCAGGAATACATGTTTGTGTTCATGACCATATAGTGCTCCTTTAATTTAAGTAGAAGAATGGGGGGACCTGCAACACAGCAAAAAAGTATATATATATATATATATATATATATATATATAATATATATAGAAATAAAAATGTGAGAAAGCCACCAACATGGCCTTGAGCCTTCTAATGCTCAAATGAAATAGTTTTGAGCAGTAAGATCCACCATTTTAAGAAACTTTCTCATTCTTCCCTGATCTCTAAGACCAATTTCCACCTAATGTAGTGAAGGAAGAAGAGGCAACAAAAAGTACACAAATGTAAAAACAGCACATCTACTTTATGTTATCGTGAAATGTTGCACATACAGAGTTGAATGAGGTGTAACTCTCACTAAAAGCAAATTTCTAAAGCACAGACACATTTGTAGGCGGAGAAGGTTCAGCGGACGATCTCAGCCAATAATAAGCGGCAGGATTGACATCCAGCTCCTGCATCTTTGCAGAACCTACAACCGAGACCTGACAGGACCATGTAAGAGGCAGGCGCCAGGTACTCCTACCTACCGCCATCACCAGTACAGTGAGCTATAGTGGCTATGGTGGCTGAAATCCTTTACGTAAATGTTATAGCTTACTTAAAAACCAAAAAAAAAAAACTATATTGTGTCCCCTTTTGTTCTCTTTCTTTACTGTCTCTCTTGGCAAACTCATCAATTCATTTGGATTCCACTACCACCTGTGGACACACAGATATATCTCCTCCCCTGACCTCTCCCCTGCTGTCCTACAACGTGTCACCAATTCCCTTTCTTCTATCTCTGACTGGATGTCCTCCTGCTTTCTGAAACTCAATCTCTCTAAAACGGAGTTTCTTATTTTTCCTCCTCATAACACTGATCCTCCTCCTTCACTCTCCCTGCAGGTTGATGGTACTTGCCTCACACCATCCTTTCAAGCTCGCTGTCTTGGTGTCACTTTTGATCCTGGCCTCACCTTTGCGCCTCATGCCCAGTCTGTTGCTAAAAACATTGCCCACATACGCCCCTTTCCTACGCAAGATACTGCCAAGGAGCTTGTCCATGCTCTAGTAATCTCTTGCATCGATTACTGTTATTCTCTCCTAATTGGTCTCCACAGAAGCTGTACCGCCCCCCTACAATCTGTGGTGAATGCTGCTGCCAGGCTGATCTTTCTCTCCTGTAACTCTTCTCACCCCTCTGTTGATCCTTACACTGGCTTCATGTCCCCTACAGGTGTCAATTTAAAATACTAACCATTACCTAAAAAGTTCAAGCCAACTCTAGCCCCTCTTGCATTTCTTCACTGATTCATAGGTATGCCCCCTCTCGGTCCCTCCGCTCTACTGGTGACCTTCTTCTTTCTGCAAATTCACGCCTGCAAGGCTTCTCACTGACGGCTCCTTTCCTTTGGAACAGCCTGCCTTCCCCTGTCAGACTCTCCCCCTTGTCTTCAATCCTTTAAGAAGTCCCTCAAAACCCATCTTTTCAGGATTGCTTATGGCCTCCAAGAGTAACTTCTATCTCTCAAACCTTCCTCTTGCTCTCTCTTAAAGGGCCACACTCCACTCTCACTTCCAGTTCTGCTACTTTCCCACCATGTCTATTTGCGGTCTATCTCAATACCCTTCCAATTGTGTTTTTATAGCTCACCTCTTTTAGACTGTAAGCTCGTTTGAGCAGCGTTTTGAACAACCTATTGTTCCTATTACATTTTGTTACGTTTTGTTGTCTCATTTGGTAAATTCCCCTTTTATTGTAAAGCGCTGCAGAATAAGCTGGCACTATGTAAATACTAATAATAATAATAATACTGTCCAGGATTCTTATGAAACACAGAGCAATGAGTATGGAGCTTCCTATCATAAAGTGTTGAATGGTAAATATCCTACAGTGAGCAGCTCAAAATCATGTGAGTGATTTCCTACATCTTTATTGCCATACAGGTTTACAGCTGCTTTTTGTATTCGTGGACCTTCGTGATGCAACAATCTTCTCTCAAAACACAAAGAAAAATTAACTGGTGGAAATGTTGTTTAAAAACACTGTAGTGGTTTTGGTGCCCCAGTCTTTGTCTCTTCCAGTAATTCTCTATCAGACCTAAGCCCCAGTGGGACACAAGACATGGCTCATTGGTTGAGAGCCATAAACTGACGCTATCCCTGAAGGGCCACTGATGTTCCTAGCAGCAACATTTTTCACTACCTACAATGGTGGGGGTGCCAAGGATACTACCACTATACAACATGCTTGAGGGTGTAGATTTTATGGCTACAGTCCACCTTTATTTTA
Organism: Pelobates fuscus; assembly: GCF_036172605.1. Lineage (NCBI taxonomy): Eukaryota > Metazoa > Chordata > Amphibia > Anura > Pelobatidae > Pelobates > Pelobates fuscus. The sequence continues at coordinate 261,993,423 of NC_086319.1, read as the reverse complement.
GACAGCAGATTTCAAGTCTGTGTCATCAGCACTTGCACAAACTCCTTCCTGGGTCTCAAAGGGAGCATAATGAAGTGAACATAATAATCAACCAGGTTTTCTGCAGCATGTGCATCTCATTAAAGCTTATGTGAGCAAAGCAAATAAAAGTCAAAATATTACAATAGCACATGTTAATCACAGCCACTCATGTAAAACAAAGCTTTCCTCAAAAAACAACCCCCCCCCCCCCCAAAAAAAAAACAAAACACTATTTCACCAACTCTCTTTAGCACTCTAAAAAATCTGCATTTCCCTATGTAACAAGAGGTGACATCACGCTCAATGTCACAGTGCTACATACAGTTGGCACATCCTTCTGGTGTGCAGCTACTGAACTAAAACACATAACTGACCTTGCTGCCTAATACGTCTACTGAGCAAAATTAGCATTTCCTTCAAAACAGCAGATCGTAGTAAATTGAAAAATAGAATTACTAGCAGTAGTAATGGCAATCACAACTTCTCTGAAAGGTTACAATTGTGTAATCAACATTAACGTTTTCCTGTTAATTTCAAACTGAATACAGATTATAGAAAGCCTCATCGCTATGGACACTAAATTGAATGTGTACTCCGTTATTAACACTACCAGGTGATCCAAGTTTTCTAGTATCTTTTTTTCTCTTTCAACATGTTGACAAAATTCCAAATACACACTTACCAGTATCCAAAATAAAGTCACATATAGTAAATAACCAGAGGATAAACCAAAGCTGAAAAGGAACGACCTTCCAAGGAGAATATCGATGGTGATAATTCACCAAATTATGAATTGTTTTTAATTCAAAGTGAATTACAAATTTAACCCCTTAAGGACCAAACTTCTGGAATAAAAGGGAATCATGACATGTCACACATGTCATGTGTCCTTAAGGGGTTAAGACAAAAAAAAATCAAAACTAGGAAAAACATATTTTAAACTAAATTTGAAATTAATTTTCAATTAGAAAAATCAAAAGTGAATACCCATTTCAAAACAATGTGATAACTATCCAGGAAAGAGGATTTGGACAAACTTTTACCTGAAAGAGTTAAATTGACAGTCTAAGCTGGTCATTCCATGTTGAGTAATCCAATACAAATTTTAATACAAGACCGGAGGTTTCATAGGAACTTTTTTTTTTTTTAAAAAGGCCAGGATTGAGATAGTTCAATAAAACAAGCATAATTTTGTTAACAAGTTTCGTTTGATATGTTACAAGACTATATAGAATATAGTAAAAAATAATATGACATAGTAAATAAATAGGAATATAAAAAATTGTGTTCCTTCAGAAGAGTACCCATATCAAGTTTCAAGCAGGGATCTGGACGGGAAGTAATATTCTTACTAATATTTCAGAATTATAATGTTGGATTTACTGATATTTTGCAACATTGCAAAAATATATACTACACACATGTAGTGATCTCATTCATAGATAACAGTCATAGACTACTCTATCTCCAATATAATAAGATGATTTCAGAAATGCCAAACCTTATATTTAGCATTTGAGGGTGTTTAAGTTTTCAAGGCTTTTTTATGGAAAGCATTTCATTACCTTAGTGATATAAACTTGCATTTAACATATCTGTCTCCTCATTTGTCTCCATGTTTGATACCACATTACTTCATGAACAGTAATGTGGGATCAGAGTAGTAGTACTTAAAAAAAAAAAAAAAAAAAATTCACATTCCACATTTTTAGCGTAGGTGAAGAGAAAAAATAATAAATAAATAAATAAATAAATGTGTTAGAGGAGCAAAAAAGATGTCAAGTTGTAACGTGACCTACAATGATAGCACAGAGACACAACCACACAGTCACGAGTGGTCATTACTCTTCCCAGTCAACTTGCCATCTGGAATTAGCTCATGGAGAAAGAATGGATCCTGAGTAACCTACTTAGAAAAGCAGCTGAATCAGAGGACACCCTTATTCGAAAAGAGAAAAGACATGTGTGGCACAGCAGACCATTCTAGCTTACCTTGGAGAAATATCCAACCAGGTGACAGCCTTTCTGGTCATTTTGTGTCAGAACATAGAAGAGGAAAGGTTCCACGTCGTAATAGAGAGTTTTGTGGTCAAGGAAGAGCTTAGCCAGAAGGCAAAGATTTTGGCAGTAAATAGTGCTCACCTTTCCATCCACCTAAAATAAGAAATGATAAATAAAACTCATTAAGGCACATTAACCAGCCACACCAACATTTTTATTCGTGACTATACATGTTCCTCAGTAAGACCCTACAGGGAAATGTAGGGCATAGTAGACTTGGAGTGCGTGGAGGGGGAGGTTTCAATTCGGACAAATTATTTTTCCAAAAATGTAACATATTTCGTGACGTTTAACGCTTTTTCGTGTGATGATTCGGTGGAATGGTGAAAAACTATTCGGGAAAACATTCTGAGAAACCAAAAAGTGTACAAAAATGTGCCAGTGTACTGTAAAAAAAAAAAAAAGTGTAGTGGCAATCACATTCCCCCCATCAACCATGCTTAGTTTTTTTTCTCTTGGTGTTATGGATGGAATCCCTAATCCTGAAGAATTTGAACACAGGCATCGCCTTGTCGTTTGCCCAGTTTAAGTCCACATGGTGCTTGGGAGATAAAGATTTCAGCCATCGGCCTGAATTACAGTTTATATGAAACGGATTACTGAAGTTTAGTGCCTAGTATAAAGAATACCAAATGTTGGCAAGCCCATCATATGCTCAAAGTTGGCATACTTAAAGGAAGACTAACATTAAAGAACTTCAGCTTGCTTAGGTACTTAACCCCTTAAGGACCAAACTTCAGGAATAAAAGGGAATCATGAAATGTCCCACATGTCATGTGTCCTTAAGGGGTTAAAGAATCAACTGCATGTCCACTAAAGGGTATAAATGTGCCAATTGTAACAGAAAACAGCACATTTTTTATTGATTTTAGCAACACATCTCAATCTTGGTAAACCTGACAGCCAAAAGGGTTTCTTGATCCCCTAGCTTTTAGCTATTGTTCAAAGTAGAAGTGAGTGTTTCAGTGAGAAGCATCATATTGACAGAATATGGTGATTGCTTCACATGTGCTGTATGACCCCAATGCTTCTCTATGAGACTGAGATCTTAGACTAAGATCATCAGTATAGATCTCACTGTGCAAGGAGCATGTTAGAGAGCAGAGACTTTAGTTAATCTCTCTCAGGCACTTTCTTGCTCCCAACTCTGGACTGAGAAGAAGTAATTTAACATGTCAGAATGGCCTTACTTGCATTATTTGCTAAAAATGTTCTGTTTACTCAAAAGATTCATAGGAGCCGTTTGCTCATTATGACTCCCCAGAAATGTGTGGTCTTAACAGGTTTCTTACCAAAATGTTTCTCTATAAGGGATGGTCCTGGTAGTGTGCTTTAGACCTGTGTTTACCGGATCCGTAGATACCCTCCTCTATTTAATTTGGCGGTTAAGGGACATCAATGGCTGCTTAGTTGCTGGTAAGTCAGTAAAGCGTCAGTCTATATTACTGACATCTTGCTATTCTCTAATAAGTCATGTGATTTGATTCGCTAGCTACTTTAATGTATATCTTGGAAATAGTCTAATGGGTCTCAGGATCGAAGGTGAATATTGATAAGACTGCAGCTCTTCTTCTCATTGCCCCTCAAATCTTAAAACACCACTTCAGACCCTTAAAGCAGTCAGCTTGCTATGTTATATTGACTGCATACAGTCCTAACTCTAGCATGTAAGCTCATTGAGCAGGGCCCTCAATCCCTCTGTTCCTGTGTGCCAACTCGTCTGGTTACAAATACTACTCTGTTAGTCCACCCTATTGTACAGCGCTACCGAACTTGTTGGCGGTTTATAAGTAATAATAATAATAATAACTGGTTTTGTACAATGGCATGAAGTATTCATCTGCTCAATAAAGCAGATGCATAAAAAAGAGCAAGAGAGAGCATGAGATGAAGAGGAAGAAAAGTTGCTCTACTTTATAGATTCACAAACGTGAAGATGAAACTATAATAACTACATAAGCCAATGCACAACTGTGTGTCACCCTTTGTAGAAGAAGAATGCCCATTCTGGAGTATTACGACACTTACCTCAAAAACTGAAAGGTTGTCCTTGCGGTAAATTTCATTGGCAGGTGGGTGGTACCAGCTGCATTTTTTTGTATGTTGCTGTAACATAGCACGACTTTTCATGTAACGGAGACAGAATTCACACAGGTACAATTTAGGAAGCCTGTCAGAAAACGATATAAGTTAAAATACATACATGCCGACATACGGATATTGCCAACAAAGAAGTGTAAAATTCCATTAGAAATAAACCAATCCTTTAACTAAGCCACTGGGATACCCTTGGTTAGTGTCAAACTGCATGACATTGGTTTGAAACAGAAATGGAGACAGATGTTTGTCTGATCACTACAGGGGGTTATGGTGCTTGGAGACTGCAGTAAGTGAGACAGACAAGTTATGGGCAAGTTCCATGTGGACTTACAGGGAGAAGGTCAGAGGCAAGGACCTGGCCATTCATTCGTAACAATTATCTCTAGAGCAGAAGTACATGTTTTTATTGTTTTGTTTTTATGCTGCACTGAAGTAATGAAAATAAACTTGCTCTTCATATAACTCCTGTCATGGAGCCACTGAACAAGAAGGAAAACTCTAAAACCTTTACTTGTGTAATCTCTGCCCTTACCTTGTGTACTCCTGTGGATATGGAGACGAGTACCACGTCTGTATCTCATACTTCCCAAACTCTATGACTGAAGGGCAGCGTACCTGTGGGTCAGGAGGGCCATTAACCCCAACTTTCTGCAAGAAAAACAAGAAGAGAACAGAAGTTATAAATGAAACTGTGAAACTGACTGGATCAGAGACAGTGAAAGAAGTAGATAATGGAACGGACTGTAAAAAAACAGTAATATCACAAAGTCTGACTCCAGAAATGCCACATATTTAAAGAGCTTAACCACCACTGGGAATACTAAGTCAATCTCTAGCAAACATGCAATTGCATATGTTATAGCACATTAGAAAACCCTCTCAGTTTTGAGAACTCCAGATCTCTAAATGCTAGATATATTTTACATAAATGGATGTGAATAACATTTAAAGGCCTTGGAAAAACAATTACCTGATATTTGACTTCCAAACACTAGTTTTTAAACCTTCAACATTTTCAAAGGGCAAATTAATAAATAAATAAATAAAAATAAACCACGAGCGTTGGGGGAAATGTTTTATATATTTAGAAATTTATTAAAGGGACACTAGTCACCAGAACAACTGCAGCTTATTGAATTTGTATCTGGTGAGTAGAATCATTACCTTCAGGCTTTTTTGCAGTAAACACTGCGTTTTCAGAGAAAATGCAGTGTTTACATTACAGCCTATACAATAAACAATAAGTAGTGACATGACATGAATAAAAGTAAGATTTGACTATATTTTTACAATACTGTTTGTGTTCATAAACCCTATAGTGTACCTTTAATGGTGTCAAATAAATGGACGTTTCGACCCCACACGGCCTTTATCAAAAGGTGATAGAGGTCCCGTGGGGCCAAAATGTTACTCATTTGACACCATTAATAAAGAATCACCTTATTGAGATTGGGACTGTGCCGGACTCCTTTTCTACCGTTTTCCCCTGCAAATTTAGTTCTGCAAGTCAACAGTGAAAGGTGGTACAATCCATCTACCGACATTAAAAAAACAGACTATTCCAAATATCAACCAGGTGTGATTTTGCCCCTGGAATGCAGAATCACCACTCAAACAAGCTATGTTGTGAAGTCACATATTTGTTAAAAGACTCTAGGGAGGCGGGGCTTGGCCGTCTAGCTGAACGGTCGCATGGAACTAGGGCTCCCCGCATACTTTGCTCTAAAACCGGCTAACGACCGATACTGACCTGCAACAGACTTCCCTCCATACCGGGGCGACTGAGGCCTAGCGCGGTCCCAGCTGGGAGTGGCGAACGACCTTCACAGCAGGGACTGCCGGCTATATCGTGGCTGAATCCCGCACCCCCCGCCCCCCCTCCCGGACCGGTGGGGGTCATCCCAGTCTACACAACCCACTGCTGCGTCCCTTATCTGCACTTTCCCATCCATATTTGTCTTCAAATACGACTGCACAGAGGGGGCCGAGTGGCCGAACAAGATGGCGGACGCACGTATCAAGGAGCCACAAGGTCAAGCTCCACATAATGCGGAACTCATTGGGTCTCACAACAATATCGGAGACCAACTTGAAGTGATCTTTAACCACTTTTGGGCTGCACTGGAGGAAAGGAGGAGGCTGCATGTGGTTGACAATAAACCCCTGAAACACCGCAACACCGTGAGGTGAGATTTCTGGGGCCCCACACAGGCAAAATAACCCTGGAGTCACCTATATCCCCTAAGCCATTCACTCCTAAACCTCGGGCTAAACGAGGGTCGACCCCAGGGCACCGAACACGCCGGCGGAAGAGAGCAACACGCAGAACATCAAGCAACAACCCAGCGTGAAAGACCGCATCCTCCTGCAGATACCAAGCTTGCAGTAGCGTGATGCTGGTCCCATCTCAGGCCGGAGGCTAGAGAGTCGCCTCACACTTGTCCAATAAGGCCACCCACCCTCATACATTATACCCAAGCGGACGTTCTGAATCCAGCCAGGGTATTGGATGACTGCCTTCCAGGTGGATCGGAGCAGCCAGCCTGACATGCAAGCGTACCTTCTCAGAATACTCATGACACCGCTATATATCCATCTATATGACACTGTGCCCCCCATGCACCTTTTGTTTGCCTTTGTTTATTACTTGTGATTTCCAGCAGTGCAACACTTCTTGAATTAAGGCAGCAGGGGATATCTATACCTAACAAGCATCTAACTACTCCCTCAATACCCTGTCTGATAATCTTGATAAAGTCTAGTTCAAGCAACTTAAGCTAAAGTCTAGCTAGTTAGGCAATGTTTAACTGCCTCTAATCACTATTACACACTTTAGAATCACTGTATGTTTACAGTCTCAAGTTTGACGATCCCAACGTGACCCACCACAATAGACATACATAGTTAGCCTGTATTTAGCTTGTCTTATACATTTTATAAAATTGTGGTTTTCTCCGAATGCCGTGCAAATGTTAACTAATGCTTGTTTTCAAATCGCCTGTAATTGCCGTCGTGGCATTACAAGCATGCTTCTGTTATCTCATGCACAACAAAAAATAAAGAATTATAAATAAAACAACAGACTTCCCTCCATACCAGGGCGACTGAGGCCTAGCGCGGTCCCAGCTGGGAGTGGCGAACGACCTTCACAGCAGGGACTGCCGGCTATATCGTGGCTGAATCCCGCACCCCCCGCCCCCCCTCCCGGGGGTCATCCCAGTCTACACAACCCACTGCTGTGTCCCTTATCTGCACTTTCCCATCCATATGTGTCTTCAAATACGACTGCACAGAGGGGGCAGAGTGGCCGAACAAGATGGCGGACGCACGTATCAAGGAGCCACGAGGTCAAGCTCCACATAATGCGGAACAATGTTAACTAATGCTTGTTTTCAAATCGCCTGTAATTGCCGTCGTGGCATTACAAACATGCTTCTGTTATCTCATGCACAACAAAAAATAAAGAATTATAAATAAAACAACAGACTTCCCTCCATACCAGGGCGACTGAGGCCTAGCGCGGTCCCAGCTGGGAGTGGCGAACGACCTTCACAGCAGGGACTGCCGGCTATATCGTGGCTGAATCCCGCACCCCCCGCCCCCCCTCCCGGGGGTCATCCCAGTCTACACAACCCACTGCTGTGTCCCTTATCTGCACTTTCCCATCCATATGTGTCTTCAAATACGACTGCACAGAGGGGGCAGAGTGGCCGAACAAGATGGCGGACGCACGTATCAAGGAGCCACGAGGTCAAGCTCCACATAATGCGGAACAATGTTAACTAATGCTTGTTTTCAAATCGCCTGTAATTGCCGTCGTGGCATTACAAACATGCTTCTGTTATCTCATGCACAACAAAAAATAAAGAATTTTAAATAAAAAAACAGACTTCCCTCCATACCGGGGCGACTGAGGCCTAGCGCTCAGTCTAGTTCACCCTGTCTGATAATCTTGATAAAGTCTAGTTCAAGCAACTTAAGCTAAAGTCTAGCTAGTTAGGTAATGTTTAACTGCCTCTAATCACTATTACACACTTTAGAATCACTGTATGTTTACAGTCTCAAGTTTGACGATCCCAACGTGACCCACCACAATAGACATACATAGTTAGCCTGTATTTAGCTTGTCTTATACATTTTATAAAATTGTGGTTTTCTCCGAATGCCGTGCAAATGTTAACTAATGCTTGTTTTCAAATCGCCTGTAATTGCCGTCGTGGCATTACAAGCATGCTTCTGTTATCTCATGCACAACAAAAAATAAAGAATTATAAATAAAACAACAGACTTCCCTCCATACCGGGGCGACTGAGGCCTTTTTTTAAAAAAAAAAAAAGACTCTAAACAGTAAGTTGTCAGGGCCATTCTACTAATCCTCAAACACCTATCTCAAGCTACTAGCGTCTCTTTAACCCCTTAAGGACCAAACTTCTGGAATAAAAGGGAATCATGACATGTCACACATGTCATGTGTCCTTAAGGGGTTAAATACTATGGGTATTAAAAGTGACGCGCTGACAGCAATTCAACTTAAAGATGAGAAAATGTAACAAGCTTATCACTTTTCACAAGTGAAAGTAGTATTTCTAATTAACCACATTTCTAAATGGAAAGCGAGCAAATGCAAAGCAATCAGCAGTAAATTGCACTGGTTTCAATGGCATAAACTCCACTTCTAGACTTTTGCATAAAGACTGCTCTTGGTAGAGAACCTTTAATTTGAAATTTTTAAGACTGATCTGTTTTAAATGTGAGGTTTACATGAGCATGAACCAGGGCAGTTAAATATCTGGCCGTGTAGAGTTCAGCAGCTGCATGTAACCTGTAAGTATGTAAAGATTAGCAGATTGCGTTTTTAAATATACAGCAATTTTGATCCTCCATCACAAGTTTTTTTTTTTTTTAGAGTAGCTATAGCACAATCTATAACAACAGTATTTAAGTGTCAAACGATTCTTTACACTAACAAGTTAGTAGTGATGGTCACCTGCAATTACACACTTACAATTGTAGTATATTTACATGTTATATAAAACTAACATCATAGTGCCCAGTGGGACTCCAAAACTACGTGTTCACCTGGTTCTGGAGTGGTGCTAAGTCCTGTAAGAGTTCTTACACCTAAGCATGTAAAGGTAACTGACCTGAGAGAATTGCTGTTGATTGTGGGCTTCCTTTCCAAAACTTTCCTCCAGTTGAATGCCAAGTGTTAGGCTGGTCCCAGGACTCCAATACAGCTGTTTGCACATTGTGTGAACACCTGAACTGAGTTGGGGGGCACACAAGGTGCTCTTTTTTTTCCCTCCCTTGTTTCTTATGTTCTCCACTCTTGTTTGTGTCTCTTTATCTGACCTCCCCTGGGCTCTCCCCTCCTCTATCCCTCCCCCTCCACCCTGTGCCTAGGTGACAGAAGCAGGGAATTCTCCTGTGGGTATATGCATGGCTGTAAACGTCTTCTGGGTACATGGCAATTAACTAGCAGAGTGCTGGGGAAGTGACCAAAATGAAACATAGACATAGGGGAAAGATAAACAAGAGGCTATCCTGATACATTAAAAATATCTACAGGAATAAGATTAATTGCTTATTAATATTAACAGTGAGGTTTTCTTGTACTAAAATATTTTATTTAAACCATGGTTGCCAACAGGTGTCAGCCCTGTGTCCATGTTACAAATGTACCATATAGAGAGCATAAAAAGTAATGCTGTGGAAACAATCGTTTACATCTTGGCCCAAGGTGGCTGTCAAATGTAAACTTGCCACTGCTTATAGAAGAGAGTGATGCAGAAGAAAAACAAACACATGAACCAGGTGTTATTGACTGCTTTAAAATACATACACCATGGGGGCTGGGATGTGTGATCACACTGTGTATAGTAAAAGATTGAATAAAACTGAACTAGGAACTGAAACATTAAATAAACCCTAAGGAGTGTATACTAGAGCCCGATGCCACTAAATGCTTTACAGCGCATGATATAACATTAACTTTAAGAGTGCTAGTGAGAAATGTAATGCATTAGTAACCACACAGATAATCATACTAGGTCCGCAGCATCTTAAGCTTCAACGCCACTTGTGATCATTTTACCAGGTTAATAGCTATTAGACGCACAAAAATAGTTGAATAAAAAAAAATATATAATAATAATAATAAAAAGAACAGTGCAAACTGACTAATCCCAGAAAACCGATACTCTGTCAATTTCCTGGTTACTAAAAATATATAAACATACTTTATTTTCCATAGAGATGCACCAAAGTTAGATCCTAACACCTGATGCACTTAATGTCTACTTTAAAGAGACACTACAGGGAGTGCAGAATTATTAGGCAAGTTGTATTTTTGAGGATTAATTTTATTATTGAACAACCACCATGTTCTCAATGAACCCAAAAAACTCATTAATATCAAAGCTGAATATTTTTGGAAGTAGTTTTTAGTTTGTTTTTAGTTATAGCTATTTTAGGGGGATATCTGTGTGTACAGGTGACTATTACTGTGCATAATTATTAGGCAACTTAACAAAAAACAAATATATACCCATTTCAATTATTTATTTTTACCAGTGAAACCAATATAACATCTCAACATTCACAAATATACATTTCTGACATTCAAAAACATAACAAAAACAAATCAGTGACCAATATAGCCACCTTTCTTTGCAAGGACACTCAAAAGCCTGCCATCCATGGATTCTGTCAGTGTTTTGATCTGTTCACCATCAACATTGCGTGCAGCAGCAACCACAGCCTCCCAGACACTGTTCAGAGAGGTGTACTGTTTTCCCTCCTTGTAAATCTCACATTTGATGATGGACCACAGGTTCTCAATGGGGTTCAGATCAGGTGGACAAGGAGGCCATGTCATTAGAGCATTGTCCTGCATGAAAATCATGTTTTCTTGAAGGATGCAGACTTCTTCCTGTACCACTGCTTGAAGAAGGTGTCTTCCAGAAACTGGCAGTAGGACTGGCAGTTGAGCTTGACTCCATCCTCAACCCGAAAAGGCCCCACAAGCTCATCTTTGATGATACCAGTCCAAACCAGTACTCCACCTCCACCTTGCTGGCGTCTGAGTCGGACTGGAGCTCTCTGCCCCTTACCAATCCATCCATCTGGCCCATCAAGACTCACTCTCATTTCATCAGTCCATAAAACCTTAGAAAAATCAGTCTTGAGATATTTCTTGGCCCAGTCTTGACGTTTCAGCTTGTGTGTCTTGTTCAGTGGTGGTCGTCTTTCAGCCTCTTATCTTGGCCATGTCTCTGAGTATTGCACACCTTGTGCTTTTGGGCACTCCAGTGATGTTGCAGCTCTGAAATATGGCCAAACTGGTGGCAAGTGGCATCTTGGCAGCTGCACGCTTGACTTTTCTCAGTTCATGGGCAGTTATTTTGCGCCTTGGTTTCTCCACGCGCTTCTTGCGACCCTGTTGACTATTTTGAATGAAACGCTTGATTGTTCGATGATCACGCTTCAGAAGCTTTGCAATTTTAAGAGTGCTGCATCCCTCTGCAAGATATCTCACTATTTTTGACTTTTCTGAGCCTGTCAAGTCCTTCTTTTGACCCATTTTGCCAAAGGAAAGGAAGTTGCCTAATAAATATGCACACCTGATATAGGGTGTTGATGTCATTAGACCACACCCCTTCTCATTACAGAGATGCACATCACCTAATATGCTTAATTGGTAGTAGGCTTTCGAGCCTATACAGCTTGGAGTAAGACAACATGCATAAAGAGGATGATGTGTTCAAAATACTCATTTGCCTAATAATTCTGCACTCCCTGTATAGTCGCCAAAACGTTTTTTGTGTATAGATCATGCCCCTGCAGTTTTACTGCTTAATTCTCTACCATTTAGGAGTTAAGTCACTTTGTTTAAACAGCCGTAGTCACACCTCCCTGTATGTGACTTGCAGAGCCTTCCTAAACACTTCCTGTAAAATCACATCTAATATTTAAACATCCTTTGTTGCACATTTGCTTAATTTAGAATTTCTTATCCTCTGTTCTGTTAATAGCCTTTTGGACCCTGCTGTGTGTGATTAAAGTTATATTTGCAGTGCAGGAGATAAAAACTTTAAAGCAAGTTGACTTCTGATTAAAAGTGAAAACATTTTTTACGCTGGCTGTGATGGAGATGTGGCTTAGGCTGCATATGTAGAAAAAATTTTTTAACTACTGAATTGTTGAGAATTGAGCAGTGACACTGCAGGGGCACGAACTATACACCAAAACTGCTTTATTAAGATAAAGTTGTTTTTGTGACTATAGTGTCCCCTTCAAGTCTGCCAACCATCCACAAATATAAATGACATAAAAATAAAATGAAACTGAAAATACACACAGCTTTCTGTGGGAGGGTGGAGAGATTTTTACCTGCAGTGCCTGCTCCTGGATATCTTGGAAGAGCTCAATTTCTTTCTCTGACACCACACCAATTCGATCCTCACTATCCAGCTTGCTGTCCCAACCGTCGTTATTGTCTGGGCGTGAAAAGGAAAGGGTTTATATAACATACAAATGCCATATAATTATAGCGCATAATGTTTGTGCAATCATGTGTGAACATCTTGACTTCACATATAAAGTGTGTAATCACAAGAACAGCTCTTTGCTATCTATAGCCCTTTCTCCTCACATCCCGAGGCTTTGCTCACCCCAGTCTGACTGTCCAGACTTCCGTGGTCCTCTCTTGCGGGACCGCTGTAGGGAGTAATCAAGTCCCTCCGCTCGTGTCTTGCGTCCATCAGGTGAGGGAGTGAAGAACTTTGTCAAGCCATCAATAAGACCCTTAGTTTTTTTGTTAAAAGGAACTGTTGTACCAGAGCCAGCAGAAGGGTCAGTGCTCCTGCCATCTTCTTCTGATGATGATGATGATGATGATGTGCAAGATGAGAGCTTACGTCTTCTCCCTCGACCTGGATTACCCCGACCTTTCCCAAATGGGCCTTTAGTCCTGTAAGAATTCAGAGAAACGGTCAAAAGATTACTTTGATTTTAGGTAGAAAAATATTGTGGAGTTATGCACTCCATTACCTTCTAGTGATAAAAGGTCCACTATGCAAATAAAACCAAACATTGGCTCTCCTCAGGTCCCCAGGCTCTGCTCACCATTGAAGAAGTTTTTTTTTTTTGTTTTTTTTTTGATAAATAGAATAGAGGAAGACACTCACGTTGCACTCTGCTTCTTTAAGCGATTCTTGGGACGCCCAATGGGGTTAGTGTAACGTCTCCGAATCTGTGCGGCTTTCTTATGAAGTAGCTTTCGACCTTTTTTCCGAGGTCGACAGATCTGACATATCCACATGCCTGAAAATAAATGCATGGTTAATAACTGGAGTCACTTGAAAAATTGAGAAACAAACAGGGGAAAGAAGAGTGGGTGGAGGAAGAAGGGAAAGTCATATGTAAGATTAGGAAATGTTGGATGTGAAACAAACCTAAAGAGAGAGACTTACAAATCATACATTACATGTCATATGTTTCAACAAAACGACTATAGTTTATTGACCCTGGAAGCTCCAAATTTCAAACGGTTTCTCCAAGTCATTTTATTTTTTACTTATTAAAGTTTTTGGGGTATTAATTAGATTTAGATTCCAATCCCAAACACTTACCTTTCGGCATTCTGGTAAGAGGAGGCTCACAGCATTCCATGTGAAACCCGCGGTCGCATGAATCACAGAACAGCATATTGTCCTGAGAAAAATCCAAAAATACATTTCAGTGCATTTCTTGTTTATGCAAGACTAAGTGAAGTATTGACCACAAATTACAGGTAAAAGAAAAACCCAACTCAAGCTTTGACAAAGAAAGAACGAAAGATAAACCAGATTTTAAGAAATTTCTAATTGTATCACAACATGGAAAGATTTCACCTGGACTCCAAAATGGCAACTAGATTTGCCTTGGGAAACACTCACATATATTGTTCATTGTCCCTCTCTATGAAGGGGAAGTATATATTGTTCTTTATTTAATATGTACTGTACTAAATTGTGGGATTTTACTTCATATGGCTCGATATATGGATTATGAATTTAAATATTTGGAAAATGGGATATCTCCAGCCACCTCCACGTAACTTTACAATTTGTGTGACAGAATGCTTTTGATGACTCTTTAAAGGGTTACGCCAACCATAATATCTAATACAGCCCGCTGTACTAGTTATGTTGGTTGTAACTGGCAAACTGTTTTAAAACGGTCTGTCCTGTTACCTAGTCCTGCCTGGCACCTCCAATGTAGGTAGATCTAGGACATGCCGCTTCTGCAGGGCTGCAGAAGCCGGATGCCGATCCTGCCTCTCATTCTTTGGTGGAGAGAATAAGCTAACCGCTGTCAGCCAGTGAATGCAAATTTGTGCATAGGAATAATTTCCATTAGTCGTCCAGAAGTCTTGTCCCCAGGATGCCAGATGACTGCCCATGACGCTGCTGAAGGTGGAGTTTCATCTCAGCAGTTAAGGTGTTAAACATGGTATGTGTAGCATTTCACAGTGAAAGGTTTTACATACAGAGTCCAGGCACCATGATCACTCTACAGGAGCCTTTTGTATGGGATTAAAGTTCAATTTACAGAGCAGGAGATTTAAAAAAAATGAATTTATTAAAACAATTTTAAAAAACTTGTAAAGCAAATTAACTTTTATTCAAAAATGAATAAGTTTTCTTTTATACAGGCTGTATTTTTTACTCATACATTATGCTGTAGGCATCATGGGATTGAGTTACACTGAATGGATAAAAAGTTGCATATTAATAATACAAACTAGAAATGCAGAATTAAAAAACAAAACAAAACAAAAACAGCAAAGCAGAAGACAGATCTTTTCAAATTGATTAAGGAAATATTTTACTGTGTGTACTCACAGCATTTTTGCCCTGGTCACGGCATGAGCTGCAGGTCTTGCACTCGATGCATTGCCAGCGGAGGGCTTTCACTCGAACCGTTAGCTCTGGGGAGAACTTGAGACAGGATGGGTGACCTACGAAAGAGTGGAGAAAATGTATGATATGCGATAAACAGAAAACTTGAAGCAAAGTTTTTTACACTTTATATATACTGGGCTCACAATTTACACTAGAAATTAACTCCTAGTGAGAATGCTATGGAAAGTAACTATTAAAGACTGACTAGTAACATATGACTTTAAATTTTAAGAAGGGCGAGAGTGGAATATACACACAAACATGCATTTGAATAAGTAGTATTAAAATAAATACATTGCTTAGTCAGACCCCCCCCCCCCAAAAAAAAAAAACACGATATTCACTAGAACCACTACAGCTTAACCCCTTAAGGACCAAACTTCTGGAATAAAAGGGAATCATGACGTGCCACACGTCATGTGTCCTTAAGGGGTTAAGGCAGTTGTTCTGATGGTTATAGCCTGTCCCTGCAGGTTTTCAGAGAAAAGGCAGTGTTTACATTGCTGCCTAGTAACACCTCTAGTAGCAGTCACTCAGATGTCCACTAGATGTGCTTCCTGTAACAATGCTGCACAGCGTGCGGCCTGACATTCAGGGTCTCCACCCTCTGCATGGAGACAACTTTCTTCATACAGATGTACAGTTTCAGTGCATCTCTATGAATAGATGCTGGTTGACGCAGGGCAGAGTTTTGGCACAATGCCCAACAGAATCTCAATGCTTTCCTATGGGAAAAACATTGGATTGGCAGAGATTATCAAGACTGATGGTCTCAGCCATGGGGGCCAGGCGTGTCAAGCCATGGCATGGAAAGATGGGAGAAAAAGTGAGTAAAATCACCTTTTTACTGTGATCTAAGGGGGCAGGGGACCTAAATAGTTAAACACTACAATGTCAGGAATGAGGATTTTGTTCCTGACACTATAGTGTTCCTTCAATTTTTAAGCATTGTTTTCACATCTAATAGGCGATAGGAGTTCTAGATAAAAAGATGTACAGAAAATTGTTTCTCACTCTATTCATAATGCCTTTCCATGTATTTAAGGCTCTGTGCTGGAATATGTACTGTATATACTCGAGTATAAGTCGAGTTTTTCAGCACATTTTTTTGTGCTGAAAAACCCTAACTCGGCTTATACTCGAGTCACTGTCTGTATTATGGCAATTTGCATTGCCATAATACAGACAGGGGCTTGTGGGGGCTGCAGAGAGTTTACTTACCTCTCCTGCAGCTCCTGTCAGCTCCCTTCTCCTCCGCGCCGGTCCGTTCAGCACCTCGGTCAGCTCCCAGTGTAAGTCTCGCGAGAGCCGCGGGGTCATAGTGCGGCCGCGAGACTTACAGTGTGAGCTGATAGAGGGAGCTGCACGGACCGGCGCGGAGGAGGAGGGAGCTGACGGAGAGGTAGGTAAACAAAATAAAAAATAAAATTGCCCACCCTCCACCAAGGCTCAGCTACACACACACACGCTGCACTCATACACACACACACACACACACACACACACGGTAAATAAAAATTCAATTAATATAAATTTTTTAGGATCTAATTTTATTTAGAAATTTACCAGTAGCTACTGCATTTCCAACCCTAGTCTTATACTCGAGTCAATACGTTTTCCCAGTTTTTTGGGGTAAAATTAGGGGCCTCGGCTTATATTCGGGTCGGCTTATACTCGAGCATATACGGTATTAGGAAGAATGAATAAGATATATATGCAGTTTGTTACAAAGAAGACATCTTCTTTGTTGCAGTTTTTATTATATTAGCCGAGAGCAAAGTCTTAAAGGGACACTATAGTCACCTGAACAACTTCAGCTTAATGGGGTTGTTCAGGTGAGTACAATATCTCTCTGCAGGCTTTTTCATGTAAACACTGTTTACCTTAGAACCTAGGAACACCTCCAGTTTGAACGCGCCTCCTGTGTCCTGTAGTAACCCCGAAAGGCTGTCAGCAGCTGACAGTGTGGAAGTTAAAGAGTGAGTAAGTGAATGAGGGTGAGTGAGAGAGTGAAAGTGAGAGAGAGAAAATATGAGTGATAGTGAGAGAGAGAGAAAGTGAGATTGAGTTAGTGAGAGTGAGCGAGAGAGTTAGTGAATAAATGAGTAAGTGAGCGAGAGAGAATTAGTGAGTGAGAGTGTGAATGAAAGTGTGTGAGCGTTGAGTGAGTGTGAGAGTGAGAGTTAGTGAGAGAGTGAGAGTTAGTGAGTGAGTTAGGTAGAGATCTTTACATATAGTGTGTCTATACAACACACAAACTTTATATACATTGTGTAAATACGCTATATTTTCTGAAGTGTAGTGGATGCTGCCTTCGGGGATCTGGGCTGGGAATAGCAGCGGAGGGCATAGATCGCGAATGCCTCGCAAATATGCAGTGAAGCGCTCAATTCTAATTCAGAGTGAACTCTGCTCTCTGATGATGCAGATGATTTGTGGAGCACTATGCCGCGCATGTGCAAATAAGGACGATGATGCTTCTATGAGAGAAGTGTTTGGTTGAACCTTTAAAAATTGTCATTATGACAAAAAAATGGGCGAAGCCAGCGGAGGGTCTCGGCGCTGGAACTGAGGTAAGTTTTTTAAATTAATCAGCATTATAAATTAAAAATGTGGAGAGATAATAATACTAAACAATAGGAAGAAGTCTTGGGGACATAAAACTAGAGTTTTACAATAGTGACTATAGTGCTCCTTTAAAAGAACACTATAGGCACCAAGACAACTTCAGCTTAATAAAGCAGTTTTGGTATATAGATCATGTTCATGCAATCTGTTTACTTGGGCGACAGACAGACAATCTTTTGGAGCACAGTTTCGATAGTTCCTGAAGGCAGGGCAATTACCTCCAGAAGGAAGTAATGAAGTCTGCTCCGGAAGTCAGCATTGCTGACAGCTGGATTCAAGAGCCTGGGTATTATTGATGCCCATCGGTTATACGCCATCTGGCATTCTAAACTATTACATCGCATTGAGCTGAATGTTCAGAGCTTCATAGCCTGAGCAGTCTCTACCTGCTCGATGTTTGAGGGTCATTCAGTCCATTTATATTTCTTTGTATTAATATCAAACACGAACACTAAATATTTTGTACTCCCACTTTTTTATATATCATTTGAACGGATACACAATTTTCCATAAGTATCTAAAGTGCACTTTTGTTAAAAAGGACTTTATGGCATATATTTATTTTTATACAATGCACATTTGTTGAAAAATACTTTATTGCAACAAAACTGTTTACACTGTGCACTTTGGTTGAAAACACTTAGATTTTCATATTTAGAAAATATTATTGTTTTTTTGTTTTCACAAACACTGAATAGGATTTAAAGACACAGCTCACCTTTTTATGATTAATATTTATCACAGCAAAATCGAATAATTAAATATATCTACTAACAGGCTAGGATGCTAAAAGCCTTGCGTCGGAATTGACTCACTGGGGCACCACTGTACTTGTTATGACACCATGTGGAGATAGTAAGTTATTACACCTGTTTTTTTTTTTTGTTTTTTTTTTAGCAAGCCATGAGGTCTTTTGATGCAATAGACCAGTCAAGACTATACATTTCTCTCCCCCAGTATATACTGGTCAAACATGCATAGTCATTAGTCACATATCAAGAGGCACTCTGTCCAAATGCATACACAGACATACACAATCAGATATACACAAACAGATATAGTAACAAACAAACATAATGAAATGTGATTTTTTTATTTTATTATTGAATACCCTACTGCTCTCCTTCCCTGTGCAGCTCATGTTTGTTGGCACCATGGGGAGGAAAGGAGTCCAGGTTAACATAGACCAATGTTTTAAGCAGTGTGGAAGCAGGGACTCCTTTCTCGTTACACTCTGCAGACAGTATAGTTTACAAGTAGCCAGTGACGGTATACAACTCAGCACCCGCTGCCAGTATCAGCGATGCAAGGCACTTGTCAGCCTATGCCAAAACAGATTCTCCCACCCCCCTCTCCCCTTCAACAGACACACATAAAAACATCCACATTACAAAGAAAATACTTGTTAGCATATAGTAAACATTTCAACCATGTTGATTTTGATTTAATCATAGGTCCATGTTAAGATTTAAAATATATATATATATATATAAAAACTTTAAAAAATTAGCATATGTGATTTTGTAGATAAAATTGTATGTTAAAATGTGTATGCATAAAATAATTACCGTATATACTTGAGTATAAGCAGACCCGAATATAAACCGAGGCCCCTAATTTTACCCCCAAAAACTGGGAAAACTTATTGACTCGAGTATAAGACTAGGGTGGGAAATGCAGCAGCTACTGGTAAATTTCTAAATAAAAGTGGATCCTAAAAAAATTATATTAATTTAATATTTATTTACAGTGTGTGTATATAATTAATGCAGCGTGTGTGTGTGAGTGCAGCGTGTGTGTGTGTGAGTGCAGCGTGTGTGTGTGTATGAGTGCAGCGTGTGTGTGTGTATGAGTGCAGCGTGTGTGTGTGTATGAGTGCAGCGTGTGTGTGTGTATGAGTGCAGCGTGTGTGTGTGTATGAGTGCAGCGTGTGTGTGTGTATGAGTGCAGCGTGTGTGTGTGTATGAGTGCAGCGTGTGTGTGTGTATGAGTGCAGCGTGTGTGTGTGTATGAGTGCAGCGTGTGTGTGTGTATGAGTGCAGCGTGTGTGTGTATGAGTGCAGCCTGTGTGTGTATGAGTGCAGCCTGTGTGTGTATAAGCAGCCTGTGTGTATGAATGCAGCGTGTGTGTGTATGAATGCAGCGTGTGTGTGTATGAATGCAGCGTGTGTGTGTATGAGTGCAGCGTGTGTGTGTATGAGTGCAGCGTGTGTGTGTATGAGTGCAGCGTGTGTGTGTATGAGTGCAGCGTGTGTGTGTGTATGAGTGCAGCGTGTGTGTGTGTATGAGTGCAGCGTGTGTGTGTGTATGAGTGCAGCGTGTGTGTGTGTATGAGTGCAGCGTGTGTGTGTGTATGAGTGCAGCGTGTGTGTGTGTATGAGTGCAGCGTGTGTGTGTGTATGAGTGCAGCGTGTGTGTGTGTATGAGTGCAGCGTGTGTGTGTGTATGAGTGCAGCGTGTGTGTGTGTATGAGTGCAGCGTGTGTGTGTGTATGAGTGCAGCGTGTGTGTGTGTATGAGTGCAGCGTGTGTGTGTGTATGAGTGCAGCGTGTGTGTGTGTATGAGTGCAGCGTGTGTGTGTGTATGAGTGCAGCGTGTGTGTGTGTATGAGTGCAGCGTGTGTGTGTGTATGAGTGCAGCGTGTGTGTGTGTATGAGTGCAGCGTGTGTGTGTGTATGAGTGCAGCGTGTGTGTGTATGAGTGCAGCCTGTGTGTGTATGAGTGCAGCCTGTGTGTGTATGAGTGCAGCCTGTGTGTGTATGAGTGCAGCCTGTGTGTATGAGTGCAGCCTGTGTGTATGAGTGCAGCCTGTGTGTATGAGTGCAGCGTGTGTGTATGAGTGCAGCGTGTGTGTGTATGAGTGCAGCGTGTGTGTGTATGAGTGCAGCGTGTGTGTGTATGAGTGCAGCGTGTGTGTGTATGAGTGCAGCGTGTGTGTGTATGAGTGCAGCGTGTGTGTGTATGAGTGCAGCGTGTGTGCGTATGAGTGCAGCGTGTGTGCGTATGAGTGCAGCGTGTGTGCGTATGAGTGCAGCGTGTGTGCGTATGAGTGCAGCGTGTGTGCGTATGAGTGCAGCGTGTGTGCGTATGAGTGCAGCGTGTGTGCGTATGAGTGCAGCGTGTGTGCGTATGAGTGCAGCGTGTGTGCGTATGAGTGCAGCGTGTGTGCGTATGAGTGCAGCGTGTGTGCGTATGAGTGCAGCGTGTGTGCGTATGAGTGCAGCGTGTGTGCGTATGAGTGCAGCGTGTGCGTATGAGTGCAGCGTGTGCGTATGAGTGCAGCGTGTGCGTATGAGTGCAGCGTGTGCGTATGAGTGCAGCGTGTGCGTATGAGTGCAGCGTGTGCGTATGAGTGCAGCGTGTGCGTATGAGTGCAGCGTGTGCGTATGAGTGCAGCGTGTGCGTATGAGTGCAGCGTGTGCGTATGAGTGCAGCGTGTGCGTATGAGTGCAGAGTGTGCGTATGAGTGCAGAGTGTGCGTATGAGTGCAGAGTGTGCGTATGAGTGCAGAGTGTGCGTATGAGTGCAGAGTGTGCGTATGAGTGCAGAGTGTGCGTATGAGTGCAGAGTGTGCGTATGAGTGCAGAGTGTGCGTATGAGTGCAGAGTGTGCGTATGAGTGCAGAGTGTGCGTATGAGTGCAGAGTGTGCGTATGAGTGCAGAGTGTGCGTATGAGTGCAGAGTGTGCGTATGAGTGCAGAGTGTGCGTATGAGTGCAGAGTGTGCGTATGAGTGCAGAGTGTGCGTATGAGTGCAGAGTGTGCGTATGAGTGCAGAGTGTGCGTATGAGTGCAGAGTGTGCGTATGAGTGCAGAGTGTGCGTATGAGTGCAGAGTGTGCGTATGAGTGCAGAGTGTGCGTATGAGTGCAGAGTGTGCGTATGAGTGCAGAGTGTGCGTATGAGTGCAGAGTGTGCGTATGAGTGCAGAGTGTGCGTATGAGTGCAGAGTGTGCGTATGAGTGCAGAGTGTGCGTATGAGTGCAGAGTGTGCGTATGAGTGCAGAGTGTGCGTATGAGTGCAGAGTGTGCGTATGAGTGCAGAGTGTGCGTATGAGTGCAGAGTGTGCGTATGAGTGCAGAGTGTGCGTATGAGTGCAGAGTGTGCGTATGAGTGCAGAGTGTGCGTATGAGTGCAGAGTGTGCGTATGAGTGCAGAGTGTGCGTATGAGTGCAGAGTGTGCGTATGAGTGCAGAGTGTGCGTATGAGTGCAGAGTGTGCGTATGAGTGCAGAGTGTGCGTATGAGTGCAGAGTGTGCGTATGAGTGCAGAGTGTGCGTATGAGTGCAGAGTGTGCGTATGAGTGCAGAGTGTGCGTATGAGTGCAGAGTGTGCGTATGAGTGCAGAGTGTGCGTATGAGTGCAGAGTGTGCGTATGAGTGCAGAGTGTGCGTATGAGTGCAGAGTGTGCGTATGAGTGCAGAGTGTGCGTATGAGTGCAGAGTGTGCGTATGAGTGCAGAGTGTGCGTATGAGTGCAGAGTGTGCGTATGAGTGCAGAGTGTGCGTATGAGTGCAGAGTGTGCGTATGAGTGCAGAGTGTGCGTATGAGTGCAGAGTGTGCGTATGAGTGCAGAGTGTGCGTATGAGTGCAGAGTGTGCGTATGAGTGCAGAGTGTGCGTATGAGTGCAGAGTGTGCGTATGAGTGCAGAGTGTGCGTATGAGTGCAGAGTGTGCGTATGAGTGCAGAGTGTGCGTATGAGTGCAGAGTGTGCGTATGAGTGCAGAGTGTGCGTATGAGTGCAGAGTGTGCGTATGAGTGCAGAGTGTGCGTATGAGTGCAGAGTGTGCGTATGAGTGCAGAGTGTGCGTATGAGTGCAGAGTGTGCGTATGAGTGCAGAGTGTGCGTATGAGTGCAGAGTGTGCGTATGAGTGCAGAGTGTGCGTATGAGTGCAGAGTGTGCGTATGAGTGCAGAGTGTGCGTATGAGTGCAGAGTGTGCGTATGAGTGCAGAGTGTGCGTATGAGTGCAGAGTGTGTGCATGAGTGCAGAGTGTGTGTGTGTATGAGTTGCAGAGCCTTGGTGGGGGGTGGGCAATTTTATTATTTGAATAATTTTTTTTTATTATTATTTTTTATTTTATTTAATTATTATTTGTATTATTATTTTTTATTTTATTATTATTTAATTTTCTTTCGTCCCCCCTCCCTGCTTGATACATGGCAGGGAGGGGGCTCTCACTCCCTGGTGGTCCAGTGGCATTGGCAGTTCAGTGGAGGGGGGCTGGCAGAGAGCTGTTACTTACCTCTCCTGCAGCTCCTGTTAGCTCCCTTCTCCTCCGCGCCGGTCCGGTCAGCTCCCTCTGTAAGTCTCGCGAGAGCCGCGGGGTCATATTGCGGCCGCGAGACTTACACTGAGAGCTGACAGAGGGAGCTGACCGGACCGGCGCAGAGGAGAAGGGAGCTGCAGGAGAGGTAAGTAAACGCTCTGCAGCCCCCACAGCCCCCAGTCTGTATTATGGCAATGTAAATTGCCATAATACAGACAATTGACTCGAGTATAAGTCGAGTTGGGGTTTTTCAGCACAAAAAAATGTGCTGAAAAACTCGGCTTATACTCGAGTATATACGGTAAATGAAAACATATTACTTACTGGAAAATATGTGTTGTATATGTAACATAAATAGATATGGTTGGCATTTACCTTCTGGATTACACTACTAACTCTTTTGTAATAACACCAATAGTCCCCTTTAAGTATGTGTGACTCATTATCTCCTGTTCCAGTACATACATATTTTTGTTATCAAACACTTGTATGATTATTTTTTTTACCCAGTGTAGAGTGATTTATATATTAAGAAGACAAGGCAAGAAGATATTTCTGATGTTCTCCCACCAAAAAATAAAGGCAATTAAAAATTTATTTTTTTCCATGTTGTACAGCTACATGTGTATATGTATATATTCATACACAAACAATCCATCAAAACAGAACATATATACAAAATGTGCACAATGTGATTAGAGGAATTGAAATGCAATTGCACAAAGATGAAAAAAAATAATTAGGTAAAGTTAAGTCCTGTATGCTAATAGGTATTAAATGACTTTGTTAATTTCTAATCAAGGTATGTGATACCATGTGGACTTCTATGATCCATTTCAGCAATGGATAACCTTTGAAACCCCAAATATGTGATCCTCATAGGAAAGGATGGTCAAATAAATTTGTAGTGCTATAGAGTAGCCTTTGATAGGGTTTTCAGTCGTTCTACAGAGATGCAGAGGGCCTATGTAGAAGGATTGAGGGCAGGATTGGATGGACAGGCCTCAACTCTCAAATTTGGCATGCTGCCCTGCATTGAATGACTCACTGGGATCGCTCTGCAGAATATGGCTGTGGGAAGGTCTATTGCTTTGTGTCACTGGTCTACTTACCACTGTTTCCACAGTCTGCACATGATATCAGCTCTTCTGGTTTCTTCTCTCTGTTATGCTCCTTCGTTCCCAAACAGAAGCTGCATATGGGTATGGGATCAGCTACAGGCTGCAGAGACAAAGAGGGACATGAGCTCTGAGGCACAAAAATAATTTGTAAAAAGGTACAATTCTCCAAACCTTTGTAGATTATACATCACATACTCAAATGTACACACATTATAAAAGATTTTAGTTTTTTTAAAATTAACACAAAGCATTCTTATTATATAAGTGGGATCCAACATATAACAAACTGGAGATACACAGCACAAGAGTTCTAATTGTACATATGGAAAATACAGTAATTATTTGCGGAAAAACACACACCTTGTTAAGTTGTAAACTGTAGAAAGAAAGAAACTGTTAGTACCAAGGGAAGCTAAATGTAAAAGATTAAAATGGCCAAAATCTCTTTAGCTTGCCACCATTTGGGTTTCATAGGAGTTTTAACTCCCTTGTGCCATTACTTAAAGGGACACTATGGTCATCAGAACTATAGCTTAACATAGCTGTTCTAGTGAGTATAATCATTGCCTTCACCCATTTTGTTTACATTGCCCCTAGGGACACCTCCAAGTGACCAATCCTCAGATGGCCACTGGAGGTGCTTCCTGAAGCAGTGCTGCACAGTAGGCAGCACTGCCGTTCAGCATCACCACCCTCTGCATGGGGACGCTGAATTTTCCTCATAGAGATGCATTGAGATTATATATATATATATATATATATATATATATATATATAAATATATAATATTCCTAGATGCCCACCTAATACCCTGTAAGCCAGCAACCTTATTGTTAACCATGGGTAATGGAGTGGACCCGGGAGCAACATACCTGTTGGTCAAGTGTATGCTTGATTATCTGCCCAACGGTAGTCTGAGTTCCCTACTAAGGAGGGATGCCTAAACCAAATGGTGAACAATTCAATAGAAGGAAGGAGATAAATATATAAGTGTATGAAATAAAATGTCATACTTAAAGAAAACCTAGCGTATATTGACCTAAAACCGCTACGGCCTACCCACCTATGACATTATGACTGAGGTTTGAAGAGCCAAGCTTGTCTTAGCTTGGGTACCTTGTAATCTGTAAAACATGACACATAGCGTGAGTCCGTGTTTCAGTAAGAGCATAAACAGTACAGTCTGAACCATGTATGAATACTGAGATTAAGTGCATAGTGAAAGGGTTAACGTAACTTGCCAAATTGATTGATTTGAGAAACAGACCTTTAACTGAGCAGCTGCAGTTATACAATTAAACTGTAACATAAGCATCTGGCTAATAACCCTGCCCCTGTACCTAGCACCTGCAATACCAGGTACTGGACCTAGAGGGCCACAAGCCGTTCGTGGCAACTTCCATATGTGCCCTGGTGACACGTGACCGTGGGAACCACAGTGCGAGACGAGTACCAAAATGGAGCTGTTAGCAAAGTTTCAGTGGTGATTGCCTTGCTTTTAGGACTCATTCCCAATATTGCAGTATTTGCATAAATCTCCAGGATTTATAAGGTCAAGTTTCCAAGGATCAGTGGGAGAGATGTATAAGATAAAACAACCAACAGATAAAAATGAAGTTGTGTAAGAAACACAAGGTGTGTATGTATGTGGTTATTCACAGGCAGCAGAAAGGGGATTATATATATATATATATATATATATATATATCCGCCGGACCCTCGGGTTATCTAGATGACCGACCGAAACCTCCCCCTTTCTGCTGCCTGTGAATAACGAGCAAGGGATACAGAGGCTCTATACGACAATAGAGTCTCGGTGCCTGCTTCGCCTAACCCCGAGATAAGTAATGTATACAGTGTTGTGTACTGTATATATATCGTACGGTATGTATTCAGGAGTGAGGGCAGGTTAGCCCTGCCAGGTAGAAGGATGCTTCCAAGCCGGAGGCCTGCCGCTCTCTCAGACAAGGTACATAGAATATTGCCCAAGCTAAACAATAAAGTATACAATATTAACCGTAATTAGACTGCCTTTGTGCGACCATGCCCCCGGAACCTGACCTTCGTGTAAGGAGCCGAAGGGGAAGTACCCGTGCCAGCATTGGCCGGGAGCTATGGATAGCAAGGAGGTTAGCTTACAGTTGCGGGAACCCGGGATGGGTAAAAAATGATGTTACTGGAAGGCGCCTGTGCGAGACGGCCTTCAGTCGTGGATTCTGCGTCAGCTGTCTATCAGGCAACCGTCCGAGAGTAAGCTGCGGTAACCAGAGCCTCTGTGACGTGGCTAGGTACCGTGATGACCCTGATACTGGAGAGCAGAGTGTTTCCTGCTGCAGAATATGGCAGTCAGCAGCATTACATATAGACCAATTACAGTCGTGTAGAGAAGGGGGAAGTCCCTTTTAAAGGTCCATAAGCCCCACCCACAACTTCAGGCCAAGCCTGAAGGGGGGAGAGAGGAACATTAAAGGAACACTATAGTCACCTTAATTACTTTAGCTAAATAAAGCGGTTTTAGTGTATAGATCATCCCCCTGCAATTTCACTGCTCAATTCACTGTCATTTAGGAGTTAAATCACTTTGTTTCTGTTTATGCAGCCCTAGCCACACCTCCCCTGGCTATGATTGACAGAGCCTGCATGAAAAAAAACTGGTTTCACTTTCAAACAGGTGTAATTTACCTTAAATAAATGTATCTTAATCTCTAAATTGAACTTTAATCACATACAGGAGGCTCTTGCAGGGTCTAGCAAGCTATTAACATAGCAGGGGATAAGAAAATCTTAAACAGAACTTGCAATAAAAAAAAAAAAGCCTAAATAGGGCTCTCTTTACAGGAAGTGTTTATGGAAGGCTGTGCAATTCACATGCAGGGAGGTGTGACTAGGGTTCATAAACAAAGGGATTAAACTCCTAAATGGCAGAGGATTGAGCAGTGAGGCTGCAGGGGTATGTTCTATACACCAAAACTGCTTCATTAAGCTATAGTTGTTCAGGTGACTATAGTGTCCCTTTAAGGGAAGACACTAAGATACAGGGGAGAGATGGGAAAATGAACACTGGGGTAGGGGGGAGACCACTAAAAGAGAAGGGAGAGGAACATTAAGGGAAATTGGGGGGTGGGGCACTAAGAAAGACTGCATCTACTGCACAAACACTGCATCCACTACACACACACACACACAAATATTCTTGAAAACATTAAAAAAAAAAAAAATCTTAAAGGGAAACTCCAGTGCCAGGAAAACAATCAGTTTTCCTGGCACTGCAGGTCCCCTCTCCCTCCCACCCCCCAATCCCCGGTTGCTGAAGGGGTGAAAACCCCTTCAGTAACTTACCTGAGGCAGCGACGATGTCCCTCGTCGCTGCTTCTTGCGCCGCTCCTCCCTCTGATTGCATCGGCCGGTGGGCGAGACTGATCCCGCCCGCCGGCCTGGGAGACCTAATGCACATGCGCGGCAATGCCGCGCATGCGCATTAGCGCTCCCCATAGGAAAGCATTGAAAAGGCATTTCAATGCTTTCCTATGGGGAAATGAGCAACGCTGGAGGTCCTCACACAGCGTGAGGACATCCAGCGACGCTCCAGAACAGGTTTCATGTATTAGAAACCAGGAAGTGCCCTCTAGTGGCTGTCTAGTAGACATAAAAAACTGCAATAATTACACTTGCAGGGTTAAGAGTAGTGCGAGTTGGCACCCAGACCACTCCAATGGGCAGAAGTGGTCTGGGTGCCTGGAGTGTCCCTTTAATGGCATGTATATTTTGTGTATTTACCACTTCATATAAAAAAAGGTTTTGCAAAAAAAAAAAACAAAAAAAAAAACTGTAAATGTACAGAATATCAGTTAAATATATATATATATATATATATATATATATAAATATTTTTTTTTTTTTTTTTTTTTTTTTTTAATCGGTCGATCCCTAATAAATAAATTTCTGTGGGAGATTTCTGTGGGAAAAGCAAGTCTTATGGCTTGCCTGGTGTGTGTATTTGTGTTTAACACACACACGTCTGTGCAATTCTTTTAGCAAACTCCTGTAATTCTCAACTGGGAGGATCACAGCTGAAAAGGGTAAAATCATATATTTAAAGAGGTAAATATATCAAACTTATGTTTAGGAAAAAACTTCCCTTTAAAGGTCTGGCCAGGCTCCCAGCAACCCTCAACTTAAATGGTTAAGTGTCACTGCTCACAACAGATGTCCTCCATCTGCAGAGAGAGGGGAGCTGGGAACAAGAGCCAGAATTGAGGAATATGAGCCGTTTGTTTACCATCTGAGAGACCCAAAGGCCAGAGATATACATGCCCTATACAGAGAATCATATGTGTTTCTAATTCAACTCCGTATACAGTTTAATATACACATTATTAAGAATAAACACAAAATATAATTCTATACAGTTTGTGCACTTTTACTATTTTTTTTACTTTAGACAGGCCCTAGTTCTCTCCTATTGTGTTTATTGTGATTGAGTATCTGCGCCAATATGTAGAGTACATTCAGGAAAATAAAAAATCCTTGCCTACATACAGTACACACCAGTTTTAAGAAGGGGAAATTACAAAGCAATGTCATGTTTAACCCCTTAACACCGCAGCCAAATGTACAAGTTGTGAACGAAACAAAACGTAAACAAAACCTGGCATTTGGGCTATATGTCTGTCCAACCGTAATTCACCTCTTTCATATTAAATGCACCCCCTTATTATATATCATTTTATTCAGGGGAAACAGGGCTTTCATTTAATATCAAATATTTAGCTATGAAACATAATTTAATATGAAAAAAATGGGAGAAAATAAGATTTTTTTTTTATTTTTTTAGTTCTACATGACATTTTAACTGGCAATGTCATAATACTGTTTGCTTTTACTGCAATAAAATACACATATTTGTATTCAGCAAAGTCTTACGTGTAAAACAGTACCCCCTATGTACAGGTTTTATGGTGTTTTGGGAAGTTACAGGGTCAAATATAGCGTGTTACATTTGAAATTGAAATTCGCCAGATTGGTTACGTTGCCTTTGAGACTGTATAGTAGCCCAGGAAATAAATTTACACCCATAATGGCATACCATTTGCAATAGTAGACGACCCATGGTATTGCAAATAAGGGATGTCCAGTCTTTTTTAGTAGCCATTTGGTCACAAACTGGCCAAAGTTAGCGTTAGTATTTGTTTGTGTGTGAAAAATGCAAAAAACACCAATTTTGGCCAGTGTTTGTGACTAAGTGGCTACTAAAAAAGACTGGACATACCCCAATTTGCAATACCTTTGGTTGTCTACTATTGCAAATAGTATGCCATCATAGGGGTAATTTTCATTCTTGGGCTACCATAGGGTCATAAAGGCAACGTAAGCAATCTGGCGAATTTTAATGTGAAAAAAATGAAACACAAGCCTTATATTTGACGCTGTAATTTTTGAAAACACCATAAAACCTGTACATGAGGGGTACTGTTGTACTCGGGAGACTTCGCTGAACACAAATATTTGTGTTTCAAAACAGTAAAAAGTATTGCAGCAATAATATCGTCCGTGTAACTGCTGTGAAAAATGCAAAAAACTTCACTTTTACTGGCGATATCATGGTTGTAATACATTTTACTGTTTTGAAACACTAATATTTGTGTTCAGCGATGTCTCCCGAGTAAAACAGTACCCACCATGTACAGGTTTTATGGTGTCTTGGAAAGTTATAGGGTTAAATATTGTGCTAGCAAATTAAATTCCCTATACTTTCGGCCTGAGTTGTCAGGCAGGTCCCGCAAATTGTAATTAATCAAAGGACCTAATTATGTAAACTTATTACATAAATATATATGTCAATTATATATATATATATATATATATATATATATATATATATATATACATATACACACACACACACACACACGTGTGTATCTATATAATTTTTTTTTATTACTTTTATTTATATATACAGGTATACATATAGTGATCTATATCTATATACATATATACTTATGTATATAGATATATTTTGTTCTACGTGTATTTTGATATCTATATATATTATCAAAATACAGTTAGAATGAAATTACACACATATATTTATTTTTTAACTTATTTACTGGCTGTCACTGTGATCACCTCCTGCAGATTGCGGTAATTGGCCACAGGGGGAGTGCCTGGGTGGCCAGGCATGCCCCCCACCGTGATCTGCAGGGGGATCCTGCCTGCAGTTACTATGTGTCAGCCAAAAGGCTGACACATAGTAACTCTGATCGCAGAGACAGGCTGTCACTGCGATCAGACTCTGCAGATCGCTTTTAAAATCGTCTGACACATGGTAAATACCGATCGCAGTGACAGCCTGTCACTACGATCGGAAGCTGCAGACCGCGGTCCCCGGGCCAGGCGTGCCCCCAACCGCGATCTGCAGCAGCCATGTGCCGCCGGCCACATGGGAGGCAAGACCGCCCAGGGCGTTCTATGCCGCCCTGTGGCGTTTAGAGCCATCCAAATAGGGACGGCATAGAACGCCCTGCAGTCTTAAGGCAGCAGTTAAAATATTTTCATATTTGTATTTATAAATATACAATACAGGGGGCGGGGCTTGGACGCCATGCTGAAAGGTCGTGGTTGACTCAAGCTCCTGACTAAGCTTTGGTGTGGGTTACATGTCCCACCACCCATGCTGTTCGGTGATCTCAAGCACCAGCTTGCTGTGACCTGGTATTTCCGCGGCGGGGAAGCGGACGATCTTTCTGTCTGGCGTTACCCAGGCTTCTAACTAACACTCCATGCCCAGAGCCCACTCCCCCCCCCCCCCACCTCCCGGGCTGGTGGGGGTTATCCCAGTCCCCACATTTACTCCGCAACTGGGTGAAAGCTGTGTAAGGAGCTCCCACACTGTTTCTCCAAGATGGTCGCCGACAACAATGATGCCACGCATGTTGAGCAGGCTGCTGCCTGAAACTGGGAAGCTGATTTCCAGTTGGCATTTGATGCCATATGCCAGCGGTTGTGGAAGGGATTGGAGGATCGGAGACTGCAATCTGTGCAACCTACCCTTCAGGTACCACATCTGACCAGAGCTCCGGTTGCACACCCCAGGCGGGGATCCAAGAAGGTCCGTGTACCTATCCGCAGTCTACGCACCCGGATGAAACACCACTTCCTGGGATCTCAAGGCGCCCTCCTAGTACTGGTGAGAGCAGCCTGTGGACAATGGGAGTTGGTTCCCGTTACCGCCTGGGGCTGCAGGGATGCCACAAGACACGGCACCTCGGGAGGCACAAACCCCCTCAAGTACATGTCTGGATTCTGCCTGACTGTCACAGGTATAGGCTGATTGGGCAGAACTCTGAGACACCTTCTCAGAAAAAATAGCAGGCTATCACCATTGTTATATTACTATGGTCTCTTTCTGTACACATTTAGCAACTGCTTACAGCCTACTCTAAGTTTGCTCCTTTATTGCATATCCCTATTGGGGTGACCATCTTGGTCTCAGCATACGTACTGATTGGTGGTACACTCCTCATGTAATCTCTCTTGTGATGTCAGTGTACCTAGTTGACAATTCTTTCCTCTGCCCTGAATCACACTTATATTTGTCCTTTCTATAAAATGTTTAAAAATAACATTTTTGACGCCTCCTGTATTACCACTGTCATTTTTTATGTGTTCTATCAACAAGGAAATTTCATGCCAAGTTTGTTTGTTATTTATATTATATATATATATATATAAAAACTTTTGCACTCCTACCTCCAGCCAATGATTACCGGGTGCTCAGCCACACTTTGATACAGGAAACAAACGATTGCCAGCACTCCTGGATTTCCAATATCAAAATACTTTATTGTCAAGTCGACGTTTTAGCCCCTAATCCGGGACTTGCATCAGCACACATACACACACAATACATATAGTTTTGAAATTTTGAATATTTACTAAAATTTCAAAAGCTTAAAGGACCACTCTAGGCACCCAGACCACTTCAGCTTAATGAAGTGGTCTGGGTGCCAGGTCCAGCTAGGGTTAACCCATTTTTTTTTTATAAACATAGCAGTTTCAGAGAAACTGCTATGTTTATAAATGGGTTAAGCCTTCCCCCAAAGCCTCTAGTGGCTGTCTCATTGACAGCCGCTAGAGGCGCTTGCGTGATTCTCACTGTGAAAATCACAGTGAAAGCACGCAAGCGTCCATAGGAAAGCATTAAGAATGCTTTTCTATGCGACCGGCTGAATGCGCGCGCAGCTCTTGCCGCAAGTGCGCATTCAGCCGACGGGGCGGAACGGAGGCAGAGAGCTCCCCGCCCAGCGC
This sequence comes from Pelobates fuscus, assembly GCF_036172605.1. Taxonomy (NCBI): domain Eukaryota; kingdom Metazoa; phylum Chordata; class Amphibia; order Anura; family Pelobatidae; genus Pelobates; species Pelobates fuscus. The sequence continues at coordinate 261,960,969 of NC_086319.1, read as the reverse complement.
TGGAAAAAGGTAAGTTTTCCCCCTTTTCCCCTTTCCAGAGCCGGGCGGGAGGGGGACCCTGAGGGTGGGGGCACCCTCAGGGCACTATAGTGCCAGGAAAACGAGTATGTTTTCCTGGCACTAGAGTGGTCCTTTTATATTTTAAATATTAAATTTGGGTCTAAGCAAGCTGATTTGGAAATTACAGGTTCGAGACATAGCTGTGCTCCAAAGACAAAAGCACTGTTTAAAGAGACACGGTCGACACGACAGTTGTTATATTTTCTGGAGTCCCCTGGCTGTCCTTCCATTCAGAGTTAAACTAGTTTAAACTAGTTTAAAGCTAAACAAGAGCCGTCAGCAGCCTATCCCTATTGCCCTACTTGAGCTTATAATGAAGAATTGGCCTGAGCAACAATGGGCAGCTCTGATTAACAGAGTGTCAGCTGACCACTTTCAGCCTAGAACAGCGACCATTGCTGTTATGAATTGGTATGGTTTGCAGGAAGTGTGTATTCTCTGCATTAGCTATACCTCCAGTAGGGACTAGGTTGTGGTTGTCCAGAGACTCTTATCTAGTATTGGATTGCTTGGAAATGGTTTAATATTGAATGGAGGGACAGTGCTAGGGGACTACAAGCATAATAACTAAATCAATAAGATGAAATGTTTATAGTGAATACAGAGTCACTTTAAAACAGGGACGCACTCAGATCCCAAACTCCCTGAATTCTTCAAATGTAATAGATGGCTGGAAAATCATGAGCGTTTAATTAAAAAACCATGAAGAAGGGAGATTTGAGATGGCTGGCTGGAACTCTGGAACAAGGCGCTGAAATGTGAATAGCTCTATCCCTCCCCAGTAACTGGACGACACACAGTTCTGGAAGAACAACTAAAATTTTATTCAAGAACCTGTTCCCATTATAAGCCCACCCAGGCATCTTTGTGTCTGGAAGATAATGAAGTCAAAGACTGGTAACTCACTTATCTCCTAGTTAGAGGGAACCATACACAAAAATCACAAAAGTACCCCAAAAACATAGCGAAATCATACAGCAACCCCACCTGTCCCATATACTCTGATACCCCTGATCTGAGCGCCCAAGTTGTCCAAAGAGCACTCAGATCCATCCAGTCTAGGGGTATCACCATCCAGATAAAGATCTAAATGATGCCCAAAATAGTTCCAGGAGAAAGAGGGGTTTTGTCCGGTCAACTTTTGGGAGTTCCTGTATGAAAATAAACGATGGTTCCCCCTGGCTCTTGGGGAGTAATTGCTCCCCCCTCCCCCCCCCCAGTCTGTAATGTCTTTCCTCCAAACACCGCTCTCCTGGCTTGTCTGCAAGAGGGGCAGACAATAGTAAAATTTCCATGGGAACTGCGTAGTGGAGTGTCTGAAATTAGTTCCCTTTGCCTTTGACGACCAAATACCGTTGTCTGCGTTTGTGTGACAAAATGGCCACCATGAGAGAGCACTTAATGTTATTCGGCTTGATTAAAGTCATAGAGCCTGGGGGTGGTCAGAGTTTGACAATTTTAAAAAGGGGAGAACATTTATTCGGGAAACGAACAAGGGGGGTACGGGTAACCAAACGAGCAGATGGCCCAGTCTGCTACATGCATAAACCACTACAGTGTGCTTTGGGGGTTACGGTGTCTATAAAAAAAAAAAAAAATTGTTTTAAAAGAGCAAAAAGTCATGCTGACTATATATATCATATCTTTATAAAACAGTTGTCAAAGAAAAAATACAGTTCAGCAGGACAGGTCTCAGACTGAAGTTTAAACATTTTTAATGCAACCTGCATGGCAGCCAACCTGTGTTAAAGGGACACTATAGTCACCAGAACAACTACAACGTATTGAATTTGTTCTGGTGAGTAGAATCACTACCTTCAGGCTTTTTGCTGTAAACACTCTCTTTTCAGAAAAAATGCAGTGTTTACATTACAGCCTAGTGATACCTTCACTGGCCACTCATCAGATGTCTGTCCAAACATTCAGTATCTCCTCCCTCATGCAGACACTGAACTTTCCTCATAGAGATTCATTGATTCAATTCATCTCTATGAGGAGATGCTGATTGGCCAGGGCTGTGTTTGAATTGTGCTGGCTCTTCCCCTGATCTGCCTCCTTGTCAGTCTCAGCCAATCCTATGGGGAAGCACTGTGATTGAATCAGGCCACCACTTCTGATTATGTCAGCAGACATCATGTTATTCTGAGGCAAACAGCAAGCAGAGTAACAGCTTCAGGCTTGAATACAAATAAGATTTTGCTATATTTAGGGAGGCACGAGGGGTTCCGGAGGGGGGGCTAGATGGTGGTTTTAACACTATAGAGTAAGGAATACATGTTTGTGTTCCTGACCCTATAGTGCTCCTTTAATGATATAAATCCTCCTCCCCTGGCTAAGGTAATCAATCTTAATGATCTCAGCCAATCCAGTGCTTCTCAATTGGGAAGTACTGGGAGGCTAGTGCACATGTGGCAAATATACAATGCTGCGCTAATCAAATACTGCTCTAGGAGAAGCATTTGATTAAGAACCAAGTCTGACTTTGTTCTCAACGTGAAAGGGACTCTAGTGGTTGTCAGGAAAAGAGCCACTAGAGTTTTGTTAACACTGCAATCCTAACATTTTTATATCTACTAAATGGTAATGTTTTAGATTGCAGGGTTACAACTAAAGAGCCACTGCAACGAGACCACTTCATTAAGATGAAGTGGCCTGGGGTGCCTTTAATGGTCCTTTAATGATGCAGCTTTGGAATATAAATCATGGCCATTTAGTTTCACTGCTCAATTCTCTGCCATTTAGGAGTTAAAGGAACACCATAGCGTTAGGAATACAAATATGTATTTCTAACACTACAGAGCCCTAGTCACGTGGCGAATAAATGGTTAATTAACCATTTATTTCCTTACCTTAATCCAGCGCCAGGCTCCCTCGGCACTGGTGACCTCTCCTCCTCCATCGACATCAGCTCCCGAGTGGAGCCGAATGTGCATGTGCGGCCAGCGGCGCGCATGCATTCAAACCCGCCCATAGGAAAGAATTACTCAATGCGTTCCTATGGGGATCTTTTTTGACACTGGTGGTCCGTGAAGACATCCAGCGTCAAATAAGTGCAATTTACTCAGTGTAAATCAGGGAGACAGCCACTAGAGGCTGGATTAGCCCTTCAGTGTAAACATAGCAGTTTTTCTGACACTGCTATATTTTCAGCTGCAGGGTTAAGACTAGGGGGACCTGGCACCCAGACCACTTAATTGAGCTGAAGTGGTTTGGGTGCCTATAGTGGTCCTTTAAATGCCTTTGCTTATTCAGCCCTAGCCACACCTCCATATTAGAACACTCCTAGTAACACAACACCTACAGCCTGATATAGAAATAAATAATAACATGTTCAGTTAACAGTAGATTTGTGTAGAAATAGTTTATTTTTTTAAATGGTAAATGTACAGAATATCGGTATTTGTAAGTTATCGGCTATCGGCCTGAAAATTCACAGATTATCGGTATCTGCTCTAAAAAAAATTATATCGGTCCATCCCTAGTTGGAATAAACCTTTAAATTGTTTGGATTGTTATTAACCGAGCTAAGTAGGTCATAATAGTGAACAAAGCTAAGTACCGTATATACTCGAGTATAAGCCGACCCGAATATAAGCCGAGGCCCCTAATTTTATCCCAAAAAACTGGGAAAACTTATTGACTCGAGTATAAGACTAGGGTGGGAAATGCAGCAGCTACTGGTAAATTTCTAAATAAAATTAGATCCTAAAAAAAATATATTAATTGAATATTTATTTACAGTGTGTGTATAATGAATGCAGTGTGTGCGTATGTGTGTGTGTATGAGTGCAGCGTGTGTGTATGAGTGCAGTGTGTGTGTGTGTATGAATGCAGTGTGTGCAGGGCCGGTGCAAGGATATTTGCCGCCGTAGGCAAAAAACATTTTGCCGCCCCCTCCCCCCCCCCCATATGTCCTGACTTCCCCTCCTCCTCCCTCAGTGGTCCTTACCTCCCCACCCCCGTGTTCCTTCACCCCCCCCCCAGTGGTCCTGACTCACCCCTCCCCTAGTGGTCCTTACCCTCCCCTCCCCTAGTGGTCCTTATCCCACCCCCTCCCTCTCATAGTGGTCCTTATCCCCCTTCTCCCTCCCATATTGTTCCTTATCCCCCCCATCCCTCCCATAGTGGTCCATATACCACCCCCTCCCTCCCATAGTGGTCCTTATACCCCCCCTCCCTCCCATAGTGGTCCTTATCCCCCCCCCTCCCTCCCATAGTGGTCCTTATCCCCCCCCCTCCCTCCCATAGTGGTCCTTATACCCCCCTCCCTCCAATAGTGGTCCTTATCCCCCCCCCCTCCCTCCCATAGTGGTCCTTATCCCCCCCTCCCTCCCATAGTGGTCCTTATACCCCCTCCCTCCCATAGTGGTCCTTATCCCCCCCCCCTCCCTCCCATAGTGGTCCTTATCCCCCCCCCCTCCCTCCCATAGTGGTCCTTATCCCCCCCTCCCTCCCATAGTGGTCCTTATCCCCCCCTCCCTCCCATAGTGGTCCTTATCCCCCCCCTCCCTCCCATAGTGGTCCTTATACCCCCCCTCCCTCCCATAGCGGTCCTTATACCCCCCTCCCATAGTGGTCCTTATACCCCCCCCCTCCCATAGTGGTCCTTATACCCCTTTTTTTGTTGTTATTAATTTTTATTTTATTATTATTATTTTTTTATTATTTCTTATTTTATTTATATATTTTTTTTTTCGTCCCCCCTCCCTGCTTGATATATGGCAGGGAGGGGGGCTCTCCTTCCCTGGTGGTCCAGTGGCAGTTCAGTGGGGGGAGAGGGGGGCTGGCAGAGCTGTAACTTACCTGTTCTGCAGCTCCTGTCAGCTCTCTCCTCCTCCTCTGCGCCGTCCGTTCTGCTCTTCTGTCAGCTTACACTGTAAGTCTCGCGAGAGCCGCGGCTCTCGCGAGATTTACACTGGGAGCTGACCGAGGTGCTGAACGGACGGCGCGGAGGAGGAGGAAGCTGACAGGAGCTGCAGGAAAGGTAAGTACAGCTCTGCCAGCCCCCCTCTCCCCCTGTCTGTATTATGGCAATGCAAATTGCCATAATACAGACCTTGACTCGAGTATAAGCCGAGTTGGGGTTTTTCAGCCCAAAAAATGGGCTGAAAAACTCGGCTTATACTCGAGTATATACGGTAGGTCAATAGTGAACAACAAGTACACAACAAACAAAATCAAACATACTGTAAATGAAATTCTTCCATAGTCTATGCAGCAGTGTTTTCTTCCTTCTGAATTAATAAATAAATAATGGTGGGGTGTGTATGTGTGGGGCATTGTATGTGAGAGCCTGCATGTGGGGTTGTGTGCATCTATGTGGATTGTTAGTGGTGTTGCGTTTGTGCGGTTCATATTATTTGTAGGAGGAGAGGGTTGTTATGCATTTCTGTGTATATCTAGCAGTGTGGGTGGCTTCCCTGGGGTCCAGCGGGGACCAGGCTGGCCAGGTACAGGTCAAGGACAGAAGCTGCAAAAGCAGCTGCAGGCTGATCTACTACAGTGTGGATTCCTATTCACAAGTGCTGGGAGGAAGTGATCTGAGATCACTTCTTTACGTGCTTCAATGCATAAATTGAGGATTGACCTTCACCACCTTTTCGTATTAGCAGATATTTAAATTTTCCCTGGGACTCCTGATAGGCCAGACCCTGTTTGGCTCTGGCAGCCATGAAGAAAAAAAAAAAAAGCCTAATAAACTGATGTATACAGAAGGCTGGAAGGAGGAAGTATTTCCATCTCTGTAATGTTCTACAAACTACTCGCAAACACCAGAGGGAGATAACTTGGAGGGGGGCAAAGATTATATAACCAGCAAAGTAAGTTGTGTACTCTGTTGTATAATTTTTTATAAAAATGTTTTGCTTAATACAAAAAGTTCAAGCATTCAGTCATAGAGAAAAGAAAGTACCCCCTCTTTGTATTCTATGTATCTACATATCAGGACATAATGACAGTCATCTGTTCCTTAGCAGGTCTTAAGGCAAATACAACCTCGAATGAACAACATTCAATTCAGATTGCAATTAATAAAATGACGTAATTATGTAAAAATATTCTATAAAAATATTTGTAGAATTTACACACACACACACACACACACACACACACACACACAAATAAAAACACGTCATTCCAAATGTATTTTGAATTTAATATACATGTATATTAATATCAAAATAGTTCGAACAGGGGGGCGGAGCCTGAGCTCGGACCGGAGCGGTCGCCATTTGCCTGAGCTCCGCAACTTTTCCACGGGACAATCAGCCAAAACGAGTTGTGCCGACCTCATAAACTGGCTACTCACCCTACTCCACCTAGACGGTAACGCCAACACGCCATATGCCGTTCTTTCAAGCGGCCAAAACGCCCAGGAAAAAAAGAAAAACCGGGGCCTACTACACAGCCCAAAGCCTGGACCTGACGGCTCTGTTTGGCGCCTACACCCCGGCGGACATAGCTGGAGGGAAGCCGGCACAGCCGGATACGGCACCCGCTGAGATGGGACGCAAGTCCCAAAAATCGCCCCCACATACCCCAGCAGGGGCCAGGAACATAGAGACAATGCTCCAACAGAAGCCACCAGCTAAAATGGCGTCGGCCGGGACAAGCAAGGCCGCAGACACGCCGGAGGGCGCCCCATCAACCGCAGCGCACACACAGCATGTCCTGCCGCAAAATGGACTTACCACAATCCCTGCAGGGGATAGCTCAGCTCCAGTCACCCAAAGGGACTTCCACAATCTGGTGGGAGAAATTAAACACCTCCGAGCAGCAAACGTGGCAGCCATACAGGCAGATGTGCAGAAAGTCAGGGACAAAGTGCAAACAGCAGAGGGGGATATTGCCGACCTGAAACAAGGTATGAACACAATACATGAAACCATCCAACACATACAAATCATGCAACAGGCCCTCTCCCTGCACCAAGCCGCACTGGATGATAGGTCCCGAAGAAACCACCTTAAGATAAGGGGCAGCCCAGACTTGGTAACCCCAGACGAACCCCCCCACTACATAAGAAGACTGGTTGCCACCATCCTACCGGCTGCACAAGCTAAAAAAAGTCGCCCTGGACAGGACATACCGCCTACCCAAACCCGGCAGAGCTCCGGCAACGGCTCAACAAGACGCCATAGTGCGATTCTCTTACTCCTACGACAAAATTGCCGTCTGGTCGGCGCTGCGGGGCAAGACACCACTCATCTTTGAAGGCGATACCCTCACTTTCTACCAGGACCTCACGAGATCCACCCTGCAGTGGCGGAGCTCCCTCCAACCCCTCACAAGCCAGTTGAGAACTGCTGGCATCAAATACCGCTGGATGTCCCCCAGGACACTGGTAGTGAACCATAAAGGGACGGTACATAGACTATCGTCAATGGCAGACGCCTCAACCCTCCTCACGGCACTCGGCTTGCCAACGCAGGCACCGACAGATGGTGGACTGCCAACTACTCGCAGATGGAACCCATCCAGAGTGACCCCGTTCGAACCCACTGCCAACCCAGCCGTGCAGACAGGGACTTGAAACCTGCTCGCCTAAAAGTTAAACCAGGACTTTTTTGTTATGTTTTGTTGTTACTCAGTTATTTTATATTTGTAACACGATACACACACGAGAGGCCTCTTAGTAAGACCTCACACACCTAACACTTTAAAGCCCAGAGACAGGGCAGGCGACTGGCGTCACACCGGCCAGCTCTCCCCCCCCCCCCCCGCCACCCCCTTGGTTAGGGGTAACACCTTAGGAGGGCAAACCCGCTCATACTCAACAACCATGACTCACGTAGCAATACGATGGCTCCGCAAAGAAATGCCCGTCCCGATCCATAGTTAACACCTCTCCAGATTACCTATCACTCATCTCAATACCACAAACACACTCACGAAAGAAAAAGAAAAACAAGTGCAAAGTCTTATCTATGTTGTTTTCTATTCAACTAAAAATGTGCAAAGTTTTAGCCACGACGACGCTTATCTACTATAACTAAAAATGTGCAAAGGCTTAGCTCAGTCAAAGTTTGTGTTCTACTTAACTAAAAATGTGCAATGTCTTAGCCATGACAACATTCATCTAAATTACCTAAAAATGTGCAAAGTCTTAACTATGCCAAAGTTTGTCTATTTACCTCACAATGTGCAAAATATTAGCGATACCAAAGATTGTTTCTGTATTGCTCGCACTTGCTATTGTGGCGCTGCAAGCACGTTTGTACTCATTTGCACTAACAAAAATAAAGAATTACAAAAATAAAATAAAAAATAGTTCGAACAAATTTTTAAAAATTTTATAATTTTTTTCACTCTATTGATTATCTTTATTAGGGATCGACCGATTATCGGTTTTACCGATATAATCGGCCGATATTCTGTATTTTCGGCAATATCGGTATCGGCCAATATAGATACCGATATTGCCGATAATACCTCCCAGGACCGCCAGGCTCATTACAAGCCCGGCGGTCCTGGGAGGGCGGGCAGCAAGCACTTACCTCCCTGCAGCTCCTCCAGCTCCCCAGTGTAACTCTCGCGAGACCTGCGGCCGTCAGAGCGTTGCCATGGGTTACCATGGCAATGCTCCGCGCGGCACGCTGGCCGCGAGAGTTACACTGGGGAGAAGGAGGAGCTGCAGGGAGGTAAGTGCTTGCTGCCCGCCCCCCCACAGCTCAGTCCATACCACTGGACCACCAGGGACTGCCACAGCCCCCCTCCCTGGGCAGGCAACAAGCAGGGAGGGGGGAGAAACAAAAAATAATAATAATAATTAAATAAAAATAAAATAAAAATTATGTAATAAAAAATGCCCCGCCCCCCCCCACACACACACACACAGTGTATATAATGTAGTGTGTGTGTGTATATAATTCAGTGTGTTTGTATAGTGTGTTTATATAATGCAGTGTGTGTATATAAAGCAGTGTGTTTGTTTGTATAGTGTGTATATAATGCAGTGTTTGTATAGTGTGTTTATATAATGCACACTGCATTATATACACACACTACACAAACACACTGCATTTTATACACACTACACAAACACACTGCATTATATAAACACACTATACAAACACACTGCATTATATAAACACACTATACAAACACACTCCATTATATACACACTATACAAACACACACACTCCATTATATACACATACACTACACAAACACACTGTGTATATAATGGTGTGTGTGTGTGTAGTGTGTTTATATAATGCAGTGTGTGTAATGTGTATATAATGCAGTGTGTTTGCATAGTGTGTGTGTATAATGCAGTGTGTTTATATAATGCACACTACACAAGCATGCTGCATTATATACACACACTATACAAACACACACTCTGCATTATATACACACACTACATTCACTATACACACACTACACAAACACACACACACTCTGCATTCATTATATATACACACTACACAAACACACACACTTTGCATTTAGTATATACAGCATTCACTTCACGCACACTACCCACACACTACACTAATACACACTGCATCCACTACACAAACACACACTGCATCCACAACACACACACACTACACAAACACACACAGCTCCCCTGTCTAAACACACTGCATCCACTACACGTGGCATGTATATTTTGTGCATTTACCTTTAGAAATAGTTTTTATTTTCCAAAATGGTAAATGTACAGAATATCGGCAAATTATATCGGCTATCGGCCTGAAAGTTCACAGAATATCGGTATCGGTATCGGCTCTAAAAAAATCAATATCGGTCGATCCCTAATTTTTATTAATATTAATATATATATATATATATATATATATATATACATTATACATATATACACACACAACATTCTAAGTGTATTTTAATATTTATATTATATACATTAATATTAAAATACACACAATATAATATACAATATACACACACACACACACACACACACACACACATATATATATATATATATATATATATATATATATATATATATATATAATCTAAGTACTTATTTAATTGTAAAACTTTTTTTACAGGCAAGAGGGGGACTGTCTGATAGTTCAGGCAGGCCCCCATGCAGGCACTGCACAAGCAGGCTATTCTGGCCATGTGATTACAAGGACCCCGCCGTGTGATCATGAGGGCGTTCTATGCAGCCCGCCGGCGTTTAGGACCACCTAAAAAAGGACGGCATAGAACACCTGCCGCCCTTAAGGGATTAAAAAGTGGGTCAACATTCCACCACAACGACGTGATAGAGTGAAAGTCATACAGAAAATTAATGCTTCAAATAATTGCTGCTAAAGGTGGTTCTACAAGCTATCGAATTGTAAAGTGTACCTAGTTTTTCACACATGGCTTCTCCATTTTGGCTTTATTTTTGTTAAATAAATCATGACACAGTGTAATATGTCATGTGTTGTTGTTCATCTGAGGTTGTATTTACCTAATTTTAAGACCTGCTAAGGAACAGATTGTTATCATGTCCTGATATGTAAAACCATAGAATTCAAAGAGGGTGTACTTTATTTTCCCCATGACTATATATTGCTGCATAAATGACAGGCATAAAGAAATGTGTGTGCTTAGTGGGTTATTATTTAATAGCAATTATAAGGTAAAGCTTGAAAAGAGAAGCAGGACCCTATGCATGTTACCTCAGAATTTCCCATTATAAAAATATATATAACGCTAGAAACAGAAATTTAAATAAGTCATGGCTGTTGTGCCTCACAGTCCAGGAATTAAATAGCATACCAAATGCCATTTTCAGTTTTAAGTGATCTGGTGTAATTTTCTACTAGGACTAGATATCCATATTGTAATGTTCAAGGCGCATACTGAAAAATACTGCTATAGCAAACTGACAAACGGTATGCTAAGACTACAACTTTAACCCCTTAAGGACCAAACTTCTGGAATAAAAGGGAATCATGACATGTCACACATGTCATGTGTCCTTAAGGGGTTAAGCAGTTACAGAATCTTAAATGGCTATACAAAAGTAGATATTTATAGAAAGAAGACACCCAGTAATTAACCCGCAACTTTTCTTTTCTTTCAGGGAGTGTTCTGGAGGATTGGAGGAAGGCAGATGTGGTTCCTATAATCAAAAAGGGGTTCAAAATCCTTGCCTGGAAATTATAGACCTGTGAGCTTAACTTCTGTGGCTGGAGAAGTATTTAAAAGGTTAAGGGATAATATTCAAGAATTCCTGGAGAAGAACATGGTTATCAGCAAAAATCAGCATGGTTTTATAAAGCACAGGTCATGTCAAACTAACTTGATTGCGTTCTACGAAGAAGTAAGCAGAAGTATAGATCAGGGTGTTGCAATGGATGTGATCAACCGTATATACTAGAGTATAAGTCGACCCGAATATAAGTCGAGACCCCTAATTTTACTCCAAAAAACTGGGAAAACTTATTGACTCGAGTATAAGACTAGGGTGGGAAATGCAGCAGCTACTGGTAAATTTCTAAATAAAATTAGATCCCCCCAAAATTATATTAATTGAATATTTATTTACAGTGTGTGTATATAATGAATGCAGTGTGTGTGTGTGTGATGCAGAACGTGATTGTGTATGTGACGTAGAGCCTTGGTGGGGGGGGGGGGGGACATTTTTATTATTTTTTTGTCCATAACATTATTATTATAATATTTTTTTTATTATTATTATTTATAATTTAAATTTTTATATTTTTATCCGTCCCCCCTCCCTGCTTGTTAGCTGGCCAGGGAGGGGGGCTCTCACTCCCTGGTGGTCCAGTGGTGTGCACTGTGTAGGAGGGGGCTGGCAGAGAGTGTTTACTTACCTTTACAGCAGCTCCTGTCAGCTCCCTTCTCTCTCCTCTGGTCCGGGCAGCTCCCCTCTGCAAGTCTCGCGGTGTGACTGCCGCGCGGAGCTCTGACCCCGCGGTTCTCGCGAGATTTGCAGAGGGAGCTGACCGGACCGGAGGTGAGAGAAGGGAACTGACAGGAGCTGCAGGAAAGGTAAGTAATTGCTCTCTGCCAGCCCCCAACAGCCCCTTGTCTGTAATATGGCAATGTAAGTTGCCATAATACAGACATTGACTCGAGTATAAGACGAGTGGGGGTTTTTCAGCACAAAAAATGTGCTGAAAAACTCGTCTTATACTCGAGTATATACGGTATTTGGATTTTGCCAAGGCATTTGATACAGTTCCACACAATAGATTAGTGTTCAAACTCAAAGAAAATCGGTCTAGATGAAAATGCTTGTTCTTGGGTAGAACATTGGCTTAAAAATAGAGTACAAAGAGTTGTCATTAATGGTCAATTTTCAAGCGGGACAGAGGTGGCAAGCGGTGTCCCTCAGGATTCTGTTCTGGGACCTCTTCTATTTAACATATTTATAAATGATCTTAAAAAAAGCATTGAAAGTCATGTTTCAGTGTTTGCAGACGACACAAAACTCTGTAAAGTAATACAACGTGAGCAAGATATTACTTTGCTGCAGAGGGATTTAGATAGACTGGGCACTCAAATGGCAGATTAAATTTAATGTTGAAAAATGCAAAGTTAGGCACTTCGGCGTAAAGATTGCACAAGCAACATATACCCTTAATGGAAGCGTATTAGGGATAACAACACATAAAAAGGACTTGGGGATTGTTATAAACAACAAACTATGCAACAATGTGCAATGGCAATCAGCAGTGGCTAAGGCCAGTAAGGTATTGTCATGCATGAAAAGGGGCATTCATTCTCAGGATGAGAATATAATTTTGCATCTTTATAAATCACTGGTAAGACCACATATTGAATATGCTGTGCAATTTTCAGCACGTGTTCTAAAGAAGGATATTATGGCACTAGAAAAAGTGCAGAGGTGGGCTACAAAATTAATAAAAGGAATGGAACATATCAGCTATAAAGAAAGGTTAACAAATTTAAACCTCTTTAGTTTAGAAAAATGTTGCCTGAGAGGGGATATGATAACATTATACAAATATATTTGGGGCCAATACAAACCATTGTGTGGAAATCTATTCACAAATCGGCCTTTACATAGGACACGAGGTCATGCGTTTAGACTGGAAGAAATAAGATTTCGTCTAAGGCAAATAAAAGTTTTTTTTTACTGTGAGAACAATAAGGCTGTGGAATTCTCTGCCAGAAGAAGTGGTTTTATCATAGTCATACAGACGTTCAAACAGCAACTAGATGCATACTTGTAAAAACAGGATATCATTTTTCAATGTAGGGTAATAACTGCTTGATCCAAGGATAGATTTTACTGCCATTCTGGGGTCAAGAAGAATTTTTTTTTTTTCTAGTTTGTTGCAAAATTGGAAGTGCCACAAACTGGGTTTTTTTGCCTTCTTTTGGATCAACCGCAAAAACCAAATGTGAGGAAGGCTGAACTTGATAGACGCAAGTCTCTTTTCAGCTATGTAACTACTGCCAAATTTGCAGCTTATTTCCATTTTTTTTTTTTTTTTTTACTCATTTCATTCACAGGGGGCATTTTACAGACCATGTGCTTCCCACTACTCTAAAGAAGTCAATATTTGTATTCTGCGAATGCCCCAGTGTACAAGAATATAAATTGTGTGCGTTTGTTACATGACTTTAGAAGTCCCTCAGACAGTTGTCATGCATGCCCAAATTAAAGCACTTTCTAGAACATCAGAGAATGCCCTATGGACACTCAGGGGTTAAGAAGTATAGGCCATGCTTATGATCAGGGTCAGGCTTGAACGCTTGATGTCAAAACACATGCCACTCATTTCTCCTCTCCTGTAGTTCACATATAGAATATAAGCACTCTCCTTGAGACCTTTTAAAGGAACACTATAGCAGGGCTATATTGCTTGGAAAAGTTAGGAATCAGGTTTGTTTTTTTGTAACCTACAAAGCATAATTTTCTGCAACAAAATACAATTCTTAAAAAGACACTATTACTCACCAGAACTACTACAGCGTAATGTACACAATACTCACAGACACACTCAGAAATATTTTTAATTTTATTTTAATTTAAATCCACCTGACCTCCCTATCTGGGAGATCTGGCGTGGATCTGCTTTTCCTGTGGTATAGGAGGGCTGCTGTCATCTTCCAGCTCTACTCCCTCTCGCACACGGTTTAGTGATGCTGGGGCCGTAGTGTTCGCGTTTTGTTGCAGATTTAATCCCTTTCCTATTTCATAACCAAAATAAAGTCAAACTGTTTCTATAATCAAGACAGTTCATTAATGGTTTAACCCGTTAAAGTAAAATGGTTTTGTTAATGGATTCGCTGCATAACAACTTAATTGGGTTTAATAGCAAGTCATGTTGGGGCTATAAAATGTGAAAACAGTTTGCTATCATGTTGGTATAAGAAATACCACTATAAGAAGAGCAGATTCAAGGCGGTTCAGCATGTGGCATATATATATATATATATATATATATATATATATATATATATGTTTTCAATAAAGTACACCAACATACTATACTGCAAATGTACATTGCACCTTATTCTCAAACTAAATATAATTGGGTCAACATACATGCATAATAGATATATCAAGACAAAGATGATTTTGGAAAATACGTACATTATTAAAGTCCTGCTTAAGAAGACAAAGACATATGGAAAACACAAGGAGTACATTTTACAATTCTAATTACTCATTACTTCAAAGACTGTAATAGGCTGCAGAATAGTGGCACATTAAATATAAAAGTTTGGGAGTTCTGTAGGATTGTCATCATGTGAGTGTTACATGATTTGTGTACCTGGTTGATGTAATATTAAAATGGTAATCAGAGGGCATCAAGTGTTTGAGAGATTGTTACACATTAATGTAGATACCCATAAGTCACCACTAGCGTAGAGCACGTGACGTGTAGTTTCAGGGTTGTAAGAGGTGTTAGATCCTGCTTATAAATGGTTGCTTAATTAGGTTTTTATTCCAGGTTTTTGAAATACTATCAAGGATTTTTAAAAAGTAGACAACAAAAATCTAAGTTTAGGATAAGGGATTATTTACAGAGGTTCTTTTGTGGCAACACTTTTTTTTAATAATCATGAGAGGAGAGCCTGCTCACCTTTGGCACGCTGTCGGAAACGCGCAAAGGCAGATCCCGGCGGCCTACCTCGTGGCTAACAGGGTTTCCGGCGGCACGGCCCCTATTTCTCCTCTGTCCTTATTGTATGTATTCTGTTGGTGTTACTCAACCCTGTGGCTTTGTTGTTTTCTTTTAGGCATATTGTTCTACCTGTGGTGTGTTGCTGGGAAGGATATGTGATGTGACATACACTTTATACCTGGGAGTCTTGAGTTTAGGTTTGGGCCTATAGTATTGATTGTGGGCTGCAGATTGAGCCCACACTGCTCTGCAGACCTGAAGATTATACTGATTGTGTCCCTGTGGCCTTCTTAACCCCCTATCCTGTCCTAATCCCTACTCCAGGATCCAATCCCGTGGCGATTGGGTTTCAGGCCCGAATTATCCTAACCCTGAGCCCTTTTTTATGAACTGCCAGGAATTCCAGGCCCTCCTGGGCACCGGTCAAAGGGCTCTGGCTTCTGTGTTGGGGACTATGTCCTCCATTTCACAGTCCTTTGCACAGGCCCTATTACATACCCAGGGTTCATTGCCTGCGCTCCCCACCCGCCCTGATCTAGCAGCCCCAATGAGCCATAAGGCGCGGGCAAAGACCAGGCATACAGCCCCCTCTACCATTGACGCAGGTTTTATCTGATATGACTGACTCGCCTCTGGTGGTCCAAGATGGCGCGTTGTCACCGCGCAAGAGAGCCACTGGCCAGGTGAAATCGTCCATAAACTGGAAACGGGTGTGTGCCCTAGATGATGATGGGTCATATTCCGACCAGAGTGGGATTATGGGGTTGGTTGACCATGATTATGCCTCCTATGGGGAGGATGACTCCAACCCACGGATGGGTTCTGGTATATCACCCTCCCAGCCACCTGTGGTTGTGTCTGGTGGTCCTACCGATCTGTCAGCTGGGATGGGGGATGGTATCCGGGACCCACAGGCCTGTTTGACCTGGACGACCTCCGTCATCCTCGTTCGGCAGAATGGGACACTCCAGAACATATTGCTAATTATCCAAAAGAGAGCCGCAGCAAATAGCGGGCTGAATGCCCCATGCCTTCTGTCCTTGACGCGGCATGCAAGACACCGGAGATTGATCCTCTAATCTTCCAATTTCTGACCTACACAGGGTGGAAGTCCAAAAAGGGGTTGGAGACCTCCCTGTACAATTGTCACAATAAGATCCTGGAAACTCTGAGGCCAGCTTCCAAACTTTTTGAACTACTAAGGTGGGGTATGCCCCTCTTGACTTTGATGAGGTCATTGGCTGGGTCCAGAGACCGATATGTCTCTTGGGCAACGCGAACACCACGCTGTCAGCAGAATGCCGTAATCTTGCTTAAATTGAGCCAAAGCTAGTTAATTTAGCAGGTATTGAACCAGTCCCGCAGCGAAGGGCATGTTTGGGGATTCCTTTGTAAAGTTGGGTTTTTTGTCAAGACCTTTATATGGCCTTGGATAAGGCACAATCAAACCTTAAACAGGTTTTTGGCCCTAAGGTTTTCACTGGGGCTGGGAGATCTAGGAGCCGTCCACCCTGCCGGGGATTTCGAGGTCCATCACAGGCCCAAAGACGTTCCTACGCTGCTCCGCGACCCTACTCTGATTATACGCCAGCGCCCTTCTTCCCGCCTCGGAAACGCCCCTGGTCAAGTCGTGGGGGGTGGGGACAACCTACCAACAGACGCCCTTACGGTGAGTACAAGGACTCCAAAGTGTGGATGGATCCCCAGATCGGACAAAGTCCTTATGTTAGTAGGCTACTTAAATGTATTAGGTTCACTATACCCCCACGAGCAAGAGACTCCTCGTTTTGGGATGTCAAGGTGGTGTTGACCTTTTTGGACTCCTGTCGGATGAATGAGGAATTGTCCATGAAACACCTGTCTTGGAAACTGCTTATGCTTCTCTGTTTGCTCACGTGTAAGAGGATATCAGATGTTAGAGCCTGGGATTGTACTGTGATATCCTTCACCCCAGTGAGTATTATTCAACATTTCTCGTAGGGCTAAAATCAGCTACGAAATCAGTCTACTACCCAAGTTATTCTGTCAAACCTGATCTGTGCCTGGTGACATGTTTGCGATCTTACCTTGATAGTACGCGGGTATTGAGATCACCCGACTTACATCAATTGTTTATTTATTGTTTCGTACACCACATCTTCCAGTCTCTACGCCCACTCTGGCACGGGATCTTCTCTCTGTGACAGGGATTGATACTTCAATGTTCTCTGCTCATTCTGTTAGGGGTGCCATGGCCTCTAAAGCATCGGGGATTGGTTTGTCGCCTTGACGATATTCTAAGAGTGGCGGATTGGTCCCATTAATCTACATTTTGGGATTTTTATTTCCGCCCGATTGACCATATTTTCTTCTCAAGTGGTTGCTCAGTTTTGAACTAGCATAATAGGAGCATCTGTGTCATTAATAAATTTCCTAGATTTTACCATTAACATGATGTAAAGTCATAATTTTATTAATGACACGGAGGCGAGTATTATTCCCACCCGCCCTCCCGGTGGGTTGTCCGACACTACTTGGTTATGTTTAATTATCTGCAAGGTAAGTATAAGTAAGTGTCTTTTGTTATGTTTTATGCAGATATCGTTGTATGATGCTTGTGTATCGTTAGAACTTTGCTATATTCCTGTAGCCTTCAGATTAAGCTTATATTAGGATGGGTCCGGAGTTTGGATTTCACCATATGTTTTGTTTCTTCACAGCTTGATTTTCGAACTGGATGGTTTTCCTATGTGACAGTGGTTCCTGTTTGAAGTTTTCAGTTTGCTTTCTGGTCTTTGGTCGTACAGGCAAAGAAGAGGAAGTGGATGGCTAGTTCAAGACCTTTTATAGACTGTTCCTGTATCCTGATTGGTTGCCCTGTTTCTAGGCAGAGTTGTTAAATGTATTCTTTTATTCATATTTCATTCACGTTTACATATTTTCTCTTTGCTGCTGATGGAAAATAAAGAATGCATTATACTCGCCTCCATGTCATTAATAAAATCATGACTTAACGTCATGTTAATAGTAAAATCTTAGAATTATATGCTTGTACCAGACTCACAATTTCTACTCACTACTAGCCACTGGCAAGTGAAAATTTAGCCCTGGCAGGTAGAAATTTACTTTTGGTGACTGTGCCATGGACCCTGCAAGTTACCTAAAGCCTGGCTGGTAGCCATAAAACACAAAAGCCTTGCTGATGGGTGGCAGAGCTTGACTATCAACCTGAACAGACGCCATTCTTGTTAGATTCTCTGGGGAAAAAAATATATATATTATACACACACACACACACACACCTAAAGCTCACTGAATATCTAGATATGGATAGCCCATCCAGCCTTCTAAAGTTGCCAGCTGAACTCTACAGCACTTTCTAAGGCAATAGATGTCATTCTTTCTTGCACCCAACCAGCCTAAGTGGAGGGGAAAAACAGGGGTGCGCACCACGTTGACACTCCCGGGCCTGGAGGAACTCTTTGGTGGAACTGCGGCAAAGGGAGTGAGAGAACAATCTTCCCCTACAACACCTGTTCCTACAGCCCACATGCCAGTTATGGGCGGTCGCGCACAGAAACCACATACAGCAGGAGACAGCAGGAACATCAGGACCATGCTACAGAGGCCCATGCAGCTGAATACCACTCCCGTGGAAGTCCCGCGTGCCACTACAATCATACCCATCTGAGGCCAACGAACCCACTGGGCACTCGAGCACCACAACCACTGTTGCCTGAAGCCATCAACATCATCCTCCAGGCACGGTCTGAAGATTTTGCTGTCAGATATCCATAAAATACTGGCAGCGGAATATGCACCCATCAAAACGGATTTGAAAGCCATTATGAACCGAGTGCAGGCTCTTGAGAGGGACATTGCTGATCTACAGACCCACATTTCCGCGCTTCAAGATTCGGTTCAGGGGGTCTGGTACCACCAGAGAGCCATGTCAGCACAGATAACAGCTATAGAAGAAGGTTGTCTCACCAATATAAAAATAAGGTGCATCCCTGCGGAAATCTCAATGGAACACTACATCAGGTGTTTATTGGCCACCATTCTGCCTCACACAATAGTAAAGAAACTGGCTATTGATGGGATATATCGACTACCCAGCTCCACTAAGGTTCTGCCCAAAGTGCCCCAACACGTTATCCTCGGATGTCTAACGGTCCATGACAAAATCCAGATCATGTCAGCACTTTAAGCTCAGTTTCGTTAATATTTTCTTTTCCTAATATTTCATGACATTATTTACAACATAGCACAATATAAGATTGTCCCAGTTTGGAGTTACTCACACTAGATTAGTGTAGCCATATCCAGGAACAGATAGTTCTACCAAACGTTTAGAACCTTTTCGCCCGGGGGCGGGGCCTGACCGCCGACCGGATCAGACGCATGGCGTCTGAGCTCCTGCATCAGAACCGGAATATCGGTGCTAACGGCGATCCGATCACAGCTACAGCCATAAATTTGGACCCACAGTACTCACTAGCTGACGCTGAACACGGGGATACCCCTCAAGCTCCGATCTGGATTCAAAGTAACCTGATTGAGGTCTGCGGCCTAGGAAGGCTTGAGCTGGGGTGAGACGGCCGCTCTCCCAGTTCTCCGGTCGGCGCTCCGCTGCCCCGTCCCCCCCCCTTGGACCGGTGGGGGTCATCCCGGTCCCCATGGCAAACCACTGCTACACTTCCTCACATTTACCCATCCTGCGGAGAATCGCGGCCTGGATACGGCACCCTAAGATGGCGGCCGACTGACTGCCTTGTGCACTAGGTAGTGAGGATCAGAGGCGACACAGCAGAGCAGGGGCAGATAACAGCCACTGGAACAGGCTCCTGACATCATCAGCATTACTTATATTATCCCATTGATTGAACAGGGGACAGAGAACAACCGGGACCCCCCCGGGCGCCCCTCTCACACCATCTCCTCATTCCCACTTACAAGGCCCTTCCGGGCTGAAGGCCACCGGGGACGCAATCCCGAAGCACCGGCCACTAACGTTGAAGACTCAACACCGCTGGCGGCGACAAAACGCAGGGACTGAGAAAGAAAACTGCGACCTCCTGCCTGAGGACTCAGCTACAACGCCAAGAGGTGCAGGCCTACTAAACAGCCCAGGCTCTGGGGGGGAAACTGCTTAGACGCTGCCCCCAGCCCTCACATCACCCCCTGAGCTGGATTCCGACACAGAGCATAAGAGGGACTGAGTCTTTGCTGCACACTGGCGCAGACAGCCACAGTAAATAGGACTAAATATCCACAAATGACAATCTTGCTTTTGCTCCAGCCATGCACAGGGCCACCCTCATAGCGAACTGTGATACTTGTACCCTGAAACAGTAGAACTGCCCCTGGACACACGTTAAAGCATTTGATTCAGAATGTTGGGTATATATGTGAATTAGCTGAGCGACTCACCAATAACCGACAGGTTTCGTACACATAGCATGCAACTGATACACGCATACAAATGAATGGAGCAAAGCCACCTACCTACCTAGCAGACCACAAACATCCGCACACACTCACCGCACACACGGCAAGCCCATATGGGGGACACCAGTCCAGACACACATCTCTCGCTAGTGTAAACCGCAGGGTGGAGGCCATGGCTCTCTGAGCCTGCCGCTAAGCAATACGACCTAAGCATTTTTACTAAGCATTTAAATATGGGCATAACGTTTAAGCGCACTGTGATAGCTGGTATACTTAGCTTAACATACTTATATTTACAGATAAACCACTGAGACATCTTAGACTGTCGACTACGTGTAATGGTAAACTTAATGTAATTTTTACTGCATGTCATGACATCTTAGACCAACAGTTACTGTGTATAAAATGTATGCCTCTCATTTAGCATGTCTCCCGCGTAGTTATGCATAGTCAAGCAGAACCAGGTTCACGTTTAGACCTTAAAGCGAGGACACTACGTAAATCTCAAGCTACTGTTATAAATCGAATGTTATCTTTCATGTAATATTAAAAAAAGTGCATTGTCTATTTACTACCCACTGTAACTAATGTCTAGTAATCAACGTATGGATTGCCGTTGGGGTACCATATGCAAGCCTGTACCCATTATAAGCACTGCAAAAATAAAGAATTAAAAAAAAAAAAAGAACCTCCCCCTCTGATACCCTCTCGGTCAGGGGTAACGACATTCAAAGCATAGAGTACTACCACTAGCTCAAGTAGCTTCACTTGCGACCAGTTACATCCAATCAATCTAAAATCACTAGACATTATGTCAATGGGATTAAACACTTCTATGCAATCACTGCATCTTCACCTTAAACTAACATGGACATATATGCCGAGACTTCAGCTACAAATATATAAATAGAGTCACATTTATCACTGATGTACAACCTATATTTTTCCACCTCTCTACCTATTATTGATCAATGTTAGGCTTATGCACTGCACCCAAAAAAAAAAAAAAAAATTACATTAATACACATATACATACACATACACACACACACCGTATATACTTGAGTATAAGTCGACCCGAATATAAGTCGAGACCCCTAATTTTACCCCCCTAAAAACTGGGAAAACTTATTGACTCGAGTATAAGACTAGAGTGGGAAATGCGGCAGCTACTGGTAAATTTCTAAATAAAATTATATTCCAAAACAATTATATTAATTGAATATTTATTTACAGTGTGTGTATATGAGTGCAGTGTGTGTGTGTGTGTGTGTGTGTGTGTGTGTGTGTGTGCGATGCAGAGCCTTGGTGGGGGGTGGGCATTTTTATTATTTTAATATTATTTTATTTATTATTAATATTTTATTTTAACCCCTTAAGGACTGGACTTTTTTTGCGATGTTGTACATTTGCGACCAGGCATCTTTTTGACACTTTTGTGGTGTTTGTGTTTAGCTGTAATTTTCCGCTCTCTCATTTACTGTTCCCATACAAATTATATATTGTTTTTTTCAGGACAAAAGGGGCTTTCTTTACATACCATTATTTATATAATCTCATCTAATTTAATTTAAAAAAAATGAAAAAATATGATGAAAAATTGAAAAAAATACACGTTTTTTGAATTTTATGTGAAAAATCTTTTACTCATCTACAAAAGCGAATGAAAAAAACTGCTAAATAGATTCAAAATGTTGTCCTGAGTTCAAAAATACCCAGTGTTTACATGCTTTTTGCTTTTTTTTTGCATGTTATAGGGCTATAAGTACAAGTAGGATATTGCGGTTTCAAAACATACATTTTTAAAATGTATCAATAGTGACATTGTAACACTGTTATCTGTCATAAATTGCTAAATAACACCCCACATGTACATATTTTTTTAAAAGTAGACAACCCAGGGTATTCAATATGGGGTATGTCCAGACTTTTTTAGTAGCCACTTAGTCGCAAACACTGGCCAAAGTTAGCGTTCATATTTGTTTGTGTGTGAAAAAAGTAAAAAACTAAATTGAACGCTAATTTTGGCCAGTGTTTGTGACTAAGTGGTTACTAAAAACGACTGGACTTACCCCATTTGCAATACCTTGGGTTGTCTTCTTTTGCAAATGGTATGCCATCATGGGGGTAATTCTCATTCCTGGGCTACCATATGCTCTCAAAGGCAACGTAACCAACCTGGCCATTTTCAATGTAAAAATATTTGACCTATATATTTGACCCTGTAACTTTCAAAAACGCTATAAAACCTGTACATGGGGGGTCCTGTTCTACTCAGGAGACTTTGCTGAACACAAATATTAGTGTTTCAAAACTGGAAAATGTATCACAACAATTATATCATCAGTAAAAGTGCTGTTTGTGTGTGAAAAATGCAAAAAAAGTCACTTTCACTGACAATATCATCGCTGTGATATGTTTTACTGTTTTGAATCACTAATATTTGTGTTCAGCGAAGTCTCCCGAGTAAAACAGTACCCCCCATGTACATGTTTTAGGGTGTCGTAGAACGTTACAGGGTAAAATACAGTGATAGCAAATTAAATTCTCTGGTCTTTCGGCCTGGGTTGGCAGGCAGGTCCCTTAAATTGCAATCAATAAAATAACTTAATTATGTAAAAATATTACATAAATACGCACGTAGAATTTAAATATATATGCATATTTATATATTTGAAGTCTACGTGTATATTTATATAATTATTTATGTAATTTTGTATATCGACATATGAATAGTTCGCATTCTTTTTATTTATTTAAATATACATAGATATATATACAATTTCATTCTAAGTGTATTTTGATATAAATATATATATATTAATATCAAAATACAGTTAGAATAAAATTTCGTATAGATATATAATTTATTTTCAATTTTTTATTATTATTTTTAATTTTTTTAATTTAATTTAAATTATTTATTATTCGTATTTTATAATAATATATATATACACAATATATATAGTTATTATATATATTATATATATACGTGTGCAAATTAATTATAAGTGTATTTTTATATTAATATATGTACATATTAATATAAAAATACACTTAGCATGACATTATATATATATGATATATAGACATATATTATATAGGTATAATATATGTCTATATATCATATATATACACATATATCATAATATTTTTTTTTTTTTATTAACTATAACTTTACATTTTTTTATGATTTTACAGTTGCAGGGAGACTGCCTGTCAGCACAGACAGTCCCCCTGCAGGCAGAGTCTAGGACACCTATTGTGACCATGTGGTCGCCCTGTTGGGCGATCACATGGCCCCAGGGGTCCTAAACCGCCATTGGGAGACTGTCTGGGCTGCAGGCAGTCTCCCCACACCGGGAGCACCGCCGATCGCCGCCGGGGGAACGACGGCGATCGGGTAAGTACATTTTAAATTTAGGACGGTTCAGGACCGTCGTCGGTCGGCAACGCAAAAATGCCGATGACGGTCCTGAACCGTCCTGCGTCCTCAAGGGGTTAATTTTATTATTATTTATTTTGATTTTTTTTCGTCCCCCCTCCCTGCTTGTTAGCTGGCCAGGGAGGGGGGCTCTCATTCCCTGGTGGTCCAGTGGATGGGTTGTGCAGTGGGGGGGGAAGGGGGAGGCTGACAAGAGCTGCTGTAAAGGTAAGTTACAGCTCTCTGCCAGCCCCCAAGTTGCCAATAAGGGAAGCACTCTCCGGTCTTCATAAAAAGTCTTGAGGATCTTGAGGAAGACCCTGAGGGGTCGAAACGTCGATCGTAATTTGAAAAATTTGGAAATAAAATACTGAAGGACTTTTTATGAAGACCGGAGAGTGCTTCCCTTATTTCTACATATATATCCTTTACACGTGGGATAGCACCAAGGCATCTACAACTTTATTTTTGAGATATGGTGAGTGCCAAGCTATATTTGTTTTGTTTGTATATATATATATATATATATATATATATATATATATATATATATACACACACACACACACACACACACACACACACACATACACCTTGCTGATTTATACCAAAATCAATATAATGCATATCTAAAAGGCTAGTGATATGACATGCATCACAGTTTATAATTATATTTTTACAATTTGTCCCTTTTACCATGATCACTAAATAATGACATGTACAATGCACTGTAATTCAATACAAGTGTAACAATAACCTAAAGTCCTAGATTTCCAGTACTATTGAACGCAGGCCATGTCATCCATTATAACAACAAATAGGATTCTGGTGGTTGCTGCTCTTTGCCGGAGACATATCTTAGGACACTTAACAGTGTTTCACACATTAATGATTGTCCACCTTGAACAATCCTCAGACACATCCTGTTTAATTTTTTTTTTGTCCACATTGCAGTAGTGTCTACTTTCAGCAGCTGTAAATAATGTTAATCTTCGGGCTGCCCTGGTAACAGTTACCATGGCAAAGGGTACACAGTACCAGGAAAGATACTCTTTACATCCTGGACAGTGTTTGGTGTCTTTCTTTCCTATTGTAATTTACATTTGACACCTGAGAACCAATTCCTCAAGTCTGGGACACTTCTAAAGTATGAAATTATTGTAGTACAACTTCTAGCGTTCAACCCTTGTTAAAACCTGCAACAGGTATTACACAACAGCAGCAATTAAAATACTTTTCAGAGAGAATTACTCTATTATAATGGAAGTAAACTAATGCACGATTTGTTTACTTTCATTATAACAGTGTTCAGACACATACATTTTCAGTAGAAAAAAAAAATAATGTTAAAGGATCACTATAGTGTCAGGAAAACAAAGCGGTTTTCCTGACACTATAGTGCCCTGAGGGTGCCTCTACCCTCAGGGTCCCACACCCGTGGCGCTGAAGGGATTAAAACCCCTTCAGCAGCTTACCTTATTCCAGCGCTGGGCTCCCTTGGCGCTGGTGACCTCTCCTCCCCGTCCGACGTCAGTGGAGTTGAAAGCGCATGTTCGGCAAATGCCGCACGCGCATTCAAAGTGTCCATAGGAAAGCATTTCTCAATGCTTTCCTATGGACGCTCTGCATGATGGAGGCATAATATGCCTTCAGTGTCGCAGATGCGCCTCTAGTGGCTGTCCGGAAGACACCCACTAGAGGCTGGCTTAACCCCAAATGTAAACATAGCCGTTTCTCTGAAACAGCTATGTTTGCATCTGAAGGGTTAAAACCTGAGGGACCTGGCACCCAGACCACTTCATTGAGCTCAAGTGGTCTGTGTGACTATAGTGTCCCTTTAAGAGTAATTCCATATTCTTAAATGTCATTATCCTGCCAGTGTGTATGAAGAAGCTATGTATTTTTGTTTTCTCCTTTTGGTACTTTCCTTATATCTCAATGATTATACTCCCTCCACTTGCCTTTATCTAGATTTTCTTTTCTTGTGCTGGATCTCAATATTTGGGAGCAGCCATTTTGCTCTCCTCTGTCCATGATGTCTGCTGTTTGTGCCAGTTTACCTCAAGTGGTTAAAGGATCACTATAGGGTGAGGAACACAAACATGTATTCCTGGCCCTATAGTGTTAAAACCACCATCTAGCCCCCCTGGGCCCGTCATGCCTCCATAAATATAGTAAAAATCTTACTGTATGCAAGCCTGAAGCTGTAACTCTGCATGCTGTTAGACTCAGAAAAACAAACAGTCTGCTGACATCATCAGAAGAGGTAGTCTGATCCAATCACAGTGCTTCCCCATAGGATTGGCCGAGTCTGACAAGGAGGCAGATCAGGGGCAGAGAGAGCATGATTCAAACAGAGCCCTGGCCAATCAGCATCTCCTCATAGAGATGAATTGAATCAATGAATCTCTATGAGGAAAGTTCAGTGTCTGCAGAGGGAGGAGACACTGAATGTTTGGATGCATTTTAGGCAGCCATGACCCAGGAAGGATCTCGAACAGCTATCTGAGGAGTGGCCAGTGAAGTTATCACTAGGCTATAATGTAAACACTGCATTTTCTCTGAAAAGACACTGTTTACAGCAAAAAGTCTGAAGGTAAGGATTCTACTCACCAGAACAAATTCAATAAGCTGTAGTTGTTCTGGTGGTTATAGTGTCCCTTTAAACTGTTAATTAACAGGTTAACTAAAAATTCTTCATTCTGGTGCCCGCCAGTTCTGTCCCTTCACTTCAATTCCAATCCGAAGCTTTAATCAGTAAACACTGAAACGGGCATCACTGGTAGGCGCTTTGTGTCAGCTGACAACAGGGACTTCCTTCTACCATAACATTTTCATTTCAGTTGTTATGGTGCCTGGAGGTTCCCTTTAATGAGTTTTCTAATTCACATGTGTGCATTTTAGAATAAGAAAAGGTACATCGATAAGCTTTTCTTATTGACATTTACATAGTGCAAAAAAATTCCACAGCACGATTCTAATGTAGGGATATAACCAAAAAAAAAGAAAAGAATTGCTGGCATTCTTGTAAACAAAAAACAGGGTTTATTAAAAAGGATACTATAGTCACCAGAACCACTAAAGCTCAAAATAGTGGTTCTAATGTTTAAAGCATGTTCCTACAGGCCGGACACTGTAAACGCTGCCTTTTCAGAGAAAAGAGAGAGTGTTTACATTGCTGCAGAGTAACACCTCTAGTGGCAATAACTCAGACAGCCACTAGGGGTGCTTCATTGTCCAGTGCTGCACAACGTGCAGGCCTTGCGTTTAGAGTCTCCACAATTTGCATGTTAATGCTGAACTTTTCCCCTAAAACTGATTCAAGGAGAAAATGCTGATAGGCGCAGCATGGGCATGCACAATAGCATCCTAATGCTTTGCTATGGGAAAGCATTGGATTGGCGGAGATCATCAAGATTGATGATCCCAGCCACAGAAGCAGAGCCAGCCCTGCAAGAAAGGAGCGGCGTGTGAGAAAAGGTGAGTAACACTACCTTTCATCTCCAGACAGAGGGCGGCCGGCATACCAGCACTATAGTCTCAAGGAATAAATGCTTATATTCCTGACACTATTGTGTTCCTTTCACCCCTTAAGGACACATGACATGTGTGACATGTCACGATTCCCTTTTATTCCAGAAGTTTGGTCCTTAAGGGGTTAAGCATCCTGCTCGAACAAGCGGATCATAAAATAAAAATGTAAAAGCAGTCATTGGGACTTCAAGCACCACTATAGGCACCCAGACCACTTCAGCTCAATGAAGTGGTCTGTGTGCCAGGTCCCCCTAGTTTTCACCTTGCAGCTGAAAACATTACAGTTTCAGAGAAACTGCTATGTTTACACTGCAGGGTTAATCCAGCCTCTAGTGGCTGTCTTCCTGACAGCCACTAGAGGCTGCTTCCGCGATTTACACAGAGTAACACAGAGTCCAGCGTCAAAAAAGATCCCTATGGGCGGGTTTGAATGCGCGCGCCTCTGGCCGCGCATGTGCATTCGGCTCCACTCGGGAGCTGACGTCCATGGAGGCGGAGAGGTCACCAGTGCCGAGGGAGCCCGGCGCTTGATTAAGGTAAGCAAAGAAATGCTTAATTAACCATTTATTCGCCGCGAGACAGGGCCCTAGTTACCTAAACGGTGACACCTAACGCTATAAAGCCCTAGTCACCTAAACGGCCGGTGGTCACTTCCTCCCAGTTCCCTCCGCGCCAGGCCGCGGGAGCCACGCTGACTCCCGTGAGCCACAGCCACCCTCCTGCAAAAAAAAGTAAGCAAAATGAGCTATGTATGTGTGTATGTATATGTATCTGTCAATATGTGTACGTATCTGTATGTGTGCGTGTGTGTGTGTGTATGTCCATATGTATGTATGTATGTATGTATGTATGTATGTATGTATGTATGCATGCATGTATGTATGCATTTATGTCCTTATGCGCGTGTGTGCAGTGTGCATAGGAATTCGTTCATAATTTTCATAGTCCGGCCCCCAACAGTGTCTGAGGGACTGTGAACTGGCCCCCTGTTTAAACAGTTCAAGGACCCCTGGGCTAAAGCATTATTTTGTTTTTGACCAAGAGGTTTTTTTTTGTTTTTGTTTTTTAAATCACTGTGCGCCAGTGTACATGTGAATGGAAAGGTGACTGCAAATGTGTACAGGACAAGTGTACTGTTAAATGCCATGGTATATATGAACGTGTGTGCAAATTGTCACTGCATATCTGAATGAGTTATGATGGCATAGAGCTACACACATGCAATGGGCTTATTTAGAAGCAGGACCCAAATCATCAAGTCCTAAACTACTAACTAGGTCTAAAGGCTGCTTGTCACCTTAAACCTTGAGGGTTCATGGCACATTCAAAAGGTGGCCAATGAGCTAAGTCTCGCACAACCGTGCTTATAGCGCTTAGTAAGGATGCAGAATTGCATGAAGCAGTGTCTGGAGAACTTCAGGTAAGAAGTCATAGCATTCTAAAACATTGTGACTATTTACTCTAGAGGTTCCAGGCAATTTCTGGCACTATAGCCACTAAAGTGCATGGTCGTGGTTTTCGTGCTTGGAGTGTTCTTTTAAAAATTCACCTGGGGTATGTAAGGCACCCATCACTGCCTCATCTGGAGCCAGAAGCTCTTGAAGGCGCAACCAATAGCTCCACTGTCTCCTGCAAAGTAAGTCCTGCTGCACAAACTCACTGGCTATAACTTAAACAGTTTCAATACTGGCACCATAATAATCAACTGTTTGTTATGGTACTTTGAGTGCGCCAAGGTTCCAAACTATTAAACTATTATAAAACATCTACAAAGTAAATCAACTAAAAACACAAAATACACCATTAAATGATCACTATAGTGTCAGGTAAACAAACTTGTTTTCCTGACACTATAAAACCCATAGCGCGCCCCCCCCTCCCCCCCTGGCGCTGAAGGGGTTAAAACCCCTTGAGTTACTTTAATCCAGCGCCAGGCTCCCTCGTCGCTGGTGACCTCTCCTCCCACTCAGACATTGGCTCCCGAGTGGAGCGGAATGCACATGTGCAGCAAGAGCCGCGAGCGCATTCAAACAGTTCTGCACGATGAATGTGATTTTCACATCCACTGTGGCAGAAGCGCCTATAGCAGCGGTCAGAAAGACAGCCACTAGAAGCTGGAGTAACCCTGCAATGTAAACATAGCAGTTTCTCTGAAACTGCTATGTTTACATATAAAGGGTTAAAACCTGCATCCCCGAGTAAGGCAAATCTCTTCAGCAACGTCGGCTTCATTGTCAGTGTCGGAATGGAGTGACGTCAGATGACTCCTTTCCCAAGCTCCCTAGCCAGCGCTAGAAGTGCAGGCTGGAGAATTGTGGGAGGAGAGAAGAGGAACATCCTGTGGAGGTCTTTTCTGTTCTCCCTGGTCAGTCGATGCCTTGACATGCTGAGACATTGACTGACAGCCAGGAGCAAAACTGCTAGCACAATCTATAGATACAATCTTATGCTCGGTCCAATGAGCAGAAGTTGTTTGGGGCACGACAGGTGCCCTTCAACTCGATTATTAGTAAAAACAGTCACCACATGGTTCAACAGTTCACATAGCAAGGACATGAAACGGATATACAATATGAACAGTGGTAAAGGTCTAGGTTAAAAAAAAAAAAAATCAGTTGTGCTTACTGTATACATCTTGTACCAGGTGACTAAGCTTACTTAATAAAATGGTATAAATCTGCAAAGTTAAAAGTGTGTCTTCTTACCTTGTCCTTTTCATGGGGCAGCAGACACACAGGTGGCAATGAGGCCAGAGACTCATACCCATGCCTGCCTTCTGTCACCTTCGCATTCAACTTATAGAGTGAACCTTCCTTCATAATTCTACCATGGCCCAATGCCCTTTTAACAGCAAGGCGCAGCTGCTGATGGAATGCTGATGCTGCCCCTGTGTTGCCACCATACACTGCAACTACATCCCGCTGATTCCGCAAGAAACGCTCAATACTCTTCAGGGAGGAACCCCCTGGTTCGGATAATCCTTCCAGTGCCCGCCTTAAGAGTCTGTGCCAGTCTATGCCCTCTGGCCGCCCTGGATTCCTAGTAGTTTTGGGTAGGGCTAAACGGCCTGGATTATCAGGATCTTTGTAAGAGTTTTGACCCTTATTAGTGACCTTAAGGACGGTCCCATCCTTGACACTCAGCTCCAGCTGCTCCAAGACTGTGTGGCGGTCTAGACCATGGGAGGTGGACACGGCATTGCAAAGCCGCTCCTCTGATGGACGCTGTTTCTGCTTCTTCACCTTTCTGATTGCCTCCAGAATCCATTGCGTGTACAGAGGATTTGCCAACTTCACCATGATGACTGTATATCCATAGAGGTTTAGCCCTGGTCCTGGAAGGAGGAAAGGAGGCTGGCACTGACCAGAAGCGTGCTCAACATAGCATATGCTAGCCCACAGTCACACCAGCCTCACCAAAGTCCAAGGGCACTGGTACACAGACAAGAAAAGAAGATGGTATGCAGCTGATATTCGCTTGTATCTGCTGGATACAGTTGTACAATGGTGCCAAGGGAGAAAGGTTCAAACCTGAAGGGAAGATAAAGAAAAAAAGGTCATACTTGGGAAAAAGATAGCAAAGACAAAACTTCTAGTACAAGGAAATCAGAACCAAAAAAAAAGCATTACTAGTGATCACTAAAATGTGGACTACTCATTATTCTGCACAACTGAAAACTGATCGAAATTTGATTATTTTAACTTAAGACTATGGCTACGGTAGATGGAAATTAAATATTTTTTGTTACACCACTTATATAGTTCTGCATAGACTGGAAGTCACGTGATAACATTAACTATGAGCCTTAAGGGAAAAAAACAAAACAAAAAAACAGTGTAAACAAATACATGGGTTTATTCACTTAACACCAAATTACATAGCTGAGGCTTAAACAGCCCAACTTAAGTATTTTTTCATATCAGATATTTTGGCCTAAATGTTGTAGTTTGTTTTTCAAGTCACTAGAATTCTGTTCTTAGCAAACAGACCCCATTAGCAAAACAGATTAAAATACTATATTCATATGTCCAGCCCTCAGTTATCAAGAGGGGGGGGGGGGGGGGGAGGAGGGCATATACTCTTAATTTTAGGCTATAACCCCTGAGTTTTTTGCCTCCTAAGAAGGTTCATATATTACTTTGTGTATCCCAAATCTTTTTGTCCAGCCTTAAGGGCACATCCAGAAATGTGAAATAGCAGGTAAGTGGCAAAGCACAAATAAAACTACAACAAAACTCATCGGATTTGTAAACATTGATAGTGTTGCCTGTTGGTAATCAAACATTGCAGAGAGGCAGCACTAACCAGGTTTACTGACAATCAACAACTAATTTCACTTTGACACATCAACAAAACTATTACGGTTTATATATACACTTTCCTTAAATCTTTCAATTTGGCTTCACAGCTTAAAGTTAAGTAGTGTAATAGCGTGTGAGAAGTGGTGCAGGGGTTTAATATAGGCAAGAACTGATAGTGGTACTGGTGGTGTTTGAAAGAAGCAATAGTGAATTCATCAGGTTCAGTTATCATCAAACTCCTTTTGACACAAATGAATTAAAACCCTACAGTCACTAATAATATACACTAGTGTACTTCATGTAAGACCTACACTATCAAATGCTGAAGTTTAGACATGTGGAGTGTACAGTAACAGGTTAGTACTACACAGAGATAACCAACATCACAGTAGGGCAGCCAGATTAAATTGCTCACGAACGTGTAAATACACAGGTAATTCCAACATTATACAAATATTGAAAAACCTCAAGCTATGCTTACAAAAATAATAATAATAATAATAATAATAATAATAATAATAATAATAATATATCGGTGTTGCTAAAATAGCACATCTACAGAGAAGCTGACTTCCTATAAATTTCACATTGTCAATCATTTATTTCACCTAATCATCAAAAGCAACAATATATAGGTACAGGTAGAGAGAGGCTTTGATACAAACTGAGAAAACATGATCAACAAGCGGGTAATTGGTAACACACACTAGCAGTGTACCAGGAGATATTAGCAGGCAGATGCATCTCTGGCACAGAGACTGGGATAAGATGTCTATGCATATGGAAAACACAGATGGGCACATGAACACACAGATGGCACAGGTGGGCCCATAAACAACAGTGGTGACAGCTACCAGAGATGCATTGAAAGAATAGCTGGTGTCTCAGATCTGGTGGTGGTGGTTGTTAAGTCAATGTAATACAAAAAGAACCCAACAGGTTCCAGGTGTGTATCAGTCAGTCTCTCACACACACAGAGTGCAGCACGTTCACTATCACTGGCAATCAGTGCAGCCACACAACCATAACCACAACACACACACACACAGTGTGATCTATGTAAACATTGTGCCTGTACAATCACTGTCCCTGGATACAAACACACACACAGTGTGATCTATGTAAACATTGTGACCGTACACTCACTGTCCTTGGATACACACACACAGAGTGTGATCTATGTAAACATTGTGCCCGTACACTCACTTTGCCTGGATACAAACACACACACAAAAGAAGAAAAACTACCACAACAAGAGGACATAGTCTTAAATTAGAGGGACAAAGGTTTAAAAATAATATCAGGAAGTATTACTTTACTGAGAGGGTAGTGGATGCATGGAATAACCTTCCAGCTGAAGTGGTAGAGGTTAACACAGTAAAGGAGTTTAAGCATGCGTGGGATAGGCATAAGGCTATCCTAACTATAAGATAAGGCCAGGGACTAATGAAAGTATTTAGAAAACTGGGCAGACTAGATGGGCCGAATGGTTCTTATCTGCCGTCACATTCTATGTTTCTATGTTTCTATGTACACTCACTGTCCCTGGATACACACACAGTGTGATCTATGTAAACAGTGTGCCTGTACACTCACTGTGCCTGGATACACACACACACAGTGTGATCTACGTAAACAGTGTGCCCGTACACTCACTGTCCCTGGATACACACACACACACACAGTGTGATCTATGTAAACAGTGTGCCCGTACACTCACTTTGCCTGGATACAAACACACACACAGTGTGATCTATGTAAACAGTGTGCCCGTACACTCACTGTGCCTGGATACACACACACACAGTGTGATCTATGTAAACAGTGTGCCCGTACACTCACTGTGCCTGGATACACACACACACACACAGTGTGATCTATGTAAACAGTGTGCCCGTACACTCACTGTGCTTGGATACACACACACACACAGTGTGATCTATGTAAACACTGTGCCTGGATACACACAAACACAGTGTGATCTATGTAAACATTGTGCCTGTACACTCACTGTCCCTGGATACACACACACACACACACAGTGTGATCTATGTAAACAGTGTGCCCATACACTCACTGTGTCTGGATACACACACACACATAGTGTGATCTATGTAAACATTGTGCCTGCACACTCACTGTGCCTGGATACACACACACACACACACACAGTGTGATCTATGTAAACAGTGTGCCCATACACACACACACACATACATACACACACACAGTGTGATCTATGTAAACATTGTGCCTGCACACTCACTGTGCCTGGATACACACACACACACAGTGTGATCACAGGACATTACAGGCAGCAGAGTGCCCAGTATCTCAGTATCTGTCCATGGACATACTCCACACCACTATACAGGGGAGCAGGTGATAACTGGGCCGGTGGATTTCCCCGGGGGGGCGGCAGCAGCCTGCGAGCGCTATCCGGCTGGGAGGAGTACGCGAGTCCCCGGCGCGCTCAGGCGGTGTAGGCCTCAGGCCAGGGCCTGGCAGGAGGTCGGGCTGCGGCCCCGGGAGGAGCCTGGAGAGGAAACAGGCACCCGCGACCCCACCGGGAGGGAGCGGAGAGAGCTCGCACGGCGGGAAACGGGAGGATAAAGGCGGTCTCTTACCGGGTGTCCCAGGAGGCAGCAGCTACGGAGCGCGGAGACACCCCGGGCTGATGCGGCGGCCATCTTGAAAAGTGAAACCTAGGGAGGCGAGCCAAAGCTGGGAACAGCGCGGGGGGTGTAACGGCAGGTTCCTGGAAGAGCGCGGAGGGCGAAAAACACGATGAACGGAACAGCCAGGAGGGAGGGCAGGCGGAAAGACGGAACAGCGCAACGCCAGTCTGTAGGAGGTGAATGGAACAGCCGGAACTAGGGGCGGGGATGTTGTGGTGACGTCACGCCGATAGCGCTCACTGTGGCCGAGTAGGCGTGTGTTTTGTTCGTGAACTGCGACGTGCGCTACAAGCCAGGAGGAGTATGGGAGCGGAGCAGCTCGTTCAGGAGGCGGGCTTAGCAACAGCTGCGCACTTCGAGTTTTGATTGGCCGAGTGACGTCAATAAAAGGCGGGGCCTACGGTTGTTGTTGGAGGGTTTCTGCGAGTCGAAGAGGGAGGATTGACTGTGTGTGGAACAGCCATCGATTGCCTTGGAGAGGAGGGAGAGAGCACAGAGAAGACGCGGTCAGAGGAAAGGCGCTCGGAGTGGAAGTTGGGGAAATATGACGGAGAGGAGGGCGCGGGGCCGGTTCGCGCCATCTTGAATGAGGGCAAAACATTGTAGCGCCATCTTGTTAACTCTTTCTTTGCTCTGGCACGTTGTGGCTTTTAGTGTTACCCTATATAACCCCACCCTCCCGCGCTTATACACACCATTAGCAATAATGCTATGTACACAGAGTGTATTTGCATATATACTGCAGACATAGTGTATGTGTACGGGCGGGTCTCAGGGAGCCACATTACAAAGAAACCCATTCACAAACCTGACATCCCCAGGAACACGGGCAATGCAGGGATCATTTAATATATAAATAAACATAGCTGGGGGATCAGTGCTTCATACTACCTCAGATGAGAGAGAGAGAGAGATTTGAATATTTCCTAGTATAGGAAAAAAAAAATCATTACCCAAACATGCAATGTGAAAAAAACAAACATTCATATATTTTTTTATTTTATACTGCCAAAGGAGGGAGATACAGATTTGGTGATGCAGTGTACAGAATATTCATATCCCATGGCAGTGCCAATATTATATGGCTGGAGATAACCATGGTACTCCCCTTTATTTACTTCTCTGCAGTGAGCATTTTCCTAAAGACAGATTTGCCAAAGATGTGTAATTGCATTCAGGGAGAATTGGGATATCGCCTACGTTTGCAATTGTCCATTCATGTTGTACTGGAGCTGATAGATTTGGGAGGAAATTGTGGCAAAAGAAGAGCATTCATTCGTTCTATAGAACGTATCTATTAAGTGGGAATCCAAGCACTTTTTGTAAACTAATCTCAAAAACTAGAGATCACAAAAAATCCTATTTCAAATAAAAAGTAGAATACAAAAGTATATAAAACAGCAACTATGCATAATGCACATCAGAAACTTCCTTATCAATTTCACACAAACCGTACCAATACAAAGTGTCAGTGCTTAAGTAGATACACCCCTAATTGCACATTTAGGGTAGTCTACACATATTTTATAGAAAAAAAAGCCCAATGGACAAAACTATTAATGAGATTTCCATTAGGCTGACAGCATCCACAATATGGCTACAGTCACTTTATTAGTGCCCCAGACGAAGGCGCATTCATAGCGCCAAAACGCGTATTGGGCTAACGTCCACTCCCTAATTCACTTTGACTGCACTGATGCACATCTATTAGTTTGTCAGTAAGGGCTAGTGGGGGATAAACGGACGAGAGGGAAGGGGTGGAACATTAGTACCAAGAAGGCTATTTAGTCGCCGCAGGTAGCTTAGGCTAGCTAATTCACCAGTCAGTTCCACAGAGATCGAGTTTAGAAACTGCTGAATTCAAACGCTAGGAAATCTCATTGTGCCGATGTATAGTGACATCTCTGAAGTATTAATACTCCACTCCTGATCTCTCAGACCTGCAACAATTGTTATTTATACTTTGCTACATGTTACAACTTTCACTATAACTTCTGAGTGTACAGCTGAAAAGTGATAGGGATTTTTCTGATTTAAACAAAACTTTTTGCAGGATAACTGTGCAGTGTGTGTATAGCGCCTCATTTTTAACTGGAAAGTTGCCAGGAGTGTCAGTGGCAAGCCAAGTCCATTGAAATGAATTAGAGTGCATATTGCTTTAAAGATTTTGCTTAAATGCTTCTTGTAGAAAAGTATTGAGTTGCATGGTTTGATATGTCCTTGTATGCGAGACCCATCTCCATAATACTCTCAACCTATTTATGTCCTCTGGGTTGGATGTATGTGATATTATGAAGGCAACTTGTAAGGCGTCTGTCTATCGATGCTGGTTAGAGCCTATGTTTTTGTCAAACTGGTCCCCGCTGTTTGCCAATAAAAAAAGCAGGGCTGGGGCTAACAAAATGTTGCACCATAACCACTATATTGTAGTAGTTATGGTGTGTGACGGAGCTCCCTGTACCCAGTTTCTTCTGGAGCTTTTCCACCCAACCAGGCAGCAGCTCTCTCATTCCAGGCAGGTATCGCCCCCTCTGCCTTTTCCTCTGCAGCTTTCCTTCCAGGCAGGTATTGTCCCCGCTGTAGCTCTGCTCACAGTGATTGCTATTGCCTTTACAAAGACACTTGCAGCTCTCAGGTCTAGCTCTCTTGATTTACCCCAGGAATTGTGCAACCAAAACGTCTGAAGACTCTGTCACTGGGATCCCTAAAAATCCCAACAGGACCCCCAATTCCAAATGGTACTAAAATGCAATACTTTAACTCAGGACATGTTCATGACACGATTACTGTGACAACTTCAATAAAATACAAATAACCAAATCATAGTAGACAATATACAGCAACTTATTATAACACAATTACATAATTACGCAAAATATCTGTTAACAAGCCTTGCTATTCAGGTAGTGCATATTGCTGTTGCTACCAACAGAGGATGCTATACAGGCTCCACAGCCTATTCCACCGAGGTGGTAGCAATCCTCAGCAGGACAGGACAGCAGACAAAACACTGAATACTAAATATTTTACACTCACCCTGCACCTATAATGGGCACAGGGTGGCTGAAACATAAGAATAGTCCAGGAACCTACATAAATAGTCTGCCTGAAGCGCCTGGTTATGGTGACTACCATCACATATTATATGCCTCTTTAAGATTGTAATAATCTGCTTAAATTAATTAACCGAGACACTGGAAACAAAAACTTGCACACAGTTGTTGACTTATTGTGAAAATAAATAAAAACTTTTTTATTTTTATTTAAATAAAATATGATTAATCTCACAAGCAAGCTTACCTTCCAAGATGGGGAGCCATTTAGTGAGGCAGAAAATTGAAAGGTTTAGGCCGAAATGACAGAGCTTGGAAAATAGCCGAATTGGGAAATATTTTCCAGTTCAAGTATATTGATACAATATTTGCTATTCCCTGATCAATTCCAAAAATTTTTTATTTAATGAAGATTACTTAAGTATCTCTCCACATACCTGCCCCCCCTCCCCCCCCACACACACACACACACCTTACTGCTCCCATTCCCCATCCACATAATCCATTATTCCCATGCACACAGATACTACTGTACAAACCGCCCCATCCACATAAACCTAGACAACTCCACAACAGCCTATTTCTCACCCAAGCAACTCTACAAGTAGCCTTCCCCCTGACTTGCACAACCTCACACGTAATCAACCGCACAAGGATTATACCCAGAAAAAGGCAAAACCATACTCTCACATACACCCATCAGGCTGCCATCAGGAGGTGACAACCATGGGGGCCCTAACGCCGTTACACCTGCAGCGTGGTCTGCACGCTGATGGGGCCCATCGGGTGACCAAAGCATTTAGGGCCCATCGGGTGGCCTACATCTTCAGGGGCCCGGTCAGCGCTGCACCACAAGCAGCCTCCCCTACACACAAACACAATCCTCTCACAACCCTGTCTCACTTATCTAATTACCCACCATCTAATTATTCCCCAAACTAGTTGCACTTACCCACCCAGTCACATACAATAAAATTGGCATATATGTATTTATGAAGGCTGGTACAAGGATTTTTGCCCATCACACTTTTATCCTCCTCCCTGATTGTGCGGGTCTCACATAAATATAATGAGCTCTCTGCCCAGCACCAAGAATGGCTGTGTGAGAGCTGCTTAATCATGACTCACACAAGCAGCCCCCCTAGTCATTGTCAGATTTTACTTTTAAAGAGTTTCTCCAGCCAAGAACAGCACATTAATGAAATCCTGTGTTTGGATTGAGTAACCCTTACTGGCATTCCCCCTGCTCACTGGAGGAGGAGAGATGTCTGACTGAGGGGAAGAAGTGGGTGGCCGTGACACCATTGGTAGTCTGTTGCGCACATACTACATGTGCTGACATTAGATGCCAAATATGCACAGAATTTACATTAGCCAGGCTGGAACACTCGTTCAAAAGCTGGCTATTCACGCTGGGATTGATAGTTTTCCATCTTGCAAAGGGCTTTAAAGTGATTATGAGTTTTAGAACGATTGCTAAATCCCACCCCTCCCCGCCCCCCAAAAAGGACCTATAGAATAGGATGTCAGCGACCGCCTAAGTTAAATAAAACTCACCTCCCCTGCACCCCATAGCCACCAGACCCACATTGGATCTGTCCGTTTCAGAGGTCTTTGCGAAATATGCAAAGTAACAGATTTACCTTACCTCTTTATGTGTAGCATTTCAGATTGAAATGCTGCAAATTCAGACTCCAGGCACCATGACCACCTCAAAACACAAACCCAGAAACCGGGGAGAACACTGGTAGCCTTCGTTACAAGCACTACAATGGCATAAATTAGTTGGGATGCTTAGCCTACCTCTTACAGTGGATTGGGTGCAGCTGTAATTTAACTGTCCGTTTCATTGCAAAACTGATACTGCAGCCGCAAGTGAGCAGAATCAAGGACATTTGGGAACTGAGATATGAGACTGGAAACGCTGCAGCCCACTATGCCATGAGTAACATAAGCATTGTTGTTGCTGTAAAACAAAAATAAATTTCACACATAGTTATAGGTTGCTACCAAGCAGGTGGTTCAAATGATGGTATAGCATTGGGTGATGGTGAATTTAATTTAACCCAATGTGCCACTGAGCTAATGGGATCTGTAACTTTATTAAGAAATGTTTTGTTTTTTTACAGGAGGTCGAATCCATTAATCTGAGGTCAGTTAAGTAAGAAGGTTATTTTACTTTAGCATGTGTGTGTGTAAATATACACACACATTGGTTTTTCTGCATGCCTACCCACAATGAAGCATCTATTCACACTCAAGGAGACGCACACACATTTATACTCCGCCCCATGTACAATGAGCTAGCCAGCTGGTGTGTGGAGGGGGAAGGCAGGGGAGTCAGCTGATTGTTACAGGGGGAGGAAGCATCATCTGATACAGAGGAAGGAGCTGCAGTGTGTGTGCTGTGTTTTTGCATCGTGTGTCAGTAATTATTGTCACAGGTAAGCACCCTAAAACCTCCTCATGAGTACCCTCTAAAATGCCAGGCAGGGCATGTGAAAGAACAGAGTGTTTGCAGCATGAGAGGGCATGTGGATATGGAAGAGGAAGAGCATCTCTGGGCATACTGTCCATGTTTGTATGAATGGAGTAGCACTAGAAACTGTGAACTAATATTAATTTGTCTACAGTTTTGTTATATCTAGATGTATGGAAACATGCATGTGCAACTATATATACTGCAGTTATATTCCACAGTGAACAGGGGCGGTGTTTTACTAAAAATGCCTGGCAAACTCATGTTCCTTGGCTCGTGAAATGTGGTGACAGTTATATTTGCATCCTTGTTCCGTCTCCCCTTTCTTCACACATAAGACTTAAAGCTCACTGTCATGCAGAACTTACCTTTCCCCAATCGCTTCCTCTTCTTTTCTCTTCTCTCAGAATCTGTTTTTCTTTTCTAACTTTCTGATCTAGTTTTCTTTAAAACAAAATATAAAGTAGGGACTACTTTGTCTTATGTATTTTTCCTACGCTTGACCATCTTTGTCCCAAGGAGGAGCTTAAATCCGCTCCATTTTCTGTGGTCAAATTTTTTTTCCCACAATACACAACTCTCCTCTTGTGTTCTCACATTGCTTCATTCACAGTTCAAACACCCTGTCGCAGAGACAGGGCGCCGGCAAAACTACCAAATTTAGTCCTAACACAATCACTACAGTTTGTTCATTTGTTAGATCGAAATTTGTAATTTTATTTTTTATTTTTTTCCCTTTTGTTCGGTTCGAAATTTCATTTAAATGAATAAAAATCCGATCAGTGCTGTGGCTATATGTTGCAGCCACTTGGTAGATAGCGCCTTAATTCCCATGATTATTTTTCTGTGTATATTGTACATTCTCTACTAATTGTACAGTGCTGCGGAATCTGTTGGCACGTTATAAATACAAATATTGGGAAGCAATCTACCAAACGGGTGACAGACCAATATTGGTCGTTCAGCCTACTTTACTAATACTAAGTAAAGATTAGTTAGTATTACTAATAAAGGGAGGTAAAAGTCTCCCTTTTCCCCCCTACTCGCTATGCCACGAGTAGAGGCATGTCTATTAAACATTAAGCAGCCTGTGGCCCATGGTGGGCCACCTATTTAATCGACATGGCGGACATAGTGTCACCCCCAATCATGCCCCCGCTAGTGGGGGCTATTAAACTAAACAGGGGACTTAGTGTGCCCCCACCCATAAGCGGCAGGTGGATACCCTTAATTGACAAACGTTATGGGGGGCTACTGTCTCCTCCGGCCCCCACCCATGCGGGTGGAGGCCTTTAAATGACAAAAGTGGGGGACCTACTGTTTCCACCTGCCCCCCCCCCATGAGCTTTGGGTGGGGGCCCTTAAATGACAAAGGGGGACTCTCTCACCCCCCTCTCCCTCCCCAAGCCCGCACACATGGGCTGTGGGTGAGGTCCTTAAATGACATGTAATCTGGAGCTCATCAAACTCGACTTAAACAGCATCCTTAATCACATCTTTGCCCAAAATTTATTACATTTAGCCTCCAATTTGGCCTAGCTGGAAGATTGTCTGACAGGGATCGACTCTCTCAGCCGTAGGGAAAACCCTGGGACCTAGCAGCGAGAGGCTGGAGGGACTCCCTCATTTGTAAACCAGTGTTTTGTTTTGTTTCCAGAAGAGACTTAGTCTATGAGAACCTATGAGAAGCCTTTGAAACTATCTTCCTGTGCACACTTGCGCCAGTAAATGTGCACATGTGCCTGCTCATGCATGCACACTTCACAGCTGGTCTGATTTTGGGAAAAAGATGTGGGGGGGAGGCAGGCCACCTCTGTTAGCTCAGCGGATCTAACCGTAGCCAGAAACAAACCTCCCTGTCTGTTGGTCAGCAAGAGAAGTGTTTCATTATTTAATGATAAAAGCCCAGGTTTCCCATAGAAATATGCACTTTTATAAAAAAAAAAAAAAAAAAAAAGGCTTTTTAAAGGAACACTATACGGTCAGGAAGAGAAATATGTATTCCTGACCCTATAGTGTTAAAAACACTATCTACCTTTCTCCCCCCTTGTCCCCCTAAATATAGTAAAATATTACTTTTATTCCAGTCTGCTGCTGGCTCTGCTCCTGATTTGCCTCCTTGTCTGACATCATCAAATGTGGTGATCTCAGCCAGTCACAATACTTTCTCATAGGAAAGCATTGGATTGGCTCTAGTTTGTCAAGGAGGCTGATCAGGGACCGAGGCAGCACAAGCTAAACAACCCTAGCCAATCCGCATCTCCTCCTAGTGATGCATTGAATCAATGCAGACTAGGCAGATAATATAGTTGCACAATGCAAGAGCAGGTCAAAAGTAGTTTAAAAAAATAATAAAATATATCAGACGTACAAAGTTTTGCAGATCCGTTAGAGAGTACAGACTGCATTTAGCATTGTATTTCTGACTTGAATGCCGAATGCAAAAATAAAATAGAGCACTGTCAGGCAAGGGTGGATAGAACGGAGTGAATATAGATGGTTATTTCAAAAAGCCTGATTAGATTTTCTGTAGAAATAACAAAAAGCACTGTTTCATTACCTTCAATAACTTCCGTTTAGCTAAATAATGATAAACTTATAATATTGCATTATTACTTTCATTTTTAGTAAATATGTGATACGGTAGCAATAAAAAAAATTTAAGTATAATTTTGATATTAATGTGTTTCCTTACTTAACAGCACTAAACTTTTCCTTCGCTCTGAGCACCATGATCCACAGCCTGTTCCTGATAAATCCTTCAGGAGATATTTTTCTGGAGAAGCACTGGAAAAGTGTAGTATCCCGCTCTGTTTGTGACTATTTTTTTGAGGCTCAAGAAAGGGCATCAGAAGCGGAAAATGTGCCTCCAATCATACCCACCCCCCATCACTACCTTCTCAGCGTCTATCGACATGCTATTTTTTTTGTAGCTGTCATCCAGACAGAGGTGCCTCCACTCTTTGCCATTGAGTTTCTTCATCGTGTGGTCGACACATTCCAGGTGACATTTTTCTTTCTTTTTGGGTTGAGCATTATCTATCATTTTACTTCACTCTGTGCTGTATACAAGAGTACTCAAGCTCATAATTTTCTTAATTTTGCTAGGATTACTTTGGCTCATGCTCTGAGGCAGTCATCAAGGAAAATGTGGTGGTTGTTTATGAGGTTCTGGAAGAGATGTTGGACAATGGATTCCCCCTTGCCACGGAGTCCAACATTTTGAAGGAGCTTATTAAACCTCCAACCATCCTTCGTAGTGTTGTTAACACAATCACAGGTAAGATTAAGGAATAAGCAGAAATTAACTTTGCTATTCATGAGGAAGGATCTGGGAAGTAATGATTTTGTCAAGAATGGGAGAATTTAAAGAGTAATTAGTCTACCTCAACTCCTCCAAGATTGTAAGCTCCTTTGAAAAGGGCCTTCTTCGCCTCTAATTATCTGTTCTTTAATAAAGTTCTGCGGAATATCTTGTCACTATACAAATGATTATAATAATATAACATAGCGCCAACATATTCTACAGTGTTTTACAATTCCAGAATAATATTTTATATGTAATTAACATGCAAAATATTATCAGACCAGCGGCGAAGAAGGCCCTGCTCAAAAGAGCTTAAAATCTAAGATTTTTTTTTTTAAACTGTTTAGTTGTTACACATTAATGGACAGTCGTTATAACCTACTGGAAATGGGGCTTGGGTCAGAGAGAATCTTATGGATTTCTACTGGAT
This sequence comes from Pelobates fuscus, assembly GCF_036172605.1. Taxonomy (NCBI): domain Eukaryota; kingdom Metazoa; phylum Chordata; class Amphibia; order Anura; family Pelobatidae; genus Pelobates; species Pelobates fuscus. The sequence continues at coordinate 261,917,177 of NC_086319.1, read as the reverse complement.
AAAGGGTAGAAGAGCCAAGTGGTCTGTATTTGATGTAACATGTTATTGAGTTCAAGACTATGAATCCTGGCAAAGTGGGAGAATTTAATTTATTTGTTTATTTTTCAGGCAGTTCTAATGTTGGTGACCAGCTCCCCACAGGTCAACTTTCTGTTGTACCATGGAGACGTACAGGAGTGAAATACACCAATAATGAAGCCTATTTTGATGTAATAGAAGAAATCGATGCCATCATTGATAAATCAGGTAACTAATAGTGAGTCCATATTTTTATTTTTTTGTCAATCTCTTTTTTATTGAGGCATAAAATTATATGGGATACAAAATAGAAGAAGGGAGACGATAAAGTGTCGTACATTTCGGGTATAATACAGTGCAATTTACATCATCCCTGAAAATCTCGTAGCCTCATTTTATATTATGTAAAGTTATTCTTTTAAGTTTCGTGTAGTAGTAAAGAAAGTGATTATACATGAATAAGATAACAAGTAACGATAGAACTTCTGTGACACTGTACAGGCTGATGAGGTATGTATACGCTAAGTACCGTTACCACATATAGGCGATACATATAAGCTTACAAGATACTAAAATAGAGTGAAAATAATCATGTGTCTACTGAGCGAGTAATGCGGTTTAGACATTGGGGAGTATTACATGAGTACCAGGCAGTCTGGCTCAGTTTTTCTAGGTAAGTGCATTAAATCACAGGCTAGTGGCGTTAGTCTAATTAGATGTCATATAGGGAAAAATGAAAGCAGGCAGATAGCAATTGACAAGTTAGACCTTGCGTAGTACATAATAACAGGAAAACAAGATGCATAATCAAGTCTTAACATGAAATAGCTAGGTTTGGCACATTACCCTTTTGTTAGGAAGAAGCAGTAACAACAGTACATGCTAACTGACAGCTTGCGACTGATATTTCAAGATGTGTACACAGAATTGATAAACCACAGTGTTGTTATAGAGTGAGCATAAACTATTATCGACTGCGTTGCCTTAGGTTGCTATACATTCTAAGCTAACATGGCAGCTAGGAAGGACCAGCAGTACGTCAAAACAGTTATATGGTTAAATTAAGGATTGTTACAAGTCCTATCTCAACCTTTTAAACGTCTAGCATAAAACAAAGTTTAAACGGAAAGGTCTGACATCAATAGAGTATGCTTATCAGCAGTGACAATCAGAGCATCTCAAGTCCTATTGTGTTTCCAGGCTGGTAGTCGGGCAACGGGTATGCTTAAGTCCTCACTCGATGTCGTTGGTGTTCAACCTACACCTGTGCTCTGGATCTCCTTGAAGCAGCTGTGGGGCGTTAGACGGCAGGGGCAGAGATCAGTGGCCCTCCGGCCCCAGGTTCTGTAGAGAGCTCGCATCTTAGCTCCACGGATTCGGTGGCTCGCGCTGGAGTCCGGATCCTTCCCATGTCGGGGATAGCTGGAGCTCCTGATGTTTCTATGCTGCCTGCGGCGTCGGAGCCTCCGCTTATGTGGACGATGCCGGGAGTGTGCCTCCCCGTGGGCTCTCAACCCAGGAGGGCCCGTATTTGCTGTGTGTTGCCGAGACGTGGTAGCTGTGCCCTGGGAGGGTCTGCTCGCTCCCCGCTTCTCTCCGCTCCGCTTACTACTCCAGCCCATGGTCGGCCCAGCCCGAGTATTTAGTTGCATCTGTGCTTTGTCTGGTATCGGCCTGGTCGAGAGGTTTTCTGCACCTTTGGTAGGTGAGTGGCTTTGCGCGGGCAGAGGAGAGCTTCTCATTCTCAGCTCCAGACGGAGCCAGAAGGCTGCAAAGATGGCATCGATGCTGTCGAGTGTAGCGCGCGGCTTCGCTTCTGCAGGAGGCCCACGGGAGTGTTCCGCCATGCCAGGAGTAGTGAGTTGCGGTCGTTGCTTTAGGGCATGCGGGCGGCCTCCTGGGACCGGGATAACCCCCACCGGTCCATAGGGGGGAGGACAAGGGCCTGCAGCCAGCCTTCCAGCTTCATGAGGCAGTGGGAGAGCGGCCGTCTCTCCCGTTACTGCCTTGCTTGTAGGCCTCAAGGTACGGTCGGGGATTCTCGCTGGTGGGTCTGCATAAGTGGTACCGTTGGATGCCCCGTAGCTTCACCGGTTGCTGGGCCGCGTTATTTGTCGAGTTTATGCACTTTTCGAGCAGTTATGCCACAATTTGCGCGGTCGTGAGCAGGAGCTGCTCTGCTTAGCGTCCGCCCCGAGTGAGTCCATATTTAAACTAGGTTAGAAAGGATAAAATGCACCATATGTTATGAGTAGTAACTCCTTTAATTTAATAAGAGAAATAAAGGATGTCGTGGACCAGTCTACAGCCGTATCGTTAAATGAATCCCGCTGCATGCAAATATCTATCCTTGACCCATTTATAATGAGATGGTGTGACACTGCCTTCCATTGATTTTATAGCAATGTATGGCAGTCAAGGGCACCCCTTTCCATGCCCAGTAAATGGCTGAAAATAATTCTGTAGCAACATAAATAATAACTTTCAAGTGAATTTTGTCTGCCATCACAAAGATAGCTGGCCTAGTCATCTTGTGATTGTGGAATAAAAGCATTTAGGAGATTATGGTTTAGCAGAGTGTGGTTTTTTTTTTTTTTGTTTTTTTTTTATACGTGTTCCAATTATTGCTTTTTTGCTTTCTCTTGGTAGGATTACCTTCTAATACTTAGGGCTGAACATGATATAGTAAAATCGTTTTGGGAAGAGTCATACTGTCATTCCAGTATTTGAAGCATTTTTTGATTTGGCATGTTAGCCTTGTATCTGTAGGCGGTCTTGCTAGGCCTTTAAGATTTTGAAATTCTGAAAGCTTTAGTGAATAACCCTTTGTAAGTAATGGGTTGTTCTCTCTAACCTTAACCTCTAATATCATTTTATAGGTTGCACTGTTACAGCTGAGATTCAGGGAGTGATTGATGCCTGCGTTAAACTGAGTGGGATGCCTGATCTGACGCTATCTTTTATGGTGAGACAACTTGAAGGTGTGGAACTGCATGGGGATGATAACAGTATTTAATCAGGAAAGACACATTCAGATTACTCTGGTTTTCAAGTACGTCCTGGGGATGTTACCTTAGCCCAACATCCAGGGGTTGTTACTATTAACCAATTTAATGGTACTTATTTTATCTACCTCAGAAGGATGAAGGGCTGAGTCAACCCTGCCGGGAATTGGACCTGTGACCCAAAGGTTGAACAGATTTTACTGATGATGCATTAGCTCTTTTCATTTACATACAATGATTGGGAATCATACACATTTAATGACTTTACAAACCCTGTGCATACTGCGCAATTAGTGATATTACCATTCAGGCAGCAAGAATAGTGCAGTGGGAATTGGGTGCCATCAGTGGTACAGCCTTCAAGACAGGTGGGAATGCTGTGCGTTATAGTAATTATGTTGTGCCTAGATTGAGGGGGAAAAAAACCTTTTTGGTTTTCATTGGATATCCATAGTAATAATAAATTCATCACGTCACCTCCTTTGCGTTTTTTGTTTCTCAGAATCCTCGATTACTGGACGATGTAAGCTTCCATCCTTGTGTGCGTTTCAAGCGATGGGAGTCAGAGAGAATCCTCTCCTTCATTCCCCCTGATGGCAATTTCCGACTGCTGTCCTACCATGTCAGTGCCCAGAAGTAAGACCTTTTTCATTTATTTATGATAAATATTAAATGAGAAATTGCATAACTTAAAATCCCTAAATATAATAGTTTAGTAGATACACCCACATTTAAATTTCAGGCATTTAATCATGTTTGTGTTTTTTGCAATATCTACAGATCACTTGTCTGCAGCTTTTGCAAGCCCATCATCCCTTCTTCCCCAGCCTAGACTTGGCTGTGACTGGGCAATTATGGACTTTCCAATGCTGCTCAATGACAAGTCTTTGCTAAACAACCAGAAAGTAACAGCACCAGTTGTCTGATTAACTTTCTTATATCTCACTCTCCAGCTGTCAGATTATAGAATTCAATTTCCTTTGAATTCTACACTTTTTGTAAAATGAAAAAAGGGACACACTCTGTACACATAGAGCACTTCAGCAATCTAAAGTGATATAGGGGTCTTGAGTGTCCCCTTAATACAGAAGTTGTACTGATTATGTGGGACTCTCTCACAGAGCCTTCTATTCATGCCATGATAGATCTAACCCACCGTGACATTGAGTTCAGAATCTCCCATCTTTATATGGCTTAGTAAATGTGTTTTTATTTTTCTTCTGTTGAGCAGAGGTATGTGGATGATCATGTTGTTTGTGATACAGGATGTACTCATTACTAGACTTGGGCACAAATCCCTTTCTGTCACATTGAACAGAACAAATTCTTGGTAAAATATGAATGAATAGATTTGTTCAACATAGCTGGAAAGGATTTGTCTACTCATTACCTCCGCACCAGGAACTTACTGATTGTGCCTTGCAGCTTGGTGGCAATCCCTGTGTACGTGAAACATGGAATCAGTTTTCGAGAAGGTACAAGTTCTGGACGCTTTGAGGTGACACTTGGACCCAAACAAAGCATGGGAAAAACAGTGGAAGGTGTGACCGTCACTGGGCAGATGCCGAAGGGTGTCCTCAATATGACACTGACCCCTTCTCAGGGAACATATGTTTTCGATCCAGTGACCAAGGTCAGGAACACATGGGGACTGTTGTGTGTCTACAGAAAAATGGAATGTACTTTCTTGCGTTGGAAAAATGGGGCTGCACTTTGCTACAACAATGCATATTGTATTAGTGTATATCTGTGCATGTTAATATAAAACTCTATTTCAATGCATATTTAAAATCAGACTGAAAAGGGATGTGGCAGTGTGCCCGGATAAAAGTATGTCCATATTTGTTTTTGTATTTAGATGTGTGTTTTCATGTGCAACTATAGTTGGGCATAATTGTGTTCATCGCTATGCTTTTGTAAATATCTCATGCTTCCTTTCTACTGCAAACGCCTCGAATTCCCCAAACCTCTGAGTGACCACTCTCTTGACTCCATATCTTCCTTGCAGCTGTTGTCATGGGATGTGGGTAAGATAAATCCCCAGAAGTTGCCAAGTTTGAAGGGAACTATGATCCTCCAGGCTGGGTCTTCGAAGCCAGATGAAAACCCTACACTCAATTTGCACTTCAAGATCCAGCAGTTGGCCATCTCTGGTATGTCAAGGAGAGTTGTTGGGTATTGTGATATCATTGCAATTCATTTATCCACTATCAACTACATTTGTTTAATCAGAGTGGCAAGGAATACTATATGATCTAGTAATGTTAAATTTTCTAAAAACCTTTTGGCTTACATAAAAAAAATTGGTAGCTATTTCAATTATTTTTTTTTATTTTTTTTTATTGCCCTTGTCAATAAACAGCCAAACAGACTCTAGTCTAAAATAACCAGGCAAAATGAAGTACAGTTAACTTAAAATATTACATTTCCCTAATTTGATATTGTAAGAAATACAGGGTCCCAGCACAGTGTGCCAGTAGTAAATAGGCCATAAATCATCCTGATTGGCTAAAGGGTGTGATCTTCTGGATTCCATTCCATGTAAATCCGAAAAGGTGCCAAACATGAAAACAAATACTCAGGGGGAAAAAAAACAAACGAACAAATAAAACATCCTGTATGAAGTAAAAGGATGAACAGATGCCAACTATACTTATTCGGTAGCAAAAACAAGACCACTCCCAGCCAACAGAAGGATAACAAAATCTGCAGAGAGTTTGGCTCGAAAAGCTACAAGATCAGTACACCCTGTTACTCAGGGGACTACAAAACAAGGCATATTGATAAAATGGATTGCAGAATGGGAAACAGTGAAATCAAAGCAATCTGATGCAGAGGTCATGAGTGATATACCATGCCTTTTTTGTGCCTTAATAAAGCTCCCATGGCAGTTACACCCACCTGGCCATCGTGATTTAGTATGCGTTTATAGGTTATAATTAATATATCTCTATGCTGAATAATGTTAAAGCAGTATTTTGTCTTTTCCTTTTCTTCAGGCCTGAAGGTAAACCGACTGGACATGTATGGAGAAAAATACAAACCCTTCAAAGGCATCAAATACATGACCAAGGCTGGAAAATTCCAAGTCAGGACATAGGGCTAGAGTTCAGTCTGCCTTTTCCTACCTTGTGTTCTGTTATTGTTAATGCTCCTATCTCAGTATCTATGTGTGCGTGTCGCTATGTATAAGAATGCTAGTATGCCATATGTGTGGATGGTTTGAGTTGCACTGTGTGGCTCTACAGTAGATCTTGGCAACTGCTAAACTTCTGTTGAGCAATGAGGATGTATGGTGATGGTTTGCACTGGCATTCTAGTCTAGAGTAGCTCAAAAACTAGATTAGTGTGCATGTAGAGAATGTGGTGTAGTCCTATGTGTGCAGTATGTTTTAAAAAAAATAAATATTGTGCATCTGAAGAGTGCATTATTGTAACGTGTTTATAATGCACTATACAACTGTGACCATTTTGGCATAAATAATTACAGAACACAGTTCTGCTGTGGTTGTGTGACTACTATGAAAGATATGTGATGGCAGTATGTGTAAGGGTTATATTTCTGATTTGCATTCACGAGTGAAGCAGGACCAATACAGTGAAAGCCTCCATGCTATAGAATGTTGGTAACATTAAGACACCTGGAAAGATCTATAATTTGTTTACAGGGCTTATTTGTTGGGGAAAGGAAGAGATATACAACTGGCTAGTGGTCTGGAACCTTCTGATTCAAGACCATTATAAGAAGATTGTCCTCATTTATTAAACCATGATTGTACAAGTAACTTAAGTCTGAAGATTTGATTTGAAGATTTCTTGTGCATGTAAACACTACCCATGACTGGTTTCTGTGTTGCAGGATAATCATATATTCCAGAAATAACCCTATTATATGTGTACAAGAGAATCTCTCCTGCACTACTTTCTTTAGACAATGAGATCATTTTTCTGATTCTGAAATGTGCAGTGACCTCAGGTCCAGCAACGTGTAAACAATCTTTCACTTGTGTCTAATAAAATGGACCTTGGTACATAACTAGTGTGTTGTTACTCAAACAAATGTTTTATTGTTGATTGCTTTCTTATAACACTTTTGCTAGATACCTATGAGTTTCTTTTCCTTTGTACCCAATAAATCTAGCAGTTTGTTTAACATAAGATTAAAATTTTCAGCAATAATGACACTAAAAAGGACAAACAGCTTTACAAACACTCTATATTTATTATAATGTTTATGGTGCAATCAATCTGAGTGGGCCCCCTATTGTTTCCTGTTACATTATTATTTGCCAAAGCCCAACCCATTATGCACCTACTCTGATCACTCTTTCACTTTATCTCTGCAATTCCATCAAACATAGGCCCAGCTCTCTCTTGCCTTTATTTGGAACTGTAGAGCAGCACATCTTCAAACACTCAAAATATGTCACTCAGACATTGAAAAATGTATTAGTTAATAATTTTTTTAATGCACACAATTTTTATGCTGTTTATCCACCAAACATAATCCAAAGTTAAAGGGACGCTAAGAACAACTACTCTTTAATGTAGTAGTTCTGGTGTGTATAGCCTGTCCCTGCAGGCATTTTCATGTAAACATTGCGGTTTCAAAGAAAAGGCAGTGTTTACATTGCTCCCTAGTGACACCTCCAAAAGGCATGGCAGTCAAGGGGCGGGGCGGGGCCGCCAAGCAGTATGGCTGCAGAGCAATGTGACTCAGAGCTTAAAGGACCACTCTAGTGCCAGGAAAGCATACTCGTTTTCCTGGCACTAGAGTGCCCTGAGGGTGCCCCCACCCTCAGGGACCCCCTCCCGCCCGGCTCTGGAAAGGGGTAAAAACGTACCTTTTTCCAGCGCTGGGCGGGGAGCTCTCCTCCTCCTCTCCGCCTCCGTTCCTCCCCGTCGGCTGAATGCGCACGCGCGGCAAGAGCTGCGCGCGCATTCAGCCGGTCACATAGGAAAGCATTCATAATGCTTTCCTATGGACGCTTGCGTGCTCTCACTGTGATTTTCACAGTGAGAATCACGCAAGCGCCTCTAGCGGCTGTCAGTGAGACAGCCACTAGAGGAAATAGGGGAAGGCTTAACTAATTGATAAACATAGCAGTTTCTCTGAAACTGCTATGTTTATAAAACAATTAGTTAACCCTAGCTGGACCTGGCACCCAGACCACTTCATTAAGCTGAAGTGGTCTGGGTGCCTAGAGTGGTCCTTTAAGCCCTAAACAGCGGCATAAAACTTGCTCACAACCTTCCCCAGGGCCGGATTACATGCTGCAATGCAATGGGGTACTACCCAAGCACCCATATGATACCAGAATACGGGGAACACCGAGACTGATGAACCCGGCCTACACACCTGCATAAGCCTGCATGAGGACAGCTGCAGACAGAGAACAGACGCCTGATTGCCTGGCCGGAGGAACAAGCACCGGCCGGTGGGGGTAATCCCGGCCACATGGAGGCTGCACGCCCTGGGACGGATGCAGCCACCCGGGGTGCACGCTGACCTCCTGCACAGGCATTGGCTGCCTAACCGCGGCCCGCCTGATATCTACACCCGAAGTTAAGGGACGATTATTGCCTACGCTACAAGATCAACACGCACCCTGGACTTAACGACCTACAACAGCCCTGCCTTGCCTTCAGAAGCTGTCCTGTGGATGCAACACCTTCAGGTGAAGGGGGGCCCTGGAGGCGATGTACGTGGGCAGGGGAGCCAGGCGGGATGCTGCTGCGGTGTCCTTGGGGCCCGCTGGCCGGATGCCGCGATCCTTGGACTGTGCCCTTTGGGTTTTGAGGAGGTCCTGGAGGCAGCTGTCCCCGATGCTGTGAGCCCTTGTGGAGTGGAGCACGGCAGCCCCCGGCGGACCGGTGGCTGTGGGGAGGCTGGCACCTACCCCGAGTGGCCGGAGAAGGGTGAGACACAGGGCAGCCTTCACCCCGACCATCTGGGGCTCCAGTGGCGCAATGGGGGTGCAGAGGATGACTAGCACACGGACTTTAGGTGGGGGGTCCGGTGAACTGGTGGGTCCCCGAGTGCCCGCTGTGCTGCAGATCTCCAGGATGGAGGCTTGGCGCAACCTAGGGGGACGCTGCGGAGGGCCGGAGCCCTTGGGATCAGCCGCGAATGCATCTGCAGTCGGTTCCCCCCGATCGGAAGGGTTGTATCCGTGGCCCCCCAATGCTTGTGGAGTGAGACAACACACGCTGTTAATGACAGGAGAATTAATTACACAGCAAATATCACGGAACTGACCTCCCTGCGTGTCTGAACGCTTGAGAAGCTCCACAATAATAACCTGTTATGCGGACAGAACACCTGGGAGCCTTCTGCTCTAGTTAGTGTATGATGTTGCTTTAATATGCACAAAAAAGTAATTATTTGCTTAACGTTGCCCTTAGGGGCCTTAGCGAACTGTTATTGAATGACGCACTATATAAAGCTCGCCCATTAAGAAGACCTGCTCTGACTGCTGCCTGGGTGCTTAACGGTTAGGCATTTTAGAATGCATTGCTATACCTTTTGTGACCATTAATGAGGCTTCAGCACAGCGCGCTATACACAGGCTGATTTAAACAGTTAAAGCCCTCTCCCCGCGAACTGTGCCCTATATAAGTCAGTGGACGTCTGCCAAAATACACAATTAAAGCTGGCACTTTTCTCACGCATTGTCACCAGGTACTATAGCACATGGGCACTGATTGCGGATTTATTATTTTAAGGGGCACGCCCAGGCCACTGGATACCGCACATATGATACATATCTGGAATGCATTAAGCGCACCAGGCCTACCCGGAGTGCACGAAAAAGTAGGTACATATGCACACCCAGGCGCGCGGAACCGTGCTTTACTTTTTCCTGACGACTAGCCTGTCAGCCTGCAGAACACACACACATGATCGCCTCGCATACTGCGCATATTCTATCTGCATGATGTCATGTGTATGCCTCACTGACGGTGATCAAATGCTCTCTACGTTATTATAAATTTTGCAAGGAATTACTGATAGCTTAGCACTTGACTTTCTAGTGATTACTTAAGCCTTAGTTCCTTATTGCTATTATAGGCTTTAATTATTAGCATATTACCATATTAATATGTCGCATGGCCAAGTGCAGGTCAGGCAGTCCATGGCCTGCGCTGACTGCCAATAGTGAATGAGGGAGTAGCGCTTGGTCTGAATGACTCACAGCCTGATACTTATACTATACAGATTTATGGTAGTGCAGAATACAGTTTTCCCCTGGACAACTTGGGAAGGGGGAACATGACTGCTGCACATGAATAAGGGGCTGGATTATAAAATTATACAAGGTTGCAAAGTGGTCAGTTTGGTAGGAGGCTGGGGGAGGAGACTCACCAGTCAGCAGAGACAAGGGAGAGGAGAATACTGACTTTAGAGGAGAATACTGACTTTTAAATTTGTCCAGTTTTGTCCTGAAGATTTCTGCAAGCAAAAGGAAGCAAAATAAGTTGTTAGGCTGACCAGAGGCCTCTGAGACCCTGTGTAACACCCCTTCCAGTATGACTACCACAACACTGATGGCTGAATCCGACCTGGTAAGGCTCCTGGAGGCCTAACAGGCATCCCACAGGCCGGGGGCGCTGGAGGCACTGGTATCAGGCATGGGAACGACCTTGGGGACCACAGGGACAACGGATGATGTTGCGGTGGCTGGCGGACGGAGGGCCAGGCAGTCCTGGCCTCCGTCGCGTTTATCCCCCAGTCCGGTGAGGAGAGGTGATCTGTGGCGACAAGAGAGCCAGGGGGTCGCCGGCAGCGGTGAGAGGACATCGCCAGCGGTAGCTGCGGGGCGCAGGTGACGGTCCAAACGAGGAGGAACAGGTGAGGCCCAAGATGGCGGCCCCAGCAATGGCGGCAAGCCCGCCAGAAGATCGCGCAGTCCGCGTGAGTCTTTTCCGGCCGGAGCGAAAGTGTCGACATCACGCACGCGATGTGCACCGGAAGTCGGCGCAGGAACGCCGGGCGAGTATGGGACTGCGGCGCAGAGGGGAGAGCGCCGGTCCCAGCCTTGGGCGCAGCAACATCTACATGACAGGAGAAGCAGGTACAGACAGCGGCCCCGGGTACAGGCGGCCGTGGGTCCCCAACATCACCTTCTGAAGAGGGCAGTGCCCAGTCTAGATCGGAGGAGGAGAGGACCACTGTTCCAGCGCTGATTCCTGCAACGGGTACTGGTGAGTATTGCGCTAGCGCATGGGAAGCGCTGGCGACAAGCAAGGGATCTTCAAGGGGATAGTGTTCTCTCATTGCTTAGGGCTGTACTAGCCAGGCTGCCAGAGGGGGCTGCTCAGGCCAAGGTGCTGGTTAGTGTTCTTATGCAGGCGTTAGCGTCTGGTCGTCCCCCTATGCCCGGTTGCGAGATGGCACCACTAGGGATGCATATTCCCCTGGAGGTCAGGGATAAAATAATCAGGGGTGAGTTTATAGATGTGTTAACCCTGGTTTCCCCCGACCGGGAATCTGTGGACAGACGGCAGTGCGGGGAGTTGGCGGAGGGTGAATAAGGTAAGATTCCACGCACCTTTGGAAACTGGCTCCAAGGGTTCATGGTATATGCGAGTATAGTGTCAAGGAGCTTCCCAGGGAAGGCCCCGGCACTGTTCGGTTATGTGGATCTTATTTGGGGGCGTACAAAGTTTATGGGGGCCAATGTTGGTGTCGCTACGACCAGCATTTTTCCCTTTTCCTGGTGCGTCGGCAGGGGCACGCAAGGGCGTGTGCTGGCTCTTTAGAGAGAGCCACTGCAGGTGGTTCGGAGTTTGCAGATTTAAACATGAGTGTTCCCATTGCAGAAGGTCTCACCCAGCATTGCGTTGCTTCAAGAAAGGTAAACAAGGTCAGCGTTTGTCAAGAGATGACGCGCCCTTGCCGGGGAGCGTGGTAAGGATGCGGCCGTGGCTCAACCGGTAACCTAACTGGCGGGCAGCTGAGATTTGTTGGACAGGTTTGCCGTGGGATTCGGGATTCCGTTTGTACATTCAGATTCCCCTTCCCTCTCCAGTAATTTGAAGTCTGTGCTGGGAAAAGAAGACATTTTAGCGGAGAAGTTGGACAAGGAAGTGCGAAGGGGGCGCATGGCTGGCCCGTTCACGGTTCTGCCCTTTCACAATTTATGAGTCTCTCCATTGGGCTTGGTGCCCAAAAAAGGATTCTGTGGCTTTTTGGCTCATTCACTACCTGGCGGGCGGGTCGGTGAATGATGATATTGATAAAGAGGTGTCCCGCGTTAGGTACGCATCGTTTGACAGGGCTCTTGAATTGCTTAGGGAGGTTGGAAGCCGGGGCTTTGCTAGCGAAGTCTGATATTGAATCCGCTTTCTGGTTCCTTCTGGTGCATCCGGAATGTTTTCATTTACTAGGTTGCCAGTTTAAGGGTTCGTTCTTTTTGAACGTGTTTGCCTATGGGCTGTGCTATTTCATGTTCATACTTTGAGATGTTCGCCTCATTTCTCGAATGGGTGGCTGGCTGTTCGTCCATTATGCTCTATTTGGACAATTTTTTGTTTGTGGGAGCTCGGGGGTCGGTCACATGCGTCCGTCTATGGGAGTCATTTAGGAAGGTCTCGTGGACTTTGGGGTTCCCCTGGCAGAGATCAAGACAGTGGGCCAGTGGAGGTCCTCTCCTATCAGGGCATAGAGATTGATGGCTCGCTCATGGTCTTTCGGCTGCCGGAAGGGAAGCTGGAGCAATAACTCAGGTTGGTAGATATGGTGAAGGGTGCGCAAAAAAAAAAAAAGGCAGCTGAGGCAAATCCAGGTGCTTTTGGGTCACCTCATGTGCTCTCTGTGGGACGGGCGTTCTGTAGGAGTCAGCTTTTTCACATAGGTCGGGTTTCCAGTCAGCTGCGGGATGATCTGCAGACGTGGAGTTCCTTCCTCGGTACGTATAATGGTCACTCGTGTTGGTTGCGTCCTGCTACGTCATATACGGATCTCAAGCTGTTCACGGACGCCTCAGGGTCTGTGGGGTTTGGCGCGTACTTCCACGGTCGCTGGTGCATAGACGCATGGCTGCTTGCGTGGAAGGAGAGTAAGCTAAAGGGCAACCTTACGTTTCTGGAGCTCTTCCCCATAGTAGTGGCAGTGGAGCTGTGGGAAGAAGGGCTCTCGAATAGGAAGGTGGTGGTGCGCACAGACAAGGGTGTTGTCCATGTAATTAATCGGTCTACCTCTGCGTCGCATCTGCTTAGGCGGTTAGTGCTCTTGAGTCTGCGTCATAATGTGGGGAGTTTAGCGTGTCATGTTCCAGGCGTGCTGAATGTCATCGCCGACCCCCTTTCTCGGTCAGTGGGACCGGTTTCGGGAGACGGTGCCAGAGGCGGCGCAGACAGGGGAGCAATGTCCTCGAGAGTTAGGGGACCTGATGTCTGACATTTGAGGAGGTTGGCTAGGGGATCCCTATCAGAGTCAACCTGGAGGTCCTATACAGAGATATGGCGGCGTTGGTTTGTCATCGGGTCGGAAAAGGGCTTGTCGACAGCGGCGGGTAGGCTGCGTGTGATGCTGGAACTCTTGGAGTCGCTAAGCGCGGCTGGTAAGTCTGTAGCGGTTGCGAGTCGCAACTTTTCTGCTCTCTCCTTTTTGTGTCAATGGTTCGGGTGGGAGGATGTCTCCAAGGTATTTGGCTTTTCTCGTGTGGTGGAAGGATGGATGCAATGTCGACGACCGGACTCTCGTAGGCCGATCTCATTTGAGATACTGGGGAAGCTGTTGTCCTTCCTTTCTCAGGTGTGCTCACCTGCATATGAGGTTTACTGTGCTTTTTCGGAGCGCTGCGGATTTGAGAATTGGTAGCACCCAGGGCCTCGACGCACTCGCGGTTGGTGGCTCAGGGATTTGGAGCTGTCAGCATCGGGCATAGTGCTCCGTATACAATGGTCAAAGACAGATCAGGCAGGCGAAGGGGCCCAGGTTCGTATCGGAGTTACGGGGGGTGTATACTGCCCAGTTTTGCTAGTGATGGAGTTCCTCCGGTTTCTGGGTCAAAGGGAGGGGTCCCCTTTTGGTTCACCAGGATGGTACGTCGCTGAGTCGATTCCAGTTCTCTTGGATTCTGTAGGTATGCAGACCCTACCCAGTACACGTCACATTCCTTACGTATAGGTGCGGTGACGCAGGCGAGTCGGACAGGTCTCCCTGCAGAGGCATTAAAACGGCTAGGAGATGGAAGTCGGGCTGGTATCAGCTATATGTATGCCCGCATATGTTATGATGGTTTAGCAATTTCCCCTTCTCTCTCCCCCCTCTTCCCTTCCCTTGTTAGTTATGTGATTCCCGGATGTAGGGTTGTTATGTATGTTCCTTCATTCTAGGCAGGGGTCTGTGCTTCGTATGGATACTAGGGCTCTACTATGTGTACGGGGCAGCCCGGCACGCGGTAGACAGAGTGTATGGCCATAACTTGAGTTTTCCCCATGAGTCAGTTTGGGTACGTTGGAGGGGGTTAAGGGTATTACGCTGGGACCAAATGTACTCTGAATGTCTTCAATTAAGCCGCAGCAAATTATAATTTGCTATGTAGGGATGAGTAACATCAGATAACTATATCCCAATCATTAATTCCTTCTGGGGAATGTCTAGTATTGTAATCTTGTCAAAACCCAAGATAGAGCTGCCTTTGGTTCAGAGAGAGATGGAAAGTGATATATAGTGAGAAAATCAGTCTATAGCAGACTGATAATATTAAATTATAAAGCCTCTCTCCCTGTTAAACTAACTAGACAGGCATAGAAAAAAAGAGAATTAAAAAAGCAAAAATTCAACTGCAGTATTAAAAGGTCAAATGCCGAGGGGCGTGGCCTGACCGGGTATGGAGTAAGTCGCATCTCCCTGCAGCTCCTAGGCCCCAGCTCACCAAAAGCACCGATACACCCGCATAACGAAGCCCAGGATGGGGAAAACCAGGCGTCCAAACACCCCTGGCCCTACCCAGACGGGATCGCCAGGTCGCAGCACGGGTCCCATAGACGGGTACTTCAGCACACCGCGAGACATCCAGTCGGCCCAGGCCGCGCCCAAAATGGCGCCGGCATCCCCTGACGCGAGCAGTAATGATAGCCTGGGAGAATCCCTCACCAAAATGGCTGCAGACCTGGCCACTATTTCGTCAAACATGTTGTCCAGAGCAGACAAGACAGAGATGCTGGCTGACATCAGGACGGCGATCAGGGAAGAAATCATGGAGGTCCGCAGGGACCTGTCAGCTCTGAAGCGCAGAGTGGAGGACCTGGAAGCGGACCGAGCCTAGCACACACAGCACCGCCAGGCTACAGATACTGCCACCACCAGACAAGGTGAAATCATACTTGAACTCAGGAGGCACCTGGAGGATCTCGACAACCGAGGGCGGAGAAATAATATCCGCATACGAGGCCTCCCAGAGATTTCCGGAGAAGCACTACCTGAATTACTGCCGGGCCTATTCACCCACATACTAGGTAACAGAGCACCGGCGGATTTTGGGATAGAAAGGGCACACAGGGCCCTACGTCCTGCGACCGCAGAGGGTCCTCCAAGGGACATAATTTGCTGCCTACTCTCCTACGCTTTAAAAGACGAAATAATGAGAGAGGCAAGAAACATGCAGAACCTCACTTACATGGATGCACAAATCTCCCTGTTCCAGGACCTATCCGTGTTCACCCTGGAAGCGAAAAGAGCACTATGCCCGCTCACCACCCTGCTCAGAGACCGACGGATACAGTACAAATGGGGATTCCCCTTCAGCCTGCAGGCTAAAGTAGGCAACACGTGGCACATCTTACGCTGGCCGGCTGATGTACCGTGCTTTCTCCGAACCGCAGGCCTCCCAGCTGTCACGATCTCCAACTGGATACTGGAAAGGAAACCACAACGCCCACCTGCACCGACCGGGAGGCCAGGCACGGGCCTCACTGGTCCGGGGTTCCGGCGAGGCGGCCCGGACAGCCACGAGGAATAACAGGCTCAGGTTAATTGGGCCTTCACCCCTAGGCGGGCCCATCGGTGGCCGGCGCCCCTCTTGTAGGCCCGCAAGCCCACCCTGATACTGGAATGTAGAATGCTGGACAGTCCACGCCGCAGCACCCTGGTCACCCCCCCGAGAGACCACCACCCGGCACTGACCACTCCGCTCACCACCTGGGGTGACACTGCATAGATGGGTATGTACTTGACACCAGCCCTTGTTCCGCACCATATAGCCCCTTTACAGAGCTGCCTTCCTCCGGGCCCTGGGGTTCCTGATTTATGGGGTGGGGGGTTTGAATGGGATGAGGGCCATGCAAGCTTACGTACAGAGGGACATAACCGATGCAGTGCCGAACACTAGCTTTGGGCCCCACTGATAGACATGCCCCGCCATTTAAAAAGTCGTTACACAAAAGGCGCCAGATGAAGTTAACAGCCCAAGCCGCCCCCTGCCAGGAATGGAGCTACCACATGCCCACCCTCGGAGGCTCATGGTCTAGCTCTGGCCTAACCCGCAGTGTCTGGCAAACACAACGGCTGAACAGGCAGACACTGCCCTAGGTGGCAGCAGATGGCGGACTCAACCGATGGTATATGGGAGGGAGGAGGGGGGAAAAAGTTTGATTAAGCGGTGTGGGTTGTACGAACAGTTATGTTTAATATGTTTATTGTGTTTGCTATGTTTTCCAGTTACCAATCTCGCTTTTCTACCCACACCCTGGTACACGAAGGAGGTAACACCGGGTTTCGGGTGGGGGTGGGCGGCCCTGAGGGGGCTCCCTGGGGGGGACCGGCCTCTCGCTAGAGCCGTGGGCACTGACTACCTACCGATGCCCACCACAGTTAATCCCGTAGGCCCGCGAACCCTAGACTGCAGGCCGCTATACCGTAGCTCTGACGTTTGCCGCCCCCATACCTGGGTAGACCCTACTCCAATAGACATGACTGGTGAGCTGGGTGCCGAAAGAGCGGCGCAATACCCACGACCTAACACCCCAGACCAGCCGGCCAACGGCCCAAGTGACGGACTCGCACTGTACATATATTCGGAGACCAATCCGGAGGCGCTCTTTAGGAGCACACGGACAGACACCCTATCCCTAGACATTGACCGGACTACACCCAGTTCCTTCTCCAAACTCCACCTCACTGACTTCCACCACACCCATTTCCCCCTACGAACACACCCAAGGATGGGCTCCAACTATAAGCCCGCTCCGCTCACCCTGTGGTCCAATAACATTAGAGGCCTGAACGTACCCGAGAAGTGTTCCCAGGTACTTAGAGCCCTATGGTCGGAGCGCGTCTCGTGGCGTTCCTGCAGGAAACACACCTGAAAGGTACAGGGCCCCAACCATAAGAAATGGGCGCTACCCCATAGGATATTACGCTAATCACCCGAACAACAAAAAAGCGGGTGTAGCAATTCTTTTCTCCCGCAATGTCCCATTCATACACGTAGACAACCTGAAAGATCCTGGGGGTAGATACCTATTTATTAAAGGGACCATAGCGCAACACACGTACACGTTTGCCTGTCTGTACTCCCCGAACCGCAACCAGCACATCTTCTTAAATAAAACACTGACTTTACTAAACAAATTCAGGGAAGGCATCCTGATTGTAGCGGGAGACCTAAACACACCGCTAGACGCTAGGATAGACACATCCAGGGGAGAGTGCGCAATACCAGGTCATTGCATACGCGCTACGGGAAGGGCATTGGCTCGGAGTGGCCTAGTAGATTGCTGGAGGGCGGCGAACCCGGAGGGTAGGGATTATTCCTACTATTCAACAGTACATCAGCGCTACAGCCGTATAGACTATGTTTTCCTAGCACAGGAAGCCTTGCCCCTGCTCCGCCAGGCGAATATCGGTTCGCTAACGGACTCAGACCACGCACCAATTATAGTACAGATTCAATCCCCGCTACACAAACCTGCAGAAAGAGCATGGAAGCTAAACGAAAACTTACTATTTATTTATTTATTATTTATTATTGCCATTTATATAGCGCCAACAGATTCCGTAGCGCTTTACAATATTATGAGAGGGGGATTTAACTATAAATAGGACAATTACAAATAAACTTACAGGAACAATAGGTTGAAGAGGACCCTGCTCAAACGAGCTTACATTCTATAGGAGGTGGGGTGTAAAACACATTAGGACAGGAATTTACAATCAAATAAGGTGGGCTGCCCTTTAGGAGAGGGCAAGAGACAGGTATGTGAGGTAAGGGTTAGTCTTGGAGGCCATAAGCTTTCCTAAAGAGATGGGTTTTAAGGCACTTCTTAAAAGATGCAAGACTAGGGGAGAGTCTGATGGCGGTAGGCAGGCTATTCCATAGGAAGGGAGCCGCCCGCGAGAAGTCCTGCAAGCGCGAGTTGGCCGTATGAGTGCGGACAACGGACAGGAGGTGGTCACGGGCAGAACGGAGAGACCGAGAAGGGACATACCTATGGATCTGTGAGGAGATATAAGAGGGGCTAGAGTTGTTCAGTGCTTTATAGGTGTGAGTTAGTACCTTGAATTGACTCCTATAGCATACAGGAAGCCAATGTAAGGACTGGCAGAGGGGTGAGGTGTGAGAGAAACGACTAGAGAGGAAAATCAATCTAGCAGCAGCATTCATTACGGACTGTAAGGGTGCAGTACGGCTATTGGGGAGACCAATCAGGAGAGGGTTACAATAATCCATGCGGGAAATTACTAGAGCATGGACAAGCTCCTTGGTAGTATCTGGTGCAAGAAAGGGGCGGATGCGGGCTATGTTTTTAAGATGGAATCTACAGGATTTGGCAACATGCTGGATGTGAGGCTCAAAGGTGAGACCAGAGTCAAGTATGACGCCAAGACAGCGCGCTTGCAAGGATGGACTGATGTTGGTACCACAAACTTGGAGGGAGAGCGAAAGAGGAGGATCAGTATTAGGAGGAGGAAAGACAAGGAGCTCAGTTTTTGAGAGATTGAGTTTCAGAAAGCGGGAGGACATCCAGTCAGAGATGGAAGAAAGGCAAGCAGTGACACGTTGCAGGACGGCAGGGGAGAGGTCTGGGGAGGAGAGATATAGCTGGGTGTCATCAGCGTACAGGTGGTAGTGAAATCCAAAAGAGGTAATAAGTTTGCCAAGAGAGGCAGTATAAAGAGAAAATAGAAGGGGACCAAGGACGGAGCCTTGGGGAACTCCAACTGAGACAGGGCAAGGGGAGGAGGTATCATTAGAAAAGGAGACACTGAATGAGCGTTGGGAGAGATAAGAGGAAAACCATGAGAGGACAGAGTCACAGAGACCAAGCGATTGAAGAGTTTGAAGAAGGAGAGCATGATCAACGGTGTCAAAGGCCGCTGAGAGGTCAAGAAGAATTAGTATGGAGTAGTGGCCTTTGGATTTAGCTGCGATTAGGTCGTTAGTAACTTTGATAAGGGCAGTCTCTGTAGAGTGGAGAGGGCGGAAGCCAGATTGAAGAGGGTCAAGGAGAGAGTTGGAATTGAGGAAATGAGACACACGGGTAAAGACAAGTCTTTCCAGAAGCTTTGAGGAAAAAGGGAGCAGGGATATGGGACGGTAGTTAGAGGGGGTGGATGGGTCGAGGGATGGTTTTTTTAGTATAGGTACTACAGTGGCATGTTTAAGGTCAGCAGGGACGATGCCAGAGGAGAGCGAGCAGTTGAAGATGTGTGTTAGAGAAGGCACGAGACAAGTGGAGAGAGATCTAATAAGGTGAGATGGGACAGGATCGAGCGGGCAAGTGGTGGGGCGAGAGGAGCAAAGAAGAGCAGCCACCTCTTGGTCAGTAGCTGGGGAGAATGTCTGAAGGGTAGGAAAGGCATGATCTATGTGTGATTGAGAAACAGAAAGGCAAGGAGGGGAGAATTCTTTCCTTAGCTGTTCAATCTTGTCAGTGAAGTAACATGCGAAGTTATCAGCAGTAAGGTTAGTTTTGGGGGTGGCCACAGCAGGGCGAAGAAGAGAATTAAAGGTGTGAAAGAGACGCCTGGGGTTGCGGGAACATGAACTAATGAGAGTGGAAAAATAGGACTGTTTAGCAAGGGCAAGGGCTGCACTGTATGAACACAATATGAATCTATAATGGAGAAAGTCTGATTGTGTACGAGACTTCCTCCAGGAGCTACTTAAATTAGAAGACACAGAACCAATCAGACTTGCCCTGACACAATACTTTGACACAAACAACACTCCAGACACGCCCCCCATGACCATCTGGGAGGCGCACAAATGCGTCGTGAGGGGACACTATATTAGGGCCTGCACACAAAGGAAGAAAGAACACACACAACAGCTTACCACGTTAAACGCACAAATCACCAACCTGGAACAGACCCATAAGCGAAGTCCGGACGAGGACACCTTCCTCCGACTGACGGAGCTCCGACGACAAAGGCGAGACATATTGGCCCAGGGACTCTTACACACCCTTAGGCGATCCGCGCGTTTTTTTTATGAACACTCAGACAAGAGCGGCAGGCTGACCGCTGAGGTTAGAGAAGACTTAGAGCGACCCTTAACGATAGAGGAACTTATTGTGGCGTTGAAACAGTCTAAAACACACAGGGCTCCGGGTCCTGACAGTCTCCCTCTGATATACATACGCACATTCCGAGACATTCTCCTACCTAACCTCCTCCGGGGCCTTAACTCCCTAATCGAAGAGGGCCGCTTCCCCACAGACACCCTAGCTGCCACAGTCACGGTTATACCCAAGGAGGGCAAAGATCCGACGCAATGCTCGAGCTATCGCCCCATATCTTTATTGAATGTGGACCTGAAGCTATTTGCCAAAACCATTGCCCTACGAAATACCTTCCCCACCTGATACACTCAGATCAGGTCGGCTTTATCCCTGGGAGGGAGGAGAGGGATAGCACCATTAAAGCACTAAACATATTACACATCGCTCGGTCGCGTCGGAAGGAACTACTGCTATTATCAACTGACGCAGAAAAAGCTTTTGACCGGGTCGACTGGACGTATCTAGAGAATACACTGGAGCACATGGGATTCGGACCACACATGCTGTCCTGGGTGCTCTCCTTATACACGACTCCCACAGCGAGGGTCCGCATCAATGGTGCTCTGTCGGCCCCCTTCCCGATTCGTAATGGCACCCGGCAGGGATGTCCACTCTCCCCCCTCCTGTTTGTCCTCTCCCTGGAACCATTCCTGGGGGCGGTCAGACGGAATGGGGGAATCACGGGATTCGCTGTGGGGCGCACAGAATACAGAGTAGCAGCTTACGCAGATGACATGCTATTCTTTCTTACGCAGCCACTAATCTCACTGCCGAACCTCCTCGTGTCTTTCCAGGAATTCGGGGAGATCTCCAACCTGAAACTTAACACCGATAAGTCAGAAGCCCTCCACTTACCAACTCCAGGCGACAGCCCGACACACCTCTATGCCCAATACCGATTTAAATGGTGCCACACCAAGCTAAAATACTTAGGAATCTGGTTACCCAAAGACCTGACACTCCTGTACCACCTTAATTACCTGTCGTTGCTGCAATCACTGCAGGCTGACCTCGAGAGGTGGTCCTCGTATTACATCTCTTGGTTTGGCCGTATGAATGCAGTTAAAATGAACGTGCTGCCCCGAATACTCTATTTATTCCAGACGGTGCCAACCACGGTACCTAGAGCCTTCTTTCGCTCCATGTCAACCGCAGTCCGCCGATTTGTCTGGAGCTCCCGCCCTACCCGCACGAAAAGAACCACCCTAGAACTACCAAAACAGATGGGAGGCATGGGATTGCCCTCCATAGAGACGTACCACCGCGCCGCACACCTTCACAGACTCACTGATTGGCTCGTACAACAACCCTCAAAACAGTGGGTGACCCTGGAACTAGAGCAGGCAGCTAAATCTATCCCCTCCAAACTTTGGCTACACACCACCACTAACTCAGACCTACGCTCCAATAACCCCTTAATAGATGCCACGCTTCGAGTATTGATGGCTTCCCGCTACCGACTTCAATTAACCTCCTCGCCTAGCCCCCTCACGCCCATCACACACAACCCGGACCTTGCCGATTCCCTCCACCTAGGCGATTTAGCCGGCCTCCAAGGGTCCGACTGGACATACCTACATCAGTGGCTCGGCCCACGAGGACTCAAAACTCTCGGAGACCTATGCCCTGACAGAACGCCTACGCTGCTCGATCAGTTTAGGTACCACCAAGTCAAAACATATTATCAAACTCTAACGGGACGAGGGCACCTACACAGACCCCTCACTAGCTTTGAACTCCTGTGCACACGCCGCTCACACACTCCCAGGGGCATCTCGACACTATACGCCCTACTCATAGCCCAGACTAGGGACGACGTGGTGCTTAGATTCAAGACCCATTGGGAGGCTGACTCAGGAGAAACCCTAACCACACAGGACTGGGACAAGATCTTCACCCTCACACATAAAAGCACAATCAACACAAAATTTCAGGAACTGAATTACAAAATCTTAACCCGATGGTATAGGTCCCCCGACATACTTCATCGCATGCAAGAAAACACACCAGACACCTGCTGGAGATGCAGCTCTCACCCCGGCACATACCACCACATATGGTGGACGTGCCCTAAGATCATCCCATACTGGGAAAGGATCAGAGGAGATATACGCACAATCACGGGCGCAGAGATGCCCTTAAACCCCCTGACAATGCTATTGCACCACACCCCCACACCCCTAAAAGCATATAAGAAGTCTATTACGCTACTGCTCCTTAATGCTGCCAAGTCCCTCATCCCAGCGATGTGGAAGCAGACAGGGACTCCCACCCTCCAGCAATGGATAGCCAAGGTGGAAGATATTCATTCTATGGAATCACTAACAGCCGATCTCCATGGGAGACAGGAGCAATGTGCACTGACCTGGTATCCGTGGGCGACATACTTAGCCAACAGATTACAGACCCCAAGTACGACACTCCAAGAGCCCGCAGACACACCAAACACACCAGCCCCCTGACGGGACCTCTGACAGTAAACCCCTCCACCCCTCGACTGAGACAGACGGCAGAGAATATTTGACCATGACCAGGTAAAAAAATACACTATAGGCGCTACCAGCCCTGACTTAGGAGAGACTCGCTCAATAACGAGCGGACGCAGACAGTTCTCACGAGCTACCCGTTCTCGACACGACTACTAGGGAAACACACCAAGACAAGGTACTAAACACGGGAGGTGGAAGCCCCCTATCGAAATGTAATAGAGCGAAAACATAACGCTAAACTACAATCATGACACTAGACAGCCTTGCATGCAAACTAGCAAGTTTCTAAGAGTGCCCGACTAGGCTCCTGAAACCCTCGACACATCGAGGTTTATAGAACCCATTGCAGGAGTAGACACTATTGCCCAGTCTAACGCTCACCACCCCTAATTATACTCGACTAGGGCATCCATCGGCTAATAGTCTCCTAATATTCGGAAAGTTACGACGTTAAAATGTTACCTATACCGCTGAGCTATAACTCACCCACTGCTCTACATGTAAAATGACCAATGATAAATGAAAAATATAGGAGGGTACAGGGAGGGAAGATACGAAAGGTATTGCTACCCACAGATATGTAAATGCATAGCACCGTGTTACCACAAAGCCAACAAGACACCAGAAAGAAAGAAATAAAAAGAATAAAAAAATCGCCACTATTGCAACTCCATCAGTACTGTATACTCAATATATGCCACTGGGAAGTGGCCATGTGTAAATAATTTATAATACAGTATCTACGAACATATGGAGGAATTAAATAAATCACCAATATTGAAACTCAATCAATATTGTATACTCAATATATGCCACTAAAAGATGGCCATGTATAGATTATTTATGGTACAGCATCTATGAACATATGACACAGAAGCTGTAAATCAAATATGAAGATACAAAGTCACTTCGCAAAATCTAAACACAAGGAAGTGACTATTTAAAGTGATACAACAATTATAGACATCTTCTACTGTGTAAAGAATATAGTTACTTGGCCAAGTGAAAACCAATGATGATTAAAATATTTATTCTATGGTTGTATATATATATATATACACACACCAATAGTGTACACATATAGGCACTCTGTATTATTAATATGAACCATGTACACATACAGAGTTTACTATAGGAGAAAACTATTAACAATAGAAGAAGGTATATCAATGTATATATAATGCATGTATCCATCTCTATGCCCCGTATGAGACCCTTATATTTGTATCTAGATTAAAAGAAAATAAAGAAAATAAAGAATTGTGATAAACAAAACACTGCACACGCTATATTACAAAATTTACAAGTATATCCGGCATATTAAACATATTTACAAAAGTATATACATATACATACAAATAGTATGTTAGATAGAATGAGACGCTTGGGTATATTGATTGTATCTCAGACCAAGTGGTCCTATGATCCATTAATCTACTATAAAGGGTGTATACGAAAAACCCTTGTTTAATCCAAGCGGTGACAGGGTTTTGAGCTTATAGATCCAAAAGCTCTCCCTTTGTAGTAATCTTTTGTCTAGATCACCACCTCTTGGTCCAAGTGTAACTCTTTCAATGCCACAAAATCTAATCCCTTCAGAAGAACCCCCATGGTGTAGTTTCAAATGTTTAGAAACTGGAGTGTCTATTTGTCTTCTGGGGTTAACTGAGTTCACATGTTCCCCTATTCTCAATTTAAACCTGCGGGAAGTTTTTCCCACATAGAGTTTATTGCATGAACATGTAAGTAGATATACAAGGCCTTTGGACTGGCAATTGAAAAAGTTTTTAACTTTAAATTCCTGATTCCCTGAAGAATCTGGAAAAGTTTTGGAAGGTCGGCGTATGAACTTACACGCCTTACATTTTCCACATTGGTATGTACCTAAGACTGAAGACTTCAGCCATGTTGTTTTCTGAGGTACGCTTTTAAGATGGCTAGGGACCAAAATATCCTTGATATTGCGGCCCCTTCTTGCTGTCACCGATGCCCTGGGTGAACTACAGAGAAAACATCCCTATTTCTTCTGATGAAATCCCTGACCTCTTGTTTCTGATGTACAGACAGAGTAAGTTCACCTCTGGCTCTATTGGAGGTTCTGAAGATTTTAAAGCAACTAGGGCCCCCTGTCCCTCCAAGGCTTTAACAGATTAATATGATACAGTTGTTCAGGCTTTCGTCTTCCTGGTTGTCTAACTTTATAATTGACATCACTGACTCTTTCTATTATTTGATATGGTCCATGCCAAGTTGCAAGGAACTTGCTCTCCACGGTAGGGATCAGAACCAATACCTTGTCTCCAGGTTGGAACACTCTGACTCTAGCATTACGATTATAGCTGTTTTTCTGAGCCTGCTGGGCTTCCAGAATGTGTTCCCTGACAATAACATGACAGTGGCCATTCTATCCTGCATTTGAGCAATATGTTCAATCACACTCCTGTGAGGAGTAGTCTCCTGTTCCCAGGTCTCCTTAGCTATATCTAGTATTCCCCGGGGATGTCGCCCATATAACAATTCAAAAGGAGAGAAGCCTGTGGAGGCCTGTGGAACTTCCCTAATGGAAAATAGCAGATATGGCAATAAAAAATCCCAATTTTAAAAACCCCATCTGCATCAATTACTTTGCGCAACATACTCTTAAGGGTTTTGTTGAACCTCTCTACTAAACCATCAGTCTGTGGGTGGTATACTGAAGTCTTAAAGGGACACTCTAGGCACCCAGACCACTTCTGCTCATTGGAGTGGTCTGGGTGCCAACTCCCACTACCCTTAACCCTGCAAGTGTAATTATTGCAGTTTTTCATAAACTGCAATAATTACATTGCAGGGTTAACTCCACCTCTAGTGGCTGTCTACTAGACAGCCACTAGAGGTCACTTCCTGGGTTCTAGCACAGGAAACCTGTGCTAGAGCGTTGCTGGACGTCCTCACGCTGTGTGAGGACCTCCAGCGTCGCTCAAAACCCCATAGGAACGCGTTGAAATGATTTTTCAATGCTTTCCTATGGGGAGACGTAATGCGCATGCGCGGCATTTCCGCGCATGCGCATTACGTCTCCTCGGCCGGTGGGCGAGATCAGTCTCGCCCACCGGCCGACACAATCACTGGGAGGAGCGCCGCGGAGGCGGAGACAGCGGCGAGGGACATCGCCGCTGTCCCAGGTAAGTGACTGAAGGGGTTTTCACCCCTTCAGTAACCGGGGATTGGTGGGTGGGAGGGAGAGGGACTGTCCAGTGCCAGAAAAACGGATCGTTTTTCTGGCACTGGAGTTTCCCTTTAAGATGTTTAACCTGCAAGAGCCTGCACAACTCTTTTGTGACTCTGGACATGAAAGGGGTCCCCTGGTCTGTCAGGATTTCTTTGGGGATACCCACCCTACTGAACATCAACATAAGTTCCTTAGCTATTGACTTTGCAGAGGTATTACACAAGGGTATGGCCTCAGGGTATCGAGTAGCATAGTCCAAGATGACTAGTATATACTGGTTCCCCCTAGCGGATTTTACCAGTGGCCCTACTAAGTCCATAGCGATCCTTTCAAAAGGCACATCAATTATGGGTAAGGGTACAAGTGGACTACGAAAAGCTTTAAAAGGAGCCCTGTACTGGCACTCAGGACAGGAGGAGCAGTAGTTAGTTATCGCAGCAAAAACTCCAGGCTAGTAGAATCTTCTAAGGACCCTCTCTCTAGTTTTTTCGACTCCCAAGTGTCCCCCTAATATGTGGCTGTGAGCCAACTTTAGTACGTTTTTTGGTAAGTCTGGGGAACCAACAGCTGCTTAATAATATCTGAATCTTTCTTTTCTACACGGTACATTAGGTAATTTTGTACTTCAAAATAGGGAAACGGCAATGCTTCCCCTGGTTGAGTAGCAACCCCATTTACCACTTTAATATTATTTCTAGCGGTCACTAAAGTGGGATCTTCCCACTGAGCACTTTTAAAGTTACCTGGACTGATCCCAACATCAAATAAGTCATTGTCCTGCTCTGCAGTGCTAATAGGCTCCTCAGTAGTTTGAACTGGGTTATCTCCCACTAAAACTGGTTTAGGGCAGTATTTTTTCCTTCTCCTTCTTTGTCTGTTACAGTGGTCAAAATCTAAGTCAATATTGTTGAATGAGGAGGGGCGTGGCCGGACCGTGCATGGAGATGGACGTGTAGTGCTCTAGCTCCTCGCCCCGTGCCGCTAAAATAGCAATAATTGTGCCGAACACCGACCTAGCATGGTTCGCAACAAGAAGCTTATGTCCCTGGGCACACCATCTACAAGCTCTCCGCACAAACCTACGGGCACGATGGATGATTTTGTGTCCTCGCAGGCCGAGCCCTGAGCCGCCAATGCAGCAGACAAGATGGCGCCGGTCTCTCCGGGCGCGGGAAACCTAGGAGCAGCAGCAGAAGGGGAGGATGCACTCACCTTAATCTGCCAGGAATTGGCAGCAATTTCGGACCGCATGCTCACGAAGACAGACACCGGGAGCCTCCTACAGGAACTCCGGGCAGTGGTGCGGGAGGAGCTGGCGGCCTTGCGCGCCAACCTGAACACAGTCGAGGTGCTCGTGGAAGCCCTGGAGACTGAGGCGTAGGCCAGCCAAACCCAACACAGAGCTGTAGAACTGGCCGCCACGCGCCAAGGCAATCTCCTACTCACCCTGTGCCGCCAGGTAGAGGACCTGGAGAACCGAAGCCGCCGGCACAACATCCGGATCCGCGGCTTACCAGAGCCGGACTCCACTCCTCTGCCGGAGGCGGTCCGGGCCCTCTTCACTCAAATCCTGGGCAAGGAGTCCCCGGCGGACATACAATTCGATAGAGTGCACCGAGCCCTTGTTCCCCAGTGCCAAGATGGGAGACCCAGGGATGTCCTTTGCTGCCTC
Organism: Pelobates fuscus; assembly: GCF_036172605.1. Taxonomy (NCBI): domain Eukaryota; kingdom Metazoa; phylum Chordata; class Amphibia; order Anura; family Pelobatidae; genus Pelobates; species Pelobates fuscus. Next base: position 261,889,268 of record NC_086319.1, on the reverse strand, counting down.
CACGCCTATAGCCTAAAGGAGTCGTTAATGTCTGCTACTAGAGGCATGGACAAGATTAACTTCCAGGGCTCCGAGGTGGCGCTCTACCAGGACCTTTCCAGCTTGATCCTGGACGCACGGAGGGTACTCCGTCCACTGACCGCAGCCCTCCGCGACAGGAACATCGCCTACCGCTGGGGCTTCCCCTTCAGCCTACAGGTCAAGAACGGCAACTTCGGTGCAGAGGACCCTCCGCATCCCACCTATCCGCATCCGGAACTGGCTGCTGGAGACACCGCTGGCACCGAGGGGGGGGGGGGTTGGGGTTGTGGGGGTGGGGGGGGTTGTGGGACGTTGGGGGCAAGAACGCTGTGTACCCTGATCCTGGGGCAGGTAGACGCTCAGCACTGGAACCGAGCCCCCACTGCGTGACCCTGGTGACCCCAGGGCGGTTCTTCTCTCCTGCCTGAACTGTGTTTGCAATTTTTTATTTACTTAGAACCAAGTTTCAACCTAGTTATCATTGCTTGTTCAATACCGCGGCTGACGGCCGGGGGTAGGGGGGGGAAACAGAGAGTACCTGGGACTTTACTTTACCTCCTTTACTGTTTATTTGCACTCGAGTGACATAGCTCATTTGCCTGCGCGGTTACCGCGCACGACCCCCCAGGACTGACTGCGGGCATTAACGGTAAGGGAGACGAGGGTGGAGTCATGTATAGGGGTGGAAACTCCCCTCTGAAGGGTACCCCTTCTCACACGGTCAAGGTCCTTTCTCTCTCTTACACCACTGAACTAGGACGCATTGTAGACAGACTATGTGGACTGGTTCCCTGCCTCTCTCCGACACCCAACTACCTCCTACTGGTCAGCGCATCCCTCTCGCCCCCGCCCACGGTGGTCCCCCGTGCCCTCTGCCCTCCCCGTCCCTTGCTGGGAATCCGATGGCTCGGTCAGGTAGTGGGGGGTTTAGCTGAACTCCCCGGAGCGACGCTCCCACTTGCTGCGGACTCTATGGGCCGCTAGGGCTTCGGTGGCTGTTCCTGCAGGAGACCCATTTTAAGGGGCCGAACCCACCCGCTCTGCGGGACGCGCGATTCCCGACTGGGTTCTTCGCCAACCACCCGGACTCTAAAAGAGCCGGAGTGGCGATTCTCTTCGCCCGACATACACCTTTCCTCTGCGTTGAGGGGATGGCGGACCCGAATGGGCGCTACCTATTTCTTAAGGGCACCATTGCGGATAAGAAATACACGTTTGCCTCCCTGTACGCCCCAAATACGAACCAACACCGCTTTATTGCGAGGACTCTGAAGCTGCTGGACCGTTTCCGGGACAGGCTCCTAGTGGTGGCGGGAGACCTTAATGTCCCGTTGGAGCCCTGATGGGACACGTCCAAAGGCCATTCTGCGCACTCAGACACCTGCCGGAGGGTTACTAGGGGTGCACTCCGTGAGACGGGCCTGGCAGATACCTGGCGGGTCCTACACCCGTAGGGAAAGGACTTCTCCTACTACTCCACGGTTCACCGAGGATACAGTCGCCTGGACTACATTTTTGTCTCCCAGGAATATCTCCATCTCCTCCAAACGAGCGACATCCAAATGGCGGTCTGGACGGACCACTCCCCGATCCTGACCACGATCCGCTCCCCCTTAATCAAACCCAGCAGCACGCAATGGAGGCTCAATCAGCAGGTACTACGGGACTCGCTGGTGGTCACGGACACAGCGGCCGTCTTACGCCAATACTTCGAAACCAACACCACACCGGACGTCGCACCGCTGATGAGATGGGAAGCGCATAAATGCGTAGTCCGCGGCCATTTTATCAAACTCTGCACCACGCGCAAAAAGGAACACCAGAGACGACTGGCGGACCTATACGCAAGGGCCGCGCACCTAGATCGGGAGCATAAGGTGGCCCCCTCGGATGACGCCTACCGGGCACTACTGGAAGCGCGCAGGGAGCTGAAGACGCTCCTCACACAACAACTGACCCACACGCTACGCAAATCGCGCAGGTACATCTACGAACATTCTAATAAGTGCGCCCGCATGCTAGCCAAAATGCTACAAAAGGAAAGGAGACTAGCACAGATCACCGCGCTCCGGACGAAGGGAGGCGTCGTCACGAGATTGCCGGATCGCATAGTCGCGGAATTCCAGGGGTTCTACTCAAGTCCCCCCTCCTATCTGATGCATTCCCTATAATAGCACCCACTGGGACCACGAACGGTGCCGCGGGTCACGATGGCTCAGCGGAGGCATACCAGATAGTCGCCCGATGCCAGACCTCTACCAGCTCTGGCCCATAATAGAGGTCTGACGGGCTGTCTTGCCTCGTGAGGTAACTATCGTGTAAGGGTGGAAGTCAAATCCCACACTATAGCCCCCCCTTTCATGCAAAAGATGCCAATAGGTGCGCTGTCTCAGCACCCTGAGTGGCCGATACGACATGAACGGCAACACGATTACAAAGTTGCACTGCTGGACCCTTTAAGGTCATACAAACCACCTGCGCATTCAAAGTTTCTTGACTACTCCCGATCAGGGGATCGGAACTTAGATCACAGTGAATCCCCTGCCGAGCCAAGGCAAGTGGGAAAAAAGCCACCCAAGGGAAGGTCAGGGCACGACTGCGGGTCACTAGACAGCCACTATGACTCTAGGCAGCCCTGCTGGTTATCTGGGAGGTCCCCACGCAAACACTAGCCACGTTTCTGCACCACCCAATACAGCAACGTGGGACCCCCCTATATATATAGAAGCGGGTACTTTAGTCAAACACACACTCTTAGTGCCTACTTGTTTTTTTCCCAGGGCCAGACTGTGAGCATTCATGTACTGCTCTTAGTGTTGGGGTGTCGCACTAAATCTTCTTGCAACCGTTGTACAGAACAGTGAATAAGCAAAGATTCCAAACAACATAAAATGAAAAATAAAGATTGTTAAAAAAAATATTGGTGAAAGGGAACACGATATCTTCAGCAGACTGACTTATTTCTGATGAACTTTTGCTCGTCTTTTCTACAGCTGCCCATAATTTTAAAAAATGGGGAAAATCTCTACCTATCACCACCTCATGGGCTAATCTAGGTACTACACCCACTTGGTACTTTAAAGTCCCATACTGGGTTCCAATATTTACTTCTGCAGTGGGGTATTCTTTTTTATCACCATGAACACAGATAATGCCTATTTTCTGAACATGATCAGGTTTTACACAAGGTATTACAGACTCTGCTACCAATGTAACCATACTTCCTGAATCAAGTAATGCTCTAGACATTTCTCCATTCACAGTTACACAGCACTTATGAGGGTTATTATCAAAGTCTTTATTATCAGAACCATAACAGTTGAACAAAAAGGAATGGGCTCCCTCATCTTTGCCCATATTGCATTCCATAGGTTCATCCTTCAAAGGACAGTCCTTGGCCATATGACCATCCTCTTTGCACTTGAAACATTTGACAGTATAATCTGACCACCAATTAGTTCCTCTACCAGGCCTGTAGACCTTGATGCCCCCCCTGGTGTTTTGTGTATAGAGCTGCAGCTCTTCAGCTCCCCTTAAACCTTGAACAGTCTTACCAGGTCTTGCAGAATCTTGGGGTTTAGGATTGCGGGGGTTTTCCTGTGAAGTAGGACGTAGCAGTTCTCCTGCAGCCACATATCTTTCCACCAAGGCAATCAGTTGGTCTGCTGTATGGGGATCACTTTGGCTGACTCAGCGACGCAGGCAGCTGGTAAACCACACAAAAAACGGTACATTACTAAGGTTTCCACAATGTGGCTAGCTGAATGGATTTCAGGTTGTAGCCATTTTCGTGCGAGGTGTATAAGGTCAGAAGAATATGACCATGAGTGGAACCTTTGGGCACGTACTGCAGAGGTTACACCCAGTCGTGCCAAGATTTCAGCTTTCAATTTGCTGTAGTTACTTGCATCCGCTGGTTCTAGGTCATAATATGCCTTCTGCGGCTCTCCACTTAGGAACGGTGCCAGAATGCTTGCCCACTCATCAACCGGCCATCCCTCCCTCTCAGCAGTGCGTTCAAATGCCAGAAGGTACGCCTCAATATCATCTGATGCAGTCATTTTCTGAAGGTAGTGGCTCGCCCGAATCACCTTTGGCCCCTGGTATCTTCCATCAGGGTCTCCATTCAGCTTTTCAGAGATAGCTTGGATTTCCTGATGTAGTCCCTGGGTGACTTTTTGCTGCTCCTCACGGGCTACTTTAAACATCTCAGCTTGTGTCACAGCAATCTGTTTCACCAAAGACTCATTGCACTCCATCTGTGTTTTGGCCAGGACTTTATTACACTCTGCCTGGGCCAGCACCAGTTGCTGCAGGGCTGCACTGGTTTCTGCAGCACTCCTGTTAGCTTCCTGTTGCATAGAGGTAGATTGGATCAGAGCCTTGATAACTTCCTCCATGTTGAGCTTTAAATGACTTCTACCCTCAGGCTTACGTGGCTGCCCGCATTCTCCATCATATGTAACACACCACCTCTTTTCCAGGTAGGATTTTGTCACAGATCTTGTAACCACAGCCTTCTAGGGTAATGAAAGTCCAGGACACATCCAGCTCAGTTTTTCAGCTTTATTCAGTGAAATATATATATAGGTGTTTCAAAAGTGAAAAATAAACAAAACAAAATTCCTTGCTCTTGCATGAGCACTTACTATACACAGCAAATCCCCTATCTAGAATTGGGTGGCTTTCCCACTTGCCAATTTACAAAAAGTATAATTTCAAGACACCATTCCTCTGGCTTTTCCTCCTCACCCTGCAGCATGCTGATCCCTTATTTTTAAAAGCCTGCTAGCTAATTGATCAGATACAGGTGAGGTGCAATTAGACATAAGTGATACTACTAAGCAAAATAAAAGTTCTGATTCGACTGTTACAAAGCAGCTGGTGGTATTGAAGCACTGGCCCACCCTGCTCTCCAAGTGCTCCGCCCCAGGGACCCATACCGTGGTTTGCAGAGTACCAGTAATGCATCTTGCAAACCTAACATCTCTCCCTGGGACATTTAACTCTCAAACCTCAGTAAATCAGGCTGTTCAGTAAATCAGGCCTAATTTATATGCCATCAACTACCAAACCACATTTTCTCTCACAAAAGCCAAAGTCAAAAAACAGAAATATACACTCAGGAACACAATCTCGGACAACCAATAGGGAAACCATGACAGGGCAATGAGTAAAAGTAAAATTGAGCTTAAATAAGTGCTTTATAGTTCTGATTGGCCGAAAACGGCGCTTGACCCCAAAACGTGCGCGCGCTGACATTGTCATTAACGTGGACAGTCAGGGGGTATAATTTGGCGTGGATCCGCAGAGGCCGGTGTCCATCAACATGTTGCAGACGTACGGCCGCTGGGCGCAAATACCGCAAGGTGAGGAGGAATATGTTACATTCAGGAGTTTATCCTGCGCTCCCTTGAATCCTCGTTCGACTCCTTTGCGAGGGTCGCGGCCTCCGCGAGCCATAAATGCCAGCATCAGCTGGTCAAATTAGGGGTTGCAGCGACTTTGTCAGCTAAGTTGGGGCGAGGGCATTCCGACCTCATGTGTTTATGCATGTCTTTGTTCAGAGATATTCACAACCAGAAATGCATAAAATTCACCAGACGTTCCGGGGGTGACCAGTCTCTGGAGCAAGGGTGGCGTATTTACCACGGGTCAAACATTTGTTAACCGGTGGTATCTGGGAAAATTTCCGAGTCCTCCTAGGAAAGGGACTCCCCTTCAGCCATAACGCTTTTACTCTGGGGCTCACCCAGGAGTGATTCAGTGACAAAAGCCGAGTCCGACTGTGGCGTAGAGCCCCACGCTGCCTCATCTGAATCAGATTCCTTTGTTTGCCATTCTTCCAAGACGGACAGTGTGTGAGGGAGGTCATGTTCCTCATCCGAGTAAACTACAGGCGTCGGTTTCGGTACCAATTGTGCCGGCTGCTTACCCCGTCTTACAGGTGCCTTGCCCTTAGATTTTTTTTAGCCCTGGAACTTTTTCGCCTTTCCAGTGGCGATTCTGAGGGCGAGAGAGGTCCCTGGAGGAGTCAGAGTCCTCAGAGTCTGCGACATAGTGAGTCAGTTTCGAGGCGGACTGAGTGGGGCCGTGTTCCGCTGGAAATGCCTTGGAGAACGCCTTCACCATAGAGGCAGCTACTGCCGTGGCAATCATAGCCCGGAGTCTTCCATGGCGACTTAATATAGGAGAGTGGGACACTGGACACCGTGGCACAAAGGGTAGTAGAGGCTTAGGGACCAGGAGGGGAGGTAAGCAGACAGCTGAGTGAACCTGTATTACTAGTAGTAGGCCACAGGCCTGTAAGCAGAGCGGAGTATTGTGTAATTATCACTGGGGCTCACCTAAGAAAATAAAACCTGCATCAACAGGCTCAGCTCAGCAGCACATAAAAAGGGGGCTCACCCCTCCCAGAATAAGGGATACAGCGCAACTGGATAACCAACCCCACAGTGCAGAGCACCAACCTTAATCCTGGTCCCAACTGAATCTCAAGAGGAAAGGGAAACAGCAGAGTTTGAAGCAGGGTATCACAGCAGAACCGCAGTGTATTCAAAATGGCCACCATGAGATGAGCCAAGAAAAACGCAGGGAAAAGTCCTGAACATTCAGGCCGCAAACAAGAAGCCATTCGCGGCATAGAGTTTGGGAGTTAGAGGGAACTATGCTAGATGCGAACGTGAATAAGAGAGCCGGTTTGGGAGCCAAACACACAAACGTTCAGTGTTCAGTGGCACGAACAGATGGAAAAATGCACGTGTTAGAGACCAGTGCAATAGCTGTGCCCACATAACACTGTGAAAAACCCCCAACGAAACCCCCTCAGATCCTAACAATAGGGTTAATGATGCCCCAGGGAGCAAGAGAGGGTGGGTGAGGACGGACCCCAACACCCCAAGGGGTAATACGAGAGAAAAGCGTGTGACAGTAAAATGGCACAGCAAAGAAACAAGAAGTAATATAAATAAAGGGATGGAATGAAGTAGAGGGAAGAATAAGGGGTGAAAGTCAATAAAATAAACCCACAGTTACAGCTAAACAAGCAGGAGTAACAAATGAGGTACTTATCTTGGTGGAGCGGCAAAGAAAGAGAAAGTGTTTCGCATATGTGTTCCATTATATACACTCTGACTGCTTCTGATTGGTTCTTTATTTCTCTTGGATTTTTTCTTTGCTGCTGTAGAGTTACTAAAGAAAGTTAATGCAAATCTGAAGCCTCCTATCATGCTATAAAATTGCTAGTAAGAAAGGTGTATGTCAACATGTAAGATTTGGCAGTAAAATGCAAGTAGTAAAAAACAAAAAAAAACTAATTTTTTGTTTAGGTAAGGAAGGTTAGGTTAATATTAGTTAAGATGGTTGGGTTTCTGTACATAAATCTATTTTTTTTTCTATTCTTTATTTTGTTTGTGCATAGGATTAACAATAACTATATTGCATTTGACGCCACAACTGCTTTTTTTGGTTTTCAACAAGGAAATCAGTATGGCTTAGTTTAGACCTGCACAGTTTTTAGTAAGTTATTCAAGCATAGCGTGTCCGCTATAAGAGGACAGTGATGGTGAGCATGTTGTACATTGTACAGTTAGTATATTCATTCGTGTAGCAGCTGAAGGCATTCTGAGTTTAGTACAGTGTGATATAACATATTAACCAGGCTCAACGCAGTTATACTATGATTACAAAAGAAAACTTGTGTGTCGTTAGTAGTTCCTATTTGTCTAGCATTCACTCGTTGGTTTACGACATTTGAGAACTTTCTGTGTGTTGGTGGGTCCTGGTGTGCGTGGGGATGATGTGGATTGTGCCCCTTAGCCTTCAGGTGTGGTATTGGTGTTGAGCATAGGGCCTAAGTGTTTCGTATTTGGGTGTTTTTATTGTTTTCGTGCCCTGCATGCCAGGTGGTTGCGTACGTGGTACAAGTGAGTTTTATGACCCCTAACCAAAAGGGGGTCGTGGGGGGGGGGGAGAGGTGAGTGGTGATTGCTGCTGTGTGGGCCTCGTTTGCGGTGGTGGTCAGTGTAAGGTGTAGGCTAGCCTCCAGTGGGCGTGTTGACCTTCGGTGTATAGCACCCCGGGGGGGGGGGGGGAGGGGGACTTTGTGAAACTGGGAGATGTAACCTAAACAAAAAGACATTCAATAACTCTATTGTATTAACTAAACAAGTAGGTAAACGTTGCGCCTGTGCGCTGTTAGTCATGTGGCATCTATCTGAGCACCTCTTCCTCTGGGTGTGAAGGGGACAGTCCTTGTTGGGTCCCAGTTATGAGAGGTGGTGGGTGCATCACGTGTGCCAGGTTCCAGTAGGTCACATTGGCATCACGTAGGCGGCAGGTCACTGGGCCCAGGGATCTCCTTCACTGAAGGGTGGACATGGTCAGGTCCTGGTAGAAAGTGAGACTGGCATTTTCAAAGTCTAGTGGTGTTTTGCCTCTTGTAGCGGCAAAAATGTTGTTTCTATCCGCTAAGGTTTGGCACCGCAGGATCACGACGGTGTTTGTTAGGGGAGGTACCTGTGTCAGTTTACTGGTGCGAAAGATCCCTGCAAAGGTCAGCTTCTTTGCCTGTGAGTGTGGTTGTAAGGTTGCAAAGAGGCGTCTGAGGTAGTGTGGTAATTCAGACTGACTTACATAGTCGGGGATGCCTCTTATTTTTACATTGTTTCTGCGGCTTCTGTATTCTGCCGCATCCAGTTTGTTAAGCAGAGCAGAATGGGAGGTTTGAAGTTGCAAAGGCCTCTCACCTCTTGCTGCACATCCAAAATGTCCTCCTCCGTGGTTTGCACGCGGTCTGTCACCGCCTGCACCTCGGTGCGCATCAAGACCATATCCGCCGTGGACATCTTTTTCAGCTCTGCCAGGAGGTTCCTAATATCTAGTTTGGTGGTTGGGGTTAGTGCGTCGGGGTCCGGCTGCACGTCCACGTGTGACTGTGGGTCTATGATTACCCCTGATGGTTGCTCTGATCCTGCTAAGCTGGTGTCCTGTTCAGGCATGGCGGCCATCTTTGGGGCCGCTGGGCGCTGCAGCTTTGTGCTGATGTCCTGGGTGTTTGTGCCTCCGTCCCATGTTTGACGGGTCGGTTGTCCCTCTCTCCAAGGGTGGTGTAGCGGCTGGGATCACCGCGTTGCGTAGCACTGCTTCAAAGGCTTCGTATGCTGGGTAGGCCCTGACCTTGCGGCGTATTTTCTTGCCCGTCTGTGGGAATTGGAAGGGCATCGGTCGGTCAGTACCGTTTCCCTCTTGCTCTGCTGTGTGTTTTCCTGACTGGGTCGGCTTGTCCGGCTCAGTTTGCCGTTGATTTTCCTCCGGTTTGGCCGGAGCTCACACGATTTGCATCCGCTCAGGTCTGTGGCTAAGCACCGCCCCCTTCTGTATATAAATCTTGTTTCACTGTTAGTTTGTATAATTAAACTTTTTATTAGTGGTTTTTGTTTTTAACCCCTTAAGGACCGCTGACGGTTCAGGACCGTCAGCGGTAAAACGTGCGTTTGGACCGCTGACGGTCCTGAACCGTCATAACGGTTTTGGGCAACTTACCTGATCGCCGTCGGTCCCACGGCGGCGATCAGCTCTCCTCCCGGTCCAGGGGGACTGCCTGTCTGCCCGGGCAGTCCCCCCTCGGCAGATCAGGACCCCACGGCCATGTGATCACTCGATCACATGACCGCAATAGGGGTCTTTGTATCTGCCTGCAGGGGGACTGTCTGTGCTGACAGGCAGTCTCCCTGCAAGTGAAAAATCATAAAATAAAGTGTAAAACAAAAAAATCTGTGTAAAAAAAATTATAATATGTGTATATATATATGATATATATACATGTATTATATCTATATATACCTATATATAATATATGTATATATATCATATATATAATGTCACACTAAGTGTATTTTTATATTTATATATACGTATATTAATATAAAAATACACTTATATTTAAAATACACACGAATATATACAATATATATAATAACTATATATATGGTATATATATATTATTATAAAATACAAATAATATGTTAATAAAAATAAATAACAAAAAATAAAAATAATTTTTAATAATTAAAAAAAATTATATATATATATTCAATTTTATTCTAACAGTATTTTGATATTGATATATATATATTTATATCAAAATACACTTAGAATGTAATGATATATATATCTATGTATAAATAAATAAATAAAAATAATACGAAATATACATATGTCCACATACAAAATTACATTCATAATTTCATAAATATACACGTAGACGTCAAATATATAAATATGTATATATATTAAAATTCTACGTGCATATTTATGTAATATTTTTACCTAATTAAGTAATTTTAATGATTGCAATTTGAGGGACCTGCCTGCCAACCCAGGCCAAAAGTCCAGAGAATTTAATTTGCTAGCACTGTGCTTAACCCTGTAACTTTCTATGACACCCTAAATCCTGTACATGGGGGTACTGTTTTACTCGGGAGACTTCGCTGAACACAAATATTAGTGTTTCAAAACAGTAAAACATATCACAGCGATGATATTGTCAGTGAAAGTGAAGTTTTTTGCATTTTTCACACACAAACAGCTCTTTCACTGAGGATATTATTGCTGTGATATATTTTACTGTTCTGATACACTAATATTTGTGTTCAGCGAAGTCTCCTGATTATAACAGTACCCCACATGTAGAGGTTTTATAGTGTTTGTGAAAGTTACAGGGTCAAATATAAGGCTTGATTTTACTTTTTTTTTTTTTTTATTGAAATTTGTCAGATTGGTTAGGTTGCCTTTGAGAGCGTATGGTAACCAAGGAATGAGAATTAGCCCCATGATGGCATACCATTTGCAAAAGAAGACAACCCAAGGTATTGCAAATGGGGTATGTTCAGCCTTTTTTAGTAGCCACTTAGTCACAAACACCGGCCAAAGTTAGCGGTTTTTGCATTTTTAACACACAAACAAATATAATTGCTAACTTTGGCCAGTGTTTGTGACTAGGTGGCTACTAAAAAAGACTGGACATACCCCATTTTAAATACCATGGGTTGTCTACTTTAAAAAATATGTACATGTTAGGTGTGTTTCGGGGATTTATGACAGATAACGGTGTAACAATGTCACTATTGATACATTTAAAATATATATATATTGAAACAGCAATTTCCTACTTGTATTTATAGGCCTATAACTTGCAAAAAAAAGCAATAAAGCATGTAAACACTGGGTGTTTTTAAACTCGGGACAAAATTTTGAATCTATTTAGCAGTTTTTTTCATTAGGTTTTGTAGATAAGTAAAAGATTTTTCAAGTAAAAGTCCAAAAACATGTATTTTTTTTTATTTTTCACCATATTTTATTATTTTTTTTAAATACAATATATGACATAATATAAATACTGGTATGTAAAGAAAGCCCTTCTTGTCGTGAAAAAAACAATATATAACTTGTATGGAAACCGTAAATGAGAGAGCGGAAAATTACAGCTAAACACAAACACCACAAAAGTGTTAAAACTGCTCTGGTCCTTAACGTACAAACATCGCAAAAACAGGCCGGTCCTGAAGGGGTTAACAATACAGCAGGAGAATCAACAAAAAGAGATATGCATTTGTGTACATATCCAGGATGACACAACATGCAAATATATTAAACAAAGAACAGAACAAAGTTACAAAAGTATAAAAGGGCTGAGTTTTTGTCCACACCATTTGGGGTGTGAAGAAAAGCAAAGTTTCAGAAAGAACATGAAAAGAGGGACATGAGAAAGAAAGCAGATAATGAGCTAATTAGGCCCATCTTAATTGTCAGCACCAGGCCCACTGGGCTCTTAATCTGGCCCTGGATATAGTAAGCTTGACTGTGAGTCATTGTGAGCCTGTGTATAGCGTGCGTGTCTGTGTGTCAGTGTGAGCTTGTCTATATCGATAGGGTAGTCTTATATTCAGGCCTTTTTTTTTTTACAAAATCCCAAATTTGGAGGTGTCAACTTTTAATCACGGTTGTCTTATAATCGAGCAAATACGGTATTCCACTTCAAGTGGTTCATGAATAGATTTTATCCAAATATGGAGCTTGATAGTGTGGTGTGTCAGTCATACACATAACTACTGTAGAATACTGTTCATTGTTATTATATTTTTTTTATACTTATATTACATTTATTCTTTTCTCAAAAGCATAAATAAAAGTATTGTCTCCAGAAGTGCTCTGTAACCAGCAGAGTTTTAAACTCTAAATGTTTGACTTTGCAGTAATAGCAAGGGATACATTAATGTGTACATCATGTTTTTGTCAGAGATTTTTTGGAATTAAGGGGGACCAAACAGAGACAATTTTTCTGTGTACTACATACAGTACATGTAGTAAATAGCTGCCCAATTCAGGTGAAAAGCAATGAGTAATCTGTTATAAAATGCTCTCAATATTTTATTCCACCGAATTTGTTTCTGCAAAAAAACACAAAACAAAACTAGTTATAGATCTGCCCCATATGCTTAACGTGTTGACATTTGCTATACATGGACTGTCTATGTTTAAATTGGAGCATTGGAGAGAAACATGTCCAGTGGCATATGTTGAAAGTTACTGTTTGTAAAATGTATCCCACAGCACAGTTCACTGGTAACAGTACATATCCAAGTATGTATAAATATTATTTTAATTTTATTGTTGGACAGTATTCTTTTATGTTCTTTTCTTGTTCTAGTTTTCAGAGTGGCTTTTTGCTTGCATGTCATCGAGCAAAAGCATGAACCCCTTCTATCCACTAGAGGGGAGTATAAAACCTGGTAATTGAAGGCACAGCTCACAACTGTTAGCGGGAAAATATGTTTTGCTTATGATTTTTTTTTTTTTTACATTTGTTTTGCAGCACTATAAGTCTGTGAAAACAATAAATGATGACGAATAAAGACACATACATATGAAATAATTTTCTAATTTAAGAATATTTGATATACTTTGTATTCTACCAGATACCCCTCTTTGTATTTATTATTGAATTTTTTTCCTACTTGAATATATTACTTTATCCATTAGTGACATTATTTTGTAGAGATCATCCTTAGATATTTACTCTCATCAGGATTCCACACCACTAATTTCTAGTTGCTTGCATACTTTGTGTAAATCACCTCCCAATTCACACAACCCATAGATGCAATGAATCAATATGAATAGTGCTTATGACACTGTATAAACCACCAGTGTTTAATCTCACACCTTTATCAACCTTTCTCTTATAATGTCTCCTCCAATAGATAGATAAAATATCTCTTAAAACACAACAACAAATATAGCACAACTAAAAACACACCAGTGAATATAATTCCCCGAAATGCAATACACACAGATTTGAGTGAATAAGCCTCCTCAAACTAATACACCAGTTCAGGCAGTCTTTCCCCTCAATAAGTACGGCAGGAATTCTTACACTTTAGACCGCTTCTCTAAGAAATAGTGTAAAATTACACAAGCAGTATAAATATCAGTCATTGAAAGTGCACTCACCTAAATTAGAGCCCCTATAATCGGCTCTGGTATAGTGGCAGCATGTGTATAAATCTCACACTGCTAGACAATTAGATCGCAAAGACTTTAAAATCCAATTAGTCGAGGGGGCGCAGTTTGACCGTCGAGCTATGCGGACGCACCTGCCACGAGCTCCGAACCGGCGGGCGGAATTTGGGGTTAAAGCGCCGGCTACCAAGCCCACAATCACCAGAGGGTGCACCACCTACATCGGGGGTGCCCCGCTGAACATATCGACACCACCCCGGTGTCTGCCGACCCCGGTAACACTGAGATCTAAATGCGGCCTACTGGGGCTGAGGCAGGGGGGAGACGGCCGCTCTCCTCGGTGCAAGAGCCCACAAGCGATCTTACCTCAGCTTACCCCTCCCCCGCCTTCTGGACCGGTGGGGGACATCCCGGTCCCCTCTGGACGCATGGACCAGCATGGAACACGAGCATAACAGCCACAAGAAATGAAGGGGCACGAGGTACAGCCAATATGGCTGCCCGACCTAAGTGGAGAAAGCGGAGCACCTGCCCCGAGGTGCACACATCCCCAATAGAAATATTTGACAGGATCTGCGCTGATCTCAGGGTAGCACTGCAAAGTCGAGGGGCGACTCACCGCCAAGCTGATCTAATGGTGGCCTCCTGGATACGACCAGCAGCGCGACGCAGGTACTACAAGCAGGCACCCCGAGCATCCAAGATGGCCGTCAGGCATAAAGGATACCGGAGGGCCTTGCGGCGGGACTCGGCACCAGGCCTCTCGGACTCATGCACCCACCCGCACACAAGCAATACCAGGACCTCAAACCCAGCGACGCACACAAATAAAGCGCCTGACCTTAAACCTGGCTACCAGTGCAGCACCAGGCGCCTCTTCCCGACAGCGGCTGCAACACAAGCGACTGCGAGACAGCACACCAAGAAGAGACACACTAAAGCTGACTCCCGAAACGGAGATACAGGGCCCTGCGACCGAGGCCCAGCTCACAGAGACCGCGTGAAGTGGCCCAGTAAAGGCATCGGCTAAATCTCTGAGCCTCCGAGATTGGCAATACCTACCTACCTGTTGCCGGACTATCCACAACTGCCGACCACCCTTACCTTTCATATGGATGCACTCCAGGCCCGCAGACCAGAGAGCCAGGTCGTGAAGGACTGGGGGACATACTTTGCCTCACAATTGGGTACCGGGCTGATGTTTGCCTCTATTTTAATGTTTAACAGTTATTATTTAGCAGGTTACTGCCCGGATAAAGTACGCTTTGTCTCCTAGGCCCCCAAGGCCATCTACCAGCTTAATGCAGCCTATTAAGTCTCCCCAATAATTCAGACACGTTGCTTATACATATTGAGAATATATACAGCATTGCTAGTACAAACCATTGTAGCTACATAAGTGATGGTACATTAAGCACTCAGCTACCGTCTGTATACTGATGAGCCACCCTGAAACGCCTAATACCTTACTGCTAGCCTGAGCATTCATTCATTCCCTGCATAAAGTTATTCATGTTCTCAGTTCCTACTACTAACAATGTGCAGGGTTGCTATATAACTATATAACTATAAATCTACGGAAAAAGCATGACTACTATATGCAAAAATGTGCACTTCTTTTCAGGGACGGACTGACAGCCATTTGGGCCCCCGGGCAAAATTAGGTCCTGAAAGTACATATGTATTTGATTAATTTTAAATATAACTTTCATATAATGTTGTGTATTACTTTTGATGCATATGATTATCAATGCATGTTTGCATTGAGCATTTAAAATCATTGTGAATGGTCGTTTCTGTTTATTGTGCCAGTATGAATGCATGTGTGTTTGTAGAATATCAATAGGTGTGATTTCAAGGATATATTTGAGTTTAGTGAAAAACTGTGTGTAAATGGAGGGATGAATTATGTCTACTGCAAGAATATTTATGTAGTATCAAAGTACAATTGTATGAGTCAAAGTATGTATTTGTGTAATGCTGATATATGTGAAACCCAGAGAGTATAAAATGCAGGAGCATGTAGTGTTTGTGTATGAAAACAGGAAGTTTATTAGAATGTAAAACATATCTGTGAATTCAAGAGTTTATTTATAGCAAGCATGCCAAACTAAAAGGCTAGCAAGGGCCAAATAAACAAGGTTTAAGTTTAAGTGGGCCGCTAAAAAACAAAAATGTACATTTTCATAGAAACGTAGGTTTATTTTGAAAAGTACACTATTAAAAAAACAAACAGCGATCCCTTCTACTAAATCCCAGTCCCCCCCCTCGTCTACTAAACCTTAGTACCCCCTCGTCTACTAAATCTTAGTACCCCCTCGTCTACTAAATCCCAGTACCCCCTCGTCTACTAAATCCCAGTACCCCCTCGTCTACTAAATCCCAGACCACTTTGTCTACTAAATCCTAGTCCCTCTGTCTACCCCTGCCCCTGTTCTCACTCAATCTCACTGAGACACACTCACTAACAGACATACACAGACACACAGAATCACTCAAACACACAAATGCACTCACAGACACACACATTCACTGACAGACACACACAATCACTCAGACACACAGGCTTCCTCACAGACACACACTGACATACACACACACAGACAGACTCACTGACAGAGACACACACACATCCATATATACACTCACAGACAGCCATATATACAGCAATACACACACATACAGCAATACACACAGACATACAGCCATATACACATACACACAGACAGCCATGCACACGCACAGACAGGAATACACACAGCCACACACAAATAGGCAGCCATACACCCATACACACATTTCCCCCCAACACTTTTTATTATTTTATTATTATTATATTATTATTATAGCTCCCTAACTTTGGGAGAGCTGGGTGGATTTCCTACCTGGGGTCTAGTGGGACTTCTGGGCAGGTGTACATTCAGGCAAGCGGGGGGCAAACAGGCAGCAAGGGAGCATTGATATTGAGCTCTCCCTGCTCAGCTCCCTCGCGCGCCGCAGAGTGATGCCGGGAGCTGGAATGTGACGTCACATTCCGGCTCCCGGCGTCACTCCGGGAAGCTGAGCAGGGAGAGCTTACACTCAGCACAACCTCGCCGCGGGCTGCAAACATATTAGTTGTGGGCCGCATGCGGCTCCCCAAGTTTGACAGCCATGATTCATAGGGAATTATGGCACGTGGATGCAGGGGTATATTAGTATTCAAATTAGTTGTGTGAATGCAGGAGTATATTTGTATGAAGTGTCAGTGTGGAGTGGGTGCACTTGTGTGTAGTGTTTGTGTCTATGTATATGTAGGGATCTCAAATGTATTTGTGTGGAAGAAGCTGTGTGTGTAAATTAAGAGGATTGTTGGTGTGTGAATGTTTGTGTGTATTAATGTTCAGAATGTTCATGTATTTATTTGAGCAGTCAGTATCAGTGTGTGACTGTAGTACTCTATTTGTGAGGAGTGTCAGTATGTGTGTGAATGCAAAACTATATGCCTGTAGATTATCAGTCTGTAAAAACAAATAAGCAGTGTGTCACCATGTGCATGACTTCAGTGGTGTGTTTGCATGCAATTTCTTTCTTTTAAATACGATTTTATATTCATTGTGTGTCTCTGACTCTCTATCTTCCCTAATGTGTGATCTGTCTCTCCTCTCTTTTTTTCTGACACCTTACACTCATCCCAATTGTACACCCACAGACCCACATTTCTCTCTCCTACCTCACCCTATTTACACCCACAGACCCACCTTTCTCTCTCCCACCTCAACCTATTTATGTCCCACCTCACCCTATTTACACCCACAGACCCACATTTCTCTCTCCTACCTCACCCTATTTACACCCACAGACCCACACATATATGCCCCACCTCACCCTATTTACACCCACAGACCCACATTTATCTCTCCTACCTCACCCTATTTAAATCCACATTTATCTCTCCCACCTCATCCTATCTACACCCACAGACCCACATTTATCTCTCCTACCTCACCCTATTTACACCCACATTTATCTCTCCCACCTCACCCTATTTACACCCACAGACCCACATTTATCTCTCCCACCTCACCCTATTTACACCCACAGACCCACATTTATCTCTCCCACCTCACCCTATTTACACCCACAGACCCACATATCTATGTCCTATGCCACCCTATTTACACCCACAGACCCACATATCTATGTCCCACCTCACCCTATTTACACCCACAGACCCACATATCTATGTCCTATTTCACCCCAACCCACCTTTTGTGTCTGTATCCTCTTGGTTGGCTGCATGCATTCAGCTCTCCCTCTCTCTGTCTCCCAGGTGCTGCTCCTCTTGTAGCTGTGTTAAGGCTGCTCTGCATGTGTGGAATGAGAGCAGAGGATGTGATGTCACATGCTTTCCCCTCCTCTCGCTCAACACAGAGTGCCTGCACAGCGCTGGGAGAGTGAGGAGCCCTGAGAGGGGGAACACGCGTGCTGCCAGGTCTCACACTGCGGAGGTAGTTAGGAGGTGATATTTTGCGATAGTTGCAGACTCCCCACAGGCAGGCACAAGAATTAATGCTGGGCTAGATGGGAGATCCAAGGACCTGTCTATGCATCCGGGCCCCTGACTGCCACGGGCCCTCGGTCAGTGACCGAATTGCCCGAGTGGTCAGTCCGCCCCTGCTTCTGTGATGTAATTCCAGTAAAATACAAGTTTAGCAGGCTAAGATTGCCACAAGGCATATGTATGTATATGTGTTTGTAGTATCAGTTAGTTAATTACACGTAGCTAAGATACTGTTATCACTGTACTGACCAGGTGCAGGAATGTAAGAACTGGAATTACGCGTCCCTCTCCTTTGTATCAGATGAGCCACGTGGTTAGACCGGATGGATGAGTTTAGACTCTATTTATTAAATAGGTTAAGGGTATGTGTGGGTGTAGTTAATTGTGGGAGGAGCTACAGTGCTATATAAGGAATGTACTCTATGTATTCAGTACTCAGACTTTGCTGTATTTTGGTGACGCTAGTCCCTCTGAGTCCCGATCGGTGATCCAATAAAGAATCTCTTCCTTCCTGAAGAAACCTGTGTCCATCTCTCTGTGCTTGGCTTCCGTCAGTTTCTCCGGTATCATTTGGTGCATTGGCCGGGAAGCTCATCGTTCAACGGTAGCTGAGAGGCAGAGGCGTGAGACGGTCTATCTTTGCCCACGTTCTCTACGGCTGCACCCCTGAACTTCTGCGTGGACCTCCCTTCGTCTCGGCGCCACTGGTCTGTTGTCCAGGAGATCATCGGCCTCTACGTGAGAAGTGCTGGGGTGTCCCCGTCGATGAGTGTGAACTCAGGTTCAGGAACGAGGAGGTAAGACAACTGCTGTTTTAGACGGCAGGACCCACTAGGGGTATACCGATTGTGCGGTAGGCCCAAAGGGGTTTTGAATCTGTGTATCTGCCCCCTCTGTCGGAGGGAAGGAGCGAAGGCGCACCGCTCGATCGAACGCTCTTTAGTCAGACCGTTTGATTTGGTTAGTCAGGCGGGGTCCTGGTGTAAATAGCCCTAGCCGGACACCGGTGTCTTGTCTAGACTAGCGTTCTAGGGTGTATATTACGTTCGCTAGGTCGGAGGGACCGGGAGACTAAGCGGCGCCTGTGTAAATTCGGTTCGCTAGTTCTCATCCTATCTGGGCTAAGTGGGAAGGCGTGTAAATTTGGAACCCACTAGACTTTTGATAGTGCGACTAAGAGGCGCCTGTGTAAATTCGGTTCTCTAGCTCGCTATATATGTGGTGATTGGGCAGTGTGGCTAACCAAAACGGGTGTATATAGTTTTAGGTAGTCCATTCAAGGTACTGGCCAATAGTTTAGTTGGGAATTGTAAATGTGTTAACGATTGTTTTAGTAAAGTGTATATCTTGTTAGATAGCGCGAGCTCAGCCGTCTAGCGAGAGTGTTAATAGTGTGTTGCTGTATTATAGTGCACGGTACCATAACCCTGTATATTTACTGACATTATATAATAAGTACTAATCATTGTCGTCCATTGCATGTTTAACACCATAACCACTAATAATTGTATTGTGACCTTAACTTGTGCTTTGACCTATGCTAACCGTACTGTAACCGCTATTTGTAAAAGACGATGTTACTGGGGTGTGTTATAGACGGGTAATTCGTATATAGAGAATTATAGCGTGGGTGACTGTATAGTTACGCCAAAGGGCATAATATTGATTATATAGTGACTGGTGTAACAGCTGTGTGTGTATGGGAATTCCCTGAGTGTTTATTGTTATTGTGTACGTTTCACTTGGTAACCGTACCACGTGGTGCTGTTGCCAGAGGAAACGGGTGTGACTGTTGAATAGTACGCGTGTATAGTATTCGTTGTCGACGACGTTCCATTGTTAAGTATGGGTGCGTCGCAGTCAACGATTCCGGATCCCTTAGGATGTATGGTTAAGAATTTTAAAAAGGGATTCAAAGTTTGTGATTTTGGGGTAAAGATGTCTCCTGTACGTTTGGTCACTTTGTGTACTAGGGAGTGGCCTACTTTGGTTGCGGCATGGCCGCCACGTGGCAGTTTGGATCCAACTCTGGTACAGCGCTTACACGTGGCTGTATCGGGTAGGCCTGAACTTTACGGCCAGTTTCCTTATATTGACTGTTGGAGACAGGCCGTAAATGACTCGCCAAAATGGCTCCAGACATGCCACGAGGAGCAGTGTCGCCTCATGGTAGCTAGGACTTGCTCGTCCACTAGGACTGGTGTTAGGCCCATTTTGGACACGCCCCCTGAGTCCGAGATCCCTTTGCCGCCCCCTTACTTTCCGTTAAGAAGAAGTGACGCAAACGCAGGAAGTCCTGCACCCCTCCCCTCATTACCCTCATCCACTTCCGCTTCCTCCTCCAGTACAGGATCCACCCCCCCTCGTACTAAATCTCCCCTTCCGGAACCAGAATCCACCCCCATTAGAAACGAATATCCTGATTTGGCGCCACTTCAGACTTCCGGTCAAGCTTCATCTAGCTCGGCTCGAAGTGTTTTATTTACGACCTTTTCCCAAAACCGACCTCCCACATCCCCATACCCTATCTCTCCCCGACCGGAACCCATGACTGACGCCTCTCTACGTAGCCCCATCCAAACCCGACAGTTGACTGGTGCCCAACAATTAAAGCACTATCAGATGCCTCTTCGTCTGAATCCCGGGTCAGCTTATATCGATGCCGCAGGTCAAATGGCACACGCTGACCCAGTCTTCGTATATGTCCCATTTACCACAACCGAT
This sequence comes from Pelobates fuscus, assembly GCF_036172605.1. Classification (NCBI taxonomy): domain Eukaryota; kingdom Metazoa; phylum Chordata; class Amphibia; order Anura; family Pelobatidae; genus Pelobates; species Pelobates fuscus. Next base: position 261,868,459 of record NC_086319.1, on the reverse strand, counting down.
CTTTTAAACTGGAAGACCCATAATTCCTCGTATACTGAGAAACCACAAGCTATGACTGATCTGTTCACCTCAATAGTACAGACGCATAATCCGACATGGGCTGATTGCCAGCAGTTACTAATGACTTTATTTAACAATGAGGAAAGGACAAGAATAAATCAAGCAGCCATTAAAGCATTAGAGGATAGAGCCCGTGCTTTGAACCAAGCCAATCCAGCAGCATGGGCCGCGACACACTATCCCAACACCGATCCCGATTGGAACGTAAATGGTGCTGATATGGTTCAACTCAGAGCCTATAGAGACGCTATAATTGCTGGCATGAAAGCCGGAGGAAAGAAAGCCATTAACATGTCGAAGACAGTTGAGGTGATCCAGAAAAGCGATGAAGCGCCCAGTGTCTTTTATGACCGATTATTGGAGGCATACCGCTTGTATACCCCCTTTAATCCGGAAGACGCAGACAATTCCCGAATGGTTAACTCCGCCTTTGTCAGCCAAGCATACGGAGATATTAAGCGCAAGCTACAAAAGTTAGAAGGGTTTGCAGGTATGTCCATCACCCAACTAATGGAGGTAGCAAATAAGGTCTATATGAACAGGGATACAGAAAGTAAGAAAGAGGAAGAGCGCAAGATGCGTAAAAAGGCTGATATGCTAGCGGTAGCGATCGCAGGCGTAGATAAACGGGGCCCAGATAGAGGCAATAATAGATGGAGTAGGGAGCCTTTGAGTAGGGATCAATGCGCGTATTGCAAGGAAGAAGGGCATTGGAGGAACGAATGTCCGCAAAGAGAGCAGTACGAGAGAGACCAACCCAGGGCAGGCTACGGAAACTTTAGAGGTAGAGCGAGAGGTAGAGGAGGCCCCGGAGGGAGTAATGGTTATAGAGGGAGTAATGGGAACAGAGGAAGTGTTAGGGAAGACAGGTATATTCCAGCAGCGCAAAGGTCCCGCGATAGAGAAGGTAGGGACTTTGTAGGATTGGCTGACACTGTCATGGAGGACTATTGATACCGACCGGGCTCCATCCCCCTTGGTCGAGCGGAGCCTATGGTCGATGTATCAATAGGGGGGAAAAGGAGTGCGTTCATGATCGACACTGGTGCTGAACATTCAGTGGTGACTAATCTAGTTGCTCCTCCATCTGGAAGGACTATTACTGTGATAGGAGCAACTGGAAGAAGTGCTGAAAAACCGGTTCTTAAAAGTCGACTCTGTACATTGGGAGGCCACGTAGTAAAACACCAATTCCTTTATATGCCTGAATGTCCAGTCCAATTGCTGGGACGTGATATGCTATCAAAATTACAAGCGCAGATTACGTTCCTACCAAATGGAACAACATCCTTAAAGTTTAATGGACCTTCAGGTATTATGACTTTATCCGTACCAAAGGAAGAAGAGTGGCGACTTTATACAGTGTTGACTAGCCAAAACCCTAGGAGTGATGAGACATTGTTTAACATACCAGGAGTTTGGGCAGAGAACAACCCACCAGGACTGGCCCGCAATATTCCACCAATAAAAATTGAACTGAAACATGGGGTTTATCCAGTGAGCCTAAGACAATATCACATTCCGCAGAAGGCTAAGAAGAACATCCAATCCTATCTGGATAAGTTCATACGGTATGGTATCCTAAAATTCTGTACTTCCCCCTGGAACACCCCATTGCTGCCTGTTCAAAAGCCCGGTACAGATGAGTATCGACCTGTACAGGACTTAAGAGCAGTCAATGATGCGGTTGTTAGCATACATCCAGTTGTACCCAATTCATATAACCTGCTTGCTTTAATTCCGGGCGGGGCTACTTACTTCACAGTCTTAGATCTCAAAGATGCCTTCTTTTGCCTCCGAATTGCCGCAGAAAGCCAATGTATTTTCGCTTTCCAATGGGAGAACGCTGTAACGGGCTCAAAACGCCAAATGACTTGGACAAGACTGCCCCAAGGGTTTAAAAATTCACCTACCCTATTTGGTTCAGCTCTAAGTCAAGATCTACTGGATTTCGAGTCTATCCCAGGAGAATGTGTATTGTTACAATATGTAGATGACTTGTTGATAGCAGCAGTTACAAAAGAAAAATGTCAGCAAGCAACGCACGATCTACTACATATTCTCTGGAAGGCAGGATACAAGGTGTCCAGGAAGAAGGCTCAGTTGTGTTTGCCAACTGTCAAGTATCTGGGATTCCATATCTCTGAAGGTCAAAGGATTATGGGGCCAGAGAGAAAAGAAGCTGTCTGCCAAATACCAATACCCAAGAATAGAAGACAAGTGCGAGAATTCTTGGGGGCAGCAGGCTTCTGTAGGATATGGATTCCCAGCTATGCGATACTGGCAAAACCTCTGTACGCAGCCATCAAAGGTACAGAGCACGACCCCTTCTTATGGACCCAAGAACAGCAAACGGCATTTGAAGATGTGAAGAAGGCTTTGATGAGTGCCCCAGCATTAGGTCTACCTGATCACACACGACCATTCTACTTATATGTACACGAGCAAAGAAGAATGGCTGTGGGAGTATTGACACAGTACTTGGGATCATGGCAAAGACCTGTTGCCTACATGTCTAAGCAACTGGATGCAGTGGCCAGCGGACTTCCACCTTGTCTAAGAGCCGTAGCTGCAGCCGCCCTGCTAGTAGCTGAAGCCGATAAACTCACTCTGGGTCAAGAACTTTATGTACGAGTCCCACATGCAGTACAGACGTTGTTGGATTACAAAGGAAATCATTGGTTTAGTAACAGCCGTATGACCAAGTATCAAGCAATGTTGTGTGAAAACCCAAGAGTGCATTTAGAGACTGTAAACACCTTAAATCCAGCTACCCTTTTGCCGCAACCTACTGAAAGTCAACATGATTGTTTGGAAGTAATGGATGAAGTATTTTCAAGTAGACCAGATCTTCGTGATTTTCCCATCCAGAACCCCGATGTTCAATATTACACCGACGGCAGTAGTTATGTGAAAGAAGGGATCCGCTATGCAGGATATGCAGTGACAACAATAGACAAGGTGATAGAAGCTCGGCCACTGGCGAAAGGAACATCAGCACAAAAGGCAGAATTAATAGCACTAACACGAGCGTTACAATTGGCTGAAGGTTTAAGAGTAAATATCTATACGGACTCTAAGTATGCGTTTTTAACCACTCATGCCCACGGAGCTTTGTATAAAGAAAGAGGACTACTGAATTCAGAAGGCAAAGAAATCAAGTACGCAGCTGAAATCCTACAACTATTGGAAGCAGTGTGGGAGCCGAAAGAAGTCGGTATCATACATTGTCGAGCGCATCTGAGAGGAGATGGTGATGTAACCAAGGGAAATCGGATGGCAGATAGTGCAGCTAAGCGTGCTGCTGAATCAGGAAGACAGGAGTATGTGGGGCATATAGCTGCTCTTATACCAACTCCACTGTCCCAATGGACTCCAGTTTATACAGCTCAAGAAGAGGAGTGGTTAAAGACTGAACCGGGAAAGTATTTGGAGAACAAGTGGTATCAGCTAGAAGATGGAAGAATAGTCATACCAGCATCACTAGCGGTAGAAATTGTCCAAAATTATCACAACGGGACACATTCTGGGAGAGACAGTACTGAAGAATCTCTCAGGAAACATTTCTACATACCAAGATTGTCCAACTTGACTCAGGCCATTGTACGCAGATGTGTAACGTGTGCTAAGAATAATGCAAGACAAGGACCAGTAAAGCCACCAGGAGTCCAGTTTATGGGGGGACTCCCCATGTCCGATCTACAAATAGACTTTACAGTAATGCCTAAATCGGGTGGACATCGTTACCTGTTGGTAATTGTGTGCACCTATTCAGGCTGGGTAGAAGCATGTCCTACTCGTACAGAGAAAGCAGGAGAAGTTGTAAGATTCCTGCTACGAGAAATAATACCCCGATATGGACTACCCTGTTCTATAGGATCGGACAATGGTCCAGCTTTTGTTCATCAGTGCCTACAACAACTGACTCATATGCTTGGTATAAAGTGGAGGCTTCATACTGCATATAGACCCCAGAGTTCTGGTAAGGTAGAGAGAATGAATAGAACTATAAAGAACCAGTTGGCTAAAATGTGTCAGGAAACCCAACTTAAGTGGAACGTTCTCTTACCCATAGCTTTATTGCGAATCCGCAGTACCCCTACCAGAAGGATGGGCCTCTCTCCTTTTGAAATCATGTATGGGCGACCACCTCCCGTACTTGGTAACTTAAGGGGGGACTTGAGTCAGTTGGGAGAAGGAATTACCCGGCAGCAGGTTGTAGAGTTGGGTAAGACTATGGAGGAGGTACAGAAATGGGTACAAGATAGATTACCTGTGAATATTTATCCCCCTGTTCATAGTTATCATCCAGGAGACCAAGTGTGGATTAAAGAGTGGAATAATGTACCGTTAGGGCCCAAGTGGAGAGGTCCTTATGTTGTTCTTTTGTCTACCCCTACAGCGATAAAAGTAGCCGAAGTAACTCCGTGGATACATCACTCCAGGGTTAAACCAGCAGCAGTCGATTCTTGGCAAATTACAGCAGATCCAGAGAATCCCTGCAAGATCCGGTTGAAACGCACTACTCAGTCGGAGTAACGAGGAATTATTGTGGATTACAAATTTTATTGTTACAGGTGTGAGTGAGAAGGCCATAATAAAGCCTGTCCGCTTACCAACACATAGTGTATAAGCCAGGAAAGTCTCGAAGGGACACCTGTGAAGACGAGCAGAACTCCATTCCCTGCAGCCCTCACATCCTGGAAGCTGAGGTTCCATCGCACGGACGAAGACTGAGGATGACGGCGAAAGATGTGCTTTTGATTGTGTTTATTTATATGTGTTTTTATATTCAGGAAGGTAGAGGTACCGACACTCCTAGCTGTGAGGTATGCATTAAGACTACGAGAACAGGTAACCATATTTCCCAAACCCTAATTTGGCATTCACAATACGAATGTAAAGGAGAGGTATCAAGATGTAGATACCTAAATATAGACTATAGTGTGTGCCATTTAGGAGTAGGAGAACCTAAGTGCTTCAGTCCAGAGTATCAACCTCGTACAATTTGGTTGACTCTCAGGAATGGAGATCCTCAGGGGACCCTAATTAATAAGACGGTGTTAGAATCCGTACATTCTTCGGGTGTTCTGCTATTTGATGCATGTAAGGCGATATCAAGTGGTAGAAAACCGTGGAATGTATGTGGGGATCTTAGATGGGAGAGGACGTATGGGTCTAATGATAAATATATTTGTCCCAGTAGTAAAAATAAATATGTGAGTCCTAGATGCCCAAATAAAGACTATAACTTTTGTCCATATTGGTCTTGTGTGGGGTGGGCGACTTGGGGACAGACAGTAGATAAAGACATGATAGTGACTAAGTTGCCGACTAGCCCTTATTGTAAGTCTATGGAATGCAACCCAGTCCATATACTTATTAATAACCCCGACAAGTTCCTAGATAAGTATGGAAATTTATTTGGGTTTCAGATATACGGGACGGGTTTAGATCCTGGGACATTATTGTTTATAGGAATAGAGACTGATACGGTATCCTCCCAGACTCATCAAGTATACCATTCCTTTTATGAAGAGATGAGTATAGATAATAAGATCCCCCATAACGCTAAAAACCTGTTCATTGACCTAGCTGAAAGTATTGCCGGTAGTCTTAATGTTACCAACTGCTATGTGTGTGGAGGTACTAACATGGGAGACCAATGGCCTTGGGAAGCAAAGGAGGTAATGTCCGGTTCTGAGGCAGTTGACCAACTAATATCTACACAAGCCGATTATCATTTGAGTGTTAGAGGTAAATCTGAGTGGAGATTAAAGACCTCCATCATAGGTTATGTTTGCATAGCAAGGAAAGGAATAATGTATAATACTTCTGTAGGAGAATTAACTTGTCTAGGGCAAAAAGCTTATGATGATGATACTAAAAATACAACTTGGTGGTCGGCTTCAAATGTCTCAGAACCATCTAACCCGTTTGCTAGATATGCCAGTTTAAAGGATGTGTGGTTTGATTTATCCATCACATCTACCTGGAGAGCCCCAGCAAATTTGTACTGGATCTGTGGTAAGAAAGCCTATTCGGAGTTGCCACAGGACTGGGAAGGGGCATGTGTGTTGGGTATGCTCAAACCATCCTTCTTCTTGTTACCGATTGAAACAGGTGAGACTTTAGGTGTTAAAGTGTATGATGTGAATCATAGGAAGAAAAGGGGACCCTTAGAGATAGGCACCTGGGAAGATAATGAATGGCCTCCCCAGCGTATCATAGATTATTATGGGCCAGCCACGTGGGCAGAAGATGGTACCTTTGGTTATAGAACCCCAATTTATATGCTCAACCGTATTATAAGATTACAGGCGGTGGTTGAGATTATTACTAATGAGACCTCACAAGCACTCAATCTTCTAGCGAAGCATAATACCAGGATGAGGACAGCAGTGTACCAAAATAGATTAGCCTTGGATTACCTTTTGGCAGTAGAGGGAGGTGTATGTGGGAAGTTTAACCTGAGCAATTGCTGTCTTCAAATAGATGACGAAGGGCAAGCAATAGCTGAGCTTACTAGCCATATGGTTAAACTAGTGCATGTGCCTACTCAGGTATGGAAAGGGTACAATCCAAGTAGTTGGTTTGGTAGCTGGTATGAGTGGTTTGGAGGGCTTAAGGCAGTGGTAGGTGGAGTCCTACTGATTTTACTGTTGTGTCTACTCCTACCGTGTCTTATACCCTTAGTAGTTAGGTCTGTGCAAAGCCTGATAGGAAGTATAGCAGAGAGGAAGGCTGCTGCACAGATAATGGCGATATATAAGTATAAGGCTCTAGATCAAGGAGAACCAATGCAGGAAGATGAGTGTTAAAAGATTCACATCATAAGATAAGTCTGGTCTGGTTCATGGTAACCTGAGGTATATGCAAACCAAGGTTAAGTGATGCCTCAAGTAATTGTGAAATATCAGAGGCATCAAAGGGGGGAATGTGATGTAATTCCAGTAAAATACAAGTTTAGCAGGCTAAGATTGCCACAAGGCATATGTATGTATATGTGTTTGTAGTATCAGTTAGTTAATTACACGTAGCTAAGATACTGTTATCACTGTACTGACCAGGTGCAGGAATGTAAGAACTGGAATTACGCGTCCCTCTCCTTTGTATCAGATGAGCCACGTGGTTAGACCGGATGGATGAGTTTAGACTCTATTTATTAAATAGGTTAAGGGTATGTGTGGGTGTAGTTAATTGTGGGAGGAGCTACAGTGCTATATAAGGAATGTACTCTATGTATTCAGTACTCAGACTTTGCTGTATTTTGGTGACGCTAGTCCCTCTGAGTCCCGATCGGTGATCCAATAAAGAATCTCTTCCTTCCTGAAGAAACCTGTGTCCATCTCTCTGTGCTTGGCTTCCGTCAGTTTCTCCGGTATCACTTCTTTTATATGCCATGACAATGTATAACGGTTTTGACTCTGTTGGTTTGTTTTGCTGTTGTGGCATTGCAGACCAGTTTTGTAATTCTCTGCACGAAAAATAAAGAAAAAAAAAAAAAATCAAATTAGTCTCTGCAGACGACACACATAGTATGGTCTCCTTTCTTCTTGCAGCATCCCACTCTGGTGGAACTCACTCTGTCCCCATCACCCTAATGTCTTTGGGATTGCTATAATGCTTCTTTGAAACGAGTTCCTATTAGGGATATCTTGTCTTGCATGAGAATCACTAAACAATGTTTTCTAAATCTCGATGTGAAGGACCTTAAAGGATCACTAACGTGTCAGGAAAACAAAGCGGTTTTCCTGACACTATAGTGCCCTGAGCGTGCCCCCACCCTCAGGGTCCCCCTCCCTAGTTGCTGAAGTGGTTAAAACCCCTTCAGCAGCTTACATTATTCCAGCGCCGGGCTCCCTTGGCGCTGGTGACCTCTCCCCCCTTACACATGTCAGCTCTCCCGTCCAACGTCAGCGGAGCCGAATGCGCATGCGCAGCAAGTGCCGCCCGCGCATTTAAAGTGACCATAGGAAGCATTTCTCAATGCTTTCCTATGGACGCTCTGCGTGAGGGAGGCGAAATGTGCCTCCAGTGTCGCAGATGCACATCTAGTGGCTGTCTGGAAGACAGCCACTAGAGGCTGGATTAACCCCAAATGTAAACAAAGCAGTTTCTTTGAAACTGCTATGTTTGCATCTGAAGGGTTAAAACCTGAGGGACCTGGCACCCAGACCACTTCATTGAGCTGACCCCTTGCAACACCACCTTTGTGGTATACTTCTTAGTTTGCACCTGTGGGCTACAGTATGCAGGGCAATTCTCAAGGTCCGTAAAATCAAAATTTAGAAAACATTGTTTAGCGATTCTCAAGCAAGACAAGATATCCGCAATAGCAACTCATTCAAGAATCACATTATAGCATCCCCAAAGACATTAGGGTGATGGGGACAGAGTGGGTTCCACCAGAGTGGGATGGATGCTGCAAGAAGAAAGAAAAGGTTGTAATCTGCAGAGAATAATTGGGTTTTAAAGTTGGGTTCTTTGTGACCAAATTGTGTCAATGAAGAATTGGACTTTTCTGTTTTATAATTTTTTTGCTAACGCAGAAATTGCATTATGTATTTTTTTGTTTTTTGTTTTTTTGCATTGTGTTATATTCTTGAACTATGTTTGTAATATTATGTTAACCCGGTCCTGAATATTTATTAATTGTGGGGGGTTTTCACCTTAAATAATATTATAATAAATATTTTTCCATTTTTTTTTAACTTGTGTTGTGAGTAGATTTTTAACATAAGGATCTTTCATAGTGAGGAAACAATAAAATGGGAAACCCTATTTAAACCCACTCCTTAATTTGGGCTGACATAAAAAGAACCCGTTTGACTAATTTTGTATCAACATATCTTGACAAAGTGTCCAGGTGAAACGCGTAGATCTAGCTGTTTTTTTACGGAGTTGGTCAGGTATGGAGCGGAACTATCTGCGAGCAGTGGTTGTCTACTTCAATGGGAATGAGTATTTATATTAATTACCCTATGCGAAGTGTGGCCACTCGATTTCTCGGTCAGAGAGCTGGCTTTTATTGGGAGCATTGTTGAGCATTAGTGATGTCCCGAACAGTTCGCCAGGAACCGTTCGCCGGCGAACATAGCGTGTTCGCGGTCGCGAACACACGCGATGTTCGGTCCGCCCCCTATTCGTCATGGAGGTGGGAGGGTCTGGGAGGGAGGGTCTGCTGCTGATTGGCTGGAATGTGTCTGCTGACTGTGGTACAGGGTCAAAGTTTACTCAATGATGACGAATAGGGGGCGGACCGAACATTGCGCTATGTTCGCTGGCGAACAGTTCCTGGCGAACTGTTCGGGACATCACTATTGAGCATGCTTCATGCTTCATAAATATTTAAACCAGAATTTTGGTGAAACTACTAAACAAGGCATATGCAAGCAGACTGAGACTTTGTTGCACTGACCCTGAATGGTCATATCCGCTCTGTCACCTGAACTTTTTCACTGCTTTTTCAATATCTAATTTCTGTGATCCTTTATTTGAATATGTGATGTATACTCGAGCATGCTCCTGATCTACTGGTATTTGGTTTTAATAAATATTTGAATTTAATATACATTATCTTGGTGCCACCTAAATATGTTTCTAAATAATTTTTACGAAGACGCCTATACTTAGTGGAGTGGCAGCCAGAATAATTTATTTTATATTCCTTTTTATTACCCACTATATTGTAGTTCTATATGTAAAGCTGATTTATTCCAACATTTGATAAAAATAATAAATTGGCAATTTTATAAATGAACCTTGTTACACCCACCAACTGTCAATCAGAGAACAGGTCCTGTTACTTCTGCTTGCTCAGCTCACTGACCCTAAACTCAAGAGGTAGCCCTGAAACGCACATGTGTGAAGGAAACTGACTGCTATTATTTCACAGTCAAATTTCTAGTTTTTTTTTAATGTACACTACTGTTACACCAGATATGAGTTGCACTGGTGTGACACTGTGCCCTGGCAGGCCCTGAAACGCACACGTGTGAAGGAAACTGACTGCTATTATTACAGTCAAAAAAGTTTTGTTTTTTTTAAATGCAAGCTATTGTGACACCAGATATGAGTGGTGGCACTGGGACCACCTTAAAAATATTGGATATCGCTAAAAATCATGATCACTATATACTTTTTCTACAAACCTCTAAAACGAACCAAACTACTCATCCATCCGCTATACCACTTTATCCCACCTAGAACTAGTGCCCAGTTAAAATACTTGACTCTTACTTACCCACACTCAGTCATGCCACACACATTTCACCACTACTCCCACTGAATCCCTCTGACTACGGCTAAATTCATCTTCTACATCAGAACACTACTCCTAAGATTAGGTTGTATCCATATCCAGTGCATATTATTAAAAGATTGGGCAGATGGAAATCCTCAGTCTACAACCGATATATTCCTCATCCCGAAAAAGAAATGAGGAAAGCTTTTAAAAGTTTGGCTTTGTAAATTTGATGCAATAAGTGTGTTTTTCTTTAATACCTTTTCACCCTCTTTGCATGAACCCGATTTACATATATTACTAATATGTTTCTGAACATATATATTATATTATTCACTCACTCACTCACTCTCTGGGCCGGCCTAAGACATCATGCTGCCTAGGTCCAACGATAAATGACTATGGGGGATAATGTATAATAAACACAGGTTACTGGCTATGGGGGGGATAATGTATAATAAACACAGGTTACTGGCTATGGGGGGGATAATGTATAATAAACACAGGTTACTGGCTATGGGAGGATAATGTATAATAAACACAGGTTACTGGCTATGGGGGGATAATGTATAATAAACACAGGTTACTGGCTATTGGGGGATAATGTATAATAAACACAGGTTACTGGCTATGGGGGAGATAATGTATAATAAGCACAGGTTACTGGCTATGGGGGGGATAATGTATAATAAACACAGGTTACTGGCTATGGAAGGATAATGTATAATAAACACAGGTTACTGGCTATGGGGGGATAATGTATAATAAACACAGGTTACTGGCTATTGGGGGATAATGTATAATAAACACAGGTTACTGGCTATTGGGGGATAATGTATAATAAACACAGGTTACTGGCTATGGGGGGATAATGTATAATAAACACAGGTTACTGGCTATGGGGGGGGATAATGTATAATAAACACAGGTTACTGGCTATGGGGGGATAATGTATAATAAACACAGGTTACTGGCTATTGGGGGATAATGTATAATAAACACAGGTTACTGGCTATTGGGGGATAATGTATAATAAACACAGGTTACTGGCTATTGGAGGATAATGTATAATAAACACAGGTTACTGGCTATTGGGGGATAATGTATAATAAACACAGGTTACTGGCTATGGGGGGATAATGTATAATAAACACAGGTTACTGGCTATTGGGGGATAATGTATAATAAACACAGGTTACTGGCAACGGGGGATACTGTATAATAAACACAGGTTACTAACTATGGAGGATAATGTATAATAAACTCAAAAAAAAATAATAATACAAAAAAAAATGAATGCAGCTTCAGATGAATGCAGCTTCAGAATTAATCTAAATTGTATGCTGTCTAGGAGGTAGGAGGGTCTAGGAGGGAGGGTCTGCTGCTGATTGGCTGGAATGTGTCTGCTGACTGTGAGGTACAGGGTCAAAGTTTACTCAATGATGACGAATAGGGGGCGGCAGGGCCGTTTGAAGGAATTTGGGGGCCCCAAGCAAAATAGACATGGAGGCCCCCCCCCTCCACGCCCTCCCCACCTTACGCACGCAAAGCCTACAGGAACCACAATAATTAACATACACCACCCCATAATTAATACACCCCCATAATATACACCCCCCATAATTAATCCACCCCCCCATAATTAATCCACCCCCCATAATTAATCCACCCCCCATAATTAATCCACTCCCCCATAATATACACCCCCCCATAATTAATACACTCCCCCATAATTAATCCACCCCCCCATAATTAATATACACCACCCCATTATTAATACACCCCCATAATTAATATACACTCCCCCATAATTAATACACTCCCCCATAATTAATATACACCCCCCATAATTAATACACTCCCCCATAATTAATCCACCCCCCCATAATTAATACACTCCCCATAATTAATCCACCCCCCATAATTAATATACACCACCCCATTATTAATACACCCCCATAATTAATATACACCCCCCATAATTAATACACTCCCCCATAATTAATATACACCACCCCATTATTAATACACCCCCATAATTAATATACACCCCCCATACTTAATACACCCCCATAATTAATATACACCCCCCCATACTTAATACACCCCCCATAATTAATATACCCCCCATAATTAATATACCCCCATAATTAATATACCCCCCATAATTAATATACCCCCATAATACACTCCCCCATAATTAATACACTCCCCCATAATTACTACACCACCCCATTATTAATACACCCCCATAATTAATCCACCCCCCCCATAATTAATATACACCACCCCATTATTAATACACCCCCATAATTAATCCACTCCCCCATAATTAATCCACTCCCCCATAATTAATACACCCCCCATAATTAATACAACCCCCATAATTAATATACACCCCCCATAATTAATATACACCCCCCATAATTAATATACACCCCCCCATAATTAAAATACACCCCCCATAATTAATATACACCCCCCTATAATTAATACACCCCCTTTAATTAATTAAATAACATTACATAAATTACAAAAACACATAAATTACTACTCACGTTTTGATGATGCCTTCCCTCCGAGACCGACCACTGGATCCTTGCGCTGAAGATCCGTGAAGGCGGATTGACGGCGGCGCTGCATACGGCGTCATCACGCCGCGTCCCAAAGACTCCTCCCCTTCTCAAAGGTGCGGCTGAGGCTGAGCGCAGCGTGATGATTGGGGCGACACATGACACTTGAAGTCATGGCACCTCCCTGGACAGTGGCACCCGGGGCGGGCCGCCCCCCGCCCCCCCCTTAGTACGCCATGAGCCTCATCGAGAAAGGAGTGCTGCAGCCGCCTGAGGCTCTCTATAGAGCGCTCAGGCGGCTGCAGCCTTATAGGAAGCACCGGCTCTGCTTGGGGCCCCAGGCCAGCTCGGGGCCCCAAGCAGGTGCTTGGTTTGCCTGTCGGGTAGCGACGGGCCTGGGGGGCGGACCGAACATCGCATATGTTCGCCGTCCGTGGCAAACGCGAACAAGCTATGTTCGCCAGGAACTATTCGCCAGCAAACCTTTCGGGACATCACTAGTTACATTATATGATCATACATTGCATAAGCCTGCCACAACGTCAATGTACCCCATATTCGGCAGGTCCCACTCTAACTGCCTAATGTCTGCTAAATCAGGTACTCACTTGGGGAAATCCTTCCATCTCGAGTTCTCTGCAGTACAAGGCTAAATAGGGTCCTGAGATGAGGCACCTGTGACAGGGAGGGATTGGGAATGGGATTTTCCCAAGTGAGTAGCTCACTTAGCAGACATTAGGTGGTTAGAGTAGGTAGCTGTTTAGCAGATAGGGAGTGCGCTGGTTTCTCATTTTTTACTACACATACAGACAGACAGACAGGCACACAGACAGACACATACACACATACATACAAACAAGCACACGCACACACAAAATGTTTAACACCTTTCTGTTTCCAACCTCTTAGGTGGAGGAGGGTGACTTTCCCTGGGGTCCAGTGGTGGCTCAGGTGGATGGGAGTCAGAGTTCCCACTCTGACTCTCTGTTCTTCCTTCCGCGTGGGCTCAGTGTATGCTGGGAGGAGTGACGTGCGGTCACTTCCTCCCAGCTCTGTGTGATCCCTGCCAATCCATATCCATCTGGTGGCCCTGACAGCATCGGCCACCTGATGGATGGTGGCCCCGGCGGCTTGCCGTGCGGGCTGGGGCCGCAAAAGATGATGGTGGGTACCTGGTCGCAAGGGTCCGAAGGGCAGCCGGGCCCACTGGAGCGACCGCGGTATGTACGCCAGTGGGTGTGAGGCAAAAGAGAGCTCTATATTCATCAACTGCAACTACAGATTGAAGTGAAACAGAGCACTGTATTCACCAACTGCCATTCACAAAGTGAGTTCACAGATACCACTGTATTCACCAACTGCCTTCACAGAGTGAGTTTATAGAGAGCGCTGTATTCACCAACTGCCATACACAGAGTGAGTTCACAGAGTGCCCTGTAGTCACCAACTGCCATTCACAGAGACCGATATATTTACCAACTGCCATTCACAGAGCCAGGTCACAGAGACCACTGTATTCACCAACCCCCATTCACAGAGTGAGGTCACAGAGAGAGCTGTATTCACCAACTGCCATTCACAGACTGAGGTCACAGAGAGCGTTGTATTCACCAACTGCCATTCACAGAGTGAGGTCACAGAGAGAGCTGTATTCACCAACTGCCATTCACAGAGTGAGGTCACAGAGAGCGTTGTATTCACCAACTGCCATTAACAGAGCCAGGTCACAGAGAGCGCTGTATTCACCAACCCCCATTCACAGAGTGAGGTCACAGAGAGCGCTATATTCACCAACTGCCATTCATAGAGTGAGTTCACTGAGAGTTCTTTATTCATCAACTGCCCTTCACAGAGTGAGGCAAAAGAGAGCTCTATATTCACCAACTACCATTTACAGATTGAAGTGAAGCAGAGCACTGTATTCACCAACTGCCATTCACAAAGTGAGTTCACAGAGAGCAATGTATTCACCAACTGCCTTCACAGAGTGAGATCAAAATGATCACAGCATTGACCAACTGCCATTCACAGAATGAGTTCATAGAGAGCGCTGTATTCACCAACTGCCATTCACAGAGTGAGTTCACAGAGAGCGCTGTATTCACCAACTGCCATTCACAGTGTGAGTTCACAGAGAGCGCTGTATTCACCAACTGCCATTCACACAGTGAGATCAAAATGATCACAGCATTGACCAACTGCCATTCAAGTTAGGTCAAAGAGAGGGCTTGTGACTAACTGAGCTTTGTCACAGGTCCTTGGAGGGGCCTGCTGGCCAGCCTCTTACCAAATGACTATGGGCCCTTTAAAAAAACAACAATGTGAACAGACTTGGTTCGTGGGATTTTATATTTTGTTCAGGAACCGAACAGCCGCACGAACTGGAGACCACCCTGGAGCTTGTTAAGCCTAATTGCTAATTTGTAGCAATTTCCACCGTTGCCGTGGTAACCCGATTGATTGGGCAGTGCATGCGAGATCCATGGTCTGCAACTCTGCACATTGCGGCGCTGCAGACCGCAGGTCTTGGCGATCGCGGCAGGAGGGGCATTGCCGTTTGCCCCGGGCACCCCCCCTGGTAAGTCGCACCCGGGGCGGACTGCCCCACCCCCACCCCCCCTTAGTACGCCACTAGTCATATCATATGCGTAGAATTTCTCCTTATTTTCGGTGTTTTAGTGTTCACTGTTTTTAGAATAGTGTAATTTTAATTTTGCTAACAATTGGAATGTAGGCCTCTCTTGATCTTGAGGCCCTAGGCTGAAGCCTAGTTAGCCTATAGGAACTCTGGACTGGGAGAGGTCTACCCACTGGAAGCTGGATCCTGGTCTTGGGTCCAGGGTAGGTGGAGGACAGCAAGACCCCAACCAAGCTGCGGCAGTTTGTGGGGTTTACGGTGGTTATGGTGTTCCAGTACGGTGCTTATGGTGCTCGCAAGTATTAGGAAGCAGCGATTGATGGAGGTACCCAGTCGGGGTGCCAGGCGGTCCGTCACAGCGCTAAATTCCCCAACTGCCATTCACAGAGTGAGGTCAAAGAGAGTGCTGTATTCACCAACTGCCATTCACAGAGACCGATATATTTACCAACTGCCATTCACAGAGTAAGGTCAAAAAGAGCACTGTGTTCACCAACTGCCTTCACATAGTCAGTTCACAGAGAGCACTGTATTTACCAACTGCCATAAAACAGAGTGAGTTCACAGAGAGAGCTATATTAACCAACTGCCATTAACAGAGTCAGGTCACAGAGAGCGCTGTATTCCCTAACTGCTATTTACAGAGTGAGGTAAAAGAGAGCACTGTATTCACCAACTCCCTTCATAGAGTGAGGTCACAACTGGCATTCACAGAGTGAGGTCACAGAGAACGCTGTATTCATCAACTGGCATACACAGAGGGAAGTCACAGACTGTACAACTGCGACTGCTTGAGAGTGAGAGTCTCTATATCAATCTATATATCAATCTATATACCTGGTTTTAAGCACTCTAACTTCTCTCATTACTAAAATCTCTCTATTCTTCTGCTCACCTGTCCCTCCTGACACCATCTTCATTGCTTACACTTTACACTTTCCCCTCTCTATTCATCCCATGCACTTTACTTATACCACTCAAGCCTATCTCCACCAACTCTTTCTAAATCCTCTAAATACAAACCCTCTTACAAAACGTTTAAATCCTACTCCCAACTTCACTTCCTTTCTATCCTTCTGCTCCTAGCAGCTGGTGATGTCTCTCCAAACTCTGGTCCCACCTCAGCAGACTCACTATGTACTAACTCAAAGAACACCAACAACAACCTCATACCGATCTCATGTTACTCTGTAGAATATTGCATATTCTATGTTTCTATTGATTATGTATGGATGTCTGGATTGACATAACTAACAGGTGGTATCAATAAGTCACAAGGCTTTCTTTGTCTGAGAACTTTGGAATGTGGATTGGAGGTCTTGTCCTTATGTGGCTAAGGTTATACTCTGACATCATTATGGTCATATCTATTTAGAATAGGGGACAAAGGACCACAAGGTCTTGCTGTTGCTTGCTGCTTGCTGCACGAGGTTGTTCTTCTTGTCCGGCTGTCTAACTATGTAGAGACTAACTCTCCCTTCAGGAGTCCAGCAATTACCATCTGCTGTTGAACATTCATTATCCTGTAACATAATTTGTTGTTTTATTATGAAACTAAGAATAAACCTGAAGAAACTGTAAGTCAGATTGCGTATTAGTATTTTTGGTTAATATAGACGTATATTAACATGTCAAGCCTTTTACCCAAGGAGAAATATACATAAAATAATTATTTCAATCAACTGGAAAAAGAAGAAGCGGAATTTATTACATACTCTTCCTTTAAATTCTCATTCCACACTGCCTACTGGAATGCACGCTCTGTTTCCAACGGTACCAAATCCACTGCTGTCCACAACCTTTTCATCTCTCGTTCCCTAGACCTACTAGCCTTAACGGAAACATGTGTCTACCCCTCTGACACCGCTACCCCTGCATCTTTATCCTTTGGTGGTTTTCAACTTACAACCCAAGACACTCTGAAAATAAAGGTGGTGGTGTAGGGTTTCTGCTTTCGCGTCACTGCTCCTTCAAACCTCTACCCACCCCCCCTTCCATCTATTTCTCCTCTTTTGAAATTCGTTCGATCCTCCTTTCCAAACCCATCTCTGCTAACATTGCCATTATTTACCGCCCCCCTGGTTCCCTTCTGCTCTTCCTTGACCACTTTGCTGCCTGACTTTACTACTTCCTCTCCTCTAATATTATATCTCTAATTCTCAGGGACTTCAACATTCCCATTCCCACCCTTGACCTTAGTAGCATCAAAACTACTTTCAATTACTTCCTCCCTTGAGCTAATTGTAGTGGAGCTCCAATATTCAACATAAATATCTCCGCTGTAGAATCCTTGTAGCCGAGGAAGCAATAAGATATCCAAGGCACAATCCCACCAGTAACTGAACGACACACAGTTCTGGGAGTCAACTGATATTTATTCAGCCACAGCTGGCTTTTATGCAACTCCCCATGCAAGGGGTTTCTTAAATCATATTCCAGGGGACAAGAGGCAAGTCAACATTTCACAGACTCCTCCTCTGTGCCTGGGAGCTAATTGAGTAAGGACAACTCTTTAAATAAACTATCTCCCAGGTACAGAAAATATACAATATTTATAAACAGCATAAAACACATTTTAATATTTCAGAGCCCCACAGAATAGCTGGGATCTGAGCGCCCACTTTGTAAAAATATGACTGAGATCCGTTCGATAGTTTAGGAACACCATTCGAGTGGAGTTTGGACTGGTCTGCCACGAGGTGAAGCCCCAAAACAGTTCCAGAGAAATTTAGGCTTTGACCAGTCTTCTTTCGGGAGTTCTCACATGAACGCCAATGAAAGCTCCCCCTGGCTACTAGCATACACATGTTCCCCTCTGTTCTGTAGTTTAGGTCTCCCGAACGCCGTTCTTGGTGGTTTGGGAAATTGAATGGGCAGCGGTATCAGTTTGCCAGATGTTCACGTAGTAGAGTAGCCAAAATTAGTTCCAGGTTGTTGAGGACCATGTACCGCTGCCCACTTTCGAGAGACAAAATGGCCACCATCTGTTTGCACACGTGCGTTCGGTAATACGAACGGCGGTCACACCGGGGAAACACTTTCTTTAACAAGCAATTTGTGGTTAGCAGCCGGGGTGGTCGGTTATTAAATGATGCGAACCCAGAGACTACACAGATGGGGTTCGGTAAATGAACGGCAGGATACGGACAGCCGAACAAAGGGAATGAAAAAGGGTATAACAACGTTCACTCTGCTACACTAATGCAGTGTGCCAATTCTCCCACCCATGTAGCTGGCAATACCCCCGATCTTATTTTCTCTTATGCATGTATAGTCTCTAATCTCTGCAGCACTCCATTTCCTCTCTCAAATCATCACCTCTTATCATTTACTCTTGAGAGCCCCCTCACCCAACAACCTCAGCCTAATCCCCTCAACTCAGGGGAAACCTGAATTCTGTTAACTTCCAGCAGTTGTCAGCTGATATTGATTCCCACCTCGTATCCATGCCTACATTCTCCTGTGCCTCACTGACTATCTCCTCATATAACACTACTCTCACCCCTGGACGCTGCAGCTTGGCTCCAAACGTGCATCTTGAGGAGACCACGCCCCCAGCCATGGCACACCAAATTAACATGCTACCTCCAGAGATACTCCCGTTCTGCTGAATGCTGCTGGAAGAAGTTTCACACCCATTTAGACTTTCTCCATTATAAATTCATCTTGCTTTCATAAACTGCAGCCCTAGCCCTTGCCAAAAAGTCATACTTTTCCTCTCTTATTACTTCATGCTCCCGCAATCCCAGGCGTCTCTTTGATATTTTTAACTCTCTTCTTCGCCCTGCTGTGACCACCCCCCAAACCAGCTGATAGCTTTTCATTCTACTTTACCAAAAAGATTGAAAAGTTAAGGAAAGAATTCTCCCCACCTTGCCCCTCTCTTTCTCAACCACACCTAGTTCATACCTCTCCTACCCTTCAGACTTTCTCCCAGTCTACTGAAGAAGTGGCTGTGCTTCTCCTTTCCTCTGGCCCCACTACATGCCCGCTTGAACCTTTTCTGATCTCTCTCCCCTTATCTTGTGCTTTCCTTAACACACATCTTCAACTGCTCTCTCTCTTATGGCATTGTCCCTGCTGCCCTTAAACATGCTACTGTAGTATACTTCCTAAAAAAAACATCTCTTGAACTGTCCTCCCATATCCCTGCTCCCTTCTTCCTCAAAGCTTCTGGAAAGACTTGTCTTTACCCGTCTGGCTTGCTTTCTTAATTCCAACCCCCTCCACTCACTCTACTGAGACTGCTCTATTTAAAGTTACTAACGACCTAATCGCAGCTAAATCCAAAGGCCACTACGCCATAGGAATTCTTCTTGACCTCTCTGCTGCCTTTGACACTGTTGACTATGCTCTCCAAACTCTTCACTCGGTCTCTGTGACATTGTCCTCTCGTGTTTTTCCTCCTATCTCTCCCAATGCTCATTCAGTGTCTCCTTTTCTACTGGTATCTCCTCCCTTTGTCCTGTCTTGGTTGGAGACCCCAAGGCTCTGTTCTTGGTCCCCTTCTTTTTTCTCTTTATACTGCCTCTCTTGGCAAACTTATTACCTCATTTGGATTCCACTACCATCTGTACACGGATGACACCCAGATATATCTCTCCTCCTCAGACCTCTCCCCTGCCGTCCTGCAACGTGTCACTGCTTGCCTTTTTTCCATCTCTGACTGGATGTCCTCCCGTTTTCTGAAACTCAATCTCTCTAAAACCGAACTTCTCTCCCTTCATGCTGTCATTGCTTTATATTTGATTCTGGCCTCACATCCAGTCTGTTACCAAATTTTGTCTATTCCACCTTAAAAGCATTGCCTGCATCCGCCCCTTTCTTACACAAGACACTACTATGGAGCTTGTTCGTACTCGACTAATCTCTAGCATGGATTATTGTAACCCTCTCCTAATTGGTCTTCCCAGAAGCTGTACTGCCCCGCTACAGTCTGTAATAAATTCTGCTGCTAGACCGATTTTCCTCTCCAATCGCTTCTCTCACAACTCACCCCTCTGTCAGTCCTTACATTGGCTTCCTGTATCGTATAGGAGTCAATTCAAAGTACTAATTCACACCTAGACAGCACTGAACAATTCTTTACCGAAGTGAAGACTAAAATCATAAAATAGTCAGATTTTTCTCACTGACATAGTCCAAATCAAATACTTTCTTTACAGTGCAAAAGATAGAATGAGTAACATTTTCATTGTTGCATATATATTCTAGAACAAATCCTTAATTAAGAGGATAGAATAATATAAACAATAACCCTTTAGTACAAATTGTCTAGAATCTATTTTTTTTTATTGCAATACAAACATTTGCACATTAAAAATATATTATGGTTTGCTAGCATTATACATATGGCTCGCTGAACACTTGCTAATGACGTTCAAGCCAAAAACTCATATCCTGGTGCGTTTTATAGAGGTTTAGAATTCAAAGGTTCTAAGTAATTATTTTCAATTTGCCCATGACGTCACTTCTTATTGCATTTAAATCAGACTTCATTAGTCGTACATCTCTGCAGTCTCATTGGCCAGTGTACATGTCTCTGGTTTCCCAATAGAATTAATGAAGTAATGGAACATTTGTCAGATATTACGTATAATCCATATATCGCTGTAAAAAAATTAAATCAGAGGATACGGATAATCAAACCATACAACGTGCAATTATACGGGTCTAGTTGTCAAAACGGTTAAATTTAACAGTAGCCTTCATAGTACGTTGTAGATATAAATAAACTGATCAAAACTACAAATTATATTTATGAGAAATAGCTATACAAACAAATATAAATACACATAAATATCAAATGTAAAAAATTAAATAAAACTTTAAATATATGTCACAATTGCTATTATTCCTTCCAGAGGACCTACAAAAAGTTATATAATTGGCAGCAAAAAGGTATGTACCAGATGATATGTTTGGTTATAGTTTTTTTCCCCAAAGTTTGCTGGGTTTGTGAGGATATTAATGAGTCATTGGAGAAATGTGGTTAAAGGTTCCATTTTAATTAACAATTCAATAATTGCCTGTGTTCAGAACTATACTTAGCTGTGCTCTGGACATTGGCCCCATTGGCTAAGGGTGAAGGCTGCTATGTAGTGTCTGAGCTATTGACACCATTACTACCCAGAATGCCTTTCTCACAACACATCTCATTTAAAACTTTGCAGGTGCAAGGGCATCCAAACACTTTCACATTGTTTGCAATGATTTTTATGTTGCAGTTTTACACTAATATGTATATTTGTCAATATAATAAATGGACCTGGATATGAGTCTGTGTACAAGAATCACAGTCTGAAGGTATAATACGGGAGAGTGTCATACATAAGTATTTATTTTACATTTAGTATTTATATTTATCAGTAGCGCCGCTGTTGCTGGTAGTCAAGTTTGGGGTTTCACTTCAGATAATACAAAGTAATTGTCCCTTTTTGCCCAGTCACTGCTGAAGAAGTCAACACTCTCCATGAATTGGTTCACAGATAGCAAACAGGTAGCTACTACAGAAAAAACAAAACATTTTAATGCCAAACCTCCAATTATTGTAAGCTCATTTGAGTCCACAACACATCTGTTCATGTAAAGAAAATGTATCTTGTTGTATTAGTGGTCTCGTCCACCTATAGTACAGCGCTGTAGAATATATTAGCACTTTATAAATAGTCATTCTAATGATTTGCTTAGCCAACATGATATCCAAATTGATTACTTCTGGTGGCACATATACCACTAAATGTGGTCTCTTGAGAATCCTTTGTGGTTCAACTCGACTGCTGAGTTGTTGTTTTTTCTCCAGTTTTCACATGGTGGTATAACACTGGACCTTTTAATACATAATATAATATAACTTAACGTATGTATCTACTGCCCTAATACCAGCTAGAAGAGATAAGCAAGCTGGTATGACTTTCACAAAAAAGTGGAATGACTAAGAAGTGAAGGTGGAATTATCCATAAGCCTTTGGTTTGATGGCTCTCCAGAACTTCACATAGTGGTTCAAGTATGTGTGCATCTCCTTTCAGCATTTTCAGATGCCAGTGTGTTTCTGTATCCAGTCCATATATCGGGTCACGCGAGTGTAAACCCCTGGAGTATCTTTTTTCCCACACCCAACTCCCCAGCTGATGACTCCAAGTACATGCATGCGGTCATCATGAGGACAGACTAAAGGTCCACCAGAGTCACCCTGTAGAGGATAAGAGAGAAACATTTTAATGATCAGAATTACTTCTCCAAGTACATCTATCTGTCCCAGGTCATGATATATTTTGAATCACACATGTTGTATGGGTGTAGCATTACTTACCTTATCCAGGGGCCGGCCGCGGGACTCTCTTCGAGCCGCGCGCGGTCCTGCTGCTGCACGAGCCGCGCGCGGCTCATCCGACGGCTGCAACAGGAAGGCGGGCAGTGACCGCGAGAAGCGTTCACGTGTCCCGCCTGAATCTAAGAGCGCGCCGCAGGTCTCGGGCGCACTCTTAAAGAAACAGTGGGAGCCTAAATTGGCAAAAGGCTCCCATTGGCCCCTGTCATGCCACACTCCCCATACACTTACCTTTTGGGGGTGTGGATATGACAGGAGCCAATCACATTAGTTTAGAAGGTACTTATACTCACCTTTTTCCCTTAGTCCTTGCCCTATCGTGGTTTCTGTTGCAGTTCCCTTTAGCGCTTGTTGTGTTCAGTTGTGTTCCTTCGTATTGACCTTGGCTTTGTTTCTGACTACGTTATCTCTTTATCCTTATCTGTTCTCTTTGCCGGCTTGCTGTTTTCTGTGTACCAGCTAGTCCTAGTTTACACTGTCTCTTTGTGCCCTTGACCTCAGATCGTTCCTGACTCTGTCTCCTCTCATATACGTCGAGTCTGGCCATTCTAAGGTCCGGTAGACGTATCTCTCCTCTGTGTTATCTTTTGTTGAGTTGAATCCTGCGAGTTGGGGTATATTTTCGTTACAATGGGACAACTATTTATCGTTACAGGTTATAATCTAAATATTATGGTTAAAATGATAGAATAGTTTATAACTCTACCTATTCCTAGAGATTAACCTTCCCCGTGGGTCCTCCAACTCTTTACAAAGTTCTACTTCTCACAACTGCTTCATATAAGGCTTATTGCTCCCTATAAAATCACTCATACTCAATTCTCCTAGTAGCCCATATCATTGGTCAGATAGGTTTAGGGTCTATAGCACCAGGTGTTCATTGTTTTAACTTCAGTCACCATCCATGTCCTTGGTCAACAGCCTGCTGGTCACCTCATAGGCCAGACACAGAATCATCTGTCATAAAATGTAAAGAACATTTCCATCACATAAGGATGACCAGTAGTCTGATGGCAACAATGGAGTGTGGCATTAACAATGATTTGAGAACTAGGGATTGCCAACAACGCACAAGCTCAAAGTCCTGCTGCTTCAAATACTTCAAATTCACTGACAGATTGATGTCATGTAATTGGGGTAGGATATCATCATACTACTTTCTTGTATATTCTTTTATAAACCTCTAATAAGGCCCTAATGGAGTATGAAATGAGGAGGAATTTTTATATAACACGGGCCATACATGTAAAGCCCCCTTTGCACCCCCCCACACCCAAAATCATTCAGTGCTCTTTGCAGTTTTAGAAAATAAACAAAATGAAAATAGTACGTTTCCTCCAAGTTGAACTGATGCAAACAGTGTATGTTAGATGGGTTCTGTAATATTAAAACAAATGTGCTGGATGGGTGTTGTGATATTAATGCTATCTATATAGCTGTTGAATGTTGGATGGATTTTATGACATTAATATTATTTATATGGATGCATGTAAGCTATGTGGGTGTTATGCAGAAGATTGTGCATAATTCTGGTGAAGTAAACGAAAAAATAGATAGTGTAGCGCTTCTATAGATATACAAGAAAAGTAGTAGTTACCTAAAAGGTAAATGGTAGACTACCATCTACCTTTTAGGTAACTACTACTTTTATTGTATATCTATAGAAGCGCTACACTATCTATTTTTTCGTTTACTATTCTTATTGTATCTTATGGGAAGTTACTTGACTTAGTGTTTAGCAGCTTATCTTCATATTTTCATTGTATATACATCTTGTAAATATTTGTTTCATATACTAGCGCTGGTACCTGTTCTCTCTTTTTTTGTACATAATTCTGGTGAACACTGAGTCCTGTGATGGAGTGTATAATACCTCTGCACTATCACAACGTGATAAGAGGATTAAACTAGGCCTCTTGCTCCATAACTTCAGTCACTTGCACACACTAACACAATGGATGCCAGCGGTGGAAGGAAGTGCCTGAATCTATCAGGTGTAGAATTTGGAAGGAGCCATGGGTGGGGATGTGAAATCATGTTTTGTTTTACACTAACATCCCATGTATTATTAGAGACTACATACACGTCTGCCTCACATAGTCACCCTCCTTAACACCTCTTCATACTTATTTTCTATAGCACCAGCAGCTCTTTAAAATATCTTATAGCTCACCTGGCATGCATCATCTATGTTCCGGGTGTCACCTGCACACAGCATGTTTGCGGTGACTGTTCGGTTTGCTAGACGTTCTGAAGTGCACATTTTGTCAGGATAGAGCCTGACATGACCCTCCTTCAGCCGATCAGAATAGAAAGGTGATACTAGGAATGAAAGACAAGCAGAATAAGCATGCATCAGTACTATGCATATTAACTGGGCATTGCTATACTTTAGAAGTGGTGGAAAATCTAGCTAATTTATGTGTCTGTGGCCAGAGCATGTGATAAATCTTATTCATATTCACTGAAGAATGTAAACTGATTACAGCTGCAGTATGATTGATTTTAGTTTGTATGTCAGTTCCACTCATCTAATGTGATGAGTGGAACTGCTTTTTAGGGATAAACTTCTGTGGGGCATAATAGGATAAGGCAGGCAGTAAAAGAAGGTACCCCACAGACTATAAGAAGATGCTCTTCCAGTTATTGAGGGGTACTGCAGTAATTTCAGGCACAACCACTAAATAGCGATTCAGCTGGAAACTTTATTTTTTGCAGTATTTAGTATTGCATTAGCTATATAATGCAATAGAAATAAGGGTCCCATTTACACCATAGTTTTCCTTTAATAAATGCACATTTACAGTGCCATTATGGACTTTCAAGGACACATGCCCCTGTGGGTAAGTATATATCATTATTTATGGTGACCCTAGAATGGCTAATAGGTGGAGAGAATGATATGCAATAACATTAATTAATTAATTAAGTGGGTACATTGTGGCGTAAAATGGAGATAATTGAAAAGTGGTAGTGATGAAGTTGGTAGGGTGCTAGACTCTACTTACAGAATTTTCCCCTGACTTGTTGGGCTCTGCCCATTTAACCCCATGTACTCAACTCTTTACTTTCAGAGGCTTCATACCCTGTTCAACATCATAAACCTATAGAAACATAGCATAGCAATTACTTTACAGAGGTCTCATTCTCTCCCCACCCCTGTGAGGCTGTTACCCAATGACATCTGTACAAGACAGGACAACACACAGGCCTGTCTTTTAGGGTGCCCAGAATTCAAGATCCCAATGCAAAGCCAATGGGGGATGTCAGAAATTCAGTTAAAGCAATCAATACATGTCTAGGTGGGTCTATACCCAGACAATGGCCCATTTGTTTAAGAACAGAGGAAATTGCTGCACTTGCAGAATTACATACACAATGTGTTTCTTTTTCTAACATACACTTATTATTAGTCTACTGTTGTCCTACACTACATATATTTTATTTGATTGCATCACAACAGGGGGCCAGTGCCCCACCTGTTCCTACGAACCAGCATCCATTACTATAAGGAGTATTATATGGGCTATATTGTGTACATTATAGGGTAAAACAATAGGGTCAAGTACGGGATAAACGTAGAAGGTTCAATGGAGACACAGCTGAAAGTGTAGGCCTTACATTCCTCTGTCTTCCCAAATCCAGACATCTCACACTCAGTCCAGTCTGGTAAGGAAAGTCCTGGCTCAGGGAGACAGGCAGGTCGAATGCGTTCTGTTTCTGTGGCGCATGTTCCAGAGACTGACCGGAGCTTGATCAGTGCTAGAGGGAAAAGATTAGAAATGATCAATGGGGTCGCTACAGGGAAATTGAGGCAAAAATTGCAGGAGAAAAAGGTGTGGGACAGGAAAGGCGCATTTTTAGCTAGGAGTATATCTGGGTGATATAGAGAACTTACCAGGAAACAATGACATCCCTTAGCACAGCTTGGAGAAAAGAGAGGACAGGGAAATGACAGACATTTAAAGACATGCTATACACAATGAAATCATTTTAGAAGACAGCAGAGAAACGTAATTGTTACAACCAAAGGAGCATGTTCTAAGGTAATTAAAGCACAATATTTTCATGTATATTCAGTAAACTGAATTTTCATGAAGTATGTATTCCTAGCGCTACAGTCCTAATGCAGCTATTTATTTTACCCCCATCCAATTTAAACAAAACAAAAAAATTTAAAATAAAACAAACTACTCCATTTTTTTTCCAGCGCAGTCTCCCTTAGTGCTGCCATGACCCCCTCCTCGAGTGATGTCAGCGTGGGGCTATGCCTCCATCATGACAGGCCAATCCAATGCTCGTTGTAGAAGAGGGGCATATGTGGTGCTTTCTGCGATGTGCCTAAGATTCTGCCATTGAGACTCATTGAATACAATGATTCTCAATGACAGACCGTGATGGCACGGTGCTTGCACGCGTGACATTACGTTATGTTATAGTATGAGAGCCGGGAAGTACGTTTCTCAGCTCTCATACCAAGAGGGCTTGGTGGTGTGGCTTCAAGTCTTCTAATTAGTTAAATAAAGGGTTTTGAGGGGGTGGGGGCAGGACTGAAGGCACTATAACAATTTCAATAAGATGAAGTTGTTGAAGTGCCTACAGTGTTCCTTTAAGACAATGGCTGAGTTGGAGAATCATTGATTAATTTTTGCCTCATATTTTAAATTCGGATTTAATTCACAAAAAGTCAGTGTTTAGTTAATAATGACTGACACTAGAAATGTAAGACTTATGTAAATGTCAGTGGGAGAGTGTAATAGAAATCAATTGACATCCCTTTCTTCTCTCCTTACCTATGTCATTATCAAAGGATTTTGCATCGAAATCAGGGTGGAGAATCAACTGCTCGACAAAGAATTTCTGTTCCTCTTCAGCTGGTACACTCCGCATAGAACGACCCAATATAACACGCATCCGACTGTTGGGAATTCTGAAAGAATATAGAAGACAGAGTGTAAACCAGGTTGTCATTGTACTATATTGTAACTCGGAATGATATCAAGAGACTATTAAAGTGCATAAGACACTACAACTCACCTCTCAGTAAAGCAATGTGCAGCAGACAGCACCCAGCAATTGTGAATAAGAGTCCCACCACAAAAGTAGTGTTCATTTAAGGATTTTCTAGCCAGAAAATAGAAGGCTGCCTGCCAAGGATGTGATGTTGCTTGGGCACTTTTCCCTCCAAGAATGCGGTACTGTGCCGGTTGGGGTCGTCGGGTACCACAGTAAGCTGCAAGTGAAAAGGAAGATTGTCAATCCATGGTTTGTTAGGTACGGCTGAGGAAGTGCTTAAGAGGGTTTTATCAGTCATTGCCACTTACTGCATCGGGGTATATCACAGAACTCCCAAGCTGTCTCCGTCCCTCGAGCAACATGGCACCAGGGGCGAATGTCATTGTCTGGATTCCTGTGGATGTGAGTAAAAACAAGTTTATATGGAGTGGAGATACAGTCAAACATTAACACCACAATCAGAAATGAGTTCACTCCCCTAATGCAGACACAAAGCAATATCCTAGCATGCAGTCACAACGCAGATATAGTACAAACATTCCATTAGACTCAGTGCAGACAAAATACTAAATGAATACAGACACAATACAATATCATGACACATAACCACAATAAAGATCTAATACAGACATTCCTATAAAACATAACGAACATTGTCAGACATTTCCAGGTAAATCAGACAGTATACTGCTTCCTGTGTCCAGGAGCTGAACCTTACCTGCAGTAATTGTGGCTTCCCATCCCAAGTCTGCGTGCATTGCTGTGCCATGCTGTATTTACTTTGTGCTGTAATAATGGTGAATCCCAGCGCAAACATGGTGCCCCTGAGAATGTGACGCTCTGTGATCCGCGGTATGTTGTGCCACGATCATAGTAACAAGTAGGAGAATCTGAAAACAATCATTCAAAAATGAGTTTGCATTCCAAACGTGGGAAATATAATGCACGCACTTTTATTGTTACATTAATGTCATATCTAACCACATCATTGCATTGTGTTTAGGAAGAGACATTCTTAGGAAGAGAATGGTTCTAATTTGAGACCACTATCTGTGGTAGAAGAAACAGATGAACAGAAACCTTGAATAACTTGTATCGTATGTGTTGCAACTATTTTGAGCACATCGCCATAACAACTACAATATGGTGTAGTGGATGTGGTGCTTAGATCCAAGAAGAAGTTTAGAAAATTAAAATAGAAATATGCAAATACCCTCTTGTGGTACTTACCAAGTTTGCAAGCTGGCACACTGCAAAATTCCCATGTGTACCTTCCATCCTTAAATACATGGCACCAGGGTTTATAATCATTGTCAGGGTTCCTGTGAGAGAAAGACATTTTAGTATTTCTCCTAGCAGTAAGTCAGACCTTTTAAATTGTATTAATTCAAGATTGACATGGACCGTCTACATTTTCAAACTCTCAGATGGCATGAGGCACCCATCATATTCTTTTTACTCCATGAGAATACTTCAAAAGCTTTGAATCCATCAGGACAACCCTGATCTAAGAACTTCATACCAGAAAGGTTATTGTAGAGAAGGATTAAGATCCCATAACCAATTTGAATCCCCCTTAATTCTTCAAACAGGAATGGTTGATGGGGAAAGCAAACTCATGGTTATGGGCCACGTCTGACCCCTGAACCCTAAGTAGCCATCCAATGTCGAATTATGTTTAATTCTGCTTTGTTACTCTTAATAGTTATAGGTTAGCTATAAGACGTTCCTTCTCTCTCCTTATCTCATCATCCCCCCATTCCATATTCTGTTATAATTTCATCTAGCTTCCCTCCACATATAACATCCCCGGCTATTGTTCCTTTGCACTCCATCATTTTATCCTCTGCCCATCAAATGTATTCTGTTGATAGCAGTTTTGTCCAGTATTTACTTCTTCTTGACTGTGGCACTAAATGCGAGAATCCCCTATTGATTGATAAAATATTAAACCCCCATCTTCCCACAAACAATGGGCTTTTCAGAGTCATGAAGGAATAACATTCAGATATAGAAGATCTATTAGTGTGCCAGTCTGCATTGCAGGAAGGGGCAAAATAATATAGAAACATAGAATGTGACGGCAGCTAAGAACCATTTGGCCCATCTAGTCCGCTCAATTTTATAAATACTTTTATTAGTCCCTGGCCTTATCTTATAGTTAGGATAGCCTTATGCCTATCCCAAGCATGCTTAAACTCCTTTACTGTGTTAACCTCTACCACTTCAGCTGGAAGGCTATTCCATGCATCCACTACCATCTCAGTAAAGTAATACTCCCTGATATTATTTTTAAACCTTTGCCCCTCTAATTTAATGCTGTAGAGACATGGTACGTGACAGCAATATTATAGTATGTGGTTATTTCTACTGTGAACATATGACCACATATCAAGAATATGGATTATGTGCATGAAGAAAACAGAAAACCATAATTTTAAACAAATACTATCTTCTAAAGCACAGCACGCATTACCTGCAATAGTTGTGGTTTCCTAGTCCCAGTTGCAAAGCATCACTCCGATGTCCATGGTATAGCTGTCTCCTAATGCCCTCTGAATTCCAGTTCACACAGACTGCTCCACTCTGAGTCACGCTATGAACCCCTCTATATGTGGTGCCTGAGCCCTCATAACAGGCTTCGAGGGTATCTGTAGAATACACATTCAAGTATTATTACAAAAATTGTCTTGTTACAAATGTTAAAATTCCATTACATTGATTAGCATTGCTTTTGACCTTAAAAAGAGAGAAAACTCTATGAAAGCTAATCTTTTACTATTTCTTATTAGTCCAATAAAAAGTATTTTTGCATATTGCCATTCTCCAGTTATTTTGGCATACAAAAATTGACCTCATATTATGTCCCCTTTCTATGTCACTGCAGTAAGATATTAAGACAAAAGAAAAGAAAAATGTACCTGCGCTCTCTCTTTAATCCCTATGTATATTTAGGCAAATGGAGGTAAGTTAGTTACTCCAATGGCCATATAGAGATATCTTTGCCAGAAGCTCAAGGAAGCAGGCTGAAGGGTGGGTAGGACCAGCTTAGGGGGGTCTGCAGGTGGGCATTCCCTCCAATGGCCATTGGAGCAACTAAATGACCTCCATTTGTCTAAATATACATAGGGATTAAGGAGAGAGCGCAGGTAACCTTTTCTTTTCTTTGGTTTTTACTATATATTGGGGCTGATGGGTACTGCAGTCCTTGCTGCCGGCCCAGTAGTGATGGGAGTGAGCGCAGGACTTCTCTTTTTGTATTTACTTTGCATCACACAGCCTTGTTACAATGCTGCCGCCCATCCCATGTGTTCCCTATTAAGGGTTAATAAGTATATAGGGGTGTATATAAAAAAAAATACCGCTCTCTGTCTCATTAGAGATATCTTTGCCAGAAGCTCAAGGAAGCAGGCTGAAGGGTCAGTGTAGGACCCACTTTAGGGGGGTCTGCCTTGACGTTGGCAGGCGGGCATTCCCTCCAATGGCCATTGGAGCAACTAAATGACCTCCATTTGTCTAAATATACATAGGGATTAAGGAGAGAGCGCAAGTAACTTTTTCTTTTCTTTGGTTTTTACTATATATTGGGGCTGATGTGTACTGTGGTCCTTGCTGCCAGCCCAGTAGTGATGGGAGTGAGCGCAGGATTTATCTTTTTGTATAAGATATTAAGACAATTTGTGGGAAATAGAGAGAAGGTAACGTCCAATAGCAGCAGACTTACTGGACCATTTAGGGCATTGTTCCTGCCCATTATAGCTGGAGTTTTGGACACTCACTCAAGCAGGTCACTACAAATTCATGTATCAGGGCACATGAGTGTGTCACTACATTACAATATCTGCTCAACATACTCAGCACCATCATACAGAGCGGCATGTTTTTGTTTTATGTAGGACCAATACTGTGCATACTAAAGAAAATCAAAATCTACCTCTCTTCAGAGGTAGTGGGTGATACAATCTAATGCCTAAACAGAGAGCAGCTCAACACATAAAGTGAAATACCCGTATTTCCACAATCAATCTTAAGTACCCAGAGAATATATGGTATAAGATAAATACCAATTGGTGGAGTGCTAAACAAATAAATAATTGTGCAGGGGTTCGCTTACCCCATCAATTGAGTGTAACAACACACTTGAAAATACAAACTTGAAGGTATTTCTTTTTTATATATAGCTTCAAGTTTGTATTTTCAAGTTT
The DNA here is from genome assembly GCF_036172605.1 of Pelobates fuscus. Classification (NCBI taxonomy): domain Eukaryota; kingdom Metazoa; phylum Chordata; class Amphibia; order Anura; family Pelobatidae; genus Pelobates; species Pelobates fuscus. The sequence goes on along the minus strand of NC_086319.1, from coordinate 261,836,390 downwards.
GTTGTTACATTCAATTGATGGGGTTAGCGAACCCCTGCACAATTTGTTATTTGTATGCGCTCCACTAATTGGTATATATCTTATACCATATATTCTCTCAATACTATACATAGTTAATTTCTTATTGTTTACAGAAGTAGGTAGTGCCACTATACTATGTGGCTTTTCCAAGTACCTATTTCACAGTTCTCCCCTTTAAAGCCATTCGGACACTGACACAGGTAGTGTGATGAGTACAAAGCCTGCTGGCAGCGCCCTCCATTGAAACACTGCGGTACACTGCAATCTGTTGAGAGAAATAAGATGGTGTGAATTCCTATCCCTGCCTCACCTCTTATGAGCACCATGGCACTGTATCTTATGTACTGAAATATTTCAAACCACAATATGGCGCACTGCTCATATCCCTAAAAGGCAATGTTATAGCCATGAACATCAGTTCACTCCGTAGACGGGGTAAGACTATAATAGGAGCGTTGTGGCTGGAGGGGAAACAAGGCTGTCTTCATGTAGGATCTTTTAAGAATTAGTAGTGTAAATTAATCCCAGCAAATTAATTTAAAAAAAAAATGTTTGCACTGCATGAAGTATGTCTACTGTGTGAGAATTGATATGCTTATGTTGCTTTTTAATATGTTTAATATGTTTTACAAGGAAAAAAGTAATCTTGATAAATTCCTTCTGGAATAATTATTATTAAAACATTGGCATGTATCCCATATGCATGTTATTTTGGGTGGAACAACCTTTATTTTGTGACCCAAGATGATTTATGCTATCATTAAGCTGATGTGACTTTATCTTACTAGCGTACAGTGAGCATCTTCTTGCCAGTGCCAATATCTCACCTGTGACTGGCACACTATGGCATTTTCTTCGCCCATCCTGACAGCGACAGAACTCTACTCTTTTGCCAGAAGGTCGCAACCAGCTATCACCTCCATTATAGATTCTTCCCGAGAGACGTTCCACACATATTGCTGTTAGCAGGGAGATAAAATGTAAGGTAAGCACAGGAAATATGTCCTATTGTAGGGCTTTGAATTTAATCCTTAAATGTTATTTTTCTTGCATTGACATTCGAAATATCAGAGAACTTGCTAATGTATTTTTTATAGCGGTGAACAGCTTACAAAGAAATATGTGGTCCATCAACAACCCCACCTAGAACAAACTTGTATCCCCTTCCTACTTAAATATGCGCATTCACATTAATTTGGCTCAATGTTTGTTTTTTCATTTTCCTGTGATACCTTCACAGATTCCAAAATGAGCATCTCATGCCACTGTCCCCCTTCCCCTAGTCTCCTTCCTACTAGCATTCGCCTATCTCTTCCCACCTAGTGCTTAGCCAACTTCAAGTTCAAATTTTTACTAGTAATTACATTTGTTTGCTCTTGTTCCTCTCTTCATCCGCTGGTGAAAACCCTAGGTACAAGATAAAAGCAGGTTTGGTATTAGACGAAAGACTCCACTACACAAGAAAATACCTCAATTAAGTAGCAGAAGAAAGGACTTCAGAATTAGCACAAACCAGGTTTACTGTTCAAACACGTATATATACCGTAATGAAACATTTTATTATTGGGTTTATTATTGGGTCAGTGATTCAGTTGCAACACTCAGAATGGAAACAATAAGTGTATTTTGGCAGATCTTAGATGGTGTCATTGGATATCCACTGTCTAGCTATAATTAAAGGAAAACTTCAACTAAAAGCACAGCTTGAGTGTACATGTCCTATCAGTGCCCGAGTTTCTATTCATGCTTCTCAAAGCACATATTTGTTAATCTCATGCACCCTTACAACTACCAAAGCACCCACAAGGAGAAAGGTATGTTCTGTGAGAGGAATGAATCACTGAGTAACCTAATCCTAACACAAGATTATAGTACAGTATGTGGATCTAAATCTCAGAACTGGCATTCGTTTTATAACATAACGTTAGGGCATTTGCAACCCCCAATTGGTCATTGTACTGCAACTGCCATCCTGGTTATTGAAGTGGAGCCAATAAGAGTCGGAGTACTGTCTGAAAACTAACCACCTGGAACTTTAATACATTTTGGTATTTAGTGCTGGAAATTTGAATGACTCCTTAGTGATCTTTAATGAATATGATTTCAGGAATGGTCGGAATAGGTTGAGTAAGTCAAGATCATGTAGTACAAATATGATGTATTGCATGTTCCACAACCAAAGCTGTAAATTATTTCTTTAATATATGATCCTCTCACCTGATTGCTAGCAGAAATGACCGCTCCAAGCAAGAGTATGAAAAAGACTGTCAGTTTGCTGTGACCAAGCAGAGCTCTGTTGACCTATAAAAAGTCAAAGAAAACAGAATTAGGTTAGGTAAATGAAAGACAAAGAACACCGGTATTGGAGAGGTATATTACAACTGCAACGTCGGGTTCAAACTATAGGACAAGTATCCGTACGGAGGAAAAAGTATGACTTTATTCCTTTCAACGTGCGTTTAAAAAGAAAAACAAGCAGTACACAGGGGCGAGGGAATGGGAGGGGGCTCAGCGAGAGAAGCTTATGTTTTATGCCTCCAAGGCACTTTTTCAGAGACATCTACCCTACCTTTGACACAGGTTATAATCGTACATTCATTACATAATGTTTATTGGTGTGCGGCACTCAATCCGGGTTTAGTTGACTTATCCTCTTACTTTTTCTATGTTCATGGGCTAATCCTTGATTAATGGATATAAAATTAGTCCAAATCTAATTGTCTTAATATTCCCATTTATCATATTTATGTTATGAATAAACTGTTATAACCTGTGCCAAATGTAGGGGAGATGTTTCGGAGGAAGTGCCTTTGAGTGTCTTGTGCCCACTCTGTGTACTGCTTGTTCTTTTTTTTAAACGGACATTGGAGGCAATAAAGTCATCATTTTATCACATGAAAGGAGGCTTCATATTTTGCATTAACTTCCTTTACTACTCCAAAAGCAGCAAAGAACATATAAAAAAAATGACTAATGAAAGACAAGCAGAGTATATATCAAGCTACTCTTACTGAGGCACTTCCTCTTTCTTTGCTGTTCCATCACAAGTCAGGTCAGAATATTATTGTGTCATTATTTTATTGTATTACTATTATTACTTTTACCGTGTTCCTAATATATTTTGTATATATTTCTGTGGGAAGTTGAGAGATCTTGCACCCTTTCTATGGTGCTTAAGGGTTATGTTTTCTCTATTCCCTTTCTCAGTTTTTTTCCCTTTCCCCACAGGTTCTGCTTTCCGGATTATACCGATGGTTGAAAATCAGTCTAGGTATACCCCACAACACTCACACGCTCACTGCGGTGAGTGTAAAGCGCCTGGGAGGCTCTCCTAACCGTCCGGCGTTTGCATTTGTACGGCAATGTTCATCTGTTCGGGACATTTCACCCAACCGTGTACATTGCGTTAAGCGTTCGGTGACATTTTCCCTCTTAGCTGACTTCCCACAAACACACGGTTGTTAGTAGGCACCAGCAGTCGCATAATATCCACATCGTACCTACTGAACGCGACTAAAACAAGCCACTTGTGTTTGGTAGTTTTGTTCCCATCAGTTTCATATGTATTTCTGTGAATGGTTGTTCATGAACAACAGCATTCACGACTTAGCACTGTTAGTTTTTTTTTTTTCTTCTATCTCCTCATTCTGGAGTTTTTTACGCAAACTCTATTGCGGATTTGCAGGCTTTTTTCAGTGGCCATTTTGGATCTTGTATAAGCGAGAGTCCAGGCGGCCATTTTAAATGCTGAGTGTGTATTGGAGTTATTCTGTGTGGATGCTTTTTCTCAGTGTAATGTGGAAAAACTTGTGGAATTGATTACATTTCCTGCTTCTTATCTACTGCATGTCTCAGGGACATGCTACAGGTTAGTAAACCTTTAACCCCTTAAGGACCAAACTTCTGGAATGAAAGGGAATCATGACATGTCACACATGTCATGTGTCCTTAAGGGGTTAAGGGCTTAGTCGGTCAGGTTATTACGAGTACGCGGGCTTGGAGTGAGCCCCCATTTATTAGCACTGCTGAGAGGAGCTGTTCACACAGTATCCTTGTTTCTGGGTGACCCCCAGAATTTTGTCTGCCTATACGTGGGCCTTATATATACAGGCCATTTCAAAACCCCAGGTGGTCCCTGCTGATTATCTGCCCCAATGTGCCTATCCACCAAAAGATATTCACTGATTGTGGGTAAATCCAGTGCCTAACATTTTCCCAGATGCCAACAGACCTGCAGGCCCTTATTAACATGGTTGAAAAGGCCTTAGCCAAGGCGCTACCGGTCACTCAAGACCGGCAAAAGTCTCTCCCCAAGCGCTCTCAACGAAAGTCTAGAGAATTATCAGATGATTCTGATTAGAACACTCACGCCCGGCGAAACACCACTGGAAGGGCGAAGGGTCTAAACAAAGGCCTAACAAAGGCAAAGCTCCCCTAAAAAAAAAGGGTAAACATGTGCAACCTGTGCCTCAGATGGTTTACGAAGCCTCCTCAGACGAGGAACATGACGTTCCCCCCTCTTTGTCTGTCATGGACGAGTGGCAGGTTAAACAGTCTCAGTTGGATGACGAGACATGGGGTCATAACTCCTTCGTTAAGGAGACATTCCTGGGTGAGCCTTAGCAACAAGAGGACGTAGACAAGGCAGAGGCCTCAGAACAGACAGAGGGTGAGTGCTTTTATGACTCCATGGACGATGGAGGAACTCGCTCTCCATATCAATTGCCTAGAATTGCTGGCAGGGGCCTTTGCAATTCGGAGTCTGACAAAGGGGAAAACTGATGCTGTATCTTACTGCGCATGGACAACGTCTCCGCGGTTCGATACAACAACCATCTAGGAGGCACCCGCTCCCAAACATCTGGATCTCGTGGATCTTACGAAGGAGATCTTCGAGTACTGTCTACCACGCAACATAACGCTGATGGCGGAACATCTGCCGGGGAATACCAACCTGACGGCGGACTGGTTCTCCCGACACTGGCGGGACAGCAGCGACTGGCAATTGGATCCTCGCATATTTGCGGTGCTAAACGAATGAAGAGGCCCACTCGAGGTAGACCTTTTTTGTGTCTTGCACCAACCGACAACTACCAACCTTCTCCACTTGGCTCCTGAATCCAGAGAGCTCTGATTTGTCACCTACATCGGGGCACCGGCCACGAAGTACTCCACACTCTTGGATGTAGTCCAGATTTGGCCCCAAAGTACTCCACACTCTGGGAGCCCTTCTAACGCTCATCTGTCCCTGAGACAATTGTCGGAAAAATTAACTCTCCTCCTTTGTCTAGTCTCTTTCTGTCTAGTTTCGGACGTTCGAGCTTTCGATGCGGGTGCTTTTACCTTTTCTATGGAGGGCGTCAGATTCCGGGTATCGCAACATACAAAATCGGATTCTACGCCCAATTATGTGTGGTAGAAACTCTACGGGCTTACTTAGAGGATACTACCGCATTACAGCCTATATCCTCTCGTCAATTTTAAAACTCCTATGTTAAATCGCACGGCCCGGTTTCAGTTACCACCTTGTCACGCTGGGTTAGGTGACTTTTATTTTTGTTCGGTATCGACATGTCGTTTTGGGCACATTTGGTTTGGGGTGCGGCGGTTTTATCCGCCTTCGCGGCTGGGGCCTCCTTGTCCGACCATTAGTAACCTACAACTCTCATACTGTATTTAAACCACAACTAATATAATCCTCAGCCTGCCATTTCCTGTCAAAAGATTGCTGTTTTACAAAGGTCAACAACATCTAGTAAACCACCTCTTTTAAACAATATATTATCTGTGAATGATGCTCTTGTATACAGCATGTTTCACTGCTATCCAGCACCAGCTCAAGTCATTACATTATCAGAAAGAAGTTTCGATGCGTCCTATTTGGCAACAGTGAGTACATTGCTCAAACGATATGAGACACACTTGATATGACTTCATGATATCACATTCACCCAAATGTCCTTTCAAAGATAGACAATAAGCCTTTGTCTATCCCATGTAGGAAATATTGTAGTGAACAGACACTTAAATTACCATCTTGCCACACTAGAAAAAAGAATGAAAAGAAAATGACTAAACCAAAAAAGAAATCTGCTAAAAATGAATAGAATGCATCATACGCTTAAATCATATGAGGAGAAAAAAAATAGCTATTGAGAGCAAAATAAAACATTCATATATCATATAAAACAATCAATCGGGGTTTAAATTCTTCTGAATCCACCAAACGTATAAATGGAAGAAGTCTTTCATTATTTTATATTTTCTAAACTGATTCTTGCATTAATTAATGTTTACTATCAACATGCAAAACTATAAATATGCATGCATGTATGTGTGTAGGATGGAGTCAGAGTGAAGGTAGACAGTAAGAGTATAAATATATATATAAATATATATATTTATTTTTTTGGGAAGAAAATTGCATTCAAGAGAACCCAGACTAGCCAGTGGGTAAACTGGACAAATCGCGTGGTTCACTGGAAAGGTCCCAACTGGTCCAGTAGAATTATACACCTATATAACTGAGCTGCTGGGTTATATAAAGGCCATCTGGGTTTTCTACAGTTACACCATGATGGTCACAATATGTGGGCGTTATAGATGCTTGTGATTAAAATTTGAGTGGGACTCTGATAATTCCCGCTTGGATTTAATGAGAACTATGATAACACAGGAGCCTATTCCCACAGTGTCACTGCGTACGGGAAGTTAATTATCAGAGGACCATGCAGGAAACATCACAATCCTCTATAACTCCCACATCTTGCAGCCATTACAGGGAAGGAGTGGCCCCCTCCAGCACTCCAGCAGCCCCACTATACCACCAAGGAAAGGAAAAAATATGTGCAGGCTGATTTTTGGTCCTAGACAAGCAATATTGATATTTAATGTATTATAAAAAAGTAATAATGGGTATCAGAGAGTGAAATTATCATGTAAAATATGTCACCTGTTGATGTTTCCAACACAGCGTTATTAGCACATGAAGAATATTTTGCTTCATTACTATTGTAAATCAATTTCATGTGGCATAAATTGCAAAGATGTTAACAAAAAAATAATTTGTGTTTTTGCTTGAACTATTCAAAGGAATGTAGCTAGAATCTAAAACAAGGGAAATGAGAATCTAACGTGTTTACGCTATTGTAGTGCACATGTGTTTTTAATTCTGAAGAAGGAAAAGTAATGTGATTAACACAAATGAAAAACAGTGATTTAGGTCAGAATGTAGAACACGCCCATAGCTTGTACAGCTCAGAGCTTCCTCACCACTGTTCCCTTTTTGATCCCCTCCAACCCAACCTTTTCTCCATACACCCCACCAATGTCGAAACCACTGAGGCTCTCTACAAGACTGCATTCCACTATCTGTCATAACCACAGTAGGGATAGACCTATATTAATTTTCAAGGACCGATACCGATTATCTGTGGCCTTACGGGCGGTTAACTGATACCAAAATTCTTGCCCCCTCCCTGCATTTTACCTGTGGTCAGGGAGAGGAACTTTACACTCCCTGGTGGTCCAGTGGCTGGATATACACAGGATGCCAGGGGGTCTCAGCACTCGCTATCTCTTGTTTCAGGCAGGGTTCTCTCCAAGCTGGAGAGAGGACCTGCTGGAAACAGAAGATATTGAGTGCTGGATCCCAACCGCCCTCTCTACAATGTGAGTGGCACCTGGGGCAGACCACCCCTTCTCACCCATTATCGACAAATATCAATGTCATTTAAACCGACACCTATATTTGCCAAAATACCGAATATTGACTGATATTAGCAGCCAAACTGATAATCGGTTGATCCCTAAACCCCAGTGCCCTTAATGTGCATGCAATCCATTGTCCTCTAGAAACATAGAATGTGACGGCACATAAGAACCATTCGGCCCATCTAGTCTGCCCAATTTTCTAGACCTCGACCCCCCTTTTCCACCACTGTACTACCTCTTCCAATCCTTCATACTATTTAAATATAATCTAATGCCTCTTTTAATCACCAAAATCACACAACATTTTTTGCAGCCAAGTGTTTTTTAACTCCCTGAGTTCAACTCAACATCACTGCACTATTGTTCAATTTAAGTTCACTGTACAATATAATTTAAAATACATGGTGTTCGTTATCTTAGTACTGATTCACTCACATCAGTTAAGTCTTAGTATATTTCCTTGAAAGTAACAAATACAAATGATGGGTAAACGTCCAGTACTACCATGGGAACTAGGCTGTCCAAATCTATAAAAAAACATTTAATTACAACAGAACAAAAAAAATGTTGAGAATAATTTAGCACTTGGGTAATGGCGTTACATAGTAGGGCAGAGTTGTCACAAAGCTAATAATACTGTCACTGCGGATGTATTTTCATTATGTGCATTTAGGATTACAGGGTATTCTAAGTATATAAAATGCTCATATGTGCAGCGCTATCACTGACCATATTTTTAATGGTGGCATTTAGTGATTTATTACATTTATATACTAAAACGTACAAAAGAAAAGCATGACAACAGCAAGAACATAGGAAACAATACAATTAATGTGTATATATATATATATATATATATATATATATATATATATATATATATATATATATATAAATGAGTGAATGTAATGGTTGCTCTTAAATCAAATTGCCAGATCCTACTTAAACCATGAAAACAACAGACTATAGATTGTAGACTTCACACTAGGAGGGAATTCAGTGTTATATAAGAAGAGATCCCACAACAAGAGTGAAACGTGTCTGTGAAAGCACAATGAATGCAAGAATGATCCGAATGAAAGCAGGCTAATCCCTTGTCTATCCATGCACCATGTGACAAAGACACGGCTAAGAAATTGGATCAAAGAACATGAATCATACCAGCTTGTAAGAAAATGTTGCTGGGGAAGGAACTTTAACTACAAGCAGCATATCTATAATGTTTTAAACATGTTTTATTAAAGGAAGATTCTAGCTCCATAACCACTATAGCGCATTGCGTTGGTTATTGGGCCAGGAGTGCCTGCTGCTCCCCTAATGTAAGCGCTTAAACCGTTCCTGGTCTGAGAGCTATAATATGCCACCCAAACATCCAGATTACAGCAGGACAGCTACAGTTTTCAGGACTTTGTTCAATGGTTTCCTACTTTTAGGGATCACAGTGAACTGTCCCCAAAAAGTGTATAGCGAGCGCATCAACTCAGGTGGGCCGGCCTGGATAGTTGGCAGGCAGCCAGTAATTTGTACGGACCTCTTCCTTTGGGCAGAGCCAGTGATACAATCACATCATTGGCCGTGACCCTTTACATCCCTCCACCATCATCCCTCTTCTCAGGACTCCAGTGCTGGGGGGCGAGGTGGTGGGGATTCGCGGCAAGCTGCTGTGTGGAGCTTCACAAAGCTCTCCCGAGCTAAACCCTGTCTTGTAGGGCCAGCTCCTTGACTGAAAGTGTCTAAAACCGCAGTGCCTAGCTTCCAACTCCCATTAAGAAGACGGCCAGCATTGGGTAGACCCCAAGTAGATTGGCAAACTGTTTGACTACTGGGAGGATTCCATGGCACTCCTGGCACCATAACCACCAAAGCGCTGTATTGTCCATGTTGACTAGAGAGTTCCTCTAACAGATGCACAATGTGGGCATGACCATATAACAACCATACATTATTACTGTTAAAAGTATTCCATGGACTACTTATTGCAGCACAGCCTAGTAGCTGTAATAAAAACCATTTGTAATGAATCAGTGTCTTGGATAGTTTCATGGCTAAAAATACATGTTTTTGGGTTTGTTAGTCTGGTAACTTCCCATTAGTTGTTAGATCTAGAGGGTCTTCCAGGAAAAACCTGAATAATCTGCTTGTTAGAAAGTTACATAATAAATGCTTCATCGAAATATATGTGTTTTAGATTACATTATATTTTTAATTAGGGTTAATGTTAGTGTAAGTATTCAAGTAGTGCAATGGTTAATTCTTAGTGTTATTGGAGAGTAGGGGTTAATGTGCAGAGTAGAGTTTCCTGTTTCCTGATAATGCAGTGTTTTAGGGTAATTTAGGGGTTAATGTGTAGTGGTATTTATAAAGTACCAACATACTCCACAAAGCTGTGCAGTTGGTGGACAAGACACAAGTACATACACAGATATATAAGATATATAAAGTAAACACTTCTGGTATTATCAGTCAGATCAGTTTACATTAGATATAAACCCAGCACAAACTGAGCCTGTCCTGATAATCTGCAGTCAGATCACCTTACATTTAATATAAACCCAGCACTGTCTGAGCCTGCCCTGATAATCTGCAGTCCGGTCACCTTACATGAGATATAAACCAAGCACTGCCTGAGCCTGTCCTGATAATCTGCAGTCAGATCACCTTACATTAGATATAAACCCAACACTGTCACAGCCTGAGCCTGTCCTGGTAATTAACAACCAAAAAACGTTACTTGTAAATCAGCACTATCTGAGCCTGTTCTTATATTTGTTTATAGTAACCGAGCATTTTCTGACCTGACCTTACATCAGCTGTTAGATAGAGAGCTCAATTCTCAGAAGAATATACCTTGTTAGACACCTCCCTATTTCACGGGAGAGAGGGATACTTATCTGTACTATTGCTGTAAGCCTGCTTACCTTCAGCATGGTTCCTTGTTCTGTTACTCTTCACTGGACTGGTTTGTATTGTCCTTGCAGACTAACAGCAGCTGCAGAGAGATGAGTGGATATGGATGAGAGAGGGCAGCATAGCAAAAGAGTTAGTCACAAAGAGAAAGACACTGGTGGGGGAGAGAGAAGGGGGAGAGATGACCACAGTAAGAGGGAGAGAACTTTTCTGTTGGGAGAGGAATAAGAAAGATTAGAGAACCACAGAGAAGTAATACAGGAGCATTCACTGCCATGTGGAGAGGCTGGTAGAAGGACCCAAACACCTATTATTTTTATCATTATTTTTATTATATATAAAGATCCATAGTATGGGTCCGTATTATAAATTGGTGTAATTTGGGCTGGGCTCCATTGTTTTGCTCTATTTTGTTTGTTTATGTGTATTTCTCAAAATTTTGACCATTTTGTCTGTTTCACCTCACATTGTGAGAACTGCTTTACTTATATTTTACGTGGTTTAATCAAAATTTTAAAAATAATTTAAAAAGGAAAGAAATTTTTAAAAGCCATATTCTGCAGTGTTTTATAACATAAACCAATGCTTTCCTAATCCGAGGGGCCTATTACGTTTTCTAATTAGCGATATGAAGCATTTACTATACATTTACCACACCTCCAGTGTACAATCTTAAAATTATATCAGATTATCAGAGTACAATTTCAACATAATATCAAAGAGATTCATTATTATTATTATTAGGTACAGGAGGTATCACTTTCAGTCTTGGCTATTGAAGTTGCTACAACATTGCCTAATGCATGTTATATGTCTTTATAAGGAACACTTCAAACACCATAACCACTACAGCATGCTTTAGTGGTTATGATGCCTGGAGTGCCCCGCCCCCTTCATGTAAGTAGTCTAACTGTTTTAGAAAGGTTTGACTTCTTACTTTGGGTCTACCATGCACCGCTCCCTGCCTCAAGGAGAGAAGTTCTTTGATTGCTGAGCGTGGTGGTGCAGGGCCCAACTCAGCCAATGAGCTGACGCTGCACTGCAGGACTTAACTCAGGGGAGCCAGCAGGAGCTACTAACAGATGGAGAAGCAGGGACAGGTGGCCAGTGGACTCTAGAATCTAAAAAGGTTTGACTGTTTACACTGGATGGAACCAAATCACTCCTGGCACCATTACCACTGCAGTGCACTGTAGTGTTTATGGTGATTGCAGTGTTCCTTTAACATGGCTGCTATAATAAGCTGTTTTCCTGTCTCTTTAAGTCGCATTGCCTTTTATTGTCATTGTAATAGAAGCTGGAGAGAGAACAGCTTTGGAAAATGTTATATAGATACACTCAGTGTTTTCAGTGTTTAGACATAAAGCTCTGTGTGGATGAGCTGGGCTTTCTATCTTTTCATCTCCATGCACATTTGTTCTCTTAAAAAAATACTACAATGTTACAAAATATCCAGTTTGGCAAAGTTCCCAAAATAATAAATCAAATGAGTCAGATTAGCAGTTTTACCGGAGCTGTTTGCAATTACTTTGTCTGAGGACCACTAGAACCAAACGAAATATCGCTCTATGAAGCTTGCAATAATCACCGTTGATACGGATAATAAACCACAGAGAGTGCTTAAAGGGAGACTCTAGCTGGAAGTGACATCAATTTTATAATGTATTAAAAATATGGAAATTAAATCTAAAAATAAGGAAATAAAATGAACTTAAAAGATACTTCAGCTGCTGCAAATCCCCAGACAAACAGCAGCCACTAGCTATGCCCAGATCAGGATGGGACCCTACCAATAAGGACCATCTCTGGTCCATGGGGTCTGAACATATCTCACAAATCCCAGACCACCAGCTGCAGTTCCAAATCACAGCAAATGAGAGAAGTTGTTGAATAAATTACTGACTGCTGCACATTAGTAAATGCTCTCTTTTGGTGTGGTTTGCACTTCCAACTGGTGTGGGAAGAGTCTGCCTGCAACTGCAGACAATTTTTTATGCATCATTTATGTAATGCATTAAAATATGGGCCTTAGACAATCCCATTAATAAAATATTTATAATGCATTAAAATTATGGGTAATTTTATGGGTAATTTTATAAAGACAATCCCTTTAACAAAATATTGATATAATGCATTGACAATCTATTTAAGGGTAACTGAGCATTATGGGAAATGTAGTTCAGAAATACCTGATTAGCCATCATTATAATACCCAGCAATTTCCCATGGAGATGCCTGACAAATGAGTTGCAAGTTGTAGAATTAATAACCTGATAAAAGGCTAAGCGAGAACAAATGATACTGACATTCTCTACTAACTAATACATATAGTGACACATACATCACTACTGTCAGATAAACACACACTCACACCTATTGAATGAGTCATTCCATGCTGATGACCTTACCTACAAGCTATGTCGGTGATGTGAGCTGGTACATATACCTGAGAGATGTGCATTCTGATTCAGAATTATTCACCCTGCTGTGCTTCCAGCATGTAAACAGGCAGCAATGAGCCCGAGAGCCTCCTGCAGCTGATAAGGCTATCTCTGCTCTCCACAAGGGTTATCTTAAACTTGTAACCTTGCAGCCTCCACATAGACAGTTCTGGACACATCCCACATACATATTTATACAGGGAAAATGCCCATTTTTAAAATTTAAATTATTATTGTATTTAAAGAAATATGTATATTATTGTTTTTTGTAATTATTTTTCTTTTCCCTCCTGCTTCACTTTTAGTTCCATTCTGGCCAGAGGGATAGATGGAGGCTAAAATGCATCAAACTATTTCCCTTTGCATGGTAAAAACAGAAGCCTTGACTTTCTACTTGTATGGCAGTCTAGTGGTGTAGATCCAACATGTCTTCCTTTGCTGGAGACATATCATGTATACATATTGATTTGAAGCACATAAACATGGATGTCATGCAGTATGCATCATTTAAATGCAGCAGAATTCCACATAGATAAAATGGTTAGCACCACATACACTTCAGATTCCACTCTGCTGCCCCCCCTCCCCCCCAATAAATATATTAAATAAATATTCCCCACAATGAACCATGCACACATTTAATAATGTTGTTTTTTTTCTGTGACTGTCCAATCACTGACTTCCTAATGCAGCTAAATTCAAAGTCTTTGAAAGGTTGGTGCTCTGAGCAATCGGGCCCCTTGAGAACCAGGAAGGAGCAAGTTGTCTGACTGACAGCCAGAGTGGGTAACAAGGTTAACTTATAAAAGTGGCAATTTAAAAATTTTTTTTTTTTAGCAAATCAGCTTTTACTAGTTTTCTGGGAAACAGTACAAAGGGAAATGTCCAATCAGGACACAGTGTCATAAATCACATTATCACAACTCAAATTAAGAGTGGAAAGTTCACTATACACTATACACACAGAACACTTCAGCAAGCTAAAGTATCCTATGTGTGTGGAGTGCTCATTTAATGAAGAGGTTATGGTGCAAAGACCTAGTCTCTGCAGGTTTACCAATGCAGACCTTTTTGTTTCACAAAAAAAAATTATTTTCATATATTTGCAGTCACTCAACAATGAATAAATGATATGCGTTTACAAAAACACGGCGGACCAGGCGGCAGCCCAAGGTTCCAGGTACACAGTGCTCTCTGTTAACTGATCAAGGTTTTTTGACTGAAACGGATGCAGTAGTTTTAGAACACAAGGTTGGTTTTATAATTGGTCAGCGTAGTTTTAGAACAGGAAGTTTTAATAGTTTATCTGTGTAAAAATGATCACTTCTGGGAATGTATAAAATAATGACGCAAAAAAGAGTTGCCCGGCCCTTTACTCTAAAACTATCAAACTGGAAATGACCAAATCGGTAAAAATTCTAACATGCCTGGGAACGCTCTGGTTTTCATCTTAGATAAGAGAACCAACAGCCAGTCTCCATAGCAAAGATCAGATGTAAGGATACTAGCCAGTGTGGTGGGAGTTTGAGTTTTACAATATGCTCTTACATTTTAAATCACTACTGGAAAATATATCAAACTGCTGATCTTTTCGTTTCTCCATATTTAAAAACAATTGAGGTTTACTGGCGAAACCTTTTTGAACACTGTTTGTTTAGGCTGTAAAGATTTAAAGTAACTCTGCCAGGTTTAAATTTACACGATAGGCATATTTACTAAAGTGAGAATTCAAAGCGACTTCAAAGTGAATTTCTAATTTAAGTACAAAAAATAGTTGAATTGAAAGAAGGCCGGCTATGCTGTTAGTTTTCTACTCTGGCGTTAAATTTGAAATTCACTTTGAATTCATACTTTAGTAAAAACCCGGAGAATCTCGAAATTCCAACACAACGTAAAGATATAAATGAGACAAAGTGGGATAAAAGGTAGAGTCTCTGCTGCTATTTCCCACCAGTTGTTGCTCACAAAGGATGATGGGAACATGTATCATCTCACATGATAAGCAATAGATGGTTATGGCACCTTATTGCCCAACTGAGAATCTATCTATGGAAGATCCTGTATTCTTGCAGGATACTCCACAGGCCCTGTAGTAACAATGGCTCTTGGCAAGTGAAGCCACCGGAATCCAAAGTATTATGGCAGATTTACCTGCTCTCCCTTGTCACTCAATTCTTCTTCTTTGAGGTATTGTCGAATCTAGGCTGAAGAATTGATTTACAGGTGAGGGACCAACAATTTAAAGAGATTTAAAATTAAAATCTATAAATTTGAGCATTTTTCCTAGCACAATGTATAGATGAAATGTAAAGGAGCACATTAGCTTTAGGAATACAAACGTATTCCGAATCCTATAGTGTTCTCAGTAACTATTTAAAGTATACACCCTTGGTACATTAAAGCAATTTACTTACATTTCCAATACAATGCTTCCCCATAGGGACCCATTGGAGGCTATTGCACATGTTTGGCAAATCACAGCAGTATAAGAACATAATTAGACACACTTGCTTAACCCCTTAAGGACCAAACTTCTGGAATAAAAGGGAATCATGACGTGTCACACACGTCATGTGTCCTTAAGGGGTTAAAGGACCACTCTAGGCACCCAGACCACTTCAGCTTAATGAAGTGGTATGGGTGCCAGGTCCAGCTAGGGTTAACTAATTTTTTTATAAACATAGCAGTTTCAGAGAAACTGCTATGTTTATCAATTAGTTAAGCCTTCCCCTTTTTCCTCTAGTGGCTGTCTCACTGACAGCCGCTAGAGGCGCTTGCGTGATTCTCACTGTGAAAATCACAGTGAGAGCACGCAAGCGTCCATAGGAAAGCATTATGAATGCTTTCCTATGCGACCGGCTGAATGCGCGCGCAGCTCTTGCCGCGCGTGCGCATTCAGCCGACGGGGAGGAACGGAGGCGGAGAGGAGGAGGAGAGCTCCCCGCCCAGCGCTGGAAAAAGGTAAGTTTTAACCCTTTTCCCCTTTCCAGAGCCGGGCGGGAGGGGGTCCCTGAGGGTGGGGGCACCCTCAGGGCACTCTAGTGCCAGGAAAACGAGTATGCTTTCCTGGCACTAGAGTGGTCCTTTAATGTTGTGAGGTACTGATTCACTAAACAACAACTGGGTTATTCACTGAAGTCTGGAAATCAAAGTCAATCCAAATAAGCATTTCACATTTGGGTCAAAGTAGCAGAACTGCCTAGGTTCTGCACAAGTGCCTACAGTTTGAAAGGCTCTGTGAATCCACTGTGAATTCCAAACAATTCCCACTTTAGTGAATATTTCTAATACGTAAAAAAGAGCTGATTTGGACAAGAGATTATGAGATAAAAAGAAGGGAGAATTTTTACCTCATTGTTAAAAGGTTATTCTAACTTTAGAAATACAAAGATGTATTTATAAACATGGCATTATGTGTAACGCTAATTTCTGGGAATAACAATTCAAGGTAGACCAATAAGTAGGAACATCCATTTTATATTGTTACTGCTCCATTTTTAGAATTCTGCTACTGAATGTAAGTTTAGACTTAACTAAGTCAGATGTACTCTGGTGAACTCTTGACCTTGCTGCATACATTGCATATACACCAAATTTACCCTTTAGAACAAGATGCAGACTAGAGAAAAGTTCTGTTGTATACACAACAAATCCATCATATACATAAATGGCTATATATTTAATCCAAGCTATAAACTAAGTAAGATCCATAGTTAAAAAAACATGCACCCAGAAAATGCATTTCTCCGCAATGGTGCTGCGGTATAGACCAAACTTTATAAAAATACAGATTAAGGAACTGCACACACACAAATACAGTTTTACATTTAAAATCACCTTTCTCAGCAAACAAATATGAGGATTCAGTTCAACCATATGGTCATATTGTGTTAAACCCACCACTACGCCACAGTATCCCAATATCAGTGGGTCCTACACTAATTCCAACATGGGAGGCAAATTAAATAGTGCTAGTGCTAAATGAGCTAAATTATATTTAAATAATCTGTTGTAAAAGCATTGGGAATATATACAATGCAAATGTATGTGATAAAAACACAATTAAAAAAAACAGTGTAAAACATAAACAAAAGGGATAGTGCTTTGATGTATATACTCACAATGCATATCATATATCCAAAACCTCCTGAAATTTATATTTTCCTGTAGTCAGCTTGAAAGGGGAATCTGATGCCGAGGGCAGAGGGTCTCAACCTAAAATTAATTTGGTCTTTACTCCAAACATACATAGTAAAAAAAAAAAAAAAACTAAGATACAGACTAGAGCAGGGGTAGGCAATCTTCAGAATTTCAGAGGTTGTGGACTACATCTTCCATAATGCTCCTACAGCCTTGATGCAGGCAAAGCATCAGGCGAGATGTAGTTCACAACATCTGGAGTGCTGAAGGTTGCACTAGAGAATTAACCTCCAGGATGAAAGGGATATACACTGTCTATCCACACACTGAATACAGAAAAGATGAAAGTCCTATTGTGTAACAAAAAAAACAAACAAAAAATACCAATAAAACATTTATCTTTATTATCAAACTCTTCTATTAATCTTTATAGCTAGCTATGCAGTGGTGCTAGTGGCAGTATTCTCTACTAAAATAGTATACACATGGTTTTATTTACTAAACATAGAAATGTAATTAATTGTAGACTGGATTGAAATATTAAGACCAAAATATCTGATTTTTAATATTTCTCCAAGACACTATAATCACAGTTTGCATCTTTTAAACTAAATTTACAACTTGGTTTATAATTCAGCACAATAAGGCTTTTGGTGAATAAGCTCCGTAGTGAAATTTGTGACACAACTTGTGTGGGAAATGATAAGGACCAGCCGTCAGCATTGAGGAAACTTTATTAGAATCACATCCGACGGCCGACGCTGCTATTTGTGTCTCATGCTATGAATGCAGTGCAGCTGTGATGCTAACAGCCAATATTATAACGTTGTGTATTACACACGGCTATGCTTTACATCTTATGGTTATTGATATTACACTGTACATCTCTGACACCCCATTTCCTCTTTTCACACCGTAGAGGAAATTTCGAAGATCATACCATTCCTACTAGGGAGGAGGAGAGAATGA
The DNA here is from genome assembly GCF_036172605.1 of Pelobates fuscus. Taxonomy (NCBI): domain Eukaryota; kingdom Metazoa; phylum Chordata; class Amphibia; order Anura; family Pelobatidae; genus Pelobates; species Pelobates fuscus. Next base: position 261,818,199 of record NC_086319.1, on the reverse strand, counting down.
ATCTCCCATATTTTGTTGGCATTAAGAGAGACTGAGACAGATTGTTAGTACACTTTAAATATCCTATTTTCTAAATGTATGTTTTAACTGTTTTAACTGCAGACATTCTTTTTATATTTTGTTGCCATTTTTTGTAAACTATATTGCTGCTAATGCCATTAGGCTCATTACAAATACTAAAAATATATTTGACCATATTTATGTACCTACGAAAATTTACATATAAAAATTCCTGTCATCTCCTATTGCATATAAGAAAATTTGTATTGTAGGGATAATTGTTGGACAAAATATTAAAAATAATATTTTGTGGACATTATGATAAGATAATAATTTTATTAGTATTAAAAATATTAATAATTATTATTTACATTTTTGCTTTCATACTATTTCAGACCCTGTGTGAAATATTCCAACTGAAGGGTTGATGTACCGTTTCTAAAACTTTTAATTCCCGTAATGTTTTTTATAAAGGGTAATAAAATAAATTACAAATAAAATAATGTGTTAATTTATCTCCTAAGCAACCTTACAACCCATATAATATTTGCTTAAGTAAATCTTTCTTGCTCTCAACTCCCCTTTCCCCTGCAACCTGTTGTCTCAAATCCTAATCTTTACATGATTATTCAAGTGTGAATTCTTGGGAATTCAAAGCAAATTTCACATTTTTGGAATTGGAAACAAATCCAAGTGGGAAATGTTTTTAGTTCTGCTATTTAAACTGCAATTTGAAATTCAGTTGGAATTCCCAAGAATATATACTTTATTGAAGGCAGAGAGACTCTTTAATGATAGAAATACAGTATTCCTAACACTAAGGTGTTCCTTTAAACCAGTGCTCCCCAACCTTTTTATCGCCGCGGACCGGTAAACGTTTGATAATTTTTCCGTGGCCCGCTTGTTTTGATTTAATAAGACAAAAAAAAAACCAAACAGTCACATATATTAAAAAAACACGCAGACACATACATAGTCAGAAAATCACAAACACAGTCACATAAAGACATAGACTCAAAATTGTGTGTATGTGTGTGTGAGCGGTGCAGTGTGTATGTGAGGGTGGCAGTGTGTGTGAGAGTTGCAGTGTGTGTGGGGGGCAGTGTTTGTGGGGCAGTGTGTGTAGTGTGTGTATGGGGGCAATGTTTGTGGGTCAGTGTGTGCAGTGTGTCTATGGGGGCAGTGTTTGCAGGGCAGTGTGTGTAGTGTGTGTATGGGGGCAGTGTTTGTGGGGCAGTGTGTGTAGTGTGTGTATGGGGCAATGTGTGTAGTGTGTGTATGGGGCAGTGTTTGTGGGGCAGTGTGTGTATGGGGCAGTGTGTGTAGTGTGTTTATGCAGTGTGTGTAGTGTGTGTATGGGGCAGTGTGTTTATGGGGCAATGTGTGTAGTGTGTGTATGGGGCAGTGTTTGTGGGGCAGTGTGTGTAGTGTGTGCATGGGGGCAGTGTTTGTGGGGCAGTGTGTGTAGTCTGTGTATGGGGCAGTGTTTGTGGGGCAGTGTGTGTAGTGTGTTTATGGGGCAATGTGTGTAGTGTGTGTATGGGGCAGTGTTTGTGGGGCAGTGTGTGTAGTGTGTGCATGGGGGCAGTGTGTGTAGTCTGTGTATGGGGCAGTGTTTGTGGGGCAGTGTGTGTAGTCTGTGTATGGGGCAGTGTTTGTGGGGCAGTGTGTGTAGTGTGTTTATGGGGCAATGTGTGTAGTGTATGTGTGGGGGCAGTGTGTGTAGTGTGTGTATGGGGCAGTGTTTGTGGGGCAGTGTGTGTATGGGGGGTAAGGAGGGTAGGGAGGCTTTTTTTAAATTTATTTAATTAAAATTAATATATTCATGTCCCCCCTCCCTTCTTACCTTTACTGGGAGGAGGGGGGACATTTCTTAGTCCCTGGTGGTCCGGTGGGGATTCCCTGGTGGTCCGGTGGTGGTGAGGTTAACTCTAGCCCAGTTACAGGGCTAGAGTTCACTCTCGCGAGATTTGGAGCGTTGCCGTGGTTACCGCGGCAACGCTCCAAATCTCGCGAGAGGAGGACCCGGAGGAGCTGCAGGTAAGAGCTCCCGGGTCCTCTCTCACTCCCTCCCCTGCCGGCTGTCAGCAATGTGCCTGCAGACCGGGGAGGGAGATCTCTGATCTCCCCTCCGGTCCGCAGGCACATTGCAGGGCTGGCACTTGGGCAATGCCAGCCCTGCATTAGCCGGCAGGCTCGCACACCCCACACCCCTGGGCGGCCCGGTACCGTTTGATCCACGGACCGGTACCGGTCCGCGGCCCGGGGGTTGGGGAACACTGCTTTAAACAATCAGAGAAGGCATAGACATACAAATGTGTCAGGGCAGTACTTTTTATGTGCTTCCTTGAACATAAAGTAATAATGGCTATCCAGGAAAATATTGTGGAACTAGCAACCCATTATGTGTCCCCTCTCGGTGACTCACTGTAGTCTTTTTTTAGCTAGCAGTGTGACCAACAGCATTACATCGGTGTAGCCCAGGATACAGGTGCTCCTTGCTATGACAGTCATTTGATTCGCCTTGTCCTCTGCTCATTGTCAAAGAAGTCAGATGTAGTCATGTCCTGTTTCTAACCCCAATCGCTTAGTTTATCATTTTGCCTCATGTCTTGTCCTTTACTCTTACTGCTCCAGATTGGCCCTTCTCCCATTTGCCTCGGCTTCTGAAGACTGATCTTGTTATTTCTTACATCATGCCAGGTGTCCTTTTCAAGCCCCTAGTTCTCGACCTTGCTTGAAGCCACTGATTTTCTCATCAATTTTCTGCTCTTGGTCTCTATCTCTTCCTTCGTCTCTCTTGGTTTGACCAGCCTATGCCAACCTTGGGCACTGACGTTTGAGCGGCAAGTCACCTAGCATCAATTCCTGCTTCAACTAAATTCCTAAAAATATATTCCTATTGACACATAGCACAGGAAAGTCCTGCTAAATAAATACATATTACTATAACCATATAGGGGAATATATATATATATATATATATATATATATATATAAATAGAAATTATGCAGCAAAATACTAAAAGTTTCCCAGTCACTATGGAAATGCTCCTGCAGATTACTCAATTGTACCAGAATTGCTCTCTATAACTACTCTGTATAATACCTATAGTATAGAATATATCTATTGAATACAGTATATAATGAATACACCAACTATTCCATTCTTTAAGAGCATATATATCAGAGTAAAGTCCTATTTAAATATTACTAAACTTGGTACAGTAATGTTACTTCATCCTATAAATATATACTATATTAAATAACAACTAAATAAGTTGCATGTATATACAGTTAATCCATTTTATAAGTACATGTAGCGTAGGGGAATCTTAACGAAAACATGGTATAATCACCATTAAATCATTCCATTAACAAATATTGCTGATAAAAGCCTTACAGAAATATATATATAAATACAAACACACATTGATTAATGCATTCAACAGACATACATATAGCAGAAGAAAGCCAACTGAACAAATAATTTAGAATGATTAATCCATCCCATAAACACATTTTGCAGGAAATCCTATTAACTAATTTATATAAAGAGTAATTAAATCATTACGTAAGCATATGTGACTGACGATAGTATTAATGATGAAATTATATATACAATGACATATCCTTCCTAAAAGCATGCACATCATAGGAAAAAATCCTGCTGAGTAAATGATGTATACACCCATTAGTCAATCGATCTATCTTCACCTTATCAAATAATTCTCACAGTGCCAAATTAAGGCATTTACCATGTCACCACAACTTCAGTGAATATGTCACATACACTACAGATAGACTTAGATAAGCAGCCCTTCTTATAACGCTCCCTAAAATCTGTTCCTGACAGATGCCATGCCAGAACTGTCATAATATCATAGAATTTGCTTAACCTCTTGTCCTGAAGGAGTTAAAACCTAGTGCACCAGCATCGAAGTTGGCACCAACAAAACTTTCTTTAACTGTGTCTCCCAAGCCATTCTCACTCACCGCTCTGTAGTTGTAGTGCTTGTTCTGGAATGCTCAGAATAAGCCATAGCGACCTGTTTTATAAGCTGCTGCTGTGGGTGGATGTCTTGAGTCAGTGAGTCCACAGAATTCTATGAGGTCACTAATCTCCAGCCCCCCCATGGCTGAGGTAATACGCTCGCTCAGTCCCCAGGCAATTAATTTTTTTTTTTAGGTATTTATATTAATATTGTAGTTTCTCCTGTTGTTTCCTTTCTCTTTCTGCTAAATAGACGGAAACAGGGAAGTTTAACAGGAAAAAAAGCAGTTTCTTTATTAGCAGGGTGAGAGAAGGGAGCGAGATTGGCAACATTCGAAATATGTAAAAACACTGGAGAGTTTCAAAAAGAGGGAGATATAATTAGAGAGCTCTGTCCGTAGACTTTTAATCTAACATTTATAGCAATATTTTACAGAGTACAATACAAAAAAAATCCCGTATGAGTTATAATTGTAGAAGAAAAATACATTTAATGCATTTTTTTCTCTTCTTTAAAAGTTAGAAGTTATATAATAAAAACGTGCATTTAAAAGCATTCCTACACACTTTTAACTCAGTAGAGTGCTTTTTTAAAGTAGTCGATTAAACAAGTAGTGGATTGAAGCCCACGGGCAATTCAAATGGCAAAAGATAGCAAAAAATAGAAAAACTTTAGCAACATTTTTTACAGATCAGTTATTTTTGCCTAGATTTCGACATTTATGTGGAATACCCTCTTGTCCACACCCGAAATACAAAATCTGTAAAGTGGTATAAGTAAAACCTACACCTTAAGTGAAGCGCTTAATATAAAATAAATCTGTGTATAGGGGAAATTACCCCACGTTATCTTGTTAAAATCTTAGACTTGTGGTACATATTAAAGTATAAATAAACACAATATAGTGCAGATGGTATTTCAAATTGAACATAGTAAATTCTTGAAAAATAGGATCACTCATATTAAAAAAAAAAAAATATATATATATACACAATAAACAATACACAAGATCCAGCACACTCTCCTATCTACTAAACAGCAACTTCAATGTTGACAGATTTTATTAGTTTGTAAAAGTTTTTTTTAAAAACACCTTATCTAGGCAAAAAAAAATGGGGATTTAGTTACATTATATGATCATACATTGCATAAGCCTGCCACAACGTCAATGTACCCCATCTTTGGCAGGTCCTTCTCTCACAGTCTAATGTCTGCTCTTATGAGATTAACCACTTACTTGGGAAAAAATTCCATCTGAGGCTCTCTGCAGTACAAGGCTAAATAGGGACCTGAGATGAGGCACCTGTAACAGGGAGGGGTGCAAAACCAAGGAGTTGGCTAGACTCCCAAATATATATAGGAAACATGGGGGGATGGTTGCACTCACCTAAACATGCTTAAATGGGGTGCTGCTGGGGGCCATATTATACAATAAACAATACACAAGATGCATCGCACTCTCCTATCTACTAAACAGCAACCAATGTGTAGACAGTCAACAAAAAAAACTGTTTAAAAATTGAATAGGTATAGTGCTTGTGAAGGAATGCCATACGAAACGCCACTGGTTCAGTTCCCGAACGAAGACCACCCCAACACCTAATTAGAATGTGGAATACAAAGTATCCAGTGCAAAACCACAATGGAAACTATCAATAAAAGGCTTCCCTGGGTTGTCCTCTGAATGCAGGCCGTGGTACCTGGTCGTCGAGTGCCTGGAACATTTTTTCAGTTAGACACTCTTGCTGAACACCGGTGAATATGGAACTGTTGCCCGTTCAAGTTCCTGACCACCTATATGAACGAGGTTCGGAATATATAAACTGCCGAATGGGGGGAGCATTCGACACTTAAAAGCGTTCGCATATTGTGTATGGTTTTCATACAAAAACCCTCAAACTGAGACCGGCCGTTGCCACAATTTCTCTGGAACTATTATGGGCTTCTACCTAGTGGCCGGTCAAAACCATACCTCGATGGAAATTCCAAACCACCGAACCGATCGGAGTGCTTTTTGGATATGTTTTTTTTTTTTTTAAATTTTTATTTTTGCAGTGCGTATAATGGGTAGATGCAGGCCTGAGGTGCCCCGAGAGCAATCCTCAAGTTTTTCCACGCTAAACATGCGGGACAGATGATTTACAAGCACATTTTTATATTTTAGTTTGTAGGCAGGAAAATAACAGTAATGAGTAACAGTTGTGTACAGTAATAGCAAATAGTTAGATATCTAGACATGTGAATTAAATCATGAAACATTCAATAGGCAAGTTATAGGCTAGTGTAAGGGAGAGGCTTCGTTTGTTATATGTCTATATATCTTGCTGAAATGTTACTCGAGAAAGTAGAAGTAAAGTAAAAGTACACCACTGGTGGTTAGACTAGACAGTATAGTCGAGCATATTTTTTGGGACAGCATTACTTTCAGTAACCTTAACTATTGTCAAATAGGTAAAATAAGGGCATAGTGTGTAGTGTGCAATGTGGCAAGCGCCTGTACAGGTGACTGCGTTATGCAGGCGTTAGGTCTAATACCAGGTTCAGCCTATTCCCCTGAGCGTCAAGGGCAGAGTGCCACCCGGTGAGTCTCTGTCCATGTCTACACCCTTGGTCCGCCGTTGGGTCCCTCTCCAGGTGCTGATACGAGCCGCTTTCTGGACGCGTGGAGTCCTTTTTGGATATGTTAAGCAAACAGATCAGGGCTATCCGAGGATGTGACTACCGAGGGATTTCCATGGATTTTGGTGGTACTTTTGGGGTGTTTAAAAATTGTTATATTTTTCTGTACCTGGGAGATAATTGAGTTGTAAGTTTCCTGACTTAATTATCTCTCAGGCACAGGGGAGGAGCTTACTTTATGTATAAATTGTGAGTGCTTGCCTGCATTAAACAGATATACTCCCAGCATTCGGTCTTGACTAATGTGTGTGGTGGGGGGGGGGAGAGGCGGGGAGAGGCGATACCAGTGATATTTATCTTGGTGAATGTTGGAGCTACATTATTTTGGGAAAGGGAATCCGTGGTGGCGATATACTGGCGGTCTGCCAATTTGCTCACCTTTGTCAGAGCCTTAAAGTCCTGGCTCTGAGGTATGATAGTGTTGTGCCAAATTGTTGGGGACAGCACTAATCCCTATGAAGATTCGGCAGGTTACAATAGACTTTAAAATATTAATACAAATTGATTGTAGATTTAAATGTAAAGCATATAGTGTAAACATAAGTAATACAGTATAAAATAAAATAGTAAAAGTCCTGTATATAGCCAAAACGCGTTTCACTCTTGTAGAGTTTCTTCAGTCAGCTGTAGTTATGGTCCTTTGAATCTTCCATATTTAAGTCTCTATTAAATTCTCCCCTGGGGTTACACATGCAGACACTTGTCCAATCATAGTGGCTCCCAGTCACTCTGACCTCTCAGCTATTACATTCAGCTGTGGTGATCTATTGTAAATAATTCCCAAAATTGGCACCCTTTTTTAAGCAAAATTGAATTGGTGGTCTGTGTTGGTTGGCATAAGAATGCCCTCCGCTTTCCGTGGTTGTCACAAATAATGTTGCGAATGGCCGCGATCGCTATCCGTACCCACACACCCCTATTTAGCGTGCAGATACCTTCTTACGTAGGGGAGGAGGGGTCAGGCAACCATGGTGTAGGACCAGTGTCAGAATTACCAAACATGTGGTACATCGCCCCATCTCCCCTCCCACCACAGTAAGGCTCAGGAAATAGTGTGAGCCCCATATTAAGAGAGGGAAAGCGGAAGGGCAGAATGAATATAGTATGGGAAAAACGAAAGAAGAAGGGAGGAAACAAGTATAAATTAATGAAATGTAAAAAGAAATTACTAGAAACCTGAGTATATCATATATAGGATACATTCAACATAATATGTATCTATTATGAAAATTTACCAATAAAAACATATATTAATAAGAACATTTAAAATTTAAAGCATGTAAAGTACTGTAACACAGATGTTAAAACGCTTAAAGACAAAGAATATGCATGGTTAAATATAAAGGAAGAATTGGATTTAAATTGAATTAAAAAACAGTATTAATATATTAAATTATTAAAACAAGAATTTAAATGAAATGGCACAATTCGAAGTCTATATTCAAACCCTGGGGTTGTAGAGTGCCAAAATTGAATATCCACTTCATGTCGCTTTGTCCCATAACACATACATTCTGATTTCTACAGTCCTCCTAGACGAGGGTGACTAGCCCCTGAAACAATTACTTATTCTTTAATAACAATTTTTTTTATTTTTGTTACGTTTCTTTACTTTTCCTGGCTGGAATTTTTTTCCCCTGAGATTGTTAAAATATTCTCACAACAAAATATTTAAAATAAAGCACATTTTGTTTCACAAAATGAGGGTGAAATAGCTGAACTGGCAAAATTCTCCAAATCATCTATTGTCACATGTTTGCTATGTTAGTGTAAATTGTAATAAATTCTAAATTAGTTAGTTAGTTAGTGAACAAACCTCAAACTTGTGTCTAAACCTGTGTGTGTATTCAGTTATTTGTTCCGTACCCTTTCCAAAAGATCTTTATTTTACTTATCTCACATATTCTAGTTAGCCTTCCTTATATGTCTTTATTTTATTACTTCTCAATACTTCTGTAGTCAGTAAGCTTTACTCAACAAGGAACATTTCTGCAAATAAATAAAATATTTTTTCCCCAAGGTTACTCTTACACTGATCTCCCTAGAGCATTGGGATTATTGGAATAGTAGATCAGCAGGTGATGAGCCAAGACTGCTCATCTGTGTTTAGAGTATGATGTCTAATAGTCATCATTGTTTAGCATATGATGCCTGATAGTCAGTTGATATCTGGTTGAATTCGATATTGTCTTGGAAAATAGTTTTGAGTATCTACTGGGAGAAATGCGACATATAAGAAATTGAATTGTTATTAGATCATGATTTCATTTTATCCAACATTTTTCCATGGAAAATTGCAAACTGATCATGAAATGTTTTGCTATTTTAAACTTGCGTTCAATAGGGGTGTGGAGTCTGGTGTTAAGCAATCTGCTGGGAAAGAGCAGTGTCAGTATTACCCGATATTATTTGGAATTTGACAATGAATATGATGCAAAATACAGGATATCCTTAATACTTAAAATTATTATTCTAGAAAATCTTTGACTTTGTACTTTGAGCTGTTTCAATTTTTTTACTTTATCTGTTTAACCCCTTAAGGACCAAACTTCTGGAATAAAAGGGAATCATGACGTGTCACACATGTCATGTGTCCTTAAGGGGTTAATAAATTCAATCCAAACATGTGGTATCATTAAAATAATAATCTAGCATGTGAATCCTGGAACCCTGAAATACTGGAGACATTAATACTTATGTATTCCATGAAATTTAACAGATGCTAAAATAGACTAGCGAAAATTTTAAAAAAGACATTATGCAATCTGAGGCATTATGGCCTTATACAGCGCTCAGGCAGCTAAAGTCTCCCATGGAAGGTTCCTATCAACACCCTTCTCTATCACAAATGGCACGCGCCAGGGTTGCCCTCTGTAACCCCTCTTATACATATTGTCCATTGAGCCCTTTGTATGTAAAATTCACACCCATCCTCTCATCAAAGGCATCCCCATACATGGTAAGGAATACAGTTTAGCACTATTCGTGGACAACTTATTCATGATCCTCAGGGTTCTCATCCACCTTTACTAGATCTCCTGCAACAGTTTGGGAACGTCTCCCACTACTGTTTGAATCAGGACAAAACCCAAGCCCTTCCCATCAATCTACCCCTAGACCTTACTAACTTCCTACGCTCTTATTATTCCTTTGATTGGAGATCAACTTACCTTATGTACTTAGGAGTTAAAACTGCACCCACAATACCTGACATATTTAAACAAGACTATAACCCTCTACTAGCATTATGCAAAAATCAAACTAATAAATTGAGACATCTAACTCTCTTGGCTTGGAAGGGCTAACGACTATAAGATGATGATCCTTCCCCGCATTCTGTATATCTTTAGGATGTTACCCATTGGGCTCACATTACAATATTGTAAATCCTTGCAAAAGCTGTGTACTTGCTTTTATCTGGGAAGAGAAAAGACCCCAGGTGTCCACATCCCTCTTACAGGCAGCACTGCGGCTTGGGAGTGTGGGACTGCCGAATATTTGGTTGTATTATAAAGCTGCAATATTATCAGCTGGCATCACTATGCACACACTGCCTGATGTGATTCAATGGGTGGAAAGAAATGGAGAAGGCGCAATTTACAGACCAGCCACTCATAGACTATATGTGGTCACGAAACATCTTAGGATCTTAGGAAGACCCGATTTGTTCCCAACCACTCAGATAACTTTGACAATCTGGGATGACTTTCTCTTGGCCATGGGTTACAAAGCCAAATTCCACGCCAAATCCCCCCTATCAGCTTTAAGGGCGATATCACCGGATATACCTCTCAAGTACTGGCTTGCAGCAGGTGTGACACAAATTTTCCAACTCATAGGAGATCGTGCGGTTAATGCATTCCCAGTGCTACAGACACAATGGCGGATACCTAACAATGCAGTTTTCTCTTACTTGCATTTAAAATGCATTTTGAATACCCACTCTGCATCACTACACCCTACACCACATCCCAGTTATGTTACCCCCCAGATACTTATAGAGAGATGTTGGTCTTCGCCTACTAAACCAAAATCCCATATGCTTTGCTATAGATCCTGGCAGGAGCTCTCGCCGTCCAAGCTCCAACAATGCCGAATGCAGTAGGAATTGGATTGTGACATGGCCCTGACAAAGTCGGATTGGCTACATGCCCTTAATGACCTATCCCGATGGACAAAATGGTTCTCTCACATAGAGGCACACAGGAAACTCCTATATCGTTGGTAATTGACCCCCCAACCGACTTGCACATATGTTCCCTAACTCATCTGCATTGTGTTGGAGGTGCGCTTCGAACAGCGACACCTTTATACATAAATGGTGGTCTTGTGGCAGCATCCAATCATTCTGGCAAATGGTCAGCTCTGTCCTGGACAACTTAGACGTACCCGCCTTCACGTTGACGGCATCTACATGCCTAATGCTGTTATTTCCACAATCCTTGTCATATGGCCAGAAGCAATTGACTGCTCTTGTGATATTGGCAGCACGTAATTTCATTGCAACCCATTGGAAATCTCCAAAATGCCCTTCCTTGTCCCACCTAATTGACAAGAGATCCTAATTTTACACATACGAGCGCATGGCGCTCACCTCTAGCAAGAAAACACAAATGTTTAATGATGCCTGGAAAGCATGGGAGAGGAAATATGGTCGGGGTGTAGTTGGCAGCAAGACTGGCACAGCATGTTAACCCTAGGTCCTCCCTGCCTGCCCAGCCAGGTCTCATTGTCATACTCTAGACGCCGGTATATCTGAGCTTTTCTAGAATTTCACTGCAATGATAGTACAGTTGACTGTCTGCAGGCACCACCGGCAACGCTACTTGGCAACGATAGACATCATCTAGCTTAACATACTCTCCAACCCCAATCATTGTATATTTTTGTAACTTTTAGCCCATCCTTGTTTTCCCTGTTTTCACTGCTTTCCCTGTATATTTCTTAGGGCAAGTACCCTGTTCATTAACAATGCATGTTGTACAGATACTTGGCAGAAGACAGTTCCCTTATACCAATTATTTCTTGCACTCACTGTTTACGCTAATGACAGAAGGTAACACACTCCCTATCAGGCTCTTATGCCAACCTATGATTGTTATTACAAATGTTCCTTTGTATGACTCGGGTTCTGTCTCCATAAAGGGTTCAGGTAGACGGATTCCAAACTATGAGGTGTACATGTACGCAAATGAGTGAAACTATTGTTGATGTATGATGTCCACAAATGCTTATGTGCTGTCAAGTATATTTTCATGGAAATATTGTACCCCATTAACCTAGCCCCCTTCTTACTTTTGTACCCACATTCTCTTTTATAATTGAAAATCAATAAAACTACACATTTTAAAAAATACATTATGACTTATCCAGTAAACAGTGTATTCTAGTGACATGAGAATTGCATTGCCACCTTTAAGTCAAACTAGTACAGGGGAATTTCCAATTGAGCCAAATTGTGTATTGTTTTCCAAATGTATTTTGAGCTGAATTTTGCAACTTGGATCTCAAGGAAAATGTCTATGACAAATTACAACAATTCACAAAGTAAATCAAATAACATTTTGTGTTTGTAAAAAATCAATAAATGAAGTAAAACAGGATAGGAATGAGAGGCTAAGGTAAGAGGATAGGAGAAGTTCAAATACATCTTGGTAGAAATGAAATATTTAAACAGAGCAAGCTGACAAAAAATAAATATATAAATAAATAAGACGGTTGGTTGTAATTGTATTCTGGGATCCTATTGTCTTTAGGATCCCATCTCATGGGACAAAGATCACTGGTCTAATAAAAGTGAAAGTAGAACATGTGAATGTTGCTTATTGTCACCCCTTTAATAAAAAAAATTATAACGTTTGTGTTGGTTGGAGCCATGGATATTGTTAAAGAGTTAATGGTAAGCCACACTATGCAAACTTATAAACCCATGATAAATCAATTGCCTAACAATGATCTAGTGGAAGATTCTCCCTCCATATATTTCCTATTCTCTGGCTATCTATTCGATTCAAAGAATCATGGGGTTTTTAGTTCAGTAACATATTGAAGGCCAGAGTTTGGAAAACCCTGACCTAGTGCGTTCTCTTCTGTGCTCCTGGCTTTGAAGCAGGTCTTGCAGTCAGATCTACCGAAGGTAGTTAACACAAATCCAAAAAATATGTCCAACGTGAGCATGGAAGAACTGTCAATGACAAGACAAGAACACAAAGTCTAGTCTAGTACATCATTGCAGCAACCGGGATGATTCATGAAGTTGGAATTAGGGCAGAATGTAGGCTGGTGCAGGTAACAAGAAAAACACAATAATGAGCATCAAACAGCATAACATACCAATTATCTGAAATGTAGCTTGGAATAAGCATCAGATTACATTGGAGACATAAAGGACAGTGCTCTAGCATGAAAAAGACCAAAACAAAAACACACACACACACACACCTTGTTACTGCTCTTGATTCAAAAGAATGCAAAACATTTGAGAACATAACCTCATTATGAGGGGATTTTTTTGTTTTCTTACCAAGGATACGTGTTATAAAAATGAGTTTATTTATTACAATGAGCATGTTTTTGTTTTATTTGTTTACTCTAAATCATTATTGGTGATTTCCAATACTCTCAGAGCCTTCTATAGATAATTTACCTCCTGTTCAGCTTTGTGTAACTTGCAGTACTGAGGAATGAATAGCCTTCACAAGGAAAATTGAAGAAATTGACCAGGGCGAAACCATGAGATTCCCCATGATACAATTCTTACCAACTGTGTTCAGTCTGATAATTTTTTATTAACAACAATACTATGTTCAGTATGTTTAATACATTTTTGAACCAAACCACATGCACGTTTGCATAAACTTTTATCTTTTCTCCTTAACATAACAAAGAGGAACAAGACCAAGAAGTTTGATCCACAAAGACTCATATATGGAAAGCCAACGTCACGTGTAATGTCTGAGCTTTGAGGACAGAGTGGGGCAGGATCGTACAGTCAGGAGAATGTGAGCACACAGGTTCCCACCAAAGTCCTTAAGACACACCATTCATCAGTGTACTTTCAGGACTGGGTTGGGAACAAAACTGGGTTGGTTTTGTGTTTTTGATCCAAGTTCAATATGAACGAGGGAAACTAAACATGGAGCCAAAAAATACCCACCATTCTTCCCTGTAGACCTTCCAGTATAGAGGTGGGCAGGCAAGATACAAGGCTGCACAAAGGGGCAGATCAAGCCTGCAAAAGGTACCACAAATAAGGCAAGTTCGGGAATGTTTACACCTATAGATAATTGCTATGTTATGCTAAGAAGACAATTACAACCAACCTTTTTATTTTTTTATTATATTTTTTGTCAGCTTGCTCTGTTTAAATATTTGATTTCTACCAAGATATATTTGAACTTCTTCTGTCCTCTTACCCTAGCCTCTCATTCCTATCCTGTTTTACGTCATGTATTTCCCCTGTAACACTGGTTGGAACAAACAAGTGATGAGGGTGCATTACAGAACTAGCGCAGTGAAGTTCTACCTCTTTAAAACAAAACTCTTGCTATTACACAGTGAACCTCTAATTGCTGTTGAGTCTTTCCCTATATGAGATAACATCTTCTCTCTGCACTGAAAATGCCCTAACCAAATTGACTAATTATTCATTTTTCCAAATGTCACTGATCTTTGTTAATTATTGTTGATCCTTCTGCTGTTTTCGACACAGTCGAAAACCTGTTTTTCTTTCATACTTCCAATGACCTTGTTAACCATGACGCTGGGTTTTCCCGGTCCTCATTTTAATTCTTCCTCAAAACTTTCAATGTTGATTGTTCTGGCACCTCATCCTCCCTGCTATATGTTTCAGTTTGGGCAAGTCATGGTTGAATTCTAAATCCTGTTTATTTTCACGTTATGATTAATCTTCCATTGGAATTCAATGCCACTTTTATACTGATGATCCTCGTATATATTGTCGTTTCATTAATGCCTGACTACTGCTTGGAGCAAATTTTCCCAGCTGACTCACTTAATTAACTCAAGTATATTTACCTAACACTAGTTGAGGCAACATGAGTTGATTTCAAAATAACAAAAATTTGAAAATTGTCCTCATGGATTTGCCCTTAGTCTGGAAGTGAATTCTAAGACTTTTTTTTAGCAGGCTAATTATGTATGAACCTAAATGTTCTTTTAAAGTTATCTTTGTATATACTTTAGCTTATTTAAAATTTTCAGTTCTAGACTTATTATATTTTCTCTCTTGTTGTAATTTTGAGAACACCAACACTAGTAGCCTAAAAGTAGCTGTCACCATCTCGGATCTTTGAATAATTTGCAAAGATCCCTGACGGTGATGGCTCCACTGTGTGTCTGGTGCCTGTCGGGTGCAGGGGAAGGTGAGTTATACATACCTGAACCTGAATGTTGTACCCATTCACAAGAAAGGTAGTAGGGAGGAGTCGGGCAACTATAGGCCAGCAAGCCTTACTTCAGTAGTGGGGAAAGTAATGGAAACCATGTTAAAGGATAGGATTGTTGAACATCTAAAATCACATGAATTTCAAGATCAGAGACAACATGCGTTTACTTCAGGGAGATCATGCCAAACTAATCTTATTGATTTTTTGTGATTGGATAACTAAAATAATGGATCAGGGTGGTGCGGTAGACTTTGCCCCTAGATTTCAGTAAGGCTTTTGACACTGTTCCACATAGAAGACTCATCAATAAACTGCGATATTTAAGTTTGGATTCCAATATTGTTGAATGGGTAAGGCAGTGGCTGAGTGACAGGCAACAGAGGGTTGTTGTCAACAGAGTACATTCGAAGCAAGGTCTAGTTACCAGTGGGGTACATCAGGGATCTGTACTTGGACCCTCTCTTTAATATTTTTATTAGTGATATTGCAGAAGGTCTTGATGGTAAGGTATGCCTTTTTGCTGATGATACTAAGATATTTAACAGGGTTGATGTTCCAGGAGGGATAAGCCAAATGGCAAATGATTTAGGTAAACTAGAAAAATGGTCAGAAATGTGGCAACTGACTTTTAATGTGGATAAGTGCAAGATAATGCACCTTGGACGTAAAAAACCAAGGACAGAGTATAGGAAATTTGATACCCTACTAACTTCCAGATCTGCGGAAAGGAATTTAGGAGTAATTATTTCAGATGACCTAAAGGTAAGAAGACAATGCAATAGAGCAGCTGGAAATGCTAGCAGAATGCTTGGTTGTATAGGGAGAGGTATTAGCAGTAGAAATAGAGAAGTGCTCATGCCATTGTACAGAACACTGGTGAGACCTCACTTGGAGTATGCAGCAGTACTAGAGACCATATCTTCAGAAGGATATTGATATCTTAGAGAAAGTTCAGAGAAGGGCTACTAAACTGGTTCATTGATTGCAGGATAAAACTAACCAGGAAAGGTTAAAGGATCTTAACATGTATAGCTTGGAGGAAAGACGAGACAGGGGGGATATGATAGAAACATTTACATACATAAAGCGAATCAACACAGTAAAGGAGGAGACTATATTTAAAAGAAGAAAAACTACCACAACAAGAGGACATTGTCTTAAATGAGAGGGGCAAAGGTTTAAAAATAATTTCAGGAAGTATTACTGTACAAAGAGGGTAGTGGATGCATGGAATAGCAATCCAGCTGAAGTGGTAGAGGTTAACACAGTGAGGGAGTTCGAGCATGCATGGGATAGGCTATCCTAGACTTAAGATAAGGCCATGGACTAATTAAAAGTATTTTGAAACCTTGGGCAGACTAGATGGGCCGAATGGTTCTTATCTGCCGTCACATTCAATGTTTCTAGGCTTCTATCTATTGCAGCTGCGGCAATTGTCTTCCTGTTTATCCTCTGCAGCTCCTGGAGCCTGCAAAGACAGAACCTTTTTACTAATAACAGTTGGGGAAACCGACAAAACTTTATAAAGGTAGGCTCCACCTTCTGTCAAGTGTAAGATAGTACTAAGACAAAGTAGTCTCTGTTTTGTCTTGTGGTATCTTTTTACTGTGTTGAAATTCCAACACAGTCAATGTGAGTATTATATAAAGATGTTATCTTCATGGAATACTGATTTTTGTGGTGCTGAGAGTGCCACTTCAACTATTATCATATAAATATATATATCTCAGTGAGTTTATTGGGTGAGTCATTCAGAACAGTTTTAGGAGCAATAGTTTCTATTTGCATTTGTGTAGTGCCAACATTTTTCACAACACTTTAGAATGATACAATGGGGATATTTAACAAGAAGTAATTGCCAGACAAAAGTTATATTAACAGACAAAAGTTAGGTTCTGCTCAAATGAGCTATAAATGTAATTTTTTTAATTATTTTTAATTTTAGCTACTATTGTCTTTCTTTGAATTTAAGTAACTGAGAGCTAAAGCCCCTCTAATTTTTAGGTAGCTCCTTCGTCAATCATCCCCTTTGTGTCAATGCTACAAACCTTGGACCTACCCAATAAGCTTGTTGCCATGTACTTTCATAGCGTCTTCTGTCAGTATTAACTCCAGCAACTCCAGCAATCACATAGGAATAGGATTCAGTCAAAATGATGGGTCTCATTTTCATAATGCTCTCCATATGTGTTACTCATACCTACACAACCTCTCTAATTACCATGTTCAACCAAACAGCTTGTTATTCTATCATCACTAGCTTGAGCTTGTGCTCATAACACTCTTCTCGTGCTTTCACATTTTTATCGAATACCTTACACAAACCAAGTTCTAGACCAGAGCTGTCCAACCTGTGGCCCCCCAGATGTTGCTGAACTACAACTCCCATGATCCTTTCAATTAAACAGATAACAAGGGAATCATGGGATTTGTAGTTCAGCAATATCTGGGGGGCCGCAGGTTGGACAGCCCTGTTCTAGACCTTTAAAATGTTTTGGGGGGAAAAAAAGTACTTAAAGAAGCAGCAATTCACCCCTTTCGAATCCGATACAACTCCCCCCCCCCACTGTCTGCTCTGATGCTTCTTACTGTCAGACACAACAACCATTGTCTATGTCACATACATTTCTCTGACCTTTCTAACTCCACAGCTCCTGCATATGTCATATACTTTATATGAGTAATGCATCTGGATAGGGATAGTACACCCAGCATTTATCTTCCTTGTGGACACTTTGCATTTTTACTTTTTGAGTAATAGTACTTTGCATCCTAAAGACTAAGCTCATTTGAGCCAGACCCTCATCGTATCTTGTTTAGGTATACCTAACTGTGTTTGTCTTCAGTAAACATATTATTTATTTCCCGCTGTCATGCAGCCCTGCAACAATGTGCTTGCAAGTATCAAATAAAATAATAAGAATATATATATTTTTTATTAATAATTTGTTACATATTTTTTTATAAACCAATAATTCATTAAATAATTTTTCCCAACTTAACTTGTGATATTTTGTGGGAGCCACTTATAAAGCAGATTTATAGGGAAAGTTTAAAAAAAAAAAAAAAACAGAGTAACTGGCAGGAACCATTGGTTTCCATGACGATTGAACGACTGTTATAAGAATTGCTCTATCTCAAGTTCAGTTTCTATATTCCTGCTTCCCTGTATTCCATTCACATACTGCCTGTAGCTTCCTGCTTGCTTATTTCCCTCTCTGTGACGTTTCCCCTGTCTACACACATGTCCATCTCTTTCTAAACTAACTTTCTTTTTTTCCGTATTTCTCTCCCGATTTCACCATATGTCATACTTCCTTCCTTTTTCTGTAATATTGTCACTCCCCCCTAACTCCATACAGACTTTCATTATCTCGCCACTGAGAGCAGCAATACAGGAGTTAAGTCATAAGTTGCTCCCACATCACTGGTGACGCAAGTTGGACAGTTTATGACCTCTGTCTGACGCCCGTCCTCAATGGATGGTGAAATTACGATATCGGATTCTAAATATACAGCACACCACCCTATGCATCATACATATATCACACCCGGCCTGGGAAACTGACAAGAAGGGCATCCCTCCTGATTATTAAACGTGCCAAATTTAGCAAAGATTGCACGTGGAACTTATAAAGGCATTCCTTCTGTATGAATATGTGTAAAAAGATTCTAGGCAGATCTCATCACATACTATCTAGCATTAATATCATTATTAGTTATATATTTATTATTATTCTCTGGTTCTCGAGTGTGGTATAGTGTAGAATTAGATGCATTACATATTATTTAATGTGATACAAAGTCCATACCAGGTAATTGTCATAGAGTACCGACTGGGCTTGTGCAAGGATTTTCGGCTATAGAGGCAAAGATGCATTTTGCCGTGCTTCTTCTTCCCCCAACAAAATGCATCTTTATCTGGGTGTCTCTTAACCCCCCCTTTAGTGTTTATTACCCTCTCTTTTAAATGTCTTATCACCTTTAGTGGATCTTATCCCCTTTTGTGTCTTACACCTCCCTTTAGTATATTTTATCCCTAATTTCCCCCTGTGTGTTTTTTACAACCCCCCTTTGTGTATGTCTCTTTTTCCCCTCAGCCCCTCTGTGTATCTTTCCCTTCATCACTTTGTTTGTCTCTTTCTCCCAGAGCCCCTTTGCCTCTCTCTCTCCCTTTTACCATCCCCTTTATGTGCCTCTTTTTCTCCAGCCCCTCTGTGTGTCTCTTTTTTCTCATCCCCATCTTCTATGTGTGCCTCTTTCTCCCCCAGCCCCTTTTGTGTGTCAGGCCAACTATTGTGTCATTCCCCCCGCCCCCCCAGCCCTTCTGTATATCTCTTTCTACACTTTCCTAGCCCACCTGAGTGTCTCTTTCTTCCAGCTGCAATCTTTCTCCTTTTCTTCTGTGTGTCACTTTCACCCCTAGCCTCTTTTGTATATCTCTTTGTGAAGAATCACCTCAAAACTGGCTTGTGACTATGCATTGTTAGTTGATAACTCTGCAGCCCCCTCTGCTCACTGAATAGAAATGTGTACATTTATGTAATGCTGGTATGCAAATGAGGGCAACCAGATAAGTAGTATAATGTATATATTGTTGCTTTTTAGTGAGTAACAAGTGTTACTTGTATTGTATGGTTCATGTATTAATTATAATTGCTCGTTCTCTAATGTTCTGTATATTTGTATTTTTTTTTTTTTAAATCTTTATTTTTGACGTGCAGATACATAATACAGGTAGGCGAGAGATGCCCTAAAGGCATTCCTCTGGCATTTCCCACGTGGAACAAGTGGGGCACATGAATAACAAGCACAATTTTTATGTTTTTATCAGGCTTAAACAAGTGAATTTTAACATAGGTTGAAAGTATAGTTAAGTTAGATCGCTGCAATAACCATGCTATAAGCTATCTACTTAGTCTAGTTGTGTGTCGTTAGTTATAGAGACATGCTGTATCTTTAGGAGTCAGAACATCACAGTTGGTGGCTTCAATTACAGTGAGAAAAGTTTAAATGACATGCGAGGTGCAATTCTCTTAACTTTGAGTGTGCAGTGCTGATTTAAATTATAGACACGTTGGTTTGGTTATGCTCAGCTATGCTTGTCAACGCTTGAGAGATGTACTTGCATTATATACAGTGATATCTGGTCTAAGTGATCATACATTTCCCATAGGATCATATGTCGTTCTGAGTATGAGTACATTAAAGAGTTAGGTGATTGTAAGCATGCCTACATATATGCTAAACAATATATCACATCAGAAAGATTAGACTATAAACACGCTGGTAAGAAATGATAGTCTACGAGTAGTAGTATAGCAGAGGTATATCACCCTGGCTGGTTCAGAGTTCTTGGGTTGGTTTATGCTCCCGAGGCCTTGTTTGTGGTCGCGGGTCTGTGCTTAACCGATGCCCGATCTACTGTGATGGAGTGACCGGGTGCTTGTGTCCGTCGGTGGTCGGGTAGTGCCGCTCAAGGGGTGTCTTTGTACTTCTTGTAGGTGACCCATGGGCTGTCTCCCCAGCCAGCCAAGTGTGCCTCCTTTGGACGTCCGGAGATGAGTGTCCATTAGGGAGGACGCTTGAGGGCTGATTGATGCGTCTGTGTGCTGGGGGGGCCCCGTGGAATCCTCTTCTTGGCCGCTGTTCTGTATGATGCGTGCAGGGTGGGTATGTGGTCAACCCCGTCGCGGGAGTACCTTGTTTTGTTGCAGGGCCGGCAGTCGCTGGCATGGGTGGGTGGTGTTCGGTGTGCGCCAGTGCAGCAGCCATTATGGATCCGGCTAGGCCTCCGCCGTTGCTTGTCCGAGATACAGTTCGTGAGGAGGGCGGGTAGGTGGTTGCTCGCGGGGCTGCGGTGCTTGGCATGATGGTGTTCTTTCTGCCCCCTGTACTCGTTTTTGGAGGCCTTGTTGGTTGTTCTAATCTCCACTATGGAGTAGTCACCTCCGCTGGTCTGGGCGCACATGGCATCCGCCATCTTGGGTGGCGCGGTTAGGCGCTCGGGCGGGATGGCCCCGTCTTTGGGCCCTGGATGCATAGCCTTTGGGTGAGGACCGGGATCACCCCCACCGGTCCATAAGGGGGGGAACAGGGCCGAGTCCACCCGGGTCTCCGCTTTCATTTCGGCACCATTAGGCAGGATAGAGGGGCAGCGGCCGTCCGTCCCTCTCACCGCCGGCATAGGCCCCCACTCGTCGAGGGCCTCGCTTCCAGGGGACTGTAGCTCCAATAGCCAGCCTTTCCCTGTATCCGGTGTCTCCGTGGCTCGGAACACCCGTGCTGGCGGTGTATTATTAGGTCGTTTGCCATGTTTTGGTTGTATAATTGTGGATGTGTAGCAGGAGCTAAACTCGAGTGCGACCGTCCAGCTCGGCGGTTCGGCCCCGCCCCCGTAAATTTGTATTTTAAATGCTTTACACCACATGTTTAAGGACAAGTTGTCAAAGGCTAGTCATTGTTCAAAATAAAGTATTATATGTTAGTTGCTTGTGTGTCTTGGTTGATTTATTCATGGATCTCAGCAACAGAGTCTCAAGTTTCTTTGTAAAGGCAGTAGCTGATCACAGTCTCGACCAAGGTGTAGGTACCTTTCTGGGAGAGGAACTGAAGAGGCAAATGGGATGATACCTGGAAGAAGAGAGCTGCAGCCTGGTAGCCTGGTATAGGAAGGAAGATGTTCTCAGCGACCCCAGACAAGCATTAGTGACTGGGGCTGCAGTGTTCCATGGTTAGGAAGCTGACTTGGTGGATGTACTTAGTCAGATACGGGAGTTCCGTCACACTTTTTCTCCCCAGCCTCTTTTGTTTTTCCCTTTCTCCCCTTTTCCAGCCCCTCTGTATGTCTCTTTCTCCCCCCTTGCCCTTCTGTGTTTCTTACTACCACCAGCCCCTTTGTGTGTCTTTTTCTTCACCCCAGCCACTCTGAATGTTTCTTCCCTCACAGCACCTTGTTTCTTTACCTCAGTGCCTCAGTGTCCCCCTCTGGTCTCTTCCACCCCTCCCCTTTGTGGCCTCTTCCCCCCTCTCCCCTCCATTTGTAATGCAGTGTGGCTGTGCTCTACCCCGTCTGACAGGAGCTGCACACTGCTCCCAGAGTATACAAAAGATCTTCTATAGGGGTCTACTTGGCCAGGCTACATAAAATAGCTGGCAGGAGGCCTGCCGTTCAATCAGACATTGCGTGTCCGGGCCGATGTGCTCTAGATTGCCCCTCATCATTTTTCCGGCACCGTGTGCCATTTCACTTTGCATTGTTATATTGTTTTTGATTTTTTTACTTTGTTTTTTATTTATTTTTTACTGAATGCATACCCTGGCACACCTCTGGAAGAAGCTGCATGTAGGAGATTCAATATGTTTTTTGTTTTTTTTACGAAAGTTATAGCTATTAAAACTCTCTGATAAGCCTAATGACACAGGCTACTTGGTAATATCTCTGAGCTTTCCTAAATTTCCGCTGATTTTAAAATGGAGTTGTGCAATACTTTGCGAACAAAGGCTGATGGTGACTTTATCCCAAGGCAGTAAATAACAGAGGTATAAACTGCTATAGTAAATGGAAAGTCTTTAAAACAGGATCTCATTAATCAGGAAATAAATATTTATTTCTCATTCACAGAACACATATACTATGTGTAGGTAAATCTTCAAATGCCTAAAGGAACTTTCCAAGCCCCACAACCGCTACAGCTTGTTGTAGTGTTTATGGTGCTAGTAAATAGTAGATACAATTCCTCTTGTCAAACCATGCTCAAGCAGTTTAAGAAAAATAGTGTAGTCTATTTAAATAGTTTTTAGATAAATCCAACAGCTCTCTAAACAATGTATAACAAGGGGGAGGGACAATATCTAGCATGATATCCAGGTATAGAATCTGTCATGAATGAGTTAAAAGAAGGCCCTTTCACATTCTCAGTATTAGCTCATTCCTTTTTAATCTGGGACCACTTTGCAAGCAAGATTCACAACCACTTTAGGCTCGCCCTGCCCTATTGAAAGCACTTGCCCTCAGTGTTGTTAATATATCTTTTTGAATGTCTGATTAATTTTTTTTTAAATTTTCTTTAAAAAGAAAATCAGATACAGAAAAGAAAACGACAAAGATAAAATGAAATAACAATAACAGCGCACCTGCAACATTTACCATTTCACCAAACAATTTTATCAAGAGCAATCCTAGCCCTCCTCCCATTCCCGCGTTTGCCTGCCATAGATCAGGTCATCAAAAATCCTTTTCCCCTCGCCTATCCAGTTACATGTGGGGAACTACTGATCACTATGAACTGTGTGGTCAACACGGTCCCAGTTTGCCCGCATTTAACCATGACACGGTAAGGAGTTTGCTATTCTATGTGTCATTTCCTCATATAGTTTAGTTGTATTTAAATAGGATATCACTATGCAGAGATTTCGGGAACATATCTAGTAGAAATATTTCTGGTTCCAGAGGAAATAAAGACCCCAGTCACCCTGCCAATGAGAGGCTGAATCAATGAGGCACCATGAACCACAGCATAAGCAGTTTGTTTTGAGTTTTCCAGTGATTGATTGTATGAGAAATACTCTGATGTGGGAGAGGGCTTCCATCCAGCAGCCCGGAGTAACTTTCCCTGCTCTGCCTGCCTCCTCAGCATATAAGGTAATATTTCTGGGGGATCAAGTTGGACAAGGTCCCTGTAGCAGTGTGACATAAATTTGAGAAAGCTAGAAACGCCCAAGCATAATTTATGGGCTTAGACAGTCGATCAGGCTTCAATATCCATGCCCTCTGTGAATTCAGCATGCTTTTATCTGTAAGGAGGTAAACAATTCACTGTTGGGCAAAGAAAGCTTCTTCTGTAGATCTGGAAACTACTCGACATCACCAGTAGTCAACAGCTGTTGAACCCTTGTCTCACCCAAACCCTTAAATTAAGATTTGAGGTATACAATTGCAAAGCGTCCAAGCTGCAATTTAGCAATGGAACCCAATAGTTTGCCAATCCACCTGTGCCCATACCGAAGGGAGACTAAAGTGGTCTGGCGTAAAGAGCCAACGTTCAAACATAACCACGGGATCCCACATTAACTGATGACTAGTGTAGGGTGCTGCAAATGAATCCTCCAGCTAAAGCCACATCGGTGGTGCATCTGAGGACAGGGTAGTTAAAAGTTGAGATATTATGGTGGCATGGTAGTACCTCCTGACACAGGGACTCCCAGAGCACCCCACTCTGCGGGCAGCCACATTGTCCAAGAGGATACCCTAGGCCAAGCATGTCAAACATGCGGCCCACAATGAGTATCTTTGCGGCCCAGGACCACACTGACCTAATGGGATACCGGAATATTTTCCGGTTGGCCGTCCACTTTATGCTGTGGCCCTCCAATGGGCTGTGGACGATTGTGTGCTCCTGTGCCCAGGTGGAGACCGCAAGAGCACAAAGCATTCTTTCACGCCGGCCACTGATATGCGCATACAGTGTGTGGAGTTATATCCAGCGGCTGTGAAGCAGCACTACAGTACACAGAGTGGCTGGCTGCGTGCAGTACCAGAGGAGCATGTGATCTGTTAAAGCAGAGAAGACTGCTTAAGGTAGGGTAAGAGGGGCTAGGGGGAACCTTCCCGTAGTGTAGTGTATTAAATTGGGGGTACGGAGGGCAGTTTATTCAAATGGGGGAGAGAGGTTGGGCAGTGTACTAGAGTGAGGGGGGCAGTGTATTAAAGTGGTGGGAGGGGGGCAGTGTGTTCAATTGGGATAAGGGAGAAGGAGGGCAGTGTATTAAATTGGGGAAGGAAGAGAGCAGAGTATTAGAGTGGTGGCAGTATATTAAATTGGGGGAGGGAGGGGAGGCAGTGTATTAAATTATAGTGGTGGGAGTGGGGGCAGTGTATTAAATTAGAGTGAAGAGAGTGTATTAGATTGGGAGGGGGGGACAATGTATTTAATTAGAGTGTTGGGAGTGGGGGTAGTGTATTATTATTATTAATATTATTTTATTATTTGTATAGCGCCAGCAAATTCTGTAGCGCTATACAATGGGTGGAGTAACAGACACGTAATTGTAACCAGACAAGTGGAAGCACCGGAACAGAGGGGTTGAGGGCCCTGCTCAATGAGCTTACATGCTAGAGAGCTTACATGGTGACACAAAGGGTATAAGTAGGGGTAATGAAAGAGGTTGCTAGAAAACTGGGAACTTAGTAGGTTATTTTTGACACTTGCAGGAGAGGAGTCATGGGTGGGGGGAAAAAAAACACTAACAGTTTAAATGATATGCTTTCCTGAAGAAGTGTGTTTTCAAAGATTTTTTGAAGGAGTGGACTGGGTCAAAGTCTAACTGAGAAGAGAGTGGGAGTACAGACAGAAGATAGACGTAGGTCTTCAGTAGAGTGCAGTGGCCTCAACGGGACATACTTGTATATTAGGGAGGGTAGGTAGATTGGAGCAGCATTATGTAGGGACTTGTAAGCAAGCACCAGCATCTTAAATTGAGCCCTATATCTAACCGGAAGCCAATGTAGGGACTGGCAGAGGGGGGAGGCATGGGAGGTGCGGGCGGACAGGAAAATTAGCCTAGCCGCCGCATTCATTATAGATTGCAGCGGTGCAAACTGGGAACACGTAAGACCACTCAGAAGGAGATTGCAGTAGTCAAGGCGAGAGAGAACAACATTAGGCTTGGGGGCAGTGTATTAGATTGGGGGGAGGGAGCAGTGTATTAGAGTGGGGGTGCGGGGCCACGGGAAGCTGTGTATTAGATTTGGGGGTGATTGTTAGTAGCTTGAAGTGAAGCTTTCCAGTAAATTATATATATGTACCCAGGATTACATATTGTTTGCATGAGAATGATCCAAGTAATTTTAGTTTGGGTTGGTCAAAGCTGAACTCTTTTTTTTTTTTGTGGCCCACATAAACTTAAACCTTGTTCATATGGCCCATGTTAGCCTTTGAGTTTGATATGCTTATCCTAGGCGGTTTCCTCTTCAAAATGTAAGCATTAATACATTTATAGAATTGTTGCAAAAGGGAGGCCTGGACAGCCAACAAATAGTAGGACACAAGTAGAGGATTTTGGGCCACACCATCATTTTTTTTTGTCAATCTTTCTTTTATTGAGGCAATCGTTAAAAGGGTTCCAGAATAAAGAAGAGGGGATGTACGGTAGTCATAAAGGTTGGGAGCATGGTAACACAATGTAACATCTCCTAGGAGTAACAGCCTCGTTTTATGTTAACTAAGCATTCCAACATATTATCAACAAGTTTAGTATAGTAATAGTAGATATAGCTAAACACATGCGATGCCCAATAACTTTTAAGCGTGAGTGACACCTAGGCGAGTCAGCCATTTTAACAGGAGGATGCTCAGTTCTAAAGTTATAGCTTGTACTAATTTCGTAGAGACAGGTTAGATGTACAATCCAAGCATGGACGTCTAAAGGTTACACATTAGCGTTGACCTTAAAGCATAATACCATAGACTGGAGTAATAAACAGGCGAATGTCGCTATAGTATTATAGCACCAACGTTAATATTAAACAAGAAGTAAACAAGCTAGACAATTGATTTCAGGCAAAGATTCAATATCACGTTAGAGCTTGTGCTAAACAAGTTAATCCTGGCTAGACAGTTGAGGGAGTTAAGTGTCTGGTGCATCTAGTGGCCTGTGAGGAGCCGTGCCTTGCAGCGTAGGGGAGTGCAGGAGAACTGGCCTAGTGGACTGGTAATAAAAAGGGGGATTTACATGTGTGGTTGATAAGACTTGCTAGCTGGACATGAGATGGCAATATCCTGCATGTAACGGTACTGCGATTGGGAGGCAAGTATATACTCAATATGACTAAGCACCGGCTGTAGCGGTACTTACCCTTCCGGGTGCCGGCCGGGGGCCTCTATTCAAGCCGCGTGCGGCTCAGCTGCTGCACGAGCCGCGCGCGTCTCATCCGACGGCTAGAAATGGAGGGCGGGCAGTGACCGTGAGAAGCGGTCACGTGTCCCGCCTGACACTAAGAGCGCGCCGCGAGTCTCGGGCGCACTCTTAAAGGGGCAGTGGGAGCCTAATTAGAAAAGGTCTCCCATTGGTCCCTGTCATGCCACACTCCCCATACAATTACCTTTTGGTGGTGTGGATATGACAGGGACCAATCATAATAGATGTTTGGCTATTTATACTTACCTCTTTCCCTTTGTTCCTTGCCCTATCGTGGTTTCTGCTACAGTTCCCTTTAGCGCTTGTGGTGTTCAGTTGTGTTTCTCCGTTTTGACCTTGGCTTTGTATTCTGACTTTGTTTACTCTTTATCCTTATCTGTTCTGTTTGCCGGCTTGCTGTTTACTGTGTACCAGACCCCAGCTAGTCCTAGTTTACGCTGTCTCTTAGTGCCCTTGACCTCGGATCGTTCCTGACTCTGTACTTCTCCTATACACCTAGCCACTTCTGGAACACTAGACTTTAATTGCGATAAAGGTTGTCTGTATTGTATGCTGTGTAAATATATGTCTTCTGCCGTGCATTATGTGTTCCTTGTAATTCGTATGCTAGCAGCCGTAAGCCGCTAGCATTCAGTCACTTCGTTTCACGAACGGCGACTATCCGGGCCGTTCGTGAAACTAATATGGGCCCCCCTGATAGACCACACATTAAGAGACGTGTGGCGCTCGTTAACCGATTGCAACAATGTTGCAATCGGTAATAAAGTGTATTCCTAGGTGGCCGTCATTCGGCTACCGACCACGCGGCGGTCGGCCATCTTGGATTCTTTGTTCCCCAGCGGTGTTTTGTCATCGAGCGTGTGGAACTAAAAACGGCTGCTCGACGACACGAACACCGCTGCACTTCCAGGCCCTTCGGGAGCTCCGGTATTCCCCTATTATGTTTTCCCATTAGTATTCGGTACGTTTGAAACAAAATAAATAAACAAATGTATTTCATGCGGCTTTCGGTTAGTTTAGCTGGGATCTGAGCGGTATTCACACGAAATGTACCCTCAGACCCCAGCTATCTACCGAACACCGGTTCGTGCAAATCAGACGAATATTGTTAAAGTTATATATTTTAATGTGAATTGCCGGTTCTGCTGCACGAGGGGATAATCCACTTAACAGTCTATTTCAGTGGGAGTATCCCTCTCGTGCAGCAGTGCCTGATGGGAGAAATGTATCAACGGTTAAGTCCCCCATGTAGTCCCTTACTGTATCACCCCTGCTTTGTCAGTAAGGAAATCCCTTGCATGGGGACTTGCATAAATACTGGAAGTTCTGAATAAAGCTGCTAGTTGACTCCCAGACTGTGTTTCGTCCGGTTTTTGGGAGGATTGGGGATATTGCCTTCCTTTTCAGCGCTGACTGTGGATTTACCTGTTATACCAGCGGAGATTGTGGATTCTAATATTGCACTCCGCTACAAGCTGGTTAGGGTGTAAAAAAGTTACGCTGGCATGTTGGTGTCATTGAGGAGGTTTTCAACAAAGAACTAGAATGGAGTGTGGGAGGACCTCTATAAGGGGATTGCAACAAGGGAATGAAGGGTGAGGTAAGTGGTGACAGTTTCTCAAATTCTAAAAGATTATAAAGGATAGCTCTTTTCTTTTTAGCAACTGATACAACAGCTTGAAAGGAAACTATAGGCACCCACACTGCTGGGTAAAGCGTGATGGCCAAGCAGTTTCCTGGAGTGGACACGGCTGATTATTTAAATTGTTGGAATGGGCATAAAAAAACAATGAAACTTCAGAGAGTAGTTTTTTAAAATCTTTTATTACTTTTCATTTGTTGTTTTGTATATTTTAATGCATAATCTATATAATACATTAATAAAACTGGTTAGTTTCTGTTTGGAGTGACATTTCTCTTCATTATTTCTAATAATGCTTAAAGGGACGGTAACGTCTTCCTGACAGCCAGGTGCTTCCGCTGCCCCGAACGAGTAAAATTAGGTCACGTGACACGGAATCTCACAGGAAAACAGTGAATATAATACTTTTCTAGGGGTAAACTTTGATGCGTTAGCTACACATGGGCATCAGGTACCCAGTACTTGTCAATGAGTTTGGAGCATCGCTGGAAGAGGCCATAATATCGCAGGAGACAGAGAGGTGAATAATGCCACTTGAAAAAGGTGAGTTATATACCCTTTATTTTTTTAATTTTATTGGAAAAAGGGGGGAGGGGGGGCAACCTGTAACATTGTAGTGTTGCTTTAGTTAAGTAATTAAAAAGTTTTTCTTCCAGCTTACATTTGCCCCCCCCCTTTTTTTTTTTAGAGAATGCAAACATGTATCACAGTGCTAGTCCCTTATGTTCCCCCCTCCCCCAGTATTACAACCACTAACTCCCATTCCAGTACAGATTCTGCCAGGAGCACCCTGGCATGTAAGAGAGCAAATTGTTTTGCAATAGTTTGCCTCGTACCTGGGTCATTTCCTAAATATCTCAGTATACACAGCGCTTCATACTGAAATGTTGCACATTACAAGGTCCTTGCACTATGACCACTGCAGAACACTAAAGTGTTCATGGTGCTTGGAGTAACCCTCAAAGTAAGTAAATGTCAATAATACGTTGATAACCTGTGGTGGAATCTCGGTAAAAATAAATTTAGTAGGCCGAGATTACCACGTGGCATGTGTACGTGCATATGCTGACGTATCGATCAGTTGGTTGCACGAGGCAAGATACGATCAGTAGTGTACGGAGCATGTGCAAGAATACAGGATGTAGTATTCCCCTCCTCCATTGTGCTGGACAAGCCATGCGGTCAAACAGGAAGTTAATTCTTATTTGTGTTGATTGGTTAAGAGAATGTGCGGGTGGAGCTTAATATGGGAGGAGTTATATGCCTATATAAGGAGCCTGCACTATTGTCCGGGGCTCAGAACTTGCTGTATTTTGGTGACATTAGTCCCTCTGAGTCCCGATCGGTGATCCAATAAAGAATCTCTTCCTTCCTGAAGAAACCTGTGTCCATCTCTCTGTGCTTGGCTTCCATCAGTTTCTCCGGTATCATTTGGTGCATTGGCCGGAAAGCTCATCGTTCAACGGTAGCTGAGAGGCAGAGGCGTGAGACGGTCTATCTTTGCCCACGTTCTCTACGGCTGCACCCCTGAACTTCTGCGTGGACCTCCCTTCGTCTCGGCGCCACTGGGCCGTTGTCCAGGAGATCATCGGCCTCTACGTGAGAAGTGCTGGGGTGTCCCCGTCGATGAGTGTGAACTCAGGTTCAGGAACGAGGAGGTAAGACAACTGCTGTTTTAGACGGCAGGACCCACTAGGGGTATACCGATTGTGCGGTAGGCCCAAAGGGGTTTTGAATCTGTGTATCTGCCCCCTCTGTCGGAGGGAAGGAGCGAAGGCGCACCGCTCGATCGAACGCTCTTTAGTCAGACCGTTTGATTCTGGTAGTCAGGCGGGGCTCTGGTGTAAATAGCCCTAGCCGGACACCGGTGTCTTGTCTAGACTAGCGTTCTAGGGTGTACATTTTGTTCGCTAGGTCGGAGAGACCGGGAGACTAAGCGGCGTCTGTGTAAATTCGGTTCGCTAGTTCTCATCCTATCTGGGCTAAGTGGGAAGGCGTGTAAATTTGGAACCCACTAGACTTTTGATAGTGCGACTAAGAGGCGTCTGTGTAAATTCGGTCCTCTAGCTCGCTATATATGTGGTGATTGGGCAGTGTGGCTAACCAAAACGTATGTAGATTGTTTTTAGGTAGTCCATTCAAGGTACTGGCCAAATAGTTTAGTTGGGAATTGTAAATGTGTTAACGATTGTTTTAGTAAAGTGTATATCTTGTTAGATAGCGCGAGCTCAGCCGTCTAGCGAGAGTGTTAATAGTGTGTTGCTGTATTATAGTGCACGGTACCATAACCCTGTATATTTACTGACACTGTATATAAGTACTAATCATTGTCGTCAATTGCATGTTTTAACACCATAACCACTAATAATTGTATTGTGACCTTAACTTGTGCTTTGACCTATGCTAACCGTACTGTAACCGCTATTTGTAAAAGACGATGTTACTGGGGTGTGTTATAGACGGGTAATTCATATATAGAGAATTATAGCGTGGGTGACTGTATAGTTACGCCAAAGGGCATAATATTGATTATATAGTGACTGGTGTAACAG
Organism: Pelobates fuscus; assembly: GCF_036172605.1. Classification (NCBI taxonomy): domain Eukaryota; kingdom Metazoa; phylum Chordata; class Amphibia; order Anura; family Pelobatidae; genus Pelobates; species Pelobates fuscus. The sequence continues at coordinate 261,787,004 of NC_086319.1, read as the reverse complement.
CTGTGTGTGTACGGGAATTCCCTGAGTGTTTATTGTTATTGTGTACGTTTCACTTGGTAACTGTACCACGTGGTGCTGTTGCCAGAGGAAACGGGTGTGACTGTTGAATAGTACGCGTGTATAGTATTCGTTGTCGACGACGTTCCATTGTTAAGTATGGGTGCGTCGCAGTCAACGATTCCGGATCCCTTAGGATGTATGGTGAAGAATTTTAAAAAGGGATTCAAAACTTGTGATTTTGGGGTTAAGATGTCTCCTGTACGTTTGGTTACTTTGTGCACTAGGGAGTGGCCTACTTTGGTTGCGGCATGGCCGCCACGTGGCAGTTTGGATCCAACTCTGGTACAGCGCTTACACGTGGCTGTATCAGGTAGGCCTGAACTTTACGGCCAGTTTCCTTATATTGATTGTTGGAGACAGGCCGTAAATGACTCGCCAAAATGGCTCCAGACATGCCACGAGGAGCAATGTCGCCTCATGGTAGCTAGAACTTGTTCGTCCACTAGGACCGGTGTTAGGCCCATTTTGGACACGCCCCCTGAGTCCGAGATCCCTTTGCCGCCCCCTTACTTTCCGTTAAGAGGAAGTGACGCAAACGCAGGAATTCCTGCACCCCTCCCCTCATTACCCTCATCCACTTCCGCTTCCTCCTCCAGTACAGGATCCACCCCCCCTCGTACTAAATCTCCCCTTCCGGAACCAGAACCCACCCCCATTAGAAACGAATATCCTGATTTGGCGCCACTTCAGACTTCCGGTCAAGCTTCATCTAGCTCGACTCGAAGTGTTTTATTTACAACCTTTTCCCAAAACCAACCTTCCACATCCCCATACCCTATCTCTCCCCGACCGGAACCCATGACTGACGCCCCTCTACGTAGCCCCATCCAAACCCGACAGTTGGCTGGTGCCCAACAATTAAAGCACTATCAGATGCCTCTTCGCTTAAATCCCGGGTCAGCTTATATCGATGCCGCAGGTCAAATGGCACACGCTGACCCAGTCTTCGTATATGTCCCATTTACCACAACCGATCTTTTAAACTGGAAGACCCATAATTCCTCGTATACTGAGAAACCACAAGCCATGACTGATCTGTTCACCTCAATAGTACAGACGCATAATCCGACATGGGCTGATTGCCAGCAGTTATTAATGACTTTATTTAACAATGAGGAAAGGACAAGAATAAATCAAGCAGCCATTAAAGCATTAGAGGATAAAGCCCGTACTTTAAACCAAGCCAATCCATCAGCATGGGCCGCAACACATTATCCCAACACTGATCCCGATTGGAACGTAAATGGTGCTGACATGGTTCAACTCCGAGCCTATAGAGACGCTATAATTGCTGGCATGAAAGCAGGAGGAAAGAAAGCCATTAACATGTCGAAGACAGTTGAGGTGATTCAGAAAAGCGATGAAGCGCCCAGTGTCTTTTATGACCGATTATTGGAGGCATACCGCTTGTATACCCCCTTTAATCCGGAAGACGCAGACAATTCCCGAATGGTTAACTCCGCCTTTGTCAGCCAAGCTTACGGAGATATTAAGCGCAAGCTACAAAAGTTAGAAGGGTTTGCAGGTATGTCCATCACCCAACTAATGGAGGTAGCGAATAAGGTCTATATGAATAGGGATACAGAAAGTAAGAAAGAGGAAGAGCGCAAGATGCGTAAAAAGGCTGATATGCTAGCGGTAGCGATCGCAGGCGTAGATAGACGGGGCCCGGATAGAGGCGATAGTAAGTGGAATGAGGAACCTCTAAGTAGAAATCAGTGCGCTTACTGTAAGGAGGAAGGGCATTGGAGAAATGAGTGTCCGCGAAGAGAACAGTCTGAGAGAGACAGACCTAGGTCAGGTTACGGAAACTTTAGAGGCAGAGCGAGAGGTAGAGGAGGCCCCGGAGGGAGTAATGGTTATAGAGGGAGTAATGGGAACAGAGGAAGTGTTAGGGAAGACAGGTATATTCCAGCAGCGCAAAGGTCCCGCGATAGAGAAGGTAGGGACTTTGTAGGATTGGCTGACATGGTCATGGAGGACTATTGATACCGACCGGGCTCCATCCCCCTTGGTCGAGCGGAGCCTATGGTCGATGTATCAATAGGGGGAAAAAGGAGTGCGTTCATGATCGACACTGGTGCTGAACATTCAGTGGTGACTAATCTAGTTGCTCCTCCATCTGGAAGGACTATTACTGTGATAGGAGCAACTGGAAGAAGTGCTGAAAAACCGGTTCTTAAAAGTCGACTCTGTACATTGGGAGGCCACGTAGTAAAACACCAATTCCTTTATATGCCTGAATGTCCAGTCCAATTGCTGGGACGTGATATGCTATCAAAGTTACAAGCGCAGATTACGTTCCTACCAAATGGAACAACATCCTTAAAGTTTAATGGACCTTCAGGTATTATGACTTTATCCGTACCAAAGGAAGAAGAGTGGCGACTTTATACAGTGTTGACTAGCCAAAACCCTAGGAGTGATGAGACATTATTCAACATACCAGGAGTTTGGGCAGAGAACAACCCACCAGGACTGGCCCGCAATATTCCACCTATAAAAATTGAACTAAAACTTGGGGTTTATCCAGTGAGCCTAAGACAATATCACATCCCGCAGAAGGCTAAGAAGAACATCCAATCCTATCTGGATAAGTTCATACGGTATGGTATCCTAAAATTCTGTACTTCCCCCTGGAACACCCCATTGCTGCCTGTTCAAAAGCCCGGTACAGATGAGTATCGACCTGTGCAGGACTTAAGAGCAGTCAATGATGCGGTTGTTAGTATACATCCAGTCGTGCCCAATCCATATAACCTGCTTGCTTTAATTCCGGGCGGGGCTACTTACTTCACAGTCTTAGATCTCAAAGATGCCTTCTTTTGCCTCCGAATTGCTGCAGAAAGTCAATGTATTTTCGCTTTCCAATGGGAGAACGCTGTAACGGGCTCAAAACGCCAAATGACCTGGACAAGACTGCCCCAAGGGTTTAAAAATTCACCTACCCTATTTGGTTCAGCTCTAAGTCAAGATCTACTGGATTTCGAGTCCATCCCAGGAGAGTGTGTATTGTTACAGTATGTAGATGACTTGTTGATAGCAGCAGTTACAAAAGAAATCTGTCAGCAAGCAACGCACGATCTACTACACATTCTCTGGAAGGCAGGATACAAGGTGTCCAGAAAGAAGGCTCAGTTGTGTTTGCCAACCGTCAAGTATCTGGGATTCCATATCTCTGAAGGTCAAAGAATTATGGGGCCAGAGAGAAAAGAAGCTGTCTGCCAAATACCAATACCCAAGAATAGAAGACAAGTGCGAGAATTCTTGGGGGCAGCAGGCTTCTGTAGGATATGGATTCCCAGCTATGCGATACTGGCAAAACCTCTGTACGCAGCCATCAAAGGTACAGAGCACGACCCCTTCTTATGGACCCAAGAACAGCAAACGGCATTTGACGATGTGAAGAAGGCTTTGATGAGTGCCCCAGCATTAGGTCTACCTGATCACACACGACCATTCTACCTGTATGTACATGAGCAAAGAAGAATGGCTGTGGGAGTATTGACACAGTACTTGGGATCATGGCAAAGACCTGTTGCCTACATGTCTAAGCAACTGGATGCAGTGGCCAGCGGACTTCCACCTTGTCTAAGAGCCGTAGCTGCAGCCGCCCTGCTAGTAGCTGAAGCCGATAAACTCACTCTGGGTCAAGAACTTTATGTACGAGTCCCACATGCAGTACAGACGTTGTTGGATTACAAAGGAAATCATTGGTTTAGTAATAGCCGTATGACCAAGTATCAAGCAATGTTGTGTGAAAACCCAAGAGTGCATTTAGAGACTGTAAACACCTTAAATCCAGCTACCCTTTTGCCACAACCTACTGAAAGTCAACATGATTGTTTGGAAGTAATGGATGAAGTATTTTCAAGTAGACCAGATCTTCGTGATTTTCCCATCCAGAACCCCGATGTTCAATATTACACCGACGGCAGTAGTTATGTGAAAGAAGGGATCCGCTATGCAGGATATGCAGTAACAACAATAGACAAGGTGATAGAAGCTCGGCCACTGGCGAAAGGAACATCAGCACAAAAGGCAGAATTGATAGCACTGACACGAGCGTTACAATTGGCTGAAGGTTTAAGAGTAAATATCTATACGGACTCTAAGTATGCGTTTTTAACCACTCATGCCCACGGAGCTTTGTATAAAGAAAGAGGACTACTGAATTCAGAAGGCAAAGAAATCAAGTACGCAGCTGAAATCCTACAACTATTGGAAGCAGTGTGGGAGCCGAAAGAAGTCGGTATTATACATTGTCGAGCGCATCTGAGAGGAGATGGTGATGTAACCAAAGGAAATCGGATGGCAGATAGTGCAGCTAAGCGTGCTGCTGAATCAGGAAGACAGGAGTATGTGGGGCATATAGCTGCTCTAATACCAACCCCACTGTCTCAATGGACTCCAGTTTATACAACTCAAGAAGAGGAGTGGTTAAAGACTGAACCGGGAAAGTATTTGGAGAACAAGTGGTATCAGCTAGAAGATGGAAGAATAGTTATACCAGCATCACTAGCAGTAGAAATTGTCCAGAACTATCATAACGGGACACATTCTGGGAGAGACAGTACAGAAGAATCTCTCAGGAAACATTTCTACATACCAAGATTGTCCAACTTGACTCAGGCCATTGTACGTAGATGTGTAACGTGTGCTAAAAATAATGCAAGACAAGGACCAGTAAAGCCACCAGGAGTCCAGTTTATGGGGGGACTCCCCATGTCCGATCTACAAATAGACTTTACAGTGATGCCTAAATCGGGTGGACATCGTTACCTGTTGGTAATTGTGTGCACCTATTCAGGCTGGGTAGAAGCATGTCCTACTCGTACAGAGAAAGCAGGAGAAGTTGTGAGATTCCTGCTACGAGAAATAATACCCCGATATGGACTACCCTGTTCTATAGGATCGGACAATGGTCCAGCTTTTGTTCACCAGTGCCTACAACAACTGACTCATATGCTTGGTATAAAGTGGAGGCTTCATACTGCATATAGACCCCAGAGTTCTGGTAAGGTAGAGAGAATGAATAGAACTATTAAGAACCAGTTGGCTAAAATGTGTCAGGAAACCCAACTTAAGTGGAACGTTCTCTTACCTATAGCTCTATTGCGAATCCGCAGTACCCCTACCAGAAGGATGGGCCTCTCTCCTTTTGAAATTATGTATGGGCGACCACCTCCCGTACTTGGTAACTTAAGGGGGGATTTGAGTCAGTTGGGAGAAGGAATTACCCGGCAGCAGGTTGTAGAGTTGGGTAAGACTATGGAGGAGGTACAGAAATGGGTACAAGATAGATTACCTGTGAATATTTATCCCCCTGTTCATAGTTATCATCCAGGAGATCAAGTGTGGATTAAAGAGTGGAATAATGTACCGTTAGGGCCCAAGTGGAGAGGTCCTTATGTTGTTCTTTTGTCTACCCCTACAGCGATTAAAGTGGCCGAAGTGATTCCGTGGATACATCACTCCAGGGTTAAACCAGCAGCAGTCGATTCTTGGCAAGTTACAGCAGATCCAGAGAATCCCTGCAAGATCCGGTTGAAACGCACTACTCAGTCGGAGTAACAAGGAATTATTGTGGATTACAAATTTTATTATTTTTAGGATTTGGTACGTGAGTGAGAAGGCCATAATAAAGCCTGTCCGCTTACCATCACATAGTTTATAAGCCAGGAAAGTCCCGAAGGGACACCTGTGAAGACGAGCAGAACTCCATTCCCTGCAGCCCTCACATCCTGGAAGCTGAGGCGCCTTCGCACGGACGAAGACTGAGGATGACGGCGAAAGATGTGCTTTTGATTGTGTTTATTTATATGTGTTTTTATATTCAGGAAGGTAGAGGTACCGACACTCCTAGCTGTGAGGTATGCATTAAGACTACGAGAACAGGTAACCATATTTCCCAAACCCTAATTTGGCATTCACAATACGAATGTAAAGGAGAGGTATCAAGATGTAGATACCTAAATATAGAATATAGTGTGTGCCATTTAGGAGTAGGAGAACCTAAGTGCTTCAGTCCGGAGTATCAACCTCGTACAATTTGGTTGACTCTCAGGAATGGAGATCCTCAGGGGACCCTAATTAATAAGACGGTGTTAGAATCCGTATATTCTTCGGGTGTTCTGCTATTTGATGCATGTAAGGCGATATCAAGTGGTAGAAAGCCGTGGAATGTATGTGGGGATCTTAGATGGGAGAGGACGTATGGATCTAACGATAAATATATTTGTCCCAGTAGTAAAAATAAATATGTGAGTCCTAGATGCCCAAATAAAGACTATAACTTTTGCCCATATTGGTCTTGTGTGGGGTGGGCGACTTGGGGACAGACAGTAGATAAAGACATGATAGTGACTAAGTTGCCGACTAGCCCTTATTGTAAGTCTATGGAATGCAACCCAGTCCATATACTTATTAATAACCCCGACAAGTTCTTAGATAAGTATGGAAATTTATTTGGGTTTCAGATATACGGGACGGGTTTAGATCCTGGGACATTATTGTTTATAGGAATAGAGACTGATACGGTATCCTCCCAGACTCATCAAGTATACCATTCCTTTTATGAAGAGATGAGTATAGATAATAAGATCCCCCATAACGCTAAGAACCTGTTCATTGACCTAGCTGAAAGTATTGCCGGTAGTCTTAATGTTACCAACTGCTATGTGTGTGGAGGTACTAACATGGGAGACCAATGGCCTTGGGAAGCAAAGGAGGTAATGTCCGGTTCTGAGGCAGTTGACCAACTAATATCTGCACAAGCCGATTATCATTTGAGTGTTAGAGGTAAATCTGAGTGGAGATTAAAGACCTCCATCATAGGTTATGTTTGCATAGCAAGGAAAGGAATAATGTATAATACTTCTGTAGGAGAATTAACTTGTCTAGGGCAAAAAGCTTATGATGATGATACTAAAAATACAACTTGGTGGTCGGCTTCAAATGTCTCAGAACCATCTAACCCGTTTGCTAGATATGCCAGTTTAAAGGATGTGTGGTTTGATCTATCTATCACATCTACCTGGAGAGCCCCAGCAAATTTGTACTGGATCTGTGGTAAGAAAGCCTATTCGGAGCTGCCACAGGACTGGGAAGGGGCATGTGTGTTGGGTATGCTCAAACCATCCTTCTTCTTGTTACCTATTGAAACAGGTGAGACTTTAGGTGTTAAAGTGTATGATGTGAATCATAGGAAGAAAAGGGGACCCTTAGAGATAGGTACCTGGGAAGATAATGAATGGCCTCCCCAGCGTATCATAGATTATTATGGGCCAGCCACGTGGGCAGAAGATGGTACCTTTGGTTATAGAACCCCTATTTATATGCTCAACCGCATTATAAGGTTACAGGCGGTGGTTGAGATTATCACTAATGAAACATCACAAGCGCTCAATCTCCTAGTGAAACATAATACCAGTATGAGGACAGCAGTATACCAGAATAGATTAGCCTTGGATTACCTCTTGGCAGTAGAGGGAGGTGTATGTGGGAAGTTTAACCTAAGCAATTGCTGTCTTCAAATAGATGACGAAGGGCAAGCAATAGCTGAGCTTACTAGCCATATGGTTAAACTAGCGCATGTGCCTACTCAGGTATGGAAAGGGTACAATCCAAGTAGTTGGTTTGGTAGCTGGTATGAGTGGTTTGGAGGGCTTAGTGGTAGGTGGAGTCCTACTGATTTTACTGTTGTGTCTACTCCTACCGTGTCTTATACCCTTAGTAGTCAGATCTGTGCAAAGCCTGATAGCAAATATAGCAGAGAGGAAGGCTGCTGCACAGATAATGGCGATATATAAGTATAGGGCTCTAGATCAGGGAGAACCAATGCAGGAAGATGAATGTTGAAGATTCACATCATAAGATAAGTCTGGTCTGGTTCAAGGTAACTTGCGGTGTAAGCAAAACTAAGGTTATGTGATGCCTCAAGTAATTGTAAAATATCAAGAGGCATCAAAGGGGGGAATGTGGTGGAATCTCGGTAAAAATAAATTTAGTAGGCCGAGATTACCACGTGGCATGTGTACGTGCATATGCTGACGTATCGATCAGTTGGTTGCACGAGGCAAGATACGATCAGTAGTGTACGGAGCATGTGCAAGAATACAGGATGTAGTATTCCCCTCCTCCATTGTGCTGGACAAGCCATGCGGTCAAACAGGAAGTTAATTCTTATTTGTGTTGATTGGTTAAGAGAATGTGCGGGTGGAGCTTAATATGGGAGGAGTTATATGCCTATATAAGGAGCCTGCACTATTGTCCGGGGCTCAGAACTTGCTGTATTTTGGTGACATTAGTCCCTCTGAGTCCCGATCGGTGATCCAATAAAGAATCTCTTCCTTCCTGAAGAAACCTGTGTCCATCTCTCTGTGCTTGGCTTCCGTCAGTTTCTCCGGTATCAAACCGACACATATATCTGTTTTATAGTGCACTTCATTATTTTCTCACACATTATTTAACACCATTCTAAAGTGAGACAATAGAATACATTCAGGTTCCGGATTTCCTGTTAGACAATGCAGACGTACCTTGGAGAATTTGGGCGCCAGCACTGAGTGTTATATTGTGCTTGTTGAAATGTAAATGATATTTCTGTGAATTGTTAAAAATGAGTGATTTGTGTCGTGTGCAGTTCTGTTTTACAAGTCATACTGATTGATATCAGCAATATTTTTACCATTAATAATAGTACTCTAACAGCAATGGATTTGATTTACCCTTGGTATGCCATAGCGCTGTGCCGCACATTTATCTAGCAATAACATTGAAATATCCATAAGCTACCACAAGTGACAAATCTCGACATCTGTTCATTATGATTGATGTTTAAGGGTTTTTATTTTGAATTACGGTACTAAAGATCCACTTATTTAGAAGGCTAACTGTGGCATTTTTTCTTACTGTAAAGGGATACCCCAAGACTTATATTTGTTCATGCTGTTTTTTAGATTATTGTACAAAGAACAGCCCTATCACTGGCTTCATGCATAGATGTGTTTATAACTGCAGTAATATGCGGAAATCGCTGCATCCATCAGTGACAAGCGCTACTGGTCTTAAATCAAGCTCCAGTATCTTTGACCCCTATCTGAAATGATTTAGGAAGGCCAGTCTGCAAGAAAAAACAAAATAAAATGCTGATGTTTTATAAAGTGAAAGTGACTTATCACGATCACATGCTACACTATGTCGATGGCATTACACAATCGGTTCTTAAATGTAATTTTAAATGGAATCAGGTCCTGGTTTGTAATGTGTCCATTGGCACATATGCAAAGGGACACGATAATCCAAACAAAGAAAACATTTCACAACTTGAATGAACAAGATTTCACAACTTGAATGAATTACTAGAAATAGTGTGACTATGATATTAGAACAAATAATTTCTTAGACTCAATAATGTGAAACTATGAATCAAAACAAAGATACTCAGATCTTGTAAATGCTGTGGCACAAGTTCACATTTTTCCAAAGAGTGAAATTGTTTCTGAAATATTAAAGATATTGGTTAGTTGCACGGTGACCTCAGAAATACTGCCCTAGTGTGGCAAATCTGCTAAACTTACTGACTTAATGGTATGGAGCTGGTTTCCAAACCAGTCCTTAAGGCATGCCTAACAGACCAAGATTTAGGGCAAGCACGTCAAACTCAAAGGCTAGCCAAGGCTAACAAGTTTTAAGTTTATGTGGGCCGCAAAAAAAACTAAACTTACATTTTCATAGAAACGTAGGTTTCTTTTGAAAAGTACAGCATAAAAAACCCCATCTCCCTCTACTAAACCCCAGTCCATCCCTCTATACTAAATCCCAGTACCCCCCTCTATACTAATTCCCAGCACCCCCTCTACTAAACCCCTGCCCCTGTTTAGAAAAACAACATTAGCCAACAAGAAGACTCCACTCACATTGCCGCTGCCAGTATGCAACTCCAGAGTCCAGACTCTGATATACCCCAATGGTGCCGTCCGCACCCTGTGCCAAAGGGGATACTCCCGCTACTCCTTGAAACCCTGTGAAGGTGGAGCACGTTGACATCACGTTGGAATGTGAAGTGGCGTTGCGTGCCTCCGTGCACCTCCAGGTCCTCCACTGACAGACACACTCACTGACAGACAGACACACACACACTGACAGACAACACACACTGACAGACAACACACACTTACACATTCTTGTACACACTCACATCATTTTATTTATTGCTGGAGTGGGGCCTCTCCCTGGGGTCTCCCTTTCTGCTCCTCACTGCTCCCTCACGCACGCAGTTTTTGTAATGCCTGATGACTTAATTTTTCGGCACCCGGCATCATTACAGAGGGTGCGAGCGAGGGAGCAGTGAAGAGCAGGAAGACTGAGCTCCCTCGCTGCCGCCAGCGTCCTCTTCTCCAGCTGGGTACATTTTAGCAGAGTAGGCACTTGCAATGTGGGCAGAGCAGGCCTACTCTGCCTTAGTAAAGTTGTCAAACTCGCGGCAATGTGGGCCGCAAGCAGCCCTCGAGTTTGACATGCTTGATTTAGGGATTACCCAGTTGTGTCTAAGGTGTTTTTAGAAAAAGAAAAAATATATATCTTGACACAACTGGGTAATCCCTAAATCCTGGACTCTTAGACGTGCCTTGAGGACTGGTTTGGAAACCACTAACTCCAGATGTTGTGGACTACATCCCCCATAACACCCTTACACCCATAATGCTGGCAAAGCATCATGGGAAGTGTAGTCCAAAACATCTGGAGTGTCAAAGGTTGCCAGTACATGCCAGCTTCCACCATAGAGGGCAGACAAACATGCTGATTGACATATAATCACATAAATCTAATCAGCAGAGTCATTATTGTAGTGAAAGAGTTTCCTGCTGATTGGCAGATATTTTAACATTTTCTAATAGAATCACAATATAATGATGATTCATAATGATAAAGAGAGTTCCAATATGGCAGCTTAGTTAGAACCATTTTATTTACTGAAATCAAAGATTATGCATAGGGAGTCATTAATCGTACTAATATTGAAAATAATTGGGAAAAACATGAATAACTTGTATTTACCAATAGGATGATTGAGCTGTGAGTATTAAGAAAGGTCAGTGTGACTGTATAATGTGCATTACCAAGTAATCTGAACTAGTCATAAAGAGTGCTGCTTCTTGGGAAGGCTATATTTTTGCTATCAGGTGGTGTGTGAACGGTTTATGCCCTCATAAGAATGACCATAATTCATGAACATTATCGGTAAATAAAAAATATTCTGACCCAGAGGCTTTGTCTGTTTACAGGAAATACGATTGCTACATATTTCCACATCCTCTCTCCTCAATAGCTATTTAATTCTTCTTAATGTTTATTTTAATAGAAACTAAATGCAAATTTTTGATGAAGTCATAAGGTATTTAAAAAAAGATACCTTTTTTAAAGGTGCTGAAGTCTTGCCTTACATTAAAGGACCACTATAGTGCCAGGAAAACAAACTCGTTTTCCTGGCACTATAGTGCCCTGAGGGTGCCCACTCCCGCCGGCCTGAAGGGGGAGGAAGGGGGTTAAACACTCACCTTTCTCCAGCGCCGGGCTCCCTGGGCGCTGGGGATTCTCCTCCCTCTTCTGACATCATCGGCTAAATGCGCATGTGCGGCAAGAGCCGTGCGCGCTGTCAGGGTATTTATATCGGCAGACATATTGTGCTATGATAGAAATTAAAGTGTATATTGCCTGAATTATTCTGAACAGAGCAGACTCCATTTTGTTATCTTCAAGCTAACAAAAGACACAAGATTTCTATCCCTTCTGTAAAACTAACCACTTTGCCAGAGCTAAAGGAATGCTTAGTATATACAAACCTGTTGATAAGAGATGAGAACGGGGGATGGACAGACTGTCTAAATGCTAATGGAATATAATCAATTCTAAACCCAGACATTTGTGACAGAGAAGATTAAATAGTTTAATTTTACTTTCGATATTGTATAACGTCCCATTGTAAGTTTAGGGGTCATACTTAGTTATAACTGTCATATTAGAAATTATAGCAGAATTTGCCAGACATATAGTCTGAAGAAAGCCCAAAGAAACTCTTTCATCTGACAGTAAACTTAAATTATAGACAACCATAAAGATAAGGTAAATTACGTCAAAATAGCCACCAGGAAAAGGTAACTCTTTCCTGGATAGGAATGTTTAGTGGGACGAGACTGCCCTCTATAGACCAAATACTTAAATTGCTATCTGGAAGGTAACCACACCTCCAGTTTTCTATTGGTCTATCACCTAGTGAATTTCCCTTTAAAAAGTCAAGACAAAGGGGAGAGAGGAATGCAAGAGGTATGCAAAGGATGCAAAAGGAAGCAAAGGAGTGAGCAGTCGGGGGAAAAAGTCAGAAGCAGGCTAAGAAAGAAAAGCAGAGTCAGGAGGCAGAGAAAGAGACCCATGACATTCAAATTCTTGAGAATACCTGAGAACATCTGATGAGAACATCTCAACTGGTAATTATACTGGTTTCATTTAATTAATCTAAATTAATGAAAATTTTCTAATAGCATGATATATGACTGGATAAATCACGATCAGATTTCGATATTTAGAAATCTTAGTTACTAAAGAATATATAATTAAGCATTCTATTCTGCAGATAGAAAAGAATAATTATATATATTAATGTGACATATCACATGTTAGCATATCGTGATATTTATCCAGGTGTATTGATTTGCTCTAAAATAAGATAAAATATCTGTTTAGGCAAGTTAAGATTCTGCTTATAGAACATGGTAGATTACTCTTATTGGATGGTTACAGGAAATGACTAATGAGCTGGTTTAAATTTTATTTTATTTAAAATCACATGAGAAAGGGGGGCGGGGCCTGACCGCCGAGCGGGAAGGACGTGGGGCGCCTCGGCTCCTCAACGAAATTACAGCAATAAGGCAGAAATTACCCTTTTATGCCTCCGTTTGGCGAGCAGGGGCCACAGAAGGCAAGGAGGACACAAAAAGTCACTCGCGGGGTCAATCTCAGCCCCCGTCCTGACAGCAGAGCGGACCACTGGGCAAGCGGGATTGAGGCCTGCCGCGAGGCCCTGGCGGGAGAAACGGCCGATCTCCCGCGCTTGGTCCGGCGGGTCGTCTTATGCGCCTACTAAGGGCCCCGTTCCCCCCCCTGTGGGCCGGGGGGGTTATCCCGGACCCCACCGGAGAGAGGCAGTGACCGCACTCACTATCCAAGCGGCAAGGGGATCAAAGCAGGTCCGCACGGCAGACTCCAAAATGGCCGCCGCGCCCATTCCTAACCAAGTGCTCACATCCAGCTGAAGCTGCAGCTCCCTGTGCAATTGGCAGACCAAGGGGTTCTTACCTGGACTCACACTTTGCTCACACAGAGCGGGCACAGCACGCAGGCTCCCTCAGGTACCCGAGACTGATGCAGGCAAAGCATAACAGCAACTCACACATGACCAGAAAATCGCAAACACAGAAACAAGCTAGCACCCAGCGGGAAACAAGCGACCTAGAGAGGGCTGAGAAGCCAGCAGACCCAGCACAGCTGCAGCAGCAGCAACCAAGCGGAGGCTAACCACACAAAATTAAAATCCTGCAGAGTATTGTACATACTTGTGTCTTGTACTGACTTTTCACTTGTGTAACACAAACGTTTTCATCACTGCAGGGCAAACAATTGCACATGTCTATGCCTGAAAATATGCATTGCCCGGCAAACTTAGTGGATTGCTGCCCCCTGGTGGTCAATATAAAAAATGCGGAGCTATCTACACCTAACGTTGTCTGATATAAGTTGCATTTAACTAATCTATGTTGTAAAGCATGCCATTAGCTTAATTACTGCTCCTATCCTGTGTATTAACTATTGGTAGAATATCAGACCTGTTCTGAACCATTTGTCCTCGACTCAAATCTATAAAGCAATGTCTTAGCATGTTTATCTACTCCTACCTTTCCCAAACGTTTATTTCTTCTTGAATATCTTTAAAAAAATGTGCAACTATATTCTGCCACAACTGTAAAATCTTGTTTTAATCTGATACATGCTACTGCTGTTGTGGCAAAGCATGAAAGCTTGTAATATTAACTCTTGCACGAAAAAATAAAGAATTAAAAAAAAAAAATAAATCACATGAGAATAGGTCTTAATTACCTAGGAGGTCTAGCCAGCATTGAAAGGGTTATTCTAACTGTCAGCTAAAGTTTTATGGCCTTAAGCTGCAAGCTCTGTGTGTGTAAGTTTCAATTTCGTTTCTCTGTGAACTACGTTCATAAATCTTGTCTTGACAATTAAGACTGTGTTAACCAGTGAAACGTATTGCCATTTGTATTGCATACTCATGTTATACTGAATATTCATTGATTCACGCATGTTACATATTATTATTATTTAAATTGTCACAATAAATTGTATCTATTTTTATAACAAATTGTGATTTTATTTATATGGAATACATTTCGCTCACACGATAACGATCTTTGGGATCTGAGAATTGAAATAGTGGGCAATTCTCAACTGTTTACTATTATCCCATACATATCCCCACAGAGCATTCAGCCAGTCCATAGGAAAGCATTCTCAATGCTTTTCTATGGATGCTGGCGTCTTCTCACTGTGAAAATCACAGTGAGAAGCGCCTCTAGCGGCTGTCAATGAGACAGCCACTAGAGGCTGGATTAACCCATATGTAAACATAGCAGTTTCTCTGAAACTGCTATGTTTTCAGCAGGCAGGGTTAACCCTAGATGGACCAGGCACCCAGACCACTTCATTAAGCTGAAGTGGTCTGTGTGCCTATAGTGGTCCTTTAACTACAGAACTGTATTATGCAGCTAATGTTAATCCTTAACTGCCCAGCACGAACTTCCTTGATTGTGCTGTGCAGTGTCCAGTCAAATGCTACACTAAGCATGCGCGTTAAAACAGACATTAGGCTGTTAGAGTAGGACCTGCCAAAGATGGGGTACATTGACGTTGTGGCAGGCTTATGCAATGTATGATCATATAATGTAACTAAACCCCCATTATTTTTGCCTAGATTAGGTGTTTTTAAAAAAGATAATAAAATCTCTCAACATTGAAGTTGCTGTTTAGTGAATAGGTGAAGTGCGCTGGATCTTGTGTATTGTATAATTTGGCCCCCAGCAGCACCCCATTTATGCATGTTTAGGTGAGTGCAGCCTCTCCCCCTGTATATATATAAATCCAAGGTGCTTGCACTCCAGGTATAATGACTGTGGTGCCCGTTGCAGATCCAGCAAAAAAAAAAAACATAGGTATCCAGAAAACGGAATGCACTCCAGGGTCTTTGTAAAATAAAATATAACTTTTAATTCATATTCAAAATAAAAAAATTAACATCAACGCTTCGGCTCACATCTGGAGCCTTTTTCAGTGCATTCCGTTTTCTGGAGATATATATATTGGTAAGAAAACTAAAATAGCTACATTTTGTTAGTATTTAAAGGAGAAACGCTGCACATCCTTTAACCAAAACTGAGCAAGGTGAAGTGGTTTTGGTGCTCAGCGTGACCATTTAAAGACGCTACAGCAAGTACTTGAAGTTTCACACATCAGAGTAGGTGTTGGCTGTTGTTGTATAGTTACACTAATCACACTAGCTAAAGTTACTAAGGATCGTATTTTAAAGCAGAAAGTATTGCTCACTCTACATTGTCAGGGCTGTATAGAGATGCAAATTCAAAGCAAGCAGAGCATTAAATTCTCAAATGATAACTATAGGGGCTAGGTTGTATTGATTTCCTAAAGTATTATTGGTCCTTAAAAGGATACTAAAACCCTTTTGCGTGAGGGGTCCTGTACTGTGTAATATGCCCTGTTACAGGGGTCAAGTCCTGGGGAAAAAAGTGTGGGAACTCACCCAAGATTCCCGCCCCCCCCTTAAAAAAAAATATTACACTACTATGCATATAGTGCAGTGCAGGGTGTGTATAATGAACATAGTGTGTTTGTAGTGAGTGCAGAGTGTTTATAATGAATGTAGTGTGTGTAGTTAGTGCAGCGTGTATAATGAATGTAGTGTGTTTGTAGTGAGTGCAGAGTGTGTATAGTGAATGTAGTGTGTTTGTAGTGAGTGCAGAGTGTGTATAGTGAATGTAATGTGTTTGTAGTGAGTGCAGAGTGTGGATAATGAATGTAGTGTGTTTGTAGTGTGTATAATCAATGTAGTTTGTAGTGAGTGCAGAGTGTGTATAATGAATGCAGTGTATGTGTAGTGAGTGCAGAGTGTGTATAATGAATGCAGTGTATGTAGTGTGTTTGTAGTGAGTGCAGAGTGTGTATAATGAATGCAGAGTATGTATAGTGAATGTAATGTGTAGTGAATGTAGCGTGTGTGTAGTGAGTGCAGAGTGTGTATAATGAATACAGTGTGTGTAGTGAATGTAGTGTGTTTGTAGTGAGTGCAGAGTATGTATAATGAATGCGGAGTGTGTATAATGAATGTAGTTTGTAGTGAGTGCAGAGTGTGTATAATGAATGCAGTGTATGTAGTGTGTTTGTAGTGAATGCAGAGTGTGTATAGTGAATGTAGTGTGTAGTGAATGTAGTGTGTAGTGAGTGCAGAGTGTGTATAATGAATGCAGTGTATGTAGTGTGTTTGTAGTGAATGCAGAGTGTGTATAGTGAATGTAGTGTGTAGTGGATGTAGTGTATAGTGAGTGCAGTGTGTATAATGAATGTAGTGTGTTTGTAGTGTGTGCTGGATGAAGTGTGTGTGTGTGCTGGATGATGTGTGTGTGTTGGATGGTGTGTGTGTGTGTGTTGGATTATGTGTGTGTTGGATGATTTGTGTGTGTGTTGGACGATGTGTGTGTGTGCTGGATGGTGTGTGTGCTTGTGTGTTGGATGGTGTGTGTGTGCTGGATGGTGTGTGTGTTGGATGGTGTGTGTGTTGGATGGTGTGTGTGTGTGTGTGCTGGATGGTGTGTGTGTGTGTTGGATGGTGTGTGTGTGTGTTGGATGGTGTTTGTGTGCTGGATGGTGTGTGTGTGTGTGTGCTGGATGGTGTATGTGTGTGTGTGTGTGTGTGTGTGTGTGTGTGTGTGTGTGCTGGATGGTGTATGCATGTGTGTGCGTGTTGGATGGTGTGTGTGTGTGTGTGTGCTGAATGGTGTGTGTGTGTGCTGGATGGTGTGTGTGTGTGTTGGATGGGGTGTGTGTGTGTGCTGGATGGTGTATGTGTGTGTGTTGGATAGTGTGTGTGTGTGTGTGTGTGCTGAATGATAGGGGGAAGCATTTTTTTTTAAACTTTATGTGTCTACGTTTTTTTATTTTATTCCCCCCTCCCTGCTTCTTACCTTGTCAGGGAGGGGGGAGATCGCCTGGTGGTCCGGTGGAGGGAGCCAGCAGCTACACACTGGCCATCACACGCTGTGTTTCTGTGGTGGAATCTCGGTAAAAATAAATTTAGTAGGCCGAGATTACCACGTGGCATGTGTACGTGCATATGCTGACGTATCGATCAGTTGGTTGCACGAGGCAAGATACGATCAGTAGTGTACGGAGCATGTGCAAGAATACAGGATATAGTATTCCCCTCCTCCATTGTGCTGGACAGGCCATGCGGTCAAGCAGGAAGTTAATTCTTATTTGTATTGATTGGTCAAGAGAATGTGCGGGTGGAGCTTAATATGGGAGGAGTTATGTGCCTATATAAGGAGCCTGCACTATTGTCCGGGGCTCAGAACTTGCTGTATTTTGGTGACATTAGTCCCTCTGAGTCCCGATCGGTGATCCAATAAAGAATCTCTTCCTTCCTGAAGAAACCTGTGTCCATCTCTCTGTGCTTGGCTTCCGTCAGTTTCTCCGGTATCATTTGGTGCATTGGCCGGGAAGCTCATCGTTCAACGGTAGCTGAGAGGCAGAGGCGTGAGACGGTCTATCTTTGCCCACGTTCTCTACGGCTGCACCCCTGAACTTCTGCGTGGACCTCCCTTCGTCTCGGCGCCACTGGTCTGTTGTCCAGGAGATCATCGGCCTCTACGTAAGAAGTGCTGGGGTGTCCCCGTCGATGAGTGTGAACTCAGGTTCAGGAACGAGGAGGTAAGACAACTGCTGTTTTAGACGGCAGACCCACTAGGGGTATACCGATTGTGCGGTAGGCCCAAAGGGGTTTGAATCTGTGTATCTGCCCCCTCTGTCGGAGGGAAGGAGCGAAGGCGCACCACTCAATCGAACGCTCTTTAGTCAGACCGTTTGATTTGGTTAGTCAGGCGGGGTCCTGTGTAAATAGCCCTAGCCGGACACCGGTGTCTTGTCTAGACTAGCGTTCTAGGGTGTATATTACGTTCGCTAGGTCGGAGGGACCGGGAGACTAAGCGGCGCCTGTGTAAATTCGGTTCGCTAGCTCTCAACCTATCTGGGCTAAGTGGGAAGGCGTGTAAATTTGGAACCCACTAGACTTTTGATAGTTATCGACTAAGAGGCGCCTGTGTAAATTCGGTCCTCTAGCTCGCTATATGTGGTGCTTGGGCAGTGTGGCTAACCAAAACGGGTGTATATAGTTTTAGGTAGTCCATTCAAGGTACTGGCCAATAGTTTAGTTGGGAATTGTAAATGTGATAAAGATTGTTTAGTAAAGTGTATATCTTGTTAGATAGCGCGAGCTCAGCCGTCTAGCGAGAGTGTTAATAGTGTGTTGCTGTATTATAGTGCACGGTACCATAACCCTGTATATTTACTGACACTGTATATAAGTACTAATCATTGTCGTCTATTGCATGTTTAACACCATAACCACTAATAATTGTATTGTGACCTTAACTTGTGCTTTGACCTATGCTAACCGTACTGTAACCGCTATTTGTAAAAGACGATGTTACTGGGGTGTGTTATAGACGGGTAATTCATATATAGAGAATTATAGCGTGGGTGACTGTATAGTTTCGCCAAAGGGCATAATATTGATTATATAGTGACTGGTGTAACAGCTGTGTGTGTACGGGAATTCCCTGAGTGTTCATTGTATTATTGTGTACGTTTCACTTGGTAACCGTACCACGTGGTGCTGTTGCCAGAGGAAACGGGTGTGACTGTTGAATAGTACGCGTGTATAGTATTCGTTGTCGACGACGTTCCATTGTTAAGTATGGGTGCGTCGCAGTCAACGATTCCGGATCCCTTAGGTTGTATGGTGAAGAATTTTAAAAAGGGATTCAAAACCTGTGATTTTGGGGTTAAAATGTCTCCTGTACGTTTGGTCACTTTGTGTACTAGGGAGTGGCCTACTTTGGTTGCGGCATGGCCGCCACGTGGCAGTTTGGATCCAACTCTGGTACAGCGCTTACACGTGGCTGTATCGGGTAGGCCTGAACTTTACGGCCAGTTTCCTTATATTGACTGTTGGAGACAGGTCGTAAATGACTCGCCAAAATGGATTCAGACATGCCACGAGGAGCAGTGTCGCCTCATGGTGGCTAGGACTTGTTTGTCCACTAGGACTGGTGTTAGGCCCATTTTGGACACGCCCCCTGAGTCCGAGATCCCTTTGCCGCCCCCTTACTTTCCTTTAAGAGGAAGTGACGCAAATGCAGGAAGTCCTGCACCCCTCCCCTCATTACCCTCATCCACTTCCGCTTCCTCCTCCAGTACAGGATCCACCCCCTCTCGTACTAAATCTCCCCTTCCGGAATCAGAGCCAACCCCCATTAGGTCTGAATATCCTGATTTGGCGCCACTTCAGACTTCCGGTCAAGCTTCTTCTAGCTCGACTCGAAGTGTTCTATTCACTACCTTTTCCCAAAACCAAGCTCCCATATCCTCATGCCCTATCTCTCCCCGACCGGAACCTCTAACTGACGCCCCTCTACGTAGCCCCATACTAACCCGACAACTGACCGGTACCCAACAATTAAAGCACTATCAGATGCCTCTTCGTCTGAATCCCGGGTCAGCCTATATCGATGCCGCAGGTCAAATGGCACATGCTGACCCAGTCTTCGTATATGTCCCATTCACTACAACCGATCTTTTAAACTGGAAGACCCACAATTCCTCGTATACTGAGAAACCACAAGCTATGACTGATCTGTTCACCTCAATAGTACAGACACATAATCCGACATGGGCTGATTGCCAGCAGTTATTAATGACTTTGTTTAACAATGAGGAAAGGACAAGAATAAATCAAGCGGCCATTAAAGCGCTAGAGCAGGGCTTCCCAAACTTTTATGGGCCGAGACCCACTTTTCAAAATGGTAATTTTTCGAGACCCACTTGCTTTTAATGCATATTTTAAAAAGTGAACACCATAGCAATCTGCTTTAGAGAGGCATAAAACTGGCACAACACAGCAATTCGCTTTAGAGGCATACAATTGGCACACCATAGCAATCTGCTTTAGAGGCATAAAACTGGCACACCACAGCAATCCACTTTAGAGGCATACAATTGGCACACCATAGCAATCCGCTTTAGATGCATACAATTGGCACACTATCCACTTTAGATGCACAGTATCCGCTTTAGAGGCATACAATTGGCACACTATCCGCTTTAGATGCATACAATTGGCACACCGTGGCAATCAGCTTTACAGGTATACAATTGGAACATTATGACAGCTTTAGATGCATAAAATTGGCACACTATAGCAATCCGCTTTAGATGCATACAACTGGCATACCATGGCAATCAGCTTTAGATGTATACAATTGGTACATCATGGCAATCAGTTGTAGATGTATAAACTTGGCACATCATGGCAACTTTAAGTGCATACATTTGGCGCACCATGGCAATCAGTTTTAGAGGCTTACAATTGGCACACCATGGCAACCAGCTTTAGAGGCATAAATTCAGAACATCATGGAAATCAGTTTTAGAGGCATAAAATTGGAACATCATGGCAGCTTTAAATACATAAACTTGGCACAGCATGGCAATCAGCTTTAGATGCATAAACCTGGCATATCGTGGCAATCACTTTTAGATGCATAAACTTGGCACAGCATGGCAATAAGCTTTAAATACATAAACTTGGCATATCATGGCAATCAGCTTCAGAGGCATACGATTGGCACACCATGGCAAACAGTCAGATGCATAAAATTGGCACAACATGGCAATCAGTTTTAGATGCATAAAATTGGCACACCATGGCAGTTTTAGAGGCATATTTCTGGGATATTATGGCAGTTTTAGAGGCAGAAACTTTGCACATCATGACAATAAGTTTTAGAGACATACAGCTGCTTACTCACAGAGTCAGAATCAGAAGTGCTGTGTCCTGCTCTTTCATCCAGGCACCTCACGTTGATTATCCCAGTGGTGGAACTAATGTAGAGAGGACAGTGGTGCAAATATGTTTTCTGGACCCCCTCTAGTGCAAGTGTGGCCAAAAGGTAGATCTCCATCTGTCGGAGAACTTCAACAATGCTATACCAGATGGGGATCTACCATTTTCTTATCATTGCAGGGTTATATTTGTGAGCAGTGTTTGATCGTTTGAATGTAAGCATGTTTTTGTATTAAGTATATGTGTGCATGTATGGGTGTATTTGTATGTACTGTTGCCATTGGAATGTAGTGGTGTACTTGTTTGTAATGTTTGCGTCTGAATGCAAGGGTGTTTGTATGTAGTGTCGGACTTAAAATGCAGGTGTGCTTTTTGAGTGTTGGTGTTTGAATGAAGGGGTGTTTGTAGATAATTTTAGTGTTTTAATGCCGGGGTGTGTTTGTATGTAATGTTTGCGTTTGCAGTACGTGTGTAGTGGATGCAGTGTGTGTATTGTGTTTATAAAATATACATATACACAATGTGTGTTTGAATGTAAGCATGTTTTTTTGCATGGAGTATGTGTGAAGTGTATACACATATACAAACACACACACACACACATACAGAGACACACACAGACACACAAATACACACCCTGACAGCAATACACACAATGACACCTAGTTTCCCACACATAGATAAACAGACACTCATGTACACAGATACACACTGACACTAAATACACACACAATGACACAAAAGGACACACAGATACATATACACGCAGAGACAGAAGGTGAGTGTGACAGTGTGTGGGAGAGGTGAGGGTGACAGTGTGGGAGGGAGTGTGTGTGCTGGTAACAGTGTGGGGGGCAGTGTGAGGGCAAAGTGAGAAATGATTACAGTGGGCGGGCAGGGGGAGAAGGCGTGGGCAGGCAGGGGGAGAAGGGGTGTCACAGGCGGGAGGAAAGGGTTACAGTGTGGGGGGCAGGGGGAGAAAAGGCTACAGTGGGGGGCAGGGGGAGAAAAGGCTACAGTGGGGGGCAGGGGGAGAAAAGGTTACAGGGGGGCGGGGGTGACATGGGGAGGGCAGGTAGTGAAGGGGTGACATGGGGGAGGGCAGGGAGTAAAGGGGTGACACATAGGGGAAGGAAGGGAGTGAAGGGGTGACATGGGAAGGGCAGGGAGTGAAGGGGTTACATGGGGAGGGCAGGGAGTGAAGGGGTTACATGGGGAGGGCAGGGGGTGAAATGGTTACATGGGGGCAGGGGGTGAAATGGTTACATGGGGGCAGGGGGTGAAGTGGTTACATGGGGGAAGGGCAGGGGGTGAAGCGGTTACATGGGGAGGGCAGGGGGTGAAGTGGTTACATGGGGAGGCCAGGGGGTGAAGGGGTTAAATTGGGGAGGGCAGGGAGTGAAGGGGTTAAATTGGGGAGGGCAGGGAGTGAAGGGGTTAAATTGGGGAGGGCAGGGAGTGAAGGGGTTACATGGGGAGGGCAGGGAGTGAAGGGGTTACATGGGGGAGGGCAGGGGGTGAAGGGGTTACATGGGGAGGGCAGGGGTTGCAGGGGGTGAAGGGGTTACATGGGGAGGGCAGGGGTTGCAGGGGGTGAAATGGTTACATGGGGTGAAGGGGTTACATGGGGGGAGGGCAGGGGGTGAAGGGGTTACATGGGGGAGGGCAGGGGGTGAAGGGGTTACATGGGGAGGGCAGGGGGTGAAGTGGTTACATGGGGCAGGGGGTGAAATGGTTACATGGGGGGAGGGCAGGGGGTGAAGGGGTTACATGGGGAGGGCAGGGGGTGAAGGGGTTAAATTGGGGAGGGCAGGGAGTGAAGGGGTTACATGGGGAGGGCAGGGGGTGAAGGGGTTAAATTGGGGAGGGCAGGGTGTGAAGGGGTTACATGGGGA
The DNA here is from genome assembly GCF_036172605.1 of Pelobates fuscus. Classification (NCBI taxonomy): domain Eukaryota; kingdom Metazoa; phylum Chordata; class Amphibia; order Anura; family Pelobatidae; genus Pelobates; species Pelobates fuscus. The sequence continues at coordinate 261,763,790 of NC_086319.1, read as the reverse complement.
GGGAGGACATGGTCTGGGGCTGTGTCCTACCTGTAATAAATTCCCTGGTGGTCCAGTGTCTCCCTGGTGGCCCGATGGGTTAACACTCCGGTCTGCAGCTCCGCCGGGTGCAGAGCTGCAGACAGTGTAATGAAAATCTCGCGAGCTCCCTGAGTGTTGCCATGGTAACGCTCTGGGAGCTCGCGAGACTTCTATCACACGGTCTGCAGCTCTGCACCCGGCGGAGCTGCAGACCGGAGCTGCTGGGCAGACTGATTGGAGGGAGCCCGGCGGCATACAGGGCAAGCCGCCGGGCTCCCTCCTGGTGTCAGTCTGCCTGACTGCCGGCGGCCCTGGATGTGTGGGTCAGCGCGACCCACTGGGAATCGCCCTGCGACCCACCAGTGGGTCGCGACCCACACTTTGGGAACCGCTGCGCTAGAGGATAAAGCCCGTGCTTTGAACCAAGCCAATCCAGCAGCATGGGCCGCAACACATTATCCCAACACCGATCCCGATTGGAATGTAAATGGTGCTGATATGGTTCAACTCAGAGCCTATAGAGACGCTATAATTGCTGGCATGAAAGCCGGAGGAAAGAAAGCCATTAATATGTCGAAGACAGTTGAGGTGATTCAGAAAAGTGATGAAGCGCCCAGTGTCTTTTATGACCGATTATTGGAGGCATACCGCTTGTATACCCCCTTTAATCCGGAAGACGCAGATAATTCCCGAATGGTGAACTCCGCCTTTGTCAGCCAAGCTTACGGAGATATTAAGCGCAAGCTACAGAAGTTAGAAGGGTTTGCAGGTATGTCCATCACCCAACTAATGGAGGTAGCGAATAAGGTTTATATGAATAGGGAAACAGAAAGTAAGAAAGAGGAAGAGCGCAAGATGCGTAAAAAGGCTGATATGCTAGCGGTAGCGATCGCAGGCGTAGATAGACGGGGCCCAGATAGAGGCGATAGTAGATGGAATAGGGAGCCTTTGAGTAGGAATCAATGCGCGTATTGCAAGGAAGAAGGGCATTGGAGGAACGAATGTCCACAAAGAGAGCAGTACGAGAGAGACCAACCCAGGGCAGGTTACGGAAACTTTAGAGGCAGAGCGAGAGGTAGAGGAGGCCCCGGAGGGAGTAATGGTAATAGAGGGAGCAATGGGAACAGAGGAAGTGTTAGGGAAGACAGGTATTTTCCAGCAGCGCAAAGGTCCCGCGATAGAGAAGGTAGGGACTTTGTAGGATTGGCTGACACGATCATGGAGGACTATTGATACCGACCGGGCTCCATCCCCCTTGGTCGAGCGGAGCCTATGGTCGATGTATCAATAGGGGGAAAAAGGAGTGCGTTCATGATCGACACTGGTGCTGAACATTCAGTGGTGACTAATCTAGTTGCTCCTCCATCTGGAAGGACTATTACTGTGATAGGAGCAACTGGAAGAAGTGCTGAAAAAACGGTTCTTAAAAGTCGACTCTGTACATTGGGAGGCCACGTAGTAAAACATCAATTCCTTTATATGCCTGAATGTCCAGTCCAATTGCTGGGACGTGATATGCTATCTAAATTACAAGCGCAGATTACGTTCCTACCAAATGGAACAACATCCTTAAAGTTTAATGGACCTTCAGGTATTATGACTTTATCCGTACCAAAGGAAGAAGAGTGGCGACTTTATACAGCGTTGACTATCCAAAACCCTAGGAGTGATGAATCCTTATTCAACATACCAGGAGTTTGGGCAGAGAACAACCCACCAGGACTGGCCCGCAATATTCCACCTATTAAAATCGAACTAAAACTTGGGGTTTATCCAGTGAGCCTAAGACAATATCACATCCCGCAGAAGGCTAAGAAGAACATCCAATCTTATCTGGATAAGTTCATACGGTATGGTATCCTAAAATTCTGTACTTCCCCCTGGAACACCCCATTGCTGCCTGTTCAAAAGCCCGGTACAGATGAGTATCGACCTGTGCAGGACTTGAGAGCAGTCAATGATGCTGTTGTTAGTATACATCCAGTTGTACCCAATCCATATAACCTGCTTGCTTTAATTCCGGGCGGGGCTACTTACTTTACAGTCTTAGACCTCAAAGATGCCTTCTTTTGCCTCCGAATTGCCGCAGAAAGTCAATGTATCTTCGCTTTCCAATGGGAAAACGCTGTAACGGGTTCAAAACGCCAAATGACCTGGACAAGACTGCCCCAAGGGTTTAAAAATTCACCTACCCTATTTGGTTCAGCTCTAAGTCAAGATCTACTGGATTTCGAGTCTATCCCAGGAGAGTGTGTATTGTTACAGTATGTAGATGACTTGTTGATAGCAGCAGTTACAAAAGAAAAATGTCAGCAAGCAACGCACGATCTACTACACATTCTCTGGAAGGCAGGATACAAGGTGTCTAGAAAGAAGGCCCAGTTGTGTTTGCCAACTGTCAAATATCTGGCATTCCATATCTCTGAAGGTCAAAGAATTATGGGGCCAGAGAGAAAAGAAGCTGTGTGCCAAATACCGATACCCAAGAATAGAAGACAAGTGCGAGAATTCTTGGGGGCAGCAGGCTTCTGTAGGATATGGATTCCCAGCTACGCGATACTGGCAAAACCTCTGTATGCAGCTATCAAAGGTACAGAGCACGACCCCTTCTTATGGACTCAAGAACAGCAAACGGCATTTGAAGATGTGAAGAAGGCTTTGATGAGTGCCCCAGCATTAGGTCTACCTGATCACACACGACCATTCTACCTGTATGTACATGAGCAAAGAAGAATGGCTGTGGGAGTATTGACACAGTACTTGGGATCATGGCAAAGACCTGTTGCCTACATGTCTAAGCAACTGGATGCAGTGGCCAGCGGACTTCCACCTTGTCTAAGAGCCGTAGCTGCAGCCGCCCTGCTAGTAGCTGAAGCCGATAAGCTCACTCTGGGTCAAGAACTTTATGTACGAGTCCCACATGCAGTACAGACGTTGTTGGATTACAAAGGAAATCATTGGTTTAGTAATAGCCGTATGACCAAGTATCAAGCAATGTTGTGTGAAAACCCAAGAGTGCATTTAGAGACTGTAAATACCTTAAATCCAGCTACCCTTTTGCCACAACCTACTGAAAGTCAACATGATTGTTTGGAAGTAATGGATGAAGTATTTTCAAGTAGACCAGATCTTCGTGATTTTCCCATCCAGAACCCCGATGTTCAATATTACACCGACGGCAGTAGTTATGTGAAAGAAGGGATCCGCTATGCAGGATATGCAGTAACAACAATAGACAAGGTGATAGAAGCTCGGCCACTGGCGAAAGGAACATCAGCACAAAAGGCAGAATTGATAGCACTGACACGAGCGTTACAATTGGCTGAAGGTTTAAGAGTGAACATCTACACGGACTCCAAGTATGCGTTTTTAACCACTCATGCCCACGGAGCTTTGTATAAAGAAAGAGGACTACTGAATTCAGAAGGCAAAGAAATCAAATATGCAGCTGAAATCCTACAACTATTAGAAGCAGTGTGGGAGCCGAAAGAAGTCGGTATTATACATTGTCGAGCGCATCTGAGAGGAGATGGTGATGTAACCAAGGGAAATCGGATGGCAGACAGTACAGCTAAGCGTGCCGCTGAATCGGGAAGACAGGAGTATGTAGGGCATATAGCTGCTCTAATACCAACCCCACTGTCTCAATGGACTCCAGTTTATACAGCTCAAGAAGAGGAGTGGTTAAAGACTGAACCAGGAAAGTATTTGGAGAACAAGTGGTATCAGCTAGAAGATGGAAGAATAGTCATACCAGCATCACTAGCGGTAGAAATTGTCCAAAATTATCACAACGGGACACATTCTGGGAGAGACAGTACAGAAGAATCTCTCAGAAAACATTTCTACATACCAAGATTGTCCAACTTGACTCAGGCCATTGTACGCAGATGTGTAACGTGTGCTAAAAATAATGCAAGACAAGGACCAGTAAAGCCACCAGGAGTCCAGTTTATGGGGGGACTCCCCATGTCCGATCTACAAATAGACTTTACAGTGATGCCTAAGTCGGGTGGACATCGTTACCTGCTGGTAATTGTGTGCACCTATTCAGGCTGGGTAGAAGCATGTCCTACTCGTACAGAGAAAGCAGGAGAAGTTGTGAGATTCCTGTTACGAGAAATAATACCCCGATATGGACTACCCTGCTCTATAGGATCGGACAATGGTCCAGCTTTTGTTCACCAGTGCCTACAACAACTGACTCATATGCTTGGTATAAAGTGGAGGCTTCATACGGCATATAAACCCCAGAGTTCTGGTAAGGTAGAGAGAATGAATAGAACTATTAAGAACCAGTTGGCTAAAATGTGTCAGGAAACCCAACTTAAGTGGAACGTTCTCTTACCCATAACTCTATTGCGAATCCGCAGTACTCCTACCAGAAGGATGGGCCTCTCTCCTTTTGAAATCATGTATGGGCGACCACCTCCCGTACTTGGTAACTTAAGGGGGGATTTGAGTCAGTTGGGAGAAGGAATTACCCGGCAGCAGGTTGTAGAGTTGGGTAAGACTATGGAGGAGGTACAGAAATGGGTACAAGATAGATTACCTGTGAATATTTATCCCCCAGTTCATAGTTACCATCCAGGAGATCAAGTGTGGATTAAAGAGTGGAATAATGTACCGTTAGGGCCCAAGTGGAGAGGTCCTTATGTTGTTCTTTTGTCTACCCCTACAGCGATAAAAGTAGCCGAAGTGACTCCGTGGATACATCACTCCAGGGTTAAACCAGCAGCAGTCGATTCTTGGCAAGTTACAGCAGATCCAGAGAATCCCTGCAAGATCCGGTTAAAACGCACTACTCAGTCGGAGTAACGAGGAATCGTGTGGATTACAAATTTTATTGTTACAGGGATTTGGTGAAGTGAGTGTTTTAGACGGCCATAATAAAGCCTGTCCGCTTACCAACATATAGTATATAAGCCAGGAAAGTCTCGAAGGGACACCTGTGAAGACGAGCAGAACTCCATTCCCTGCAGCCCTTACATCCTGGAAGCTGAGGTGCCTTCGCACGGACGAAGACTGAGGATGACGGCGAAAGATGTGTTTTTGATAGTGTTTATTTATGTGTGTTTTTATATTCAGGAAGGTAGAGGTACCGACACTCCTAGCTGTGAGGTATGCATTAAGACTACGAGAACAGGTAACCATATTTCCCAAACCCTAATTTGGCATTCACAATACGAGTGTAAAGGAGATGTATCAAGATGTAGATACCTTAATATAGAATATAGTGTGTGCCATTTAGGAGTAGGAGAACCTAAGTGCTTCAGTCCGGAGTATCAATCTCGTACAATTTGGTTGACTCTCAGGAATGGAGATCCTCAGGGGATCCTAATTAACAAGACAGTGTTAGAATCCGTACATTCTTCGGGTGTTCTGCTATTTGATGCATGTAAGGCGATATCAAGTGGTAGAAAGCCGTGGAATGTATGTGGGGATCTTAGATGGGAGAGGACGTATGGGTCTAACGATAAATATATTTGTCCCAGTAGTAAAAATAAATATGTGAGTCCTAGATGCCCAAATAGAGAATATAACTTCTGCCCATATTGGTCTTGTGTGGGGTGGGCAACTTGGGGACAGACAGTAGACAAGGACATGATAGTGACTAAGTTGCCTACCAGCCCATATTGTAAGTCTATGGAATGCAACCCAGTCCATATACTTATAAATAACCCCGACAAGTTCTTAGACAAGTATGGCAATTTATTTGGGTTTCAAATATATGGGACGGGTTTAGATCCTGGGACAATATTGTTTATAGGGATAGAGACTGATACGGTATCCTCCCAGACTCATCAAGTATATCATTCCTTTTATGAAGAGATGAGTATAGATAATAAGATCCCCCATAATGCTAAAAACCTGTTCATCGATTTAGCCGAAAGTATTGCCGGTAGTCTTAATGTTATCAACTGCTATGTGTGTGGAGGTACTAACATGGGAGACCAATGGCCTTGGGAAGCAAAGGAGGTAATGTCCGGTTCTGAGGCAGTTGACCAACTAATGTCTACACAAGCCGATTATCATATGAGTGTTAGAGGTAAATCTGAGTGGAGATTAAAGACCTCCATCATAGGTTATGTTTGCATAGCAAGGAAAGGAATAATGTATAATACTTCTGTAGGAGAATTAACTTGTCTAGGGCAGAAAGCTTATGATGATGATACTAAGAATACAACTTGGTGGTCGGCTTCAAATGTCTCAGAACCATCTAACCCGTTTGCTAGATATGCCAATTTAAAGGATGTGTGGTTTGATCTATCCATCACATCTACCTGGAGAGCCCCAGCAAATTTGTACTGGATCTGTGGTAAGAAAGCCTATTCGGAGTTGCCACAGGACTGGGAAGGGGCATGTGTGTTGGGTATGCTCAAACCATCCTTCTTCTTGTTACCTATTGAAACAGGTGAGACTTTAGGTGTTAAAGTGTATGATGTGAATCATAGGAAGAAAAGAGGACCCATAGAGATAGGCGCCTGGGAAGATAATGAATGGCCTCCCCAGCGTATTATAGATTACTATGGGCCAGCCACGTGGGCAGAAGATGGTACCTTTGGTTACAGAACCCCTATTTATATGCTCAACCGTATTATAAGATTACAGGCGGTGGTTGAGATTATTACTAACGAGACATCACAAGCGCTCAATCTTCTAGCGAAGCATAATACCAGGATGAGGACAGCAGTCTACCAAAATAGATTAGCCTTGGATTACCTTTTGGCAGTAGAGGGAGGTGTATGTGGGAAGTTTAACCTAAGCAATTGCTGTCTTCAAATAGATGACGAAGGGCAAGCAATAGCTGAGCTTACTAGCCATATGGTTAAACTAGCGCATGTGCCTACTCAAGTATGGAAAGGGTATAATCCAAGTAGTTGGTTTGGTAGCTGGTATGAGTGGTTTGGAGGGCTTAAGGCAGTGGTAGGTGGAGTCCTACTGATTTTAATGTTGTGTCTACTCCTACCGTGTCTTATACCCTTAGTAGTTAGGTCTGTGCAAAGTCTGATAGAAAATATAGCAGAGAGGAAGGCTGCTGCACAGATAATGGCAATATATAAATATGATGCTCTAGATCAGGGAGAACCAATGCAGGAAGATGAATGTTGAAGATTCACATCATAAGATAAGTCTGGTCTGGTTCAAGGTAACTTGCGGTGTATGCAAACTAAGGTTAAGTGATGCCTCAAGTAATTGTAAAATATCAAGAGGCATCAAAGGGGGGAATGTGGTGGAATCTCGGTAAAAATAAATTTAGCAGGCCGAGATTACCACGTGGCATGTGTACGTGCATATGCTGACGTATCGATCAGTTGGTTGCACGAGGCAAGATACGATCAGTAGTGTACGGAGCAGGTGCAAGAATACAGGATATAGTATTCCCCTCCTCCATTGTGCTGGACAGGCCATGCGGTCAAGCAGGAAGTTAATTCTTATTTGTATTGATTGGTCAAGAGAATGTGCGGGTGGAGCTTAATATGGGAGGAGTTATGTGCCTATATAAGGAGCCTGCACTATTGTCCGGGGCTCAGAACTTGCTGTATTTTGGTGACATTAGTCCCTCTGAGTCCCGATCGGTGATCCAATAAAGAATCTCTTCCTTCCTGAAGAAACCTGTGTCCATCTCTCTGTGCTTCGCTTCCGTCAGTTTCTCCGGTATCATTTCCTCTCGAGCTCTAACTCTCGCGAGACTCGCCTGTGCGGAGCGTTGCCATGGTAACCCGTGGCAACGCTCTGACAGTCGCGGGTCTCGCGAGAGTTAGAGCTGGAGAGGAAACACAGCGTGTGATGGCCCTTTGTGCAGGTAGCAGGGCAGGTCCTGCAGGACTGGTAACGGGAACGGCGTTCCTGCTTTGGAAAAAGTGCAGGAACACCGTTCCCATGCATTCCTGCAGGACTCGAGCCCTGCCCTATTAGACATATTATGCATGACATATTATGTATAACGCCAACTCCCCCTTTGCAGTAAAACCTGCCAAAAAAAAGAGATTTACTCACATTTTTATGCAAAGTAACATTAGGAAGCCCAGAACAAGAGTTGCATACCTGTGACCACTTCAAAAACAAAAGTTGGTGAAAACAACTGGATTCTGACTGGATTGAAAATTCAGATATTTATCAACTCTTGTCAACATTCTTTCATTCTGACCAAATTAAGGCTTCTGTCTGGATACATTTGGGTTTGCTGTAAAATCAGTGCTTTTGACTTATTTTGACAAATATTTGTTTAAGTCTGTGGCAGCTGCCAATGTAAAATGTAAAAAAAATAAATAAAATGGGGTTATTGGTAGAACATTTTTTCTTTTTATATTCTCACTCACCATGCTTGATCCATTCTGATCCAGATGTTAGCCATTCAGTTAGGCTGAAATGTACACTATATGAAAAAAAGCATTGGGACACAACACTTAATTACTGAATTCAGGTGTTTCAATCAGACGCATTAACATAGACGAACGTAACCATGCAGTCTGCATTTATAAACATTAGTCGAAAAAAATGAGTAATTCTGCAGACCTCAGTGAATGCAAGCATGGTACTGTGTTAGGATGATACCTTTGCAATAAGTCTGAGTTTGGCAGATGCCAGGAGAACCTGCCTGACTGCATTGGGCTGTTTTTCAGGGATTGGCCTAGGGCCTTAGGCCCATTACTTCCAGTGAAGAAAGATTTGAATGCTTCAGCAGGAGCTGCAGGAATGGTAAGTAACAGCTCGCTGCCAGCCCCCCTCCTGCACAGCCCATGCCACTGGACCACCAGGGAATGAGAGCCCCCCTCCCTGGCCATGTATCAAGCAGGCAGGGGGGACGAAAATAAATAAATACAAATTTAAATAATATTATAATAAAATAAAAATAATAATATTAAAAAAAAAAAAATAATAATAATAATTAAAAAAAACAATAAAAATGCCCACCTCCCACCAAGGCTCTGCATCACGTACACAAACACACACTGCATCACATACACACACTGCACTCATACACACACACTGCATTCATACACACACTGCATTCATACACACACACTGCATTCATTATATACACACACTGTAAATAAATATTCAATTAATATAATTTTTTGGGGATCTAATTTTATTTAGAAATTTACCAGTAGCTGCTGCATTTCCCACCCTAGTCTTATACTCGAGTCAATAAGTTTTCCCAGTTTTTTGGGGTAAAATATTCCGGTCGACTTATACTCGAGTATATACGGGTATTTTTTTTTTTACACACAAATAAAAAAAAAATGAAACCCACAACTGAATTAAATTATTAATTTAGATGAGTGCGAATTGGAAATGTTTGATATAACACCTTCTGACAGATGTATTTCATTATACTTGCATGTTGTGAAAATGTCCTATTAGCAGCATGAGCCAGAATTAGAAGGGTTCTGCTAATAACTCAGTGGCGGATCCAGAGCCTGATCTAGGGAGGGGAATTTGTAGATTATTTAACCCCTTAAGGGGTCCCTTTTATTCCAGAAGTTTGGTCCTTAAGGGGTTTAAGAAATAATCCAGGCACAATAACCACTACAGCTCAGTGTAGTAGTTATGGTGCCAGTAGTGCCAGGATCCCATCCCAGAGTAAGTAGTCAAACCGTTTAAGAACAGTTTGACAACTTACCTGGGGTCTGCTGGGATATATGGCATAGGAGCAGTTGTATGTGTTAGGGGTGAAGTGTGTGTGAAAGGTACAGTCTGTGTGTGTGTGAGTGGTGAAGTGTGTGTGTGTGTGCATGAGGGCGGCAGTGTATGTCAGGGTTGCAGTGTGTGTGTGTTAGGGGGCAGTGTATGTGTGAGAGAGCTGCAGTGTGTGTGTGTGTGAGCGGTGCAGTGTATATGTGAGGGGGCAGTGTGTGTGTGTTTGGGGCACTGTATGTGTGTGGGCAGTGTGTATATGGGGCACTGTATGTGTGTGGGGCAGTGTGTGTATAGAGGGCACTGTATGTGTGTTTGGGACAGTGTGTGTATGGGGGGCGCTGTATGTGTGTGTGGGGCAGTGTGTGCATGGGGTGGCACTGTATGTGTGTGTATGGGTGGCAGTGTGTGTATGGGGGGTACTGTATGTGTGTGTATATGTGGCAGTGTGTGTATGGGGAGCACTGTATGTGTGTGTGGGGCAGTGTGTGTATGGGGGTAATGTATGTATGTGTGGGACAGTGTGTGTATGGGGGGTCTGTGTGTGTGGCAATGTGTGTATGGGTGGCAGTGTGTGTATGGGGAGCACTGTATGTGTGTGTGGTGCAGTGTGTGTATAGGGGGTCGTGTGTGTGTGTGGCAGTGTATGTATGGGGGGCAGTGTGTGTATGGGTGGCAGTGTGTGTATGGGGGCAGTGTGTGTATGGGGGGTCGTGTGTGTGTGTGGCAATGTGTGTATGGGTGGCAGTGTGTGTATGGGGGGCAGTGTGTGTATGGGGGGCACTGTACGTATGTGTGGGGCAATGTGTGTATGGGGGGGCAGTGTGTGTGTGTGTGGCAATGTGTGTATGGGTGGCAATGTGTGTATGGGGAGCAGTGTGTGTATGGGTGTGTGTGAAAGGTGCAGTCTGTGTGTGTGTGAGTGGTGAAGTGTGTGTGCGAGTGCGTGAGGGCGGCAGTGTATGTCAGGGTTGCAGTGTGTGTGTTAGGGGCAGTGTATGTGTGGGGCAGAGTGTGTGTGAGAGAACTACAGTGTGTGTGTGAGCGGTGCAGTGTATTTGTGAGGGGGCAGTGTGTGTGTGTGTGTGTTTGGGGCACTGTATGTGTGTGGGGCAGTGTGTATATGGGGGCACTGTATGTGTGTGGAGCAGTGTGTGTATGGAGGGCACTGAATGTGTGTTTGGGACAGTGTTTTATTTTTGCGCAGTGTTTGTATGTTTGACTGTAAGCATATTTTTGTATGGAGTATTTGTGTGTAAATGTAACAGTCTATTGTATGTAATGTTGGCATTTGAATGCAGTTGTGTTTGTATATACTGTTGCCACCTGAATGCAGTGGTGTAGTTGTGTGTAGTATGTTTGAAAGCAAGGCTCTGTTTGTATGTAATTTTGGTGTTTGAATGCAGGAGTGTGTTTGTATATATTGTTAGTGTTTTAATACACAGGTTTGTTTGTATGTAGTGTTAGCGATTGATTGCAACAGTGTGTTAGTATGTATTGTGTGCATATACCAGCATGCTGGTCCCAAACAGCCAAAGGGGGCACGCAGGGCCAGATTTCCCATTATTTAGAGTAGGCCTACAGGTGTATGTCCACTAGGAGGCACCAGTTTTCAGCACTAATAATTTGACTTATTGGAGCTTAAGTAGGCTGGTGGAAAGATAAGTACTAGGAGTCTTGACCAGTGTTCTTTGTAGTCCAGTAAGCCTCCAATGCTAGTTGGCAGAGCTGCAGGAACATTCTCAGAGGGTGTAAAACTCAGTTCTGTCCCAGGGATCACTTCCTGTAAAGGAGCGCTCGTACCCAGATTGGTACCTCCGCTGTATATTCTTGCAGGTCCCATAGTGAAGCAGTGAATCTAACTCCCCCATACCTAAAAATCAGCCGAGACTTGATGAAGAGTACAAAAGAACTGGTTTAATTAGGGCCAGGTGGCCTGTTTATATACCCGACGCCTAGCATGGGGTCCCTATTAATATAACAGTAAATCCGCCCAGGCATCTCTGTGTCTCGGAGATAAATGAATTTGCTTTATCTTAAACGTATTATCTCCCAGGCACTCAAGGTAAAATACATAAAAAACATAAAACAACCCAAAATACATATAAAACAGATAGGAACCCCCACAAGTATTATATACTCGGATAGCCCGGATCTGAGCGACCAAGTTGTACAAACAGCACTCAGATCCATGTTGTATAGCTAAGTCGCCACCGGGGTAAACTTTTGACCGACCAGACACATGGCTGTGGCCCAAAATAATAATGCAATATAATCAAGAAGGTAGGCACACTAATTGAATAACATACGGATATTTCAGTAGAAACAAAATATCCGAACCGGGTGCTCGCTCAAAGGTCCTATTCTCCCAGCAACCTAAAAAATCTATAAATAATACTAAATGAGGAGCACAACCATATAGATAAAAAAGTACTTTATTAGTTGGGTCCAGTACACTAGGTATCCCAAATTCATACCGAACAACATTAGCTACAATGTCAAAACAATGCTTAATACAAAAAGCGTACAAGGTATGCAACAATCACGTGTTCCTAGAAAACAACAAAAAAAGTACAATAATGTTATTTAGTAGTGATACCGTAAACAAGCTACCCAACATACAAATACATACCAAAAAAGAAGGGGAAAAATTGTCAGACGTAGTGAGTAGAGGGAGGAAGTCAAAATAGTCCCCAACATTTCGGCCTTTATCAAGGGAGCCCAAAATAGTTCCAGAAGAAAAGAGGTAGCAGCCGGTCAACTTTCGGGAGTTCCTATGCGAATGTAAACTAAGACTCCCCCTGGCTCGTTGGGAGCAAATGTTCCCCTTAGTCGGGAGTGTCTTTTCCCCGAAGAGCGCTCTCCTGTTTTGTTTGTGAGAGTAGCAGGCAACGGTACGATTTTCCCAGGGATCGCGAGGTAGAGTATCTGAAATATAGTTCCATGCACTCGACGACCAGGTACCGCTGCCTGCATTCGGGAGACAAAATGGCCACCATTTACTAGAGCACTTGTGTTTGGTTATACGAATGGCCGCCACCCAGAGAGAGCACTTGAGTTAATTGTTTCTTTGAAGTTAACGAGCAAGGGGGGCGATCGGTGTTCGGTAGTATTAAAGTACCGAACCAAGGGGAAACATATCGTGTTCAGTTAAACGGGGGAAGCTAAACAGTTCTTCACACTTCCCATCTGCCCACTAAAATTCTCTCACACAGGAAAGGCCTTGCAGGATGAGCAGGGACAGCACTTAGTGATACACACTACATCACAGCTCTTGCATCTCTGCTGTCAATCATAGGAGGTTCACTGGACTTTGTAAGTTACCTTTCGAATGGCACATGCCCTAAACACAGGGCCGGACTGGCCTACCGGGATACCGGGAAATTTCCCGGTAGGCCGCCAGCCCTGGGGCCGCTTTAACATTGGGCTGCCCTGGGGCCGCGTTAAGATTTCTGTTACCCTATGCGGCCGCGTGGCCGCAGCCACAACCGCGCGGCCGCAGCCACACCTGAGCCGGCCGCTGCTGCTTCCTGTCAGCCGCCGGATGTGAGCGGCAAATGACGACATGACGTCACATCCGGCGGCTGCGCGGCGGCGGCTCTACTGAAACTGCATCGCTGCCTTTTTTCCCTGTGCTGTTGGAACTTGTAAAGGTAAGAATAAAGGGGTTTGGGGGACCTAATTAATTAATTAATGTATTGGAGAGGGGAGGGGGGGGTCATTAATGTATTGGGGAGGGGAGGGGATGGGGGTGGTCATTAATGTATTAGGGAGGGGGGGTGGTCATTAATGTATTGGGGAGGGGAAGGGGGTGGTCATTAATGTATTGGGGAGGGGGGTGGTCATTAATATATTGGTGGAGGGGGGGTTGTCATTAATGTATTAGGGAGGGGGGGTGGTCATTAATGTATTGGGGAGGGGAGCGGGGTCAGTAATGTATGGGTGAGGGGAAGGGGGGTCATTAATGTATTGAGGAAGGGGTCATTAATGAATTGGGGAGGGGATGGGGGTGGTCATTAATGTATTGGGGAGGGGAGGGGGTGGTCATTAATGTATTGGGGAGGGGGGGTGGTCATTAATATATTGGGGAGGGGGTGGTCATTAATATATTGGGGAGGGGAGGGGGGTGGTCATTAATATATTGGGGAGGGGAGGGGGGTGGGCATTAATATATTGGGGAGGGGAGGGGGGTTGTCATTAATGTATTAGGGAGGGGTGGTCATTAATGTATTGGGGAGGGGGGGTGGTCATTAATGTATTGGGGAGGGGGGTGGTCATTAATATATTGGGGAGGGGAGGGGGGTGGTCATTAATGTATTGGGGAGGGGAGGGGGGTGGTCATTAATGTATTGGGGGGGTGGTCATTAATATATTGGGGATGGGGAGGGGGGTTGTCATTAATGTATTAGGGAGGGGGGTGGTCATTAATGTATTGGGGAGGGGAGGGGGGTCAGTAATGTATGGGGGAGGGAAAGGGGGGTCATTAATGTATTGAGGAAGGGGTCATTAATGTATTGGGGAGGGGATGGGGTGGTCATTAATGTATTAGGGAGGGGGGTGGTCATTAATGTATTGGGGAGGGGGGGTGGTCATTAATATATTGGGGAGGGGGTGGTCATTAATATATTGGGGAGGGGAGGGGGGTTGCCATTAATTTATTGGGGAGGGGGGGTCAGTAATGTATGGGGGAGGGGAAGGGGGGTCATTAATGTATTGAGGAAGGGGTCATTAATGTATTGGGGGGGTCATTAATGTATGGGGAGGGGAGGGGGGATCATTAATGTATGGGGGAGGGGAGGGGGGTCATTAATGTATGGGGGAGGGGAGGGGGGTCATTAATGTATGGGGGAGGGGAGGGGGGACAGTAATGTATTGGGGAGGGGAGTAATGTATTTAGGGGAGGGGGGGGCAGTAATGTATTTAGGGGAGGGGGGGCAGTAATGTATTGGGGAAGGGGAGGGCAGTAATGTATTGGGGAAGGGGAGAGGGGGCAGTAATGTATTGGGGAGGGGGGACAGTAATGTATTGGGGAGAGGAGTAATGTATTTAGGGGAGGGGGGGCAGTAATGTATTGGGGAGGGGGCAGTAATGTATTTAGGGGAGGGGGGCAGTAATGTATTGGGGAAGTGGAGGGCAGTAATGTATTGGGGAAGGGGGGTAGTAATGTATTGGGGAGGGGAAGAAGGAGGGCAGTAATGTAATGGGGAGGGGAGGGCAGTAATGTATTGGAGAGGGGGAGGGGGGCAGTAATGTATTGGGGAGGGGAAGAAGGGGGGCAGTAATGTATTGGGGAGGGGAAAAGGGGGGGCAGTAATGTATTAGGGGAGGTGGGTCAACTGTGTATTAGGGGAGGGAGGGGTCAGCAGTATATTATAGGAGGGGGTGACAGCAGTATATTAGGGGGAGGGGGTCAGCAGTGTATTAGATGGGGAGAGGGGGACGGGAAAGATCTGACTTGGGAATTTGAGATGAGGCAATAATTATATTTTTTACATTTATATTTGTGGCCCAATTAATATTTTATACATATATATATATATATATATATATATATATATATATATATATATATATATATGTGTGTATTTGTAGAAGGAAATGTAAATAGAGGGGGCTACAGTGGTGAGGGAATTATATTTGTAATATATTTATTAGGAACTGTGGAGGGAAGGGGGTTGGATGAGAGCATTAAATATTATAGTTATGGGGTAGGAACTGTATTATATATTTTTGGTTTAGTGCAGGGGTAGGTAACCTTCAACACTCCCTTTGTTTTTTGACTACATCTCCATTAAGTCTCATGGGAGGTGTAGTCCACAACATCTGGAGTGGCAAAGGATGTCTATTCCTGGTTTAGAGCATAGGTGTATAACCATTTGGCTTCCCCAGGCCAAAATAACCCCTTAAACTCTTAAAGGATCACTATAGTGTCAGGAAAACAAAGCGGTTTTCCTGACACTTTAGTGCTCTGAGGGTGCCCACACCCTCAGGGTCCCCCTCCCGTGGCGCTGAAGGGGTTAAAATTCCTTCAGTTACTTACCTTAATCCAGCGCCAGACTCCCTCGGCGCTGGTGACCTCTCCTCCCTGTCTGACGTCAGCTCCCCGTCCGACGTCACTGGAGCTGAATGCGCATGGCCGCGCGCGCATTCAAAGTGTCCATAGGAAAGCATTTCTCAATTCTTTCCTATGTACACTCTGCGTGATGGAGGTGAAATGTGCCTCCAGCGTCGCAGATGCGCCTCTAGTGTCTTTCCGGAAGACAGCCACTAGAGGCTGGATTAACAGCAAATGTAAATGTAGCAGTTTCTCTGAAACTGCTATGTTTACATGTGAAGGGTTAAAACCTGAGGGACATTGCACCCAGGCCACTTCATTGAGCTGAAATGGTCTGGGTGACTATATTGTCCCTTTAACGCTGTTACGGCGTTATATGCGACCGCATTTTAATGGGCTGTTAAGCTGAATTCTGATGACTCCGCAATGCTATGGGGCTGGTATGTATTTTTTTCCAGGGCTGGTTTTCATACCCAGTCCGGCCCTGCCTAAACATCCTTTTTTATTATTATTATTATTATTATGATATTTATAGAGCGCCGTCAAATTCCGCAGCGCTTACAATGGGTGGACGAACAGACATGTAGTTGTAACCAGACAAGTTGGACACTTGTCCTTTCCACTAACCCTAAATTTTGCCCATCCCAAAAGCTTAACAAACCAGTGAGAGTGTTTGAATGTCAGTGAAAGTATGTGTTAATGAGTGTGTAAGTGACAACGTTTGTGTTAGTGCCAGTGAATATGTGTGTGTGATTGAGAGTGTGTTTAATGTGTGTCCATCCCTTAAAGAGATGCTTATGTATAATATTTATGTATAAAATTTATTATATTAAAAAACAGTTTTACATAAAGTGAACCTGTCAGACATAACTAGCCTTGCTGATATGGAATGGTATGGGAGGAAATCCATGGGGGTTGACACCATGAGTTACAACACTGGGTGACACTAGCCCTAGTGACGCTACTGAATGTATTGTTCAGTGTTTGCATCATTTTGTTTACTCACTCTGCCTGCATATCTCTAGTACTCATACCATTTTATCAATACAGAAAATCTCATATTTTCTGTATCATGAATTTTATTTACAACATTATTATTGCAGTTTGCCACTGCTCAAATATATCCCTCAAGCCAAACAACTTTAAAATAAAATACTAATTTCCATAAAAAAATATTTCTCATTCTAGTTAAATTACAGAACTGTCTAAAGCTTGATTTTTTTTTTAATTCTTTATTTTTGTTGTGCATTTAGGGTACAAGCGTTCCAACATTGCCACAACATCAGATACTAGCAATTCAAGATTTAGACAACATATGGCATGAGTCAGTAGTGCACAAATTTTATAATAATAAACATGCTTTCAAGAAACTCAGCACAGGTTATGTACTACAAATGATAACAATATATGGGTCGTGTCTGTCTGTGATTGTTAGCGTGTGTTTAGGGTAGGATTTACACTGGTGTCAGCGTGGGATGACCGTGTGTGTAGGTGAGCAGTTACTGGCGAAAAGCTTGGGTGATATGAACCTGCTTGTCATTAGCTTGATTTGATTATATTCCTTGATGAATCTAAATGTCTCTCTTGTGCAGTCAGGTTGTACGATTTTCTCGGTAGAGATACCAGGGAACTCACATACTTAGTATTAAACTGTATCCCTTTTATAAGGTCTTCATAACACATTCTGCTTCTCATCTCTCCTATAGTGTAACGCACATGATGAGCAATTAATGATATAAAATGAATAAACATGAATACACTGTATAATTACTGTGCCAACCCTCTCCTGTAAATGAGTAAGTATAATTCTTAGCCCTATATAAAGTATACACATCACACAGTACTGCACTACTTCTCAAAAATAAAATATCTCAATAAAATATGATATCACAAAATAATTGAATGTTCCCCTTTTGAGGAAGGAAGTTCAATTAAAATAGCTGTTGGTTATATTGATTTAATTGCTTTACTTAATAAGCAAACAGTGGAGCCCAAATCCAAATGAAAGTAATGTGGGAATTTTTAGCACTCATTCATATATTTTAACTGTTTACCTAATCATATAGCTTACTATTACCCAATGTAATGTTATTAATATAATTAATCTCACAATGATGGAAGACTGACTTTATTCTACAGGGAATATATATTCCTCTAGAACAGTGGTTCCCAACCCAGTCCTCAAGTACCCTCTAACAGTCCAGGATTTAGGGATTACCCAGTTGTGTCTAAGGTGCTAAGGTCTTTTTAGAAAAAACAAAACAAAAAAAACACAACATTTTAGACACAACAGGGTAATCCCTAAATCCTGGACTGTTAGGAGATTACTTGAGGACTGGGTTGGGAACCCCTGCTCTAGAATGTAAGCTTGTTTGAGCAGGGCCCTCAGCACCCTCTGTTCCTGTTCGTCCAGCTCGTGTTGTTGCAAATACATGTCTGTAGTTCAATAGTCCACCTATTGAACGGTGCTATGAATTTATTGGCGCTTTATAAATAAATAAATAAATAAAAACAATAATAAGACTTTAAAGGTTTAAATTCATACAATTAAGAGCAAGGCATATTGTAAATAGTTCTGTAAAAGGCACACAAGATGCAATTATCAAATGACAAGTTAGAATACATTATTATGAATAATGGTCCTATTTTTTTTTAAAGATGTATGAAGAGGGGAGTTGTTCCCTGGGCCTTAGAGAATGGCTGCACAGTTTCACATGCTACAATAATAGCAGTATTTCTATATATACAATAAAACATCCATAGCTTAACAGCACAGGAGTTGTAGTTTCTCCCATCATTTGTCAACTTGTCAACTGTCATGCCCAGTGGGCATGATTCAATGTTCAGTGTTTCACTATCAAAATATGGTTAACTAATGGGATGTATGTAGTGGATGCATGGAATGTTACCCAATATAGCTGGTATGATTGATTACAGCATGGCAAGAGTTAAAGGGACACTATAGTCACAATAACAACTACAGATTATTGAATTTGTTCTGGTGAGTATAATCATTCCCTTAAGGCTTTTTGAAGGAAACACTGTCTTTTCAGAGAAAATGCAGTGTTTACATTACACCCTAGTGATACCTCCACTGGCCACTTCTCAGATGGCTGTTAGAGGTGCTTCCTGGGCCAGCACAGCCTAGTGTGCATCACTGCCATTCAGTGTCTCCACCCTCTGCATGAAAACACTGAACTGATTCAATGCATCTCTATGAGGAGATGGTGATTAGCCAGGGTCGTGTTTGACTTGTGCTGGCTCTGCCCTTGATCTGCCTCCCTGACAGTCTCAGCCATTCCTATGGGAAAGCATTGTAATTGGCTCAGAGAATTACTTCTGATGATGTCAGCCAAGTAGGCAGATCAGGGCCAGAGCCAGCAGCTGCAAACTTGAACAAAAGTAGGATTATTCTATATTTAAGGGGACAAGGGGTGTCAGGGGGGGGTAGATGGTAGTTTTAACACTATAAGGTCAGGAATACATGTTTATGTTCCTGACCCTATAGAGTTCCTTTAATTTGACTGCGTTTAACAAGAACCTATGAGTTAAACTATGACATGAATCAATGGAGGAAATGTTATTGATGTCTGGAGAATACGTAGCAATTAAGTTTGTAGCAATTATGTTCCTGTTTTGTAAACCAAAGAGTGTAGAAGAAATTTATGACTGGTCTCTGATTTCTGATGTTTATTAGTATTTGTTACCGGACTTTAGCAGATAAGCTGTCAGGGAGAGCATTGAGAAAAAACACCACACTTACAATGGATATTGAACATTTAATGAAGGGTCATTCACTTAAAGTGACACTGTAGTAACCAAAACAACTTTAATTTCATGAAACAGTTTTGGTGTATTGATCGTTCCCTTCAGTCTATATGCTCAAATCTCTGCTATTTAGGAGTTAAATCACTTTTGTTTCTGTTTCTGTTTTGATCCCTAGGCAGAAAAGGTGAATATGACCTAGGATGAAACCTTAAGAATTTTGTAATCTATTTTGAAAGTCAAATCGAATTTGTAGTGGATTTCCATTTCCTTTTTATACATATGCACTGTGACTATTTTTGCTCATAACAAATGTTTGCTATTAAGTCCTCCCTTTGTCTGGTATAAAAGTGTGTATACCTCACTACGTAACTCTACATACACTCTTCCCTTAAAGGAACACTATAGTCACCTAAATTACTTTAGCTAAATAAAGCAGTTTTAGTGTATAGATCATTCCCCTGCAATTTCACTGCTCAATTCACTGTCATTTAGGAGTTAAATCACTTTGTTTCTGTTTATGCAGCCCTAGCCACACCTCCCCTGGCTATGATTGACAGAGCCTGCATGAAAAAAAACACTGGTTTCACTTTCAAACAGATGTAATTTACCTTAAATAATTGTATCTCAATCTCTAAACTGAATTTTAATCACATACAGGAGGCTCTTGCAGGGTCTAGCAAGCTATTAACATAGCAGGGGATAAGAAAATCTTAATTAAACAGAACTTAAAATAATGAAAGCCTAAATAGGGCTCTCTTTACAGGAAGTGTTTATGGAAGGCTGTGCAAGTCACATGCAGGGAGGTGTGACTAGGGTTCATAAACAAAGGGATTTAACTCCTAAATGGCAGGGGATTGAGCAGTGAGGCTGCAGGGGCATGTTCTATACACCAAAACTGCTTCATTAAGCTAAAGTTGTTTAGGTGACTATAGTGTCCCTTTTAAATCCATAGTTCGAGATGTAACCGACGATCCCATACCGGAGATAGCGCCATTAAGGAAGCACTGATAAAACTGTAATTTAAATTAATAGACCCATACAATATATTGGATTTATACCAATCCTATATTATATTATATTGCCTGGCTCTTCATTCACAGCTTACATGTTTACAGATCTGGCTGGAGTTTCCCTTTTTCTTTGTAATGTTGTAACTATAAGGCATAACAACCTTTATTTAACAGTTGTCACGGGGAACCATGTCTCATACTACTTATTTGCATTAATATACTATGTAGAAAGCGAATTGTTTGAAGAACCTGCGTGGTCTATATTATTGCCAAATGTCGGGAGTCCTGCGAGCCATCGTATCTTTCTAAACAATATTGTTTTCTCATAACTCTTTACTTTGTTTTTACATGCCATGTCTTTCTTATCTGTGAAACAATAAAAATCTGATTAAACTTTTTTTTACCAAAGAGACCTATTGTAAGAACAGTTTTGAGATTTTATACGTATTTCTGCTGACCTGTGTTTTTTTTTGTTCTTAATCTAGTTTTAGGGTCACCTAAATCGTTCTGTTGATAACTTTTCTCTGTGGTGGTGGTTGGTATAGTTGTTACAGAGAGATTTTCTTATTATTTTAAGTCTAGTGTTGACAAGTAGTGATTTTTAACCTTTTCACTCACTGAAGCACATCACGTGTCTGCCTGAAAGTTATGGAAAACATGACATTAACCTTTCTTACCTAAAAAAAACTAATGCTTGAGAGCAAAACTACCACAACCACAACCAGTAGCAATGCGGAAACCACTTCTTTCCTCATGACAGAGCAGACCTTGCTGGGCCGTTGTGATTGTTCTGTTAGCGGATTGCATGTGGGTAATGTATACAGCTTGGCAGGTGAATAAGGCAAAAATCAGTTTCCATGTTATGACTGGTAAATTTTACAAACAGTCACAGTAAGCAGTTTGGATATTAACATTGGTATTACTTTCACCTGGGCACAGCATGATCTTGCTACTGCTCTGATAAATGTCCCTTTGTTAGAATTTCCCTTAATTGTGAGTTATCTCTTACTCCATTTCTTCAGCAGTATTTTTGTCTCCAAACTAAATATGTAGAAACCAAAGTTCTAAATTGTGAGTGAGAATAGTTATCGAGGTGACGAAATCTCTTTAAAGGATCACTATAGGGTCAGGAACACAAACATGTATTCCTGACCCTATAGTGTTAAAACCACCATCTAGCCCCCCTGGGCCCCTCATGCCTCCATAAATATAGCAACATCTTACTGTATTCAAGCCTGAAGCTGTAACTCTGCATGCTGTTCGACTCAGAAAAATAAGCAGTCTGCTGACATCACCCAGAAGTGGTAGCCAAATCCAATCACAGTGCTCCCCCATAGGATTGGCTGAGACTGAGAAAGAGACAGATCAGGGGCAGAGCCAGCATGATTCAAACACAGCCCTGGCCAATCAGCATCTCCTCATAGAGATGAATTGAATCAATCTCTATGAGGAAAGTTCAGTGTCTGTATGCAGAGGGAGGAGATACTGAATGTTTGGATGCATTTTAGGCAGCGATGACCCAGGAAGGATCTCTAACAGCCATCTGAGTAGTGGCCAGTGAAGTAATCACTAGGCTGTAATGTAAACACTGCATTTTCTCTGAAAAGACAGTGTTTCCTGCAAAAAGCCTTAAGGGAATGATTATACTCACCAGAACAAATTCAATAATCTGTAGTTGTTATTGTGACTATAGTGTCCCTTTAACTCTTGCCATGCTGTAATCAATCATACCACCTATATTGGGTAACATTCCATGCATCCACTACATACATCCCATTAGTTAACCATATTTTGATAGTGAAACACTGAACATTGAATCATGCCCACTGGGCATGACAGTTGACAAGTTGACAAATGATGGGAGAAACTACAACTCCTGTGCTGTTAAAGCAATAGACTATGGATGTTGAAAAGACAGTGTTTACAGCAAAAAGCCTGAAGATAATGATTCTACCAGAACAAATGCAACAAGCTGTAGTTGTTCTAGTGACTATAGTGCCCCTTTAAGGTTTTTACAAAATTACCATTACAAACAACAGATCTCTCCGATGAAACCTACACTATCATTATATTACACCAACACATATATCAATTGGATACAACTAGTACCAATTATTCCACATTCTGTATTTGTGCTGACAGTAAGTGATTTGAAGTTTAAAAAAATAATTTGTACCAGTGTTACAATAAGAAGTCAGTATATGCTATTATTTCATATTCCCTGCATAGGATTTATAATTTCACAATGTTCTTATATTCTTGCACAACAAGCTTACCTTCAGAAAATGACCCAACTCCACTTCACAGCTAATAAAAAAAAAAAAATCCAAATCCTTTTTTAATTTCACAGCGGATTGTCTGTTAATTTCCTGTAATTGAGTTCTGCAGCAACTGGAACACAACCCTTTTTTAAATTTCCTTTTGTGAACTCATGATAACTCTTAAAGCGGCACTGTCATGGCCGAATCCCATTTTTTTAACCCCCCTCCCGCCTCCACTACATCTAACTGACCCACTAGTTGCCCCCAAATGCCCCTAAGCCTCCCATATTACCTATTTTTTAATCTTTATTTTCTGCCCCGATCTTTATTCAGGGCACCGCCATCTTTGTGTGGGTAGATGAAGTCCCTGTGGGACACATCATCTGCCCGAAACTAGACAGACTGTGAGATTCCCGCGCAGGGGAGGGCTGGCAGCGTTAGGCCTGGGGGGCAAATCCAGTCAAGTGGCCCATTGCACCAAGAGGAGAGTAAAAACACCAGTCACCTAAACAGACACTCAATGACAGGCACACACACACTTGCTGATTTGGCACACACTAAAAAACACACACTCACTGACAGGCACACAGACCACACACAGAAAGACACACTGTTACAGGCATACTGACTAAGACAGACAGACATACTGGCGCACACACACACAGACATACTGGCGCGCACACACGCAGACATACTGACACACACAGACATACTCATACACACACATACACCCAAACTTTACACTTTTAAAACTAGTAGACAGGGGCTGAGTAAAGAGAAAGGGCTGTAGTGAGGGGACAGGGGCTGTAGTGGAGGGTATAAGCTGTAATTGGGGGTTTAGGAAATGTTGGGGGGGGATAGAGGCTGAAGTAGGTTGAAGGCTACAATTTGGGAAAGGGGCTGTGGTGTGGGTGATATGGGCTGCAATTGGGGGAGAGGAGCTGTAGTGAGGATGTTATGGGGCTGTAGTGGGGGGCATGGGGCTGAGGAAGGGGACAGGAGCTGAGAGGGGGAAAGGAGCAGGGAAAGGGTGGGATAGGGGCTGAGAGGGGGCAGGGGCTGCGGAAGGGGCATAGGGGCTGAAGAAGGGGATAGGGGCTAAATAAGGGTATAGGGGCTGAGGAAAGGGACAGGGGAGGGGCAAAAGAGGACAGTTGCTGAGGAAGGGGGACAGTTGCTGAGGAAGGGGGACAGGGGCTGAGGAAGGGGGCAGGGGTTGAGGAAGGGGGCGGGGGCTGAGGAAGGGGACAGGGCTGAAGAAAGGTAATGGGACAGAGGCTGAGCAAGGGGACAAGGGCTGAGGAGGGGATAGGTGCTGAGGAGGGAGGACAGGGGCTGACTAAGGGGACAGGGGCTGAGGAGAGGGGACAGGGCTGAGCAAGGGGACAAGGGCTGAGGAGGGGATAGGGGCTGAGGAGGGAGGACAGGGGCTGACTAAGGGGACAGGGGCTGAGGAGAGGGGACAGGGCTGAGGAGGGGGGACAGGGGCTGAATAAGGGGACATGGGCTAAGGTAGGGACAGGGGCTGACTAAGGGGACAGGGGCTGAGGAGGGGGGACAGGGGCTGACTAAGGGGACAGGGCTGAGGAGGGGGGGGGCAGCGGCTTACTAAGGGGACAGGACTGAGGAGGGGGGGCAGGGGCTTACTAAGGGGACAGGACTGAGGAAGGGTGACAGGGGCTGAGGTAGGGGACAGGAGCTGAGGAGGGCACAGGGGCTGAGGAGGGGACAGAGCCTGACTAAGGGGACAGGGCTGAGGAAGGATGACAGGGAATGACTGAGGGGACAGGGCTGATGAGGGGGGACAGGGGCTGAGGAGGGGAATACAAAACAAACTAAAGTGTATTTCCCCGCTCCCTGAGTCTTACCACAGGCCAGGGAGGGGTGGGCAGGAGCAGGAGCAGCAACCAGCATACAGCAGCCAGCAGTCAGTGGAGTTGGCCGGCCTCTCCTGATGATGGGGCGTGACTTCCTTTGCTCTTCTCCCAGACTCCCCAGGAGGAGGGGCCGTGACTTCCTCTGCTCTTCTCCCAGACTCCCCAGCGGTCCTGGGAGAAGAGCAGTGAAAGTCATGCCCCCTACTCCTGACATCATCAGGAGAGGCCAGCCGACTCCACTGACTGCAGGGAGAGAGATAAGTTGAAAAATTTGAGTCCTCAGCCAGAGGCAGGGGATTCAGATTTTTAAAATTTTTGCTGGATGCGGACGACCCTGGGTTTAGAGCGGCCTGGGGGGCAATTGCCTCCCTGCTCCCCTTCCCAGCCCGCCCCTGTTCCCGCACATGCCCAGTGAAACACCTGGACATGTGAACGGGAATTTCATCTATTCATTCATTCATCAGACAGACGAATGAATGAATACAAAAATCATACGAACAAACTAACACTGCGTATCAGTGTTCGTTTGTTCGTTCAGTTTATTACAAGGAGGGAGCTACCGGCACGCAGCTCCCTCCTTGTAATATGTAAAGACAGAAGCGGCAGGGAGCAGTGCTCCCCACCACTTCCTAAGCCCCCCAGGTCCCCCTCTCACTCTATGGGGGTCTATATGACCCCCTTAATAGCATAAGGGAGATTAAAATCTACTAAACAGTGAGCAGCCTGTGGCTGCTCACTGTTTAAAGAATAACCTACTAAATAACAATAAGGAGGGGGGGACCTACTGTCCTCCCCCTGGCCCTCACCCCTAAAAAGTGGGTGGGGGCCCTATATAAGAATGGGGTGGGGGGGGGTGGAGGTGAACTACTGTCCTCCCTGAACGGTGGGTGGGGGCCCTAAAAAACAATAAGGGGGGGACCTACTGTCCTCCCCCTGGCCCCCACCCCTGAGCGGTGGTGGGTGGGGGCCCTAATAAACAATAAGGCCCCCACCCCTGAGCGGTGGGTGGGGGCCCTAAAAAAACAATAAGGGGGGGACCTACTGTCCCCCCACCCCGGCCTCCACCCTGAGCGGTGGGTGGGGGCCCTAAAAATAAAAATCCAATCAAGGTGACTAGGGGTCCCAAGCCCGTAGTCACCACCCCCCACCCAAATAAAACTATCCCCTACCTACCCTCCTCACCCTAAAAATAAAGAGAGGGGGGATAAAATAACTAACCTGTAAACAAAAATGAAACTTACCATTTGGCGTCTTCTTTTTTCTAAAATCTTCATTTTTCAGCCCCACAAAAGGCCAAATAAAAAGCCATCATACCCGTCGAACTTAAAATAAAATAAAAAACCTGAGCGCCCCAAAAAATCCTGACGAAAAAAAAAAACTTGACGCTAAAATTTTGTATCCATCTTCACCCATGGAGGGCTCCGCGCAGACTGAACTCTGCAGGGCAGGGGAAGGCTTATAAAGCCTTGCCCCGCCCTGCAATTAGGCTAAGAACACTCTGATTGGTTGGTTTTGTCAGACCTTCCGGCATTCGCTAACCGTGGACTTCCGGGTTCTCGGAGCGCGGCCACTCCCCCTCCTATGACGTGGTCGTTCCCAGGGTTCATAGAGAGTCCGCGTCAACACCACAGTGCTGGATCAACTCGAAAGCTCCCGCGAACTTCAATCTGAATATTTACTTCTACTGTGTATCGGACCCGGACTGTTTAATCATTTACCCTCCTTCTCCTCTCCTACGACCTCGGACTGTTTTTGGATATTCTCTTGCCTGCTGCAACCTCGATTCTCTGTGGAATCTCTATCACCAATTTGGATTATCACTCCTTCATAAGTTAAGTAAACCAGATTGGCTCAAACTTAATATATAACCATCCTAAATCTAAGTGGTTCGCTATCTGCTCCACATCAACTCATAATCTTGTTTCCAACACCTACTTATTAATTATCTGCATCCTAATTTGGAACTTCTCGCTGGTTGTGTTAAATTTACCTTATCCTAAAACAACTTCAAACACCGCTGCTGGTTATAACCTGCCAGGAATTAAAGAGACAGTTCAATTTGATTATCTTTTTTATTTAAAGTAATAAACATTATCAAACTCAGAAATCTGCAGTTGTTTCCATCTTATCAACAATTGAGCGTTACAGATTGATCCAGCCTAATTAATGGATACAGCAGATCTCACTTCTGAAATCACCAGATTAAACCAAAGAGTGGATACTCTCACTCAAGGCATGCAAGATCTACAGATCACCAATGAAAGAATCCTTACTTATGTAAGGGACTTGCAAACCCATACTCCTCACACAGTTACACACTCGGCTAGTGACCCTGCTGTCTCCAACCCCGAAAAATTCTCTGGAGACAGGTCCCAATACCGAGAGTTCATCAATTCTTGCAAGTTGTTGATTGCATTAAAACCCCGATCATATCCCACGGAAAGATCTAAAGTTTGTTCTGTTATTTCATTTTTGAGAGGTGAACCCATGGCCTGGGCTCATTCCTTTCTTGAGAATGATGATCCCATATTGGATTCTCTGGATGAATTCTTTGAAGCCATGTCTCTCCTTTACGAAGACCCAAACAAACAAGCGACTGCAGATTTAACCATTAGAACACTGCAGCAAAGAAACCGGCCTGTTGAAGATTACATTGCTGAATTCAAACGATGGGCACCTGAAACTCAGTGGAATGACATAACTCTACGTAACCAGTTCCGTATTGGGTTATCTGAAGCTGTCAAAGATGAGCTCTCCAGAACTGAACTACCTACTACACTAAATACACTTATTCAACTGTCAATCAGTATCGACAGAAGACTTAGGGAAAGAAAAGCTGAGAAATCACTCACTAGCTCTCTATGGAAAAAACCCTTCACCTCTTCAAAGGCACCGGAGAAACCTATAACTCCCGCTGAACCTATGGAAATAGGGGTTGTGAGAAGTCCTCTTACTCCAGAAGAGAGAACCAGAAGAAGACAACTAAACCTCTGCATGTACTGTGCTTCGCAAGAACATGTGGTCCCAGACTGTCCCCTATTGAAACGTCCAAGAGGCGGTAAGCATGGTTCTACCACGACTGTAATGAGTGTACTTCCTTCTAAACCAACCTCTCATTTCTCCTCTGTCTCTCTCATATTACAGTGGGACAAAGAAAGAATTACGACTAAGGCCATTATTGATTCCGGTGCTAATGGGGTGTTCCTGGACTCATCCTTTGTTGCAAAAAATAAAATTCCTTGTGTTCAAAAACGTAATTCCGTCTCTGTCAGAGTTATTGATGGCTCCTTAATCTCCTCGGGGCCCATTCGCCTTGAAACTGTCCCTTTAAGGACTACTACTAATTATGTCCATTCTGAATTTCTTGTTTTTGATGTCATAAATTCTCCTCTTTATCCTATAATATTAGGGATAGACTGGTTACGGACTCACAACCCACTTATTACCTGGGCTCCTTTCTCTCTCACGTTTAACTCTGCATATTGCCAGAGAACATGTCTACAACACATCCCCATTTTGCATGTTACTAGGGAATCCACTATACCTTCCAGCTATTCGGAGTTCGCTGATGTGTTCAGTAAAAAGGAAGCAGAGACACTTCCTCCTCATCGACCCTATGATTGTCCGATTGACCTTGTTCCTGGTGCTCCTATCCCTTTTGGACATATTTATCCCCTCTCTGAATCAGAGCTAAAAACCCTCAAGGAATACCTAGATGAAAACCTCCGGAAGGGGTTCATTAGACCTTCCTGTTCACCAGCCGCTTCCAGCATGTTTTTTGTGAGAAACAAGGACCAGACTATACGCCCCATCATCGATTACAGGTCTTTAAATAAAATAACTATTAAGAATCGTTACCCTCTTCCCCTGATCAATGAGTTGATTGAAAGATTAAGAACAGCTACCATCTACACTAAACTTGACCTTCGTGGGGCATATAACCTTGTTAGAATCAAGGCCAATGATGAATGGAAAACGGCGTTCAGAACCCGATATGGTCTTTACGAATATCTTGTCATGCCCTTCGGGCTATGTAACGCCCCTGCAACCTTTCAGCATTTCATTAACGATATCTTCCGAGATCTCCTAGACGTTTGTGTCATCATTTACTTAGATGATATTCTCATCTACTCCAACAACCTTGAAGAACACAGAAAACACGTGAGATGGGTATTATCCAGATTAAGAACACACAAATTATACGCAAAACCAGAAAAATGTATATTTGAAGTCAATGAAATCACTTTTTTGGGATATGTTATCTCCCCTCATTCAATAAGTATGGATACCTCCAAAATAGATTGCATTGTCAACTGGTCTACTCCTACTAATACTAAAGACTTACAACGTTTTTTGGGATTTGCCAACTTCTATAGGAAGTTCATTAAAAATTACTCCAAGGTTGCTCATCCCCTCAACCTGCTCAATAGCAGTAAACGGTCCTTTGCTTGGAACGAAGAGGCTCAAGCAGCCTTTGATGAATTAAAACGGAGATTCACAAGTGCTCCCATTCTTCAACTACCTAATCCTGCTTTTCTCTACGTCATGGAAACGGATGCTTCTGATACAGCTATCGGGGCTGTCCTCTCTCAACACCAAACGCCTCAAGATCCTCTCCATCCAGTAGCTTTTTTTTCACGATCTTTGTCTCCTGCTGAACGAAATTATCCTGTAGGAGAAAAAGAATTATTAAGTATTAAAGCTGCATTCGAAAACTGGCGTCACATACTTGAAGACACACGCACTCCTGTAATTGTTTATACCGACCACAGGAACCTTGAATATCTTCATTCCAACAAAACACTCTCTGCCAGACAAGTACGCTGGAATCTTTTCTTTTCCCGTTTTAATTTTCAAATCATCTACAGACCTGGATCCAGAAATAAAAAGGCAGATGCCCTGTCCAGAATTCACCAAGATCTTCCTGTAAACGAAACTCAACCTCCTAAAATCATAGGTATTATTTCGTCATTAACTGATGATATTAAACATCTTAAAGAAGAAGATCTTGAACTTCCCAAACAAGACAATCTATCAAAAAAGGACGGGTTGTACTACTTCAAAGACAGGTTATACATTCCTCCCTTGCTTAGGAATAAAATACTCTCCTTGATTCATGATTCCCCTCTGGCTGGTCATCCTGGTACAAGAAAAACACTGGAGCTGTCTAAAAGATATTACTGGTGGCCTCGCCAGGACAGAACCATAGAATCTTATGTCAAAAACTGCCCAACCTGTCTGAGATCAAAATCTGACCATCATCCACCATTCGATCAATTACTGAGCCTACCTGTTCCAGAAAGACCTTGGCAGTCCATCTCAATGGATTTCTTGGTAGAACTCCCTCCTTCGCAACATCATACCACCATTCTGGTAGTGGTAGACCGTTTCACCAAGATGTCCCATTTTATTCCTTTAAAGAAATTACCCTCTTCATCTGAACTTGCAAAAGTATTCATCAACAACATCGTGAAACTCCATGGTCTTCCTGAAGAAATCATATCAGACAGAGGAACACAGTTCACCTCCAAATTCTGGAATGAGATGTGTTCCTCCCTCAACATTCAACGTAAATTATCTTCAGCCTATCATCCTCAAACCAACGGACAAACAGAGAGAGTTAACCAATGTCTTGAACAATACTTGCGGTGTTATTGCTCTCATTTACAAGATGATTGGATCACGTGGTTACCAATGGCAGAGTTCTCATACAACAACTCGGTACACACTAGTAGCAAAATGACTCCATTCTTCTCAAATTTTGGATTCCATCCTTCTTCATTCCCCGATCAAGGACTTCCTTCTTCTAATCCATACGTCTCCAACCATAACTCGTTCATGTCTGCCCTCTTCCTCAGGTTACGTGATAACCTTAAAAATGCATCATCTGCTCAGAAAAAGTTTTTCGATACTGGTAGACGACCTTCCCCTACTTACAAGGTTGGTGATCTAGTATGGCTCTCTTCAAAAAACATTGTTACCAACCGTCCCTCAAAGAAACTAAGTTCACTCTTCCTTGGCCCTTTTCGTATATTGTCACTCATCAACGAAAACGTGGTTAGATTGAAACTTCCACCTACCATGAAACTGCATCCAGTCTTCCATGTGTCGTTGCTTAAACCACACCACTCCGACCCTTTCATGAGGGATGTTCATACCACTCCTGATCCCATTCTGGTACAAGGTGAAGAGGAATACGAGGTTCAGAGGATTCTCGACTCACGAATCCATCGTGGTTCCTTACAATATCTTGTCCGGTGGAAGGGCTACGGAGTTGACGAAGACTCATGGGTGTCGTCCTCCGCGGTGCATGCTCGTCGACTTATCAAAGCGTACCATGCTTGCTACCCATCCAGACCTCGTTGACAGCATCCGGTGGCTGCTTCTTATGAGGGGGGTTCTGTCAGACCTTCCGGCATTCGCTAACCGTGGACTTCCGGGTTCTCGGAGCGCGGCCACTCCCCCTCCTATGACGTGGTCGTTCCCAGGGTTCATAGAGAGTCCGCGTCAACACCACAGTGCTGGATCAACTCGAAAGCTCCCGCGAACTTCAATCTGAATATTTACTTCTACTGTGTATCGGACCCGGACTGTTTAATCATTTACCCTCCTTCTCCTCTCCTACGACCTCGGACTGTTTTTGGATATTCTCTTGCCTGCTGCAACCTCGATTCTCTGTGGAATCTCTATCACCAATTTGGATTATCACTCCTTCATAAGTTAAGTAAACCAGATTGGCTCAAACTTAATATATAACCATCCTAAATCTAAGTGGTTCGCTATCTGCTCCACATCAACTCATAATCTTGTTTCCAACACCTACTTATTAATTATCTGCATCCTAATTTGGAACTTCTCGCTGGTTGTGTTAAATTTACCTTATCCTAAAACAACTTCAAACACCGCTGCTGGTTATAACCTGCCAGGAATTAAAGAGACAGTTCAATTTGATTATCTTTTTTATTTAAAGTAATAAACATTATCAAACTCAGAAATCTGCAGTTGTTTCCATCTTATCAACAATTGAGCGTTACAGGTTTAAGCCAATCAGAGTGCTTTTTGTCATTTTACAGAGCATGGGAAAATTCCAAATAATTTTCCCACGCTGTGTAAAATGACACAGAGCACTCTGATTGGGTGGCTTTAAATCCATCCAATCACAGTGCTCTGTGTCATTTTACACAGCGTGGGAAAGTTCTTTGGAATTTTCCCACGCTTGTAAAATGACACAGAGCACTGTGATTGAATGGATTGCAAGCCACCCAATCAGAGTGCTCTGTGTCATTTTACACAGCGTAGGAAAATTCTTAGGAATTTTCCCACGCTCTGTAAAATGACAAAGAGCACTCTGATTGGCTTAAACCAACCAATCAGAGTGTTCTTAGCCTAATTGCAGGGCTGGGCAAGGCTTTAGAAAGCCTTGCCCCGCCCTGCAGAGCTCAGTCTGCGCGGAACCCTCCATGGGTGAAGATGGATTAATTTTTTTTAGCGTCAGGTTATTTCTTTTTCGTCAGGATTTTTTTTGGGCGCTCAGGTTTTTTTATGTTATTTTAAATTCAACGGGTATGATGGCTTTTTATTTGGCATTTTTTGGGGCTGAAAAATGAAGATTTTAGAAAAAAGAAGACGTCAAATGGTAAGTTTAATTTTTGTTTACAGGTTAACTATTTTATTCCCCCCTCACTATTTTTAGGGTGAGGGGGGTAGGTAGGGGATAGTTTTATTTGGGTGGGGGGTGACTAGGGGCTTGGGACCCCTAGTCACCTTGATTGGGAGGGGGGTGATTTTTTATTTAGAGCCCCCACCCGCCGCTCAGGGGTGGGGACGGACAGTAGGTCCCCCCCCCCTTATTGTTTTTTTTTAGGCCCCCACCCACTGCTCAGGGGTGGGGGCCGGGGGGGAGGACAGTAGGTCATCCCCCCCTTATTGTTTTTTAGGGCCCCCACCCACCGCTCAGGGGTGGGGGCCGCGGGGAGGACATGAGGTCCCCTCCTTATTGGTTTTCTAGGGCCCTCACCCACCGCTCAGGGGTGG
Source organism: Pelobates fuscus (assembly GCF_036172605.1). Lineage (NCBI taxonomy): Eukaryota > Metazoa > Chordata > Amphibia > Anura > Pelobatidae > Pelobates > Pelobates fuscus. The sequence continues at coordinate 261,731,119 of NC_086319.1, read as the reverse complement.
GTGCCGGGGGGGAGGACATAAGGTCCCCCCCTTATTGTTTTTCTAGGGCCCCCACCCACCGCTCAGGGGTGGGGGCCAGGGGGGAGGACAGTAGGTCCCCCCCTTAATGTTTTATAGGGCCCCCACCCACCGCTCAGGAGGGGGGTAAAGGGGAGGACAGTAGGTCCCCCCCTTATCCTTATTTAGGGCCCCCACTCGCCGCCCATGGGTGGGGGCCGGGGGGAGGACAATAGGTCCCCCCCCCTAATTGTTATTTAGGGGGCCCCCACCCGCCAGCGCAGGGGGGGAGGGAGGGTGGTTAGTATTTTGTTTTAAACAGTTAGCAGCCACACTGCTGCTCACTGCTTACTAGACATGCTCCTACTCGCGGTAAAGCGAGTAGGGGCTGAATTTACTGATACTAAGTAATCTTTACTTAGTATTAGTAAAGTTGGCAGAAAGACCAATTTAGGTCTTTCAGCCTTTTGGTCTATAGCTCCCTAATACCGTGGGAATTAGGGAGCTATCTACTAAGCGGCTGCAAGATGCAGCCACAGCACGAATAGGATCGGAGTTTCATTCATTCGAATGAAATTGCGATCCGAACAAAGTACCGAATTGCATCCTAACACGAATGGAGAAACTCTTCTCATTCTGTTAGGATGCAATTCAGCAGTTTTGCCGGCGTTCTGTCTAAGTGACAGGACGTTCGGCAATACTGACAGGAAGCATTGTGGGAACAGGGAGGAAAGCTAGGGATCATGGGAAAATTGCTCTGACCTGCGGAAATGAAGCACATTTTGCTCCTCCGCTGGTCAGAGCTGGTCACTCAGAGGAATCCTCCATAATGCAAAGAGTCCCTACTTTGTCTTATGATTTTAAAGAAAACTAAAGAAGACAGGAAGAAAAGAAGAACAGATCCTGAGAGAGGGGGAGAAGAGGAAGAGATTTAGGAAAGGTAAGTTCGGCATGACAGTTATCTTTGCATGGCTTGTATGGTTTTCTTATTTACTCATAAATCATCCATTTACTTATTAACTATGGTTCTGTTTAAACATGTCTATAAGCATTCAGACCTCATCACATGATACATAAAAACATAGAATGTGACGGCAGATAAGAACCATTCGGCCCATCTAGTCCACCCAATTTTCTAAATACTTTCATTAGACCATGGCCTCTCTTAAGTCTAGGATAGCTTTATGCCCATCCCAGGCATGCTTAAACTCCCTCACTGTCTTACCCTCTACCACTTCAGCTGGAAGGCTATTACATGCATCCACTACCCTCTCAGTAAAGTAATACTTCCTGATATTATTTTTAAACCTTGGCCCCTCTCATTTAAGACTATGTCCTCTTGTTGTGGTAGTTTGTCCTCCTTTATTGTGTTGATTCCCCTTAATATATTTAAATGTTTCTATCATATCCCCCCTGTCTCGTCTTTCCTCCAAGCTACACATGTTAAGTTGCTTTAACCTTTCCTTGTAAGTTGTATCCTGCAATCCATGAACCAGTATAGTAGCCCTTCTCTAAACTCTTTCCAAATTATCAATATCCTCCAGAAGATATGGTCTCCAGTACTGCATACAATACTCCAAGTGAAGTTTCACCAGTGTTCTGTACAATGGCATAAGCACTTCTCTCTTTCTACTGCTAATACCTCTCCCTATACAACCAAGCATTCTACTAGCATTTCCTGCTACTCTATTACATTGTCTGCCTACCTTTAAGTCATCTATAATAATTACTCCTAAATCCCTTTCTTCAGATGTTGAGGTTAGTAGGGCATCAAATATTCTGTACTCTGCCCTTTGGTTTTTATGTCCAAGATGCATTATCTTGAACTTATCCACATTAAATGTCAGTTGTCACAGCTCTGACCATTTTTCTAATTTACCTAAATCATTTGCCATTTGGCTTATCCCTCCTGGAACATCAACCCTGTTGCAAATTTTAGTATCATCAGCAAAAAAGGCATACCTCACCATCAAGATCTTCTGCAATATTACTAATAAAAATATTAAAGAGAATGGGTCCAAGTACTGACCCCTGAGGTACCCCATTGGTAACTAGACCTTGCTTTAAATATACTCCATTGACTACAACCCTCTGTTGCCTGTCACTCAGCCACTGCCTTACCCATTCAACAAAATTGGAATCCAAACTTAAAGATTGCATTTTATTGATGAGGCTTCTATGTGCAACAGTGTCAAAAGCCTTACTGAAATCTAGGTAAGCAATGTCTACTGCACCACCCTGATCTATAATTTTAGTTACCCAATCAAAAAGATCAATAAGATTAGTTAGGCATGATCTCCCAGAAGTAAACGCATGTTGTCTCTGATCTTTAAATCCATGTGGTTTTAGATGTTCAACAATCCTATCCTTTAACATGGTTTCCATCAATTTCCCCACTACTTCCACCATTCCACCATTCACCGGCCTGACACAGCCTTCCTAAACACTTCTTCTAAAGAAAGATCTAATGTTTAAACTTCCTTTATTGCACAGTCTGCTTAATTTAGAATTTCTTATACCCTTCTCTGTTAATAGTCTGCTAGAGCCTGCAACAGAATCTCATATGTGATTAAAGGTAAATTAATAGAACAGGCGATAAAAATGTCTAAAGTGATCACAGTGAGCTGTCACATCTGTTTGAAAATGAAACCATTTTTTTCATGTTGGCTGTGTGAGTCACAGCAAGGAAAGGTGTGGTTAGGGTTGCATAAACAGAAACAAAAGTTTCTCTAATTGAAAGGTAAATATAAAGCAAACACCATAAGCATGGGCAGTTCTTCCTGACTGTTCCATTTGTAGAACTTTGCTTTAGAATTGATAGATATACAAATACGCTATTGGATTTTGTAGTTTCTTGAACAATCCTCAATCTCGTTGGATGTGATGTCACTTACAGGTACAGTGGCCATACGTGACATGAACGTCAAGTTTGGATAGATACTGGAAGAACCCACTGCTCCGTTGGTGCCCTTTTTAATATGTATTTTTCCCATGCATGACTTTGCAGCTCTTTCCCAGCTTTCGTCTTAATAGATTCAGGAAGTGTAGGAGGAAGATAGCTGACAGAATAACATAATAGATAAGTCTATCACAGTGGGAGACAATGAAATATTTAGCAAATCAAGATTATATGCAGCTTTGGTGAAGCGAGCCAGTACTAGCTCAGTCTAAATATATTAAGAGCTCATTTAGATGACCAGTACACATATGTGAGAAAGACGGGATAAAACGAGTTCATTGAGACAGATAAGTAGAAAGTAATGTGGTAAAAATGTGAGCTTATTTGCAATCTACCAAACACCCTGAAAGCAAATTCCCCTAAATGTTCCACTGTGTGTAAACTAGGTCAGATTTGTTGAGAGGCAGTACTTGTTCAAATTGAATGGGATCTAGTGACATGGCATGCCGGTTTCCCAAAAAGTATTGCAGTGGAAATGTTTTTTTTTGTGACTTATTGATATGCTTTGTACTAGACAAGACACATCACAAAATAGAAACACAAAATATAAACCTTATGTCCAATGAGATCAAAAAAACAAATGCACCACATGTTGTACCACTTTGTAGAACATGTTGAGGTATGATGTTAAAAGCCAGTGGTGTCTACCTGACATTTTTATCTATTTACAAACTATAACTGTTTTTCATCAGATGAATTTCTACTCTATTCCACCTCCACCATCAGCATCACTGGTGTGTCATTAGCAAGACCAGAACAACACTGCTGGTCTATGCACAGAGTTGGCCAGTCAACTGATGCTTTCAGTGACTGAATGACTACGGCATAGGTATCTGCAGCTCTTTAAAAGACCCTCGGCTCTAGGCGAGATCTAGGTAAGGGGGCAAACTGATGCAAAATGAGCTGTAGAGATAATGATGCTTGGAGTAACCCTTTAACCCCTTAAGGACACATGACATGTGTGACATGTCATGATTCCCTTTTATTCCAGAAGTTTGGTCCTTAAGGGGTTAAGCTTAAATTGAGAAATTCCCCCAAAGGCTCTGGGTATCATAGCCTATAGAGATGCCAGGTAATATATTATTCTGCTAGTAGGGAGTTGTTGCTTAAATCGGTATTAAAACTACTAGATTTGTGACAAATTCCCTTACTACACACCATCACCACCTCAACTCTCTGTAATAATCATCTGACTTGACCAGGAAACCTCACTCTTCGCATTGAAAGAACACAACTCTGCTCCCATTCGATCATAGTATGAGATTCAATATAGAGCTACCAACTCTGTCCTAGGGAGCCATATTGGTTGTAGGTCATGGGGTAGGTCCAAGCCCAAAGCTATATATGCACACAACTGCTACACAATGATAAGTGGATCTGAAGATCAAGTTAAAACAGAGCACCCTGTAAAATCTATTTGTAACTGATTGCAGAGCAACATTAGACAAACTAAGAGAGAGGTTGATTTATTTTTAGTATACAAGCCAAGGTAAGTCATTGTGGTTCAGTGAAAAAACATTTCAGATTCTGTGTTATATACCTGAATGTCTGACAGGGTGATTTTCGGTTAGATACGACATCTCTACTGTAAGTTGACTATGCATATAAATCCTTGAAACATGGCACAGTGAGATATACCAACTAGTAAGCAGCAAAGGTTTGAAAAAAATCATCAAACGGTGATAATATATTTTGTTCTGGTGTACTAGGGTAAGGAATTGGTTTAAATGAAAGATCCACCATTGACATAAATAAAAATAAAAGCATATATTTCTTCAATCCATGTTTTTGGACATATAAAAAAATAAGGGTTTTAGGCACAAGCTCAGATAACCATAGGGACAATATTTGTGTATGCTGCCAACTACTAGTTACATGTCAGTGTCACTCTTATATGCGAGCTCATATTTCTTTTGATTCTCTTAGCAGAATCATTTTTAATCACCGTACGTTTTTTTTTTTTTAGCTTTTACATCATCACAATAAGGAGATGCAAGGGGAAACATTTCTAAATAAACTGAGATTTGGAGATAGTGAATGGATTTTGCAATTCACCGATATAAAATAGTAAAAACTAAACACATGAAAAAATCTTCATCATTGTTGATTTAATACAGTCAGTTAAAACCAACATTTCCATTTTATTTCCAGAGTTTCTTATGTTAGTCTACGTCAACAAGACATTTCAATGCCCCAGTTCTTGCTTTCTCAACATATCTGAGTTACACGACCGAGATGTCATAACAGCCTATTATAAAAACATAGGAATGACTAGCTATGGCATAAATAAACATCATTTTGAAAGTTTTTAAGAATATTGCAGCCATTTAAACAGTAAAAGAAGTATCCTATGCTGTCACTGTATAGCTAATAAATATGCAAAAAAAATTAAAGAATACGTTAAAAAGTAGGAATGGAAATATGTTAAATAAAATAATGCAAACATTATTGATATAGCTAACCCCGGGGTAGCCAAGCAAACACTCACAATATATAAAAGAAAATTAGTGTTCAATGGTTATTATTATTGTATAGGTGGTTGGGTAAACATAAAAGAAAGGGAGAAAAAGTAAAGAAGGAAACACGAGATTATTGAAAGATAGGAAGCGAAAGGGAAAAACAAAATCCATTATAATAGGAAGAACAACTGTGGTGCAATACGGGAAAATCCCTTCTTCACTTTAGATGAATATCTGTACTTTTTCTGGTATGTGAGGATTTTATAAAGTCAACACACAAGTCAGACAAGTTGAAGAGGTTTGAGGAGATTGAAAATAAATTAAATAAAATAGGGGGAAAATTAATCTTTAGTACATCTATAAAAAAATAAAACAACAAACATATAGTGTCAAAAATGTATCAGACTAAATCCTAGGTATAAATGAAAGAACAGGAGCCCGATAATCACCACAGCACTCTGTAGTAGATATGGGGGAGGGGGTAAAGGCAACAGGGAACTCCTGGCACCATAACTGTTACAGCGTGCTGGAACAGTTATGGTGGTTGGAGTACGCCTTTAATCCATGGTAACGTTACCCCAATAGGCGCATTTAATTACGTGAATATAAATCGATAATTGAGAAATACAGTTGTAATTGAATTATTCAAACCCATTGAAAATCAAGTTTATTGTCAAAATTTACAGACATTCAGCTGTTTGCAGTGAACAGATCAAACAAAAGCAATTGAAATAGCTAAACTCACCAAATGCTTCAATTGGTTTCCCCAAAATCAACGAAAATGCAACTTATAATGACTTCTCCAGTTTCAAAATTATTCAACCCTTTGAATAGAATCCCTCACAACAGCACAAATATGCAAAACAGGTGTTGTGTCGAGCACACCTGATGCAACTAATCTAGGGCTTCTTAGTTGCACCAGGTGTGCTTGAGCTGGAACACTTGAAATACCTGGACTTGCTAGGAGTTTGTTGAGTGTCATATTTGATTGCATGTTAGGAATGAAACAAAGTTAAAAGAAGAGATCATCGCCCTTCACAAACAAGGAACAGGATACAAAAAGATAGTGAAGGAACACTGTTCCTACAGACCCCATTGGAAGCAGAGTTTGCAAGTTAAGTTGAAGGAACAGTGGTTACACTACATGCATTGGGCAGAAAAAGGAATATATTAACGATTGCAACAAGATTTTTGAGAAAGCAGGTTGCTGAGACTTGGGTGTCATTGGACCTTCAAACAAGACAATGATCCAAAGCATACCTTAAATACCACCAAGGTTTGGTCCTGCAAAACTCTACAGTGAACATCACAGTCACCTGACTTGAACCCCATAGAAAATCACTGGTGGAATTTGAAGAAGGCGGTTGCAGTACGCAAACCCAAGAATATTACTGAACTGGAGGCCATTGCTCATGAGCAATGGGCTAAGATTCCTCAAGAGCGCAGCTATTAACATAGTGTCCGACCCAAGCCCCCCCACGAGTGTGGGCTATGCAGCTAAATGTGGGCCCCCACCCACCGCTCATGGTGGGTGGGGGCCCTAAATGAAAATGGGGGACACACCTAATGTTCTCCCCCCCGGCCCCCACCCATGAGCGGCGGGTGGGGCCCTGAATGAAAATGGGGGAGGGGGAGCCTATTGTCCTACGCCCCAGGCCCTACTTCTGAGCGGCAGGTGGAGGCCCTGAGTGAAAATGGTGGTTGGGATCTATTGTCTTCCCCTCCTGGCCCCCACCCATGAGCAGCAGGTGGGGGCCCTGAATGAAAATGGGGGGAACGACCTATTTCCCTCCCCCCCCTTCCCCACCCCTGAGTGGCAGGTTGGAGTCTAAATGAATATGGGGGGGACCTATTGTCCTCCCCCCCCGGTCCCCACCCATGGGTGACAGGTGGGGGCTACATGTGAAAATACCCCCTCCAAGTGACTAGGGGTCCCCAAGCCCCTAGTCACCCCCACCCCAAAAAATTAAGGTACTACCTACCCCCTCACCCTAGAAATAGTGAGGGGGAGACCATAAATCTAAATCCCTGTAAATAAATAAAATATTTACCATTTGATGTCTTCTTTTTTCTAAAACCTTCCCTTTTCAGCCCCCAAAAAGGCCAAATAAAAACCATAATACCCGTCGAACGTATAAAATAAAAACCTGATTTAGTGCCCTGTTTAGTTGCATAGCCTCCACTCGCGGGGCTTGGTGGGCACCACTAGTTAAAAGATGCCCCATCTTTTAACTAGTGGGGCCATTTTTTAGAAGGGGGGTGAGGGGCTTTTTTTTTTTTTTTAACAGTGAGCAGCCTGTAAACACTGTTTACTAGACATGCCCCTACTCCCGATATAGCCGGTAGGGGCAGATTAATTACCAATACGAATGGCCGAACTGCTCTCAATCTGTTAGGGCGAAATTCTGTAGTTTTGCATTCGGGAATACGGAAAGGAGGCATCGCGAGAACACGGAGGAAAGGTAAGAATTGTAGGGAAATTTCTCTGACCACAGGAAATGGAGCACACTTTGCTCCTCCGCTGGTTATAGATGGTCAGGCGTAGGAAACCTCCACAAGACAAAGTAACCCCTACTTTGTCTTATATTTTAAAGAAAACTAGAGCAGACAGGAAGAAATGAAGAACAGATCCTGAGAGAGGATAACAGGAAGTGATTGGGGAAAGGTAAGTTCGGCATGACAGTGCAGCTTTAACACCACCTACACTTAACTCTAATATCATCAATAAGGCAATTAATAATGAAGTAAATAAAATAGTATATATTATACATAGACTGAAGCAAACCCCAAACACAATTTAGCAAAATACCTGAAAAATATATTGTGAAAAATACTACTAATTAGTTAACATGATCCTTTACAAAGGCAGAACTTAAAGAGTTACTACATTTCTTTTGTTAAGGGATTTATCAAGTGTAATATGCCCTATTGGGTATTGTGGAGAAGTCCCCCCCAATGCTTGAGAGAAAAGGTTTTACTTACCTGGACTCCAGCAACGGCCGAAGCTTCTGCGCCCCCTTATGATGTCACAAGGGCCGCACACATAAAGAATCCTGCAATTGGACCAATTCACTGGCTCAGAGCAAATGCGCGTGCTCAGGGTCAGCAAGGGGAGGAGGGTGGGAGGCGGAGGGAAGGTTTAAAAAAAAAAAAAAACTACAACAAATGAGCAGTGGAGGGAAGTGGTAAAGATTGTCAATTGGTAAGGGGAGTAGGAGAGGAGATCTATCTTCCCATTGCAGGCAGGTAGATAGAAGAGGTAGATTTTCACATCTGTACAGCACGCTGACAAGAAATGTAATGTACAAAGAAGAAAAGATCACAGGCACTCCAAATTTAGGCCGTATGCAGCTTTAATGTTTTAAAATGCAACGCAACGTTTCGACCAACAAAGGTCTTTTTCAAGCTGATTTTCTACTCTGCTCAAGAAATGTCATGTAAGCACAGAATTTACATTCGTAAGCACACAATTAAGAATATCTCAATATGTGCAGTCTTTCTAGCTGAAACACCATAAGTCAAAATGTGAAAAGGTACCAAATAACTTTTCCCCTGAGTGGGGCTTAACCCCTAGTGAAGAATATTCACTAATAATGCACAAAGAAAAGAGGGAGAGCAGGGGAAACATGATTAAGATAGAGTATCCTTGGAAGTGGGGTTTCCTACTGGTAACGGGAAACGAAATAGGGTACATGCAAGAACATAAAGTGCAACCTCTGAACGTAGGTATTAAAACTAAACTTTAAATAGGATAATAAATAAACGAGGTGAAAAACACCACCAAAAACACATGTATTCAAAATAAGTGTACTAAAAAAACCAACACCTGTCTGAGACTAACAGCAAGATAACCAACATAGTATGGGGATTATAGTGTGTGTGGTAGCTACAATATCAGATAATATCTAGGAAAAAGAATGCCCACTTCTATCTGGTGAAAAAAAAGTCTCAGCAGGGTAGGGTCAGCACATGTCTGAGACTAGCAACGAGTAGAAACACAATCTGGTATGGGGATTATTGTCTAAACTATGCGTAGAGACCATGGTTCAAGACAATGTTAAGTAAGGGATAGTCCCTTTTGAAAGTTTGAAGAGAAGGATTGTAAACTGCTGTCTGCTGTAAGAAGTCACAACAAGGTAGAATGAGCACTTATTGGAGATTTACAGCAAGTAAAGGTACTGTCTGATGTGGGCATTGTCTGTGCAAAATGTGGAACTCCTAATACAGATATAATGTAGAGAGGGGAATAGCCCTCTACGAAAAAAAGGAAAGTCATGTATCATGGATCTCTAACAGGAACCCTTAATGCTCATCTGATAGTGCAGGATATGCACGGGGGATAATGCACGGGGGATAATGCAAGTCAAATAGCGTCTAAGGGGTGAAGGATATGCACAGTAGATTCATCTCATGATTATGAGGTAAAAGTATAAGGCAATGAATATACAGGATTTCAGGACGCTGTAGGGAGATAGGGGAGGAATCTATAAGGCTAACAATAAGCTGAATTAGTGAGAGGTAAGTGGCTGAAATTACTATGGTGTGATCCATAAGATAAGGTTCCCTATTAACTGTGCTTTCGAGGGCACCTTTTTAAGAAAATGCCTAATTTGCCCACTGTCAAGGGGTAAAACCTCCCTCCAAAACCCTGCAGGAGTGCGATGGAATAGAGATCCAACCTAGGTGTCCGCCCAAATCTTAGCGGTGTGGCTAATAGCCTTCCTAGGTATAAGTCTAATAAAAAAGAACCGCTGCTTCTAGCCTAACTGCTCTAATAGTAGCGGCGTCTGGTAACAAGGCTAGGTGCAAGACGTTAGACAATCAAAGAACCACTGCTCCTAACTAAACCGCTCATGTTGTAGCGGCAACTGGTATCTAAGCTAGGTGCGAGTTGGTAATTTAGTAAAAAAAGCCACTCATTTTAAGTAGATAGAGGTTAAATACTGTTGGTGCAGTGGCTGTGCATAGCGCTCGTCAGAGCCCCTGACGCGCATTTCGCCAGTTTGCTTCATCAGAGGGGAATTGGACCTTTGGTAGAGCCCAGTTTAGGAAGGTATGAGATAGCTCTCATTGGTCCGTTTGAAAACACAGCGAACCAATGGGAATTGAGAAGTCCCTCTAGTGGGAGGGAGTTAAGTTTTAACCCTTTCCGTGGAGGGAAGAAATACAATCTTTGAAATTATGGCAGAACCTATACATAGGGAAAGGAATAGTCCTAGATAGAGCCTGAGAGTTGATAAAATGTATCATCATCCACAAATTAAGAAGAGAGCTACCGTATATACTCGAGTATAAGTCGAGTTTCTCTGCACATTTTTTGTGCTGAAAAACCCCAACTTGACTTATACTCGAGTCAATGTCTGTATTATGGCAACTTACATTGCCATAATACAGACAATGGGCTGTGTAGGAGGGGGGCTGGCAGGAAGCATTTACTTACCTCTCCTGCAGCTCCTGTCAGCTCTCTTCTCCTCCGTGCCGGTCGGCGCGGAGGAGAAGGGAGCTGACAGGAGCTGCAGTAGAGGTAAGTAAACACTCTCTGCCAGCCCCCTCCACTGAACTGCCAATGCCACTGGACCACCAGGGAGTGAGAGCCCCCCTCCCTGCCATGTATCAAAAAAAATATGTAAATAATAATAAAATAAAATAAAAAAAATTATTAAAATAATAATTAAAAAATAATAATAAAAATGCCCACCCCCCACCAAGTCTCTGCAACACATACACAAACACACACTGCTTTCATACACACATCACACTGCTTTCATACACACACACTGCACTCATACACACACTGCATCACACACACTCACACTGCATTCATACACACACACACACTGCACTCATACACACACTGCACACATTTAGAAATTTACCAGTAGCTGCTGCATTTCCCACCCTAGTCTTAGTCATACTCGAGTCAATAAGTTTTCCCAGTTTTTTGGGGTAAAATTAGGGGCCTCGGTTTATATTCGGGTCGGCTTATACTCAAGTGTATACGGTAAGTATATACTTTGCGAGAATGTGAGCAGTATGGTGATCCTGTATGGATAGGGATAGGGACAGTTTAAGCAAAGGATGAGACTGTTATAGACTAACAAAGTTCCTAAAGTTAATAGTTGACTTATTCAGGAGAAGAAACAACAGAGAATTGGGCTAAACAAAGCGGTGGCTGCTTATTGATAGATGATTAGTGTATGGAGTGAAGTTGAACTCCTCATTCAAATCCAAAGGAGCTAGTGTCTTAAATTTGTGGATCAATTTTGACTCCCTTTTCAGTAATCTCATATTGAAACCGCCCTTTCTGGCATTAGTGGTTATTCTTTCAATTGCTTGAAATTTAAGATTAAGGGGATCGCCTTCATCTTGTGAGCGAACATGATTGGATATGGGGGTGGAGATATTAGTGTTGGTGACAGAATTGACGTGTTGTAATAAGCGTCTACGAAATTGTTGGTAAGTTTTACCAATATATTGTAGATTACAACTACAGGTGATGATGCATAAAATTATTGTAGTACTGCAGTTAATGAAGTCACAAACTGGATACCTGTTATTGGTTCTAGTGCAAAGTACAGTCATTGATGTATTGATAAATTTACAGGCCTTACAGGAGCCACATTTGAAGAATCCCTTGGTGTGGGAAAGCCACTCAGGAGATATAGTTGGTGGTTCCAGGTGGCTATGAACCAATATATCATCTAAGGCAAAGGAAAGGTTTTTTTTACTGTAAGAACAATAAGGGTGTGGAATTCTCTGCCTGAAGAAGTGGTTTTATCAGAGTCCATACAGATGTTCAAACAGCTACTAGATGCATGAAACAAAAAAAATATAAAGTATATACACTAAGAGAAAACACGTATACTGAGGTAGTTTCAGGTGAACTTCACAACCACCTGTGGAAATATGTTACAAAGAGACAAAAGTGGAAACCACCCAGAATACGTATAATGAATGAAATACAAAGGGACAACCTGATAAGGATCCAATTCCCTAGAATGGGATCTGTGTGAAAATGAGAAACACTTTCATAGCGTAAAAAAGTAAATATAAATGGTGTTTAAGGTGAGATTAGAAATGCACTCACAAACAAACGATTTTTCAGGCCTTTCACCCTCTCAGGGGTAATAAGATGAACACAGAGGTCCTCCAGCACGATATATGTGGATATAAAAATGCAATAATAGTGAAGAATGTTTAGAAATATATAAATTCACATTTATTCATTGCACTTACAAATTTTCAGCATAAAAAAGGCATCTCTCCATAAACATATGGAACTCCTAGTGATGGTAATCGAGTATCCACAGTCCAGAGTCAGGAAGAAGATACAGCATACAAATAAAATAGAATAAAAACAATAGTACATAAGTCAATGAGAAGTGTAGTGGTATCCAACGCGTTTCGTCCTATTAAATGACGGACTTCTTCAGGGATAGAGGTAGATCCACTTCTACTAGATGCATACTTGCAAAAAAAGAATATTCAAGGATATAATCTTTCAATGTAGGGTAATAACTGCTTGATCCAAGGATAAATCTGACTGCCATTCTGGGGTCAAGAAGGATTTCTTTCCTAGCTTGATGCAAAATTGGAAGTGCTTCAAACTGGGTTTTTTTTTTGCCTTCTTTTGGATCAAAAGCAAAAAACAAATGTGAGGAAGGCTGAACTTGATGGACACAAGTCTCTTTTCAGCTTTGTAACTATGTAACTATGTAATCTCTCAGATTTTTTGGTCGACGTGCTGTTATGCTAGGGTAGGTGATAATGTTGTCGTGAACTTCTTTGTCATGTAACAAGATGGGCCAGTTACTGGAGAATATTTTTCTCACTGGTTCCCAGTATTGACCATAGGTACCTATGCATCTGATAACATTCTGAGTTGATTTATGTCTAGATGAGTGAAGACAGATTGGTCTGTCCATGGTGATTACCCTTTGGTAAGCTCTTTTAATTACTTTTTTAAGGTTAACTCTGTTGTTTAAATGTTGCATCGTTGGAACAATTCCTGCGCGCTCTGAGGGTATACCGGCTTTAAGTTTGACAAGATGGTGGCTTTGCTAATGGAGGAGATTGTTGGTAGCGGTGGCTTTTCTGAATAATTCCATTTCCACTAGTCCATCTATAGTTAATGTTATCCTAAGATCGAGGAATTCTAGGGTGTATTCATCAATAACAGAGGTTAATTGTAAACCTATGTTATTGTTGTTCAGGATATTCACCAGTTGTTGGAACCTGGTAATTGGCCCAGTCCAGAATAGGAGCACATCATCAATGTATCTATGCCAACTGAGTATATGTTGGCTATATTCATAATCAATACTTGTGAGTACAGTTTCTTCCCACCACCATAAATTCAGATTTGCATAGGTTGGGGCACAAGCTTTCCCCATAGCTGTGCCTTTGAGTTGCAAGTAATAGGTGCCATTAATACAAAGTAATTGTGCGTGAGAATGAAAAGTAAAAGGTCCAAGTGGATATTTTTGTGAGACAGGGAGTATTTGTGAGATTTTTCCAAAAAGTAGGATGTCGCTTTAATCCCTATTGTGTGTGGAATGTTATTGTATAATGATACCACAGCTAAGCTTGCAAAAAGTGTATATATAGGGGGTACCACAAGATTTTCTAAAGTGAGTAGAGTCTGTTTGGTGTCTTGTAGAAAAGAGGCCAGTTGAGTGACAAAGGGATGTGTGACGGTACAATCCATTATTCCGTCAAGTATTCCCTTCTTCGCATAAAAGAAAATCACCCAATACTCCACGAGTAGAAATATCCCTGGAATCGCCGAATAATCCACACATGAGCCAAAGCTTAATGCTGGAACAAGACTGATTTACTGGCACACAGAACTCACAATTTATGCAACATAAAACTCCTCCTCTGGGCCAGGCTAGATAATTGAGTTTTAACAATACACACAGCTCAATTATCTGCTGGCCAGAACATTTACAGTTTTTAACAATTTCAGAAAAGTACTTTTTATACAACATGCAAACACTGTTCGTATGGTGCAGCTGGTTACATGTGAATGTTCCCCTCATTCGGTAGATTCTATCTACCGAACGCCAGTTTGATTCGTGGAGGGGAACGTATTCATCCAGGACTTCTATGGGGACCGGGCGTTTGCATGGTTGCCGTGCTGAAATTAGTTCCAGGCAATCCCTGCATAAGTCCCGCTGACCGCGTTCGTGAGTTATAAGATGGCCACCTAGTAGCAGTTAAGTTGCGGTTTCTGTGTGTTCTAATGCTGATTTCTACCCAGGGTGTTTGGTCTCTGTTCGGTAAACGGATACATTTCTTTCATACATATTGAACCGAACGGATACAGGCATTAAAACAGCAGGGAGAGGGTTTAACTGAGGGCCCACAGGCAAGTACATGGAAAATCCTTCACAGGATGTAGTAGATTTTACAGATATTTGCTGGCATTTTTTTTATAAGAGATTGGTTCCCAGAAAAGTGATTTGATTGTCTAACGTCTTGCACCTAGCCTTGTTACCAAACGCCGCTACTATTAGAGCAGTTAGGCTACAAGCAACGGTTCTTTTTTATTAGACTTATATCAAGGAAGGCTATTAGCCACACCGCTAAGATTTGCGCTGAAACCTAGGTTGGCTTTTACCTCATAATCATGAGATGAATCTACTGCACCCCTTAGACGCTATTTGACTAGCATTATCCCCAGTGCATATGCTGCACTCCTTAGACACTATCAGATGAGCATTACGGGTTCCATGATAGATCCATGATATATGTATTTTCACCTTGCTGAGACTTTCCTTTATTTCGTAGAGGGCTATTCCAATTTCTACATTATATCTGTATTAGGACTTCCACATTTTGCACAGACAATTCCCACATCAGACAGTACCTTTACTTGTTGTAAGTCTCCAATAAGTGCTCCTTCTATCTTGTTGTGACTCCTTACAGCAGACAGCAGTTTACAATTCTTCTCTTCAAACTTTCCAAGTGGAATATCCCTTACTTAACATTGTCTTGAACCATGGTCTCTAAGCACAGTTTAGACAATAATACCAGATTGTGCTTCTACTCGTTGCTAGTTTCAGACATGTGCTGACCCTACCCTGCTGAGACTTTTTTTTCACCAGATAGAAGTGGGCATTCTTTTTCCTAGATATTATCTGATATTGTAGCTACCACGCACACTATAATCCCCATACTATGTTGGTTATCTTGCTGTTAGTCTCAGACAGGTGTTGTTTTTTTTTAGTACACTTATTTTGAATACATGTGTTTTTGGTGGTGTTTTTCACTTAGTTTATTTATTATCCTATTAAAAGTTTAGTTTTAATACCTACGTTCAGAGGTTGCACTTTATGTTCTTGTATGTACCCTATCTTGTTTCCCGTTAACAGTAGGGAACCCCAATCCCTAGGATACTCTATCTTAATCCTGTTTCTCCTGCTCTCCCTCTTTTCTAGCTGAAAGACTGCACTTACTGAATCCAACCACCACCATGACCACTTTAAAATGGCTTATATTGGGAGACTTCAACACTTGAATTGATGACACCCTATCCCTGCAGAATCTCCTCAGCTTGATGAGTGCACTCGGCTTCACACAAATCGTCGCCAATTCCACCCACAGAAAAGGTCATACACTAGTACACTAGATCTTATGTTCCAGTCTGGACTAGAAGTGTCACCAGTAACTGTAAATTCAGTTGTTTGGTCAGACCACCACTCCATTCACTTCTCCATTGTATCACAATCAGCCAGACCCCCACCTCAGAACCTGGTCAAACACCGCTCATTAAAAGGGGGGACGTCATTGGATGTAACATCACATCACTAATAGGCACCTGTGAAGATCCCAGCTCCTTAGTCCGACTCTACAACAAAACCATGAGAGACACCCTAGATTCCACAAGGATCCATCTTGTCTCCCATGCTATTCGCAATTTACTTGCTACCACTGGGGACATCATTAGGTGACATGGCCTAAGGTATCATTGTTATGCTGATCGCACACAACTCTACTTCTCCTTTGCTCCAGATACCACAGACCCAACATGTCTCATCAACAGTTGCTTAGCAAACCTCAGAGAATGGATAAATGCTAGTTGGCTTAAAGTGAACCCGGGCAAAACAGAGTTACTCTTGGTCACGGGAACCCGGGCAACAAAAATATCCCATGATCACCCAACTGGCCTGGAACTTGGAGGCTCTGAACTCATTAGTTCATAAAATGTACGAAACCTCTGAGTGCTGATTGACTCTGGACTATCATTTAAACAGCAGATTTCCTCCGTAATAAAATCTTCCTGCTTTCATTTGAAAAGCATAGCCAGGACACAACACTTAATTCCACCGGATGATATGCCAACATTAATCCATGCATTTGTATCCTCTCGGCTAGATTACTGCAGTGTACTTTACTTGGGCCTCCCAGAAAAATAACTCCTTCGCCTTTAGACTGTACAAAACTGACCAATCAAACTCGCTCCTGCCACATAACACCTGTTCTCCGCTCCCTGCATTGGTTTCCAATTAAATGGCGAACATATTTTTAAAATTGGCCTGCTAACCTTCAAAGCCTTAAACAGTACTTGAAAGAGCTCCTGACACCCTACATTCCATCCTGTTCACTTCGGTCAGCCAGCAAAACCCTCCTGTGAGTGCCAAGAATAAAGACAGACTCAGGTTCCAGGGCATTTAGCCACGTTGCCCCTACTTTCTGGAACTCTTTACCGTGCGCAATAAGAGAGGCACCATTCTTACAGACTTTTAAAAAAAAGCTAAAGACCCACCTCTTCTATCGGGCATTCAGTCCGCTCATCTGACCTTTAGAAACTCCTAACTTTTATGTCTTTATGTTTGTATATTTGTAAAGTGCTTTGAGTCTCACAGGGAAAAAAGCGCTATAAAAATTGCAAATTATTATTATTATTATTAAAACCCCAGAAGTTACCATAGTGGTTAGAGTGTTCATTTAATAAAGGAATATTTATCATGAATAAAAATAGTCACAATGCATAGATAAGAAAATGAGCTCCCAAACATATAATTTACACTAACAACAGTTATAAAAAAGAGAAATGAACAGATTTCGAATTATTCACTTAGCTGTTACAGAAATGCAATCTTCGGTCCCGAGAAGCCCTAATGGCATTCACCCAAACTAGATTTCACTCCCAAAGTAAACACATGGTTTATTAGAAGCTGATACTACTCTAGGCACAGTGACAAGGTCAATGTCTGGATTGCCTTTTTTACATGGAAAGAGTATATGAAAACTCAGAAACCAGGGGAAAAAAACTCAGCAGTTTGCCCTCCAGTTAGTCTCCCGCAAAGAGCAAGCTACTGAGTTTTCAACCGTACTTAAAATTCTCATATTCTCTATTTTTGCTCCATATGTTTAGATATCGCCTGCCCAAACAAAACCTGTGTGACTCTGTAGCCCCAATAGACACGTGAAGGCATTCTAAATATAAAACCTAATGATACACATAAAATGTTATAATGTATTTAGACAATTGAAATTGTACCGCAAGGTCCTGTTCCTTGTATTTGTGTTTTTGTAGTTCTATTTTATGTCAGTCTCGTACATATAGACTATGTATAAGCAGGAGCATTATTGATGATAGATTATTGATTAAAAAAACAACAAATGAGCAGCGGTGGGAGGCGGGAACGATCGACAAATTATAGATGATTCTCATGAAAGAAAATGGTATAATATTTGAGGATTAGTATTTCTTGAAACAGGCAGATGATTTATTTTAAGGAGACAAATAGCTAAATACTCAGAAACATTTAAAATTCCAAGTAATAATATGGAAGGTGCACAATGGCTGAGTGAGTTGGAATGTTTGCAGCTCACATATTGGTTGCTAAGGAGCACTAACAGGCATTCTGTGGGAGGGGGTGACGCCAAAGCATTTTTGGAATTTTTACAAAGTACTCATCCATTTAGAAGATTTAATCGCAATCCAGTAACTTCCTTTGGCATCACTAGTTTGGATAGAGAACAGGTTAGGTCATCTGCCAGTGACAGATAAAAAAATAATAATGATCTCACAAATGTAAATTATCAGCCGTAGAAACACAAAAACCAGTCCTGTGGGAAAGAGAAGCCCTCTAATAAATGTGTCACTGGGAGGAACAAACTTTTATCAACGGCACAGATCATTCAACTCATCCAATGTATCAGTTTCCTAAATCTGAAAGGACTCACGCCCTGATCCTGGTGTATCTGAGCCTAGTCATAATTATTTAAAAAACACACAGCCAGTCTGGATGCTTGATAACCTAATTTTGTGTTATATTTGGGATGTGTGTCTGAGAGTTAACTTCTCACCCACTGGTCCAGCAGTTCTAAATGCCAGGAACTTCCTTATAGATAACAGAGAAACAGAGAAGGCATGGATAAAGATTTAAAGAGGCTAATGGAAAATTAACAGATGTGTGAAATGCGCCATAGAGTTGAGAAAAATACTGTACGTGGTAGGAAAACCTATGACATTAAGACAATTCATTGAAATATTTATCAATGGTTATTTTATTCCATTATACTTTCCTGTTGTTTTTCCATTCTTTTCCCAACCTTTTCTGTGTATTCAGAATATTGTAATATTAATGGAAATTACTTAGTTTCCCTAATTTAGGCAACATTTTTATCTTTTATGAAACAATAACCAGTGGGTGAGACAGTAACACATAAGACTTTTCTTATCACATTAATGGGACTCCTAACTCCCACCTGTAGCAGATACAATGAAGAAGAAAGGGGAATGTTTAAATGAGAGGATTTTGAATGATTGTAGGAAACAGATTTGCAACTGTGTGCTATGAAAGCACCTGCAGTGCAGTACTAACTAATAGAGGACGTCTGCCCCAGGTGGCATTAGGGTCCACAAATCAGTCCCTTTTCACCAGAGTAGGCAGCTACCTACCAGTGCGTTGCTGCTAGGGTCCTGCAATGCAAGTGACTATTTTGCTGATGTAATGGTATAAAAGCGTGTATATTTTTTCATACATATATATTTATTTTTTATACACAGTTATTATTCTTGTACAATATTTATTTGGGAGAAAGACCTTATTTACTTTTGCGTGTTGCATGGGGTAGTTGCTCTTCTTATTATTCACTGTCTTAAGTGATACTTACTCTTGTTTTTGGTTACAGGTATTACGTGCCCAAGTTGGTCATATCATTTGCTTTCAGGACATAGTAAAATAATGTGCATCTGATTTTGTATTCCAGTTCAGTTTTAAAAGTCATTTTTGTATGTATGTATGTGTCTGTATTATAATCAGTAGGTTTTATGTATCTTGTTGATGCCTGTACCTTTACAAGCATGAATCCATTTCAGGTCTTTTAGGTCTTTGTTTCCAGCTACACAGACTCCATTTGTTCTTTTAAATGGACATTATAGTCACCAGAACAACTACAGCTTAATGTAGTTGTTCTGGTGTATATATCCTGTCCCTGCAGGCATTTTAGTGCAAACCAAGCATGTCAAACTCGTGGCCCATGGGCCTCATGCAGCCCACAACGGACATCTTTGCAGCCCTGCGAGCCGCGAGTACATGCTTGGTGTTAAAGCAAAGTGGGCACCTGCTTTCTCCACACTGCACTACCGGGGAGGAAGCAGGACACTGGCGGCAGTGTCTCCCTGCTCCTCACTGCTCCCTTTGCGCACGCCATCTGTAGCGATGCCGGCATCACTAAACTGCGCGTGAGGAAGCAGTGAGGAGCAGGAAGGAGATCTCCAAATAGAAGATTCCCACTGACCCCCAGGGAATGATGTGAGTGTGTGCAAGAATGTGTAAATGTGTGTGTGTCTGTCAGTGAGTGAGTGTCTGTCAGTGAGTGAGTGTCTGTCAGTGAGTGTGTGTCTGTCTGTGTGTGTGTCAGTGAGTGTGTGTGTCTGTCAGTGAGTGTGTGTGTCACATTCCGACATGAAGTCGATGTGCTCCACATTTACAGGGTTTCAAGAAGTAGCAGGAGGATCCGCTTTGGCACAGGGTGTGGACAGCACCATTTGGGGTATGCTAGAGGCCGAACTCCGATGTCGCATACTGGCAGCGGCAATGTGAGTGGAGTCTGCTTGTTGGCTAGAGGGGGGTGCTGGGATTTAGTAGGGGGGGGTTCTGTAGTTTAGTAGAGGGGGATGCTGGGGTTTTTTTTATACTGTACTTTTGAAAATAAACCTACGTTTCTATGAAAATAGAAGTTGTTTTTTTGTGGCCAACATAAACTTAAACCTTATTTATTTGGCCCATACTAAACTTTGAGTTTGACATTTTTATTTATTTATTATTGCCATTTATATAGCGCCAACAGATTCCGTAGCGCTTTACAATATTATGAGAGGGGGATTTAACTATAAATAGGACAGTTACAAATAAACTTACAGGAACAATAGGTTGAAGAGGACCCTGCTCAAACGAGCTTACATTCTATAGGAGGTGGGGTGTAAAACACATTAGGACAGGAATTTACAATCAAATAAGGTGGGCTGCCCTTTCGGAGAGGGCAAGAGACAGGTATGTGAGGTAAGGGTTAGTCTTGGAGGCCATAAGCTTTCCTAAAGAGATGGGTTTTAAGGCACTTCTTAAAAGATGCAAGACTAGGGGAGAGTCTGATGGCGGTAGGCAGGCTATTCCATAGGAAGGGAGCCGCCCGCGAGAAGTCCTGCAAGCGCGAGTTGGCCGTACGAGTGCGGACAACGGACAGGAGGTGGTCACGGGCAGAACGGAGAGACCGAGAAGGGACATACCTATGGATCTGTGAGGAGATATAAGAGGGGCTAGAGTTGTTCAGTGCTTTATAGGTGTGAGTTAGTACCTTGAATTGACTCCTATAGCATACAGGAAGCCAATGTAAGGACTGGCAGAGGGGTGAGGTGTGAGAGAAACGACTAGAGAGGAAAATCAGTCTAGCAGCAGCATTCATTACGGACTGTAAGGGTGCAGTACGGCTATTGGGGAGACCAATCAGGAGAGGGTTACAATAATCCATGCGGGAAATTACTAGAGCATGGACAAGCTCCTTGGTAGTATCTGGTGCAAGAAAGGGGCGGATGCGGGCTATGTTTTTAAGATGGAATCTACAGGATTTGGCAACATGCTGGATGTGAGGCTCAAAGGTGAGACCAGAGTCAAGTATGACGCCAAGACAGCGCGCTTGCAAGGATGGACTGATGTTGGTACCACAAACTTGGAGGGAGAGCGAAAGAGGAGGATCAGTATTAGGAGGAGGAAAGACAAGGAGCTCAGTTTTTGAGAGATTGAGTTTCAGAAAGCGGGAGGACATCCAGTCAGAGATGGAAGAAAGGCAAGCAGTGACACGTTGCAGGACGGCAGGGGAGAGGTCCGGGGAGGAGAGATATAGCTGGGTGTCATCAGCGTACAGGTGGTAGTGAAATCCAAAAGAGGTAATAAGTTTGCCAAGAGAGGCAGTATAAAGAGAAAATAGAAGGGGACCAAGGACGGAGCCTTGGGGAACTCCAACTGAGACAGGGCAAGGGGAGGAGGTATCATTAGAAAAGGAGACACTGAATGAGCGTTGGGAGAGATAAGAGGAAAACCATGAGAGGACAGAGTCACAGAGACCAAGCGATTGAAGAGTATGAAGAAGGAGAGCATGATCAACGGTGTCAAAGGCCGCTGAGAGGTCAAGAAGAATTAGTATGGAGTAGTGGCCTTTGGATTTAGCTGCGATTAGGTCGTTAGTAACTTTGATAAGGGCAGTCTCTGTAGAGTGGAGAGGGCGGAAGCCAGATTGAAGAGGGTCAAGGAGAGAGTTGGAATTGAGGAAATGAGACACACGGGTGAAGACAAGTCTTTCAGACATGCTTGCAGTGTTTGCATACACTGTCTTTTCAGAGTTTACATTACTACCTAGGGCCACCTCCAGTGGCAGTCACTCAGACGGCCACTAGAGTTGCTTCCTAGGCCAGTGCTGCTCAGTGTACAGCACTGACGTTCAGTGCCTCCACGCTTTGCATGGAGGCACTGAACGTTTCTCATAGAGATTTATTGATTCAGCGCATCTCTATGAAGAGATGCTGATTGGTGCAGCTCAGCGTTTTGCCATGCGTGCGCCTTAATCCCATGCTCATCCTCCTTTGCTGAGATGATCAAATTCGATGATCTCAGCAATTGGATTTTATCATCTCAGTAAAGGAGGCAGAGAGTGGGCGGAGCCAGCTGAAACAAACCTGCACGACCCTGAAAAAAAAGTTGAATAAACTCACCTTTTTCACGGGTGGGGCAAACAGAGACTAAATGTTACTTCAGCTTAGTACTCCGCCTATGTACCTCCGCTAAGAACCTCTCCCTGATCCTGCAAAGCAGTTTGCGATCATTATAGACTTCCCCAAAACATCAGCAAAAACTTGATTAAGGGTAAAAATAACAAACACTTTGTTGAAGACAACACATGTTTATATGCACAGACCCCTAGCATGGGGTGTTCAGCAAAAGTATAGGTAATCAGGCCTTCTGGGAAAGGATTGCAACACACATGACTAATTCAATTATCTCCCATACACACAGGTTCATGGCACAAATATGCCATGTACAAACATGTTTAAACATTGAGAATCCCCACACATTTGGTATCACTGGATAGCCCATCCCTGGGCACCCAATTTGTAAAAATAGTGCTCTGATCCCAAAACTGTAGCGGAAACGCCACCCGGTTAAAGTTTTGGTTAAAGATTCAGCCCAAAAAACAATTCCATGTGGCCGGCATGAATAGAGTTCTGGTTTCCCCTCTAGCCTTGGTCAACATGCCAAGGGTGGTACGCAGGTCAGAGCGCTCTCGCTGGGGGTACCTGCCAGAGGTTCAGGGAAGCCATTTTGTGTGATTGTAGGTCTTTTTTTTTTTAAATTCTTTATTTTTGTAGTGCTTAGAATTACAGACACGTTTAAAGTGTCATGAAAGCAGATATAAGCCAATAGAGTAACACAAGATACTCAGTAACGTGGCAAGCATTAACAGCACAATTTTTTTTTTTAGAGAGGTCAGAATGGTAGGACTGTCTATAATGTTAGTGACATCCCTAGTGATAACTACATGAAGTAAAATTAGACAGTTTGAGTAAACGTATATGCTTTTAAAGATTAAACGTAGTTGAGACCTATGTGGGTAGTGAGGCCTCTAGGGCTGTGTAGGTGTGTGAGCATTTTGGATAAGAGTGTCAGGTGCCTTAAGCCATATGTGTAGCGTATGAGATTATCCAGGGAGTTAGATGGTTAACGAGCATGAAGCATGGTGTATGTTGGTTGCAAGCATTATCAGTGTGAATGTGGCTGCTAGTCGGCATGCTGTGTGTGTCATTTGCTTAGGTGCATATGATGTTCTACCATTGGGCTGGTAGATGAGGTACAGGCAGTCAAATAATAACGATGATAATTAGGTAGTTCAGTCATGCAGGTTAAAGACAATCAACGGTGGGCTAATGTAAAATTGAAATGGTGATGCCAGGCTAAGTCATCCAATGCCGCTTGGCTGTCTTGCGCGGGGTTCCAGCTGCTCTGCTACCCTGCTATGGTGTCCCCTCCCTATAGCACAAACAGAGCAATCCTTTCCCGAATGGAGGGTGAGATCAGCAATTGTTATCCGAGTTGCAGACAAGGGGAGATCAATCTGCAGGTGAGAGGAAATAAAGCTCCTGGTTTTTGTGACCTCAGTCGTGCTGCTGGGGGTCTCCCTATCCTGGGGTCATCCTACCGTTATAAGGAACCCGAAGGTGCACGTCTACACCGAAAGACCAGTGCATGATGGCGAGAATAACACAATAATCTGTCACCTGAATGAATTCCCTCCTCAGTCCATGTCCGCCAAGTTGACCGTGAATGGTGTGGAGATCCCCAACTCCCATGAGGCTCAGGCTGACACGAACTCCCAGCAAGATAGACCCGGAATGACAAAGTACGCCGAGTTCGTCCCCCAGCAGGGAGGCAAGATTGCATGCATCGTCAGCCGCAATGAACATGAGCCAAAGAACTACGAACTGGACTCTATGTTATAGATTTCCCCAAAGTTTGTTAACCCCTCATCAGATACCCCATTTTCCAAAAACTATCCATCATCTCCACCGGCCAATGAATGCGGCCACACTGACTAAACAGCCGAGTATCAGCCAAGAATATGTCTGATCTCCATCTTTAGTGATCTCTTTCCCATTTTCCTTTCTACACTAATGTTAGGAATCATGATATATATGGAATTCATTTTATGTCGGGCACGCAGACTGCATAAGGAGCAAGCCTCCTGAGGTTTGATGGAGCAGAGGCGGTTGGGTAAGTATTGGTGAGTTTAGGTTAGCAGCAGAGCGCACTGAGGGTTAGGTGCAGGGCAGCACGCGCTATTAGCAGAGCGGGAAGGTCACGATCAGGGCAAGAGCCCTGATTGGTAGATCGCAGCATGAGATAAGCAGCGGCGAGAAAATGAGGAGTATAAATTTAAAGGCGCCAAATTATTTACCTCAGCTTGTGCCAGACAACTATCAAAGTTGGCCGTTTTTGAATATAACTGAGCTGCTGCTCCCACCCACCCTCCCTTTTTGTCGTGACCTTATTATGGGATATAAGTGGGGGTGGAGCCTTGGAATTCATGGCTCCTGGCTTTGGTGGGGGGCGGAGACTTGGAAAGTTTTAATGGTTAATATTTCGGTTTGGTTTTAAAATTGTGGTTTTATGTTTAAAGTGGAATTCTGAAATCCCTAATAAAGGTTCACGGCCATTCTCCAAGGTGCAATATTGAAGTATTGAATAAACAAAATGGATAAAATAAGTTGTCTTGTGTTTATTTATATCATGTATCATTAAGAATGCAACATTCAAACCTCATGAAGTCCAGGATGTCATATGGCAAGATACATGCTGGCAAACAAAGATTGGATTTGTAATGTAGTAAAATAAGAGTTAGACGAGAGAGAAGGTGATTTTCAGTAACTGGTATAAGAAATAGTTAGAGGAGCATGTCATATTTTAGAGAGTGTATAGCTGTGGAATGTGTGTGGGGGGGTCTAACTGAGGGAAATAAGACATTCCAAAGAAAAAAAACAATTAGAGTAAGCACATGAGAAGTAGACACTAGCAGAATGACCCAAGAGATATAATGGCTTACTGGTCTTAAGAGGAAAAGGGTATATTACACAAGCAGTTTTTCATAGTCTTTCAAAACAATTTAAATTTCCAGTGAATTACATATTTTAACTGTACTTGCTGTAAAACTAATTTTATAATCACTAATCTTAAAGGGTTACTCTAAGCACAATTATCAATTCAGCTTTAATTTGCCAAGGTGGTTATGGTGAAAGGCCGTTTCTGAGAATCGAGATATTTTGCAACTTTTCCGTGGTGTAACTCCAACTCCTGTCAATCAACCATCTGGAGCTTTTGTTTCCTGGATGGCTATGACTGTTTTATCCAAATTTGTGCCTTTGGAGTCTGCATCTGACAACCTTAACTTGAGCAGCATTCTCTCACCTCCTAAGAGCTGGGCTGGCCTTAGGCCTTTAGGCGGCCTGTGTGAGAATGTTTTCACAGTGCTCCTGCCTGGTGAGACGGCTCATCCTTGTATAGAGATAGGGGTGTATTGCTTGTATAGGGGCTTTAATAAATTAATAATGATTAAAGAAACAAAAGTGTATTGACTGTGTGTGATATTTGTTATTGGTGTATTGGCTGTGTGTGATATTTGTTATGGGTGTATTGACTGTGTGTGATATTTGTTATGGGTGTATTGGCTGTGTGTGATATTTGTTATGGGTGCATTGGCTGTGTGTGATATTTGTGGTGGGTATTTAATTCAGATTTTAAAAAAAATGCATGTAAGCCCTGTGTGAATGCAAGTGTGTATTTTTGCAGTGTCACGTGCACACCGTCCCACAATCATGTACACAGTCACTTGCACACAGTCATACAGAGTTACAGGCACCCACATACAGTCACAGGCTGACAGTCACATACACATAGTTACAGACGCACGCACACACAGTTACCTTTTTCCATTATAGGGACTGGCTGGAGGAGTGGAGGCACTGCAGACCCTGGTGTGTAGTTGTTTGGGAAGCTGAGACTCCTTTCTGCTTCCCTTCAGTGTGCAGCAGCAAGTGGTCAGAGGGTTCAGGTTGCATATAGCTCTGCAAAGCAAAAAAAAACAGGGCGCAAGAGTATACTGAGAAAGGGCAGCAGCTTATATAGCCTGCCCTTCGGTGGGTCCCTGCTCAGATCTCAAGCTGGTTTTAGCTCATCTTGTGCCATTACAGAGAGGACATCTCTGAAACATATCAGACTGGTCCCACCCATACGGGCAGTCCAGATCCGAAATGCCAGCAAGTTCTCTCTGCACGAGAGACACAGCAACCCCAGATGATCGTTTATGCATTGTTAGGCATCTTCAGTGGCTACACCTCACTGATAATACCTTAAAAGGTTGAAACTATCATCTGGGGTTGCCTTATCTCTCGTGCAATGGGAACTTGCTGGCACGAGTTGAGCTAAAACCAGCTTGAGATCTGAGCGGGGACCCACCAAAGGGCAGGCTATTTGAGCTGTTGTGTGTCCTCACTTCTCTTGCTACCCTTTTTTTCTCTCCATATAGCTCTGCAAGACAAAAACAATACTATCACCACAATCACGTGTGAAATAGGTATGTAATATACTTATCAGATAAATCAGGTGAGCAGCCTCCCAAGGATCACTTCCCAGGTAGTGATTTTTTAAACCAAGATACAAGCAAAACACAAATGGGATATGGCTGCAAAATCTAAAAAAAACCCATAAATAGAATATAGTGCAATACAATTTAAACAGGTTATATACGCTGTATAAAGGTGCACTCACAAGATATAGACGTATAATGCGCTCAAGGGTGCCTCCCCCGATGTAATTGGGGCGCTGAAAATCTCCATCTGCTGCCCGCAGAATCGCAGGAAATCAGGACGGATTGTAGTATAAAATAGCAGCTTTTATTATAAATTAAAAAAAAAAAAACGATAAAACCGCAGTAGTTGTGGTCTTACGCTTTTTGTCCCACACTTGGAACTTCCTCAGAGACCATAAATTCAAAGCAATTACAAATGCTTGTACAGAAATAGCAGCCTATATATAGCACCCTGCATATAGCTCTGCCCCCGCTGTCCTTTTAACTCTTCACTGCCAGCCTTTTAGCTCCGCCGACCGCATAGTAAGCCCGGCCTCCCTTATTTGTGGCAGATAATTCTGCCAGGGAGGGAAATCTGACAGAACATCGGCTATACGTGTGGTAGCTAGCGCCCCCAACAGCCCTGCCACAGTGAGAATACAAGCTGCAGACTTCGTAGTTGTGGAAAGCAGCTATGCTAAGAGCTTAAAGGCACACTACGGACGCACTTTATCTTACTGAAATGCTTTGTGTGAATAGTGTGCCCTCTTTTTTTCATTTTACAAAAAGTGAAGATTACAATAATTGATACTTTTTTAAATGAACCTTGTTACATCCCCTCGGTGTCAAGCAGACAAGCAGTCCTGTTACTTCCTAGTTATTTAGCTCAAAGCTGAACCCAAGAGGCAGCAATTGCTCAGAGCACTTGCATTGCAAAGATTTATCATAGAGCTGCATTGGGAACTGTGATTGGACAGTTACAGAGTTTGCGCTGGTTTAGAGGGGGAGGGCTTTCAAAGGTTGCAGGCAAGATAACTGCAATGTTTGCAAGCTGTTTTTAGAAATACGCCCAAGGAAAAATGCTCAATTAAATGCATGCATGTTTCTTTGGGGTATATCTACTAAACAGTGATTTAGTTATTTACAGATGGGCAGTGGAGTGAATGTGTAAATGAACAGCACGTGTGATATGGCTGCTATCAGTTCAGTGAGCAGTTCCACTCACCATAAACAATTATAAGGATGTGTCCAGGTACAAGCTAATGTATGATCAAATTGTCCTTCCTGTTCATGCCGTATGACTATATTTGACAGCTGGCTATTAATAGTACATAAAAACTGTATTGCGTCCACCATTTAAAAAAAAAAAAAAAAAAAGCTTTGATGGCATTTTTCTCTGAATGCACAACTTAATGTAATGTGCTGTATACATCTATGTACGTGATGAATTAAACTTCTCTTTGGGGATGAACTACTTGATCACATGAAAATCTGCTGTGCAGGGTTTACAATATAGGTTTCATCCTGGTATAGCAGCTGCATGCAGACCTGCTAAGCAGTACACTCAGTGAAACTTATTTTTCTTTCAAAGTATTGTTTTATTGAGCTTAGTTTCACCGATACAGAGATATTGAATGTGAATAAGCACAGAACATAACAGGCTCTTGCCAGGGTTCAACACATTAGGCACAATAAAATGGTACAATAATCATTACATTCATATTTTTTTTTTTTTTGAATTCTTTATTTTTGTCGTGCAGGTGATTACAACGCATACATATACGCCACAACAGCGTGCTTGGATGGTTAAACGTAGGATTAGCAGTGGCATGAGAGGTTTGCACATTTTTGTTTTAAAATGAAGAAAAAGAAACAGGCTGTTTAACAATATTAGGTAGGATTTCAAATGTTGGGCTAGACAAGCTTGGGTTCGTAGCGCAGTACAAGCAAACAATAAAAATAAAAGATTAGAGTAAACAATAATAGAGAAACTGAGCTTAATAAACGTGTCTTGCTAGTGAAATATAACAGAATACATTGCGCTGGTTATTTAGGCAGGCTAGTGCGGGTGGTTCAGTTAAACTAGACATCGGGGAGATGCTATATAAAAGGCAAGTAAGACACCATGGAAACTTACACCGTAAGTAATGCTGGGGTACATGCTAGGCAGCCAAATAATATTATGTCTAGGCGCATCACTTCTAGGGGCACAATAACCATAATTTAGAACCGTTAGCTGGAAGCTCAGAACATAGATAGCAATACAGAGTCCTTTGAGTATGCAGCTGCCGCCTCTCTCTGAGCGAGGCTCGGAATATAGGTGCAGTTCCAGGATCATCCGGTACCTGCCAGCGGCATGAATAATGCAAGTGCATGCACCGTTGGTTGCACAGCTAGACATTCGTTGCATTCAAAAAGGCGTAGCAAAATTATAATGTCAAATCGATATTTTATAACAAAGTGGGCACAATGTGATGCCAGCTGGTGTCAACTTGGATAACGCGAGATGATGTAGGGGAAGTCCAGGAGCCATGCACATGTCGCCAGGGAAAGTTCGGCTGTTAAGCCCTTGGGGTGCCCATGGAGGTTCAGCCTATGCCCTTAGAGTGCCGGATACCACCCAGGTACGGATGGGTAAGAAACTGGGTTTCCTCGAAGCAACCCCACCAGGCCCAGTCTCTATCACAGTCCCGCACTTTTCCGGATCCCTCCCCGGCCGGTCGTAGATGAGCTCTTTGCCTTGCCAGTTCCCTGGTCTGTAACCTTGCTGTGTCGCGATGGTCTGATCCGTGCGTTCCCCCATGCAGGTTAGTGCCTTGCCGTTTAACATTTGCTGGGGTTGCCGTGTGGGCGGCAAGTCGCGTGCAGCGGTGCGTCTGGCTCTGAGGCCCAGAAACAGGGCTAGTGCTGCCTGGGGAGAATGGCGCCTTTTCCTGTCTTGTATGGCTCCGTTTCGGTCGGGATGCTGCCCCATAGTTGCGGGTGAGATTTTCCCGCAGTCTGCGCCTGGTAGCTGGGCGGAACCATGCTTCCACATCCCTTATTGCCTGTCTGAGGAGTTGTTTCCATGCACTCAGCTTCTTCCAGAGGTAGGTACAGATCTGGTTATAAAATTCCGGGATATGCCTGGGCGGCTTGATGAGTGCGTGTCTTGTCTGAGTCTGCCGCTGAGCCGCCATTTTGGGTAGGCCCTGACGTTTCTGGGTGCCTGAGGTTTTCGTCGCTTGGGTTCTCTGTGATATGGGGGTATTCGCCCCCGGCGAGGACCGGGATATCCCCCGCCGGTCCATAGGGGGGGATGGTAGGGCTGCCATGCTGTCTCGCTGGTGAGCGCGTCTCGGGTCGTGGGATCGGCCGCTTCCCCCGGACCACAGGTCCCGCTCTGTCTTAGGCCGCATGGCCGGTTTCAGCCTTTCTTCTGCGCTCCGGTGCCGGGTTGGCATCGTTGTGAAGCTTATGTCGTTCCGTGCACTTTGCTGGTTGCCTTGTGTCGGTAGCGCTGTCGGATCGCTAAGTATCTCCGCTCTTCGATCTAATGTAGCAGGAGCTCTGAGATTATGCGGCCGGCCATCTTGGCTAGCAGGCCCCGCCCCACATTCATATTTTTAAATGCACTATCTTTATAAATCATAACATGGGGGTTGCATTTATCCCATATATTTAAAAAGAGCTTTATAACCTTCATGATCTATGGAGCTAAGAAAACTAAAATGTTATAGTAGACGGCTACCGCTTTAAAGCAGCTCTGCCATATTTATGGGTATTTGCAAAGACTCCTGATGGTCATGTTCTTGGGGTGCAGTGACCGGGGGAGCATTTGAGATAAGTTATACTTGCGTGAAGCTTGCGCTCCTACCTTCTTTTTTCAGTTCCTGGCTCTTCATCTGACTGGAGCCCGTATCATTGCAAGTGTCTCCGTAGATATGGTCTTGTGATAATTAGTACAATGCATGATTCTTACAGTGATCACTAGCGCTGTTTAGGGGAGCTAACTAAACTTGACGGCAGAAGCTCCGCCTTTTGTAAAATGTAAAAAAGAGGACGTACTCTTCACACATGAATCACTTCAGCAAGGTAAACTCCTCTAGGTGTTTTGAATGTTCCTTCAAAGAGACACTCCACTAACCAACTAAAATAAAATATAAATCAGTTTAGTTGATATAACCTGAATGAAAACATACATCCACCCTCAGCCTCACCCCCACCCTCTCAGCCTCACCCCCCTCAGCCTCATCCCCTCACCACCCTCAGCCTCACCCCCTCACCACCCTCACCATCAACCCCCCTCCTTCTCACATCACCCCCTCCTTCTTACATCACATCACCCCCCTCACTCTCACATCACCCCCTCCTTCTCACATCACATCACCCCCCCTCACTCTCACATCACCCCCTCACTCTCACATCACCCCCCTCCTTCTCACATCACATCACCCCCTCACTCTCACATCACCCCCCTCACTCTCACATCACCCCCCTCACTCTCACATCAACCCCCCTCCTTCTCACATCAACCCCCTCCTTCTCACATCACCCCCCCTCCTTCTCACATCACCCCCGCTCACTCTCACCATCACCCCACTCTCCCTCTCACCATCACCCCACTCTCCCTCTCACCATCACCCCACTCTCCCTCTCACCATCACCCCCCTTTCCCTCTCACCATCACCCCCCTCACACCATCACCCGCCATACACACTTCATCGTCAGACAAAAACGCAAACATGCTCACAGAGACATACATTCTCACACACAAGGATACTCTCTGTCAGACACACTCTCAGGCACATACACAGGTAAACTGTGCATCAATGTGTATATGTGACACTATTTTGTTAGTGGGGCCTCATGTTTGAGTTTCGCCTACGGCCTCATAAAGTCTAGAGCCGCCTCTGTTTCTAAGTTAAGTGACTCTCATGTCTATTTGACTCTTACCACTTATTATTGTACTGCAAGGTTATTGTTTAGACATGCTGGACCTTTTGTTTACTTTATATTTACAACATTGTGCTGAAAATCAAATGCCATGCTTTTATTTTCATTTGTTGATATGCAAAAGCTTGTTTCTGCTGTCGTGGCATTGCAGGCATCTTTGTATTACTCTGCCCAGCAAAAACTAAAGAATATAAAAAAATAAATAAAATAAAAATAATAAAATATATATACATTACATACATCAAACACAAAGAACACTGACTCACAGTTACACACAGGACACTGACACATACATTTACACAAATAGGACATTGACACAGACACACTCACTTGTTTCACACACATTAACTGACATTCACACACTCAATAAGTAGACGTATAAGAAACAAGTGATAAAAGATGAAGATTTATTTCACCATTAAGTGGACCCAGCAATATTTCCACACATGTAGTGTCTCTGTCAAGTATGCATGCATCAAAACGTTGCCGGGCCAACTTAATGGTGGAATAAATCTTCTTTTGGTTATTTTGTATTGTTGCTGCTTTATTATTTATTTTACTTTGTGAAGATGTCTGGAGAGCAGCCATAGAAGTCTGCAGACTGCACCTATGCTATATTTGAAGAGTGCTGAATCTCTAACTGCACACAAGTCACACATTCGCTGACGGGTGAAGTTATCACCGTCTTGCCTCTAAAGCACCTATGCCACAATGGAATGTTCTGGTTATTTAGCATATAGACCTGCTACCTTTAAAAGATTGAAACATTCGATTTGGTATAGATACTTTAAGGGTTAGTTTCTTTTGATGAAATGATTATATTATTGGTCTTTCATATATTAAGTAAATGTAGTTGTGTTTGCTGCTTTGGCAATGGTTTCCATTGCAGAACGAAGTGTGACAGGGACACTGCACCCAAACCACTCCACTAAGCTAAAGTGGTCTGGGTGCCATAGTGTCCATTTAATGCTAACCTTATAGTTTTAAGAATAATGTAATACATAAAATCACCTAAGTTGTTCAATACCCATTCAGAGCGTGAATTCTCACTACACAACACTGAAAGCCTTACACTGTTCCTTTAAGAATCGGCACGCCCCTATAGAACGTCATACCGGGAAGTCCACGCGGAAGTTTTGTTCACAACTCTAGCAGGAAGCGTACCACAGACCATTAATACAGGAATATACCGATACTCTGTTCATATCGATTATCACACGGAATATCGGACACTCACTAACCAGGCAACTCCAGAATAAAGCAGCGTTATTACCGACCCAGCATTTACTTATTAAATCTCACTGACTGCACATGACACACCAGGTAAGGAGACTGTACTGTCTGCAAAAAGAGTCTTTATTGTTCTCAGGTTTCATGATGGGGTTAAATATGGTGTTTGTAATCAGAGGCGCTTTGTAGAAGGTGTTAAATGCTGTGGATTATATATATATATATATATATATATATATATATATATATATATATATATAACATTTTTGTAGGTGTTTTTAGTTAGAGGTTAGCTACGGCTGTCATAATTAATTGCTAACTTTTTATTCTCCTGCTGCTGTGGCTGAGCATCATGGGAAACACATTAAAGGACTTCTACATGCACCATAACCACTACAGTACACAGTAGTGGTTATAGTGCCAAGAGTTCCTTGGCACCCCCCAATGTAAGTAGCCAACCCATTTGCTAACTACTGCCTCTCTAGAGTTTGAGCTAACCATGGTAAACAAATGGTTTGGCTACTTACATTAGGGGCACCAGGCAGCCTAAAAAACTCTTTCCGCTGACACTCTTAGCCAATGAGCTAGTGCTTGGCTCAGGAGAGTTAACCGTTCCGTCT